>NC_091057.1:183665404-186129829 GCF_000393655.2 Nicotiana sylvestris | reverse complement strand
ATTGGCTACCCTGGCATCAATGTTGCACCATCCGGACAAAGCTTATGTAGATCCGATACATATTCAAGTCCACGATCAGCACGCTTATTGCAATATGGTTGAAGAAGAATTTGATGGTGAACCATGGTTCCACGACATCAAGGAGTATATCAGAATGGGGATATATCCCGTACAAGGCACAGGAGATCAAAAGAGGACCATTAGGCGATTAGCAAATGGATTCTTCTTGAGCGGAGGAGTTTTGTATAAAAGAACACCAGATCTTGGATTATTAAGATGCATAGATGCCAGACAAGCTACAGCTGTCATGTCTGAAGTACATTCAGGAGTTTGCGGACCCCACATGAGTGGATATGTGTTGGCAAAGAAAATCCTCCGAGCTGGTTACTATTGGCTTACCATGGAGCGAGATTGTATCAGTTTTGTGCGCAAGTGTCATCAATGCCAAATACACGGAGATTTGATTCATTCTCCACCATCCGAGTTGCACACAATGTCGGCACCATGGCCATTCGTTGCCTGGGGCATGGATGTGATTGGTCCAATTGAGCCGGCAGCATCCAATGGACACAGATTCATTCTGGTAGCTATTGATTATTTTACCAAATGGGTTGAGGCCAAGACATTCAAATCAGTAACCAAGAAAGCTGTGGTCGATTTTGTCCACTCAAATATCATATGTCGATTCGGAATCCCGAAGGTGATCATCACAGATAACGGTGCTAATCTCAACAGCAACTTAATGAAAGAAGTATGTCAACAGTTTAAGATTACACATCGTAACTCTACCCCATATCGGCCCAAGGCGAATGGAGCAGTAGAAGCAGCCAACAAAAACATAAAGAAGATACTTCGGAAAATGGTAGAAGGTTCAAAACAATGGCATGAAAAATTACCATTTGCATTATTGGGATACCGCACTACTGTTCGCACTTCAGTAGGAGCCACTCCTTATTTGTTGGTATATGGCACCGAAGCAGTAATTCCTGCAGAAATTGAGATTCCTTCCCTTCGGATCATCGCCGAAGCAAAGATTGATGATGATGAATGGGTCAAAACCCGTCTGGAACAGTTGAACTTGATTGACGAAAAACGATTGACCGCAGTATGCCATGGTCAATTATATCAAAGAAGAATAGAAAGAGCATACAACAAAAAGGTGCGTCCCCGAAAGTTTGAAGTGGGTTAGCATGTGCTGAAGCGTATTCTTCCACATCAGGTTGAAGCAAGAGGCAAATTTGCCCCGAATTGGCAAGGACCATTCATTGTGACCAGAGTATTATCAAATGGTGCACTATGCTTAACAGACATTGAAGGCAAATGCATAGATATGGCGATCAATTCTGACGCAGTAAAGAGATATTATGCATAACTTTTTGAGTGTTTATATTTAGCATTATTTCGAAGATTGGAATGACAAAGGCAATTTATTCTGCTATCCAAACACTATACCATTTGCTTCCCCTTTGAGCCATACTTGTTTCTTTCCTACCCTCTCTTGGAATCAATAAAAATCAAGTATTATAAAAAAAAAAATCATCATCATTATTATGGGGTGAACTACGTTTGACCTGATTCCTCAAAGAAGGATACGTAGGCGTTTCACGGCTCGGTCATAGGGTGCACAATATACATAAAATGTGCACAAAAAGAAACATCAAGCAACCCCAATCAAGGAACTGGGGCAAGAATTGTATTGAAAACAAGAAAAGACTCCAAGAGTCGTAATTTTAAACACATACCAAAATTGTTTAGCTTTTCCATTCCTAACCCTATACCAGAAAGACCTTTCGACCAATCTTAGAAAAATGCTAAGTCAAGCAAATAAAGATGGTTCATAACATTCTGGTACAAAAAAGAAAGTAAAAACGAGAGAGTCTTATAGGTGAAAACCCAAACGGGCACCATAGGGCGACGGAAGTTGAGAGAAAAGTAAAATGAGAGAGTCTTATTGGTGAAAACCTTTGTAGGCACCATAAGGCGAAAAGGGAGTAAGAGATGAACAAATGAGGAAGGTTTATTGGTGAAAACTCTTTGAGACGTTACAAGTCCAACAGGTCTGTGTAATGAAAAATGAAGTTGAGTTATGAAAATTTTGACAAAAACAAAAATGAGACAATTGAAAAGAGATTGATTAAAAGACTGGGTTGATTAATCCGAAATGCATACCCTGATCATTGGTGCCAGTAACTCCAATCAGATAAGTTTTTATTCTTTCTCAAACAGTCATCCAAAATTGGATTTTTCTTTTTATAATTGTCGAAATCAACGTATTTCATCACTAATAATCTTACTTTTCTAAAAACTTTGAGATAAGTTTTATTCCAAACAAACAAGAAGGAATGTCAAGGTATGCTACCAAGATCCAAGGCTACAAAATACAACCGCGAAAGGTGGGAGATAAAAGATATGGGTATAAGAAGGGTGAAATCAAAAGTGGATCAGCAAAGTCAGAAGGGACATATGATTACAGTTAAAAAGGTTTTGAAGGAAAACATACAGAGGGAAATCCTATAGTCGAGAATCAATTACAAAGACAAAACAATCTTTTCAACCATTCTAAAGCAACAAAGAGAAACGAAGAGAAGCATCACCATCGGCAAGAATACCCCAGTCAACCACCCTGCTTTAAACTAACGAAGTTTTCTTTGATTTAAAACAGGGGCAAATACAATATTTGTGTCAGGAAATACATGATAAAGAAATTGAAGAAGTCAGGCGTCCACCTGGAGAATGAGGACAAAGAAATTGAAGAAATCAGGCGTCCACCTGGAGAATGAGGACAAAGAATCGAAGAAATCAGGCGTCCACCTGGAAAATGAGGACAAAGAATCGAAGAAATCAGGCGTCCACCTGGAGAATGAGGATGAGAAAAGAAGAAATCAGGCGGCCACCTGGAGAATGAGGATAAGAATCGAAGAAATCAGGCGTCCACCTGGAGAATGAGGATGAGAAAAAAAGAAGTCAGGCGTCCACCTGGAGAATGAGGATGAGAATTAAAGAAGTCAGGCGTCCACCTGGAGAATGAGGACAAAGAATTGAAGAAGTCAGGCGTCCACCTGGAGAATGAGGACAAAGAATTGAAGAAGTCAGGCGTCCACCTGGAGAATGAGGACAAAGAATCGAAGAAATCAGGCGTCCACCTGGAGAATGAGGATGAGAAAAAAAGAAGTCAGGTGTCCACCTGGAGAATGAGGATGAGAATTAAAGAAGTCAGGCGTCCACCTGGAGAATGAGGACAAAGAATTGAAGAAGTCAGGCGTCCACCTGGAGAATGAGGACAAAGAATTGAAGAAGTCAGGCGTCCACCTGGAGAATGAGGACAAAGAATCGAAGAAATCAGGCGTCCACCTGGAGAATGAGGATGAGAAAAGAAGAAGTCAGGCGTCCACCTGAAGAATGAGGACAAAGAATTGAAGAAATCAGGCGTCCACCTGGAGAATGAGGATAAAGAAATTGAAGAAGTCAGGCGCCCACCTGGAGAATGAGGACGAAAATTGAATGAGTCAGGCGTCCACCTGGAGAATGAGGATAAAGAAATTGAAGAAATCAGGCGTCCACCTGGAGAATGAGGACAAAGAATTGAAGAAATCAGGCGTCCACCTGGAGAATGAGGATAAAGGAATCGAAGAAGTCAGGCATCCACCTGGAGAGTGAGGACAGAGAATTAAAGAAGTCAGGCGTCCACCTGGAGAATGAGGATAAAGAGAGAAAAGAAACAGTCAAGGCACCCACCTGAAGAACAAGGGAATGCAATTGAAGTGATGAAATCAAAAGCTCGCTCATATGAAAGGAGCACATTTAGAATCAATAAAGCAGGGGAGTCCAACAGAATCCCCAGCAAGAAAACAACAAGAGTCCCAAAAGAAAATACGGGACATAATGAAAAGAATACGGAACAAGCCAAATGCCCAAGAGTCACCAAGATATCAAGACAACAAGAAACGCAAGGGCATGATCTAGATAAGATTTTTACAATTCCTGTACCATAATCTAGTTTAATTTTTGTATTTCCTTTAAAGTAAGGTGTAATAAGGAGGTCAGCAAGCAGTAATAGCAGCACGAAGCAGCAGTAACATCACAGTCCCACGGTAGTCCCAGCTACCCAAAAAATTCCCGAACTACACTGACCTGATTCCTTTATAGCCAAGGATATGTAGGAAACCTTTGAAGCAGAGGTTCGGTCAAATCTTTCTAAAAATGCTTCCCACGGAGTATTCGAACGGGCAAAAATCGCTCGTGTCCGCTCACTTTATCTTTGTACGAAAACTCTTCGAGTTTTCCGCACAAAGAGGGGCAGCTGTGAGCACGTGATTTTTGCCTTACGAAAAACTACTCCAAAATAAATCAAAATAAATTTCTTTTACTGTGTAATTTCTGAATTTGCGTGGTGTTAAATATTTGTTTATGTCCGTAAAATGTTTGCTTTGTTATAATTAAACAAAATTAAAATAAAAATACATGTTTCATCTAGGATTTAAGTATGCATTTAATTAAGTTAATTTAAATAAAATCACAAAAAATATGCATTGGTTCTATTTTAAATGTTTCACTGTGTGATTGATGTTTTGTCTATGTGTTAAACAATTGTTATGAAGTAATTAATATTTTTATGTAAGGTTAAAAATTGTTTTATAATTCTTATTAGGATTTTTTTTTTAAAATAAAATTAGGAAAGGAAATTGGACCTGGATTAAAATCCAGGCCCAAGTGAATTAATTCCCCCTACAGCCCAGTCCGAACAGCCCAAGTCTGACCCAGTCCCAAGCTAAGACCAAACGACGTCGTTTGGTCACCTCTCATCAAGGGCCGTTGGATTAAATTCAACCAACGGTCAAGATACACTACCCTTACCCGTAACCCGTTACCCGATCCATTAACCCGATTCAGTCCGACCCCAACTTTGAACCAAACGACGTCGTTTGATTTAATGAATTAATCTTGGCCATTCATCTTGCTTGATCCAACGGACGATACCAGTCCACCCCACCCCTATATAAATCCCAAGCCTCTACCCGGCCCCTAACTGAACACCCCCCCTCCTACACTGTTCATCATCATCCCCCAAACCCCCACTCCTAACCCTAGCCGCCCTAGGATTCCACCGCCTGAAACCCGGCGGCATCAACGCCGCCGGTCACCAAAATAACACCCCAGAACCCCTTGAACCTCCTCTATCCAGATATGTTATCGGCTTGGTTCGAATCTCCCTGAAGGTTCTCGAATCTTCATTTGAAGATTCGAGCCAAGTTCAGATCTAGACCTAACAGTCCCAAATCGACACCACAGCTTCCCCTAGTCACCCTGAATATGGATCTATCGTTTGTTTGGTTCGAATCAGTTCGGAACTTCTCGAATCTTCTTTTGAAGATTCGGACCAAACAAGAACAAACTCAGATCCGTTTCAAATTAACACCAAATGACCCCTAGGCTACCCTCACCCTTATATCATGTTTGGTTCCCTTCGAATCTGCCCTGAAATGTTCGGATTTAAGATCCAAGAACCTGAAACCCTAAAAATACCAAACTTTTGGATTCCGTGCATATTAAATGAAGATTGAGGTTTAATCGACCTTAGTCGAAGTATTTTCAGTAGAAAATACTTCGACTGAGGTCAGTTTGATTTCAAACAAAGTCCAAATCCAAGTTGAGTTCGAGTCGGAATAAAATTGAAGATTCAAAGGTATTTTTCTATTTATTTTGTGTATTATACGTGTATTTTTGTGTTTGTTTTAGTCTGTGTAACTTTCCCATCTTTTATTGTCATACTGTCTCCTACCCGTCTATTTGATTTGAAATGAGAACTGTTTCTGTTGGTTGTGATTGTTTACAATGTGTGTAATCGACTCGATTAAGTTCGTCGATTAGTTATATTACGAATTTTCATTTCTGAAAATGTTGACTGAAACAGTCTGCTTCTATTGTTCAGACTAATTATTGACAAATGTTGTAAATAGTCAATTGATTAGTACTCGTCAATTAAATCAATGTTTGTTTGTGAATCAATGAATTCAAACGTATGCTGTATTGTTGTTTTCTAAACAGGACATTGTCAGTATATTGACAATGCTCCTGTATTTGTTTGCTTTTAATTCAGTTTTGAATTCCAGTTGAAATAATTCTGCATGTTCTGTATAATGTTAAGGTTGTTTTTATTCAGTATTCAGTTGAGAATTCCCTGTTTAAATTCAGTTTTTGTCAATCAGTTATTAGAAATGTAATATACTGTCTCAAAATCATAGGATTGGTTATAGCTGTAAATCAGAAGGATAGTTAAGTCTATACAGATTGTAGAATCTGTTTTACAGTGGGTTCTGATTTTTCAAGTAATAACAGTAGGTCAGGGGCATTTCTGGAATGAAACAGTAAAAACAGGGTGTTAGTGCTAGTGTATTATAATGTAATGTTAATGGCTATATTTAAGTAATAAAGGGGGAACAAGGGATAATGGGGCTGCTGAAAATCATGTTAGGATCACATAAAGTATTAAAAAGAAGTTTCAATGGAAACTTTCTGGTTGTTAAAGGGATAAAGGGTCCCTCCAATACTAATTGGTATGGAACCAGCCCTGTATAAATACAGGAGCTGGACAGACCTTAAGAAGGAGGTTTTTATCAGTTTTTGAAAGACAGAGAGAGAATTTTTGAGGAGAGTTTTGAAGGAATTCTAAGAGGGCAGTCTTTAAGAGTTTTAAGAGGAAAAGAGAGTGTGAAATTGGGAAAGCAAACAGATTTTAGGATCAGTTTCAGAAGAGGAGAATTTAGATGAGATTTTGAGAGATATTTTAAGAAAAAAAAAATACACCTAGAGGGAGATAATAAGAAAGAGAATCAAGCAGAAAAATCAAAAAATGATTTTCTGAAGAGGAAGAAGAAATAGAAAGAAACAAAAGGAGAACACACATATACACACACAATCGGAAACATATTTCTGAATCTGTCCGGGTCTGCTTTTAGTGGCAATTTGTGGTTCAAACCTGAAATTTCTCATAAGAATACTGCTATTGTGCATTTGTTTTCCTTGGGTCTCATTATTGCTCAAATCTGTGGGAATACTGGTATATTTTGCTGCTTTGCTGCTGCTGTCACTGCTGAAATTCATTTCTTCTACCTCCATTTTCAGGTACATATCTTTTAAATTTTAAGTTGGAAGGAGATTCAACATGACTCATCAATGAAGTTTGAATTGAAATTCTGTTTTCTATTTGTCCAAATTCATCAATTTAAATTTCATTTTTATTTTATGTTAGTTAATTAGTAGTGAATTCAATTTGATAGTTATGAGCTAATTGTCTTACTTTGAAAGTTTGTATAAAGATTTGTAATAACATTAGTTCATTATCTCATTAGTTTAATCATATTAAACTGTCGAAGTAGGGAATATGGTATGAATGTTGGTCATTATTTAAACTTTGTTGTTGGTTAAGTAAGAAGTGATGTAGAAGTGCCAAGAAAATTACAGTAGTGATACTTATTGTTACATAAGGTTAAGATGGTGTTGTTGATAAGATAATAGATGTGGGTATAAAAGTGGGCGAAATGCGATATGATGTAGCTTATTACAATGTTAAAACGTTATGAATACGATATACAGTTAAGTTGCATGTAAGGTAATTTTATCGAATTAACTTGTATAATAATTCGGCCATTATAGCTCGATGTCTATCTACCTTCATAAAACAAATTAACCAAGTAATTAGGCCTATTAGATTAAAAGCAAGCATATAATAATGAAAAGAGATGTATAAGCATAAATTGCCACACTTCATATCAATGATAATTAGAAGTAGACTTTGCATTAAGTAAATAATGAAAATTCTCGGAAAATATTTCCTTCCTTTATGAATCATTTATTTTCAGTTTCATATGCAATTTATTCTTTGGCATATATATATATATATATGTCATATTTGTTTAAAAATAGTATTAATCATATTTTATTCTGTCCTTTGAAATTGAATAGTTGGAATGAATATAACTTATATTCGGAAAATATAATCAACGGTCAACATTTAATAAATTGTAAATTCTTTTCAAAGAATTTAAGGGCACCTTAAATGGGAATTTATCATGATTTTCACATAAAAATGTATAGATATAATAAACAATTTGTGGAAAATCCCTAATATCATTACGAATATTTTGCACAATTAGGGATACGTTCGCGTACCCTGATTATATTTTTAAAAGCAAAAATTCGGATTATGCGTACGCGCAATTTCGAACGAATATTTAATAAAAGGATTTTTCCAAAAGGCGTTAAATCAATTTCATAAAAACCCGAGATGTACGGTTCATTATTCAAGAAAAACAAATATTCTTGATCCAACACAATTTCGAAAAATGATTGCTTAATAAATATATTATAAAAAGTTATTGTGTACACGTACGCGTGACACAAGTCCGCAATTTTTTTTAACACGAATATACGTACGCGTAATTCGATTCAAAGAAGGGTCATTAAAAGCGGTAGAAAAATCATGTAACAAAAAGTATTTAATAAAAATCAAGATAATTAAGCCAATAATAAAAACAGTTAAGCGACCGTGCTAGAACCACGGAATTCGGAAATGCCTAACACCTTCTTCCGAATTAACAGAATTCCTTACTCAGGATTTCTGGTTCGCAGAATAATAAACAGAGTCATATTCTCCTCGATTCAGGGATTATAATTGGTGACTTGGGACGCCTTAAAATTCCCAGGTGGCGACTCTAAAACAAATAAACAAATCCCGTTTCGACTGTCCTTCAATTGGAGAAAACTCCCCACGCGCCCCGCGGGCGCTGCGAAAAGGAGGTGCGACAGCATGTCTCCAAATCTGTAGCCTCTCGTTGACGCCGCCTCGTGTCTTGTCAATTAGAATAATGTCATCCGCGAATAGCATGCACCATGACACCTCCCCTTGAATATGATGAGTCAGTGCATCCATCACCAGGGCAAATAGGAATGGGCTAAGCGCAGACCCTTGGTGCTACCCCATAATAACTGGAAAGTGTTCAGAGTCGCCTCCTACTGTTCTAACCTGAGTCTTAGCTCCATCATACATGTCTTTAATCACCCTAATATAGTTACTCGGGACCCCTTTATCCTCTAAGCAGCTCCATAAGACCTTCCTAGGAACCTTATCGTACGCTTTCTCCAGATCAATAAACACCATGTGGAGATCCTTCTTCTTATCTCTGTACTGTTCCACCATCCTCCTAATAAGGTGGATAGCTTCTGTGGTAGATCGTCCCGGCATGAACCCGAACTGGTTGTCTGAAATAGACACCGTCCTTCGCACTCTCATTTCTACCACTCTCTCCCAAACTTTCATGGTATGACTTAGTAATTTGATGCCCCTATAGTTGTTACAGCTCTGGACATCACCTTTGTTCTTATACAACGGGACCATTGTACTCCACCTCCACTCTTCAGGCATCCTATTAGTCTTGAATATAACACTAAACAATGTAGTAAGCCATTCCAAGCCTGCTCTACCCACACACCTCTACAGTTCAACCGGAATTTCGTCTGGCCCGGTAGCTTTGCCCCTTCTCATCTTACGCATTGCCTCCATGACTTCATCAATCTCAATGTCCCTACAATTACTTAATTCATGGTGACTGTCGGCATTCCTCGATTCCCCAAGTATAATATCCTGATCCCCTTCTTCACTTAAAAGTTTATGAAAGTAGGTCTGTCACCTCCTTTTAATCTGGTCATCTCCCATCAAAACTTTGCCGTCATCATCTTTTATGCACCTCACCTGGTCCAGATCCCGAGTTGTCCTCTCTCTCGCCTTAGCGATTCGGAATAACTTCTTCTCCCCACCTTTGTTCCTTAGTTCCTCATACAGACGAGCAAAAGCTGTCGTCTTAGCCTCTGTCACTGCCATCTTCGCCTCCTTCCTAGCTACCTTATACCTTTGACTGTTCTCTTTCTTCTCCTCCTCGTCAATGCTCCCTACTAACCGCAGGTAAGCCGCCTTCTATGCTTCCACTTTACCTTGGACAACTGCATTCCACCACCAATCCCCTTTGTGGCCACCATTGTGGCCCGTAGATATCCCTAACACCTCTCCCGCCACCTTTCTTATACAGTCCGCCGTCGTCGACCACATTGTGTTTGAGTCTCCATTACTTCTTCAAGCTCCCATTGCCGATAACCTTCCTTCCAACTCCTTAGCTTTATCCTTAGTTAAGGCTCCCCACCTAATCCTGGGGCGTCCTTGTACTGACCTCTTCTTCCTCCTTATCCTAATACAAATGTCCATCACCAAAAGCCTATGCTGCGTTGAGAGGGTCTCACTTGGGATAACCTTGTGCGGATCACAAATATACATCTTGGCCTACAATGTTACGGACAAGGCAGATTCATGCTTTCCTATCATAGTCAGTCAGCACTACCAACGTTGAACCTTACACTGCATTCTTTGAACTTGGAAGACATTGATAACAATATACATCTCCATCGCTTGTCTATTATTTCAGCAATCACAAGATAGAGCAATCTTTTTGACCCTTTCTCTCCTTTTGTTTGGGTGGTTGTAGAACCACCTTAATGGCGGCATCGAAAACAGCCTTCACATTCTGCAATTTTGGCAATAGAAATACATAATTAGATAGCTTGATAACTTAACCACGTAGTCATCTTTGAATTAGAAAAGCACCTGTTATGTTTTTGCACTACATTCAATGTAAGCGGAAGCACCAATCGACTTTCTCAGCTCCTCACCCTTAAAAAGAAGCATGTCGTAAGGTTCTGGTGGAGGAGCTAAGGCCCCCTTAAAAATTTAATCCACAACAAAAAAGGCCACATTGTGGTCTAAAACCACATGACATGTAAAAAAGTAGTGTACCTCAGCTGTGGTAAGTGGAACAACACCTGGATGGTCCAGGAAGAATTGCTTATCTCTCGGAGATCTAATGGAAGAACATCAACAGTATTAGACTAAGGAACATGGAATTAGAAGAGAAAAATTATAGAGGAGGCAATTAGAAAGTAGGAATTGGAGTCATCTAAGCTGAACTTCGCGAAAGGAAAGGTTTAAACTGAGAAGGCCAGAAAACTGAAGGTATTGTGTCTAAACATCATACGGTAAAGGTAGACAGTAGACAAAGAAGTTGTTAATGTACTTGGATGTAATGTCCAGAAAATACATACTTCACGATTTAGGCTTTAGAATAGTTTGTGAACTTTTAAATTCAACAGCAGTACATTTGAATTTCAACATATACAGTAGACAATACCTTTAAGTTCATTCAGGACTTCCATTTCAAAGTCCAGGCTAGGACTTAGAAAAGTCTCCGGCCCTAATATTTTCATGGAAGATATATTACAATTCCAATACAGAAATAAAATAATGTGATTAGCTAGGAGATCCATGACTCCCCTTATAATAACTCTATTCAAAAGTTAGGATAGTAAGTGTTAGAATAGTTATGTAACCCTAATCTCATATGTATTAGGAGTAGGATATGTTATGTATATATATAGGGCTCACTGTATCATGTTTAATATACGTGAATAATATCAATCAGATTTTTCTCCCATGCATTCTCACATGGTATCAGAGCATTAGTGAGAAACCTATCGCTGTGCATCATTCCAGCGACTTCCGGGAAGAAAGACCTCGTCGCCGTGCAATTTTCCGGCGACTTAGAAGGCTGCCCGTAATCACATCAATTTCCGTTGGTGTATGCAAAAAACCAACACCACCACAAGACTCCTCAAGCTCCGGCGACCAAACCCCAGTAAACCCCACCGGAAAACTCCCTTACACGCGCCCTCACGTGCCAGAACTTCCCGGCGAGATCCAACATACGCGCCGGCGCGTGAACACAGCTCCGACCATTTTTTGAAAATCTTACAGTCGGAAAGTCGGATCGCCTAGTAATTCCGAGTCTATCCATACCTTTTTCGTTTGATTCCGACCACTTTGAGTTTTTCCGGTGACCACACTGACTTTTTCCGGCAGCTACATTAATTTTTCGGCAAAAACAGTGTTTCCTTCATCTGTTTCAGCGAGTTGTCAGTTAATTCTTTCTGTTATTTGGTGATAATCCAACGATGTCTTTGTGAGTCGATGCTTTCGGGTCTAAAAACCTGGGTTCTGACAGTTCCGGTGTTATGATTACCTCAGAACCTTTAATGGGAGGTTCAAACTACTTAGCTTGGGCTTCGTCTGTCGAGTTGTGGTGTAAAGGTCAAGGAGTTCAAGATCATTTAACAAAAAGGTTAGCGAAGGTGATGAAAAGACCAAAACAATTTGGGAGAAGGTCGATGCTCAGTTATATACTCCCTCCGTTTCAATTTATGTAAACTCATTTGACTGGGCACGGAGTTTAAGAAAAGAGAGAAGACTTTTGATCTTGTGGTGTAAAATGAGGCACATATATTTTGTGTGGCTATAAATCATTGTGTAAAGATAAATTATTTCCAAATAAGGAAAGGGGTCATTCTTTTTTGGCACGGACTAAAAAGGAAATAGATTCACATAAATTGAAACGGAGGGAGTAGTATCTTGTGGCGATCTATTGATTCCAAATTGATGCCCTTGTTCCGTCCATTCCAGACATGTTATTTAGTTTGGGAAAAGGCTCGTAATTTATACACTAATGATATATCTCGTTTCTATGATGTAATATCGCGAATCACAAGCTTGAAGAAACAAGAATTGGATATGTCTACTTATTTGGGACAAGTACAAGCAATCATGGAAGAGTTTGAGACGTTGATGCCAGTCTCTGCTAGTATTGAAAAACAACAAGAGCAACGACAGAAGATGTTTCTAGTTCTTACACTCGCTGGACTCCCTAATGACCTTGATTCAGTACGTGACCAGATTTTGGCTAGTCCGACTGTCCCCACAGTTGATGAATTATTCTCTTGATTACTTCGCCTTGCTGCAGCACCAAGTCACCCAGTGAGCTCATCACAGGCACTTGACTTATCTGTCCTCGTATCCCAGTCAGTGGACAATCGGGCATCTCAAACTATGGAAAATAGACGAGGAGGTCGTTTTGGAAGATCTAGACCCAAGTATCCTCCTCGTTTTGGACGAGGAGGTTGTCCAAAAATGCTTATGTTGCTCAGACCGAGACTACAGGTAAACAAGAATTTTCTTTATCTGAAGGGTAGTATAATGAGTTCCTTCAATATCGAGCAAGTAAGCAGACATCTCCACAAGTAGCCTCTGTTGCTCAGACTGATCCTTCTGTTGCTGGTAATTCTTTTGCTTGTGTTTCCCAATCTAGTACTCTTGGACAATGGGTTGTGGACTCAGCCGCTTCTGATCATATCTCTGGTAATAAATCACTTTTGTCAAATATTGCGTATTCACAGTCTCTTCCCACTGTTACTTTAGCCAATGGGTCTCAAACTAAAGCAAAAGGTGTTGGACAAGCGAATCCCCTACCCTCTATCACTCTAGATTCCGTTCTTTGTCCCTGACTGTCCTTTTAATCTTGCATCTGTTAGTCGTTTGACTCGTGCCCTCCATTGTGGTATATATTTTATGAGAATGCACGGGAGAAAAATCTGATTGATATTATTCATATATATTAAACATGATACAATGAGCCCTATATATATACATAACATATCCTACTCCTAATACATATGGGATTAGGGTTACATAACTATTCTAACACTTCCTCTCAAACCGGTACATATAAATCATATGTACCGAGCTTGTTACATATGTAGTTAATACGAGGACCAGTGAGAGACTTGGTGAAAATATCTGCAAGCTGATCATTCAACTTCACAAACTTTGTAGCAATATCTCCCGAGAGTATCTTTTCTCTGACAAAGTGACAGTCAATCTCAATGTGTTTAGTTCTCTCATGGAACACTAGATTTGACGCAATATGAAGAGCAACTTGATTATCACACACAAGTCCCATCTGACTAATCTCACCAAATTCCAACTCCTTGAGCAACTGTTTGATCCAAATTAGCTCACATGTCGTCATAGCCATTGCTCGATATTCTGCTTCTGCACTAGACCGAGCGACCACATTTTGTTTCTTGCTCTTCCAAGATACCAAATTTCCTCCTACTAAGACACAATATCCAGAAGTAGAACGTCAATCAGAAGGTGATCCTGCCTAATCAGCCTCTGAGTATCCAATGATCTGCTCATGGCCTCGATCCTCAAACAATAAACCTTTGTCTGGAGCTGATTTTATATACCGAAGAATGTGAATAATTGCATCCCAATGACTATCACACAGAAAATTCATAAACTGACACACAACACTCAAAGAAAGGAAATGTCAGGTCTTGTCACTGTAAGGTAATTTAATTTACCAACCAACCGCCTATATCTTGCAGAATCGCTAAGAGGCTCCCCCTGTCCTGGCAGAAATTAGAATTCGGATCCATCGGAGTGTCAACAGGTCTACAACCTGTCATTCCTGTCTTCTCAAGAATATCTAAGGCATACTTGCGTTGTGAGATCGCAATACCTGAGCTAGACTGAGCGACCTCAATACCCAGAAAATACTTTAGTTTGCCCAGATCCTTAGTCTGAAAGTGTTGAAAGAGATGTTGCTTCAATTTAGTAATACCATCCTGATCATTGTCGGTAATAATAATGACCTTGCAGATAGTAGGATGTGTTTATTATTCTAATACTCCTGAAGTAAGTTAGTGTTTTATTTAATGAAGTTAATTGTTTTTGTAATTTATGTATTTCTATAGTTTTGTCTCCACTACTACTAGCTTGTTCTGTATGGATTTTTGATACACTCAGTTTCGTTTTTAATTGTTCTTCTATTTTTTCTAGAAGTTCATTTGTAAAATCAAATTTATATTTTAATTGCGGGAACTTTTCTTTTGAAAATTCAGGGATTTTAATAGTAGGATGTGTTTCTATAGTAGGTGCTACTGTTGATTTTGTTGGGATTCCTAATTTGTTAGTGTCTTTTAATTGATTGGCTACAACATGTAAAAGATTGTTTGTGTAGTTATTTTGAACAATTATTTTGTTCAAGTCTTTGTTTATTGGTTCTTTATCGAAGTGAATGCTTTCTCTTTTGAAGGGGGAAGTTGTTATGACCTCATTCTGAACTGGTATTACTATTTCATCTAAATGTGGAATAGTGGCTTCTATTGTACCTTTATTTTTAGTATACCATTTGTTAATAATCATTTGTAAAGATTCCTTTTGATTTGGAATCTGCCCAGTTAATTCAAACCACCTAAAGAATTCTATATCACATTTAAGTCTTTTTAGATCTTTAATCCATTTATTTCTGAAAGACTTTCTTTGATCTAAAGAATAGGCATTTACATACCATTTTCTTTTAATGTTGTTATCAGGGTGTTCCCACTGAGCATTTAGACTTTTCCAATCTATTTTGAAGTTATTTTCTTCTTTAAGAGTTCTAAGTCTATCTATTGTTTTTGCGGATGAACTTTTGTGAATAAAAGGACCCTTTTGATAGATTACTTTAGGAGTAGTTTTATTAAAATCTACTCCTTTTATTTTTCTATCAAGTTCTTCGATTAATTCTTCATCGCTTTTATCGCTTATGTTGCTTTTATACTTTTCCTCCGGGGGTTTAGAAGAAGAAGGTCCACTGAAGGATATTCTTTTACTGGAAGAAGCTTCGCTTATTGAGTTAGATCTTAAAAATTTTAAGTCTACTGCACCTGTTGGGTGTTGAATTACTTGTTCGATGTGTGAACTTTCTTGTTCATATTTAGGTTGAGTTATGGCTTCAAAACGCCATTCATCTTCGGATAATATCTCATCCCATCGAATCATTCTAGGGACGTAGGTATTACTATGCTCTCAGTTTGCTTCCATGAGCATCGTAACTCCTTTATTACTTTCAATTTTAGCCTTCGGAGCTAAAGTAGTTTTTATTAGCCTATAATATACTCGGTATATTACAACTATCTCTCTTGTATTAATTTTACTATTCATATTTTTTGTTTTAATATTAAGAGTCAACGTATCTAAGATATTCTGGTCGTTTATGTCAACCGAATAATTTGGATAACAATTAAAGTAGACCAGGCCTTGAGCTAGGTTACTTTGTAAGACTCCTAATAATGAATCGTCAAAATTTAATAGTCTATCGTCTCTTAACAAGAGGCAAAGAGGCGTGTCTAAACCTAATCTGTATAAAGGTTTGATAGCTACTTGTACTAGTCCAATATGTAGGAAATTATATTTTTTCCTATATTGTTGTATGTCATGTGCTGCTAATAACTTAATTGTTTCGATTGAGTTATTAATAACGATCGTTGATTCACAAGTTTTTATATTATAACTCTTAATAAAATCAAACTTGCCTGTATGATATATAGTGCCAAAGGATTCTCTAGAAATACTCCAATTTTGTAAATCATTTTCTATTTTGGCAATATTCGTTACTGCCGAAATATTAGCACTATTAAGAATTTTATTATTCTCGGAATTATTCATTTTAATATTGAGATGTATACCTGTTGATACAGATATTCATTGTTTTTATATTTTTTTGAATTATTCTTTTTCTGTGTTGATAACTCTCAAGATTTTCTTTATAAAATTCAATTTCTCTTTCTATAGTTAATAAAGCTTTATAACGCAGATTAATATATCTGATTATATTTTTGCAGACTCTAATGTTGTGTTTAGCACAATCTATTTTCCTTTTTGTGTTTCGGAGATATTTAAGGGATCTCCATTTCTGAATGTTATAGAATCCTATTTAATGAAAAGTTTTATGTTTCATTTATAAATAGGTTTTAAATATTTTTACAAGTTTCAGGGAGAGGTATCTTGTCTTTAAGGTTTCTCTATCTACTCTCTATGTTATCTTATTTCAGTGCTAATTTTCTTAATAGTTTTCTACTGTTCTAATAGTATATCGTTTACTGTTTAACTTCTTCGTTTCTCTATTATCCTGTTTTTAAGTTATCTTAGTTCTAAGTTTTCTTGGGGGTTGGGAGTTGAACGTGTTCCCTATGTCCTGTCTAACAGCGGCTCTCCTGGCCTATAACGACGACGGCTACTGACGGCAGCTAATAGGGTTCAACTAACTCTCTCTCAGAGACCCTCACACTATGAACTTCACACTAGATAACAGGATTATAGAGATAGGAACAAGATAAACGATAAACATATACTAGAATGAACAATATATAACAATTAAGATCCATAACATGAAACAGATAATAAGATTTCAATGAACATTAAAGACAATTGAGAGTTTAGCCTCTCATGGATTTAATTAACATGAAACATGGCTCTGATACCAGTTTGAAGGATCGAAAGTACAGATAATAAAAATATGCGAAAATTAAAGTAAATAAAGACAAGTTTTAAGAAACTTACTTTTATTTAGAACATAAGAAACCGCGGTACAAGGAAATTTTACAGAGAGGGAAGGGAAAACATATAAGAAAAGAAAAGGGCGATTTTCGGCCTGCCGCTTCTATTACATTTGGAAGTCTTATATAGACTTCGAAAGATTTAGTTAACGACTCCTGTTTTCCAGAAAGGTCAAGTATCGTTGTCGATGACTCTTGCTTTTTTGAAAGGTCAAGTGTCGTTGTCAATGACTCTTGCTTTTTTGAAAGGTCAAGTGTCGTTGTCTCCTTTCATGAAAGAGAAGGCGTCGCTGTCTCCTGTTCCGAAAAGGCAAATGTCGCTGTAGAACTGTTTATCTATTAGACTGGGCTATTCCGTCTAATTCTTCCATATCTCCATTCTTTCTGCTTTCTGCAGATGACGAACTTGAGACTGCTTCTAGCATTGCTTGTTTTTGATTTGGATCTGCTGACTCGATATTTGCTAACATTCCAAACAGTCTTTTCTATAACTCATGTTGAGAGTTACCTGATCCTGCTTTGGACTCTGTTCTGATTGGTCGAGATTTCTTTGGTTCTTTAACCTCTGGAATCCATCCTTTGATATTTGGTGTTTTAACTAAGTATCTGATTTTCTCAATTTGCTCTATGTCAAATAACCAATTAATAATAAAAGATATTCGCTTTGCAAAGTAGTATTTGCATAACCTTATATGTTCAGGAAGAGAAGTGATTTCATTTTCTATTTGGAACCTTTTATAATGCATATGGAAGCTTCGGGGCATTGTTTGCTCCGATCCTCCAAACACTTTCCACCAGTCGTAGAACCATCTGGGTAGTATGGACTTCTGGGCTTGTTCACTATACTTTACAAACCAGGTGTGGGTTTTTGGTCGTAAATAGAGGAAATTAAACCATGCATCCATATAATCTTTAAAATTATAGGTTTGAGGCCTATATTTGACTGATAATACTATTGGGGTATGTAAGTGATCCATGGTCCATTCAAATGGACTTAATACTTTGTTAATGTTGAATTTTGAAATTTTGAAATTTTGAAATTCTGATAGACAAGAGGGGTTGCTCTGATGGTAAGCAACCTCCACTTCCAACCAAGAGGTTGTGAGTTCGAGTCTCCCCAAGAGCAAGGTGGGAAGTTCTTGGAGGGAAGGATGCCGAAGGTCTATTTGGAAACAGCCTCTCTACCCCAGGGTAGGGGTAAGGTCTGCGTACACACTACCCTCCCCAGACCCCACTAAGTGGGATTATACTGGGTTGTTGTTGTTGTTGTTGATAGGGTCCCTTTCGTCGTAGAGGGTATGTTCAAGTGTAACAGATTTTGTATCTGTTAGGATTAATTCGTAATACTTTCTTGTCTTTAGGGGGTCACTAGTATCAACATAATACCTGTCTGTGTAACAGAGCCTGATTAAATCTGCAAGGTCAAAGTTTTCGTAACCTTTGTCTAGGGCTAAAACTTTAACTGGTTTTTTAGCGATTAACTCAAAAGTTTCCCTTTTTGAGGAAACTGGTCTTTTGTCTTCCGCTTTTGTTGGTGTGTTAGGATTGACTATTAAACGATATTGATGGCCAGTCATGACGGAACTGGAATTACCGAATGGAATATTGATGGCCTAGCCGAAGGCCAAATTTACAAAAAACTCCACGAAATAGGAATTGCGGTAACAACCTACAAAATGAAAAATGCGTCAGATAAACACGCTGCAACCTTAGTAGTATCAGGTTTTACTGGTACATTAAAAAATTGGTGGGATAATTATCTTTCCGAAGAAAAAAGAAATCAAATTCTTAATGCTACGACCATAACAACTGTAGTAAAAACTGAAAATAATACTCAGACAACCGAACAAGTAGCTAAAGAAGATGCTACAACAACTTTAATTTATTGTATAGCCAAACATTTTATTGGAGAAGCAAAACTATTCCAAGATAGAAGTCTTGAACTTCTTAATAATCTTAGCTGCCCAAAATTAACAGAATTTAGGTGGTATAAAGATATGTTAATAGAAAAGGTAATGATCAGAGAAGACTGTAATAAACCTTTCTGGAAAGAAAGATTCATTAGTGGATTATCCAGACTATTTGCCGAAAAGGTAAGAAATAAAATTAAATATAGATTTAATGGTTCAATTCCATATGATAATCTAACATATGGAGATTTAATAAGCTTTATTAATGTTACAGGTTTAGACCTATGTACAGACCTAAAACTAAAAAGCCTTATTAAAAAAGACAGACTACAATCCAAAGCTGAACTTGGTAGTTTTTGCCAAGACTTCGGTTACAAAACAATTGCAACTCCTTCAAAAAGAGTATCAAAGAAAAACAAACATAAAATTTATGATAAACCTATAAGACGCCATAAGCGTAAAGAAAAGAAAGAAGGTGAAACTTCTAAAAAGAAAAGGTTTAAAAGAAAGAAAAATTATGGTGATAAATGATGGTCATGTGGAAAAACAGGGCATAGAGCCAGTGACTGTAACGTCACGAAAAAGAAAAAGAATAAAGTTAATTCTTTAGAAATTGATGAAAATACTAAAGAAAAACTTTACGCTATTCTAGAAGATAATGATTACAGTTCATCGTCTTCATCATCTTCATCCATTGTTAGTTATTCGGATAGTGACAATGAACTAATCAATGTCGCGTATGATTCAGACAGTAGCAGCTCAGTAGAAAACAGTTGTAACTGTACTGGCGCAGTTTGCGTGTGTAGTCAAAACTCACTTAGGGTAATTTCGGAAGACTCCAAGGAAGTCTTATTCGACATCATCGAACACATTGATGACGATGACTTAAAGAAAAAATATCTAATTGAATTAAAAAATATTATGGTTAAACAGAAGGGAAATCGACCACACATAGAACCTTTTGATATGAAGAAAGTAATGGATAGATTTTTTGTTAAAACAGAAGAACCCACTACCATCCAACATCTTCAGACTTAACTTAAATCAGTGAAAGAAGAATTAAAAGATATTAAGCTTAGACTTAATAAAATCGAAATGGAAAATATTACTGATAAAATATTATCCCACGCAAATAAAGGAAAAACTATTAATCAAGAATTCTTCAAAGAAGAAAATGATGGTAACGATTGCGAAGAAGATGGCAACGCTTCAAAATTAAACGATAATGATTCAATTATAGAAGAATCAAGAGACGACTCATCAGCCTTAGTTAAACTCACTAAAGTAAAGGCTAAAAGTTATCATCTCCCCATAACTTTAAAAGTGCAAGATATGACCTTTAAATAAATTAGCATTATTAGATTCAGGTGCAGATAAGAACTGCATAATGGAAGGAATAATACCTCTAAAATATTTAGAAAAGAGTATGCAAAAATTATACTCCGCCACAGGAGAACTATTGAAAATAAATTACAAATTATCTAAAGCACATATCTGTAATGATGGAATATGCTTTATTAATGATTTTGTAATAACAAGGGATATAAATGAAGAAATAATTTTGGGAATTCCTTTCCTGACTCAAATAAAGCCACATTACGACGATTTAAGTGCACTCTGCACTAATGTATTAGAAAAAGAAATACGATTTCCTTACTTAAATCCAATCTCTAAAGAGGAAAGTGATTACATTAAATCACAAACAATTTTTAAAATAAACTTATTATCTCAACAGGTTAATTACTTAAAAAATAATATAAAAGTTCACAAAATTGAACAAACTTTAAAAAACCCGGAAGTAGGAGATAAGATTAAACTGTTTCAGCAAAAACTCGAACTAGAAGTTTGTTCCGATTTACCTACAGCCTTTTGGGAACGAAAAAGGCACATAGTCCACCTACCTTACATAAAGGAATTTAATGAACAAAACATACCTACTAAGACAAGATCTATTCAAATGAATCATGACTTAATAGAAGTCTGTAAAAAGGAAATAAGTGATCTTCTCCAGAAGAAAATAATTAGGCCTTCTAAATCACTTTGGAGCTGTGCAGCCTTCTACGTTAACAATAATGCAGAAAAGGAAAGAGGAGCCCCTAGGTTAGTAATTAACTATAAACCTTTAAATAAAGTATTACAATGGATTAGGTACCCGATACCTAATAAAAGAAATTTATCAAAAAGAACTTATAAGGCTAATATTTATAGTAAATTTGATATGAAATCAGGTTTCTGACTAATTCAATAAAACTGCCTTCAATGTCCCCTTTGGACAATATGAATGGAACGTAAGGCCTTTTGGGTTAAAAAATGCCCCATCTGAATTTCAGAATGTAATGAATAATATATTCAACCTCTATAGTAACATGTCAATAGTTTACATTGATGACGTATTAATATTTTCAGAAGATATAGATTCCCACTTTAAACATCTCAATACTTTCTTTAAAATAGTAAAACACAACGGACTAGTAGTCAGTGCTAAGAAGATAAAGTTGTTTCAAACAACCATTAGATTTTTAGGACATGACCTATATCAAGGAACTTACAGACCAATTTGTAGAGCCATTGAATTTTCGTCCTAATTTCCCGATGAAATCATAGACAAAACACAACTTCAAAGATTCTTAGGAAGCCTCAACTACGTAGCAGACTTTATCCCTAATATTAGGAAAATCTGTGAACCCCTTTATAAACGTCTCAGGAAGAAATAGGAATTGGAACTGGAATTCCAAATCCTGAAGCGTTCATGTTAGTCGAAACTGACGCTTCTAATGAAGGGTACGGTGGTATTCTTAAACAACGAATTTCGTCATAGTCTCCAGAATAGTTAGTTCATTTCACTTCCGGTATCTGGAATCCGGCTCAAAAGAATTATAGTACAGTCAAAAAGGAGATTTTGTCTATAGTACTATGTATTACAAAATTTCAAGATTAGGGAGCCATCTGAATACGGAGCCATCTGAATTAGGGTTGTGCACGGATCGGATTGGATCGGATTTAGCATATTTCGGATTCGAATTTCGGATTTCGGATTCTGAAAAGGGCAATCTGAATCCGATCCAAATTAACATTGGATTGGATCAGATTTTAAACTTTGGATCGGATAATTTTTCGGATTGTCGGATCGGATTGTCACAAAAAATTTCAACAATTTAAAGTTCATTCGGTGTCTCTATCTCATCTTCCATCTACCAAAACAAACAAAAAAATCAAAATAAAATCAAAAGTTGAAGAATAGAACATGAAATAGACATAAAAGACAGAAGAGAAGAGAAGAGAGGCGGAAGAAAGAGACATAAAATCAAAGTAAAATCGGAAGTTTGAGTCATTGAGACTCTTTTAGTCTTCACTGAAGAGAAGAGAGGTGCAAGAGAGGCGGAAAAATCTAAGTGAGTGAGGGGGTGTGTGAAAAATGAATAAGCATAACCCTAAAATTTTAGTGTGTATTTATATAGGTACATATAATTTCGGATATCGGATCGAATCGGATTAAAATCATACCAATCTGAATCCAATCCGAAAATCCGAAATAGAGTGGATCGGATCGGATTTCGGATATCCGATCCAAATGCACAGCCCTAATCTGAATACTGGACTGGTAGCTGTTGTTGTAGGACTCTGCTAAAGACAAAAACTGGTCCCACGAGCCTCCAAAATCAATGACACAGGCTCGGAGCATGTCCTCAAGAATCGGAATAGTCCTCTCGGACTGACCGTCCGTCTGGGGATGAAATGCTGTACTCAACTCAACCTGGGTGCCCAACTCTCGCTGAACCGCTCTCCAGAAATGCGAGGTAAACTGCGTACCCCGATCCGAAATGATAGATAGCGGCACCCCATGAAGGCGAACAATCTCCCTGATATAAATCTCGGCTAACCTTTCGGACGAATAGGTGGCTGCAACAGGAACAAAATGCGCTGACTTGGTCAGCCTATCAACAATGACCCAAACTGCATCAAACTTTTTCCGAGTCATCGGAAGTCCAGTAACGAAATCCATCGTAATCCTCTCCCACTTCCACTCGGGAAGTGCAATCCTATGAAATAGACCACCGGGTCTTTGATGCTCGTACTTAACCTGCTGACAATTCAAACACCGAGCCACGTGCGCAACGATGTCTTTCTTCATCTTACGCCACCAATAGTGCTGCCTCAGATCCTGATACATCTTCGCGGCGCCCGGGTGAATAGAATACCGAGAACTGTGGGCCTCCGCTAAGATCAACTCTCGAATCCCATCAACATTGGGCACACAAACTCGCCCCTGCAATCTCAATACACCATCATCATCTAAGGTTACTTTCTTGGCACCTCCACGCTGCACCGTGTCTCTCAAGACACACAAATGGGGATCCTCAAACTGCCGCTCGCGGATACGCTCTAATAGTGAGGAACGAGCAACCGTGCAAGCTAACACTCTGTTAGGCTCAGAAATATCCAACCTCACAAGACGATTGGCCAAGACCTGAACATCCAAAGCAAGCGATCTCTGGCTGACTGGAATATAAGCAAGACTACCCATGCTGGCGGACTTCCTGCTCAATGCATCGGCCACCACATTGGCCTTCCCCGGGTGGTATAAGATAGTAACATCATAATCCTTTAGCAACTCTAACCACCTCCTCTGCCTCAAATTCAACTCTTTCTGCTTGAACAGATACTGAAGACTCTTGTGATCAGTGTAAACCTCACACGTCACGCCATATAAGTAATGCCTCCAGATCTTCAGGGCATGAACAATGGCTGCCAACTCGAGATCATGAACCGGATAATTCTTCTCGTGGATCTTCAACTGCCTCGAAGCATAAGCAATGACGCATCACAATAGACCGTATATGGCCCTGAACCTGTGGGCAGAACCAATACCGGTGCCGTAGTCAGAGCCGTCTTGAGCTTCTGGAAGCTCGCCTCACACTCGTCCGACCACCTGAACTGGGCACCCTTCTGGGTCAATCTGGTCATAGGGGCTGCAATGGATGAAAACCCCTCCATGAACCGACGGTAGTAACCTGCTAACCCTAGGAAACTCCGAATATCCGTAGTTGAAGCTGGTCGAGGCCAGTTCTTGACTGCCTCTATCTTCTTCGGGTCTACCTGAATACCTGCTGCTGATACGACATGACCCAGGAATGCGACCGAACTCAACCAAAACTCGCACTTTGAGAACTTAGCATACAACTGACTATCCTTTAGGGTCTGAAGGACCACTCTGAGGTGCTGCTCATGCTCCTCCTGACTGCGGGAGTATATAAGAATATCGTCAATGAAGACTATCACGAACAAGTCCAAATAAGGTCTGAACACTCGGTTCATCAACTCCATGAACGCTGCTGGGGCATTAGTCAATCCAAATGACATGACCAAAAACTCATAGTGCCCATACCGAGTGCGAAATGCTGTCTTAGGGACATCAGACGCCCTAATCCTCAGCTGGTGGTAGCCAGATCTCAAATCTATCTTTGAAAACACCCTCGCACCCTGAAGCTGGTCGAATAAATCGTCGATCCTCGGCAGTGGATACTTATTCTTAATTGTAACCTTGTTCAATTGCCGGTAATCGATGCACATTCTCATCGAACCATCCTTTTTCTTAACAAACAACACCGGCGCACCCCAAGGCGAAACACTGGGTCTAATGAAACCTTTCTCAAGCAAATCCTGCAGCTGTTCCTTTAACTCTTTCAACTCCGGCGGGGCCATACGATATGGCGGGATAGAAATGGGCTGAGTGCCCGGGGCCAAATCAATACAAAAGTCGATATCCCTATCGGGCGGCATACCCGGCAAGTCTGAAGGGAAAACCTCAGGAAACTCCCGAACAACGGGCACAGAATCAATAGAAGGGGCCTCCGCGCTAGAATCGCGAACATACGCCAAGTAGGCCAAACATCCCTTCTCGACCATACGCCGAGCTTTCACATACGAGATAACACTGCGGGTACAATGACCAGAAGTCCCTCTCCACTCTAAACGGGGTAAATCCGGTAAGGCTAAGGTCACGGTCTTGGCATGGCAATCCAAGATAGCATGGTACGGGGATAACCAATCCATCCCCAATATAACATCAAAGTCGACCATGTCCAAAAGCAACAAATCAACACGGGTCTCAAGACCCCCAAACACTACGATACAAGAACGATGAACTTGGTCGACCACAATAGAGTCACCCACCGGTGTTGACACATAAACAAGAATACTCAACGAGTCACTAGGCATAACCAAATAGGGTGCAAAATAGGACGACACATATGAATACGTAGATCCGGGATCAAATAGCACAGAAGCATCCCTATCACAGACCAGAATAGTACCTGTAATCACAGCATCTGATGACTCAGCCTCTGGCCTGGCTGGCAAAGCATAACAACGGGGTTGGGCCCCACCTCCCTGAATCATATCCCTGGGACGATCTGCTGCTGGTTGACCCCTACCTCTAGCGGTCTGAGCTCCACCTCTAAAACCTCTACCTCCACCTCTATGTCCTCTACCCCCGCCTCTAGCTGGCTGGGCAGGCTGTGGGGCAACTGGTGCCTGGATCATCGGGCGAGAACCCTGCTGCAGCAAGCTGCTGGAAGCTCGAGGGCAATATCTGGCAATGTGACTCACATCGCCGCAAGTATAACAAGCCCTCGGCTGCTGAGAATAACGAAGTGGTGGTGCACTGATAGGTGCTGATGGTGAACTGAAGAGCTGCTGGTCAGAATACTGCGGCTGAGAACCACGACCACCTGGTGTACCATGAGAAGCCTGGAGAGCTGACTGAAAGGGCCTCGAAGGATGGCCTCTACCATAAGAATCCCTACCTCCAGACGAGGTACCACTGAATCTACCAGAATGACGGGGCCTCTTATCAGACCCATGACCACCTCCCTGAGCAAGTGCCATCTCTATCCGGCGGGCACCATCTGCCGCCTCCTGAAATGAAATCTCACTACCGGCACTCATGGCCATCTGAACACGGATCGGCTGGGCCAACCCATCAATAAACCTTCGCACCCTCTCTCTATCGATGGGGAGTATCACAATGGCATGACGAGCAAGATCAATGAACCGGGTCTCATACTGGGTGACCGTCATAGGACTTTGCTGGAGACGCTCAAACTGCCTGCGAAGAGCATCTCGCTGAGTAACCGGAAGAAACTTCCCCAGAAATAACTCTGAAAACTGATCCCAGGTCAATGATGGCGACCCTGCTGGCCTGGCTAAACAGAAATCCCTCCACCAAGTCTTGGCGGATCCTGCCAGGCAAATAAGTGGACGGCGTGCCACACGATCCCATAATATCATATATAAGTGGACGGCGTGCCACACGATCCCATAATATCATATATAAGTGGACGACGTGCCACACGATCCCATAATATCATATATAAGTGGACGGCGTGCCACACGATCCCATAATATAGTTCATAATATCTGACTTCATATAGTAGACCCCTTCAGGGGAGAATAACAACTCAATACCTTTAACCCGGCAAGGGTACAGCTAACAGCCCAAAATATCCCGACAAGGGAGAATATATATATCAGTCTACACATCCCGGCAAGGGAGTATTCACAACACATTCTCCTTTTAAATCATTCTTCCTCAACCGTTCACATTATATGAAACTTATCAAATAAACAAGGAGCTTGTGTCACATTATTCGAATTAAAAGCAATCAAGACTCACGGTCATGCTAGACTCCGGTGCATAGATAACCGTCACCATGCCTATACACCGTACTCCACATTAGCAAGTAGCAAATATCATCCTAATCCTATTCCCTCAAGCCAAAGTTAGAACAAACACTTACCTCGAATGCTCCAAACTCAACTCACGCTTCTAGTATAGCTTTACCTCTTGATTCCACCACCAATCCGCTCGAATCTAGTCATAAGTTACTTAATCACATTAATAATTACTAAATGAATCATCCCCAATGCATGAAAATAGATTTTTCAAGGTTTTCCCCAAAAAGGTCAAAAATACCCCCGGACCCACGTGGTCGAAACTCGAGGTTTGGACCAAAACCCGGTTACCCATTCCCCCATGAATCCCAATAGATGATTTGTTTTTAAATCGGACCCCAAATTGAGGTCCAACTTCTCAATTTGTAGAAAACCTAGGTTCTACCCAAAACACCCAATTTTCCCCATGAAAATCTTTGATTTGAAGTTGAAATTATGTTAAAAGATGTTAAGGAATAAAGAAATTAAGTTAGAAATCACTTACCAATCGTTTTGGAGAAAAAAAGTTGTTTGGAAAATCGCCTCTTAGGTTTTGGGTTTTTGAAAAGTGAAAAATGACTGAGATTTTCCGAACTTGTATACCTTTCTGAGGACCTGGCGCAGACCGCACAAAAAATGTGTTGCGGTCGCGCCTAGTGGGAGAAAAGTGGGGCTTCTCTGAACCCTTCCAGCGCGGACCGCACTGTTTTGGTGCGCGGCCGCGCTGGCTAACCTGAAACCCTAGCCCTCAGACTCAGCCACGGGACCGCACAAAAATGCATCGCGGCCGCGCGGCTCCAGCGCGGACCGCGCGGAAATGACCGCGGCCGCGCTGGTGTCTGCAACACCTGAACCTGCATTTTCTTAAGTCCAAGACCTCCCGGGCCCCATTCAAAACTCACCCGAGCCCTCGGGGCTCCAAACCAAACATGCACACAACCTTAAAAACATCTTACGGACTTACTCGTGCGATCAAATCGCCAAAATAACATCATATACATAGGATCAAGCCTCAAACACATGATTTTCTTTCTTCAACTTTCATAACTCAAACTCTCCATTTTTAGTCCGAAACACGTCATATGACGTCCGTTTTTAGCCAAACTTTACAGATAGTGCTTAACACATATTTAAGACTTGTACCGGGCGTCGGAACCAAAATACGAGCCCGATACCTATATTTTCTAACTCCTTTTCATTTCAAATTTTCATATCAAATTTCAGAAAAACAATTTCTTTCAAAAATTCATTTCTCGGGCTTGGGACCTCAGAATTTGATTCCGGGCACACGCCCAAGTCCCATATTTTTCTACGGACCCTCCGGGACCGTCGAATCACAGGTCCGGGTCCGTTTACCCAAAATGTTGACCGAAGTCAACATTATGCATATTAATACCAAAATTCATCAAATGTTTCACATAATTCACATATTCTAACATAAAAACTTTCCGGCTATGCGCCCGAACTACGCACGTCAATCGAGGCAACTAAAAGCAAGGTTTTCAAGGCCTCGGGAGCACGGAACAAGGAAGAATTACGGTGATAACCCCTTGGGTCGTCACAATCGGGTACCTAATCCATTGTAATACTTTATTTAAAGGTTTATAGTTAATTACTAACCTAAGGGCTCCTCTTTCCTTTTCTGCGTTATTGTTAACGTAGAAGGCTGCACAGCTCCAAGGTGATTTAGAAGGCCTAATTATTTTCTTCTGGAGAAGATCACTTATTTCCTTTTTACATGCTTCTATTAAGTCATGATTCATTTGAATAGGTCTTGCCTTAGTAGGTATGTTTTGTTCATTAAATTCCTTTATGTAAGGTAGGTGGACTATGTGCCGTTTTCGTTCCCAAAAGGCTGTAGGTAAATCGGAACAAACTTCTAGTTCGAGTTTTTGCTGAAACAGTTTAATCTTATCTCCTACTTCCAGGGTTTTTAAAGTTTGTTCAATTTTGTGAACTTTTATATCATTTTTTAAGTAATTAACCTGTTGAGATAATAAGTTTATTTTTAAAAAAAAAATTGTGATTTAATGTAATCACTTTCCTCTTTAGAGATTGGATTTAGGTAAGGAAATCGTATTTCTTTTCCTAATACATTAGTGCAGAGTGCACTTAAATCGTCGTAATGTGGCTTTATTTGAGTCAGGAAAGGAATTCCCAAAATTATTTCTTCATTTATATCCCTTGTTATTACAAAATCATTAATAAAGCATATTCCATCATTTTATATATGCGATTTAGATAATTTGTAATTTATTTTTAATAGTTCTCCTGTGGCGGAGTATAATTTTTGCGTACTCTTTTCTAAATATTTTAGAGGTATTATTCCTTCCATTATGCAGTTCTTATCTGCACCTGAATCTAATAATGCTAATTTATTAAAGGTCATATCTTGCACTTTTAAGGTTACGGGGAGATGATAACTTTTAGCCTTTACTTTAGTGAGTTTAACTAAGGCTGATGAGCCGTCTCTTGATTCTTCTACAATTGAATCATTATCGTTTAATTTTGAAGTGTTGCCATCTTCTTCAGAATCGTTACCATCATTTTCTTCTTTGAAGAATTCTTGATTAATAGTTTTTCCTTTATTTGCTTGGGATAATATTTTATCAGTAATATTTTCCATTTCGATTTTATTAAGTCTAAGCTTAATATCTTTTAATTCTTCTCTCACTGATTTAAGTTCAGTCTGAAGATGTTGGATGGTAGTGGGTTCTTCTGTTTTAACAGAAAATCTATCCATTACTTTCTTCATATCAAAAGGTTTTATCTGTGGTCGATTTCCCTTCTGTTTAATCATAATATTTTTTAATTCAATTAGATATTTTTTCTTTAAGTCATCGTCATCAATGTGTTCGATGATGTCGAATAAGACTTCCTTGGAGTCTTCCGAAATTACCCTAAGTGAGTTTTGACTACACACGCAAACTGCGCCAGTACAGTTACAGTTGTTTTCTACTGAGCTGCTACTGTCTGAATCATACGCGACATTGATTAGTTCATTGTCACTATCCGAATAACTAACAGTGGATGAAGATGATGAAGACGATGAACTGTAATCATTATTTTCTAGAATAGCATAAAGTTTTTCTTTAGTATTTTCATTAATTTCTAAAGAATTAACTTTATTCTTTTTCTTTTTCGTGACCTTACAGTCACTGGCTCTATACCCTGTTTTTCCACATGACCAGCATTTATCACCATAATTTTTCTTTCTTTTAAACCTTTTCTTTTTAGAAGTTTCACCTTCTTTCTTTTCTTTACGCTTATGGCGTCTTCTAGGTTTATCAGAAATTTTGTGTTTGTTTTTCTTTGATACTCTTTTTGAAGGAGCTGCAATTGTTTTGTAACCGAAGTCTTGGCAAAAACTACCAAGTTCAGCTTTGGATTGTAGTATGCTTTTTTTAATAAGGCTTTTTAGTTTTAGGTCTGTACATAGGTCTAAACCTGTAACATTAATAAAGCTTATTAAATCTCCATATGTTAGATTATCATATGGAATTGAACCATTAAATCTATCTTTAATTTTATTTCTTACCTTTTCGGCAAATAGTCTGGGTAATCCACTAATGAATCTTTCTTTCCAGAAAGGTTTATTATAGTCTTCTCTGATCATTACCTTTTCTATGAACATATCTTTATACCTATACCACCTAAAATCTGTTAATTTTGGGCAGCTAAGATTATTAAAAAGTTCAAGACTTCTATCGTGGAATAGTTTTGGTTCTCCAATAAAATGTTTCGTTATACAATAAATTAAAGTTGTTGTAACATCTTCTTTAGCTACTTGTTCGGTTGTCTGAGTATTATTTTCAGTTTTTACTACAGTTGTTATGGTCGTAGCATTAAGAATTTGATTTCTATTTTCTTCGGAAAGATAATTATCCCACCAATTTTTTAATGTACCAGTAAAACCTGATACTACTAAGGTTGCAGTGTGTTTATCTGACGCATTTTTATTTTGTAGGCTGTTACCGCAATTCCTATTTCGTGGAGTTTTTTGTAAATTTGGCCTTCGGCTAGGCCATCAATATTCCATTCGGTAATTCCAGTTCCGTCATGACTGGAGTAAGATAGATAGACGTCTTCTTCAAATTGAACATCTGGGAACATTGGTCTTCCATAATAAGTTTTCTTATTAGGATGTCGAGGATTTCCCATTATTCTACTTACTTCAGGAGTATTAGCAGAGATGGTTTTTAATGTAACTAGAGGTTTTATCTTATTAATAAAGTCTGAGCATTCGTTAGAAGCTTTCTCTATTATTATTAACTTTGCTTCTCTGTCAGGGATGGTTTCATCCTTTAGTATAGTTTCATACGTTTTATTTAATGAAGTTAATTGTTTTTGTAATTTATGTATTTCTATAGTTCTTGTCTCCACTACTACTAGCTTGTTATGTATGGATTTTTGATACACTCAGTTTCGTTTTAAGTTGTTCTTCTATTTTTTCTAGAAGTTCATTTGTAAAATCAAATTTATCTTTTAATTGCGGGAACTTTTCTTTTGAAAATTCAGGGATTTGATAGTAGGATGTGTTTCTATAGTAGGTGCTACTGTTGATTTTGTTGGGATTCCTAATTTGTTAGTGTCTTTTAATTGATTGGCTACAACATGTAAAAGATTGTTTGTGTAGTTATTTTGAACAATTATTTTGTTCAAGTCTTTGTTTATTGGTTCTTTATCGAGGTGAATGCTTTCTCTTTTGAAGGGGGAAGCCGTTATGACCTCATTCTGAACTGGTATTACTATTTCATCTAAAGGTGGAATAGTGGCTTCTATTGTACCTTTATTTTTAGTATACCATTTGTTAATAATCATTTGTAAAGATTCCTTTTGATTTGGAATCTGCCCAGTTAATTCGAACCATCTAAAGAATTCTATATCACATTTAAGTCTTTTTAGATCTTTAATCCATTTATTTCTGAAAGACTTTCTTTGATCTAAAGAATAGGCATTTACATACCATTTTCTTTTAATGTTGTTATCAGGGTGTTCCCACTGAGCATTTAGACTTTTCCAATCTATTTTGAAGTTATTTTCTTCTTTAAGAGTTCCAAGTCTATCTATTGTTTGTGCGGATGAACTTTTGTGAATAAAAGGACCCTTTTGATAGATTACTTTAGGAACAGTTTTATTAAAATCTACTCCTTTTATTTTTCTATCAAGTTCTTCGATTAATTCTTCATCGCTTTTATCGCTTATGTTGCTTTTATACTTTTCCTCCGGGGGTTTAGAAGAAGAAGGTCCACTGAAGGACATTCTTTTACTGGAAGAAGCTTCGCTTATTGAGTTAGATCTAAAAAAAATTAAGTCTACTGCACCTGTTGGGTGTTGAATTACTTGTTCGATGTGTGAACTTTCTTGTTCATATTTAGGTTGAGTTATGACTTCAAAACGTCATTCATCTTTGGATAATATCTCATCCCATCGAATCATTCTAGGGACGTAGGTATTACTATGCTCTCGGTTTGCTACGTTAACATAAACCACCAGATAAATACAGAAACTCGAAGCAGAATGCCGATAGAATACAGAGTGATCAGCTTCACTCCGAATCATGCCAAATTCCTGGATAATTGTGCTTAACTTACCAAACCAGGCTCGAGGAGACTGCTTTAGACCATAAAGTGACCGGCGCAAGCGACATACAAGGCCACGCAATTCAAAACTATAAAACAATTGCGCACCCTGCATTCTTTAAATGAGAAACAAAACTTTGAACAAATATTTCTTTCTCGTCTATCTCAAATCTGAGTATGCAACAGGTCACACTTCTCCAGCAATTTAACAACATAACAACCTAAGTTACTGAAAAAGTGATTATCTGGGATCCAAAAGGTGTAGAAGTTTCCACGAATCACAATATCCTCTCTGCCTAGCCATATATGATTCACATTTTTTCATCTATTGACACCATAAATAGTTCTTCAGGGTTAATCCAGTTAAAAGGCATCTGAATTTCAACCAATGTATTTGCATCCAACATGTTCATGTTCATTCAGCACTCTACTGAATGAAATGATTTAGTATCATGATTCAGCAGATATTTATGGCTGATACTGTGCTTACCTGGACTATCGGAAGCAACCTCTCTGCTTACACAAGGTAGGGGTAAGGTCTGCGTACAAACTACCCTCCCAAAACCCCAGTTGTGGGAATATACTGGCTATGTTGGTGGTGGTTCAGCCACTAAACAGCAGCATTTATCACATCAGCTATCTGTTTCGGTACATGAATAAACTGCCTATAACTCCTGAAATGTTTTCATTCATAAGAACTGCTCCAGCTAAATGGTCGATAAAAAATCACATTATCATGCTTTCCAGACCGGTGCGTTACCAAAAGTAGCTGCAGTATCGACGCTTAATAGGCTCAACCTCTCAAGAAGGAGAAAACAAGGTGCAGTGAGAGCATGCACATGCTAACTACTCATGCCATAAAGACAAATATATACAACCGACGATGAAAGGCATCATACGTTCCATCTTTTATGACCCCAACCACAATTCTAGGGAATAGCAGCAATATCACAATTGCATTTGACTTGCCAAATAAGGAACTTATGTGACCTGGAACTTCCTACAGAGCTCCTTTTTTCCCCAAAAAACAGCTCTGCAAAACTTTTGACACAGTGATTCATGACCCAGCACAAAAATAAACTCTCTTCAAGGGTAGTCTGAAATTTCATGGCTCGGCCAAATTTAAAAGGCAAAATTTCCAAAGAGAGGATTAATCATAGCTCAGGAAATGAAGATAAGTAGACCAAAAATAATGTAAAGACAGACAAAAAGACACCATCATTCTGACCAACTAGTGAAATTAGATAAGAATAAATCAATCAGTTGTTGAATTAACAATCAAACATGATTAATTAGGATACGAACCTAGCTTTGTTCCAACAAGAATAATTGGAACTCCAGGAGCATAATGCCTCAACTCAGGAATCCACTGAAATTCAATAGGAGGAAGATGAAATAATGTATTAGTAATTGTTGAATATCACCAACCATACATTTTATTTATTTTACTTTTCTGATAGGCAACTATTACTCATTCTTCGCTAAGAAATCCTAAATATTCAACACTGGAAGTACTAGGTTGGTAGGTATTTCACTATCCATATGGTATGAACAACTAATGTAAAAGACAAACAAGCCAATGTTATTTATGGACTTGCTTCAAAACTTAATGGGACCGACAGCTTTCATTAACGTTCCCACAAGTTCATCTCCCGGCCAAGTACAGCAAAAAAAATATTAAAAAAAAATGAAAGTTAGAGGCAGGATGCAGGAGAGAAACTTGCCTTTTTGGAGACATTTTCATAGCTCACTTTGCTAATGAGAGAAAACGCCAGTATAAATACATCTGCCTCGGGATAGCTCAACGGTCTTAATCTATTGTAATCCTCCTGACCTGTTCAATCAAAAAGTAGAGGTAGTTGACATGTGCGCCGCGGAGCGAGGGACAAGAGAAAAAGCTGAAAATGTCATGTAGGGAAATATTTTACCTGCAGTATCCCAGAGCCCCAGATTGACAGTGCTCCCATCGACAACCACATCTGCACTAAAATTGTCGAATACAGTTGGGACGCAAACCTGTTTGCAATGCAGCAGACAATCACCAAACATGAGCAATGCACACACCACTCACATAAACATAACTAGAACTTATAATCAACTTTTTTATTAAAGTTTTTAAAGCACTTTCACTCTAACAAGTGACATCTTCGATTAAAAAACCAGTATCAAGTTAGAAACTGAGCTATTAAATTATAACGAGTATCTTAGTTTGGTTTTTGTGATGTTTATTCCATCTTCCATGAGAGTTCTAATACTTACTTTTTTCTATTCATACTCCATCCATCTGATACCTTTAGTTTATAAGAGTATTTATCCTTTTGCATTTAAGGGAAAAGGGGTATCTTTTAAGCAAGTTATCACTGATGCACAACAAAAACAGAAGACAACCTTTTGTTGGTTTGTCAACCAACTTGACAAGAAGCTCGTTAAGGCTGAGTTCACCAAGACAATATTCAAGATGTAGTTTCGGCTCCCTTTCCCTAGACTACATGTCTCATGGTTTTCAAACACCCCCACCCAAAAAAAAAACATAAAACTCTAGTCTATAATGGTAGAAAATCAGTTTTCTTTCCCTTAAAAATAGCCAAAAGATCCATGTTTTGTGGTAATTGGAAGTAAACGTAAAACAACCCACTCTTAGACCGGGTGCCAAATTGATTAAGCAAGTCATGAATCAAGAAAAAAGGTCGTTTTACTGAGAATAACTAGCTTAATTTGTTCTTTTGGGCGATAAATAGAAAGATCAAAAGAAAATGCCTGACAAATAGAGAGATAGAGAGGTAAACAAGTACTTACAGTGGGAAAAGTGTCGTTGGCATAGGAAATGAGAAGACAAGTTTTACCCACAGCTCCATCGCCAACGGTGACACACTTCATGAACCTAGACGCACTCATTCTTCAAAACCCAAATCTCCCTTCTTACAATTTCTTAGCTTCTTCTTTTACCCAAAATCTCTTCGTTTTTTCTGTGTGTATATGCATCTCCACCTACTCTTCAACCAAGGAGCTGTTTGATGTTAGTTAAAATAGAAGTAAAAGCCCAAAATGCTAATATAAACCCTATGAGGATAGAATGGGGAAAATAACACAATACCCAACTCAACAGCCACATTCTTGATGTAGAGAGACAAAAATAAGGAAATAAAAATCTCACCTTTATGATACAGAAGTGATGATTTTAATATTAAAGAGGTAAAGAAGAATGGATATGAACAGAGAGAGTTAAAGGAAGAAAGCCAGACCCAGAAGACAGAGAAAGACATAGCAGAAAATGGAAATGAAGAAAAGCTCAAACCAGCTACAGAAAAAGACCGCATTTTAATTTTGATTTTTTTCTGTAGTAAATAAAGATAGCCTTTGAGAAAGCTATTTCCGACTTGAGATGCCACTTATATCATTCCATCTTGGCAAAACCTAAACTTGCCTATTTTTCAACCCGATAAACAAATTTATAATTTTTTCATTTGGACACCTCAATTTAATGAAATGAATACTAGTAAACACATCTAACCGAACGTATATTTCAATTACACTGACATGTCAAACACGCCATATACTACATAATTTATTAATTAATATGTGCTATTTTTGGGTCCCAATTTTTAAATTAATTTATCAAAATTTTATTTTATTTTTTACCTTTCTTCTCCGCTCAAACACCCCCAAACACCCAAAACCCACAACAAACCAGTAAAAGAAGATACGAAAAAGCCTACGAACAAATTCCAAATCCAAGAAATTAGTCGACTTCCTTCATCTCATTTCCTACTTCTTCTTATTTCTGTTAAATTAAATTAAGGATTGAATTTTTGACCACCAAAAAACTCCAATGGCTGTCACCTGTCGGCGACCAACCATATAACCACATCTCTTTGCTAAAAAGTCCCAATTCATAAGAGAAGTAAAACTACACGCTTTCAAATCTAATCTGGCTGGAAAACTCCAAGGTGTTATCTCTCTTCTCGCTTAAGTTCAAAATTCATAACCTTTTTTACTCAAACTATTTACTATATATGAGAAAAAAAATAAGAAAATAAGGTCGATATTCGGGTGAAGGTGGACGTGGCTCCCATAGAAGACAAGATGCGGGAGGCTAGGCTTAGATGGTTCGGGCACGTGAAGATGAGAAGCCTGGATGCACCGGTGAGGAGCTGTGACCGGCTGGCCTTGACGGGTATGAGGAGAGGTAGAGGGCGACCTAAATATGGGGTCCAGCCCATAAATTAAGGAAGACAACTTTCTTCCTTTGTCTTCTTTTTCTAAATTGGCAGCCAATTTTTCTTTTGCATAGTCAACATTGTAGGTTGTGTCAAATGTGGTAGACGTGCAGAAAGAAAATGTCAAGTGTAGTAGGAGAGGTTCTGCCTATAAAAGGAGAGCTTCGGCTCTCATTTTTGATACACCAATCTTAAAGGAAAAATATATCTGAGAGTTAGAAAGAAAGAGTGAGGTTTCACAGACAGGGTATAAGAAAATAGTTTGTGAGAAAAATAGAGAGTGAGTGATATTGTAGTGAGGTGGGAATATCAAAAGAGGGTTATTTCTTTTGAGTGTTGTAGTGGTCTTTTGAGTATTTTACTCGGACCTACAAAGTGTAAAATTTCTTGCAATAGTGATATCAGTTGCTCTTCTCAGGGCCGTGGTTTTTTCCCTTATTCAAGAGGGTTTTTCACGTAAAAATCTTGGTGTCGTTGTTACTCTTTTATTCTTGTTAATTACCGTATCTCGGTGCTAAGTTATTATTCCACTTTTATTACCATGAATATTATTTTTGTAGGAGGTTTATTCCCAACAACTGGTATCAGAGCACAGGTTCTGCTCGTTCACTAAAATATTATTCATTGTCAGTAGTACTATTCTCGACGAAAAATAAAAATGTCCGGAGTAAAGTAGGAGGTAGCAAAATTCAACAGAGATAACAGTTTTTCAACATATCAAAGAAGGATGAGGGATCTGCTCCTCCAATAAGGATTACACAAGATGTCAAAAAGCCTGATACCATGAAAGCTGAGGATTTGGCTGACTTGGATGAAAGAGCTACTAGTGCAATCAGGTTGCACTTATTAGATGATGTGGTAAATAACATCATTGATGAATACACTGCACGTGAAATTTGGACAAGGCTGGAAAGCCTATACATGTCCAAAATGCTGACAAATAAATTGTACCTGAAGAAGCAGTTATGCGCCCTACACATGGGTAAAGGTACAATTTTTTTGTCATATTTAAATATATTTAACGGACTAATCACACAGCTTGCCAACCTCAGAGTGAAAATCGAGGAAGAGGATAAAGCCATCTTGCTATTGAACTCGTTGCCATCTTCGTACGATAATTTGGCAACAACCATCCTACACGGTAAGACTACTATTGATTTGAAAGATGTCACATCGGCTCTTCTACTCAATGAGAAGATGAGAAAGAAGCCTGAAAATCAAAGACAGACTCTCATCACAGAAGGTAGAGGCAGGAGTTATCAAAGGAGTTCGAGCAACTATGGTAGATCCGGAGCTCATGGGAAGTTAAAGAACCAATCCAAATCAAGAGCCAGAAATTGCTACAACTGTGATCAACCAGGTCACTTCAAAAGAGATTGCCCAAATCCAAAGAAGGGCAAAGATGAAACTAGTGGCCAGAAGAATGATGACAACACAGCCGCTATGGTGCAAAATAATGATAATGTTGTCCTCTTTATAAATGAGGAAGATAAATGCATGCACCTGTCAGGTCCAGAGTCGGAATGGGTGGTTGATACAACGGCATCTTACCATGCCACACTGGTAAGAGATCTGTTTTGCAGATATGTAGCAGGCGATTTCGGCACAATGAGAATGAGTAACACAAGTTACTCAAAGATTGCAGGGATTGGTGACATTTGTATCAAGACAAATGTCGGATGTACATTGGTTCTAAAGGATGTGCAGCATGTACCTGATTTGCGGATAAACTTGATCTCGGGAATTGCTTTTGACCGAGATGGATACGAGAACTATTTTGCAAATCAAAAAGTGGAGACTCACTAAAGGATCATTGGGGATTGCAAAGGGAGTTGCTCGTGGCACGTTGTACAGGACAAATGCAGAAATATGCCAAGGTGAATTGAACGCGGCACAAGATGAGATTTTTGCAAATTTGTGGCACAAAAGAATGGGTCATATGAGCGAGAAGGGATTGCATATTCTTGCCAAGAAATCACTCATTTCTTATGCCAAATGTATAACAGTAAAACCTTGTGACTACTATTTATTTGGTAAGCAGCATAGAGTCTCATTTTAGATATCGTCTGAAAGAAAATTGAATTACTTGATTTAGTATATTCTGATATTTGTGGCCCAATGGAAATTGAATCAATGGGTGGTAACAAATATTTTGTTACTTTTATCAATGATGCTTCACGAAAATTATGGGTTTATATTTTGAAAACCAAAAATCAGATGTTTCAAGTTTTTTAGAAGTTTCATCCTCTAGTAGAAAGGGAGACGAGTCGAAAGCTAAAGCGTCTCCGAAGTGACAATGGAGGTGAGTACACTTTAAGGGAATTTGAAGAGTACTATTCAAGTCATGAGATCAGACATGAAAAGACAGTTCCTGGAATCCCACAACACAATGGCGTAGCTGAGATGATGAACCGCACCATTATGGAGAAGGTGAGAAGCATGCTCAGAATGGCTAAACTACCTAAGTCATTCTGGGGTGAAGCAGTTTAGACAACCTGTTACCTGATCAATAGGAGTCCATCAGTTCCGTTGGCATTTGATATCCCAGAGAGAGTTTGGACCAACAATGAGGTGTCCTACTCGCATCTGAAGGTGTTCAGTTGCAGAGCTTTTGCACATGTACCAAAAAAGTAGAGAACAAAGCTGGATGATAAATATGTTCCCTGCATATTTATCGGATATAGAGATGAAGAGTTCGGGTACAGATTGTGGGATCCTGTAAAGAAGAAGGTCATCAGAAGCAGAGATGTAGTCTTCCGAGAAAGTGAAGTTGGAACTACTGCTGATATGTCAGAAAAGGCGAAGAACGGTATAATTCCTAACTTTGTTACTATTCTTTCTACTTCTAACAATCCCACAAGTGCAGAAAGTACGACCGACGAGGTTGCCGAGCAAGGGGAGCAACCTGGTAAGGTTATTGAGCAGGGGAAGCAACTTGATGAAGGTATTGAGGAAGTGGAGCACCCCACTCAGGAATAAGAACAACCTCAACCTCTAAGGAGATCAGAGAGGCTAAAGGTAGAGTCATGCAGGTACCCTTCCACAGAGTATTTCCTCATCAGTTATGAGGGGGAGCCAGAAAGTCTTAAGGAGGTGTTGTCCCATCCAGAAAAGAACCAGTGGATGAAAGTCATGCAAGAAGAGATAGAATCTCTACAGAAAAATGGCACGCATGAGCTAGTTGAACTTTCAAAGGGTAAAAGACCACTCAAATGCAAATGGGTCATTAAACTCAAGAAAGACGAAAATGGCAAGATGGTTAGATACAAAGCTCGATTGGTGGTTAAAGGCTTTGAATAGAAGAAAACTATTGATTTTGACGAAATTTTCTCACCTGTTATCAAAATGACTTCTATTCGAACAATTTTGAGCTTAGCAGCTAGCCTAGATCTTGAAGTGGAGCAGTTGGATGTGAAAACTACATTTCTTCATGGAGATTTGGAAGAAGAGATTTATATGGAGCAGCCAGAAGGATTTGAAGTAGCTGGAAAGAAACACATAGTGTGCAAATTGAATAAGAGTCTTTATGGATTGAAGCAGGCACCAAGGCAGTGGTAAATGAAGTTTGACTCATTCATGAAAAGTCAAACATACCTAAAGACCTATTCTGATCCATGTGTATACTTCAAAAGATTTTCTGAGAATAACTTTATTATATTGTTGTTGTATGTGGATGACATGTTAATTGTAGGAAAAGACAAGGGGTTGATCGCAAAGTTGAAGAGAGATTTGTCCAAGTCATTTAATATGAAGGACTTGGGCCTAGCACAATAAATTCTAGGGATGAAGATAGTTCGAGAGAGAACAAGTAGAAAGTTATGGCTATCTCAGGAGAAGTAAATTGAACGTGTACTAGAACGCTTCAACATGAAGAATATTAAGCCAGTCAGCACACCTCTTGCTAGTCATCTAAAGTTGAGCAAAAAGATACAACAGAGGAGGAGAAAGGTAACATGGCTAGAGTTCCTTATTCTTCAGCAGTCGGAAGCTTGATGTATGCAATGGCATGCGCTAGACCTGATATTGCTCACGCAGTTGGTGTTTTCAGCAAGTTTCTTGAAAATCCTGGAAAAGAACATTGGGAAACAGTCAAGTGGATACTCAGGTACCTAAGAGGTACCACAGGAGATTGTTTGTACTTTGGAGTATCGGATCCAATCTTGAAGAGCTATACAGATGTTGATATGGCAGGTGACATTGATCACAGAAAATCCACTACTGGATATTTGTTTACATTTTCAGGGGGAGCTATATTATGGCAGTCGAGTTTGCAGAAGTGTGTCGCACTCTCTACAACTGAAGCGGAGTATATTGCCACTACTAAAGCTGGCTGGCACGACACGGATTTCCCACCCTCGGGAGTCGTGATGGCACCTACTAATGTGAGCTAGGCAAGCCAATCCTTAACTGCTTACTTTATTAACCATTACTTCTTTTAACAATTGTCAGTGATAACATGAAAGCAACGGAATTAGATAAATATGCGGAAGACGTAAATTTAAGAGAATGGACAATAATGCGAAAATCAACATATGCCTCTACCCAAGAACTAGTGTCACATTACTCACGAACTTCTAAGAGTACTAAATACAACCGTATGAAAGAAAAATACAAATTGTTTGTCTCGGAAATATGAGATAACAGACTGAAATAAAAGATAGAGGAGACGTCTGGCCTGCGGATGCCTGCAAGGCTACCTCAGTGTCTCACTGGACTGAAGGCTGGCTCCCACGCTACTGCTGTTGTCCAAGACCTGGATCTGTGCAAAGGAGCACAGAGTGTAGTATTAGTACAACTGACCCCATGTGCTGGTAAGTGCCCAGCCTAACCTCGGCGAAGTAGTGACGAGGCTAGGACCATACTCTAAATAAACCTGTGTAGTTCATACATATATATATATATATATATATATACAACGAAAAAGAGATACAGAAATAACTAATAAATGTAGGAAGGGGAAACATGTTGTGGGGAGATAACAGTTTCAAATAGAATCCTCAATAAAGAAAGAAGCAACAAAGCCAAGGAATCACAAGTGAACAATTTGCACAGCATCACCCTTCGTGTTTTTACTCTCGTCCTCACCAAAAACAATACACGGCATCACCCTTCGTGCTTTACGCTTTTCCTCACCCAAACAACAATCACAAGGCAAATAGGGTAAGGGAATCTATAAACTCGAAGTAAATCAAATAACAATAAGTAATGAAAGAAACAATATGACTCGAATTTCAATAAGGAATTAGAAACCAACAAATGCACGACATCACCCTTCGTGCTTTTACTCTCATCCTCACCAAAGCAATCATATAATAAAAATATGCACGGCATCACCCTTCGTGCTTTTACTCTCTTTCCTCACCATATAATCAATGAATATCGGTACGGAATGGTACATCGTACGACACGGCATCACCCTTCGTGCTTTACACTCTTTCCTCACAATAGCAAACAATGCACGACATCACTCTTCGTGATCTAACACTCTTCCTCACCCAAACAACAATCACAAATAAAGGGGCAAGGGAGTAGACAAATAATGGTAGAAATCCCGGAAAGGGAATACAATTAAACAGCTAAATCCTGGCAAGGGAACAATATCAATATTCTCAGCATCCCGACAAGGGAGATGATCAACAAAGCAACAAACATCCCGGCAAGGGAGAAATTTAATAATTCTTTCTCTTTCTTTCACTTTCACTTCTTATCTCACTTTACCACTTGAGCCAACACTCCATAGGGGTTCAATCATCTCGTATCCTTTCACAATTCGTATTATAACTCGAGTCAATGCTCCTCGAAGTTTAAGGATCATAATTTCTTTCACATGCTTGTTACAATATATAGAAATCATCATTAAGGCATGGAAGATACAACAAAATCAGAATATCCGCAATATTAAGACTCACGGTCATGTTAGACACCAACGTATAGATACTCGTCATCATGCCTATACGTCGTACTCAACAATTAGCACGTAGCAAATAAGACTCAACTCTTAATCCCTCAAGCTAAGGTTAGACCAAACACTTACCTCAAAGCTTTGAACACCACTCAAGCCTCAATTATAGCTTTACCCCCTTGATTCCACCATCAATCCGCTCGAATCTAGTCACAAGTTACTTAATTACATCAATAAGTGCTAAATGAATCAACCCCAATGCATGAAGACGAGTTTTCCCAAAGTTTTACTAAAAAGGTCTAAATCACCCCCGGGCCCACGTGGTCGAAACCCGAGGTTCGGACCAAAACCCGTTTACCCATTCCCCCACGAATCCAAATGTATAATTTGTTTTGAAATCAAACCCCAAATTGAGGTCCAAATCCCCAATTTTAGAAAAAACATAGGTTCTACCCAAAACACCCATTTTCCCCTATGAAAATCTTTGATCTTAAGTTGAAATCATGTTAAAAGATGTTAAGGAGTGAAGAAAATGAGTTAGAAATCACTTACCAATCGTTTTGGAGAAGAAAAGTTGTTTAGAAAATCGCCTCTTATGTTTTGGGGTTTTGAAAAGTGTAAAAATAACTGAAATTCACGTGAATTTATACCCCTCTGAAGCCCCCACCGCGGACCGCGCTAAGCCGACCGCGGCCGCACAACACCCACCGCGGACCACAAAAAGGCAACCGCGGCCGCACACGATTCCTCGCGGGCCACGCAAAAGGGTTCAGAGGCCTGCAATATTTTCCTGAACCTGCAACATCTGATCTTTTAAGTCTACAGCATCCCGGAACTTACTCGAAACTCACCCGAGCCCCCGAAGCTCTAACCCAAGTATGCACACTACCTCAAAAACACTTTACAAACATATTCGTGTGAACAAATCATCAATATAACATCATGAACATCGAATCAAGCCTCAAGATCAACGAATTTTTCTCAGATTTCCTTTTAAACATCAATTTCCCAATTAGGGTCCGGATCACGTCAAACGACGTCCGTTTTTAACCAAACTTTACAGGAGTAATTCAAAACATATATAAGACTTGTATCGGGCGCCGGAACCAAAATACGGGCCCGATACCATAGTCTTCTAATCAAATTTCATTTCCAATTTCCTTAGTTATTTTAAAAAAACAATTTCACTCAAAAAATTCATTTCTCGGGCTTGGGACCTCGGAATCCGATTCCGGGCATACGCCCAAGTCCCATATTTTCCTACGGACTCTCCGGACCGTCAAATTACGGGTCCGGATCCGTTTACCCAAAATATTGACCGAAGTCAAATTTATTCATTTTAATATCAAAACTTAGCATTTTTTCACAAAATTTCATATTTAAGCTTTCCGGCTACGCGCCCGGACTGCACACGTAAATCGGGGCAACCCTAAATAAGGTTTTCAAGGCCTCGAAGACACGGGATTCGATTAGCAACAGGTGATGACCCCTTTGGGTCGTCACATTCTCCACCTCTAAAACAACCGTTCGTCCTCGAACGTGCAAAAGAAGAAAGTACCTGAGTCGGGAAATAGATGAGGATAACGGCTCCACATGTCGGACTCGAACTCCCAAGTCAAAACCTCAGGGGGCTGACCTTTCCACTGAACACGAACAGAGGGGAAATTCTTGGATCTCAACTATCGAACCTGCCGGTCTAGAATAGCTATCGGCTCCTCCTCATAGGACAAGTCCTTGTCCAACTGGACAGTACTAAAATCTAACACGTGGGATGGATCTCCGTGATATTTCCGGAGCATAGACACATGAAAAACTAGATGCACGACTGATAAGCTAGGCGGCAATGCAAGTCTATAAGCCACCTCTCCCACTCGATCAAGAATCTCAAATGGACCAATAAACCTAGGGCTAAGCTTGCCCTTCTTCCCAAATCTCATCACGCCTTTCATAGGCGACACTCGGAGCAATACCCGCTCACCAACCATAAAACCCACGTCTTGAACCTTGCGATCTGCATAGCTCTTTTGCCTGGACTGAGCTGTACGAAGCCTATCCTGAATGATCCTAACCTTGTCCAAGGCCTCCTGAACCAGATCCGTACCCAACAACCGAGCCTCTCCCAGCTCAAATCATCCAACCGAAGATCGACACCGCCTACCATATAAAGCCTCGTAAGGATCCATTTGGATACTCGACTGGTAGCTGTTGTTGTAGGCAAATTCTGCCAAAGGCAAAAACTGATCCCACGAACCTCCAAAGTCAATAACACAAGCCCAGAGCATATCCTTCAATATCTGAATAGTCCGCTCGGACTGTCCATCCATCTGAGGATGAAATGTTGTACTCAACTCAACCTGGGTGCCTAACTCTCGCTGAATTGTTCTCTAGAAATGCGAGGTAAACTGCGTACCTCGGTCCGAAATGATAGATACCGGCACACCATGAAGGCGAACAATCTCCCGGATATAGATCTCAACTAACCTCTCGGATGAATGGGAGACTGCCACATGAATAAAATGCGCTAATTTGGTCAGACTATCAACAATGACCCAAACTGCGTCGAACTTCTTTCGAGTCAGCGGAAGTCCAGTAACGAAGTCCATAGTGATCCGCTCCCACTTCCACTCGGGAAGCTCAATCCTCTAAAATAAACCATTAGGCCTCCGATGCTCGTATTTAACCTGCTGACAATTCAAACACCGTGCCATATATGCCACAATATCTTTCTTCATTCTATGCCACCAATAATATTGTCGCAAATCCTGATACATCTTCGCGGCGCCCGGATGGATAGAGTACCAGGAACTATGGGCCTCCTCTAAAATCAACTCTCGAAGCCCATCCATATTAGGCACACAAACTCGACCCTACAATCTCAGAACTTCATCATCAACTAAGGTAACCTGCTTGGCACCGCCACGCCGCACCGTGTCTCTAAGGAAATACAAATGGGGATCATCAAACTGCCGATCACGGATACGCTCCAATAACGAAGAACGAGCGACCGTGCAAGCTAATACTCGACTAGGCTCAGAAATATCCAATCTCACAAATCAATTGGCCAAAGCCTGAACATCCAAAGCAAGCGGTGTCTCACCGACTGGAATATAAGCAAGACTGCCCATACTGGCTCACTTTCTATTCAAAGCATCGGCCATCACGTTGGCCTTTCCCGGGTGATATAAGACAGTGATATCATAATCCTTCAACAACTCTAACCACCTCCTCTGCCTCAAATTAAATTCCTTTTGCTTGAACAAATATTGAAGACTCTTGTGATCAGTGAACACCTCACATGCCACGCCATACAGATAATGCCTCCAAATCTTCAATGTGTGAACAATGGCTGCCAACTCTAAATCATGCACTGGATAGTTATTCTCATGAATCTTCAACTACCTCGAAGCATAGGTAATGACCTTGCCCTCCTGCATCAACACTATACCAAGCCCAATGCGAGATGCATCACAATAAACGGTGTAAGGCCCTGAACCTGTAGGCAGAACTAACACTGATGCCATAGTCAAAGCTGTCTTAAGCCTCTGAAAGCTCGCCTCACACTCGTCTGACCATCTGAACTGGGCACCCTTCTGAGTCAATCTGGTCATCGGGGCTTCAATAGATGAAAACCTCTCCACGAACCGACGATAATAGCCTGCCAATCCCAAGAAACTCTAAATCTCTGTAGCTGAGGCTGGTCTAGGCCACTTCTTGATGGCTTCAATCTTTTTCGGATCAACCTGAATACCCTCTGCGGACACAATATGACCTAGAAATGCAACCGAACTCAACCAAAACTCACATTTCGAAAACGTAGCATATATTTGACTGTCCTTCAGAGTCTGAAGAACCACTCTGAGCTACTTCTCATGCTCCTCCCGGCTGCGAGAATATATCAAAATATCATCAATGAAGACGATCACGAACGAATCCAAATAAGGCCTGAACACTCGGTTCATCAAATCTATAAAAGTTGTTGGGGCATTTGTCAACCCGAATGACATAACCAAGAACTCATAATGCCCGTACCGAGTACGGAATGCCGTCTTAGGGACATCGGATGCCCTAATCCTCAACTGATGGTAGCCATATCTCAAGTCAACCTTTGAAAATACCTTGGCACCCTGAAACTGATCGAACAAATCATCAATCCTCGGCAGCGGATACTTATTATTGATTGTGACCTTGTTCAAATGTCGTTAATCAATGCACATCCTCATCGAACCATCCTTTTTCTTAACAAACAATACCGGCGCACCCCAAGGCAAAATGTTGGGTCTAATGAAACCCTTCTCCAGCAAGTTCTGTAACTGCTCTTTCAATTCTTTCAACTCAGGCAGGGCCATACGGTATGGCGGAATAGAAACGGGTTGGGTGCCCGGAGTCAAATCAATGCAAAAATCAATATTCCAATCGGGTGGCATACACGGCAGGTCTGAAGGAAAGACCTCAGGAAACTCGCGAACCACAGGCACAGAGTCAATAGAGGGGACCTCAACACTGGAATCACGAACATAAGCCAAATACCCCTTTCTCGACCATATGCCGAGCCTTCACGTACGAAATGACACTGCGAGTAGAATGACCAGGAGTCCCTCTCCACTATAAACGGGGCAAATCCGGTAATGCTAGGGTCACAGTCCTGGCATGTCAATCCAAGATAGCATGGTACGGGGATAACCGGTCCATCCCCAATATAACATCGAAATCGACCATATCTAAAAGCAACAAATCAACACGAGTCTCAAGACCTCCAATCACCACAATACAAGAACGATGAACTCGATCGACCACGATAGAATCACCCACCGGTGTAGACACATAAACATAAATGCTCAAAGAATCGCTAGGCATGACCAGGTACGGTGCAAAATAAGATGACACATACGAATACGTAGATCCCGGATCAAATAACACTGAAGCATCTCTATCACAAACCAGAATAGTACATATAATAATTGCATCTGAAGCCTCAGCCTCGGGCCTAGCTGGAAGAGCATAGCATCGGGGTTGGGCCTCACCACCCTGAACTACCTCTCTGGGACGGCCTGCTGCTGGCTGGCCACCACCTCTAGCGGCCTAAGCTCCACCTCCAGGACCTCTACCTCTACCTCTAGCACCTCTACCCCCACCTCTAACTGGCTGGGCGGGCTGCGGAACACCTGGTGCCTGTACCATCGTACGAGAACCTTGATGCTGAGAGCTACCTGGTGCTCGAGGGCAAAACCTGGCATTATGACCGGGATCACCACAAGTGTAACAAGCCCTCGGCTGCTGAAACTGCTGGCCCTGTCGACCTAAATGACCACCTCGGAAACTCTGAAGCGGAGGTACACTGATGGGAGTTGGTGGCACACTGTAAGGCCGCTGATTAGAATAATGCGTTTGAGAACCACGACCACCTGAAGTACCATGTGAGACCTAGAGAGCTGACTGAAAGGGCCTAGGAAGATGGCCTCTGCCATATGAATCTCTACCTCCATACGAGGTACCACTGAATCTGCCTGAATGACAGGGCCTCTTATCCGACCTATGACCACCTCCCTGTGATAAAACCATCTCAACTCTGCGGGCCACATTGGCCGCCTCCTGGAAAGTGATCTCACTCCCGGCCTCCTTGGCCATCTAAAGACGAATCGGCTGAATAAGACCATCAATAAACCTCCTCACCCTCTCTCTCTCGGTGGGAAGTATGATAAGAGCATGGCGATCTAGATCGATGAACTTGGTCCCATACTAGATGACCATCATGGAACCGTACTAGAGGCACTCAAACTGCCTCCGAAAGGCCTCTCTCTGAGTCACGGGCAGAAACTTCTCTAAAAACAACTTTGTGAATTGTTCCCAAGTCAAAGATGGCGAACTGGCTGCTCTAGCTAAGCAATAATCTCTCCACCAAGTCTTGGCGGATCCAGAGAGACGAAAGGTAGCAAAATCAACTCCATTGGTCTCAACGATCCCCATGTTCCGAAAAACCTCGAGACAGCTATCAAGATAATTCTGGGGATCCTCAGTAAATGCACCGCTGAATGTAGAAGTGAAGAGCTTGGTGAACCTATAAAGCCTCCACAAAGCATCGACGGACATAGTCGCTCTGTCGCCGGTTTGAGCTACTACACCCGGCTGAACTGCCATAACTGGTTGAACCGCTGGAACCTGAACCTGGGGAGCTACCTACTCTAGAGTGCGCGTAGCAGGAGTCTGAGCCCCTCCTCCAGCCTGGAAGTGGTTGGTGCTACGGGAAGCAAACCCGCTCGGGTGACACTCTCCATGAGGCCCACCAATCGGACCAGAGCGTCCTGAAGAACTGGGGTAGCAATGAACCCCTCTGGGTCCTCAGCTGGGCCCACTAGAACTGCTGGGGCCGGAACCTGCTCCTCAAAATCAACCTGAGGCTCCGCCACTGGTGCTGCTGCTCGGGGCTGAGCTCTGCCCTTACCTCGGCCTCTAGCACGGCCTCTGCCCCTAGCGGAAACTGCTGCTGGGGGCTCGGGCTACTGAGCGGTAGATGAGGAAGCGCGTGTTCTCGCCATCTGCGATAGAACAGAGTAGAAATTCAATTAGCATTTGAGGAACAAATCCGCACGACAAGAAAGAACAACTGTGAAATTTTCCTAACTCTATAGCCTCTGGGAGATAAGTACAGACGTCTCCATACCGATCCCTCAGACTCTACTGAGCTTGTTCGTGAGTTGTGAGACCTATGTAACCTAGGGCTCTAATACCAACTTGTCACGACCCGAATTTCCCACCCTCGGGAGTCATGATGGCGCCTACTAATGTGAGCTAGGCAAGCCAATCCTTAACTGCTTACTTCATCAACCATTACTTCTTTTAACAATTGTCAGTGATAACATGAAAGCAACGGAATTAGATAAATATGCGGAAGACATAAATTTAAGAGACTGAACAATAATGCGCAAATCAACATATGCCTCTACCCAAGAACTTGTGTCACATTACTCACGAACTTCTAAGAGTACTAAATATAACCGTTTGAAAGAAAAATATAAACTATTTGTCTCAGAAACATGAGATAACAGACTGAAATAAAAGATAAAGGAGACGCCGGGCTTGCGGACGCTTGCAAGGCTATCTCGGTTTCTCACTGGACTGAAGGCTGGCTCCCGCGCTACCGCTGTTATCCAAGACTTGGATCTGTGCAAAGGAGCACAGAGTGTAGTATCAACACAACCGACCTCATGTGCTGGTAAGTGTCCAGCCTACTCTCGATGAAGTAGTGACGAAGTTAAGACCAGATTCCAAATAAACCTGTGCAGTTCATATATATATATACAACGGAAAAGAGATACAGAAATAACCAATAAATATAGGAAGGGGAAACATGTTGTGGGGAGATAACAGTTTCAAATAGAATCCTGAATAAAGAAAGAAGCAACAAAGCCAGAATATCAATAAGAATCACAAGTCAACAATTTGCACGGCATCACCCTTCGTGCTTTTACTCTTGTCCTCACCAAAAACAATACATGGCATCACCTTTCGTGCTTTACGTTTTTCCTCACGCAAACAACAATCACAAGGCAAATAGGGTAAGAGAATCTATAAACTCGAAGTAAATCAAATAACAACAAGTAATGAAAGAAACAATATGACTCGGATTTCAATAAGGAATCAGAAACCAACAAATGCACGGCATCATCCTTCGTGTTTTTACTCTCGTCCTCACCAAAGCAATCATATAATAAAAATGTGCACGGCATCACCCTTCGTGCTTTTACTCTCTTTCCTCACCATATAATCAATGAATATCGGTACGGAATGGTACATCGTACGACACGGCATCACCCTTCGTGCTTTACACTCTTTCCTCACAATAGCAAACAATGCACGACATCACCCTTCGTGATCTAACACTCTTCCTCACCCAAACAACAATCACAAATAAAGGGGCAAGGGAGTAGACAAATAATGGTAGAAATCCCGGAAAGGGAATACAATTAAACAGCTAAATCCTGGCAAGGGAACAATATCAATATTCTCAGCATCCCGACAAGGGAGATGATCAACAAAGCAACAAACATCCCGGCAAGGGAGAAATTTAATAATTCTTTCTCTTTCTTTCACTTTCACTTCTTATCTCACTTTACCACTTGAGCCAACGCTCCATAGGGGTTCAATCACCTCGTATCCTTTCATAATTCGTATTATAACTCGAGCCAATGCTCCTTGAAGTTTAAGGCTCATAATTTCTTTCACATGCTTGTTACAATATATAGAAATCATCATTAAGGCATGGAAGATACAAAAATCATCCGCAATATAAAGACTCACGGTCATGCTAGACACCAACGTATAGATACTCGTTACCATGCCTATACGTCATACTCGACAATTAGCACGTAGCAAATACGACTCAACTTTTAATCCCTCAAGCTAAGGTTAGACCAAACACTTACCTCAAAGCTTTGAACACCACTCAAGCCTCAATTATAGCTTTACCCCTTGATTCCACTACCAATCCACTCGAATCTAGGTACAAGTTACTTAATTACATCAACAATTGCTAAATGAATCAACCCCAATGCATGAAGATGAGTTTTCCCAAAGTTTTACTCAAAAAGTCTAAATCACCACCGGGCCTACGTGGTCGAAACCCTAGGTTCGCACCAAAACCCGTTTACCCATTCCCCCACGAATCCAAATGTATAATTTGTTTTGAAATCGGACCCCAAATTGAGGTCCAAATCCCCAATTTTAGAAAAAACCTAGGTTCTACCCAAAACACTCATTTTCCCTCATGAAAATCTTTGATTTTAAGTTAAAATCATGTTAAAAGATGTTAAGGAGTGAAGAAAATGAGTTAGAAATCACTTACCAATCGTTTTGGAGAAGAAACGTTGTTTAAAAAATTGCCTCTTATGTTTTAGGGTTTTGAAAAGTGTAAAAATAATTGAAATTCACGTGAATTTATACCCTCTAAAGCCCCCACCGCGGACCGTGCTAAGCTGACCGCGGCCGCACAGCACCCACCGCGGACGGTGCAAAGGCGATTGCGACCGCGCTGGCCTTTTCGCGGCCACACACGATTCCTCGCGGGCCGCACAAAAGGGTTCAGAGGCATGCAATATTTTCATGAACCTGCAACATCTGATCTTTTAAGTCTATAGCATCTCGGAAGCTCTAACCCATGTATGCACACTACCTCAAAAATACTCTGCGAACATATTTGTGTGATCAAATCATCAATATAAAATCATGAACACCGAATCAAGCCTCAAGATCAATGAATTTTTCTCAAATTTCCTTTTAAACATCAATTTCCCAATTAGGGTCCGGATCACGTCAAACGACGACCGTTTTTAACCAAACTTTACATGCTAGTTTTACTATATCAGCCATTTTTTTCGTATTTCGTATTCTGTATTTCATATCTCTTGTATTGCTGTTATTTTATTATGCATTTTTATGGTACTAATATATCGGCTCCTGTTGTTTTTTGAGCCGAGGGTCTCCTGGAAACAGCCTCTCTACCCTTCGGGGTAGGGGTAAGGTCTGCGTACATATTATCCTCCCCAGACCCCACTTGTGGGATTATACTGGATCGTCGTTGTTGTTGTTGTTACAGGAGTGATTCAAAACATATATAAGACTTGTAAGGGCACCGGAACCAAAATACGGGCCTGATACCATAGTCTTCTAATCAAATTTTATTTCCAATTTCCTTAATTATTTCAAGAAAACAATTTCACTCAAAAATTTCATTTCTCGGGCTTGGGACCTCGGAATCCGATTCCGGGCATACGCCCAAGTCCCATATTTTCCTACGGACTCTCCGAGACCGTCAAATCATGGGTCCGGGTCCGTTTACCCGAAATGTTGACTGAAGCCAAATTTATTCATTTTAATATCAAAACTTAGCATTTTTTCACAGAATTTCATATTTAAGCTTTCCGGCTATGCGCCCGGACTACACACGCAAATCGAGGCAATCCTAAATGAGGTTTTCAAGGCCTCGGAGTCACGGGATTCGATTAGCAACAGGTGATGACCCCTTTGGGTCGTCACACTAGCAAAGAGATGGTATGACTCAAACGGTTCCTTCAAGAGCTTGGATTGCATCAGAAGGAGTATGTCGTCTATTGTGATAGTCAAAGTGCAATAGACTTGAGCAAAAACACCATATATTTTGCAAGGATGAAGCATATCGACGTGAGATATCATTGGATTCGAAAAAGGATAGAGGATGGGTCTACGCAGGTAAAGAAGATCCATACAAGTAAGAATCCTTCGGATATGCTGGCCAAAGTGGTACCAAGAGACAAGTTTGAGCTATGCAAAGAACTTGTCGGCATACACTCAAACTAGAACTTCCGGTGTTACCTCCTTCAGGTGAATGAGACTGGAGGGGGAGATTTATGGGGTCCAGCCCATAAATTAAGGAAGACAACTTTCTTCCTTTGTCTTCTTTTTAAATTGGCAGCCACTTTTCCTTTTGCATAGTCAACATTGTGTCAAATGTGGTAGGCGTGCAGAAAGAAAATGTCAAGTATAGTAGGTGAGGTTCTACCTATAAAAGGAGAGCTTCAACTCTCATTTTTGATACACCAATCTCAAAGGAAAAATATATCTGAGAGTTAGAAAGAAAGAGTGAGGTTTCACAGACAGGGTATAAGAAAATAGTCCGAGAGAAAAATAGAGAGTGAGTGATATTGTAGTGAAGTGGGAATATCAAAAGAGGGTTATTTCGTTTGAGTGTTGTAGTGGTCTTTTGAGTATTTTACTCGGACCTATAAAGTGTAAAATTCCTTGTTATAGTGATATCAGTTGCTCTTCTCAGGGCCGTGGTTTTTTCCCTTATTCAAAAGGGTTTTCCACGTAAAAATCTTGGTGTCGTTGTTACTCTTTTATTCTTGTTAATTACCGTATCTCGGTGCTATGTTATTATTCCGCTTTTATTACCGTGAATATTATTTTTGTAGGGGGTTTATTCCCAACACTATAAAATATTGAGGAGAGTCGATCAGGCAGGACTTGGTGCGGATGCCGATTTTCGAGGGCATGGCCCTTGATAGAAAGTTGTAGAGGTCGAACACTAAGGTTGTAGGTTAGAAGACAGGAGGCTAGTGTGATAGTGTCTTGTTTTAGGCTGCTAGGGGTTCTAGTTGTGTTCTTAATACTTCTTTAGGGTCGAAAGTTAGGCTATAGTATGTTTAGCAGTCCTGTATGTACATATTATTCCCTTGCGTTTGTAGTATTGTGCCTTCGTTGATGCTTAGTGTTAATACTTTGCTCCATATTTTCTGGTTATTGCGTTGCTGATGTTATCTGTTAGGATTCCTTTGCTGCTACTGATACATTATTTCTTTCCTTCTTGTGCCGAGGGTCTACCGGAAACAGCCTCTCTACTCCTCCGGAGTAGAGGTAAGGTCTGCGTACACATTACCCTGCCCAGACACCACATGTGGATCTCACTGGGTTGTTGTTGTTATTTGTTGAGAAAAAAAATAAGAAAATAAGGTAACTAAAATTTCAAAGAGAATGAGAAGAACTAGATTAAAAAGGGGTGAAATTAATGACGGGAGATAAACGGGGAGGTCACCGGTGAAGATCAGAAAGAGGAGAAGAGGCGTACTGGCCTCCCAGGGGTCCTTTTTCCCTTTCTTTGTTGTTTCAATTTTTTTCTTTTGATTTTAGTATTTTTTTAATCGTATTATTGTATTCATGCGCATATTCTGTGTGATTAGCACATATTTTATCCACATCACCTATGTCATTGCCACATAAGCATAATCAAGTCTAAGTGTTTTACTAGTATTCATTTGATCAAGTTGAGGTGTCCAAATGAAAAAATTATAACTTTCTTTACTGGGTTGAAAAACATGTGCAAATTTAAGAGGTCCCGAGGCCATTTTGCCTTCCATCTTTTATCGCCACATAAACGACCCCTTTCTTTTTCTTTTTTAGGTTTTCTAATTTTTCGAACCATTCTTTATTTGAAATAATTCCCACAGAAGTGCTGATTTTTATAATAATTAGTTATAACCATTAAAGTTTATGGGTTTAAATGTAGGCGTAATAGCTTCCTAGCCACTTAAACTTGTAGGGCTTTTGAAAGCCGATATACGAACTTTAGATTTTTCCATTTGAACACTTCAACTTGACAAAATGGGTACTAATAAACACATCCAGCAGATGGTGTATATCAATTGCGCTAACATTTACAACACACCATGCTAAGCTATTTATTACTTGCCATGTGTTATTTTTGAGTCTCATTTTTAAATAGTTACAAATACAAAAAAGGAAAAGAAAAAAAACGCTTGAAACATACCCAATATTAATTTGTACCCAACCGCCCCTTTCTTCTTCGTTCACCCTCCTCCCTTCCTTTCTTTACTCTTCTTTCTTCTCTTTTCTCTTTTTCTTCATAATTCTTTCTCTCTTATTTCTAAATCAAATTCACAACATTGCCATGGTCATGATTAGATCATAACAAAAAAAAAAGAATTTGGAATTTAAAAAAAAATTAACAGAAATCCATGATTTTGAAAGTGGAGGTTGCCCAATATCATTGCAAATTTACCTTTTTTCTACTATTTTGACAAAGATGAATTCGATGATAGAACAACGACAAAGCTCAAGCTTTCTTCCGACCACTGGTTGTTGAGGAATGTTGGGACGGAAATAGTGGGTGGAGACTAGAAAAATATTTAAGGGGAAGATGAAGAAAAAAAACAGAGAAAGCGGAGGGGGAAGAGAAATTAGGATGAGAATGAAAAAATTGAGTGGGAGTTTTGCTGGGAAGATGAAAGAATTGGAAGGGGAGGGGAAAAGAGAAGGGGAAAGGGAAAAGTTTTTTTTTTTCTTTTTCATTTTTCATTTTTCTTTATATTTTATTCTAATTCTACTTTTTAAGTAAAAACAATACTATTCACGCGCCTTAGCAGCGTGATTTGCACACAATTTAGCCATGTCAGTCGTAGTGCTTCCACGAGGCATGGTAAACGGTCAAAAATATTTATTAGTACCCATTTTGTAAAGTTTGAGTGTTCAAATGGAAAAATTTAAAGTTCGTGTATCGGCTTTCAAAAGCCCTACAACTTTGAGTGGCCATGAAACCATTACGCCTTAAATGTACTATTGATAATCTTTCACATGATAGGTGTGTGCAGGGGAGTATATAGATCGTATTGGTTCGAATTTTTGAATTATCAAACCAAACTAATGGTGTCGGGTCTTTAAATTTATAAAAACCAAACAAATAAAGTCGGGTTTTTCAATCTCGATTTTTCTCGGATTTTCGGGATTTTTTCCAGTAAAGTCTTTATAGCATAAAATATGTAACTTGTGCTCCAAATATTTCTTAAATCCTAATAAAATACAATTATATAATGTATTTTTCAAGAAACTAACACAATAATATGAAATAAGTCATAGTATTATACTAAAATATTCAATAACAAAGATAAAATAATAAAATAACATAAAATAAATATTGCTAATTAATAAGCTATAATGATAATCTAAAAGTACTATATAGGTCATGCTAAAATAACTATAGCTAATAAGTACTAATATTAATTACATAACAAAGTACTAAAGAAAAAGATAAACTAATTTATGCCTTTTTCATTATAAACCAATATAAAACTAAAATTGTTATCCAAAACTATCGCCATTCTTAGTATTAAATTGAATTTCTTTTGTTAGCATTAGTATTGATTTTGAACTTTGTTTGAGTTACTACATTTGGGCTTTAAAATTTATTTATGTCACGACTCAAAAATCCCTCCGAAGGAGTCGTGATGGCACATAGTCTCTAAACTAGGTAAGCCTAACATAAACTGAAATAACATTGATGCTTACTAACTTTAAATTAACCAACTCTGAATAAATCAAAATTCCCAAAACCGGTGGTACAAGTCACAAGCCTATCTAAGAGTAATTTCACAAAAATAATACATCACTGCCCCGAAACAAAGGAGCAAATGGAAGTAAATACAAGTGAAGGTGACTTTGAGACCTGCGAACGCTGCAACAAGTTTACCTTAAGTCTCCACCGCAACGACCCGCACAACTACTATCAATCCACCTCGATCTGTACATAAAAATGTACAAAAGTGTAGTATGAGCACACCACGGCGATGCCCAGTAAGTATCAAGACTAACCTCGGTGGGGTAGTGACGAGGAACAGTCCGGACACCTACCGGTCAAATGAAATGAGCAAGATATGATAATAAAACATCAAGATAAAGATAACGAAGTGATATCAACCGCTGAGAGAAAATCCAAGTACAAATAGTACAATCAATAAAGGAAGAACACGGATGGTAACAAATGAAAACCAAGTAAATTAGATAACCCAAGCAATTCAACACTGATGTAATAGAGACGGAGACAAGTAAGAATGTATCCAATTAAAGAAAACAATGTCAACTCAATCAATCATATCATGTTTAATATACCATCCCGGCCATTTCAATCCTCGATTTCTCATATTATAATCTCAACTTTCAAACTTTCAGCACATATGGCACCTCGTGCCCACATATTTTCCATCTCACTCTTAACAACAAAGTCCACATGATATACAATACAAAATATCCTTACAAATGCACTTAAGATGTTCAAGAAGTCTTATTTACATAATATAAATGAAATTTCAATTTCTAAATAAGGTTGGAAAATCGGCGAGAAAAGATGAAGTTATTTTTTTAGAAATCATTCGAGTAAGAAAGTACCCCTTTCAATTTAAAATACAACATCGGAAGAATTATTACTCTTAATAAGGGAGTTGATAACTTAAAACTTAGTAGAAATTCCCTTTTAAGAAAAATACAACCTTAGACAGTTTAAGGGGATATGATTGAGAAACTAATTGAATTAAGGATGTAACAATTATTGAAGTTTGAAGTATTGGAACGTATAAATAAATATATATAAATACGGTAAAGTATTAAAAACATTGTGGATTCTAAGGATCACATCAATAAAGAAATTAAATACTTTAAACATTTGAATTGATAACAACAAATAAACACAACAGCAGAAAGTGCACGACATCACCCTTCGTGCTTTTACTCTCGTTCTCACCATAAGAATCAATATTCACTTTTATTCTTTCTTGTTGCGGCGTGCAACCCAGTCCCAATCATATATTACTGTTGCGGTGTGCAACCCGATCCAAAAAATATTTTACTGTTGCGGCGTGCAACACGATCCAAATCATATAATGATGTTGCGGTGTGCAACCCGATCCAAATCATATAATGATGTTGCAGCGTGCAACCCGATCCATATAATATTGTTGCGGCGTGCAACCCGATCCCAATGTACCAATCAACACCAATCACGATAGAATCCAGACAAAGGAATAATAAGAAAACAACAATATCCCCGCAAGGGAGTCAACAACAAGAATAAACATGTCCCGACAAGGGAACAAATAGTAAGAATTAAATATGTCCCGGTAAAGGAATCAGCTATAACCAAACTTGTACCAACAATTAACTTCACAATGAAACCCCAACTACACAACAAGACATAATAAGCACGTGATAATTACACCAACAACTACAACAATTGGACATGTAACATATTTGCACGAAGTCATAGAGGAACTCACAATCAAGAAGTATCAAAACAATAAGGAAGACAATCACTTCAACTAAGGCAATTAAGGGTCAATGTAACATGTAAGAATTAGAGGAAAGCTAACAACGTCATATGGACCATATAGAAGCAATTTAAGCAACTAGGAAACCCAATCATAACAGGATACTTTCCACATAAGGACATAAGAACCCTAGAGCATATTTCTCACAAATAAGTCCGAGCACACACTCGTCACCTCGCATGCACGGACTACAATTAGCAAAGAGGACTCAATCCTAAGGGGAAGTCCTCTACACAAGGTTAGGCAAGATACTTACCTCAAAGACGACAACCCGGTACTCTAAAATGAACTTCTCGGGTGAAAAGACCTCCAGACAGCTCAAATCCAACTATAACAACTCCAAAACACACATAAATTGAATAAGGAACTATTCCGAATAATAAAGTTTCAATTTTTACAAAAATATAAAAATCGACCCAAAAGTCGACCCCGGGACCACACCTCGGAACTCGTCAAATTTTACAAAATCCGATCACCCATTCCAAAATGAGTTCAACCATACAAAATTTATCAAATTCCGATAACATTTTATCCCTCAAATCATGATTTTCCGTTTTGAAATTTTTCTTCAAAAACCAACTCTTTCCCTAACCCAAAACATAATTTAAACGATAAAAATAAAGCCAAATTCATGGAATATATTTAATTCTAGTTGAAGAATACTTACCCAATCGAATTTCGTGAAAACCCCTCCAAAAATCGCCAAGAACCGAGCTCTAGAAGTCAAAATATGATGAAAATGGTATAACCCTCGATTTTGGAATATATTCTATCTGCCCAGGTGTTTGTTCATTGCGATCGCGGGAGACGTGATGCGATCGCGTAAAAGAAAATAGCTACCGGCCCAAAATGTTTTATGCGATCGCAGGCAAATCAATGCAATCACATAGAAGAAAAATGCTGCTATCCAAATTTGTGTTATGCTATCGCGAACAAATCAATGCAATCGCATAGAAGGAAAATGTTGCTGTCCAAATTGGTGCTACGCTATCGCGGACAAAACAATGCAATTGCATAGAAGGAAAATGCTGCTGTCCAAATTTGTGCTATGCTATCGCAGACAAATCAATGCGATCGCATAGAAGGAAATACCAGATAGCAAAAGAACAGTTCAAACATAGGGAAAAATGAACCGTTGCCCATCCGAAACACACCCAAGGCTCCCGGGACCCCGTCTAATCACATAAATAAGTCATATAACCTAGCACGGACTCGCTCGAGGTTTCAAATCATATAAAACAACACCAAAACAACGAATCAAACCAAAAATCAAACTTATGAATTTCCAAATCTTCAAATATCAAAAGTCAACTATGGGTCAAACTTCTCCGTTTTCCAAACTTCAACTTTTCCAACTTTCGCCGAAATGCCTCAATCTACCCTACGGACCTCCAAATCCGAATTCGGACGCGCGCCTAAGTCCAAAATCACCATACGAAGCTGTTGAGATCATCCACGACCCATTCCGGGGCCGCTTACCCAAAAGTCCAATTCCGATCAAATTCTCACCGTTTAAACTTCCAAAGCTAGTTTCCTTCTTCCAATTTGACCCTGAATCATCCATTAACTGAATTCAACCATGCACGGAAGTCAATACACATATTATGAAGCTGCTCGAGACCTCAAACTGCCGAACCGGGCACAATTTCTCAAAACGACCAGTCGGGTCGTTACAATTTACCATTCAAGAATGTAAAGTCTAAACTTGAAATAATACGTTAAAAGATAAAACCGTGGAAAAGTTTAAGAAATATTTATAAATTACATTACATTAAATATTTATATGTATAAAATATTTTTTAAAATTATATAAATGTACTATCGGGTTTGTTTGGTTTCAGTTTTTTTAGTTAAAACCAAACCAAACCAATTATGGTCGGGTTTTATTTTCGACATAACATTAAATATTTATTTTTTATAAAATATTTTTAAAAGTTATATAAATGTACTATCGAGTTTGTTTGGTTTCGGTTTGAGTTTTTTTAGTTAAAATCAAACCAAACCAATTATGGGCGGATTTTATTTTCCAATACCAAACCAAATCAAACCAATTTTTTTTTTTCTAATTTGACTCAGATTATCGGTTTGGTGCAATTTTTATCATTTTTCTTTGTACATCCCTAGGTGTATGCTTAGTTTTCAGTCTATATTTTTCTTATCCTTTTCTCGTGTGTAAGAGAACTTTATATTGAAGAAGCATGTGAACTTACTTGAACACCCTTTGCACAAATTGGATTGACTAAGAAGGATAAGGGAAGTAACCTCACCTGTTCATTACTTGAAAATGAATTTTTAACTTTACAACTTGTATATCAGTATACATTATTTCAAGCAAGATGTCAAATAAATTGAGTACTTTTTTCTCTTAATTGTAACGGTTAAAAGGTAAAAGTGGCCTCTTAATATAAGGTTACAGGTGTAATTTTTCATATTTTAAAAGATAAGTGTGAAGAAATAATATGTCTCATCCTAAAAGTGCAAAATGCAAAATAGAGTAATAAATTTAGCAATAATAACTGCATGATAAATTGATGTTATTTTATGTTCTAAGAGAATTTGCATTTATATGAAACTTAAATAGCAATTAATCAATGTTTTAATCAACCAATATTCAAACCACCATATATATTAAATTTTACAAACAAAAAAGAAGCAGCTTTTAAAGGTACGTTCCGCCAGTCTCCTACTATTTCTCATTAATCACACTTTCGTTAAGACGTATGATTGGGAAGAAGAGAAGTTGGCTATCTTGTGTGTTTAACAAGTATCCCATAGGACAATAAGATTACTTTTTAATATTTAACTCTCATATTCATAATGTCATCACATTTAAGCATGCCCCTGCATTACTCCCTCCGATCGTACTTTTTTAACTTTTGGCACACTCCTTAATTAAGAAAATACAAACTCCTAAAGAAAAAAGAATGTATTCACTAAATTGTCCTTAATTAATTGTTACCTTAACATATTGAGATATGTAAATTAGGGCAAATCTTGAAAAATAACATTTATTCCTTCTTAATTACGTAAAAGAACACTTATTTTGGACAATTTTTTTTTTACTTATTATGGATTAGAGGGAGTAAGTTATAATAAATGCTAGCAGAGTTATATGTACTCCCGCTGCAACTCGTGCAATTGGTAGATTGGTAACTTGGAGAATTAATAGTTAGAGATATTTTATTTGTTAGGTGTTCCTTAAATTTTGTAGGTACTATAAAGAAAGAAGAGTTAACCTAAATAAATGAATAATTTAAACTTAAAATGGTCAACAGATGAATAACTAATGCGCGCACACACATATATATATATGAAAAATTAATTCCAAAGAAAACTTAGATATTACGGAAAATGTTATAAAGATGTCTGATTATATAAATAAGTGCAATGATCGTATAAAGAAAGATTTTTACAATAGGTCTATATTTAAGTTTCAAAGTCAATGTATGCTCAACTTAGTTAAAATAACACGGTCTAGCCAGTTTTCGAACTGGTCATTCAAAAATAGCCAGCATTTGCTAAGTCAATAAAAAATAGTCATTACTTTACTGTAACAGAAACCGGTCCAGCATAATATACTAGAGTTCGGTGCACCTGTGTATGAACTTCCAGCATATTATGCTGGACCGGTATACTTTGCTGGCTCCAGTATAATATACTGGAGACTGAAGCACCGGTGCTCCAAACTCCAGTATATTATGCTGAACCGGTATATTATGCTGGAGTATTTTTCCGAATTTTGAACAGTATTTTCATTCAGATTTATCTTTATATTAAAAGTGGCTAAATTTCGATTACTTTTGGAACTGTAGTTATTTTTGAGACCACTTGTAAATCTGACTATTTTTGAATTTCTCCCCTCAGCTTATAATGTTCTTATCTAAGATCTCTAATAGGACTAATTAATTAACAATAAGAGTGTCATACCCACCCCATTTTTTTTTTACCTTAACCCTTTTAAAATAGATATAAAGTAATTTAAAGCTCCAAGGGATTTTCAATTTGAAAGCGACGAAAATTGTGTTTCAAAGGATTTTGAGAGTCGCCGCTTGACATATAATCTGGTGTGCCAAGTCACCATTTTAAAAACAATTTTCCCTTAAAAATATTTTGACTCTAAAACATAGTTTGCACATGAAATTCTAAGCAAGAGATCCATTTGACTCGGGTAGAAGGTGTTAGACATTTATCGAATCCCGTAACTAGTAGGGTTCATACTTGATCAAATTGGCTTTTAAGAATATTGAGGTAAAACACACCAAAAAAAAAACACAAAGAGGTTCTAGCTTGTCCCCACCTAAAAAGGAAATAAAAGTCCTAAACTAGCATATACTAATGCTTCCTCGAAGGAACGTCCGTCTTCAATTACATGTGCTTCAGGGCATTTTCGGATAAAAATATTTACAAAGTCTACGGAATATAAACTAAAGGGAACGACCTCTCCTCACACTCACATAAAAGAAAAGAAAAGGCCTAAAGTTTGTTTATCGAAGTGTGGTCGGCCTAAGCATACTACTTTCAATCAAACTCATGAAAGTAAGAATAAAAGAGCGATAAAATTATCTAAGCTCAATTTCCTCCACGTTTTAAAAGCCAACTCCCACAACTTCCATTCAATCTACTTGATTATGTTAATTTAATTATTATTTTTTGCCATCAAAGTAGTAACTATGAGGCCTTAAACATTTTATCTCGAAATGAAACAAAGAATTAGAAACTCATTTTTAGGCATCAAAACCCACCCGAACAGATTAAACAAAACGACAACAAAAACGATGATCAATAGAAGGAAACCGAGTACACAAGTATTACTGAGACACCCCAAACAGAACAATAAAATATCAACTCAAACGATCAACAAGATAGAGAAGCAACAATCAGCGAAACAAAGGAAAGCACGGTATTAAGCAAAACAACAGAATAAGGGAGAAATAGACCTCAAATGAACCTGAAATTTAATTGTTTGATAGTTTGGCAACGCAATGGGACAGAATAGCCAACTAGATCTCCACCAAAATTGAAGAACGTGGCTTGGACCGGAAAATCGAATGGAGACCTCGAACAGGTGGCAGATTGATCGAACTCCACAGGAGAAACTCAAACCTTGCCGACGAACTCGAATCCTACTCAAACAAGAGAGTACCGACGCACAAAGAGTAAACCAAAACTTTGCGTTCAGATCTTTCGGAGTTGTCCGGCGTAACTTATCGAGCCTTGTTGCTCTGTTTTTGGAGAGACAAACAGGAACAAAATATGGTTATGGTGTTTTCGGTGGTGAAGGAGACGAATTGGTGGTTGACCGGCGGAACAGAGATGAAGGACGGTGGCTTCTGCGGCTGGGATCTATATATAAGAAAAGGGATTTCAACTTGGAGAGGAAGGAATGTGTGAGCAGAAGGAATCAATTTAAAATTGTGATAAAAAAGAATCAAATTCTGTTACGATGGAAGGAGAGCACGTGAATTTTAGGGAGGAAAATCAATTTAGAAGAATAAGAGAATTAAGGAAAGGATAAAATATAGGGGGCCACATACAACTACAATTATCTGATTCTCTTTCCACCTTCTTTTCCTTTTCTTTGATTTTTTCCTTTTGCTTTTCACGTTCTTTGCTTCTTTCTTTTTTTTTCATTCATTTTTTCTTCTTATCTTCTAAAGTTGGATAATAAAATGAAATAAAATAAAAACTTCATAAAATACTAATTTATCTAGGATAACGGAAAATATCAAGAGGAGGCATAAAAGTTACTTTATTAATAAAATTTAAATACTATTCAATATATACTAAAACCTATAACTTTAAAACTAAAGTAAGTAAATATATAATATCAATTTTGTATTTTTTAATTTTATGAAAAGTAAGATAAACTAAAAGTAACTAGATAAAATATCAATTAGCTAAAATAAAAGAAAGTATTTTTGTAGTTTTTATTTTTGTGATAAAATAAAGCAAAAAAGTCAAAACTAGTTAAAATGGCAATATTAGACCAAAAATAAATATCTAAACACTAAAAAGTGTAAAATTTTAAGAAGGTTCAAAAATTACATGTCTACAGAGAACTTACCATTATTTCGTTCATGCATCCTTTTTATAAAGACATTAACGCAATGGAGCAAGTCGCGTAACAAACCAAACCAGAAGAAATAAAAAAAAAGGGAGAGAAATTAAAGAGACATAAGGCAGTGATGTGTATATATATATATATATATATAGTGGCGGATCCATTAATGAGTTCGTGGATTTGACATAATTAGTTTTTGGACACGTGCATATCAATTTATACAAAATTTTGAAACTTTATAAATAAGTAAAAAACTTGTGTACGATAATTTCCTGAAATTTGAAGGAGCACAAAATACAAATTCAAACTAATGAATGACGAGCTTATTCAACTGATTACATGTTAAATGAAAAATGAGCACGTTAAATAATTTATAAGTGACAACTTCAAAAATAAAAAAGTAGTGTAGGTGCAGCACGAATCCATGTGGAAGAATAATGATAGCGTAATACTGGAATTGAAATTTCTGGTTACCGCCAAAGGAAAATACCAAAGATAGCTATATTGCCCACTAAAACCTAGTAAGGATTGTATTAGTATGTATAAAATGTCTTTTTAAAATACTGTGTCAATATAAAATAAAATGAAGGGAATTTTTAAAATCTCACGCATTTAATAGGTAGTAAATTTCTACATAGTATAAAACAACAAATGAATCCAACTTTCAAACATCACTAAACTAAAAAAAAAAAGTACTAATACGGCTACAAAACAAGAAATAAAACAACTTTAATTAACCCTGATCAATAGATATAATTATATTAAGGGACATGATGGTACAGAATGATCACCTTGTTGATGTAAGATAGTTTGTTATTGACAAGTTGGAAGTGTGACGTTTCTTACTCGTACCGTGCATGTTAGCCTCGGAACTGATCATTATGAAATAACGCATAACAGGTACGAGATCGACTCAATAGACACGAGATTGACTCAACAGGCACGAGATTGACTCAATAGGCACGAGACTGACTCAACAGGCACGAAATTGACTCAACAGGCACGAGATCCTAAAGTTAATTATTTTTAACAGAAAAATCAAATTTATTTGAATTTTAAATTCAAAATTCGAATAAATAGTCGTGTCTGTTAGTGAAACAAGACATCTTTTCTAAAAGGGTCTGTTGGTTGCATATAAATACACAAGAATTCCAACGAAATGGTATAGAAAAATCACAAGTGTTATTGCAGACTTTGTTGTATCCTGAAGAGAATCGTTTTGTATTTTCCCTAAATTAGTATACAAGCGATAACTCTTTAAGGACAGTCGATTTTCACGCCTCAAAGCCAATTTTGTTTATTTTATTTTCTAACAATCTTAAAGAGTTATTCTGCTATGGAAAAATTGATGTCTGTTGTTGAGAATCCGAAGGAGTTCATCAAACTTGATCGCTTTGATGGAACGAACTTTACCCGTTGGAGAGACAAGATGATATTCTTGTTGTCCGCTCTCAATATCTACTATGTTCTTGATTTTGCCTTGCCTCCGATGCCTGAGCCCACAGCAGAAGATTTTGACGTAGTCAAGGAAGAAAGGAAGAAACAAGAACATGATGAACTGTTGTGTCGCGGCCATATTCTGAATACTTTGATAGATCGACTCTATGATCTTTACTGCAATCTGAAGTCGCCAAGAGAGATTTGGACTGCTCTACAAACTGCATACCAGAATGAAAAACGAGATATTGACAAATTCCTGGCTCTGCAATACTTTGAATTTAAAATATTTGATACTAGGCCTATAATGGATCAGATTCATGAACTGCAAATCTTAGTATCAAAACTAAGTGATCTTGAAGTTAAAATTCCTGATGCACTTCAAATAGGTGTTATTCTTTCGAAATTGCCTTCCTCTTGGAATGACTATAGAAAGAAATCCTACATTCTATGGATAAAATGACTGTGGAACAATTTCGTACTCACATTCAAATTGAAAGTGAGACTCGTGCTCGTGATGTTATTAGTCAGTCTTCGAGTTTCGCAGTCAATTTTGTCAGTCAGAATGATTCAGGAAGTGGGAACAAATATCTTAAAGTTTCCAAATGTCTTATTTTAAAAAGAGAAAAAACTTTAGTTGTCATCATTGTGGAAAGAAAGACCATAAGATTCAGGACTGCAGATATAGAAAGGCAGGAATAAATTTCAATGCAGGCAATACCGAAAAGTCTGGAAAGATTAAAAAATCTGGAAATTCTGAAAAGGCAAACGTAGTGGAAAATTCTGCCCAAGGACTGGTTGCCATGGTTTCCGCAATGCAAATTGGTATGGTCACAGAGTTGAATGTGGCTACCGCTGCTACAAATACTCAAGACTGGTGGCTAGATTCGGGTGCTACTATTCATGTCTGTTATGACAAGAAGATGTTCAAGACATATGCAGAAGTGCAGGATTCTGAACAAGTCTTGATGGGAAACCATGTTGCGGCAGATGTTGCTGGAAAAGGAAGTATTGAGATTAACTTCACATCTGGCCAGAAGTTGACGTTACTGAATGTGTATCATGTTCCTGATATGAAGAAAAACTTAATGTCCGCTGCTTTGCTGTCAAAGAAAGGCTTCAAGATAGTTATTGAGTCTGATCATGTAATAGTGTCTAAGAATGGTGTTTTTGTTGGAAAAGGCTATAACTGTAACGGCATGTTCAAATTGAGTATTAATGAAATAAATTATGTTTCTGCTTACATCGTTGAGTCTGATTCTTGTTTATGGCATGCTAGACTAGGACATTTAAATTTTGGCTCCTTGAATTATATGTCCAAAAATGGTTATATCTCATGTAAAACTCAACATATAAAATGTGAAATTTGCATACAAGCAAAGATGACTAAGAAACCATTTCGTAAAGTTGAAAGATCCACAGAACTATTAGATTTAATACATTCAGACTTGTGTGAATTAAATGGAGAATTAACTAGAGGAGGCAAAAGATATTTTATTACTTTTATAGACGACTTCTCTAGATTTACATATGTTTACCTACTTAGAACTAAGGACGAAGCTTTTCAAAAGTTTAAAGAATACAAGTCTGTTGTGGAAAATCAAAGGAGTAGGAAAATTAAAATTATTCGAAGTGATAGAGGCGGAGAATATTTTCCTAACGAATTTAATAAGTTCTGTGAAGAGCATGACCTAATACATCAAATGAGTGCCCCTTATACTCCTCAACAAAATGGGTTAGCGGAAAGAAAAAATAGAATTTTGGTGGATATGGTTAATGCTATGTTACTTAATGCACATTTGCCACATAATTTATGGGGTGAAGCACTACTAACTGCATGTTATATTTTAAATAGAGTGCCTTCAAAGAGTATGCATATTTCGCCTTATGAGCTTTGGAATGGTAGAAAACCAAATTTAAATTATTTTAAAGTGTGGGGGTGTATATCCTATTATAGAGTACCTGACCATCAAAGAACAAAATTGGGTCCTAGAGGAATTAAAAGTGTTTTTGTAGGATATGCACAACACTCCAAAGCTTATAGACTGCTAGATCTAGAATCTAATGTCATTATAGAATCTATACATGTTGAATTTATTGAAAATAGATTTATAAATGACAATGTTGATGAAATGACTGAAATAAATGGAAAACGTATTGATGCTAATAAATTGTCGCTTTCTGAAATTATTAAAACTAAGGAAAGAAGTGATGATATGCAGATAGAACCAAGGAAAAGCCAAAGAATAAGAAAAGAAAAACATCTTGGTTCTGATTTTATTTCTTCACAATCTATAGTATTTCTTGTTGAAGGAGATAGGACAAATGTTTGTAATCAAATTCCTATTGTATTAAATGTTGAAGAAGACCCAAAGACGTTTCAAGAAGCAATATCTTCTAGAGACACTGTCTTTTGGAAATAGGTCATTAATGATGAAATGGACTCAATTATATCCAACAACACTTGGGTTTTGGTTGATCTTCCTCTTGGATCAAAACCTATAGGTTGTAAGTGAGTCTTTAGGAGAAAGTACAATACAGATGGTTCTGTCCAAACCTTCAAAGCAAGATTAGTTGCAAAAGGTTTCACTCAAAAGGAAGGCATAGACTATTTTGATACATATGCTCCTGTTGCAAGAATAACATCCATTAGAGTCCTTTTATCCTTGGCCTCTATCTATGATCTTTACGTACATCAAATGGATGTTAAAACAGCCTTTTTAAATGGGAACCTTAGTGAAGAAATATATATGCAACAACCTGAAGGTTTTGTTCTTCCGGGAAACGAGAAGAAAGTTTGTAAATTGATAAAGTCTCTTTATGGTCTTAAACAAGCGCCTAAATAGTGGCATGAAAGATTTGATAGTGTAATACTATCAACCGGATTCGTATATAATAATGCAGACAAGTGCATTTACTCTAAATTTACAAAAGAATATGGAGTAATAATTTGTTTATATGTCGATGACATGCTGATTTTTAGTACGAATCTACAAGGAATTACCGAGACCAAGAAGTATCTAACCTCAGTTTTTAAAATGAAGGATTTAAATGAAGTTGATACTATTTTAAGAACCAAGGTCAAAAGAGATAACAAGCAAGTGACTTTGTCACAAGCACATTATATAGATAAAATCCTTACTAAATTCAGTCATTTAGGAATAAAAGGGTATAATACTCCTTATGATTCTAGTGTTAAGCTAACTGCAAATACTGGAAGAGCAGTAGCACAGTTGGAGTATGCAAGTGTGATAGGTAATATGATGTATGCAATGCATTGCACTAGACCGGACATTGCATTTGCTGTTTGTAAACTTTCAAGGTTTACCAGTAATCCAGGCAATGAACATTGGAAAGCAATAAGTAGAGTACTTGGATATTTAAAATATACAAAGCACTTAGGCATTTGTTATAATGGTTTTCCTAATGTATTAGAGGGATATTCTGATGCAAGTTGGATTACAAGTGTTAATGATAATAAATCCACATCAGGATGGATATTTACTCTAGGCGGTGGAGCCATTAGTTGGGCATCCAAGAAACAAACATGTATTTCCCATTCTACTATGGAATCTGAATTTATTGCATTAGCAGCTGCTGGAAAAGAAGCAGAATGGCTGAGGAATATGTTACTTGATATAAAGTTGTGGCCACAACCTATGCCAGCCATTTCCATATTCTGTGATAGTGAGACTACAATGTGTGTTGCTCACAATAAAATATATAATGGGAAATCGAGACATATAAGCTTGAGACATGCTTATATAAGAGAATTAATTACAAATGGAGCTATAGCTATAATATATGTGAGATCAAATAAGAATTTGGCTGATCCACTTACGAAGCCATTAGGTAGAGATGTAGTACAACAAACTTGTGGAGGGATGGGGCTGAGACCCTTAAATTAAATACAAGGAATAGGAACCCCACTTTGAGTTAGTATACACTCTAACAATATAAGTTCAATGGGTAATAACAAGTTACTTGTATTGTTTAAGCACTGATCTCCTCTTTAGGAGCCCTAATTCTATTGTACTACTTACTGTTATATGATGAGTTAAGGAGTTGTTAAATGCTTATTATAACAGGGGCATAAAGACAAACTCCAAAGTGCATATTGTCACACTTCCTTTTTCCGCCCCCGCGAGAGGTGCAAGGGAGTTTTTTCCAATTAAAGGACAATCGAAACAGGATTTATTTATTTATTTCAGAGTCGCCACTTGGGAGATTTAGGGTGTCCCAAGTCACCAATTTTAATCCCGAATCGAGGAAAAGAATGACTCTATATTATAGTCCGCGAACCAGAAATCCGGATAAGGAATTCTGTTAACCCGGGAGAAGGTGTTAGGCATTCCCGAGTTCCGTGGTTCTAGCACGGTCGCTCAACTGTTATATTCGGCTTGATTATCTGATTTTTATACAAATATGAACTTATGTGCAAGTTTTATCTTTTTACCGCTTTTATCATTATTTATTTTTTTATTTTTACAAGAATGTGAACATTGTTTAAAACATGTCTTTGGATTACGTCACATGAAATGCACCCGCAATCCGGAACACATTTTATTCAATGTTTTGGGATTTGGATTTGGGTCGCATGAATGCGCACCCGTGCTTAAGAATGTATTATTGTTAAAATCGTGCCTAAAGCGATTAGCGTATTATTATTTATGGGTAAGACCATGGAATTCACTAAACAGTCTATCCCGAATTCTAAATACTCAATTAAATATTTATTGAGGGCCCCGCAATTAGTGCATTTTATTGGGCGAGGCTCATCTCATTTTATTTTTAAAAGGACAGTCCTAAAATGCCTACATTTTTTATTGAAATTTGTCTCTACAAAATAAAGGAGAAATATCTTAATTTATTTACATGTTATTACCTAGTTACATTATACTAGGCATGTTCTCAGTTTGTCAAATTAAAAAAAAACATAGCAATTCTAATTTTAATCCTAGACCATTTACATGCTGAAATTAACCAATATTATTTAACTAAACAATATTTCTACCAACTTCCTACTAGATGGCCTATTCGTTTGATTTTTGACTCGATGGAATTACTACACCATTTATTTATTTTTAGGCAGTAGATGTAGATAGTTCATTTGTTAAGCTATCGTCGAATGTTCCACTATATGTATTAAATATCTACATGATTCTGATTTTTTGCAAGCTAAATAATTTGTACATACAAATAAAAATCAGAATATAATTAAAGCTAATTCAGAATTTCAACTCTTCATTTTTCGTATTCATGCTTCATATTCGGATTACAATAACCAGCTTTTCAGTTGTGTACCTGATATTGGAAGCAAAAGAAAATGAAGATGAGAATCAACAACAGTAATAACAGTACAACACAGCAACAACAGCCCAGCAACAGTAACAACCCAGTAACAGACCGGTGGAGTAGTAATCCCAAAACAAATGCTTCCAACTTTTATGAAACAACAACAGTTAATGCTGATTTCAAACAATGAAAGAAAGCAAAATATTTTTTTTGTTTTTTTTTATTTGAAGGTTTGAATATTTTTCGGAATTTTTCTCTCTCTTAAATATTCAGTTTTTTTTTTTTCTGTTTGTGTTTTTCTGTTCTGTCTATCTATTCTTTTTTCTTCAGATTCGTTCCTCTCTGTTATTTTCTATCTGTCCGTCCTCCCAAAATCTGATTTCAAGACCTCTACTTATATCCCATCCCATAAATCTTTTAATCAATTAAAATCAACCCATTTTCTCTACCAAACCCATTATCTTCCCACTCATCCCCATTACATTAAATAAATATATCACACCACCCCATTATATTTTGTCCCCCATGCCTAACATAAACAAATACAAGATTCCCCCACACTAAAATTTGTCTTGTCCCCCCTTTATATTAAATAACTATATCACAACCCACCCCATTTCATTTTGTCCCCCATGCTTCACATAAAAAATTACAAAATATACAATTCCTAAACTACCCCTCCGACCTTATTACAAATTATTATTTTACCCCGAACGTACTACAAATTACCAAACTACCCCATCAGCTATAACAATCAATTAATCAAACTTAACCAAAATATAGACAATATGATCAATTTCTAACAATGTTCAAACAACAAATCACATGAATATAAATTAACAACAAAGAACAACTAAAATTTGATTGAACAATATTTTAGCAACAAACAAACCTATTTTCAGATTCAACAACAACAATCAAACAAGTACATTTAGATTTCTAAATTCAATAATATTGAACTTAAAATCAACTCTAACAACATTACAACAAACAATTCCTATATTAAACTTTAAATAAGATTATGAGACAAATTCAAGAAATAATCATAAATGGTAAACAAGAAATCAAGCTATACAAATTTCGGATTCAAGATCAACCAAACAAAGTATGAACATGAATGAAAATATTCAATAACAATAACAAACAAACTTTGTTCAAACTTCGAATTAAACTTAAACAAAACAAATAAACATATTCAAATCACTAATCTTCAAATAATCAACTAATCTTTCTTAAATTAAATCCAACAAAACTTATAACAAAGATGCATGATCCAAAAATTAAAACCAAAACATAACTTCACATTAAATCACTGAATTAAAACCAACTTCAAAAAATGAATACGAATTAAATCTATATTAACAACAAACAACGGATTCACATGATTTAAACAACATTAATAATTTCTGGAAAACACATAACACATGAAACAAATTGAAGAAATAATCAATTAAATTTCAATTTCAATCTAACAAACATTAAGCTAATAAATTCTTACCTAAACAATAAAACAAACATGAAATAAACATGAAAAACAACTAATTAAACTTCCATTTGAAATCTGAAAATTAATTTAACAAAGCACATGAACGAACTAAAAAATTTAATTCAAACGATGAACAAAACAAACATTTGCCGATTTTAGATTTGAGAAATATCAAAACAAAATACGGACAAAATAAAACTCAAAATCTACCAACCGGATTGAAACGAAGAACAACGACCAACCGACGACGAACACGAACCTACGAAGCAACTGAGGCCGAAGCAGTAGTGATGAAGCAGCTGGGGGGTGCGTTTGGCTAGTTTGCGCGAAGAAGCTTGCGAGCAGAAGCAGCTGGCCATGGAGAGAAATGGACACAGCAGCATCCGGCTAAAGAAGCCATGGTCGACGAGGACGAAACAGAAGCAGCAACAGCTGGTCGACCATGGCAGCGGCAGTCCGTCGAGGAGGATGACGGGAAGACGACGCACCGGCAGAAGCAGCGGGGAGCAGAAACGGGCAGCAGTGGTGCAACAATGACAGCATCTATAGCGGCTTGTTTGGACGACGCAGCAGTAGGGGAAGCCATGGACGACGCAGCATCAAGGTGACGATGAAGCTCGTCCATGGCTGGACGTAACAGAAGGAGCAGAAACTAGCTGAAACGCAGCGGGGAAGGCTGCAGCGCGCACAACGGAGGTTTGACGAAGAAGATGAAGCAACGGAGAAACCATGGACGACGTCGACGAAAAAGATGAAGACATGAAGATGGAGGGGAAGCCATGGTTGGGGTGTAAGGGGGGGCATCCATGGTTGTATTTTTTTTTAGCTTGGGGAAGATGATGAAAAGAGAGAAAGAGAAGAAAGGGGGGGGGGCGGATAGCTTAGGATAGTTTTAGGGTTTTTTCATTTTTTTTTTGTTTGTTTTCTTTTGTTTTATTTTTTAAAATGCAAGATAATAGGGTATTGGGTTATGGACCGGGTTGATCCGGTTTGAAATGGACCGGGTCGTGGGGAAGATTGGACAATTGTTTGGGCTTGGGGTTGAAATTTGAAGAAATGGCCCAAATCCGATTTTTCTTTGTATTTTTGCTCTCTTTCTTCTTTTATTTTTTCTAGAACTAAATTATAAAATACTTAAATTATTATTAAGAGCTAAGTTAAGTTATAAAAGCGCAAATTAATTCTCAATAACAATTAACGCATAATTAAGTAGCAATTAAGCATAAAATTGTATATTTGGACATTAAATGCTAAAAATGCAAAAGATGCCTATTTTTGTAATTTTTTAATTTTTGTAAACAAACTTAATTACTAACAAATTGTAGAATTAAATCCTACATGCAAAATGCGACATATTTTTGTATTTTTTATTAATTTAGCAAATAAACATGCACAGACAAATACAAATAATTATTCAAAATAACACAAAATATCACAAAATTGCACACCAAGGAAAATTATTTTATTTTTTGAATTTTTTTTGGGAGTAATTCTCATATAGGGCAAAAATCACGAGCTAACAGCTGCCCTCTTTGCCCGAAGACACGAAGGGTTTTCGTGCAAAGATAAAGCGAGCGATTTTTGCCCATCCGAGTACTCCGTATGAAGCATTTTTTTTAAAAAAGATTTGACCGAACCTTTGCTTCAAAGGTTTCCTACATATCCTGGGCTAAACAAGAATCAGGTCAATGTAGTTCGGGAAATTTTGGTAGCTGGGACTACCGTAGGACTGCAATGTTACTGTTGTTGCATGCTATTACCACTGCTTACCGATCTCCTTGTTACACCGTGCTTAAAAGAAAACAAGAAGCTAGGCTAGACTGCAATTTTTCTTGTTGCCTTGCTTTCTTGTCTGCTTGCATTTTTTCCGGTGCTTTTCTTCTTTTTTGACACATGCACTTGAGTTTGTACTGAGACCTCTTGTTGCAACCTTCTGCTTCCCGGTGCTGGGGATTTTTATTGTTTCCTACTGGGGACTCCTGTTGTAAACCCTTTGTTTTATTGTCCTTTGACTTGATCTTGAAATGTATTCCTCTGTTATATGGGCGGGCTCCCAACTTCAACGCTCGAAATCTAAAGACTGAAATGTATGCCTCTGTTATCTGGGCGGGCTCCCAACTTCAACGCTTGAAATATAAAGACTGAAATGTATGCCTCTGTTATCTGGGCGGGCTCCCAACTTCAACGCTTGAAATGTAAAGACTGAAATGTATGCCTCTGTTATCTGGGCGGGCTCCCAACTTTCAACGCTTGAAATATAAAGACTGAAATGTATGCCTCTGTTATCTGGGCGGGCTCCCAACTTCAACGCTTGAAATATAAAGACTGAAATGTATGCCTCTGTTATCTGGGCGGGCTCCCAACTTCAATGCTTGAAATGTAAAGACTGAAATGTATGCCTCTGTTATCTGGGCGGGCTCCCAATTTCAACGTTTGAAATATAAAGACTGAAATGTATGCCTCTGTTATCTGGGCGGGCTCCCAACTTCAATGCTTGAAATGTAAAGACTGAAATGTATGCCTCTGTTATCTGGGCGGGCTCCTAATTTCAACGCTTAAAATATAAAGACTGAAATGTATGCCTCTGTTCTATGGGCGGGCTCCCAACTTCAACACTTGGAATGAAAAGACTGAAATGTATGCCTCTGTTCTATGGGCGGGCTCCCAACTTCAACACTTGGAATAAAAAGACTGAAATGTATGCCTCTGTTCTATGGGCGGGCTCCCAACTTCAACACTTGGAATGAAAAGACTGAAATGTATGCCTCTGTTCTATGGGCGGGCTCCCAACTCCAACAACAACTTTAAAAATAAACGTCATTCCTCTCTTCAGGCGGGCTCCTGACTTCGACCAATAAATTGTCATTCTGTTATTCAGGGGGGCTCCTGACTTCAACCAATACTTGAACTGTGTGTCTCCGTTCTTCAGGCGGACTCCTGATTTCTAAATTTAAAATTAAATGTCTCTATTCTCCAGGCGGACTCCTGACTTTTGAAATTTAAACTGTATGTCTCCGTTCTTCAGGCAGACTCCTGACGTCAAACTTGAAAAGTATGTCTCTGTTCTCCAGGCGGACTCCTGATTGCTAAATTTGAAATTGAATGTCTCTATTCTCCAGGCGGACTCCTGACTTTTAAAATTTAAACTGTATGTCTCCGTTCTTCAGGCGGACTCCTGACATCAAACTTGAAAAGTATGTCTCTGTTCTCCAGGCGGACTCCTGATTGCTAAATTTGAAATTTGAATATCTCCATTCTCCAGGCGGACTCCTGACTTCAACAACAACTTTGGAGGAAATGCCTCTCCTATGGGTAAGACTAAACTTAGGAGGAAATGCATCTCCTATGGGGTGAAACTAAACGAACTTAAGAGGAAATGCATCTCCTATGGGTGAAACTAAAACAAACTTAGGAGGAAATGCATCTCTTATGGGTAAAACTAAACGTAGGAGGAAATGCGTCTCCTATGGGTAAAACTAAACGTAGGAGGAAATGCGTCTCCTATGGGTGAAACTAAACTTAGGAGGAAATGCCTCTCCTATGGGTGAAACTAAACTTAGGAGTAAATGCCTCTCCTATGGGTTAAAAAAAAACTTAGGAGGAAATGTCTCTCCTATGAGTAAAAACTAAAACAAACTTAGGAGGAAATACATCTCCTATGGGTAAAACTAAACTTAGGAGGAAATGCCTCTCCTATGGGTTAAAAAAAACTTAGGAGGAAATGTCTCTCCTATGGGTAAGACTAAACTTAGGAGAAAATGCATCTCCTATGGGGTGAAACTAAAACAAACTTAGTAGGAAATGCATCTCCTATGGGTGAAACTAAAACAAACTTAGGAGGAAATGCATCTCCTATGGGTAAAAGTAAACTTAGGAGGAAATGCATCTCTTATGGGTAAAAGTAAACTTAGGAGGAAATGCATCTCCTATGGGTAAAAATAAACTTAGGAGGAAATGCCTCTCCTATGCGTGAACCATTTCCTTCTTCCTGAATTATTTACTTACCTGTGTTGTCTTCCCTCGAAACTGCTGAGGATTATTTTGATGGGGATGACTTTTCCTTTTCTTCCTTACCCACTCTGGGTTGCCCGAAACTCTGTCGAGGATGCTTCTACATCTCGATGATCCACTGGGGATAACACTGCTGTGGATAACTTTGCTGAGTAAATATGTTATCTTACTCCTTCCAAAATTACTTCCTTTTGAGTAGGATGTTTCATTCCTCTGCAAACTACTTCCCCCTTTTTCATTTTTTTTTCGTTGTTTTTTTTTTCTTTTTTTTCTTTTTTTTTTGAAATGAAAAGACTGAATGTATTCCTCTGTTATATGGGCGGGCTCCCAACTTCAACCAACAAATCACCATTCTGTTTTTCAGGGGGGCTCCTAATTACTTAAAATTTGAATTGTATTCCCTTATTCTCCAGGTGAGCTCCTGATTGCTGATACTTCCATTGTATTCCTTTATTCTCCAGGTGGGCTCCTTATTACTGATACTTCAACTGCTCTTCCTTGTTCTCCAGGTGGACGCCTGATTGCTAATACTCCAACTGCTCTTCCTTGTTCTCCAGGTGGACGCCTGATTGCTAATACTCCAACTGCTCTTCCTTGTTCTCCAGGTGGACGCCTGATTGCTGATACTCCAACTGCTCTTCCTTGTTCTCCAGGTGGACGCCTGATTGCTGGGGATAATACTACTGGGGAAGTCTCCTTTCTTCCCCTTCTTCAAATTCAATTTTTTTTTCTTTTTTTTCTTTTTTTTTTTGTTTTTGCATAGCTTCTTCCTTCGAAGACTACCTCCCTTAAGACTTGTTTTGCCTTTCCCCGAAAGGAACCGCTGAGGATACCGATTTTCACCAAACTTGTGTTGGACTCCTCGAAACTGCTGGGGATAACACTGTTGGTGAATTATTTACTTACCTGTTGGGGGATAAAATATTATCGGCTAGGGATAACGCTGTCGAGGATAACACTGCTGCGGGATTCTGACTCCTTCAGAACTAGTGCTTCACTCTTCGGAAGGCTATTGGGATGATACTGGCCTTTTGCTTTTCTGAGCACAAGTGTCATCCCTTTGTTCTGTCTGCTGGGGAACAACTTCCTCCATTGAAACTTATTATGTTGGGAGCAACACTGGTTCAAAGACCACTTCCCTTGAGACTGGTGTTATCTTTATTCTTCCTCGACTGGGTACCTGACTTCCAAAAAATTTTCTAAATGAAAGGAAAATTTTCTGCCCCAGTTTGACAGTCTCCCTTATGGCATGCATTTCTGTCATCAATGCCATTTCCTTTACCTGTTTCAAATCAAACAAAATTTGTTAGTTTAAAACGCGGTGGTTGGTTGTGATACTCCTGCTGGGGTTGGCTTTACCTTTCTCCTTCCTTGCTCTGCGTTCCACAACTTGTTGGGGATGATATTATTTGCTGGGGATATCCCTCTTCTTTTGTGGCATAGCTCGAAAACTGGCATTTCCCCGACCTTTTAGTCTAGTATGAATTTCCCAAATCATGCTCACTGCTCTCCTTGCTTTGTTCACGGGCCTTGGCCTTGAGGTTTATAACCTTTGGTTTTGGCAAGGATATCCCTCTTGACATTCGTCAATCCTTTTGTCAATTCCCTTTTGCCGGGGATATCTTTCTTGACACTGGCCTCGCGCTTGTTCCTTGCTGACTATACCACTTGGATGTACTAGCCAGATCTCATCTTGCATAATTGTAAAGCTGATGGCATATTTTGAAGTCAATTCTCACTTGTTCTGACCAAACAGACTCTACTGGGGTATTTTTCCATGAAAGAAGAAAGATAAAAAGGAACGGAATAAAAGACAAAGGAAAAGATGACTCTTTAACAAAAGAAACGATAAATAAAAACCTATCAAACACAGATACCGACTCTAATGGTCATGACATGCATATGTGGCCTATCCTCCGCCGTCAATCGTCTTTCAAGACCTTCCCTTGACAATTCCCCATCTAATTCTCAATCTTATTCGACTCGTAGTGTCCGAAGGGTTTTCACTATCAAGCCTCTCTCATTTTGGTTTTTTCTCAGCTCGCATCGCCTTATGGTGTCCGTAAAGATTTTCACCAATAAGACTCTCTCATTTGTATCACTTTCCAGCTGGGGATTTGGAGTGCTGCCGGTATGACTCTCTCTGATGGAGATTAGAGTCCTTTCTATTGTGGAACATATTGTTATGTTCACCGGTAAGACTCTCATTTGTCTGACTTGACATCTTTTGAAGACTGATCAGAAGGTCTTTCTTTGGACCGTAATGTGGGTTTTTTGGATAGGGCTAGAAAGAAAGGGTATCAAAGGCTCAAAAACAAATCAATTTGAGGTTCAAAATTACAACCTTCGGAACCATATTTGCTCACCACAAGCGCAACCCTTGCCCCAGTTTCTTGCTTGGGGATTATTTATATATATATATATATAATTTTTATTACACCATGACTGAGCCGTGAGGCGCCTACGTATCCTCTTTGAGGAATCAGGTCGAACGTAGTTCCCAATTCCTCTGTTTTCATTTGACTTTTTTTTTATCATTTTTCTCTTCTTCTTTTTTTTGTTTTTTTTTCTTGATTTTTTTCTTTACCTTCCAGGCTCGTATTTCCTAGTCGTTGCTATTGATTCCGAACGAGGGGTATGAAAGAAAATAAATAAGTCTCAAAAGGGGGGTAACGAAGGATAAAGTGTTTAGATAGCAGAACAAAATGCCTTCGTCATTCCAGTCTTCAAAACATGTCAAGTGCAAACAACACAATTGATCATAGATTTATAGTCTCTTCCGATGGTGCTGGACTTGACAATTATGTTAAACACTTGCTTTTTCATTTGTCATTTCTAAAGCACCGTTGGGCGACACTCTCACTCTCATGAACGACCCTCATGCCAATTTGGTGAATCTTGCATTTAACGATTTTCTTTATGTTTTACTTGCCCCAGTTCCACATGACTCGGGCTTCAAATAATCTCAAACCGTTCTTATTTCCTTTAAATGTTCTGGTTGCCTTTCCGGGGTTTTATGATTAACTTTAAAGACTAGGCCCAAACTGTGTGCGCATGTCATGTCACTAGAATCGGCGCTGACCAAAAATGATAAAAGGACTAAACGAAAGATGACTGGAAATAATAAAAGACCGGATTTTGCATTAGACTACCGGTGAAATGGTTTGAATAACAAAAACAAACCAGAATAAAATCCTAAAACAACCTGGACAAACTTAAACAAACCGCTATGACAAAACGGAAAGATAAGACAGTTTGACACGAGACAATATCCGAATTACAACCCTAATAATCCGAACAACAGAAATGACAACAAAATAAGCCACCACAAGCTTCTCTCTTGCTAACCAAGGAACGGAGCGTCCTCCCACTTTATCAAAATTGGCATCTTAGCCACTGAGCTTCGCATCAGTATTGTCCAGACCATTGCCAACTTCGATATCATCAACCTTAGTCAACAATTCCCCAATAGGATTCGAGTGCTTCTGTCATCAGGCCTGATCCCCGCAAAGTGTGTATCATGATGTGCAGGTAAAGGATTCCGCGCGATATTCTGGGTGTCATTGTCCGGCTTACCACAAACCAACCACCTTAACTTTCTTTGTGATTCAAAACAAAACAGGTTAAAATGGACTCAGTCGGTCCTCATTATTAACAACATCTTTTTTTTTCATTTTTCTTTTTTTCTTGATTTTTTTTTCGATTTCTTTTTTCTTTCTTTTTTTTCATTTTTTTGTTGTGGTCGAATCTTATGGAGATTGCCTACGTATCATGACCCCGCATGAATCAGACCTTGCGTAGTTCGGACCAATAAAAGATAAACAATACTAATCATTTTTTTAGTTTACATATTAAAATAAACTGAAAAATCAAACAACCCACATATTCTAATTAAAGATTTATAACCTTAAAACAAAAAGGCCAGCTTCCTTTCCCCGTTTGACAAATGCAACCAAACGGCTATTTTTGCAAATGTGGCCCCTTCCAAATCTCACATGAATTTTGAGGCCGGGGAGGATTATTTTGACACTTTACAAACTTGTCCGTTCTTTTACGAAAATAGCCTTTCGACAACTGAAAGATACTCTAAGGCTATTTCGGCAAGAACGGTTTAAGACGCGGCCGAAGCTGGCTCGACTTATTTTGACCAAATATCCAAATGGTATTCACCTGACCGTTGACTCTTTGTTTTTTTTTCAAATTACAATAAAAACCGGGTGTTGCAAACACGGCCCTTCAGCGCCTCGGGGACAAAGATTTTTTTAAGGCTGTGTGGGTCAACTGGATCAAAAAAAATCCTAAATATGACCCAAAAGGTGGCTGTTTATGCAAAGTCAACCTTCCGGCGTCCTTTTTGGGAACATTCGGCTATGTCTTGATAAAACAGCATCACCCGACTTCTTTATGACTCTTTTTATCATTTTTCAAATTAGAAAACTCAATATTGCAAACACGGCCTTTCAACGCCTCGGGGACGAAGATTTTTAAGGCTGTGTGGGTCAATCGGACCAAATTTTAAAAAAATGACCCAAAGGTGGTTGTTTATGCAAAGTCAGCCTTCCGGCGTCCCTTCCGAGAACATTCGGCTATGTCTTAATAAAACAGCGTCACCCGACTTCTTTATGACAAAATTAAAATTTGACATATATATTTTTTTGTTTATTTATTGGTTTTTGGTATTTTAGCAAAAAGGGGGTTGAACCCGATGAGAGTTGCCTTATCTCACATCCGGTGAGAATCAAACCCGCGTAGTTCGGGCAAATTAACCGAACTATTTTAAAACATGACTCTTTTCCATTTTTATTTTTTCCTGGCAAGACAATCTATTTTCCTTTTCTATTTTTGAAAAAGACAAAATAGCGATTTTTTTTTTCCATTTTCAACAAACAATAAAACAATCTATTTTTCCAAAAAATAAAAGACTCTTTTTTTCTATATTTTTTAGTAAAACAAAATAAAATATTTTTCTTTTTTTTTTTCAAAATTTCGGCAGAGTTTCGCCAGTAATTGGTCATCGATTTTTTCTAAAATAATCAATTATCTCCCTAACTGATATATTCTTTTTCCTTTTTTTTCTTCAATTTTCCAACATTCCCGAGATTCAGAAACCGGTCAACATGCAAGTTCGAAACAAATATATATACAGAGCAAGTAGGATGCATCAGAATGGTCTTTTCATTTCAGGTTGCTAGTCCTAGACGGACCCAACCCCTGTGTTGAGTCCCCTAAGTCAAATGCAACGTGATGCAAATAAGCGTTCCTACTAGGGATCCGGCATGAGGTTTCGTTATACTAGGTTTATAACCTGGGTATATGTTCTAGACTGTGTACCCGAGCGGACAACTCGAGTCGAGGAGGGGGCAACTTACCGGGAACCAAAAGGCCATCCGGCTTCGTAACTTATCCGTCCTCTTTCTTATTTCAGGTATTGACACTAACAGAATAGGGAGCCTCGACCAGCGAGCTTCTCCCCGGAGGTAAGAAGAGAAGGGTTTCGGCACAGTTTATATACAGTTCAGATAATATCAAAGCGGTAAAAGACAACATTTAGTATGTTATGTCAGAACATGCAATATATATCAGATAATAAAGCCAAATATAACAATTATTCTAAGCTCGAATTCTAACCCTAAACCAGTGGTTCTAGGTTTAAAATCCCCAGCAGAGTCGCCAGAGCTGTCACACCTCCGTTTTCCGCCCCCGCGAGGGGTGCAAGGGAGTTTTTTCCAATTAAAGGACAATCGAAACATGATTTATTTATTTATTTCAGAGTCACCACTTGGGAGATTTAGGGTGTCCCAAGTCACCAATTTTAATCCCGAATCGAGGAAAAGAATGACTCTGTATTATAGTCCGCGAACCAGAAATCCGGATAAGGAATTCTGTTAACCCGGGAGAAGGTGTTAGGCATTCCCGAGTTCCGTGGTTCTAGCACGGTCGCTCAACTGTTATATTCGGCTTGATTATCTGATTTTTATACAAATATGAACTTATGTGCAAGTTTTATCTTTTTACCGCTTTTATCATTATTTATTTTTTTATTTTTACAAGAATGTGAACATTGTTTAAAACATGTCTTTGGATTACGTCACATGAAATGCACCCGCAATCCGGAACACATTTTATTCAATGTTTTGGGATTTGGATTTGGGTCGCATGAATGCGCACCCGTGCTTAAGAATGTATTATTGTTAAAATCGTGCCTAAAGCGATTAGCATATTATTATTTATGGGTAAGACCGTGGAATTCACTAAACAGTCTATCTCGAATTCTAAATACTCAATTAAACATTTATCGAGGGCCCCGCAATTAGTGCATTTTATTGGGCGAGGCTCATCTCATTTTATTTTTAAAAGGACAGTCCTAAAATGCCTATATTTTTTATTGAAATTTGTCTCTACAAAATAAAGGAGAAATATCTTAATTTATTTACATGTTAATACCTAGTTACATTATACTAGGCATGTTCTCAGTTTGTCAAATTAAAAAAAACATAGCAATTCTAATTTTAATCCTAGACCATTTACATGCTGAAATTAACCAATATTATTTAACTAAACAATATTTCTACCAACTTCCTACTAGATGGCCTATTCGTTTGATTTTTGACTCGACGGAATTACTACACCATTTATTTATTTTTAGGCAATAGATGTAGATAGTTCATTTGTTAAGCTATCGTCGAATGTTCCACTATATGTATTAAATATCTACATGATTCTGATTTTTTGCAAGCTAAATAATTTGTACATACAAATAAAAATCAGAATATAATTAAAGCTAATTCAGAATTTCAACTCTTCATTTTTCGTATTCATGCTTCATATTCGGATTACAATAACCAGCTTTTCAGTTGTGTACCTGATATTGGAAGCAAAAGAAAATGAAGATGAGAATCAACAACAGTAATAACAGTACAACACAGCAACAACAGCCCAGCAACAGTAACAACCCAGTAACAGACCGGTGGAGTAGTAATCCCAAAACAAATGCTTCCAACTTTTATGAAACAACAACAGTTAATGCTGATTTCAAACAATGAAAGAAAGCAAAATATTTTTTTTGTTTTTTTTATTTGAAAGTTCGAATATTTTTCGGAATTTTTCTCTCTCTTAAATATTCAGTTTTTTTTTCTGTTTGTGTTTTTCTGTTCTGTCTATCTATTCTTTTTTCTTCAGATTCGTTCCTCTCTGTTATTTTCTATCTGTCCGTCCTCCCAAAATCTGATTTCAAGACCTCTACTTATATCCCATCCCATAAATCTTTTAATCAATTAAAATCAACCCATTTTCTCTACCAAACCCATTATCTTCCCACTCATCCCCATTACATTAAATAAATATATCACACCACCCCATTATATTTTGTCCCCCATGCCTAACATAAACAAATACAAGATTCCCCCACACTAAAATTTGTCTTGTCCCCCCTTTATATTAAATAACTATATCACAACCCACCCCATTTCATTTTGTCCCCCATGCTTCATATAAAAAATTACAAAATATACAATTCCTAAACTACCCCTCCGACCTTATTACAAATTATTATTTTACCCCCGAACGTACTACAAATTACCAAACTACCCCATCAGCTATAACAATCAATTAATCAAACTTAACCAAAATATAGACAATATGATCAATTTCTAACAATGTTCAAACAACAAATCACATGAAATACAAATTAACAACAAAGAACAACTAAAATTTGATTGAACAATATTTTAGCAACAAACAAACCTATTTTCAGATTCAACAACAACAATCAAACAAGTACATTTAGATTTCTAAATTCAATAATATTGAACTTAAAATCAACTCTAACAACATTACAACAAACAATTCCTATATTAAACTTTAAATAAGATTATGAGACAAATTCAAGAAATAATCATAAATGGTAAACAAGAAATCAAGCTATACAAATTTCGGATTCAAGAACAATCAAACAAAGTATGAACATGAATGAAAATATTCAATAACAATAACAAACAAACTTTGTTCAAACTTCGAATTAAACTTAAACAAAACAAATAAACATATTCAAATCACTAATCTTCAAATAATCAACTAATCTTTCTTAAATTAAATCCAACAAAACTTATAACAAAGATGCATGATCCAAAAATTAAAACCAAAACATAACTTCACATTAAATCACTGAATTAAAACCAACTTCAAAAAATGAATACGAATTAAATCTATATTAACAACAAACAACGGATTCACATGATTTAAACAACATTAATAATTTCTGGAAAATACATAACACATGAAACAAATTGAAGAAATAATCAATTAAATTTCAATTTCAATCTAACAAACATCAAACTAATAAATTCTTACCTAAACAATAAAACAAACATGAAATAAACATGAAAAACAACTAATTAAACTTCCATTTGAAATCTGAAAATTAATTTAACAAAGCACATGAACGAACTAAAAAAATTAATTCAAACGATGAACAAAACAAACATTTGCCGATTTTAGATTTGAGAAATATCAAAACAAAATACGGACAAAATAACTACCAACCGGATTGAAACGAAGAACAACGATCAACCGACGACGAACACGAACCTACGAAGCAACTGAGGCCGAAGCAGTAGTGATGAAGCAGCTGGGGGGTGCGTTTGGCTAGTTTGCGTGAAGAAGCTTGCGAGCAGAAGCAGCTGGCCATGGTGAGAAATGGACACAGCAGCATCCGGCTAAAGAAGCCATGGTCGATGAGGACGAAACAGAAGCAGCAACAGTTGGTCGACCATGGCAGCGGCAATCCGTCGAGGAGGATGACGGGAAGACGACGCACCGGCAGAAGCAGCGGGGAGCAGAAACGGGCAGCAGTGGTGCAGCAATGACAGCATCTATAGCGGCTTGTTTGGACGACGCAGCAGTAGGGGAAGCCATGGACGACGCAACATCAAGGTGACGATGAAGCTCGTCCATGGCTGGACGTAACAGAAGGAGCAGAAACTAGCTAAAACGCAGCGGGGAAGGCTGCAGCGCGCACAACGGAGGTTTGACGAAGAAGATGAAGCAACGGAGAAACCATGGACGACGTCGACGAAAAAGATGAAGACATGAAGATGGAGGGGAAGCCATGGTTGGGGTGTAAGGGGGGGGCAGCCATGGTTGTGTTTTTTTTAGCTTGGGGAAGATGATGAAAAGAGAGAAAGAGAAGAAAGGGGGGGGGGGGGGGCGGATAGCTTAGGATAGTTTTAGGGTTTTTTCATTTTTTTTTGTTTGTTTTCTTTTGTTTTAGTTTTTAAAATGCAAGATAATAGGGTATTGGGTTATGGACCGGGTTGATCCGGTTTGAAATGGACCGGGTCGTGGGAAGATTGGACAATTGTTTGGGCTTGGGGTTGAAATTTGAAGAAATGGCCCAAATCCGATTTTTCTTTGTATTTTTGCTCTCTTTCTTCTTTTATTTTTTCTAGAACTAAATTATAAAATACTTAAATTATTATTAATAGCTAAGTTAAGTTATAAAAGCGCAAATTAATTTCCAATAATAATTAACGCATAATTAAGTAGCAATTAAGCATAAAATTGTATATTTGGACATTAAATGCTAAAAATGCAAAAGATGACTATTTTTGTAATTTTTTAATTTTTGTAAACAAACTTAATTACTAACAAATTGTAGAATTAAATCCTACATGCAAAATGCGACATATTTTTGTATTTTTTATTATTTTAGCAAATAAACATGCACAGACAAATACAAATAATTATTCAAAATAACACAAAATATCACAAAATTGCACACCAAGGAAAATTATTTTTTTTTTGAATTTTTTTTGGGAGTAATTCTCATATAGGGCAAAAATCACGAGCTAACAGCTGCCCTCTTTGCCCGAAGACACGAAGGGTTTTCGTGCAAAGATAAAGCGAGCGATTTTTGCCCATCCGAGTACTCCGTATGAAGCATTTTTTTTGAAAAAGATTTGACCGAACCTTTGCTTCAAAGGTTTCCTACATATCCTGGGCTAAACAAGAATCAGGTCAATGTAATTCGGGAAATTTTGGTAGCTGGGACTACCATAGGACTGCAATGTTACTGTTGTTGCATGCTATTACCACTGCTTACCGATCTCCTTGTTACACCGTGCTTAAAAGAAAACAAGAAGCTAGGCTAGACTGCAATTTTTCTTGTTGCCTTGCTTTCTTGTCTGCTTGCATTTTTTCTGGTGCTTTTCTTCTTTTTTGATACACGCACTTGAGTTTGTACTGAGACCTCTTGTTGCAACCTTCTGCTTCCCGGTGCTGGAGATTTTTATTGTTTCCTGCTGGGGATTCCTGTTGTAAACCCTCTGTTTTATTGTCTTTTGACTTGATCTTGAAATGTATTCCTCTGTTATATGGGCGGGCTCCCAACTTCAACGCTCGAAATCTAAAGACTGAAATGTATGCCTCTGTTATCTGTGCGGGCTCCCAACTTCAACGCTTGAAATATAAAGACTGAAATGTATGCCTCTGTTATCTGGGCGGGCTCCCCACTTCAACGCTTGAAATGTAAAGACTGAAATGTATGCCTCTGTTATCTAGGCGGGCTCCCAATTTCAACGCTTGAAATATAAAGACTGAAATGTATGCCTCTGTTATCTGGGCGGGCTCCCAACTTCAACGCTTGAAATATAAAGACTGAAATGTATGCCTCTGTTATCTGGGCGGGCTCCCAACTTCAATGCTTGAAATGTAAAGACTGAAATGTATGCCTCTGTTATCTGGGCGGGCTCCCAATTTCAACGCTTGAAATATAAAGACTGAAATGTATGCCTCTGTTATCTGGGCGGGCTCCCAACTTCAATGCTTGAAATGTAAAGACTGAAATGTATGCCTCTGTTATCTGGGCGGGCTCCCAATTTCAACGCTTAAAATATAAAGACTGAAATGTATGCCTCTATTCTATGGGCGGGCTCCCAACTTCAACACTTGGAATGAAAAGACTGAAATGTATGCCTCTGTTCTATGGGCGGGCTCCAAACTTCAACACTTGGAATAAAAAGACTGAAATGTATGCCTCTGTTCTATGGGCGGGCTCCCAACTTCAACACTTGGAATGAAAAGACTGAAATGTATGCCTCTGTTCTATGGGCGGGCTCCCAACTCCAACAACAACTTTAAAAATAAACGTCATTCCTCTCTTCAGGCGGGCTCCTGACTTCGACCAATAAATTGTCATTCTGTTATTCAGGGGGGCTCCTGACTTCAACCAATACTTGAACTGTGTGTCTCCGTTCTTCAGGCGGACTCCTGATTTCTAAATTTAAAATTAAATGTCTCTATTCTCCAGGCGGACTCCTGACTTTTGAAATTTAAACTGTATGTCTCCGTTCTTCAGGCAGACTCCTGACGTCAAACTTGAAAAGTATGTCTCTGTTCTCCAGGCGGACTCCTGATTGCTAAATTTGAAATTGAATGTCTCTATTCTCCAGGCGGACTCCTGACTTTTAAAATTTAAACTGTATGTCTCCGTTCTTCAGGCGGACTCCTGACATCAAACTTGAAAAGTATGTCTCTGTTCTCCAGGCGGACTCCTGATTGCTAAATTTGAAATTTGAATATCTCCATTCTCCAGGCGGACTCCTGACTTCAACAACAACTTTGGAGGAAATGCATCTCCTATGGGTAAGACTAAACTTAGGAGGAAATGCATCTCCTATGGGGTGAAACTAAACGAACTTAAGAGGAAATGCATATCCTATGGGTGAAACTAAAACAAACTTAGGAGGAAATGCATCTCTTATGGGTAAAACTAAACGTATGAGGAAATGCGTCTCCTATGGGTAAAACTAAACGTAGGAGGAAATGCGTCTCCTATGGGTGAAACTAAACTTAGGAGGAAATGCCTCTCCTATGGGTGAAACTAAACTTAGGAGGAAATGCCTCTCCTATGGGTTAAAAAAAACTTAGGAGGAAATGTCTCTCCTATGAGTAAAAACTAAAACAAACTTAGGAGGAAATACATCTCCTATGGGTAAAACTAAACTTAGGAGGAAATGCCTCTCCTATGGGTTAAAAAAAACTTAGGAGGAAATGTCTCTCCTATGGGTAAGACTAAACTAAGGAGAAAATGCATCTCCTATGGGGTGAAACTAAAACAAACTTAGGAGGAAATGCATCTCCTATGGGTGAAACTAAAACAAACTTAGGAGGAAATGCATCTCCTATGGGTAAAAGTAAACTTAGGAGGAAATGCATCTCTTATGGGTAAAAGTAAACTTAGGAGGAAATGCATCTCCTATGGGTAAAAATAAACTTAGGAGGAAATGCCTCTCCTATGCGTGAACCATTTCCTTCTTCCTGAATTATTTACTTACCTGTGTTGTCTTCCCTCGAAACTGCTGAGGATTATTTTGATGGGGATGACTTTTCCTTTTCTTCCTTACCCACTCTGGGTTGCCCGAAACTCTGTCGAGGATGTTTCTACATCTCGATGATCCATTGGGGATAACACTGCTGTGGATAACTTTGCTGAGTAAATATGTTATCTTACTCCTTCCAAAATTACTTCCTTTTGAGTAGGATGTTTCATTCCTCTGCAAACTACTTCCCCCTTTTTCTTTTTTTTTCGTTTCTTTTTCTTTTTTCTTTTTCTTTTTTTTTGAAATGAAAAGACTGAATGTATTCCTCTGTTATATGGGCGGGCTCCCAACTTCAACCAACAAATCACCATTCTATTTTTCAGGGGGGCTCCTGATTACTTAAAATTTGAATTGTATTCCCTTATTCTCCAGGTGAGCTCCTGATTGCTGATACTTCCATTGTATTCCCTTATTCTCCAGGTGGGCTCCTTATTGCTGATACTTCAACTGCTCTTCCTTGTTCTCCAGGTGTACGCCTGATTGCTAATACTCCAACTGCTCTTCCTTGTTCTCCAGGTGGACGCCTGATTGCTAATACTCCAACTGCTCTTCTTTGTTCTCCAAGTGGACGCCTGATTGCTGATACTCCAACTGCTCTTCCTTGTTCTCCAGGTGGACGCCTGATTGCTGGGGATAATACTACTGGGGAAGTCTCCTTTCTTCCCCTTCTTCAAATTCAATTTTTTTTTCTTTTTTCTTTTTTTTTTCTTCTTTTTTTTTTTGTTTTTGCATAGCTTCTTCCTTCGAAGACTACCTCCCTTAAGACTTGTTTTGCCTTTCCCCGAAAGGAACCGCTGAGGATACCGATTTTCACCAAACTTGTGTTGGACTCCTCGAAACTGCTGGGGATAACACTGTTGGTGAATTATTTACTTACCTGTTGGGGGATAAAATGTTATCGGCTGGGGATAACGCTGTCGAGGATAACACTGCTGCGGGATTCTGACTCCTTCAGAACTAGTGCTTCACTCTTCGGAAGGCTATTGGGATGATACTGGCCTTTTGCTTTTCTGAGCACAAGTGTCATCCCTTTGTTCTGTCTGCTGGGGAACAACTTCCTCCATTGAAACTTATTATGTTGGGGGCAACACTGGTTCAAAGACCACTTCCCTTGAGACTGGTGTTATCTTTATTCTTCCTCGACTGGGTACCTGACTTCCAGAAAATTTTCTAAATGAAAGGAAAATTTTCTGCCCCAGTTTGACAGTCTCCCTTATGGCATGCATTTTTGTCATCAATGCCATTTCCTTTACCTGTTTCAAATCAAACAAAATTTGTTAGTTTAAAACGCGGTGGTTGGTTGTGATACTCCTGCTGGGATGGTTTTCCCTTTCTCCTTCCTTGCTCTGCGTTCCACAACTTGTTGGGGATGATATTATTTGCTGGGGATATCCCTCTTCTTTTGTGGCATAGCTCGAAAACTGGCATTTCCCCGACCTTTTAGTCTAGTATGAATTTCCCAAATCATGCTCACTGCTCTCCTTGCTTTGTTCACGGGCCTTGGCCTTGAGGTTTATAACCTTTGGTTTTGGCAAGGATATCCCTCTTGACATTCGTCAATCCTTTTATCAATTCCCTTTTGCCGGGGATATCTTTCTTGACACTGGCCTCGCGCTTGTTTCTTGCTGACTATACCACTTGGATGTACTAGCCAGATCTCATCTTGCATAATTGTAAAGTTGATGGCATATTTTGAAGTCAATTCTCACTTGTTCTGACCAAACAGACTCTACTGGGGTATTTTTCCATGAAAGAAGAAAGATAAAAAGGAACGGAATAAAAGACAAAGGAAAAAGATGACTCTTTAACAAAAGAAACGATAAATAAAAACCTATCAAACACAGATACCGACTCTAATGGTCATGACATGCATATGTGGCCTATCCTTCGCCGTCAATCGTCTTTCAAGACCTTCCCTTGACAATTCCCCATCTGATTCTCAATCTTATTCGACTCGTAGTGTCCGAAGGGTTTTCACTATCAAGCCTCTCTCATTTTGGTTTTTTCTCAGCTCGCATCGCCTTATGGTGTCCGTAAAGATTTTCACCAATAAGACTCTCTCATTTGTATCACTTTCCAGCTGGGGATTTGGAGTGCTGCCGGTATGACTCTCTCTGCTGGAGATTAGAGTCCTTTCTATTGTGGAACAGATTGTTATGTTCACCGGTAAGACTCTCATTTGTCTGACTTGGCATCTTTTGAAGACTGATCAGAAGGTCTTTCTTTGGACCGTAATGTGGGTTTTTTGGATAGGGCTAGAAAGAAAGGGTATCAAAGGCTCAAAAACAAATCAATTTGAGGTTCAAAATTACAACCTTCGGAACCATATTTGCTCACCACAAGCGCAACCCTTGCCCCAGTTTCTTGCTTGGGGATTATTTATATATATATTTATAATTTTTATTACACCATGACCGAGCTGTGAGGCGCCTACGTATCCTTTTTGAGGAATCAGGTCGAACGTAGTTCCCAATTCCTCTGTTTTCATTTGACTTTTTTTTTATCATTTTTCTCTTCTTCTTTTTTTTGTTTTTTTTTTTCTTGATTTTTTTTCTTTACCTTCCAGGCTCGTATTTCCTAGTCGTTGCTATTGATTCCGAACGAGGGGTATGAAAGAAAATAAATAAGTCTCAAAAGGGGGGTACCGAAGGATAAAGTGTTTAGATAGCAGAACAAAATGCCTTCGTCATTCCAGTCTTCAAAACATGTCAAGTGCAAACAACACAATTGATCATAGATTTATAGTCTCTTCCGATGGTGCTGGACTTGACAATTATGTTAAACACTTGCTTTTTCATTTGTCATTTCTAAAGCACCGTTGGGCGACACTCTCACTCTCATGAACGACCCTCATGCCAATTTGGCGAATCTTGCATTTAACGATTTTCTTTATGTTTTACTTGCCCCAGTTCCACATGACTCGGGCTTCAAATAATCTCAAACCGTTCTTATTTCCTTTAAATGTTCTGGTTGCCTTTCCGGGGTTTTATGATTAACTTTAAAGACTAGGCCCAAACTGTGTACGCATGTCATGTCACTAGAATCGGCGCTGACCAAAAATGATAAAAGGACTAAACGAAAGATGACTGGAAATAATAAAAGACCGGATTTTGCATTAGACTACCGGTGAAATGGTTTGAATAACAAAAACAAACCAGAATAAAATCCTAAAACAACCTGGACAAACTTAAACAAACCGCTATGACAAAACGGAAAGATAAGACAGTTTGACACGAGACAATATCCGAATTACAACCCTAATAATCCGAACAACAGAAATGACAACAAAATAAGCCACCACAAGCTTCTCTCTTGCTAACCAAGGAACGGAGCGTCCTCCCACTTTATCAAAATTGGCATCTTAGCCACTGAGCTTCGCATCAGTATTGTCCAGACCATTGCCAACTTCGATATCATCAACCTTAGTCAACAATTCCCCAATAGGATTCGAGTGCTTCTGTCATCAGGCCTGATCCCCGCAAAGTGTGTATCATGATGTGCAGGTAAAGGATTCCGCGCGATATTCTGGGTGTCATTGTCCGGCTTACCACAAACCAACCACCTTAACTTTCTTTGTGATTCAAAACAAAACAGGTTAAAATGGACTCAGTCGGTCCTCATTATTAACAACATCTTTTCTTTTTCTTTTTTTTCATTTTTCTTTTTTTCTTGATATTAAAATAAACTGAAAAATCAAACAACCCACATATTCTAATTAAAGATTTATAACCTTAAAACAAAAAGGCCAGCTTCCTTTCCCCGTTTGACAAATGCAACCAAACGGCTATTTTTGCAAATGTGGCCCCTTCCAAATCTCACGTGAATTTTGAGGCCGGGGAGGATTATTTTGACACTTTACAAACTTGTCCGTTCTTTTACGAAAATATCCTTTCGACAACTGAAAGATACTCTAAGGCTATTTCGGCAAGAACGGTTTAAGACGCGGCCGAAGCTGGCTCGACTTATTTTGACCAAATATCCAAACGGTATTCACCTGACCGTTGACTCTTTGTTTTTTTTTTCAAATTACAATAAAAATCGGGTGTTGCAAACACGGCCCTTCAGCGCCTCGGGGACGAAGATTTTTTTAAGGATGTGTGGGTCAACTGGATAAAAAAAAATCCTAAATATGACCCAAAAGGTGGCTGTTTATGCAAAGTCAGCCTTCCGGCGTCCTTTTTGGGAACATTCGGCTATGTCTTGATAAAACAGCATCACCCGACTTCTTTATGACTCTTTTTATCATTTTTCAAATTAGAAAACTATATTGCAAACACGGCCTTTCAACGCCTCGGGGACGAAGATTTTTAAGGCTGTGTGGGTCAATCGGACCAAATTTTAAAAAAATGACCCAAAGGTGGCTGTTTATGCAAAGTCAGCCTTCCGGCGTCCCTTCCGAGAACATTCGGCTATGTCTTAATAAAACAGCGTCACCCGACTTCTTTATGACAAAATTAAAATTTGACATATATTTTTTTTTGTTTATTTATTGGTTTTTGGTTATTTTAGAAAAAAGAGGGTTGAACCCGATGAGGGTTGCCTTATCTCACATCCGGTGAGAATCAAACCCGCGTAGTTCGGGCAAATTAACCGAACTATTTTAAAACATGACTCTTTTCCATTTTTATTTTTTCCTGGCAAGACAATCTATTTTCCTTTTCTATTTTTGAAAAAGACAAAATAGCGATTTTTTTTCCATTTTCAACAAACAATAAAACAATCTATTTTTCCAAAAAATAAAAGACTCTTTTTTTCTATATTTTTTAGTAAAACAGAATAAAATATTTTTCTTTTTTTTTCAAAATTTCGGCAGAGTTTCGCCAGTAATTGGTCATTGATTTTTTCTAAAATAATCAATTATCTCCCTAACTGATATATTCTTTTTCCTTTTTTTCTTCAATTTTCCAACATTCCCGAGATTCAGAAACCGGTCAACATGCAAGTTCGAAACAAATATATGTACAGAGCAAGTAGGATGCATCAGAATGGTCTTTTCATTTCAGGTTGCTAGTCCTAGACGGACCCAACCCCTGTGTTGAGTCCCCTAAGTCAAATGCAACGTGATGCAAATAAGCGTTCCTACTAGGGATCCGGCATGAGGTTTCGTTATACTAGGTTTATAACCTGGGTATATGTTCTAGACTGTGTACCCGAGCGGACAACTCGAGTCGAGGAGGGGGCAACTTACCGGGAACCAAAAGGCCATCCGGCTTCGTAACTTATCCGTCCTCTTTCTTATTTCAGGTATTGACACTAACAGAATAGGGAGCCTCGACCAGCGAGCTTCTCCCCGGAGGTAAGAAGAGAAGGGTTTCGGCACAGTTTATATACAGTTCAGATAATATCAAAGCGGTAAAAGACAACATTTAGTATGTTATGTCAGAACATGCAATATATATCAGATAATAAAGCCAAATATAACAATTATTCTATGCTCGAATTCTAACCCTGAACCAGTGGTTCTAGGTTTAAAATCCCCAGCAAAGTCGCCAGAGCTGTCACACCTCCTTTTTCCGCCCCCGCGAGGGGTGCAAGAGAGTTTTTTCCAATTAAAGGACAATCGAAACATGATTTATTTATTTATTTCAGAGTCGCCACTTGGGAGATTTAGGGTGTCCCAAGTCACCAATTTTAATCCCGAATCGAGGAAAAGAATGACTCTATATTATAGTCCGCGAACCAGAAATCCGGATAAGGAATTCTGTTAACCCGGGAGAAGGTGTTAGGCATTCCCGAGTTCCGTGGTTCTAGCACGGTCGCTCAACTGTTATATTCGGCTTGATTATCTGATTTTTATACAAATATGAACTTATGTGCAAGCTTTATCTTTTTACCGCTTTTATCATTATTTATTTTTTTATTTTTACAAGAATGTGAACATTGTTTAAAACATGTCTTTGGATTACGTCACATGAAATGCACCCGCAATCCGGAACACATTTTATTCAATATTTTGGGATTTGGATTTGGGTCGCATGAATGCGCACCCGTGCTTAAGAATGTATTATTGTTAAAATCGTGCCTAAAGCGATTAGCATATTATTATTTATGGGTAAGACCGTGGAATTCACTAAACAGTCTATCTCAAATTCTAAATATTCAATTAAACATTTATCGAGGGCCCCGCAATTAGTGCATTTTATTGGGCGAGGCTCATCTCATTTTATTTTTAAAAGGACAGTCCTAAAATGCCTACATTTTTTATTGAAATTTGTCTCTACAAAATAAATGAGAAATATCTTAATTTATTTACATGTTAATACCTAGTTACATTATACTAGACATGTTCTCAGTTTGTCAAATTAAAAAAAACATAGCAATTCTAATTTTAATCCTAGACCATTTACATGCTGAAATTAACCAATATTATTTAACTAAACAATATTTCTACCAACTTCCTACTAGATGGCCTATTCGTTTGATTTTTGACTCGACGGAATTACTACACCATTTATTTATTTTTAGGCAGTAGATGTAGATAGTTCATTTGTTAAGCTATCGTCGAATGTTCCACTATATGTATTAAATATCTACATGATTCTGATTTTTTGCAAGCTAAATAATTTGTACATACAAATAAAAATCAGAATATAATTAAAGCTAATTCAGAATTTCAACTCTTCATTTTTCGTATTCATGCTTCATATTCGGATTACAATAACCAGCTTTTCAGTTGTGTACCTGATATTGGAAGCAAAAGAAAATGAAGATGAGAATCAACAACAGTAATAACAGTACAACACAGCAACAACAGCCCATCAACAGTAACAACCCAGTAACAGACCGGTGGAGTAGTAATCCCAAAACAAATGCTTCCAACTTTTATGAAACAACAACAGTTAATGCTGATTTCAAACAATGAAAGAAAACAAAATATTTTTTTTGTTTTTTTTTATTTGAAGGTTTGAATATTTTTCGGAATTTTTCTCTCTCTTAAATATTCAGTTTTTTTTTCTGTTTGTGTTTTTCTGTTCTGTCTATCTATTCTTTTTTCTTCAGATTCGTTCCTCTCTGTTATTTTCTATCTGTCCGTCCTCCCAAAACCTGATTTCAAGACCTCTACTTATATCTCATCCCATAAATCTTTTAATCAATTAAAATCAACCCATTTTCTCTACCAAACCCATTATCTTCCCACTCATCCCCATTACATTAAATAAATATATCACACCACCCCATTATATTTTGTCCCCCATGCCTAACATAAACAAATACAAGATTCCCCCACACTAAAATTTGTCTTGTCCCCCCTTTATATTAAATAACTATATCACAACCCACCCCATTTCATTTTGTCCCTCATGCTTCATATAAAAAATTACAAAATGTACAATTCCTAAACTACCCCTCTGACCTTATTACAAATTACTATTTTACCCCCGAACGTACTACAAATTACCAAACTACCCCATCAGCTATAACAATCAATTAATCAAACTTAACCAAAATATAGACAATATGATCAATTTCTAACAATGTTCAAACAACAAATCACATGAATACAAATTAACAACAAAGAACAACTAAAATTTGATTGAACAATATTTTAGCAACAAACAAACCTATTTTCAGATTCAACAACAACAATCAAACAAGTACATTTAGATTTCTAAATTCAATAATATTGAACTTAAAATCAACTCTAACAACATTACAACAAACAATTCCTATATTAAACTTTAAATAAGATTATGAGACAAATTCAAGAAATAATCATAAATGGTAAACAAGAAATCAAGCTATACAAATTTCGGATTCAAGAACAATCAAACAAAGTATGAACATGAATGAAAATATTCAATAACAATAACAAACAAACTTTGTTCAAACTTCGAATTAAACTTAAACAAAACAAATAAACATATTCAAATCACTAATCTTCAAATAATCAACTAATCTTTCTTAAATTAAATCCAACAAAACTTATAACAAAGATGCATGATCCAAAAATTAAAACCAAAACATAACTTCACATTAAATCACCGAATTAAAACCAACTTCAAAAAATGAATACGAATTAAATCTATATTAACAACAAACAACGGATTCACATGATTTAAACAACATTAATAATTTCTGAAAAATACATAACACATGAAACAAATTGAAGAAATAATCAATTAAATTTCAATTTCAATCTAACAAACATCAAACTAATAAATTCTTACCTAAACAATAAAACAAACATGAAATAAACATGAAAAACAACTAATTAAACTTCCATTTGAAATCTGAAAATTAATTTAACAAAGCACATGAACGAACTAAAAAAATTAATTCAAACGATGAACAAAACAAACATTTGCCGATTTTAGATTCGAGAAATATCAAAATAAAATACGGACAAAATAAAACTCAAAATCTACCAACCGGATTGAAACGAAGAACAACGACCAACCGACGACGAACACGAACCTACGAAGCAACTGAGGCCGAAGCAGTAGTGATGAAGCAGCTGGGGGGTGCGTTTGGTTAGTTTGCGCGAAGAAGCTTGCGAGCAGAAGCAGCTGGCCATGGTGAGAAATGGACGCAGCAGCATCCGGCTAAAGAAGCCATAGTCGACGAGGACGAAACAGAAGCAGCAACAGCTGGTCGACCATGGCAGCGGCAGTCCGTCGAGGAGGATGACGGGAAGACGACGCACCGGCAGAAGCAGCGGGGAGCAGAAACGGGCAGCAGTGGTGCAGCAATGACAACATCTATAGCGGCTTGTTTGGACGACACAACAGTAGGGGAAGCCATGGACGACGCAGCATCAAGGTGACGATGAAGCTCGTCCATGGCTGGACGTAACAGAAGGAGCGGAAACTAGCTGAAATGTAGCGGGGAAGGCAGCAGCGCGCACAACGGAGGTTTGACGAAGAAGATGAAGCAACGGAGAAACCATGGACGACGTCGACGAAAAAGATGAAGACGTGAAGATGGAGGGGAAGCCATGGTTGGGGTGTAAGGGGGGGGGCAGCCATGGTTGTGTTTTTTTTTAGCTTGGGGAAGATGATGAAAAGAGAGAAAGAGAAGAAAGGGGGGGGGGGGGGGGATAGCTTAGGATAGTTTTAGGGTTTTTTCATTTATTTTTTTTTGTGTTCTTTTGTTTTATTTTTTGAAATGCAAGATAATAGGGTATTGGGTTATGGACCGGGTTGACCCGGTTTGAAATGGACCGGGTCGTGGGGAAGATTGGACAATTATTTGGGCTTGGGGTTGAAATTTGAAGAAATGGACCAAATCCGATTTTTCTTTGTATTTTTGCTCTCTTTCTTCTTTTATTTTTTCTAGAACTAAATTATAAAATACTTAAATTATTATTAAGAGCTAAGTTAAGTTATAAAAGCGCAAATTAATTCCCAATAACAATTAACGCATAATTAAGTAGCAATTAAGCATAAAATTGTATATTTGGACATTAAATGCTAAAAATGCAAAAGATGCCTATTTTTGTAATTTTTTAATTTTTGTAAACAAACTTAATTACTAACAAATTGTAGAATTAAATCCTACATGCAAAATGCAACATATTTTGTATTTTTTATTAATTTAGCAAATAAACATGCACAGACAAATATAAATAATTATTCAAAATATCACAAAATTGCACAACAAGGATTTTTTTTTTTTTTTGGGAGTAATTCTCATATAGGGCAAAAATCACGTTCTTACACATACTGTTACATGAAGAGGTTGATTAATCTTAATGGAATTATTAATGTCTGGAGTAACAGGGACATAGTAACTAATTCCACCTATATGAATATTGAAGTGGTGCCGCTTCTAGCAAGATTTAAAGGGTTGATCTTGTAAATATTCATGAATTCAGGATGAGCACATGGCCGTAAACGTGCTAAAGCGAATACTGGATTTTCTAAGCTACTAGATAACGCTGTGTGTGTGGTACTTTCGGTTTTGGCACAAGGATTTGTGGTTCAAATCTTAAGATACCATTAACTTCGTCAAAACTTTAATATACTTACACTAAAGGAAAGTTCAAATCTGTAAAAGATACTTTCAATTATTCACAAGTGTTATGAAGTGAAATAACAAACTAATGGGGGATTGTAAGATAGTTTGTTATTGGCAAGTTGGAAGTGGGACGTTTCTTACTCGTACCGTGCCTGTTAGCCTCAGAACTGATCATTATTAAATAGCGCATAACAGGCACGAGATTGACTCAACAGGCACGAGATTGACTCAACAGGCACGAGATTAACTCAATAGGCACGAGACTGACTCAACATGCACGAAATTGACTCAACAGGCACGAGATCCTAAAGTTAATTATTTTTAACAGAAAAATCAAATTTATTTGAATTTTAAATTCAAAATTCGAATAAATAGTCGTGTCTGTTTGTGAAACAAGACATCTTTTCTGAAAGGGTCTGTTGGTTGCCTATAAATACACAAGAATTCCAACGAAATGGTATAGAAAAATCACAAATGTTGTTGTAGGCTTTGTTGTATCCTGAAGAGAATCGTTTTGTATTTTCCCTAAATTAGTATACAGGCGATAACTCTTTAAGGAGAATCGATTTTCACGCCTCAAAGTCAATTTTGTTTATTTTATTTTCTAACAGTTGACGCCTTAAGGAGAACCACTACTGTTGACATTGAGAAAATGATCAATTTGGAAGAATGCTTCATAAGAAAAGTGTTGCTTGCTGTACAGGATTGAATCATGCATGAATTAGTTGAATGCTCCATATCCTCTTCCACTGTTTGAATTCATGTCCAGCTTCTTCATTACCTCGCTATTCCTGGATTTGCTAACACACAAAAAAAGAAAAAAGGAAAAAAAGAAAAGAAAAGAACACTATATTATATGAATCTACTTTATACTATATTAGTTTATTATCGTCATAACTCTAAGAAACTTCGTTATCGAAGAAAGAATTTAGGAAAATAATTAAGAGGTCAAACCTTATCTCTTCTATCAAGATTTTCCTTGGCGTGTTCGAGCATGTTAATTCCGCACCAAGGTTTCATAAACTGTCGTTAAAGAAATTTAGTTGTCAATGCTTTAGTTTAAGCTAGCGTTTGACCATAGATTTTCAAATTTTGTTTTGAAAAATTTGTTTTGGGTGAAATTTGGTTTGAAAATGAAAAAGTGTTTGGACATACGTTTTCAACACATGTTTTCCAAATTTATTTTGGGAAAACATGTATATTATTAGTGTTTCTAAATATTTTGACCCAAAACCAGCTTGAGATTTTGCCAAAATATAGGCAAAATCTATGGTCAAACACGTGTTTGCCAAATAAAATCCAAATTTATTTTGGCAAAATCTATAGCCAAACAGGTCCTAAATGTTCTTGCTAAATTTGCAGGTTAAAATAGGTTTTGATCAATTGCATATGTATTTTGCAATTGTTATTGCTAAAAGATAAATTGAGGAATGAATGAAAGACTCAAGCATAACGTACAACGCAGCCTTTGATCTTCATCAAATTTATAATGAACCCCATACGTTTATATTAATTATAAAACTTAATTAGCTTTTAGAGTGTGATACTATATAAAAATCTGATGAGGTTAACTTTGGAAAACGTAAAGCTTTCAATTAAATGCATGTACGTACATAGTAAATTAATTGAAAATTCTTATATATTATATTTACTTTAGATATCAAGAGTCAAGACAAACTATATAGTTTATTTACACACATTAACGTTGAAGCAATAATTTAGTTATTAAAGGGTAAAATAGTCTTTCAACTTCTAGTGGGTATTTTCGTAATTCAATCTTGACTTATAAGTTTCGCACTCAATTCTGAATGGTTTGAAGCAACCCTTGCTTCAATTCGAAATTGTTTGCTGCAGTATGAGGTGGTCTAACACTTGATAATCCTTGATTGTAGACCGGTCTAGTATAATCGGCAAGTGGTCTCCCAAGCATGGGAGCTATATTTTCGAACTGGTTTGTAGCCAATGGTTGATTTTTGAGCAATTCTCCGACCCCTCTCTTCTTTATAGATAATCTGTGCATCTCTAATAGCTGCTTCCTCAGCATCCCATGCAGCTTTTTCTTGTTGTTGGGTTGCCTATATATGTTGCAACCAAATCCACATTATCATCATCGTTTCCAGCCATAGTTTCTTTGGTTGAGGATTGCCCAACCTTTTCTGATGTCTCGGTGAGATCTTTTTCTTTCCTCAGCTGTCACAGTTGTTTTTCTATCTCTAGCTCGTATGGTAGCACTTATTTCGCAGAAGCTCGAGTCATGCACTAATTTTAACCTGTAACCTGCGCTCACTCAAAGAACACCAAACGTAAAAAGAGAAAGAAAAAATTCCTGAATTAGCACTACAAACTATTTCAAAGACTATTGATTGTCAATCCCCGGCAACGACGTCAAAATTTGACGAGCTCAAAACACACACTTAAGATATCCTCGCTAATCAAACATGGTAAAGTATAATATCGTATCCATAGGGATTGAAGTTAAACAATATTTTTGTAATTTCTAACTTGATTGCTATCCAAGATGATCAACAGTTGAGATTTATGTGATTAATATTAAAATTAACTAAGAATCTAAAGCTATTAACTAATGACAATCGCAACGAGAAATAAGTAAGGAAGGTTGCTAATATTCGTTGATGAAGAGGTAACATTAATTTAATCTGGTATTATATTCATTGGTTGCCACATTAACTCCGTTGGTGACTCTATTACTTTTCTGTCTTGACAAAGGGAACAAAAATACAAGCTACTCTCTTCAACAAAGATGTTGAGTCGTGGAAAAAAAAATTCGATCAAAATGAAAGCTATTACATTATAAATGGAAAGATAAGCGGGGCAAAACCTAACTTCTTATCTGGGCACAAGGAATTTGAAGTAGCCTTTAACAATCACACCAAGACCGTAAAATGCAATACTGAATTTATGTCTCAACAGTTCTCGAATGGTTTTATTTCTTTTAAAGAGGCAGAAAACTTCTCAGATGGGACTTTCTTCGGTAAATATGTGGATATATTTATTTACTATTGCCACCTATAATTATTAATTATCTTATATTTCATATTCCTTTAGATGTAGTTTGCATCATAATAAAAGTTAAAGCACTAACTGGAGAAGGGCGAAGCATAAGGCGAGAAGTAATTGTTACGAACGAAAGATAAGTTAAATATTACTTTGTAGTTGTGGATTAAATATTTACTAGGAACTTCTCTTTCATGTTTTCTTTTTCGATCAGTTGCCACAATACCCAAACTGTCCGAGCTTTTGCCCTCTATATCACTAAGTTTTTCATTCTTCCTCTTAGCCTCTTCAATTTCCTTCTCAAATTTTGAAGAAGGCTTCTTCATAATACTTGCTAGATGATGACCTGAATATCACCAAATTTATCTTGCCTTTGTTGAGCTTCATTCCTGGTCTTTTTGGTTTCTAATATGTCAATTTCAGTTCTCATTAACGGCTTACCAAAAACTTATGTAGGCTTGGAAGTTGTCTTCCCATTAAAATTATAGCCCTTAACTGCTCCGTTTAAAATAGAAAGGTTAGATCCGTCAATAAAATTTTACTATCTTTAGTATTAAGAGAATCTAACTTCTATGATATATAGGTAGGGTGTTCATAAAAACCCGAAAAATCGAACCAAACCGAAAACTAAACCAAACCGATCAAAAAAATCGATACTTTTTGGTTTGGTTTGGTTTTGGTTTTGAATTTTAAAAACCGATCAAAGAGTAGCTATTTCAAATTTATTATTACATCTATATATATGCATATTGTTATACGAAATTTCAAAAAATTTATGGTAAATGTTAATAGTTTGCACTTTTAATATAGTTCTTTACCTTTACATTCTAGTTTGATTGGTAGTTTTCTTTTGTTTAGTGTAAGAATCCATTTCGTGTTAAAAATAACATATTTTAATTGAGTCCTTAAATTATTCATCACTATTTGATTCAATTATCATTAATATATTTTGGTAAATAATAGATTTCTCAAAGGGCAATTGATTTGATAGTATTACATTGAAAATGTGGTCGCCTGTGATTTGATAGTCTTATATTTAAGAAAAAACCTACAAAATAACAGAAAAAATCGAAAAACCGACATAAACCGAATCGAGAAAAACCGACTTAATTGGTTTGATTTAGTTCTAATATTTGATAAATCGACTTACTTGGTTTGGTTTCTTTTTAGGGAAAAACCGATCCAATCCGAACCATAAACACCCTTATATATAGGTATGATTGAAAAACTTTTACTTTATGGGAGACTTAGCTGAAATTGACGGGGAAATGTTAGAAATCCTTGAAAGCACCAAACCCGTGATAGCCTTTTGCGATGTTAGAGGGTCTATTTACCAAGGTATAATATTGCACATCTTATCTATTTGCATAATATTTTTAACTATATTAATTTCTAACTATTTTATCTGATTTTTCACAACTATAGAAAGAGGATCCAAGTACTACCGCAAGTTGGTATTGAGTAAAGGAAAAAAGTTTTGTTTTCTTGTGAAGACTCATCAGAAAATTGCAAAAGAAGAAAAGAAAATGAATTTGATGGAGATATATCAATAAAGCTAAGAAGCAAGAAGACAAAGAAAGATGAAGATAACAATGAAGAGGAACATCCAGTTACTAATAAAAAGTTCAAAGTGGAAAATATTTAGTTTGTTATTATCTAAGAATTATATTAGCTATGATCATTGTTAGATGTTTTACTTTTTTAATAGGAGCAACTTCAGCTGGCATGGCTTTAAGAGTGTTGTTTACTTTCCAATAAGTTATAAATTTCCTCATTTTCTATGCATTCGATGTGTTCACTTTACTTTTACCTTACAGATTGACTATATTCTTTTGTGGAAAAAACAAAACTACATTCATTCAACAATAAAATATGCATCACATAAAAATTGAAGTGTAATGAGTAATAAAAAACTCAAAGAAAATATGAACAAATTGAAATTAATGAGCAATCACCTTGTTGGAATGATGTCTTTGCTGAACGACATATAATTAGATATTGTCCGAACCTGCAAAATTAAATAACTAAATTTTGTTAGGTATATAAAATGTATAAAGAGTTAAATTTTCATGTTATTAGGTGCAAACATGTAATATATTCAAATCGTATTTAATATTTCCTTATAGATAATGTTCTTGGAGGCCTGCTCCATTAAAAGCAATTGCTCAACTTACATGAAAATATATTGGAGGCCTGCTCCATAACTCAGCTCATTCCTTATTAACCACTAATAAAGGAAAATCTTTGTTTCTTTTTTCTTATTTTTCATTTTCTTTTTTATGCCAAGAGAGGAGTACTGGGAAAATATAAACATCAATATAGAATCGATCCATCAATAAAATGAGTCAATGAGCGAGAAAGAGATCAATAAAAAAGCTAATGATAAAAAATAGTGACGATAAGTTGCACACCCATCCTTGAAACATCCTCTTCCCTAGAATTTGAAATTTATTCAGTAAAAGGAAAAAAAGAAGAAAAGAAGAAAAAAAAGCAGGAAAAAAATGTCATGAAACTTCTAATAAAGCTCATTATTTTACAAAGACCAAATTTCTCAAAAATTCATTGGCTAGTCGATTAGCTTGATTAAGATCATTTCTCAAAAACTCACAAGCTAGTTAATTTTCTTGATTACAAGAAAGCTGATATATATGTAACGACCCGAGCGGTCGTTTTAAATAAGTACAACCTCGTTTCCTCATATACTGCTAAGTTCATGCTTCACGGTTCTTATGTAACTTGCCGGGGGAAATTGGTTCGGGTTCGGAAAGGTTTTTGAAAGGAATTGAGACACTTAGTCTCCAAGAAGAGAGCTTAAGTTGAATTAAATTGACCGGAAGGTGAAATATGAGTAAACGAATCCGGAATGGATTTTTGATGATTCCAATAGCTCTGTATGGTGATTTTGGATTTAGGAGTGTGCCTGGAAAATTATTTGGAAGTTTGTAGTTCAATTAGGCTTGAAATAGCGAAAACGGGAAGTCGCAATTTGGAAGTTTGACCGAGGGGTTGACTTTTCGATATCGAGATCAAAATTCGACTCAAGAAGTTGGAATAGCTCCAATATATCATTTATGACTTGTGTGCAAAATTTGGGGTCAATCGGACTTGATTTGATAGATTTCGGCGTTGATTGTGGAATTTAAAAGTTCCTTAGTCCTTAGGCTTGAATCCGAGGTGGATTTGGTATTTTGGTTTTGTTTGGAGTAATTCAAAGGCTCGACTAAATTTTGATGATGTTATGGGATGTGTTGGTACATTTGGTTGAGGTCCCGGGGGCCTCGGGTGTGTTTTGAGTGAGTTTGAGCGAGTCTGGATATTCTGGAACTTAGAAAATATATGGGGGCAGAAGTTTTAGCACTGGGCGCGGTGGTTTTAGTGCGGCCGCGGAAAATGGTCCGCGGTCTGCGGTCATGAAGAATCTGCAGGTCATTGATCCAACTTCGGAAGCTCATATATTTTGATCTACAAGGAATTTGGGGATAACCAAGAAACTAAATTTGTAGATCTTTGAATCTAGTTTTCAGAAACATATTATAATAAGCATTTGGACATCTGTAGCAAAAGTTATGGCCAAAATACTAAAGCCTGTCACTGCAGAGGAAAACCTGTGCGACCGCGGTCGTTTTTGTGCGGACCGCACTGGTTTTGTGCGGACCACGGTCGTTTTTGTGCAGTCCGCAGAGGTGGAAATCAGTAGGGTACTCTATAAATACGGGATTTTGGGTTTTATTTAACATTTTGACCCAGGGAGCTCGGATTTTGGCGATTTTTCGAAGGTTTTTCAACAAATTCATTGGGGTAAGTGATTCTAACTCAGATTTGGCTAGAGTACATGAATCTATCATTTAATTCGTGATTTAGGATGGAATTTGGGGAAAAAATTGTGAAATCTTTCAAAAATGTAAAATGATGATTTGAAGGACCAAATGCTATCGGAATTGGATAATTTTTGTATGTGTGAACTCGTATCGGAATGAGTATTCGGTTTTGTAAATTTTTATCCGATTCCGAGACGTGGTCCCGAGGGCATTTTGATCATTTTACCTAATTTCGCGTATTAGCTTAGAATTTAATTGTAGAATGAGTTACTTGAAGTGTTATTTACGTTATGCAATTTAATTGGATAGATTTGGGCCATTTGGAGTCGGATACATGTGGCAAGAACGTGATTTCAGATTTATTATTGAGCCAGATCGAGGTAAGTGTTTGGTCTAACCTTAGCTTGAGGGATTATGAGTTGTGTCTTATTTGTTACGTGTTATTTGTTGAGTACGATGTATAGTCATGGTGACGAGTATCTATATGTTGGTGTCAAGCATGCCCGTGAGTCTTATACTATGATTAATGTGACTCTGTTTACTATTGTACATGCTCTATATGGTAAATTCTATTGATGAATATGACTTGTGGAAGTATTATTGTTAATTGAACATGGTAGAAGCGTTGGCTCAAGTTGAGAATTTAATTGTTGAACATTGTAGAACATTGGCTCAAGTTAAGAATAGAATTGTTGAACATTATAGAGCATTGACTCAAGTTGTGAATTGAGTTGTGAAGTAAACGTGAAAGAAGAAAGGAGAGAGAGAATCATGATATTGTCTCCCTTGCCGGGATGTTATTGTTTTGATGTTGTTTCCCTTGCCGGAATTTGATTGCTTATGATATTGTTTCCCTTGCCGGGATTCTTTTGTGGTAAGTGTTAATTTGAATATTATATGGATCGGGTTGCACGCCGCAATAATATTATATGGATCGGGTTGCACGCCGCAATAATATTATATGGATCGGTGCATGCCGCAATAATATTATTTAGATCGGGTTGCATGCCGCAATAATATTATATGGATCGGGTTGCACGCCGCAATAATATTATTTAGATCGGGTTGCACGCCGCAACAATATTATATGGATCGGGTTGCACGCCGCAAAAATATTATTTGGATTGGGTTGCACGCCGCAACAATATTATATGATTTGGATCAAGTTGCACGCCACAACAATGTTATATGATTGGGATCGGGTTGCACGCCGCAACGAGAAAGAATAAAAGTGAATATTGATTCTTACGGTGAGAACGAGAGTAAAAGCACGAAGGGTGATGCTGTGCACTTTCTGTTTGTTGTGTTTACTAGTTATTAACTCAATTGATTTCTCAACTAAAGTTTTCTTAAACCGTTTGAGGTTGTACTTTACTTAAAACGGAATTTCTTCTATGTTTTGATTTACTGATTTCTCGTATTAAAGGTAATGATTCATTCGATATTGTAGTTTAATTGTAAAGGGTATTTTCTTTATCAAATGATTTCTAAAAATAACTTCATCTGTTCTTGTTGATTTCTTAATTGGGTTGGAAGCCGTACTTTACTTTATATCAAGTAAATGAGGCTCTTTGAACATTCTTAATTGTATTGGGTTATGGACCCTATGAATTGAGTAACATGAGAAGGTTGTTGCGAAATGTGAGACAGAAACATGTGGGCACAGGTGCCAGGAAAAATATGATGATTTTTATTAATGACATATTATGATATAGGCACGAGGTGACGGGGAAATATTATGGTTTTATTTAATGGCACGTGAGTTGTTCGTGTGGTTGTGATATAAATATGGGCACGAGGTGCCGAAAAATTATGAAACTGGGCTGAGACCTATATTATTTATGATTATGAAATGAGGCGTCACAAGATGACCTTCACTGGAAAGAATTATATTCGAAAGATGCTTATTTGAAAGATATTTATTCGAAGGAAATATATTTATCGAAAAGCATATTATCTTAGAGATTATTACTTGAAGGAATTATAGGCGAAATATTTATATTTGAAGGACTTGATTAACTGATTGCACGTGTATTTATTAATTGTTGAGGAACAATTATGGTATTCTTGTTGCCTGCTTTTTATATCACTGGTTGATCATTGTTGTTATCATTATTATCGCTTTCCTATTATTTTGTATGATATATTGCACAGGTTTATTTGGTAGTGTGGTCCTAGCCTCGTCACTACTTCGCCGAGGTTAGGCTAGACACTTACCAGCACATGGGGTCAATTATGCTGATACTACACTCTGCACTTTTTTGTGCAGATCCCAGTGTTGTAAACTTCGGACCGCAGTGAGATTGTTGTTTCTTGTTCATCAGGTGACCCGAGGTAGTCCTGCAGGCGTCCGCAGGCCTTGGCGTCTCCTTCTATATACTATTCCTGTTTCTTTCATATATTTCCAGAGACAGTGTTGTATTTATTCTTTTAGACCTTTATTTGTAGTACTCCTAGACAGCCTGTGAAGTTGTGACACCAGTCTTGAGTAGATTTGTTACGGATTGGTATTAGCAGTATTATTAAATCTTTACAATGCAGACTTCTGCTTATTCAATTCTGTTATTATCTAATTGTTGGCTCTTAACCGTTATCGAATTAAAAATGAAAATAAGGTAGATAGTTCAGTTGGTTGGCTTGCCTATCTTTCACTAGTATGCGCTATCACGACTCCCTTGGGCGTGAAATCCGGTCGTGACAATATACTTCTGCAATTTATTAGCCGATGAAATAATTAATAACATTACAAAGTTATACTAAATAAAACTTAGCATAAACAAATATATAGTTTCATGAATACTCGTAGAAATAACAAAAGAAAATGAGCATACCTAGTAAATCTGCAGCTTTCCTAATCTATTGTTTCTTTAATAGTGAGGGTTATACATTTCCATTTATAAAAATGATCATTGATCAGAAATGAAACCAAAAGTTCTTCAGGTAACATTAAACTGTTAAAGCTAGGAGATGAAGGGCATAGATTGTGATAAATATACTTTCAATCAACATCTCACTATAGTAAGTACTTACCATTTAATAGGGTACCAATGTACAACCAACTTACTTTTCTGTTGGCCAAATGATTAATGACCATATTGGATGAAACAAACCTGACATTCCATAGGGCCGAGAATAATTAGCAGAAGATGAACAGCTCTTCACAAATGTTAGAGTATTCTAGAAATGATTGACCGTGGTAAATAATCATTTAATGAATTTTAGTTTTGGTTAAAGGCTAATTTGGTCATTCAGTTTTAAAGGATATTTTTGTAAAATAACTTCACCAAAAGTTTTCAAACTTATAATATAGTATGATTCAATGATCCAACTCAGCTTATATGTGTGTGTCGCATGAAAATAGTATCATTTCATAACTCACTCTTCAGAAGCAGAAGCGGCCCTTCTCTAAAGCAGGTAAAGCAATTATTTTAGGCTTCATTTTTTGTAACACCTGATAGGCTATATATAAGTTAAAAAAAAGTTAAAGTGAAGTAATAAGGTTTGATTTCTTTCTTTTTCTTTAACATATATAGAGAATAAGGATTTGCGATTGTTATGATTTCTACCAAGGAAATTGCATTTGAAATAAATATCGAAGCCTAATTTCGTAAGAAACATGTGACTAGGAGTGGCAAACGGGCGAGTCGGATATGGTTCGGGTCGAAAACGAGTAATGAAAAAACGGATCAATTATCCGACCCGGCCCATATTTAATACGGATAAAAAATGGGTTAACTGACAGATAATATGAATAGCCATATTATCCATGACTTTTGCATATGATCACTTTTGGGAGAATTCTTAGTCTCCCTAACCAGAGAAACCCCCAATGTGAGGCTTTACAAATGTAAAAGTTAGACTCATTGGTTATCCATTAGTTACCCATTGGTTATCCATATTCTAAATGGATAATATGGTTCTTATCCATATTTGACCCGCTTTTAAATAGTTCATTATCCAACCCATTTTTTAGTGAATAATATAAGTGATTAACTATTGTCTTTTAACCATTTTGCCACCCCTACGTGTGACAAAATGAAATCTCTGGAAGAATCTTTTAGAGTTGATTACTTTTTATACATAGTAGACAATGTTATTTTTTCACTTCAAAATAGATTTAAACAATTCGAAGCATATGAAAATATTTTGGTTTTCTATTTAACGATAAAAAAATGAGATCACTAGATGATGAAAATTTGAAAAAAATATTGATTTAATCTTGAAAGTTTCTTAAAGCATAATAATCATATCGATACTGATGATTTAGATTTATTCTCTGAATTAAAAGTGTTAAGAAAAATAGTACAATTAGAAGATGATAGTTTAATTGATATACTCAATCAAATAAAAAAAATTAATTCTTTTTCAAATGTCTATATTGCTTATAGAATAATGTTAATAACTCATGTTACCGTTGCTTCAGCAAAAAAAAAAATTTCAAAATTAAAACTGATAAAATTTTACCTAAGGTTAAATGGATTAGCTATATTATCAATTGAGAAAGACTTATTAGGAGAAATTAATTATAAAAAATCATTAATAACTTTGCATCCTAAAAAAAGTTAGAAAAATACACACATTCCACATCAGCGAGCACAAAGCACAATTCACAAAACCATAGGGCAAAATCTATGTGCAAGGAGTATTCACGCCACTATCTTTATGATATAGCAAAATCAACTTCTCGGACAATTTAAATCAGTATGTTCGGTTACATTTTAACAACACATAGTAGATGCAAATTCAAGGGAATCATCACACAAGTGTTACATAATATATTACACAGAATCAACACGTAACAGAGAATTTTGCACATCTGTATCCCCAACCATATGCGGATCACAAATATACATCTTGGCCTACAATGTTACGGTCAAGGCAGATTCATGCTTTCCTATCATAGTCAGTCAGGACTACCAACTTTGAACCTTACACTGCATTCTTTGAACTTGGAAGACATTGATAACAATCTACATCTCCATCGCTCGTCCATAATTTCAGCAATCACAAGATAGAGCAGGCTTTCTGACCCTTTCTCTTCTTTTTCTTCTTTTGTTTGGGTGGTTGCAGAACCACCTTAATGGCGGCATCAAAAACAGCCTTCACATTCTGCAATTTTGGCAATGGAAATATGTAATTAGATAACTTGATAACCTAGCCACATAGTCATCTTTGAATTAGAAAAGCACCTGTTGTGTTTTTGCACTACATTCAATATAAGCGGAAGCACCAATCGACTTTCTCAGCTCCTCACCCTTAAAAAGAAGCATGTGACGTAAGGTTCTGCTATAGGAGCAAATGCCCCCTTAAAATTTTAATCCAGAACGAAAAGGCCACATTGTGGTCTAAAAACAGATGACATGTAAAAAAATAGTGTACCTGAGCTGTAGTAAGTGGAACAGCACCTGGATGGTCCAGGAAGAATTGCTTATCCTCTCGGAGATCTAACGGAAGCACAACAACATTATTAGACTAAGGAACATGGAATTAGAAGAGAAGAGGCATGGAGGAGACTGAGAAAATAGGAATTGGAGTTCTAAACTGAATTTCAAGAAAGGAAAAGTTCAATTTGAGCAGGCCAGAAAACCGAAGGTATTGTCTAAACAGCAAATGAGAAGGACAGACAGTACAAAGAGGTTCTTTATGTACTTGGATGTAATATCCAGAAAATACATACTCCACCGATTTAGGCTTAGAATAGATTGTGAACTTTTAAATTCAACATTAGTACATTTGAATTTCAACACAGGATACAGTAAACAACATTTTTAAGTTCATTCAGGACTTCATTTCAAAGTCCAAGCAATGTGTTTTCTAAAAGGACTTAGAAAAGTTTCTGGTCCTTATATTTCATGGTAGATACATTCCAAGTTCAATACAGAGATAAAATAATGTGATTAGCTAGGAGATCTATGACAACCCTGAACCAATACTTCTTTCTCGTCTATTTCAAATCTCAGTATGAAACGGATCACTTCTCCTCAGAGACTTCTACAGCAATCTGACAACTAACAACCTAGGTTATTGAAAAAGTGATTATATCTGGGATCCAAAAGTTGTAGAGGTTTCTATGAATCACAATACCCTCTCTGCCTAGCCATATATAATTCACATTTTCCATCTGCTGACACCATAAATAGTTCTTCAGGGTTAAATCCAGTTAAAAGGCAGAGGCAGATCTAGGATTTCTAGTACATGAGTGCACTACTAAAAAAGGAGGAAAAAATGTATCAAGTGGGAATTGATCCCTATACCTCTTGGTAAATAACTTAACCTTCAACCAAGTGCACCATACAACCTTTTTGTAGCATGGGTGCCAACAGTTATTATTATACCAGTTTTAGAAAATATGTACATAAAATATCGAGTTTTACGAAGAGACCATGGGTTCACATGCCCCATCATTACACCTATAAATCCGCCCCTGTTAAAAGGCATCTGAATTTCAACCAGTGTATTTGTGTCCTACTAGTTCATGGTCAATCAGCACTCTACTGAATGAAATGATTTAGTTTTCATGGTTCAGCCGGTAAACAGAAGCATTTATCACTTCGGCTATCTGTTTCGGTACATGAATAAACTGCCGATAACTCCTGAAATGTTTTCATTCATAAGAACTGGTCAAGCTAAATGGCTGATAAAAAATACATTATCACCCAGCTTTTGATTTGCCGTTGCGTTAATAAGTGTAGCTGCAGTATCGACGTTTAATAGGCTCAACATCTCAAGAAGGAGAAAACAAGGTGCAGTGTGAGCATGCACATGCTAACTACTCATGCCATAAAGACAAATATATACAACTGACAATGAAAGGTGTCATTTGTTCCATCTTGTATGACCCCAACCACAATTCTAGAGAGTAGCAGCAATATCAAAATTGCTTTCGACTTGCCAAAAAAGGAACTTATGTGAGCCAAAACTTCCTACAGAACTCTTTTTCCCTCCAATAAACAGCTCTGCAAAAATTATTGACATAGTGATTCATGACCGAGCGCAAAAATGAACTCCCTTCAAGGATAGTCTGACATTTCATGGTTCATCCAAATATAAAGGGCAAAATTTCCAAAGATAGGATCACTCATACTCAGGAAATGAAGATAAGTAGACCAAAAATGATGGAAAAGTGGATAAAAAGACACCATTCTGACAAACTAGAGATAATAGATAAGAAGAAATCAATCAGTTTTTGAATTAACAATCAAACATGATTAATTAGGATAGACTAACCTAGCTTTGTTCCAACAAGAATAATTGGAACTCCAGGAGCATAATGCCTCAATTCAGGAATCCACTGAAATTCAATAGCAGGAAGATGAAATAATGTATTAGTAATTGTTGAATATCACCAATCATACATTTTACTCATTTTACTTATCTGATAAGCAACTATTACTCATTCTTCGCTAAGAAATTTTAAAATTCAACACTGGAAGTACTAGGTTGGTTGGTATTTCACCATCCATTTGGTACAAATAAGTAGTTTGTAAAAGTCAAACAAGCCAATGTTATTCGTGGACTTGCTTCAACTTAATGGGACCGACAGGTTTCATTAATATTCTCACATCCTTGTTCATCTCCCGGCCAAGTAAAACCAAAAAAAAAAATGAAAGTAGAGACAGGATGCAGGAGAGGAACTCACCTTTTTGGAGACATTTTCATAGCTCGCTTTGCTAATGAGAGAAAATGCCAGTATAAATACATCTGCCCCACGATAGCTCAACGGTCTTAATCTATTGTAATCCTCCTGACCTGTTCAATCAAAAAGTAGAGGAAGTTGACGTGTGCGCCACGCAGCAAGGGACAAAAAAAAAGCTGAAACTGTCATGTGGGGAAAATATTTACCTGCAGTATCCCACAGCCCCAGATTGACAGTGCTCCCATCGACAACCACATTTGCACTAAAATTGTCGAATACAGTTGGAACGTAATCCTGTTCGCAATGCAGCAGACAATTACCAAAATGAGCAATGCACACACCACTCATAGAAATATAAGTAGAACATATAATCAACTTTTTACTGAAGTTTTAAAGCATTTGGACTCTAACAAGTGACAACTTCAATTGAAAAACCAGTATCAAGTTATAAATGGAGCTATTAAATTAAACTAGTATCTTAGTTTGGTTTTTGTGATGTTTATTGGTTTTTGTGATGTTTATTCCATCTTCCATGAGGGTTCTAATACTTCTTTTTTCGGTCCATACTCCCTTCTGATACCTTTAGTTTATAAGTATATTTATCCTTTTGCCTTTAAGGGAAAAGGGGATTCTTTTATGCAAGTTATCACTGATGCACAACAAAAAACAGAAGACATCCTTTTATTGGTTTGTCAACCAAGTTGACAATTACCGCTGAGTTCACCAAGACAATATTCAAGAGGTAGTTTCGGCTCTCTTTCCCTAGAGTACACCTCTCATGGTTTTCTCAGCCCCCCCCCCCTCCAACACACACACACAACTCTACTCTACAATGTACAAAATTAGTTTTTTTCCCCTTAAAATGGCCAAAATATCTATTTTTTGTGGTAATTGTAAGTAAAAGTAAAACGACCCACTCTTAGACCGGGTGCCAAATTGATTAAGCAAGTCATGATTCAAGAAAACATGTCGTTTTACTGAGAATAACTAGCTTTGTTCTTTTGGGCGATAAACAGAAAGAGCCTCATTTGGTCTAATTCCCCCCAAAAAAAAATCCTACTGAAAAGAAAATTAGAGCCAAGTATCAGAATCGATATGCTTAAAAGAAAATGCCTGACAAATGTTTGAAAAAATGCATAAAAGAGAAATAGAGAGGTAAAGAAGTACTTACAGTGGGAAAAGTGTTGCTGGTATAGGAAATGAGAAGACAAGTTTTACCCACAGCCCCGTCGCCAACGGTGACACACTTTATGAACCTAGACGCACTCATTCTTCAAAACCCAAATCTCCCTTCTTACAATTTCTTAGCTTCTTCTTTTACTTGCCCAAAATCTCTTCCTTTTTCTGTGTGTGTATATCCCTCTCCACCTACTCTTCAACGAAGGAGTTGTTTGCTGTTAGTTAAAATAGAAGTAAAATCCCAAAATGTTAATATAAACTCTATGAGGATAGAATGGGGAAAATAACACAATACCTAACTCAACAGCCACATTCATTGATGTAGAGAGACACAAATAAAGAAATAAAAATCTCACCTTTATGACATAGAAGTGATGATATTAATATGAATTTAGGGAAAGAAGAATGGATATGAACAGAGAGAGTTAAAAGGAGGAAAGTGAGAAGACAGAGAAAGATATAGCAGAAAATGGAAATGAAGAAAAGCTCAAACCAGCTACAGAAAAAGACTTCGGATTTTAATTTTGATTTTTTTTGTGTAGTAAATAAGGACAGCTTTCAGACAGCTATTTTGAGATGCCACTTATATCATCCTATCTTTTATCGCCACATAAAAGATCCCTTTTTTTTCTTTTTTAGGTTTTCTATTTTCCGAACCAGTAAAATCTCACTAGTGAAGTTTGGGGAGGATAGTGTATACACAGACCTTACCCCTAACTTGTGGTAGTAGAGAGATTGTTTCTGATAGATCATCAGTTCAAGAAGACAAAAAGAAGCAATATAGTAGTATCATCAACAGAAACCATAAAAAAAATAACAGCATCACAAGAGTTAGAAAATAGATGAAAAACAAAATAATAACCAATAAATAAGGCCGTCACCATGAAAAATAGAATAGTAGTGTAAACACAACATCAACTACTAGCGGTCTAAGACAAAATCTTAACAGACTAGCTGCACTTTGGTGCAATCCCACAAAAGTGATGATTTTAATTATAATAATTAGTTATAACCATTAAAGTTTATGGGTTTAAATGTACTATTGAAGATCTTTCACATGATAGGTGTGTACCTAATTTTCAGTCTATATTTTTCTTATCCTTTTCTTGTGTGTACGAAAACTTTATTTTTAAGAAGCATGTGAACTTACTTCAACCCTCTTTGTACAAATTGGATTGACTAAGAAGGATAAAGGAAGTAACCTTATCTGCTCATTACTTGAAAATCAATTTTCAATTTACAACTTCTATATAAGTATTCATTATTTCAAGCAAGATGCCAAACGAATTTAGTACATTTTTCTCTTAATAGTAACGGTTAAAAGCTAAAAGTGGCCTCTTAATATAAGGTTACAGGTGTAATTTTTCATATTTTCAAAGATTTGTGTGCAGAAATAATATATCTCATCCTTAAAGTGCAAAATGCAAAATAGAGTAATGAATTTAGCAATATGCATGATAAATTGAAATTCCCGTTTGTTCTGTTGTAACATGGCGATATTTACGTCCTGGGAATTAAAAACCTCGTAATGATGTTATTTTGTGTTCTAAGAGAATTTGCATTTTTATGAGACTTAAAGAGCAATTAATCAATATGGAAAAAGTATTAATCAAGTAATCAACCAATATTCAAACCACCTTAAATTTTACAAACAAAAAAGAAGCAGACTATAAAGGTACATTCCGACAGTATCCTACTATTTCTCATTAATAACAATTTCATTAAGACGTAGGATTGGGAAGAAGAAAAGTTGGCTAGCTTGTTTGTTTAACAAGTATCCTATAGGACAATAAGATAGTACTTTTTAATATTTAATTCTTTTAATCATAACGTCATCACATTTAAGCATGTCCCTATATTATAAGTTATAATAATAACTCTAGCGGAGATATATGTACTCCCATTACAACTCATCGTAGAATCGGTAGATTGGTAACTTGGAGAATTAATAGTTGGAGATATTTTATTTGTTAGGTGTTCCTTAAATTTTGTAGGTACTATAAAGAAAGAAGAATTAACCTAAATAAATGAATTATTTAAACTTAAAATATATATATATATAATATCAAGTCTTTCTATAACAAACTCGTTTGTTCTAACATTTTTTTATTATAATAAAGTGTTGTTATAAAATATATATATATGTTATAACATAACATGAAAAATTTATTCCAAAGAAAACTTGGATATTATAGTGAAGTGTTGTTATGAAGGATGACTATTATAAAGAAATATGATGGTATAAATAGGTGTAATGATCACATAAAGAAAATATTTCTACAATATTTGAATGGAGAATGCTTCTATATATAAGTCTCAAAGTCAATGTATGCAGCTTATAACGTTTTTATCAAGATCTCAGTTATGACTAATTAATTAACAATGAGAACTTACCATTATTTCGTTCATGCATTCTTTTTAAAAAGACATTAATGTACGCAATGACCCAAGTCACGTAATTACAAACTAAATTAGAAGAAATAAAAAAGGGGAGGAAAAGACATAAGGTCGTGATGTACATATATAGTGACGGATCCAACGACGAGTTCGCGAATTTTGACATAATTCCATGATCCAACTCAGCTTATATGTGTACGTATTCATGAAAATATTATGCATTTCATAATTCACTCTCTTACTCGAAACTTGTATAGCATCTAAATTATGGATTTATTACTGGATATATATACCGAAACGACATTTTAAATTAGTAGATTCAAATAGGGCTTTTCAAATCGTGCTAATAACTACGTTTATGTCTTCCTTGTTTGAGGCGCTAGTACTATTTTTGAAAGAAGCCACAAAAAGTTTTGCATGGAGACAGGGGCAAACTATACATAAATGAGAATCAAAGAATCACTCAGACAAAGAAATTAAAGAGATTGACCTTTGCCTTCTTTCCAAAGCAAAGATGAAGAGATGACATTTTACGGTGCAAGGAGGTGGGGTTTCGATCAAATTCGTTTAATCCAAACTAACTCTCCTTAAAAAAGAAAACGTTTTAACTTTCTTACGTGCATGCATCGGGTAACTCCGCCAATCAAGGTTTAATCAGATTGGAAAAAAAATTACTTCACTTTTTTTAAAATCTATGTTAAGATTAGAATTCAGGTCTCTCATGATTCTCATCCATTGATAGACCGGTTGAGCACAACTTTTGGTACAAAAGAAAAAAATTTAATTTTTACCACATAAACAAGTAATTTGAAAAAAAACGTCAGGTTAATTTACAAGTAATTGCGAGGGTGATCGTTTCTATAATAAGCAATATGTACTAGTAGCAACTTAGAAAAGGCATGGTCATGAGTGATGACATACGAGTGTCCATTAAGCAATGAGTATTGATCTTAATATGATATTATACTATTGGTTCTAAATGCATGGTGACAACACGAGTGTCCATTAAGCTAGTGACTCACGAACTACCATGGTACATGTAATAATCATGGTAGATGAGAAGTTGGTTTTGGGTGAAAATGAGAGGCCATGCACAGAGTTCAATACATTATTATTTTTATTTCTCGCCCGGTATTCGATATCTGTATAGGCAGAGTCTCACATGAAGAATAAAACACTTCCTAACAAAGGCGATTTTATACCTAGGACTTGAACTCGAAACCTCTAATTAAAATTAAAAGAGTGCTTATATTTTACCTCAACCATTATTGGTGTTAAATACATTACTGATAAATGGCATATGGGGATTGCTAAATGAGCCCAGCATCCGTGCGTTACAAAGATAATATAGTAGGCCAGCATCAGATCCTCGTGGTCCACTAATAATTCTAATATAGTAGTACGTTGGAGTAGGTTTTGTATCTCTGTGATGAGTTAGACGTTTGTTGCAGATTAAAGAATGAGTAGAGTTTATGCTATTAACAATATAAACTTTTACATAAGAGGATTTATAATTTAGTACAATATTCTAAGGTTTGAATTTTATTTTCATCGCCACTTATCAGAAAAAAAATATTTTCATGTGTGGTTCAAGAAAATGAATCAAACTGCAACTGAAGGTGCATGCTTCAAACAAAAAGTATGTAAAAAGAAAAGTACTTTACTTTAAGGGTGTGTTTTGAAAATATTTTCAGGGAAAATATGTGATTTTCTTATTTTTGGGTGTTTAGTTAGGTAGCAGAAAATATTTTTTGAAAAATATATATTTATTCCAACCAAAATATGAAAAAATTGAAAAATATTTTCTGGAAATTTTCCTTCGTACCAAACACCCCCTAATAGTTAAAAGTTTTAGAAGAGCAATTCACAGTTCAAAAATGGTGTATCGATTTGCCATGTATTATCTTTAATGAATATTACTAGTCAGTTAAGCTTCTCGGAACTAAGATCCAACTAAAACTGCAGATAAGTAATTAACAAAATCAAAATGTCATATTTTACCACAATATAATGTCACTTTTAAGGTGCTACAACTTGCTGTTTGGCAATTGTGTTTTAAACTCAAGTCTCAACAAATTAAAGAGGAAAATAATTTAAAGTCTCAACAAATTGGGTAAATTTGCACTAGTGAGGGAATAAGATATTGATTTAGAGATCAAAATTTTCCACGTGGCATCCATGTTGAAAAATTATCAAAGTTTTTTCCACGTTTAACGGCCGTTAGTGGAGAATGTATTTCTAGATTCTAAAATAGTCTGAGGACTTTTTTGATCGGATAATATATCAGAGGGCAAAATTAAAAAATTTCTAATAGTAGAAAGAAAAATTTGGCCATTTCCCAAATTTAATTAAAAGCCATAGAGCATTCCCTTACTAAAGGGTAATTTCATCAACTGTTGCAGAGTTCAACCTACACTATAAATGCTAATGAAAAAACATAAGCATTTCGAATGAATATAATATACAAAATTTTCCTATTAATAAAGAGAAGCATACGATTCTGCAGAAAAATAAAAAGGAAAAGCCAAAGATTAAATTCAAAATTTTGTGTATCCACTGTCAACACCACTACCTAACGCCTAATGAGATTCATATTTTGTATAATTAATTGCCCCTAATAAGACAGGGTTCAGTTGCCTACTAGCTCTTTTTGCGAATCCAAATCTAAGACTTTAGTCATTCACCTAATTGTATATTTATAAAACTTATCTTAATTCCATAACGTACACATATTTGGCAAGGTTAGGAATTTTGGGTGCACATGGCCTCGAGACCAACCAACTCCCATGTGCATGCATGACCTACCCCTAGTACGGGTCACATCAATAACATATTAAGTGGGCGTTTGGACAAAAGAATCGTAAAATTTTGAAAATGGTATTTAAAAATTAAAGTTGTGTTTGAACATTAATATAATTTTGAGTTATTCTTGAGTGATCTGAATGAAAATTTTGAAAATTAACTTTTTGGAGTTTTTTAAATTTTCAAAAAAAATCCAAAATCTATGTTCAAATGAAAATTTTATGGTCAAACCTTAATTTCGGAAAAAAGTGGAAAAAATTTTATGGTCAAACGGGGTCTAAAAAACTTATGTTATCAGTATATTTTAACATGTTATAAATATATTCTTCGAGTTGCTATTTCACTGTTTATAAACGATTACTTGTAGTTGACTTTTAACGACTTGATTCTTACACTTCATTGCATAAAAGTTATAGTCTATTTGGCCGAGCTACAAAATACTTCTAAACAACAGTTAGTTATTAATTTGAAAAATACTTCTAAATAACAATTAGTTATAAATGTATTTTTCTCAAAAGTGCTTTTGAAGCTATTTTTCTAAATATGCAAGTGATAGCACCATTGTAACAAGAGTAAAAGTTCATTTTCAAAAAGCTAAGAATAAACTGTATGAAAGAGGAAAAAGAATATATTAGACAACAGGACATCAGATGATTACAAAAACTTAGATATTATATGGTAAACTCTAAAGTTCATCATCTGAACTGACAAGGTCTAGTTCTATCATTTTTTCTTTAACATGCACAGGTTTTTGTCCTGAATTCTGCTGCTGCCCCATTTTTGGTTTCTTGTGCTCAAAACTATGACTTGGTCTGATTTCACTTAGATTCTTTCTCTTGGTGGAGGATGACCTGGAAAAAAGTAGATAACTCTGTCACCAAAACAGATAACACAACATAAGGTCAAAAAATGAAGTCTTTTTTATTCCAGTCTTTCACCTTTCGTTTGTCCTATTTTTTGTTTGATCTTGGTCAGTAATAGATTCTTTGGTACTACTTGAGTTCAAGTTTCCTGTAACTCAAATGGAATTGTAATGAGCAACAACATAAGTAAGAATGTCTCTGCTAGATGTAGGAGTACTCAGGTCCAAGTACTAAAGTTTTTACCTGTCATTTGACTAAGAAATCTTATTCCTTGAGAATGTACATTGGTAGTCACTTTCCCTGCTTTGCTGTTCATAAATAAGTGTCTTTAAGCCAGTAATGATTATTAACAATGACGATAACCAATATGCAAGTCAATAATTTTGTTAATTTAGAGCTATTGCACTACTAAGTACTTTGAACAAACCTAAAGAACAAACCTTAATGCCTTTTTCAATCCATCAACGGACAGTAATTTCAACGGTGCTGCAGACTTTGTAAAGTTTGACTTGTCAGCTAAAGGCTTAACCATGTAAATTCCTTCTGACTTGAGATGGTCTCTGAAACCCGTTCGTAGGTTCCTAAATTTGAAGTCCAACAGCAATTAGAGAGGTTAAAGTAAGTCCTGAGAAAAAAAAATCCTTTATTCTCCAAGTAAATGCAATATTGAGAGGTTGAGAAGTTAATAACTCACCCCCCTTTGAGTTCAGCCCTTGTTGTACCGGAGTATTTCTCAGATGTTCTCTGAAAGAACAAGTAATAAAAACAGGATAAGTTCTTTCTTTCTTTGGATAGTAAATCAAGATTCAGTAAAAGAGAATACCCGCGGGGGGGGGGGGGGGGGGGCAGCCAAGCAGACTTAATTTACAAATGTAAACACGTATTTCTGGACTGCTGTAGATTGGTTACCTGCTTATGGTAGCTGCAATATGTTCCACGCCGCCTGCAAATGTTATTAAAACATAAGTTCAATTACAAGGAGTACAACAAAATTACAGGTTATTACTGGACTATTCAACATAGGATGATACATACAATAATTTTTGGTAATAAGGATTATTAAAAATCCCCTGCATAAGCAGCATGAACTGATTTGTTAAGGGAGCAGAAAACTAAATGCTGTGAGAACATGCTATTTCTTTCCTAACGTCCAGAAAAAAAGGCAAATCATGCTCATGAAATTTGCATAATAGCTCTGGACTGTGTTTCTGATTTGAGCATGAAATTTGCGTAAATAGCTCTGGACTGTGTTCCTGATTTGAATGTGAGTATCTCCATTTTAGGGCAAGCTTTTTATTTCTGTACACAATTTAACCAACCAAAGACAGAAGCCATTTTATATGTGTGATTAGCTTCTTTTACAAGATTAAAATTTAGATTCTTGTACCCTTGCCTTGTGAAGGACTACAACATAGATATGAGACATTGTTAAACTGAACATTCTGTTCTCAGTACTGGCAGAATGGACTAGCAAAAGTATCTGCTCAAACCGAATCGAAAAGCACAAACTATCATCGTTGGAGCAAATCAAAACCAACCAACATGAATGTTATCCAAATGAGAACTGTGATGAGCAGTAGTATTTCATTGTTCTTGTGTAAATGTTGGCGATTACAAATTTTTCCCATACAATTTACTATGTTAGAATGACCTGGCAAGATCACCTTCAACCCCCAAGTCTATGAAATCTCTAAAACAATCATCCTAGTGTTTCTGATACAAGGCATTACTTTGGACTTCCCAAAGAAAACATCAAATCAAGAGCCGCCTCCAGAACACAGATGAGACATACATGTCCCCTTGTAAATAAACAAGTAGATAGCGAAACATTTTATGAATATGGCTCTTTTGAGCATCTTATTGTATTTTGCAATTCTATAGTACTTATGCCTGAAGGTATTCAGTCCATTTATGACTATGAGCATGTAACAACACATAAAAGAGATCGTACTTGTTAATGACTAATGTGCAAGCCATCCCATCCTTCCTTTTTCCCTTGCAAACTCCATAATCCGCAGACGTGCCAATCTTTAAAATGTGACTGGCTGAATAAACACTCAAAGAAAACCCATTTTCCTGGATAAGGGGCATTGAAGAGGTTTTAGCGACCCACCCTGAAATCTTAACAGAAATGATTTTATTGATAGGCAATGATAACAATACCGAGTTGTCTTTGCGCACACTGCAATTGAATAGGGCAAAAACTGCACCAGCCTTCTCATTGCAGTTCTTCTGATAAGCATCACCAAAAAGAAAAAGAGAAACAGTTTTTTCATCCAAAGATCCCATTTTCCAGATTGCGTAGTTCTTCCCTGTTGAACTTGTTCTTTGTTGCCCCTTCTCAGTTAAAACGCCAACAGTTGCCCAACAACCAGAAAGGGTGTCGCCTGCTAGCGAATTCCTTAAAGATAGGAAAATAAATGATTACATAGTCAACAGAAACTACTCTAGTAACTCGGTCAGCATCTTAACATACCTTATTGCTGATAACCGGATGAACCTAATATCAGCAAAATGGTTGCTCAGTTCAACAGCTGAGACTAGTTGATTTCTGAGTAAAAGGAAAAGAAAGGTAAAATATTAGTTGCCAGTTCAGTATCAAAACAAAGCAATCATTTGTAATTTGCCTGGCACAGCATTAGACTGAAGCTACCAGCTAGCTCAAACCAATCAAAGTCAAATGTAACTGCTACTTCACCAATAACAATCTAATCTGCCCTCCAATTTGAAATTATCAAAATTAAACTTACAAGAAACTATGTGGGGTTTCTAACCATATTAACTGCAAGTAACAAGCATCTGATGACCATTTTAAGAAGCCAAAATATTACATTCTCTTAGTTGTGACTTCCTCTCATCAGAATTTGACTGTCAGGCAACTATTATTACAATCATCTTAAAGTGATTGATTATGAATATTTTGAAACATAAGAAGCCAACATCATTCAAATTCTAATAGCCAAAATCAGAAAGAGACTGATTATGCATTTTACAGGAAAATGAATACTGAATTAGAATGCAACAAGAACCCATTCGATATGCACCCATAACCATGCCAAAGTCACAAAGAACATACCGAATTCGCAAACCTGAAAACTTTTCAGCCTCAGGATCACTTGACCCCTTGGTATGCTTTGATTTGACAGCTTTTTTAGCAATTTCAGTATCATAATCAAGACAATCCTGAACAGCATCTCTAAAGACAGACATATCTGCCTCCCCCAATCGCTTTGGCGATCCATCATCCGACATATAATCTGTAAGAAGATACAAACTTTTCAAAACAACCCACAAAAATTCAACAAAAAAGACATCTTCCAATCCAACAGAGTTTTATCCAGAAACATCAAATAACAAACCACAACTTAATTCCAAATCAAGTAAAGTCTAGTATATGCTACTCGCTCAATGAGTGCACCATTTTAGCATTGAAATAGTTTTCGTGACAAAATTTTAACATTAAGGACTAAATCATAAAAATCAAATAATTGTGCAAGTTAAGTCTTTGATGTGAAACAAATAATAAATGATTTCGTTTTCTTGAAAGTTCAGCTCTATTCGGCTCCATCTAATTACAGCAAAAACATATGAATTGAAGAAAATACACGATTATAAAACCCACAATAGGGAATTAGTTGTAATAAACCCCTTCACATGTTTTGAGCATTTACCTGGGAAATGAGATGAAGGAGAAGCTGGAGGGGTTTCTAAAACCCTATCTGGCAGAGAGAGAAGGAGATCCAGGTCTTCTTGGTGATTTAATTTCGACATTTTTCTGAGAAACTGAGGATTGAAGTTTTGTTTCCTTATTACACTGTCTCTTTCTTTTGGGATCTTTGGTTGAAGTTGGCGGGAGATTGAAAGTGCATGGCGGGAAGCTAATTGATAGTGGGCTAATAAATAAGAAAGGATGCAGATGGGCTGGGCTAGGACTCTAGAGATTGGGTCAAGTACTTTTAAAAGAGTAGAAATGACACTAGGTAGCCACTCTAATGAGTTGCTATTTAAAAATTAGCCAGTATATCATGAATTTCGTCTATCTTCTTTATCTTCTGGTCGGATCGCCTGGCTTCTTTCAAGCCCTACTTGAAAGCCCAATCAAATAATCCAAACAATAAAATCATATCTTCAAAGCTCATCACTTCAATAAATCTCTTTCCCTCTCGGGAAAGAAGATAAGAAAGGATTCATTTTTTTTCTTTCATGTGAACGGCCCTATCTTGTATCAAAAGGTTTTTCGTGCTATACACCATGTTGAGAAAGACCAACCTCCTATGTACCGTACTCTTTTTGTACCTCGAAAGGGGGGTCCTCCTTATGATGCTACGAACAGCTATTTCAGTTTTCTAGTTCAATTTTTCAGGACACAAATGTCCTGAAATTTAAGATTTTTAGTTCAAAATACTGTGATTATTTGTGCACTTCTCCCTTTTTAAGATGGGTAGATTCATATATCCAATATTTTTGGGTATTTTTCAAATTATCAAATTCTAGCATAAATTCGAACACCAATTCATTACTTCTTTGAATTTATATACTTAGCAAAGCAATTGCATAAAAAAAATACTTTGAGCCATAAATTTTATATTAAAAATTATAGTAGATTGTGCACCGCGCGTGTATAAGTTAAGTCAATTATTTTGTAGTCTGCGTCGTGTATAAGTTAAGTCAATTATTTTGTAGTCTGTGTCGTGTATAAGTTAAATCTTAAAATAAGTTAAACTCTTTAATTTAACAAAAAGAAAGAGAAAAAAAGGGTGGGGGCGGGGGTGGGAGGAGAGAGGTGCATGTAGAATTTAAAGAAAACCACAAGCATGTAACAAAACACAAAAACATATAGATCGTGAAAAATACGAGAAATCCTACAAGCCCCATAATTACCAATCTAGGCTAATTGTTAGCTAAAACAGCAAATGACTCTCTTTTCATGCATAGGATAATTCAAGAATACCTGCCGGCATCAAAATAGCTATCATCTCTTATCTCTTACATTTACACTCACTATCCAAAACTAAAAATAAAATATTACTACTTAAAAAAAAAATGGCTAAACAAAATCAGATATTATTAACGTTAGCCCTCCTGATTTCCTTGTTGGTTTCATCGGCGATCGGTGCCGCCGAAAAGCCACGTGGCGTCACTTACGATAGTCGTTCCTTAATCGTCAATGGAAATAGAGAATTGTTCTTTTCTGGTTCTATTCATTATCCTCGTAGCCCTCCTGAGGTAACTTAAAATTCTCATGAATTGCCAGTCTTTTGGTTTTTGACATGTTTAATACTAGCAATTTATTATGTTCATTTTTTTCTGAAGAACTCACAAAACTAAATTATTAATTGGAAATTTGTTTCAGATGTGGCCAGACATTATTAGGAAAGCTAAAGAAGGAGGTATTAATCTCGTCCAGACTTATGTATTTTGGAACATTCACGAGCCCATTCAAGGCCAGGTAATAAACACTATCTTCCAGTTCAGAGGCGAATTTAAGATTTATATAAATCACTGAATTTAGGAAGAATCTATTATAGAAACATAATCATAAAAGCTTTTGCATATGTACTACTGAATAATCAAGCCAAAAAAGTTTGTTGAACCCATATATAAAACATACATACATACATATATATATAGTCAGCTCATAGGTTTGATTTCCAAATGTACTAAGTACTCGAGGGCAAATCTATTGTGCAGCATACGAGTTCACGTGAACCTAGTATGCTTTTGTCTAAACAGTATATATGCGTCCGAAAAATTTAATAAATATCGATACATATTTGAATGTGAATCCAATTAGTATTGTAAATTTACTTGAGGTTGTTGTAGAAACCTATAAACATCAAATTCTACATCCGCTTCCGCAAGTACTTACATTTTTTTATTTTTTAAATCTCTTTCTAGAATTCTTGCCTTTCTACTCTTGTCTAAATGTTTAAGCTTTTATGCAGTTTAATTTTGAAGGAAATTATGACATTGTCAAATTCATCAAGGAGATAGGTAAACAGGGCCTATATGTGACTCTGAGAATTGGTCCTTACATTGAAGCCGAATGGACTTCAGGGTATACACAATATTAATTCTATTTAATTATATTGACTCTTTATCCAGTGTTAATTTCACTATTTTCTCTGTCCTTATTTTGATTATGGCCTAATGAATATTGATCATGAAACAGAGGGTTCCCATACTGGCTAAGAGAGGTTAAAAACATCACATTCCGTTCTTATAACGAGCCATTTGTGGTACGTAATCACAATATTGTGCATGCATGCAGAAACATAAAAAATGCTCTTAATTACTATACCCTTCATCCCAATTTATGTGATGCATATCAAATTTCTAGAGTCAAACATCTTGATTTAATTGCGAATTCGGATATAAATTTTTTAAGTTTTTTTAAATAAAAATTTAAATATCTGGTAATTGCATAAAAAGTATTACTATAAGTCACAACAATTAACTATTCAAAATATTTAAAAAGCATATAAAAAATCTCGATCAAATAAAAATATATTTGACTCTCGTAATCCAAACTGCATCACATAAGTTGAGATAGAGGGAGTAACATACTTACTTCTTAATGACTAATTAACTCATCTTAATTATTCCTTCTTTTTTCTCCATTTTGCAGTACCATATGAAAAAATACGCAGAAAAGGTCATTGAGCTGATGAAAAAGGAGAAATTGTTTGCACCTCAAGGAGGTCCCATCATATTGGCTCAGGTCTGCTCCTAATTTAATCACAGCCGTCTCTAGCAAATTACACTACAATGCTTGATATGTGTATATTTATTTACTTAATTATATCTTTAACAGTAACATATAAATCATGACAGATAGAAAATGAGTACAATAATGTCCAGCTAGCTTATAAAGAGAATGGAAAGAAATATATTGAGTGGGCAGCAAATATGGCTGTGGGATTATACAATGGAGTCCCATGGATCATGTGCAAGCAAAAGGATGCACCTCCATCAGTGGTAATGTTCATTTTCTTGTGGGAAATGATTAGTAACATTTAATTAAAAGGCAACCAAAATGATATTAAACAGTAAAAACTCTAATTTCTTCTTTTTTTGTCTCCCAATTATTTCTGCAGATAAATACATGCAATGGAAGGCATTGTGGGGATACTTTTACAGGCACTAATGGTCCCAACAAACCTTCTTTGTGGACTGAAAATTGGACTGCCCAGTAAGTACAGTCTTCTTAATGTCTAATAATAGTAGGATTTAAGATATTTAAAACTTCATTTATTTCAGGTTATCAATTGATGCTTATTTACATATTTATTTATCTATAGTTAATTACTTTGTAAGTTACCTGTGTTAATATTTTTTTCCACCACAGCGAACAAAACTTAAACCATGTCTATTATTTAATAAGGTTTAACTTTTATACACTACATGGATAGTGCAGTAACATTTTACACTATAAAATTATATTAAAAGTAATTAAAGGTAAAATTACCCATGATAAGTGAAATTAGAGACCGTTTGGCCATTAAAAAAATTTCACTTTTTTCCGAAAATTTTACTTTTTTTTTCGAATCAGTGTTTGGCCATAAAATTTTTAATTTTCACTTGAAGATGAATTTCGGAATTTTTTAAAAATTTGAAAAACTCCCAAAGCCTTTTTTAAAAAGTTTCACTTCATATACAAAGCGGGAGTTTAGTGCATCGGGCTGCCCTTTTTTTCACTTCAAATAATACAACAACAACATACCCAGTGTAATCCCACAAATGGGGTCTAGGGAGGATAGAGTGTACACAGACCTTACCCATGTCTTTAAAAAGGCATAGAGGCTACTTCCAGAATACCCTCGGCAAAATTTTCACTTCAGATCACTCACAAAATTCAAGAACACCCCAAATTTGTATTCACGTTCAAACACGACTCTAATTTCCAAATATCATTTTCACTTGAAAATAAATTTTGCTTTTTTTCAAAATTTTACAATTTTTATGTCCAAACGCCCACTTAGTAACCTTGAAAATAAGGCAAGTAACCTTGTATAACCAGTTAAATGGCACCGATAACGTAAAAGTTCATCTACATTGTCCGTCAAATAATTGATACTTTTATGTCTTTATTTAAACGGCTAATATTAACAAAAATGAAGTGCAGGTATAGAACTTATGGAGATCCTCCAGCACAAAGATCAGCAGAAGATCTTGCTTTTTCTGTGGCTCGTTTCTTTGCAAAGAATGGAACTCTTACAAACTATTACATGGTAATCTTTTTTATGCTTTAATTTTCTCATCAACCTTTATTAACGCTTCTTCCCTCTTTTTTAGTCGAGGGTCCATCGGAAACCGTCTCTTGCCCTCCCAGGACAGGGGTGCGGTTGCGACGTACATCTTACCCTCCCTAGACCCCACTTGTGGGATTTTCTCACAGGGTTGTTGTTGTTGTTGTTGTAATTTTCTCATCAACCTTTAGTCTATAGTTCATATAAGCTTTGAAAATCATGTAAAATTAATTACATTTTTGTTTTTCCAGTATTACGGTGGAACCAACTTTGGAAGAACAAGCTCTTCTTTCGTGACTACTCGTTATTACGATGAGGCCCCTATTGATGAATTTGGTAATTAGACTCATCTTTAGCTTTATTCTGAAAAGTATGACAAATTAATACTATTATTCAAGCACTAATTTGATTTAATTAAAGGTTGAGTATATGACTCTTATTAGGTTTAATGAGGGACCCCAAATGGAGTCACTTGAGAGACTTGCACAGGGCATTAAGATTGTCGAGAAGAGCTCTTCTTTGGGGTACTCCCACTGTACAAAAGATTAACGAGAATCTTGAGGTGATTAAGGATTTCTATTAACTCATAACCAGCATTTTAACGAACGTTTAGCAGTAATTTATAATAAGTTTTATGTACTGACAATGTATAAATTTTTATACCATCAAGCAACGACAGGTAACTCTTCTAGCAAATGTTATATGGTAACATGAACAATAGAGTGATAACTCACTTTTACAAATTGATGATGGTTTTTAAAAAAAATTATATTGTCAGTATATAAAACTTAAGTCTGATAGTACTAATATGGAATTTTACATGTTTGATACATAAAATGTAGATCACTGTCTATGAGAAGCCTGGACCTGACCATATGTGTGCTGCCTTTTTGACCAACAACCACACAAAGTTACCATCCAACATTACATTTAGGGGAGCAGAATATTACTTGCCTGAGAAATCAATTAGCATTCTTGCTGATTGTAAGACTGTCGTTTACAACACTCAAACGGTAAGAATCCCCTTCCCCGGGTCCTGCGCATAGCGGGAGCTTAGTGCACCGCGCTATCCTTTTTAATTATAATCAAAATTATACAGGTTGTTTCGCAACATAATTCAAGAAACTTTGTTCCATCGGAGAAAGCAAAGAATCTAAAATGGGAAATATATCAAGAAAAAATACCAACAATACATGATTTGGCACTTAAGAACAGGGATCCCTTGGAACTCTACAGTTTGACCAAAGATAAATCTGACTATGCTTGGTACAGCACAAGGTAATTTAAATTAATTAGGCCTATTTGATATTGTTTTTATTGCTGTTACTATTGATTATTTGACTTTACTCTAAATACTTTTATTCTTCATACAACACAGCATCAACCTTGATCGACGTGACTTGCCAATGAGACCTGATATTCTCCCTGTATTGCAAATTGCAAGTATGGGCCATGCATTGGTTGCCTTTGTCAATGGACAATATGTTGGTAGGTTTTACAAAAATATCCTTGTGACATTCTCTTTGTGTGTGTGTGATATATCAGAAAATATTATTGGAGAAAATATTTTTCTCATTTTTTGATGTTTGGTTCTCAACAAATATTTTTCCGGGACAACATTTGCTATTAAAGGGAGAACATGGCTTCTGTCACTTTTGGATAGAAGTCATTTTCCTTCATGCTTTAGCAAACACTAAAATATTTGTTTCGATCTTTAATACTCAAAAATTTCATCAAACGTTATTCGGTATGCTAATACTTGAATCAAACATTAAAAATTATTTTTCTGGAAAATATATTTTCAAAAAATAAGTAAAAATGTCTTATGTTGTATCAAACACACCTTCATTGTAAAATGGTTGGCCATTGATGAGAAAACTTATTTTTACAATAGGGTGACAAAAATTGCTTAATATTTGTTTCGGGATTACATATTTTTAGGGTTTGGGCATGGGAACAATATCGAGAAGAGCTTCGTCTTCCGGCAACCCGTCATCTTAAAACCTGGAATTAATCACATCACCCTTTTAGCTGAGACAATTGGATATCCGGTACTATTTTATCTCACCTGGTGTTCGATAGTTCTCTACCATCATTCTTTTTTTCAGGGCTCGAACCCGAACCTAAGAAAATAAAATAAAAAGACATTAGAGAATTAATGTTCATGAATATAATTACAGAATAGCGGAGCCTATATGGAAAAGAGGTTTGCAGGACCCCGTGGTGTGACACTTCAAGGTTTAATGGCTGGAACTCTTGATATCACTTTGAATGTTTGGGGACATGAGGTATACATATTCACACATATTTAGTAATTATTTAATAATCCTTGACAACGTTTTTTAAATTAAATGTTAAATCAACTAGTAAAAAGTCTTTTATTTCAGGTTGGTGTATATGGAGAAAAAGAACAATTATTCACAGAAGAAGGTGCAAAGAAAGTGAAATGGACTTCCTTAGCTGGTCCGCCACCAGGACCTGTTACTTGGTTGAAGGTAAGCTTAAATAGATTTTTTTCCTTTCGTAAGTTCCATTATGTATTTTTATACATTTCTCGCCATCAAGAATACATTACCCGATGTGGAAATGTATTCGAAAGAATTGAAGACCCATATAAAGCGAAAATTTCATGTACGGTTTTGTAGAATGTTAGAAAAGACGATTTATCTATCACCTTTCGGGTATCACCCCAAAAAACTTAGGTAATAGTGAAGCTTCGTAGTGTTTTTCTATTCTAGTGTATGTAGTTTGTATCTTCATATATAGTGTATTCATATATATATATATATATATATATATATATATATATATATATATATATAGGTAATAGTGAAGCTTCGTAGTGTTTTTCTATTCTAGTGTATGTAGTTTGTATCTTCATATATATATATATATATATATATATATGTTGTACCGAACCTTTCTATGATACAATGGCTAAATCGTTGCTTTTTGTTTGATGTTCAAGAATTCTTGTTTAGTCAGTTCATATCATTGCATAATATTATTTTTTTCTTTTGTGGGTTACAGACATATTTTGATGCCCCAGAAGGCACTGATCCAGTGGCCTTGAGGATGAACAAAATGCAAAAAGGTATGATGTGGGTCAATGGTAAAAGCCTTGGTCGTTACTGGGCATCTTTCCTCTCTCCTCTTGGACAACCCACTCAATCTGAGTAAGTATTCCACGAAAAATTTACCCCCCCCCCAACCCTAAAAAAAGACCAAATATATCAATTGGTCAAATATGATAACGTATATGAAAATTATGAATTGATCAGGTATCATATTCCAAGAGCATTTTTGAAGCCAAAGAATAATCTCCTAGTTGTTTTTGAAGAAACTGGAGGTCACCCAGAAACAATTCAAATAGTAACAGTAAACAGAGACACGATCTGCAGTATGATCACCGAATATCATCCTCCAAACGTTAAGTATTGGGAGAGATCTGGAAGTAAATTTCGTGCCGTCGTAGAAGATCTCAAAGCAGGAGCTCACTTAACTTGCCCAGACGATAATGTGATCGAGAAAGTTGAGTTTGCTAGTTATGGTGATCCAGATGGTGCATGTGGAAATTTCTACATAGGAAATTGCACTTCACCTAATAGTATTAAAGTAGCAGAAAAGTATTGTTTGGGAAAACACACTTGTTCTGTGCCAGTTGAGAGAGAAGTTTTTGACGAGCCAAACAAGGACCCATGCCCTAATATTTTCAAGACTTTGGCTGTCCAAGTCAAGTGTGTTGTACCAAAGAAGAGATAAACACCTCACTTTCTTTGGTTTATAATAGATAGGTTGAAGATTGTCTCTGACATGTAGCCGGAGGCGAATTCAAGATTTTAATTCTATGGGGTTAGTACTCTAGTTTCAATACCGGTACACCTTGATTCAGAGCTTCAGTTTCCTGTTAACTAGTTCTATAAGCATTAGCTATCAGCCAACATGCAATTGACTTTGGCGAGATAGGTTAGGCATTGAATTGTTGTGATTGAGGACTAGAGGTTGATAACAGATACTAGACACTGGGGAAGCTTCTCTTGTATTTCTTCCCTTAATGTCACATGTCGGGCTATGACCCTTTTTCATGTTGTTGTATATATTATCAAATCTTTAGAAGCTCAATTGATTCACTGTGGGTAAGTAAATACAATCAAACCTCTTTATAATAACCTCGTTTATTTCGAATAGTTTTAGATGTTATAGCAAAGTGTTGTTATAGAAAATGCTTCAAAAGACACTGGTCACCTTAACATTGGTAGCATCGCTAGGTGTGATAGGCTAGCCGGACTCAAACTAAGGGCCCATGACCCTAGTTTGGATTTTGAAACGATTACTCTTAGTTGAATTGGATGTGATCGTATCAGTATGACATTAGCTAGATTTAAAACTCTTTCTCAAGTTAAATTGTTACGACTCAATTTAGGATTATGACCGGCGTTTAAGCCTTATCGGTAATTTTATAGAAAATCGAACAGAATTTCCCTTGTTTTTGGACTATCCCATAAAATTTTCCTGTCTCAAATCAGCAACCAAACATCCTAATAGCAATTCAACAATCGACAACTTATCAATTAACCAAAATAGTCTTCACCATTACTGATCAACCCACTAACAACCAGAAATACTAATTTATCTCCGATTTTGATAATAAAGAATGATACTCGACATAAGACTAATAGCAAAATAATACTCATGACACTAAAAGAATGACTATGGAGTGACTCTAAGAATTCAAAGAAAAGACCATAACAATTGATAAAACCTCCGCCCACGCGAACAAATGCGAGGCTCACGAAGAATTCTCAACCTGTGTGCTCTAATTAACGAGATCCTCGCCTGCGTCAACTGTTGTCTCTATAAAAAAATTAGCGGGGAATGAGTCGCTAGCTCAGTGAGTAATAACACTTAACCACAACCGTTTTTAATTTGGGGACAAGTCAGAAAACATGCTAGTATATCAAACAAAAAATAACATACAAATGCCCTTTCAGAAACAATAAATCATTTCAGTCTCATCACGTTTTTCTTATAGTAAAATATAATTAACAATTCAGTAATAAGCTCGGTAACCATTGTATAATATCAGTATTCACATTTTTGGGAGGTTTCAATGAACGGATCATGTAATCGGTATAACTGTGGACTTCTTCGCAAGAAGTCAAATATAACGGTAGTCCCTACACGAGGGAAATCGGTAACGGTATGCTAGTTCTACCTTCCCACTAGCGAGGGCTATAACTATACTCTATAATCAGTAAATACAAAGTGCACCAGGTCTAACGAACCCGCCGTTAGCTACGGGATCCTTCAAAGTCTACTTCCATTTATACTTGTCTCTATAATCCGTATATACTCATAGGAAAATATTTTAAAACAACTAGGGCATTTCGATTCTTATCAAATCAAGTAACTTTGTTTTGATAACGGTAAATCTTATCTCAAGTAGTGGTATAACATATTCAGTAACAATGAGAATATTCAGAATGACTGTGATCGTCTAAAATAAATATAGTAGTATCATATCGAGTAAAGGACTTATCCCACATGCAAATTCAAAACAGTCGGTAACATGTTCATATTAAAATCGTATGTAAATCATGCTAGTTGTAGAAATACAAATTGAGGTAAGGTTACTACTCACAGTACTCGTGCCGAAATACCAAATGCTTCACCTCGAGCAATTTGTACAAATTCTTCCAATCAATCTATAATTACATAATATCAATCTCATGTTAATTTCCTTGTTTAGGCTAATTCATAGCTAATTTAGAATACCCGACCCTCGAGGTTTCATATTTGACTCTTAATTCGCCGAATTATATTTACCCACCTATGAGTAATTACTAATTTATCAACTCCAACATATTAATATATTTTATTAATCCAATTTCATTAAGTTCCATTGATTCTTTAGGAAGTATGAATGAACTAGTGTAATTTCTATTTCTCTGTAGAATCTCCCAATCATGAGAATCGAAATTAAAATCTACCAAAAAGAGAAGCTCAAGCTATACCCATAAGACACACTTTGTGCTTAAGATTCCTCAACAGATTGCCAAAGATTAACAAAAATTTATACATATTTTCCCTTGTTTTACTGGCTTTTGTCAATCTCCTTATTTAACTCTAACCATTAATATATATCCTCAAATTTGTGGAATAAGTACTTGAAGATTTGAACAAATAATGGATGGAAGTGACTTCTTTTGCGATACTAAGCTTTTTCCCCATCTCACCTTCTGTATTTATTCTTGATTTTTCGCTTTAATTCTGACCCATCAAAATCCTTTTTGCTTCTGCTTGGTTTTACGCAGAACAGTTTGATTTTGTTTGCCAGAGAAAGGGGCTTTGACCCTTTCTTTCTTTTTCGTTTCGTTTTAGCTAGCGTAGGGCTTTTGCCCTATTTAATCTTATTTATAATTTTTTTTGGTAAATTACGTAAGTACCCTCTTTCTTTTAATGAGTATTACATAAATATACTTGGTCAAACATTAGCTAGATTTAGAACTCTTTCTCAAGTAATATACTTGGTCAAACGTACTTTATTTCTACTAGTACTAGCAAAATAACACCCAAATCTTTTCACCATTTCAAGCGGTCTATATATGCTTAGTCAACAACATAATTGCAAGGGAACTCAAGGATCATGTCTTCTAATCAATGTGTAAGCACCAGTGCCAATTGAAAAACTTGTAGAACTTCTCGAACGGATTGGATCAGTGAACTGAAACAACAACACCCCCCCCCCCCCAAAAAAAAAAAAAAAAAAAATTGGAGAGAAAGAATAAGAATTAGTGCATACATCATATAAGAACAAAACCTAAAATTTAATTAATCCAAGTACTTACCATGGCAATAAGCGCAAGTAGAGCTGGAATTGCAGTCATCAGATGAGCGATACCTTTGACATAAATTCGTAGCAGGACTGTAGCAACTATTAATATATAGAAAGGCACCATTGAAACGGCAACTGAATCATAGTACATAGATACCAACTTATACGTAGAAATAATTATAATATCAACACAACAAATGTCTATAAAACAGCCATTGATCTGCATATTATAATTTTCCTTTAATAAAGCGTAGGCAAAAGCAATTACATGAAAGGCCACAAGAGTCACCATATTCATAAGGAGGTGTTGTGCGATTATCTTCTCTAAATGTTGGCTATATTTGCACAAAAAGATACAAAGAATTTGCAGTGTAATAAGAGTAGCAAATAAGAAACAATTTTCATGACCCTGGGAATCCAAATGCAAGATGCCATAAAATATCTTAAAGAGCAAAAAATAAAACCCACATGTCCATGCGTTTATCCACATCACTTGACCTCTTAGTTCTCTAGCCATCGGCTTTAGCTTTTTCTTAACCCTAATTAATTAATTAATTAGTTTTGTACACACAAGTGTGTTATATATATAAACGCTAAAATTACTCGGTCAACGTCCTGTTCCTACTCAAACTCTATTAGATTGTTTGTTACTAGTTAGTTTCCTAGCTACAATCCATGATTCTGGCAACTGCTTTATTCGATTTCAATCATAATTAATGAGATTTAAATAAAGATATTACTCATCTTTCCAAAATATATTGCTAGAAGCTTAGAATTGTACAAAGCTTTCTTTTCAAAGGGCATGTACAAAATTGCATTTAGAAAAAGTTAGTGTGATATTACGTGGTGTGGCTATTTGTGTAAGGTTCCCTTTAACTTATGCGGACTAACAATGTAAAAATAATCAATTTAATTTATATAAATATGTTATCTATGAAATCATTACAGAGAACAATTCATAATAACTGTAATTTGTTACCCAGAAAATAATGCAATTAACTTGGTATGATACGTTAAAATGCGTAGTTTTGGAGTACTAATAACGTTTATAAGGAGTGCTTTTGTACCTATATTATGCAATGTTGAGTTCTGCCAATAAGGAAATTAAAGAAATGTAATTTTTACCATCCATGATAAATTTGCAACCCCTTGTCATATGGTGCACCTTATCCCGGTATATTTGCACTGGTAATCGAATTGGAAATTGCACCACGTCAAAAAGTCACACCAATCCTATTGAAAAATAATTAAATTTGGTTTGATTTGGTTTAGTAATGAGTAGAAAACTTCGAACCAAACCGACATATAAATATATAATATTTATATATACTTTTAAGATTTTATGTAGAATTTACTTTGAAAAATATCTAAAAATATTTAGGATTCTCTTACGTAATGTAATATTTAATAGAATATATAGTGCTCCATTTTTATTTACTTTAAATAATGGGTTGTATCATCACTTTCTTATCAAGTATGACCAATATCTTGTTCTTCCATATTCATATATGTCAAGATCTATTAAATTCTTATATTTTGTCGAATTTGAAATGGTATTTCGATAATTTAAAATTAATAGAACATATCATTATTTAGGTAATATTTTTATTTTTAATTCTTAAATTCGATTAACACTACTAGAAAAACCGACCAACTTTAGTCGGTCAAAAAACCGGCCAAAAACCGACCAAAGTTGGTCGGTTTTTCAAAATATTTTAATTTTTAATTTTTTTTTATGAAACTGACCAACTTTGGTCGGTTTTCTTTGGCGCAAAAATGCGGAAAACTATTTTTGAGTCCCGCGAAATTTATTTTTCAAGAAACCGACCAACTTTGGTCGGTTTTGCAATTAAAAATAAAAATTAATATTAAAAAAACCGACCAACTTTGGTCGGTAAATTCGGCCGGTCATTTTAAAAAACCGACCAACTTTGGTCGGTAATTTTTTTTTTAAATAAAACCGACCAACTTTGGTCAGTTATTTTCGTGCGAAAATACAATTAAAGAGTATAAATAAAAGAAAAGAAAATCTTAAAACAAAATGCACCAATGGTCTAGTGGTAAAATAGTATCCTGCCACAGTACACACCCCGGTTCGATTCCCAGATGGTGAATCTTTTGATTACATAATTAAAATACCGACCAACTTTGGTCGTTTTTTTTTGCGATTTTTTTTTTGAATTTAATTGGCCGACCAACTTTGGTCGATATATTAAAACGACCATCAAAATACCATCTAAGCGTATTTGGTCGCATTTTGGTCGGTGATTGGCCGTAACCGAACAAAGTTGGTCGATTTTTTTGGTCAGTATTTACCGGATTAGATGTTCAGGCTTTGGCCAATTATTTCGTGAGGTTGGATGTTTCTGAGCTCAGCCGTGTTCTAGCTTGTACGGTCGCTCGGTCTTCATTGTTTGAGTGTATCAGGGAGCAGTAGTATGATGACCCTCATTTGCTTGTCCTTAGGGACACAGTGCGACACGGAGATGCCAAGCAGGCCACGGTTGGAGATGATGGAGTTTTGAGGATGGAGGGTCGTGTTTGTGTGCCTAATGTGGGTGGACTTTGTGAGTTGATTCTAGAGGAGGCCCACAGTTCCCGGTATTCTATTCATTCGAGCGCCGCCAAGATGTATCAGGACTTGTGACAACATTATTGGTGGAGGAGACTGAACAACGATATAGTGGCATATGTGGCTCGGTGTCTAAATTGTTAGCAAGTAAAGTACAAGCATCAACTGGTGGTTTGTTTCAGAAGATAGAGATTCCTGAGTGGAGGTGGGACCGCATCGCTATGAATTTCGTTGTTGGAATCCCACAGACTTATAGGAAGTTCAATGCAGTTTGGGTTATTGTGGATAGACTGACCAAGTCAGCACATTTCATTCCTGTGACAGTTACCAATTCTTCAGAATGGTTGGCAGAGATTTATATCCGTGAGATCGTTCGTCTTCACGGTGTTCCTGTGTCTATCATTTCTGATCGAGGTACGAAGTTTACCTCGCATTTCTAGAGGGCAGTGCAACGTGAGTTGGGCACGCAGGTTGAGTTGAGCACAACATTTCATCCTCAGACGGACGGACAGTCTGAGCGCACTATTCAAATATTGGAGGATATGCTCCGCGGCTGTGTTATTGACTTCGAAGGCTCTTGAGATCTGTTCTTGCCACTTGCAGAGTTTGCCTACAACAACAACAACTACCAGTCGAGCATTTAGATGGCCCCTTATGAAACATTATATGGTAGATGGTGTCGATTGCCTGTTGGATGGTTTGATCCGAGGGAGGATCGGTTATTAGGTACAGTTTCGGTACAGGATGCCTCGGATAAGGTTAAGATCATTCAGGATAGACTTCGTGCAGCTCAGTCCTGGCAGAAGAGTTATGCCGAGCGTAAGGTCCGTGATGTTGCATTCATGGCCGGAGAGAGAGTTTTGCTCTATGTGTCACCCATGAAGGGTGTAATGAGTTTTGGAAAGAAGGGCAAGTTGAGGCCTAGATACATCGGGCCTTTTGAGATTCTTGATCGAGTGGGAGAGAAGGGCTTGCAGACTTGCGTTGCCACTTGGTTTATCAGCGGTCCATCCAGTATTCCATGTGTCCATGCTTCGAAAGTATCTCGGAAATCCATCTCACGTGTTAGATGATCGCAGCCTACTCCGCACTACTAATTAAGTAGCGAGAGAGGGTCGGAGCAGCTTTTACCCGATTTTGGGTCGGGATCGATATCCACAGAGAGCTAGAAATTGGAATCGAGTATCTATCTAGTTTAGGATTGCGTATGTGTTCCAAATTACACTTTTAATCATTTTTGGGGTTTTTGATTTAATTCTACTCTTATCCAACTACAATAGTAAATGAAACTAGATTAAGCTAAGAGTTAAACTAAAAAGGGTTGTTCAAATGCTTTAAAAGGCACTAGGGTAGTGACTTTTACCTAGGTGGTTAATTGACGGGTAATTGAATCTAAGACACGATTGACATAGTTGGGGAGTATGATATAACCATTGTACGACTTTACCCACTCTACACCTCTTGGTGGTTCGAGTGATTTTGTCCTAATTGACTTTCTCAAGACCAATTGGGTATGCAAATTTGCACAAGCAACTAGGGTTCACGTCGGGTATTACTCTCTCGAGGTTTAACCCTTTAATTAGGGCTATCAATCTCTTGAGTATGCCCCAATTCCTTATTGGACAAGTTTGGAGACTTATACTCTCTTTCTCAAGAAGAGCCCAAGTCAACTAAACACAAACTAGTGTTTGCAACCACTAATTTAGCAATTAACCATGAAATTGCCCAAATATCAAACACCCACATTCAATCTAGCCCTAAATTACAAGACCCATCAATTACCCACACTATGGTTGAGCCACAACCTTAGCCTATAGGTCTAGCTACTCATAATTGAAGAGGAAAAGCAAGAAATAGATGAAGAACAACTCATATTAATTAATTACTAAGGTAAATAACAAGATTCAATGATGAAAAGTAGATAAAATTGCCCAAAATGGCTAAGAAAGTCGAACCCACGAGCGCAGCTAAATGCTTACAATATATGATGCCCTAAAAATGGAAAAAGAAGCTATTTATACTAAGCTAAAAAATATGGACAAAAATACCCTTGCGGGGTTAGTGCGAACAACACAAAATGGAGTGCGGCCACACTAGGGCTCTGAACTTGAAACTACAGCTCTCTGAACTCAGGCGATGTGGACCGCACAAAATGGTCTGCGGCCGCGGAGGCTTCTAATGCGGTCCGCAGAGAATGGACTGCGGACCGCATTGGCTTGGAACTTCACATCTGGCATCTCTCTGATCCTTGGGTCTGCGGACCGCATTAAATCGAGTGCGGCCATATTAACTCCAGTGTGGACCGCACAAAACCTTGTGCGGCCGCATTGCCTGGAAATCAGCCTCTCTGAATCTCCTAGTGCGGACCGCACAGAATGTAGGGCGGCCGCACTGGCCTTGTTTTGCCTGAGTTTTGTCTTGTCTTGGTACTTGTGCAAGTTTCACTCCTTTTGAGCTGATCTTTGACATCTTGTCACTTTGTTGATCAAACCTGCAATCAACCACAACTTGTGAGCCTTTTGGGACTATTTTGCATGAATTTCTAATCAAAGCATAAGCAAGAAGGAGTATAAAATGCGTTAAAATCCCTAGTTATCAACTCCCCAAACTTAAGCTTTTGCTTGTCCTCAAGCAAAAAAAATAAGACCCACCCCTTAAGGGAAAATCCAAGAAATTTTCAGCTTTCCTAAAGTAACCTCATCTAGCATCAATTGGGACTAACAATTGCCCTCAATACAAATGAATCATTAACAACTTTTACTCTTTGAAACTCCATGGATTAAGTGCAACACAAGAGCATCAAGAATTGACTCAACACATCAAAGAACTCTTTTCTATTACTTCGGTCATTGTGGAATCCAAACTCACACATCCTCAACTCTCCCTAAGCAATCCTCACCTTTAAGATAGTAGCACTCAGAACGAGGTAAATGGAAGTTCACTCATCATCTCTCTCAAGAAAAAGTCACAAGTCCAGCTCTAAGTACCATATGTTTGCCCCTTATGTGAGTATCCACTAATGTAAGCTTCATTCAACTCAAGATCATATAGGGCTTTTGTGGAGACATTGTGAAGGCTTTTGGTTTAGGGTAGGAAATATTTTGGTCTAAGTAGATTCCATCTTCTCTTAAGCACTTCTTTTGATTCATTTAGCACACATTCACTTAACTCTTTGAGTCATTTCACTTCTTTCTAAGGGGTTAGAGAGACACACTGTCACTCTTTCTTATGCATTTCAAACTTTTTCTCCTTTTTCAACTTTCCATACCTTTCATTCTCTGCTTTTCTTGAATCGTTTTTGTTCTTTTTTCATATTGAACATTCTAATTGTCATTTTGCTTTTCTTTCTTTTTCATTGCCTTTACTTTTATTCATTTTTGTGCCTTTTTACCACTTTGATGCAATCCTTGTCTCTCCGCCCAAACTTATACTTTTGTCATGTGCTAAAAGAAAGATCGGGTGCCAAGATAGGGTATCTTTTAGAACGGGTATAGTCTTGTATCATGGTTCTTGAAGGAAAAAGGTCTAAGGCTCAAAAGGGTTGACTAGGAATTTTATCATTGGTAATTTATGGAGGTGTTCAACTATCATTTCACCTCAACAAACATTTAGGGCAAGTTCTAGACCAATGGCTTGGGATATGGACTTGCAATGCGATTACTCGCCACACAAGCTATGGGATTGCTAAAGACAAAGAGTCGGGGGCCCACAACGACCTTAGATAAGATTTGAGCACACAATGGTCCCGAAAAACCACTTGATGATTATCGGTCAACACAAGAGTCTCAAGGTCACGACTTTCACCATCCTAAACACAACAAATTGTTTTTGACCAAAAGATCAAAGGCAAATGTGCTAGGCCCAAGTGAAGCTTTTCTTGAGGTACCCTTAACTATTAACTACTAAAAATAAAAAGAAAAATGGACTCAAACCCTTAAGAAGGTTGTCACGCCATCCATCATTGGGAAGAGCCACCCGGTTCACACAACACTCTACCTTTGAAAAGAACCATGGCATTAAGAAAACCAAAGGCTTATTGCAAACTTTAAAAATAAGAAGCTACGAATCACAAATAAGAAGCTAAGAATGAAAAATTTGCGGAAAGTAGAATGAATATATTCAAGAGGGGATTTGAATATACAATAGATGGGATGAATATGTACAATGTAACATAACTTTATATACAGACCCAAAGTAAAATAAAAGTGCGATAAATGTAACGAAATATTTAAATTATATACAACCCAAAGATGAAAAGATAAAGAGAATAAAAATCAAATGTATATACAGTCATACGAATGAATCCATAAAATAAAAAGTAAGGCCTACCCACTCAAATGAAAGTTTCCATTGTCCCCAATGCCAACTAAACCAAATAAAGCATTAAAAGAGAAAGGAAAAAGGATATAGGGATTCCCTATGGCCTGTCTGTTTGCATAGGATCCTGAGTGGTCCTAGGGTCCTCACTGTGCTCGGAAACCTTAGACTGGTTCCCGGTAAGGCTGTGCATTTGGATCGGATATCCGAAATCCGATCCGCTCAAATTCGGATTTCGGATATTTGGATCGGATTCGGATTTGATTTATTAAAATTTCAGATTTTCGGATTGGATTCGGATTTGTATAGTTTGAACCCAATCCAATACGAAATCCGAATTTATTAAGGGAATAATAAATACTAATTTTATTTTTAGGGTTAGGTGCATTAGGTCTTATTTCATTCTGCCTCAGTCTAATTCTCAGTTCTCACTCCTCAGACTCAGTCCTCACTCTTCACGCCTTACAAGTCACACCCAGAGACTGCTGTGCTGGTGCTGCTCACTTCAGTCTTCACGCGACGCCTCAAGCTGCTCCCTCCTGCTCGTCGCTTCCTCTATCTCTTCTTTGTGTTCCGGCGACCACACTGGTAACTGGTAAGACACTAAGAATTGATGAAATTCTTAAGAAAGACACTAAGGTTAGGTCTCTTTGTTCTCTTTTATTTCTTGGATAAAATTGATGAAATAAATTGGGGGTTTCACTCTTGATTTTCTTAAACAGAAATAGACCATACTATACTACTATTTTGAATCCGATTTTAATTTTAATTTTTTGTTTTGTTTCGTAGATGGAAGATGAGGTAGAGATGGTGAATAAAGTTCAAGCCCTTGTAAAATGTGGTGAAAGTGGTGCTTCCAATGATTTCACAAACAACGTCGAATCTGATTCTGGTTCGAAGAAAAGAAAAATCATGAAAGAAAGATCAGTGGTTTGGCGATACTTCAGTAAGTTCACTGATAACGAGGGTGTTAAAAAAGCGAAATGCAAGTACTGTCCAGAAGAATATGTAGCTAACACCAAAAACAGTGGTACAAGCAATTTGCTATCACATCTTCTCAAGTGTCCGAACAATCCCCACAAGCCGGAGACAAGCCAGACAAAATTAGCTTTTCAACCGAACGGTCAAACAAGTGATGTCTCGCTTATCCCTTGGAAATTTGATCAAGAGGCATGTAGGAGGGCTTTAGCTCGTATGATAATTATAGATGAACAACCCTTCATTTCTGTTGAAAAGGATGGATTTAGAGACTTCGTGAGAGTTCTTCAACCTTTATTTCATATTCCATCTCGTACTACTATGACTAGAGATTGTTTTGAGATTTACCATGATGAAAAACTTGCTTTGAAGTCAATTTTTAAAGAATCAAAACAGAGAATTTGTATTACGACTGATACATGGACATCAATTCAAAGAATTAACTATATGTGTGTTACAGCACATTACATTGACAAGAATTGGAATTTGCATAAAAAGATATTAAATTTTTGTCCAATTACTAGTCATAAAGGTCAATATTTAGCTAGTGGTGTTGCTAAGTGTTTACTTCAATGGGGGATGGATAAAGTATTTACTGTGACAGTTGATAATGCAAGTTCTAACGATGTCATGGTTAAAGAATTATCCAAACAATTTACTAGATGGAACACTAACTTGATGGAAGGTAAGCATGTTCATGTTAGATGTATGGCTCACATCATCAATCTAGTTGTTCAATATGGGTTAAGAGAAGGGAGTGTGTCTGTGGAACGAATAAGACAAGCTGTTAGGTACATTAGACAATCTCCAGCAAGATGGAAGAAGTTTAAAGAATGTTGTGATCTAGATAGGATAACTTCTAAAAAATCATTGTGCTTGGATGTTCCTACTAGGTGGAACTCCACATATTTGATGTTGAAGGTTGCTACAGTTTATGAGGAAGCCTTTACAAAATATTGTGATATTGATTATGGTTTGATTTCATGTATTTCTAACTATATTTGTGAGGATGGACATCCTGCAGGTCCACTTTTAAGTACTGATTAGGATAGTGTAAGTCGTATTGTGAAGTTTCTTGAAATATTTTATGAACTCACCTTGAAGGTATCAGGTACACTTTATATTACGTCTAATGTGCACTTTCTTGAGATATGTGTTGTTGGTTCTTCTTTGAAAGAGTTGATGCAAAGTGAAGATGCTACCTTGAAAGAAATGGCAAATAATATGAAAGAGAAGTTTGATAAGTATTGGGGGATCCACAAAAGATGAACAAAATGATTTTTATTTCATGTGTGTTCGATCCACGCCACAAGTTTCAATCTCTTTCGTTTGCTCTTGCTGCCATGTTTGGAGAAATAATAGGTGTGAAAATACAAATTAAGGTGAAGACATACATGGAATCTTTGTTCAATGTGTATGCAAAGAAGAATGGTGGTTCTGGTTCATTTCCATATTCTCCATCTTCCGGTTCATGTCCATCTTCTCCATCTTCCCCTGGTTCATGTCCATCTTCTCCAACTTCATCTACTTCTTCATCATCGCTTTCAAAATTCATGTAAGATTTAAAGAAGCATAAGAAGGGTGAAGGAATTGATTCTAAAACAGAGTTAGATAAATATTTGGGTGAAGATGTTGAGGAAGACTTTGAAAATTTTAAAATTCTGGGGTGGTGGAAGTTGAATTCACCCAGATTTCCCGCACTTGCTGAGATGGCACGTGATGTGCTAGACATTCCTATTTCTAGTGTTGCCTCAGAATCAGCCTTTAGTACCGGTGGACGCATACTTGATCTGTTTAGGAGTTCATTGACACCTAGATTGGTTCAAGCTCTTGTGTGTGTCCAAGATTGGCTTCGGAATGAATCAACAACTCCGGTTAAAATTGAAGAAGATTTAAGATAATCTTGAACAACTTGAAGCGGGTAAGACTATCTTATTTCTTCTATTACTTTACTTGTGTTTAATGTATACTTATGTTATGTTTCTTTAGATTATTTTTAAACTAATTTATTCTAGTACTATCTTATTCTACAGACTTGATTAATACCGGAAGAGAGCCTTGCAGCGTCGACATATAAAAGGTACGAGTTCGTGGCATGTTAAATTTTTCTTAAGCCTTCTAATAAATTGAACCAAGCTGCTGCATTAAGCCTTCTCTATTGTATTGTTTTGTTCTACCACCAAGCAGTCAAGCTGCTGCATTAGGCTGCTACACAGGCTGCCCAACTTGACATGATACACATTTACTGATTCTCTCATTTTTGACAAGTGTAGTATTGCAGAACTTGAAAGTGTGCCAGGTTGAGGATTTCAGTTCCAGTGTGCCATGTGTGCCAGAATTTAAGGCTGCTGCATTAAGGAATTCTGGTTGAGGATTTCAGTTCATTAGTGATTAGACAGCTATTTGGGATTTTAGTTAATTTTGTTTTATTCTGAAGATTGTGTTTTGTTTATGGACATGTTGAACTGTTGAATTATTACCTTCTCTTGAACTGTTAGCTATGCTTCTGCTCGTGTGTTTCTTCCATTTTGGTTCGTAAAAGAATCTGGATTGAATGAGAATGATCAGTAGAACTTGAAATTCTTTTGCTATGCTTTTGCAAAGTACCACAATTATTGCAGGGACTTGTGTTATGCTTCTTCTATGCTTCTGCTCTTGTAACTGTTAGCTATGCTTCTGCTATGCTTATGACAATACTATACTATTAGACATTAGTAACATATTTATTAATTGGAATGAAGCCAAAAGTGAAATCTTGAGGTACTGTAATTTATAGTCATTTGTTTGCTATTTTTGTTCTTTTAAATGCTATTGTATTATGTAACATCCATTATCCATATACAGTTATACACACTCCTTAATAATACATACAATCCGATCCGAAAATCCGATCACCAAACCGATCCGAACTTTAAAAATCCGATCCAATCTGATATAATTCGGATCGGATTCGGATTGCAATTTATGGAATCTGAAATCCGAAATTTCAATCCGAAATATGCTAAATCCGATCCGATCCGATCCATGCACAGCCCTAGTTCCCGGTGTCCTGCTGCTCTACTATTGCTGGGACTTGGGCCTGGACAAGCTCCGGAGGTGGTGCACCCTGTGGCTGACTGGAGGAGGTCTCCTGTAGGTCTGCCAGCTGGATGACTGCATCGTCAGCTCTGGGAATTATCCTCTTCCTCTTGGGAGGCCTATGTGACTGCTCTAGCTGGGAATGAGCTACGGGTACTAGGTCCTAGAGCAGTAAGTCTAAAGGCAACTGATCTGCCTTCAGTCTGTCAACATCAGCTCTCAACTCCTTCACGGACTCCTTGGAGGCCCGTGTCTTCCTCAGCTTCTTATGCTTCCTAGCAAGCTCTTTGAGAGCCTTGCTATGTGAATCAACTGCATCAGTCAGTACATTCTGAGTGTCGAGGATTTTCTTCTAGTTGTCTAAATCTCTTTAAGAGCATCCTCTATCGATTGGGGAACCTGTAGGGTAGAGGTGCCGACTGAGCCTCTACCATGGTAGTGAGGGTGGACAACTTGGATAAGGAAGTCTGCATCCAATTGTTGATACTAAGAAGTGCTTGGCTCAGTCGGTGGGCAGTAATAGGATGAGCACGGGAAGATGGAATCTCCGGGTCTGCTGAGGTGGATGGACCAAGAGGGATAGCAGTGGAAGTAGAGGCAGGCTCAGCAGGAGTCACTACCACAACTGGCTTTTCAGACTGGCCAGTTGGAGAAGTAACTGTACTCGAAGGGCCTCTTTTTCACTTTCAGATCCCGGAAGTACATAGTGAGAAAACTGGGGAATGGGTAGTTTCTGTCATGCTCGGCACCCACAATAGTAATTATCTGTGACATCACATTTCCCACATTGGTTGGGTACCTCGGCATAATTGAATCCACTAATACTGCCCGGTGGAGAGGGAGGGAGTTTTCATGAGACGTGGGATCCAACCTACTACATACGAATGTTTCCCACCCCCTTGCCTCAAAATTCAAACTACGCCTAAGAATTTTGACTCCAACAGTCAACCAGTCGGGGGTGGTACCTGGGATTTCCAGGTATTGTGCTTGCCAGGGACGGATCTCTTCACCCAATTCCATCTCCGCCATGTACAGGGACTCATCCTCCTCATCAAAGCCGAGGTAATCATTGATTGTCTTCCCATTAAACAACACCTTCAAATTCTGCACCTTGGTCACCTTAGTGCCCTTTTTGATGTGGACAACGTTGGTGTAGAATTCTTTGACCAAGTGCTCATTTGCATCCACACAGTCCCCCCAAAAGTATTCTCATCCGACTCTCTCCTTAAATTGTCTCCTCACATTGGGGTTGTGAGGTAGTAAATATCTATCTATGAAACTCCTCTCTGGTATCAACTTCCTCACCGGCCACCATTCCCAAAATATGTGGTATGCTACTTCACTAACGAACCGGTCCTGCCACATCTCTGGCTTCCTAGTTCTAGCAATACCCCTCACCTATGGTTCACCTCCTTCTCCTACTTCTTCTCCCCCTACTTCCTCTTCATCGCCTACTGCACCCTCTCCAGATAATGAAGCTATGGGAGAGGTGGAGTATTCCCCACTACCTTCACCTGAGCCCTCAGATGACCCAAAAGAAATGTTCACTGATGCTTGGGCAGTGGGGGATGTTGGAGGTGTATCTCTTAGTCTATAACTCTCTGGCCAGTCAGGGATATGTGTTGGTACTGAATCTGAAGAAATCTCCCAGGAAGGCTCGTACTCACTCCCCGACATGTCAATTGCTCTGTTAGCTGCTCTTATCAACTTTCTAGTGTTTTTAATGTTTTGCCTGGCTTGAGGAGAGTGTTTTATCATTTTCTGCTTCCCTCCCCAGGAGGATTCACCTTTGCCAGGCTGTTTATATCCTTTACCTCATTGTTTCACCATTGTCTACAAACACAATCCAAATGAACTTGTTAGTATCAGTAGCAACAATCAAGAAACAGAATTGCAGAACAGAAGAGAAAAGTTTCAGACATGTTGCAGAATTCACCTAGTGCGGACCGCACAAAATAGTGTGCGACTGCATAGGGGCCAATGAGGACCGCACAAAATGGCCATGTGGTCCGCACAGGGGTGGGGTTCAGACCACCCACCCTCTGTATCTAGGCAATGCGGACCACACAAAATGTAGTGCGGCCGCACAACGGGCAATGCGGTCCACACAGAATGTAGTGCGACCGCATTCCCTAAGGTTCATCTTTCAGAACAATAAGTAGTGCGGTCCACACAAAATGGTACTGCGGATCGCACAGGGGTACCATGGACCACACATAAACGACCGCAGTCCTCACTGAGTGCCCAGCCGTGGCACTAAGTTAGGGTTCATGGATTTTTGATTTTAAGCTTAATTAACACCCAAGTCCTGTCCCTAAGTGTTTGCCCAGCATAGGTAACTAACTATGTCTATATTAATCCAAATATTAACTACCCTAATCTAATCTATAAAAGAAAATATGAGAGGAAGAGAAAGGAAAGCATGAAAAATAGAAATTAAAAGAAATTAACAAAAGAGAACAAGTAAAAGGAATGTAATGGTACCAGATATGAGATGAAATGAAGAATAACAAGTCCAAACAATTAGTTACAAGCAAGGGACATGATGAACAATGTCTTAAAGCTTCTGAGATTCAAAGGTTCGAAAAGGGTAAAAGGAGGGCCTCAGGCCCTATTTATAGAAAAGGACCTGGGGCCCAGTCTCACCAACCAGTGCGGACCGCACAAAATGGACTGCGGTCTGCACTGCACAACTAGTTTCAAGCTTGAGGAGGCAACACACTGCGGTCCGCACAAAATGGACTAAGGCCGTAATGGTCCACCGCGGACCGCACAAAATATAGTGCGGACGTAGTGACAAATTTAAGAGAGATCTACATTTCACCCTCACCAGTGCGGTCCGCACTAAACGTAGTGCGGCCGCATTAACAATTTCAGATACCTGGCACTTTTTTCCACTAAGTCCTGCACTGCATCAACATAACTTTGTAACATCTCACAACTAGTTAGCCCAAAAATCAATCCTATACTACAAAGAACATCAAAGAAAACAAGAAGAAAAACACATGGGTTGCCTCTCAAGAAGCGCCTGATTTAACGTCGTGGCACGACGCAGGTTACCATCACATTATTTGAAATGAAGAAGCGCCACCACATGGCCATCATCAATTTTTCCCAAGTAATGCTTGACCCGGTGCCTATTAAATCTGAATACTTCACCATTTTTGTTATTTAAATCAAGATCACCAAATGGGGTCACACACACCACTTCAAAAGATCCACTCCATTTTGACTTGAGCTTTCACGGAAACAGACGTAAACGAGAGTTGAACTAGAGAACCAAATCACCTACTTTGAAATCCTTTCCACGAGCATATTTATCATGAAGGTTCTTCATCTTGTCCTTGTACAAGGACGAACTGGAGTAGGCATGGAATCGGAATTCATCAAGTTCATTGAGCTGCTCCACACGAAGATTGGCTGCAACATCCCACTCAAGATTTAGCTTTCTCAAAGCCCACATGGCCTTGTGCTCTAACTCAACCGGTATATGGCAAGCTTTCCCAAACACCAACCGATACGGAGACATACCAATCGGAGTCGTAGAAGCAGTCCTATAAGCCCATAGAGCGTCATCCAACTTCTTTGACCAATCGGTCCTATTTGCATTGACCGTCTTTGACAATATGCTTTTGATTTCCCTATTGGAGACTTCAACTTCACCTCTTGCTTGAGGATGATAGGGGGTAGAAACTTTGTGATTAACACCATACTTTGAAAGTAAAGTGTCAAATTTCTATTACAAAAATGAGACCCCCCATCACTTATGATTTCACGATGAGTACCAAACCTTGTAAAAATGCTCTTCTTGAGAAATTCAACAAAACTCCGGGCCTCATTATTGGGAAAAGCCACGACTTTAAACCACTTTGAAACATAGTCAACCGCTACAAGAATGTAAGTGTTCCCACAAGAGCTAACAAATGGGCCCATGAAATCAATGCCCCATACATAAAAAATATCAACCTCAAGAATGGTATTGAGAGGCATCTCATCTTTCTTCGAAATTCCACCCGCTCTTTGGTATTCGTCGCATCTCTTCAAAAAATCACCCGCATCTTTGAAAAAAGTTGGCCAATAAAACCCACAACTAAGAACTTTAGAAGTCGTCCTCGCCCTGCCATGATGGTCACCATAGGGAGAGGAATGACAAGCCTCCAAGATACTCAATTGCTCTTCCTCCGGGAGACACCTTCGGATCACACCATCCGTGCAAATCTTGAACAAGTACGGCTCATCCCAATAGAAATCCAAACTATCCCGCTTGAGCTTCTTCCTTTGGTTAGAAGAGAGCTCTCACGGGATTATACCAGTCACAAGGAATTTAGCAACATAGGCAAACCATGGTATATCATTCATCGACACCGAAAGGAGTTGTTCATTGGGAAATGAATCATTGATCTCTAGGTCATCACGAGGCCTCCCCTCCTCCTCCAAGCAGGACAAGTGGTCTGCCACTTGGTTCTCACTACCCTTCCGGTCCACAATCTCCAAATTAAACTCTTCAAGTGACAAGACCCATCACATCAGTCTAGCTTTGGAATCCTTCTTCGTCATCAAGTACCGGAGTGCGGCATGGTCGGTATGAATAATAACCTTAGCACCCATAAGATACGGCCGGAATTTTTCCATTGCAAACACTATAGCCAAAAGTTCTTTCTCGATCACCGTGTAGTTCACTTGAGCATCATTCATTATCTTGCTCGCATAGTACAAAAGATTAAATATTTTGTTCACTCTTTGACCCAAAACTGCCCCAACCACAACATCGCTCGCATCATACATGATATCAAAGGGCAAGCTCCAATTAGGCGCGGTAATGATAGGAGTGATGGTCAACTTATGCTTGAGAAGTTCAAAGGCTTGCATACACTTTTCATCAAACACGAACTTAGCATCTTTTTCTAACAACTTGCACAAGGGATTCACTACCTTCGAAAAATCTTTGATAAATTTCCGGTAAAACCCCGCATGCCCAAAAAAACTTCGAACTCCCTTGATGGATGTAGGGGTGAGCCTTGAAATCACATCTATCTTTGCTTTGTCTACCTTAATGCCATGCTTCAAAATTTTATGCCCATGAACTATTCCTTCTTCCACCATAAAGTGTCATTTCTCCCAATTAAGAACAAGATTGGTTTCTTCACAACGGGTCAACACCTTATCAAGATTCTTCAAGCATTCATCAAATGAGTCCCCACAACACTAAAATTGTACATGAACACCTCCAAAATGTCTTCCACCATGTCGGTGAAAATGGCCATCATACACCGCTAAAATGTAGCCGGTGCATTACACAATCCAAAAGTCATCCTAGAGAAGGCAAAAGTGCCATATAGACAAGTGAATGTGGTCTTCTCCTGATCTTCCAGAGCAATCAAGATTTGGTTGTACCTAGAATACCCATCTAAGAAGCAATAGAAGGTACGCCCAGCAAGTCGGTCCAAAATCTGATCTAGAAATGGCAAAGGAAAGTGATCTTTGCGGGTCACTTTATTCAACTTGCGGTAGTCCATGCAAATCCTCCAACATGATATCAGCTAAAGTCCATCTAATTGCCTTTTCCGCTTTTGAAGCACCGCCAATGTGGCATCAACCTGCATGTTAGTAAGGCTAGAAGAAAGAATAACTGGCAAAGTAGAATTTGAGCCTAAGAACTCATAGCTGAGGTGTGAAGGAAGTGGTTTCAACTCCAATACTGGAGGCTCCTCAATTGAAGGTTTAGTTGGTAGAGTTTTTCTATTCTCGAAATCCAAAGACAATTTCCTAGGCTCATAAGAATAAGATCACATTCCATGTAAAGCATTCACGCACTCCACTCGGCTTGCATCCTCATTAACATCAAGATTCAACAAGACGACCTCTAATGGGTCCTCCATATTGATCATTGCACTGTTGTTATCAATTATCACTGTGGTGATGAGGTCAACAAAAAAGCACATCTCAGTGCTGTTGGGCTGCTTAATAGATTTGCACACATGAAAGACTACCTTTTCATCACCCACCCAGAAGGTGAGTTCCCCTGCTTCCACATCTACAAATTCCTTCCCCGTAGCTAGGAAAGGTCTACCCAATATGATAGTAACTTCATAGTCCACCTCGCAATCCAAGATCACAAAATCAGCTGGCAAGATAAATTTGTCCATCCGGACAAGCATATCATCAATAATACCCAATGGTCTCTTCATCGATCTATCCGCCATTTGTAACCTCATGGAAGTCGGCCTAGGTTGCCCAATACCCAAGGTTTTGAAAACTGACTAGGGCATCAAATTGATACTAGCTCCCAAATCACATAGAGACTTGGCAAAGTCCGCACTCCCAATGGTGCAAGGAATGGTGAAAGCACCGGTATCTTCAAGCTTCAGGGACATTGAATGCACTATAACACTAACTTGGTGAGTCATCCTTATAGTTTCACAATCCATAGAACGCTTCTTTATGACCAAGTCTTTCATGAATTTTGCATAGCCAAGCATTTGTTCAAGAGCCTCCACGAAAGGCACATTAATAGATAAGCTCTTCATCATGTCAATGAACTTTTTAAACTGATTCTTATTCTCTTGCTTCGCGAGCCTTTGAGGATAAGGTGGAGGTGGCCTTGGCAAAGGAGCCTTGGCTTTTGGTACAACCGGCTCCGACATGTCTATTATGTGTTCCCTAGACGAGTTCACATCATTTTGAGTTTTCACCTTGACATCTTAAATATCAATCTTCACTTCATTGTTCGCATTTTCATCAACCACATCTTCAACTACCAAAGGGACTTCATCTTCTTGCAACTCAATATCATCACCCAAAACTTGCTTTTGCTTAGAGGCATTCACATCACCGCCTCTCCCACTTATTGTTGTAACCGCCATAACATGATTGTTCCCACCCTTCGGGTTCACTACCGTATCACTTGGTAAAACATCCTTAGGGCGAGTATTTAAAGACTGAGAGATTTGACCTAATTACACCTCCAAGTTTCTGATAGAGGTATTGTGGGAAGCCAACTATGCATCTGAATCCGCATTCTTGTTCATCATTTGTTCGAATATCATTTCAATTCTACCCAAATCATTACTAGAAGAACTAGGACCTTGAGATGGAAATGGGGGTGGATTGTTCGGTTTTTGGTACATTGGGGGCCTTTAAAAGCCTTGCCCCCGGTTTCCTTGGTTCCATTGTTCCATCCACTTTGATTGTTATTGCCACCCCAATTGTTGTTATTACCATTCCAATTCCCTTCGTTGCTTTGATTGTTGTTCTGATTGCCCCAGTTATTGTTTTGGTTGTTGTTCCCCCAATTACCACTGTTTTGTTGTTGATTGCCCTAATTGCCTTGAGGTCTCCATTGTTGTTGGTTTGAAGAGTTTCCCCGTTGGCCTTGATAATTATTCACATATTGAACCTCTTCACTTGAGGTACAAGAGGCACCTCATCATCTCCAACATCATCTACCTCCTCCCCACAATCACATTTCCAAGAGGGTCATTAGCGTTGTTCGCTGCCATTTTGGTACCTGAGTAGTGACACAAACAAGTTAGTAACAAAGAAGGAATGAAGAACAATACACAAAACTAACTAAATAGATAGCCAAAACCGTTAACTCCCTGGCAACGGTGCCAAAAAAGTGATCGCGGCATACTCCGCACTACTAATTAAGTAGCGAGAGAGGGTCAGAGCAACTTTTACCTGATTTTGGGTCGAGATCGATATCCACAGAGAGCTAGAAATTGGAATCGAGTATCTATCTAGTTTAGGATTGCGTATGTGTTCCAAATTACACTTCGAATCATTTTTGGGGTTTTTGATTTGATAATACTCTTATCCAACTATAATAGTAAATGAAACTAGATTAAGCTAAGAGTTAAACTAAAAGGGGTTGTTCAAATGCTTTAAAAGGCACTAGGGTAGTGACTTTCACCAAGGTGGTTAATTAACGGGTAATTGAATCTAAGACACGATTGACATAGTTGGGGAGTATAATATAACCGTTGCATGACTTTACCCACTCTACACCTCTCGGTGGTTCGAGTGATTTTGCCCTAATTGACTTTCTCAAGACCAATTGGTTATGCACATTTGCACAAGAAACTAGGGTTCAAGTCGGGTATTACTCTCTCGAGGTTTAACCCTTTAATTGGAGCTATAAATCTCTTGAGTATGCCCCAATTCCTTGTTGGACCAATTTCGGAGACTTAGACTCTCTTTCTCAAGAAGAGCCCAAGTCAACTAAACACAAACTAGTGTTTTCAACCACTAATTTAACAATTAACCATGAAATTGCCCAAATATCAAACACCCATAGTCAATCTAGCCCTAAATTACAAGACCCATCAATTACCCACACTAGGGTTGAGCTACAACCCTAACCTATGGGTCTAGCTACTCATAATTGAAGAGGAAAAGCAAGAAATAGATGAAGAACAACTCATATTAATTAATTACTAAGGTAAATAACAAGATTCAATGATGAAAAGTAGATAAAATTGCCCAAAATGGCTAAGAAAGTCGAACCCATGAGCGCAACTAAGTGCTTACAATATATGATGCCCTAAAAATGGAAAAAGAAGCTATTTATACTAAGCTAAAAAATATGGACAAAAATACCCTTGCGGGGTTAGTGCGAACAACACAAAATGGAGTGCGGCCGCACTAGGCTCTGAACTTGAAACTACAGCTCTCTGAACTCGGGCGATGTGGACCGCACAAAATGGTCTGCGGCCGCGGAGGCTTCTAATGCGGTCCGCACAGAATGGACTGCGGACCGCATTGGCTTGGAACTTCACATCTGGCATCTCTCTGATCCTTGGGTCTGCGGACCGCACTAAATCAAGTACGGCCGCATTAACTCTAGTGCGGACCGCACAAAACCTAGTGCGGCCGCATTGCCTCTTTGCCTGGAAATCAACCTCTCTGAATCTCCTAGTGCGGACTACACAGAATGTTGTACGGCTGCACTGGCCTTGTTTTGCCTGAGTTTTGTCTTGTCTTGGTACTTGTACAAGTTTCACTCCTTTTGAGCTGATCTTTGACATCTTGTCACTTTGTTGATCAAACCTGCAATCAAGCACAACTTGTGAGCCTTTTGGGACTATTTTCCATGAATTTCTAATCAAAGCATACGCAAGGAGTATAAAATGCGTTAAAATCCCTAGTTATCATTAAACTTCATCACTGTCCAGTTGGACAAGAATTTGACCTATGAGGAAGAGCCGGTAGTTATTCTAGACCAACAAGTTCATCGGTTGAGATCAAAGAGTTATCCTTTAGTTCGAGTGCAGTGGAGAGGTCAGCATATTGAGGCAACTACCTGGGAGTCCGAGTCCGATATACGAAGTAGATATTCCCACCTTTTCCCCAACTCAAGTACTTTTATATGTCCGTTCGAGGATAAATAATTATTTTAGAGGTGGAGAATGTGATGACCTGATAGGTCATCTTATGATTTTAAACCAAGTTCTGTGTTTCGAGGCCTTTAAAACCTTAATTTATCCCTCCTCGATTTGTGTGCATAGTCCGGCGTGATTGCGAAAAGTTTTTTTGTTGAAAGTTGATAAAAATAAGGATTTTTGCTTAAAACTTCATTGAGTTGACTTCGATCAACATTTTGGTAAACGGACCCGGATTTGTATTTTGACAGTCCCGGTGGGTCTGTATCAAAATATGGGACCTGGGCGTATGCCTGAAATTGGATTCGAAGGTCCCTAGCCCGAGTTATAAATTTTTGTTAAAAATTGATATCTGAAACATTATTGGTTTTTAAGAAAAATATTGATGTTTGATCTTGTTGGCATCGAGTCCGTATTTTGGTTCTGGAGCCTGCTACAACAATAACAACAAACCCAATTTGATCCCAACAAGTGGGGTCTGGGTAGGGTTGTCTGTACATAGACCTTACCCCTACCTAATGCTACATGTTCAATATAAATTTGGTAAGAAACGGAGTTGGTTTGATATGATTCGGACGACCGATTTGTGAAAATAGGAATTTTGAAGTGTTCTTGAGAATTTCATGTGATTTGGTGCTAAATTCGTGGTTCTAGGTGTTATTTTGGCGATTTGATCACGTGGGCAAGTTCGTATGATATTTTAAGACTTGTGTGCATGTTTGTTTTGGAGCCCCGAGGGCTCGTGTGAGTTTCGGATAAGCTACAGAGTGTTTCGAACTTGGAAAAATTTGATGGTGTAACTAAGCAGGTTGCAGGCCTGCAAGATCAGGATCATAATTGCGACCTCTGAGGGGTCCGCATTTGCGAGCTAATTCTCACATTTGTGAGGAGAAGCTGGGCCATCAATTTTCGCAATTGCGAACTTTCCTCGCATTTGCGAAGGAAGTCTGAGAATGGCAGGGATTGCAATTGCGATCAATTAGTCGCAATTGCGGAAGGTTAGGCTCGCATTTGCAAGACTTTCTTCGTATTTGCGATGAAAGCAGGAATGGGGAGTCCTTCGCATTTGTGATAGGTTATTCACATTTGCGGGGCTCGCATTTGCACACCCCGGGTCACAAATACGACACCTGCAACTGATCAAAATGACTTTTGGACGGGATTTTTCATTAATTCTTCAAAATTTCAAAACCTAAAACACAAGAGGCGATTTTTCAAAGACTTATTCTTCCCAAAATCATAAGTAAGTGATTCTAAACTAGTTTCTTTCAATCTTTCACTTCATTTTACAAGATTTCAACCTAGAATCCAAGGTTTTTCATAGTGGAATTTGGGATTTTGGGCAAAAACTAGAAATTTGATAAATTGGGGATTTAGACCTCAAATTGAGGTCGAATTTCCAAAACCAATTACATATCCGGGCTCGGGGTAAATGGGTAATTGGGTTTTGGTTCGAATTTCAGTTTTGGACTAAGCGGGCCCAGGTGTTGACTTTTGTTAACTTTTTCAATAATGGCCTAAATTGAATTCTTATCGATCGTGGGTGATTCCTAAGGTTTATTTGAAAAGTTTGGTTGATAATTTGCTAGATATTGTTGGTTCGGAGGCGTGTTTGAAAGGCAAAAATGTAATTGAGCTTTGAGTGGCCTTTGGAGAGAGATAAGTGTTGTGTCTAAACTTGACTTGAGAAAATTAGGAACCCTTGGATTTTGTGTTATGTGAAATCCATGTGAGCGGTATATACAAGGTGACGAGTGCTTATACGCCGCCGAATTATCTGTTTTTCCTGATTTAACATTTTTCCTTAATTGTTTTCCCTCATATCTTATTTGTTACATGCTCTAAATGCTTTCCATGCTTAATTGCTACGTGTTAATCAATGTTTTCTTTCGTTAACCATGTTAGCTCTTTTCATAGTTTTACCTAATCCCTTTTAGTTTGCTTAATTCGATTTGTTTGTACCTTTTTAACTGTAAATTGCTGGTTTGGTCTCGCTGTGTAAAATTATTTGTGTAGATTCTATATTGAACAAGATTCCTTTTCTTGGTTCAGTTTGGTATTTATTTATGGTAAAGGCCTTGTGATTTTGCCTATTGATTTAACAGTGTACATTGACTGTTTGGTAGTGATATGGTGGGATCGGGTTGCACGCTGCAACATGTGTAATAAGGAAGGATTGATATGGTGGAATAAGAGTGAATATGTATATACCGTGGGATCGGGTTGCACGCTGCAACAGGTGGAATAAGGATAAATTGATATGGTGAAATAAGGGTGAATTATGATATTGATATTGATATATGGTGGGATCCGGTTGCACGCCACAACAATATATATATATATATATATATATATATATATATATATATATATATATATATATATATATATATATTATTTACTGTTATTGATATTGTTATGGTGGAATAAGGGAGGATTATGTGCTGTCTGGTGGGATCAGATTGCGCGCCGAAACAACCTATATGTTTCTATTTCTTGAGCTGCATTGTTTTCCGGTATTTTTATTTGAGCTGGTAGAAATTGGTAAATTTTAGATGACTGGTTTATTTTCGAGGCTGTGGCTATCATTTCATATTGGTTGTTTAATTTTTGTACTGTAGTTCAATTATTTTGTCATTGTTATAGATTGCGTACAAGTTTCAGCGTAGGTGACCCGCCTTAGCCTCGTCACTACTTCATGGAGGTTAGGATCAGCACTTACCAGTACATGGGGTCGGTTGTACTGATACTCCACTCTGCACACTGTGCAGATTTTGGAGACGGTCCTAGCGGCGATTATTAGGGATCCAGAAGATAAGTACAGATGTCTCCGTACGGATCCGCCAGACTCTACTAAGTTTGCTCATGACTCGTGAGATCTATGTAACCTAGTGCTCTGATACCAACTTGCTACCAGTGAAATTAAAAACGCACTTAAAGCGCAAAAAAGCGCTAAAGCGAGGCACATAGACTGTTCAGTGCTTCGCACTACCTCAAGCGAGGCTTACGTGCCAAAGGGACCCTTTAGATACCCTTTTTTAAATTATAAAATATCTCTCACCAATCCCTAAGCCAAGCCTTTTTTAAAATAGCCAATAAGCTACTAAATCATTAAATAAGGAAAGAAATCACAGTTCCCAAAAAAAAACAAAAAAGGAATCAATAGAAGTATAAGAAGGGGAGTTGAAGAAGAGCAGCAGAAATCGGCAAACTCAACTAAAACAGTGTCAAAGCATTGCAGCAGAAGAATCCTTTATCACAACACGTATGCTTCTTTTCTTTCTCTGTTCTCTCTTATACTTCTACTTCTTCTACTTCTTCTCTTTTTGCTTTTTGACTTTTTCTACATTAAAGAAGTGGTTTGACCTTGACTGTTTATTTCTGGTTCAGTTTTTTATTTTTTAACTTTCTGATAAAGCTTAAATAAATTTTAGAGGTGTTGTTGTATACTTGCATTGTGTTTTGTCTTTGTAGAGAATGAATGGGAGTATGAGACACTTGTCACCATAAAATTCTTTTAACTTTTATAGTGGAGTTATCAGTGGGATGAGTATTGAGTCTATATAGAAACACCTGTAAAAATAAATTAGACATGGCCATAGTGGTGGACCCCAGAAGGGCCAATACATGTGAACTAAAGTGATCTCTTTTACTTTTAAATAATTTACACAAATTGTTTCACTATGTTTTGTAGCTTTCTAATTTGTACCGGAGCTGGACTACTTTATGATGGAATTAAAATTGTTAAATATGATTCTTTTATCACATGCAACTCTGATTGTCAACATTTATATTCTTGTTGTATATTTTAATAATATAAAACTTGTAATATTTGCATGTAAAATGCATAACATATTATTTAAATTTTATTTCAGATATAAAAATGGCAGAGGACTTGTCCAAAGGCAGTCGTAGGGATCCTAGTTGGAAATATAACTATTTGAAAGATCCTAATGACACTACAAGAGTCACATGCAATTTTTGTGGAAAAACAACAACAGGTGGAATTAATCGGGCAAAACAACATTTGATTGGTAATTTTAGAAATGCAGCGAAGTGTACCAAATGCCCAGAGGAGGTTAGAGAGGAATTGAGAAGTTACATGGAGGAAAAAAATATGAAAGGAAATTTATACTAATGACTTTTCTGAATTTGATGAGTTCGATTATCATGATGATGTTGGTGGAGAGGAATAACTTTCAAATATCATTCATAGGAAAAGAGGTGGAGAAAACGTTACTAGTGGCTCTAATAAGAAATTGGCCAAGGGAAAGGGACCTATGGATGTGTTACTACAAAAGCGAGGAACACTTAGGCAGAATAATATCAAAGATTCGTGTGATAAAGAGGCAAGAGCAACGACTATTCAAAAAATTGCTCGCTTTTTTAATGATGCGGGGATCCCATTCAATGTTGCTCGCTTAAAAAGTTTTAAGGATGCAGTCGAGGCTATAAGAAGGTATGGACCAAACTTAAAGCCTCCAAGCTACCACGAATTGAGGGTTCCCTTACTTAGGAAGGAGGTAGGGTTGACCGATGAAATTGTAAACAAGCATAGGGAAGAATGGGTAAAGTATGGGTGTTCTATTATGGCTGATGGATGGAAAGATAGAAAACAAAGAACTTTGATAAACTTTTTGGTGAATTCTCCATACGGTACAGTGTTTTTGGAGTCAATAGATGCATCCTCATTTGTTAAGACCGGAGAAAAATTATGTGAATTGCTTGATAGATATGTGGAGCACGTTGGAGAGTAAAGCATGATTCAAGTTATAAGTGATAATGGTAACAACTTTGTATTAGCTGGTAAGAATTATTGCTTTGACCATTTTATTTATGTGTTTTACTTTCTAATATCAATTCAAACTTCTAGTTTTTAAATATTAACATATCTATTTACTCTCTGTGGTATAGGTCAACTGTTACAGAGAAAAACAAAGTACATATATTGGACACCTTGTGCATCCCATTGTATAGATCTTATGTTAGAAGACATAGGGAAGATTCCAAACATCAAGAAGACCATCCAAAGAGCAATTGCCCTTATCGGTTTCATTTATGGGCACACAGGAGTCATAAATATGATGAGAGATTTCACAAAAAATAAAGAGTTGGTGAAATGTGGGATTACTCGATTTGCAACAAGTTTCCCGACTTTGCAACGGTTGCATTGTCAAAAAACTAATTTGCGGGCAATGTTTACATCTGAATGTTGGGTGAATAGTACTTGGTCGAAGACTTCAAAGGGAAAAAGTGTAGCTCATTCTGTCTTGATGACTACATTCTGAAACCAGGTTGTTTATATTTTGAAGATAATGGGGCCTCTTGTTAAAGTGTTGCGATTAACTGACAATGAGAAAAAACCTGCCATGGGATACATTTATGAAGCTATGGATAGAGCTAAGGAGGCTATTGTGAAAGCATTTAATGGGAATTCTGCGGAGTATAAAGATATCTTTAAAATCATTGATGAAAGATGGGCATGACAGTTTCATCATCCATTACATGCAACCGGGTATTATTTAAATCCTGGGTACTTTTATCAGAATCCAACCGTTGAAAATTGTAAAGAAGTAACTAATGGGTTGTATGCTTGTATAGAAAAATTGGTTCCAAGCATTGAATTGCAAGACAAGATCATATCTGAGATACCACTTTATACTAGAGCTGAACAACAATTTGGTCTTCCAATCGCAAAAATATCAAGAACGACAAGATCTCCTGGTTAGTGAAAATATTGACGTATAAATTCTTAATTATTTTTTTATGTTTAAATTCTATTTATTTACATTAAGTTACAAATTAAAATGATTGTCTACAATCTACATAATACTTTTTACAGTTGAATGGTGAAATTTATATAGAAATTCAGCTCCATATCTTCAAAAGCTAGCCATTAGAATTTTGGGCTTAACAGCTAGTTCTGCTGGGTGTGAGCGTAATTGGAGCGTGTTTGAGCATGTAAGTATTCATAATGGTATACTTTTTTTCTATTTTTCTTTGCATTATTAATCAATTAGACTATATTACTCACATTCGTGTTATATATGCAACAGATACATACCAAAAAGAGTAAAGATTGGAGCATCAAAGACTGAATGATCTAGTGTATGTTAAGTACAATCGTGCATTAAAAGTTCGTTATGACTTGCGGAGTGTCATTGATCCAATCTCATTGGATTACATCGATCACAACAATGAGTGGTTGATCGGGAAAATGGGTGTTAATGTTGAGGTAGAAGATGAATTGGTGTTTGAGGATGACAGCTTAACTTGGGGTGATGTAGCAAGAGTGTCAGGGAGTGAAGACATGTTGACATACACAAGGCGACAAAAGAGACAATCCGAAGTTATAACTAATGCCTCGAGCTCTCGGGCTCCACGTGCTGATGTAGTTGAAGATGAGAATGATTTCGATGACTTACACGAAGAAGAGATTGAAGGCTATATGTCGAGTGATACCGATGAGGGTCACCCTTCTAAGGAAAATTACATAGAAGAATATGATTATATTAGTGATTAGAAGTAATATGGTTTAGATTTTCATATTGAAGACTTAAGTATGGGTTTAGCTTTCATATTAAGACGAAGTATGAGTTTATCTTTTCATATCTTTACATATTAGGTAGTTTTATCCTTATTGCACTTTTTTAGTGAAGCCCTCGCTTTAAGTGCGCTTTGCGCTTTAAGCCCCAGCAGGGCTTTAGCGCCTTTTTGCGCTTTTCGCTTTTGACAACACTGCTTGTTACGACCTGGAATTCCCACCATCGGGACCGTGATGGCGCCTAATATTTCACTTGTTAGGCAAGTCAACGTTAGAACAATCTACTCCTTTTAACAGTTTAAATCAGATATTAAAGAAGAACTGATTAGCAATGCGGAAGTTGAACTAGCCAAATATCTATTACAATTCCCTGAACCTGATGTCGCAAGTGCAAGAACTACTAGAGTAATACACATAAGGGTCTAAAATAAGTAACAAGTTGTTCGAATGAAAGTACACAGCTAAATAGACAGAGGATGGGGACTTCAGGAGTTGCGGGCGCTGAACAGCTGTACCTCAGGTCTTCGCGAATGTCCAATCCGAGTATTCTATCATTGTTGATTGAAATCTTCTATTCTGTTCTCTTGCATATGGCAAGGACGCATACTGCATCTTCAGTGGAGTAGCAGCCAGAGCCTCTAGCAACTCCTATAAGGGGCAAGGGTCGAGGTTGTGCCAGAGGCCAAGACAGGGGCAGAGCTCAGCCCCGAGCTCGAGCAGCAGCACCAGTGGTGGAGTCTCAAGTAGAGTTTGATAAGGAGGTTCCAGCCCAAACTCTACCTGTCGGACCAGCTCCGCTCCCAGAGGGGTTTATCGCCACCCTAGTGCTTCAGGATGCTTTGGTCCGTCTAGTGGGCCTTATGGAGAGTGTTGCTTAGACCGACATGTTTCCTGCAGCACCAATCATCTCTCGGGCTGGGTGAGGAGTCCATACTTCCGCTACTCACACTCTAGAGCATATGGCTTCCCAGTTTAAGACTCTAGCGGCCCAGCCAGTGGGGACAATTTCGCCGGGTGTAGCAACACAGATTGGTGATGGATCAACTATGTCTTCTAAGGCTTTGTGGAGGTTGGATAGGTTTACCAAGCTTTTACCAGTTCACTTCAGCGGTGCATCTTCAGATGATCCCTAGAACTATTTGGACACCTATCATGAGGTGTTACGGAACATGGGGATAATGGAGACCAATTGGGTTGACTTTGCTGCATTTCATTTGTCGGGTTCCGTCAAGAAATGGTGGAGGGATTATATGTTGACCAGACCAGCTGGGTCGCCTGCTCTTACTTGGGACCAGTTCTCTTAGTTATTTCTTGAGAAGTTCCTTCCTATCACTCAGAGAGAGGACTATCGGAGGCAGTTCGAGCGTCTTCAGTAGGGTTCTATGATTTTCACTCCGTATGAGACTCGTGGAGGTCAGGCCGCTAGAGGTGGAGGTCAGACCGTTAGTGGTGGAGGCCAGGCTGCTAGAGGTGGAGGCCAGCCAGTAGGAGGCCGTCCTAGAGACATGGTTCAGAGTGGTAAGCCCTAACCCCGATGTTATGCTATTCCAGCCAGGCCTGAGGCTGAGTCTTCTAAGGCGGTTATCACAGGTATGGTTTCAGTTTGCAATAGTGATGCCTCAGTTCTATTTGATCCGAGATCTACATATTCATACGTGTCATCCTATTTTGCTTCATATTTGGTTATGCCTCTGTTCCCTCATATTTTTCAATTGTATATATATATACTTTCAAAATAGTACATTTGCATCATCATTTTGGTTTATAAACCTATACATGCATTTTCTATAATTGTTTCATAATTTGTAGAGCTTTAAATTGATTTTTCTGCATTTAAATTACTTGAATAATTATTAATTATTCCTTCAAATTATTTTATGATGACTTAATTACCTAAAATTATTATTTGCACCTATAATATATGTTTCAAATATTTTTTTACTTCATTTTATATAATTATATTTATATTTTCAGCCATTCACTCAATTTTTGTAGTAATAGCCTACATTCTTACATAAATGCTCTTTATTTATGTTATTTATTTTAAAGTAGTATTTTATATTTTTATAATACTAAATTATTACATTTAATCATTTTAGTGCATAAATAATATTTTCACTTATTTATCAAGTATTTTTATAAATTATTTTTGTGTATTTAAATAATAGCCTAGTTTTAAAACAAATTTTGGACCAAACAAACCCCAAGTCTCTGGTCCAACCCCTCAAAGCCCAATCTAAACGACCCCTGCAATTAGCCGGTCGGTAACCCGTTCCATAAATCCGACCCAACCTTTTTTTTAAACCCTCTAAACCTAGGGATCATTATCCCAACCTCGCCATTTTTGAACTCTCTCTGTCTCACCTCTCTCTGAAGAACCCTAGTGCTGCTGATAACTAGGAATTTTGATACATTTTATACTCCTTCTTGCTTATATTGTGATTAGAAATTCATATAAAATAGTCCCAAAGGCTCACAAATTGTGCTTGATTGCAGGTTTGATCAACAAGATGACAAGATGTCAAAGATCAACTCAAAAGGAGTGAAACTTGCACAAGTATCAAAACAAGGCAAAGCTCAGACAAAACAAGTCCAGTGCGGCCGCACACCATTTTGTGTGGTCCGCACAAGTGTGGTTCAGAGAGAATGATGTTCAGGCAAAAAGGGAAATGCGACCACATTAGGTTTTGTGCGGTCCGCACTGAGATCAATGCGGATGCACTCGATTTAGTGGGGTCCGCAGTGAGAAGGATCAGAGAGTTGCCAATTCAGAGTTTCAAGCCAATGCAGTCCGCGCTCCATTTCATGCGGACCGCACTAGAAGGCTCCGCGGCCGCACTCCATTCTGTGCGGTCTGCATTGCCTGAGTTCAGAGAGTTCGAAGTCTAGAGCCTTAGTATGGCCGCATGTGATTTTGTGCGGTTTGAACTAACCCCGTAGGGTTATTTTTGTCTAGATTTTTTAGCTTAATATAAATAGGTTTTTTTCCCATTTTTAGGTTATCAGATAGTTTTCTCTCATAGATGCGCTCGTAGGTTCAAATATTTTAGCTATTTTGAGCAATTTTATCTTCATTTCAACATTGAATCTTCTAGTTTATCTTAGTAATTAATTAATATGAGTTTTTCTTCATCTATTTCTTTGTTTTCTTCTCTAATTATTGTGAGCACGTGATTTTTGCCCTACAAGAACTACTCCCAGAAAAAATTCAAAATAAAATAGTTGTGTATTGCTTGTGATTTATTTGTATTTGTCTGTGCATGTTTATTCTATTTTTACTACTGAAAAATACAAAAATATATGTGTTGCATTTACAATTTAGGATTAATTAACCAGTGATTTATTTTACGAAAATGAAAATAAAAAAAATAATGTACTTCGCATTTTTAGCATTTAATGTTGAATTGTGTGATTTCCAAATTAATTGGCATTTAATTATATGTGATAATTGTTATTAGAAGATAATTAGTATTTTTAACTTGATTTATAATTTTAGAAAAATAATTTAGGAAGAAAATGAAAAGAAAACAAAAATGAAAATGGAAGAGAAATCGGACTGGGCCATGATAATTTTGACCAAATCCAGCCCAAACTTTGTGTCTAACCCGGTCCAATTGATCAGCCCACTCAGACGTCCCAAACGACGTCGTCTATGCCACTTTCAATCAGTGCCGTTGGATTCCCAAATCCAACCCAACCCCGTCCCATAATCCGATCTCTTAATGAGACCAAACGACACCGTTTTATTTAAGTAAATTAATCCGGGCCCTCGATCTCTCTTGATCGAACGACCAAGATCAAACCAACCCCCCCACTATATAAGTTCAATCTCGTACCTAGCCCCCCCAAGCCAAACCCCCCCTAACCTCTTCGTTTCTGAGCTTCAGAGACCAAACAGACCCTCTGCCTCTTACCACAGTGCTCCGCCCACCGGAAATCGCCTCACGGCGGTTTCGGTGGTCCAAACGACCCCATCTTTTCAACATTGATTCCCCTCGACCCCCCATTCCGAATCCCTAACTCTTATCCCTCGAATCCCAGCCGTGTGCTTCGAATATTAGATCGAAAATCAAGCCGGAATCCTAAATCATCCAATGGCCTCCAATTTCACACCACAGCTTCTCCAAGACTCCATCGTTCCAATCCCATACTCATTTCCCTTCGAATCATCCCCCAGCTTCTCGAATCTTCAATTGAAGATTCGAGCAAACCACGAACCAAAACCAATCCACCCCAAATTCATACCCTGGCACCCCTGACCTCTCTCGTGTCCAAACCACCTTTGGTTTGGGTCGAATCTGGCTAGAAACACTCGAACCCCAAATCGAAATGTAAGAACCCTAGAAAACCAAAACTGGTTTCTGTCCGAAATTGAAGGGAATTTGGGTGTTTAACTGACCTTAGTCGAAGTGTTCTCAGTCGAGAACACTCGATTAAGGTCCGTTTGACCTCAAAAAGTTCAAGTCCGAGCCAATTCAAGTCCGTCTATTCTCTATTCCATTTAAGGTATTTTTCCTTCTTTCCTTTTATTCTATTTTGATGTTTTAAACGTCTGTTTATTTGTTTAGTATTGTTATATTAATTTTTCAATTTTTGTCGATTGTTCTGTTCTTCTCCCTCAGACCTTTTTATTTGGTCGAATTTGTTTCTGCTCGTTGTTGTGTATAATTATAGGCTGTGTAATCGATTCGAATAAGTTTCGTCGATTAGTTAAGTCTTATTGTAAGTCCTTGTTCTTGTCAATGCCGCTTGAATTGCCTGATTATCTATTTCTGATTGATTGCTGTCAATTGTTGTAGGCAATCGGTTAATTAGTTATCGTCGATTAATTCAGTTTTATTAGTAGTTTCGTCAAATGGTTTGAGGTCGAATGTTGTATGTGCTGATCTTTAGGCAATTAGCTTTAGGGTATTGTCAATAGGCTGTCAATGATCCTGCATTCATGTTGATTTTGTTTCAGTTTCAACTTCAGTTTTAATGATTCTGTTGAGTTCTGTGTTATGTTAGTTTGGTTTTGATTTAAATTCAGTTTATTGGTTTTAATTGGAATTCAACCTTAGTCATTCAGTTGTCAGGAGGATTGGTTATAGCTGTTAATCAGAATTAGTCTTAGATAATTGTTAGCCTGAACAGATTTTAGAGTTAAAGGTTTTAATGCAGATGAATAGATTGTATTAGGGCAGTAATATTAAGGGGTTTCAGGGGTGATTTGGGAATGGAATAGTTAGGATAATATTTTAATGTTAGTGTCTTGTTAGTGGGGTATTAAATGTCTTTAAATTAATAAGTTAATGGGGAACAAGAGGGAATTGGGGATGAAAATAAGGAAAAGTATTCCTTAGTGGGTTTTTAAGTGGAAATACGCAGATTTTTGTTTGATGGGGGGTCGGGTAGTTAAGAGTGGGTAGGTCTGTAATGGTTATAAAAGGAGAAGGCATTTGGACAGAATAGGGTTTTTTTTTTTGAAAAGAGAAAATCAGTTCCTTTTCAAGCTTTTGAGTCTGGTTTGGGCTTTCTTTTGAGAGTCAGTGTTATAGAAATAGAGAGAGTTCTTGGGAGTTTCACTAATCCTGAAGAAATCAGTTGATTGCTAGCTACTGGAATCAGTAGTGTTTTCTACTTAGTTTTCCAGTAGGTTTTTGGTTTCAGTCGAGACCTTCTCGGATCAGTTTGAGTGTTTTGTTGCTATGGTATGTTTCTAGGGTCAGTTTGAAGGTCATTTGGGTTTATTCGAATCGGTTTTGGGTTAATCTATTCATCATGTTGACTCAAAACATTTCTGAACTCTTCCTGGATTGATAAATATGTTTCTAGGCTGAGCTGGTTCTGTTTGGGGCTGTTTGGAACTTCAAATTGCTGGTGGTATTGCTATTGCTACTGTTGCTGCTGACCTTCCTCTCTTCTTCTTCTTGTATTCCAATTCCAGGTACACTTTTCGAATCGCCTTGATGTAGCTCCTTGAAGTTGGAAAAAATGGAAATATTCACAGATTTGTGTTCATTTGTAGGCTGCCTGTTGTTTACAATTAGATGAATTGTTAGTTAATTATACCTAGTCGATATTGATTATGTGTTTTTGTATTATGTGAATAGTGGATACACACAGATTGTAATTAAGAGCTACTGAACTGCTATGCTCATGTTGACATGCTGTTAGTTTACAAATTTGAGCTGTTAGGTTGTCAGTTTGCTTTACCATAACAATTAGTACTAGATGAAGTTATTTGAACTCTTGATTTGTTCTGCTATAAGTGATTCATGTCAAAGTGGGCAACTAGTTAGGGACAATAATTTAATTAGAAATAGAAGCATCAGAATGTTCGAATGTGTGCTGGTTTGTTTTGGGACTACTTGAATTCATGGCTATCTAGCAACCGCTTTAGTATAGATAGTGCTCACTTTAGTATAGCACTATTCTGTTAAAAAATCAAATTCAGAAACATGATTGGGGTTGCAAGTGTATGATGGGTCATCAAGTTTGATTTCGAGTTAAGCTTAATATCAGTAGGCATCAACAGTTTAGGCTAGTAATATCAGTAGGCATCATCAGTAACTTGTTTAAAATAAGCAGGCACCATTAGCACTGACTAAACAAATCAGTCATGATAACTAGATATGAATAAGTAGTTAATTTGAACGAGCGTACGTCGTAGTGTTTTATTATTATTTGGTAAACACACTCTGGAGAGTTGGAGTAATTGTGGTGTGAAAATGCTTATCCCGCGATCTTCTCGGCCTAATCCTGTTCATTTGAACTAGGTTAGTCCTAGGCCCACTTTGGGCCACTGAAAATTCACGGTTGGCCTGCACGAATTTTATGGCTTGGGCTCTTTGGGCCCAAGACTGATATGGCAATTGGCATGTTAGCACTTAAAGATGGACTGGGCTTTTAAGTTAGGTAGTGGATTCAAATTAAAAGGTTCGTCCTTTCGTTTGGATCCGGACTTGAACTTGAGGCTCGATTTTGTAATATTAATTAATTAGGACTTTTCCTTTTTTTAGACAAATAAAGTAGAAAATTATAGATTGCTTTAGATTTGCCCTTTTAAAATAAAAATGATACGAGCCTCGCCGCACAAAATAAATAAATCACGGGACCCTCGTTAAATGTATATATTGATTGCTTAGATTTCGGGATGGGCCGTTTAGCGAATTTCATGGCTTTCCAAAAATAATAACGCGCTAGTCACTTTAGGCTCGCTTTTAATAATTTACTTTCTGAAACTCGGGTGCATATTTATGTGACCCAAATCCAAATCTCGACGGAGTCGAAATGTGTCGATAACCAAGGGTGCATTGATGTGACGTGGTTCGAGATGTATTTTTGCGACGTCGCAATTCTTATTAAAAATAACAATAATAAAAGCGGTAAAGAGTTTAAATTTGCACAGAGGTGCAACATGTATTAAAATTAGATAAATAAGCCGAATATGACAGTTGAGCGACCGTGCTAGAACCACGGAACTCGGGAATACCTAACACCTTCTCCCGAGTTAACAGAATTCCTTACTCGGATTTCTGATGCGCGGACTGTTAAGCAGAGTCAATATTTTCCTCGATTCGGGATTCAATCGGTGACTTGGGACACCACAAATCTCCCAAGTGGCAACTCTGACCTTTAATAATAAATCACGTCTCGATTGTCCTTTAATTGGAAAAAAACTCCCTCCGCGCCCCTTTGCGGCGGCGCGGGTAAAAAGGAGGTGTGAAAGCTCTGGCGACTCTGTTGGGGAGGCGAACCCATAATCTCTGGTTCAGGGTTCAAGAATTCGAGCTTAGATAAATTGTTATATTTGGTTTATGTGATTTTTACATGTTTGGGCCTAATGTGCTAAATGATGCTTTTACCGCTTTGATATTATTTGAACTGTATATAAACTGTGTCGAAACCCTTCTCTTCTTACCTCCGGGGATGTTGCTTGCTGGTCGAGACTCCTTATTCTGTTAGTGTCATACCTTGGAATAAGAAAGAGGCCGGACAAGTTACAAAGCCGGACGATCCCGCGGGTCCCCGGTACGTAGCCCCCTCCTCGATTCGAGTTGTCCGCTCAGGTACACAGTTTAGAACAAATACCCAGGTTACAAACCTAGAATAACTTAACTTCATGCTGGATCCCTAGTAGGAACGTTTGTTTGCATCATGTGCATTTGACTTTGGAGGCTCAACACAGGGGTTGGGTCTATCTAGGGCAGGTGAACCAAAACGACAAAAGACCACCTTGATGCATCCTACTTGCTACCTGTGCATTTGTTTGCTTCGGACTTGCATGCTGACCGGCTTTCGAATACTTTGAGGAAAGAGAGATAGAGGTAGTTAATCACCTGGTGAAAAAAATCAATGTCCAAATAGAGTCGAAACTCTGTCGAATTTTTGAAAAAAAAAGGTCTTGTTTATGAAAAATGGTTTTATTTGCCATTGAAAAGAGTCTTGTTTTCAAAAGAAGTTTGTTTTACCTACCCGAACTACTTCGGTTTGATTCTCACCAGATGTGAGATACGTAGGCAACCCTCATCGGGTCCAACTTCCCTTTTTTGCAAAATACCCCAAAAAATGTCAACTTTTAATTGTCAACGTAAATAAGTCGGGTGATGCCGTTTTTGGCAAGAATAGCCGAATGTTCCTGAAAGGGACGCCGAAAGGCTGACTTTGCATAAACATCCACTTTTAGTCATTTTTTGGATTTTTGACCGGTTGACTCACCCAGCCTCAAAATCTTCGTTCCCGAAGTGTTGAAAGGCCGTGTGCGGAACCGGATCTTCCTTTTAATCTGTGGAAAATTAAAAAATAGCCGATTTGTTGAGTCAAATAAAATTTTATTTCTTAATCACCTTAATAAATGTGCAGGATGAGCACAATGCAAAATGAACCTTTTTCAATAATGACTAAAATCCCTTTCAAATTGCGGTTATGGTGGGATGATTTAGGTGGTGAAGGGCAAGAAGAGGTCAAGAAATATCTAAAAGGACTTACGGGTTTATTGGAAATCCAGCCTCGGGGGAATATCATAAGAGCTTTGGTCACCTGCTGGGACCCGGCACACAATGTCTTCCACTTCTCCGATTTTGAACTCACTCCGACTTTGGAGGAAATAGTTGGGTATATCGGAAATGTTGAAGTTCCGTTGAGGCAAACATACCTGATTGCTCTAAGAGCTGTCACTGTGCATCGGTTTTTAGATTCGTTAAAGATACCCAGGACGGTCCATAACCCAAATTTGGCCGCAGGTTTTTGTAATCCGCGCTTCATATACGACAGATACGGTCATGTCGGAGGATTCAACAACCCGGGTAACAAGTTATGCAGCAAACGTAACCGTCAGAAATGGGACGAGCATAGACGAGTGGCTTTTATGATAACCTTTTTGGGCTTTTTGGTATTTCCAAGGAAAGACGGAAACATTGATCTGAAAATAGCCGGGGTCGTCAGTACCTTGCTCATTCAAGATAAAAGCACTCTTGCGCCTATGATAGTATCTGATATCTTCCGAGCTCTCACAGCCTGCAAAGCCAGAGGGAACTTTTTCGAGGGGTGTAACTTGTTGCTACAAATATGGATGACTGAGCATCTCTGCCACCGTTCCCAACTCTTGAGTTATGGCTCCTCGAAGAGAACTTGCATAGATAAATTCTACACAAGAATCAAGGGGGTCAGTCTACCCGAGGGAGTCACGGCATGGACATCATTCTTTCAGACCCTCACCGCCAGCCAAATACAGTGGACACTAGGATGGTTGCCTATTGACGAGGTCATCCATATGCCAGCAGCTAGGACCCACTTTCTATTGATGGGGCTCAAGAGCATTCAGCCTTACGCGCCATATCGGGTTTTGAGACAACTCGGGAGATGCCAAACAATGCCACAGGAGGAAGATCTTAGTGCTCAAGTAATTGAGATTAGCCCTGACGGACAGTTTCCTGAAGCAAGAGTCTGTCAGATCTGGAGTGAATGCCAATGTTTAAAAGCAGATACTTGCGTGCAGGATCAGGCCAAAGGCGAAGTGGCGCCAAGATACCTTACTTTGGTACATGAGAGAACTTGAGCACGAAAGGCCGGCTAAAAGACCCCATCTCCAGGAATTCGTTAAGGCATTGCAAGAACAGTGGGATTGGCTAGCTAAAGAGCATGAGTACAGGGTTACAATAGGCAAGTTGGAGAAGCAAGTTTTAGATTTGAAATTTGAGAGAGATTTGCATATCGCTGCAGATGAGGGAGAAAAGAGAAAACTAGCTCAGGAAAACGAGGTCCTCAAAGCTCAAATCCGGGAAATGAAAATAGCTACCAGAAACCCGAAGAGAAGCCAGGCTGATGAAAAGCTCATAAACGGTCTGAAGAAGAAAGTCCTCGAGTATCAAGAAGACCTGGAAAAATCTAAACCTGGTATAGCGAGGATACAATTGAAACGGATAAAGAAGACAGAAGGGCGAGCACGATCTATGCAACAAATGAAGAGGGACTACGAAAGGAACATCGCTATATTGATAGAAACAATATCCACTCTCGAAGAGCAGATCTTCAGACAAGCCCGAGATGCCAGAGCAGATAGGAAGCACTACTATGATCTAGTGGCCCGAATGGAGAAACAGATGAATGAGTTTCAGGATCAACTCCTTTACAACGTGCAAATGCAGAGGACGCGGAATCAACTAGAGCAACTGTTCATGGAAAGGGATAAAATCAGGGATAGAATTGAGGAGATTGGGCATTACATCACCATGAGGTGCCTAGCATGTGAGAAAATACCCCGTGATACCTTTTTTGCTTCAGTCATGGGTTACGTCTGCCGAATCATGGAAGAATTGAAAAGCTTGCAAAGGGGCCTTGCACCAAAGCCCGCGGAAAGGCAGAATGATGCCCCGTGGGCACCAAATTCAAAGCGTTAATGTACTCCTAGTTCAAATCTGTATTTTTCTATTTTCAAAAGTCTGTTGACTGTCCGTGTGTTTCCTTTTTGCATCAAATTATGCTAGTACTTCGGAGTCTGTATTTTGTTTTCCTTTTCCAAATGGGTAGTTTGTAATAGAAGTTTTAGTAATGAAATAAATTTTCCAAAAAACCGGTGTCTTTATTAGTGGTAGAACTACGCCCGGTCTGATTCATGCGGGGACATGATACGTAGGCAATCCACATAAGATTCGATCACCACTAAGAAGAAAAAGAGGAAAAGGCAAAGTGAATAAAAGAAAGAAATAAAAAGAGAGATAAAGAAAGCTTCAGAAACACTTAAACGAGGCACAAACAAAGTAAGCCGGAATGATGCATGCGGTCGAAGCAAAGACATGTTAGAAATGGTTAAACTGCCTAGGAACATTGCATCCCCCAACGTGAAATTGCAATATGTGTTAAACTCTAACGCTAACAAGTTTGTTGTTTATCCAGAGATTTCGAAACAGTTAGCTCGTTAGAACGTTCTGGCAGATTACCATTACCACACAAGATCTAAAGGGCCTATTCCGAAAAACATGTCTGGTTCGGACAAAAGTGTTGAAGAGGAAAAGACAGATATGCAAATGATGAAGGAGGAAGTAGACAGGTTGAGACAAGAGATAGCTGGGATGCACCTAGCCTGGGCTAGGGGACAAACATCACCAATCCCTCCTCCTACTCCTACCCTCTCACCGGCTCGGACTCCGGAACACCCTCTCACTGGTCCATCAACGAGCTTATCCATTGCCCAATACTATCAGGGGGAAACTTCCTATAATCCCCAAACTTCACCACCCAAACAGAATCCTCCTCCACCAACTGTTCCTGTTTTCATAGCACCTCCACCAGCCGCATTGCAAAAATCATCCGATGAACCAGTGTTTCAGGTTCACGACAACCAATACTATCCTCCCGAACTCACCTTTAAAGCACCCGAGCCATACACTTACACCCCTCACCTTGAGCTCCCGATGGAAACTGAGAGGCCGACAAAGAATCCGGAGCAAGACGAAGTACTTCGCAAAGTGAAAAGCCTGGAGCAGTCCTTTAGGAATATGCATGGATTGGGCAACCAAGTTAGTGTGGCCTACAAAGATCTATGTCCCTTCCCCGATGTTCAATTGTCGGCAGGTTTTAAGATGCCAAAGTTTGATCTATATGAGGGACATGGTGATCCCATGGCACATCTACGAGGTTTCTGTAGTAAGATGAGAGGGGCAGGTGGAAAGGATGAGTTGTTGATAGCTTATTTTGGTCAAAGTTTAAGCGGGTCCGCACTGGAATGGTACACGAGGCAGGATCCTAGCAGGTGGTATACCTGGGATGATCTAGCACAAGCATTCGCAGGTCACTTCCAGTACAACCTTGAGATTGTCCCTGACCATCTCACATTGCTGAAACTTGAGAAAAAGCCGGGAGAGAGCTTTAGAGAATTTGGGTTCCGGTGGAGAGAACAGGTAGCAAGAGTTGATCCTCCGATGAGAGAGGGGGAAATGGTGGACTACTTTCTGCAGACTCTAGAGCCAACTTACTTTGGTCACTTGGTGACGTCAGTTGGCAAATCTTTCAACGAGGTGGTGAAAATGGGCGGTATGATTGAATAGGGACTTAAGTCCAACAAAATCTTGAGCTATTCGGCAATCAAAGCAACAATCAGGCCATTCAGAGCGGCACGGGAGGTGCGTTTGGGGAGAAGAAAAGAGAAGAGGTCGCAACAATAGAGACAGGTAATTGGTCCAGATCGAGAGGTCCTTTTCCCCGCTACCAGGACAGACCCCATCACCCAAATTACCCACACACTTCAAATTACCCCCACAGCCCTACTACCTACCACAAGAACCACATTTCTCCGTCCATCAAGCCCATACATATACCCAGCCTCCGGCTCGCCCACAGTGGCGCGCGCCGGCTCCCCAAAATACCTATCTACCTCCACAGAATACATATCCACCTCCACAAAATATATATCCACCACCAAGGGCCTACAGGAATCCTGCAGGGCCAGGTTTCTGGGGGAATCAAGCTTTCAGAAATGAAAGGGTGCAGAGACAAAGAACATTCACTGAGTTGGGAGAAACCTATACTGCTTTGTTCCACAAATTAAGTCCGTTAGGTTTGTTGAGTCCTGTTGAGCCCAGATTGTCGAATCCCCTTCCCCAAAATATGGACCACTCGGTAAACTGTGAGTATTGTTCGGGGGCTCCCGGACATGATACCGAGAAGTGTTGGAAGTTGAAACGTGCAGTGCAATATCTTATTGACACCAACAAGATCGAGGTTCAGACACCGGAGGCACCCAACATCAATCAGAACCTGTTGCCAGCACACCACGAAACCCACATGATCGAGATTGTGCACGAAAGAGGAGAGCTAAAGAAACCCTCACAGACGGTGATGATGATCCGTGCCAGTCCAAAAGAAAAGTCGACAGGTGAAGAAGAGGTGGTACAGTTGGAAAAGGTAGACGTGAAGCCAGTAGTGGTGATGGGGAAGAGTTTGCCTGTTGTTGCAAAGAATCCAGAGCCGATCAAAGTAACGGTGCGAGGGGTACCAAGCAAGCCAGCATGCATAGGGCTAGTTGTCATGGAGCTACAGTAAAGCGATGACATGGAGCTACAGTAAAGCGATGGTAATGTACAAAGGGAAGGAGGTTGTGGAAGAAGTATGTGAGGCCAGGGCTTAACTCGTTCGGGAAGGTGTTTTGCTCCCGTAGAGTTAAGAAGGTCCAACCCAGCGGTGGTAAAGAAGCCAGTGACGGAGGCTGAGGAGTTTTTGAATAAAATGAAGGCACAAGACTACTCCATTGTGGAGCAGTTAAGAAAGACCCCAGCGCAAATTTCGTTACTATCACTGTTGATCCATTCCAGCGATCATTTCCAGGCACTGATGAAAATCCTGAACGAGGCCCATGTTTCGGATAAAATCTCTGTAAATCACTTGGAGAGGAAAGTGCACAAAATCTTTGAGGTAAACCGAGTGACGTTTTCTGATGATGAATTGCCAGCAGAGGGTACAGAATACAACAAAGTACTATACTTGACCGTGAAATGCGAAGACTCGGTGGTCACCCGAGTATTGATTGATAATGGATCAAGTGCCAACATCTATACTTTGACTACTCTGAACAAGCTGAAAGTTGATCATGACCAAATTCACAGGAACATCGTCTGCATCCGAGGTTTCGATGGAGGTGGTACCGACACGGTCGGTGATATCATACTGGGATTGACCATTGGTCCAGTGGAATTCACCATGGAATTCCAAGTGGTAGACGTGGCAGTATCATACAATTTTCTATTGGGGCGACCTTGGATCCATGTCGCCAAAGCAGTGCCTTCTACATTGCACCAGATGGTGAAATTTGAATGGGACAGGCAGGAGATAGTGGTGCACGGGGATGACGGTACAGGCATTGTGAGTGATGTTGTTGTGCCATTCATAGAAACTGATGACGACAAAGGTCCATGGGTGTACCAGGTTTTCGACGCGGTTTCAGTGGATAAAATTTCTGAAGGCGAGGACCTTCCACTTCCCAGGATTGCAGCTGCGACCTTCATGGTAGCCTCAGAAATGCTAAACAGTGGGTTTGTACCAGGAAAAGGTTTGGGGGTTGATATGCAAGGTATGGTCCAGCCAGTTTCTTTGCCCAAGAACCTGGGCACTTTTGGGCTAGGATTCAAGCCTACGGCAGCAGATGTAAGGCGGGCCCGAAAGTTGAAGAAGAAAGTTTGGGTTCTTCCCAAGCCAGTTCCACGTCTTTTCAGATCCTTTGTCAGAGCAGGTATCAGAAGGTTGTCAGTCTCCAAAATTCTCGGACCTCTGATTGGGATAGATGGAGATTTGAATCAGGGTTTTGAAAGGCTGTTCGCCGACGTCAACGTGATAGAAGCTGGAGAAGGTTCCAGTAGGGCAGATATACAGTTTGTGGGGCCTAGGGCCAATATCAACAATTGGACAGCTACTCCTCTTCCTACCCGGAGGGAGTCTTGGTAGTAGGCTCTGGATTTTCTTTCTTATTTTCTGGATTATTCCAGAGTTGTAATCCAGTTTTGTTTTATATTTGTATTCGACAAAAGCGTGAAACTCTGTTATCCCACATTTTAATAAAGTGAAAGTTTTCTCTCTTTATTTTGTTTTAATTTTGTTTTCTTCTTTTCTCTTTCTGAAGAGTTCTCTTTATACTGGTTCTAATGACATGGCATGCACAACGGATCTTCAACCTAGTCTAAAAAATCAATCTGATTCCGAACTAATTGTACAAAAGGTCGATTATGATATGAATTGGAATACGATGAGGATGAAGCCTTTGAAGAGATAAACAGAGAATTAAGCCAATTCGAAGAAAAACCCAAGCCCAATTTGAACGACACTGAAGCTGTCAATTTAGGGGATGCAGACGATGTCAGGGAAACCAAAATAAGCATCCACATTGAGCTGAACATCAGGAAGGAACTAATCAAAGCACTCATTGAATTCAAAGATGTTTTTGCATGGTCGTACGATGACATGCCGAGCTTAAGCACCGATCTAGTGGTTCACAAATTGCCCACTGACCCGGCATGCCCTCCCGTCAAGCAGAAATTGAGGAAGTTCAAGACAGATATGAGTGTGAAGATTAAAGAAGAAGTAACCAAGCAGCTGCAGGCAAAGGTTATTCGGGTCACTCGATATCCTGATTGGTTGGCTAATGTGGTGCTAGTGCCGAAGAAAGATGGGAAGATCAGAGTGTGTGTCGATTACCGCAATTTGAATAGGGCAAGCCCCAAGGACAACTTTCCATTACCCAACATCCATATCTTGATCGATAATTGTGTCGGACGTGAGATCGGGTCTTTTGTAGTTTGCTATGCTGGGTATCATCAGATTCTGATGGATGAAGAAGATGCGGAAACGACGGCATTCATTACGCCGTGGGGGACTTATTGCTACCAGGTAATGCCTTTTGGCTTGAAAAACACTGGGGCAACGTACATGAGAGCAATGACTATGGTGTTTCATGACATGATACACAAAGATATTGAGGTGTACATAGATGATGTGATCATAAAATCTAAGCATCAGGAAGACCACGTGGCAGACCTAAGGAAGTTTTTCCAAAGACTTCGAAGGTACGACATTAAGCTCAACCCGACCAAATGTGCATTTGGTGTTCCATCTGGAAAGCTGTTGGGATTCATCGTCAGTCGGCGAGGCATTGAGTTGTACCCGTCAAAAGTCAAATCCATCCATGAATTGCCACCGCCGAAGAACAAAACAGAAGTAATGAGTCTATTGGGAAGGTTGAATTATATCAGCAGGTTCATCGCTCAACTCACGACGACTTGTGAACCCATTTTTCAGCTACTGAAGAAAGATGCTGCGGTAGAATGGATGGCAGAATGTCAGGAAGCCTTCAACCAAATAAAGGGGTATCTATCAAACCCACCTGCGTTGGTCCCACATGAACCAGGACGACCGTTGATTCTTTATCTAACGGTACTGGAGAATTCATTTGGTTGCGTACTAGGGCAACATGATATCACAAGAAGGAAGGAGCAAGCCATCTATTATCTCAGTAAGAAGTTTACGGTCTATGAGGATTATTCTTGCAATGTCTTGACAAAGAAGAAACCCGCCAAGCGATGGAGGAAGCACATTCTGGCTCATGTGGGGCACACCAATTTGGTCCCAAGATCCATTTTCGTATCAAGAGGATGGGCTACTACTAGACGACAATGGTTAAGGATTGCATGGATCATGCCAAAAGATGCCAAGCGTGTCAATTTCATGCCAACTACGTACACCAACCTCCCCAGCCTCTTCATCCAACTGTAACTTCATGGCCTTTTGATGCATGGGACTTGACGTTGTTGGACCGCTTCCAAAGTCATCAAAGGGACATATTTACATATTGGCCGCTACAGACCACTTCTCTAGATGTGCCGAAGCTGCTCAACTCAGGTGAAAAAGGAGATTATTGTCGATTTTATCAAGTCATATATAATTTTTAGGTACGGCATACCAAGATACATAATCACCGATAATGGAACGCCATTTGACAACAAGCTCGTGAAGAGTCTGTGCGAGAAGTTCGACTTCAAGAAACATACGTCTTCAATGTATAATGCACCTGCCAACAGCCTTGCTGAAGCTTTTAACAAGACGTTTGGTAACCTTTTGAAAAAAGTTTTTGCAAAGAACAAGAGAGACTGGCATGAGAAAATTGGTGAAGCTTTGTGGGCATATCGGACAACCTTCAGAACTGCTACACAAGCAACTGCTTACTCTATGGTGTATGGCGCAGAAGCAGTACTTCCGTTGGAGCAACAAATTCCATTATTGTAGATCGTAATCCAAGAAGGGCTCACATCCGAAGAGAGTGCTCAACTTCGCCTAGCAGAGTTAGAGGCCTTAGATGAGAAAAGACTAGAAGCGCAACAAAAATTAGAGTGCTATCAAGCTCGACTAGCTAGAGCATTCAACAAGAAAGTGCAGTCACGATCATTCCAAGTGGGAGACTTAGTCCTAGCCGTTCGACGACCCATAATCCTCAACAAATGCATAGGAGACAAGTTTACCTCAAAATGGGATTGGCCATATATTGTGAAGGAACCCTATTCAAGCAACGAATACAAAATTGTCGATAAGGATGGTCTCAGAGTTGGTCCGATCAACGGAAAATTTCTGAAGCAGTACTTCCCATGAAAGTCACCTACATTCCTCGATGTACGAGCCTAAACTGCAAGTCATAATGCTCCTTGATGCATGATCCTAAACTGCATGTTGCTATACTCCTAGCCCGCATGAGTCTACACTGTGTACGACCCAAAAAAAATAGTCTGCTAGGTTGAAACCCTCGAAAGAGGCGGCCTAGGCAAAAAAAAAAATCAGCTAGGTTGAAAAGCTTGTGAGAGGCGGCCTAGACAAAAATTAGGACATAAAAAAAAAACTCACCCCTCTGAACTACATTATGACTTTATCCTCTTCACCGAGGTACGTAGGCAACTTAGAGTTTTATTCTAAGTTCAGTCGCATGAGTTTTAGAAAAATAAGAGTTTGGCGTCATCGGATCATTACATTAATTCTTTCAAGTATAGAGGCACATATCTATGAGGAAAAGAGACGATTTGCTTTGAAGTATAAAAGATATTTTATTGGTTAAATAGTACAAAAGTTGATACATCAAAAAATGTAGAGATAAAAGGAATTAGACGTTTTCCTATACAAAAGCCTAAGTCATGAAAATGATCGTAAAATAGGCTTTTGGCCAACTCGTCTTGAATGATGCTTCCAAGTTCATATGATGTCTCCACATTTTAATACACTATCATCAATGCCTCGTATATAAGAAGTCATCTCTCTTGAAAAAATCTTCAATCACCACGAGAGCCGTCATTTATAAACTTCAAGACCGTCAACAAATCAAGTGCAACAGTTGGTGAAGGGGTGACTCCGCATCTTGTATGACATCTCAGACTGATATCTGGAATCGTTGAACTTCTTTGCAAGTCTGCAAAAGAAATAAATAAAGAGATAAGATTTTTGAAGCACAATATCTAAAGTTACTATATTCAAGAATGTAGAGTCAATTTAAAGAAAACAACAACATTCATAGGACAACTCATAGAGCATAGAGATGGGAAGCGAGCTCAACGGATGACGAGATCAATTTTGGAAAACTAATGTGGTCCATCCGGAAGACGTTTTATCCCAAACATTTTATATGTTGTAGATTTGGATGTTTAGTCTCCAACAACACAATCCGTTTGCGATTCGGAGGCTCCTAGCTCAAGATACGATTTTTGTTGTCGGAACTACACGAATCTGAAAGTTACTGCAGCTAGGTGAACTTTGAGAATTTTTTGTTTCCAACTCAAAAGAATTTCTTCCACAAAACTCATACGTATTTCCTCTCTATGAGTATACTTTCTAACAGTGCAAACGGATCCCAATTTGGACTCTCCTAACTCGAGATATGAAATTTTCTACAGGAGTGCGCAAAGCAGAAACAAACGCATGGCAAACACCTAGATGAATTCAAGAAGTTATTGCGGCCAGTCCAAAAGGCATTATGCAATGATACTTTCAGGTGTTCCTGCACTCTGTGTTTTATTTCTAATGACGCAAACGGCTTGTGAATCTGACACCCGAAGCTCGAGATATGAATTTCTTGACGAGAGTGCACGAAGCTAAAAAAAACAGCAAGGCAGACATCATGAGCGAATTCAAAATGATATTGCGGCCAATCTAAATGATGTTCTACCACGATATTTTTCAAACATTGCGGGTATCAAACTTGTCTTTCTTATGGCTTAGACGTCTCACAATTTGGACACTCCTAACTTGAGATATGGATTCTTCGACAAGAGCATGCGAAGCTAAGAAGCAAGTGCGGCAGATGTCAGGGAGAAATTCAAAATATTGTTGCGACCAATTTGAGAAGATCTCATCAACAATGATTTCAGGTGTTGTAGGAATCATAGTTTTCTTTCCAAAGGAATAGATGGATCATGTTTCTGACACCCGTAGATCGAGATACAAATTTTTCCATAAAAGCGCACAAAGCTGAATAGCAAGTTCGGCAAACAGATGGGTCAATTTCAAAATATTGTTGAGGCTAATCTGCTAGGAATCCTTCCGTGATATTTTTGTGATTTCCTTATATCTGAGTCTTCTTTACAGTGGCATTGACGGCTAGCAATTTAGACGTTCCTAGCTTGAGATATGTGCATTCCAATGACAGCATGCAGTGTTGTAAAGCCGAAATGACAGACTTGTGCATCGCCTTTGAAAGTTCATTCCAGCCTGTCTTGATGAAATTTGGCCCTGAGTTTTGGATATGACGTTGTGATACAAGTTTTGATTCTGCAGAATCAATTGAATTTCTGTTTGTACACACCTAGGTCGAGATACAATTTTTTCAATAAGAGCATGAAATGCTATAAAGTCAAAGTAGCAGAGATGTGCCAGGTGCATGCTTGCCGAAGCTGGAAAGGCCTACTTCAGTTGTCTTCCTCGCCAGCCTACAACGATGCGCTATGGTACATATTATGCCCGCCAATGATGAGATAGGGTCTCTTCGAGCCTCCAAGAGTAGGTATTTCGGCGCTGATGTTGAAAGGACACTTCATGTGTCTCTCTTGCCAACCGCAACAAAGAGACGAGTGGTTCGCTCGCAATGCATCTTCCTAGGGACATCAAGATCTCTGGAACTCTCTCAAAATCCTTCAAAAGAAAATTTTTTGGGAGCCCTTGGTATCAATGACACGATGCTTCAATGTGGATGATTGGAGAACTCGTCATGTACATATTCTCCAAGACTGCAGTGAAAAAAATGTGAGGGGGGGGGGGGGGAAGAAGTATGCTGCCCGAACAATCCTCGCGATTTCGGCGCTTGATCGATCAAAAATTGGTTGCATCTGGATCAAAAGGGCTGGAGCTTCAACTTTTATAGATAGTGTCTATCACCGAGTCTTCTTGCCAATGGTGTAAACAGCTCGTAGTTCGGATTCTCCTATCTTGAGATATGCATTTTTTTTAGCAAGAGCATGCAAAGCTGAAATTTCGAGCACGATAGAATTTGGACCAAGTTTTGGAAGCTCACCTGGGATAATACAATGCGAATTTAAATTCAAATTTTTGGTATGTTGCAGTAATCTGATCCTAGTTTTTGTATCCGCAAACTCTCGTGATTCCGACTTTTTTACACCAAGATATGAAGTTTTTTGTGAAGACACACAAAGTCGAAAGATCAACGCGGCAGCACCTGAAACAAAAATTAAAAACATTACCTAAGATGGTACAGAAGGATTTTTGCTCCGGTTCATGGATATGTTACATCCCTCTGTGTCTTGTTTTAGCAAAATCAAGCGTCTTGTGCTTTCGACGCTCGTACACCATAGTATGATTCCTTTTGCGAGAGTGCGCGATGCTGTCAGCTTTACAGGCCAGACGAGCATATCATGATTTTCGAAATTTAACTCCAATTGATCCAGAAGGAGTTTAGATCTGATTTTTTTATACATTGCCCCATTCTAAGTCTGCTTTATATAGAATCAGGCCGCCCATGATTTGGACTCTCCTATGGCGAGATGTGAATATTTCACCGCAAGTGCACAAAGGTGGCAGATAGCTTCTCTCCAAGAATTTTGCACCGTGAAAATATATACCAAAGGATGGCTGCTTAAATAGGTGTGAATTGAATTGGCCGAGTTATTTCTATCTTAAGAAACAATGCAAGTTATGGCAAAGTTAATGATGAATCTTGCACAATACATGCCAAGTTTGGAAAAGGATCTAACAAAGTGTGAGTTATGTGTGAATAAAACAAAAAGTTAGCATCCTAGAAGAAGAAAAAGTTGTCTTTCCTTATGTAAGCACGTGATTTTTGACCCTCCCCGAGGATTTTCACACTTTTTTAGCATAAATATGTAATTAGGTCTAATATAGCCATTTTAACTATTTTTACTTTATTTCGTTGCAAAAAAGAAAAAATCACAAAAATACATATATAAATTTTAGTTTATGTATCCCTCATAAACTTGAAAAAATCAAAAATTGCACTTTATTTTTGTACTTTATATAATTTCGAAAATTACAAAAAATATAATTCAATTAAGGTTTTGTAGTCATTTTAATTTGGAAAAAAATGCAAAAATATTACTTTATATTTTATCTTTATATAAAAACGAAAATTACAAAAAAAATAGTTTTATTAGTATTTTGTAGCTATTTTAAATCTTGAAAAATATTAAGAAAATAATAATATAGTTTTGTTTTAAATAATTAGTCTTATTTTAGTAGCTATTTTGCTTATATAGGACTAGTTAAGCAACGTCGTGTTCCTATTTCTCGGGTCCGGGCAAAAGAATAATATTCGGATTCAAACTACCCGGTTTTAGGCCTAATTTCGGACCTAGCCCATAATAAACCGGGTCCAGGACACATGGGGAACCCCACCACGCGTGGGGGACACAAATCTCGAACCCCACCACGCGTGGGCTCATTTTTTTGGGCAAAACCTATTACAAAACACGGATGAAACATTTTGAAAAGGAGGACGGAGAGGACTTTGACAGATTTTTTGAAGAGAAGCACTGTTCATGCTTCTTCTTCCTGAACAAACCCTACTGTCCCAAAAAAACCACCCCGTAACCCTTACCCCATCACGCCCAAACAGGACCCCCATCAACAAACCTTCAGCTCCCTCACCTTCCCCGACGTCGAAAACCGACCCCAAGTCACCTTCCCCATCACCCTCCCATCGTGAAACCACCATCAACACCCCAAAAACCTAACGAAACCGGACTGTCCAAAAACTCACGTCCGAAACAGCCCAGCTACCCCATGAAACCACCTGCACCATGATCCTTCCACCCCCGTTAGCGACCCCGACGCCATAACCACCACCCTTCGACGAGAAAACCCGTCGCACCAGCCCCTCGTCGTCCAGTCCTCGACCCTACTGTCCAAACCACCTACTGCCTGCATATCCAGCCATGGACGACCACTCCTCCTCCTCCTAACTCCAACAAACCAGTCCGTCAGCTTCCTCCACCGTGTCCAGCCTCCGTCAAGCAGCGACTGCTGTTACTTTTCCCGGCGTCGCGCTGCCCAGTCGACCCACTGCCACCAACCGGCAGCCTCTTTTAGGGTCCAAATGATCCCTTCTGCTCCATCTCCTCGTATCAGTCGAACGCGTCGAAAAATACAGCAACAACCAACAATCTCTGGTCGTTGATAGCTTTGGGTCCGAGCTTTCTGTTCGTCGAGGTCCGGTACGTCGAGGTCCGGTACGTCGAGGTGTTTGTCCGAGGTTTCGTCGTTGTTCCTCGTCCAGTGAGGTCCGGCTTGAGTTCCGTCGGGGTCGTGTTTGTCGTCCTGAGTTTGCCGAGGTTCAAAGGTTAGTAAACCTCAAGTATTAGATAAGGAAATGTTACGTTAAATGTTCGAAGATGCAATATAGAAATTGGTATGATAATTTTCTGCTTATGTTTTCATCGTATGCATTTTTGCTCATTTTGCGTTATGTGATTCTTGTTTATTTGATGTCATTTAATTAAGTTTGACTAGTTGTTCTATGACACAAGTTTGACGTTAATTTGTTCGGGGTCCTTTGCTTAGTTCATTCGGACAAAATATTAGCATTAGTACTTGTTGTTACTACTTCCGAAACACTCGTTCACTAAACTCATTTTATTAATTTTTTGACAAGTTATGAGATTTTAGTTGTAAAGAAGCCGTAAGGTTTAGTATTGTTAAAGGCGTAAAAATGGCATCCTTTTTTAAATAAATAAATAAATAAATAAATAAAACGAGACTAGCTTCGCCAAATAAAAAATGTACAGATTGCGGAGCCCTCTAAATGTATATATTAAATACTTAGATTCCGGGACGGGCCGTTTTAGCAAATTTCACGGCCCTACCCAAAAGTAATAATGCGCTAGTTGCTTTAGGCGCGCCTTCAATAATTTATTCTCCTTAAACTCGGGTGCACATTTATGTGACCCAAATCCAAATCTCAACGAAGTCGAAATGTGTCTCTAATCACGGGTACATTGATTGTGACGTGGTCGGAGATGCATTTCCATGGCGTTGCAAATTCCTTAAAAAAAACAAGAATGAGATGAGCCTCGCCGAATAAAAATACAAATTGCGGGGCCCTCAGTAAATACTTGTGTTAAAATTATCTAGAATCTAGGAGGGTCGTTTAGCGAATTTCACGGCCTTCCCAAAATAACAACACGATAGTCTCTTTAGGCGCGTGTTTAATAATTTAATTTCCTTAAACTCGGGTGCACATTGATGTGACCCAAATCCAAATCTCAACAGAGTCAAAGTGTGTCGACGACCACGGGTACATTGATTGTAACGCGGTTCGAGATACATTTTCACAACGTTGCAATTCTTAAAAATAACAGTAAATGATAAAAGCGGTTGAAAGATAAAATTTGCACATAAGTTCATATTGTATTTAAAATCAGATAAATAAGCCAAATATAACAGTTGAGCGACCGTGCTAGAACCACGGAACTCGGGAATGCCTAACACCTTCTCCCGGGTTAACAGAATTCCTTATCCGGATTTCTGGTACGCAGACTGTAATATGGAGTCATTCTTTTCCTCGATTCGGGATTAAAATTGGTGACTTGGGACACCCTAAATCTCCCAAGTGGCGACTCTGAAATAAATAAACAAATCCCGTTTCGATTGTCCTTTAATTGGAAAAAACTCCCCTGCCCCCTCTCGGGTGCGGAAAAAGGAGGTGTGACAGCTCTAGCGACTCCACTGGGGATATCGATGACCCAGAACCACTGGTTCAGGGTTAAGAATTCGAGCTTAGAATAATTGTTGTTATTTGGCTTTATTTATTATCTGATTTTTACATGATATATGCTTAATGTGCTAAATGATGCTTTTACCGCTTTAATATTATCTGAATTGTGTATATAAAACTGCTACGAAACCCTTCTTTCTGAGTCTTCTGAATTTATGGTGTACACGTGCGCGTGACCCACCTTTCTGTTAAAGTCATACCAAATAAGACGGAGTTGGGACAAGTAACTAGGCCGGGCAGACTTTCGTGCTCCCGGTACGTTGCCCCCGCTTCGGCTCAAACTGTCCGTTTGGGTAAGCCAGGTCTAGAACAAATACCCAGGTTATGAACTTAGTATAACAAAGCCACATGCCGGATCCCTAGTAGGAACGTTTATTTGCATCATGTGCATTTGACTTAGGGGACTCAACACAGGGGTTGGGTCCGTCTAGGACAAGCAACCTGAAAATAATAGACCATCTTTGGCATCCTATGTGTTACATGTTGTATTTATTCAAGGGTGAATGGGTCATTTGGCGGACCAATGATATTTGCGGACAAATGACACTCCTTATCATGCTGATCACGTTTAATAAGAAAGTTGCACTATTTCTGATAAGCATGCTATTATGTTAATTAAGCACATGGGGAACATTGTGGAATTCAAGAAGCCTTGGTATTCCACATGTCCCCCACGCTTCATTTTTGGGAAAAAAACACAAGGGGAACATTTGTGGAATCCAAGAATTCTTGGAATTCCCTACGTCCCCCACGCTTCATATTTTGGGAAGAGCAAATGGGGAACATTTGCGGAATCCAAGAAGTCTTGGAATTCCCTATGTCCCCCATGCCGCATTTTTGAAAATATAAAAATATAAAAAATAAAATATATATATATATATATAAAAATATGTTTTCACTATTTCTAATATATGTATGTATATATAAAACATTGAAAATTCAAAAAAAAAAAGATTGTGTATGTTTTCATCACCATCCACAAATTAGAAAATAGTGAAAAAAGAGGAGAAAATAACAGTGTAGAGATATAACTACTTATTGTTAGAAAACAAACAAATGTCCAAGTAGTGTCGAAACTCTGCCGAAATTTTGAGAAAATAAAAAAAAATGTCTTATTAGTTTGTTTTATTAAAGCAAAAGAAAAGCAGAAAAAATCATTATTGTTTTGCCTTGTTTTTTCTTTTTTTTTTTTTAAAAAAAAACATTAATAGAAAAGAAAATAGTTTGTCTTGCCATAAAAATGAAAAAAAAAGAGTCTTGTTTTTAAAATATGCTTTATTTATTTGTTTATGAAAATGACAAAATTAAAATAATCCAAAAATATTTTTTCCATTATTGACTTCTTTAGAAAGTCTTTCTAATTGTTTTAAAATATATATATATATATATATATAATAAAAAAAACCGAAAATATTTTGACTCTTCTTTCAAAATTGAAAAGAAAATTTAAAATTCAAAAACATTTTGAGAAGCATTTCTTTTATTAAAAGTAAAATTCCGAAAAATACTTTCTTCTTCTTCTTTAGAATAAAAAAAAAAGAAAGGCAAATGAAATTCAAAAAATATATCTTAGAAGTATTTCTCTCAAAAAGAAGATCAATCAAAAATCCAAAAATATACTTCCTTTAAAGTGGTTCTTTCACAAATTCAAAAAAAAAAAAAGTTAGTTCATCTACTTATTCTTGATTGCCCGAACTACGCGGGTTTGATTCTCACCGGATGTGAGATACGTAGGCAACCCTCATCGGGTCCAACCCCACCTTTTGCTAAGAAAGCCAAAAAACAAATAATAATAATAAATAAAAAAAATACATGTCAAATTTTAGTTTTTGTCATAAAGAAGTCGGGTGACGCTGTTTTATCAAGACATAGCCGAATGTTCCCGAAAGGGACGCCGGAAGGCTGACTTTGCATAAACAGCCACCTTTGGGTCATTTTAAGATTTGGTCCAGTTGACCCACACAGCCTTAAAAATCTTCGTCCCCGAGACGTTGACAGGTCGTGCTTGCAATATTGAGTTTTCTAATTTGAAAAATGATAAAAAGAGTCATAAAGAAGTCAGGTGACGCTGTTTTACCAAGACATAGCCGAATGTTCCCGAAAGGGACGCCGGAAGGCTAACTTTGCATAAACAGCCACCTTTGGGTCATGTTTAGGATTTTTGGTCCAGTTGACCCACACAGCCTTAAAAATCTTCGTCCCCGAGGCGCTGAAGGCCGTGTTTGGAACACCAGTTTTTGTAATTTTGAAAAGAAAAAAAAAACAAAGAGTCAACGGTCAGGTGAATACCGTTTGGATTTTTGGTCAAAATAAGCCGAGCCAGCTTCGGCCGCGTTTTAAACCGTTCTTGCCGAAATAGCCTTAGAGTATCTTTCAATTGTCAAAAGGTTATTTTCGTAAAAGAATGGACAGGTTTGTAAAGTGTCGTAAAATAATCCTCCCCGACCTCAAAATTTATATGAAATTTGGAAGGGGCCACATTAGCAAAAAATAACCGTTTGGTTGCATTTAGCAAGCGGGGAAATGAACTGGCTATCTGTTGTGAGTTGGTAATTCTTTGATTAGAGTATGCAAGTTAGTTTGATTTTCGAGTCCGTTTGTTGTCTCTTGTCAATAGTGTGGCTAGTTTTTAAACTTTTGCAATCAAGTTGGTTTTAATTTGAAAGTTGGAAATACCAAAAAAAAAAATGTGTTTATTATTGTTTATCTTTTATTGGCACGAACTACGCAAGGTCTGATTCATGCGGGGTCATGATACGTAGGCAATCTCCATAAGATTCGACCACAACAAAAAAAAAGGGCAAAAAAAAGGAGAATGAAAAAGAAAAAAATCGAAAAAAATGAAATGAAAAAAAAGCAAAAAGAAAAGAGAATGAAAAAAAAGAATGAAAAAATGAAAAGAAAAAAAAGAAGAATGAAAAAAAGAAAATAAGAAAAAGAAAAAGAAAAGATGTTGTCAATAATGAGGACCGACTGAGTCCATTCTAACCTGTTTGTTTTGCAAATAAGTTAAGGTGGTTGGTTTGTGGTAAGACGGACAATGACACCCGGAATCCTTTACTTGCACCTCATGATGCACACTCTGCGGGGATCAGGCCTGATGACAGAAGCATTCGAGTCCTATTGGAAACTTGTTGATTAAGGGTAATGATATTGAAGTCATTGCAATACTAATGCAAAGCTCAGTGGCTACGATGCCAAGTTTGATAAAATGGGAGGACGCTCCGTTCCTTGGTTAACAAGAAAGAAGCAGTTGGTGGCTTATTTTGTTGTCATTTCTGTTGTCCGGATTATTAAGGTTGTAATGTGGATTTTGTCCTGTGTCAAACCTTCTTATCTTTTCCTTTTGTCATATCAGTTTGTTTAAGTTTTGTCAAGTGTTGTTTAGGATTTTTATTCCGGTTTGTTTTTATTTTTTCAAACCATTTCACCGGTACTCTAATACAAAATCCGGTCTTCTATTTATTTCCAGTCATCTTTTTGTTTAGTCCTTTTATCATTTTGTGATTCCATGCCGATTCTAGGCACGTGACCTGCGCACACAGTTTGGGCCTAGTCTTTAAAGTTAATCATAAAACCCCAGAAAGGCGATCAATCCATTTAAAGAAAATAAGGACGGTTTGAGATTATTCAGAGCTCGAGTCATGTAGAACTGGGGCAAGTTAAACAAAAAGAAAACCGTTTAAAAGCAAGATTCGCCAAATTGGCATGAGGTTCGTTCACAATAATGAGAAAGAGAGTGTCACCCAACGGTGCTTTAGAAGTGACAAATGAACAAACAGACATTTAACATAATTGTCAAGTCCAGCACCATCAGAAGGGACTACAAGTTTAAATTGTGTTGTTTGCGCTTGGCATGTTTTGAAGACTGGAATGACGAAGGCATTTTGTTCTGCTACCCAAACACTTTATCCTTCGTTACCCCTTTTGAGCCTTATTTATTTTCTTTCATACCCCTCGTTCGGAATTAGTAGCAACGAATGGAATACGCAAGCATGGCAGTTAAGAGAAAAGAAAGAAAAGAAAACAACAAAACGGGAAAAGAAGAATAAAAGAAAAAGAGAGAGAAAAAAAACGACAAAAAGAAAGGAGAAATGAGAAAAGAAAAAGAGAAAAGAAAAATGATAATGAAAAAAAAATCAAATGAAAAAGAGGAATTGGGAACTACGTTTGACCTGATTCCTCAAAGAGGATACGTAGGCGCTTCACGGCTCGGTCATAGTTTTGAAAAATAAAAAAGGAAAAATCGATTAAAATATCCCCAAGAAAGAAACTGGGGCAGAGGTTGCGTTCGTTATAAATAAATCTGGTTTCGAAGGTTGTAATTTTTAACCCAGTATTTATTTTGAATTTTTGAGCCTTTTATACCCTTTCTTTCTAACCCTGTCCAAAACCCACATTACGGTCCAAAGAAAGACCTTCTGATCAGTCTTCAAAAGATGCAAAGTCAGACAAATGAAAAGTCTTACTGGCGAACATAACATTCTGTTCCACAACAGAAAGGACTCTAATTTCCAACAGAAAGAGTCATACCGACAACACTCCAAATCCCCCCAGCTGGAGAGAGATATAAAACGAGAGAGTCTTATTGGTGAAAACCTTCACAGGCACCATAAGGCGATGAAAGATGAGAGAAGAACCCAAAAATGAGAGAGACTTGATAGTGAAAACCCTTCGGGCACTACAAGTTGAACAAGATTGAGAATCTAGTGGGAATTGCCAATTGAAGAATGATTGACGGTAGAGGATAGGCCACATGTGCATGTCATGACCAGTAGAGTCGGTATCTGCATTTGATAGGTTTTTATTTGTAGTTTCTTTTGTTAAAGAGTCATTTTTCCTTTGTCTTTTTATTCTATCCTCGTTTATCTTTTCCTTTCATAAAAATCCCCAATAGAGTCTGTTTGGTCAGAACAAGTGTGAATTGACTTCAAAATAGGCCATCAGCTTTCCAAAATGGGATCTGACTAGTACATCCAAGTGGTATAGTCAGCGGGGAACAAACGCGAGGCCAGTATCAAAAAGATGTCCCCATGCAAAAAGGAAGTGCCAAAATGATTGACGAGTGTCAAGAAGGATACCCTTGCCAAAACCAAAGTTATAAACCTCAAGGCCAAGGCCCATGAACAAAGCAAGGAAAGCAGTGTGCATGATTTGGGGAAATTCATGCTAGACTAAAAGGTCGGGGAAATGCCAGTTTCCGAGCTATGCCACGAAAGAAGAGGGATATCCCCAGCAGGAAGGGATTATCCCCAGCACATAATATCATCCCCAACAAGTTGTGGAGCACAGAGCAAGGAAGGAGAAAGGGAAAGCCATCCCAGTAGGAGTATCACAACCAACCACCGCGTTTTAAACTAACAAAATTTTGTTTGATTTGACGCAGGTAACGAAAATGGCATTGATGCCAGAACTGCATGCCACGAGGGATATTATCAAACTGGGGCAGAAAATTTTCCTTCCATTTAGAAAAAATTTTCTGGAAGTCAGGTGCCCCCAGCTGATAACATTTTATCCCCCAGCAGGTAAGTAAATAATCCCCAGCAAGTGTTGAGGTAAGACATTTTCAAGTCTTGAGGATATTTTGGGTTTATCCGCCCTCAAATAGGATATGTCGGGTTCATCCGCCCTCAAACAGGATATGTCGGGTTCATCCGCCCTCAAACAGGATATTTTGGGTCCATCCGCCCTCAAATAGGATATGTTGGGTTCATCCGCCCTCAAATAGGATGTTACTTTCAAAATTATTAATGAAGACAGGCGCCCACCTGAATAACGAGAGGAATACATTTTTGTCTTTTCATTTCTGTTCTAGGTCACCTACCAGTATAATGCGGGAATACATTTCTGTCTTTTCATTTCTGTTCTAGGTCACCCACCAGTATAACGCGGGAATACATTTAGGAGACGCACTTCCTAAGAAGTTTCACCAATAGGAGACGCACTTCCTAAGAATAGTTGTACCAATAGGAGACGCACTTCCTAAATTCAGTTTTACCATAGGAGACGCACTTCCTAAGTTCAGTTTATCATAGGAGACGCACTTCCTAAGTTCAGTTTTACAATAGGAGACGCACTTCCTAAGAAGTTTCACCAATAGGAGACGCACTTCCTAAGAATAGTTGTACCAATAGGAGACGCACTTCCTAAATTCAGTTTTACCATAGGAGACGCACTTCCTAAGTTCAGTTTATCATAGGAGACGCACTTCCTAAGTTCAGTTTTACAATAGGAGACGCACTTCCTAAGAAGTTTCACCAATAGGAGACGCACTTCCTAAGAATAGTTGTACCAATAGGAGACGCACTTCCTAAATTCAGTTTTACCATAGGAGACGCACTTCCTAAGTTCAGTTTATCATAGGAGACGCACTTCCTAAGTTCAGTTTTACAATAGGAGACGCACTTCCTAAGAAGTTTCACCAATAGGAGACGCACTTCCTAAGAATAGTTGTACCAATAGGAGACGCACTTCCTAAATTCAGTTTTACCATAGGAGACGCACTTCCTAAGTTCAGTTTATCATAGGAGACGCACTTCCTAAGTTCAGTTTTACCATAGGAGACGCACTTCCTAAGTTCAGTTCTACCAATAGGAGACGCACTTCCTAAGTTTATTGTACCCAATAGGAGACGCACTTCCTAAGTTCAGTTTTACCATAGGAGACGCACTTCCTAAGTTCAGTTCTACCAATAGGAGATGCACTTCCTAAGATAAGTTCTACCAGTAGGAGACGCACTTCCTAAGTTAAGTTTTACCAATAGGAGACGCACTTCCTAAAAATAATTTCACCAATAGGAGACGCACTTCCTAAGGAGACGCACATCCTAAGATAAGATTCACCAAGAGGAGACGCACTTCCTAAGAACAGTTTTTCCCAATAGGAGACGCACTTCCTAAGTTCATTGTACCCATAGGAGACGCACTTCCTAAGTTTATTGCGCCAAGAGGAGACGCACTTCCTAAGACAAGTTTCACCCAGAGGAGACGCACTTCCTAAAAAATAATTTCACCAATAGGAGACGCACTTCCTAAGATAAGATGTACCAATAGGAGACGCACTTCCTAAGAAGTTTCACCAATAGGAGACGCACTTCCTAAGTCCATTGTACCCCAATAGGAGACGCACTTCCTAAGCTTATTTCACCCAATAGGAGACGCACTTCCTAAGTTCAGTTGTACCAATAGGAGACGCACTTCCTAAGAAGTTTCACCGATAGGAGACACACTTCCTAAGAACAGTTTTGCCCATAGGAGACGCACTTCCTATGTTTACTTTTACCCCATAGGAGACGCACTTCCTAAATTAAGATTTCACGCATAGGAGACGCACTTCCTAAATTATTTTCATAGGAGACGCACTTCCTAGTTCAAAATCATTGAGGTTTCACCCATAGGAGACGCACTTCCTAAGACTATTTTACCCCTAGGAGACGCACTTCCTAAGTTTAATTTCATGCACTGGAAACGCACTTCCTGAATTAAGTTTTCATTATTAGGAGACACACTTCCTAGTCTGGTTCGCTCAGGTTATACTTTTGCTTAAGGAGACGCACTTCCTAGTTTGGCTTTTTAGATTATATTTTATTTCAGGAGACGCACTTCCGGAATTGATATTTCGCCCTTAGGAGATGCACTTCCTAGTTTGATTCGTTTTAAGTTCGACCATAGGAGACGCACTTCCTAGTATAGTTTTTTGAAGTTTACCCGTAGGAGACGCACTTCCTAATCGAGGTCTTTCAAGTTTTTTAGGAGACACACTTCCTAAATCGAGATTTTATTCATAGGAGACGCACTTCCTAGTTCTAGTCACTGAAGTTTTCACCCTTAGGAGACGCAATTCCTGGTTTAGCTCATTCTGATTCAACCATAGAAGAAGCACTTTCTAGTTTGAGTCATTGAGGTTTTTATTTTAGCAGACACATTTGCTAGCAAGAGTTTTGGTTTTACCCGTAGGAGATGCACATCCTAGCCTAGTCTTTAGTTTACTCTCATCATTGCATCAGTAGGGTAAGTGAGTTACAATTTTGCTAACGACTCACAAATCTTTCCAGTACAAACTGGTTAGGAAATTTTGTTTGTTTTGTTTGTTTTGATTGTCAGGGACCCGCCTGTAGAACGGAGGAACAATTTTCAAGATCAAGCAGTGACCCACTGGAAAGCAGAAGGTTACAACAAAAATCCCCAGCATTCAACCAAGTTATAAATAGCAGAAGCTCGCCTCAAGAATGCGAGTCAACATCTGAGATGGTCGACAAAAGCTGGACACAACATAAAAGAAAAAGAAAAGAAGAAGAACAAGAAAAGAGAAAAAAAAAGAACCCAAAATACGGAAGTGGAGAACAAATGTGGTCTGCTCAAGAACTAGCACCTACAACTAGCAAGTATCAAGGTTCAAATCCAAAGTCTGTATGAAGCACCATTCAAGACTCAAGACCAAGTTTCAGAAGACTTAAAGATAGGAATCCTTGTAACTAGTAGCTGATAGGCTTAGTTAGTCTTTTTCAGTTTTCATTTTTGTTGTAATGACAGGACCGCGGACCGGAACCTCAACGGAACGGCACCTCGATCGGCTCTTCACCTCGGTACACTCTACCATCTCTCCCATTTCTGAACTATACGTGGCCTGATTCCTGTATAACCAAGGATATGTAGGCAGCTCAAATACCAGGGCTCGGTCACATTCCCTCCCCTTTCCGTAGTGTAGTCCCCTCCAAATAATGGTCGGGTCAAAACACGTCTAGTCGTTCTTTGTCGGAAAACTCTTCGTGTTTCCAGTCAAAGAGGGGCAGCTGTAAGCACGTGATTTTTGACCCTCCCCGAGGATTTTCACACTATTTTAGCATAAATATGTAATTAGGTCTAATATAGCCATTTTAACTATTTTTACTTTATTTCGTTGCAAAAAAGAAAAAATCACAAAAATACATATATAAATTTTAGTTTATGTATCCCTCATAAACTTGAAAAAATCAAAAATTGCACTTTATTTTTGTACTTTATATAATTTCGAAAATTACAAAAAATATAATTCTATTAAGGTTTTGTAGTCATTTTAATTTGGAAAAAATGCAAAAATATTACTTTATATTTTATCTTTATATAAAAACGAAAATTACAAAAAAAATAGTTTTATTAGTATTTTGTAGCTATTTTAAATCTTGAAAAATATTAAGAAAATAATAATATAGTTTTGTTTTAAATAATTAGTCTTATTTTAGTAGCTATTTTGCTTATATAGGACTAGTTAAGCAACGTCGTGTTCCTATTTCTCGGGTCCGGGCAAAAGAATAATATTCGGATTCAAACTACCCGGTTTTAGGCCTAATTTCGGACCTAGCCCATAATAAACCGGGTCCAGGACACATGGGGAACCCCACCACGCGTGGGGGACACAAATCTCGAACCCCACCACGCGTGGGCTCATTTTTTTGGGCAAAACCCATTACAAAACACGGATGAAACATTTTGAAAGGGAGGACGGAGAGGACTTTGACAAATTTTTTGAAGAGAAGCACTGTTCATGCTTCTTCTTCCTGAACAAACCCTACTGTCCCAAAAAAACCACCCCATAACCCTTACCCCGTCACGCCCAAACAGGACCCCCATCAACAAACCTTCAGCTCCCTCACCTTCCCCGACGCCGGAAACCGACCCCAAGTCACCTTCCCCATCACCCTCCCATCGTGAAACCACCATCAACACCCAAAAAACCTAACGAAACCGGACTGTCCAAAAACTCACGTCCGAAACAGCCCAGCTACCCCATGAAACCACCTGCACCACGACCCTTCCACCCCCGTTAGCGACCCCGACGCCATAACCACCACCCTTCGACGAGAAAACCTGCCGCACCAGCCCCTCGTCGTCCAGTCCTCGACCCTACTGTCCAAACCACCAACTGCCTGCATATCCAGCCATGGACGACCACTCCTCCTCCTCCTAGCTCCAACAAACCGGTCCGTCAGCTTCCTCCACCGTGTCCAGCCTCCGTCAAGCAGCGACTGTTGTTACTTTTCCCGGCGTCGCGCTGCCCAGTCGACCCACTGCCACCAACCGGCAGCCTCTTTTAGGGTCCAAACGATCCCTTCTGCTCCATCTCCTCGTATCAGTCGAACGCGTCGAAAAATACAGCAACAACCAACAATCTCTGGTCGTTGATAGCTTTGGGTCCGAGCTTTCTGTTCGTCGAGGTCCGGTACGTCGAGGTCCGGTACGTCGAGGTGTTTGTCCGAGGTTTTGTCGTTGCTCCTCGTCCAGTGAGGTCCGGCTTGAGTTCCGTCGGGGTCGTGTTTGTCGTCCTGAGTTTGCCGAGGTTCAAAGGTTAGTAAACCTCAAGTATTAGATAAGGAAATGTTACGTTAAATGTTCAAAGATGCAATATAGAAATTGGTATGATAATTTTCTGCTTATGTTTTCATCGTATGCATTTTTGCTCATTTTGCGTTATGTGATTCTTGTTTATTTGATGTCATTTAATTAAGTTTGACTAGTTGTTCTATGACACAAGTTTGACGTTAATTTGTTCGGGGTCCTTTGCTTAGTTCATTCGGACAAAATATTAGCATTAGTACTTGTTGTTACTACTTCCGAAACACTCATTCACTAAACTCATTTTATTAATTTTTTGACAAGTTATGAGATTTTAGTTGTAAAGAAGCCGTAAGGTTTAGTATTGTTAAAGGCGTAAAAATGGCATCCTTTTTTTTAAAAAAAATAAATAAATAAATAAATAAATAAAACGAGACTAGCTTCGCCAAATAAAAAATGTACAGATTGCGGAGCCCTCTAAATGTATATATTAAATACTTAGATTCCGGGACGGGCCGTTTTAGCAAATTTCACGGCCCTACCCAAAAGTAATAATGCGCTAGTTGCTTTAGGCGCGCCTTCAATAATTTATTCTCCTTAAACTCGGGTGCACATTTATGTGACCCAAATCCAAATCTCAACGAAGTCGAAATGTGTCTCTAATCACGGGTACATTGATTGTGACGTGGTCGGAGATGCATTTCCATGACGTTGCAAATTCCTTAAAAAAAAACAAGAATGAGATGAGCCTCGCCGAATAAAAATACAAATTGCGGGGCCCTCAGTAAATACTTGTGTTAAAATTATCTTAGAATTCAGGAGGGCCGCTTAGCGAATTTCGTGGCCTTCCCAAAATAATAACACGATAGTCTCTTTAGGCGCGTGTTTAATAATCTACTTTCTTAAAACTTGGGTGTGCATTTCATGCGACCCAGATCCAAATCCCAAAACATCAAATAAAATATGTTCCGGATTGTGGGTGCATTTCATGTGACGCAGTCCAAAGACATGTTTTAAGCGATGTTCACATTCCTTAAAATAATGATAAAAAAAAGCGGTCAAGAGTTAAAACTTACACATAAGTTCATATTGTATTTAAAATCAGATAAATAAACCAAATATAACAGTTGAGCGACCGTGCTAGAACCACGGAACTCGGGAATGCCTAACACCTTCTCCCGGGTTAACAGAATTCCTTATCCGGATTTCTGGTACGCATACTGTAATATGGAGTCATTCTTTTCCTCGATTCGGGATTAAAATTGGTGACTTGGGACACCCTAAATCTCCCAAGTGGCGACTCTGAAATAAATAAACAAATCCCGTTTTGATTGTCCTTTAATTGGAAAAAACTCCCCTGCCCCCTCTCGGGTGCAGAAAAAGGAGGTGTGACACCTTACAAGGTCTAGAAATATTTTTTCTTGTTTTGCTCTTGGTAAAAAAGGAAATATGCCTAGCGTGAGACAAACATGGAAAGTTGTCTATAATTTGCAAGAAGTTTTTCATCACTATAGTTTGCGATTGCTACTTCCAAACCAAATTACATTGTGCGCATGTGTTCGACAACCGAAGTATTGGAAAGTTAATTTTTGCTTGGAGCTTGTATTTAGCACTTCACATAAATGTGCAACTGGATAAAAGTTCGGATTTGACCGGTAGAAGTCACCACAAGTGCTAAAACAAAAATATCAACGTTCGTTGGTACTTCAAGTCTCGTCATTCGTTTCAGCAAGCCTACACCTCGACAAATCTTGAAGTAGGGGGTATCTGTAGACATATAAAATTTATTGGGTCTAATTCATACAAAATTTGGATTAAATTCAATTGGGTTAAATAATTAATTTGGGCTTTACAAGTTAAATTAGTCCATTTTATTTTTTCCAAGTCCAAGGTCCATTTCATCTTAAGGCTCAGACTCATGTCATGTGTCAAGTGACATGACATATCTAGTCAAACTGAAAAGCCAACAAGATGATGTCACGTGTTAAATGATGTGGCAGTCCAAGTCAAAAAATAAGAACCAACCACAGGTCGTCAAATGGTAAAAATGACATGGGCCAATCAGAATCAAGCAAGAGAGTTCATATGTGGCTAGACTGTTCATCCCCTACAACTATAAATAGAGGGATTATATAACTCTTAGAAGACATTCAAAGTTGGAGAAGAACACTCCTTAATTGGTGAAGGCATCCACAAACAGAGAGATCAATCATCAAGTGCTTAGTTCTTCAACAAAGGAGTGATCAACGGAGTTCTTCCCGGAGATCAACTTGTAACAACAAAGTGTTGTCCGACGTTCTTGGCGATTAAATACATCACAAGGAGGTCTGCATCATCCTACATTCGAGAAAGACGCTTCTCAAGCCCTCGAATCACGGAGAATTTTAGAGAGGAGAATCACGGAATACATAGAATTGTACTCACAAATATTTATCAATAAAATTATTTTTTCTTCATATTATTTTTGTTGCAGTTTATTTTTCGTATTACGAAAATTTGTTGCGAACAGTAGTTGGTATAGTTTCATGAAAATAGAACCAGTGAACACTTGATATTATTTTAAAGTCTAATTCAAAACAGAACCTGAGAATAGTTGAAAAGGGCAATAATTTTGAAATATGTAAATATTAAAATGTAACTATTCTAGTTATAAGCTTTTTAATGATCCCTCGAGTTTTAGAAAATAAATTATTATGTCTAACTGCAAAAATACCTATGAGATGGATTATAATATTAGCACATGTTTGTATGGATTAAAAAGGAAATAACGTACTACTCTATAAATAAATAACGTACCATAGGCTAAAACATGTAATAAATTAGATAATACGCCAATTATAATAGTTTAAGCGACCGTGCTAGAACCACGGAACTCGGAAATGCCTAACACCTTCTCCCGGATTAATAGAATTCCTTATTCAGAATTTCTGGTTCGCAGACTTCAAAAGGAAAGTCGAATTTCCTCGATTTGGGATTTAAAATAAATCGGTGACTTGGAACACCAATTAAACCATTCCAAGTGGAAACTCTGATTTAAATATACCCCTTGGGGTGTAAAAAAGAAGGTGTGACACAATATACTATAATAGTATACTTATTACCCGTAAATTCACTTGTCTTTTCCCTTTTAATTTGCTTTAAACTTTTACCCAGCGTGGGAGGCAAACTAAAAATGCAATTTATATATATATATATTATATATATATATATATATATATATATATATATTATAGTATGCTATTGTAACAGTATACTCTTACAATTAAATCCTTTTAGAATTTTTTGAAATTTTTATTGACAACTGATATTATTTCAATTTAATAATTGAATTAAAAAAAATTTAACTCTTTGCGTGCAATTGTATACCCTGTTGGTATAGCTATATACTATACTGGTATCGTATGTTAGTTAATATTTTTTTATTGTATTAGCTACATTTAATCTGTACACAATTTGATTTTTCTTTAGTAATAATATAAAGAAAAAAATAATAAAAAATAGTGAAACCAGTAAATGAAATTAGATTATGAACAGAAAAAAAAATATTAAAAAAATAAGTTAAATGAAATTAGAAAAGGAAAAAAGAAAAAAAATAAGAAGAAAACGAGAAAAAAGAAAAGGAGAAAAGAAAAAAAAATAAAAGAAGGATAGAAATAAAAAAGAATGGGAGAATAAAGAAAAACTTCTCACAAAAACTATTATGGATAGGAAATGTAATTAGTTTATGAGTAGATAAAGATAAATAGTTTTGTTTTTGTGGGTAACTGTGTCAAAACCCCTATAATATTGGCACATGTTTGTATGGATTAAAAAGGAAATAACGTACAAATTTTGAATGTTAACTTCTGGATGTAATTTTCTAGATTTTTCCACGAGTATTGGGAGCGGGTAGCAGTTTTTTTGTTGTATTATAGTGGGAGTACTTAACAGAGATAAAACGGTTATAGATAGGTGCAAGTGACATTGATACACCAATTAAAATTTAGTAGTCCCTATTTCAAAAGAGGAAAAATAAAAATTAGTGATTTGTTCAGACATAAAAACAAAGTATGGTAAAGTAAATCCATTTCGTTGCTATTTGCGCTTGTTTCAAATAAGTAAGTTTGGGGGACCGAAGGCGGTTCTCACAAGTGTAAGCTTCGCTGCCCGACAGTATGGAGTACTGACCACACCGAGGGACAGGCCCTGAAGCGAAGGACGGGAACGAGCGGAATCAATGTGTTCTAATTTCTGGCCTTGCACCGACCATCCAATGGACCATGGACTAAACGGCCACTGCCTGAAAGGACTATGTCCAGGGGACCGCCGCCCCCCCCACAAGGTACATCTCGCGCCTATGGGCCGCTATAACTATCCAAGAAGACACTCGAAACTGGAAGGAGAAACAAACCCACCCGGTGGACTGCCGAGCGGAAAGTCCTACGACACAGGAGCGGGATTCTCTAAAAAGCCAAGGTCGTGGGTGGCCAAGAGGGCCCACTTGGAGACTTGGGATCTCAGCAGGAAATGCGAAGGTTGCAACAAGCCGGCCGGCCAAAGAGAATCAACTAGTTTAGTTCTGATCTGAGTAGGCTCATAATAGGGAATACCCTAACCTTGGGAACCGGGGCCTGGCCATCCTTCGTTTGCGGTCGACGTTCCGGCTTTGTCCGTCGACAGCTGAATGTTTTGATCTGGTATGACGCCACGTGTCTCTGCAATGGCCTTGTTTCGCTCACAAAATAAAGATTGTAATATTTTATGATATTGGTAAAACCATGAGTTATCTCAAATGGACCTTATATCTCCATTCATTGATTTTAAATGGTCTTCTTAGAGTGAGAATCATCTCAAATTTATATTAACAAGTTTCTGGACACATATGCTGTATGTGTATCCACGTCAATAAATACAAATAATATAAATTGAAAGATTAATACCAAAAAAACAAAGGAAATCAAACCTTCATAAAAGAATATTAAACATCAAGATATAATATTCACATAAATTAAGGAAAAAACAGCACAAACTGTTTACAACTCTTGCTCATTTACTTAGAGGGATAAATTCAAGTTTCATATAATTCTATACTCAATTTGAAATAAGTTATTGCGATTTGTCTTAGTTTATTTAAAAATAAAACGACTGATCTCAAATAAATGTTAATAAAGAAAAATGATATAAACAAATATAGTGCTTCGGAAATAACAACTTGAACATCGAATAAGAAAGAGAAATATGCGTCAACATCAACCTAAATTACAATTAATAAACAAAAATGCTAGCTACTGATGGAAGAGAAATATGACAAAATAAATGTTTTTCCATCTATATTTTGAAATTTCATATAATTGTTTTCCACACAAGCAATGATTACATGAACAGACCTGCAGTTTGGGAGCAATTGAGTCTTAACAATCAATTTTTTACAATAACTTCAAAGGCTAGTTGTTAGTAAATATTAGCCATGATAAACATACCGAGACCAAATATTGCGTCTAATCCAAGATCATCATTAGAAAGAGTGGATAATCATGATATGACTATAATTGCAAGCATCTCAATAATCGGAGAAATTTTAAAACACAAAAATTAGAGTAAAAGAAGTACAACAAACCCATAAAGAGTTATTTACAAAGAAAGTTGAAAGCTTTGTCAAATTTGCAGCAATAGGGAATGATGACCCAAAAAACGGAGGAGGAATTCACAGAAAACAGTTTTCTTTTTTTAAAAAAGAATTATTTTATGTTGGGGAGTGAGGGTAGATTTGATTTGGTTACGATACCTAAGTCTCTATAGTTTCTAGTTAATCAATTAGTCTGGATTCTCATTTCGTTAATATTTGGGTTATAATTGTTATCGAGTAATAGTTGTCTAAATTGTTGTGTTATATCATGGAGTGCGTTGAATCTATACGGCCTGCCTTATTTCATTCGATTTGGAGTTTACTAGTTTTTCCTTTACAGTCCGATAGTGAATTTTTATTGTTTTTCTCTATTGAATTGGAGTTAGTAATCGAATTATTCAGCTGAAATTATTCTTAATTTGAGTGAATTCTCTTTAATTGCTCCCTTTGGGGTATTACAACTTACAATGTTTGGAATAGGTTCTCTGGATATTTATGCAAATGTTATAAGTGTCTAAGTTTTCTGTTTGATTTACAATGAAATAGCTCTTCATATTTAGGTTGAGGTTTATTACTATATTTTATTTTAAATTTCTATGACTCTTTAAATATAGGTTTTGTTTACTCAGTTATTGGGTTGTCCCTATATTCGTGGCTATTAATGACCCTTCCATTTCCGTGGCATCTAGTATACTTAATTATCTACTCCGTACTTGTTTTCTCTTTTCCAACTAATAGGCATGATATCCTTGTAGACAATCTCGTAGCTACTTATTACTTATGCTTGTTCTTCATTCTTCTTTATTGCATCGACTCTCATGCCACCTATCAACATTGATCTACGTGATAAATTTATTTTCCACCAATACAATTGTTCTAGAGATAAACCTCAAAATTGTTACTCTTTTTTATTTTCTACTACAGGTAAAATCAGCTTGAGAACACATAATTTTTAATTGATTATTTTTGAGCATTTTTTTTCTTAGATTCATTATCTTTTGACTCTTGACAAGAGCCAAAACTTCAAATTAGAAAAAGTAAAGATAAGAAGACAAGTGGGAAAAAAAAAAGGATAGTCAATCAAAAATTGTTTTAATCCTCCTACAAAATTAAAGTAATGCTAATCCATAAGTCAAACTATCGTAAAAACGAAAAAGGAAAACTGCTATTGGAACAGCACTTTTCGTATGTGAAATCAAAACTGCTATTCTTTGTCTTTTCTGCTTTAATTGCTTTTCTCCTCCTTTAATTTTCTTTTCCTCGTACACTACATTTTAATTGGTGTGTCAGTTTCACTACACTGTAGTACCCCGAATGAGATGGAATGATGGATTGAATTTGAAACACATGAATTAACAGGGCAGGAATTTAATAATGCAAAAATTATTTCTTTTTAAGATAAAACGTAAATATTAGTTTATTTTTTTGAACCTAACAAAGTTGGAAGGGTATTAATGATGAGTTTGAAAACAAGATAAGTAACACTCTCATCTTTTGGTGTTTGATCCATGTATTAATCAATCTGCGTTTTGCTGTTGCATGTTGTATTAAGTGCAAAGTAATACACAAAAATACACTATTTGGTGTAGTAGATTATAGCCAAACAAGATATGCAGCATTAAAAATACATACCAAACTCAAATATTTAAATACTAAATTTTATATTGTGATTTTTGTATCTAGTACTAACAGCACTTGACTACAGCACTGTGCCAAAAGGAATAACCAATTTAGAGGAACTGAGTTAAAATTAAAAAATAGAATCATTAGAAACAAGCAAAAAAATTATACACAAGGAGAAGAAAAGTAGAATTTTGAAAACTAAATATATTATTTAATTAGTGAGAAAATTTTATCGTATTAACTCACTCAATCCTACCTCTACCGAATTTTAAGAAATAAAAATTTTATATAAATAAATTATATATTTTGGGGGCCTTAAATATTTGGGGGGCCTAAGGCAAGGGCTTCACCTGCCTTACCACCCTAAAGCCGCCCTTGGCTTGAGAGCACCTCAATTATGCTGGCCAATTTATTGGAACATATTACTAATAACTGAAATGTCAAAGAACAACATTTCTTATATCTGCGAGAAGCAAAGTGACAAAAGGCCACATTATGCCCTCACATGTATGTAAGGCACGACCTTAAAACATCAAAATTGAAAGAACAATCTTCCTACATATTTACAAGCATTTGCAGCAAAGAACCCCCCGCAGAAAAAATCTCCCATCCTGATCACGCGGCCCCAATGTCAGCTGTCAAAATAAACAGCCAAAACACAAAAGTCAAGAGTTAAATAATCTGAAGACACCGCAATACTTGAAGGCAAGATAAATCAGCAGACTAAATACATGGCTCAAAGCCTTGAACAAACAAAGAAACAAATAGTTCTACAATCTTAGCAAATAGTGCTGCAGCAATGAAGCTGGCAATCAAGATAGAGGAAATGTAGTCAAAAAGAAAAACGAGACAGCAGATTCTTGAGGCATACAGACCTTGGTGTTGTTAGTTGAGGATGGGCCAGAGCCGCCTTTATTGAGGACCAGACACAACAATTTCACAGTTGTATTCACAAGTCCATTTGTCAGGTGACTTATGATAAATCAAAAGATCCTTGGCCTTCATTGATAGCATAGAGTAACTTTTTGTACATGATTTCCTGCAGAGTGACGTAAGGCATAAGAAGTTCTATTTGCCGCTCCCAAGAGAGTGAGAAAGAGATAGAGATAGAGAGTCTTAAATTGCACTACAAAAGCAGATGACTACCCCAGCGAAGCAGATGTGGGGGTGGGGATAAGTTTCTGCAAACCTAGAGCAGATGGATTGGGGAGAAATCATACCTTAGTAGAATAGGGAGGCAGTTTCAGGTAGTTAGCACATGTCATCACACTAGGTAGGTCATCGTCTGCAGATTCTGATGGCATATTACCATTTGATGCTGTATTACTAGCACTAGATGAATGCTGTTGCAAAAATACAATGGTAAGTCACCGCAGAGAGAATAAAAAGGACTTATATTTTAGCTAACTACAACTGTACCTTCCTCACGATTGTCAGCTTAGGATTGAGCACAGCCAGACCACCTGGAGGAAGCCGGGGAGCACCAGTGACAAACTGACAGAACGCTCGTTGCTGCTCAGGAGTGAACTCTCCCATGATCTCTAGTAACTGAGGATCAGCAAATTAAACAGTTGATATCAGTTTGAAGCCAATCGAAGAGACAGAAGGACTAGCTTGGTAATATTAGTCTCAGGTACTACACTTCCGCTGACAGCTGAGGAAACTTACATAAACAATAGCGGGACTCTTGGCTGTATATCCATGATCAAATTTGATATGATCTACAAGCGTCTCAGCCTGCATAAACAAAAGAGTGAAATTGGGAAAAAGGCAGAAAACTTTCAAGTACACAAGTATCACAGTGTGCTATACTGGGTTCATGAGAAACGAATGTTACCTTCCATAACTCTCTACGGCCACAAAGCAGGTAGTCCAACTCAGTAGGAGAGAATGTTTGCAAAGCTGAAATGTCAAATACCTGAAAGTTGTGGAGATAAAAAGTTATTTCACTATCTTCAGATAAGTGATCAACTCAAGATGTATCGAGTAACTGATGAGTTCATTAAGTGAAAGTTACACCAAATTATCAGCAAAAATATCAACTCCTGTATCTAATTAGCTAATAGCCTGTTTGGCCATGCTTCTCCCCGGGCCAAAAGTGTTTTTTTCTCAAAAAAAGTGCTTTTTTCTCTACTCGAGGTGTTTGGCCAAGCTTTTTGGGGAAGCAAAAGTGCTTTTGGGCATAAGCGGGAGCAGGAAAAAAATACCCTTAGCAAAATATTGTATATACCAAAATAACCTTTGGAGTGAACTTTCATATTTGTTGAATGATTTTTCAATATATTTAAAATCTAGAAAGAATAAAGTACTTTATAATTTTATTTTCACATTTTACTAAAATAAATAAAATAAAAAATTCATTATTGTCCTTAATAATAAATACTTTTGATTATATATTTACTTATAAAATATTAGTAACTATTAAGTAAATCTCTTCATGTCCTTATTCGTAATTTATTTTCACATTTTACTAAAATAACATAAAATAAAAACCTCATTATTGTCCTTAATAATAAATACTTGTGATTATTTATTTACTTCTATAATATTAACTATTAAGTAAATCTCTTCATGTCCTTATTCGTAATTTGATACTTAAAAGTGTTTTTTGAAAAGCTTGGCCAAACACAAATTATTGCTAAAAAGTACTTTTCAAAATTGATTAGCCAATAGAAACTATTTTTCTCCAAAAGTACTTTTCCGAAAAGCATTTTTGGAAAAAGCACTTATCAAAATAAGCTGATTTAGCTTGGCCAAACAGGCAATAAATCCCATGATGGAAACTAACTTGATTGAAGCCAGATCTAAATGCTTCCATCTGCCGCCCAATTCCAGTCCTCACAGTGGCATCAACCACCAAAGAAACGTATTCCTCCAAGTTACTAAGATCCACCTGCAAATTCCATTTAAGGTACAAATCAAACAAAATGATCCAAAAAAAAACGAATGAGCATTCCAAGGAAAAGCAGCATACATTCTGATCGCCTGCTTTCAGAACATATTCAGGATAGCCTGGGAGTGTGAAATCTAAACAAAGATCCTCAACTGGAGTCCCACGAAAATGCAAATCACTAATTTTGTCTTGGCCCAGGCCTCCCATTGATTCTATATATTGTTTCCGACTAACAAGAGCTTGCAACTCTTGCAAAGTCTTTCCCAACTCAGCATCAAAAGAGAGAATATCATACAGATCAAGCTCCTGCAGAGTGCAGCGTTTTAAGCACAGAACCGTTTGAAAAGATATACAAAAAAATACAAAGGTGGGTGGCAACAATTTGATCTTAGAAGGTATAACGTGCAACACAAAAACCAGAGAGAAATTCTTACTTGGCCGAGGACAAGTTTATAGAATGATGTTGACATAGGGAGGTCCAAAAGCCGCCCATCTTGAAGTGCTTTGGCCATCACACGCCCAAGCAATCTGAAATATTCTATTACCTTGGTGAATTGGTTTCCATCAGCGGTATCAACAGCCGATGGCCAGGGCCGTGGGAATAATCCAAGAGGTGCTTGGACAAGTTCTTTATCTTCCCCGTTCAATTTTTCATCCACGCCCACTTCCACTGAATGTTCACTTGATGAGGAACTAGTCCTCCACATTCCCAGTCCAACTTTTTGCAGATCATGACTTAAAAGGGTATAGAACTCCAGAGTTGGACCCAAACCAGTGCCAACTTCACCAAAATATTCAACCTCAAGAACAGCTTTTTGGCTGGAGTACATCTCCATTACTTTCGCAGCAGAATCAAGAATGCGATTTCTAGAGACACGGACTTTCTGGCGCTGTAATCTCCCGACCCTAACTTCTCTCTCATTGGTAGATCCATTACCATCCGCACCTTGTTGTTGCTGAAGCCGGTATAAAGCCCTAGATAATCCGAAGGCTGTTGAATAGAAGTACTGGCGTCGAACCTCAAATGGAAAAAGAAATGGACAGGACCTTGTCAACTGGTAACACCACGATGGAAGAGACCCACTACAAAGGGCTAGAGCATCCTGAATCTGTCGAGCCAACTTTGGAGTGAGCTTACTGTTGACAAATTCCTCCGGAGGAATTTTGACACCAGTAGCACTGAGCTCATCTAAACTCAAATTTTCCCCTTCAGAGAAATCATCAATAACTGACTGGACCCGTAACCGTGGGGCCAGCTGGTTTAATCCATCCAGTACACGTAACAGGGCCAAAATGTTGTAAGTAGGATTGGTTTTTTCCATATCACAAGGAAGTTCTCCCTGTAATATACTATCTAACAATGATGCTCGATGCAATGAGGGATCAGCACTGGCACTTGCTGAAGAACTAGCTTTGTTCGACTTGGTGGAAGTTGAGCTCCCATCACCTTTGGTAGACCTCTCTGCTTGACTGTCAGCCCTTTGGTATGTGATAGTGTAAATATCACCCCAAAGTCTGCTTCCGTCACTAGATACAAAGTCAGTGCCACCATATCTCTCTTCATCATCCTCATCAAGGACAAGCTGTCGCTGGATAGCCTGGTAGATAGTCAAGTGCCTATTAAGCTGCTTTCCACCTGCAGAAAATACAAGTCTGGGTGGATCACTAGTGCTAAAGAGAGGGCGTCCATGGCGATCTCTAGCCCCTCTCACACCTCTACCATTAGCAGATGCAAGTCCGGCCATGGCAGCAGCAGCAAATGACATTGCACCCCTTGAACCATAAGAACTCCCACTCCTGAACTCAACGGATTCAGATCCTTGAGCAGAAGCAGCTCTGCTGCTAGAACCACCACCTGCATTTGTCTGGCTATCATTTGCCGTCTGTGCGGCAGGATTCTCCTCTGAAGAATCACCCAATTTAACATCATGAACTTTGTCCGGCATGCAAACAGGAAGAGAATCATCTCTCAAGACCTAAAGCATTGGCAACAATTTCAGAAAATCATCTTTAATACAGCTGTGCAAAAAATTAAAAGAGCTGATCAATTAGATCTGTGGAGAAGCGATTGAAAACATGCACATCGGGAATGCAGATCTGCTCTCAACGATCTAAGCAATTAGAAGAATGGCAGAACTCGAAATTTAAAATATGAGATTTTAGTAGCTTACATCATCATGGTCATCTTCATCATCATCAGATATATCGTCATCCTCGATGACCAAAGCATCATCAATTTCAACAGGTGACATATCCAACTCATCATCCTAAATATCACAAAAAGCAGCGGAATGCCAAGGTTCATATTGTCATGCAATCAGCAAACAATGAGGAGATGAAAAATGTAGGCAGTAAAAATTAGAGAAAACATTAATACTTTGAATAAGGATTTTTCTGTTTCATTCAATATTTTTGAGACCTCAATGTTCAGCCGATCTACCGTCTACGTAAGTGATTCATAAATTAACTCGGGATCCAGTAAGCTAAATCATGTCATTAATTTATCAGTCAGCATAAATACGTCAAAGAAGAATTAGCAAGATGTGCAAACAAAAGGTATACATTCTTAAAAGAGAAGGACAAGATACTAAACCCTGGAACTTTCACCTCCCACTAGAAAGGGGACAGGGACATACTAATGACAGTATATATGTAGGATATGATAGTTTAATTGAAGATTTGTATTTTGAAGATGACATGAAATGGACACATGTCTAGCGTGCAAGTTGCACCTAGTCATCAATGGTGAGGAAGGGTAAAAGACATGTAGAGTAAAAGTGTCTTCTAAACTGATGAATTAAATTTAGAAGCAAATGTTAGTAGTACACATTGAGAAAGTGATGCACAAGAAGTACCTAACTTACAGAATAAACTTTTGTTGGATAAGAACATGATGTTAAATTTTACGCATCTTATTTAGGCGTGAGGTAAAACATGACCTTTTGTATATTTGTCTTGTAGGTATAATGGTAACACTCTTTTGAGAATGAATTTCCTTTTTTTCCAGAATGAGGTATAATGGTAACACTCAAATCTTTTATTATTCCGTGTGTTCATTTCCAATTACAAAGCTTCTGTCTAGCAGCGATTCCCTTTCTTGCGTATGATCAATGCATTTCCAAGACATGAAGGGATTCATGAATCTTACCTACACCTTTGCATATTGTCTACAGCTTCTCTAACTCTCGATTAAGAGTGCATACAAGAATCATCCAGTCAAAATTGACTTTTACAAGGATATGTTCCTAAAAATTTCAGATATCTCTCAAGGTGAGCATATAATGAAATGCTTAATACATGAACAACCATGTTGATTAATTGACGGTGAAGAACCCGCCATGTGGATGTCTATCGGGCAATGACATCATTTCACAGACCCGCCATGTGGATGCCTATAACTTCTGACAATACAGGTAAATTTTTTGAGAATCAACGGGTCACAGTCCAAAATCAATCTAAAAAATTGCAAACTTTCATTTCATACTCTCAAACCACGATATTTATTTGGGAGGAAGTATGAACTTTCTTCTCTCCTTGAGCCGAGAGTCTATCGGAAATAGCCTCTCTACCTTCACAAAGTAGGGGTAAGGTCTGCATATACACTACCCTCCCCAGATTCCACTTGTGGGATTACACTGGGTTTGCTATTGTTGTTGTTGTTGGAGGAAGAATTAACTTTCTTCTGCGGGAAAGTTATCGATTCATTTTCAATGGATTTCTCAAGTTAAAATAAAAAAATAAAGAAAGACATAATTACAATAAGAGGCCGTTTAGTCGCCGGATATCAAAAGTTCTATTGGATAAAAAGATGATATACTAATCATTATTGGTAGGCCACCCTGTCCAAGGAGGGCTTTTAAGATGTAGGAAATAGAGAAACATGAGTTTTCTATTTTTTAATAATGAAGGTACCTTGGTCAGCTTGCGCACACCTCGACTATTCGAGTCGACCAGGTACCTGCTGCACCACACCAACACAGGTACCAAGTAACCCTCCCACCGAGGCTCGAGCAAATTGGAAGAGAAGTTGGTTTTTTTGTCTCAGCTAAAATTTGAAACCTAGTCTCCAAGTTTGCACTCACTTTATTGAGGCAACACACTTAGGTTAGAGAAACATGAGATTAGGTGAGGAAAGACCATTTTACCCTACTTAAATAGGACGGGAAAAAAATGCCTTCATTTAACAGATAGAATAGGGAATTATTTAACCTATAAAAAACAGAAAATTATTTGTTAGGTGTAATAATTGATGAAGAAGTTGTAGTATTAAATACCAATATCTCAATCATATTTCTCCTTCCTGTTCATTTGTAATTTTTCTTATATTATTTATTCATCTATACTGTCTTTCCTGGAATTTGCTATTATTAAACAATTATTCTTCAACAAAGTAAAGAAATGACTAATTTTGCTCCAAAGGTATTTTGGAAAAAATGAATCCAACTACTAGACACATGTAATAGAGCGAAAAAACATACCTCAGAACTAGAATCCCCGGTCACGGGTTTCACCTCTGCTTCTTTATCCAAGGCTGCTCGTCTTCGAGCAGCATTTCTTGTCTGGGGCCCTCTGCCATCTTCTTGAGCCGGCTTCAAAACAGCCTTTCCTTTGCCCTTGGAAGAACTTCCATTTTTTTCCTGTGGTGGGTCTTTCTTTGCACTGTCATTTATGTTAACCGCTGACCTAGATCGTGTACGCCGAGATCCAGAAGCCGGAGTAGATGTAGATGGGCATGAAGCACCAACTCCTGCAGGGGTGGTCCCAGACTCAGAGTTGCCTACTGATGCAAAGGCCTTTTGTCCAGACTCTACTCGCTGAACTCGAGGCCAAAGAAAGTCTTCAATAGCCGCCAAACTTGCTAAAGGATCAATCAACACAACATTCGAGGAGTAGTCACGGAGGGTCTTGTCCCCTTGAGCTCTGCAAAGGCGAAGCTTGAATGGTTGCGACAAAGCACTTAAACCTGAAGAAAGTCGCGCATTTCCGGTAGATGATCTGGAAGAATGACTCAGCACGACAGGGAACCGCTCCAACGAAGATAAGGCATTTTGAAGCTTTTGAACCAAAACAGTCATAGGAACCATATTTCCACTATCAACAGTAGCAGGAAGGGCAACTGCGATAAAAGACTTATATCTTCTGATTGCTTGTTGTCGAAGCCTAGACAAATTAGCATCTGAGATTCTTTCCTTGGAAAAAAATCCACATGTAAAATAGTTCAGCAAAGATGCAACAACTCCACTTCCAATGAATTCGAAAGTTGATACACCATCCCCTTTGCTGAGCTCCCCCAGCATGGAAGCTACAAGTTCGGCCAAGGTCTCTTCCTTACTGGCAGAAATATCTCCAAGCCGAGGAGCAGAAGCTTTTGATTTTCCTTTAGGTTTAGATAATTGTTCATCAACACCAGAGTTCAACTTCATACTGAGATTCTTCAATCGTAGAAGATCATCAGTAACGCCAACTTCAGTAGCCCCTGAATCTGAAGGGAAGTATTTATCTTTGAAGGATTTAGCACATGCACTGACTGCCATGCGAATGTTAGAACTGGTCTTTGGAATTTCCAATGAGTTTGGCGGTGATCCACTCCCCGGAACTGTACTCTTAGGATCCTCAATGGAACTTGCATCTGCATTTGAATTATTGCCACGACGTCGATTACGCCTAGAGCGAGATGACCCAGGTATACAATCATTGTCCTTCTCAGCAGATGATGGCTGGGAAGGAGCGGCACCATGGGACGCAGACACTATCAGAGCATCTACAGCATGAACAACACCTTCTCGCACAAACATCTTGGAAAAAATTCCAGGAAGTTTTTCCATTAAAATTTCTGCAACTTGAAGAGCAGGCACCAGCACTTGGGGATCCTTCCAGGCCAATACTCCAGCCAAAAAACTACAGAGAAATTACAAATGAAGCACTAATTTCACTACCAAAGATATATGATGCACATAAAAGATTGTTCCATGGATAAACCATTCTCCCCCAAGATCCACATCTGATGAAAAATTTCAAGCATATATTTTGCTGATATTCATACCTTGATATGTTAGTGATGTTATTTAGAGACTGAATCATATCTGCGCTGCTGAAGTACATAAGTTTTCCAATAACCGAGAGACACTTGTGGCGAACTGGACTATTGACACTGGATCCATATACCTGATCAGCAAAACAAGTAACAGGGGTCATCTTGTAAATCTGTACCATGGCAGTTGTAAGATGGTGGTAGTAATTTACAATGGATTATGATACCAACCTGGATCAGCACTGGAAGCAGATCCATTCCAAATTGTTGCAGAAGTTCAGGTTGATCATTCAATAATTTTTCTCGAGCTGAAACCTCTTGAGTAGATAGATTCGTCTCCTCCTGTTTGGTAGAACCACTAGCAGAAGATTTCTTCACAACAGATCCTTTAATCAACAAATTAGTGCTGGTGGGAAGAGAGATCGTCCCTTGAGGCAGCGGAGGAAGAAGCTCATTTGCCAGGTTCACAATCTCAAAAATCTAGTAAAACCCAGGAAAATACATTTAAGGTCCTTGTTCTTTATCCAAAAAAAAAAAAAAATTGCGGTCCTTATATGAGGTAGAAGCAGCATTCAAATGAATCAGCTTGCACGTAGCACAGAAAAGGCAGGCATGGTTTTCGTGGCATTTGCTCAAGCACCAGCTAGTGAAACCAGACTGTCTTTGAAACAAGAGGATCATTTAACCAATAAGCGGGAAGATTGTCATCTTATTTCACAAAATAATAGTCAACTAGAGGAATAACACATTAGACAAAAAAATTAAAGCAATGTTGTTCACAACACGATCCAAGTGCTATCTAAATTACAACTGAAAGCTCTTGAATATTTCAGAAAACTAAGCCATATTTATGCTACTAATGTTTAACTGATCTCAGTGACAAACAATTTGAGTCTTCAACTACTAATAAAATTTAATAAGAAAACCAAGGGTCTGTCCTAAACCTTAATTATTGTTTTACCAATTTTTACGTGATTCACATTCTAGGAATATACATTTGAATATTCAATAATGCACTTGTAATGAAAAGGAAAAAAATTCTAAAAACTACACTTGTGAATTATTGTACTTCTTCAAGTCTAACAGCAAAGTTCCTTAGGCTGTACAGGAAGTATAACAGCAGAGGGAAAAATGATAAATAGATACTTATCAACAATTTTGTACTTATCAACATGTTCACCGATTTTTGTCCTCGGAGCTTCAGTTCAAAGTCAAAGATAGTATAGAGGGGACATGTGGTAATCGTATGTCGCGACTTCGAATCCTGCCAGTTGAACAACGTTTGGTATTTAAGGGGGAGAAGGATAGAAGGGGCAGGCTTATTATCCACCGAGTTGAAGCTAAAAACAAAATTTCTCTTTCAGCTAAAAAATTCACCAATATCAGTTCCAATAATGGTGATCTAATCCTACTTTATTTGAATTATTAATGTGTTATTGGAATTGGAGTATTCAGGAGAAGCTACATTGCTATCTAAAATCCATCACTATAAACATACACAAATTGAACTACTAATGTGTTTTTAGAATCTTTATGCTATAGTTATTCGAGAGACGACTCAGAATAATTGGTGATCGGAATAGGCGATTATACTCATGAGAAGTAATCAATATTTATTCTAAAAAGATATATGTATTAATCAAGGAGTAAAATCTAAACAAACTATATAAGTCTATACTTCTTCCTCCTTATCAAAAAAGAAAGTCTCTCCTTCTTCCTCCAATAATTCTCTTTAATCTTGGTTCAAAAATATAGATCATTTTAAATATTTGTTTTTTGGACATTAGAACAAAGTTATTGGATTTTAATTGCTTTCAACTACCAAGAATAAATTATTTGATAACTATTCCAGTCCTTGTGGGATTGATACATAAATGAAACAATATTTGGCAAGAACAGGCTTTATTTTTTAAAATTGGTGTTTTGCGCTCTTAGAACAAAGTGTAGGATCAGCAGCTCACCGAGATAAGGTCAGGAGTGGGGGGTCGTCTACTAGGCATTCTTCTCATCTTGTTCCTATTATTGTTACTTTATCTCTTTGGTGGGCAAGCGAAGTTTCCATCTACGTGACATAAAAAATGTAATGCTGGAACTTTATCAAAAAATGAAATGTAGAGTTGGAAAGCTCCACATATAATTTCTGGTGTATTCCTATCAAGCATGAGAAACTTCTCATAGAACATCTCTTTCCTCCTACAGACAAACTGACCCGCAAAAGAAAGGGAGCTAACTTAAGACTACGAAGTATAGCAAAAGAATCGAGCTAACTTAAGACTACGAAGTATAGCAAAAGAATCTAACCTTTTTTAATCCAATTATTTTCCAACACACTATATCCGCAGGCAAAACATACTAAAAAGTCACTTTGTCTTTCTATGCTACATATTTCTTCTACCCAACATGAGCTACTTGTGACAATTTATTTACAAGACAAGAAAATGCTAGCAATTATAGCATGAATGAAAACTAAAAGTACGATATATACCTGCTCCGGAGGTTTGCTCAAGGCAGGTGAAACAGACACAGAGGCCACAAGACCAGAACCTGATAGAATATCCTTGAGAATTCCAGTGATACCAAGCAGCAGTAAAGTTTTAGTTCCTAGTGGAGAGCCACTGGCACATGTCGAAAGAAGCCGGATTAAACCCTACAAGCGTTATCAAGTCAGAATACAGCTATCAAGATTGTAAATGCCCGACATATGGAAGAGTTAAACGTACTGTGTAGGTTGACGTGCTGAGTGAAGCCTGACCACCTCCAGAGTTACTGGTTGAGATGAGCGATGCGGCTTGGGTAACAAGTCCGTGATTGCAAAGTTCATCTAGCTTCTCGGGATATGATGCAAATGATTCGGCAATACGGGTCAAGCAGATGGAAGCATACTCTAATACCTGCAGACACGTCCAAGCACCAAGAGAAAACATTAAAAAAACAAAAGTGAAGTTTAACCAAACTAGGAGGGGCCAGAGAAGAGAAGATATCTTCCCGCAACGGGAGCATAACATGATAATGAATTCACCTTTGCATCATGATATTGAAGGAGATTTGTCAAAAGCGGAACAGCTTCCATGACAAAGTCAGCAGCATCTGAGGGAAGCTTCTTGCACATATTAGCAGCAGTTGCTAATGCTACTCTCTGTTAAAGAACGAAAGATGTTAGAAAAAATTGTATATGTACTAAAGGAGCTGGAAGTTTCTTATTTCACTAAAACTGAACTCCCATCAAAATCATGATACAAGATATTCAAAGATTCCACAAAACCGTGAAAGGGATTTTTCTACCTGAACACCAGTGGAAAAGAAGTCGAGATAAGAAAGCACAGCCATCAGCGCACCAGCCCTCAAGCAAGCAGTCGGGTGTTCCTGAGATATCTTCTTTAGAGCTTGCAAAGACTGTCAAAGGTGAAACATTAGCACTACAGCTAGAAAGGCCAGTCCTTGGCAAATAAGCATAATGGTTCCACATAGAAACAGAGAGTTGCACTTAAGGTAATTTCATTCACGGCCTAGGCCTAGTTAAGCAAGGATTATAATTTTCGGATTGTGAATAATAGTTATGGATGAACTATGCTGGGAGTATCACCATGAATTCTTTTTCCTTTGGAGGACACATAAATGTTCCGCGTAAAACTAATTCACTCACCTGCTCAGCCAAGTCCATGTATTCAATAGTAAGCAGCCGAGCTACAAAGCATGATACGGCTCCATAATGGACAACAGCGGCACAAGAAGAAGGTAGAACATCAACCAAGTGGGTAAGAGCCCGGGCCGCAAGAAGCATAATGTCAGGATTGCTCTCGTGATTCAGCAGCCCAACAAGCACAGGTACGAACGAGTCGACGGAAAATGTGCTCAGTGAATCTTCCGTTCCAATAGAAAGCATCTCACACAGCTGAGTCAGAGCTTCTACTTGTTTCCCTTCCTCACCATCCGCCCTTAAACCGGACAATATCTTCTTGAGCCGACCACTCTGATGGGACGAAGACGCAGACCCCATTGCAGAGCTGGGGAGTAAATCATCCAATCCAGCACCTAGTTTCCTAAGAAGTCCTTGAAGTGCACTACTTGCTGAAGTTAAATTCTGGTGCAAAATACCAACACCGCCTTCGCTATCATTATCATCGTCCTCACCACCACCGGAATCTATGTTCAATCCTAGACTCCTCTCAGCCTCCCTATCCCTATCCCTATCCCTGTTCTTATCCCTGACCCTAACTTCATGCTCTTTCTCCTTGCCTTTATCCAAATTATTATTATCTTTATCGGAACCATGACTGGGGTTCTTACCACGGCGGGTTCGGGTACCCGACCCGGAAGATTCGTTTGTGGAGTCCATGGGTGTAGATGAGTCCTGGGAACGAGTTGAGATGCGAGAACGAATTGAGATCGATGCAGACGCGGCGGCGGGAGTTGAATTGGCGGTGGAAGTAGCGGCGGCAGTGGAGGAGAGACGAGCACGCTTAGCGGCACGGGTGGTGGGACCAGCAGAAGAAGATGAAGAAGGCGCTGATGAGGTGGCCTCCGCCCGCTTCCGGCTCCGAGTTTCCATACAAAACCCAAAACCCCCTTCAAAACTGCGAATCACCTCGCCGATTTAATTAAATCGGCGATCAGACACTTTCCGATTCAGATATCATCGTCGTATATCAGAAACCCTAATTCACAAAATTGAAACGGTTTTTATGCAAAAGGGATAAAAAAGATGCGATCTTTATTGATTTCAACTAAAATCCCCAAATCACAATCTATTAAAAGTCCCAAATCAGTATAATCAGAACAATCGAATTCCAATGAAGTGCTTTGAGTAATCAACACGTTTGTTTTGTAGAGCGATATACGACTCTGAGTCTGAGAGGAGGAATATATAACTGAGAAAAGGCAAGATGGAGAAAGCTAAATAGAGAACCCTAATTCTATATATATTTTTGTGTCTGTTGAATTTTTTATTTTTTCCTTCCCCCAAAAGATCGAATAATTTGCTTTTGGTTCCTTTTGTAATTCCAATTCTTTTTATTTTTTAAGTTTTGCTCCCTTTTCTTTTTTCTTCTCTTTATTTTTCTTCTTTTTCCTTCATTTCTACAGATTGTATATGTCAGGCGACGCTTTTGGCGGTGACTACAGTACGAATTGGTTCTAAATCGCTTTTATACGGATTTTACACGCAGTTGAACTTTGCTTTTCAATTTGGTTCTATATTACGTATTTGTTTTTAATTTGCTTTTCAGATGGTGACGTCTGCTTGCAAAATTAGAAGAAGAGATTTTGGAAGAATATTATTGCTTTTTGCAAAGACTATTTTTGAATCAAACACCTAGAAAGAATATTTAGAAAAAAAATTGCAAAATCTTTTTCAAATTTTTTAAGCGAATACTTGTCTTCCATTAATTTTGCACTCTTTTATTGACTAGAGGTTTTTTTTGGGTGTCTCGTGTGATGCCAAGGCACAAGCCAAGAGTGACAATGTCGCAAATAGAGGTTTTTTGAGTGTCTCGTGCGAGGCCAAGGCCTATGTCAATGGTCTGAGGTCAGTCGTGGCATGCCTATGTCAATCGCCCAAAGTCGGCCATGGCATGCCATATCAATGATACAAAGTCGGTCATGACACGCCATTATGGCACAAGGTCGGCCGTGGCATGCCTATGTCAATAGCCCCACGTCATGCAATAGTATAAAAAGAAATAAACCTTTTTAATCTATATTATGAGTGTACCTATAAACACAAATAAATTTATTTATAAAATAAGAAGTAAAAATTACTTTTCAAGTATTATAATATTGAAATAATAAAATAGTTGAGTATAGGTTTTAAACGTATATAATATATTTAATAAAATATATTTGTATTGTGACTAATTATTTTTTGGTATTATATGCATGGACTGTATGTTCGAATAGCTTTTATTCTTTTCCAATCTCAATTGCGTAAATAAATTTTGAGTTCTTAATATTGTTATCAAAATAACTAATACAAATAGATTATCCTAATTAAATCTTTTATTGTGCTCATTTTTGTTATTCTAATATTATATGCTTGAAAAATATCTGTTATTTTTACTTTATTATATAACATTTTTTTATTTTATGGTAAGTCGATATGATACAGATAAAAGAAAAACATATCATAATATTAAAATTTAAAAGAGAGAGAAGGGGGGGGGCGTAAATAGGTATTTGCCCACCCAAAATTTATAAATTTGGTTGAATGACTTATAAGTGTTATACGACTTTTTCGTTATAAACAAAAGAAACATATATTTACTAGGTAATTTCAGATGATTAAGTAATCATTTCAGTAATGGACTCCCTATACCTGAGATGGGAGCAACAAGTCACATATTTGGCTGTTCGGCCAAAAATAATTACATTCTCGAGCCAAATATATAAAAACATGTATATTATCTATTAATATACAAATAATATATATTTAATCGGCTAATATTTTTGGGAGCGACTATACTCTATAATTTTTCTTACCTAGTATTCATTGTACAATGGGCTTCAAATGGATTAATTTCCAAATTAATGATTATCATATTTTTCTAAAGAAAAAAATATTTTGACACATTAGAAGTATTTCATTACCAATGGAGTAGTATTAACTTACTATGTTTGGATAACATGTAACGTTATAGAACTCAACCAGAAGATTGTTGGATTGGAGGGAGAAAAAAAATACAATAAGCAAGACAATTGCCAAAAAATATATTAAACAAACCACATCAATAGATATTTAGAGAGCTTGAGATAAAAGCACATCGAGATAGATAGTTAATGTGGGACTTCCGGCGCGCAACTCCAAATTAGTCGGACCCCAATGTGGGTATCGAATACCGAGTGAGAAATCAAAAAAAAGTAAAATAAATAAAAACATACGATGAGCAGAGCATGTTGTCTATAAACCTACAATTAAAACCCAATAGTCTACAACTTCGTAACAATTGAATATTTGCATGAATAATACACATTCAGAATCATATGCATCCAATGGTGTATTTGGTAGGGAGGGAACATTTAATAGAAACATAGTTTTAAATTTTTATATGTTTGGTTTGCTCGAATGTATTGATTTTTTTTCCTTAAGAACACAATTTCCGGAAATTTGTGGAAAATGACTTTTATAGCAAGCATTTTTTGGAACCATTCCATGCCATTTCCAACCGATGGTTTCCAGGGGCGTAGCTATGGTTCACGTAAACTCATACTCCTCTCCATTGATCACGTGTGTGTCACACACCCAAAATGTCCTATAATGCAATAATTATTTGTCACGATCCAATTTAGGATTGTGACTGGCGCTTAGGAGCAAGTGCTCCCAAGTAAGCCTCATCGGTAATTTTACAGAAAATCGGACAATGTTTCCCCTATTTTTGGACCATCCCAAAAACTTTCCTGTCTCAAATCAACAACCAAACATCCTAATATCATACCAAACAATTGACAACTTGTCAATTAACCAATACAAGTCTTCACCATAACTAAACCACCAACTAACCACTAGAAATACTAATTTAGCTCCAACTTTGATAAATGAGAACGATACTCAATATAAGACTATAATAACAAAAGAATACTCACGACACTAAAATAATGAGTATGGAACGACTCTAAGAGTTCAATGAAAAGACTATAACAATAAATAAATTCTCTGCATACGCGAACAAGTGCGAGGCTCACCGAGAAATATCAACCTGTGAGCTCTAATTAACGAAATTCTCGCATGCGTCAACTGCTGTCTCTGTAAAAAAAATAGCGAGGAATGATTTGCTAGCTCAGTGAGTAATAACACTTAACCACAACCGTTTTTATTGGGAACAAGTCAGGAAACAGGCTAGTATATCAAACAGAAAATAACATAAAAATGCCCTTTCAGAAAAAATAAATAATTTTCAGTCTCGTCATGCTTTTCTTGTAGTATAATACAATTAACAGTTCGGTAATAAGCTCGGTAACCACTGTCTAATATCAATATTTACATTTGGGAGGTTTCAATGAATGAATCATGTAATCGGTATAACTGTGGACTTCTTCGCAAGAAGTCAAATATAACGGTAGTCCCTACTCGAGGGAAATCGGTAACGGTATGCTAGTTCTACCTTTCCACTAGCGAGGGCTATAACGGTAATCTGTAATTGCAAGGTGCACCAGGTCTAACGAACACGCCGTTAGTTGCGGGATCCTTCAATGTCTACTCTCATTTATACATGTCTCTGTAATCCGCATATACTCATAGAAAATATTTTAAAACAATATAGGGCATTTCGGTTCTTATAAATCATATAATTTCTTTTCAATAACAGTAAATTCAAGTAACGGTAAAACAGATCTAGTGACAACGAAAATATTTAAAACAACGGTAATCTTCTCAAATAACTATTTCGGTATCATATCGAGTAAAAGATTTGTCCCACGTGCAACTTAAAATAATCGGCAACATATTCACATTAAAAATCATGTGTAAATCATGCAAGTTATGAAAACACAAATTTCGGTAAGATTACTACTCACAATACTCGTGCCAAAATATCAAATGCTTCACCTCGAGCAATGCGTACAAATTCCTCCAAATCTATAATTACATAATATCGATCTCATATTTATTTCCTTACTTAGGCTAATTCATAGCTATTTTAGAAAACTCAATCATCGGGGTTCATGTTTGAGTCTTAATTTGTGGATTTATATTTACCCATGTTATGAGTAATTTAAATTAGTCCAAAAATCTTGTAAATAAAAAGGTATTTATATTTAATCATAGAACTAGTCCATAATAGTATCAATTTCAAACTATTTAGTATACTTTATTCCTCCAAAATTAGATCTATCAGTACCTAAACCAAACTTTTATAGCCTCACTGTCCATAGTAATTCTTTTTCCTGAGACGTTTATAAAGGGGTTCATAGATTTTTCTAATATTAGGGTTAAAGTCTGCTACGTAGTTGAGGTTTCCTAAGAACCTTTGAAGTTGCGTTTTATCTGTGATTTCATCGGGAAATTTGGACGAGAACTCAATGGCTCTACAAATTGGCTTGTAGGTTCCTTGATATAAGTCATGTCCTAAAAATCTAATGGTTGTTTTAAACAACCTTATCTTCTTAGAGTTGACTACTAGTCCGTTGTGCTTTATTATTTTAAAGAATGTATTAAGATGCTTAAAGTGGGAATCTATATCTTCTGAAAATATTAATACGTCGTCAATGTAAACTATTGACATGTTACTATATGGGTTAAATATATTATTCATTACATTCTGAAATTCAGATGGGGCATTTTTTAACCCAAAAGGCATTATGTTCCATTCATATTGTCCAAATGGGACATTGAATGCAGTTTTATATTTATCTTCTTCGACAATTTGAATTTGCCAGAAACCTGATTTCATATCGAATTTGCTATAAATATAAGCCTTATAAGTTCTTTTTAATAAATCTCTTTTATTGGGTATCGGGTATCTGATCCATTGTAGTACTTTATTTAAAGGTTTATAATTGATTACTAACCTAGGGGCTCCTCTTTCTTTTTCTGCGTTATTGTTAACGTAGAAGGCTACACAGCTCCAAGGGGATTTGGAAGGCCTAATTATCTTCTTCTGGAGAAGATCATTTATTTCTTTTTTACAGACTTCCATTTAGTCATGATTCATTTGAATAGGTCTTGCCTTAGTAGGTATATTTTGTTCATTAAATTCCTTTATATAAGGTAGGTGGACTATATGCCTTTTTCGTTCCCAAAAGGCTGTAGATAAATCGGAACAAACTTCTAGTTCGAGTTTTTGCTGAAATAGTTTAATCTTATCTTCTACTTCCGGGGTTTTTAAAGTTTGTTCAATTTTGTGAACTTTTATATCATTTTTTAAGTAATTAATCTGTTGAGATAATAAGTTTATTTTAAAAATTGTTTGTGATTTAATGTAATCACTTTCTTCTTTAGAGATTGGATTTAAGTAAGGAAATCGTATTTCTTTTCCTAATACATTAGTGCAGAGGGCACTTAAGTCGTCGTAATGTGGCTTTATTTGAGTCAGGAAAGGAATTCCCAAAATTATTTCTTCATTTATATCTCTTGTTATCACAAAATCATTAATAAAACATATTCTGTCATTACAGATATGTGCTTTAGATAATTTGTAATATATCTTTAACAATTCTCCTGTTGCAGAGTATAATTTTTGGGTACTTTTCTCTAAATACCTTAATGGTATTATTCCTTCCATTATGCAGTTTTTATCTGCACCTGAGTCTAATAATGCTAACTTATTAAAGGTCATATCTTGCACCTTTAGAGTTATGGGGAGATGATAACTTTTAGCCTTTACTTTAGTGAGTTTGACTAAAGCTGTTGAATCGTCTTTTGATTCTTCTACAATTGAATCGTTTAATTTTGAAGTGTTGTCATCTTCTTCTTCTTCGTTGAAGAATTCTTGATTAATCGTTTTCCCTTTATTCACTTAGGATAATATTTTATCAGTAATATTTTCCATTTTGATTTTATTAAGTCTAAGCTTAATATCTTTTAATTCTTCTTTTACTGATTTAAGTTCAGTCTGAAGATGTTGAACGGTAGTGGGTTCTTCTGTTTTAACAGAAAATCTATCCATTACCTTTTTCATATCAAAAGGTTCTATTTGTGGTCGATTTCCCTTTTGTTTAACCATAATGTTTTTTAATTCAATTAGATATTTTTTCTTTAAGTCATCGTTATCAATATGTTCGATGATGTCGAATAAGACTTCCTTGGAGTCTTCCGATATTACTCTAAGTGAATTTTGACTACACACGCAAATTGCTCCAGTACAGTTACAACTGCCTTCTATTGAGCTGTTACTGTCTGAATCATACGCGACATTGATAAGTTCATTGTCACTGTCCGAATAACTATCAGTGGATGAGGATGATGAACTGTTATCATTATCTTCTAGAATAGCGTAAAGTTTTTCTTTAGTATTTTCGTCAATTTCTAAAGAATTAACTTTATTCCTTTTCTTTTTCGTGACCTTACAGTCACTGGCTCTATGCCCTGTTTTTCCACATGACCAGCATTTATCACCATAATTTTTCTTTCTTTTAAACCTTTTCTTTTCAAAAGTTTCGCCTTCTTTCTTTTCTTTACGCCTATGGCGTCTTCTAGGTTTATCAGAAAATTTATGTTTGTTTTTCTTTGATGCTCTTTTTGAAGGAGCTGCAATTGTTTTATAACCGAAGTCTTGGCAGAAACTACAAAGTTCAGCTTTGGATTGTAGCCTGTCTTTTTTAATAAGGCTTTTTAGTTTAAGGTCTGTACATAGGTCTAACCCTGTAACATTAATGAAGCTTATTAAATCTCCATACGTTAGATTATCATATGGAATTGAACCATTAAATCTATCTTTAATTGTATTTCTTACCTTTTCGGCAAATAGCTTGGGTAATCCACTAATGAATCTTTCTTTCCAGAAAGGTCTATTACAGTCTTCTCTAACCATTACTTTTTCTATAAACATATCTTTATACCATCTAAAATCCGTTAATTTTGGGCAGCTAAGATTATTAAGATGTTCGAGACTTCTATCTTGGAATAGTTTTGGTTCACCAATAAAATGTTTGGCTATGCAGTAGATAAAGGTTGTTGTAGCATTTTCTTTAGCTATTTGTTCGGTTGTCTGAGCATTATTTTCAGTTTTTACTACAGTTGTTATGGTCGTAGAATTAAGAATGTGATTCCGGTTGTCTCCGGAAAGGTAATTATCCCACCAATTTTTTAATGTACCGGTAAATCCTGATATTACTAAGGTTGCAACGTGTTTATCTGACGCATTTTTCATTTTGTAGGCTGTTACCGCAATTCCTATTTCGTGGAGTTTTTTGTAGATTTGGCCTTCGGCTAGGCCATCAATATTCCATTTGGTAATTCCAGTTCCGTCATGACTGGAGTAAGATAGATAGACGTCTTCCTCAAACTGAACATCTGGGAATGTTGGTCTCCCATAATAATTTTTTTATTTGGATGTCGAGGATTTCCCATTATTCTACTTACTTCAGGAGTATTAGCAGAGATAGTCTTTAATGTAACTAGAGGTTTTATTTTATTAATAGAGTCCGAGCATTCGTTAGAAGCTTTCTCTATTATTATTAACTTTGCTTCACTGTCAGGGATGGTTTCATCCTTTAAAATAGTTTCATACGTTTTATTTAATGAAGTTAATTGTTGTTGTCATTTATGTAGCTCTATTGTTTTGTCTCTGCTACTACTAGCTTGTTATGTATGGATTTTTGATACACTCAGTTTTGTTTTAAGTTGTTCTTCTATTTTTTCTAGAAGTTCATTTGTAAAATCAAATTTATCTTTTAATTGTGGGAACTTTTCTTTTGAAAATTCAGGAATTCTGATAATAGGATGTGTTTCTATAGTAGGTGCTACTGTTGATTTTGTTGGGATCCCTATTTTGTTAGTGTCTTTTAATTGATTGGCTACAACATGTAAAAGATTGTTCGTGTAGTTATTTTGAACAATTATTTTGTTCATATCTTTATTTATTGGTTCTTTATCGAGGTGAATGCTTTCTCTTTTGAAGGGGGAAGCTGTTATGACCTCACTTTGAACTGGTATTACTATTTCATCTAAAGGTGGAATAGTGACTTCTATTGTACCTTTATTTTTAGTATACTATTTGTTAATAATCATTTGTAAAGATTCCTTTTCATTTGGAATCTGCCCTGTTAATTCGAACCATCTAAAGAATTCTATATCACATTTAAGTCTTTTTAGATCTTTAATCCATTTATTTCTGAAAGACTTTCTTTGATCTAAAGAATAGGCATTTACATACCATTTTCTTTTAATGTTGTTATCAGGGTGTTCCCACTGATAATTTAGACTTTTCCAATCTATTTTGAAGTTATTTTCTTCTTTAAGAGTTCCAAGTCTATCTATTGTTTCTGCGGATGAGCTTTTATGAATAAAAGGACATTTTTGATAAATTACTTTAGGAACAGTTTTATTAAAATCTACTCCTTTTATTTTTCTATCAAGTTCTTCAATTAATTCTTCCTCGCTTTTATCGCTTATGTTGCTTTTATACTTTCCCTCCGGGGGTTTAGAAGAAGAAGGTCCACTGAAGGACATTCTTCTACTGGAAGAAGCTTCGCTTATTGAGTTAGATCTTAAAAATTTATGTCTACTGCACCTGTTGGGTGTTGAATTACTTGTTCGATATGCGAACTTTCTTGTTCATATTTAGGTTGAGTTATGGCTTCAAAGCGTCATTCATCTTTGGATAATATCTCATCCCATCGAATCATTCGAGGGACGAAAGTATTACTATGCTCTTGGTTTGCTTCCATTAGCTTCGTAACTCCTTTATTACTTTCAATTTTAGCCTTTGGGGCTAAAGTAGTTTTCATTAGCCTATAGTATACTCGGTATATTACAGCTATCTCTCTTGTATTAATTTTACTATTCATGTTTTTTGTTTTAATATTAAGAGTCAAGGTATCTAAAATATTCTGGTCGTTTATGTCAACCGAATAATTTGGATGACAATTAAAGTAGATCGGGCCTTGAGCTAGGTTACTTTGTAAGACTCCTAATAATGAATCGTCGAAATTTAATAATCTGTCATCTCTTAACAAGAGACAAAGGGGCGTGTCTAACCCTAATCTGTATAAAGGTTTGACAGCTACTTGTACTAGTCCAATATGTAGGAAATTATATTTTTTCCTATATTGTTGTATATCATGCGCTGCTAATAACTTAATTGTTTCGACTGAGTTATTAATAGCGATCGTTGATTCACAAGTTTTGATATTATAACTTTTAATAAAATCAAACTTGCCTGTGTGATATATAGTGCTAAAGGATTCTCTAGGAATACTCCAATTTTGTAAATCATTTTCTATTTTGGCAATATTTGCTACTGCCGAAATATTAACACTGTTTAGAGTATTATTTCTTTCTGAATTATTCATATTAATATTGACAGGTATACCAGCTAATACAGGTTTTTAGCATATCCAAATTGTCAAGATAGGTATTTTTTAGTGATTCACAATTTTCTAAGTTGTTGTTATAATAATCAATTTCTCTTATTATGTTTAATAGAGGTAATTTGCTAATATTCTTATTTGAAGCAAGGGTTTTACAAACTCTTAGGTTGTGTTTAACATACTCTATTTTTCTGTTTACCTTTCTTAATTCTTTTAAGAGTTTTCATCTTTCATAATTTATATTTCTAATATATTGAAAAGAAGGTTGTTGCTTCATTAAAGATTCTATAAAGCTAAAGGCTCTGGGGTTTCTAGAAGTTAAAGAGAGGGGTATTGTCCTTAAGGTTTCTTTTATTTACTTTCTCTGCTATCTTGTTTCAGTATTGTTTCTCTTAATAGTTATCTATTGTTCTTAGCAGTATATCATTTACTGTTTATCTTCTTCGTTTCTATATTATCTTGTTTAAGTTATCTTAGTTCTAAGTTTTCTTGGGGATTGGAAGTTGAACGTGTTCGCTGTGTCCTGTTGTGTCCTGTCTAACTGCGGCTCTTCCTGGCCTATAATGACGACGGCAACTGACGGCAGCTAATAAGGTTCAACTAACTCTCTCTTAGAGACCCTCACACTATGAACTTCACACTAGATAACAAGATTATAGAGATAGGGAAAAGATAAACGATAAACATATACTGGAATGAACAGTATATAACAATTAAGATCTATAGCTTGAAACAGATAACAAGATTTCAATAAACCTTAAAGACAATTCAGAGTTTAGCCTCTCATGAATTTAGTTAACATGGCTCTGATACCAGTTTGAAGGATCCGAAGTACAGATAAAAAATATGCGGAAATTAAAGTAAATAAAGACAAGTTTAAGAAACTTACTTTTATTTAGAACATAAGAAACTGAGGTACACGGAAATTTTACAGAGAGGGAAGGGAAAACATGTATGAAAAGAGAAGGGCGATTTTCGGTGTGCCCTCTATATTACATATGAAGGCTTTATATAGACTTCTAAAAAATAGCTGAGTTGATCTTGAACGTCCATAATGGATTGTCAGATCTTTGTCTTGAAAGGTCACTTGTTCTTTGCTTTTTTGAAGAGACAATTGTCCCTTGTTTTTTCTGAAGGGCAGATGTCGCTTTCTTTGTCCTTTGTTTTTCTGAAAGGGCAAGATGTTGTTTAGTGATTAGACTGAGTATAGGCTAGAGCTATCTTCCCGTCTAAGTCTTCCATGTCTCCGTTTTGTCTGCTTTCTGCAGAGGATGAACTTGAGATTGTATCTAGCATTGCCTGTATTTGAGTTGGATCCGTTGATTCTATGTTTGCAAGCATGCTGAGTAGTTTCTTTTTTAACTCATTTTTTGAGTTACCCGATTCTGTTGTTGAGTTTGTCTGGGCCGGTCTGGATTTCTTAGTTTCTTTAACTTCTGGAATCCATCCTTTGATTTTGGGTATTTTTACCAAATATTTGACTTTGTCAATCTGTTCTATTTCGAATGACCAGTTAATTATAAAAGAGATTCGTTTCGCAAAATAATATTTGCATAGTTTTATGTGGTCAGGAAGGGTAGAGATTTCGTGTTCTATTAGGAATCTCTCATAGTACTTGTGGAAGCTACGGGGCATTTTTTGCTCTGTTCCTCCAAAGATTTTCCACCAGTCGTATAACCACCTGGGTAATATAGATTTCTGGGCTTGCTCACTGTATTTAACGAACCAGGTATGGGTCTTTGGTCGTAAGTAGAGAAAGTTAAACCAAGCATCTACGTAATCTCTGAAATTATAGGTTTGGGGCCTATACTAGATTGATAAAGCTATAGGTGTGTGCAAATGATCCATATTCTATTCAAATGGGCTTAAGATTTTGTTGATGGTCATTTTTGAAATCCTAATACTAGTAGGATCTCTTTCATCATAGAGAGTGTGTTCAAAAGTAACAGACTTAGTATCTGCAAGAATTAATTCGTAGTAACTCCTTGTTTTTAGGGGATCACAGGTATCAACATAGTTTCTGTCTGTGTAACAGGGACGAATTAGGTCTGCTAGGTCAAGGTTTTCATAGCCTTTATCTAGGGCTAAGACTTTAACTGGTTCCTTTGCAATTAACTCAAACGTTTCCTTTTATGAGGAAACAAGTCTTTTATCTTCCGCTTTTGAAGGGGTGTGAGGATTGACTGCTTGGGCGAAGGTTTCTGGAACCTTCATTTCGTAATCAACACTAGTCAGAGTTTTTCCCGCCTGGCTGGTGGAGGCTTTTAAGGAAGCCTGTTGAAATTGACATGTTCTTTGTGGGATAGACCCAAGAACTGTCATGGCAGAGGTTTTATCAGTAGTGGGTACTCTCGGAGGGGTAACTATTATATCTAGCAGTGATCTCACGGGTGGTCTCACCGGTGGTAGTAACATTGGTCTCGTTGGTGGTAGTTGTGGGAATTCTGCAAGAGCAGAATACCTATTTTCCTTTTTAGGAGAGGCCCTGAACGAACCCTTTTGCGGTCTCATTTTTTCCCTGTAAGAATTCTCTGGTTAGAAAATCAGGTAAGGAATTTTGCTCGCCTTTTATAAATTCGATTTCAAAATCGAAGCTGGATAATAAAGCTTGCCATCTGGAAAAAATCTGTTTTGAAATAAGATTTTCAACATCTTTTTGCAAAATTTCTTTAGCTGATTTACAATCAACTCTTAATAAAAATTCTTTATTTATTAGATCATCTTGAAATTTTGTAATACATAGTACTATAGACAAAATCTCTTTTTTGACTGTACTATAATTCTTTTGAGCCGGATTCCAGATACTAGAAGTGAAACGAACTAATTGTTCTGAAGACTCTGAAGAAATTCATTGTTTAAGAAAACCACCGTACCCTTCATCGGAAGCGTCGGTTTCGACTATCATGAATGCTTCAGGATTTGGAATTCCTAGACATGGGAGTTTTTGAACAATTGACTTTACTCTTTTGACTGTGTTGGTTTGTTCTAGACTTCAAGAGACTGGATTTTTCCTGAGACGTTTATAAAGGGGTTCACAGATTTTCCTAATATTAGGGATAAAGTCTGCTACGTAGTTGAGGCTTCCTAAGAACCTTTGAAGTTGCGTTTTATCTGTGATTTCATCGGGAAATTTGGACGAGAACTCAATGGCTCTACAGATTGGCTTGTAGGTTCCTTGATATAAGTCATGTCCTAAAAATCTAATGGTTGTTTGAAACAACTATCACGACCCAAAATCCCAAACCGATCGTGATGGCGCCTCTCGTGAGGACAAGGCCAGCCAATCCACAAAACAGTACATCTCTTTATAATTACTTAGCAGGAATAAGTCTAAATCATGGGCAATATAATCATAAATGCGAAATAAACGTGATAGAACAAAGAAAACCAACCCAACTCAGCCCGAAATCGGGGTGTCACAAGTAATGAGCTACTACAGAGTTTACTAATATTTACAAAGTCTGGAATTATCATAAATAACAAGGATAAGGGAGAAAACGGGGCTGCGGACGTCAACAGCTACCTCGTTACTCCTAGTCACCGCCTGGTCTGGAAAGAATCAGCGCTCAGGAGCGAACTCAGCTCTGCCTGTATCTGCACACAAGGTGCAGGGAGTAAAGTGAGTACTCCGACCCAGTGAGTAATAAAAGTAACTACAGTCCGAAGATAAGAAAACCCAGTAAATACACAAAGTAAGCTAAAATCCAAATATGCAGCAACATATGGAACTGAGCAGCTAAACAACAGTATAGATACAAATACATGAATACAATGCAATGCATATGATGGTACATTCCGGTATCCACTGCGGCGTGCAGCCCGAGCCATCCCTATTTATTTATCGTCGACGACGCTCACTAGGGGTGTGTACAGACTCCGGAGGGGCTCCTACAGCCCAAGGGCAATATCTTGGTCAGTCATTGTTACCTGACCGGTCAGCCATTGTTACCTGACCAATTATATCATCCAGTGTCATTGTTACCACTATTTCAAGTATATCACACAGTGTCATTGTTACCACTGTATCAAGTATATCACACAGTGCCATTGTTACCACTGTTTCAAGTCAACTTTATAATCAGTCCAGAAAATAATATAATAAGCCCCTTGGGCATTTACAAAACAGAAGTTCCCAGCCCGGAATACATTTAAAAATATTATTTAAGTTTTCAACACTTAGAATTATGGTTGAGTTTGCAAAACAACATTTAAAACCTTGGACTGAAATTAAATGATATGCAAATCATGCTAAGCAGTAATATCAATCCTAGAAGGATTTTACAAATCGGCACAAGGCCCCAAACATGGCATCAAGCCCCGTAATATCAATGAAGTATGTGTATCAATCACCAGTATATTATAAATATCACACGGGATGGACCAAGTCACAATCCCCAATAGTATCCGATCCTGCACTCGCCATAGAGTGCGTGTCACGCCTCAATATAGCGTTACGAGTGAAAGTCCGGGGTTTCAAACCCTCAGAACAGCATATACATCTATTACTCACCTCTAGCTCGCTATGCCCTTGCCTCTCTAATTGGCCTTCTCATGTGACAAATCTGCCAAAAATCACACAAACCTCGATGAAGTTCGATTTCTAAAAGACGTGGTTTTAACCATACATATCTGAAATTCGCCCTTAATGATACTATAATGATCCCATACAGTTATGTAACTTCAATCTACAATATAACACTCAATATGGCAAATATTAGTACTAGATCCCATAAATTATGCCATTTAGGCATATTATCAAACATCTTGTAGGTATAAATATTTACACCTCTTAACTATAGCATTGGTTCCTCCAACTATCACCATTAACCAACAATTCATCACACTATTATTCTTTAACAATTTATACTCCTAACATCACATGTGTGATCAACCATTCACACCCAAACCAACAAAAATTCCATCAAATAAACACCTCTAAATCCCTACCATGTTCATGTATTTAAATAGGGAATTTATGGCTTCCAACCACCATACAATAAGTTGTAATACTTGACTCATACTCATATTTCCATAATATATCCATATATGTGAGTCTAAGGTGTAGGATTTACCTTTTGGAAGAAATCTTGCAAAACCCTTCTTTGAGTTCTTGAAGGAATTTCTTGAAAATCTAAGGATTTTTAAGATCAATCCATGTTAATATAAGTGTTTGGGAGTAGTAATCAACTCAAAATACTCCAAAAATCTTACCTTAGGAGTGCAATTAGGTGCCTTGGTCGAATTGGGGGTGTAGAGGAAGCCCTAAGCTTGAGAAATGACTCAATTCCTTTCATTTCCGGTCTTTAGAGTACTTAAAAACCTTCAGTCGCATAGTTCACGCGTTGTTCGCGTGTTTGTTCGCGCGTTTTGCTGAGCATTCTGCCTCAGACACGCGAAATGCGCGACTTCGCGCTCTCTGACACCTGACCAGTGAAATGGTCATAACTTCCTGTATACACTTCCAAATGACGAACGGTTTGTTGCGTTGGAAACTAGACTCAAAGGTCTTTAATTTAATAGATTGTAGCTCACACAACTCCTTATATAACGATAGATATTATCGTTCAAAGTGAAGCCTTGTGCGCACTCATTTACAACTTTCGTCTATTATGAAATTTCCAACTTCAAAAGTTCCCGTTAGCCATCCGAAATTATCCCGAGGTCCTCGGGACCTTAACCAAAAATACCAATACATCTTATAATATTATTCAAACTTGTTCCAATTATCAAAACACCTCGACTAATACCAAAATTATCAAATTACACCGAATTCAAGTCTAAGTTCCTTTAAAACTTCCAAAACGCGTTTTCGATCAAAACTCGACCAAAATATGTCCGAATGACTTGAAATTTTGCATACATATCCAAAATGGCATAACGAAGCTACAAAAATTCTCAGAATTCCATTCCGACTGTCAGATCAAAATTTCACCTATCAACCGGAAATCGCCAAAATACTAACTTCGCCAAAATGAGCTAATTTCTTCACCGGACCTCCAAAATTAATTTCGATTGCGATCCTAGGCCTTAAATCATTCCTCGAAACTAACCGAATCATCGAAATTCAATTCCGAGCCCTCTAAGTCACAAGTCAACATCCGGTTGACTTTTTCAAACTAATTCTTCCTTAAAGAGACTAATTGTCCCATTTCATACCAAACTCGATCCGAATTGACTCAAATTCACCAAGTACACATATTGAAACATGAATAAGCATTTAACGGGGAATACGAGACGAAAATATAGGAAACAACGGTTCGAGTAATTACATTCTCCCCAACTAAAACAAACGTTCGTCCTCGAACGTGCCCAGACTTGTTCCAAAAGCCCAACAATTGCTGAATAACCTTACCATGTATAAATCCGGGGATGAAATCACGTCATCCTATCTCACGTAGGTCTGACAATACAATAAAACTGAAATTTCATAGCCATTTAGACCATAAACCGTAGACCCACATTGTACTTTCCGAAGTCATACCCATAATTAACACGAACTAGCTGTAATAACCCACAATCCAACACTCGGAACGATAGTCTCTATTCACAGCAGTTGCCCACAATACCCAAATACCGATAGGAAACCTCTTGTTAGCTAAAGTCTTATTCCAACACATTCATATACTGCCAACTATAAATAAAACACGCGATAAAACGTAACCATTTCTCAGATCAACCATTTATAAAGTCATTTCCTCTTTTACTAATATCGCAACAGATCTCCGAGCCGAACCTCGATATTATCCTCCTAACAAGCCAGAATCGATTTTTTGTTCGTATTCATCACTGCCCCTAATGATAACCTCAAATCCAACACACCACTCTGGTGTTATAACACCCCAATACATGCCTAAGCCACAACTTGCATAATACGCGCACCCATAAGAAACGGTTCGAACATACTCAAATCATGAATATGACTCAACTGTGAGAGTTGTACCTCAAACTCTAGTACTGCCACAACACAAGGCTGAGACCCGGTCTCACATCATAGAAATAGGACACACAATTTGACCAGCAAGGTCATGTTTCCTCACATCTTTGCTGCAACGCGCGATCTTATCCAAATACTACTCCACATGAAACACCTCAAGTCACAATGCTTGAAATCGACAACCATGCTCAATTTATGGCTGGAGCCAGAGCAAATCATTACACCCACGATGATACAAATAACACCTACTACGCACACCTGATAGAACAAAATCCAACTCACCTCGCCACTCAACCCGTGGCATTCTCGGCATAGCCCATGGCACAATAGTTCAGAATTTGCCTGACGTTAAGACAACCAGTCTAAATTCTGACATCACATACAAAATCTAACATACCAGCAAGTAAAGATCTACTAGAACCTCCAAATTTTGATAGCCGTTAAATAGTACCGACGCACACGATCCACAACCACAATATAGCCTGTACATGAGAACTCCCAGTCTCCAACTCCATGTAGCACACGCATCATCATACCTTACCCCAATACTATTAAAGTGCCATCAACTTAATCACATTGGCCTTTTTCTGAAACATGTAACCTCTACAAATCACTATGATTAGAAGTAAAATTTCCTTAATCATCTGAAAATCATTCACCTTAATCATCTGAAGCACATTTCTCTAATCACCCAAAGTTGCCTATACTGCCTAAGAATGTTATGAATTTCCATTCAGGACTAAACCATGACCTTACGCACGCAATTCTCAATCCTTCACAACATATCGCATATACCATATCATCCTAAGGTAACATGAGGACTTCACCTCCCCTTCCAAACCAGGAATGTTTACGTACTCAATTAGTCAAGAACTTTCATTGATCCCCTCTAGAAGAAAAACCATTACACATCCCATGCTCTGCATGACACATATAGGTCTTGTTCAAATTCTTATAATACCGACACGATGGATAAAATCTGTATAAATTCATAACACTGCTGAATCAATAATTCATTGGGTCTATACTTCTAGCAAAAACTATCACCTCATTCTGAATCAGACAATAGTCTTAGCCCCTTAATTTACTTTATATACTCATATTGCACTAATCTCGAATTCAATGATCTTGTCTCACCCATTACGAACTGCCCAGGCAATAAGCCACCTCAAATATAATCAAAAGCTACATATGATGCCCCAATATGCCAATAGGATACTAATTCGAACGTGTCACAAAAGGAAAACGAATTCTGGAAGGAATTACCAATACCAACTCTGGAAGCATTACACTATACCGTGTATGAACCTGTAGCTGATGGTAACACCAACACTGGAGCTGTGGTTAGAAGTGCTTTGAGCTTCTAAAAGCTCTCCTCACACTCGACGGACCATACAAATGGGGCACCTTTCTGAGTCAACTTGGTCAAAGGCAATGCAATAGAAGAAAACCCCTAAACAAATCGGCGATAATAGCCTGCTAGCCCAAGAAAACTCCGAATCTCTGTGATTGAGGACGGTCTAGACCAACTCTGCACTGCTTCTATCTTCCTTGGATCAACCTGTATACCCTCGCTGGACACTATGTGTCCCAAAAATGCCACAGAACTTAGCCAAAATTCACATTTGGAGAATTTTGCATAAAGCTTCTTCTCTCTCAATCTCTGCAACACTACACGCAAATGCTGGGCATGCTCCTCCTGGCTACGTGAATACACCAGGATATCATCAATGAATACAATAACAAATGCATCCAGATAAGGCTGAAATACACTGTTCATCAAATGCATGAACGTTGCTGGGGCATTGGTCAGCCCGAAAGGCATAACCAAAAATTCATTGTGACCATATCTAGTCTTGAAAGCAGTCTTGGGAATATCCGACTCCCTGATTTTCAACTGGTGATAGCCCGAACGGAGATCAATCTTAGAAAATACCCTCGCTCCCTGAAGCTGATCAAATAAGTCATCAATGCGAGGCAAATGATACTTGTTCTTCACTGTTACCTTATTCAACTGCCTATAATCAATGCACATTCTCATTGTGCCATCTTTCTTCTTCACAAATAAAACAGGTGCACCCCACGGGGACACTCTAGGCCGAATGAACCCCTTATCTAAGAGTTCCTAAAGCTGTTCCTTCAATTCTATCAGCTCTACTGGTGCCATACGATATGACGGAATAGAAATGGGCTGAGTGACCAACACTAAGTCAATACCAAAATCAATATCTCTGTCCGGCGGTATGCCCGGCAGGTCTGCAGGAAATACATCAGGAAAGTCCCTCACAACTGGGACAAAATCAATACTAGGAGTCTCAGCTCCAACATCCCGCACAAAAGTCAGATATGATAGATAACCCTTCCCAATCATACGCTGGGCTTTCAAGAAAGAAATTACTCTGCTAGAGACATAATCAGTCATGCCACGCCACTCGATCCTCGGAACATCCGGAATAGCCAAAGTAACTGTCTTAGCATGACAGTCTAGAATAGCATGATATGGAGATAACCAATCCATGCCCAGAATAATATCAAAATCTACCATGCTCAACATCAGTAGATCAACTCGGGTCTCCAGACCCCCAATAATCACAGCACATGACCGATACACACGGTTCATAACAATAGTATCGCCCATCGGGGTAGACACATGAACATGTAAAGTAAGAGACTCCTGGGGCATACTCAAATGACGGGCAAAATATAAAGACACATAAGAATAGGTAGATTTCGGATCAAATAAGACAGAGGCATCTGTGTGGCAGACTGAGATAATACCATAGTGAGATTAAACTCACTCCTTCATAAGCTTAGGGAAAAACAATTCATCTGAAATTTTAACTCTTCCGCGTTTTCTTGCATTCACTCACATAATAGTTAAGCCTACTCTCTAGGGGACCAAATTTTTACCAAGTCCCAAATTTTTCAAAAATTTCGGCAGAGTTTCCTTTGTAATTGGGCCTATCTACCTGCTAGAGAATCACCAAAACCATCCTAACAACACATCCAGTACTTGACAAAGCATCACAACGTATATCAATTACCTTAATATCAATATTACATGTATTATACTATCAAAATTGATACATGGACATGTGTTGCACCTATTTGAATCATAACACATAGAAAATACCTTTCAATCCTCAATTATTGGGCTATTCAACCGAGTAAGAACATATTCTTTCTTTAAATGTTTTCGACCTTCAAGGTGGTCTCCTCGACTCATAGATTTCGTCATAAGCCAATCACCCATTAGCTTTACCTTTAGTTACTATTTTTGGTATACCTTCCACTACCATACACATTACTCATGACGTGGATATCCAACCGCCATTCCGGCTAATAAGGACAATAATGAACATATGAGTTCAAAGTACTTGCTCACAAAATCAGCACCTCGGTGCTCAAGCCATAGGCGAAGATTCGGCCTCAAGTCCTTCAGACTGGCCCAACATCAACTCATAGAGATCACGTCTCGCCCCTCAATCAGGGAATCACAAGCCATCAAGGCACATCTAATACTGAGCATTCGTTCACGCATATGAATACGTGGAAGGAATTGTAAAAGTTACTTTTTCAAACTGAATCAAGGATGCACGATAAGAATTCAAGAATATGAAGTTTTTCCTAAAGGTTCTACAGCCTCTCGAGGATAAATACAGACGTCTCCGTACCGATCCGCGAGACTCTACTAAACCAGCTCATGACTTGCGAGACCTATGTAACCTTGGCTCTGATACCAACTTGTCACGACCCAAAATCCCAACCCGGTCATGATGGCACCTCTCGTGAGGACAAGGCCAGCCAATCCACAAAACAATACATCTCTTTATAATTACTTAGCAGGAATAAGTCTAAATCATGGGCAATATAATCATAAATGCGAAATAAACGTGATAGAACAAAGAAAACCATCCCAACTCAGCCCGAAATCGGGGTGTCACAAGTCATGAGCTACTACAGAGTTTACTAATATTTACAAAGTCTGGAATTATCATAAATAATAAGGATAAGGGAGAAAACGGGTCTGCAGACGTCAACAACTACCTCGTTACTCCTAGTCACCGCCTGGTCTGGAAAGAATCAGCGCTCAAGAGCGAACTCAGCTATGCCTGTATCTGCACACAAGGTGCAGGGAGTAAAGTGAGTACTCCGACCCAGTGAGTAATAAAAGTAACTACAGTCCGAAGATAAGAAAACCCAGTAAATACACAAAGTAAGCTAAAATCCAAATATGCAGCAACATATGGAACTGAGCAGCTAAACAACAGTATAGATACAAATACATGAATACAATGCAATGCATATGATGGTACATTCCGGTATCCACTGCGGCGTGCAGCCCGAGCCATCCCTATTTATTTATCATCGACGGCGCTCACTAGGGGTGTGTACAGACTCCGGAGGGGCTCCTACAGCCCAAGCACAATATCTTGGTCAATCATTGTTACCTGACCGGTCAGCCATTGTTACCTGACCAATTATATCATCCAGTGTCATTGTTACCACTATTTCAAGTATATCACACAGTGTCATTGTTACCACTGTGTCAAGTATATCACACAGTGCCATTGTTACCACTATTTCAAGTCACTTTATAATCAGTCCAGAAAATAATATAATAAGCCCCTTGGGCATTTACAAAACAGAAGTTCACAGCCTGGAATACATTTAAAAATATCATTTAAGTTTTCAATACTTAGAATTATGACTGAGTTTGCAAAACAACATTTAAAACCTTGGACTGAAATTAAATGATATGCAAATCATGCTAAGCAGTAATATCAATCCTCGAAGGATTTTGCAAATCGGCACAAGGCCCCAAACATGGCATCAAGCCCCGTAATATCAATGAAGTATGTGTATCAATCACTAGTATAGTATAAACATCACACGGGATGGACCAAGTCACAATCCCCAATAGTATCCGACCCCACACTCGCCATGGAGTGCATGTCACGCCTCAATATAGCGTTACGATGTGAAAGTCCGGGGTTTCAAACCCTCAGAATAGCATTTACATCTATTACTCACCTCTAGCTCGCTATGCCCTTGCCTCTCTAATTGGCCTCCTCGTGTGACGAATCTACCAAAAATCACACAAACCTCGATGAAGTTCGATTTCTAAAAGACGGGGTTTTAACCATACATATCTGAAATTCGCCCCTTAATGATACTATAATGATCCCATACAGTTATGTAACTTCAATCTACAATATAACACTCAATATGGCCAATATTAGTACTAGATCCCATAAATTATGCCATTTAGGCATATTATCAAACATCTTGTAGGTATAAATATTTACACCTCTTAACTATAGCATTGGTTCCTCCAACTATCACCATTAACCAACAATTCATCACACTATTATTCTTTAACAATTTATACTCCTAACATCACATGTGTGATCAACCATTCACACCCAAACCAACAAAAATTCCATCAAATAAACACCTTTAAATCCCTACCATGTTCATGTATTTAAATTGGGAATTTATGGCTTCCAACCACCATACAATAAGTTGTAATACTTGATTCATACTCATATTTCCATAATATATCCATATATGTGAGTCTAAGGGTGTAGGATTACCTTTTGGAAGAAATCTTGCAAAACCCTCCTTTGAGTTCTTGAAGGAATTTCTTGAAAATCTAAGGATTTTTAAGATCAATCCATGTTAATATAAGTGTTTGGGAGTAGTAATCAACTCAAAATACTCCAAAAATCTTACCTTAGGAGTGCAATTAGGTGCCTTGGTCGAATTGGGGTGTAGAGGAAGCCCTAAGCTTGAGAAATGACTCAATTCCTTTCATTTCCGGTCTTTAGAGTACTTAAAAACCTTCAGTCGCGTAGTTCGCGCGTTTTGCTAAGCATTCTGCCTCAGACGCGCGAAATGCGCGACTTCGCGCGATACTTCGCGCGCTCTGACACCTGACCAGTGAAATGGTCATAACTTCCTGTATACACTTCCAAATGACGAACGGTTTGTTGCGTTGGAAACTAGACTCAAAGGGCTGTAATTTAATAGATTGTAGCTCACACAACTCCTTATATAACGAGAGATATTATCGTTCAAAGTGAGGCCTTGTGCGCACTCATTTACAACTTTCGTCTATTATGAAATTTCCAACTTCAAAAGTTCCCGTTAGCCATCCGAAATCATCCCGAGGTCCTCGGGACCTCAACCAAAAATACCAATACATCTTATAATATTATTCAAACTTGTTCCAATTATCAAAACACCTCGACTAATACCAAAATTATCGAATTACACCGAATTCAAGTCTAAGTTCCTTTAAAACTTCCAAAACGCGCTTTCGATCAAAACTCGACCAAATTTTGCATACATATCCAAAATGGCATAACGAAGCTACAGAAATTCTCGGAATTCCATTCCGACCGTCGGATCAAAATTTCACCTATCAACCGGAAATCGCCAAAATACTAACTTCGCCAAAATGAGCTAATTTCTTCACCGGACCTCCAAAATTAATTCCGATTGCGCTCCTAGGCCTTAAATCATCCCCCGAAACTAACCGAATCATCGGAATTCAATTCCGAGCCCTCTAACTCACAAGTCAACGTCCGGTTGACTTTTCCAAACTAATTCTTCCTTAAAGAGACTAATTGTCCCATTTCATACCAAACTCGATCTGAATTGACTCAAATTCACCAAGTACACATATTGAAACATGAATAAGAATTTAAGGGGAAATACGAGACGAAAATACAGGAAACAACGGTTCGGGTCGTTACAACAACCTTATCTTCTTAGCGCTGACTACTAGTCCGTTGTGCTTTATTATTTTAAAGAATGTATTAAGATGCTTAAAGTGGGAATCTATATCTTCTGAAAATATTAATACGTCGTCAATGTAAACTATTGACATGTTACTATATGGGTTAAATATATTATTCATTACATTCTGAAATTCAAATGGGGCATTTTTTAACCCACAAGGCATTACATTCCATTCATATTGTCCAAATGGGACATTGAATGCAGTTTTATATTTATCTTCTTCGGCAATTTGAATTTGTCAGAAACCTGATTTCATATCGAATTTGCTATAAATATTAGCCTTATAAGTTCGTTTTAATAAATCTCTTTTATTGGGTATCGGGTACCTGATCCATTGTAGTACTTTATTTAAAGGTTTATAATTGATTAATAACCTAGGGGCTCCTCTTTTTTTTTCTGCGTTATTGTTAACGTAGAAGGCTGCACAGCTCCAAGGGGATTTGGAAGGCCTAATTATCTTCTTCTGGAGAAGATTATTTATTTCTTTTTTACAAACTTCCATTAAGTCATGATTCATTTGAATAGGTCTTGCCTTAGTAGGTATATTTTGTTCATTAAATTCCTTTATATAAGGTAGGTGGACTATATGCCTTTTTTCATTCCCAAAAGGCTGTAGGTAAATCGGAACAAACTTCTAGTTCGAGTTTTTGCTGAAATAGTTTACTCTGCTATCTTGTTTCAGTACTGTTTCTCTTAATAGTTATCTATTGTTCTTAGCAGTATATCGTTTACTGTTTATCTTCTTCGTTTCTATATTATCTTGTTTAAGTTATCTTAGTTCTAAGTTTTCTTGGGGATTGGAAGTTGAACGTGTTCGCTGTGTCCTGTTGTGTCCTGTCTAACTACGGCTCTTCCTGGCCTATAATGACGACGACAACTTCAGACAGCTAATAAGGTTCAGCTAACTCTCTCTCAGAGACCCTCACACTATGAACTTCACACTAGATAACAAGATTATAGAGATAGGGAAATGTAACGACTCGACCGGTCGTTTTGAGCTCCGACGCGTCATTCAGCAGTTTGAGGTCATGAGCGGCTTCATCTTAGGTATATTGACTTGTGTGTATGGTCAGTATTAAAATTCAGGAAGTTTGGAGTCAAATCTAAATGGAAATTCTCATTTTGAAAGCTTAAAATTGAAGAAATGAACTAGGATTGGAATTTTGAGTAAACGACCTCGGAATTGGGATCCGAAGGTTCCAGCAGGTTCGTATGATGATTTCGGACTTGGGCGTATGCACGGATCGGGTTTTGGATAACCCGGGAGCGTTTTGGCGCCTATTGTGGAAGATAGCATTTTAGAAGAAATTGCATCAGTTTGGTTTAAAATGCATTTCAGTGTTATTGATGTCCGTTTGGGATTCCGAGACTGGGAGTAGCTCCGTATGGTGATTCTGGATTTGGGAGCGCGATCGGAAGTGAATTCGGAGGTCCGTAGGTTCATTTTGGAGCCGTTCGGCTAAAGATGGAAAATTGAAGGTTTTTGAGAAAATTTGGCCGGAAGTGGAAATTTTGATATCGGATTCGAAATGCGAATTTTATGGTTTGGATAGCTTCGTTAGGTTATTTGGGACTTAGGAGTGTGTCCGGAATATCTTTGTGTTGAAATATATGAATTATGGGAAAAATTTGAAAAATTTTGATATTTAATATTGTTAAAGTTGACTTTGGTCAACATTTTTGGTAAACGGACCCGTGATTTTTCGGTCTCGAAAGGTCCATAGAAAAATATGGGAGTTGAACGTGTTTCCGGAATCAAATTCCGAGGTCCCAGGCCCGAGAAATGAATTTTTTCGTGAAATTGTTTTCTTAAAATGTTTAAGGAAAATGAAAATGAAATTTGATCAGAAAGTAATGGTATCGGGCTCGTATTTTGGTTCCGACGCCCGGTACAGGTCATATATGTTGGTTAAGCGATTCCTGTAAAGTTTGGTTACAAACGGACGTTGTTTGATGGGTTTCGGCCTTAAATTGGAAAATTTGAAAGTTTATGAAATTTGAAAGAATTCTTGGATTTAAGGCTCAAATCATTGATTTTGATGTTATTTTGGAGATTTGATCGCTCGAGCAAGTTCGTGTGATGTTTTAGAGTCAGTGTTCATATTTGGTTTGGAGCCCCGAGGGCTCGGTAGTGTTTCGGAGGTGTTTCGGAGTGATTTCGGACTTGGGAAAAATTGCAGAAAATTCTGCTGTGCCCAGAAAATTTTAGGTGCGAGTAGTCCAGTTTAGAAGCTCATATCTTGTAATCTATAAGAAATCAGAAAAAGTTCAAAACACGAAAGTTGTAGCCCATACATTCTAGTTTTTGGAAAGTTAAACCATTCGCGATTTGGATATTATCTCAGAAAGTTACGATGGATCTAAAAGGGCTGCTGGAACAATTTCGGCAGAATTTACGATGCACTTTAGAAGCTCATATCTCGGGATATATAAAGAGTTATATGGTGTACAACCCATCAAATTAAATATCTTTGAATCTAGTTTCTAAATCTTTAAATCGTTTATCATTTGGATATTTATACAAGACGTTATGGGTGTTTAAACAGAAGGTGTCCGACAAGGAACAATATTAATAGGATGTACAACTTGTATAGCACAAGTGCAAGGTACAACTCGACGAAGCACAGGCAGATTCTTTTATAAACGGATTTAGCTCACTTTTCTTCATTTCTTCAAAGTATGGACGATTTTTGGGGAGCTTCAAGAGGGGATTTTCATCATCAATGTGAAGGTAAGTTATCCCCACCTATTTTGAGTTAAGTACATCAATTATGTATGGATTTGAGCATGAAAATTGTAGAAAAATTGAGGATTTAGGCCTAGGGATTTGAAAATAAGATTTGGTGATTTGAGGGGTCAAATGAACTTCGATTTTGGTAAATTTTATATGTACGGACTCGTGGCGAGACGAGGAATCCGGTGATGTGACTTTCATAATTTTCGAGAAGTGAGCCCGGGGCTCGGGTTTTGCAAATTTCGTGATTTTCGATATTTTTCGAGTCTTTTCAATTGGGTTATATTCCCTTAGCCTATTGTAATATATTCCTTGTGGTTTTGGCAAGATTCGACGCGCGAGGAGGTCGATTCGAAAGGAAAGGGCATCGCGGAGTAGACTTTTAGCCATCTTGAGGTAAGTAATAGATGTAAATGCTGTTCTGAGGGTTTGAAACCCCGGACTTTCACATCGTAACACTATATTGAGGCGTGACACACACTCCATGGCGAGTGCGGGGTCGGATACTATTGGGGATTGTGACTTGGTCCATCCCGTCTGATGTTTATACTATACTGGTGATTGATACACATACTTCATTGATATTACTGGGCTTGATGCCATGTTTGGGGTCTTGTGCCGATTTGTAAAATCCTTCGAGGATTGATATTACTGCTTAGCATGATTTGCATATCATTTAATTTCTGTCCAAGGTTTTAAATGCTGTTTTGCAAACTCAGCCATAATTTTAAGTGTTGGAAACTTAAATGATATTTTTAAATGTATTCCGGGCTGGGAACTTCTGTTTTGTAAATGCCCAAGGGGCTTATTATATTATTTTCTGGACTGATTATAAAGTGACTTGACACAGTGGTAACAATGACACTGTGTGATATACTTGAAACAGTGGTAACAATGACACTGTGTGATATACTTGAAATAGTGGTAACAATGACACTGTGTGATATACTTGAAATAGTGGTAACAATGACACTGGATGATATACTTGAACAGTGGTAACAATGGCACTGTATGATATAAATTGGTCAGGTAACAATGGCTGACCGGTCAGGTAACAATGACTGACCAAGATATTGCGCTTGGGCTGTAGGAGCCCCTCCGGAGTCTGTACACACCCCCAGTGAGCGCCGTCGACGATAAATAAATATGGATGGCTCGGGCTGCACGCCGCAGTGGGTACTGGAATGTACCATCATATGCATTGCATTGCATTCATGTATTTGTATTTATACTGGTGTTTAGCTGCTCAGTTCCATATGTTGCTGTATATTCGGATTGTAGCTTACTTTGTGTATTTACTGGATTTTCTTATCTTCGGACTGTAGTTACTTTTATTACTCACTGGGTCGGAGTACTCACTTTACTCCCTGCACCTTGTGTGCAGATCCAGGGCAGTCTCAGGCTCAGTAGATCCAGTTGATCAGCAGATCCAGCCTCTGGGAGTATCGAGGTAGCTGCACGGCGTTCGCAGCCATTGATCTTCTCCCTCCTATTCTTTATTTTCGCATTATCGGACTTGGGATATACCGTGTATCAGGATGATATTCTGTATTCTAGAGGCTCAGATTCGTGACACCGGGTCCTAGTGAGATTATATTGTGTATTTTGTTAAAATCTTCAGTACTTTAATCTTGTTTAATTGATATTTCTTTCCGCTATTTTTGATAAATTGGGTTAAGTGTTGAATAATGGTCGGGCTTGCCTAGTAGTGTACTGGGCGCCATCACGACCGGGATTTGGGTCGCGACAAGTTGGTATCAGAGCCTAGGTTACTTGGTCTCGCTAGTCATGAGCCAGTTTAGTAGAGTCTCGCGGATCGGTACGGAGACGTCTGTACTTATCCTCGAGAGGCTGCCGAACCTTTAGGAAAACTTCACATTCTTGTATTCTTATCGTGCGTCCTTGATTCAGCTTGAAAAGAAACTTTTGAAATTCCTTCCGCGTGATTGTATCCACCAACGGGCGCTCAGTATCAGATGTGTCTCGATGACTTTTGATTCCCCGATCGAGGGGCGAGGTGTAATCTCTGTGAGTTTGAAGTTAGACCAGTCTGGAGGACTTGAGGCCAAATCTTTGCCAATGGCTTGAGCACCGAGGTGCTGATTTTGTGAGTAAGTGTTTTGAACTCATATGTTCATTATTGTCCTTGTTAGCCGGAATGGCGGTTGGATATCCACGTGATGAGTATGTTAGTGTTGCGAGGTGTATTTGTATGACTTGGTAGTGGCGAAGAAGCCTACTGGATAGTAGATGAACTGTTAAGTGATTCGTTTCTTATTGTGATTTGTTGAGTAGCCCGAGTTATGGGCGCTTGAAGAATATTTTTCATGTCTCCTAGTTAGATAAGTCTGGGAGCTGAGATCACTTCCGTAAATGTATTATGACGAAATCGTTAAGTCAAGGAGACCACCTTGAAGGTCAAAAATATTAAAGGAACAATATGTTCCTACTTGGTTGAATAGCCCAATAATGGAGGGTTGAAGGGTATTTTCTATGTGTTATGATTCATATAGGTGCAACGCATGTCCATGTATCAATTTAGATTTATGTAATTGATATGCATTGTGATGCTTTGTCAAGTTGTGGATGTGTTGTTAGGATGGTTTTGGTGATTCTCCTAGCAGGTGGATAGGACCAATTACAAAGGAGGCTCTGCCGAAATTTTTGAAAAATTTAGGACTTAAAAAAAAATTAAAAAAAAATTGGTCCCCTACAGAGTGGGCTTAACTATTGTGTGAGTAAATGCAAGAATTGCAGAAGAGTTGAAATTCTAGATGATTCGTGTTTCCACGAGCTTATGATGGAGTGAGTTTAATCTCACCATGATATTACGACAGCAATAGAGTATATGTGTTGTGATCTATAGCTTCGAGCCAAGTTGGGGAGCTTGCTATTGATTAGCTGATTGCGTGAATTCTGGTTATTGGCGTATTGGTGGGTTATTGCAGCTATGGAAAAGGACCATGAGTGGTAATTTGAGTAAATGAATTGTTGGATGCATGCTATGGTTAGCCTTATTGGCTCATGTTCAGACTTGAGGGAAGATTTATTATTTATGCCTTGTATAAGTGCAGGCTTCGAGGGAAGTGATCCCTCTAGGTGCTTTATCGAGAGGGTATTCATATGTTATAAAATTCAGTAGAGTTGGTTGCATTCGGGGCCAAGTCAGAGCTGGGTGGCTCTTAATAGCAGTCCTAGTTAATTCAAGAGGTAAAGTGTGGTACCTAATGATTTTGAGTCTATAAGTACGGTTAAGAGTCAAGCTTTTGAAGCAGCTTATGAAGAAAGGCACAAAATGTTCTATGATGTTTTGACTTGCGGTGTAGCATTTGAGAGACATGAAATGGTCATGGTATTTGAGACAGCATGGTCTCGTGATTTAAGGTCACTCGGGGTGAGTTTGGTTGAAATAAGTTAGGTGTTAAAGGGAGATATTATTATTTCTAAGGCAATCAAGGATAAATTGGAAGGAAGTAGATTGATTAGCCATAGTTGAGTTGGTATACTGGTGTCAGTGATCGGTTCGTTCAGCGTGATCGAGTTATGCATGTGAGGCTTGTCGGCCGCAGTGATTGATGTTATTCTGAAGCATTCTTTTGTTAGGGCCTATTATGAGTAGGCGGATCCCAGAAAGTGTTATGGTGGCTTGGACAACTACTTAGAGATTGGCATATTCGACGATTATGAGGATTCGCCTGTATGCTGCTATAGTTCTCCTGAAGTGAGTTAAATGGAAAGTCTTATGTGATGAAGTATTAGCCTATCGGCGGTTCCAGAGTTGTGATGGAAATCGCGTCTATCGTATATTGGCACGTGAGGTGCAGTGAGTGGTATGGAATTTGAAGTAAGGACCAAGGTTGCAGTTTGGTCAATGACTGTGATGTCACGATCTCGGATGAGCAGTATATGAGTTTCAGTGTTTTGAGTAAGATGGGTATTGACGTCAGTATCACCTGAGGTCGGTGTTCTGTGAGAAAGGCTTTGCATCCTAGTTAGGGATTCTTGATCGCTTTTCAGCGTTAGTGCAGCCGGTGGTTTGGATGTGCAGACCCGTTAATTATTTCGAAAGATGGTGGGAGCTTGTCCCACAGGAATATTGTATAAGTGTGACATGTAGTCACTTGATTAATTAGAAATTTAAACCAAGTATGAGGATTTTGGTAATATCATCCATTTGAGAATTTATGCCTGAAGGGCACTCTGTTTATTGGGTTATGGACATGTGAAAGATTATTGGCCTAGCTTGGCACGATCAGGATCGACTTGAGGTTGGTGGATAGATTTAAATGTGGAAGTGAGCCTTACGTCAGGCCAGTTGTGTTTATTTCAGCAATGCGCTCTTTATGGAAGGATAGTCGCGGTCTTATTTCGTGGTCAGTTAATTCATGTAAAGATATATTGCACCATATGAGTTGTGAGACAGCTTGGTAAATTCCTTATGTGTTGAGGTTCCGCTCAGCGGTGATGTTATATGAGCAGGATGAGACTTAGATCATGTATCGCACCTCAGTTGTGCTTGAGTTTGTAGCCTATAGCGCTATATGTTTCCTTGGGAATGATATTATGCACCTTAGTGTGTTTATGACCGATATTCGGTATTTTGATGTGATGAGCTATTCAGCTCGACGTATATCTCCTTATGTGAGTTCTATATGTGGATCGGGTGGCACACCGCCATGGGTATGTTGTTTGGATCGGGTTGCACGCCGCAACAGTGTGATGTTCAGTTCAGTGCCCATATTTGCTTTTGTGTGTTCTGTTTCCCTATTTTCTGAGGAAGTCTATGTTAGTGTGCGAGTTGAGTAGTTCCTTCTAGAGTTCGCCTTCCTTTTGTATCGCGTTCGAATTGATAGCATACTGGCACATTGTGGTGTCTTGTGGGATTTTTGATTATGTCTGAGGTGGCTTATTGCCTGAGCAGTTCGTACTGGGTGAGACGAGGTTACTAGATTTGGGGTCAGTGCAAACTGATTATATAAAGTATATTATAGAGCAAAGATCATTCTTTGGTTTGGGACAAGGTAATGGAACTTGTCAGGAGTGTAGATCCAATGAATTATTGATTCAATAGTTGGTTGTGAATTTTGGCACATCTCTTCAGTCGTATCGGTGTTGAAAAAAAAACTAGAGCAAGACCTGTGTAGATCATGAGATGCAATGAGAGCATCAGATTCGTGGAATTTCGACTATTATGTTTAAAGAATGTTATTGTGGTTCTATGAGTAAAGTGATACAAAGTGTGAATTCAGCAAAGTTATGCAGTCATGTTTGGGTACAACGTGTGGAGATTGATATGGTGGTCGTATGATGGAAACAGGCTTGGCAGGGAAATTCAGGATGTTGGAATTGGGCCTAATGGCTTATTTGCTTGAATAAATAAGTATATCTACAGAATTATCGAGCTAATGTGCTCAACGGAGTAGTGGTAGCATGGGAAGGTGCATGATGTGTTAAACAAGTGATTTCAGACTACTTCAGTGTAGTTCTCAGCACGTTCGAGGACGAACGTATGTTTAAGTGGGGGAGATTGTAACGACCCGACCGGTCGTTTTGAGCTCCGGCGCGTCATTCAGCAGTTTGAGGCCATGAGAGGCTTCATCTTAGGTATATTGACTTGTGTGTATGGTCAGAATTAAAATTCAGGAAGTTTGGAGTCAAATCTAAATGGAAATTCTCATTTTGAAAGCTTAAAATTGAAGAAATGAACTAGGATTGGAATTTTGAGTAAACGACCTCGAAATTGGGATCCGAAGGTTCCAGAAGGTTTGTATGATGATTTCGGACTTGGGCGTATGCCCTGATCGGGTTTTGGATAACCCGGGAGCGTTTTGGCGCCTATTGTGGAAGATAGCATTTTAGAAGAAATTGCATCAGTTTGGTTTAAAATGCATTTCAGTGTTATTGATGTCCGTTTGGGATTCCGAGACTGGGAGTAGCTCCGTATAGTGATTCTGGATTTGGGAGCGCGATCAGAAGTGAATTCGGAGGTCCGTAGGTCATTTTGGAGCCGTTCGGCTAAAGATGGAAAATTGAAGGTTTTTGAGAAAATTTGGCCGGAAGTGGAAATTTTGATATCGGATTCGAAATGCGAATTTTATGGTTTGGATAGCTTCGTTAGGTTATTTGGGACTTAGGAGTGTGTCCGGAATATCTTTGTGTTGAAATATATGAATTATGGGAAAAATTTGAAAAATTTTGATATTTAATATTGTTAAAGTTGACTTTGGTCAACATTTTTGGTAAACGGACCCGTGATTTTTCGGTCTCGAAAGGTCCATAGAAAAATATGGGAGTTGAACGTGTTTCCGGAATCAAATTCCGAGGTCCCAGGCCCGAGAAATGAATTTTTTCGTGAAATTGTTTTCTTAAAATGTTTAAGGAAAATGAAAATGAAATTTGATCAGAAAGTAATGGTATCGGGCTCGTATTTTGGTTCCGACGCCCGGTACAGGTCATATATGTTGGTTAAGCGCTTCCTGTAAAGTTTGGTTACAAACGGACGTTGTTTGACGGGTTTCGGCCTTAAATTGGAAAATTTGAAAGTTTATGAAATTTGAAAGAATTCTTGGATTTAAGGCTCAAATCATTGATTTTGATGTTATTTTGGCGATTTGATCGCTCGAGCAAGTTCGTGTGATATTTTAGAGTCAGTGTTCATATTTGGTTTGGAGCCCCGAGGGCTCGGGAGTGTTTCGGAGGTGTCTCGGAGTGATTTCGGACTTGGGAAAAATTGCAGAAAATTCTGCTGTGCCCAGAAAATTTTAGGTGCGAGTAGTCCAGTTTGGAAGCTCATATCTTGTAATCTATAAGAAATCAGAAAAAGTGCAAAACACGAAAGTTGTAGCCCATACATTCTAGTTTTCAGAAAGTTAAACCTTTCACGATTTGGATATCATCTCAGGAAGTTATGATAGATCGAAAAGGGCTGCTAGAACAATTTCGGCAGAATTTACGATGCATTTTAGAAGCTCATATCTCAGGATATATAAAGAGTTATATGGTGTACAACCTATCAAATTAAAGATCTTTGAGTCTAGTTTTTAAATCTTCAATCTGTTTATCATTTGGATATTTATACAAGACGTTATGGGTGTTTAAACAGAAGGTGTCCGACAAGGAACAATTTTAATAGGATGTACAACTTGTAAAGCACAAGTGCAAGGTACAACTCGACGAAGCACATGCAGATTCTTTTATAAACGGATTTAGCTCACTTTTCTTCATTTCTTCAAAGTATGGACGATTTTTGGGGAGCTTCAAGAGGGGATTTTCATCATCAATGTGAAGGTAAGTTATCCCAACCTATTTTGAGTTAAGTACATTAATTATGTATGGATTTGAGCATGAAAATTGTAGAAAAATTGAGGATTTAGGCCTAGGGATTTGAAAATAAGATTTGGTGATTTGAGGGGCCAAATGAACTTTGATTTTGGTAAATTTTATATGTACGGACTCGTGGCGAGACGAGGAATCCGGTGATGTGACTTTCGTAATTTTTCGAGAAGTGGTCCCGGGGCTCGGGTTTTGCAAATTTCGTGATTTTCGATATTTTGCGAGTCTTTTCAATTGGGTTATATTCCCTTAGCCTATTGTAATATATTCCTTGTGGTTTTGGCAAGATTCGACGCGCGAGGAGGTCGATTCGAAAGGAAAGGGCATTGCGGAGTAGATTTTTAGTCATCTTGAGGTGAGTAATAGATGTAAATGCTGTTCTGAGAGTTTGAAACCCTGGACTTTCACACGTAATGCTATATTGAGGCGTGACACGCACTCCATGGCGAGTGCGAGGTCGGATACTATTGGGGATTGTGACTTGGTCCATCCTGTGTGATGTTTATACTATACTGGTGATTGATACACATACTTCATTGATATTACTGGGCTTGATGCCATGTTTGGGGCCTTGTGCCGATTTGTAAAATCCTTCAAAGATTGATATTACTGCTTAGTATGATTTGCATATCATTTAATTTCAGTCCAAGGTTTTAAATGCTGTTTTGCAAACTCAGCCATAATTCTAAGTGTTGAAAACTTAAATGATATTTTTAAATGTATTCCGGATTGGGAACTTCTGTTTTGTAAATGCCCAAGAGGCTTATTATATTATTTTCTAGACTGATTATAAAGTGAATTGAAACAGTGGTAACAATGACACTGTGTGATATACTTGAAACAGTGGACTGATTATAAAGTGACTTGAAACAGTGGTAACAATGACACTGTGTGATATACTTGAAACAGTGGTAACAATGACACTGTGTGATATACTTGAAATAGTGGTAACAATGACACTGGATGATATACTTGAACAGTGGTAACAATGGCACTGTATGATATAAATTGGTCAGGTAACAATGGCTGACCGGTCAGGTAACAATGACTGACCAAGATATTGCGCTTGGGCTGTAGGAGCCCCTCCGGAGTCTGTACACACCCCCAGTGAGCGCCGTCGACGATAAATAAATATGGATGGCTCGGGCTGCACGCCGCAGTGGGTACTGGAATGTACCATCATATGCATTGCATTGCATTCATGTATTTGTATTTATACTGGTGTTTAGCTGCTCAGTTCCATATGTTGTTGTATATTCGGATTGTAGCTTACTTTGTGTATTTTCTGGATTTTCTTATCTTCGGAAATTAGTTACTTTTATTACTCACTGGGTCGGAGTACTCACTTTACTCCCTGCACCTTGTGTGCAAATCTAGGGTAGTCTCAGGCTCAGTAGATCCAGTTGATCAACAGATTCAGCCTCTGGGAGTATCGAGGTAGCTGCACGGCGTTCGCAGCCATTGATCTTCTCCCTCCTATCCTATCTCTTTATTTCCACATTATCGGACTTGGGATATACCGTGTATTAGGATGATATTCTGTATTCTAGAGGCTCAGATTCGTGATACCGGGTCCTAGTGAGATTATATTGTATATTTTGTTAAAATCTTCAGTGCTTTAATCTTTCTTAATTGATATTTCTTTCCGCTATTTTTGATAAATTGAGTTAAGTGTTGAATAATGGTCGGGCTTGCCTAGTAGTGTGCTGGGCGCCATCACGACCGGGATTTGGGTCGCGACAGGAAAAGATAAACGATAAACATATACTGGAATGAACAGTATATAACAATTAAGATCTATAGCTTGAAACAGATAACAAGATTTCAATAAACCTTAAAGACAATACCTCTCTCTTTAACTTCTAAAAACCCCAGAGCCTTTAGCTTTATAGAATCTTTAATGAAGCAACAACATTCTTTTCAATATATTAGAAATATAAATTATGAAAGATGGAAACTCTTAAAAGAATTAAGAAAGGTAAACAGAAAAATAGAGTATGCTAAACACAACCTAAGAGTTTGTAAAACCCTTGCTTCAAATAAGAATATTAGCAAATTACCTCTATTAAACATAATAAGAGAAATTGATTATTATAACAACAATTTAAAAAATTATGAATCACTAAAAAAATACCTATCTTGACAATTTGGGTATGCTAAAAACATGTATTAGCTGGTATACCTGTCAATATTAATATGAATAATTTAGAAAGAAATAATACTCTAAACAGTGTTAATATTTCGGCAGTAGCAAATATTGCCAAAATAGAAAATGATTTACAAAATTGGAGTATTCATAGAGAATCCTTTAGCACTATATATCACACAGGCAAGTTTGATTTTATTAAAAGTTATAATATCAAAACTTGTGAATCAACGATCGCTATTAATAACTCAATCGAAACAATTAAGTTATTAGCAGTGCATGATATACAACAATATAGGAAAAAATATAATTTCCTACATATTGGACTAGTACAAGTAGCTGTCAAACCTTTATACAGATTAGGTTAGACACGCCCCTTTGTCTCTTGTTAAGAGATGACAGATTATTAAATTTCGACGATTCATTATTAGGAGTCTTACAAAGTAACCTAGCTCAAGGCCCGATCTACTTTAATTGTTATCCAAATTATTCGGTTGACATAAACGACCAGAATATTTTAGATACCTTGACTCTTAATATTAAAACAAAAAACATGAATAGTAAAATTAATACAAGAGAGATAGTTGTAATATACCGAGTATACTATAGGCTAATGAAAACTACTTTAGCCCCAAAGGCTAAAATTGAAAGTAATAAAGGAGTTACGATGCTAATGGAAGCAAACCAAGAGCATAGTAATACTTTCGTCCCTCGAATGATTCGATGGGATGAGATATTATCCAAAGATGAATGGCGCTTTGAAGCCATAACTCAACCTAAATATGAACAAGAAAGTTCACATATCGAACAAGTAATTCAACACCCAGCAGGTGCAGTAGACTTAAAATTTTTAAGATCTAACTCAATAAGCGAAGCTTCTTCCAGTAGAAGAATGTCCTTCAGTGGACCTTCTTCTTCTAAACCCCCGGAGGGAAAGTATAAAAGCAACATAAGCGATAAAAGCGAGGAAGAATTAATTGAAGAACTTGATAGAAAAATAAAAGGAGTAGATTTTAATAAAACTATTCCTAAAGTAATTTATCAAAAAGGTCCTTTTATTCATAAAAGCTCATCCGCAGAAACAATAGATAGACTTGGAACTCTTAAAGAAGAAAATAACTTCAAAATAGATTGGAAAAGTCTAAATTATCAGTGGGAACACCCTGATAACAACATTAAAAGAAAATGGTATGTAAATGCCTATTCTTTAGATCAAAGAAAGTCTTTCAGAAATAAATGGATTAAAGATCTAAAAAGACTTAAATGTGATATAGAATTCTTTAGATGGTTCGAATTAATGGGGCAGATTCCAAATGAAAAGGAATCTTTACAAATGATTATTAACAAATGGTATACTAAAAATAAAGGAACAATAGAAGCCACTATTCCACCTTTACATGAAATAGTAATACCAGTTCAAAGTGAGGTCATAACAGCTTCCCCCTTCAAAAGAGAAAGCATTCACCTCGATAAAGAACCAATAAATAAAGATTTGAACAAAATAATTGTTCAAAATAACTACACGAACAATCTTTTACATGTTGTAGCCAATCAATTAAAAGACACTAACAAAATAGGGATCCCAACAAAATCAACAGTAGCACCTACTATAGAAACACATCCTACTATCAGAATTCCTGAATTTTTAAAAGAAAAGTTCCCGCAATTAAAAGATAAATTTGATTTTACAAATGAACTTCTAGAAAAAATAGAAGAACAACTTAAAACAAAACTGAGTGTATCAAAAATCCATACAGAACAAGCTAGTAGTAGCAGTGACAAAACAATAGAGCTACATAAATTACAACAACAATTAACTTCATTAAATAAAACGTATGAAACTATTTTAAAGTATGAAACCATCCCTGATAGAGAAGCAAAGTTAATAATAATAGAGAAAGCTTCTAACGAATGCTCAGACTCTATTAATAAAATAAAACCTCTAGTTACATTAAAAACTATCTCTGCTAATACTCCTGAAGTAAGTAGAATAATGGGAAATCCTCGACATCCAAATAAAAAAAATTATTATGGGAGACCAACATTCCCAAATGTTCAGTTTGAGGAAGACGTCTATCTATCTTACTCCAGTCATGACGGAACTGGAATTACCGAATGGAATATTGATGGCCTAGCCGAAGGCCAAATCTACAAAAAACTCCACGAAATAGGAATTGCGGTAACAGCCTACAAAATGAAAAATGCGTCAGATAAACACGCTGCAACCTTAGTAATATCAGGATTTACCGGTACATTAAAAAATTAGTGGGATAATTACCTTTTCGAAGACAACAGGAATCACATTCTTAATGCTACGACCATAACAACTGTAGTAAAAACTGGAAATAATGCTCAGACAACCGAACAAGTAGCTAAAGAAGATGCTACAGCAACCTTAATCTACTGCATAGCCAAACATTTTATTGGTGAACCAAAACTATTCCAAGATAGAAGTCTCGAACTTCTTAATAATCTTAGCTGCCCAAAATTAACGGATTTTAGATGGTATAAAGATATGTTTATAGAAAAAGTAATTGTTAGAGAAGACTGTAATAGACCTTTCTGGAAAGAAAGATTCATTAGTGGATTAACCAGGCTATTTGCCGAAAAGGTAAGAAATAAAATTAAAGATAGATTTAATGGTTCAATTCCATATGATAATCTAACGTATGGAGATTTAATAAGCTTCATTAATGTTACAGGTTTAGACCTATGTACAGACCTTAAACTAAAAAGCCTTATTAAAAAAGACAGGCTACAATCCAAAGCTAAACTTGGTAGTTTCTGCCAAGACTTCGGTTATAAAACAATTGCAGCTCCTTCAAAAAGAGCATCAAAGAAAAACAAACATAAATTTTCTGATAAACCTAGAAGATGCCATAGGCGTAAAGAAAAGAAAGAAGGCAAAACTTTTTGAAAAGAAAAGGTTTAAAAGAAAGAAAAATTATGGTGATAAATGCTGGTCATGTGGAAAAACAGGGCATAGAGCTAGTGACTGTAAGGTTCCGAAAAAGAAAAGGAATAAAGTTAATTCTTTAGAAATTGACGAAAATACTAAAGAAAAACTTTACGCTATTCTAGAAGATAATGATAACAGTTCATCGTCTTCATCATCCTCATCCACTGATAGTTATTCGGACAGTGATAATGAACTTATCAGTGTCGCGTATGATTCAGACAGTAACAACTCAATAGAAGACAGCTGTAACTGTACTGGAGCAATTTGCGTGTGTAGTCAAAACTCACTTAGAGTAATATCGGAAGACTCCAAGGAAGTCTTATTCGACATCATCGAACATATTGATAACGATGACTTAAAGAAAAAATATCTAATTGAATTAAAAAACATTATGGTTAAACAAAAGGGAAATCGACCACAAATAGAACCTTTTGATATGAAAAAGGTAATGGATAGATTTTCTGTTAAAACAGAAGAACCCACTACCGTCCAACATCTTCAGATTAAACTTAAATCAGTAAAAAAAGAATTAAAAGATGTTAAGCTTAGACTTAATAAAATCGAAATGGAAAATATAACTGATAAAATATTATCCCAAGTGAATAAAGGGAAAACGATTAATCAAGAATTCTTCAACGAAGAAGAAGAAGATGACAACACTTCAAAATTAAACGATTCAATTGTAGAAGAATCAAAAGACGATTCAGCAGCATTAGTCAAACTCACTAAAGTAAAGGCTAAAAGTTATCATCTCCCCATAACTCTAAAGGTGCAAGATATGACCTTTAATAAGTTAGTATTATTAGACTCAGGTGCAGATAAAAACTGCATAATGGAAGGAATAATACCATTAAAGTATTTAGAGAAAAGTACCCAAAAATTATACTCTGCAACAGGAGAATTGTTAAAGATAAATTACAAATTATCTAAAGCACATATCTGTAATGACGGAATATGTTTTATTAATGATTTTGTGATAACAAGAGATATAAATGAAGAAATAAATTTGGGAATTCCTTTCCTGACTCAAATAAAGCCACATTACGACGACTTAAGTGCCCTCTGCACTAATGTATTAGGAAAAGAAATACGATTTCCTTACTTAAATCCATTCTCTAAAGAAGAAAGTGATTACATTAAATCACAAACAATTTTTAAAATAAACTTATTATCTCAACAGATTAATTACTTAAAAAATGATATAAAAGTTCACAAAATTGAACAAACTTTAAAAACTCCGGAAGTAGAAGATAAGATTAAACTATTTCAGCAAAAACTCGAACTAGAAGTTTGTTCTGATTTACCTACAGCCTTTTGGAAACGAAAAAGGCATATAGTCCACCTACCTTATATAAAGGAATTTAATGAACAAAATATACCTACTAAGGCAAGACCTATTCAAATGAATCATGACTTAATGGAAGTCTGTAAAAAAGAAATAAATGATCTTCTCCAGAAGAAGATAATTAGGCCTTCCAAATCCCCTTGGAGCTGTGCAACCTTCTACGTTAACAATAATGCAGAAAAAGAAAGAGGAGTCCCTAGGTTAGTAATCAATTATAAACCTTTAAATAAAGTACTACAATGGATCAGGTACCCGATACCCAATAAAAGAGATTTATTAAAAAGAACTTATAAGGCTAATATTTATAGCAAATTCAATATGAAATCAGGTTTCTAGCAAATTCAAATTGCCGAAGAAGATAAATATAAAACTGCATTCAATGTCCCATTTGGACAATATGAATGGAACGTAATGCCTTTTGTGTTAAAAAATGCCCCATCTGAATTTCAGAATGTAATGAATAATATATTTAACCCATATAGTAACATGTCAATAGTTTACATTGACGACGTATTAATATTTTCAGAAGATATAGATTCCCACTTTAAGCATCTTAATACATTCTTTAAAATAATAAAGCACAACGGACTAGTAGTCAGCGCTAAGAAGATAATGTTGTTTCAAACATCCATTAGATTTTTAGGACATGATATCAAGGAACCTACAAGCCAATCTGTAGAGCCATTGAGTTCTCGTCCAAATTTCCCGATGAAATCACAGATAAAACACAACTTCAAAGGTTCTTAGGAAGCCTCAACTACGTAGCAGACTTTATCCCTAATATTAGAAAAATCTGTGAACCCCTTTATAAACGTCTCAGGAAAAATCCAGTCCCTTGGAGTCTAGAACAAACCAACACAGTCAAAAGAGTCAAGTCCATTGTTCAAAAACTCCCATGTCTAGGAATTCCAAATCCTGAAGCATTCATGATAGTCGAAACCGACGCTTCCGATGAAGGGTATGGTGGTATTCTTAAACAACGAATTTCTTCAGAGTCTTCAGAACAATTAGTTCGTTTCACTTCCGGTATCTGAAATCTGGCTCAAAAGAATTATAGTACAGTCAAATAAGAGATTTTGTCTATAGTACTATGTATTACAAAATTTCAAGATGACCTAATAAATAAAGAATTTTTATTAAGAGTTGATTGTAAATACAGCTAAAGAAATTTTGCAAAAAGATGTTAAAAATCTTATTTCAAAACAGATTTTTGCCAGATGGCAAGCTTTATTATCCAGCTTCGATTTGGAAATCGAATTTATAAAAGGTGAGCAAAATTTCTTACATGATTTTCTAACCAGAGAATTCTTACAGGGGAAAAATGAGACCGCAAAAGGGTCCGTTCAGGGCCTCTCCTAAAAAGGAAAATAGGTATTCTGCTCTTGCAGAATTCCCACAACTACCACCAATGAGACCAATGTTACTACCACCGATGAGACCACCCGTGAGATCACTGCTAGATATAATGGTTACCCCTCCGAGAGTACCCACTACTGATAAAACCTCTGCCATGACAGTTCTTGGATCTATCCCACAAAGAACAGGTCCATTTCAATAGGCTTCCTCAAAAGCCTCCACCAGCCAGGCGGGAAAAACTCTGACTAGTGCTGATTACGAAATAAAGGTTCCAGAAACCTTCGCCCAAGCAGTCAATCCTCACACCCCTTCAAAAGCGGAAGATAAAAGACCTGTTTCCTCAGAAAAGGAAACGTTTGAGTTAATTGCAAAGGAACCAGTTAAAGTCTTAGCCCTAGATAAAGTCTATGAAAACCTTGACCTAGCAGACCTAATTCGTCTCTGTTACACAGACAAAAAATATGTTGATACCTGTGATCCCCTAAAAACAAGGAGATACTACGAATTAATTCTTACAGATACTACAAATACATGAATACAATGCAATGCATATGATAGTACAGTCCCGTATCCACTGCGGTGTGCAGCCCGAGCCATCCCTATTTATTTATCGTCGACGACGCTCACTGGGGGTGTGTACAAACTCCGGAGGGGCTCCTACAGCCCAAGCGCAATATTTTGGTCAGTCATTGTTACCTGACCGGTCAGCCATTGTTACCTGACCAATTATATCATACTGTGCCATTGTTACCACTGTTCAAGTATATCATCCAGTGTCATTGTTACCACTATTTCAAGTATATCACACAAACCTCGATGAAGTTCGATTTCTAAAAGACGGGGTTTTAACCATACATATCTGAAATTCTCCCCTTAGTGATACTATAATAACCCCATACAGTTATGTAACTTCAATCTACAATATAACACTCAATATGGCCAATATTAGTACTAGATCCCATAAATTATGCCATTTAGGCATATTATTAAACATCTTGTAGGTATAAATATTTACACCTCTTAACTATAGCATTGGTTCCTCCAACTATCACCATTAACCAACAATTCATCACACTATTATTCTTTTACAATTTATACTCCTAACATCACATGTGTGATCAACCATTCACACCCAAACCAACAAAAATTCCATCAAATAAACACCTCTAAATCCGTACCATGTTCATGTATTTAAATAGGGAATTTATGGCTTCCTACCACCATACAATAAGTTGTAATACTTGACTCATACTCTTATTTCCATAATATATCCATATATGTGAGTCTAAGGTGTAGGATTTACCTTTTGGAAGAAATCTTGCAAAACCCTTCTTTGAGTTCTTGAAGGAATTTCATGAAAATCTAAGGATTTTTAAGATCAATCCATGTTAATATAAGTGTTTGGGAGTAGTAATCAACTCAAAATACTCCAAAAATCTTACCTTAGGAGTGCAATTGGGTGCCTTGGTCGAATTGGGGGTGTTGGGGAAGCCCTAGACTTGAGAATGACTCAATTCCTCTCATTTCCGGTCTTTAGAGTACTTAAAAACCTTCAGTAGCATAGTTTGCGCGTTGTTCGCGTGTTTTGCTGAGTATTCTGCCTCAGACGCGCGAAATGCACGACTTCGCGCGATACTTCGCGCGCTCTGACACCTGACCAGTGAAATGGTCATAACTTCCTGTATTCACTTCCAAATGATGAACAGTTTGTTGCGTTGGAAACTACACTCAAAGGGCTTTAATTTAATAGGTTGTAGCTCACACAACTACTTATATAACGAGAGATATTATCGCTCAAAGTGAGGCCTTGTGCGCACTCATTTACAACTTTCGTCTATTATGAAATTTCCAACTTCAAAAGTTCCCGTTAGCCATCCGAAATCATCCCGAGGTCCTCGGGACCTCAACAAAAAATACCAATACATCTTATAATATTATTCAAACTTGTTCCAATTATCAAAACACCTCGACTAATACCAAAATTATCGAATTACACCGAATTCAAGTCTAAGTTCCTTTAAAACTTCCAAAACGCGCTTTCGATCAAAACTCGACCAAAATATGTCCGAATGACTTGAAATTTTGCACACATATCCAAAATGGCATAACGAAGCTACAGAAATTCTCGGAATTCCATTCCGACCGTCGGATCAAAATTTCACCTATCAACCGGAAATCGCCAAAATACTAACTTCGCCAAAATGAGCTAATTTCTTCACCGGACCTCCAAAATTAATTCCGATTGCGCTCCTAGGCCTTAAATCATCCCCCGAAACTAACCGAATCATCGGAATTCAATTCCGAGCCCTCTAACTCACAAGTCAACGTCCAGTTGACTTTTCCAAACTAATTCTTCCTTAAAGAGACTAATTGTCCCATTTCATACCAAACTCGATCCGAATTGACTCAAATTCACCAAGTACACATATTGAAACATGAATAAGCATTTAACGGGGAATACAAGACGCAAATATAGGAAGCAACGGTTTGGGTCGTTACATTCTCCCCAACTAAAACAAACGTTCGTCCTCGAACGTGCCCAGACTTGTTCCAAAAGCCCAACAATTGCTGAATAACCTTACTATGTATAAATCCGGGGATGAACTCACGTCATCCTATCTCACGTAGGTCTGATAATACAATAAAACTGAAATTTCATAGCCGTTTAGACCATAAACTGTAGACCCACATTGTACTTTCCGAAGTCATACCCAGAATTAACACGAACCAGCTGTAATAACCCACAATCCAACACTCGGAACGATAGTCTCTATTCACAACAGTTGCCCACAATACCCAAATACCGATAGGAAACCTCTTTTTAGCTAAAGTCTTATTCCAACACATTCATATACTGCCAACTATAAATAAAACACGCGATAAAACGTAACCATTTCTCATATCAACCATTTATAAAGTCATTTCCTCTTTTACTAATATCGCAACAGATCTCCGAGCCGAACCTCGATATTATCCTCCTAACAAGCCGTAATTGATTTTTGTTCGTATTCATCACTGCCCCTAATGATCACCTCGAATCCAACACACCACTCTGGTGTTATAACACCCCAATACATGCCTAAGCCACAACTTGCATAATATGCGCACCCATAAGAAACGGTCCGAACATACTCAAATCATGAATATGACTCAACTGAGAGAGTTGTACCTCAAACTCTAGTACTGCCACAACACAAGGCTAAGACCCGGTCTCACATTATAGAAATAGGACACACAATTTGACCAGCAAGGTCATGTTTCCACACATCTTTGCTGCAACGCGCGATCTTATCCAAATACTACTCCACATGAAACACCTCAAGTCACAATGATCGAAATCGACAACCATGCTCAATTTATGGCTGGAGCCAGAGCAAATCATTACACCCACGGTGATACAAATGACACCTACTAGGCACACCTGATAGAACAAAATCCAACTCACCTCGCCACTCAACCCGTGGCATTCTCGGCATAGCCCATGACACAATAGTTTAGAATTGCCTGACGCTAAGATAACCAGTCTAAATTCTGACATCACATACAAAATCTAACATACCAGCAAGTAAAGATCTACTCAAACCTCCAAATTTTGATAGCTGTTAAATAGTACCGACGCACACGATCCACAACCACAATATATCCTGTACATTAGAACTCCTAGTCTCCAACTCCATGTAGCACACACATCATCATACCTTACCCCAATACTATTGAAGTGCCATCAATTTAATCACATTGGCCTTTTTCTGAAACATGTAACCTCTACAAATCACTATGATTAGAAGTAAAATTTCCTTAATCATCTGAAAATCATTCACCCTAATCATCTGAAGCTCATTTCTCTAATCACCCAAAATTGCCTGTACTGCCTAAAAATGTTATGAATTTCCATTCAGGACTGAACCATGACCTTACACACACAATTCTCAATCCTTCACAACATTTCGCATATACCATTTCATCCTAAGGTAACATGAGGACTTCACCTCCCCTTCCAAACCAGGAATGTTTACGTACTCAATTAGTCAAGAACTTTCATTGATCCCCTCTAGAAGAAGAACCATTACACATCCCATGCTCTGCATGACACATATAGGTCTTGTTCAAATTCTTACAATACCGACACGACAGATAAAATCTGTATAAATTCATAACACTGCCGAATCAATAATTCATTGGGTCTATACTTCTGGAAAAAACTATCACCTCATTCTGAACCAGACAATAGTCTTAGCCCCTTAATTTACTTTATATACTCAGATCGCACTGATCTCGAATTCAATGATCTTGTCTCACCCATTACGAACTGCCCAGGCAATAAGCCACCTCAGATATAATCAAAAGCTGCATATGATGCCCCAATATGCCAATAGGATACCAATTCGAACGTGTCACAAAAGGAAAATGAATTCTGGAAGGAATTACCAATCCCAACTCTGGAAGTATCACACTATACCGTGTATGAACCTGTAGCTGATGGTAACACCAACACTGGAGCTGTGGTCAGAAGTGCTTTGAGCTTCTGAAAGCTCTCCTCACACTCGCCGGACCATACAAATGGGGCACCTTTCTGAGTGTGACGACCCAATGGGTCATCACCGTAATTCTTCCTTGTGCCCCCGAGTCCTTGAAAACCTCGCTTTTAATTGCCTTGATTGGCGTGCATAGTTCGGGCGCGTAGCCGGAAAGCTTTTATGTTAGAATATGTGAATTATGTGAAAGATTTGATGAATTTTGGTATTAATATGCATAATGTTGACTTCGGTCAACATTTTGGGTAAACGGACACGGACCTATGATTCGACGGTCTCGGAGGGTTCGTAGAAAAATATGGGACTTGGGCTTGTGCCCGGAATCAAATTCTGAGGTCCCAAGCCTGAGAAATGAATTTTTGAAAGAAATTATTTTTCTGAAATTTGATAAGAAAATTTGAAATGAAAAGGAGTTAGAAAATATAGGTATCGGGCTCGTATTTTAGTTCCGATGCCCGGTACAAGTCTTAAATATGTGTTAAGCACTATCTGTAAAGTTTGGCTAAAAACGGACGTCATATGACGTGTTTCGGACTAAAAATGGAGAATTTGAGTTATGAAAGTTGAAGAAAAGAAAATCATGTGTTTGAGGCTTGATCCTATGTAGATGATGTTATTTTGGCGATTTGATCGCACGAGTAAGTCCGTAAGATGTTTTTAAGGTTGTGTGCATGTTTGGTTTGGAGCCCCGAGGGCTCGAGTGAGTTTTGAATGGGGCCCGGGAGGTCTTGGACTTAAGAAAATGCAGGTTCAGGTGTTGCAGACACCAGCGCGGCCGCGGTCATTTTCGCGCGGTCCGCGCTTGAGCTGCGCGGCCTCGATGCATTTTTGTGCGGTCCGCGTGGCTAAGTCTGAGGGGTAGGGTTTCAGGTTAGCCAGCGCGGCCGCGCACCAAAACAGTGCGGTCCGCGCTGGAAGGGTTCAGAGAAGCCCCACTTTTCCCCCACTCGGCGCGACCGCAACACATTTTTGTGCGGTCCGCGCCAGGTCCTCAGAAAGGTATACAAGTTCGGAAAATCTCAGTCATTTTTCACTTTTCAAAAACCCAAAACCTAAGAGGCGATTTTCCAAACAACTTTTCTTCTCCAAAACGATTGGTAAGTGATTTCTAACTTAATTTCTTTATTCCTTAACATCTTTTAACATAATTTCAACTTCAAATCAAAGATTTTCATGGGGAAAATTGGGTGTTTTGGGTAGAACCTAGGTTTTCTACAAATTGAGAAGTTGGACCTCAATTTGGGGTCCGATTTAAAAACAAATCATCTATTGGGATTCATGGGGGAATGGGTAACCGGGTTTTGGTCCGAACCTCGAGTTTCGACCACGTGGGTCCGGGGGTATTTTTGACCTTTTTGGGAAAAACCTTGAAAAATCTATTTTCATGCATTGGGGATGATTCATTTAGTAATTATTAATGTGATTAAGTAACTTATGACTAGATTCGAGCGGATTGGTGGTGGAATCAAGAGGTAAAGCTATACTAGAAGCGTGAGTTGAGTTTGGAGCATTCGAGGTAAGTGTTTGTTCTAACTTTGGCTTGAGGGAATAGGATTAGGATGATATTTGCTACTTGCTAATGTGGAGTACGGTGTATAGGCATGGTGACGGTTATCTATGCACCGGAGTCTAGCATGACCGTGAGTCTTGATTGCTTTTAATTCGAATAATGTGACACAAGCTCCTTGTTTATTTGATAAGTTTCATATAATGTGAACGGTTGAGGAAGAATGATTTAAAAGGGGAATGTGTTGTGAATACTCCCTTGCCGGGATGTGTAGACTGATATATATATTCTCCCTTGTCGGGATATTTTGGGCTGTTAGTTGTACCCTTGCCGGGTTAGAGGTATTGAGTTGTTATTCTCCCCTGAAGGGGTCTACTATATGAAGTCAGATATTATGAACTATAATATGGGATCGTGTGGCACGCCGTCCACTTATATATGATATTATGGGATCGTGTGGCACGCCGTCAACTTATATATGATATTATGGGATCGTGTGGCACGCCGTCCACTTATATATGATATTATGGGATCGTGTGGCATGCCGTCCACTTATATATGATATTATGGGATCGTGTGGCACGCCGTCCACTTATATATGATATTATGGGATCGTGTGGCATGCCGTCCACTTATATATGATATTATGGGATCGTGTGGCACGCCGTCCACTTATATATGATATTATGGGATCGTGTGGCACGCCGTCCACTTATATATGATATTATGGGATCGTGTGGCACGCCGTCCACTTTATATATATATATATATATGTCATGGAAACCGGAGTTTCTTCTATTTATTTTCGATATTTCATTTTTATCTGTTACTCCCCGATAGCATGTCCCCTCCCAGTTTTACTTTGTATTATCTTGTTATTGTTTTCTTGCACTTGTTGTATATATATCTGTACAGGTTAATTGTGGTAGGTACTGTCTAGCCTCGTCACTACTTCGCCGGGGTTAGGCCAGGCACTTACCAGCACATGGGGTCGGTTGTGCTGATGCTACACTCTGTGCATTTTTGGTGCACAGATCAGGGAGCAGCTTACGGACCGCAGCAGTAGGACTTCTGGGAGCTATCTTCAGTCCAGGGACTCTCGAGGTAGCCTAGCTGGCGTTCGCAGGCCGAAGTCCCTTTCCATGTTTTTTGTTTGTTTATCTTGTATCAGACAAACATGATGTATTTTCCCTTCAGACATTGATTGTAGTATTCTGTAGTAGTCCGTGAGCTAGTGACACCAGACTCTGGGTAGCATTTTGGTTCAAACTTCCGCACTTTTGGTTTTCAGTTGCTTTAGATTTAAAGTCTTCCGCTTAGATTTTGTCTCGTTTATTATATTGTTTGAAAGAAAGCAGGAAAGGTGTTTTAAATATTTGGCTTGCCTAGCTCCGATAGTAGGCGCCATCACGACACCCGATGGTGGAAAATCCGGGTCGTGACAAGTTTGTATCAGAGCTCTAGGTTACTTGGGTCTCACAACTCACGGACAAGCTCAGTAGAGTCTGAGGGATCGGTACGGAGACGTCTGTATTTATCCCGCAGAGGCTACCGAGTTAGGAAAACTCCACCTTGTTCATTCTTGTCATGCGATTCTGTTTCTCAAGTACTGATTGTCTTTCCACTCTGTTCTTTCGCAGATGGCGAGGACACGTGCTTCCTCTTCTACCGCGCAACAGCCTGATCCCCTAGAAGCAGCCCCTATTAGGGGCAGAGGGCAAGGCCGAGGCCGTGCCAGAGGCCGAGGCCGGGGCAGGGCTCAGCCCCGAGCAGCATTTCCAGCGACGGAGCCTCAGGTCGATTTTGAGGAGGAGGTTCCGGCCCCAGCTGTTCCAGTGGGCCCAGCTCAGGTCCCAGAGGGTTTCATAGCCACTCCGGTGCTTCAGGATGCTTTGGTCTGACTGGTAGGCTTTCTGGAGGGCATTTCTAGAGCGGGTTTGCTTCCCGCAGCTCCAGCCACATCTCAGGCTAGGGGAGGAGTTCAGACTCCCGATACTCGTACTCCAGAGCCGGTAGCTCCTCAGGCTCAGGTTCCAGCAGTTCAACCAACTGTGGCATCCCAGCCAGGTATTGCGGCTCAGTCCAGTGATGGTGCGGCTATGTCCGTGGATGCTTTGTGGAGGCTTGATCGTTTCACCAAGCTCTTCACTACTACATATGGTGGCACTCCCTCAGAGGATGCTCAGGATTTCATATTCAGCTGTCATGAGGTTCTACGGACTATGGGCATTGTAGAGACCAATGGGGTCGACTTCGCCACTTTTCGCCTGGCAGGATACGCCAAGACTTGGTGGAGGGATTTCTGTTTAGCCAGGCCAGCAAGGTCGCCATCATTGACCTGGGATCAGTTTTCAGAGTTATTTCTAGGGAAGTTTCTCCCAGTTACTCAGCGAGATGCTCTTCGCAGGCAGTTTGAGCGTCTCCAGCAGGGTCCTATGACGGTCACCCAGTATGAGACCCGGTTCATTGATCTTGCTCGTCATGCCATTGTGATACTCCCCACCGATAGGGAGAGGGTGCGAAAGGTTTATTGATGGGTTGGCCCAGCCGATCCGTGTTCAGATGGCCATGAGTGCCGGTAGTGAGATTTCATTTCAGGAGGCGGCAGATGGTGCCCACCGGATAGAGATGGCACTTGCTCAGGGAGGTGGTCATGGGTCTGATAAGAGGCCCCGTCATTCTGGTAGATTCAGTGGTACCTCGTCTGGAGGTAGGGACTCTTATGGTAGAGGCCATCCTTCGAGGCCCTTTCAGTCAGCTCTCCAAGCTTCTCATGGTACACCAGGTGGTCGTGGTTCTCAGCCGCAGTATTCTGACCAGCAGCTCTTCAGTTCACCATCAGCACCTATCAGTGCACCACCACTTCGTTATTCTCAACAGCCGAGGGCTTGTTATACTTGCGGCGATGTGAGTCACATTGCTAGATATTGCCCTCGAGCTTCCAGCAGCTCGCAGCAGCAGGGTTCTCGCCCGATGATCCAGGCACCAGTTGCCCCACAGCCTGGCCAACCAGCTAGAGGCGGGGGTAGAGGACATAGAGGTGGAGGTAGAGGTTTTAGAGGTGGAGCTCAGACCGCTAGAGGTAGGGGTCAACCAGCAGCAGATCGTCCCAGGGATATGATTCAGGGAGGTGGGGCCCAGCCCCGTTGTTATGCTTTGCCAGCCAGGCCAGAGGCCGAGTCATCATATGCTGTGATTACAGGTACTATTCTGGTCTGTGATAGGGATGCTTCTGTGCTATTTGATCCCGGATCTACGTATTCATATGTGTCGTCCTATTTTGCACCCTATTTGGTTATGCCTAGTGACTCGTTGAGTATTCCTGTTTATGTGTCAACACCGGTGGGTGATTCTATTGTGGTCGACCAAGTTCATCGTTCTTGTATCGTAGTGTTTGGGGGTCTTGAGACCCGTGTTGATTTGTTGCTTTTGGACATGGTCGACTTTGATGTTATATTGGGGATGGATTGGTTATCCCCGTACCATGCTATCTTGGATTGCCATGCCAAGACCGTGACCTTAGCTTTACCGGATTTACCCCGTTTAGAGTAGAGAGGGACTTCTGGTCATTTTACCCGCAGTGTTATCTCGTATGTGAAAGCTCGGCGTATGGTCGAGAAGGGATGTTTGGCCTACTTGGCGTATGTTCGCGATTCTAGCGCGGAGGCCCCTTCTATTGATTCTGTGCCCGTTGTTCGGGAGTTTCCTGAGGTTTTCCCTTCAGACTTGCCGGGTATGCCGCCCGACAGGGATATCGACTTTTGTATTGATTTGGCCCCGGGCACTCAGCCCATTTCTATCCCGCCATATCGTATGGCCCCGCCGAAGTTGAAAGAGTTAAAGTAACAACTGCAGGACTTGCTTGAGAAAAGGTTTCATTAGACCTAGTGTTTCGCCTTGGGGTGCGCCGGTGTTGTTTGTTAAGAAAAAGGATGGTTCGATGAGAATGTGCATCGATTACCGGCAATTAAACAAGGTTACAATAAACAATAAGTATCCATTGCCGAGGATCGACGATTTACTCGACCAGCTTCAGGGTGCGAGGGTGTTTTCAAAGATAGACTTGAGATCTGGCTACCACCAGCTGAGGATTAGGGCGTCTGATGTCCCTAAGACAACATTTCCCACTCGGTATGGGCACTATGAGTTTTTGGTCATGTCATTTGGATTGACTAATGCCCCAACAACGTTCATGGAGTTGATGAATCGAGTGTTCAAACCTTATTTGGACTTGTTCGTGATAGTCTTCATTGATGATATTCTTATATACTCCCGCAGTCAGGAGGAGCATGAGCAGCACCTCAGAGTGGTCCTTCAGACCCTAAAGGATAGTTAGTTGTATGCTAAGTTCTCAAAGTGCGAGTTTTGGTTGAGTTCGGTCGCATTCCTGGGTCAAGTCGTATCAGCAGCAGGTATTCAGGTAGACCCGAAGAAGATAGAGGCAGTCAAGAACTGGCCTCGACCAACTTCAGCTACGGATATTCGGAGTTTCCTGGGGTTAGTAGGTTACTACCGTCAGTTCGTGGAGCGGTTTTCATCCATTGCAGCCCCTATGACCAGATTGACCCAGAAGGGTGTCAAGTTCAGGTGGTCGGACGAGTGTGAGGCGAGCTTTCAGAAGCTCAAGACGGCTATGACTACGGCACCAGTATTGGTTTTGCCCACAGGTTCATGGCCATATACGGTCTATTGTGATGCATCTCGTATTGGGTTTGGTGCAGTGTTGATGCAGGAGGGCAACGTCATTGCTTATGCTTCGAGGCAGTTGAAGATCCACGAGAAGAATTATCCGGTTCATGATCTCGAGTTGGCAGCCATTGTTCATGCCTTGAAGATCTGGAGGCATTACTTATATGGCGTGACGTGTGAGGTTTACACTGATCACAAGAGTCTTCAGTATCTGTTCAAGCAGAAAGAGTTGAATTTGAGGCAGAGGAGGTGGTTAGAGTTGCTAAAGGATTATGATGTTACTATCTTATACCACCCGGGGAAGGCCAATGTGGTGGCCGATGCATTGAGCAGGAAGTCCGCCAGCATGGGTAGTCTTGCTTATATTCGAGTCAGCCAGAGATCGCTTGCTTTGGATGTTCAAGCCTTGGCCAATCGTCTTGTGAGGTTGGATATTTCTGAGCCTAGCAGAGTGTTAGCTTGCACGGTTGCTCGTTCCTCACTATTAGGGCGTATCCACGAGCGGCAGTTTGAGGATCCCCATTTGTGTGTCTTGAGGGACACGGTGCAGCGTGGAGGTGCCAAGAAAGTAACCTTAGATGATGATGGTGTATTGAGATTGCAGGGGCGAGTTTGTGTGCCCAATGTTGATGGGATTCGAGAGTTGATCTTAGCGAAGGCCCACAGTTCTCGGTATTCTATTCACCCGGGCGCCGCGAAGATGTATCAGGATCTGAGGCAGCACTATTGGTGGCGTAATATGAAGAAAGACATTGTTGCGCACGTGGATCGGTGTTTGAATTGTCAGCAGGTTAAGTACGAGCATCAAAGACCCGGTGGTCTATTTCAGAGGATTGCACTTCCCAAGTGGAAGTGGGAGAGGATTACGATGGATTTCATTACTGGACTTCCGATGACTCGGAAAATGTTTGATGCAATTTGGGTCATTGTTGATAGGCTGACCAAGTCAACGCATTTTGTTCCTGTTGCAGCCACCTATTCGTCCGAAAGGTTAGCCGATATTTATATCAGGGAGATTGTTCGCCTTTATGGGGTGCCGCTATCTATCATTTCGGATTGGGGTACGCAGTTTACCTCGCATTTTTGGAGAGCGGTTCAGCGAGAGTTGGGCACCCAGGTTGAGTTGAGTACAACATTCCATCCCCAGACGGACGGTCAGTCCGAGAGGACTATTCAGGTTCTTGAGGACATGCTCTGAGCCTGTGTCATTGATTTTGGAGGCTCGTGGGACCAGTTTTTGCCTTTAGCAGAGTTTTCCTACAACAACAGCTACCAGTCCAGCATTCAGATGGCTCCGTACGAGGCGTTGTATGGTAGGCGATGTCGGTCTCCAGTTGGATGGTTTGAGCCGAGAGAGGCTCGATTATTGGGTACGGATCTGGTTCAAGAAGCCTTGGACAAGGTCAGGATTATTCAGGATAGACTTCATACAGCTCAGTCCAGACAGAAGAGTTACGCAGACCGCAAGTTCAAAGATGTGGCCTTCATGGTTGGTGAGCGGGTATTGCTCCGTGTATCGCCTATGAAGGGCGTGATGAGATTTGGGAAGAAGGGCAAGCTCAGCCCTAGGTTCATCGGTCCATTTGAGATTCTTGATCGTGTGGGAGAGGTGGCTTATAGACTTGCCTTGCCACCTAGCTTGTCAGTTGTGCATCCCGTGTTTCATGTGTCTATGCTCCGGAAGTATCGCGGAGATCCATCGCACGTGTTAGATTTCGGCACTGTCCAATTGGACAAGGATCTATCATATGAGGAGGAGCCGGTGGCTATTCTAGACTGGAAGATTCGACAGTTGAGGTCGAAGAGTTTTCTTTCGGTGCGTGTTCAGTGGAGAGGTCAGCCTCCTGAGGCATCGACCTGGGAGTCCGAGTCCGATATGCGGAGCCGTTATCCTCATTTATTTCCCGACACAGGTACTTCTTTCTTTTGTCCGTTCGAGGACGAACGGTTGTTTTAGAGGTGGAGAATGTGACGACCCAAGGGGTCATCACCGTAATTCTTCCTTGTTCCGTGCTCCCGAGGCCTTGAAAACCTCGCTTTTAGTTGCCTCGATTGGCGTGCGCAGTTCGGGCGCGTAGCTGGAAAGTTTTTATGTTAGAATATGTGAATTATGTGAAATATTTGATGAATTTTGGTATTAATATGCATAATGTTGACTTCGGTCAACATTTTAGGTAAACGGACCCGGACCTGTGATTCGACGGTCCCGGAGGGTTCGTAGAAAAATATGGGACTTGGGCTTGTGCCCGGAATCAAATTCTGAGGTCCCAAGCCCGAGAAATGAATCTTTGAAAGAAATTGTTTTTCTGAAATTTGATAAGAAAATTTGAAATGAAAAGGAGTTAGAAAATATAGGTATCGGGCTCGTATTTTGGTTCCGACGCCCGGTACAAGTCTTAAATATGTGTTAAGCACTATCTGTAAAGTTTGGCTAAAAACGGACGTCATATGACGTGTTTCAGACTAAAAATGGAGAATTTGAGTTATAAAAGTTGAAGAAAAAAATCATGTGTTTGAGGCTTGATCCTATGTAGATGATGTTATTTTGGCTATTTGATCGCACGAGTAAGTCCGTAAGATGTTTTTAAGGTTGTGTGCATGTTTGGTTTGGAGCCCCGAGGGCTCGGGTGAGTTTTGAATGGGGCCCGAGAGGTCTTGGACTTAAGAATATGCAGGTTCAGGTATTGCAGACACCAGCGCGGCCGCGGTCATTTTCGCACGGTCCGCGCTGGAGCCGCGCAGCCGCGATGCATTTTTGTGCGGTCCGCGTGGCTGAGTCTGAGGGGTAGGGTTTCAGGTTAGCCAGCGCGGCCGCGCACCAAAACAGTGTGGTCCGCGCTGGAAGGGTTCAGAGAAGCCCCACTTTTCTCCCACTCGGCGCGGCCGCAACACATTTTTGTGCGGTCTGCGCCAGGTCCTCAGAAAGGTATACAAGTTCGGAAAATCTCAGTCATTTTTCACTTTTCAAAAACCCAAAACCTAAGAGGCGATTTTCCAAACAACTTTTTTCTCCAAAACGATTGGTAAGTGATTCCTAACTTAATTTCTTTATTCTTTAACATCTTTTAACATAATTTCAACTTCAAATCAAAGAATTTCATGGGGAAAATTGGGTGTTTTGGGTAGAACCTAGGTTTTCTACAAATTGAGAAGTTGGACCTCAATTTGGGGTCCAATTAAAAAACAAATCATCTATTGGGATTCATGGGGGAATGGGTAACCGGGTTTTGGTCCGAACCTCGAGTTTCGACCACGTGGGTCTGGGGGTATTTTTGACCTTTTTTGGAAAAACCTTGAAAAATCTATTTTCATGCATTGGGGATGATTCATTTAGTAATTATTAATGTGATTAAGTAACTTATGACTAGATCCGAGCGTATTGGTGGTGAAATCAAGAGGTAAAGCTATACTAGATGCGTGAGTTGAGTTTGGAGCATTTGAGGTAAGTGTTTGTTCTAACTTTGGCTTGAGGGAATAGGATTAGGATGATATTTGCTACTTGCTAATGTGGAGTACGGTGTATAGGCATGGTGACGGTTATCTATGCACCGGAGTCTAGCATGACCGTGAGTCTTGATTGCTTTTAATTCGAATAATGTGACACAAGCTCCTTGTTTATTTGATAAGTTTCATATAATGTGAACGGTTGAGGAAGAATGATTTAAAAGGGGAATGTGTTGTGAATACTCCCTTGCCGGGATGTGTAGACTGATATATATATATTCTCCCTTGTCGGGATATTTTGGGCTGTTAGCTGTACCCTTGCCGGGTTAAAGGTATTGAGTTGTTATTCTCCCCTGAAGGGGTCTACTATATGAAGTCAGATATTATAAACTATAATATGGGATCGTGTGGCACGCCGTCCACTTATATATGATATTATGGGATCGTGTGGCACGCCGTCCACTTATATATGATATTATGGGATCGTGTGGCACGCCGTCCACTTATATATGATATTATGGGATCGTGTGGCACGCCGTCCACTTATATATGATATTATGGGATCGTGTGGCACGCCGTCCACTTATATATGATATTATGGGATCGTGTGGCACGCCGTCCACTTATATATGATATTATGGGATCGTGTGGCACGCCGTCCACTTATATATGATATTATGGGATCGTGTGGCACGCCGTCCACTTATATATGATATTATGGGATCGTGTGGCACGCCGTCCACTTATATATGATATTATGGGATCGTGTGGCACGCCGTCCACTATATATATATATATATATGTCATGGAAACCGGTGTTTCTTCTATTTATTTTCGATATTTCATTTTTATCTGTTACTCCCCGATAGCATGTCCCCTCCCAGTTTTACTTGGTATTATCTTGTTATTGTTTTCTTGCACTTTTTGTATATATATATATCTGTACAGGTTAATTGTGGTAGGTACTGTCTAGCCTCGTCACTACTTCGCCGGGGTTAGGCCAGGCACTTACCAGCACATGGGGTCGGTTGTGCTGATGCTACACTCTGTGCATTTTTGGTGCACAGATCAGGGAGCAGTTTACGGACCGCAGCAGTAGGACTTCTGGGAGATATCTTCGGTCCAAGGACTCTCGAGGTAGCCTAGCTGGAGTTCGCAGGCCGAAGTCCCTTTCCATGTTTTTTTCCGTTTGTTCATCTTGTATCAGACAAACATGATGTATTTCCTTTTCAGACATTGTTTGTAGTATTCTATAGTAGTCCGTGAGCTAGTGACACCAGACCTTGGGTAGTGATATGTATTAAACTTCCGCACTTTTGGTTTTCAGTTGCTTTAGATTTAAAGTCTTCCGCTTAGATTTTGTTTCGTTTATTATATTGTTTGAAAGAAAGCAGGAAATGTGTTTTAAATATTTGGCTTGCCTAGCTCCGATAGTAGGCGCCATTACGACACCCGATGGTGGGAAATCCGGATCGTGACAAGTTGGTATCAGAGCTCTAGGTTACTTGGGTCTCACAACTCACGGACAAGCTCAGTAGAGTCTGAGGGATCGGTACAGAGACGTCTGTATTTATCCCGCAGAGGCTACCGAGTTAGGAAAACTCCACCTTATTCATTCTTGTCGTGCGATTTTGTTTCTCAAGTACTGATTGTCTTTCCACTCTGTTCTTTCGCAGATGGCGAGGACATGTGCTTCCTCTTCTACCGCGCAACAGCCTGATCCCCCAGCACCAGCCCCTATTAGGGGCAGAGAGCGAGGTCGAGGCCGTGCCAGAGGCCGAGGCCGGGGCAGGGCTCAGCCCCGAGCAGCATTTCCAACGACGAAGCCTCAGGTCGATTTTGAGGAGGAGGTTCCGGCCCCAGCTGTTCCAGTGGGCTCGCCTCAGGTCCCAGAGGGTTTCATAGCCACTCCGGTGCTTCAGGATGCTTTGGTCCGACTGGTAGGCTTTGTGGAGGGCATTTTTAGAGCGGGTTTGATTCCCGCAGCTCCAGCCACATCTCAGGCTGGGGGAGGAGTTCAGACTCCCGATACTCGTACTCCAGAGCCGGTAGCTCCTCAGACTCAGGTTCCAGCAGTTCAACCAACTGTGGCAGCCCAGCCAGGTATTACGGCTCAGTCCAGTGATGGTGCGGCTATGTCCACGGATGCTTTGTGGAGGCTTGATCATTTCACCAAGCTCTTCACTACTACATATGGTGGCACTCCCTCAGAGGATGCTCAGGATTTCATATTCAGCTGTCATGAGGTTCTACGGACTATGGGCATTGTAGAAACCAATGGGGTCGACTTCGCCACTTTTTGCCTGGCAGGATCCGCCAAGACTTGGTGGAGGGATTTCTATTTAGCCAGGCCAGCAGGGTCGCCATTATTGACCTGGGATCAGTTTTCAGAGTTATTTCTGGGGAAGTTTCTCCCAGTTACTCAGCGAGATGCTCTTCGCAGGCAATTTGAGCGTCTCCAGCAGGGTCCTATGACGGTCACCCAGTATGAGACCCGGTTCATTGATCTTGCTCGTCATGCCATTGTGATACTCCCCACCGATAGGGAGAGGGTGCGGAGGTTTATTGATGGGTTGGCCCAGCCGATCCGTGTTCAGATGACCATGAGTGCCGGTAGTGAGATTTCATTTCAGGAGGTGGCAGATGGTGCCCACCGGATAGAGATAGCACTTGCTCAGGGAGGTGGTCATGGGTCTGATAAGAGGCCCCGTCATTCTGGTAGATTCAGTGGTACCTCGTCTGGAGGTAGGGACTCTTATGGTAGAGGCCAACCTTCGAGGCCCTTTCAGTCAGCTCTCCAGGCTTCTCATGGTGCACCAGGTGGTCGTGGTTCTCAGCCGCAGTATTCTGACCAGCAGCTCTTTAGTTCACCATCAGCACCTATCAGTGCACCACCCCTTCGTTATTCTCAGCATCTGAGGGCTTGTTATACTTGCGGCGATGTGAGTCACATTGCCAGATATTGCCCTCGAGCTTCCAGCAGCTCGCAGCAGCAGGGTTCTCGCCCGATGATCCAGGCACCAGTTGCCCCACAGCCTGCCCAGCCAGCTAGAGGCGGGGGTAGAGGACATAGAGGTGGAGGTAGAGGTTTTAGAGGTGGATCTCAGACCGCTAGAGGTAGGGGTCAACCAGCAGCAGATCGTCCCAGGGATATAATTCAGGGAGGTGGGCCCCAGCCCCGTTGTTATGCTTTGCCAGCCAGGCCAGAGGCTGAGTCATCATATGCTGTGATTACAGGTACTATTCTGGTCTGTGATAGGGATGCTTCTGTGCTATTTGATCCCGGATCTACGTATTCATATGTGTCGTCCTATTTTGCACCCTATTTGGTTATGCCTAGTGACTCGTTGAGTATTCCTGTTTATGTGTCAACACCGGTGGGTGATTCTATTGTGGTCGACCAAGTTCATCGTTCTTGTATCGTAGTGTTTGGGGGTCTTGAGACCCGTGTTGATTTGTTGCTTTTGGACATGGTCGACTTTGATGTTATATTGGGGATGGATTGGTTATCCCCGTACCATGCTATCTTGGATTGCCATGCCAAGACCGTGACCTTAGCCTTACCGGATTTACCCCGTTTAGAGTGGAGAGGGACTTCTGGTCATTTGTACCCGCAGTGTTATCTCGTATGTGAAAGCTCGGCGTATGGTCGAGAAGGGATGTTTGGCCTACTTGGCGTATGTTCGCGATTCTAGCGCGGAGGCCCCTTCTATTGATTCTGTGCCCGTTGTTCGGGAGTTTCCTGAGGTTTTCCCTTCAGACTTGCCGGGTATGCCGCCCGACAGGGATATCGACTTTTGTATTGATTTGGCCCCGGGCACTCAGCCCATTTCTATCCCGCCATATCGTATGGCCCCGCCGGAGTTGAAAGAGTTAAAGGAACAACTGCAAGACTTGCTTGAGAAAGGTTTCATTAGACCTAGTGTTTCGCCTTGGGGTGCGCCGGTGTTGTTTGTTAAGAAAAAGGATGGTTCGATGAGAATGTGCATCGATTACCGGCAATTAAACAAGGTTACAATTAAGAATAAGTATCCACTGCCGAGGATCGACGATTTATTCGACCAGCTTCAGGGTGCGAGGGTGTTTTCAAAGATAGACTTGAGATCTGGCTACCACCAGCTGAGGATTAGGGCGTCTGATGTCCCTAAGACAGCATTTCGCACTCGGTATGGGCACTATGAGTTTTTGGTCATGTCATTTGGATTGACTAATGCCCCAGCAGCGTTCATGGAGTTGATGAACCGAGTGTTCAGACCTTATTTGGACTTGTTCGTGATAGTCTTCATTGACGATATTCTTATATACTCCCGCAGTCAGGAGGAGCATGAGCAGCACCTCAGAGTGGTCCTTCAGACCCTAAAGGATAGTCAGTTGTATGCTAAGTTCTCAAAGTGCGAGTTTTGGTTGAGTTTGGTCGCATTCCTGGGTCATGTCGTATTAGCAGCAGGTATTCAGGTAGACCCGAAGAAGATAGAGGCAGTCAAGAACTGGCCTCGACCAGCTTCAGCTACGGATATTCGGAGTTTCCTGGGGTTAGCAGGTTACTACCGTCGGTTCGTGAAGCGGTTTTCATCCATTGCAGCCCCTATGACCAGATTGACCCAGAAGGGTGTCCAGTTCAGGTGGTCGGACGAGTGTGAGGTGAGCTTTTAGAATCTCAAGACGGCTCTGACTACGGCACCAGTATTGGTTTTGCCCACAGGTTCAGGGCCATATACGGTCTATTGTGATGCGTCTCGTATTGGGCTTGGTGCAGTGTTGATACAGAAGGGCAACGTCATTGCTTATGCTTCGAGGCAGTTGAATATCCACGAGAAGAATTATCCGGTTCATGATCTCGAGTTGGCAGCCATTGTTCATGCCTTGAAGATCTGGAGGCATTACTTATATGGCGTGACGTGTGAGGTTTACACTGATCACAAGAGTCTTCAGTATCTGTTCAAGCAGAAAGAGTTGAATTTGAGGCAGAGGAGGTGGTTAGAGTTGCTAAAGGATTATGATGTTACTATCTTATACCACTCGGGGAAGGCCAATGTGGTGGCCGATGCATTTAGCAGGAAGTCCGCCAGCATGGGTAGTCTTGCTTATATTCTAGTCAGCCAGAGATCGCTTGCTTTGGATGTTCAGGCCTTGGCCAATCGTCTTGTGAGGTTGGATATTTCTGAGCCTAGCAGAGTGTTAGCTTGCACGGTTGCTCGTTCCTCACTATTAGAGCGTATCCGCGAGCGGCAGTTTGAGGATCCCCATTTGTGTGTCTTGAGAGACACGGTGCAGCGTGGAGGTGCCAAGAAAGTAACCTTAGATGATGATGGTGTATTGAGATTGCAGGGGCGAGTTTGTGTGCCCAATGTTGATGGGATTCGAGAGTTGATCTTAGCGGAGGCCCACAGTTCTCGGTATTCTATTCACCCGGGCGCCGCGAAGATGTATCAGGATCTGAGGCAGCACTATTGGTGGCGTAATATGAAGAAAGACATCGTTGCGCACGTGGCTCGGTATTTGAATTGTCAGCAGGTTAAGTACGAGCATCAAAGACCCGGTGGTCTATTTCAGAGGATTGCACTTCCCAAGTGGAAGTGGGAGAGGATTACGATGGATTTCGTTACTGGACTTCCGATGACTCGGAAAAAGTTTGATGCAGTTTGGGTCATTGTTGATAGGCTGACCAAGTCAGCGCATTTTTTTCCTGTTGCAGCCACCTATTCGTCCGAAAGGTTAGCCGAGATTTATATCAGGGAGATTGTTCGCCTTCATGGGGTGCCGCTATCTATCATTTCGGATCGAGGTACGCAGTTTACCTCGCATTTTTGGAGAGCGGTTCAGCGAGAGTTGGGCACCCAGGTTGAGTTGAGTACAACATTCCATCCCCAGACGGACGGTCAGTCCGAGAGGACTATTCAGGTTCTTGAGGACATGCTCCGAGCCTGTGTCATTGATTTTGGAGGCTCGTGGGACCAGTTTTTGCCTTTAGCAGAGTTTGCCTACAACAACAACTACCAGTCCAGCATTCAGATGGCTCCGTACGAGGCGTTGTATGGTAGGCGATGTCGGTCTCCAGTTGGATGGTTTGAGCCGGGAGAGGCTCGATTATTGGGTACGGATCTGGTTCAGGAAGCCTTGGACAAGGTCAGGATTATTCAGGATAGACTTCGTACAGCTCAGTCCAGACAGAAGAGTTACGCAGACCGCAAGTTCAGAGATGTGGCCTTCAAGGTTGGTGAGCGGGTATTGCTCCGTGTATCGCCTATGAAGGGCGTGATGAAATTTGGGAAGAAGGGCAAGCTCAGCCCTAGGTTCATCGGTCCATTTGAGATTCTTGATCGTGTGGGAGAGGTGGCTTATAGACTTGCCTTGCCACCTAGCTTGTCAGCTGTGTATCCTGTGTTTCATGTGTCTATGCTCCGGAAGTATCGCGGAGATCCATCGCACGTGTTAGATTTCGGCACTTTCCAATTGGACAAGGATCTATCATATGAGGAGGAGCCGGTGGCTATTCTAGACCGGCAGGTTCGACAGTTGAGGTGGAAGAGTTTTACTTCGGTGCGTGTTCAGTGGAGAGGTCAGCCTCCTATGGCATCGACCTGGGAGTCCGAGTCCGATATGCGGAGCCGTTATCCTCATTTATTTCCCGACACAGGTACTTCTTTCTTTTGTCCGTTCGAGGACGAACGGTTGTTTTAGAGGTGGAGAATGTGACGACCCAAGGGGTCATCACCGTAATTCTTCCTTGTTCCGTGCTCCCGAGGCCTTGAAAACCTCGCTTTTAGTTGCCTCGATTGGCGTGCGCAGTTCGGGCGCGTAGCCGGAAAGTTTTTATGTTAGAATATGTGAATTATGTGAAACATTTGATGAATTTTGGTATTAATATGCATAATGTTGACTTCGGTCAACATTTTGGGTAAACGGACCCGGACCTGTGATTCGACGGTCCCGGAGGGTTCGTAGAAAAATATGGGACTTGGGCTTGTGCCCGGAATCAAATTCTGAGGTCCCAAGCCCGAGAAATGAATTTTTGAAAGAAATTGTTTTTCTGAAATTTGATAAGAAAATTTGAAATGAAAAGGAGTTAGAAAATATAGGTATCGGGCTCGTATTTTGGTTCCGACGCCCGGTACAAGTCTTAAATATGTGTTAAGCACTATCTGTAAAGTTTGGCTAAAAACGGACGTCATATGACGTGTTTCGGACTAAAAATGGAGAATTTGAGTTATGAAAGTTGAAGAAAAGAAAATCATGTGTTTGAGGCTTGATCCTATGTATATGATGTTATTTTGGCGATTTGATCGCACGAGTAAGTCCGTAAGATGTTTTTAAGGTTGTGTGCATGTTTGGTTTGGAGCCCCGAGGGCTCGGGTGAGTTTTGAATGGGGCCCGGGAGGTCTTGGACTTAAGAAAATGCAGGTTCAGGTGTTGCAGACACCAGCGCGGCCGCGGTCATTTCCGCGCGGTCCGCGCTGGAGCCCCGCGGCCGCGATGCATTTTTGTGCGGTCTGCGTGGCTGAGTCTGAGGGGTAGGGTTTCAGGTTAGCCAGCGCGGCCGCGCACCAAAATAGTGCGGTCCGCGCTGGAAGGGTTCAGAGAAGCCCCACTTTTCTCCCACTCGGCGCGACCGCAACACATTTTTGTGCGGTCCGTGCCAGGTCCTCAGAAAGGTATACAAGTTCGGAAAATCTCAGTCATTTTTCACTTTTCAAAAACCCAAAACCTAAGAGGCGATTTTCCAAACAACTTTTTTTCTCCAAAACGATTGGTAAGTGATTTCTAACTTAATTTCTTTATTCCTTAACATCTTTTAACATAATTTCAACTTCAAATCAAAGATTTTCATGGGGAAAATTGGGTGTTTTGGGTAGAACCTAGGTTTTCTACAAATTGAGAAGTTGGACCTCAATTTGGGGTCCGATTTAAAAACAAATCATCTATTGGGATTCATGGGGGAATGGGTAACCGGGTTTTGGTCCGAACCTCGAGTTTTCGACCACGTGGGTCCGGGGGTATTTTTGACCTTTTTGGGAAAAACCTTGAAAAATCTATTTTCATGCATTGGGGATGATTCATTTAGTAATTATTAATGTGATTAAGTAACTTATGACTAGATTCGAGCGGATTGGTGGTGGAATCAAGAGGTAAAGCTATACTAGAAGCGTGAGTTGAGTTTGGAGCATTCGAGGTAAGTGTTTGTTCTAACTTTGGCTTGAGGGAATAGGATTAGGATGATATTTGCTACTTGCTAATGTGGAGTACGGTGTATAGGCATGGTGACGGTTATCTATGCACCGGAGTCTAGCATGACCGTGAGTCTTGATTGCTTTTAATTCGAATAATGTGACACAAGCTCCTTGTTTATTTGATAAGTTTCATATAATGTGAACGGTTGAGGAAGAATGATTTAAAAGGAGAATGTATTGTGAATACTCCCTTGCCGGGATGTGTAGACTGATATATATATTCTCCCTTGTCGGGATATTTTGGGTTGTTAGCTGTACCCTTGTCGGGTTAAAGGTATTGAGTTGTTATTCTCCCCTAAAGGGGTCTACTATATGAACTCAGATATTATGAACTATAATATGGGATCGTGTGGCACGCCGTCCACTTATATATGATATTATGGGATCGTGTGGCACGCCGTCCACTTATATATGATATTATGGGATCGTGTAGCACATTGTCCACTTATATATGATATTATAGGATCGTGTGGCACGCCGTCCACTTATATATGATATTATGGGATCGTGTGGCACGCCGTCCACTTATATATGATATTATGGGATCGTGTGGCACGCCGTCCACTTATATATGATATTATGGGATCGTGTGACACGCCGTCCACTTATATATGATATTATGGGATCGTGTGGCACGCCGTCCACTTATATATGATATTATGGGATCGTGTGGCACGCCGTCCACTTATATAAGATATTATGGGATAGTGTGGCACGCCGTCCACTTATATATGATATTATGGGATCGTGTGGCACGCCGTCCACTATATATATATATATATGTCATGGAAACCGGAGTTTCTTCTATTTATTTTCGATATTTCATTTTTATCTGTTACTCCCCGATAGCATGTCCCCTCCCAGTTTTACTTGGTATTATCTTGTTATTGTTTTCTTGCACTTGTTGTATATATATCTGTACAGGTTAATTGTGGTAGGTACTGTCTAGCCTCGTCACTACTTCTCCGGGGTTAGGCCAGGCACTTACCAGCACATGGGATCGGTTGTGTTGATGCTACACTCTGTGTATTTTTGGTGCACAGATCAGGGAGCAGCTTACGGACCGCAGCAGTAGGACTTCTGGGAGCTATCTTCGGTCCAGGGACTCTCGAGGTAGCCTAGCTGGCGTTCGTAGGCCGAAGTCCCTTTTTTATGTTTTTTTCCGTTTGTTCATCTTGTATCAGACAAACATGATGTATTTCCTTTTCAGAAATTGTTTGTAGTATTCTGTAGTAGTCCGTGAGCTAGTGACACCAGACCTTGGGTAGTGATGTGTATTAAACTTCCGCACTTTTGATTTTCAGTTGCTTTAGATTTAAAGTCTTCCGCTTAGATTTTGTCTCGTTTATTATATTGTTTGAAAGAAAGTAGGAAAGGTGTTTTAAATATTTGGCTTGCCTAGCTCCGATAGTAGGCGCCATCACGACACCCGATGGTGGGAAATCCGGGTCGTGACACTGAGTCAACTTGGTCAAAGGCGATGCAATAGAAGAAAACCCCTAAACAAATCGGCGATAATAGCCTGCTAGCCCAAGGAAACTCCGAATCTCTGTGACTGAGGATGATCTAGACCAACTCTGCACTGCTTCTATCTTCCTTGGATCAACCTGTATACCCTCGCTGGACACTATGTGTCCCAAAAATGCCACAGAACTTAGCCAAAATTCACATCTGGAGAATTTTGCATAAAGCTTCTTCTCTCTCAATCTCTGCAACACTACACGCAAATGCTGGGCATGCTCCTCCTAGCTACGCGAATACACCAGGATATCATCAATGAATACAATAACAAATGCATCCAGATAAAGCTGAAATACACTATTCATCAAATGCATGAACGCTGCTGGGGCATTTATCAGCCCGAAAGACACAACCAAAAATTCATAGTGACCATATCTAGTCCTGAAAGCAGTCTTGGGAATATCCGACTCCCTGATTTTCAACTGGTGATAGCCCGAACGGAGATCAATCTTAGAAAATACCCTCGCTCCCTGAAGCTGATCAAATATGTCATCAATGCGAGGCAAAGGATAATTGTTCTTCATTGTTACCTTATTCAACTGCCTATAATCAATGCACATTCTTATTGTGCCATCTTTCTTCTTCACAAATAAAACAGGTGCACCCCACGGGGACACGCTAGGCCGAATGAACCCCTTATCTAAGAGTTCCTGAAGCTGTTCCTTCAATTCTTTCAGCTCTACTGGTGCCATACGATATGGCGGAATAGAAATGGGCTGAGTGCCCGACACTAAGTCAATGCCAAAATCAATATCTCTGTCCGGCGGCATGCCCGACATGTCTGCAGGAAATACATCAGGAAAGTCCCTTACAACTGGGACAGAATCAATACTAGGAGTCTCACCTCCAACACCCCGCACAAAAGTCAGATATGATAGATAACCCTTCCCAATCATACGCTGGGCTTTCAAGAAAGAAATTACTCTGCTAGAGACATAATCAGTCATGCCACGCCACTCGATCCTTGGAACACCCGGAATAGTCAAAGTAACTGTCTTAGCATGACAGTCTAGAATAGCATGATATGGAGATAACCAATCCATGCCCAGAATAATATCAAAATCTACCATGCTCAACAGCAGTAGATCAACTCGGGTCTCCAGACCTCCAATAATCACAGCACATGACCGATACATACGGTCCAGAACAATAGTATCGCCCACCGGGGTAGACACATGAATAGGTAAAGTAAGAGACTCCCGGGGCATACTCAAATGACGGGCAAAATATAAAGATACATAAGAATAGGTGGATTTCGGATCAAATAAGACAAAGGCATCTGTGTGGCAGACTGAGATAATACCATAGTGAGATTAAACTCACTCCTTCATAAGCTTGTGGAAACACAATTCATCTGAAATTTAACTCTTCCGCATTTTCTTGCATTCACTCACATAATAGTTAAGCCTACTCTCTAGGGGACCAAATTTTTACTAAGTCCCAAATTTTTTCAAAAATTTCGGCAGAGTCTCCTTTGTAATTGGGTCTATCCACCTGCCACAGAATCACCAAAACCATCCTAATAACACATCCACAACTTGACAAAGCATCACAACGTATATCAATTACCTTAATATCAATATTACATGTATTATACTATCAAAATTTATACATGGACATGTGTTGCACCTATTTGAATCATAACACATAGAAAATACCTTTCAATCCTCCATTATTGGGCTATTCAACTGAGTAAGAACATATTCTTTCTTTAAATGTTTTCGACCTTCAAGGTGGTCTCCTCGACTCATAGATTTCGTCATAAGCCAATCACCCATTAGCTTTACCTTTAGTTACTATTTTTGGTATACCTTCCACTACCATACACATTACTCATGACGTGGATATCCAACTGCCATTCCGGCTAATAAGGACAATAATGAACATATGAGTTCAAAGTACTTGCTCACAAAATCAGCACCTCGGTGCTCATGCCATAGGCGAAGATTCGGCCTCAAGTCCTTCATACTGGCCCAACATCAACTCATAGAGATCACGTCTTGCCCCTCAATCAGGGAATCACAAGCCATCAAGGCACATCTGATACTGAGCATTCGTTCGCGCATACGAATACGTGGAAGGAATTGTAAAAGTTACTTTTTCAAACTGAATCAAGGACGCACGATAAGAATTCAAGAATATGAAGTTTTTCCTAAAGGTTCTACAGCCTCTCGAGGATAAATACAGACGTCTCCGTACCGATCCACGAGACTCTACTAAACCAGCTTATGACTTGCGAGACCTATGTAACCTTGGCTCTGATACCAACTTGTCACGACCCGAAATCCCAACCCGGTCGTGATGGCGCCTCTCGTGAGGACAAGACCAGCCAATCCACAAAACAGTACATATCTTTATAATTACTTAGCAGGAATAAGTCTAAATCATGGGCAATATAATCATAAATGCGAAATAAACGTGATAGAACAAAGAAAACCATCCCAACTCAGCCCGAAATCGGGGTGTCACAAGTCATGAGCTACTATAGAGTTTACTAATATTTATAAAGTCTGGAATTATCATAAATAACAAGGATAAGGGAGAAAACGGGGCTGTGGACGTCAACAACTACCTCGTTACTCCTAGTCACCGCCTGGTCTGGAAAGAATCAGCGCTCAGGAGCGAACTCAGCTCTGCCTGTATCTGCACACAAGGTGCAGGGAGTAAAGTGAGTACTCCGACCCAGTGAGTAATAAAAGTAACTACAGTCCGAAGATAAGAAAACCCAGTAAATACACAAAGTAAGCTAAAATCCAAATATGCAGCAACATGTGGAACTGAGCAGCTAAACAACAGTATAGATAAAAATACATGAATACAATGCAATGCATATGATGGTACATTCCCGTATCCACTTCGGCGTGCAGCCCGAGCCATCCCTATTTATTTATCGTCGACGACGCTCATTGGGGGTGTGTACAGACTCCGGAGGGGCTCCTACAGCCCAAGTGTAATATCTTGGTCAGTCATTGTTACCTGACCGGTCAGCCATTGTTACCTGACCAATTATATCATACAGTTCCATTGTTACCACTGTTCAAGTATATCATCCAGTGTCATTGTTACCACTATTTCAAGTATATCACACAGTGTCATTGTTACCACTGTGTCAAGTATATCACACAGTATCATTGTTACCACTGTTTCAAGTCACTTTATAATCAGTCCAGAAAATAATATAATAAGCCCCTTGGGCATTTACAAAATAGAAGTTCCCAGCCTGGAATACATTTAAAAATATCATTTAAGTTTTCAACACTTAGAATTATGGCTGAGTTTGCAAAACAACATTTAAAACCTTGCACTGAAATTAAATGATATGCAAATCATGCTAAGCAGTAATATCAATCCTCGAAGGATTTTACAAATCGGCACAAGGCCCCAAACATGGCATCAAGACGCGTAATATCAATGAAGTATTTTTATCAATCACCAGTATAGTATAAACATCACACGGGATGGACCAAGTCACAATCCCCAATAGTATCCGACTCCGCACTCGCCATGGAGTGCGTGTCACGCCTCAATATAGCGTTACGATGTGAAAGTCCGGGGTTTCATACCCTCAGAACAGCTTTTACATCTATTACTCACCTCTAGCTCTCTATGCCCTTGCCTCTCTAATTGGCCTCCTTGTGTGACGAATCTGCCAAAAATCACACAAACCTCGATGAAGTTCGATTTCTAAAAGACGGGGTTTTAACCATACATATCTGAAATTCGCCCCTTAAAGATACTATAATGATCCCATACAGTTATGTAACTTCAATCTACAATATAACACTCAATATGGCCAATATTAGTACTAGATCCCATAAATTATGCCATTTAGGCATATTATCGAACATCTTGTAGGTATAAATATTTACACCTCTTAACTATAGCATTGGTTCCTCCAACTATCACCATTAACCAACAATTCATCACACTATTATTCTTTAACAATTTATACTCCTAACATCACATGTGTGATCAACCATTCACACCCAAACCAACAAAAATTCCATCAAATAAACACCTCTAAATCCCTACCATGTTCATGTATTTAAATAGGGAATTTATGGCTTCCAACCACCATACAATAAGTTGTAATACTTGACTCATACTCATATTTCCATAATATATCCATATATGTGAGTCTAAGGTGTAGGATTTACCTTTTGGAAGAAATCTTGCAAAACCCTTCTTTGAGTTCTTGAAGGAATTTCTTGAAAATCTAAGGATTTTTAAGATCAATCCATGTTAATATAAGTGTTTGGGAGTAGTAATCAACTCAAAATACTCCAAAAATCTTACCTTAGGAGTGCAATTGGGTGCCTTGGTTGAATTGGGGGTGTTGGGGAAGCCCTAGGCTTGAGAATGACTCAATTTCCTCTCATTTCCGGTCTTTAGAGTACTTAAAAACCTTCAGTCGCATAGTTCGCGCGTTTGTTCGCGCGTTTTGCTGAGCATTCTGCCTCAGACGCGCGAAATGCGCGACTTCGCGCGATACTTCGTGCGCTCTGACACCTGACCAGTGAAATGGTCATAACTTCCTGTATACACTTCCAAATGATGAACGGTTTGTTGCGTTGGAAACTAGACTCAAAGAGCTTTAATTTGATAGGTTGAAGCTCACACAACTCCTTATATAACGAGAGATAGTATTGTTCAAAATGAGGCCTTGTGCGCACTCATTTACAACTTTCGTCTATTATGAAATTTCCAACTTCAAAAGTTCCCGTTAGCCATCCGAAATCATCCCGAGGTCCTCGGGACCTCAACCAAAAATACCAATACATCTTATAATATTATTCAAACTTGTTCCAATTATCAAAACACCTCGACTAATACCAAAATTATCGAATTACACCGAATTCAAGTCTAAGTTCCTTTAAAACTTCCAAAACGTGCTTTCGATCAAAACTCGACCAAAATATGTCCGAATGACTTAAAATTTTGCACACATATCCAAAATGGCATAACAAAGCTACAGAAATTCTCGGAATTCCATTCCGACCGCCGGATCAAAATTTCACCTATCAACCGAAAATCGCCAAAATACTAACTTCGCCAAAATGAGCTAATTTCTTCACCGGACCTCCAAAATTAATTCCGATTGCACTCCTAGGCCTTAAATTATCCCCCGGAACTAACCAAATTATCGAAATTCAATTCCGAGCCCTCTAACTCACAAGTCAACGTCCGGTTGACTTTTCCAAACTAATTCTTCCTTAAAGAGACTAATTGTCCCATTTCATACCAAACTCGATCCGAATTGACTCAAATTCACTAAGTACACATATTGAAATATGAATAAGCATTTAACGGGGAATACGAGACGAAAATACAGGAAACAACGGTTTGGGTCGTTACATACTAGTATTAGGATTTCAAAAAAGACCATCAACAAAATCTTAAGGCCATTTGAATGGAATATAGATCATTTGCACACACCTATAGCTTTATCAGTCCAGTATAGGCCCCAAACCTATAATTTCAGAGATTACGTAGATGCCTGGTTTAACTTTCTCTACTTACGACCAAAGACCCATACCTGGTTCGTTAAATACAGTGAGCAATCCCAGAAATCTATATTACCCAGGTGGTTCTACGACTGGTGGAAAATCTTTGGAGGAACAGAGAAAATAATGCCCCGTAGCTTCCACAAGTACTATGAGAGATTCCTAATAGAACACAAAATCTCTACCCTTCCTGACCACATAAAACTATGCAAATATTATTTTGCGAAACAAATCTCTTTTATAATTAACTGGTCATTTGAAATAGAACAGACTGACAAAGTCAAATATTTGGTAAAAATATGCAAAATCAAAGGATGGATTCTAGAAGTTAAAGAAACTAAGAAATCCAGACCGGCCCAGACAAACTCAACAACAGAATCGGGTAACTCAAAAAATGAGTTAAAAAAGAAACTACTCAGCATGCTTGCAAACATAGAATCAACGGATCCAACTCAAATACAGGCAATGCTAGATACAATATCAAGTTCATCCTCTGCAGAAAGCAGACAAAACGGAGACATGAAAGACTTAGATGGGAAGATAGCTCTAGCCTATACTCAGTCTAATCACTAAACAGCATCTTGCCCTTTCAGAAAAACAAAGGACGAAGAAAGCGACATCTGCCCTTCAGAAAAAGCAAGGGACAATTGCCTCTTCAAAAAAGCAAAGAACAAGTGACCTTTCAAGACAAAGATCTGACAATCCATTATGGACGATCAAGATCAACTCAGCTATTTCTTAGAAGTCTATATAAAGCATTCATATGTAATATAAAGGACACACCGAAAATCGCTCTTCTCTTTTCATACATGTTTTTCCTTCCCTCTCTTTAAAATTTCCGTGTACCTCAGTTTCTTATGTTCTAAATAAAAGTAAGTTTCTTAAACTTGTCTTTGTTTACTTTAATTTCCGCATATTTTTTATCTGTACTTCGGATCCTTCAAACTGGTATCAGGGTAGAGATTTCGTGTTCTATTAGGAATCTCTCATAGTACTTGTGGAAGCTACGGGGCATTGTTTGCTCTGTTCCTCCAAAGATTTTCCACCAGTCGTAGAACCACCTGGGTAATATAGATTTCTGGGCTTGCTCACTGTATTTAACGAACCAGGTATGGGTCTTTGGTCATAAGTAGAGAAAGTTAAACCAGACATCTACGTAACCTCTGAAATTATAGGTTTGGGGCCTATACTGGACTGATAAAGCTATAGGTGTGTGCAAATGATCCATATTCCATTCAAATGGGCTTAAGATTTTGTTGATGGTCATTTTTGAAATCCTAATACTAGTAGGATCTCTTTCATCATAGAGAGTGTGTTCAAAAGTAACAGACTTAGTATCTGTAAGAATTAATTCGTAGTATCTCCTTGTTTTTAGGGGATCATAGGTATCAACATAGTTTCTGTCTGTGTAACAGGGACGAATTAGGTCTGCTAGATCAAGGTTTTCATAGCCTTTATCTAGGGCTAAGACTTTAACTGGTTCCTTTGCAATTAACTCAAACGTTTCCTTTTCTGAGGAAACATGTCTTTTATCTTTCGCTTTTGAAGGGGTGTGAGGATTGACTGCTTGGGTGAAGGTTTCTGGAACCTTCATTTCGTAATCAGCACTAGTTAGAGTTTTTCCCGCCTGACTGGTGGAGGCTTTTGAGGAAGCTGTTGAAATGGACCTGTTCTTTGTGGGATAGATCCTAGAACTCTCATGGCAGAGGTTTTATCAGTAGTGGGTACTCTCGGAGGGGAAACCATTATATCTAGCAGTGATCTCACGGGTGGTCTCACCGGTGGTAGTAACATTGGTCTCGTTGGTGGTAGTTGTGGGAATTCTGCAAGAGCAGAATACCTATTTTCCTTTTTAGGAGAGGCCCTGAACGGACCCTTTTGCGGTCTCATTTTTTCCCTGTAAGAATTCTCTGGTTAGAAAATCAGGTAAGGAATTTTGCTCGCCTTTTATAAATTCGATTTCAAAATCGAAGCTGGATAATAAAGCTTGCCATCTGGCAAAAATCTGTTTTGAAATAAGATTTTTAACATCTTTTTGCAAAATTTCTTTAGCTGATTTACAATCAACTCTTAATAAAAATTCTTTATTTATTAGATCATCTTAAAATTTTGTAATACATAATACTATAGACAAAATCTCTTTTTTGACTGTACTATAATTCTTTTGAGCCGGATTCCAGATACCGGAAGTGAAACGAACTAATTGTTCTGAAGACTCTGAAGAAATTCATTGTTTAAGAATACCACCGTACCCTTCATCGGAAGCGTCGGTTTCGACTATCATGAATGCTTCAGGATTTGGAATTCCTAGACATGAGAGTTTTTGAACAATGGACTTGACTCTTTTGACTGTGTTGGTTTGTTCTAGACTCCAAGGGACTGGATTTTTCCTGAGACGTTTATAAAGGGGTTCACAGATTTTCCTAATATTAGGGATAAAGTCTGCTACGTAGTTGAGGCTTCCTAAGAACCTTTGAAGTTGCATTTTATCTGTGATTTCATCGGGAAATTTGGACGAGAACTCAATGGCTCTACAGATTGGCTTGTAGGTTCCTTGATATAAGTCATGTCCTAAAAATCTAATGGTTGTTTGAAACAACCTTATCTTCTTAGCACTTACTACTAGTCCGTTGTGCTTTATTATTTTAAAGAATGTATTAAGATGCTTAAAGTGGGAATCTATATCTTCTGAAAATATTAATACGTCGTCAATGTAAACTATTGACATGTTACTATATGGGTTAAATATATTATTCATTACATTCTGAAATTCAAATGGGGCATTTTTTAACCCAAAAGGCATTACGTTCCATTCATATTGTCCAAATAGGACATTGAATGTAGTTTTATATTTATCTTCTTTGGCAATTTGAATTTGCCAGAAACCTTATTTCATATCGAATTTGCTATAAATATTAGCCTTATAAGTTCTTTTTAATAAATCTCTTTTATTGGGTATCGGGTACTTGATCCATTATAGTACTTTATTTAAAGGTTTATAATTGATTACTAACCTAGGGGCTCCTCTTTCTTTTTCTGCGTTATTGTTAACGTAGAAGGCTGCACAACTCCAAGGGGATTTGGAAGGCCTAATTATCTTCTTCTGGAGAAGATCATTTATTTCTTTTTTACAGACTTCCATTAAGTCATGATTCATTTGAATAGGTCTTGCCTTAGTAGGTATATTTTGTTCATTAAATTCCTTTATATAAGGTAGGTGGACTATATGCCTTTTTCGTTCCCAAAAGGCTGTAGGTAAATCGGAACAAACTTCTAGTTCGAGTTTTTGCTGAAATAGTTTAATCTTATCTTCTACTTCCGGGTTTTTTAAAGTTTGTTCAATTTTGTGAACTTTTATATCATTTTTTAAGTAATTAATCTGTTGAGATAATAAGTTTATTTTAAAAATTGTTTGTGATTTAATGTAATCACTTTCTTCTTTAGAGATTGGATTTAAGTAAGGAAATCGTATTTCTTTTTCTAATACATTAGTGCAGAGGGCACTTAAGTCGTCATAATGTGGCTTTATTTGAGTCAGGAAAGGAATTCCCAAAATTATTTCTTCATTTATATCTCTTGTTATCACAAAATCATTAATAAAGCATATTCCGTCATTACAGATATGTGCTTTAGATAATTTGTAATTTATCTTTAACAATTCTCCTGCTGCAGAGTATAATTTTTGGGTACTTTTCTCTAAATACTTTAATGGTATTATTCCTTCCATTATGCAGTTTTTATCTGCACCTGAGTCTAATAATGCTAACTTATTAAAGGTCATATCTTGCACCTTTAGAGTTATGGGGAGATGATAACTTTTAGCCTTTACTTTAGTGAGTTTGACTAAAGCTGTTGAATCCTCTTTTGATTCTTCTACAATTGAATCGTTTAATTTTGAAGTGTTGTCATCTTCTTCTTCTTCGTTAAAGAATTCTTGATTAATCGTTTTCCCTTTATTCACTTGGGATAATATTTTATCAGTAATATTTTCCATTTCGATTTTATTAAGTCTAAGCTTAACATCTTTTAATTCTTCTTTTACTGATTTAAGTTCAGTCTGAAGATGTTGGACGGTAGTGGGTTCTTCTATTTTAACAGAAAATCTATCCATTACCTTTTTCATATCAAAAGGTTCTATTTGTGGTCGATTTCCCTTTCGCTTAACCATAATGTTTTTAATTCAATTAGATATTTTTTCTTTAAGTTATCGTTATCAATATGTTCGATGATGTCGAATAAGACTTCCTTGGAGTCTTCCGATATTACTCTAAGTGAGTTTTGACTACACACGCAAATTGCTCCAGTACAGTTACAGCTGTCTTCTATTGAGCTGTTACTGTCTGAATCATATGCGACATTGATAAGTTCTTTGTCATTGTCCGAATAACTATCAGTGGATGAGGATGATGAAGACGATGAACTGTTATCATTATCTTCTAGAATAGCGTAAAGTTTTTCTTTAGTATTTTCGTCAATTTCTAAAGAATTAACTTTATTCCTTTTCTTTTTCGTGACCTTACAGTCACTGGCTCTATGCCCTGTTTTTCCACATGACCAGCATTTATCACCATAATTTTTCTTTCTTTTAAACCTTTTCTTTTCAAAAGTTTCGCCTTCTTTCTTTTCTTTACGCCTATGGTGTGTTCTAGGTTTATCAGAAAATTTATGTTTGTTTTTCTTTGATGCTCTTTTTGAAAGAACTGCAATTGTTTTATAACCGAAGTCTTGGCAGAAACTACCAAGTTCAGCTTTGGATTGTAGCCTGTCTTTTTTAATAAGGCTTTTTAGTTTAAGGTCTGTACATAGGTCTAAACCTGTAACATTAAGGAAGCTTATTAAATCTCCATACGTTAGATTATCATATGGAATTGAACCATTAAATCTATCTTTAATTTTATTTCTTACCTTTTCGGCAAATAGCCTGGGTTAATCCACTAATGAATCTTTCTTTCTAGAAAGGTCTATTACAGTCTTCTCTAACCATTACTTTTTCTATAAACATATCTTTATACCATCTAAAATCCGTTAATTTTGGGCAGCTAAGATTATGAAGAAGTTCGAGACTTCTATCTTGGAATAGTTTTGGTTCACCAATAAAATGTTTGGCTATGCAGTAGATTAAGGTTGTTGTAGCATCTTCTTTAGCTACTTGTTCGGTTGTTTGAGCATTATTTTCAGTTTTTACTACAGTTGTTATGGTCGTAGCATTAAGAATGTGATTCCTGTTGTCTTCGGAAAGGTAATTATCCCACCAATTTTTTAATGTACCGGTAAATCCTGATATTACTAAGGTTGCAGTGTGTTTATCTGACGCATTTTTCATTTTGTAGGTTGTTACCGCAATTCCTATTTCGTGGAGTTTTTTGTAGATTTGGCCTTCGGCTAGGCCATCAATATTCCATTCGGTAATTCCAGTTCCGTCATGACTGGAGTAAGATAGATAGACATCTTCCTCAAACTGAACATCTGGGAATGTTGGTCTCCCATAATAATTTTTTTTATTTGGATGTCGAGGATTTCCCATTATTCTACTTACTTCAGGAGTATTAGCAGAGATAGTTTTTAATGTGACTAGAGGTTTTATTTTATTAATAGAGTCCGAGCATTCGTTAGAAGCTTTCTCTATTATTATTAACTTTGCTTCTCTGTCAGGGATGGTTTCATCCTTTAAAATAGTTTCATACGTTTTATTTAATGAAGTTAATTGTTGTTGTAATTTATGTAGCTCTATTGTTTTGTCTCTGCTACTACTAGCTTGTTCTGTATGGATTTTTGATACACTCAGTTTTGTTTTAAGTTGTTCTTCTTTTTTTTCTAGAAGTTCATTTGTAAAATCAAATTTATCTTTTAATTGCGGGAACTTTTCTTTTGAAAATTCAGGAATTCTGATAGTAGGATGTGTTTCTATAGTAGGTGCTACTGTTGATTTTGTTGGGATCCCTATTCTGTTAGTGTCTTTTAATTAATTGGCTACAACATGTAAAAGATTGTTCGTGTAGTTATTTTGAACAATTATTTTGTTCAAATCTTTATTTATTGGTTCTTTATCAAGGTGAATGCTTTCTCTTTTGAAGGGGGAAGCTGTTATGACCTCACTTTGAACTGGTATTACTATTTCATCTAAAGGTGGAATAGTGGCTTCTATTGTACCTTATACTGCTAAGAACAGTAGATAACTATTAAGAGAAACAGTACTGAAACAAGATAGCAGAGAAAGTAAATAAAAGAAACCTTAAGGACAATACCCCTCTCTTTAACTTCTAAAACCTCCAGAGCCTTTAGCTTTATAGAATCTTTAATGAAGCAACAACATTCTTTTCAATATATTAGAAATATAAATTATGAAAGATGGAAACTCTTAAAATAATTAAGAAAGGTAAACAGAAAAATAGAGTATGCTAAACACAACCTAAGAGTTTGTAAAACCCTTGCTTCAAATAAGAATATTAGCAAATTACCTCTATTAAACATAATAAGAGAAATTGATTATTATAACAACAATTTAGAAAATTGTGAATCACTAAAAAATACCTATCTTGACAATTTGGGTATGCTAAAAACCTGTATTAGCTGGTATACCTGTCAATATTAATATGAATAATTCAGAAAGAAATAATACTCTAAACAGTGTTAATATTTCGGCAGTAGCAAATATTGCCAAAATAGAAAATGATTTACAAAATTGGAGTATTCCTAGAGAATCCTTTAGCACTATATATCACACAGGCAAGTTTGATTTTATTAAAAGTTATAATATCAAAACTTGTGAATCAACGATCGCTATTAATAACTCAATCGAAACAATTAAGTTATTAGCAGCGCATGATATACAACAATATAGGAAAAAAATATAATTTCCTACATATTGGACTAGTACAAGTAGCTGTCAAACCTTTATACAGATTAGGGTTAGACACGCCCCTTTGTCTCTTGTTAAGAGATGACATATTATTAAATTTCGACGATTCATTATTAGGAGTCTTACAAAGTAACCTAGCTCAAGGCCCGGTCTACTTTAATTGTTATCCAAATTATTCGGTTGACATAAACGAGAATATTTTAGATACCTTGACTCTTAATATTAAAACAAAAAACATGAATAGTAAAATTAATACAAGAGAGATAGTTGTAATATACCGAGTATACTATAGGCTAATGAAAACTACTTTAGCTCCAAAGGCTAAAATTGAAAGTAATAAAGGAGTTACGATGCTAATGGAAGAAAACCAAGAGCATAGTAATACTTTCGTCCCTTGAATGATTCGATGGGATGATATATTATCCAAAGATGAATGGCACTTTGAAGCCATAACTCAACCTAAATATGAACAAGAAAGTTCGCATATCGAACAAGTAATTCAACACCCAACAGGTGCAGTAGACTTAAAAATTTTAAGATCTAACTCAATAAGCAAAGCTTCTTCCAGTAGAAGAATGTCCTTCAGTGGACCTTCTTCTTCTAAACCCCCGGAGGGAAAGTATAAAAGCAACATAAGCGATAAAAGCGAGGAAGAATCAATTGAAGAACTTGATAGAAAAATAAAAGGAGTGGATTTTAATAAAACGGTTCCTAAAGCAATTTATCAAAAAGGTCCTTTTATTCATAAAAGCTCATCCGCAGAAACAATAGATAGACTTGGGACTCTTAAAGAAGAAAATAACTTCAAAATAGATTAGAAAAGTCTAAATTATCAGTGGGAACACCCTGATAACAACATTAAAAGAAAATGGTATGTAAATGCCTATTCTTTAGATCAAAGAAAGTCTTTCAGAAATAAATGGATTAAAGATCTAAAAAGACTTAAACGTGATATAAAATTCTTTAGATGGTTCGAATTAACGGGGCAGATTCCAAATCAAAAGGAATCTTTACAAATGATTATTAACAAATGGTATACTAAAAATAAAGGTACAATAGAAGCCACTATTCCACCTTTAGATGAAATAGTAATACCAGTTCAAAGTGAGGTCATAACAGCTCCCCCCTTCAAAAAAGAAAGCATTCACCTCGATAAAGAACCAATAAATAAAGATTTGAACAAAATAATTGTTCAAAATAACTACACGAACAATCTTTTACATGTTGTAGCCAATCAATTAAAAGACACTAACAGAATAGGGATTCCAACAAAATCAACAGTAGCACCTACTATAGAAACACATCCTACTATCAGAATTCTTGAATTTTCAAAAGAAAAGTTCCCGCAATTAAAAGATAAATTTGATTTTACAAATGAACTTCTAGAAAAATGTGACGACCCGACCCGTCGTCTCATGAGTTACTACTCCGTTCTTCCCATTTTCTGCTTTCTTATGTTTCATTACCGGTATGGGGTGCGTTAGAATTGATTTGGAATGATTTTGATAAGAAATGAGACACTTAGTCTCTTTTAAGAAGGCTTAAGTTGGAAAAGTCAACCGGATGTTGACTTGTGAGTTAGAGGGCTCGGAATTGAATTCCGATGATTCGGTTAGCTCCGGGTGATGATTTAGGGCTTATAAGCGCAATCGAAAGTAATTTTGGAGGTCCGGTGAAGAAGTTAGCCTATTTTGGTGAAGTTAGTATTTTGGCGATTTTCGGTTGATAGGTGAAATTTTGATCCGGGAGTTGGAATGGAATTCCGAGAGTTGCTATAGCTTTGTTATTTCATTTTGGACTTGTGTACAAAATTTGAAGTCAGTCGGACGTGATTTGATAGGTTTCGGCATCGGAAATAGAAGTTGGAAGTTCTAAAGTTCATAAAGCTTGGATAGGAGGTTGATTCATGATTTTAGCGTTGTTCGATGTGATTTTAGGCCTAGAGAAAGTCCGTAATGTATTTTGTGACTGGTTGGTGTTATTGGTCGGGGTCCCGGGGGCCTCGGGTGTGTTTCGGATGCCCAACGGGTCATTTTTGGAAGATTTTTGCCGTTTTGAGCATAAATGTAATGATCTAAAGGTTCATTTTTAGTTCTAGAGATCCAAATTTGATTTCGAGACTTCCAGAATTTAAATCATGAATTATAGGACTGATCTGGAAATTTTGGTTTAATTTCATCAAGTCGCGATTGAGTTTTTGACGCGAAATGTGAGTTAATTGTTTAACGAGCGAAATGGGTATTGAACTAGGAAAACAAGCTCCGAATTGAGTTTCGATTGAAGGGTTGTGTTCGTATTATCATTTGTGACTCATAGGAAAAAGAATCGTATAATTCCGAGTTCGTATGATGGAGTTATAGCCATTTTAGTGAAAAATGGCTGTGCTGCAATTTTCGTGAATTTCGACATTTCTCGATTGTTTTCGATTGGGTATTGTTCCCTTAGCATATTGTGATGTATTCGCTTTGATTTTGGTTAGAAATACGACTGGATTTGCAAAACAACATTTAAAACCTTGGACTGAAGTTAGATGATATTCAAATCATGCTAAGCAGTAATATCAATCCTCGAAGGATTTTACAAGTCGGCACAAGGCCCCAAACATGGCAATCAGCCCAAATTATGATGATAACAAGTGATTTCAGTCAAATACGCAGTAAAATCAACAACCGGGACGGACCAAGTCGCAATCCCCAACGGTGCTCTACCCCACGCTCATATTCGGCGTGCAAGTCACCTCAATACAATACTATGATGTGCAAATCCGGGGTTTCAAACCCTCAAGATATCATTTACAAGTATTACTTACCTCGAACCGGTGAAATCTCTAGCCCACGATGCCTTTGACCATTAAACCGGCCTCCACGCGCGTCGAATCTCTAATCGATCTCAGTTGAAACTCCTTTCAATCCCGTCCAAAAGCTCTCAAAAATGACTGAAAATGGTGCAAAAATGACCCAAAATCGGGTATAAACTCGCTGCCCAGATTTTTCAGAATTACTGTTCACCCGCATAGTCACTGTTCACTGTTCACCCGCACGATTACTGTGCACGCGCTGGTACTGTTCACTCCTGCAGAAAATACAACAGCTTTTTAAGAAATTTGCAGCACAACCATTTTTCACTAAAATGGCTATAACTCCATCATACGAACTCGGAATTATACGATTCTTTTTCCTATGAGTCACAAATAATAATACGAACACAACCCTTTAATCGAAACTCAATTCGGAGCTCGTTTTCCTAGTTTAATACACATTTCGCTCGTTAAACAATTAACTCATATTTCGCGTCAAAAACCCAACCACGACTTGATGAAATTAAACCAAAATTTCCAGATCAGTCCTATAATTCATTATTTAAATTTTGGAAGTCTCGAAATCAAATTTGGATCTCTATAACTAAAAATGAACCTTTAGATCATTACATTTATGCTCAAACTGGCAAAAATCTTCCAAAAATGACCCGTTGGGCATCCGAAACACACCCGAGGCCCCCGGGACCCCGACCAATAACACCAACCAGTCCCAAAATATATTATGGACTTTTTCGAGGCCTCAAATCATATCGAACAACGCTAAAATCATGAATCAACCTCCTATCCAAGCTTTATGAACTTTAGAACTTCCAACTTCTATTTCCGATGCCGAAACCTATCAAATCACGTCCGACTGACTTCAAATTTTGCACACAAGTCCAAAATGAAATAACAAAGCTACAGCAACTCTCGGAATTCCATTCCGACTCCCGGATCAAAATTTCACCTATTAACCGGAAATTGCCAAAATACTAACTTCACCAAAATAGGCTAACTTCTTCACCGGACCTCAAAAATTACTTTCGATTGTGCTCCTAAGCCTTAAATCATCACCCGGAGCTAACCGAATCATCGAAATTCAGTTCCGACCCCTCTAACTCACAAATCAACATCCGATTGACTTTTCCAACTTAAGCCTTCTCAAAAGAGACTAAGTGTCTCATTTCTTATCAAAATCATTCCAAATCAATTCTAACGCACCCCATACCGGTAATGAAACATAAGAAAGCAGAAAATGGGAAGAACGGGGTAGTAACTCATGAGACGACGGGTCGGGTCGTCACATTCTCCCTAACTTAAATAAACGTTCGTCCTCGAACGTGCCCAGAGTTGTTCCAAAAGCCCATAAATTATAGAACTACCTTTTTACTTCTGAAACATCGATATGATCAAAACCTCACACCTATACTTTGAATAGTCCCAAACCAGTTGTGATAAACCATACCTGTACCCTCGGGTGAAATCATAGGTTCTACCGCGTAATCCAGGCACTCGAAACGATAACTTTTATTCACAGTAGTTGCCCACAACCACAAAATACCGATAGAAAATCCCTTATTAGCTAAAGTCTTATTCTAACACTTTCATATACTGCCAACGATAACTGAGACTCGCAGCAAACATAACCATCTCTCAGATCAACCACTTATGAAGCCACTCCCCTTTTGACTAATACCACAACAGATTTCCGAGCCGAACCTCGATATTATCCTTTTAACGAGCCGAAATCAAATTTGTTCGTATTCGTCAATGATCCCAACGATCACCTCGAATCCAATACACCACTCTGGTGATATGACACCTCAATACAGGCCTAAGCCTCAACTTGTGTTATACGTGCACCAATAAGAAACGGTCCGAACATACTCAAAGCAAGAAAATTATTCAACTGAGAGAGTTGTACCTCAAATTCACTAGTACTGCCACAACACAAGGCTGAGACCCTGTCTCACATCATAGAAATAGGATACACAAATTTGACCCAAGGTCATGTTTCCACACTTCTTTGTTGCACGCGCGATCCCATCCAAATACTTATTCCACGTGAAACACCTCTGCACTGACATCCACCACGAAGGCCCAATTAAGAAGCAATCTTTCCCAGCTGTCCGCTGGTTCCTTGAAATATAAATCATTCTGCTAAAACATATTCTAACGCACTTCACCACTTAACCCGTGACATTTCCGGCGTAGCCTCTAATGCAATAGTTCAAAATTACCCAACACTAAAACAACCAGTCTGAATTTCAACATCACATCCAAAATATATTACACCAGCGAATAAAGATCCACCACCACCACATAGCCTGTACATCAGAACTCCATATAGCACACAAATCATCATACCTGATCCCAGTTTCCACCGTGCAATACACACACATATTTGATACTCCTTCATTCCATGATAGATACTAGATACTTACATGTTCTTCTGAGCAAACCCGAATACCACCAGTGGACCCAACAAGAACATGCCACAATACTACTGAAATATAATCAGTTTAATCACATTACCTTTTTCTGAGACATATACTCTCATCAAATCACTTCCACTTAGCAATATCATTTTCCCAAATCATCCGAAGATCATTTATCTAATCACTTAGGAGGAATCACTACACATCCCATGCTCTGCATGACATACATAGGTCTTGTTCAAATTCTTACAATACGGACACGACGGATGAGACCTGTACACATTCATAACTACTATCGAAACAACAATTCATTAGTTATATACTCTTGGCAAGAACTATCACCTCATTCTGAGCCAAACAATTGTCTTAGCTCTTTAATTTACTTCACATACTCAGATTGCACTGATCTCAAATTCAATGATCTCGCCCCGCCCAGCATGAACTGCTCGGGCAATAAGCCACTCAAGACATAATTAAAAGTCGCATATGATGCCCCAATGTGCCAATAGGCTACCAGTTCGAACGCAATACAAAAGAAAATGAGCTCTGGAAGGAATTACCAAATCCTACGCACTAATACAGACTTTCCTTGGAAAACAGGAAGCAAGGCATACAAAGATAGCATATGAGAAAATTATACCTGATTTCACACTGTTGCGGCGTGCAACCTAATCCGGATAACATACCCATGGCGGCGTGCCACCCGATCCACATATAGATCTCACATAAGGAGATGCACATCGAGCCAAGTTTGCTCACTACAATAAGATACCGAGTATCGGTCGTAAGCATGCTAAGTGCATAATAATATCTCTGAGGGACTTATAGCGTTATAAGTTACAAAACTCAAGCACAACTGAGGTGCGATGTACAAATCTGAATTTTCAAGAGCCAAGATGCTCATATAGTGTCATTCCTACACATATTCTCAACACATAGCAATTTCTCAAATCGCCTTACAACTCACACGGCGTAATGCATCACTACGCGAAATATCTGACAATGAAACATCAACCTAACTACTCCTCCATGAGGATTGTGTCACTAAAATGCACACATCTGGCCTGATATAGAGCCATTATTCACATTAAATCTATTTATACAGTGAAAAGTGACCACGCGCATGAACATTAATCGCGCGGGTGAACAGTAATTCCGAAAAATCTGGGCAGCGAGTTTATACCCGATTTTGGGTCATTTTTGCACCATTTTCAGTCATTTTTGAGAGCTTTTGGACGGGGATTGAAAGGAGTTTCAACTGAGATCGATTAGAGATTCGACGCGCGTGGAGGCCGGTTTAATGGTCAAAGGCATCGCGAGCTAGAGATTTCACCGGTTCGAGGTGAGTAATACTTGTAAATGATATCTTGAGGGTTTGAAACCCCGAATTTGCACATCATAGTGCTGTATTGAGGTGACTTGCACGCCGAATATGAGCGTAGGGTAGAGCACCGTTGGGGATTGTGACTTGGTCCGTCCCAATTGGTGATTTTACTGCGTATTTGACTGAAATTACTTGTTATCATCATAATTTAGGCAGATTGCCATGTTTGGGGCCTTGTGCCGACTTGTAAAATCCTTCGAGGATTGATATTACTGCTTAGCATGATTTGAATATCATCTAACTTCAGTCCAAGGTTTTAAATGTTGTTTTGCAAACCCAGTCGTATTTCTAAGTTTTGAAAACTTAAATGATATTTTAAATGCATTTCGGGTTGGAAACTTCGATTTTGTAAATGCCCAAGGGGCTTATTATATTATTTTCTAGACTGATTATAAAGTGACTTGAAACAGTGGTAACAATGACACTATGTGATATACTTGAAACAGTGGTAACAATCACACTGTGTGATATACTTGAAACAGTGGTAACAATGACACTGTGTGATATACTTGAAATAGTGGTAACAATGACACTGGATGATATACTTGAACAGTGGTAACAATGGCACTGTATGATATAAATTGGTCAGGTAACAATGGCTGACCGGTCAGGTAACAATGACTGACCAAGATATTGCGCTTGGGCTGTAGGAGCCCCTCCGGAGTCTGTACACACCCCCAGTGAGCGCCGTCGACGATAAATAAATATGGATGGCTCGGGCTGCACGCCGCAGTGGGTACTGGAATGTACCATCATATGCATTGCATTGCATTCATGCATTTGTTCATTATTTGTTGTTGTGATATTTCTGGAGATATTTATCTGCTTTTGCTGGTGCTATCTGATCCTTGAGTGTTGGGGCCCGAGTGGCTGACCAGGAACGAAGATATTGCCCGAGGGACGGGTTTTCTGTGCATAGTGACACTGATGGCTGGAATTATTTTGCAACTGTTAAAAAGATTATTTTCAAAAGAGGTTTAAAACTGAGTCAGATATTTTATAAAGGATTTTCATGGAATTACTGTTTTCAAAAAGGGTTGTACCGTCTTAGATAGCATGATGAAGTGTTCTTACGTGATTTCTTATCGCTCAGTTATTATTTACTCTTATTACCACTGAGTTGGAAGTACTCACTTTACTCCCTGCACCTCGCGTGCAGTTGCAGGTACTGTTCACCCTGTAGCGGGTTATTAGCGGACTGAAGGTATACTATTGTAGCTGAGCTAGGTGACCGTCAGCGTTCACGGCACCGTATTTCTTCATTGATTCTAAATTCCATTCTGTATATTGCTGGTCTTGTATTAGTATTTAGATCTTTAGATGCTCGTGGCTTGTGACACCCCGACTTCGGGCTGAGTCGGGATGGTTTCCATTATTCTATCATGTTTACTTCGCACTTGTGATTATATTATCTGTGAATTAGACTTATTCCTGCTAAGTAATTATAAAGAGATGTATTGTTTTGTTGTTGGCTGGCCTTGTCCCTACGAGAGGCGCCATCACGACCGGGTTGAGATTTTGGGTCGTGACAAAAAAATAGAAGAACAACTTAAAACAAAACTGAGTGTATCAAAAATCCATACAGAACAAGCTAGTAGTAGTAGAGACAAAACAATAGAGCTACATAAATTACAACAACAATTAACTTCATTAAACAAAACGTATGAAACTATTTTAAAGAATGAAACCATCCTTGACAGAGAAGCAAAGTTAATAATAATAGAGAAAGCTTCTAACGAATGCTCGGACTCTATTAATAAAATAAAACCTCTAGTTACATTAAAAACTATCTCTGCTAATACTCCTGAAGTAAGTAGAATAATGGGAAATCCTCGACATCCAAATAAAAAAATTATTATGGGAGACCAACATTCCCAGATGTTCAGTTTGAGGAAAACGTCTATCTATCTTACTCCAGTCATGACGGAACTGGAATTACCGAATGGAATATTGATGGCCTAGCCGAAGGCCAAATCTACAAAAAACTCCATGAAATAGGAATTGCGGTAACAGCCTACAAAATGAAAAATGCGTCAGATAAACACGCTGCAACCTTAGTAATATCAGGATTTACCGGTACATTCAAAAATTGGTGGGATAATTACCTTTCTGAAGACAACAGGAATCACATTCTTAATGCTACAACCATAACAACTGTAGTAAAAACTGAAAATAATGCTCAGACAACCGAACAAGTAGCTAAAGAAGATGCTACAACAACCTTAATCTACTGCATAGCCAAACATTTTATTGGTGAACCAAAACTATTCCAAGATAGAAGTTTCGAACTTCTTAATAATCTTAGCTGCCCAAAATTAACGGATTTTAGATGGTATAAAGGTATGTTTATAGAAAAAGTAATGGTTAGAGAAGACTGTAATAGACCTTTCTGGAAAGAAAGATTCATTAGTGGATTACCCAGGCTATTTGCCGAAAAGGAAAGAAATAAAATTAAAGATAGATTTAATGGTTCAATTCCATATGATAATCTAATGTATGGAGATTTAATAAGCTTCGTTAATGTTACAGGTTTAGACCTATGTACAGACCTTAAACTAAAAAGCCTTATTAAAAAAGACAGGCTACAATCCAAAGCTGAACTTGGTAGTTTCTGCCAAGACTTCGGTTATAAAACAATTGCAGCTCCTTTAAAAAGAGCATCAAGGAAAAACAAACATAAATTTTTTGATAAACCTAGAACACGCCATAGGCGTAAAAAAAAGAAAGAAGGCGAAACTTTTGAAAAGAAAAGGTTTAAAAGAAAGAAAAATTATGGTGATAAATGCTGGTCATGTGGAAAAACAGGGCATAGAGCCTAGTGACTGTAAGGTCACGAAAAAAAGAGGAATAAAGTTAATTCTTTAGAAATTGATGAAAATACTAAAGAAAAACTTTACGCTATTCTAGAAGATAATGATAACAGTTCATCGTCTTCATCATCCTCATCCACTGATAGTTATTCGGACAATGACAATGAACTAATCAATGTCGCATATGATTCAGACAGTAACAGCTCAATAGAAGACAGCTGTAACTGTACTGGAGCAATTTGCATGTATAGTCAAAACTCACTTAGAGTAATATCGGAAGACTCATTCGACATCATCGAACATATTGATAATGATAACTTAAAGAAAAAATATCTAATTGAATTAAAAAATATTATGGTTAAACAAAAGGGAAATCGACCACAAATAGAACCTTTTGATATGAAAAAGGTAATGGATAGATTTTCTGTTAAAACAGAAGAACCCACTACCGTCCAACATCTTCAGACTGAACTTAAATCAGTAAAAGAAGAATTAAAAGATATTAAGCTTAGACTTAATAAAATCGAAATGGAAAATATTACTGATAAAATATTATCCCACGTGAATAAAGGGAAAACGATTAATCAAGAATTCTTCAACGAAGAAGAAGAAGAAGATGACGGAATATGTTTTATTAATGATTTTGTGATAACAAGAGATATAAATGAAGAAATAATTTTGGGAATTCCTTTCCTGACTCAAATAAAGCCACATTACGACGACTTAAGTTCCCTCTGCACTAATGTATTAGGAAAAGAAATACGATTTCCTTACTTAAATCCAATCTCTAAAGAAGAAAGTGATTACATTAAATCACAAACAATTTTTAAAATAAACTTATTATCTCAACAGATTAATTACTTAAAAAATGATATAAAAGTTTACAAAATTGAACAAACTTAAAAAACCCCGGAAGTAGAAGATAAGATTAAACTATTTCAGCAAAAACTCGAACTAGAAGTTTGTTCCGATTTACCTACAGCCTTTTGGGAACGAAAAATGCATATAGTCCACCTACCTTATATAAAGGAATTTAATGAACAATATATACATACTAAGTCAAGACCTATTCAAATGAATCATGACTTAATGGAAGTCTGTAAAAAAAAATGATCTTCTCCAGAAGAAGATAATTAGGCCTTCCAAATCCCCTTGGAGTTGTGCAGCCTTCTACGTTAACAATAACGCAGAAAAAGAAAGAGGAGCCCCTAGGTTAGTAATCAATTATAAACCTTTAAATAAAGTACTACAATGGATCAGGTACCCGATACCCAATAAAAGAGATTTATTAAAAAGAACTTATAAGGCTAATATTTATAGCAAATTCGATATGAAATCAGGTTTCTGGAAAATTCAAATTGCCAAAGAAGATAAATATAAAACTGCATTCAGTGTCCCATTTGGACAATATGAATGGAACGTAATGCCTTTTGGGTTAAAAAATGCCCCATCTGAATTTCAGAATGTAATGAATAATATATTTAACCCATATAGTAACATGTCAATAGTTTACATTGACGACGTATTAATATTTTCAGAAGATATAGATTCCCACTTTAAGCATCTTAATACATTCTTCAAAATAATAAAGCACAATGGACTAGTAGTCAGCGCTAAGAAGATAAGGTTGTTTCAAACAACCATTAGATTTTTAGGACATGACTTATATCAAGGAACCTACAAGCCAATCTATAGAGCCATTGAGTTCTCGTCCAAATTTCCCGATTAAATCACAGATAAAACGCAACTTCAAAGGTTCTTAGGAAGCCTCAACTACGTAGCAGACTTTATCCCTAATATTAGGAAAATCTGTGAACCCCTTTATAAACGTCTCCGGAAAAATCCAGTCCCTTGGAGTCTAGAACAAACCAACACAGTCAAAAGAGTCAAGTCCATTGTTCAAAAACTCCCATGTCTAGGAATTCCAAATCCTGAAGCATTCATGATAGTCGAAACCGACGCTTCCGATGAAGGGTACAGTGGTATTCTTAAACAGCGAATTTCTTCAGAGTCTTCAGAACAATTAGTTCATTTCACTTCCGGTATCTGGAATCCGGCTCAAAAGAATTATAGTACAGTCAAAAAAGAGATTTTGTCTATAGTACTATGTATTACAAAATTTCAAGATGATCTAATAAATAAATATCATCAGGGCCTGATTTTCTAACCAGAGAATTCTTACAGGGAAAGAATGAGACCGCAAAAGGGTCCGTTCAGGGCCTCTCCTAAAAAGGAAAATAGGTATTCTGCTCTTGCAGAATTCCCACAACTACCACCAATGAGACTAATGTTACTACCACCGGTGATACCACCCGTTAGATTACTGCTAGATATAATGGTTACCCCTCCGAGAGTACCCATTACTGATAAAACCTCTGCCATGACAGTTCTTGGATCTATCCCACAAAGAACAGGTCCATTTCAACAGGCTTCCTCAAAAGCCTCCACCAGCCAGGCGGGAAAAACTCTGACTAGTGCTGATTACGAAATGAAGGTTCCAAAAACCTTCGCCCAAGCAGTCAATCCTCACACCCCTTCAAAAGCGGAAGATAAAAGACCTATTTCCTCAGAAAAGGAAACGTTTGAGTTAATTGCAAAGGAACCAGTTAAAGTCTTAGCCCTAGATAAAGGCTATGAAAGCCTTGACCTAGCAGACCTAATTCGTCCCTGTTACACAGACAAAAACTATGTTGATACCTGTGATCCCCTAAAAACAAGGAGATACTACGAATTAATTCTTACAGATACTAAGTCTGTTACTTTTGAACACACTCTCTATGATGAAAGAGATCCTACTAGTATTAGGATTTCAAAAATGACCATCAAATAAAGCTTAAGCCCATTTGAATGGAATATGGATCATTTGCACACACCTATAGCTTTATCAGTCCAGTATAGGCCCCAAACCTATAATTTCAGAGATTACGTAGATGCCTGGTTTAACTTTCTCTACTTACGACCAAAGTCCCATACCTGGTTCGTTAAATACTGTGAGCAAGCCCAGAAATCTATATTACCCAGGTGGTTCTACGACTGGTGGAAAATCTTTGGAGGAACAGAGCAAACAATGCCCCGTAGCTTCCACAAGTACTATGAGAGATTCCTAATAGAACACGAAATCTCTACCCTGATACCAGTTTGAAGGATCCGAAGTACAAATAAAAAATATGCGGAAATTAAAGTAAATAAAGACAAGTTTAAGAAGCTTACTTTTATTTAGAACATAAGAAACTGAGGTACACGGAAATTTTACATTTCACGCGTCTGAGGCAGAATGCTCAGCAAAACGCGCGAGCAACGCGCGAACTACGCGACTGAAGGTTTTTAAGTACTCTAAAGACCGGAAATGAGAGGAAATTAAGTCATTCTCAAGCCTAGGGCTTCCTCAACACCCCCAATTCAACCAAGGCACCCAATTGCACTCCTAAAGTAAGATTTTTGGAGTATTTTGAGTTGATTACTACTCCCAAACACTTTTATTAACATGGATTGATCTTAAAAATCCTTAGATTTTCAAGAAATTCCTTCAAGAACTCAAAGAAGGGTTTTGCAAGATTTCTTCCAAAAGGTAAATCCTACACCTTAGACTCACATATATGGATATATTATGGAAATATGAGTATGAGTCAAGTATTACAACTTATTGTATGGTGGTTGGAAGCCATAAATTCCCTATTTAAATACATGAACATGGTAGGGATTTAGAGGTGTTTATTTGATGGAATTTTTGTTGGTTTGGGTGTGAATGGTTGATCACACATGTGATGTTAGGAGTATAAATTGTTAAAGAATAATAGTGTGATGAATTGTTGGTTAATGGTGATAGTTGGAGGAACCAATGCTATAGTTAAGAGGTGTAAATATTTATACCTACAAGATGTTTGATAATATGCCTAAATGGCATAATTTATGGGATCTAGTACTAATATTGGCCATATTGAGTGTTATATTGTAGATTGAAGTTACATAACTGTATGGGATCATTATAGTATCATTAAGGGGCGAATTTCAGATATGTATGGTTAAAACCCCGTCTTTTAGAAATCGAACTTCATCGAGGTTTGTGTGATTTTTGGCAGATTCGTCACACGAGGAGGCCAATTAGAGAGGCAAGGGCATAGCGAGCTAGAGGTGAGTAATAGATGTAAATGCTGTTCTGAGGGTTTGAAACCCCGGACTTTCACATCGTAACGCTATATTGAGGCGTGACACGCACTCCATGGCGAGTGCGGGGTCGGATACTATTGGGGATTGTGACTTGGTCCATCCCGTGTGATGTTTATACTATACTGGTGATTGATACACATACTTCATTGATATTACTGGGCTTGATGCCATGTTTGGGGCCTTGTGCCGATTTGTAAAATCCTTCGAGGATTGATATTACTGCTTAGCATGATTTGCATATCATTTAATTTCAGTCCAAGGTTTTAAATGTTGTTTTGCAAACTCAGCCATAATTCTAAGTGTTGAAAACTTAAATGATATTTTTAAATGTATTCCGGGCTGGGAACTTCTGTTTTGTAAATGCCCAAGGGGCTTATTATATTATTTTCTGGACTGATTATAAAGTGACTTGAAACAGTGGTAACAATGACACTGTGTGATATACTTGAAACAGTGGTAACAATGACACTGTGTGATATACTTGAAATAGTGGTAACAATGACACTGGATGATATACTTGAACAGTGGTAACAATGGCACTGTATGATATAATTGGTCAGGTAAGGGCATCGCGGAGTAGACTTTTGGCCATCTTGAGGTGAGTAATAGATGTAAATGATGTTCTGAGGGTTTGAAACCCCGGACTTTCACATCGTAACGCTATAATGAGGTGTGACACGCACTCCAAGGGAAGTGCGGGGTCGGATACTATTGGGGATTGTGACTTGGTCCATCCCGTGTGATGTTTATACTATACTGGTGATTGATACACATACTTCATTGATATCACTGGGCTTGATGCCATGTTTGGGGCCTTGTGCCGATTTGTAAAATCCTTCGAGGATTGATATTACTGTTTAGCATGATTTGCATATCATTTAATTTCAGTCCAAGGTTTTAAATGCTGTTTTGCAAACTCAGCCATAATTCTAAGTGTTGAAAACTTAAATGATATTTTTAAATGTCTTTCGGGCTGGGAACTTCTGTTTTGTAAATGCCCAAGGGGCTTATTATATTATTTTCTGGACTGATTATAAAGTGACTTGAAACAGTGGTAACAATGACACTGTGTGATATACTTGAAACAGTGGTAACAATGACACTGTGTGATATACTTGAAACAGTGGTAACAATGACACTGGATGATATACTTGAACAGTGGTAACAATGGCACTGTATGATATAAATTGGTCAGGTAACAATGGCTGACCGGTCAGGTAACAATGACTGACCAAGATATTGCGCTTGGGCTGTAGGAGCCCCTCCGGAGTCTGTACACACCCCCAGTGAGCGCCGTCGACGATAAATAAATATGGATGGCTCGGGCTGCACGCCGCAGTGGGTACTGGAATGTACCATCATATGCATTGCATTGCATTCATGTATTTGTATTTATACTGGTGTTTAGCTGCTCAGTTCCATATGTTGTTGTATATTCGGATTGTAGCTTACTTTGTGTATTTACTGGATTTTCTTATCTTCGGACTGTAGTTACTTTTATTACTCACTGGGTCGGAGTACTCACTTTACTCCCTGCACCTTGTGTGCAGATCCAGGGCAGTCTCAGGCTTAGTAGATCTAGTTGATCAGCAGATCCAGCCTCTGGGAGTATCGAGGTAGTTGCACGGCGTTCGCAGCCATTGATCTTCTCCCTCCTATCCTATCTCTTTATTTCCGCATTATCAGACTTTAGATATACCATGTATTAGGATGATATTCTGTATTCTAGAGGCTCAGATTCGTGACACCGGGTCCTAGTGAGATTATATTGTGTATTTTGTTAAATTCTTTCAGTACTTTAATCTTGCTTAATTGATATTTCTTTCCGCTATTTTTGATAAATTGGGTTAAGTGTTGAATAATGGTTGGGCTTGCCTAGTAGTGTGCTGGGCGCCATCACGACCGGGATTTGGGTCGTGACAAGTTGGTATCAGAGCCTAGGTTACTTGGTCTCGCGAGTCATGAGCCAGTTTAGTAGAGTCTCGCGGATCGGTACGGAGACGTCTGTACTTATCCTCGAGGGGCTTCCAAACCTTTAGGAAAACTTCACATTCTTGAATTCTTATCGTGCGTCCTTGATTCAGCTTGAAAAGAAACTTTTGAAATTCCTTCCACGTGATCGTATGCACCAACGGGCGCTCAGTATCAGATGTGTCTCGATGGCTTTGATTCCCCGATCGAGGGGCGAGGTGTAATCTCTGTGAGTTTGAAGTTAGACCAGTCTGGAGGACTTGAGGCCAAATCTTTGCCAATGGCTTGAGCACCGAGGTGCTGATTTTGTGAGCAAGTGTTTTGAACTCATATGTTCATTATTGTCCTTGTTAGCCGGAATGGCGGTTGGATATCCACGTGATGAGTATGTTAGTGTTGTGAGGTGTATTTGTACGACTTGGTAGTGGCGAAGAAGCCTACTGGATAGTAGATGAACTGTTAAGTGATTCGTTTCTTATTGTGATCTGTTGAGTAGCCCGAGTTATGGGCGCGTGAAGAATATTTTTCGTGTCTCCTAGTTAGATAAGTCTGGGAGCTGAGATCGCTTCCGTAAATGTATTATGACGAAATCGTTGAGTCAAGGAGACCACCTTGAAGGTCGAAAATATTAAAGAAAGAATATGTTCCTACTTGGTTGAATAGCCCAATAATGGAGGGTTGAAGGGTATTTTCTATGTGTTATGATTCAAATAGGTGCAACGCATGTCCATGTATCAATTTAGATTTATGTAATTGATATGCATTATGATGCTTTGTCAAGTTGTGGATGTGTTGTTAGGATGGTTTTGGTGATTCTCTGGCAGGTGGATAGGACCAATTACAAAGGAGGATCTGCCGAAATTTTTGAAAAATTTAGTACTTAGTAAAAAAAAAATTGTTCGCCTAGAGAGTGGGCTTAACTGTTGTGTGAGTAAATGCAAGAATTGCAAAAGAGTTAAAATTCCAGATGATTCATGTTTCCACGAGCTTATGATGGAGTGAGTTTAATCTCACCATGATATTACGACAGCAATAGAGTATATGTGTTGTGATCTATTGCTTCGAGCCAAGTTGGGGAGCTTGTTGTTGATTAGCTGATTGCACGGTTTATTACCTGCGTGAATTCTGGTTATTGGCGTATTGGTGGGTTATTGCAGCTACGGAAAAGGACCATGAGTGGTAATTTGAGTAAATGAATTGTTGGATGCATGCTATGGTTAGCCTTATTGGCTCATATTTAGACTTGAGGGAAGATTCATGATTTATGCCTCGTATAGGTGCAGGCTTCGAGGGAAGTGATTCCGTTGGGTGCTTTATCGAGATGGTATTCATATGTTATAAAATTCAGTAGAGTTGGTTGCATTCGGGGCCAAGTCAGAGCTGGGTGGCTCTCAATAGCGGTCCTAGTGAATTCAAGAGGCAAAGTGTGGTGCCTGATGATTCTGAGTCTAGTGAATTAAGAGTCAAGCTTTTGAAGCAACTTATGAAGAAAGACACAGAATGTTCTATGATGTTTTGACTTGCGGTGTAGCATTGAGAGACATGAAATGGTCATGGTTTTTGAGACAACATGGTCTCATGATTTAAGGTCACTCGGGGTGAGTACGGTTGGAATAAGTTAGGTGTTGAAGTGAGATATTATTATTTCTAAGGCAATCAAGGATAAACTAGAAGGAAGTAGATTGATTAGCCATAGTTGAGTTGGCATATTGGTGCCAGTGATTGGTTCGTTCAGCGTGATCGAGTTATGCATGTGATTTGTGGCGGTGCATGTGAGGCTTGTCGACCGTAGTGATTGATGTTATTCTGAATCATTCTTCTGTTAGGGCCTGTTATGAGTAGGCGGATCCCGGAAAGGGTTATGGCGGCTTGGACCACTACTTAGAGATTGGAATATTCGACGGTTATGAGAATTCGCCTGTATGTTGCTATAGTTCTCCTGAAGTGAGTTAAATGGAAGGTCTTATGTGATGAAGTATTAGCCTATCGTCGGTTCCAGAGTTGTGATGAAGATCGTGTCTATCGTATATCGGCACATGAGGTGCAGTGAGTGGTATGGAATTTGAAGTAAGGACCAAGGTCGCAGTTTGGTTAATGAATGTGATGTCAAGAGCTCGGATGAGCAGGAAAGGAGTTTCAGTGTTTTGAGTAAGATGGGTATTGGCGTCAGTATCACCTGAGATCGGTGTTCTGTGCGAAAGGCCTTGCATCCTGGTTAGGGATTCCTGATCGCTTTTCAGTGTTAGTACAGCCGGTGGTTTAAATGTGCAGGCCTGTTAATTATTTCGGAAGATGGTGGGAGCTTGTCCCGCAGGAAGATTGTATAATTGTGACATGTAGTCACTTGATTAATTAGAAATTTAAACCAAGTATGAGGATTTTGGTAATATCATCCATTTGAGAATTTATGCCTGAAGGGCACTCTGCTTATTGGGTTATAGACCTGTGAAATATTATTGGCCTAGCTTGGCACGATCAGGATCGACTTGAGGTCGGGGGATAGATTTAAATGTGGAAGTGAGCCTTACGTCAGGCCAGTTGTGTTTATTTCAGCAATGCGCTCTTTATGGAAGGATAGTCGCGGTCTTATTTCGTGGTCAGATAATTCATGTAAAGATATATTGCGATGTATGAGTTGTGAGACGGCTTGGTAAATTCCTTATGTGTTGAGGTTCCGCTCAGTGGTGATGTTATATGAGCAGGATGGCTCTTGAGACTTAGATCATGTATCGCACCTTAGTTGTGATTGAGTTGTAGCCTATAACGCTATATGTTTCCTTGGGAATGGTATTATGCACCTTAGTGTGTTTATGACTGATATTCGATATTTGGATGTGGTGAGCTATTCAGCTCGACGCGTATCTCCTTATGTGAGTCCTATATGTGGATCGGGTGGCACGCCACCATAGGTATGTTGTTTGGATCGGGTTGCGCGCCGCAACAGTGTGATGTTCAGTTCATTGCCCATATTTGCTTTTATGTGTTATGTTTCCCTGTTTTCTGAGGAAGTCCATGTTAGTGTGCGAGTTGAGTAGTTCCTCCCAGAGTTCGCCTTCCTTTTGTATCGCGTTCGAATTGATAGCATACTGGCACATTGTGGTGTCTTGTGGGATTTTTGATTATGTCTGAGGTGGCTTATTGCCTGAGCAGTTCGTACTGGGTGAGACGAGGTTACTAGATTTGGGGTCAGTGCAAGCTGATTATATGAAGTATATTATATAGCAAAGATCATTCTTTGGTTTGAGACAAGGTAATGGACTTGTCAGGAGTATAGATCCAATGAATTGTTGATTCAACAGTTGATTATGAATTTCGGCACATCTCTTCAGTCGTATCGGCGTTGTAAAAACTAGAGCAAGACGTATGTAGGTCATGAGATGCAATGGGAGCATTAGATTTGTGGAATTTCGACTATTATGTTTAAAGAATGTTATTGTGGTCCTATGAGTAAAGTGATGCAAAGTGTGAATTCAGCAAAGTTATGCAGCCATGTTGGGTACAGCGTGTGGAGATTGATATGGTGGTCGTATGATGGAAACAGGCTTGGCAGGAAATTCAGGATGTTGGAATTGGACCTAATGGCTTATTTGCTTGAATAAGGGAGTATACCTACAGAGTTGTCAACTGAGTGGTGGTAGCACGGGAAGGTGCATGAGGTGTTAAACAAGTGATTTCAGACTACTTTAGTGTAGTTCTCAACACGTTCGAGGACGAACGTATGTTTAAGTGGGGGAGATTGTAACGACCCGATCGGTTGTTTTGAGCTCCGGCGCGTCATTCAGCAGTTTGAGGTCATGAGCAGCTTCATCTCAGGTATATTGACTTGAGTGTATGGTCAGAATTAAAATTCAGGAAGTTTGGAGTCAAATCTAAAATGGAAATTCTCATTTTGAAAGCTTAAAATTGAAGAAATGAACTAGGATTGGAATTTTGAGTAAAAGACCTCAGAATTGGGATCTGAAGGTTCCAGCAGGTTCGTATGATGATTTCGTACTTGGGCGTATGCCCGGATCGGGTTTTGGATAACTCGGGAGCGTTTTGGCGCCTATTGTGGAAGATAGCATTTTAGAAGAAATTGCATCAGTTTGGCTTAAAATGCATTTCAGTGTTATTGATGTCCGTTTGGAATTTCGAGACTGGGAGTATCTCCGTATGGTGATTCTGGATTTGGTAGCGCGATCGGAAGTGAATTCGGAGGTCCGTAGGTCATTTTGGAGCCGTTTGGCTAAATATTGAAATTTGAAGGTTTTTGAGAAAATTCGACCGGAAGTGAAAATTTTGATATCGGGGTGGGAATGCGATTCCGAAAGTTGGGGCAAGTCCGTAATGTCGAATGTGACTTGTGTGCAAAATTTGAAGTCATTCCTGAATGATTTTGGTAAGGTTTGAGACACTTAGTCTCTTTTAAGGAAGCTTAAGTTGGAAAAGTCAACCGGATATTGACTTATGTGTTAGAGCGCTCGAAATGCGAATTTTATGGTTCGGATAGCTTTGTTAGGTGATTTGGGACTTAGGAGTGTGTCCGGAATATTTTTGTGATGACCGGTGTAGAATTAAGCTTGAATCGGCAAAGTTAGTATTTTGGCGAATTCCGGTTGATAGGTAAGATTTTGATCCGAGGCTCGGAATGGAATTCCGAGAGTTGCTGTAGCTTCGTTATGTCATTTTGGACTTGTCTGCAAAATTTGAGATCATTCGGACTAGTTTTGACGTGTTTCGACATCGGATGTGAAAATTTGAAGTTTCAAAGTTCATAGGCTTGAATCCGTGGTGAATTTAGTATTTTTGCGTTGTTTTTGGTGATTCGAAGGAACAACTAAGTTTGTGTCATATTATGGGACTTGTTAGTATACTTTGTTGGGATCCCATGAGGCTCGGACAAATTTTGGAAGAGTTTTTGGAAGATTTTTGCCGTTTTGAGCATAAATGTAATGATCTAAAGGTTCATTTTTAGTTCTAGAGATCCAAATTTGATTCCGAGACTTCCGGAATTTTGATAATGAATTATAGGACTGATCTGGAAATTTTGGTCTAATTTCATCAAGTCGCGATTAGGTTTTTGATGCGAAACATGAGTAATTGTTTAACGAGCGAAATGGATATCACACTGGGCAAATGAGCTCCGAATTGAGTTTCAATTGAAGAGTTGTGTTCGTATTATTATTTGTGACTCATAGGAACAAGAATCGTCTAATTCCAAGTTCGTATGATGGAGTTAGAGCCATTTTAGTGAAAAATGGCTGTGCTGCAATTTAAATTGGCTGCTGGTGCATTTTTTAGCAGCAGTGAACAGTAACCCACGCGTGAACAATATCGCGCGGGTGAACAGTGATTGTGAAAAATCTGGGTAGTGAGTTTATATCCGATTTTGGGTCATTTTTCCACCATTTTCAGTCATTTTGAGAGCTTTTGGACGAGGATTGAAGGGATTTTCAACTGAGATCGATTGGAGGTAAGTTTTATGAGTTAAATACATGATTTTATTGAAGAATCATCCTTGAAATCCATGAAAACATAGCCAAATTATAAGAAATTAGGGTTTGAGGTGAAATTCTAAAATGAAGATTTGAGGGGTCATTTGAACTCCGATTTTGGTAAATTTTATATGTACGGACTCGTGGCGAGACGAGGAATCCGGTGATATGACTTTCGTAATTTTTCGAGAAGTGGGCCCGGGGCTCGGGTTTTGCAAATTTCGTGATTTTCGATATTTTTCGAGTTTTTTCGATTGAGTTATATTCCCTTAGCCTATTATAATATATTCCATGTGGTTTTGGCAAGATTCGACGCGCGAGGAGGTCGATTCGAAAGGAAAGGGCATCACGGAGTAGACTTTTGGCCATCTTGAGGTGAGTAATAGATGTAAATGCTGTTCTGAGGGTTTGAAACCCCGGATTTTCACATCGTAACGCTATATTGAGGCGTGACACACACTCCATGGCAAGTTCTGGGTTGGATACTATTGGGGATTGTGACTTGGTCCATCCCGTGTGATGTTTATACTATACTGGTGATTGATACACATACTTCATTGATATTACTGGGCTTGATGCCATGTTTGGGGCCTTGTGCCGATTTGTAAAATCCTTCGAGGATTGATATTACTGCTTAGCATGATTTGCATATCATTTAATTTCAGTCCAAGGTTTTAAATGTTGTTTTGCAAACTCAGCCATAATTCTAAGTGTTGAAAACTTAAATGATATTTTTAAATGTATTCCGGGCTGGGAACTTCTGTTTTGTAAATGCCCAAGGGGCTTATTATATTATTTTCTGGACTGATTATAAAGTGACTTGAAACAGTGGTAACAATGACACTATGTGATATACTTGAAACAGTGGTAACAATGACACTGTGTGATATACTTGAAACAGTGGTAAACAATGACACTGTGTGATATACTTGAAACAGTGGTAACAATAACACTGTGTGATATACTTGAAATAGTGGTAACAATGACACTGGATGATATACTTGAACAGTGGTAACAATGGCACTGTATGATATAAATTGGTCAGGTAACAATGGCTGACCAGTCAGGTAACAATGACTGACCAAGATATTGCGCTTGGGCTGTAGGATCCCTTCCGGAGTCTGTACACACCCCCAGTGAGCGTCGTCGACGATAAATAAATATGGATGGCTCGGGCTGCACACCGCAGTGGGTACTGGAATGTACCATCATATGCATTGCATTGCATTCATGTATTTGTATTTATACTGATGTTTAGCTGCTCAGTTCCATATGTTCCTGTATATTCGGATTGTAGCTTACTTTGTGTATTTACTGGATTTTCTTATCTTCGGACTGTAGTTACTTTTATTACTCACTGGGTCGGAGTACTCACTTTACTCTCTGCACCTTGTGTGCAGATCCAGGGCAGTCTCAGGCTCAGTAGATCCAGTTGATCAGCAGATCCAGCCTCTGGGAGTATCGAGGTAGCTGCACGGCGTTCGCAGCCATTGATCTTCTCCCTCCTATCCTATCTCTTTATTTCCGCATTATCAGACTTTAGATATACCATGTATTAGGATGATATTCTGTATTCTAGAGGCTCAGATTCGTGACACCGGGTCCTAGTGAGATTATATTGTGTATTTTGTTAAATTCTTCAGTACTTTAATCTTGTTTAATTGATATTTCTTTCCGCTATTTTTGATAAATTGGGATAAGTGTTGAATAATGGTCGGGCTTGCCTAGTAGTGTGTTGGGCGCCATCACGATCGGGATTTGGGTCGTGACAGACTGCTTAGGCGAAGGTTTCTGGAACCTTCATTTCGTAATCAGCACTCGTCAGAGTTTTTCCCGCCTGGCTGGTGGAGGCTTTTGAGGAAGCCTGTTGAAATGGACCTGTTCTTTGTGGGATAGATCCAAGAAATGTTATGGCAGAGGTTTTATCAGTAGTGGGTACTCTCGGAGGGGTAACCATTATATCTAGCAGTGATCTCACTGGTGGTCTCACCGGTGGTAGTAACATTGGTCTCGTTGGTGGTAAGTGTGGGAATTCTGCAAGAGCAGAATACCTATTTTCCTTTTTAGGAGAGGCCCTGAACGGACCCTTTTGCGGTCTCATTTTTTCCCTGTGAGAATTCTCTGGTTAGAAAATCAGGTAAGGAATTTTGCTCGCCTTTTATAAATTCAATTCAAAATCGAAGCTGGATAATAAAGCTTGCCATCTGGTAAAAATCTGTTTTGAAATAAGATTTTTAACATCTTTTTGCAAAATTTCTTTAGCTGATTTACCATCAACTCTTAATAAAAATTCTTTATTTATTAGATCATCTTAAAATTTTGTAATACATAGTACTATTGACAAAATCTCTTTTTTGACTGTAGTATAATTCTTTTGAGCCGGATTCTAGATACCGGAAGTGAAACGAACTAATTGTTCTGAAGACTCTGAAGAAATTCGTTGTTTAAGAATACCACCGTACCCTTCATCGGAAGCGTCGGTTTCGACTATCATGAATGCTTCAGGATTTGGAATTCCTAGACATGGGAGTTTTTGAACAATGGACTTGACTATTTTGACTGTGTTGGTTTGTTCTAGACTCCAAGGGACTGGATTTTTCCTGAGACGTTTATAAAGGGGTTCACAGATTTTTCTAATATTAGTGATAAAGTCTGCTACGTAGTTGAAGCTTCCTAAGAACCTTTGAAGTTGCGTTTTATCTGTGATTTCATCGGGAAATTTGGACGAGAACTCAATGGCTCTACAGATTGGCTTGTAGGTTCCTTGATATAAGTCATGTCCTAAAAATCTAATGGTTGTTTGAAACAACCTTATCTTCTTAGCGCTGACTACTAGTCCGTTGTGCTTTATTATTTTAAAGAATGTATTAAGATGCTTAAAGTGGGAATCTATATCTTCTTAAAATATTAATACGTCGTCAATGTAAACTATTGACATGTTACTATATGGGTTAAATATATTATTCATTACATTCTGAAATTCAGATGGGGCATTTTTTAACCCAAAAGGCATCACGTTCCATTCATATTGTCCAAATGGGACATTGAATGCAGTTTTATATTTATCTTCTTCGGCAATTTGAATTTGCCAGAAACCTGATTTCATATCGAATTTGCTATAAATATTAGCCTTATAAGTTCTTTTTAATAAATCTCTTTTATTGGGTATCGGGTACTTGATCCATTGTAGTACTTTATTTAAAGGTTTATAATTGATTACTAACCTAGGGGCTCCTCTTTCTTTTTCTGCGTTATTGTTAACGTAGAAGGCTACACAGCTCCAAGGGGATTTGGAAGGCCTAATTATCTTCTTCTGGAGAAGATCATTTATTTCTTTTTTGCAGACTTCCATTAAGTCACGATTTATTTGAATAGGTCTTGCCTTAGTAGGTATATTTTGTTCATTAAATTCCTTTATATAAGGTAGGTGGACTATATGCCTTTTTCGTTCCCAAAAGGCTGTAGGTAAATCGGAACAAACTTCTAGTTCGAGTTTTTGCTGAAATAGTTTAATCTTATCTTCTACTTCCGGGGTTTTTAAAGTTTGTTCAATTTTGTGAACTTTTATATCATTTTTTAAGTAATTAATCTGTTGAGATAATAAGTTTATTTTAAAAATTGTTTGTGATTTAATGTAATCACTTTCTTCTTTAGAGATTGGATTTAAGTAAGGAAATCATATTTCTTTTCCTAATATATTAGTGCATAGGGCACTTAAGTCATCGTAATGTGCCTTTATTTGAGTCAGGAAAGGAATTCCCAAAATTATTTCTTCATTTATATCTCTTGTTATCACAAAATCATTAATAAAACATATTCCGTCATTACAGATATGTGCTTTAGATAATTTGTAATTTATCTTTAACAATTCTCCTGTTGCAGATTATAATTTTTGGGTACTTTTCTCTAAATACTTTAATGGTATTATTCCTTCCATTATGCAGTTTTTATCTGCACCTGAGTCTAATAATGCTAACTTATTAAAGGTCATATCTTGCACCTTTAGAGTTATGGGGAGATGGTAACTTTTAGCCTTTACTTTATGAGTTTGACTAAAGCTGCTGAATCGTCTTCTAATTCTTCTACAATTGAATCGTTTAATTTTGAAGTGTTGTCATCTTCTTCTTCTTCGTTGAAGAATTCTTGATTAATCGTTTTCCCTTTATTCACTTGGGATAATATTTTATCAGTAATATTTTCCATTTCGATTTTATTAAGTCTAAGCTTAATATCTTTTAATTCTTCTTTTACTGATTTAAGTTCAGTCTGAAGATGTTGGACGATAGTGGGTTCTTCTATTTTAACAGAAAATCTATCCATTACCTTTTTCATATCAAAAGGTTTATTTGTGGTCGATTTCCCTTTTGTTTAACCATAATGTTTTTTAATTCAATTAGATATTTTTTCTTTAAGTCATCGTTATCAATATGTTTGATGATGTCGAATAAGACTTCCTTGGAGTCTTCCGATATTACTCTAAGTGAGTTTTGACTACACACGCAAATTGTTGCAGTACAGTTACAACTGTCTTCTATTGAGCTGTTACTGTCTGAATCATACGTGACATTGATAAGTTCATTGTCACTATCCGAATAACTATTAGTGGATGAGGATGATGAAGACGATGAACTGTTATCATTATCTTCTAGAATAGCGTAAAGTTTTTCTTTAGTATTTTCGTCAATTTCTAAAGAATTAACTTTATTCCTATTCTTTTTTGTGACCTTACAGTCACTGGCTCTATGCCCTGTTTTTCCACATGACCAGCATTTATCACCATAATTTTTCTTTCTTTTAAACCTTTTCTTTTCAAAAGTTTCGCCTTCTTTCTTTTCTTTACGCCTATGGCGTCTTCTAGGTTTATCAGAAAATTTATGTTTGTTTTTCTTTGATGCTCTTTTTGAAGGAGCTGCAATTGTTTTATAACCGAAGTCTTGGCAGAAACTACCAAGTTCAGCTTTGGATTGTAGCTTGTCTTTTTTAATAAGGCTTTTTAGTTTAAGGTCTGTACATAGGTCTAAACCTGTAACATTAATGAAGCTTATTAAATCTCCATACGTTAGATTATCATATGGAATTGAACTATTAAATCTATCTTTAATTTTATTTCTTACCTTTTCGGCAAATAGCCTAGGTAATCCACTAATGAATCTTTCTTTCCAGAAAGGTCTATTACAGTCTTCTCTAACCATTACTTTTTCTATAAACATATCTTTATACCATCTAAAATCCGTTAATTATGGGCAGCTAAGATTATTAAGAAGCTCGAGACTTCTATCTTGGAATAATTTTGGTTCACCAATAAAATATTTGGCTATGCAGTAGATTAAGGTTCCTGTAGCATCTTCTTTAGCTACTTGTTCGGTTGTCTGAGCATTATTTTCAGTTTTTACTACAGTTGTTATGGTTGTAGCATTAAGAATGTGATTCCTGTTGTCTTCAGAAAGGTAATTATCCCACCAATTTATTAATGTACCGGTAAATCCTGATATTACTAAGGTTGCAGCGTGTTTATCTGACGCATTTTTCATTTTGTAGGTTGTTACCGCAATTCCTATTTCGTGGAGTTTTTTGTAGATTTGACCTTCGGCTAGGCCATCAATATTCCATTCGGTAATTCCAGTTCCGTCATGACTTGAGTAAGATAGATAGACGCCTTCCTCAAACTGAACATCTGGGAATGTTGGTCTCCTATAATAATTTTTTTTATTTGGATGTCGAGGATTTCCCACAATTCTACTTACTTCAGGAGTATTAACAGAGATAGTTTTTAATGTAACTAGAGGTTTAATTTTATTAATAGAGTCCGAGCATTCGTTAGAAGCTTTCTCTATTATTATTAACTTTGCTTCTCTGTCAGGGATGGTTTCATCCTTTAAAATAGTTTCGTACGTTTTGTTTAATGAAGTTAATTGTTGTTGTAATTTATGTAGCTCTATTGTTTTGTCTCTGCTACTACTAGCTTGTTCTGTATGGATTTTTGATACACTCAGTTTTGTTTTAAGTTGTTCTTCTATTTTTTCTAGAAGTTCATTTGTAAAATCAAATTTATCTTTTAATTGCGGGAATTTTTCTTTCGAAAATTCAGGAATTCTGATAGTAGGATGTGTTTTTATAGTAGGTGCTACTGTTGATTTTGTTGGGATCCCTATTCTGTTAGTGTTTTTTAATTGATTGGCTACAACATGTAAAAGATTGTTCGTGTAGTTATTTTGAACAATTATTTTGTTCAAATCTTTATTTATTGGTTCTTTATCGAGGTGAATGCTTTCTCTTTTGAAGGGGGAAGCTGTTATGACCTCACTTTGAACTGGTATTACTTTTTCATCTAAAGGTGGAATAGTGGCTTCTATTGTACCTTTATTTTTAGTATACCATTTGTTAATAATCATTTGTAAAGATTCCTTTTGATTTGGAATCTGCCCTGTTAATTTGAACCATCTAAAGAATTCTATATCACATTTAAGTCTTTTTAGATCTTTAATCCATTTATTTCTGAAAGACTTTCTTTGATCTAAAGAATAGGCATTTACATACCATTTTCTTTTAATGTTGTTATCAGAGTGTTCCCACTGATAATTTAGACTTTTCCAATCTATTTTGAAATTATTTTCTTCTTTAAGAGTTCCAAGTCTATCTATTGTTTCTGCGGATGAGCTTTTATGAATAAAAAGACCTTTTTGATAAATTACTTTAGGAATAGTTTTATTAAAATCTACTCCTTTTATTTTTCTATCAAGTTCTTCAATTAATTCTTCCTCGCTTTTATCGCTTATGTTATCATTATCTTCTAGAATAGCGTAAAGTTTTTCTTTAGTATTTTCGTCAATTTCTAAAGAATTAACTTTATTCCTTTTCTTTTTCGTGACCTTACAGTCACTGGCTCCATGCCCTATTTTTCCACATGACCAGCATTTATCACCATAATTTTTCTTTCTTTTAAACCCTATTCAAATGAATCATGACTTAATGGAAGTCTGTAAAAAAATAAATGATCTTCTCCAGAAGAAGATAATTAGGCCTTCCAAATCCCCTTGGAGTTGTGCAGCCTTCTACGTTAACAATAACACAGAAAAAGAAAGAGGAGCCCCTAGGTTAGTAATCAATTATAAACCTTTAAATAAAGTACTACAATGGATCAGGTACCCGATACCCAATAAAAGAGATTTATTAAAAAGAACTTATAAGTCTAATATTTGTAGCAAATTAGATATGAAATCAGGTTTCTGGCAAATTCAAATTGCCGAAGAAGATAAATATAAAACTGCATTCAATGTCCCATTTGGACAATATGAATGAAACGTAATGCCTTTTGGGTTAAAAAATGCCCCATCTGAATTTCAGAATGTAATGAATAATATATTTAACCCATATAGTAACATGTCAATAGTTTACATTGACGACGTATTAATATTTTCAGAAGATATAGATTCCCACTTTAAGCATCTTAATACATTCTTTAAAATAATAAAGCACAACGGACTAGTAGTCAGCGCTAAGAAGATAAGGTTGTTTCAAACAACCATTAGATTTCTAGAACATGACTTATATCAAGGAACCTACAAGCCAATCTGTAGAGCCATTGAGTTCTCGTCCAAATTTCCCGATGAAATCACAGATAAAACGCAACTTCAAAGGTTCTTAGGAAGCCTCAACTACATAGCAGACTTTATCCCTAATATTAGGAAAATTGTGAACCCCTTTATAAACGTCTCAGGAAAAATCCAGTCCCTTGGAGTCTAGAACAAATCAACACAGTCAAAAGAGTCAAGTCCATTGTTCAAAAACTCCCATGTCTAGGAATTCCAAATCCTGAATCATTCATGATAGTCGAAACCGACGCTTCCGATGAAGGGTACGGTGGTATTCTTAAACAACGAATTTCTTCAGAGTCTTCAGAACAATTAGTTCGTTTCACTTCCGGTATCTAGAATCCGGCTCAAAAGAATTATAGTACAGTCAAAAAAGAGATTTTGTCTATAGTACTATGTATTACAAAATTTCAAGATGATCTAATAAATAAAGAATTTTTATTAAGAGTTGATTGTAAATCAACTAAAGAAATTTTGCAAAAAGATGTTAAAAATCTTATTTCAAAACAGATTTTTGCTAGTTGGCAAGCTTTATTATCCAGCTTCGATTTTGAAATCGAATTTATAAAAGGCGAGCAAAATTCCTTACCTGATTTTCTAACCAGAGAATTCTTACAGGGAAAAAATGAGACTGCAAAAGGGTCCGTTCAGGGCCTCTCCTAAAAAGAAAAATAGGTATTCTGCTCTTGCAGAATTCCCACAACTACCACCAACGAGACCAATGTTACTACCACTGGTGAGACCACCTGTGAGATCACTGCTAGATATAATGGTTACCCCTCCGAGAGTACCCACTACTGATAAAACCTCTGCCATGACAGTTCTTGGATCTATCCCACAAAGAACAGGTCCATTTTAGCAGGCTTCCTCAAAAGCTTCCACCAGCCAGGCGGGAAAAACTCTGACTAGTGCTGATTACGAAATGAAGGTTCCAGAAACCTTCGCCCAAGCAGTCAATCCTCACATCCCTTCAAAAGTGGAAGATAAAAGACCTGTTTCCTCAGAAAAGGAAACGTTTGAGTTAATTGCAAAGGAACCAGTTAAAGTCTTAGCCCTAGATAAAGGCTATGAAAACCTTGACCTAGCAGACCTAATTCGTCCCTGTTACACAGACAGAAACTATGTTGATACCTGTGATCCCCTAAAAACAAGGAGATACTACGAATTAATTCTTACAGATACTAAGTCTGTTACTTTTGAACACACTCTCTATGATGAAAGAGATCCTACTAGTATTAGGATTTCAAAAATGACCATCAACAAAATCTTAAGCCCATTTGAATGGAATATGGATCATTTGCACACACCTATAGCTTTATCAGTCCAGTATAGGCCCCAAACCTATAATTTCAGAGATTACGTAGATGCCTGGTTTAACTTTCTCTACTTACGACCAAAGACCCATACCTGGTTCGTTAAATACAGTGAGCAAGCCCAAAAATCTATATTACCCAGATGGATCTACGACTGGTGGAAAATCTTTGGAGGAACAGAGCAAACAATGCCCCGTAGCTTCCACAAGTACTATGAGAGATTCCTAATAGAACACGAAATCTCTACCCTTCCTGACCACATAAAACTATGCAAATATTATTTTGCAAAACGAATCTCTTTTATAATTAACTGGTCATTCGAAATAGAACAGATTGACAAAGTCAAATATTTGGTAAAAATACCCAAAATCAAAGGATGGATTCCAGAAGTTAAAGAAACTAAGAAATCCAGACCGGCCCAGACAAACTCAACAACAGAATCGGGTAACTCAAAAAATGAGTTAAAAAAGAAACTACTCAGCATGCTTGCAAACATAGAATCAACGGATCCAACTCAAATACAGGCAATGCTAGATACAATCTCAAGTTCATCCTCTGCAGAAAGCAGACAAAACGGAGACATGGAAGACTTAGACGGGAAGATAGCTCTAGCCTATACTCAGTCTAATCACTAAACAGTATCTTGCCCTTTTCAGAAAAACAAAGGACGAAGAAAGCGACATCTGCCCTTCAGAAAAAGCAAGGGACAATTGCCTCTTCAAAAAAGCAAAGAACAAATGACCTTTCAAGACAAAGATCTGACAATCCATTATGGACGATCAAGATCAACTCAGCTATTTCTTAGAAGTCTATATAAAGCCTTCATATGTAATATAGAGGGCACACCGAAAATCGCCCTTCTCTTTTCATACATGTTTTCCCTTCCCTCTTTGTAAAATTTCCGTGTACCTCAGTTTCTTATGTTCTAAATAAAAGTAAGTTTCTTAAACTTGTCTTTATTTAGTTTAATTTCCGCATATTTTTTATCTGTACTTCGGATCCTTCAAACTGGTATCAAAGCCATGTTAACTAAATTCATGAGAGGCTAAACTCTGAATTGTCTTTAAGGTTTATTGAAATCTTGTTATCTGTTTCAAGCTATAGATCTTAATTGTTATATACTGTTCATTCCAGTATATGTTTATCGTTTATCTTTTCCCTATCTCTATAATCTTGTTATCTAGTGTGAAGTTCATAGTGTGAGGGTCTCTGAGAGAGAGTTAGCTGAACCTTATTAGTTGCCGTCAGTTGTCGTCGTCATTATAGGCCAGGAAGAGCCGCAGTTAGACAGGACACAACAGGACACAGCGAACACGTTCAACTTCCAATCCCAAGAAAACTTAGAACTAAGCTAACTTAAACAAGATAATATAGAAACGAAGAAGATAAACAATAAACGATATACTGCTAAGAACATTAGATAACTATTAAGAGAAACAGTACTGAAACAAGATAGCAGAGAAAGTAAATAAAAGAAACCTTAAGGACAATACCCCTCTCTTTAACTTCTAAAAACCCCAGAGCCTTTAGCTTTATAGAATCTTTAATGAAGCAACAACCTTCTTTTCAATATATTAGAAATATAAATAATGAAAGACGGAAACTCTTAAAAGAATTAAGAAAGGTAAACAGAAAAATAGAGTATGCTAAACACAACCTAAGAGTTTGTAAAACCCTTGCTTCAAATAAGAATATTAGCAAATTACCTCTATTAAACATAATAAGAGAAATTGATTATTATAACAACAATTTAGAAAATTGTGAATCACTAAAAAATACCTATCTTGACAATTTGGGTATGCTAAAAACCTGTATTAGCTGGTATACCTGTCAATATTAATATGAATAATTCAGAAAGAAATAATACTCTAAACATTGTTAATATTTCGGCAATAGCAAATATTGCCAAAATAGAAAATGATTTACAAAATTGGAGTATTCCTAGAGAATCCTTTAGCACTATATATCACACAGGCAAGTTTGATTTTATTAAAAGTTATAATATCAAAACTTGTGAATCAATGATCGCTATTAATAACTCAATCGAAACAATTAAGTTATTAGCAGCGCATGATATACAACAATATAGGAAAAAATATAATTTCCTACATATTGGACTAGTACAAGTAGCTGTCAAACCTTTATACAGATTAGGGTTAGACACGCCCCTTTGTCTCTTGTTAAGAGATGACAGATTATTAAATTTCGACGATTCATTATTAGGAGTCTTACAAAGTAACCTAGCTCAAGGCCCGGTCTACTTTAATTGTTATCCAAATTATTCGGTTGACATAAACGACCAGAATATTTTAGATACCTTGACTCTTAATATGAAAACAAAAAACATGAATAGTAAAATTAATACAAGAGAGATAGCTGTAATATACCGAGTATAATATAGGCTAATGAAAACTACTTTAGCCCCAAAGGCTAAAATTGAAAGTAATAAAGGAGTTACGATGCTAATGGAAGCAAACCAAGAGCATAGTAATACTTTCGTCCCTCGAATGATTCGATGGGATGAGATATTATCACGACCCAAAATCCCAACCCGGTCGTGATGGCGCCTCTCGTGGGGACAAGGCCAGCCAACAACAAAATAATACATCTCTTTATAATTACTTAGCAGGAATAAGTCTAATTCGCAGATAATATAATCACAAGTGCGAAGTAAACATGATAGAATAATGGAAACCATCCCGACTCAGCCCGAAATCGGGGTGTCACAAGCCACGAGCATCTAAAGATCTAAATACTAATACAAGACCAGCAATATACAGAATGGAATTTAGAATCAATGAAGAAATACGGTGTCGTGAACGCTGACGGTCACCTTGCTCAGCTACAATAGTATACCTTCAGTCCGCTAATAACCCGCTACCGGGTGAACAGTACCTGCAACTGCACGCGAGGTGCAGGGAGTAAAGTGAGTACTTCCAACTCAGTGGTAATAAGAGTAAATAATAACTGAGCGATAAGAAATCACATAAGAACACTTCATCATGCTATCTAAGACGGTACAACCCTTTTTAAAAACAGTAATTCCATGAAAATTCTTTATAAAATATTTGACTCAGTTTTAAACCTCTTTTGAAAATAATCTTTTTAATAGTTGCAAAATAATTCCAGCCATCAGTGTCACTATGCACAGAAACCCGCCCCTCGTAAAAGTAACTACAGTCCGAAGATAAGAAAATCCAGTAAATACACAAAGTAAGCTACAATCCGAATATACAGCAACATATGGAACTGAGCAGCTAAACACCAGTATAAATACAAATACATGAATGCAATGCAATGCATATGATGGTACATTCCAGTACCCACTGCGGCGTGCAGCCCGAGCCATCCATATTTATTTATCGTCGACGGCGCTCACTGGGGGTGTGTACAGACTCCGGAGGGGCTCCTACAGCCCAAGCGCAATATCTTGGTCAGTCATTGTTACCTGACCGGTCAGCCATTGTTACCTGACCAATTTATATCATACAGTGCCATTGTTACCACTGTTCAAGTATATCATCCAGTGTCATTGTTACCACTGTTTCAAGTATATCACACAGTGTCATTGTTACCACTGTTTCAAGTATATCACACAGTGTCATTGTTACCACTGTTTCAAGTATATCACACAGTGTCATTGTTACCACTGTTTCAAGTCACTTTATAATCAGTCCAGAAAATAATATAATAAGCCCCTTGGGCATTTACAAAACAGAAGTTCCCAGCCCGGAAATGCATTTAAAATATCATTTAAGTTTTCAAAACTTAGAAATACGACTGGGTTTGCAAAACAGCATTTAAAACCTTGGACTGAAGTTAGATGATATGCAAATCATGCTAAGCAGTAATATCAATCCTCGAAGGATTTTACAAGTCGGCACAAGGCCCCAAACATGGCAATCAGCCCAAATTATGATGATAACAAGTAATTTCAGTCAAATACGCAGTAAAATCAACAATCGGGATGGACCAAGTCACAATTCTCAACGGTGCTCTACCCCACGCTCATATTCGGCGTGCAAGTCACCTTAATACAGCACTATGATGTGCAAATCCGGGGTTTCAAACCCTCAAGATATCATTTACAAGTATTACTCACCTCGAACCGGTGAAATCTCTAGCCCGCGACGCCTTTGACCATTAAACCGGCCTCCATGCGCATCGAATCTAACCAAAATCAAAGCGAATACATCACAATATGCTAAGGGAACAATACCCAATCGAAAACAATCGAGAAATGTCGAAATTCACAAAACCCGAGCCCCGGGCCCACGTCTCGAAACTCAGAAATATTTACATCAATACGATCTTTATCTTGCCACGAGTCTATACATACCAAATTCACAAAAATCGGAGTCCATTTGACCCCTCAAATCACCATTTTAGAATTTCAATCTCAAGCCCTAATTTCTTATAATTTGGCTATGTTTTCATGGATTTTAAGGATGATTCTTCAATAAAATCATGTATTTAACTCATAAAACTTACCTCTAATCGATCTCAGTTGAAACTCCTTTCAATCCCCGTCCAAAAGCTCTCAAAAATGACTGAAAATGGTGCAAAAATGACCCAAAATTGGGTATAAACTCGTTGCCCAGATTTTTCGGAATTACTGTTCACCCACTGTTCACGCGCGGGTACTGTTCACTGCTGCAGAAAATACAGCAGCTTTTTAAGAAATTTGCAGCACAGCCATTTTTCACTAAAATGGCTATAACTCCATCATACGAACTCGGAATTATACGATTCTTTTTCCTTTGAGTCACAAATAATAATACGAACACAACCCTTCAATAGAAACTCAACTCGGAGCTCGTTTGCCTAGTTCAATACCCATTTCGCTCGTTAAACAATTAACTCACATTTCGCGTCAAAAACCCAAACGCGACTTGATGAAATTAAACCAAAATTTCCAGATCAGTCCTATAAATCATGATTTAAATTCTGGAAGTCTCGAAATCAAATTTGGATCTCTAGAACTAAAAATGAACCTTTAGATCATTACATTTATGCTCAAAACGGCAAAAATCTTCCAAAAATGACACGTTGGGCATCCGAAACACACCCGAGGCCCCTGGGACCCCGACCAATAACACCAACCAGTCCCAAAATACATTACGGACTTTTTCGAGGCCTCAAATCACATCGAACAACGCTAAAATCATGAATCAACCTCCTATCCAAGCTTTATGAACTTTAGAACTTCCAACTTCTATTTCCGATGCCGAAACCTATCAAATCACGTCTGACTGACTTCAAATTTTGCACACAAGTCCAAAATGAAATAACAAAGCTACAGCAACTCTCGGAATTCCATTCCGACTCCCGGATCAAAATTTCACCTATCAACCGAAAATCGCCAAAATACTAACTTCACAAAAATAGGCTAACTTCTTCACCGGACCTCCAAAATTACTTTCGATTGCGCTCCTAAGCCTTAAATCATCACCCGGAGCTAACCGAATCATCGGAATTCAATTCCGAGCCTTCTAACTCACAAGTCAACATCCGGTTGACTTTTCCAACTTAAGCCTTCTTAAAAGAGACTAAGTGTCTCATTTCTTATCAAAATCATTCCAAATCAATTCTAACGCACCCCATACCGGTAATGAAACATAAGAAAGCAGAAAATGGGAAGAACGGGGTAGTAACTCATGAGACGACGGGTCGGGTCCTCACATATATTATCCAAAGATGAATGGCGCTTTGAAGCCATAACTCAACCTAAATATGAACAAGAAAGTTCGCATATCGAATAAGTAATTCAACACCCAACAGGTGTAGTAGACTTAAAAATTTTAAGATCTAACTCAATAAGCGAAGCTTCTTCCAGTAGAAGAATGTCCTTCAGTGGACCTTCTTCTTCTAAACCACTGGAGGCAAAGTATAAAAGCAACATAAGCGATAAAAGTGAGGAAGAATTAATTGAAGAACTTGATAGAAAAATAAAAAGGAGTAGATTTTAATAAAACTGTTCCTAAAGTAATTTATCAAAAAGGTCCTTTTATTCATAAAAGCTCGTCCGCAGAAACAATAGATCGACTTGGAGCTCTTAAATACGAAAATAACTTCAAAACAGATTGGAAAAGTCTAAATTATCAATGGGAACACCCTGATAACAACACTAAAAGAAAATGGTATGTAAATGCCTATTCTTTAGATCAAAGAAAGTCTTTCAGAAATAAATGGATTAAAGATCTAAAAAGACTTAAATGTGATATAGAATTCTTTAGATGGTTCGAATTAACGGGACAGATTCCAAATCAAAAGGAATCTTTACAAATGATTATTAACAAATGGTATACTAAAAATAAAGGTACAATAGAAGCCACTATTCCACCTTTAGATGAAATAGTAATACCAGTTCAAAGTGAGGTCATAACAGCTTTCCCTTCAAAAGAGAAAGCATTCACCTCGATAAAGAACCAATAAATAAAGATTTGAACAAAATAATTGTTCAAAATAACTACACGAACAATCTTTTACATGTTGTAGCCAATCAATTAAAAGACACTAACAGAATAGGGATCCCAACGAAATCAACAGTAGCACCTACTATAGAAACACATCCTACTATCAGAATTCCTGAATTTTCAAAAGAAAAGTTCCCGCAATTAAAAGATAAATTTGATTTTACAAATGAACTTCTAGAAAAAATAGAAGAACAAATTAAACCAAAACTGAGTGTATCAAAAATCCATACAGAACAAGCTAGTAGTAGTAGAGACAAAACAATAGAGCTACATAAATTACAACAACAATTAACTTTATTAAATAAAACGTATGAAACTATTTTAAAGGATGAAACCATCCCTGACAGAGAAGCAAAGTTAATAATAATAGAGAAAGCTTCTAACGAATGCTCGGACTCTATTAATAAAAAAAACCTCTAGTTACATTAAGAACTATCTATGCTAATACTCCTGAAGTAAGTAGAATAATGGGAAATCCTCGACATCCAAATAAAAAATATTATTATGGGAGACCAACATTCCAAGATGTTCTGTTTGAGGAAGACATCTATCTATCTTACTCCAGTCATGACGGAACTGGAATTACCGAATGCAATATTGATGGCCTAGCCGAAGGCCAAATCTAAAAAAAACTCCACGAAATAGGAATTGTGGTAACAGCCTACAAAATGAAAAATGTGTCAGATAAACACGCTGCAACCTTAGTAATATCAGGATTTACCGGTACATTAAAAAATTGGTGGGATAATTACCTTTCCGAAGACAACAGGAATCACATTCTTAATGCTACGACCATAACAACTGTAGTAAAAACTGAAAATAATGCTCAGACAACCGAACAAGTAGCTAAAGAAGATGCTACAGCAACCTTAATCTACTGCATAGCCAAACATTTTATTGGTGAACCAAAACTATTCCAAGATAGAAGTCTCGAACTTCTTAATAATCTTAGCTGCCCAAAATTAACGGATTTTAGATGGTATAAAGATATGTTTATAGAAAAAGTAATTGTTAGAGAAGACTGTAATAGACCTTTCTGGAAAGAAAGATTCATTAGTGGATTACCCACGCTATTTGCCGAAAAAGTAAGAAATAAAATTAAAGATATATTTAATGGTTCAATTCCATATGATAATCTAACGTATGGAGATTTAATAAGCTTCATTAATGTTACAGGTTTAGACCTATGTACAGACCTTAAACTAAAAAGCCTTATTAAAAAAGACAGGCTACAATCCAAAGCTGAAATTGGTAGTTTCTGCCAAGACTTCGGTTATAAAATAATTGCAGCTCCTTCAAAAAGAGCATCAAAGAAAAACAAACATAAATTTTCTGATAAACCTGGAAGACGCCATAGGCGTAAAGAAAAGAAAGAAGGCAAAACTTTTGAAAAGAAAAGGTTTAAAAGAAAGAAAAATTATGGTGAAAAATGCTGGTCATGTGGAAAAAAAAGGCATAGAGCCAGTGACTGTAAGGTCACGAAAAAGAAAAGGAATAAAGTTAATTCTTTAGAAATTGACGAAAATACTAAAGAAAAACTTTACGCTATTCTAGATGATAATGATAACAGTTCATCGTCTTCATTATCCTCATCCACTGATAGTTATTCGGACAGTGACAATGAACTTATCAATGTCGCGTATGATTCAGACAGTAACAGCTCAATAGAAGACAGTTGTAACTGTACTGGAGCAATTTGCGTGTGTAGTCAAAACTCACTTAGAGTAATATCGGAAGACTCCAAGGAAGTCTTATTCGACATCATCGAACATATTGACAACGATGACTTAAAGAAAAAATATCTAAATGAATTAAAAAACATTATGGTTAAACAAAAGGGAAATCGACCACAAATAGAACCTTTTTATATGAAAAAGGTAATGGATAGATTTTCTGTTAAAACATAAGAACCCACTACCGTCCAACATCTTCAGACTGAACTTAAATCAGTAAAAGAAGAATTAAAAGATATTAATCTTTGACTTAATAAAATCAAAATGGAAAATATTACTGATAAAATATTATCCCAAGTGAATAAAGGGAAAACGATTGATCAAGAATTCTTCAACGAAGAAGAAGAAGATGACAACACTTCAAAGTCTGCTACGTAGTTGAGGCAAGAAGAAGAAGATGACAACACTTCAAAGTCTTCTTCGTTGAAGAATTCTTGATTAATCGTTTTCCCTTTATTCACTTGGGATAATATTTTATCAGTAATATTTTCCATTTTGATTTTATTAAGTCTAAGCTTAATATCTTTTAATTCTTCTTTTACTGATTTAAGTTCAGTCTGAAGATGTTGGATGGTAGTGGGTTCTTTTGTTTTAACAGAAAATCTATCCATTACCTTTTTCATATCAAAAGGTTCTATTTGTGGTCGATTTCCCTTTTGTTTAACCATAATGTTTTTAATTCAATTAGATATTTTTTCTTTAAGTCATCGTTATCAATATGTTCGATGATGTCGAATAAGACTTCCTTGGAGTCTTCCGATATTACTCTAAGTGAGTTTTGTCTACACACGCAAATTGCTCCACTACAGTTACAACTGTCTTCTATTGAGTTGTTACTGTCTGAATCATACGCGACATTGATAAGTTCATTGTTACTGTCCAAATAACTATCAATGGATGAGGATGATGAAGACGATGAACTGTTATCATTATCTTCTAGAATAGTGTAAAGTTTTTCTTTAGTATTTTCGTTAATTTCTAAAGAATTAACTTTATTCCTTTTCTTTTTCGTGACCTTACAGTCACTGGCTCTATGTCCTGTTTTTCCACATGACCAGCATTTATCACCATAATATTTCTTTCTTTTAAACCTTTTCTTTTCAAAAGTTTTGCCTTCTTTCTTTTCTTTACGCCTATGGCGTCTTCTAGGTTTATCAGAAAATTTATGTTTGTTTTTCTTTGATGCTCTTTTTGAAGGAGCTGCAATTGTTTTATAACCGAAGTCTTGGCAGAAACTACCAAGTTCAGCTTTGGATTGTAGCCTGTCTTTTTTAATAAGGCTTTTTAGTTTAAAGTCTGTACATAGGTCTAAACCTATAACATTAATGAAGCTTATTAAATCTCCATACGTTAGATTATCATATGGAATTGAACCATTAAATCTATCTTTAATTTTATTTCTTACCTTTTCGGCAAATAGCCTGGGTAATCCACTAATGAATCTTTCTTTCCAGAAAGGTCTATTACAGTCTTCTCTAACCATTACTTTTTCTATAAACATATCTTTATACCATCTAAAATCCGTTAATTTTGGGCAGCTAAGATTATTAAGAAGTTCGAGACTTCTATCTTGGAATAGTTTTGGTTCACCAATAAAATGTTTGGCTATGCAGTAGATTAAGGTTGTTGTAGCATCTTCTTTAGCTACTTGTTCGGTTGTCTGAGCATTATTTTCAATTTTTACTACAGTTGTTATGGTCGTAGCATTAAGAATGTGATTCCTGTTGTCTTCGAAAAGGTAATTATCCCACCAATTTTTTAATGAACCGGTAAATCCTGATATTACTAAGGTTGCAGCGTGTTTATCTGACGCATTTTTCATTTTGTAGGCTGTTACCGCAATTCCTATTTCGTGGAGTTTTTTGTAGATTTGGCCTTCGGCTAGGCCATCAATATTCCATTCGGTAATTCCAGTTCCGCCATGACTGGAGTAAAATAGATAGACGCCTTCCTCAAACTGAACATCTGGGAATGTTTATCTCCCATAATAATTTTTTTAGTTGGATGTCGAGGATTTCCCATTATTCTACTTACTTCAGCAGTATTAGCATAGATAGTTTTTAATGTAACTAGAGGTTTTTTTTATTAATAGAGTCCGAGCATTCATTAGAAGCTTTCTATATTATTATTAACTTTGCTTCTCTGTCAGGGATGGTTTCATCCTTTAAAATAGTTTCATACGTTTTATTTAATAAAGTTAATTGTTGTTGTAATTTATGTAGCTCTATTGTTTTGTTTCTACTACTACTAGCTTGTTCTGTATGGATTTTTGATACACTCAGTTTTGTTTTAAGTTATTCTTCTATTTTTTCTAGAAGTTCATTTGTAAAATCAAATTTATCTTTTAATTGCGGGAACTTTTCTTTTGAAAATTCAGGAATTCTGATAGTAGGATGTGTTTCTATAGTAGGTGCTACTGTTGATTTCGTTGGGATCCCTATTCTGTTAGTGTTTTTAATTGATTGGCTACAACATGTAAAAGATTGTTCGTGTAGTTATTTTGAACAATTATTTTGTTCAAATCTTTATTTATTGGTTCTTTATCGAGGTGAATGCTTTCTCTTTTGAAGGGAAAAGCTGTTATGACCTCACTTTGAACTGGTATTACTATTTCATCTAAAGGTGGAATAGTGGCTTCTATTGTACCTTTATTTTTAGTATACCATTTGTTAATAATCATTTGTAAAGATTCTTTTTGATTTGGAATCTGCCCCGTTAATTCGAACCATCTAAAGAATTCTATATCACATTTAAGTCTTTTTAGATCTTTAATCCATTTATTTCTGAAAGACTTTCTTTGATCTAAAGAATAAGCATTTACATATCATTTTCTTTTAATGTTGTTATCAGGGTGTTCCCACTGATAATTTAGACTTTTCCAATCTATTTTGAAGTTATTTTCTTCTTTAAGAGTTCCAAGTCTATCTATTGTTTCTGCGGATGAGCTTTTATGAATAAAAGGACCTTTTTGATGTAATTAGGAACAGTTTTATTAAAATCTACTCCTTTTATTTTTCTATCAAGTTCTTCAATTAATTCTTCCTCGCTTTTATCGCTTATGTTGCTTTTATACTTTCCCTCCGGGGGTTTAGAAGAAGAAGGTCCACTGAAGGACATTCTTCTACTGGAAGAAGCTTCGCTTATTGAGTTAGATCTTAAAAATTTTAAGTCTACTGCACATGTTGGGTGTTGAATTACTTGTTCGATATGTGAACTTTCTTGTTCATATTTAGGTTGAGTTATGGCTTCAAAGCGCCATTCATCTTTGGATAATATCTCATCCCATCGAATCATTCGAGGGACGAAACTATTACTATGCTCTTGGTTTGCTTCCATTAGCATCGTAACTCCATTATTACTTTCAATTCTAGCCTTTGGGGCTAAAGTAGTTTTCATTAGCCTATAGTATGCTCGGTATATTACAGCTATCTCTCTTGTATTAATTTTACTATTCATGTTTTTTGTTTTAATATTAAGAGTCAAGGTATCTAAAATATTCTGGTCGTTTATGTCAACCGAATAATTTGGATAACAATTAAAGTAGACCGGGCCTTGAGCTAGGTTACTTTGTAAGACTCCTAATAATGAACCGTCGAAATTTAATAATCTGTCATCTCTTAACAAGAGACAAAGGGGCGTGTCTAACCCTAATCTGTATAAAGGTTTGACAGCTACTTGTACTAGTCCAATATGTAGGAAATTATATTTTTCCTATATTGTTGTATATCATGCGCTGCTAATAACTTAATTGTTTCGATTGAGTTATTAATAGCGATCGTTGATTCACAAGTTTTGATATTATAACTTTTAATAAAATCAAACTTGCCCCTAATCTGTCAAACCTTTATACAGATTAGGGTTAGACACGCCCCTTTGTCTCTTGTTAAGAGATGACAGATTATTAAATTTCGACGATTCATTATTAGGAGTCTTACAAAGTAACCTAGCTCAAGGCCCAGTCTACTTTAATTGTTATCCAAATTATTCGGTTGACATAAACGACCAGAATATTTTAGATACCTTGACTCTTAATATTAAAACAAAAAACATGAATAGTAAAATTAATACAAGAGAGATAGCTGTAATATACCGAGTATACTATAGGCTAATGAAAACTACTTTAGCCCCAAAGGCTAAAATTGAAAGTAATAAAGGAGTTACGATGCTAATGGAAGCAAACCAAGAGCATAGTAATACTTTCGTCCCTCGAATGATTCGATGGGATGAGATATTATCCAAAGATGAATGGCGCTTTGAAGCCATAACTCAACCTAAATATGAACAAGAAAGTTCGCATATCGAACAAGTAATTCAACGCCCAACAGGTGCAGTAGACTTAAAATTTTTAAGATCTAACTCAATAAGCGAAGCTTCTTCCAGTAGAAGAATGTCCTTCAGTGGACCTTCTTCTTCTAAACCCCCGGAGGGAAAGTATAAAAGCAACATAAGCGATAAAAGCGAGGAAGAATTAATTGAAGAACTTGATAGAAAAATAAAAGGAGTAGATTTTAATAAAACTGTTCCTAAAGTAATTTATCAAAAAGGTCCTTTTATTCATAAAAGCTCATCCGCAGAAACAATAGATAGACTTGGAACTCTTAAAGAAGAAAATAACTTCAAAATAGATTGGAAAAGTCTAAATTATCAAGTGGGAACACCCTGATAACAACATTAAAAGAAAATGGTATGTAAATGCCTATTCTTTAGATCAAAGAAAGTCTTTCAGAAATAAATGGATTAAAGATCTAAAAAGACTTAAATGTGATATAGAATTCTTTAGATGGTTCGAATTAACGGGGCAGATTCCAAATCAAAAGGAATCTTTACAAATGATTATTAACAAATGGTATACTAAAAATAAAGGTACAATAGAAGCCACTATTCCACCTTTAGATGAAATAGTAATACCAGTTCAAAGTGAGGTCATAACAGCTTCCCCATTCAAAAGAGAAAGCATTCACCTCGATAAAGAACCAATAAATAAAGATTTGAACAAAATAATTGTTCAAAATAACTACACGAACAATCTTTTACATGTTGTAGCCAATCAATTAAAAGACACTAACAGAATAGGGATCCCAACAAAATCAACAGTAGCACCTACTATAGAACACATCCTACTATCAGAATTCCTGAATTTTCAAAAGAAAAGTTCCCGCAATTAAATGATAAATTTGATTTTACAAATGAACTCCTAGAAAAAATAGAAGAACAACTTAAAACAAAACTGAGTGTATCAAAAATCCATACAGAACAAGCTAGTAGTAGCAGAGACAAAACAATAGAGCTACATAAATTACAACAACAATTAACTTCATTAAATAAAACGTATGAAACTATTTTAAAGGATGAAACCATCCCTGACAGAGAAGCAAAGTTAATAATAATAGAGAAAGCTTCTAACGAATGCTCGGACTCTATTAAAAAATTAAAACCTCTAGTTACATTAAAAACTATCTCTGCTAATACTCCTGAAGTAAGTAGAATAATGGGAAATCCTCGACATCCAAATAAAAAAATTATTATGGGAGACCAACATTCCCAGATGTTCAGTTTGAGGAAGACGTCTATCTATCTTACTCCATTCATGACGGAACTGGAATTACCGAATGGAATATTGATGGCCTAGCCGAAGGCCTGTAACGACCCGATCGGTCGTTTTGAGCTCCGGCGCGTCATTCAGCAGTTTGAGGTCATGAGCAGCTTCATCTCAGGTATATTGACTTGAGTGTATGGTCAGAATTAAAATTCAGGAAGTTTGGAGTCAAATCTAAATGGAAATTCTCATTTTGAAAGCTTAAAATTGAAGAAATGAACTAGGATTGGAATTTTGAGTAAAAGACCTCGGAATTGGGATCCGAAGGTTCCAGCAGGTTCGTATGATGATTATGTACTTGGGCGTATGCCCGGATCGGGTTTTGGATAACCCGGGAGCGTTTTGGCGCCTATTGTGGAAGATAGCATTTTCGAAGAAATTGCATCAGTTTGGCTTAAAATGCATTTCAGTGTTATTGATGTCCGTTTGGAATTCCGAGACTGGGAGTAGCTCCGTATGGTGATTCTGGATTTGGGAGCGCGATCGAAAGTGAATTCGGAGATCCGTAGGTCATTTTGGAGCCGTTTGGCTAGATATAAAAAATTTGAAGGTTTTTGAGAAAATTCGACCAGAAGTGGAAATTTTGATATCGAGGTCGGAATGGGATTCTGAAAGTTGGGGCAAGTCCGTAATTTCGAATGTGACTTGTGTGCAAAATTTGAAGTCATTCCTTAATGATTTTGGTAAGGTTTGAGACACTTAGTCTCTTTTAAGGAAGCTTAAGTTGGAAAAGTCAACCGGATATTGACTTATGTGTTAGAGCACTCGAAATGCGAATTTTATGGTTCGGATAGCTTTGTTAGGTGATTTGGGACTTAGGAGTGTGTCCGGAATATTTTTGTGATGACCGGTGTAGAATTAAGCTTGAATCGGCAAAGTTAGTATTTTGGCGAATTCTGGTTGATAGGTAAGATTTTGATCTGAGGCTCGGAATGGAATTCCGAGAGTTGCTGTAGCTTCGTTATGTCATTTTGGACTTGTCTGCAAAATTTGAAATCATTCGTACTAGTTTTGACATGTTTCGACATCGGATGTGAAAATTTGAAGTTTCAAAGTTCATAGGCTTGAATCCGTGGTGAATTTAGTATTTTTGCGTTGTTTTTGGTGATTCAAAGGAACAACTAAGTTTGTGTCATATTATGGGACTTAATAGTATACTTTGTTGGGATCCCATGAGGCTCGGACAAATTTTGGAAGAGTTTTTGGAAGATTTTTGTCGTTTTGAGCATAAATGTAATGATCTAAAGGTTCATTTTTAGTTCTAGAGATCCAAATTTGATTCCGAGACTTCAGCAATTTTGATAATGAATTATAGGACTGATCTGAAAATTTTGGTCTAATTTCATTGAGTCGGGATTAGGTTTTTGACGCGAAACATGAGTAATTGTTTAACGAGCGAAATGGATATCGCACTGGGCAAATGAGCTCCGAATTGAGTTTCGATTGAAGGGTTGTGTTCGTATTATTATTTGTGACTCATAGGAACAAGAATCGTCTAATTCCGAGTTCGTATGATGGAGTTAGAGCCATTTTAGTGAAAAATGGCTGTGCTGCAATTTAAATTGGCTGCTGGTGCATTTTTTTAGCAGCAGTGAACAGTAACCCGCGCGTGAACAGTACCGCGCAGGTGAACAGTAATTGTGAAAAATCTGTGCAATGAGTTTATATCCGATTTTGGGTCATTTTTCCACCATTTTCAGTCATTTTGAGAGCTTTTGGACGGGGATTGAAGGGAGTTTCAACTGAGATCGATTAGAGGTAAGTTTTATGAGTTAAATACATGATTTTATTGAAGAATCATCCTCGAAATCCATGAAAACATAGTCAAATTATAAAAAAATTAGAGTTTGAGATTGAAATTCTAAAATGAAGATTTGAGGGGTCATTTGAACTCCGATTTTGGTAAATTTTATATGTACGGACTCGTGGCGAGACGAGGAATCCGGTGATGTGACTTTTGTAATTTTTCGAGAAGTGGGCCCGGGGCTCGGGTTTTGCAAATTTCGTGATTTTCGATATTTTTCGAGTCTTTTCGATTGAGTTATATTCCCTAAGCCTATTGTAATATATTCCTTGTGGTATTGGCAAGATTCGACGTGCGAGGAAGTCGATTCGAAAGGAAAGGGCATCGCGGAGTAGACTTTTGGCCGTCTTGAGGTGAGTAATAGATGTAAATGCTGTTCTGAGGGTTTGAAACCCCGGACTTTCACATTGTAACGCTATATTGAGGCGTGACACGCACTCCATGGCGAGTACGGGGTCGGATACTATTGGGGATTGTGACTTGGTCCATCCAGTGTGATGTTTATACTATACTGGTGATTGATACACATACTTCATTGATATTACGGGGCTTAATGCCATGTTTGGGTCCTTGTGCCGATTTGTAAAATCCTTCGAGGATTGATATTACTGTTTAGCATGATTTGCATATCATTTACTTTCAGTTCAAGGTTTTAAATGTTGTTTTGCAAACTCAGCCATAATTCTAAGTGTTGAAAACTTAAATGATATTTTTAAATGTATTCCAGGCTGGGAACTTCTGTTTTGTAAATGCCCAAAGGGGCTTATTATATTATTTTCTGGACTGATTATAAAGTGACTTGAAACAGTGGTAACAATGACACTGTGTGATATACTTGAAATAGTGGTAACAATGATACTGTGTGATATACTTGAAATAGTGGTAACAATGACACTGGATGATATACTTGAACAGTGGTAACAATGGCACTGTATAATATAAACTGGTCAGGTAACAATGGCTGACCGGTCAGGTAACAATGACTGACCAAGATATTGCGCTTGGGCTGTAGGAGCCCCTCCGGAGTCTGTGCACACCCCCAGTGAGCGTCGTCGACGATAAATAAATATGGATGGCTCGGGCTGCACGCCGCAGTGGGTACTGGAATGTACCATCATATGCATTGCATTGCATTCATGTATTTCTATTTATATTGTTGTTTAGATGCTCAGTTCCATATGTTGCTTCTTCTTCTACTGCGCCATCAGTGGACCTTCTTCTTCTAAACCCCCGGAGGGAAAGTATAAAAGCAACATAAGCGATAAAAGCGAGGAAGAATTATTGAAGAACTTGATAGAAAAATAAAAGGAGTAGATTTTAATAAAACTGTTCCTAAAGTAATTTATCAAAAAGGTCCTTTTATTCATAAAAGCTCATCCACAGAAACAATAGATAGACTTGGAACTCTTAAAGAAGAAAATAACTTCAAAATAGATTGGAAAAGTCTAAATTATCAGTGGGAACACCCTGATAACAACATTAAAAGAAAATGGTATATAAATGCCTATTCTTTAGATCAAAGAAAGTCTTTCAGAAATAAATGGATTAAAGATCTAAAAAGACTTAAATGTGATATAGAATTCTTTAGATGGTTCGAATTAACGGGGCAGATTCCAAATCAAAAGGAATATTTACAAATGGTATACTAAAAATAAAGGTACAATAGAAGCCGCTATTCCACCTTTAGATGAAATAGTAATACCAGTTCAAAGTGAGGTCATAACAGCTTCCCCTTTCAAAAGAGAAAGCATTCACCTCGATAAAGAATCAATAAATAAAGATTTGAACAAAATAATTGTTCAAAATAACTACACAAATAATCTTTTGCATGTTGTAGCCAATCAATTAAAAGACACTAACAGAATAGGGATCCCAACAAAATCAACAGTAGCACCTACTATAGAAACACATTATCACGACCCAAAATCCCAACCCGGTCGTGATGGCCCCTCTCGTGAGGACAAGGCCAACCAATCCACAAAACAGTACATTTCTTTATAATTACTTAGCAGGAATAAGTCTAAATCATGGGCAATATAATCATAAATGCGAAATAAACGTGATAGAACAAAGAAAAACATTCCAACTCAGCCCGAAATCGGGGTGTCACAAGTCATGAGGTACTACAGAGTTTACTAATATTTACAAAGTCTGGAATTATCATAAATAACAAGTATAAGGGAAAAAACGGGGTTGCGGACGTCAACAGCTACCTCGTTACTCCTAGTCACCGCCTGGTCTGGAAAGAATCAGCGCTCAGGAGCGAACTCAGCTCTGCCTGTATCTGCACACAAGGTGCAGGGAGTAAAGTGAGTACTCCGACCCAGTGAGTAATAAAAGTAACTACAGTCCGAAGATAAGAAAACCCAGTAAATACACAAAGTAAGCTAAAATCCAAATATGCAGCAACATATGGAACTGAGCATCTAAACAACAATATAGATACAAATACATGAATACAATGCAATGCATATGATGGTACATTCCCGTATCCACTGCGGTGTGCAGCCCGAGCCATCCCTATTTATTTATCGTCGACGGCGCTCATTGGGGGTGTGTACAGACTCCGTAGGGGCTCCTACAGCCCAAGCGCAATATCTTGGTCAGTCATTGTTACCTGACCGGTCAGCCATTGTTACCTGACCAATTTATCATACAGTGCCATTGTTACCACTGTTCAAGTATATCATCCAGTGTTATTGTTACCACTATTTCAAGTATATCACACAGTGTCATTGTTACCACTGTGTCAAGTATATCACACAGTGTCATTGTTACCACTGTTTCAAGTCACTTTATAATCAGTCCAGAAAATAATACAATAAGCCCCTTTGGGCATTTACAAATCAGAAGTTCCCAGCCCGGAATACATTTAAAATATCATTTAAGTTTTCAACACTTAGAATTATGGTTGAGTTTGCAAAACAGCATTTAAAACCTTGGACTAAAATTAAATGATATGCAAATCATGCTAAGCAGTAGTATCAATCCTCGAAGGATTTTACAAATCGGCACAAGGCCCCAAACATGGCATCAAGCCCCGTAATATCAATGAAGTATGTGTATCAATCACCAATATAGTATAAACATCCCACGGGATGGACCAAGTCACAATCCCCAATAGTATCCGACCCCGCACTCGCCATGGAGTGTGTGTCACGCCTCAATATAGCGTTACGATGTGAAAGTCCGGGGTTTCAAACCCTCAGAACAGCATTTACATCTATTACTCACCTCTAGCTCGTTATGCCCTTGCCTCTCTAATTGGCCTCCTCGTGTGACGAATCTGCCAAAAATCACACAAACCTCGATGAAGTTCGATTTCTAAAAGATGGGGTTTTAACCATACATATCTGAAATTCGCCCCTTAATGATACTATAATGATCCCATACAGTTATGTAACTTCAATCTACAATATAACACTCAATATGGCCAATATTAGTACTAGATCCCATAAATTATGCCATTTAGGCATATTATCAAACATCTTGTAGGTATAAATATTTACACCTCTTAACTATAGCATTGGTTCCTCCAACTATCACCATTAACCAACAATTCATCACACTATTATTCTTTAACAATTTATACTCCTAACATCACATGTGTGATCAACCATTCACACCCAAACCAACAAAAATTCCATCAAATAAACACCTCTAAATCCCTACCATGTTCATGTATTTAAATAGGGAATTTATGGCTTCCAACCACCATACAATAAGTTGTAATACTTGACTCATACTCATATTTCCATAATATATCCATATATGTGAGTCTAAGGTGTAGGATTTACCTTTTGGAAGAAATCTTGCAAAACCCTTCTTTGAGTTCTTGAAGGAATTTCTTGAAAATCTAAGGATTTTTAAGATCAATCCATGTTAATATAAGTGTTTGGGAGTAGTAATCAACTCAAAATACTCCAAAAATCTTACCTTAGGAGTGCAATTGGGTGCCTTGGTTGAATTGGGGGTGTTGGGGAAGCCCTAGGCTTGAGAATGACTCAATTCCTCTCATTTCCGGTCTTTAGAGTACTTAAAAACCTTCAGTCGCGTAGTTCGCGCATTGTCGCGCGTTTGTTCGCGCGTTTTGCTGAGCATTAAGCCTCAGACGCGCGAAATGCGCGACTTCGCGCGATACTTCGCGCGCTCTGACACCTGACCAGTGAAATAGTCATCACTTCCTGTATACACTTCCAAATGACGAACAGTTTGTTGCGTTGGAAACTAGACTCAAAGGGCTTTAATTTAATAGGTTGTAGCTCACACAACTCCTTATATAACGAGAGATATTATCGTTCAAAGTGAGGCCTTGTGCGCACTCATTTACAACTTTCGTCTATTATGAAATTTCCAACTTCAAAAGTTCCCGTTAGCCATCCGAAATCATCCCGAGGTCCTCGGGACCTCAACCAAAAATACCAATACATCTTATAATATTATTCAAACTTGTTCCAATTATCAAAACACCTCGACTAATACCAAAATTATCGAATTACACCGAATTCAAGTCTAAGTTCCTTTAAAACTTCCAAAACGCGCTTTCGATCAAAACTCGACAAAAATATGTCCGAATGACTTGAAATTTTGCACACATATCCAAAATGGCATAACGAAGCTACAGAAATTCTCGGAATTCCATTCCGACCGTCGGATCAAATTTCACCTATCAACCGGAAATCGCCAAAATACTAACTTCGCCAAAATGAGCTAATTTCTTCACCGGACCTCCAAAATTAATTCTGATTGCGCTCCTAGGCCTTAAATCATCCCCCGAAACTAACCGAATCATCGGAATTCAATTCCGAGCCCTTTAACTCACAAGTCAACGTCCGGTTGACTTTCCAAACTAATTCTTCCTTAAAGAGACTAATTGTCTCATTTCATACCAAACTCGATCCGAGTTGACTCAAATTCACCAAGCACACATATTGAAACATGAATAAGCATTTAACGGGGAATACAAGACGAAAATACAGGAAACAATGGTTCGTGTCGTTACATTCTCCCCAACTAAAACCAACGTTCGTCCTTGAACGTGCCCAGACTTGTTCCAAAAGCCCAACAATTGCTGAATAACCTTACTATGTATAAATCCGGGGATGAACTCACGTCATCCTATCTCACGTAGGTCTGATAATACAATAAAACTGAAATTTCATAGCCATTTAGAGCATAAACCGTAGACCCACATTGTATTTTCTGAAGTCATACCCAGAATTAACATGAACCAGCTGTAATAACCCACAATCCAACACTCGGAACGATAGTCTCTATTCACAGCAGTTGCCCACAATACCCAAATACCGATAGGAAACCTCTTGTTAGCTAAAGTCTTATTCCAACACATTCATATACTGCCAACTATAAATAAAACACGCGATAAAACGTAACCATTTCTCATATCAACCATTTATAAAGTCATTTCCTCTTTTACTAATATCGCAACAGATCTCCAAGCCGAACCTCGATATTATCCTCCTAAAAAGCCGGAATTGATTTTTGTTCGCATTCATCACTGCCCCTAATGATCACCTCGAATCCAACACACCACTCTGGTGTTAAACACCCCAATACATGTCTAAGCCACAACTTGCATAATACCCGCACCCATAACAAACAGTCTGAACATACTCAAATCATGAATATGACTCAACTGAGAGAGTTGTACCTCAAACTCTAGTACTGCCATAACACAAGGCTAAGACCCGGTCTCACATCATAGAAATAGGACACACAATTTGACCAGCAAGGTCATGTTTCCACACATCTTTGCTGCAACGCGCGATCTTATCCAAATACTACTCCACATGAAACACCTCAAGTCACAATGCTTGAAATCGACAACCATGCTCAATTTATGGCTGGAGACAGAGCAAATCGTTACACCTACGGTGATACAAATAACACCTACTATGCACACCTGATAGAACAAAATCCAACTCACCTCGCCACTCAACCCGTGGCATTCTCGGCATAGCCCATGGCACAATAGTTCAGAATTGCCTAACGCCAAGACAACCAGTCTAAATTCTGACATCACATACAAAATCTAACATACCAGCAAGTAAAGATCTACTCGAACCTCCAAATTTTGATAGCCGTTAAATAGTACCGACGCACACGATCCACAACCACAATATATCCTGTACATGAGAACTCCCAGTCTCCAACTCCATGTAGCACACGCATCATCATACCTTACCCCAATACTATTGAAGTGCCATCAACTTAATCACATTGGCCTTTTTCTGAAACATGTAACCTCTACAAATCACTATGATTAGAAGTAAAAGTTCCTTAATCATCTGAAAATCATTCACCCTAATCATCTGAAGCTCATTTCTCTAATCACCCAAAGTTGCATGTACTGCCTAAGAATGTTATGAATTTCCATTCAGGACTGAACCATGACCTTACACACGCAATTCTCAATCCTTCACAACATATCGCATATACCATATCATCCTAAGGTAACATGAGGACTTCACCTCCCCTTCCAAACCAGGAATGTTTACGTACTCAATTAGTCAAGAACTTTCATTGATCCCCTCTAGAAGAAGAACCATTACATATCCCATGCTCTGCATGACACATATAGGTCTTGTTCAAATTCTTACAATACCGACACGACGGATAAAATCTGTATAAATTCATAACACTGTCGAATCAATAATTCATTGGGTTTATACTTCTGGCAAAAACTATCACCTCATTCTGAACCAGACAATAGTCTTAGCCCCTTAATTTACTTTATATACTCAGATCGCACTGATCTCGAATTCAATGATCTTGTCTCACCCATTACGAACTGCCCAGACAATAAGCCACCTCAGATATAATCAAAAGCTGCATATGATGCCCCAATATGCCAATAGGATACTAATTCAAACGTGTCACAAAAGGAAAACGAATTCTGGAAGGAATTACTAATCCCAACTCTGGAAGCATCACACTATACCGTGTATGAACCTATAGCTGATGGTAACACCAACACTGGAGCTGTGGTCAGAAGTGCTTTGAGCTTCTAAAAGCTCTCCTCACACTCGCCGGACCATACAAATAGGGCACCTTTATGAGTCAAATTGGTCAAAGGCGATGCAATAGAAGAAAACCCCTAAACAAATCGGCGATAATAGCCTGCTAGCCCAAGGAAACTCCGAATCTCTATGACTGAGGACGGTCTAGACCAACTCTGCACTGCTTCTATCTTCCTTGGATCAACCTATATACCCTAGCTGGACACTATGTGTCCCAAAAATGCCACAGAACTTAGCCAAAATTCGCATTTGGAGAATTTTGCATAAAGCTTCTTCTCTCTCAATCTCTGCAACACTACACGAAAATGCTGGGCATGCTCCTCCTGGCTACGCGAATACACCAGGATATCATCATTGAATACAATAACAAATGCATCCAGATAAGGCTGAAATACAATGTTCATCAAATGCATGAACGTTGCTGGGGCATTGGTCAGCCCGAAAGACATAATCAAAAATTCATAGTGACCATATCTAGTCCTGAAAGTAGTCTTGGGAATATCCGACTCCCTGATTTTCAACTAGTGATAGCCCGAACGGAGATCAATCTTAGAAATTACCCTTGCTCCCTGAAGCTGATCAAATAAGCCATCAATGTGAGGCAAAGGATACTTGTTCTTCACTGTTACCTTATTCAACTGCCTATAATCAATGCACATTCTCATTGTGCCATCTTTCTTCTTCACAAATAAAATAGGTGCACCCCACGGGGATACGCTAGGCCGAATGAACCCCTTATCTAAGAGTTCCTGAAGCTGCTCCTTCAATTCTTTCAGCTCTATTGGTGCCATACGATATGGCGGAATAGAAATGGGTTGAGTGCCCGGCACTAAGTCAAAACCAAAATCAATATCTCTGTCCGGCGGCATGCCCGGCAGGTCTGCATGAAATACATCAGGAAAGTCCCTCACAACTGGGACAGAATCAATACTAGGAGTCTCAACTCCAACATCCCGCACAAAAGTCAGATATGATAGATAACCCTTCCCAATCATACGCTGGGCTTTCAAGAAAGAAATTACTCTGCTAGAGACATAATCAGTCATGTCACGCCACTCGATCCTCGGAACACCCGGAATAGCCAAAGTAATTATCTTAGCATGACAGTCTAGAATAGCATGATATGGAGATAAGCAATCCATGCCAAGAATAATATCAAAATCTACAATACTCAACAGCAGTAGATCAACTCGGGTCTCCAGACCCCCAATAATCACAGCACATGACCGATACACACGGTCCATAACAATAGTATTGCCCACCGAGGTAGACACATGAACAGGTAAAGTAAGAGACTCCCGAGGCATACTCAAATGACGGGCAAAATATAAACACACATAAGAATAGGTGGATTCCGGATCAAATAAGACAGAGGCATCTGTGTGGCAGACTGAGATAATACCATAGTGAGATTAAACTCACTCCTTCATAAGCTTGTGGAAACACAATTCATCTGAAATTTTAACTCTTCCGCGTTTTCTTGCATTCACTCACATAATAGTTAAGCCTACTCTCTAGGGGACCAAATTTTTACTATGTCCCAAATTTTTTCAAAAATTTCGGCAGAGTCTCCTTTGTAATTGGGCCTATCCATCTGCCAGAGAATCACCAAAACCATCCTAACAACACATCCATAACTTGACAAAGCATTACAACGTATATCAATTACCTTAATATCAATAACACATGTATTATACTATTAAAATTGATACATGGACATGTGTTGCACCTATTTGAATCATAACACATAGAAAATACCTTTCAATCCTCCATTATTGGGCTATTCAACCGAGTAAGAACATATTCTTTCTTTAAATGTTTTCGACCTTAAAGGTGGTCTCCTCGACTCATAGATTTCATCATAAGCCAATCACCCATTAGCTTTACCTTTAGTTACTATTTTTGGTATACCTTCCACTACCATACACATTACTCATGACGTGGATATCCAACCGTCATTCCGGCTAATAAGGACAATAATGAACATATGAGTTCAAAGTACTTGCTCACACAATCAGCACCTCGGTGCTCAAGCCATAGGCGAAGATTCGGCCTCAAGACCTTCAGATTGGCCCAACATCAACTCATAGAGATCACGTCTCGCCCCTCAATCAGGGAATCATAAGCCATCAAGGCACATCTGATACTGAGCATTCGTTCGCGCATACGAATACGTGGAAGGAATTGCAAAAGTTACTTTTTCAAGCTGAATCAAGGACGCACGATAAGAATTCAAGAATATGAAGTTTTTTCTAAAGGTTTTGCAGCCTCTCGAGGATAAATACAGACGTCTCCGTACCGATCCGCGAGACTCTACTAAACCAGCTCATGACTTGCGAGACCTATGTAACCTTGGCTCTTATACCAACTTGTCACGACCCAAAATCTCAACCCGGTCGTGATGGCGCCTCTCGTGAGGACAAGGCCAGCCAATCCACAAAATAGTACATCTCTTTATAATTACTTAGCAGGAATAAGTCTAAATCATGGGCAATATAATCATAAATGCGAAATCGACGTGATAGAACAAAGAAAATCATCCCAACTCAGCCCGAAATCGGGGTGTCAGAGGTCATGAGCTACTACAGAGTTTACTAATATTTACAAAGTCTGGAATTATCATAAATAACAAGGATAAGGGAGAAAACGGGGCTGTGGACGTCAACAGCAACCTCGTTACTCCTAGTCACCGCCTGGTCTGGAAAGAATCAGCGCTCAGGAACTCAGCTCTGCCTGTATCTGCACACAAGGTGCAGGGAGTAAAGTGAGTACTCCGACCCAGTGAGTAATAAAAGTAACTATAGTCCGAAGATAAGAAAACCCAGTAAATACACAAAGTAAGCTAAAATCCAAATATGCAGCAACATATGGAACTGAGCAGCTAAACAACAGTATAGATACAAATACATGAATACAATGTAATGCATATGATGGTACATTCCCGTATCCACTACGGCGGGCAGCCCGAGCCATCCCTATTTATTTATCATCGACGACGCTCACTGGGGGTGTGTACAAAGTCCGGAGGGGCTCCTACAGCCCAAGCGCAATATCTTGGTCAGTCATTGTTACCTGACCAATTATATCATACACTGCCATTGTTACCACTGTTCAAGTATATCATCCAGTGTCATTGTTACCACTATTTCAAGTATATCACACAGTGTCATGGTAACCACTGTGTCAAGTATATCACACAGTGTCATTGTTACCACTGTTTCAAGTCACTTTATAATCAGTCCAGAAAATAATATAATAAGCCCCTTGGGCATTTACAAAACAGAAGTTCCCAGCCCGGAATACATTTAAAAATATCATTTAAGTTTTCAACACTTAGAATTATGGCTGAGTTTGCAAAACAGCATTTAAAACCTTGGACTGAAATTAAATGATATGCAAATCATGCTAAGCAGTAATATCAATCCTCGAAGGATTTTACAAATCGGCACAAGGCCCCAAACATGGCATCAAGCCCCGTAATATCAATGAAGTATGTGTATCAATCACCAGTATAGTATAAACATCACACGGGATGGACCATGTCAGAATCCCCAATAGTATATGACCCCACACTCGCCATGGAGTGCGTGTCACGCCTCAATATAGCATTACGATGTGAAAGTCCGGGGTTTCAAACCCTCAGAACAGCATTTACATCTATTACTCACCTCTAGCTCGCTATGCCCTTGCCTCTCTAATTGGCCTCCTCGTGTGACGAATCTGCCAAAAATCACACAAACCTCGATGAAGTTCGATTTCTAAAAGACGGGGTTTTAACCATACATATCTGAAATTCGCCCCTTAATGATACTATAATGATCCCATACAGTTATGTAACTTCAATCTACAATATAACACTCAATATGGCCAATATTAGTACTAGATCCCATAAATTATGCCATTTAGGCATATTATCAAACATCTTGTAGGTATAAATATTTACACCTCTTAACTATAGCATTGGTTCCTCCAACTATCACCATTAACCAACAATTCATCACACTATTATTCTTTAACAATTTATACTCCTAACATCACATGTGTGATCAACCATTCACACCCAAACCAACAAAAATTCCATCAAATAAACACCTCTAAATCCCTACCATGTTCATGTATTTAAATAGGGAATTTATGGCTTCCAACCACCATACAATAAGTTGTAATACTTGACTCATACTCATATTTCCATAATATATCCATATATGTGAGTCTAAGGTGTAGGATTTACCTTTTGGAAGAAATCTTGCAAAACCCTTCTTTGAGTTCTTGAAGGAATTTCTTGAAAATCTAAGGATTTTTAAGATCAATCCATGTTAATATAAGTGTTTGGGAGTAGTAATCAACTCAAAATACTCCAAAAATCTTACCTTAGGAGTGCAATTGGGTGCCTTGGTCGAATTGGGGGTGTTGGGGAAGCCCTAGGCTTGAGAATGACTCAATTCCTCTCATTTCCGGTCTTTAGAGAACTTAAAAACCTTCAGTCGCGTAGTTCGCGCGTTGTTCGCGCGTTTGTTCGTGCGTTTGTTCGCGCGTTTTGCTGAGCATTCTGCCTCAGACGCGCGACTTCGCGCGATACTTCGCGCGCTCTGACACCTGACCAGTGAAATGGTCATAACTTCCTGTATACACTTTCAAATGACGAACGGTTTGTTGATTTGGAAACTAGACTCAAAGGGCTTTAATTTAATATGTTGTAGCTCACACAACTCCTTATATAACGAGAGATATTATCGTTCAAAGTGAGGCCTTGTGCGCACTCATTTACAACTTTCGTCTATTATGAAATTTCCAACTTCAAAAGTTCCCGTTAGCCATCCGAAATCATCCCGAGGTCCTCGGGACCTCAACCAAAAATACCAATACATCTTATAATATTATTCAAACTTGTTCCAATTATCAAAACACCTCGACTAATACCAAAATTATCGAATTACACCGAATTCAAGTCTAAGTTCCTTTAAAACTTCCAAAACGCGCTTTCGATCAAAACTCGACCAAAATATGTCCGAATGACTTGAAATTTTGCACACATATCCAAATTGGCATAACGAAGCTACAGAAATTCTCGGAATTCCATTCCAACTGTCGGATCAAAATTTCACCTATCAACCGGAAATCGCCAAAATACTAACTTCGCCAAAATGAGCTAATTTCTTCACCAGACCTCCAAAATTAATTCCGATTGGCTCCTAGGCCTTAAATCATCCCCCGAAACTAACCGAATCATCGGAATTCAATTCCGAGTCCTCTAACTCACAAGTCAACGTCCGGTTGACTTTTCCAAACTAATTCTTCCTTAAAGAGACTAATTGTCCCATTTCATACCAAACTCGATCCGAATTGACTCAAATTCACCAAGTACACATATTGAAACATGAATAAGCATTTAACGGGGAATACAGGACGAAAATACAGGAAACGACGGTTCGGGTCGTTACATTCTCCCCAACTAAAACAAACGCTCGTCCTCGAGCGAGTTAAGAAACATACCTGGAGTTTCAAATAGGTGCGGGTACCTGCTCCGCATCTCCTGCTCGGTCTCCCAAGTAGCCTCCTCCACGGGCCGACCTCTCCACTGTACTTTCACTGATGCTATATCTTTTGATCTCAATTTTTGAACCTGTCGACTCAAAATAGCCACTGGCTCCACATTATAAGTCAAATTTTCATCTAACTGTACTGTACTGAAATCTAAAATATGAGACGGGTCCCCAATGTACTTCCAGAGCATGGACACATGGAATACCGGATGAACACCCGACAATCTAGGCGGCAAAGCAAGCTCGTAAGCCACCTCTCCAATCCTCCTAAGTATCTCAAATGGTCCAATAAACTGCGGACTTAACTTCCCTTTCTTTCTGAACCTCATAATACCCTTCATCGGCGAAACCTTCAGCAAAACCTTCTCGCCCTCCATAAATGACACATCTCGGACCTTCCGGTCCGCATAACTCTTCTGACGCAACTGAGCTGTGCGAAGTCTTTCCTGAATTACCTTCACCTTTTCTAAGGCATCCTGGACCAAATCTGTCCCCAACAAACTAGCCTCACCGGGCTCAAACCAACCCACTGGAGTTCTACACCGCCTCTCATATAAGGCCTCATAAGGTGCCATCTGAATACTGGACTGATAGCTATTGTTGTAGGAAAACTCTACAAGTGGTAAAAATTCAACCCAAGAACCTCCAAAATCAATCATGCAGGCATGCAACATATCCTCCAATATCTGAATAGTACGCTCGGACTGTCCGTCCGTCTGAGGATGAAATGTTGAACTCAACTCCACCTGAGTGCCCAACTCGTGCTGAAAAGTCCTCCAAAACTGAGAAGTGAACTGAGTACCTCTATCCGAAATAATAGTAACTGGAACACCATGCAACCGCACAATCTCCTGAATAAAGATCCTAGCCAGCCGCTCCGCAGAATATGTGGTACACACCGGAATGAAATGCGCTGACTTGGTCAGCCTATCCACAACGACCCAAATCGAATCAAAATTCTTCAAAGTCCGAGGAAGGCCACTCACGAAATCCATAGTAACTCTCTCCCATTTCCACTCAGGAATAATCATCTGCTGAAGCAAACCGCCCGGTCTCTGATGCTCATATTTCACATGCTGACAGTTGAGACACCGAGCCACATATCCAACAATGTCTTTCCTCATTCTCCTCCACTAGTAATGTTGTCTCAAGTCCTGATACATCTTCGCAGCACCCGGATGGATGGAATACCGCGAACAGTGGGCCTCCTCAAGAATCAAATCTCTAAGCCCATCAACATCGGGCACACAAATACGGCCCTGCATCCTCAATACGCCATCATCACCTATAGTCACATCTTTGGCATTATCATGCTGAACTCTGTCCTTAAGGACAAGCAAATGCGGATCATCATACTGGTGCTCTCTGATGCGATCATATAAGGAAGATCGAGAAACCACACTAGCCAATACCCGGCTAGGCTCAGAAATATCTAACCGCACCAACTGATTGGCCAAGGTCTGAACATCAACTGCAAGAGGCCTCTCCCCAACTGGGATGTAAGCCAAACTCCCCATACTGACTGCCTTTCGGCTCAACGCATCGGCCACTACATTGGCCTTTCCCGGATGATATAGAATGGTAATATCATAGTCTTTAAGTAACTCAAGCCATCTCCGCTGCCTCAAATTAAGATCTTTTTGTTTAATAAATGCTGAAGACTGCGATGATCAGTGAATACCTCACAAGATACGCCATATAAATAGTGCCTCCAAATTTTTAAGGCATAAACTATAGCAGCCAACTCCAAATCATGAACAAGGTAGTTCTTCTCATGGGGCTTCAACTGACGAGAAGCATAAGCAATAACTCTACCCTCCTGCATTAGCACACAACCAATCCCAACTCTGGAAGCATCACAATATACCGTGTATGAACCTGTAGCTGATGGTAACACCAACACTGGAGTTGTGGTCAGAAGTGCCTTGAGCTTCTGAAAGCTCTCCTCACACTCGCTGGACCATACAAATGGGGCACCTTTCTGAGTCAACTTGGTCAAAGGCGATGCAATATAAGAAAACCCCTGAACAAATCGACGATAATAGCCTGCTAGCCCAAGAAAACTCCGAATCTCTGTGACTGAGGACGGTCTAGACCAACTCTGCAATGCTTCTATCTTCCTTCGATCAACCTGTATACCCTCGCTGGACACTATGTGTCCCAAAAATGTCACAGAACTTAGCCAAAATTCACATTTGGAGAATTTTGCATAAAGCTACTCCTCTCTCAATCTCTGCAACACTACACGCAAATGCTGGGCATGCTCCTCCTGGCTACGCGAGTACACCAGGATATCATCAATGAATACAATAACAAATGCATCCAGATAAGGCTGAAATACACTGTTCATCAAATGCATGAACGCTGCTGGGGCATTGGTCAGCCCGAAAGACATAACCAAAAATTCATAGTGACCATATCTAGTCCTGAAGGCAGTCTTGGGAATATCCGACTCCCTGATTTTCAACTGGTGATAGCCCGAACGGAGATCAATCTTAGAAAATACCCTCGCTCCCTGAAGCTGATCAAATAAGTCATCAATGCGAGGCAAAGGATACTTGTTCTTCACTGTTACCTTATTCAACTTCCTATAATCAATGCACATTCTCATTGTGCCGTCTTTCTTCTTCACAAATAAAACATGTGCACCCCACGGGGACACGCTAGGCCGAATGAACTCCTTATCTAAGAGTTCCTGAAGCTGCTCCTTCAATTCTTTCAGCTCTACTGGTGCCATACGATATGGCGGAATAGAAATGGGCTGAGTGCCCGACACTAACTCAATGCCAAAATCAATATCCCTGTCCGGTGGCATGCCCGGCAGGTCTGCAGGAAATACATAAGGAAAGTCCCTCACAACTGGGACAGAATCAATACTAAGAGTCTCAACTCCAACATCCCGCACAAAAGCCAGATATGATAGATAACCCTTCCCAACCATATGCTGGGCTTTCAAGAAAGAAATTACTCTGCTAGAGACATAATCAGTCATGCCACGCCACTCGATCCTCGGAACACCCGGAATAGCCAAAGTAACTCTCTTAGCATGACAGTCTAGAATAGCATGATATGGAGATAACCAATCCATGCCCAGAATAATATCAAAATCTACCATGCTCAACAGCAGTAGATCAACTCGGGTCTCAAGACCCCCAATAGTCACAGCACATGACCGATACACACGGTCCACAACAATAGTATCGCCCACCGGGGTAGACACATGAACAGGTAAAGTAAGAGACTCCCGGGGCATACTCAAATGACGGGCAAAATATGAAGACACATAAGAATAGGTGGATCCCGGATCAAATAAGACAGAGGCATCTGTGTGGCAGACTGAGATAATACCATAGTGAGATTAAACTCACTCCTTCATAATCTTGTGGAAACACAATTCATCTAAAATTTTAACTCTTCCGCGTTTTCTTGCATTCACTCACCTAATAGTTAAGCCTACTCTTTAGGGGACCAAATTTTTACTAAGTCCCAAATTTTTCAAAAATTTCGGCAGAGTCTCCTTTGTAATTGGGCCTATCCACCTGCCAGAGAATCACCAAAACCATCCTAACAACACATCCACAGATAAAGCATCACAATGTATATCAACAACATTAATCTCAATATTACATGTATTATATTATCAAAATTGATAAATGGACATACGTTGCACCTATTTGAATCATAACATATAGAAAATACTTTTCAATCCTCCATTATTGGGCTCTTCAACCGTGTAAGAACATATTCTTTCTTTAATGTTTTCGACCCTCAAGGTGGTCTCCTTGTCTCAATGATTTCGTCATAATACATTTACAGAAGCGATCTCAGCTCCCAGACTTATCTAAACTAGTATGACAAATAGATTCCCCTCATAAGCCAATTACCTACTAGCTTTACCTTTGGTTAATATTTTTGTATATCTTCCACTGCCATACACATTACACCATCACTTAATCTTCCTGAGTCTAAACTCATACTGTAACATGAAATTTACTTCACTTCAAATAGGAGACATAAAAAGATCTTTCACGCACCCATAACTTGGGACTACACATCTTATCACAATGAAAATTATACACTCAATAGTTCATCTCTCATCCAGTAGACCTTCCTCGTCACTTCCAAGTCATATAGATACATATCGCAGTACTATCATACTCTTTACGTAGCTATCCAGTCATGATTCCCACTAATAGAGGCAATACAGAACATATAAGTTCAAAATACTTGCTCACACAATAAGCACCTCGGTGCTAAAGCCATTGGCAAAGATCTGGCCTCAAGTCCTCCAGACTAGCCTAACATCAAACTCAAAACGACTACGTCTCGCCCTTCGATCGGGGAATTACAAGTCATCAAGGCACATCTAATACTGAGCATTCGTTCATGTATACGAATACGTGGAAGGAATTGTAAAAGTTACTTTTTCAAGCTGAATCAAGGACGCACGATAAGAATTCAAGAATATGAAGTTTTTCCTAAAGGTTCTACAGCCTCTCGAGGATAAATACAGACGTCTCAGTACCGATCCGCGAGACTCTACTAAACCAGCTCATGACTCGTGAGACCAAGTAACCTAGGCTCTCATACCAACTTGTCACGACCCAAATCCCGGTCATGATGGCGCCTAACACACTACTTGGCAAGCCCGACCATTATTCAACACTTAACCCAATTTATCAAAAATAGCGGATGGAAATACTAATTAATTCAATATCAAAGTACTGAAGAGTTTAACAAAATACACAACATAATCTCACTAGGACCCGGTGTCACGAATCTGAGCCTCTAGAGTACAGAATATCATCCTAATACATAGTGTATCCAAAGTCTGATAATGCGGAAGAAAAAAAAGATAGGATAGGATAGGATAGGATAGGACGAAAGAAATCAATGCTGCGAACGTCGTACAACTACCTTGATACTCCCCAAAATGCTGGATCCGTTGATCAACTGGATCTACTGTGCCTGAGACTGCCCTGGATCTGCACACAAGGTGCAGGGAGTAAAATGAGTACTCCGACCAAGTGAGTAATAAAAGTAACTACAGTCCGAAGATAAGAAAACCCAGTAAATACACAAAGTAAGCTAAAATCCAAATATGCAGCAACATATGGAACTGAGCAGCTAAACAAAAGTATAGATACAAATACATGAATACAATGCAATGCATATGATGGTACATTCCTGTACCCACTGCGGCGTGCAGCCCGAGCCATCCCTATTTATTTATCGTCGACGGCGCTCACTGGGGGTGTGTACAGACTCCGGAGGGGCTCCTACAGCCCAAGCGCAATATTTTGGTCAGTCATTGTTACCTGACCGGTCAGCCATTGTTACCTGACCAATTTATATCATACAGTGCCATTGTTACCACTGTTCAAGTATATCATCCAGTGTCATTGTTACCACTGTTCAAGTATATCACACAGTGTCATTGTTACCACTGTTTCAAGTATATCACACAGTGTCATTGTTACCACTATTTCAAGTATATCACACAGTGTCATTGTTACCACTGTTTCAAGTCACTTTATAATCAGTCCAGAAAATAATATAATAAGCCCCTTGGGCATTTACAAAATCGAAGTTTCCAACCCGAAATGCATTTAAAATATCATTTAAGTTTTCAAAACTTAGAAATACGACTGGGTTTGCAAAATAGCATTTAAAACCTTGGACTGAAGTTAGATGATATGCAAATCATGCTAAGCGGTAATATCAATCCTCGAAGGATTTTACAAATCGGCACAAGGCCCCAAACATGGCAATCAGCCCAAATTATGATGATAACAAGTAATTTCAGTCAAATACGCAGTAAAATCAACAACCGGGACGGACCAAGTCACAATCCCCAACGGTGCTCTACCCCACGCTCATATTCGGCGTGCAAGTCACCTCAATACAGCACTATGATGTGCAAATCCGGGGTTTCAAACCCTCAAGATATTATCCAAAGATGAATGGCGCTTTGAAGCCATAACTCAACCTAAATATGAACAAGAAAGTTCGCATACCGAACAAGTAATTCAACACCCAACAGGTGCAGTAGACTTAAAATTTTTAAGATCTAACTCAATAAGCGAAGCTTCTTCCAGTAGAAGAATGTCCTTCAGTGGACCTTCTTCTTCTAAACCCCCGGAGGGAAAGTATAAAAGCAACATAAGCGATAAAAGCGAGGAAGAATTAATTGAAGAACTTGATAGAAAAATAAAAGGAGTAGATTTTAAAAAAACTGTTCCTAAAGTAATTTATCAAAAAGGCCCTTTTATTCATAAAAGCTCGTCCGTAGAAACAATAGATAGACTTGGAACTCTTAAAGAAGAAAATAAATTCAAAATAGATTGGAAAAGTCTAAATTATCAGTGGGAACACCCTGATAACAACATTAAAAGAAAATGGTATGTAAATGCCTATTCTTTAGATCAAAGAAAGTCTTTCAGAAATAAATGGATTAAAGATCTAAAAAGACTTAAATGTGATATAGAATTCTTTAGATGGTTCGAATTAACTGGGCAGATTCCAAATCAGAAGGAATCTTTACAAATGGTATACTAAAAATAAAGGTACAATAGAAGCCAATATTCCACCTTTAGATGAAATAGTAATATCAGTTCAAAGTGAGGTCATAACAGCTTCCCCCTTCTAAAGAGAAAGCATTCACCTCGATAAAGAACCAATAAATAAAGATTTGAACAAAATAATTGTTCAAAATAACTACACGAACAATCTTTTACATGTTGTAGCCAATCAATTAAAAGACACTAACAGAATAGGGATCCCAACAAAATCAACAGTAGCACCTACTATAGAAACACATCCTACTATCAGAATTCCTAAATTTTCAAAAGAAAAGTTCTCGCAATTAAAAGATAAATTTGATTTTACAAATGAACTTCTAGAAAAAATAGAAGAACAACTTAAAACAAAACTGAGTGTATCAAAAATCCATACAGAACAAGCTAGTAGTAGCAGAGACAACAATAGAGCTACATAAATTACAACAACAATTAACTTCATTAAATAAAACGTATGAAACTATTTTAAAGGATGAAACCATCCCTGACAGAGAAGCAAAGTTAATAATAATAGAGAAAGCTTCTAACGAATGTTCGGACTCTATTAATAAAATAAAACCTCTAGTTACATTAAAAACTATCTCTGTTAATACTCCTGAAGTAAGTAGAATAATGGGAAATCCTCGACATCCAAATAAAAAAATTATTATGGGAGACCAACATTCCCAGATGTTCAGTTTGAGGAAGACGTCTATCTATCTTACTCCAGTCATGACAGAACAGGAATTATCGAATGGAATATTGATGGCCTAGCCGAAGGCCAAATCTACAAAAAACTCCACGAAATAGGAATTGCGGTAACAGCCTACAAAATGAAAAATGCGTCAGATAAACACGCTGCAACCTTAGTAAAATCAGGATTTACCGGTACATTAAAAAATTGGTGGGATAATTACCTTTCCGAAGACGACAGGAATCACATTCTTAATGCTACGACCATAACAACTGTAGTAAAAACTGAAAATAATGCTCAGACAACCGAACAAGTAGCTAAAGAAGATGCTACAACAAACTTAATCTACTGCATAGCCAAACATTTTATTGGTGAACCAAAACTAATCCAAGATAGAAGTCTCGAACTTCTTAATAATCTTAGCTGCCCAAAATTAACGGATTTTAGATGGTATAAAGATATGTTTATAGAAAAAGTAATGGTTAGAGAAGACTGTAATAGACCTTTCTGGAAAGAAAGATTCATTAGTGGATTACCCAGGCTATTTGCCGAAAAGTTAAGAAATAAAATTAAAGATAGATTTAATGGTTCAATTCCATATGATAATCTAATGTATGGAGATTTAATAAGTTTCATTAATGTTACAGGTTTAGACCTATGTACAGACCTTAAACTAAAAAGTCTTATTAAAAAAGACAGGCTACAATCCAAAGCTGAACTTGGTAGTTTCTGTCAAGACTTCGGTTATAAAACAATTGCAGCTCCTTCAAAAAGAGCATCAAAGAAAAACAAACATAAATTTTCTGATAAACCTAGAAGACGCCATAGGCGTAAAGAAAAGAAAGAAGGTGAAACTTTTGAAAAGAAAAGGTTTAAAAGAAAGAAAAATTATGGTGATAAATGCTGGTCATGTGGAAAAACAGGGCATAGAGCCAGTGACTGTAAGGTCACGAAAAAGAAAAGGAATAAAGTTAATTCTTTAGAAATTGACGAAAATACTAAAGAAAAACTTTACGCTATTCTAGAAGATAATGATAACAGTTCATCGTCTTCATCATCCTCATCCACTCCTCATCCACTGATAGTTATTCGGACAGTGACAATGAACTTATCAATGTCACGTATGATTCAGACAGTAACAGCTCAAAAGAAGACGGTTGTAACTATACTGGAGCAATTTGCGTGTGTAGTCAATACTCACTTAGAGTAATATCGGAAGACTCCAAGGAAGTCTTATTCGACATCATCGAACATATTGATAACGATGACTTAAAGAAAAAATATCTAATTGAATTAAAAAACATTATGGTTAAACAAAAAGGAAATCGACCACAAATAGAACCTTTTGATATGAAAAAGGTAATGGATAGATTTTCTGTTAAAACAGAAGAACCCACTACCGTCCAACATCTTCAGACTGAACTTAAATCAGTAAAAGAAGAATTAAAAGATATTAAGCTTAAACTTAATAAAATCGAAATGGAAAATATTACTGATAAAATATTATCCCAAGTGAATAAAGGGAAAGCGATTAATCATGAATTCTTCAACGAAGAAGAAGATGACAACACTTCAAAATTAAACGATTCAATTGTAGAAGAATCAAAAGACAATTCAGCAGCTTTAGTCAAACTCACTAAAGTAAAGGTTAAAAGTTACCACCTCCCCATAACTCTAAAGGTGCAAGATATGACCTTTAATAAGTTAGCATTATTAGACTCAGGTGCAGATAAAAACTGCATCATGGAAGGAATAATACCATTAAAGTATTTAGAGAAAAGTACCCAAAAATTATACTCTGCAACAGGAGAATTGTTAAAGATAAATTACAAATTATCTAAAGCACATATTTGTAATGACGGAATATGTTTTATTAATGATTTTGTGATAACAAGAGATATAAATGAAGAAATAATTTTGGGAATTCCTTTCCTGACTCAAATAAAGCCACATTACGACGACTTAAGTGCCCTCTGCACTAATGAATTTGGAAAAGAAATACGATTTCCTTACTTAAATCCAATCTCTAAAGAAGAAAGTGATTACATTAAATCACAAACAATTTTTGAAATAAACTTATTATCTCAACAGATTAATTACTTAAAAATGATATAAAAGTTCACAAAATTGAACAAACTTTAAAAACCCCGGAAGTAGAAGATAAGATTAAACTATTTCAGCAAAAACTCGAACTAGAAGTTTGTTCCGATTTACCTACAGCCTTTTGGGAACGAAAAAGGCATATAGTCCACCTACCATATAGTCTTAAACAACGAATTTCTTCAGAGTCTTCAGAACAATTAGTTTGTTTCACTTCCGGTATCTGGAATCCGGCTCAAAAGAATTATAGTACAATCAAAAAAGAGATTTTGTCAATAGTACTATGTATTACAAAATTTCAAGATGATCTAATAAATAAAGAATTTTTATTAAGAGTTGATTGTAAATCAGCTAAAGAAATTTTGCAAAAAGATGTTAAAAATCTTATTTCAAAACAGATTTTTGCCAGATGGCAAGCTTTATTATCCAGCTTCGATTTTGAAATCGAATTTATAAAAGGCGAGCAAAATTCCTTACCTGATTTTCTAACCAGAGAATTCTTACAGGGAAAATATGAGACCGCAAAAGGGTCCGTTCAGGGCCTCTCCTAAAAAGGAAAATAGGTATTCTGCTCTTGCAGAATTCCCACAACTTCCACCAACGAGACCAATGTTACTACCACCGGTGAGACCACCCGTGAGATCACTGCTAGATATAATGGTTACCCCTCCGAGAGTACCCACTACTGATAAAACCTCTGCCATGAGAGTTCTAGGATCTATCCCACAAAGAACAGGTCCATTTCAACAGCTTCCTCAAAAGCCTCCACCAGTCAGGCGGGAAAAACTCTGACTAGTGCTGATTACGAAATGAAGGTTCCAGAAACCTTCACCTAAGCAGTCAATCCTCACACCCCTTCAAAAGCGGAAGATAAAAGACCTGTTTCCTCAGAAAAGGAAACGTTTGAGTTAATTGCAAAGGAACCAGTTAAAGTCTTAGCCTTAGATAAAGGCTATGAAAACCTTGACCTAGCAGACCTAATTCGTCCCTGTTACACAGACAGAAACTATGTTGATACCTGTGATCCTATAAAAACAAGGAGATACTACGAATTAATTCTTACAGATACTAATTCTGTTACTTTTGAACACACTCTCTATGATGAAAGAGATCCTACTAGTATTAGGATTTCAAAAATTACCATCAACAAAATCTTAAGCCCATTTGAATGGAATATGGATCATTTGCACACACCTATAGCTTTATCAGTCCAGTATAGGCCCCAAACCTATAATTTCAGAGATTACGTAGATGCCTGGTTTAACTTTCTCTACTTACGACCAAAGACCCATACCTGGTTCGTTAAATACAGTGAGCTAGCTCAGAAATCTATATTACCTAGGTGGTTCTACGACTGGTGGAAAATCTTTGGAGGAACAAAGCAAACAATGCCTCGTAGCTTCCACAAGTACTATGAGAGATTCCTAATAGAACACGAAATCTCTACCCTTCCTGACCACATAAAACTATGCAAATATTATTTTGCGAAACGAATCTCTTTTATAATTAACTGGTCATTCGAAATAGAACAGATTGACAAAGTCAAATATTTGGTAAAAATACCCAAAATCAAAGGATGGATTCCAGAAGTTAAAGAAACTAAGAAATCCAGACCGGCCCAGACAAACTCAACAACAGAATCGGGTAACTCAAAAAATGAGTTAAAAAAGAAACTACTCAGCATGCTTGCAAACATAGAATCAACGGATCCAACTCAAATACAGGCAATGCTAGATACAATCTCAAGTTCATCCTCTGCAGAAAGCAGACAAAACGGAGACAGCAAAGACTTAGACGGGAAGATAGCTCTAGCATATACTCAATCTAATCACTTAACAGCATCTTGCCATATGTATGAAAAGAGAAGGGCGATTTTCGGTGTACCTTCTATATTACATATGAAGGTTTTATGTAGACTTCTAAGAAATAGCTGAGTTGATCTTGATCGTCCATAGTGGATTGTTCTTTGCGGTGTATCGTCCATAGGTACACCAAAAACCTTCATATTTTCGGTGTGCCCTATATATTACATATGAAGGCTTTATGTAGACTTCTAAGAAATAGCTGAGTTGATCTTGATCGTCCATAATGGATTGTCAGATCTTTGTCTTGAAAGGTCACTTGTTCTTTGCTTTTTTGAAAAGGCAATTGTCCCTTGCTTTTTCTGAAGGGCAGATGTCGCTTTCTTCGTCCTTTGTTTTTCTGAAAGGGCAAGATGCTGTTAAGTGATTAGACTGAGTATATGCTAGAGCTATCTTCCCGTCTAAGTCTTCCATGTCTCCGTTTTGTCTGCTTTCTGCAGAAGATGAACTTGAGATTGTATCTAGCATTGCCTGTATTTGAGTTGGATCCGTTGATTCTATGTTTGCAAGCATGCTGAGTAGTTTCTTTTTTAACTCATTTTTTGAGTTACCCGATTCTGTTGTTGAGTTTGTCTGGGCCGGTCTGGATTTCTTAGTTTCTTTAACTTCTGGAATCCATCCTTTGATTTTGGGTATTTTTACCAAATATTTGACTTTGTCAATCTGTTCTATTTCGAATGACCAGTTAATTATAAAAGAGATTCGTTTCGCAAAATAATATTTGCATAGTTTTATGTGGTCAGGAAGGGTAGAGATTTCGTGTTCTATTAGGAATCTCTCATAGTACTTGTGGAAGCTACGGGGCATTGTTTGCTCTGTTCCTCCAAAGATTTTCCACCAGTCGTAGAACCACCTGGATAATATAGATTTCTGGGCTTGCTCACTGTATTTAACGAACCAGGTATGGGTCTTTGGTCGTAAGTAGAGAAAGTTAAACCAGGCATCTACGTAATCTCTGAAATTATAGGTTTGGGGCCTATACTGGACTGATAAAGCTATAGGTGTATGCAAATGATCCATATTCCATTCAAATGGGCTTAAGATTTTGTTGATGGTCATTTTTGAAATCCTAATACTAGTAGGATCTCTTTCATCATAGAGAGTGTGTTCAAAAGTAACAGACTTAGTATCTGTAAGAATTAATTCGTAGTATCTTCTTGTTTTTAGGGGATCACAGGTATCAACATAGTTTCTGTCTGTGTAACAGGGACGAATTAGGTCTGCTAGGTCAAGGTTTTCATAGCCTTTATCTAGGGCTAAGACTTTAACTGGTTCCTTTGCAATTAACTCAAACGTTTCCTTTTCTGAGGAAACAGGTCTTTTATCTTCCGCTTTTGAAGGGGTGTGAGGATTGACTGCTTGGGCAAGGTTTCTGGAACCTTCATTTCGTAATCAGCACTAGTCAGAGTTTTTCCCGCCTGACTGGTGGAGGCTTTTGAGGAAGCTGTTGAAATGGACCTGTTCTTTGTGGGATAGATCGTAGAACTGTCATGGCAAAGGTTTTATCAGTAGTGGGTACTCTAGGAGGGGTAACCATTATATCTAGCAGTGATCTCACGGGTGGTCTCACCGGTGGTAGTAACATTGGTCTCGTTGGTGGAAGTTGTGGGAATTCTGCAAGAGTAGAATACCTATTTTCCTTTTTAGGAGAGGCCCTGAACGGACCCTTTTGCGGTCTCATTTTTTCCCTGTAAGAATTCTCTGGTTAGAAAATCAGGTAAGGAATTTTGCTCGCCTTTTATAAATTGGATTTCAAAATCGAAGCTGGATAATAAAGCTTGTCATCTGGCAAAAATATGTTTTGAAATAAGATTTTTAACATCTTTTTGCAAAATTTCTTTAGCTGATTTGTCGCTACCCAAATCCCGATCGTGATGGCGCCCAGCACACTACTAGGCAAGCCCGACCATTATTCAACACTTAACCCAATTTATCAAAAATAGCGGAAAGAAATATCAATTAAGCAAGATTAAAGTACTGAAGATTTTAACAAAATACACAATATAATCTCACTAGGACCCGGTGTCACGAATCTGAGCCTCTAGAATACAGAATATCATCCTAATACACGGTATATCCAAAGTCCGATAATGCGAAAATAAAGAGATAGGATAGGAGGGAGAAGATTAATGGCTGCGAACGTCGTGCAGCTACCTCGATACTCCCAGAGGCTGGATCTGCTGATCAACTAGATCTACTAAGCCTGAGACTGCCCTGGATCTGCACACAAGGTGCAGGGAGTAAAGTGAGTACTCCGACCCAGTGAGTAATAAAAGTAACTACAGTCCGAAGATAAGAAAATCCAGTAAATACACAAAGTAAGCTACAATCCGAATATACAGCAACATATGGAACTGAGCAGCTAAACACCAGTATAAATACAAATACATGAATGCAATGCAATGCATATGATGGTACATTCCAGTACCCACTGCGGCGTGCAGCCCGAGCCATCCATATTTATTTATCGTCGACGGCGCTCACTGGGGGTGTGTACAGACTCCGGAGGGGCTCCTACAGCCCAAGCGCAATATCTTGGTCAGTCATTGTTACCTGACCGGTCAGCCATTGTTACCTGACCAATTTATATCATACAGTGCCATTGTTACCACTGTTCAAGTATATCATCCAGTGTCATTGTTACCACTATTTCAAGTATATCACACAGTGTCATTGTTACCACTGTTTCAAGTATATCACACAGTGTCATTGTTACCACTGTTTCAAGTCACTTTATAATCAGTCCAGAAAATAATATAATAAGCCCCTTGGGCATTTACAAAACAGAAGTTCCCAGCCCGGAATACATTTAAAAATATCATTTAAGTTTTCAACACTTAGAATTATGGCTGAGTTTGCAAAACAGCATTTAAAACCTTGGACTGAAATTAAATGATATGCAAATCATGCTAAGCAGTAATATCAATCCTCGAAGGATTTTACAAATCGGCACAAGGCCCCAAACATGGCATCAAGCCCAGTAATATCAATGAAGTATGTGTATCAATCACCAGTATAGTATAAACATCACACGGGATGGACCAAGTCACAATCCCCAATAGTATCTGACCCCGCACTCGCCATGGAGTGCGTGTCACGCCTCAATATAGCGTTACGATGTGAAAGTCCGGGGTTTCAAACACTCATAACAGCATTTACATCTATTACTCACCTCAAGATGGCCAAAAGTCTACTCCGCGATGCCCTTTCCTTTCGAATCGACCTCCTCGCTCGTCGAATCTTGCCAAAACCACAAGGAATATATTACAATAGGCTAAGGGAATATAACCTAATCGAAAAGACTCGAAAAATATCAAAAATCACGAAATTTGCAAAACCCGAGCCTCGGGCCCACTTCTCAAAAAATTATGAAAGTTACATCACCGGATTCCTCGTCTCGCCACGAGTCCGTACATATAAAATTTACCAAAATTGGAGTTCATTTGACCCCTCAAATGACCAAATCTTAATTTCAAATCTCTATGCCTAAATCATCAATTTTTCTACAATTTTCATGCTCAAATTCATACATAATTGATGAACTTAACTCAAAATAGGTGGGGATAACTTACCTTCACATTGATGATGAAAAAATCCCCTCTTGAAACTCCCCAAAAATCGTCCATACTTTGAAGAAATGAAGAAAAGTGAGCTAAATCCGTGTATAAAATAATCTGTCTGTGCTTCGTCGAGTTGTACCTTGCACTTGTGCTATACAAGTTGTTCATCCTATTAAAATTGTTCCTTGTCGGACACCTTCTATTTAAACACCCATAACGTTTTGTATAAATATCCAAATGACAAACGGTTTGAAGATTTAGAAACTAGACTCAAAGATCTTTAATTTGATAGGTTGTACACCATATAACTCTTAATATATCCCGAGATATGAGCTTCTAAATTGCATCGTAAATTTTGTCGAAATTGCTCCAGCAGCCCTTTTCGATCCATCGGAACTTTCTGAGATGATATCCAAATCGCGAATGGTTTAACTTTCCGAAAACTAGAATGTATGGGCTACAACTTTCGTGTTTTGCACTTTTTCTGATTTCTTGTAGATTACAAGATATGAGCTTCCAAACTGGACTACTCGCACCTAAAATTTTCTGGGCATAGCAGAATTTTCTGCAATTTTTCCTAAGTCCGAAATCACTCTGAGACACCTCTGAAACACTCCCGAGCCCTCGGGGCTCCAAACCAAATATGAACACTTACTCTAAAACATCACACGAACTTGCTCCAACGATCAAATCGCCAAAATAACATCAAAATCAATGATTTGAGCCTTAGATCCAAGAATTCTTTCAAATGTCATAAACTTTCAAATTTTCCAATTTAAGGCCGAAACCCGTCAAACAACGTCCGTTTGTAACCAAACTTTACAGAAAGCGCTTAACCAACATATATGACCTGTACCGGTCGTCAGAACCAAAATACGATCCCGATACCATTACTTTCTGATCAAATTTCATTTTCATTTTCCTTAAACATTTTAAGAAAACAATTTCACGAAAAAATTCATTTCTCGGGCCTGGGACCTCGGAATTTGATTCCGGAAACACGTTCAACTCCCATATTTTTCTATGGACCTTTCGAGACCGAAAAATCACGGGTCCGGGTCCGTTTACCAAAAATATTGACCAAAGTCAACTTTAACAATATTAAATATCAAAAAAATTCAAATTTTTCCCATAATTCATATATTTCAACACAAAGATATTCCGGACACACTCCTAAGTCCCAAATAACCTAACGAAGCTATACAAACCATAAAATTCGCATTTCGAATCCGATATCAAAATTTTCACTTCCGGCCAAATTTTCTCAAAAACCTTCAATTTTCCATCTTTAGCTGAACGACTCAAAAATGACCTACGGACCTCCGAATTCACTTCCGATCGCGCTCCCAAATCCAGAATCACCATACGGAGCTACTCCCAGTCTCGGAATCCCAAACGGACAGCAATTACACTGAAATGCATTTTAAACCAAACTGATATAATTTCTTCTAAAATGTTATCTTCCACAATAGGCGCCAAAACGCTCCCGGGTTATCCAAAACCCGATCAGGGCATACGCCCAAGTCCGAAATCATCATACGAACCTGCTGGAACCTTCGGATCCCAATTCCGAGGTCGTTTACTCAAAATTTCAATCCTAGTTCATTTCTTCAATTTTAAGCTTTCAAAATGAGAATTTCCATTTAGATTTGACTTCAAACTTCATGAATTTTAATTCTGACCATACACACAAGTCAATATACCTGAGATGAAGTCGCTCATGGCCTCAAACTGCTGAATGACGTGCCGGAGCTCAAAACGACCGGTCGGGTCGTTACAATCTCCCCCACTTAAACATACGTTCGTCCTCGAACGTGCTGAGAACTACACTGAAGTAGTCTGAAATCACTTGTTTAACACATCATGCACCTTCCCATGCTACCACTACTCCGTTGAGCACATTAGCTCGATAATTCTGTAGATATACTTATTTATTCAAGCAAATAAGCCATTAGGCCCAATTCCAACATCCTGAATTTCCCTGCCAAGCCTGTTTCCATCATACGACCACCATATCAATCTCCACACGTTGTACCCAAACATGACTGCATAACTTTGCTGAATTCACACTTTGCATCACTTTACTCATAGAACCACAATAACATTCTTTAAACATAATAGTCGAAATTCCACGAATCTGATGCTCCCATTGCATCTCATGATCTACACAGGTCTTGCTCTAGTTTTTTTTTTCAACACCGATACGACTGAAGAGATGTGCCAAAATTCACAACCAACTGTTGAATCAACAATTCATTGGATCTACACTCCTGACAAGTTCCATTACCTTGTCCCAAACCAAAGAATGATCTTTGCTCTATAATATACTTCCTATAATCAGTTTGCACTGACCCCAAATCTAGTAACCTCATCTCACCCAGTACGAACTGCTCAGGCAATAAGCCACCTCAGACATAATCAAAAATCCCACAAGACGTCACCATGTGCCAGTATGTTATCAATTCGAACGCGATACAAAAGGAAGGCGAACTCTAGAAGGAACTACTCAACTCGCACACTAACATAGACTTCCTCAGAAAATAGGAAAACAGAACACACAAAAGCAAATATGGGCACTGAACTGAACATCACTGTTGCAGCGTGCAACCCGATCCAAACAACATACCCATGGCGGTGTGCCACCCGATCCAAACAACATACCCATGGCGGTGTGCCACTCGATCCACATATAGAACTCACATAAGGAGATAGACGTCGAGCTGAATAGCTCATCACATCAAAATACCGAATATCGGTCATAAACACACTAAGGTGCATAATATCATTCCCAAGGAAACATATAGCGCTATAGGCTACAAACTCAAGCACAACTGAGGTGCGATACATGATCTAAGTCTCATCCTGCTCATATAACATCACCGCTGAGCGGAACCTCAACACATAAGGAATTTACCAAGCCGTCTCACAACTCATACGGTGCAATATATCTTTACATGAATTAACTGACCACGAAATAAGACTGCGACTATCCTTCCATAAAGAGCGCATTGCTGAAATAAACACAACTGGCCTGACGTAAGGCTCACTTCCACATTTAAATCTATCCACCGACCTCAAGTCGATCCTGATCGTGCCAAGCTAGGCCAATAATCTTTCACAGGTCCATAACCCAATAAACAGAGTGCCCTCCAGGCATAAATTCTCAAATGGATGATATTACCAAAATCCTCATACTTGGTTTAAATTTCTAATTAATCAAGTGACTACATGTCACACTTATACAATATTCCTGTGGGACAAGCTCCCACCATCTTCCGAAATAATTAACGGGTCTGCACATCCAAACCACCGGCTGCACTAACGCTGAAAAGCGATCAAGAATCCCTAACCAGGATGCAAAGCCTTTCTCACAGAACACCGACCTCAGGTGATACTGACGTCAATACCCATCTTACTCAAAACACTGAAACTCATATACTGCTCATCCGAGATCGTGACATCACAGTCATTGACCAAACTGCAACCTTGGTCCTTACTTCAAATTCCATACCACTCACTGCACCTCACGTGCCAATATACGATAGACGCGATTTCCATCACAACTCTGGAACCGCCGATAGGCTAATACTTCATCACATAAGACTTTCCATTTAACTCACTTCAGGAGAACTATAGCAGCATACAGGCGAATCCTCATAATCGTCGAATATGCCAATCTCTAAGTAGTTGTCCAAGCCACCATAACACTTTCTGGGATCCGCCTACTCATAATAGGCCCTAACAAAAGAATGCTTCAGAATAACATCAATCACTGCGGCCGACAAGCCTCACATGCATAACTCGATCACGCTGAACGAACCGATCACTGACACCAGTATACCAACTCAACTATGGCTAATCAATCTACTTCCTTCCAATTTATCCTTGATTGCCTTAGAAATAATAATATCTCCCTTTAACACCTAACTTATTTCAACCAAACTCACCCCGAGTGACCTTAAATCACGAGACCATGCTGTCTCAAATACCATGACCATTTCATGTCTCTCAAATGCTACACCGCAAGTCAAAACATCATAGAACATTCTGTGCCTTTCTTCATAAGCTGCTTCAAAAGCTTGACTCTTAACCGTACTTATAGACTCAAAATCATTAGGCACCACACTTTACCTCTTGAATTAACTAGGACCGCTATTGAGAGCCACCCAGCTCTGACTTGGCCCCGAATGCAACCAACTCTACTGAATTTTATAACATATGAATACCCTCTCGATAAAGCACCTAGAGGGATCACTTCCCTCGAAGCCTGCACCTATACAAGGCATAAATCATGAATCTTCCCTCAAGTCTGAACATGAGCCAATAAGGCTAACCATAGCATGCATCCAACAATTCATTTACTCAAATTACCACTCATGGTCCTTTTCCGTAGCTACAATAACCCACCAATACGCCAATAACCAGAATTCACGCAGGTAATAAACCGTGCAATCAGCTAATCAACAGCAAGCTCCTCAACTTGGCTCGAAGCCATAGATCACAACACATATACTCTATTGTTGTCGTAATATCATGGTGAGATTAAACTCACTCCATCATAAGCTTGTGGAAACACGAATCATCTGGAATTTTAACTCTTCTGCAATTCTTGCATTTACTCACACAACAGTTAAGCCCACTCTCTAGGCGACCAATTTTTTTTTTTTAAGTCCTAAATTTTTCAAAAATTTCGGCAGAGCCTCCTTTGTAATTGGTCCTATCCACCTGCCAGAGAATCACCAAAACAATCCTAACACATCCACAACTTGACAAAGCATCATAATGCATATCAATTACATAAATCTAAATTGATACATGGACATGGGTGCACCTATTTAAATCATAACACATAGAAAATACCCTTCAACCCTCCATTATTGGGCTATTCAACCAAGTAGGAACATATTCTTCCTTTAATATTTTCGACCTTCAAGGTGGTCTCCTTGACTCAACGATTTCGTCATAATACATTTACGGAAGCGATCTCAGCTCCCAGACTTATCTAACTAGGAGACACGAAAAATATTCTTCACGCGCCCATAACTCGGGCTACTCAACAAATCACAATAAGAAACGAATCACTTAACAGTTCATCTACTATCCAGTAGGCTTCTTCGCCACTACCAAGTCGTACAAATACACCTCGCAACACTAACATACTCATCACGTGGATATCCAACCGCCATTCCGGCTAACAAGGACAATAATGAACATATGAGTTCAAAACACTTGCTCACAAAATCAGCACCTCGGTGCTCAAGCCATTGGCAAAGATTTGGCCTCAAGTCCTCCAGACTGGTCTAACTTCAAACTCACAGAGATTACACCTCGCCCCTCGATCGGGGAATCAAAAGCCATCGAGACACATCTGATACTGAGCGCCCGTTGGTGCATACGATCACGCGGAAGGAATTTCAAAAGTTTCTTTTCAAGCTGAATCAAGGACGCACGATAAGAATTCAAGAATGTGAAGTTTTCCTAAAGGTTCGGCAGCCTCTCGAGGATAAGTACAGACGTCTCCGTACCGATCCGCGAGACTCTACTAAACTGGCTCATGACTCACGAGACCAAGTAACCTAGGCTTTGATACCAACTTGTCGCGACCCAAATCCCGGTCGTGATGGCGCCAAGCACACTACTAGGCAAGCCCGACCATTATTCAACACTTAACCCAATTTATCAAAAATAGCGGAAAGAAATATCAATTAAGCAAGATTAAAGTACTGAAGATTTTAACAAAATACACAATATAATCTCACTAGGACCCGGTGTCACGAATCTGAGCCTCTAGAATACAGAATATCATCCTAATACACGGTATATCCAAAGTCCGATAATGCGGAAATAAAGAGATAGGATAGGAGGGAGAAGATCAATGGCTGCGAACGCCGTGCAGCTACCTCGATACTCCCAGAGGCTGGATCTGCTGATCAACTGGATCTACTGAGCCTGAGACTGCCCTGGATCTGCACACAAGGTGCAGGGAGTAAAGTGAGTACTCCGACCCAGTGAGTAATAAAAGTAACTACAGTCCGAAGATAAGAAAATCCAGTAAATACACAAAGTAAGCTACAATCCGAATATACAGCAACATATGGAACTGAGCAGCTAAACACCAGTATAAATACAAATACATGAATGCAATGCAATGCATATGATGGTACATTCCAGTACCCACTGCGGCGTGCAGCCCGAGCCATCCATATTTATTTATCGTCGACGGCGCTCACTGGGGGTGTGTACAGACTCCGGAGGGGCTCCTACAGCCCAAGCGCAATATCTTGGTCAGTCATTGTTACCTGACCGGTCAGCCATTGTTACCTGACCAATTTATATCATACAGTGCCATTGTTACCACTGTTCAAGTATATCATCCAGTGTCATTGTTACCACTATTTCAAGTATATCACACAGTGTCATTGTTACCACTGTTTCAAGTATATCACACAGTGTCATTGTTACCACTGTTTCAAGTATATCACACAGTGTCATTGTTACCACTGTTTCAAGTCACTTTATAATCAGTCCAGAAAATAATATAATAAGCCCCTTGGGCATTTACAAAACAGAAGTTCCCAGCCCGGAATACATTTAAAAATATCATTTAAGTTTTCAACACTTAGAATTATGGCTGAGTTTGCAAAACAGCATTTAAAACCTTGGACTGAAATTAAATGATATGCAAATCATGCTAAGCAGTAATATCAATCCTCGAAGGATTTTACAAATCGGCACAAGGCCCCAAACATGGCATCAAGCCCAGTAATATCAATGAAGTATGTGTATCAATCACCAGTATAGTATAAACATCACACGGGATGGACCAAGTCACAATCCCCAATAGTATCCGACCCCGCACTCGCCATGGAGTGCGTGTCACGCCTCAATATAGCGTTACGATGTGAAAGTCCGGGGTTTCAAACCCTCAGAACAGCATTTAGATCTATTACTCACCTCAAGATGGCCAAAAGTCTACTCCGCGATGCCCTTTCCTTTCGAATCGACCTCCTCGCTCGTCGAATCTTGCCAAAACCACAAGGAATATATTACAATAGGCTAAGGGAATATAACCCAATCGAAAAGACTCGAAAAATATCGAAAATCACGAAATTTATAAAACTCGAGCCCTGGGCCCACTTCTCGAAAAATTACGAAAGTCACATCACTGGATTCCTCGTCTCGCCACGAGTCCGTACATATAAAATTTACCAAAATCGGAGTTCATTTGACCCCTCAAATCACCAAACTTATTTTCAAATCCCTATGCAAATCCTCAATTTTTCTACAATTTTCATGCTCAAATTCATATATAATTGATGTACTTAACTCAAAATAGGTGGGGATAACTTACCTTCACATTGATGATGAAAATCCCCTCTTGAAGCTCCCCAAAAATCGTCCATACTTTGAAGAAATGAAGAAAAGTGAGCTAAATCCATGTATAAAAGAATATGTCTGTGCTTCGTCGAGTTGTACCTTGCACTTGTGCTATACAAGTTGTACATTCTATTAAAATTGTTCCTTGTCGGACACCTTCTGTTTAAACACCCATAACGTCTTGTATAAAAATCCAAATGACAAACGGTTTGAAGATTTAGAAACTAGACTTAAAGATCTTTAATTTGATAGGTTGTACACCATATAACTCTTTATATATCCCGAGATATGAGCTTCTAAATTGCATCGTAAATTCTGCCGAAATTGCTCCAGCAGCCCTTTTCGATCCATCGTAACTTTCTGAGATGATATCCAAATCGCGAATGGTTTAACTTTCCGAAAACTAGAATGTATGGGCTACAACTTTCGTGTTTTGCACTTTTTCTGATTTCTTATAGATTACAAGATATGAGCATCCAAACTGGACTACTCGCACCTAAAATTTTCTGGACACAGCAGAATTTTCTGCAATTTTTCCTAAGTCCGAAATCACTCCGAGACACCTCCGAAACACTCCCGAGACCTCGGGGCTCCAAACCAAATATGAACACTGACTCTAAAACATCACACGAACTTGCTCGAGCGATCAAATCGCCAAAATAACATCAAAATCAATTATTTGAGCCGTAAATCCAAGAATTCTTTCAAATTTCATAAACTTTCAAATTTTCCAATTTAAGGCCGAAACCCGTCAAACAACGTTCGTTTGTAACCAAACTTTACAGAAAGCGCTTAACCAACATATATGACTTGTACCGGGCGTCAGAACCAAAATACGAGCCCGATACCATTACTTTCTGATCAAATTTCATTTTCATTTTCCTTAAACATTTTCAGAAAACAATTTCACGAAAAAATTCATTTCTCGGGCCTGGGACCTCGGAATTCGATTCCGGAAACACGTTCAACTCCCATATTTTTCTATGAACCTTTCGAGACCGAAAAATCACGGGTCCGGGTCCGTTTACTAAAAATATTGACCAAAGTCAACTTGAACAATATTAAATATCAAAAAATTTCAAATTTTTCCCATATTTCATATATTTCAACACAAAGATATTCCGGACACACTCCTAAGTCCCAAATAACCTAACGAAGCTATCCAAACCATAAAATTCGCATTTCGAATTCGATATCAAAATTTCCACTTCCGGCCAAATTTTCTCAAAAACCTTCAGTTTTCCATCTTTAGCCGAACGGCTCCAAAATGACCTACGGACCTCCGAATTCACTTCCGATCGCGCTCCCAAATCCAGAATCACCATACGGAGCTACTCCCAGTCTCGGAATCCCAAACGGACATCAATAACACTGAAATGCATTTTAAACCAAACTGATGCAATTTCTTCTAAAATGCTATCTTCCACAATAGGCGCCAAAACGCTCTCGGGTTATCCAAAACCCGATCCGGGCATACGCCCAAGTTCGAAATCATCATACGAACCTGCTGGAACCTTCGGGTCCCAATTCCGAGGTCGTTTACTCAAAATTTCAATCCTAGTTCATTTCTTCAATTTTAAGCTTTCAAAATGAGAATTTCCATATAGATTTGACTCCAAACTTCCTGAATTTTAATTCGGACCATACACACAAGTCAATATACTTGAGATGAAGCCGCTCATGGCCTCAAACTGCTAAATGACGCGTCGGAGCTCAAAACGACCGGTCGGGTCGTTACATGATTTACAATCAACTCTTAATAAAAATTCTTTATTTATTAGATCATCTTGAAATTTTGTAATACATAGTACTATAGACAAAATCTCTTTTTTGACTGTACTATAATTCTTTTGAGCCGGATTCCAGATACCGGAAGTGAAACGAACTAATTGTTCTGAAGACTCTGAAGAAATTCGTTGTTTAAGAATACCACTGTACCCTTCATCGGAAGCGTCGGTTTCGACTATCATGAATGCTTCAGGATTTGGAATTCCTAGACATGGGAGTTTTTGAACAATGGACTTGACTCTTTTGACTGTGTTGGTTTGTTCTAGACTCCAAGGGACTGGATTTTTCCTGAGACGTTTATAAAGGGATTCACAGATTTTCCTAATATTAGGGATAAAGTCTTACGTAGTTGAGGCTTCCTAAGAACCTTTGAAGTTGCGTTTTATCTGTGATTTCATCGGGAAATTTGGACGAGAACTCAATGGCTCTACAGATTGGCTTGTAGGTTCCTTGATATAAGTCATGTCCTAAAAATCTAATGGTTGTTTGAAACAACCTTTATCTTCTTAGCGCTGACTACTAGTCCGTTGTGCTTTATTATTTTAAAGAATATATTAAGATGCTTAAAGTGAGAATCTATATCTTCTGAAAATATTAATACGTTGTCAATGTAAACTATTGACATGTTACTATATGGGTTAAATATATTATTCATTACATTCTGAAATTCAGATGGGGCATTTTTTAACCCAAAAGGCATTACGTTCCATTCATATTGTCCAAATGGGACATTGAATGCAGTTTTATATTTATCTTCTTTGGCAATTTGAATTTGCCAGAAACCTGATTTCATATCGAATTTGCTATAAATATTAGCCTTATAAGTTCTTTTTAATAAATCTCTTTTATTGGGTATCGGGTACATGATCCATTGTAGTACTTTATTTAAAGGTTTATAATTGATTACTATCCTAGGGGCTCCTCTTTCTTTTTCTGCGTTATTGTTAACGTAGAAGGTTGCACAGCTCCAAGGGGATTTGGAAGGCCTAATTATCTTCTTCTGGAGAAGATCATTTATTTCTTTTTTACAGACTTCCATTAAGTCATGATTCATTTGAATAGGTCTTGCCTTAGTAGGTATATTTTGTTCATTAAATTCCTTTATATAAGGTAGGTGGACTATATGCCTTTTTCGTTCCCAAAAGGCTGTAGGTAAATCGGAACAAACTTCTAGTTCGAGTTTTTGCTGAAATAGTTTAATCTTATCTTCTACTTCCGGGGTTTTTAAAGTTTGTTCAATTTTGTGAACTTTTATATCATTTTTTAAGTAATTAATCTGTTGAGATAATAAGTTTATTTTAAAAATTGTTTGTGATTTAATGTAATCACTTTCTTCTTTAGAGATTGGATTTAAGTAAGGAAATCGTATTTCTTTTCCAAATACATTAGTGCAGAGGGCACTTAAGTCATCGTAATGTGGCTTTATTTGAGTCAGGAAAGGAATTCCCAAAATTATTTCTTCATTTATATCTCTTGTTATCACAAAATCATTAATAAAACATATTCCATCATTACAGATATGTGCTTTAGATAATTTGTAATTTATCTTTAACAATTCTCCTGTTGCAGAGTATAATTTTTGGGTACTTTTCTCTAAATATTTTAATGGTATTATTCCTTCCATTATGCAGTTTTTATCTGCACATGAGTCTAATAATGCTTGTAAGCACGTGATTTTTGCCCTATATGAGAATTACTCCCAAAAAATTCAAAAAAAATAAAGTAATTTTTCTTGGTGTGCAATCTTGCAATTTTGTGATATTTTGAATAATTATTTGTATTTGTCTGTGCGTGTTTATTTGATAAATTAATAAAAAATACAAAAATATGTCGCATTTTGCATATAGGATTTAATTCTACAGTTGTTAGTAATTAAATTTGTTTTACAAAAATTAAAAATTACAAAAATAGGCATCGTTTGCATTTTTAGCATTTAATGTCCAAATATACAATTTTATGCTTAATTAATACTTAATTGTGCGTTAATTGTTATTGGGAGTTAATTTGCGCTTTTATAACTTAATTTAGTTCTTAATAATAGTTTAAGTATTTTTATAATTTAGTTTTAGAAAAAATAAAAGAAGAAAAGAGAGCGAAAATATAAAGAAAGTCGGAATTAGGCCTCTTCTTCAATTTCAAGCCACAGGCCCAAAAAATGGCCCAATCTTCCCTACGACCCAGTCCATTTCGAACTGGGTCGACCCAGTCCAAGACCCAAACCTCTTTGTCTTACATTAAACAAAAATTAAAAAAAACAAAAACCCTAAAAAACTAAGAAACCATCCGCCCCCCACACCCTTTTGCTTCTTCTTCTCCCAAACCTTCCAAAACACTCCTCCCATGGATGCCCTTCACCCTCGCCATGAACGACCACCCCCATCGATGACCCACGCGAACAGGTCGCCATTGCTTCACCTTCTTCGTTCACCGTCAAGCTCGAGCTTGAGCTCGACATCCATGGCTGCCCAGCTCCACCAAGCAGTCTGCCATTGCCTCGTCGACCCTACTGTTGTTCCCGCCTTCATCTTCCCCATCCAAACGGCCAGCTTTACTACTTCAACTGCGAACAGCCCAAACAGCCACTCAGCTTCATTTCCTCGACGACCATGGCTACTGTCCGTCCAGTCGAGCAAGCCTCGACGACTCGGAGCTGCCTGTCCGTTTTCTTTGTCAAAAATACGGTGCTGATGCCACTTACACGCTTCACTCCTATGGAACTTACTTGAGCAAGATGCTGGCTGCTTTTGCAGAAAACCCTAGTTCCGCAGGTAAGGGAGAAGAAGTGAACAACAATGGTGGTGCCTCTGCTTACCAAGAAGGTCGTGAAGCTGGCGCAACAATGTTTCCACGAGTAAGAGGGAAGGGATTGTTGAGCGAAATACCCAGCTCGATCACTGTTTGAGTTCATCGTTGGTTTGTCGAAATAGTCCGTACATATTTCGTTTCGATCCGGTTAGTAGTTTTTGAATTTTATTTTGTCCGTATTTTGTTTTGATATTTTTCGAATCTAAAATCGGCAAATGTTTGTTTTGTTTATCGTTTGACTTAATTTTTAGTTCATGTTCATATGTTGTTTGTTAGATAAAAATTTTCAGATTTCAAAGGAAGGATTAATTAGTTTCATGTTTATCTCATGTTTGTATTGTTGTTTAAGTGAATATTTGTTAGTTTAATATTTGTTAGATTCAAATTGAAATTTAATTAATTGTTTCTTCAATTTGTTTCATGTATTTGATGTATTTTCCGGAAATTGTTAGTATTGTTAAAGTTCAAGTTTAAATTCATAATTGTTTCTTCTTAGTTTTGTTTTGTCATTTGCCTAAAAGAATTTAGTTGCAATAAGGGAAGTATGTTGGTTTTAGTCATTTGAATCCGTCGTTTTTATTTTTAGATTTAATTCATGTTCATATTATGTTTGTTTGATTTTGAATCCGAAATGTGTATAGTTTGATTTCTTGTTTACCATTTGTGATTATTTCTTGAATTGGTCTCATAATCTTGTTTAAAGTTTAATATAAGAATTGTTTGTTATAATGTTGTTAGAGTTGATTTTAAGTTCAATATTATTGAATTTAAGAATCTAAATATACTTGTTTGATTGTTGTTGTTGTTTAAATCCGAAAATAGGTTTGTTGTTGCCAAAAAAAAATTGTTCAATCAAATTTTGGTTGTTCTTGGTTGTTCAATTTGTGTTCATGTGATTTGTTGTTGAAATGTTGTTAAAATTATGTTCATGTGATATTGTTGTTATGATGTTCATCCGTGTTCATATTGTTGTTTGAACATTGTTAGAAATTGATCATATTGTCTATATTTTGGTTAAGTTTGATTAATTGATGTGTTATAGCTGATGGGTAGTTTGGTAAATTTGTAATACGTTCAGGGGTAGTTTGGTAATTTCAGTAAGGTCGGAAGGGGTAGTTTAGGAATTGTACATTTTGTAATTGTTTATTTGAAGCATGGGGGACAAAATGAAATGGGGTGGGTTGTGATATGATTATTTAATATAAAGGGGGGACAAGATTTAAATTAAAGGGGAATCTTGCATTATTTTAAATAAAGCATGGGGGACAAAATATAATGGGGTGGTGTGATATATTTATTTAATGTAATGGGGATGAGTGGGAAGATAATGGGTTTGGTAGAGAAAGGGATTGATTTTAATTGATTTATGGGATGGGATATATATATGTGAAGTCTTGAACACAAGGAGGGGGGAAAAATACACAGACAAAAAAAAACGGGAGAGAGAAACAAATCTGAAAATAAGAGAGAGAAAAGGGCTGAACATTTAAGAGATAGAAAATTCCGAAAAATATTTAAGCTTTCAAATATAAAAAAAAACTAAAAAAAATATTCTGTTTTCTTTTGTTGTTTGAAATCAGAATTAATTGTTGTTTCATAAAAGCTGGAAGCTTTTGTTTTTTTTTGGATTACTACTCCACCGGTCTGTTACTGGGTTGTTACTGTTGCTGGGCTATTGTTGCTGTGTTGTACTGATTTTACTGCTGTTGCTGATTCTCATATTCATTTTCTTTTGCTTCCAATATCAGGTACACAACTGAAAAGCTGTTTATTGTAATCCGAAATATGAAGCGTGAATACATATGAAGAATGAAAATTTGAAGTTTTAATTTCGTTTTTATTTCTTTGTTCCTTTTGTTGATTGTATTTAAGCTATTTCATGAATTACTAAATAATAACTGGAATAAGAAAATAATATCATAAGTTAGTCTGTAATAAATCAGTTCGGCAAAATAGGTTAATTCACTAGTTATGAAGGCTTCAAGATTATAGGTTGATCATGAACAAGTAGCTAAATTTAGCTAAGACACGAATTTAAATTAAACATCGTAAATTAGGCATTAAGGCATGACTTGAGCTTAAGCAAGATTAAGAGAACGTTTAAGTCTAATAAACTTTCTAATAAGCTTTAGTAATTATGGTTAAATCTAGTTTCAAATGATTGTGAATAATTAATCTCAATAATTTTTTTTAAAAAAAATAACAATGCTGAGTTTTAATCTAGCTATATTTGTTTATTTTGAATATTAGTTGTTGAATTTTTATTTTATTTATAATTTCGAAATTAAGAGTGAAATTCCTTTTTCATCAATATTTGTATTAATCAAGCAATTAGCATGTCATGTCTTCTTAAAATAATAAAAGCTAGTAATAAATTAGGATTTTCTTTCTTTATTTTAGAGACTCATTTTTATAGAAAAATGTAGTCGTTTTAAGATTTGTCCAAATAAATGAGATGAGCCTCGCTTAATGAAATGTATAGATTGCGGGGCCCTCAATAAATGTACATTTAATCGCTTAGAATTAGGGAGGAGCCGTTTTAGCAAATTTCACGGCCCTACCCAAAATAATGATACGCTAGACTCTTTAGGCGCGATTTAATTAATTTTACCTTCTTAAACTCGGATGCGCATTTCATGCGACCCAAATCTAAATCCTAAAACATTGAATAAAAATGTGTTCCGGATTGCGGGTGCATTTCATGTGACGTAATCCAAAGACATGTTTTAAACGATGTTCACAATTTTTTTTAAAATAATAATAATAATAATAAAGTGGTAAAGAGTTAAAATTGGCACATCGGTTCATAATTGTATTAAAATCAGATAAATAAGCCAAATATGACAGTTGAGCGACCGTGCTAGAACCACGGAACTCGGGAATGCCTAACACCTTCTCCCGGGTTAACAGAATTCCTTATCCGGATTTCTGGTACGCTGACTGTAATATGGAGTCATTCTTTTCCTCGATTCGGGATTAAATTGGTGACTTGGGACACCCTAAATCTCCCAAGTGGCGACTCTGAAATAAATAAATAAATCCCGTTTCGATTGTCCTTTAATTGGAAAAAACTCCTTGTACCCTCGCGGGGGCGGAAAAAGGAGGTGTGACAGCTCTGGCGACTCTGCTGGGGATTCTTACCCAGAACCACTGGCTCAGGGTTAGAAATTCGAGCTCATACAAATTGTTATATTTTGTTTTATCTGATTTTTACATGTTTGAGCCTAATGTGCTAAATGTTGCTTTTACCGCTTTGATATTACGTGAACTGTGTATAAACTGTGCCGAAACCCATCTCCTCTCTGAGTCTTCTAAATCATGAAGAAGGGTGTACTTCGTACGACTTCTTTTCTATATAGTGTCAAATCCCAATTTAGAACGAGGTTCGGACAAGTTGCTAAGCCGGTGAAGCTTCTGTATTCCCGGTACGCTACCCCCTCGGCTCGAGCTGTCCGCTCGGGTAAGCCAGGTTTAGAACAAACACCCAGGTTCTGAACCTAGTATAACAAAGCCACATGCCAGATCCCTAGTAGGAACGTTTGTTTGCATCACGTGCATCTGACTTTGGAGGCTCAACACAGGGGTTGGGTCTGTCTAGGACAGGTGCACCAAAAATGAAAATGACCATCCTGATGCATCTTACTTGTTACTACTTGCGCATTAATTTGATACGGACTTGTGTGTTGACTGACTTGTGAATATCAGGAATAATATTTTGAAAAAAAAAAGAAATAGCGGTTAGGGAATTGATTGTTTATTTTGAAAAGAAAACAAATGCCCAAATACTGTCAAAACTCTACCGAAATTTTGAGAAAATGAAAAAAAAATGTCTTATTAGTTTGTTTTATTAAAAGCTAAGAAAAGAAAAAAAAAAGAGTCGTTGTTCTGTTTTGTTTTTCAAAAAATAAAAATAGAAAAAAATATATAGTTTGTCTTGCCATGAAAATGAAAATGAAAAAGAGTCTTATTTTTAAAATGGTTTTTTTTTATTATTTATTTGCTTATGAAAATGCAAAAAAATAAAAAAATAAAAAAAATCTTTCATTATTTGTCGCAAATATATATATAAATCTGAAAAGTTTTTTTTATTTCCAAAAAATATATATATCTTTATTTGTTGCAAAGAGTATTTGTCTTGCCAAGAAAATTCAAAGTAAAATTCCAAAAAAAAGATATGTCTTGCAAAAAATAATATAAATATCTTTATTTTCCATTGTTGATAAAACAAAAATAATAAAAATGTTTTTTTTAAAAAAAAAAAAAATCCGAAAATATTTTGATACTTCTTTCAAAATTGAAAAGAAAATTCAAAATTCAAAAAATATTTTTTAGAAGCATTTCTTTTATCAAAAGTAAAATTCCAAAAATATTTTCTTTTTTTCTTTAAAAAAAAAAAAAAAAAAAAACTTCCTTTTACTTTTGAAATTCTCAAAGTTCAAATCAAAAGAAAAGGAATTTTTACAAGTCTTTCTTTCAAAAAGAAATCAATCAAAAAAAATATATATATATATATATATACTTCCTTTCTTCTTTTGAAGCAGTTCTTTCACAGTTCCAATTAAAAAAAATATATTAGTTCATTTACTTATTCGCGAGGCCCGAACTACGCGGGTTTGATTCTCACCGGATGTGAGATACGTAGGCAACCCTCATCGGGTCCAACCCCCTTTTTTGCTAAAATAGTCAAAAACCAAAAAAATAAATAAAAAACGTGTCAAAATTTTTTATTTTGTCATAAATAAGTCTAGTGGTGTCCAACCTTCCCTTTTGCTAAAATAGCCAAAAAAAAAAAAAATGTCAAAATTTTAATTTTGTCATAGAGAAGTCGGGTGACGCTGTTTTATGAAGACATAGCCGAATGTTCCCGAAAGGGACGCCGGGAGGCTGACTTTGCATAAACAGCCACCTTTGGGTCATTTTTAAGATTTTGACCAGTTGACCCACACAGCCTTAAAAATCTTCGTCCCCGAGGCGTTGAAAGGCCGTGTTTGCAATATTGACTTTTCTAATTCGAAAAATGATAAAAAGAGTCATAAATAAGTCGGGTGATGCTGTTTTGTCAAAAATAGCCGAATGTTCCCGAGAGGGACGCCGGAAGGCTGACTTTGCATAAACAGCCACTTTTTTTGGGTCCTGTTTAGGATTTTGGTCTAGTTGACCCACACAGCCCTATAAATCTTCATCCCCGAGGCGCTGAAGGGCCGTGTTTGCAACATAAGGTTTTTAGTATAATTTGAAAAAAAAAAAAAGAGTCAGCGATCAGGTGAATACCGTTTGGATTTTTTTTTAGTCAAAATAACCCGAGCCAACTTCGGCCGCGTCTTAAACCGTTCTTGCCGAAATAACCTTAGAGTATCTGTCAGTTGTCGAAAGGTTATTTTCGTAAAAGAATGGACAAGTGTGTAAAGTGTCATAAAATAATCCTCCCCGGCCTCAAATTCATGTGAAAGTTGGAAGGGGCCACATTTGCAAAAATAACCGTTTGGTTGCATTTGTCAAACGGGGAAAGAAATTGGCCGTTTGTAAATCTTTTAATTAGAATATGTGGGTTGTTTGATTTTCCAGCTTGTAGGTCATCTTCAAACCTTTGAAACTCAGTTTGTTTTAACATGAAAATTGAAAAAAAAATGTTTAGCATTGTTTATCTTTTATTGGGTCCGAACTACGCTCGGTCTGATTCATGCGGGGTCATGATACGTAGGCAATCTCCATAAGATTCGACCACCACCAAAATAAAAAAAAATATAAAATAAAATAAAATACAGGGTTTCCCAAAGTGCTTTAAAAGGGGACAAATGAGCAAGCCGGGATGACGCATGTTGTTTGAAGCAAAGCATGTAGAAACGGTTAACTGCCTAGGAGCATTACATCCTCTATGTGTTGTGATCAAATCTGTTAAACTCTAACGCTAACAAAGCTTGTTGTTGTCTGAAACCAGACAAGTTAGTTGTTAAAGAACTCTGGCAACACACTCCTATCAAACCAGATCCAAAGGACCGGTAGCAACAAGCATGACTACTTCAGAGAATAGTAATGAGGAAGAAAGGCCGATGAGCCAGTTGTTAAAAGAAGCGATGGAAAAGATTGAAAGGATGGGACTAGAGATGAATGCAATGCAGCTAGCCCTAGCCAAAACACAAAAGAGCCCTGAGACACTGGGGCACATGCCGGAATACCCTCACTCCGGCCCTTCAACAAGCCATCCGAATCCCCGTTATCATCAAGAAAGAAGCCCTCATGATTCCCAAGCTCCACCGCCCCATCAACCTCTCCCAATACCAAATGTTCCGACTTATATGGGACCCACATCAGCCACCCTGCAAAGATCAAACAAGCGAGCCATTACTTCAGGCTCCCGATACGCAATACTATCCCCCTGAGCCTACATTCCATGCCCCCGAACCACATGCCTACAATCCACATTTGGAGGCATCGACCGAAATTGAAAAGCCGGTTAAAGCCCCAGAACAAGATGAGGTATTGAGGAAATTCAAAAGCCTGGAGCAGTCCTTCAGGAACCTGCATGGATTGGGCAACCAGGTCAGCATGGCCTACAAAGATCTATGCCCTTTCCCGGATGTCCAACTCCCGGCTGGGTTCAAGATGCCTAAGTTTGATTTATATGAAGGGCACAGTGATCCCATGGCACATTTGCGGGGATTCTGTAGTAAAATGAGAGGGGCAGGCGGTAAAGATGAACTGTTGATAGCCTATTTTGGCCAAAGTCTGAGCGGATCGGCACTAGAATGGTATACCAGGCAAGATTCCAGCAAATGGTACACCTGGGATGATCTGGCACAGGCTTTCGCGGGTCATTTTCAATACAATCTCGAGATAGTCCCTGACCGTCTCACATTGTTGAGGACCGGGAAGAAGCCCGGGGAAAGTTTTCGCGAGTTCGGGTTCCGCTGGAGAGAGCAAGCAGCCAGAGTCGATCCTCCTATGAGAGAGGGAGAGATGGTGGACTACTTCTTACAAACCTTGGAGCCAACTTACTTTGGTCATCTAGTGACGACAGTTGGTAAATCTTTCAATGAAGTAGTTAAAATGGGCGGTATGATCGAAGAGGGACTCAGGTCCAACAAAATTCTGAGCTATTCGGCAATCAAAGCAACCACTCAGGCCATCCAGAGCGGCACTGAGGGTGTACTGGGGAAGGAGAAGAAAGAAGATGTCACGACCGTTGAGTCTGGAGCCTGGTTCGGATCTAGAGGCCCGTCACCCTACTATGGCAACCCACGACCCTACCACCAAAATTACCCTCGCACTCCATATAGCCCTCCACGACAGTATTACTCACTGCCAGATCCCCATTTTTCCGTTCATCATGCACAAACCTATACCCACTCTCCAGCACACGCACAATGGCGTGCACTGGCTCCCCAAAATACATACCCACCTCCACCAAACATATATCCACTTCCGAGGGCCTATAGAAATCCTCCAGGGTCAGGTTTCCGGGGGAATCAAGCTTTTAAGAATGAGAGGAAGCAGAAATATACTCCGCTGGGAGAATCCTATACCACCGTGTTCCACAAATTGAGGCAGTTAGGCCTATTGAATCCTATTGAGCCCAAATTACCAAATCCCCTTCCTGAAAATCTTGACCCTTTAGCAAGTTGTGAATATTGTTCGGGGGCTCCCGGACACGATACCGAGAGATGTTGGAAGTTGAAGAATGCCGTGCAAGAGCTCATCAACACAAATAGGATCGAGGTTCAGGTTCCAGAGCCGCCAAACATTAATGACGATCCGTGCCGGTGAAAATAGTTCCAAAAAAAAAAAAAAAACAACAACAATTGGACGGCTACTCCTTTTCCTATCCGAAGGGAGTCTTGGTAGTGGGCTCTGATTTTTCTTTCTTGTTTTGGATTATTGCAGAGTTGTAATCCAGTTTTGTTTTAGTGTGAAACTCTGTTATCCCGTATTTTTGTAAAGCTTCTCTTCTTATTTTGTTTTGAGTTTATTTTTTTTCCTCTTTTCTTTCTAAACAATGCTCTTTATACTGATTCCAATGACATGACATGCATAACGGATCTTCAACTTAGTCTAAAAATCAATCTGGTTTCGAACTGGTTATACAAAAGGTCAATCACGATGACGAATTGGGATACGATGATAATAAAGCCTTCAAAGAGACAAACAGAGAGTTAAGCTAGTTGGAAGAGAAATCCAAGCCCAACTTAAATGACGCATAAGACATCAATTTAGGGGATGCAGACGATATCAGGAAATTTAAAGATGGACAGCAAGTGTTGAAACGGATCCTCCCACATCAGGCCAAAGCAAAAATGGCAAATTTGTCCCGAATTGGCAGTGGCCATCTATTGTGACCAAGATGTTATCCAGTTGCGCTTTATGTCAGAGAGATGTCGAGGGAAGATGCATCGACATTGCTATTAATTGTTGTTTGTTTGTTTATACTTGGCATTCATCGGAGAATGAAATGACGGAGGCAATTTTTTCTTCTATCCAAACATTTTAACCTTTGCTTCCCCTTTTGAGCCTTATCTATTCTTTCATACCCCTCTTTTGGAATCAGTAATGAAAATGAGAAAAAAAAGAGAGAAGGAAAATATAATAAAAACAAAAGAAAAAAAAGAGAAAAAAAGAAAAAAAGGAGTTGTGAACTACGTTTGACCTGATTCCTCAAAGAAGGATACGTAGGCGCCTCACGGCTCGGTCATAGTGTAACCAAAAAATAAGAATCCCCAAGCAAGAAACTGGGGCAAAAGTTATGTTTGTAATGTTGGGAAAGAAGTTCGATTCCAAGAGTTGTAATGGTTTTTACCCATCAGAATTATTTTGAACCCTTTTTTATGCCTCTTTTTCTTTTAGCCATAAACAAAAAAAAACCCATGCTGATGTCCAAAAAAAGACCTCCCGATCAGAATCCGAGGAAAGCCAAGTTAAGCAAATATAAGCAGAGAAAGTCGGCAACGAATTGATAACCTAAAGAATCCCCAGCAAAGAGTCATATTGGCACCATAAGGCGACGAGAATTGAGAGAAATGAGAGAGTCTCATCAGTGAAAACCCCTCGAAGGGCACTATGAGGCGACAAGGATATAAAGGGGGCTAGCAAGATAAGATCCGCATCCGGCGAAAGTTGGGCTTCTGCACATCCCCAGCAAAGTAAGGCCGTCAAAAAACAAAAAAAATTGATCGATATGAATAGACTGAGTTGGTTAATCCAGAAGTGCATGACATGATCATTGGGATTGATTGTACCATTCAGATAAGTTCTTTATTTTTTCTTTCTCCAACATTTGTTCAGAAAAACTTTTTCTTTCATTTTTTTAAAGTCATCACTTTTTATTTTTTGGTTTATATTGTTTTTCTCCAGTATTTTGTTTTTAGAAGGATTTTGTTTTTCAGAGCTTACTACTAATTGCCAAATGCTGCGAAGCAAAAGGCGAACGGGACATGCCAAAGATAATGCAATGAAACGGAAAAGACATTTGTTGCAAGACCGAATGATGAGTTGGCCTAAATGTCAAGAGGGTATAGTGAAAAAGGGGTCGAGATGCAAGAGCATCCTTGGCCGATCATCGACCAAATTCCAAAAAGGTCGGACAATGTGGACCAAGGAAAGAAGAGGAAAAATCACCCCAACGGGAATGTGTTCACCAGCAGGGACATGATCCCCAACAGTAATATCATCCCCAATAAATAGTATCATCCCCAGCAAGTTCTGATAGTGTAATGGAACGCCGAAAAAAAAAGAAAAAAAAAAGAAAAAAAAAGAAAAAAAAAAGGGAAAGCAACCATGTTTTTTTCTTTTTAAAACTAACAAAATTTTTCTTTGATTTGAAGCAGGGAAAAGAAATGTTACAGATGGCGGAAGAACATGCCATAAAGAAGATCATCAAACCGGGGCAGAAAATTTTCTCATCGCGAAAATTTTCTCAAAAAGATAAGCGCCCACCTGAATAACGAGAGGAATACATTTTATCTATATATTTCAGGCACCCACCTGTATAACAAGGGAATACATCTCATGTCTTTACCATCAGGCGCCCACCTGTATAACAAGGGAATACATTCCATGCCTTTACCAATAGAAGATACACTTCCTAGGTCTAGTTTTGCCAATAGGAGACACACTTCCTAAGTTTTACCCATAGGAGACGCATTTCCTCCTAAGTTTAATTTTACCCATAGGAGATGCATTTCCTCCTAAGTTTAATTTTACCTATAGGAGACGCATTTCCTCTTAAGTTTAGTTTTACCAGTCCTAAGTTGTTGTTGAAATCAGGAGCCCGCCTAAAGAGAGGAATGACGTTTATTTTAAAAGTTGAAGTTGGGAGCCCGCCCGAATAACAGAGGCATACATTTCAGTCTTTACATTTCCAGTATTGAAGTTGGGAGCCCGCCCATATAACAGAGGAATACATTCAGTCTTTTCATTTCAGGTGTTGAAATTGGGAGCCCGCCCATAATAACAGAGGAATACATTCCAGTCTTTATTTTCAAGTGTTGAAGTTGGGAGCCCGCCCATAATAATAGAGGCATATATTTCAGTCTTTATATTTCCAGAGTTGAAGTTGGGAGCCCGCCCAGATAACAGAGGCATACATTCAGTCTTTATTTTCAAGTGTTGAAGTTGGGAGCCCGCCCAAATAACAGAGGCATACATTCAGTCTTTGTTTTCAAGTGTTGAAGTTGGGAGCCCGCCCATAATAACAGAGGCATACATTCAGTCTTTACTTTTCAAGAGTTGAAGTTGGGAGCCCGCCCATAATAACAGAGGAATACATTCAGTCTTTACTTTCAAGCGTTGAAGTTGGGAGCCCGCCCAGATAACAGAGGCATAAATTCAGTCTTTATCTTCAAGTGTTGAAATTGGGAGTCCGCCTATAATAACAGAGGAATACATTCAGTCTTTATTTTCGAGCATTGAAGTTGGGAGCCCGCCCATAATAACAGAGGAATACATTCAGTCTTTACTTTCAAGCATTGAAGTTGGGAGCCCGCCCAGATAACAGAGGCATAAATTCAGTCTTTATCTTCAAGTGTTGAAGTTGGGAGCCCGCCCATAATAACAGAGGCATACATTCAGTCTTTATATTTCAAGCGTTGAAGTTGGGAGCCCGCCCAGATAACAGAGGCATACATTCAGCATTAATTTTCAAGTATTAAAGTTGGGTGCCCGCCCATACAACAGAGGCATAGGTTTCAAGATCAAGTCAGAGGACAATAAAACAGAGGGTTACAGCAGGAATCCCCTACAGGAAACAATAAAAATCCCCAGCACCGGGAAGCAGAAGGTTGCAACAAAAGATCCCAGCACAAATTCAGGCGCATGAGTCAAAAGGAAGAAAAGAGGCGTTTTGAAAGAAGCAGCTGGTGAACATTAAATCATGCCCAGCATAACAAGTCTGATGAAGAAAGTCGTACCCACCAGAGGAACCGCCAAAAAGCTTAATGAAGAAAGCCATGCAGACCGAGCAAAATGATGAAAACTGGTATTCAGAAAAGCAAATGGCCAGTATCATTCCAAAATTCAAGGAAGAAAAGCACCGGAGGAAACACAAGCCGACAAGAAAGCAAGGCAACAAGAACAAATTTTAGTCTAGCCTAGCTTCTTGTTTTCTTTTAAGCACGGTGTAACAAGGAAATCGGTAAGCAGTAGTAATAGCATGCAACAACAGTAACAGTGCAGTCCAACGGTAGTCCCAGCTACCAAAGTTTTCCGAACTACATTGACCTGATTCCTATTTAGCCCAGGATATGTAGGAAACCTTTGAAGCAAAGGTTCGGTCAAATCTTTTTCAAAAAATGCTTCAACGGAGTACTCGAATGGGCAAAAAATCGCTCGCTTTATCTTTGCACGAAAACCCTTCGTGTCTTCGGGCAAAGAGGGGCAGCTGTAAGCACGTGATTTTTGCCCTATATGAGAATTACTCCCAAAAAATTCAAAAATAAAATGATTTTTTCTTGGTGTGCAATCTTGCAATTTTGTGATATTTTGAATAATTATTTGTATTTGTCTGTGCGTGTTTATTTGCTAAATTAATAAAAAATACAAAAATATGTCGCATTTTGCATATAGGATTTAATTCTACAATTGTTAGTAATTAAATTTGTTTTACAAAAATTAAAAATTACAAAAATAGGCATCGTTTGCATTTTTAGCATTTAATGTCCAAATATACAATTTTATGCTTAATTAATACTTAATTGTGCGTTAATTGTTATTGGGAGTTAATTTGCGCTTTTATAACTTAATTTAGTTCTTAATAATAGTTTAAGTATTTTTATAATTTAGTTTTAGAAAAAATAAAAGAAGAAAAGAGAGCGAAAATATAAAGAAAGTCGGAATTAGGCCTCTTCTTCAATTTCAAGCCACAGGCCCAAAAAATGGCCCAATCTTCCCTACGACCCAGTCCATTTCGAACTGGGTCGACCCAGTCCAAGACCCAAACCTCTTTGTCTTACATTAAACAAAAATTAAAAAAAACAAAAACCCTAAAAAACTAAGAAACCATCCGCCCCCCACACCCTTTTGCTTCTTCTTCTCCCAAACCTTCCAAAACACTCCTCCCATGGATGCCCTTCACCCTCGCCATGAACGACCACCCCCATCGATGACCCACGCGAACAGGTCGCCATTGCTTCACCTTCTTCGTTCACCGTCAAGCTCGAGCTTGAGCTCGACATCCATGGCTGCCCAGCTCCACCAAGCAGTCTGCCATTGCCTCGTCGACCCTACTGTTGTTCCCGCCTTCATCTTCCCCATCCAAACGGCCAGCTTTACTACTTCAACTGCGAACAGCCCAAACAGCCACTCAGCTTCATTTCCTCGACGACCATGGCTACTGTCCGTCCAGTCGAGCAAGCCTCGACGACTCGGAGCTGCCTGTCCGTTTTCTTTGTCAAAAATACGGTGCTGATGCCACTTACACGCTTCACTCCTATGGAACTTACTTGAGCAAGATGCTGGCTGCTTTTGCAGAAAACCCTAGTTCCGCAGGTAAGGGAGAAGAAGTGAACAACAATGGTGGTGCCTCTGCTTACCAAGAAGGTCGTGAAGCTGGCGCAACAATGTTTCCACGAGTAAGAGGGAAGGGATTGTTGAGCGAAATACCCAGCTCGATCACTGTTTGAGTTCATCGTTGGTTTGTCGAAATAGTCCGTACATATTTCGTTTCGATCCGGTTAGTAGTTTTTGAATTTTATTTTGTCCGTATTTTGTTTTGATATTTTTCGAATCTAAAATCGGCAAATGTTTGTTTTGTTTATCGTTTGACTTAATTTTTAGTTCATGTTCATATGTTGTTTGTTAGATAAAAATTTTCAGATTTCAAAGGAAGGATTAATTAGTTTCATGTTTATCTCATGTTTGTATTGTTGTTTAAGTGAATATTTGTTAGTTTAATATTTGTTAGATTCAAATTGAAATTTAATTAATTGTTTCTTCAATTTGTTTCATGTATTTGATGTATTTTCCGGAAATTGTTAGTATTGTTAAAGTTCAAGTTTAAATTCATAATTGTTTCTTCTTAGTTTTGTTTTGTCATTTGCCTAAAAGAATTTAGTTGCAATAAGGGAAGTATGTTGGTTTTAGTCATTTGAATCCGTCGTTTTTATTTTTAGATTTAATTCATGTTCATATTATGTTTGTTTGATTTTGAATCCGAAATGTGTATAGTTTGATTTCTTGTTTACCATTTGTGATTATTTCTTGAATTGGTCTCATAATCTTGTTTAAAGTTTAATATAAGAATTGTTTGTTATAATGTTGTTAGAGTTGATTTTAAGTTCAATATTATTGAATTTAAGAATCTAAATATACTTGTTTGATTGTTGTTGTTGTTTAAATCCGAAAATAGGTTTGTTGTTGCCAAAAAAAAATTGTTCAATCAAATTTTGGTTGTTCTTGGTTGTTCAATTTGTGTTCATGTGATTTGTTGTTGAAATGTTGTTAAAATTATGTTCATGTGATATTGTTGTTATGATGTTCATCCGTGTTCATATTGTTGTTTGAACATTGTTAGAAATTGATCATATTGTCTATATTTTGGTTAAGTTTGATTAATTGATGTGTTATAGCTGATGGGTAGTTTGGTAAATTTGTAATACGTTCAGGGGTAGTTTGGTAATTTCAGTAAGGTCGGAAGGGGTAGTTTAGGAATTGTACAATTTGTAATTGTTTATTTGAAGCATGGGGGACAAAATGAAATGGGGTGGGTTGTGATATTATTATTTAATATAAAGGGGGGACAAGATTTAATTTAAAGGGGAATCTTGCATTATTTTAAAAGAAGCATGGGGGACAAAATGAAATGGGGTGGTGTGATATATTTATTTAATGTAATGGGGATGAGTGGGAAGATAATGGGTTTGGTAGAGAAAGGGATTGATTTTAATTGATTTATGGGATGGGATATATATATGTGAAGTCTTGAACACAAGGAGGGGGGAGAAATACACAGACAAAAAAAAAACGGGAGAGAGAAACAAATCTGAAAATAAGAGAGAGAAAAGGGCTGAACATTTAAGAGATAGAAAATTCCGAAAAATATTTAAGCTTTCAAATATAAAAAAAAACTAAAAAAAATATTCTGTTTTCTTTTGTTGTTTGAAATCAGAATTAATTGTTGTTTCATAAAAGCTGGAAGCTTTTGTTTTTTTTTGGATTACTACTCCACCGGTCTATTACTGGGTTGTTACTGTTGCTGGGCTATTGTTGCTGTGTTGTACTGATTTTACTGCTGTTGCTGATTCTCATATTCATTTTCTTTTGCTTCCAATATCAGGTACACAACTGAAAAGCTGTTTATTGTAATCCGAAATATGAAGCGTGAATACATATGAAGAATGAAAATTTGAAGTTTTAATTTCGTTTTTATTTCTTTGTTCCTTTTGTTGATTGTATTTAAGCTATTTCATGAATTACTAAATAATAACTGGAATAAGAAAATAATATCATAAGTTAGTCTGTAATAAATCAGTTCGGCAAAATAGGTTAATTCACTAGTTATGAAGGCTTCAAGATTATAGGTTGATCATGAACAAGTAGCTAAATTTAGCTAAGACACGAATTTAAATTAAACATCGTAAATTAGGCATTAAGGCATGACTTGAGCTTAAGCAAGATTAAGAGAACGTTTAAGTCTAATAAACTTTCTAATAAGCTTTAGTAATTATGGTTAAATCTAGTTTCAAATGATTGTGAATAATTAATCTCAATAATTTTTTTTAAAAAAAATAACAATGCTGAGTTTTAATCTAGCTATATTTGTTTATTTTGAATATTAGTTGTTGAATTTTTATTTTATTTATAATTTCGAAATTAAGAGTGAAATTCCTTTTTCATCAATATTTGTATTAATCAAGCAATTAGCATGTCATGTCTTCTTAAAATAATAAAAGCTAGTAATAAATTAGGATTTTCTTTCTTTATTTTAGAGACTCATTTTTATAGAAAAATGTAGTCGTTTTAAGATTTGTCCAAATAAATGAGATGAGCCTCGCTTAATGAAATGTATAGATTGCGGGGCCCTCAATAAATGTACATTTAATCGCTTAGAATTAGGGAGGAGCCGTTTTAGCAAATTTCACGGCCCTACCCAAAATAATGATACGCTAGACTCTTTAGGCGCGATTTAATTAATTTTACCTTCTTAAACTCGGATGCGCATTTCATGCGACCCAAATCTAAATCCTAAAACATTGAATAAAAATGTGTTCCGGATTGCGGGTGCATTTCATGTGACGTAATCCAAAGACATGTTTTAAACGATGTTCACAATTTTTTTTAAAATAATAATAATAATAATAAAGTGGTAAAGAGTTAAAATTGGCACATCGGTTCATAATTGTATTAAAATCAGATAAATAAGCCAAATATGACAGTTGAGCGACCGTGCTAGAACCACGGAACTCGGGAATGCCTAACACCTTCTCCCGGGTTAACAGAATTCCTTATCCGGATTTCTGGTACGCTGACTGTAATATGGAGTCATTCTTTTCCTCGATTCGGGATTAAATTGGTGACTTGGGACACCCTAAATCTCCCAAGTGGCGACTCTGAAATAAATAAATAAATCCCGTTTCGATTGTCCTTTAATTGGAAAAAACTCCTTGTACCCTCGCGGGGGCGGAAAAAGGAGGTGTGACAATGCTAACTTATTAAAGGTCATATCTTGCACCTTTAGAGTTATTGGGAGATGGTAACTTTTAGCCTTTACATTAGTGAGTTTGACTAAAGCTGTTGAATCGTCTTTTGATTCTTCTACAATTGAATCGTTTAATTTTGAAGTGTTGTCATCTTCTTCTTCTTCGTTGAAGAATTCTTTATTAATCGTTTTCCCTTTATTCACTTGGGATAATAGTTTATCAGTAATATTTTCCATTTCGATTTTATTAAGTCTAAGCTTAATATCTTTTAATTCTTCTTTTACTGATTTAAGTTCAGTCTGAAGATGTTGGACGGTAGTGGGTTCTTCTGTTTTAACAAAAAATCTATCCATTACCTTTTTCATATCAAAAGGTTCTATTTGTGGTCGATTTCCCTTTTGTTTAACCATAATGTTTTTTAATTCAATTAGATATTTTTTCTTTAAGTCATCGTTATCAATATGTTCGATGATGTCGAATAAGACTTCCTTGGAGTCTTCCGATATTACTCTAAGTGAGTTTTGACTACACACGCAAATTGCTCCGGTACAGTTACAGCTGTCTTCTATTGAGTTGTTACTGTCTGAATCATACGCGACATTGATAAGTTCATTGTCACTGTCCGAATAACTATCAGTGGATGAGGATGATGAAGACGATGAACTGTTATCATTATCTTCTAGAATAGCGTAAAGTTTTTCTTTAGTATTTTCGTCAATTTCTAAAGAATTAACTTTATTCTTTTTCTTTTTCGTGACCTTACAATCACTGGCTCTATGCCCTGTTTTTCCACATGACCAGCATTTATCACCATAATTTTTCTTTCTTTTAAACCTTTTCTTTTCAAAAGTTTCGCCTTCTTTCTTTTCTTTACGCCTATGGCGTCTTCTAGGTTTATCAGAAAATTTATGTTTGTTTTTCTTTGATGCTCTTTTTGAAGGAGTTGCAATTGTTTTATAACCGAAGTCTTGGCAGAAACTACCAAGTTCAGCTTTGGATTGTAGCCTGTCTTTTTTAATAAGGCTTTTTAGTTTAAGGTCTGTACATAGGTCTAAACCTGTAACATTACTGAAGCTTATTAAATCTCCATACGTTAGATTATCATATGGAATTGAACCATTAAATCTATCTTTAATTTTATTTCTTACCTTTTCGGCAAATAGCCTGGGTAATCCACTAATGAATCTTTCTTTCCAGAAATGTCTATTACAGTCTTCTCTAACCATTACTTTTTCTATAAACATATCTTTATACCATCTAAAATCCGTTAATTTTGGGCAGATAAGATTATTAAGAAGTTCGAGACTTCTATCTTGGAATAGTTTTGGTTCACCAATAAAATGTTTGGCTATGCAGTAGATTAAGTTTGTTGTAGCATCTTCTTTAGCTACTTGTTCGGTTGTCTGAGCATTATTTTCAGTTTTTACTACAGTTGTTATGGTCGTAGCATTAAGAATGTGATTCCTGTTGTCTTCGGAAAGGTAATTATCCCACCAATTTTTTAATGTACTGGTAAATCCTGATATTACTAAGGTTGCAGCGTGTTTATTTGACGCATTTTTCATTTTGTAGGCTGTTACCGCAATTCCTATTTCGTGGAGTTTTTTGTAGATTTGGCCTTCGGCTAGGCCATCAATATTCCATTCGATAATTCCAGTTCCGTCATGACTGGAGTAAGATAGATAGACGTCTTCCTCAAACTGAACATCTGGGAATGTTGGTCTCCCATAATAATTTTTTTTATTTGGATGTCGAGGATTTCCCATTATTCTACTTACTTCAGGAGTATTAGCAGAGATAGTTTTTAATGTAACTAGAGGTTTTATTTTATTAATAGAGTCCGAGCATTCGTTAGAAGCTTTCTCTATTATTATTAACTTTGCTTCTCTGTCAGGGATGGTTTCATCCTTTAAAATAGTTTCATACGTTTTATTTAATGAAGTTAATTGTTGTTGTAATTTATGTAGCTCTATTGTTTTGTCTCTGCTACTACTAGCTTGTTCTGTATGGATTTTTGATACACTCAGTTTTGTTTTAAGTTGTTCTATTTTTTCTAGAAGTTCATTTGTAAAATCAAATTTATCTTTTAATTGCGGGAACTTTTCTTTTGAAAATTCAGGAATTCTGATAGTAGGATGTGTTTCTATAGTAGGTGCTACTGTTGATTTTGTTGGGATCCTTATTTTGTTAGTGTCTTTTAATTGATTGGCTACAACATGTAAAAGATTGTTCGTGTAGTTATTTTGAACAATTATTTTGTTCAAATCTTTATTTATTGGTTCTTTATCGAGGTGAATGATTTCTCTCATGTATTAATTTTACTATTCATGTTTTTTGTTTTAATATTAAAAGTCAAGGTATCTAAAATATTCTGGTCGTTTATGTCAACCGAATAATTTGGATAACAATTAAAGTAGACCGGACCTTGAGCTAGGTTACTTTGTAAGACTCTTAATAATGAATCGTCGAAATTTAATAATCTATCATCTCTTAACAAGAGACAAAGGGGCGTGTCTAACCCTAATCTGTATAAAGGTTTGACATCTACTTGTACTAGTCCAATATGTAGAAAATTATATTTTTTTTCCTATATTGTTGTATATCATGCGCTGCTAATAACTTAATTGTTTCGATTTAGTTATTAATAGCGATCGTTGATTCACAAGTTTTGATATTATAACTTTTAATAAAATCAAACTTGCCTGTGTGATATATAGTGCTAAAGGATTCTCTAGGAATACTCTAATTTTGTAAATCATTTTCTATTTTGGCAATATTTGCTACTGCCGAAATATTAACATTGTTTAGAGTATTATTTCTTTCTGAATTATTCATATTAATATTGACAGGTATACCAGCTAATACAGGTTTTTAGCATACCCAAATTGTCAAGATAGGTATTTTTTAGTGATTCACAATTTTCTAAATTGTTGTTATAATAATCAATTTCTCTTATTATGAAAAATAGAGTATGCTAAACTTCACCAAGAGAAAACATTAAAAAAACAAAAGTGAAGTTTAACCAAACTAGGAGGGGCCAGAGAAGAGAAGATATCTTCCTGCAACGGGAGCATAACATGATAATGAATTCACCTTTGCATCATGATATTGAAGGAGATTTGTCAAAAGCGGAACAGCTTCCATGACAAAGTCAGCAGCATCTGAGGGGAGCTTCTTGCACATATTAGCAGCAGTTGCTAATGCTACTCTCTGTTGAAGGACGAAAGATGTTAGAAATAATTGAATATGTACTAAAGGAGCTGGAAGTTTCTTATTTCACTAAAACTGAACTCCCATCAAAATCATGATACAAGATATTCAAAGATTCCACAAAATCATGAAAGTGATTTTTCTACCTGAACACCAGTGGAAAAGAAGTCGAGATAAGAAAGCACAGCCATCAGCGCACCAGCCCTCAAGCAAGCAGTTGGGTGTTCCTGAGATATCTTCTTTAGAGCTTGCAAAGACTGTCAAAGGTGAAACATTAGCACTACAGCTAGAAAGGTCAGTCCTTAGCAAATAAGCATAATGGTTCCACATAGAAACAGAGAGTTGCCCGCTTCCGGCTCCGAGTTTCCTGAGGTGGCCTCCGCCCGCTTCCGGCTCCGAGTTTCCATACAAAACCCAAAACCCCCTTCAAAACTGCGAATCACCTCGCCGATTTAATTAAATCGGCGATCAGACACTTTCCGATTCAGATATCATCGTCGTATATCAGAAACCCTAATTCACAAAATTGAAACGGTTTTTATGCAAAAGGGATAAAAAAGATGCGATCTTTATTGATTTCAACTAAAATCCCCAAATCACAATCAACACGTTTGTTTTGTAGAGCGATATACGACTCTGAGTCTGAGAGGAGGAATATATAACTGAGAAAAGGCAAGATGGAGAAAGCTAAATAGAGAACCCTAATTCTATAAATATTTTTGTGTCTGTTGAATTTTTTATTTTTTCCTTCCCCCAAAAGATTGAATAATTTGCTTTTGGTTCCTTTTGTAATTCCAATTCTTTTTATTTTTTAAGTTTTGCTCCCTTTTCTTTTTTCTTCTCTTTATTTTTCTTCTTTTTCCTTCATTTCTACAGATTGTATATGTCAGGCGACGCTTTTGGCGGTGACTACAGTACGAATTGGTTTTAAATCGCTTTTATACGAATTTTACACGCAGTTGAACTTTGCTTTTCAATTTGGTTCTATATTACGTATTTGTTTTTAATTTGCTTTTCAGATGGTGACGTCTGCTTGCAAAATTAGAAGAAGAGATTTTGGTATTATAAAATAAAGACTATAAAGTAAAGACAAGTATATAGAGAAACTGATATATTATTCGAATTCAAACTGATGTACATAATGAACTGAAATCTCTTTTATTTACAGAAGAAAGGAAGCTGCTCCGTAAGCTGCTACTACAAGCTGCTGTGTAAGTTGCTACTACAAGCTGCAGTGTAAGCTACTATAAGCTGCTGTGTAAGCTGCTACTACAAGCTGTTGTGTAAGCTGCTACAAGCTGCTGTGTAAGCTGCTGCTATACCAGATATGGATAATCTTCTACTGAGAGCAATATTTATCCATAACGGAGTACTGAATGGATAAGCTTATTATACCCGGTATGGATAATCTTTTACCGGGGGTAATGTTTATCCATAACTGGGTACTGAAAAGATAAGCCTATTATACCCGGTATGGATAAACTTATACTGGGGGTAATGTTTATCCATAACCGGGTACCGAAGTGATAAGCTTCTTCAGGAAGCTTATTTCCAATATAGTACTAAATAGATAAACATATTTACGGTGGAGTCCCATATGGATAAGCTTCTTCAGGAAGCTTATTTACAACGGAGTACTAAATGAACATCCATAATATAATATATTTATAACACTCCCCCTTGGATGTTCATTAAAAGATCATGTGTCTCATTAAAACCTCACTAGGAAAAACCACGTGGGAAAAAAAATTCTAGTGAAGGAAAAAGAGTACACATATTTAGTAATACGCATTGTTAGGTGCCTCATTAAAAACCTTATAAGGAAAACCCCATGGGAAAAAACCTTAGTAAGGGAAAAAGAGTGCATCGCGTATTTTACTCCCCCTGATGAAAACCTTGTTTCAAATATTTGAGTCTCCGCATTCCAATCTTGTATACCATCTTCTCAAAAGTTGAAGTTGGCAAAGATTTAGTGAATAAATCTGCTGGATTATCACTTGAACGGATTTGTTGCACATCAATGTCACCATTTTTCTGAAGATCGTGTGTGTAGAATAATTTTGGTGAAATGTGCTTCGTTCTATCTCCTTTTATAAATCCTCCCTTCAATTGGGCTATGCATGCAGCATTGTCTTCGTATAAAATTGTGGGTCTTTTCTCACATTCCAAACCACATTTTTCTCGAATAAAATGAATTATTGATCTCAACCATACGCATTCCCTACTTGCTTCATGAATAGCTATTATCTCAGCGTGATTTGAAGAAGTAGCAACAATAGATTGCTTTGTGGAGCGCCATGATATGATAGTACCTCCATATGTAAATACGTAGCCGGTTTGAGATCGAGCTTTATGGGGATCAGATAAATAACCTGCATCTGCATAACCAACAAGGTCTGCACTATCTTTGTTAGCATAAAACAAACCCATATCAAGAGTTCCCTTTAAATATCGCAATATATGCTTAATCCCGTTCCAATGTCTCCGTGTAGGAGAAGAACTATATCTTGCTAGTAAATTAACAGAGAATGCTATGTCAGGCCTTGTAGCATTAGCAAGATACATTAGTGCACCAATTGCACTGAGATAGGGTACTTCGGGACCAAGGAGTTCCTCGTCCTCTTCTGGAGGTCGGAACAAATCCTTATTCACTTCAAGTGATCGAACAACCATTGGTGTACTCAATGGGTGCGCTTTGTCCATGTAAAAGCGTTTTAAGACCCTTTCTGTATAGGCAGATTGATGGATAAAGATCCCGTCTGCTAAATGTTCAATTTGCAGACCAAGACAAAGTTTTGTCTTTCCAAGATCTTTCATCTCAAATTCTTTCTTAAGATATTCAATTGCCTTTTGGAGCTCTTCTGGAGTTCCAACAAGATTTATGTCATCAACATAAACAGCAAGTATAACAAATTCTGATGTCATTTTCTTTATAAAAATACATGGACAAATAACATCATTTATGTAACCTTCTTTCAGCAAATATTCACTAAGGCGATTATACCACATGCGCCCAGATTGCTTTAAACCGTACAAAGATCTTTGTAATCTGATTGAATACATTTCCTGAGATTTTGCTTCAGGCATTTTAAATCCTTCAGGAATTTTCATATAAATTTCATTATCAAGTGAACCGTACAGATAAGCTGTAACTACATCCATTAGATGTATTTCAAGCTTTTCATGTAGTGCTAAACTGATGAGATATCGAAATGTTATGGCATCCATAACAGGTGAATATGTTTCATCAAAATCGACTCCAGGTCGTTGTGAGAATCCTTGTGCAACAAGGCGAGCTTTGTATCTTTCAACTTCATTTTTATCATTCCTTTTTCGCACAAAAACCCATTTATGACCAACTGGTTTTATACCAGCAGGTGTTTGGACTACTGGTCCAAAGACCTCTCTTTTAGCAAGTGACTTCAATTCCGATTGAATTGCCTCTTGCCATTTTGGCCAATCAAATCTTTGTCGACATTCTTCGACAGATCGAGGTTCAAGATCCTCACTATCTTGCATAATATTAAGTGCAACATTATATGCAAAAATATTATCCACCACTATTTCAAATCGATTTAAATTAATCCCATCACCGTTCGAACTTATTAAAAGTTCCTCACTCACATGAGCTTCAGGTTCATTGATTTCTTCAGGAATCTCAGAACTAATCAGATTTTGGGTCTCTTCAGGGGATCCCTTCATAGTATCGTTTTGATCATTTGTCGATTTTCTTTTTCGAGGATTTCGATCCTTAGAACCCAAAGGCCTACCACGCTTCAGGCGTGCTTTAGGTTCACTAGCTCTCATGCTAGTAGATGGTCCCATTGGGACATCAATTCGGATAGGCACATTCTCTGCTGGGATATGTGACTTAGTTATCCTTTTCAAATCAGTAAATGCGTCTGGCATTTGATTTGCTATATTCTGTAAATGGATGATCTTCTGGACCTCCTGATTACATATAGGGGTACGGGGATCAAAGTGAGATAATGATGAAACTTTCCACACAATTTCTCTTTTGATTTCCTTTTTCTCTCCCCCTAATTGTGGGAAATTTGTTTCATCAAACCGACAATCTGCAAATCGAGCAGTAAATAAATCTCCTGTCAATGGTTCAAGATAGCGAATAATAGAGGGTGATTCAAACCCAACATATATTCCTATCCTTCTCTGTGGTCCCATCTTACTACGTTGTGGTGGTGCTACTGGCACATATACAGCACATCCGAAAATTCGTAGATGGGCAATATTTGGTTCATGACCAAAAACTAATTGTGACGGAGAATATTTATTATAATGTGTCGGTCTAAGACGGATAAGTGATGTTGCATGCAAGATAGCATGGCCCCAAACAGTAGTGGGCAATTTTGTTTTCATAAGTAGTGGTCTTGCTATCAATTGCAAGCGTTTAATAAATGACTCTGCAAGGCCATTTTGAGTATGAACATAAGCTACAGGATGTTCAACTTTTATCCCAACGGATAAACAATAATCATCAAAAGCTTGAGATGAGAATTCTCCAGCATTATCAAGGCGAATAGCCTTTATAGGATAATCTGGGAATTGTGCCCTTAATCGAATTATTTGGGCTAATAGCTTTGCAAACGCCAGGTTGCGAGATGATAGTAGACACACATGAGACCATCTTGAAGATGCATCTATTAGGACCATAAAATATCTAAACAACCCACTTGGTGGGTGAATAGGTCCACATATATCCCCATGTATACGCTCTAAAAAGGCAGGGGATTCAATATCAACCTTCATTGGTGATGGTCTAGTGATCATTTTTCCTTGATAACAAGCATCACAAGAAAATTCGTCATTTGTAAGAATCTTCAGGTTCTTTAATGGATGCCCACTCGAATTTTCAGTAATTCGTCTCATCATTATTGATCCGGGATGGCCCAAACGGCCATGCCAAAGCACAAAAGTATTTGAATCCGTAAACTTCTGGTTTACGATAGAGTGTGCTTCAATTGTACTAATTTTTGAATAGTATAAGCCAGAAGATAAAGTTGGTAACTTTTCTACAATGCATTTCTGGCCAGAAATATTCTTTGTAATACAAAGATATTCCCTGTTCATTTCATCTATTGTCTCTACATGATACCCATTTCGGCGGATATCTATAAAACTCAACAAGTTTCTTCGGGACTTGGAGGAGAACAATGCATTGTCTATAATAAGTTTTGTTCCCTTAGACAGAAATATTATGGCTCTTCCGGAGCCTTCAATCAAACTTATATTACCAGAAATTGTTGAAACATTTGCTTTTTCCTTATGCAAATAAGAAAAGTATTTCTGATCGTTGAATATGGCATGTGTTGTTCCACTATCAATAACACACATATCTTCATGATTTGTCTTTGATCCAAACATAATTTGAGGGTTATCCATATTCTTCAAAATAACATAAATAAAATATATTATAGTAAATATCATTATCAAAACATAACTTTTATTTATGTACAATAATTACATAACCATACTATTTATTACAAACAACACAAATTAAAATATTTACATTTCTACAGATTCACTACCGATTACATGACTTATTTCTCCTTCTGGGAGTGCAAAGTAATCAGCTACATCCAAATGCATGAAGTCTAAATTATCTTCAGAAATAAAATTTGCTTCAGCATTTTTCTCTGTCTTCTTCAGGGAGGCTTGATAAAGCTCAACCAGGTGCTTTGGCGTACGACAAGTACGTGACCAGTGCCCTTTTCCTCCACATCTATAGCATGCATTTTCTGCATTTGGCGCTTGCACCGCTTCATGCTTTTGTTCCTTCCTTTTCCACTGCTGGTGGTGAGGAGGCTTCTTTGGTGCATTATTATTACCATGATTGGGGTTTCTTCCCCGACCACGGCCATGACCACGACTGGGGTCATGACCTCTTCCACGTTTAGCTTGGTAGAAGTTCGTCTCATTCACTTCAGGGAATGGACAAGAACCAATAGGTCGGCTTTCATGATTTTTCATTAATAGCCCATTATGTTGCTCTGCTATAAGAAGATGTGAGATAAGTTCAGAATACTTTTTAAATCTCATCTCTCGATATTGCTGCTGCAGGAGCATATTCGAGGCATGAAAAGTGGTGAAAGTTTTCTCCAACATATCATGATCAGTAATATTATCACCACATAATTTTAATTGGGAAATAATTCTGAACATAGCAGAATTATACTCACTGATAGATTTAAAATCTTGTAGCCTTAGATGAGTCCAATCATAACGTGCCTGTGGAAGAACGACCATCTTCAGGTGGTCATATCTATCTTTCAAATTATTCCACAGTATGACTGGATCTTTAATAGTGAGATATTCCATTTTCAGGCCCTCATCAAGGTGATGGCGTAGGAATATCATTGCTTTGGCACGGTCTTGGTTTGATGCCTGGTTTTTATCCTTGATGGTGTCTGCCAGACCCATCGCATCAAGATGAATTTCAGCATCAAGTACCCAAGACATGTAGCTTTTGCCCGATATATCCAGGGCTACAAATTCAAGTTTAGAAAGATTTGACATTATTTAGGAAAAGAAAGTTCTTACCTCAGATACTTTCAAAATATTTGCTCGAGATGGTAGAGCTTCGTGCTGATAACGTGTTATAAAATAAAGACTATAAAGTAAAGACAAGTATATAGAGAAACTGATATATTATTCGAATTCAAACTGATGTACATAATGAACTGAAATCTCTTCTATTTATAGAAGAAAGGAAGCTGCTCCGTAAGCTGCTACTACAAGCTGCTGTGTAAGCTGCTACTACAAGCTGCAGTGTAAGCTACTATAAGCTGCTGTGTAAGCTGCTACTACAAGTTGCTGTGTAAGCTGCTACAAGCTGTTGTGTAAGCTGCTGCTATACCAGATATGGATAATCTTCTACTGAGAGCAATATTTATCCATAACGGAGTACTGAATGGATAAGCTTATTATACCCGGTATGGATAATCTTTTACCGGGGGTAATGTTTATCCATAACTGGGTACTGAAAAGATAAGCCTATTATACCCGGTATGGATAAACTTATACTGGGGGTAATGTTTATCCATAACCGGGTACCGAAGTGATAAGCTTCTTCAGGAAGCTTATTTCCAATATAGTACTAAATAGATAAACATATTTACGGTGGAGTCTCATATGGATAAGCTTCTTCAGGAAGCTTATTTACAACGGAGTACTAAATGAACATCCATAATATAATATATTTATAACATTTGGAAGAATATTATTGCTTTTTGCAAAGATTATTTTTGAATCAAACACCTAGAAAGAATATTTAGAAAAAAAATTGCAAAATCTTTTTCAAATTTTTTAAGGGAATACTTGTCGTCCATTAATTTTGCACTCTTTTATTGACTAGAGGTTTTTTTGGGTGTCTCGTGTGATGCCAAGGCACAAGCCAAGAGTGACAATGTCGCAAATAGAGGTTTTTTGAGTGTCTCGTGCGAGGCCAAGGCCTATGTCAATGGCCTGAGGTCAGCCGTGGCATGCCTATGTCAATCTCCCAAGGTCGGCCATGGCATGCCATATCAATGGTACAAAGTCGGTCATGGCACGCCATTATGGCACAAGGTCGGCCGTGGCATGCCTATGTCAATGGCCCCACGTCGGGCAATAGTATAAAAAGAAATAAACCTTTTAAATCTATATTATGAGTGTACCTATAAACACAAATAAATTTATTTATAAAATAAGAAGTAAAAAATACTTTTCAAGTATTATAATATTGAAATAATAAAATAGTTTAGTATAGGTTTTAAACGTATATAATATATTTAATAAAATATATTTGTATTGTGACTAATTATTTTTTGGTATTATATGCATGGACTGTATGTTCGAATAGCTTTATTCTTTTCCAATCTCAATTGCGTAAATAAATTTTGAGTTCTTAATATTGTTATCAAAATAACTAATACAAATAGATTATCCTAATTAAATCTTTTATTGTGCTCATTTTTGTTATTCTAATATTATATGCTTGAAAAATGTCTTTTATTTTTACTTTATTATATAACATTTTTTAATTTTATGGTAAGTCGATATGATACAGATAAAAGAAAAACATATCATAATATTAAAATTTAAAAGAGAGAGGGGGGAGGGGGCGTAAATAGGTATTTGGCCACCCAAAATTTATAAATTTGGTTGAATGACTTTCTAAGTGTTATACGACTTTTTCGTTATAAACAAAAGAAACATATATTTACTATAGGTAATTTCAGATGATTAAGTAATCATTTCAGTAATGGATTCCCCATACCTGGTAGGGGAGCAACAAGTCACATATTTGGCTATTCGGCCAAAAATAATTACATTCTCGAGCCAAATAAATAAAAACATGTATATTATCTATTAATATACAAATAATATATATTTAACCGGCTAATGTTTTTGGGAGCGACTATACTCTATAATTTTTCTTACCTAGTATTCATTGTACAATGGGCTTCAAATGGATTAATTTCCAAATTAATGATTATCATATTTTTCTAAAGAAAAAAATATTTTGACACATTAGAAGTATTTCATTACCAATGGAGTAGTATTAACTTACTATGTTTGGATAACATGTAACGTTATAGAACTCAACCAGAAGATTGTTGGATTGGAGGGAGAAAAAAAATACAATAAGCAAGACAATTGCCAAAAAATATATTAAACAAACCACATCAATAGATATTTAAAGAGCTTGAGATAAAAGCACATCGAGATAGATAGTTAATGTGGGACTTCTCGGCGCGCGACTCCAAATTAGTCGGACCCCAATGTGGGTATCGAATACCGAATGAGAAATCAAAAAAAAGTAAAATAAATAAAAACATACGATGAGCGGAGCATATTGTCTATAAACCTACAATTAAAACCCAATAGTCTACAACTTCGTAACAATTGAATATTTGCATGAATAATACACATTCAGAATCATATACATCCAATGGTGTATTTGGTAGGGAGGGAACATTTAATAGAAACATAGTTTTAAATTTTTATATGTTTGGTTTGCTCGAATGTATTGATTTTTTTTCCTTAAGAACACAATTTCCGGAAATTTGTGGAAAATGACTTTTATAGCAAGCATTTTTTGGAACCATTCCATGCCATTTCCAACCGATGGTTTCCAGGGGCGTAGCTATAGTTCACGTAAACTCATACTCCTCTCCATTGATCACGTGTGTGTCACACACCCAAAATGTCCTATAATGCAATAATTATTTGTCACGATCCAATTTAGGATTATGACCGGCGCTTAAGAGCAAGTGCTCCCAAGTAAGTCTCATCGGTAATTTTACAGAAAATCGGACAATGTTTCCCTTATTTTTGGACCATCCCAAAAAATTTTCTGTCTCAAATCAACAACCAAACATCCTAATATCATACCAAACAATTGACAACTTGTCAATTAACCAATACAAGTCTTCACCATAACTAAACCACCAACTAACCACTAGAAATACTAATTTAGCTCCAACTTTGATAAATGAGAATGATACTCAATATAAGACTATAATAACAAAAGAATACTCACGACACTAAAATAATGACTATGGAACAACTCTAAGAGTTCAATGAAAAGACTATAACAATAAATAAATTCTCTGCCCACGCGAACAAGTGCGAGGCTAACCGAGAAATATCAACATGTGAGCTCTAATTAACGAAATCCTCGCATGCGTTAACTGCTGTCTCGGTAAAAAAAATAGCGAGGAATGAATTGCTAGCTCAGTGAGTAATAACATTTAACCACAACCGTTTTTATTGGGGACAAGTCAGGAAACATGCTAGTATATCAAACAAAAAATAACATAAAAATGCCCTTTCAGAAACAATAAATAATTTTCAGTCTCGTCATGCTTTTCTTGTAGTATAATACAATTAACAGTTCGGTAATAAGCTCGGTAACCACTGTCTAATATCAATATTTACATTTGGGAGGTTTCAATGAATGGATCATGTAATCGGTATAACTGTGGACTTCTTCGCAAGAAGTCAAATATAACGGTAGTCCCTACTCGAGGGAAATCGGTAAAAGTATGCTAGTTCTACCTTTCCACTAGCGAGGGCTATAACGGTAATCTGTAATTACAAGGTGCACTAGGTCTAATGAACACGTCGTTAGCTGCGGGATCCTTCAATGTCTACTCTCATTTATACGTGTCTCTGTAATCCGCATATACTCATAGAAAATATTTTAAAATAATATAGGGCATTTCGGTTCTTATCAATCATATAATTTCTTTTCAATAACAGTAAATTCAAGTAACGGTAAAACAGATCTAGTGTCACGACCCAAACTGAAGGGCCATGACTAGCACCCGACCACACTTGCCGAGCACCAACGTACATTTCATCTAACCTTCATTATTATCTTTTAAGGCTGACGAGATCAATATAAATGGTAGACCTAGATCATGGACAACTAGCAATAAAATATGACGGCATGAACATACATAGCAGGGGATGACCAGACAATCAAGAAACTACGTATAAGGTATGAGCTACCTCGCTACTATGAAAGACTATACAACAAAAACTAGCCGACAAGGCATACCAAACTATACATGAGACGACACCTGTCTATGAGCCTCTAAAAGAACATAAGTGTTGCAACATAGCCGGAACAGGGCCCCGACATACCCATAATGTCTATAACAAAAATTGCATACCAAGACCAAGGCAAGTCCGGAGAAGGGATCTCGCCAATCACCGCTGAACTGGACAGTCTACTGTGGTGGGGGAGCTGCACCTGCCTGTCTATCAGGACCTGCAGCACGACATGCAGCGTCCACAAATAAAAGGACGTCAGTACGAATAAAGTACTGAGTATGTAAGGCAAGGAACCATAAATGCGATCAGTAATGTAAGCAAGGATAGAGAATATACAACCTGTAACATCTTAGTACCTCTGAGGGCTACTTACATGAAATGCATGATACATATGTATAAATACATAAACCTTTAAAGCATTCGCCTCTGTGGGCATCATCATCATCATATCGTACCCGGCCATAATAGGCTCGGTAGAATCGTACCCGGCCACGTGGAGCTCGGTAAAACCCAACTGATCAGTGGTTGCACAATAGGTGCCGTACCCGGCCAACTATAGCGTGGCTCGGTAGAGTAAAATAGATACATATATATAATGCATGCTCGACTCATGGAATCACATTCTAAACCTTTCGGAGTGACGTAAGGTCGGTATCCTCTATACACGTTATTAGGACTAACTCTTCACTATGAACCTTATAAGATTTAGGAAGTACGAACAACATTGATAACATAAGAATAAGAGAAGTAACATTAACATCAATCGTTCCATAAGAGGGAAAACAATGTAAGTACTGCTAGCTTCTAAGAGTAGAGTATCTTGGAAGCTCGTTCATTACATTATGTACAATCGGAGTCGTGCAAAAGAAGGAAAGGGATAGCCTCACATACCTTGTATATACTGCCCCAATCTCAAGCTATGCAATTGTCAAAACTCCTTAGTCTACAATAAGAGAAACGATACTATCGTTATCATTTAAGCGTCATAACTATTATGTATCGACCACAACCTATTTTACGATGAAACGGACAACACCTCCCCTATATATATGACCTCACACCATTCAAAACAGTCACCAAACAGCCCAAACAACATCAATAATAAACATATTGAGCCTCCCAAAATAGTCCACACATAGCCTAATCACTCCATACATACGACGACCACCGTAGTCGTGTCAAACAACCTGGAAATGTTACGAATAACTATCAGCCCATAACCCTACATATATATGGTGTTTCTCCACACCCTTCCTCCTCCAAAACTCCACAAGATAGTAGTAAAATATGCAGCCCAACAACAACGCAAAACAGTCCACAAAACAATAACATTACTACCAAGCCTTTCGATATATATCTCACAAGTTCTAGCTTCAATGGCTTAGCCGCAACTTGGATAATCTTAAATACATATAGAGTAAGAGGTTCCTTACCTTTATACAGAAAGAACAACTCCAATTTGACCTTAAATTTCCATGAAATATCCCTCCAATGCTGCCACAACAACAAAAAAGCGAAACTAGCGATCAATTAGTGTTTTTCGGCACTAGAATCACTTTAGAAGGCTTGAAATCACCTAGGATTGATATTAAGAACATGAGGGAGTATTTACAGAACATAAACCCTTTAAAACAACCTCCCACACGAGCTGAAACGACACAAAAATGAGCAACAACAAGAAGAACAAGAGACTTACTAGCGCCACGGAATTCCCGACACTTGATTTGTGTTGTTTGCCCTTTTTTGGGTCTTGAATCTTGAGAGAACCTTGAGAGGATGTTCCTAGGGTTCTAAGGTCTGAAAATAGTGAAAAGAAATGACTTAAAACGGGTTGGAGTCATCCTATATAGGTCCAAATATCTTAAACCGACTTAGTGGGCCCCATAGAGAGGTGCTTGGCGCAGTCTCGCGAAAACGCGAATATCTCTCTACTCCGAGATCGTATCGATGAACGGTTTAATGCGTTGGAAACTAGACTCATAGATATTTAATTTGGTTGGTATATCACCCCGTAATTCCTTGTAAATTATGAGAAAAGATTAGAAACATTTGACCTAATGTTTAAGTAAAATTATGAACCTAAGTTGCGACAACTTTTGTCGACTTTTGTTTCATAACTCGTTTGACTTCAAGACTTATGATACGGATATTATATGATTAAAATAACTTAATAAATGACCTCTTGAGTGTATTAAGCACAGCTAGATTACCTGAAAATACGAGTTACAACATCCTTGATTCGTTTAACTTCTAATACTGGTTAATCACCCTTATACACTCTTGTATCACTTAAGATCAATAGGATTGACTTCTTATCATCTAAAGATAATTCCTTCTTGGATTTATGTTAACTAATATATAGCATGAACTAACACATGTGGATATGGGTTGTAACATCTAGTGACAACGAAAATATTTAAAACAACGGTAATCTTCTCAAATAACTATTTCGATATCATATCGAGTTAAAGACTTGTCCCACGTGCAACTTAAAATAATCGGCAACATATTCATATTAAAAATCATGTGTAAATCATGCAAGTTATGAAAACACAAATTTCGGTAAGATTACTACTCACAGTACTCGTGCCAAAATACCAAATGTTTCACCTCGAGCAATGCGTACAAATTCCTCCAAATCTATAATTACATAATATCGATCTCATATTAATTTCCTTACTTAGGCTAATTCATAGCTATTTTAGAAAACTCAATCATCGGGGTTCATGTTTGAGTCTTAATTTGTGGATTTTATATTTACCCATGTTATGAGTAATTTAAATTAGTCCAAAAATCTTGTAAATAAAAAGGTATTTATATTTAATCATAGAACTAGTCCATAATAGTATCAATTTCAAACTATTTAGTATACTTTATTCCTCCAAAATTAGATCTATCAGTACCTAAACCAAACCTTTATAGCCTTATTGTCCATAGTAATTATTTATTTATTTATAAAAAACGAATATAAAATTCTTTTGTACTACATGAAATCGCGTAGATATAGTAAAATAATTCAACTGATAAGAAGAAGGTTAACCTCTTGAGCCGAAGGATTCAATTTCAACCCCCAGTTCTTCTTAAAGCCTTTGTCCAAAGCTTTCTTCTTCTTCCTCTCTTTTCTTTTTTTCTCTTTCTTTCCTTCCCTGCTTTTGTATTTTTCCCGTTTCTTGAAGCTTCTGCTTTATCCCCTAACCCTTTTTAATATTTTAGGGCAGATGTTTGTTATGGGCTTCGGCCCTTTATCCTAAATGTCTTGCCCCCGGTGAGCACGTGATTTTTGCCTCATACGAATTACTCCAAAATAACTCCCGAAATTTTTCTTTAATTATGTGGAAATATTGTACGGTTTTCTTGTTTGTTTGCGTGTGTAATTTTATTAATGCATTTAAAAATACAAAAATAATATAATGTAATATGTGTTGCATGTGCATTTAAGATTTAGTTTTTCAATTTAGGAATTAACAAGTTTTACAAAAATGAAAATCACAAAAATATGTAATTGTTGTAATTTTGTCATTTAAATGTGCCCTTATGTGATTTCATTTTCTTTGATTTGCATGTTAATTATTGTAAGTGTTAATTAATATTTGTAGTTAGATTTTACAATTAATTAGAAATTGTATTTAAATCAGAAAATTAAAGAAGAAAAAAGAAAAGAATTCAAAAAATAAAGAAGGATTCGGATTGGGCCAATTTTTAGAAGAAAATCAGGCCCAAAGGTTACACCTCCTACCCCGCCCAGATCTCCCAACCCAAAAAAAACCATCAAACGACGTAGTATAGGGCAAGAACTACATCGTTTTGATGATGCCCATCCAGGTAATTTCCAGACAATCAAACGACGCCGTATTGGTATTTTTTATCTGAACCGTTGATCAAATAGATCCAACGGTCCAGTTCAGATCTTTAATTAAACCAAACGACGTCGTATGATTGAATTTAATCGGGGCCGTTCATTGGATTTTGATTTGATGGTTCCAGGTCAGTCCTCTATACCCGACCCACCTGCATCTGAGACCGACCCAATCCCCACTAAAACCAAAACGGCACCGTTTAGTTAAATGAACTGATCCCGACCGTAGATCTTACCTGATCCAACGGACGAGATCAGACCACCCCTCCCCTACATAAGTTAAATTCATACCCCAGCCCCCTAACCAAACACCCCCCCTCCCTCTCCTGTTCATCATCATCCCTAAGACGATGCCCCTAAACCCTAGCCACCCTAGCTCCCCCTCGCCTGAAACCCGGCGGCAACTACGCTGCCGGTCACCAAACCAACACCCTAAGACCACCTGACCATCATCTATCCAAATCTGGTAACCACTAAGCTCGAATCTTCCTGGAGTTTCTCGAATCTTCATTTGAAGATTCGAGCCAAACTCAGATCCAAACCAACCAGTCCCTAATTAACACCATAGCACCCCCTAACCGCCCTCGTTACAGATCTGTTAGTTGTTCACCTCGAATCACCCTACATCGTCAAACCTACCCTAATGCACCCCAAACCCACACCAGTCACTCTCCTAACCTCACTCGTAACCAAACCAAACTTGGTTTGGTTCGAATCTGACCAGAAACGGTTGAGCCCTAAATCAGACCTTCAAGAACCCTAAAATCCCAAATTTTGGATTCTGCCCAAATTGAATAGAAGGTTGGGGTCTAATCGACCTTAATCGAAGTATTTTCAGTTGAGAATACTTCGACTAAGGTCTGTTTGATTTCAAAATGTCCGAATCAGAGTTTCAAAGACTGGGTCCGTATTGATTCTGTTATTATGAGGTATTTTTATTCTTTCCTTCGTGTTTGTTTTCATTATTTACGTATCTGTTTATTTACTATGTTGATTTTGGTTGTTGTTAAGTCACACTGACTCTATTTATTTTCAAATGACCTTTTATTTGGTCCAATTTTGTCTGTTATTTATAGTCGTCTTAACTGTATGTGTTATAAATGGTGAAATCGAGTCCTAAATTGTGTCGCTTACTTAATTCCCTGTTATTCTATAAATTCGTCAATAACACTGTTTGATAGTTGCTTTGTTACTAATTTGTTTAAGTGTCAATTGTAATGTGCAATTGATTAATAAGTGGTGTCGGTTAATTAGTTTCCATTAAATCCTTGATTCTGGCAATAATCCTGAAATTATTTGAATTGCTTGTTTTCATTGTTTGCTGATCAATGTCAGCTATAATATGCAATCATTTGATTAAGCTTTATTGATTAGTCTGTCTGTATAGACTAAATCATTCAACATTCTGTTTGGTTTTAATTCTGATTGTTAATTACCCGATTAGTTAAAATTCTGTAAATATTGTTCTGAATTGGAAATCTAATATTTTTCTGCATTAAAATCTTAGGATTTGGTTATAGTTGTTCAATCATAAACTAGTGTTGATAATTAAGTTTGAACAGATTATAAAATCTGTTTTGTATTGGATTCTGATTTTGTATTAGGGGCAGTATTTTGAGATTTTTCAGAAGTAGTTAAGGTTAGTTTGGGGAAAATAAACTACATGAATACTTGTTTAAGGGCTGCTGAATATTCAAACTTGTTAGTGGACTGATTTGAGACATTCCTAAGTGGGTTTGTGTAAAGATAATAGACAACTAATGGTAGGGTTCAATAATGTGTTTGTTCAAAGAATACTGGGGAACAAAAGAAGATGGGGGGGCTGAAATTAAGGGGACAGTTGTCCTTAATGGCTGATTAATTAGAAAAAGCAGTTATAGTGGCGGATGGAATGAAAAAAAAAACTGATTTGAAAAGAAAAAGGGGGTCCGGGCATTAGGCTGAAGGAAGGGGAAATAAGTTGTATAAGAGGGGGGTGTTGGGACTGATTTCAGGGGATACAAAAAAAGAGAGAAGAGAGATAGAGAAGAGAGACAGAATATACACACAGAGAAAAAGAAAGGGAGAAAATCAGAAAAGTAAAAACAGAATTTTACATTAGAAGTTAGTGTTAAGGTATTTTGGGAGATTGAGAGTTTCAGTTTGCCTTTCCTAAGTTTTAAAAATCAGAAATACTGTTTCCTTGCATCTGTCCGGGTTTGTTTGGTGATATTGTTTGGTTTGAATCTGAAATTTCCTAAGATTTCTGCTACTGTTCGTCTGGTTTTCACGGGTCTTGCTGGTTTGTTCAAATCTGCTGAATTGATTGGCATTTTTCTGCTGTTGGGTTTCTGTTGCTGCTGTTGCGGAAATATTACCTCTTTTACCCTCATTTCCAGGTATATATCTGTAGACTCATGTCATGAAAAGCTTTAATATTGCAAATAAATGAAGTTTGGAATTGCAATTATGTCCTCTACTCATTTAAATCTATTAGTTAAGTTTCAGTTTTTTTTAGTTAGCTAATGTAGTATTATACTTGACATGGTAGCTATTAGCCAACTGGCCTTTTGGAGTAGTATAAACTCTGTTGTAATCTTATTTATTCTGAAGTTTAGTGGTAACATTTATTTTCGAATTGTCAAGATAGGGAATACGGTAGAAAGCTGACCATTAATTAAATTTTGTAATCTTGTTGGCTAAGTATAGGATAGTATGGAAATATCAAGGAACCACATTACTATTATATCTCGTCAAGCATCCGATTTTTGTTTAAAGCTAGAGGATGTAAGTTGTTTCTTGTTCGTATATGGCATGATAACGGTTATGTGTATAACTATAGGTGAGAGGTGAATTGATATAATCTGTTACGTTTAAGATATTGGAATATTACAGATGGTTCAGATGTATAATTACGTTACATGTAAATGTCATTTTATTAAATCAATTTGTAGATTAGTTCTCTTTCTTAATAACAAATGGCCCATTTATTTTAGGAATGCGATTAACTCATTTATTAAAAATAGTATATAAAATAATGTCAATGATTTTACAAAGTGTAGATTTAGTATTTGTAAGTAGCTTGCATAAGCCGAGAAAAAAAATTTGGTTTAGTTTTACCTATCCCAAATTCAATCATCGTAAGCAAATTAACCAAATAATTTGACCTTTGGACTAAAAACTAGTTGTGTAGAAGAAGGTCGGATTTATAAATACTAAAATGGAACATTTAAGTCAAAGATATACAAACTAGAGTTCGCTCTGAATAGAACAATGAAAATTCTTCGAAAACTATGAGTTTGCTTATCAATTAATTCTTTCCTAGTTTTGCACGTAATTCTTTTTTTTTTTTTGGTAAATTTTCAAACATATTTACTTAGTCTTAAGCCTAGGAAAATAACAAATAAATTGTGCATATAATTATCAAGTACTAAAAATACATAAATAAAAATACGGATACTGTATTCACGAATAAAAATGGTAAATTTAGTTGCACATTATTTATTTTTCATATCATTAATTCTTTAAATTTAAATAGTTTTTGAGGTATATAATTCATACGTTTAAAATATAACCTGTGGTCAACACCTAATAAATTTTGATTTCTTTTCAAGAAATTTGGAGGCGTCTCAATCAATGATTTCCCATGACTTTCATATTTAAAAATAAATGGATATAATAAACATTTGTAGAAATTTTATATTACCATCAAGAATATTTTGTGTAATTAGGGATACGTTCGCGTGACCTAATTACATTTCTAAAAGCAGTTCGGATTATGCGTTCGCGCAACTTCGAGCAAATTTTTTAATAAAAGAGGGTTCTTCGGAGGATATTAAATTAATTTCATATAACCCGAGATGTGCAGTTCACTATTTAATCATACAAGAGTGACGAATGTTCGTAATTTTATTTTACGCGCAATTTCGGCCATAAATTTTTTATAAAAAAATATAAATAATACTATCGATCTCATTGTGTACACGTATGCGTGACACGATTCTTTACGTTTTAAAAAAAAAATGTGAATATACGTAAACGTGATTCGTTTCAAAGAAGGTCTATAATTGTGAACAATCTAACCAAAAGCGGTAACAAAATCATGCAACAAGAAGTAATGTATTTAGTAAATCAAGATAATCAGTCCAAGTATAAAAAAAATGGTTAAGCGACCGTGCTAGAACCACGGAATTCGGGAATGCCTAACACCTTCTCCCGGATTAACAGAATTCCTTACTCGGATTTTTGGTTCGCAGAATGATAAACAGAGTCATATTTTCCTCGATTCGGGATTAAAACCGGTGACTTGGGACACCATAAAATTCTCAGGTGGCGACTCTGAAATTAATAAGGAATCTCGTTTCGATTGTTCTTTAATTGGAAAAACTCCTTTTACACTACGCCCTCCTCGGGAATATTGTGTAAAGAAAGAGGTGTGACACCCCCCCCCCCCCTTTTTGATTTTTTTAGTTAGTTTCTTATTGTTATTATTATTATTATTATTTTGATAATGATCAATACACCCTTATTAAAAATATAGGGTATTACATCCTCCTCACCTTATGAAATTCGGTCTCCGAATTTAGCTCAAGTACGTACCTATAGACTGAAACAAATGGAGATACTTCGCTTGCATATCTTTTTCTACTTCCTAAGTAGCTTCTTCAATGGTATGATTTCTCCACAAAACTTTAACGAACATAATTTCTTTTGACTGTAGCTTTCTTACTTGTCTATCAACAATTGCCATCGGTTCCTCCTCGTAAGACAACTTTTCATCAAGCGATATAGTATGGCCTTCAATTATTTGAGATGAGTCTGATATACATTTTCTTAAAATTTGAGATATGAAAAACTGGATGAATAAAGGACAACTCAAGAGGAAGTGCCAAACGATAAGCCACAACTCCCACTCGGTCTAGTATCTCATACGGTCCTATAAACCTGGGGCTCAGCTTGCCTCTTTTCCCAAATCGCATCATACCTTTCATGGGAGAGACTCGTAAGAACACTTTGTCTCCAATTGTGAACACTAAATCTCTTCTTCTCTTATCAACATAAGACTTTTGTCTACTTTGAGCTGTAAGCAATCTCTGTCTGATCAACTGGATTTTATCCATAGTTTCTTGTACTATGTCGGGTCCCAATAAGTTAGTCTCACTAGCTTCAAACCATCCGATAGGAGAACGACATCTTCTACCATATAATTCTTCGTACGGTGCCATTTGAATACTGGACTGGAAGTTATTGTTGTAAGCAAATTCACCTAAAGGTAGATAAGTGTCCCAACTACCTCCAAACTCAAGAATGCAAGCTCTCAACATATCCTCCAAGATCTAAATAGTACGTTCAAACTGCTTGTCTGTCTGTAGATGAAATGCAATACTAAGATCTACCCTTATACCCAATGCTTCTTGAAAAGATTTCCAAAAGCGTGAAGTGAACTGTGATCCTCTATCAGAGATGATGGATAATGGAACTCCGTGAAGTCGGACAATTTCATTCATAAATATCGGTGCATACCTGACTCCACCATATGTAGTCTTTACCGGCAAAAATTGTGCTGATTTCGTCAGTCGATCTACAATTACCCATACCGAGTCATAACTTCTAAGGGTTCGTGGTAGCCCGATGACAAAATCTATAGTAATTCTTTCCCATTTCCACTCTGGAATCTCAATTTGTTGTAGTAGTCATGCGGGTCGTTGATGCTCAGCCTTGACTTGCTGACAAGTCAAACAACTAGAAACAAAGTTATCAACATCTTTCTTCATACCTTCCCACCAATAAAATTGCTTCAGGTCATGGTACATTTTTGTGGATCCAGGATGTATAGTGTATTTAGTGTTGTGAGCTTTTTAAGAATACCATGTCTCAACCCATTTACGTCTGCTACACATAGTCTGTCACCCATTCGAAGAACACCATCACTTTCAACAATTATATCCTTGCTTTTACCAGCTAAGGCCTCATCTTTGTATTTGCATAATCGTTCATCCTCATATTGAGTGGCCTTAATGCGCTCAATTAATGAAGACTTAGCCTGAGCACAAGCCAATAATGCCTCTGAATTTCAAACACTAAATCTGATACCTGTATCTTTTAGTCTCTGAATATCTTTGGCCAAAAGTCTATTTGCAAGGGCTATATGTGCCACGACGCTGCCAAATATTTAGATCTTTCTACTGAAAGATATACTTCAAACTTTTATGGTCAGTATAAATCTCACAAGTTTCGCCGTATAGATAATGTCTCCAAATTTTTTAGAGCAAAATACCACTGCAACCATCTCCAAATCATGTGTAGGATAGTTTTGCTCATGCATTTTTAATTGTCTCGAAGCATATGCAATAACACGACCATTTTGCATGAGAACACATCCTAATCGCACCCTCGAGGCATCACAGAATACTGAAAATCCTCCAGAACCTGATGGTAAGGCTAATATTGGTGTAGTTGTCAGACACGTTTTGAGCTTCTGAAAGCTCTATTCACATTCCTCCGTCCACTGAAACTTTGCATTTTTCTGTGTTAGCTTGGTCAGCGGTGCTGCTATTATGGAGAAATCCTGCACAAAACGCCTGTAATAGCCTGCTAAGCCTAAAAAGCTGCGAATCTCTGTAGGAAAAGTAGGTCTGGGCCATTTCTGCACAACTTCGATCTTCTTAGGATCTACCATAATTCCATCTTTGGATACAACATGCCCCAAAAATGCTATCAAGTCTAGCCAGAATTCACACTTTGAGAACTTAGCATAAAGTTGATGTTCATGCAATATCTGCAACATAGTCTTGAGATGATTCTCGTGTTCTATTTGGCTACGAGAATATATTAGTATGTCATCGATAAATACTATTACAAATCTATCCAGAAACGGCTTGAACACCTTATTCATTAAATTCATGAATGCATCTAGAGCATTTGTTAGTCCGAAAGGCATCACAAGAAACTCATAGTGCCCGTATCGAGTTCTGAAAACAGTTTTAGAAATTTCTTCATCTTTGATTCTAAGTTGATGATAACCAGAACAGAGGTCAATCTTTGAAAAGTGGGTAGCTCCTTGTAACTGATCAAACATGTCATCTATACGAGGCAACGGATATTTATTGCGTATTGTTATCTTGTTCAACTGCCTGTAGTCAATGCACATTCTCAGGGATCCGTCTTTCTTCTCTACGAACAGTACTGGTGCACCCCATGGTGATACATTAGATCTAATAAAACCCTTATCTAACAAATCTTGTAACTATTGCTTTAGCTCCCTCAACTCTGTTGGTGCCATTCGATATGGTGGTATCGATATGGGTTGTGTGTCAGGTAGCAAATCAATACCAAAGTCTATTTCTTGTACTGGCGGCAATCCTAGTAAATCCTCAGGAAATACATCAGAAAATTCTCTCACTACGGGTACATTTTCTATACTAATTGTTTCCTTTCTTGTGTCATTTACAATAGCTAAGAGACCCAAGCAACCTTTCTTCAGAAGTCGTTGAGCCTTCATAAAAGATACAATTTTGCAAGTCTCTGGGACCTGACTCTCTCTTAGAATAAAATTGGGTTCATTTGGTATCTCAAACTTAACTATATTTGCATGACAATTGACTATAGCATAGCAAGAAGATAACCAATCAATTCCCATCAACATGTCAAAGTCAATCATATCAAGTACAATAAGATCAGCAAGAGTATCTCTACCCTCAACCCGAATCTGACAAGCACGATACACGTATTCAGCTAATAAAGACTCTCCAACAGGAGTAGCAACTAGAAAATGATCATTCAATAGCTCGGGCTGTCTACTAAATCTCAAAGCAAAGTACGAGGACACATAAGAGTGAGTAGATCCTGGATCAATCAACACAAGTGCATCAAATGAACAGACAGAAAGAATACCTGTAACCACTGTATTCGAGGCCTGAGCATCCTGTCTAGTAATGCAAAAACTCTCGCCTAACCTCTACCAACATTGCCTTGTCCTTGATTCACAGCAGAACGGTCTCCAGCACCTCGATCTCTATTTCCTGTACCTGTAGCACCTGAAGTATTACGAGTAGTCTGAGTCGGTGCAGCTGACTGAATAGAAGCCTGGTTGAAATTTTTCGGAGGCTGAGGGCAATCCCTCAAGTGATGTCCCAACTGGCCACATCAAAAACACTCTCCAGTTAGAACACGACATTGGCCCAAATGTGATCTACCACAAGTCTGGCAAACTGGAGTAGTGGAATATATCTGCCCAGAATTACGATGTCCAAAAGATGATGGTCCCCTATTACCTTGTCTGTAATGTGGTCTGTATGTGGACTATGAAGACATGTGTGTCCCTATCTGAGAACCTTGTTGTTGTTGTTGTCCCTAATTTCCTGCTCTTCTATTTTCACTAAACCCACCACTGAAAGCCCCTCATGTCTTGGCCTTCTTACGTAAATCACTAGCTGCACGCTCCTCACGTCGCTTATTTTCAATCTTTCTAGCAAGGTCGACTACATCAGAGTAGGATAAAGTCTTCATCTGTGGGGCTATTGTAGTATATAGACAACCAACCAATCCATCAACAAACCTGTTAACTCGAGCTTCTTCGGTAGTCACTAAGCGAGGAGCATATATAGCCAGCTTATAGAACTTAGTGTTATATGTTGACACATTCATATCTGGAGTCTGAACCAATCTCTCAAAGTCTCTAGCATATTGTTGCATCAGACTATCTAGAAGAAAATAATTCTTCAACAACTTAGTGAACTCGTCCCATGTCAATGGTAGTGCTCCTGCTGGCCTTCATAGCAATACTGTTTCATACCATGTGTTGGCCATATCCTCTAGTTTGTATGCTGCGAGCTCCACGGCTCTCTCACTAGAACATCCAAGAGCACGTAATGCCTTAAGTGTCCCATCCAAGAAACTTTGAGGATCTGCTAAATTATCGGAACCTGTGAATTTTGGTGATTTCAATTTCAGAAACTCTTATAGGGATACTTCCTTATTCCCGAAAGTCCGAGTCTGTGCAGGTGCTTGTGTCTGTAAAGTAGCATGAGGAGCTAAACTTCCTCCCTGAGTAGGCACCAACGCCTCTAACACATTCAATAACCTTGTCACTGTATCTGCAAGTAAGGCAACAGTAGGTACAACAGTTGACACTGGTGGTTGAGCGTTCTGAACTCACTGCTCTTGCACTTGATCTGGCATAACAGCTTGGGTTTAACCCATGTTCCCAACTTGAGGTTGAGGAGCAGTCTGTCTTCTAGTTTGATGAACCCCAACTTGACCGCCACCCTGGGTAGCACCATGTCTAGCAGATGATGGTGTATGTGTCCTAGCCATCTGCAAACGAAATATTCCAAAGTCAATATCAAGTTATCTCAACGCACGATCAAAGAATGAAAGAAGGGAAACCATTCCTAGATGTTCAGTAGCCTCAAGATCATAAGTATGAGCACTTACATATCCATGAACAAGGCTCTACTAAACATTGCTCCATGCCTCGGGACTTAAAGCCTAAGATCTGATACCAACTTTGTCACGATCCAATTTAGGATTGTGACCGGTGTTTATGAGCAAGTGCTCCCAAGTAAGCCTCATCGGTAATTTTACAGAAAATCGGACAGAGTTTCCCCTGTTTTTGGACCATCCCAAAAAATTTTCTGTCTCAAATCAACAACCAAACATCCTAATATCATACCAAACAATTGACAACTTGTCCATTAACCAATACAAGTCTCCACCATAACTAAACCACCAACTAACCACTAGAAATACTAATTTATCTCCAACTTTGATAAATGGGAACGATACTCAACATAAGACTATAATAATAAAAGAATACTCACGGCACTAAAATAATGACTATGGAGCGACTCTAAGAGTTCAATGAAAAGACCATAACAATAAATAAAATCTCTGCCCACGCGAACAAGTGCGAGGCTCACCGAAAAATATCAACATGTGAGCTCTAATTAACGAAATCCTCGCCTGCGTCAACTGCTGTCTCTGTAAAAAAAATTAGCGGGGAATGAGTAGCTAGCTCAGTGAGTAATAACACTTAACCACAACCGTTCTTATCGGGGACAAGTCAGAAAACATGCTAGTATATCAAACAGAAAATAACATAAAAATGCCATTTTCAGAAACAACAAATAATTTTCAGTCTCGTCATGCTTTTCTTGTAGTATAATACAATTAACAGTTCGGTAATAAGCTCGGTAATCACTGTCTAATATCGATATTCACATTTGGGAGGTTTCAATGAATGGATCATGTAATCGGTATAACTGTGGACTTCTTCGCAAAAAGTCAAATATAAAGGTAGTCCCTACTCGAGGGAAATCGGTAACGGTATGCTAGTTCTACCTTCCCACTAGCGAGAGCTATAACAGTAATATGTAATTATAAGGTGCACCAGGTCTAACGAACCCGCCGTTAGCTGCGGGATCCTTCAATGTCTACTCTCATTTATACGTATCTCTATAATCTGTATATACTCATAGAAAATATTTTAAAACAATATAGGACATTTTGGTTCTTATCAAATCATATAATTTCTTTTAGATAACAGTAAATTCAAGTAACGGTAAAACAGATCTAGTGACAATGAAAATATTTAAAACAACGGTCTCAAATAACTATTTCGATATCATATCGAGTAAAAGACTTGTCCCACGTGCAACTTAAAATAATCAGTAACATATTCATATTAAAAATTATGTATAAATCATGCAAGTTATGAAAACACAAATTTCGGCAAGATTACTACTCACAGTACTCGTGCCGAAATACCAAATGTTTCACCTCGAGCAATGCGTACAAATTCCTCCAATCAATCTATAATTACATAATATCGATCTCGTGTTAATTTCCTTATTTAGGCTAATTCATAGCTATTTTAGAAAATCCAATCATCGGGGTTCATGTTTGAGTCTTAATTTGTGGATTTATATTTACCCATGTTATGAGTAATTTAAATTAGTCCAAAAATCTTGTAAATAAAAAGGTATTTATATTTAATCATAGAACTAGTCCATAATTCTATCAATTTCAAACTATTTAGTATACTTTATTCCTCCAAATTAGACCTATCAGTACCTAAACCAAACCTTTATGGCCTTACTGTCCATAGTAATTATTTATTTATTTATAAAAAACTGATATGTAATTCTTTTGTACTACATGAAATCGCGTAGATATAGTAAAATAATTTAACTGATAAGAAGAAGGTTAACCTCTTGAGCCGAAGGATTCAATTTCAACCCCCAGTTCTTCTTAAAGCCTCTGTCCAAAACTTTCTTCTTCATCCTCTCTTTTCTTCTTTTCTCTTTCTTTCCTTCCCTGCTTTTGTATTTTTCCCGTTTCCTTAAGCTTCTGCTTCATCCCCTAACCCTTTTTTAATATTTTAGGGCAGATGTTTGTTATGGGCTTCGGCCTTTTGTCTTAAATTCCTTGTCCCCCCTCCCCCTTTTTTGATTTTTTTTATAGTTAGTTTCTTATTGTTGTTGTTGTTGTTGTTATTATTATTATTATTATTATTATTATTATTATTATTATTATTATTTTGCTAATGACCAATATACCCTTATTAAAAATATAGGGTATTACATTATTATGGCACCTTTAAGCGAAGTCGGGATTTCAAATCGCATGATTGTCTTGTTATTTTTTTTTTTAGAATTGAGCTCGAAGGTTTAAATCACATGTATGTTTTGTTGTGTTTTCTTTCTTTCTTTATAATTGGGTCCACCCATGGGGATTAACATGTTTGGCGTGCCCCTTTAACGTTTTAATTAAGCATTTTTTTCTTTGTTTGATTTATACTTTCAAAATTTTCAAGCTCGACATATTAAAATCCTTATTCTCCTTTTAAGTCATTGTTCACTAAATTATGTATTTTCTATAAAAATATATGTAATAAATTTAGCACCAATGGAGGATTTATCATATAGTCAATAAATTAAAATGATTTCAATATTTTCGCCACAGAGTATATATACATATGTGAAATTTCACTGAAATTGCAAAAATAAAATAAAATTAAACTTATAATTTCAAAAAAATTAATGAATTCATACAAAGAACCTAAATATTGAATCCGTCAAATGTGAATTTTAGATTCACCTTTTCGTATTAGGTGCACACATATCATAAAACAGTGAATACGCCTCTAAATTGGTTTCTACCCTCCAACCCCCATCTTGCCCCACCCCTACCCACCGGCCCAACTCCATTGGCGCACCCCACCTTACCACACACCCACATTCTACATTAATTATTTGAATTTATTTTTTCTTGATTCAATCAATCAACTATAAAATTAATATGCGAAGATAATTTCTTTTTATTATGCTATCAATCAAACATCTTAATATTTATGCGATATCTCGAATTCAAATTACTTAACTAATATACCAATCAAACCAAATGATACATGATTTGCACAAACTAAGACCCCTCTTTCAGAATTAGATAAATAAATTGTCCTAAGTTTAAAGTCAAAACGAAAATTCATCCATTTCGTAAAGTGGCTAACATTTTAAGTACAATGCCAGAAAAAGTTATCCACTTGGTTAGTAGTGAAAAGTTTTGGTGACTTTAATTCCTGGGGCCTGCAGTAACGTCGGTGACCTCCCGTTAATAAAAATCAAAAATACAGTTTATAAATCATAACGTGTGTCGCGTGCGTTTCAAAAATTTAACGTGCATTTTCTTTCCATTTTACGCCTTTCAGGAGTCAGTTAATTTGGACACTATTCACTTAACCCGGAGCGTCCTTTGCGCTAAAGCTTGTCCGAAATATCTATATCTAAATTTGAAAAGACGACAAAGGACACAATTCCCAAGGCATTAAATTGACACTGAAGAAGTTCCCTCGAGGACACATTTGTCCTTTCCTCTAAATATTAATTTATCCTGATCAATGGCGTTGGTATATATGGTAAGAGAGAAGGTGGAGCAGATTCATATGGACAAATTTTGTTGAACGCTAACTTTGAGCTGGGTTTTGGTGTGGTTTTTTAGAGAGATGGGTTTTGTGAGTACTATATTAGGCTTCTGTGGATTTGGAGTTGGGATTTCATTTGGCTTGGTGATCGGATACTATCTGTTCATCTACTTCCAGCCTTGTGATGTTAAGGTGTTGCACTCTTTGCTTTATTTCTGTCATTGTTTCTGCGTTTCTCTTGCTATCACACTATAATTGTGGGTTTAAGTTGTACTTGGATTGAGAATTTCTCTATTTTACTGTGTTATGTGTGTTTTCCTTTGCTATTTATGTGTATTGGGCATTTCATTAGGCGATGTCTCTGATAAATTGAAAATTAGTATCACCATAAGAATAGCTGCACCGCAATTTATTGTTGTTGTTGGGAATTGGGTTAATCTGACTGGCTAAGTCAACCACTAGTTGACCTAGTATACTGGAGCTGCACATTTGCCCTAAGGTTTAATTGTTTGGTTCAGCAAAAAGTGCACTATGGATTGTAATTTCAACGTTGTGTATGTAGATAATTTGACTTCTATTTTGGTAAAAAAAATTGTGAGATTTGTAAATGAACACGAGTTTCACAGGATTATCAAATGTTTTTAGTTGGCAATTGCTCTGCCAGGTCTTCGGATTTTTGAGATTCTCCAGTAAGTACTTGTTTTATGTGGCCATGCCAAAATGCTGTTTAATTATTGTTTTGAAGCCACAACCTCTGTTTTAAAAGGTAGAATTGAGACTCGTCCGGGACTCGCCCCGAGGTGGAGCACTCGTAAAACACCCTGGGCTTATGCGTGGGGCTTAGTTCCGCGAGACTTACGCCTCGGCCATCGGGGCTTACGCCCCGGACATGCCCAACGCCCAGCGTACTGGGCTCGCCTAATAGAACTTTATGCAATTGTATGTAATTAACCTTGTAAATCCTTAAATTTTCTTAATAAATCGTTGACTATTCAAAATTACTTTTTCTTAGTCATAAATCATTAAGTTGGGAGTATTTTATGTCATAATTAAAATAAAAATTATTACACACTATCCACTAAGACTGCTATGATAGTTAATTTTAAATAATTCTTTCATTTTAAAAAGTATTTATTTATTAACTTTTGTTACGTCTTTACTATATAATATGGTCCATAATTTTTTTTTATAATTATTTTTATCATGTTTACAAGATACAATACTTATTAATTTAATAGCTCATTATCAGCTAGTAACTATTTACAAATAATTAGTTATCATGGTATTATATGGTGAATTCTGTGTCACTTTATTAACTTGTTGAAACTTAAAAATAATTGATGCTAGAGAATCATATTTCAATTGTGAATTATGTTTTTATATAAATTCTCTTTCAAATAGAAAGCATATTAAATACAAGGAGTATTTTAAGAAAAATATAAAATTATAATATCGTCCTTAAGAGATACATATAGGATTTCATATCGAATTACTTTTGATGTTTGAGTTGTAACGACGTTGCAGCTAATTTGCATATTATGATATATGTCATACTTTTTGCATTATTCATAGTTGAATTATAATTTATCAATATTTTAAATAGATTATTTTTTATAATTTTCTAATTTTAATGTAATTTTTATAATTATTTTTTATTTTATGCTATCTTAAAATTCTTGAAATTAGTAAAATTTAAAGATCCGTGGGACTTACGCCTCGCCTCGTCAGAGGTAAAACGTCTCGCCTCACGCCCCCGCCTTTTAGAACATTGGCCACAACTACCAGATTAATTGTACCTTGTTTCAGTACCAGCTTGTTGCTCAGCTTATACTACTAATGATAATACCTTTGTTTATCAACAAGACAAAAAGGCATAACTTAACTACCAATCCGAGGAAAAAGGTCATAACTTACTTGGTTGCACCCATGTCATTTAAACAGTTTCACTTATTCTTCAGGGTGTTTCATTTTTTCCTCATCTGTTTGCAACGGCTACATTTTTTTAATTGTACCCAATCAGTGTTTTTTATTCCTTTTGTGGCTGAACAGCTAATGCATTTCCTGTAAACTATCAGGACCCTGTTATTCGTCCATTGGTTGAGCGAGATACTAAAAGCTTGCAGCAGATACTGTCTGAAATTCCTCTTTGGATCAAATGTCCGGATTATGACCGTGTATGTACATTCAGAAGTCTAAACTGCATTTAAAGTAGCTTATCAATGAATATATTTTTATTTGCTTTATATTTTCTAAACTTAAGGTGGACTGGCTCAACAAGTTTCTCGAGTATATGTGGCCTTACCTGGACAAGGTACTCTTCTGAACATCATTCTGCATTATCTATCTCCTTTATATCTTTGTTAAAGGGAAATGAACTAACTATTGCTCAACTATTTTGAGCAGGCAATTTGCAGAACTGCAAAAGATATTGCGGCACCAATTATTGCTGAGCAAATACCAAAATATAAAATTGATTCTGTTGAATTTGAAACACTAACTTTGGGGTCCTTACCTCCTACTTTCCAGGGTTAGTCCTTTTCTATGGCGACCAAAAAATTTTATTTGCTCCTATTTTATCTTACATGTTGTTGAGATCTGTAGAAAAATAATGCGTAGCATAAGATATGAAGCATGCCATTTGTTATATTTTGCTTAAATGACATAGTATTTGTTTTTGAAAAGAATTTGATTAACTGATTGTGCTCTTTCTATTTGACACTGTGTGCGTCACTTTGTTGCTGATCCATTTATTTTTGAAAATCATGCTCATATCTAATTTGGGGTTAAGCAGTTGAGCACGCAGTTATTGTCATTCTTTCACTCAGAATTACTTTCTGTACGACGTGGATAAAATTGATCGCATCACTGGGAAGTCCCATAGAATTTGGACTAATGTAGCGTATACCTTTAATAGAAGGATAAAAAACTCACTATCAAAGGCCTTGGACAGCTTGGAGGTGAGAGGAGAAAAGTTAGAGGAGTTTGAACTTTAAAGGATCAGCTTCTTGTTAGCTAGCTGTCCTTTGATTGAGAATTTTGAAAACAATTGTTTAATCTGCCCCCTGAATATGATTATTTTCTCTTTACTGTCCCCAAAATATTTACTTAAATGTGAAAAAATTATATTGCAAATTTATTCATTTAACCTAGTAGTGTATGCTTTCTATGCCATAAGTTTCTGGGATGTGTAACTGCATGCTTTTTCTAAGAAATGATATTCTACACAGGCAATTATATCAAGTAGGACTCTTGTAGTCTTGTAATTGATGTTGGTCACGCTCTAAGATATGGTTTACTGAGTTGGATTCGGTTATCAACTAGCCTCGTAGATTTCTTTGGTCAAATGCCTCTTATTCATCTTTGTAATAATGGTTTAAAATACTAGATTTTGTGTTTGATTTTCGCTTAAATTCATCATAATTTTTTCGTATGCTTCTACTTGGCAGGGATGAAGGTCTATGTTACTGACGAAAAAGAATTGATCATGGAACCGTCATTAAAGTGGGCAGCAAATCCTAATGTCACTGTTGCGGTCAAAGCATTCGGATTGAAAGCAACTGTTCAGGTTTTGCATTACGTGTTTTGGTGTTTTACATTTTGATGAGATTTGACAAAAGAATGCCAATTGCCAACAATGGCCAAAATTAATTGCTTGAGTGGATGTTTCAGGTCGTGGACTTGCAGGTTTTTGCAGCTCCACGTATTACTTTGAAGCCTCTAGTTCCAAGCTTTCCATGTTTTGCCAAAATCCTGGTGTCACTCATGGAAAAGGTAGGTTATGCATCTGGCACATGTTTTAAGAGGAGGTTTATATGTTTGGAGCGAAAGAAAAAAGAACAAGCAAAATTTTCAAAGCCAAACTGTTGTCTTGTTTCCTTGTATAATCCTATGGTTATAGGGTTGGCATCTTTCCTCTTTTTGATTAATCAAGAATGTATTTTATGGTCGTGTAGCTGGTATACGAATAATTTATGGATATGGGTCATTCATAGATAATGGGGAGAGGGATTGCCTAGTGTAAGGACCCTCCATCTCCCATGATAAGACAGGGGTTTGAGTCACCAAAGGAACAAAGTGAAGAAGGAGCGCGGTCGGTCAATCTTTGGTATGGGAAGTGGCGGTTAACTATATCAAAACTAAAAAAGGGAGGGGGGTGGGGCATGTATATGTATGAAACTACCCCATGTTCCTCTATTTTTTTTATTTTTTTTTTAAATAAAAAATTCTCTAATTACACCAAAAATATTGGGAAAACAAAATTAATCTATTTATGTTTCATTCCTCCATCTCCCTACTTTCAGTCAGTGTCCTAAATCTTTGTCCTCCAAGCTGTTTTTCTCTTTTGTAAACTCCACCTCAACATTGCTTATCCACTGACCTTGGTAGCACCCATGAAATGTTAGACAAGAGAATACCAGTGTGCATAACATAGATGTAAAGCTGCACTGCAACATGAGGTATTTGTCTTATCCATGCTCCTTTCACGAGGAACTCCAACTCACAATGTTTTGCCCCACTTCTATGGACTATCCGCCGTTAAAATTGCATCCCGCATGCATACTAAGTGGAAATAGCTACTTTTACAGTGCATTGGTACTCTGTAAATTCTTCCAAACTTACCTCTTTTTCTTTTCTTTTGAACTGACTCAACTACATCTTTTCCCTTCCTATTAATTCCAATTAAACTGATTTACCATGACTGACTTCGCCCTTGACCTCCTCTATATCATCTTGGCCATGCCATCTTCTCCTATTGATATATTTGCTGCGAAATTCCTTAACATCATCTCACTCCAAGTCCAATCCTGTTTGGCCCTTCTGAAGTCCTCTATCCACATGATCCCTCTGTCATCCCTCGTATAGTTTACCCTAGTTTATCACACCATGGTTGGCGTCTTCCCTTGATATTATAGATTTATGGACTCATTTCAATTTATTAGGGCGGATTTGCATTTGCTGACATACATCTTAGTAGATTCTTATTTTTTGTGAAAGGTAACAGTATACTAGTGTCAGCGCAAAGGCTGTGCTTAAGCCATATTTACAGTTCAAAAAGCAATGATACGTCCTTGTTCTATCATTTACAAGTATTCTATGATTTCTAGGTTCTGCATCTTCTAAATAGCTTTCTTTACACCAAAAATGAACAAAAACATTGTCTTATTAGATTCTTATTGGTTTACAGCCACATGTTGACTTTGGCTTGAAGCTTTTGGGTGCTGATCTGATGTCCATTCCTGGCTTGTACAGGTTTGTCCAGGTACTATAATTTCTGGTGGTCCATTGTCTTCTATTTCTTTTTGGAACAGTTTATGCTTCTAGCCTTCTCATTTGCTCTATTTTGAAAAATAGTCTATATCCTTTACTGTATTTTGCTGAAGACTGTAAGCATATTTGTTGCTTAGCTTCTAAGGTTAAGAATACTAGGAATTTCTTACCAAAATTTTGTGTATAGAGATTTGAGTTTAATGACACAAAGCAGCTGTTATAAGTGCATGTGCAGGGGATAACATTTTTGTCGTAGTCATGATCAGACTCTCTTAAGTGTCATTTATTGTTATAAGTGTCATTTAATATTGTGGAACTCTCTTAACAGGAAACCATTAAAGATCAGGTTGCTAACATGTATCTGTGGCCTAAAACTCTAGAAGTGCAGATTTTGGATCCATCCAAGTATGTCTTCTTTACTTTTAGATTTTGTTATCATATTCTTTGTCTCAGGTTTTGCGATCACTTTCAATTAATTGTGTCATTTTATTTCACTTTGCGAACATGTAGAGCAATGAAAAAACCTGTAGGGATCCTGCATGTGAAGATTCTGAGGGCAATGAAGCTGAGAAAGAAAGATTTAATGGGTGGATCTGATCCTTACGTAAAAGTTAAGCTCACTGAGTCAAAACTTCCTTCAAAGAAAACCACTGTGAAGCATAAGAATTTAAATCCAGAGTGGGATGAGGAATTTAATATGGTCGTTAAAGATCCAGAAACACAAGCATTGGAGCTCTCTGTTTATGATTGGGAGCAGGTAACTTTTCTAGTTTCTTGATACACATTCATTATTGTTTTCCTTCTTTGTGCTATCTCAAGCTTCAGTCCCTTCTTTATTCAGATTGGCAAACATGATAAGATGGGTATGAACGTTATTCCTCTGAAAGATTTGACCCCTGATGAATCGAAAACTATGACACTGGATCTCCTAAAGAACATGGATTCTAATGATACTCAGAATGACAAGGACCGCGGTCAGATCATGGTGGAATTAACCTACAAACCATTTAAGGAGGACCAGATACCGAAAGAATTTGAAGAGTCAGATGCAGTACAAAAAGTTCCAGAAGGAACGCCACCAGGGGGAGGCGTCCTTATGATTACGGTCCACGAAGCTCAAGATGTTGAAGGAAAGCACCATACTAATCCATATGTCAGGATTATTTTCAAAGGGGAGGAGAAAAAAACTAAGGTACAAAATTGCCTCTTCTTTCTAGTCCTTCATTGACAAGAGGGGTTACTTTGATGGTAAGCAACCTCCACTTCCAACCAAGAGGTTGTGTGTTCGAGTCACCCCCAAGAGCAAGGTGGGGAGTTCTTGGAGGGAAGGATGCCGAGGGTCTATTTGGAAATAACCTCTCTACCCTAGGGTAGGGGTAAGGTCTGCGTACACACTATCTTCTCCAGATCCCACTAGTGGGATTATACTGGGTTGTTGTTGTTGTTGTTGTTGTTGTTTCTAGTCCTTCATTGTTCTCTCCTTGACAGACAATGATAGAAATGGGTAGGACATTATAGAACTCTTTCCCCACTCATCTTCAACCTTTCAACCTCAATACCTCTACCTCACAAGTGTTTAGGCTTTACGCTAGCCTGGGTATCCAAGTTCTCTAGAATGCACTCCCTCCTTTCGATATTACTTGCTAACTTGACCACATTCTGAAGAACAAAAATTGATAATTTTGATGTGATAACCTATTGATACAATAATTCTAAACCTTTATGCTTGTCAGGTTATGCCACCTAAACCAGGACAGTGGTGGCATTTGTACTTCATCATAAACTTGCATTGGCTTAGTTTCTAAGAGCCCGTTTGACTTTGTTGATTTAAAGTAGCTGATAATCATCAAGTGGTAACAGCACATTTAAATGCTTAAACTGATTTTACAAATAAGTCACTATGTGTTTGGACAGAAGTGTTGATATGACAATAAACAGTTGATGTGTTTGGTTTAAAATAACATGGAGAAGGATGGACATTGAAAATAGAACGGAGAGGGAGTTGGAGGTTCTGTTTTGTGAAGGTTATTTCGAGGATTACAAATAATATTAGGGATAAAGTAGTGAAGCGCTCTTTCAAGTCGAAAGTGCTTAAAAAGCATAAGCTGGGGTGATCAATTTATGATATTTTGTTGATTTTGGCTTATAAATACTTTTGATGTTTACCTAGCGCATATATAAGCCAAAAAGTGTTTATAAGTTAGTTTCATCAGCTTATAAGCTTTTCCAAACTATCTAAGTTTACCAAATGCTCAAATTTGAGACTCGTGTATCAAGAAAGCTAGAGAGATGGAGACATCAATCACAGAGGTTAGACGGAGGGGCTAAGCAGCCGAGGAAAAAGTCACCATGAAGAAGTGATATCCTATATCATGAGATTATTATATAGATCAAAAGACAAAATCAGATTTGGGTGTGGATATTATTACTTCATCTTTCCCAAGATCTCCTTCCTTGGCCTCACAGATATAACGTATAGTTCAATTACCATTCCATCAAGCATGTTAGTTTCCTGGGACCTTTTACTTTACTAAGTTGTATAGAACATTTTTCGACTTTTTGAAGCATGAAAAGCTCGCGGTAACTTCTTTTTTTCGTTCTTTCTTTTTTCATTTTTGGGTTATATGAAAATAAAGCATTGCTAGTTAGGATAAGAGATTCTTGCTAGGTCAGACTAAGTAGTTGCTTGAGTTAATGTGGCTGTGCAGGAATCTTCATCTTCTCTTGTAAGGGAGCTCCAAATTTTTTATAGATTTTGCACAAAAACGTCCTTTTCTTAGGGAATGTCTTATGGAAACTTAAGTTCTTCCGAGAAAAATTGCAGTATCAAAGGTTGCTTCTAGGGGTCCACTCCCTGGATGAATTTCTTCCATTCTGTCCACTCCCTGGATGAATTTCTTCCATTCTGTCTTCAAAATCCTTATGAGTGCATGATGGATTCCTATAATTTCAGCAACTATGCTGTTTGTGTTTCCAATGAGACTACAAATTCGTTTTCTATTCTTTTGTTTCTTGAATTAAAAAGCTGCATATCTTTTATTCTGCTGTATACCGTTCTCAGCCTTTTTGGCTAATATAAATGTAGTATATCTTCATTCTGCTGTTACTATAAATCTCCCCATAATAAGGTTGTGTGCAAATTTGATTTGCATTCTTGCCCTCATAGTAAATCCATGAGCTGCTGGAGGTTCATTTACTTATAATTTTGTTTATTTAGCTTTTCTGGATCTGCAGTATGTATTTAGTCTGACTTTGACTTAAATGCAAGAAATTTCCTGCACTATGTCTAATTTTGCTCACATTCATTTACTTGATTTATCCACCTTGATTGCAGCAAGTCAAGAAGAACAGAGATCCAAGATGGGGAGAGGATTTTACCTTTGTGTTGGAGGAGCCTCCTGTGAATGATAGGCTGCATTTGGAAGTTGTCAGCACCTCAACAAGGATTGGCCTATTACATCCTAAGGTACAGAAATTGCTTTTTCTAATATTTATTATGCCTTAAGGGAGGAACAACGGACTGTTGCAAGTAGTATTTCTCTGGAAACTTGAGATGACCTTTTAGAATATGATGTTGAACAGTTGAAGTGTCACCATACAATAGTAACAACAGATATTAGTAATTGGAATGGTGCATCTTATATAGCTTCCGTTTCAAAAGGTGAAACTCACATCTGTTATTTACTGTTTTACACTGCAGTAATACTCCGTTAGGATAAAATGGTATGCATCCTATTTTAGTTAATCACCTTTCAAGGTAATATGAAATGCTAATTTTCACATTGTTAACTCTCGTGTCATCCCAGAAGGGCGATGGAATAAAATGGTGTTTCTTCCTGCAATCTTGGTTTTGTGTTTGACATTGTTTTGTTGAAGCTCTCACTTTACTCGATCTATAAAAAAATGAAGCTCACTTAATTGTTTATATCACTGAAGCTAACTTATACTGGTGTAATTTTCTTCTTAACTCAGGAGGTATTGGGTTATATTGATATAAGCCTTTCCGATGTTGTTAACAACAAAAGGATCAACGAGAAGTACCACCTCATTGATTCAAAGAACGGTCGCCTTCAAGTTGAGCTGCAATGGAGAACTGCATCATGATCTAATCGCAAGTTCCATGCCTGAAAACCTGTTCATTTTCCTTTTATTCTGTTTTTCGATTGTCCGATGGATGTTTGGGGAGTGAAAACAAAAATATTTCCTTTTTCAGTTCTCACGTTGGAAAAATCTTTGCAATTGTTTTGTACATTACTACGTAACAAAATTGTTTGTTTAGTTTGCCTTTTTCTCTTGTCTTGTAGAGTATTATTTTAACAGCTTGAAGAGGCTTTAGGCATAGAATCTATTCCCCCTCTTGGCGCATGTTAAATCGAGGGCCGCTCCGCACGCTATAGCTTGTTAGATTTATGGTAATGCTTAATATCCTAGGCATTGGCTAATCGATTTTCCCACCCAACCTATGGCAGCCAACAATAGTAGTGACATAATTGAAGATTGGTCGCAAAGGCAATTCAAGAGCAACATATCAAGAATTGAAAAGGACAGAATTTGAGGGAAAGTTTCCTAGTAGCAACTAGTGTTTTAAAAGGCGCGGGCCTAAGGCGAGGCGTTTTGCATATGCCTCAGTGGGGCGTAAGCCCCATGGGTATTTAATTTTTAATATTTTATATAATAATATAATTATAAAAATATTATTAAATAGATAAAATTGCATTAAATTTTGAAAAAAACTATATATATATACTACATTGAAAACACGAAGGTCCTTAGCGAAATGTCGTTCGCCTTTTTTACCCTTTAAAAATAAACTTTACATTAGACAAAATTGTAATTTGGTTATTATCCTAATATATAGGACTTTAAAATTAATTTGTTTTTTTATTATTAAATATTTCCTTATTTGAATTACTTAAGAAGTTCTAATATTAAGGACTCTAAGGTAGGTATTAATATAACGTTTCTTTTCCTGGTGTATCCAACGATAAATTTCAACAAAAATACGTTTCACATTCATTCTTCTTATATTGGGGAACTTATAAGAAGTTCCCCAATAAAATTACTTTGATAAATAGATATGTAACAGAGGAAAAGACTGAAATAAGTGTAGAGGGTTGTGTGTTTAATTTGAAGGAAAAACATGCAGAGCAGGGGGCTTTAAATAAGAGGCAAGAAACGTATCTACTTAATGATACGTTTGACTTAACTGATTTAGAGCAGCTGATAAGCATTAGGTGCTGAAAAATACTTTTAAGTGCTGAAACAGATTTAAAAAATAAGCAGTTATGTGTTTGGATAAAAGTGCTGAAATTAATAATATGCAGCTAAAGAACTGGGTATACGAAGAGTTTTGTTTTAAAAAGAAGTATTGTAGGGATAGAATAATAAATATTTTGGTCAAACTTAAAGTGCTTATAAGCTAGAATTTGATAAGTTGGGGGAGACCAACTTATAGCTTTTGGTTTATTTTTGGCTTATAAGCACTTAACTTATAAGCACTTTTAATTTTAACAAACACGTAGTAAGCCAAAAAGTGCTTATAAGCCAGTTTGACCAGTTTATAAGCTTAGCCAAACATCCTCATACTACTAAAAGTAAGAGATTTGGTACCTAATTAATTATATATTTTAATTATTAATATAGTTTTTAATTATAACACAAATTTGATAAAGAAAATAATATGTTGTTCGAATAGGAAAAAAGTTCAAAAATAATTTATATCTTCTATTATTTGCACGTGTACCTATATCAATAAATATATAATTTTTAATAAATATGTAAATATTATTAAATAATATAGTTGAGTTATTGAAAAAATATTTAAAAAATATAAATTCCTAAAAATAATGAATATTAATCTCACTTAGCTAGCTCAGTAAAATTATTAATAGAGCTAGCTTAGTGAGATTAACATTCCTTATTTTCAGGTAATTTTTAATATTTATTCAATATGTCAAACACAATATTTACGTAATTTTTAAAAATTAAATATTTTCTGATATAGGTACACGCGCAAAGCGCGTACCCTAGACTAGTAAATATATATAAATCCCATATTATCTAATGAAATTACATATAAGTCCCAAATAAAGTGAAATTATATATAAATCCCAAATAATTATATATAAGTGAAATCCCGTATTATCTAATGAAATTATAAATCCCAAATAAATAAGTAAAATTATATATAAATATAATCAATACATATAGAAGCACATATATATATAATTCCATATTATATTTTGAAAGAGAGCAAGAGAAGCACTGAACTTAAAAAATTAATTATATACATATTTACAAACTAGCAATGAAATATGTATAAAAAGAGATGAAAGCAATGAGTTCAAAATAATAATGTTTTTATATGGAGGAAGAAAAAAACATGTTGAATTTGATGTACGGAGAAGAATGCAAGTTTTCTGTTGCAAAAAAAGTGATAAATCATTGCTCTTGGTAGAGGCAGACTAGCGGAAAGAATTGGGAAAGACTTCTAATTTAGAGTTTTTAGCAATATTAAAAAGTTTACTTTTAAATTTAATATTTTTAATTCCTTTTTAAAAAGATGTCTGTTGGGCTAACGCCTCAACCAAAAAACCGCCCGAGCGTATGCCTTTTTGGGACTTTCGTCCCCACCATCGTCCACGGCATTTTTGGTACGCCTTCCCTGGGGCTCGCCCCAAAAACACCTTTTAAAACACTGGTAGCAACTAGCAAGTCCATAAGATTGAAGTGATAGAAATTGTCCTTTTCTAAGAATTTAAAATTGAAATAGAAGTTAGAAGGTAATGGAGTACTATTAAATTAATGGGCTTTTATCTAGTAATGAAGGTGGTACATCATACATGTCTCGAACAAATTATGAATGTAATAGTTTCTCAAACAACTTTTCGAGTAGAGAAATAAATAAATTTATTAAGTAAAAGACATCCCACATGAGTGATGTTACTAAGACCATCTCCAAGGGTACTCTATTTCTTGCACCAAATTCAAATTTAGTGCAAAAAATAATGGTTTTTTGCTCCAATGCAACACTAATTCTTGCACTATTATAGAGTATGAATTAGTGTTGCACCAAATTTGGTGCAACACTATTCATCACTCTAAATTTGGTTTAATATTATTTTATTCAATTCTTTTATTTTGTGAACTTTTAATTTATCATATATTGTGTATATAATTAATTTTTATATTAAGATCTTTATAATTTTAATTTTATATCATATTTTTGATATATTAATTTTTGTATATATTATATTTATATAAAATTATAAGTTAATTTTATTATTATTATAATTGTATAAAAAGAAATATAACCATTATTTAAAAATAAAAAATGCAAATGTAAGATACCTAAAAGGAGGATACATTAAAATTGAAATTACATTAAAAACATAAAACATAAGTTTAGTAATCCCATATGTCATTTCCAGGTGTACCAAAATTACCAAAATACTGAGAGAACGGGGTAGAAGATTGTTGTGGTTGTGGTTGTTGAAATTATTGACTTCTTTTATCGATTATTTATTTTTGTTCTTGTCGCAAAAATTCACGAAGATTTGGATCGTCAATAAATTTTTATTTTCTTCTTTGTATTCTTTTTGTCTCGAAGCTTCATTTCTTGAGTTACTTGACTTTTCCATCGCCTCAACAAGCCAACTATTTTCCGATTGCATCATTTTCATGTAATCTTCGAAATGATGTTGAACGTGCATTCGGAGTTTTGTAATCGCGTTTTGCAATTGTTGCAGGTCCGTCACGTTTTTGGAGAAAAGAGGTCCTACATGATATAATGACCACATATATTATACTGCACAACATGATAATTGAGGACGAGCGTGATCTTGATGCACCAATTGAAGATGCACGTGAATGTCCAGCTACTACGGTAGAAATGGTAGTAGATGAAGATCACCGATTTGACCAATTTTTAGTTCGACACAAAAAAATTAAGGATAAAGATGCGCATTTCGCACTTCGTAATGCATTAATCGAGCATTTATGGGAGAATAGAGGCGAAAGTTAAATATTTATGTGGTACTTAAATTAAATTTGACTATGATGTAATATTTATTTAATTATCTTTTATCAATGATTTCACTTTTAGTTAATTTATCCTTTAAAATAATTTTGTAATAAATGATTATATAAGTGGTGAATGTGAATTATATATAATGAATATGGAAAAAAGAAAAAAGATAGTATTAGTTTGAAGGAAATAAAAAATGAAAAGTAAATAGAAGATAATAATATAATATAGACGAGTGAGAAGATTTGGTGTAAAAAATGGTGTAATGGTTGGAGTAAATTTGATGTTACACCATTTTAGTGTGAAATTTAGTGCAAAAAATGGCGCTAGCCTTGGAGATGCCCTAACGAGTATCATTCCACGAAATTATATCAGTCTGGTCAGAAATTTAGAATTATTTAAAAAATTTGAAGACTAAATTTAATGAAGACTAATTTTTGTAGTCTCTTTCCTTATATTATGCCTATAAGTGTCCATATAAAAGGAAAAAAAAGAAAAAGAAAAAGAAAAAAAAGGATAATTTTCCAAATGCCAAATGGGCTAAACTAGTTTGACCCGCCTCTTTTAGCTCCAAGTTCCAACAACCAATTGAAGCCTCAAATACAAACAGCAAAGTCTGTGCCTCCATTTCTCGTTTTCCTAAAAATCTTATCCTCATTCACCTTTCCTCCATCAATGGCGAAGCCAATCGTCGACACGGAGTACCTCAAAGAAATTGAGAAAGCTCGTCGCGACCTCCGCGCTCTCATCTCCAGCAAAAACTGTGCTCCTATTATGCTTCGCTTAGCGTAATTTCTCTTTCTCTCTCTACACATATAATATATGTCTAAAATGTGTATATTATATTTAGGTTTATTCAATTATGTTTCTGCGCAGATGGCACGATGCAGGAACATACGATGCTAAGTCGAAGACTGGTGGACCGAATGGTTCCATCAGAAATGAGGAAGAGTTCAGTCACGGTGCTAATAATGGATTGAAAATCGCTCTTGACTTTTGCGGTAATATTTTCTTCTTCGAAACCACTGAATTTTGATTGTTCAGCTTCATTCGTTGTGCTGTTAATTAAGCTTATTGGTTTGACTAATGTATCGGTATATTTTTGCAATTTCATCTACCTGGCGTTTTGAAATCGTTTTGGAATAGCTTGTACTAGTATTTACTTATTGATTTCTGGAATTTTACTCTTAGAGTAGGTTATTTTTAAATAGCTAAATTCGAAAAGGTTTAGCGCGGGGAGAAGTTGCCAATAGAATTCAGAAATGAGTGTTGCAAATAGAACAACTGATGTTTACTTTCGATTATGCCTATAAAATTGAACCTATTAGACTATGTTATTAGGTCGAGCGACAAGGGGATTAGGGGAGTGACTTTGAATAGGTATAATTATTTCACTCAATTAGCTAACTCAAAGGATGAAAGGGAAACTACTGGGTTTGTTGTTGTTGTAATTAGCTAACTCAAAGGATGAAGGGGACGAGAGTTGGCACTACAAGCACTGATGGGCTTGTAATGACCCTAGTGAAAAGCAGTCAATTCTTTGAATTTAACTCTAAAAGATGAAAAATGATCCCATTAGCTTCCTTAAATGATTTTTTTTAATGTCTCAAACTTGAATGTAAAATTGTGTGAGTGTCCACCAGAAACCGCTATTTGATGTAGGTTTCTCTTAAAATTGTAAATGACATTATTATTTCCTTTTTTAACATGTTGTGTTTCTCGTTACAGAAGCAGTGAAGTCTAAACATCCAAAGATTACGTATGCAGATCTATACCAGGTGGCTCCGCTATTCTTTTTCTAGAAATGCTTTTCGTGGTATTCATATGGTTTAGAAAGGATGATCATCAACTTGATTATCTCTTTACGTGAATGAGTGGCTAATGAAGAGTGAGGCGATTCTCCAATAGTTTATATTGTAGATCAGTATATAGAGAGGAAAATGTACTTCTTCCTTGTAAGCTTTAGATTTCAAATGAGATTTTCTGGAAATGTTTGTTTCTTGATAATTCTCTTCGTTTTACAGAAGTTACTTTTTAGATTAAAGGAAATCCTCGCTTAGTTAGGACATACCCTTTGACCTATACACACCAATATGTGGAGAAAGAGTGAATAATGTAAATACGAAATAGTCACTTTAACTGTGTTACTTCCCATGCTGCTGGCATGACAATTTACTGAGTGGTTATAACATATAACTGACACAACAGGTGATGTCTTGCTGACATGGCACATGAAAGTCAAATTCATATGTAATGATGAAAATGCACCTTAAATTTGTGCAAGCTGGGTGTTTTTCTTTTTTGGGTTAGACACGTTGTAGCGATGATATTATACAGAAACGGGATCCTAGATCTTTTCATGAATAACTGAGAGTTCTCATGTTATGTTGCACTTCAGCTGTTGGTAGTTATGTTTTTTATTAAGATCTGTTAATGCACACATTAGTTGAGGGGAGCTGAACTCTTATCAAAATCCATTCCATGTTTAGCTTGCAGGAGTTGTTGCAGTTGAGGTCACTGGTGGTCCGACCATTGATTTTGTCCCTGGTAGGAAGGTAGCAATTTTTTTATCCTTTGTTGATTCATAACCACTTAATAATGATATTCATGAAATGCTAACGTTTTTGTACCTCTCTATTTTCCATAGGATTCCAGTGTTTCTCCAAAGGAAGGACGGTTACCCGATGCTAAACAAGGTTTCATGAACTGTTTTTCTTTTATTAATATGCTGTCGTGAAGTAGTTTCATCAGTGACCTGCAAAATCTTTTTTCCCAGTGGGAATATGGCATACCTACTAATTAGTGTGGATAAAATCACTAGTATTTTCTCGGAAGTCATTCTTCTGTTTGCGGTGTTTTCTCAACAAGATTCAGGCTCTTAGATCTGTCAATTGTTTGTTAAAATGAACTTGTAGAAGGTTGAGGTTCTCTGATTATTTTACGATTGATGGTAGGTGTGCCACATCTGAAAGATGTATTTTATAGGATGGGTTTGTCTGACAAAGATATAGTGGCGCTATCTGGTGGTCATACGCTGGTAAGTAACCTTCTCTTCCCCTAGTTGTTGATTCTGTTCTCAGTTTTTATTTGTTCTACTGTTGCACTAAGAACCACAAGTGACATGCACATACCAATTGGTTCATTTGATATTGTCTGCAGGGAAGGGCACATCCAGAGAGATCAGGCTTTGATGGTCCATGGACAAAGGAGCCGCTGAAATTTGACAATTCATATTTTTTGTATGAAATATGGGCATATAAGCTAGTTGTTTGATCTTATGACCTTTTTCTTTAAAAGGAAATCCAAAAGCCTTTTTGTTGGGGAATGCCAATGTTAATATCTTTTCGGTTGCTGACAAGTATTGTCGTTCTTTTGAATCCAGGGAGCTGCTTAAGGGGGAAAGTGAGGGCCTACTGAAACTTCCCACAGACATAGCTTTATTGGATGATCCTGAGTTCAGGCAATATGTTGAGCTGTATGCTAAGGTGAAGAAGTTAATTCAACTGGATGACCTAAGTTTTTTGTGGTCTAAATGTTTCAAGTTTGCGAAGTTAGGCCAATTTTGAGTTTACTAACACATTATAACTAGATTAATGCAAGATGAACAGGACACTTCTCTAGATTTTAATCTTCTAGAAGGGAGTGCTTGAGATCAACTGTCTTTTATGCATATATGAGTCGATAGTCTTTGCTCCAGAATAATAACCTCCAAGTGTTAGTTTAAAACTGTGTTTTGAATTTTAATTTCCTGCTTTATAGCTTTGCGTGTTGTTCTAATAATGATGACTGCTCTTCTGTCTTTATACGAGGATGATTAGGACTTTACTACAGCAGATCTTATTTTAAGTAGGGTCTTAGACCTTTATGGTCCAAAAGTTTGGTAAACTTTGAAAATTTGGGTTTCATACTGTTTAGAGAGGTCAAGACAAGGTGATGGATCTGTCTGCAAATAAAGAGGAACCTACTGGTTTAGTGAGCTTCTGCTGGAGCTGAGAGATGAGAGAACTTTTGGAGGTGGAGAGGCTAAGGTGAAATAGAGATTGTGTATCGTTGACATGAAGAGATTTGAAGACAAGAAAGCAATCCCAAAAAAAAATTAATCTGAGTTTAGGTTTTGGATGCTCTGGATAAAATGTAAAAGATATTTTGTATAAAGATTGCAGCAGTGCTTGGAAAATCTGGAGCTGTTGCCATTGGAGATCCAAAAATCAAATTGGACAATGAATGCTTTCAAGCTATTGGGAGCAATAATCAAACAGTCAATCAATGGTTACAGCTAGATTCTAATGTTCAGAAATAGGTGTGGACAATGCAGACTAAGCACGTGTTAGGTGTTGGTGTTAGAGTGAGCATGCAAGTCATGCACCCTAGTTAGTACATTTGAGAGAGATGATATTATGATCTCAGCAATGCCTTCTAGGTAGGCTCTGAACAGTCCGTCTAGCTAAGGGCATTAGAAAGTCAAATATGTTACTAAATGCTATTAGGAAATGGCGTGAGATTATCTTACCTAAAATGTAGAAAAAACAAAGGAAATTCGTCAGATTGTCTATGGACAGTGGAAGGGGCTTGAACAACCTAGAATTCTGCTTTGCCCTCTTTTAAATTGGAAGGGGCAGGGAGGAACATTCCAGGGACTCCAAGCCTATTAACTTTGGCATAGAGTGGAAAGGAATGAAAGAATACACAAAATTTCAGACATGTATGTAAAGTAAGAAATCCAAGTATTTCATATTGCTATTTCCCACTTTAGGATGAAGGAAGGCAACTGCATTTGAAATACTCTCCTATGATGATGAGAACAAAGTAGCATGGTACATTTGAAATACTCTCCTATAATGATGAGAACCAAAGTAGCATGGTACGGGGATCCAACGATGTTTATAAGTTTTGGGTAGTTTAGGATGGATAGAAATTAAATTGAAACTCTATGGTATATATGTTGGAAGAAAGCAATAGAACCAAAGGACATATGTAGGATGCAAAAGGTCAGAGAGCCTTATTAATGACAGTAGGAAATGGAACTTTTGCGAGACATGAGAAGTTGAAAGATGCGGGGAAGCTGGAGGGTGTTGTTCCTCAGGATTTCTATTAATTTACAAGTTCTTAACTGGCTGAATTGGATGGAAATTGTACAGAAAGAACAGGTTTGACAGTTTAATCGAGACTGACTTTTTGTCTTCTACTTTTTCAATCTCAAACGGACCTACAACATTTAGTATGATTTAGATAGTATCTCTTCTATTCATTTCAAGATAATTTGGTTTTCTGTGTGTCAGAAATATTGGTTAGACATTCTGCGACTATAATGTGTACAGGCCAACTGGGCCATTTGTATTTGTCCTGCAAGTCTCTGCAAAGTGTGAAGTAATGAATGTGATCCTTACTGTTTAGATCTCTATACTTTTCAGTGGTTCATATTATTGGTCATACATGCATTTCCTTGAAAGCCTTTCTGCACATGATTACCGATACTTAGTTCTTGCTTTGAAGGAAAGTTGCGCACATGCTATTCTTTCCATTACAATGAGCCATTTATTTGCTTATTGGTAGGAAAACTTGAGTGATTCATGTCGTATTTATTAAATATTGCAGGATGAAGATGCCTTCTTTAGGGATTACGCCATATCACACAAGAAACTATCTGAGCTAGGGTTTACCCCAAGTTCTGGTTCCAAGGCTACAGTGAGGGATGGCACTATATTAGCACAAAGTGCTGTAGGAGTTGTTGTGGCTGCTGCAGTGGTGGCACTGAGTTACTGGTATGAAGTGCGGAAAAGGATGAAGTGAATTGGACAACTACAGATTGCATTCTTACTGCCATATTTTCAACCTCGTACCATTAATGATGAACTGTACCTTATTTTTATGGTTTTACACACTTTCTTCAAATAATACCCTCTAGTGTCGACTAAATGGATTAATACAAAAATATCGTAAACCGGTTGTATCATGGAATTAATGTTTATATTTGATTCCCGTACTTCTGGAAGGTTTCTGATTTCAATCTGAGTTGGCTTTGTCTTTGCATCAGATGCTTGTTGAGTTTATCCTGTTAGGAGTTTGACAAGGAAAGACAAAGAGAGCATAATAGACTACTACCAGAGATTTATATACCATTCATTTGTTTGCACGTTCCATGTGCGAATTATTGAGTGGCATACCTGCTTGTCTTGCCTAACGTCGTCAGTGATTGTTGTCGCCAAAATAAGAAGATAATTATGTTTTTTTCCCAGTTTTTAAAGTTTTCTTGCCCCAATCTTTTGGGTCATGTTGTTTGAATCTGGCACTTGTCACACCTACACCTACCCCAAGCATATGCTAAGAAAGAGACGCTTTACTACTGTGTGTTTCAGGGTACGGAAGCAGAAAAAGCACAAACATTTTGCTTTTCATGTTGAGTGGCTCAGTCTGGTTTATGTTTCATTTTCTAAACGCTTATGAGAAGGATTCGAACTTTGGGTGTGCGGTACTGTATTTTGTTTCAACTTTATTGACTATTAACACTAATCCCAAAACTATGGTGGGACGGTATGTTTCACTCTCTCGCAACTCTTACTTTAATCAAAAGACTTAAGCCCCCTACTGAAAATAGGCCACCAAACTACCATTGAGAGTTTTCCTTTTGAAGCCCAGATGCTTAAGATGAGTGGGTCAGGCAGAGCCAAAAAAGCTTCCGTGACTCAAGTTTCATATCTGGGAAAAGAGAGTATGAAGGGACAGCCCTCGGCTGGATCTCTTTTTGGGTACGATGAGAGGTAAATCCAAAATTTAAATGTATGAATTCAGCTTTTAAAGATTTAATATTTGTTGTGATTTCAATAGATTTTTACATATATTTATACTCCGTGTCGAAAGTTATGGGTTCAGATGAACCTGTAGAAGACTACATCCGCCCTTGGTGCGATTCCATAAAATATCTATCACTAAATTAACTATGTTTGAAGCTCAAATTATTTGTAGTCCGTCATATAAATTCTCACTGATTTAATCCTTTTCAAACACATTTAATATTACAAAGGAAAGCTCCGAATGTGTATATGTTATATCCCACATAGAGAGGTGTTTCTATCAATAATTTGAATGAGGAGGCAGCAGTTACTGAAGCTTTATCTACCAAACAGCAAACGTGGGACAGTGACAGAGACCCAAGAATAGCAAAGGCAGGGGATGTCACATGGGAAGAGAAATAGAGACTAAAGAGGTAGGTAAACAATGGTGTTTTAGGACAGTCCCACAAGTCTTCTTCTGTATACCTAAGCACATGATCTCCACGAGCCCATGAGTTGAGTTCTCACCTTATTCTTCCCATAATAATATCGCCTACCCATTACCTACTATCTCCCTTTCGTTATGAATTTAACTTATATACAAGGATAACATAGCTAGAGTGATCAGGATATGAAGTTTATGGGTTACGAACTTGTTATATACAAATTCATATCTCATCTTAGGTTCAACAACAACGACGACAACAACATTCCAGTATATTCCCACAAGTGAGGTCTGGGGAAGATAGGATGTACGCAACTCGTATTAAGTTCGCAATTAAATATTTATATACATTTAATGAATTTCCTAATACAATTACATGGTCTAGCAAGAGTTACTAGGTCCGTCTAATATGTGATACTCTACCTTCGCCCCTGCTTATATATGCCGACAATACAAATTTTTCTTTTTATACTATCAATGGCTACTATACTGACGGAATCATTTCCCTTTCATTATGGATCTAACTAATATATACTGATCATGTCAAAATTTTCTTACACTATCATTATATTTTAACATGTTATAGCTAATGCACCAACCATTTTCCTTTTATTACGGATTTAACTTATATATACAAATTTTTACATTATTATTACTATTATTATTATTATTATTATTATTATTATTATTATTATTATTATTATTATTATGTTTTAGCGTGTTGTAATGTACCAATTATTTTTCGTTCATTATGGATTTAACTTATAGTATATAGTTTTTACTCTATATCATGATTATGTTTTAATCCTCTCCAATAATTTATCTCCCCTTTTTTCTTCCTAGTTTTTATACTCAAAAAGGGATCGGAATAATATTCTCAAACTTATGTACCGCTAGGCGCTACTCATACTTGTAACCTATCAGTTGAAGGTGAAAGTGAATTACACTGAACTAACAACCTCTATGTCACTACATTTCTTATTTTTTCCTTGAACTTCTGCCCTCGTTTATAAATATACATATTATATTCGGATATCTCAAGACTGGTGTTTTGGTTCCCATTTGTGAGGAAAGAGTAACATAGGTGGGGTTTCATATTGAGTAGGTCTCTAAAAAAACCTAACTCATTTTAGTGGCCGGTGTGTGTGGGACATGATAATTAAATGCACAAGAAATGTCACAATTGAGATTCTAATTAACATGTATACATAAAGTAATTTTCAAATCACCTTTGTCATTATATTTTTAAAATATTTCTATGTTAAGGGAATTCAATAATTTATATACAAATTGAGATCTATTTTAATGAATCTTGTTACCATTTCAAAAAAGAAAAACAATTTATATACATATAGCAATTCTATTTTTATCCTATTTCTACCGTAGTGGTGGCATAAGGTTAAAAAAAATAGTTATTCACCCATACTATTCATTGAAAAACGGGTTGATAATGAACTTTTTAAAAACGGCTCAAATATGGATAAAAATTATATTATTCACTTAGAAAATGGATAACCAATGAATAACTAATGAGTTTAATTTTTACACCAGTGTTAGAACCCGCACGATGAGCGAATATTTTGAAAGAGTATTAGTCTAATGAAATTATCATATGATATATCATATTGTTTTAATAAAATTTAATTGCTATTTTATTTTTAATGCAGTGTGCGTAAATATAACAAAATCTATCTAAAATTAAAGGATACGCATTATATGGTAATCAAATAAATTGTTTGGTCCTTATTTTATTCTTTATTAAATTAGCAAGTACTTATAAGTACTATTCATTTTTACTAATGTGACTTTTTATTAACTTGTCAATTGTCCAAATATTTTGTCACTATTTTTCTTTTAATATAACATAGATATATATTTTCTTACTCTAAGAATATTTTTATTTTTTTAAACTTATATTATAATGTTCAAAATTCTTTAATTTTCAAAATTTATCATAATATTTTTGAGTATTATTTATGTACCTTTTATTATATTTAATTGAATTAAAAAATAAATATCCTAATATTTCCCCTTCTTTCGGTACATTCTTTTCTATTGTAATATTTGATTAATTTTTTTATTACAACAACAACAACAACCCAGTGTGCACTGTAATATAATTTTTTTATTAAATAATATAATATTTCTTTTACTAAATTATAATTTTGAATTCATCAAAACTATAAAGAGATAAGCTTTTTATTATTTTTGCAAAAAATCTACCAATATTTTGGGGTTCCTCAAGTTTGGGAGATAGGAATTCTCCCAAAAGTGATGATATTTATATGGATATTTATATTATCCGTATACTCAAGAAGCCATGGATAATATGGATATTTATATTATCTGTTAGTTAACACCTTTTTATCCGTATTAAATATGGGTTAGGTCGAATAATTTATCCGTTTTTTACATTACCCATATTTTATCCGCCCATATTCGACCCGACTGTTTGCCATCCCTATTCCACAGTACAGTTTTTCACGAAAGAATTCAATTGAATCCCTCCCAAACAATTAGCTGAACCATTGAGTCGGACTAAAAGATAAGGATGGAGTGTGATATTTAAACACTTTCGTGGTGGTAGTAATATTAAGAGGGAGGCCAAACATGTTGGAGAAGGTAATGGATAAGCTTATAAGGTTGGTTTTTAGGATGTGATAAAATGAAGAATTACGTGTGGCAATAAAATCCAAAACCGTGCCGTAGTTCAACATCAAAATTTTAGAGGGTGGGGAGCTATTTTTTTGGACGTGACACAAGAGAATGCAAAAAGTTGACAAAAGGTAGGTAAACACACACACATGAAATTATACAAGTGGACAAATCTCGTTCGAGTCATCAAAGCCAAATTGATAGATTTCAGTATATCATGAACCATAGGCACAAGTTGTTATCAAGTCGGTTGCTCTGATGGTAAGCACCGTCCACTCTCAACTAAGAGATTCTTACCGTCCACTTTCAATTAAGAGATTGTGAGTTCGAGTCACCTCAAGAGCAAGGTAGGGAATTCTTGGAGGAAAGGATGCCGGGGTCTATTGGAAACAGCCTCTCTACCCAGGGTAGGGGTAAGGTTTGCGTATATATTACCCTCCCCATACCCCACTAATGGAATTATACTAGATTGTTGTTGTTGTTGTAGGCACAAGTTGTTATCACAGTTGTTTTCAGGGAGAAAAAGAGGAAAATAAGATAAGGTTTTTTGGTGGTGGGTAAAAAACAGTAAAATTGCTCTGCAAATTGGAGGTGCATAATCATAACTAGTCGTTTGGTTCGTGTTAGTTACGCAGGATGATAATGCAGGAATTAGTTACACAATAAAGGAATTATTATGCTATTGTAAGAAAATTTTATGCATGCATTAGTTATGTAAAGCATATTTTTTCTTTAAACATTTGAATTTTTGTATTGTTAATATTCATATGCTTTTTTCTTATTATATCCCGTGTAAAATAATACATAAATTCTCATATAATTTAATGTAAGTAATATTTAATATTGTCAATCAAACGTTACATATAATGATGCATGACTATTTTTATGGATATAAGTTATATGTAATGACAATATAAAAAACTTTTATCCCATCGACTTAGTTTGATCGATCATAATTAAATATTCTATTTTTTCAACTTACTATAATAGACTTGTTATTATAAGCCAATTTAACCTGATAGTGTAAAAAATTATACACAATCAATGCATAAAATGTGAACTCTGTTTTATACGAGCAACCAAACACTGCATAAATTATACATCCTTTACAAAATATAATGGAGTATTATCTTATGCTAAGATTATTTTTTTTCCAATCTTTCCAACTTAACTTCCCTTAGCAAACAAAAAGATGAATCAACCTTACCATATGCAACCCTACTTTGTTGCCTAAATTATCTTGAACCACAAGGCTTGTGGAATACGAGATCTCTCTCTCTCTCTCAATAAAGGGGAAGTCCGGTGCACTAAGCTCCCGCTATGCGTGAGGTCCTGAGAAGGACTGGACCATAAGGGTCTATCGCACGTAACCTTACGCTGGCTGTATTTCTACAACCCATGACTCAAATCCGTGACCTCCTGGTAACATGACAACAATTTTACCCGTCACGCCAACATTCCCCTTCTCTCTTTAATAATGAAACAAACAAAAAGAGAGAGAAGTGGAAGGTGAACCAAAACCCATATAAAACTACAATCACACCCCACATCCATTTTTCCATAATTTCCTAATGTTTCTCTTTTTTTTTCTTCCATTATTCTCCAACCTCCATCTCTTCTAGAAACTCTAACAATATACACCAGTTTTACCTTTTCTTACATGCTGGAGAACCACTAGAATACAGAAAAACTCCTCACCACACCATCTTACTTGTACAACAAAAATATGTAAGCCTAAAGTACTGAACAATTTTTCACCTAATGCCCACTACAACTAACCAGAAACCTAGCTAAAATATTTTTTTAAAAAAACCAAGAGAATTACAGTCAGTTTTCACTGCCACTCTTTTCCTTTTGCATCTTATAGAGTACAGTCAAACCCACTGGCAGATCCAAAATTTTAAAATGATGGGTGTTTGCCGATAAAAAATTCGAAAGAAGAGGAAAAAAAAGTTTAGTTGTGGGTGCTCACTCTAAATTTATCTAACTATTTTTATAATTGCCTAATGCAAATTTATTAAATCTGGTTAAAAGTAATGGGTGCTCAAGCACCCATAAGTGTCCATGTACATCCATCACTGGTCAAACCTCTCTATAACAGCCTCGTTTGTTCGTTCTAATATTATTTTTTCGCTGCTATAGTGAAGTGGTGTTATAAAGGACATATATTATAACATAACATAAAAATCGATTCCAATTTTTTTTTTAAACTTTTATAAGGAATGATTTTTATATAGATGCTGGTATAGAGAGGTCTAACTGTATTACTAAAAAAAAAAAAAAATAGAAATATGTTTTATAAGTTCTATACAATGATGGTGTCAAAAATATTTACACAATAAGCTTACTTATAAGGTAATTAACCTAATAAAAGTCAATAATACTATTTAAAATTATCTTTATATTGTCTGTGTATATAACTTAAATAGTTAAATCTACATAATCATGTATATATATATTTACAAAATTGGTTTAACTTTGACCAGTTGTTAAGACATTTTCTGTAGAACACCGCAAATCTAATTAAGGTTGTTAGTTTAAACAAGAGCGCTAATGATACTATTATTATTTCTAAATTAGTAGTCTGCAAGAAAAGTGTCGGGTACATGTCGTCCATTTGGTTGGGAAGATTTTGAATAGTAGTTAGCTAAATTATTTTAAGATGTGGTTCAGAGTTTTAGTGACAAACCCAAAAAAAATTCAAAAAATTAAGAAGTGAGATTAGATCACAAGACTCTTCTTTGTCCTAAATTTACTGGATCCTTAATACCTCACTTTGCACCTACCTAAAGTTTACCTTTTGTTAATCAACTCCACTTTTTAGTCCATTTTTTTCCATTTTCTTTTGTTGGATATCCTTTAGCAATAGTATACCAGTTATGCTTTATCTTATATATACTGATAATCAGTCGCGAAGTCAGGAATTTTATTTAGGGTGTTCAAACTTAAAATAAGTAAAAAAAAATTCCCGATAAAGGGTGTTTAATATATGTTATATACCATTAAAATTTAATATTTTACGTATATATACAGTGTAATTTTTCGACAAAGGGTGATCAATTGACCAACCTTAGGGCTATGTACCTTCGCCCCTGCTGATAATGCAAATAATTTTTATATTATTAATGTATTTTAATATGTTATTGGTAGATTATATTCTTTTTTCAGATTGCATATTTCACTTTTATACACAGTCATGTATAGTTATCTTTTAGATAATTTTATAGTGTAATTTTTTGTACCGTTCACAAAAGTTAAATTCTGTTATAAATATATTATATTATGGATGTTTATTTAGTACTCCGTTGTAAATAAGCTTCCTGAAGAAGCTTATCCATTTGAGACTCCACCGTAAATATATTTATCTATATAAGTACTCTATTGGAAATAAGCTTCCTGAAGAAGCTTATCACTTCGATACCCGGTTATGGATAAACATTACCCCCGGTAGAAGATTATCCATATCGGGTATAATAAGCTTATCCTTTCAGTACCCAGTTATGGATAAACATTACCCCCGGTAGAAGATTATCCATACCGAGTATAATAAACTTATCCTTTCAGTACCCAGTTATGGATAAACATTACCCCCGGTAGAAGATTATCCATATCGGGTATAATAGCAGCTTACACAACAGCTTCCTTTCTTCTATAAATAGAAGAGATTTCAGTTCATTATGTACATCAGTTTGAATTCGAATAATATATCAGTTTCTCTCTATACTTGTCTTTACTTTATAGTCTTTATTTTATAACACGTTATCAGCACGAGACTCTGCCATCTCGAGCAAATATTTTGAAAGTATCTGAGGTAAGAACTTTCTTTTCCTAAATAATGTCAAATCTTTCTAAACTTGAATTTGTAGCCCTGGATATATCGGGCAAAAGCTACATGTCTTGGGTGCTTGATGCTGAAATTCATCTTGATGCGATGGGTCTGGCAGACACCATCAAAGACAAAAATCAGGCATCAAACCAAGACCGTGCCAAAGCAATGATATTCCTACGCCATCACCTTGATGAGGGCCTGAAAATGGAATATCTTACTGTTAAAGATCCAGTCATACTGTGGAATAATTTGAAAGATAGATATGACCACCTGAAGATGGTCGTTCTTCCACAGGCACGATATGATTGGACTCATCTAAGGCTACAAGATTTTAAATCTATCAGTGAGTATAATTCTGCTATGTTCAGAATTATTTCCCAATTGAAGTTATGTGGTGATAATATTACTGATCATGATATGTTGGAGAAAACTTTCACCACTTTTCATGCCTCGAATATGCTCCTGCAGCAGCAATATCGAGAGATGGGATTTAAAAAGTATTCTGAACTTATCTCACATCTTCTTATAGCCGAGCAACATAATGGGCTATTAATGAAAAATCATGAAAGTCGACCTACTAGTTCTTGTCCATTCCCTGAAGTGAATGAGACGAACTTCCACCAGGCTAAACGTGGAAAAGGTCGTGGCCCCAGTCGTGGTCGGAAAAGAAACTCTAATCATGGTAATAATAATGCACCAAAGCACACTCCTCACCACCAGCAGTGGAAAAGGAAGGAACAAAAGCATGAAGCGGTGCAAGCACCAAATGCAGAAAATGCATGCTATAGGTGTGGAGAAAAAGGGCACTGGTCACGTACCTGTCGTACGCCAAAGCACCTGGTTGAGCTTTATCAAGCCTCCCTAAAGAAGACAGAGAAAATGCTGAAGCAAATTTTATTTCTGAAGATAATTTAGATTTCATGCATTTGGATGTAACTGATTACCTTGCACTCCCAGAAGGAGAAACAAGTCATGTAATCGGTGGTGAATCTATAGAAATGTAAATATTTTAATTTTTGTTGTTTGTAATAGATAGTATGGTTATGTAATTGTTGTACATAAAGAAAAAAATTATGATTTGATAATGATGTTTACTATAATATATCTTATTTATGTCATTTTGAAGAATATGGATAATATTATTAGATCAACTTAAACTCTAGCAGAGTTTGCAAGAAATATACAACCACCAGAAGTAGTTATATTTCATATATCTCATTGTAATTATATTTTGTTAACCACCAGAAGTGGTATATGTCTATGATCACCAGAAGTGATAATTTAGGCTTTCTATGGTTACAATTGAAGATAAGCTACATAAATATTCTCTATATTAAATGCACGCCTCGATTTGCTCCTGAAGTAGTAAATATTTTAAAAGAGGTTGAGGCATCACAATTTGATGTGATTAATGCGCATTCAGATAATTATGTTCGATTTCCTGAAGGATGAGAACTTTTGATAATATTAATCCATTCCCTGAAGTGAATGTGACAATACTAATAAGTCGGGTAAATATGAACGCGCTCTTGATGTGAATACATTACAATTCACCTCCAGAAGAGTTAATATAATTGAGAGAATATATACTCAATATTTCGTATTTTAAATTTGCTCCTGAAGAAGTAACACAATTGAAATTGCCTCCTGAAGTGGAAAAATATTATGAAGAGGAGTTTTCGTGTGCTTAAACAATTGTTTTACATTGTTTATTTGATTGTGATTTTCTCTCATGACACCAGCAGTGTCTGAGCAATATTTGATAGTACAAAATGTATCAACAACTCCTGAAGAGCTAAATGTTTGCCTAAAGAATACATGACACCAGTAGTGCCAGATAAATATTAGATTGTGGATAATAAATGAAGGCTCTCGAAGAGCTTATATACAAATATGTCATTCATATTATATGATTATGGTCAAAACATATGTTGTAGTAAACCTGAAGTTTACTAATACAAATGGCTATCATATTGAGACTACAAATGATTGGAAGATTGATAATCTTCATGTTTCCACAATCATAGGGGGTAAAATAATATGTATGTGAGAAGTTACCCGCCTTATTCTTTAATTTGTACTATATCATGTATCACAGTAAACCAGAAGTTTACTAAAGCAAAAGTTTATGCCAGAAGTTTACTAAGAGATAACACATGACATGATAAACTTGAAGTTTTCATTTGCCATTTTTAAATGAGCTATTTGAGAATTCAGATAAGCATATACTAAAGAACTAGAAGATTCTTCAGGAATTCTCATGTGTTGCTTGTTCTCATAATGAATTGATTATACCAGCTAAAGTTGGGACTAAGACCCCTGATTCTGAAATATATAAAAGGTGAATATGGGCCCGTTCACCTATCATGTGAACCACTTATAGGTGCATATATGAGATGGTTACATGTGTAATTATTGTCAACCTGCAGTTTGGCATTTGGAATTGCTTTTCTCGATTAAGAGCATAATTTTCAGATTATGAAATCAAGACAGTTCATCTTGATAATGCTGGTTTATATCCAAGCTGGTTTAGCATTGAATACCTCCTATTAATGGCTAAACCATTGCTTATGAGAACAAAGCTTCATGTGTTGGTCTAAGATTTTCTAAATTGCATATAGCAGCACTTGTATGCATCAGATCAACAATATATGATAAGTCCTCCCTTCACAATTGGTTTAGGATCAGAAACCAAATATTTTTACTATCTTTTGTTGTGTGGTATATGATTAATTTCTCTACCATAATACACAAAGATATGTTTCCCAAAGATGATTGGGGATATATGTTAGTTTTTCTAACATTTGGGGGATGGAATAAACAGTTGAAAAATATGCTATATGAATCGAATTATCATGATCCTCACTTAGAAGATAATTCAAGTCGAATGCCAGAAGCATTTGCTGATCCAAAATTAAATATCATATTTCAGCTGCAAATGCTCCTATTAAAATTAAAGTCCCTGAAGGATAGAGTTTACTGTACGCATGAAGCATGGTAGACCAATCGGTTCCAAAGGTAACAATCCTTGAAAAATAGTAGGAGCTAATGATCAAAATGATCATAATGAGGAGGGAATAAGCTCTAGAAGAGCCCACGACATAACATTTCATGAAACTCCCGAAAAAGTTCAGGTACCTGAAAATAAAGAAAGTGATGAAATCTCCACAAGTTATGTCGCTTCGGAACTAACACAAAATGATCGTCGACAATATATTTAATACAATATAGTGCACAATATTGTAAAAGATTGTGAGGATCGGACTAGCAGTCCAGACACTTGAAGATGTCATACCATTTAGATACAAGTCTTAACCTATATGACTTATTTGGCTAAATCTATATGAAGATCCTTGAAGGATTGAAAATGCCCGAAGCATATAATTCAAAGTCTTGAGAAATGTACTCGATCAAATTATAAAGATCTTTGTACGGTTTAAAGCAATCTGTGCGCGTGTGGTATAATCGCCTCAGTAAATATTTGCTGAAAGAAAGTTACATAAATTATGTTATTTGTCCATGTATTTTTATAAAGAAAATGTCATCAAAATTTGTTACACTTGCTGTTTATGTTGGTGACATAAATCTTATTGGAACTCCGGAAGAGCTCCAAGAGGGTCTTAAAAATACTTTTACATGGACAAAGTGTACCCATTAAGTACACCAATGAATATTCAATCACTTGAAGTGAATAAGGATCCGTTCCAACCTCTAGAAGAGGATGAAGAGCTCCTTGGTCCTGAAATACTCTATCTCGGTGTAGATGGTGCACTTATTTATCTTGCTAATGCTAACAAAAGTGGTGCATATCGTATTGGTAATGTAGATGCAGGTTATTTATACGATACCCAAAAAGCTCGATTTCAAACCGGCAAACAGGGAGTGCATATGATTGAGATCAGTGATTCATTCGAGAAACATGTGGGTTGGAATGTGATAAAAGACCCACAATATTATACGGAGACAATGTTTCATGCATAACACTATTAAAGGGAGGATTTATAAAAGGAGATAGAACGAAGAACATTTCACCAGAATTATTCTACATACATGATCTTCAGGAAAATTGTGACATTGGTGTGCATCAAATTAGTTCAAGTGACAATCCAACAGATTGTCTTTACCAACATCAATTTTTGAGAATATGGTATACAAGATTGGAATGCGGAGACTCAAATATTTGAAATAAGGTTTTCTTCAGGGGGAGAAAAATGCGCGTTGTACTCTTTTTCCCTTACTAAGGTTTTTCCCACAGAGTTTTCCTTATAAGGTTTTTAATGAGGCAGCCAGCAATGCGTATTACTAAATATGTGTACTCTTTTTCCTTCACTAGGATTTTTTCCCACGTGGTTTTTCCTAGTAAGGTTTTAATGAGGCACATTATCTTTTAATGAACATCCAAGGGGGAGTGTTATAAATATATTATATTATGGATGTTCATTTAGTACTCTGTTGTAAATAAGCTTCCTGAAGAAGCTTATCCATATGGGACTCCACCGTAAATATGTTTATCTATTTAAGTACTCTATTGGAAATAAGCTTCCTGAAGAAGCTTATCACTTCGATACCCGGTTATGGATAAACATTACCCCCGGTAGAAGATTATCCATACCGGGTATAATAAGCTTATCCTTTCAGTACCCAGTTATGGATAAATATTATCCCCGGTAGAAGATTATCCATACCGGGTATAATAAGCTTATCCTTTCAGTACCCAGTTATGGATAAACATTACCCCCGGTAGAAGATTATCCATATCGGGTATAATAAGCTTATCCTTTCAGTACTCCGTTATGGATAAACATTGCTCTCAGTAGAAGATTATCCATATCTGGTATAGTAGCAGCTTACACAACAACTTCCTTTCTTCTATAAATAGAAGAGATTTCAGTTCATTATGTACATCAATTTGAATTCGAATAATATATCAGTTTCTTTCTATACTTGTCTTTACTTTATAGTCTTTATTTTATAACAAATTCGTACATATATTTCTATAGACTGCATAATATAGTTAGGTATTTAATAATCAAAAACATGCAACATCGATCTGTAGCAAACATCAATTACAACAAATAAAATACACCAATCACTTTTTTAAATTATTAATGTATATTTTTTTAAATCGATATTATATCATTAGAAAAAGAAGAAAGAATGGACACCAGCCACTCCTCTCAAACCTGTCTTACCAACTCGCATCTAGAAGCATTATATAAGGTCACTTGGCCCCCCCACCCCCACTCCCCTTTCCAACCCTACCATCCCCACGTCAGTGGGTCCCACTTTTTTTAATTTTTTTTTTTATGGAGTCAAAAGCTTATAAAATCCCACCACAATATAATTCCTGCAAAAAAGCCGGCTTTGATTCTCAATAGCACCACCAAAGCCAAAAAAACTTCCATTATAATTTCCACCTTCTTAATACTATTACTACTACTGCTACATACTACTTCAAAAAAAGAAGGAGAAATTAAAGAGTTTTAATTTCTTGGTTTAATTTTTCAATTATTATTACTTGCTGGTTCGGAGCGTAAACGAGCGAGCAGAGCCAAGAAAAGAGGAAAATCCGTCATGGGAAGGTCACCATGTTGTGAAAAAGCACATACAAATAAAGGAGCATGGACTAAAGAAGAAGATGAAAGGCTAATTGCTTATATTAGAAATCATGGTGAAGGTTGTTGGAGGTCTCTTCCTAAAGCTGCTGGACTTTTACGGTGTGGTAAAAGTTGTCGTCTTAGATGGATTAATTACTTGAGGCCTGATCTTAAACGTGGTAATTTTACTGAAGAAGAAGATGAACTCATTATCAAACTCCATAGCCTTCTTGGTAACAAGTAAGTCTTTGTCATTTCACTTAATTTGAAGGGGAGCCTTGGTGATAAAGTTGATGTTATGTGATCAGTAGTAGGAGGTCACGGGTTCGAGCCGTGAAAACAGCCTCTTGCAGAAATGCAGGGTAATAATGCGTAAAAAATAGACCCTTGTGGTCCGGCCCTTCCACGAATCTCGCCTATAGCGGGAATTTAGTGCACCAGGCTGCCCTTTTTGGTCTTTATTTTGCTTAAACATTTCAACTTTTACGAGAAAATGACAAAAATCGTCCCTTACAATTGAGGGTTGGTTTAAAATAGTCGTTTAAATATATTCTTGGACAACTTTAGTCCTTGGAGTTCATTATGATTAAGCATTTTGTTGTTTTCGTTGGATTTAAAACACAAGGTGATAATTATATTCATGAAATTCGCTTGTGAAAAGCAAGTGAGCTGTTTAAACCGAAGAAATTATAAGAAAAATCCAAAGTGCTCGAAAAAACTAGATTAAATAATTGGAAGAAATAAATCAGGAGAAATTTGTCTAGATGATTTTTCAATTTAAACTGTACTTGCATTTCTTCAAATTAATTCCGTGAAAAATAATTGCCGGGTTGTGTTTTAATATAACGAAAAGGACTAAAAGTGCTCAAATGAATATTTAAGGATTATTTTAGACCAACCCCTAAGCATAAGGAACTGTTTTTTTGTCATTTTGTTTAACTTTCATCACTAAAGTTCAATTAATTAAAATGTGAAGTAACATGGCATTTATTAGTTACCTTCTTCTTCTTAATTTTCAGGTGGTCACTTATAGCTGGAAGATTACCGGGAAGAACAGATAATGAAATAAAAAACTACTGGAATACACACATAAGAAGGAAACTATTGAGTCGTGGCATTGATCCTACTACACACAGGCCCGTTAACGAGCCTAACACAACTCCAAAAGTTACAACAATTTCTTTTACCGCTCGAAATATTAAAGATGAAGAAGATCAGAAGATGATTAATGTTAAAGGTGAATTATCTGGACTTAGCCAAGAAGATGAAATTAGCAGCAACAGCAGCCAATTTCAAGAATTACTGTGTCCTGACTTAAATCTTGAGCTCAGAATTAGCCCTCCTTATCAGCAAAATTACCAAAATGACCAAGATATGAAACAGAGTCCAAGGTGTTTTGCATGCAGTTTGGGCATAGAAAATAGTAAAGATTGCAATTGCAGTAAAAATAATATGGGTAATATTGCAAGTTATGATTTTTTAGGGTTAAAGACTAATGGTGTTTTGGACTATAGAACTTTGGAGACTAAGTGAATTACCTTTTGGCCCCTTGTGCATTTGGGTAAAAAAGAAAAAGAGAATTGAGAAAGAAAGAGCTATTAGTTTAAGTTCTTTCGAATTTTCTCTTATTTGTAAAATTGAAAGAATTATTATTATATTAAATTGAAAGAAGTATAGCAGTGTACCTTACGACATTTATACTAGTAGTATCATTTTGGAGGAATTTGTTGATTATTGTTGTACTTCTTTACTCTTTTAGTCAATACTTTTTTGTTACTATAACATGTTCTTTTTTAATTTTAACTATTTTTAAGTAGATATTATAAAATTATTCATAAAAAGTGAGATTAATGATTTAAAAAATAAATTTTTATACATTAAGATATAAAAGATATATGAACGTTGCGTTTTTTTTACATCTTCAAGAGACTAATTTCTTTCTTGATTGGCCTAATTCGTTTATATTAGGGTTTTCTTTGTCCTTGTATATGGTTCCCCATGTCGATGAAACTTGGTTTATAAATTATGTAAGTTTGTTTATTCATTTGACATAGAGAATTTTGAAAACTCACTTATAACATTTTTTGTTCATCGCTTTTTTTTTTCTTTTTTTTTTTAAATATAGACTTGGTAAGCTTTTGTCTTTTTAGAGAGAAAAAAAAAAGATTTATTGTCAGAAGTAGGATTGAGAGTATTTAGCATCTGTATGAATGCGGGGTAAAGCGTACCAATGAAGATTGTGGCAGAGTGACAAGTGTTCCTTTATTCTTACTAAAGGTCTTGATTTCGAGCTTTAGGTATATAGTCGTTTTTGTTAAGAAACGCTTTATCTCAATACGGGACGATGCAAATCTAAATTTAATTAGGCTCTAATACGAATATTGAACACTGAATTAAAAATAAAAAGAATGTGGAATAAAGGGTAGGAGCAATGGATAAGCAGTGAGAGGATGTGAAGAAAAGAAGAGTGGAAAAAAGTGGGTAACCTATCTCTTCCATTCATAATATAAATAAGAAAAAAAAATGTATCTCAAAAAGTAATATAAATTGCGTGAAGAAACTAAGAAACAATTATATATCCGTAGTACCATTCTTCCACCAACCTAACAATTATTGTCCTAGCCATGACCTAACCAACCATTCCTCCACGCCAAGATTTAAATTTCTACTTCCATCTTTCCCCTTATATCATTTCACTTTCTCCTTGCAGTATTCACTACTTATTACATATACAAAATGAAATTTGTTAATTAACACCAACATGTATGGTGGGATCGATTAGTAGATCTGTTCCGCCCGAAAGGAAAAAGGGCTAGCTAGAGTTATTCTGATGACCCAAAAGGTTATCACTTGTTTTAAAAATAAATTCTGTGTTTCGAGGTTTTAAAAACCTCTTTCAGCATCATCTCAATTTGCGTGCACAGTCCGGGCGCGTAGCCGGAAAGCTATTATGTGGAAATCTGTGAAAAATGATGAATTTTGATTTTAAAATGAATTTAAGTTGACTTCGGTCAACATTTTGGGTAAACGGACCCGGACCCAGACCCGTGATTTGACGGTCCCGGAGGGTCCGTAGAAAAATATGGGACTTGGGCGCATGCCCGGAATCGAATTTCGAGGTCCCAAGCCCGAGAAATGAATTTTTAAAGAAAATTGTTTTCTGGAATATTTATGAGTTTTTGAAAATGAAATGTGTTTAAAACTTGATGGTATCGGGCCCGTATTTTGGTTCCGGAGTCCGGTACAGGTCTTATATGTGATTTAAGATGAGTCAGTGAAATTTGGTAAGAAACGGAAGTCGTTTGAGGTAATTCGGAAACGTAGTAGTGAAGATTGATACTTTGAAAGTTTTGAGATTTTTCTTAAATTTCTCTGCTAAATTCGTTGTTTAAGAAGTTATTTTGGCGATTTGATCGCACGGAGAAGTTCATATGATATTTTTGAGTTAGTATAAATGTTTGGTTTGGAGCCCCCGGGGCTCGGATGGGTTTTGGAGGGTTTTAAACTTAGGAAAAATTGCAGGTTTTTGTTGTCTCAAGTGCACAGAGGGTTTGTTCTTCGCGTTCGCGTGGTTCCACTCGCGAACGCGTAAGGCAATTTCTTCAGGTGCCAGTTTGTTCTTCGCGAACGCGGAGCTTGGGACCCGAATGCGAGGCTATGGGGGGAAGTACCCTTCGCGAACGCGTCCAGGCACAAGCGGATGCATAAGGTTAAAGGCCTGGGGGGAGGTCACATTTGTTCTACGCGAACGCGACCATCTGACCACGAACGCGAAGGCTCTAGGAGCTGAAGCTCCGCGAACGCGATGATCAGCTTGGCCTGACCCATCGCGAATGCGACAGGCCTATCGCGAACGCGATGAAGGCCCGCCCAGTGATTTTTAAACAGTAACAGAACATTTGGGATTTAACCCAAATTTCATAACTTCTTCTTCCAAACTCCAAATTGGGCGATTTTTGAAAGAGAACTTCACCACAAATCCATAGGTATGTAATCTTAGACTCATTTTCTTCAATTTCCATTAACGCTCATTAGATATTTAGGCCTAAATCATGTTCTAAAGGGTAAAAAATTAGGGATTTGGGTAGAGTTAGGGCTTTTTGTATAATTGGAATTTAAACCTCGTTTTGGGGTCGGATTTTGGAACTAATTACATATTCGGGTTCGTGGGTGAATGAGTGATCGGGTTTTGGTCCGAACCTCGTGTTTTGATCAAGCGGGTCGATTTTTGACTTTTTGGAAAGAATGATAGGAAATCTATAATTAAGCATTGGAATTGGATTGTTTAGCGTTTATTGATGTTATTAAGTCGATTATGTCTAGATACAATTGATTTGGAGCCAAATTCAAAAGAAAAAGCGGTGTTTGAAGCTTGAGTTGGCCGTGGAAGTTTGAGGTAAGTGTTTGGTCTAACCTTAGCTTGAGGGATTAGGAGTCGTGTCTTATTTGTTACGTGTTAACTGTGGAGTACGACGTAAAGGCATGGTGACGAGTATTTATACGTCGGTGTCAAGCATGCCCGTGAGTCTTGTATTGTAATTGTTATGACTCCGTTGTGGTTTATTTCGCTTCATAGGAGGATTATCATTATTGTTCCCTTGCCGGGATGTTGTTATCATTATTGTTCCCTTGCCGGAATGTTATTGTCATATTATTGTTCCCTTGCCGGGATGTTGTTATATTGCTATTGTTCCCTTGTCGGGATCCTTTTATGATGGTGTTGATAGATGAAATGGGAGCGGGTTGCACGTTTGCAACGGTAATATATAAAATGGGAGCGGGTTGCACCCCTGCAATGGTAATATATGAAATGGGAGGGGGTTGCACGACTGCAACGGTAATATATGAAATGGGAGCGGGTTGCACGCCTGCAACTGTATCATATGAAATGGGATCGGGTTGCACACCTTAATTTTTAAAAATTAGAATTCGAATTTGGAGAATGAATTTTTTTTTGATAGTAAATATTTTCCTTTTTAGTGGGCAAATCAATGCACGAATGTGAATTTATAACCTAGTAAATTTTGAATACCCAATGCATTCAGGAAAAAAAGAAAAGAAGTTCGTTGATTTACTCCCTCTCTCCTAAAAACAAGGTAGTTTGTCTTTACAAGTACAATTGTCCAGAGTAAAACGTTTGAAATTTTAATTGAGGTTCTAGAAAAGTGTTGAAATAATATTTTAAAATCTTACAAAGAAATTAAATTAGTTTGACTTGCTTGAGGGGTTTTAATATTAAATATATCTTAAAATTTCTGGGACGGACTAAAAGAGAAAAGAACAATTATTTGAATGGAAAGAGTACTCTGAAAATTCACGGCAGAGCAAAATTAAACTTGTAAATGTCCAAGTCATCTAGGAAAAGAACTAATCAAGAATTTTTCAAAAGAATTATGACATGAAAATATACTTTTTATAGAAATCTTCAAAATTGGAAGGGTAAGAAGTTAGAAGATGAAAATACAAGGTAGACAAAGACGGCTGCGATTGTGATGAGTGTTCTAAAGATAAGGATTCAAATTAAGTATGATATTATCAAAATTGGTAAATGATTCATTTACATATCACAATCTATCTTTTTTTTTAACTAATTTAGAGTGAATCAAATATCAAGCGGCCGCTTTTCAAACTTAAAAAATTCCACACAAACGTAACGAGACCGACAAAAGGAAAAGTCATCGTTACTTTTCTCTCGGTACTCGTGTTGTATTAATTTACTCGTACCTCGACTAATTTCACAAAATAATTTTATTTAACAAAAATAGAACTTTAAAGCCAATAATTTTTTTTGTGTTTCAGAATACGTTTAACTAACATGTTAACTAATCGATTACGATAAATTGAGACGGATTATACTAATTTTTCTTCCTATAGTACCTTGACATAACATGATTGTGAAGGTTTATTTCTAGTCAGCAAGAATAAGAAAGCAAATGTAGAGTCCTTTAATAATATGTCTGTCATTACGTGCGACTATCTCCAAAGAAAAACATGAAAAAAAAAAAAAAAACATGTGCCGATCAATTCTAGTTCATGTTTTTTTAATTATCTGAAATGTTATGAAGGCAAAAGTTTGGCCGGAAAAAAAAAGTTTTTAAATAGTTGTTTAATAGCTTAATTCGGGATTTTTGGCACGAGGTTTAGTACAGAAATGTCATTATTTTCCACTTCATGAATATGACAAAACGTAAAATATATCAGATTAAAGTTTAAAATCACGGCATATATTAATTGTTTAAAATTGTTCAACGCTCTGTATTTTTATTACGTGGAACTTTTGTACTAATAGTTGGAAGAACCAAAACGTTTTAGGTTTCGCCTGAGATTTCCATGAGCACGAATCATATTCGTTGGTTGTTTGGACTTGCTACCATATTATGTTAATAGGAATAATGAACTTTGAACCTAACTCAACATTAAAAGTTGGTTAATAAAATTGTCTAAACCCATGTAATTAAAAAGACTATAGTCCGTATTCTCAAGCATTGTGGAAGCACAGACTACATATAAAAAATATACAATATTAAATAAATAAAGTAGATGATTCTGACTCTAATATGTGCAACTTTTAATATGATTATCAACTAGCTAATTAGTTACCGTGGTATGTCTATTAATAATTCTTCGAAATGTTTCAAAGCAAGAAAATAGGGACAAGATCTCAAAGTGCAATCTAAGGCATGTGTGACAAATCCAATCAAGCAATATATATTCATATTCATATTCCTCTAGAAAAGGAGAAGGAATCCCAAAAGAAAGCCAAAAATATATAAAATTAAAATGTCTCTTCGCACAACGAAAATAGATCACTTCCAAACCTATATCTACCATCCTCTTTTTTCCTTTCTTTTTTAATTATGACATGTGTTAGGTAGAGACTTTAGAAGCTTCCATAAGATATTTTTTTCCTCCCAAGTACATACACACAATATTTTCCTCTTCTCATCTCACTCTTTAATGACAAGAGGGGTTGCTCTGATGATAAACAACTATCACTTCCAATCGACAGGTTGTGAGTTCGAGTCTCTCCAAAAGTAAGGTGGGAAGTTCTTGGAGGGAAGGATGCGGGGGTCTATTTGGAAACAGTCTCTCTACGCTAGGGTAGGGGTAAGGTCTGCGTACACACTACCCTTCCCAGACCCCACTAAGTGGGATTATACTGGGTTGTTGTTATTGTTGTTGTTGCATCTCACTCTTTAAAAAAAGAATTGGATCCAAGTTCGTACTACTTACCCCTACCAAAAAAAAAAAGACAGTCCGGTACAAAGGATCAGATACATTGGTCTATTGTACGCAGTTTTATCCTACATTATTAATTTAATTATTTGTATTCAATCGGTATCCGATATTCGTATTGAGGCTCAATTAAATATAAATTTGCGCCACATAAAGCTCCATATTATAGATATATAAAGTATTTCCTAACAAGGTAATTTCATACTCAAAAATCAAACCCGAAACTTTTTGTAAGAATAAAAGTATATTAATTATTATACCACATTCTTTGTTGGTACCAATTTAATTATTGTACATCTCTCTCAATAACCTCATAATTTTCTTTACCTCATATATATAGCTTTAAAAGTCCAAATTGCGACGTCACAATGTCACATGCATAACTACCCCGTCTCCCCTTGCAAAATTAAAATATGTGTGGACCCAAAGCCTCTCTCTTTGATCCAATCTTTGCCTTCCATTTGTAAGAACTATCGTTCTCCTTATCAATATTTTCCTTTTAATAACTTCGTTAGAAAATGTCATAATCTTTAGGGGTGTTATCAGATCACATTTGTGAGGTAATATAAATATCATCGCCAATTTATATTAAGAATAATGTTTAGATTCACGTCCAAAGAAAAAGATATAGGAAACTCCTTAGGTAACATCTTACATAATGGACAAAATTTTTCTTCAGTTTCTTGCGAAGCTTCCTACAAAAGGACACCCTCAAAGCAGGGGCGGAGCTAGCCCATTGAGTACGGGTTTGATCGAGCCCAGTCGTTTTGGTTCAAGTCATGTATTTGTCTTAAAAAATTCATTGAATATGTACACATTATTAATAATTTAAAACTCAATAACTTAAAAGGATTAAAACTCCGAATTCATAAGCTTCAAATTAATCATGGCTCCGCTTCTACCCCAAAGGAGACAAAGGAAAGTAAGAGGACACAATTTTCAAAGGTCAAATATATATATGAAAAGTAATAAAAAGGTTTGGTTGTAAAAATTTCCTCGTAATTTATTTATGAGAAACAAAACAAAAGCAGGTAGAGGGTCAACCGATATAAGCAGCATATAATAGAAGAAGATAGAAATTGGTTACACCATAAAGCATCACATGTCTAAACCATGATTAGCAGTAATTATTCACCTAACAACATAAATAGCCTACGCTAAAGTCGCTGGATGGATGGAGTTCCCACTTCCCATATAGTATTTGCTATTATTATTACTATCTCTTCTTTAATTTATTATACGACCTCCTAGTTTAAGGTTTTAGCATATTCATAAAAAAATATATTTAATAGCATTAATCAAAAAAAATGTTGGACTAAATTAATCTTTATCACTCCTCAAAATGAATAATAACCGTAGAGAAGTCTTTTTTTAATTAACAAAAATGCATAATCATTTAGTACAGATTTGAAAATGATGATTTATGCCTTTTTTGATATTTTGGGCCAAATTTCTTTGGCTCGAACGACACATTTAAAATGAACCGTAGGGAGTAATATGCATTTCCTTTTATTGAACATCCCGCGATATTAGAGATCATTCTATTTCTTTACAACTTTCAAAATTACGAAGAATTATGTTCACAAAAATATTAGAATTATAAACTTTGATAAATATACTTTATGAAAATATACTAATATTCAAAATATTTTGTTTTACCATATGAACTGTGATTTCTTGACTATTGTGCTATTCGAATTTTTGACGTCCATTAGCTCGACTGATTTATCTCTAACATGTAATTATAAGTTAAACAAGTGAAATAGGTAACTAGGGAATCTTAGTATCTCGATTGATTGACTATCTGAATTTTTACTTTGTTTGTGAGGATTCAGTTCCCCACTTTATCCTTTCATTCCTCTATTCCCCCCCCCCCTCCCCCCTCCTTATGTATACTTTTAGGGCAAAATATTAAATTAACCGGTCGATCGAAAATAATTATATTCATTAGTTAAAAAGTATGTAATATATATATATATATATATATATATATACTAAAAGTATATTTTATCAGTTATTATTTTCCGGAGCGAATAAAAATATAGTACTCTTTTTGTGGGGGAGAGGGAGTAAATAGACTAAAGATAGTGGCATAGCTGTGATTTCAAGAAGAATAGCAACTAACTCCTGTCCTTTTCTAGGGGGGGCGGTAGTTGGCGGCTGCGGCGGCGGGCCCCATAAGCCCAGCCCAACAGATTTCAACGTTATCCCATCACTCTCTTTTTTTCACTATGGGTCCCATAAGCCCAGTCCAGCTTTGTTCTTGTCCAATGTCAAAGAGGAAAAAGTTCACAAATAACCATTTTTCAATTTTCTTATTGGAAAATAACTGTTATTTCAAAGTATCAAATTCTATAAGCGAAATTTTGGGACATTTGAAATTTTAGGATTGTAACTATTTTTCAACTACAAGTAGCGTCATATTCTGACCTCAAGACTTTAATTTATTTATTATTTAATAATTAATACTCATATGAAATTGTTCGTTCTTTTTTTGTTAATTCTATTTTCTTAATTGTTTTTCTACTTTCACATCCAAGTGTTCTCCCACTAAGAACATTAATAGAGACCTTATATTTTAATAAATCTATTCGAATCTATACTGTACTTATTTTTCAACCTCTAGTTTTCACAGTCTTAAACTTATCATTTCCAAAAGATTTTGAAAAAATTATTCATTTTCCTATTTTCTGCTATATTATGTAGTTGATTAAAAAAATCGAATTATAATGATAGGATTATAATATGAAAATTAAACAATAACAGGATAAAAAAGAAGATTAAATAATGACGAGATTACTGAAAAAAGGACCGAGATTGGTCATGCTTCTTTTGTACACAATAGTCTTATGTTACGTGCGTTGCGCGTATATACTATCTCAAGTGGTAAAGACTTTTTAAAAAAAATGTAATAATATTATATTAAAATATTGTGCTTGAGTTGTAAAATAAAAGTGCATGTCCCTGAAAATGATGAATATTGATCTTATACACATCACTTAATAAAGAAAAAGCTGCCACAAGAAAAAATTCCAATCAAGAAACAAAACAAATTAATATTTCAATTTTATTATTTAATTTCTTAAATTTCATAAGTTATTATTCTTCTTTTTAAGTTTCAACAAGAACACGTAACTTTTGAAGATTTAAAGTTTTTAAAGAAAAACTCTTTTCAAAGAACTTTGATTCAGTAAATGGTTTAATATTCAAACCAAAAACTACGTTCATCTTCTCTTAGATATTTTTCGGTAATAGTCTTGAATCATGCATGAACCCATAGTACCAAAATCATTGACCACATAGCTATTCAACATAAGCGAATGATGATCTATTCACATTCCGTTACTAAATTAGAGTATGTATAGAGTTGGTATTCCATTATTCTATTAAATTCAATGCTATTAAAAATAAATTAATAAAGGTATTTTAGTCCAAATAAAGAAAGAATTTATATAAGGTAAAATCTTAATTGATTTTAGAGTAGTGAATATTAACACTTCATACTTAGTTTAAACAATTAAAAAATTATAACTAAAGTTTTAGGAAAGTACAAAATCTTAAAATTTTTTAAAAAATAATTAATACAGTTTTGTCCAATATAAGTACTATAAAAAGCGGCTAAAAACGAGGAAAAAGATCCAATAAGAGCACGAAAAAATAATAAAAGAACTAACTTGACAAAAGGTTAAAGCATATAGTCTAATGCAAAAAGATACTATTCACCAAGCTTTACAATTAAGAAAATCAAAATAAGATGTATTTGTTAAATACGTGCATGCAAATTAAACATGAATGCAAAATTCAACTACTAATATAAAAAAAATTGCTCAAAGAAAGAGAACCCAGAACTCTTAATTTTGTAGTTGTTGCTCGAAAGGCAAAAATATGATGATGAAAAGGTAAAATTGTAACTTCTTTTATAGAATTACATGCGTATATAAAAATTTGTAAAATTTTTAATAGAAAAAACGACTCTAAAAAATTCTCAAAGAGCTCGTCTTCATCTAATATAATTTATAAAATAAATTCAGTGTCAAAAAATTATATCAAAACTTTCTTAGTTGAAATTTTAATACTCTTAAATTTAAATATAGCTGAAAGTATCAAACGTTTCCTCGTATATGAGTTAGTTAAATTTTTATTAACTAAAGAAAGACGGAAACATTCCTATTTTGTGTGAATTAGACAAATTTTTATTAACTAATTAATATCCTCCTAAATTAGAAAGAAAAATTTAATAATACTCGTAAATATGAAGTTGAATGAAAACTTCCTATTGTGTAGAGAACGAAAATGTTTCCTAGTATGTGTGCCAATATTATAAATATTAAAAGAGTAATTAAATAACTATTCCTAAATAGTAGGGAATTCACTAAATATCTATTTATAAATATTAGAACAAATAATTAAATGACTATTTTGTCTATGTGAACTCTATTTTAAAAAGGGTAAAAAAGGCGAACGACATTTCGCTAAGGGCTTTCGTGCTTTTAATATAACTAGTCTCAGGGTACGCGTATTGCGCGTATACCCTATATTGATGAGAATTATTATATATATATATATATATATATATATGACTAAAGAAAGACGGAAACCTTCCTATTTTGTGTGAATTAGACAAATTTTTATTAACTAAAAAATATCCTCCTAAATTAGAATGAAAAATTTAATAATACTCGTAAATATGAAGTTGAACGAAAACTTCCTATTGTGTAGAGAACGAAAATGTTTCCTAGTATGTGTGCCAATATTATAAATATTAAAAAGAGTAATTAAATAACTATTCCTAAATAGTAGGGAATTCACTAAATATCTATTTATAATTATTAGAAAAAATAATTAAATGACTATTTTATCTAATGTGAACTCTATTTTAAAAAGGTAAAAAAGGCGAACGACATTTCGCTAAGGGCTTTTGTGATTTTAATATAACTAGTCTCAGGGTATGCGCATTGCGCATGTACCATATATTGATGAGAATTATTTCAAATATATACACACACATACACACCTATATATATATAAAACATTCAAAGCATGGTTTTAGTCACAAAAATATATTAAGTAAAAATTTGAGTTTTTCAAAATGATAAACATTGATCATGATATTGACACACATACAAAGAATTTTATTCATGATCTTGTCTAATAATATTTATTTAAGTAAAAATTAAATTAACGTATGCAAAAAATATTTATTAGTAATTTGAAATTAGAATATCTTGTGAATATTGCTTTTGTTTTAGTAACCATCTATATTATGATTCGTTATGTAGTAATCAATAACAATGGACAATCAAGTTAATACTTTCATCATAATATTATAATTGATTTCAAAGTTATAAATATTAGGATTAATAATTAAATGTCAATTTTATCCTATTTGAAAGTTATTTTAAGGGTAAAAAGGTTTATTAATATTTCGCTCTAAGGCTTTGTGCTTTTATAATAGTTGATATATATTTTTATTGATTAAAGAAATATAACAACATGTATTTTGCTCCCAAGAAAAAAAAAGGGGATTGTCTTCTTTCTATTAAAATGAACTTGAAAATAGCTTTTTTATTTTTATTTTAGAAAAGCTCTTACATCTTCAAAAACTCTTTATTCTTGCTAAAATTGAAAAGTTGATTATATAAAACTTGAACTAAGTTTAATTTGAATATATTGCATGATGATCGGGGAATTTTATAAAGTATAATTTCTTCCTTTATTGAGTTAGCTATATATAGGATCAATATTCATCAATTTACAAAATTTAAATCTTTTATTTTATACTCGAATATAACTTTTAGTAAGTATATTTACATATTGAGATTAAGTAATTTTACCAAATAATAAAAGACTCCTAACCAAAAAGAAAATTGTGTGTGAGATTTAAGGTAAAAGAATTTAACCAAAAAGATCTCCTAAACCTAAAAGGTATTAACTACAAAATAAACAAATTTAATACTCCAACATAGGGAGTTGAACGTAGGGACGAAAATTTAGGCTAAGCAGAATTTTTTTAATTACAAAAGAGGTCTCCAAAACCTTAAAGGTATTAACTTCTTCAACATAGGGAGTAGAACGAATAGGAAAAAAATTAGGCAAAATTTTATTAACTTTTCTAGAATGTCAATAATAGGAGAATAATTAAATAGTTATTCCTAAATTATAGGAGAATTAATTAAATAATTATTCCTAAATATTAATGAAATACTCAAATTACTATTTTATCTAATGTGGACTCTATATTTTAAAGGGTAAAAAAGGCGAACGACATTTCGCTAGTGGCCTTCGTACTTTTAATATAGTATAGATATAGATTAAATATAAATCATTTAAATTATTAAAAAATAATTCACCTATCTTTTCTCTACCTTCTTGCTTCTAGAAACAAATAATTGATGTTGATTTGGTTGGGTGAGCAAAGGAATAGAGGGATACTATTTTTTTTTACTTTCCAAGTGGGGTCCCTTACTAGAAAAACTTCAAAAGAGTCCACTTCTGTTCTTTTCTTTGTTTTATATTTCTTGGTCCATAATACTTGGCCATTTTGCTATTTGTCTTTGCAAATATCTTAATTAGTACTCCCTCCATCTCATATTAATAGTCGTAGATGATAAAATAGTTGTCTCAAATTATTTGTCATTTTAAAAGTACAAGACAAAACTGATTATTTTTTTCCTTTTTTACCGTTAGTAATAATTGTCCTTAAAGATGGAGATAACAGATAAATAGAATAAATATTCAATAAAGAGAGATTATATCTTAAGATATAAATAAGGGTAGAATAGTCCAATTCCTTTCCTAATTAATATTTCTTGGGTTATATTATTCTAGATTATGTATGAACATTGCTATTTAAGGAATTATAAAATCATAAATCGATCTTCTTATTTTTCCACTTTTGATTACAGGTGGAAGCCAAATTAGGATTTGAAATTTAAGGGTTTGGAATTTAATCCTTTTAATTTACTGAATTCCAAATTAATAATTTATGCATATTAAATGAAATTCTTAAAATAAATATAAAGTTTGGACGAAAACGACTACACATACTAGCTAAGCACCTGCTTCTGAGTATTATTTCTTGGTGATGGAGAACCAATACCTTCTATCATTAATATAATTTTTGTTGGACTTATAGCTAAATCACTACTTCTGTCTTAATTATATATAATTTTTATACCAATCAATGAGTTTGAGATTCTTTTTCCATGTCCATCATATAATTAAACACACAAAAAACGAATAAAATTTGACCTCCAAATGTCAGTCTTAAACCAATCTAGCTTTAGAAGCATTTATTTATAATAAGGACCTCCATCTACCTGTACTAACTAATTATATTTTAAACTTGTTTTCCTTGTGCATGCCTAGTGCAGCAGGTATATAGCTAATCATAGACTTAACTATTATTTTTTTAAATTTTAAAATCTTTTAGTGGAAGGTTGTTTCAGTAATAATTTAGTTTGGTCAAACATGAATAATACTTCACTGATCCTGTTTACTTGTCATATTAACTTTTTCACATTCTTTAAAAATATTAAAAATAAGATTTATGTGATTTTAGCAAAAAGGATAAGTAAAAATATTATGCTTATAAGCAGAATCCCAGTGTTGCAAGAAGATGGAAAACCAAAGAGCTATCGCACTAATTTTCCAACAAAATCGTGATTACTATTTGTTGTTATATTATGATTAGTCAGTTAGCCTAATGATGTAGTCCTACTTTAATCCATTCCTTAAAAATTTCCAGAAATCTGTGGTTTAAACAAAAGGACATATATATTGGTCATGACATAAACGTAAGGGGTCTTAATTAAGACTTGGTTTAATCCTTAATTTACGTAAAAGACCAAACAAGGAGTTAATAGTCGTGATTCATTAGAGTGAACATCTTACGAATTGGATAACTAATTCCTACTTGGGTCCTCAATACAATTTGGTTAGGCCATGAGTGTGGTTGCACCTATTATACGTAATTTCTATTCAGTGAACTTTCTCCCTTATTAAGGAGCTTAAGTTGTGTGTGCGGCCCCCATATACATAGAAATTTCTCCAATGGTGTTCAAATTTAAAAGAAGAGAAAAAAATTTCCCAACAAAGAGCGTTCAGTATGTATTATATACTTTATACCTCTAAAACGTAGTATTTTATCTATGTATCATGTGGCTTCGTCACTCTCTCTCTCTCGCTCTCTCTCTCTCTATATATATATATAAAGTTTTTAACATTATTAGATAAAATTGACCTGTAACAATATGTTTTCGCAGCGAACCTTATATAATAAACAGGAAAACAAATAGCAACATGCAATAAGCTGTTCATTACTATATTGCACTGATAGTGCAAAAATTATTGATATTATTTGTATATATAACTTAAATCCAAATTGGAAAAAAACTAAATGTTATGTTCTATCTTTTATTTTAATCATCAGCATGAATTCTATGACATTTTTAAGACCTCACTAATCAACTAACCACTTTTTAGTTCATAATGAATGATCCCCCGGATGAATAAGAAAGATCCCCTCCCTTTTACTAAACCTGCATGGGAGCCCCGAGTAGTTTACCGGACAAATTGAGATGTAATTTGTTGGCCCAAGTGAAGTTGGTTTTGAAGATTGACAAAGGAACTCAAGCATAAATCGGGTCCCTCCATAGTGTACAAAGGCACGGGCAGATTCAAGCATAAGGGATGCACGTGAGGGAGATAAGTTTAACTTATTATATCTGATATCTCCTGATCAAAAAGGTTGCATAATTGATAAGGAGAATGACTCCTTACTCAAAGAGAACACTATTCAAGATAAGGAATGAGTTAGAAGTTGAGTTAACTAGAACTCTTTCACCAAGGAAGAGTATAGTATTGGGACTCTAGTTATTTCCTATTCTACTAACTCTATAAATTACAGGATATTCTCACTTTACAGGGATGCACAAACGTTGAAGTTAAACGTGAGTTGAGAGCAAAATAGCAAGGCATTTTGCAAGCAATTCTTGTGTGATTCAAGTGTGCAAACCTGAAGTTACGTGAACCAGATAGAAGAACCGGTTCTAAATGCCTGTCATTCATTCTAGTTCAATTGTAGTAGGTGTTTTCGATTTGTACCTTTCAGCTTTATCTAGAAGCAATTGTATTAGGTACTCTGAGTATTCAAGTTAAAATTAACTTGAAGTTGTCGCAACAGTTAGAGGCAGGTTGCAACAACGGGATTAGAGTTTAATCTTTAGGATTACAAAGAGTTTTTGTAAATGGTGTTTTGGCTCAGTATTTAGTAAAATGTTGGTGAAAACTCTACTGAGTAGTAGGTCGTGGTTTTTTCACCTTTTGAGCCGGGTGTTTTTCAAGTAAAAATACTTGTGTTCTTTACTTTCTGCATTTATTATTTCTGCAATAGTAGGTTAAGGAACACATAGAAGAACCAGGTCCTTCTATAATCTGTACACGCGAAAATTTGACACCACACAAATCATCCCCCTCTTGTCAAGTATTGAAGTATAAAATATCAATTGGTATTAGAGCGGGTTATCCTTGAAGAGGCTTACACCTTAAGAGAAGATCAACATGAATACACTACCTGGAAACTAGGAGGGGCAATCCACTGCTAGGCCACCACTCTTTATTAGCCAGTACTACTCTTGGTGGAAAAATAGGATGAAAGATCACATTATAGGAGAGGACTACGAGCTATGGGATATTGTCACCGATGGTCCATTGGCTACATTGAAGAAAAATGCTGAAGGAGTAGATGTTCCAAAGACAAGAGCAGATTGCATTGCTGAAGACTTGAGGAAGTGAGAGAAGAATGCTAAAGCTAAGAAATGACTTGTTTGTGGACTTGGTCCAGATGAGTACAGCAAAATCCAAGGTTGTACCACTGCTAAGCAAATATAAGACACACTGCAAGTGGCTCATGAAGGAACACCTCAGGTGAAGAGATCCAAAAGAACTCTACTGTACTCTCAATATGAGAATTTTTCTATGAAGGAAAGAGAAACCATTCAAGAGATATACACAAGGTTCACTACACTGAAAAATGAGCTGAAATCTCTTGGAAGAATTATTCCTGAAGAAGATAGGGTCGAAGATATATTTACTAGAGTCTTGCTTATCACTTGGGAGAGCAGAATCATTGCCATCCAGGAATCAAATAATATTGCCATTCTCCAACTGGATGAATTGCTCGCAAGGTTGTCGTTGGAGGAGAACAAATCAACAAAATTAATGTAAAATTGAAAGCAAGTCGAGAAGAAGAACCCCAAAATCTGATGAATCATTCAAATCTGCTATTGAGGGGGAAGAAACTGTTTCTTCTAAAACAGAGCAGGTAATATTTGGTCTAAATATTACTTCTGAAATCATCACTCAGGTTGCTACAAATTTGGAGAATAGGTTTGTTCTAGTAGGTACTGTGGATGGGGTTGAAACAACTGAGTCTGGAAAATTTGGTGGTAAAAATAAAAATAGAAAAGAAAAAGAGAGTGAGGGTGTTCGAGGTACTGTAAGGGGAGTGAAAAAAGGAGTGGCTGAATCTTCACCCACTTCTGTTAGCTTGACAAAAGAAACAAGTGCTATGGTAATGGAGTGAGGAATCTGATGAAGAAGAAGAAAGTGTGAGAGAAATAGGGGAACGTGGGTCTAGAGAAGATGCTGAGGGGTTAGTTAGATTGGGGGAAAATGTAGAATAACGTGTTCCATCTGAACAGGAAACCTTCACAGATCTACTAAAAAAGGTGACTGACAGTTACAATCCCAAAAAGAAAGGAAGTTCAGGAGTTAAAATCCCTGGCACTGCTAGGAAAACAAGAAGAGGAAGGTTGCCTCTTCTATCCCTGTAGAGACTCCTCCCACAAGAGGAAGAGCTACAAAGAGTCAGAAGAAGCAGAGTAAGGCTGAACTGGAAAAGACCTTAGAAGAAAGTAAGAGAAAAGTTGCTTCTAAGGGAAAGAAGAAGGTGGTTAAGCCTGTTGAGGCTGTTGAAATTAATGAGATGGACTTGGTACTTCGGGATGAAGATGAGACAGAAGAAGTGGAGGTTGTGACTCCAAAATCTAAGAAAGTCAAGACTTCTACAAAGAAGTCTGTTTCAAAAATAAAGTCTGCTGAGCCATCTACTCTGGCTAAAAGAACCAGGTCTGCATTAAAATCAAGAAACGTGAAAATAGTTGAAGAAGAAGAATGAAGTGGAGAAGAAGAAGAAAAAGCTTATGTTGAGAAAAACAAGATGGTTAAGTTTGGGAAGAGAACCATCCTAAAAGGAAGACTCCTCAGGGACTTGGAGGAGGAAGGGATGTTAATGCTACTGGAGAAGTTACAGTTGCAAGATTGAAAGGACATGGTCTTTCAGATAGATGGAAGGCCAGAACTGAGATTGTAGAGTTCATGGCGAATTGTGAGATCAAAAATAGTAGGGTCGCCAGTGTGGTCAAAGGGGGTGACATTGAACTTTCATGATAAAAAACTGGAAGATATCTTAGGTTTACCTGTTGAAGGGTATAATGATTATAAGAAGCTCAAATGACCAAGTCTAGAGAATCTCCCTACTTCCCTTGCCATTACTAGGAAGTTTGGTGACAATGAAGAAGAGCTTGAGCCCAAGGCTATTTACAAAAATGAGATGAAGCCACCCCACAAAGTGCTGTTCGAATTTGTTAACAAATGTGTGCTGCCAAGGCAAGAAAAGAGGCACATTGTCACATTCATAGACTTGGTTCTTATGGAATGTTTGGATAGTGGGAGGCAAATTAACTTCAGTCAGCAAGTTTCCAAGAGGATTCTCATACTCCCTGTCACCGTGCATCCTCCCCATGAAGTGTGCATCATCATGTGCAGATAAAGGATTTTGTGCGATGTTTGGGTGTCACTGTCCTGGACCACAATTATCCCTTCTTCAATCATTGTTTCTATCTCTATTTTCAAATCCCGACAACTTTCGAAAATGTGCCCCTAGGCATTGGAATGGTATTCATACCTTTTAGAAGGATCAAAGCTTCTTGCACGCGGGTCCACATGATTCAGAGGAATAGGTGCAATCAGGTCATAATGCTTTAATTTCTCAAACAAGCTTGCATAGGACTTTCATATTGGTGTAATTTATCTTTCAACATTTGTTTACCTCTATACCCCTGGCTTGGATGTGGGTTATAGGGCACCTGAAAAATTTCGTGGAGGCTGGTGGAGATTTTGCGGTGCTGGCACTCGCCTTCTGGGGTGACCCAGTGGCTGGACAAAGGACAAGACGTTGTTAGGAGGATAGTACCGAGGTGGATTATGTGGAGCTCGGGGATAAGATTGGGGTTGGGGTCGGGGTCGAGGCTGAGTATATTGGCGAGGCGGACCCTTTAGGCCATGTTGTGATCCTGAGACAACCTTGGCAACATCATCATGTTCCTTCTGACCCGGCAAGCTTCCCGCGTCGTTCTGAATTGCCTGTGTTGTGGCTTTTAAGGTAGAATAGTTCATGATCTTGCTTGACTCCAGCCCCTCTTCCACTATTTCTCCCATCTTTACCACATCATTATTGCAAAATACTATACTAAAAGATAAACATGGAATTAGATTAAAATTATTGCAAAATTAAAATAATATTACTACCCAAAACACTAATATCCTTGAAAATAAAGTGTAACAATTTTTTTTGTATTTTTGAATTTTATGTAAGATAGATAAACTAAAAGTAACAAAATAAAATATCAATAACCTAAATAAAAGAAAATATTTTTGTAACTTTTGTTTTTGTGACAAAATAAAGTAAAATAGTTAAAACTAGGTAAAATAACGATATTAGGCCTAAACTAAATATCTAAAGGCTAAAATATGTAAAATCTTGGGGAAGGTCAAAAATCACATGTCTACAGCTGCCCCTCTTTGACTGAAAATACGAAGTATTTTCAGACAAAGAACGACTAGACAGGTTTTTTGACCTGACCCTTATTTAGAGAGATCAAAAACTAAGAAAAATGAAGAGAATATGACCGAGCCCTGGTATCTGAGTTGCCTACATATCCTTGGCTATAAAGGAATCAGGCCACATGTAGTTCAGAAGTGAATGAGGTGATAGAGTACACTGAGGTGGAGAGCCGGTCGAGGTGCCGTTTCGTTGAGGTTCCGATCCGCGGTCCTGTTATTACATCAAAATAAAAAAAAATGAAAAAGACTAACTAAGCCTGTCAATTATGAGTTACAAGATTCCTATCTATAAGTCTTCTGAAGCTTGATCTTGAGTCTTGAATGGTTTTTCATGCAGACTTTAGATTTGAACCTTGATGCTTGCTAGTTGCGGGTGCTAGTTCATTCTTCTTTAGCTTTTCGGATCAAAACCGGACACACCATGCTTCTGACTTTAGTCATGTCATGAGCAATCCACCTCTTGTCTCAGCTTCTGTATTTTGGATTCACTTCCTTTTTTTTTTAAATTCTGGATTGAGATCACTTCTATTAATAATCTCGGACCGTTGATTCGCATTTTTGCCGCGAGCTTCCGCTAATTCTAACTTGAATTGGATTCTGAAATGACTACCTTTATTCTCCAGGTTGGTGCCTGCTACTGACTTGAAACTTGAAATGAGTCTGAAATGAACCCTGAAATGTCTTCCCTCGTTCTCCATGTAGGTGCCTGCAATCAAAACAACAAAACAAACAGAATTTTCTGCCCCAGTTTGCACTAGGAAGATTCGTGAGTTATTAACAAAACTGTAAATCACCTATGTTATTGATGCAATGATGAGAGTAAAACTAAAGACTTGACTGGGATGTGCGTCTCCTGTGAGTAAAACCAAGAACATTTGACTAGCAAATTCATCAGACTAGGTCTTCTATCTTAGGTGAAAGATTCATCAGACTAAGATTTAGATCCTAGGAGAAAATTCATCAGACTAAGTCCCTTTTTTTTGTTATCTTAGGAGAAAAATTCATCAGACTAAGATTTCTATCATAGGAGAAAATTCATCAGACTAGGTTTTTTATCTTAGGAGAAAAATTCATCAGACTAAGATTTGGATCCTAGGAGAAAAGTTCATCAGACTAGGTCTTATATCTTAGGAGAAAGATTCATCAGACTAAGATTTTGATCCTAGGAGAAAATTCATCAGACTAGGTTTTCTATCTTAGGAGAAAGATTCATTAGACTAAGATTTAGATCCTAGGAGAAAATTCATCAGACTAAGTCCCCCCCCCTTTTTTATCTTAGGAGAAAAATTCATCATACTAAGATTTCTATCCTAGGAGAAAATTCATCAGACTAGGTTTTCTACCTTAGGAGAAAAATTCATCAGACTAAGATTTTGAACCTAGGAGAAAAGTTCATCAGACTAGGTCTTCTATCTTAGGAGAAAGATTCATCAGACTAAGATATTTATCCTAGGAGAAAATTCATCAGACTAGGTCTTTTATCTTAGGAGAAAAATTCATTAGACTAAGATTTTGATCCTAGGAGAAAATTCATCAGACTAGGTTTTCTATCTTAGGAGAAAGATTCATCAGACTAAGATTTAGATCCTAGGAGAAAATTCATCAGACTAAGTCCTTTTTTTCTTGTTTTTTTTGTTATATTAGGAGAAAAATTCATCAGACTAAGATTTCTATCCTAGGAGAAAATTCATCAGACTAGGTTTTCTATCTTAGGAGAAAAATTCATCAGACTAAGATTTTTGATCCTAGAAGAAAAGTTCATCAGACTAGGTCTTCTATCTTAGGAGAAAGATTCATCAGACTAAAATTTTGATCCTAGGAGAAAATTCATCAGACTAGGTCTTCTATGTTAGGAAAAAAATTCATCAGACTAAGATTTTGATCCTAGGAGAAAATTTATCAGACTAGGTCCTTTTTTTTGTTATCTTAGGAGAAAGATTCACCAGACTAAGATTTTTGATCCTAGGAGAAAATTCAGCAGACTAGGTGTTACAACCCATATCCACATATGTTAGTTCATGCCATATATTAGTTAACATAAATCCAAGAAGGAATTATCTTTGAGATGATAAGAAGTCTATCCTATTGGTCTTAAGTGATACAAGAGTGTATAAGGGTGATTAACCAGTATTAGAAGTTAAACGAATCAAGGATGTTGTAACTCGAATTTTCAGGTAATCTAGCGGTGCTTAATACACTCAAGAGGTCATTTATGAAGGTATTTTAATCATATAATATCCGTATCATAAGTCTTGAAGTCAAACGAGTTATGAAACAAAAGTCGACAAAAGTTGTCGCAACTTAGGTTCATAATTTTACTTAAACATTAGGTCAAATGTTTCTAATCTTTTCTCATAATTTACAAGGAATTACGGGGTGATCTACCAACCAAATTAAAGATCTATGAGTCTAGTTTCCAACGCATTAAACCGTTCATCGATACGATCTCGGAGTAGAGAGATATTCACGTTTTCGCGAGACTGCGCCAAGCACCTCTCTATGGGGCCCACTAAGTCGGTTTAAGATATTTGGACCTATATAGGATGACTCCAACCCGTTTTAAGTCATTTCTTTTCACTATTTTCAGACCTTAGAACCCTAGGAACATCCTCTCAAGGTTCTCTCAAGATTCAAGACCCAAAAAAGGGCAAACAACACAAATCAAGTGTCGGGAATTCCGTGGCGCTAGTAAGTCTCTTGTTCTTCTTGTTGTTGCTCATTTTTGTGTCGTTTCAGCTCGTGTGGGAGGTTGTTTTAAAGGGTTTATGTTCTGTAAATACTCCCTCATGTTCTTAATATCAATCCTAGGTGATTTCAAGCCTTCTAAAGTGATTCTAGTGCCGAAAAACACTAATTGATCGCTAGTTTCGCTCTTTTGTTGTTGTGGCAGCATTGGAGGGATATTTCATGGAAATTTAAGGTCAAATTGGAGTTGTTCTTTCTGCATAAAGGTAAGGAACCTCTTACTCTATATGTATTTAATATTATCCAAGTTGCGGCTAAGCCATTGAAGCTAGAACTTGTGAGATATATATCGAAAGGTTTGGTAGTAATGTTATTGTTTTGTGGACTGTTTTGCGTTGTTGTTGGGCTGTGTATTTTACTACTATCTTGTGGAGTTTTGGAGGAGTAAGGGTGTGGAGAAACACCATATATATGTAGGGTTATGGGCTGATAGTTATTCGTAACATTTCCAGGTTGTTTGACACGACTACGGTGGTCGTCGTATGTATGGAGTGATTAGGCTGTGTGTGGACTATTTTGGGAGGCTCAATACGTTTATTATTGATGTTGTTTGGGCTGTTTGGTGACTGTTTTGAATGGTGTGAGGTCATATATATAGGGGAGGTGCTGTCCGTTTCATCGTAAAATAGGTTGTGGTCGATACATAATAGTTATGACGCTTAAATGATAACGATAGTATCGTTTCTCTTATTGTAGACTAAGGAGTTTTGACAATTGCATAGCTTGAGATTGGGGTAGTATATACAAGGTATGTGAGGCTATCCCTTTCCTTCTTTTGCACGACTCCGATTGTACATAATGTAATGAACGAGCTTCCAAAGATACTCTACTCTTAGAAGCTAGCAGTACTTACATTGTTTTCCCTCTTATGGAACGATTGATGTTAATGTTGCTTCTCTTATTCTTATGTTATCAATGTTGTTGGTACTTCCTGATTCTTATAAGGTTCATAGTGAAGAGTTAGTCCTAATAACGTGTACAGAGGATACCGACCTTACGTCACTCCGAAAGGTTTAGAATGTGATTCCATGAGTCGAGCATGCATTATATATATGTATCTATTTTACTCTACCGAGCCACGCTATAGTTGGCCGGGTACGACACCTATTGTGCAACCACTGATCAGTTGGGTTTTACCGAGCTCCACGTGGCCGGGTACGATTTTACCGAGCCTATTATGGCCGGGTACGATATGATGATGATGATGCCCACAGAGGCGAATGCTTTAAAGGTTTATGTATTTATACATATGTATCATGCATTTCATGTAAGTAGCCCTCAGAGGTACTAAGATGTTACAGGTTGTATATTCTCTATCCTTGCTTACATTACTGATCGTATTTATGGTTCCTTGCCTTACATACTCAGTACTTTATTCGTACTGACGTCCTTTTATTTGTGGACGCTGCATGTCGTGCTGCAGGTCCTGATAGACAGGCAGGTGCAGCTCCCCCACCACAGTAGACTGTCCAGTTCAGCGGTGATTGGCGAGATCCCTTCTCCGGACTTGCCTTGGTCTTGGTATGCAATTTTTGTTATAGACATTATGGGTATGTCGGGGCCCTGTTCCGGCTATGTTGCAACACTTATGTTCTTTTAGAGGCTCATAGACAGGTGTCGGCTCATGTATAGTTTGGTATGCCTTGTCGGCTAGTTTTTGTTGTATAGTCTTTCATAGTAGCGTGGTAGCTCATACCTTATACGTAGTTTCTTGATTGTCTGGTCATCCCCTGCTATGTATGTTCATGCCGTCATATTTTATTGCTGGTTGTCCATGATCTAGGTCTACCATTTATATTGATCTCGTCAGCCTTAAAAGATAATAATGAAGGTTAGATGAAATGTACGTTGGTGCTCGGCAAGTGTGGTCGGGTGCTAGTCATGGCCCTTCAGTTTGGGTCGTGACAAACTTGGTATCAGAGCAAGTCTGTCCTAGGGGTTGTCTATGAGCCGTGTCTAGTAGAGTCTTGATTATGGATGTGTAGCGCGCCACATTTATAATCAGGAGGCTACATGACATCTAGGGTTGTTACCTTCTTCCTGAATCTAGATCGTGCGTAAAGTTGAGTCGTAAGTGTTCGTCTCTAATATTCACCTTGTTTTTTTCAGTGATGCCTTCGACTAGGAAGCAAACGATTAGTAGACGGCTTGATACAGTAGCGGGAGAGGGTACCAGTCAGGTGCCCCAAGTCAGAGCAGGACAAAGTGAGGCTCAAAGTGAGATGCCCTCTCATACCTCATCTACTCCATCTCCTCTAGAGGATATTAGAAGGCACCCAGCACCTCCAGTTCCTCCGTCTGGAACTCCAGACCAGGATATGCGGAGTACTTTACAGTTATTGACTAGCTTGGTAGCTGCTCAGGATCAGAGGCAGAATACAGGTGCTGCTGAGAAACCAGTTAGTACAAGAGTTCGTGATTTTATTAATTTAGACCCTCCAGTGTTTACCGGATCAGACCCCAAGGAGGACCCACAGACTTTTATTGACCAGGTTCATCGTACACTTCGGGTTATGCATGTTAGTGATACAGAGGCAGTAGAGTTGGCTTCTTATCGGCTACGGGATTTAGCGGTTCTCTGGTATGATAGTTGGGAGAGATCCAGGGGTCCGAACCCTCCTCCAGCTGTGTGGAAGGAATTTTCTGAGGCCTTTCTTCGTCACTACTTGCCAGTTGAGATACGACGAGCTAGAGCTGATAAGTTCTTGAACCTTAGACAAGGTAATATGAGTGTGCGAGAGTACAGTATGCAGTTTGATTCTTTGGCAAGGTATGCTCCCCATATGGTGGCCGAGATGAGTGATAGGGTGCATATGTTCGTGAATGGGTTGGGACCACATCTGATAAATGAGTGTACGACAGCCTCCTTGGTGGAGGGCATGGATATTTCCCGTATTCAAGCTTATGCCCAGACCCTAGAGGATCGTAAGCGCCAGCAGAGGGCAGTTAGGGAGCAGGATAGGGGCCAGCATAAGAGGGCGAGATTTGCAGGGTATTCTGATGACTTCAGAGGCCGCATCAGGCCACAGTTTTCAAGGAGTTCGGCGCCACCTGTAGCTAGTGCTCCTCCACAGTTTCAGAGGCCTTGATATGATCGATCCTATTCTGGTCTAGGTCAGAGTTTGTGGGCATCTGGCTCGCAACATCACAGGGACACTAGTCAGATGAGACCCCCAACACCACATTGTGATCAGTGCGGCAAGGCCCACTTTGGACTGTGTCGTCGAGGTTCTGATGCATGCTATTCGTGTGGGCAGCCTGGCCATATGATGCGGGAGTGTCCTAATAGAGGAGGTGATGGTATGGCTCAGCCGACTGGATCTGTGTCTGGTTCTTCCTCATCAGTTCGACCTCCAGCACGGGGTTTTCAGCAGTCGACAGGTCGTGGTAGGGGTAGAGGTGCAGTGCCGAGTTCGAGTGGTGCTCAAAATCGAACCTATGCTCTAGTAGGTCGACAGGATCTCGAGTCGTCTCCAGATGTTGTTACAGGTATTATATCTGTGTTTTCTTATGATGTATATGCGTTGATTGATCCGGGATCTACATTATCCTATGTTACACCCTTTGTGGCTAATAAGTTTGGCATTGAACCTGAATTGATAAGTAAACCCCTCGCGGTATCTACTCCGATAGGAGATTCTGTGATTGCTAGAAGGGTATATAGAGGTTGCACTGTGATGATTTGTAGTCGTCAAACCTCGGCAAATTTATTTGAGTTAGAAATGGTTGATTTTGATGTGATAATGGGAATGGACTGGTTGGCCTCATGCTATGCAAATGTTGACTGTCGTACGAAGATGGTTAGGTTCCAATTTCCGGGTGAACCCGTCATTGAATGGAAAGGGAACATTGCTACACCGAAAGGTAGGTTTATTTCCTATCTTAAGGCAAGGAAAATGATCTCAAAAGGTTACATTTATCATCTCGTTCGCGTTAGGGATGCGGAGGCGAAACCGCCTACTTTACAATCAATCCCTGTGGTCAACGAATTCCCAGATGTTTTCCCAGATGAACTCCCAGGCCTTCCTCCTGAAAGGGAGATTGAGTTTAGCATTGATGTGTTGCCTGACACTCAACCGATCTCTATTCCTCCATACAGAATGGCCCCGGCAGAGTTGCGAGAGTTGAAGGTGCAGTTGAAGGACTTGCTAGATAAGGGCTTTATTAGGCCTAGCACTTCACCTTGGGGTGCACCAGTCCTATTCGTGCGGAAGAAAGACGGGTCGTTACGGATGTGTATCGACTATCGACAGTTGAATAAGTCTACTATAAAGAACAAGTATCCACTTCCAAGAATTGATGACCTGTTTGACCAACTCCAGGGTGCCAAGTATTTCTCTAAGATTGATTTACGTTCAGGGTATCATCAGGTGAGGGTTAGGGAGAAGGATATTCCAAAGACGGCCTTCCGGACAAGATATGGGCACTTTGAGTTCTTGGTGATGTCGTTCGGGCTAACAAATGCCCCAGCAGCTTTTATGGATCTCATGAATACTATATTCAGGCCCTATCTTGATGTGTTCGTGATTGTATTCATTGATGACATTCTAGTGTATTCTCGTTCGGAGGCGGAACATGCGGGCCACTTGCGGATAGTATTACAGACGCTTCAGGATCGTAAGTTATATGCTAAGCTCTCCAAATGTGAATTCTGGCTGAACTCAGTAGCATTCCTTGGCCATGTGATATCTGATGAGGGTATTAGTGTCGACACTCAGAAGATCGATGCAGTAAAGAATTGGCCGAGACCTACAACACCATCAGAAGTCCGCAGCTTCCTAGGGCTAGCAGGATATTATAGGCGGTTTGTAGAAGGATTTTCCTCTATATCATCACCATTGACTAAGTTAACACAAAAAGCTACCAAATTCCAGTGGTCTGACACTTGTGAACGTAGTTTTCAGGAGTTGAAGAATCGATTGACATCTGCACCAGTGCTCACTCTTCCTGAAGGAACAGAAGGTTATGTGGTATATTGTGATGCCTCAGGTATAGGTTTGGGGTGCGTATTGATGCAGCGTGGGAATGTGATTGCTTATGCATCAAGACAATTGAAGAAGCATGAAAAGAATTATCCAACCCATGATTTGGAATTGGCTGCAGTAATATATGCTTTGAAGATATGGCGGCACTACTTATACGGCGTCCATGTTGACATCTACACAGATCACAAGAGTTTACAATACATCTTCAAGCAGAAAGAGTTGAATTTGAGGCAGCGTAGGTGGCTTGAATTATTGAAAGACTACGACGTCGAGATATTGTATCATCCCGGTAAAGCCAATGTTGTGGCAGACGCTCTCAGCCGTAAATCAATGGGAAGCTTAGTACATATTGAGGCAGGTAGATGGGGGTTGATTAAAGAGCTTCATCAGCTAGCCAATATGAGAATCAGATTGTTAGACTCTGATGATGGAGGTGTTACTGTACAGAATACATCAGAATCATCTTTGGTAGCCGAGGTAAAAGCACGACAATATGAAGATCCTATCTTAGTACGATTAAGAGAAAGCATTCAACAGTGTAAAAGTATGGCTTTTGGGATCGGAAAAGATGGGGCACTGAGATACCAGAGCCGATTGTGTGTGCCTAATGTGGCAGGGTTGCGAGAGAAGATTATGAATGAGATTCATCAATCCCGATATTCCATCCATCCCGGCTCGACAAAGATGTATCATGATGTCAAGGAGCAGTATTGGTGGGATAATATGAAGAAGTCTATTGCAGAATTTGTAGCCCAGTGTCCCAATTGTCAACAAGTAAAGATAGAACATCAGAAACCCGGTGGATTGCTTCAAAATATAGAGATTCCGACCTGGAAGTGGGAGGTGATTAATATGGACTTCATTATTGGATTACCTCGCTCTTATCATAAGTTTGACTCCATCTGGGTGATAATTGATCGACTTACAAAATGTGCCCATTTTCTTCCAGTGAAGACAACTTACACGGCTGAAGATTATGCAAAGTTGTATATCAAGGAGATTGTTAGGCTTCATGGTGTGCCCATATCAATTATATCAGACCGAGGAGCTCAATTTACGGCTAACTTTTGGAGGTCTTTCCAGAAGGGTTTAGGCACACAGGTAAATCTCAGCACTGCATTTCATCCGCAGACTGACGGACAGGCTGAACGTACCATTCAGACACTGGAAGATATGCTACGAGCATGTGTTCTAGATTTTAAGGGGAATTGGGATGATCATCTTCCACTCATAGAATTCGCCTATAACAATAGCTACCATTCCAGTATTAAAATGGCCCCATACGAGGCACTATACGGGAGGAGATGTAGATCACCAGTTGGATGGTTCGAAGTCGGTGAAACAGAATTATATGGGCCAGATTTGATTCACCAAGCTATTGAGAAGGTGAAAGTGATACATGAGCGATTGAGGACGGCACAAAGCAGGCAAAAATCTTATTCTGATGTCCGACGTCGTGATCTAGAGTTTGAGGTTGGTGATTGGGTTTTCCTGAGGATCTCACCAATGAAGGGTATTATGCGTTTTGGGAAGAAAGGTAAGCTGAGTCCAAGGTATATCGGGCCGTATAAAATTCTTCGACGGATTGGACAGGTTGCTTATGAGTTAGAATTGCCATCCGAATTGGAATTTGTCCACCCGGTATTCCATGTATCTATGTTGAGAAAATGTATTGGAGACCCTTCTCGAGTCATCCCTATCAAAGATGTACAAGTTACAGAGGACCTATCATATGAAGAAGTGCCAGTGGCGATATTAGATCGGCAAGTCCGCAAGCTGAGAACAAAAGATGTAGCTTCCGTCAAAGTATTGTGGAGGAACAAAAATATGGAAGAAATGACATGGGAAGCAGAAGAGGAGATGAAGTCTAAATACCCTTACTTATTCCAGAATGAATATAACAAGGATGCTGGTGGAAGACATGATACATTGGAAGAAGAAACGGCTCTATGAGGTAAGCAATAATTTGAGAATACTCCTCCTTAATACAAAATGGTGATATGTAGATAATGTAAATACACATAATGCTTTGTGTAGCCTTGTGAAGCCATATGTTGGGCTTAATTATTTGCAAGTTTTTCTAGTGACCATTTTATAGGGGAAAATTGATCGGAAATTTCCATTGGAATCCACGATGATTTAAACTCCCCATAAACCCTTACATTCGAGGACGAATGTACCTAAGGGGGGGAGGGTGTTACAACCCATATCCACATGTGTTAGTTCATACCATATATTAGTTAACATAAATCCAAGAAGGAATTATCTTTGAGATGATAAGAAGTCTATCCTATTGGTCTTAAGTGATACAAGAGTGTATAAGGGTGATTAACCAGTATTAGAAGTTAAACGAATCAAGGATGTTGTAACTCGAATTTTCAGGTAATCTAGCGGTGCTTAATACACTCAAGAGGTCATTTATGAAGGTATTTTAATCATATAATATCCGTATCATAAGTCTTGAAGTCAAACGAGTTATGAAACAAAAGTCGACAAAAGTTGTCGCAACTTAGGTTCATAATTTTACTTAAACATTAGGTCAAATGTTTCTAATATTTTCTCATAATTTACAAGGAATTACGGGGTGATCTACCAACCAAATTAAATATCTATGAGTCTAGTTTCCAACGCATTAAACCGTTCATCGATACGATCTCGGAGTAGAGAGATATTCCCGTTTTCGCGAGACTGCGCCAAACACCTCTCTATGGGGCCCACTAAGTCGGTTTAAGATATTTGGACCTATATAGGATGACTCCAACCCGTTTTAAGTCATTTCTTTTCACTATTTTCAGACCTTAGAACCCTAGGAACATCCTCTCAAGGTTCTCTCAAGATTCAAGACCCAAAAAAAGGGCAAACAACACAAATCAAGTGTCGGGAATTCCGTGGCGCTAGTAAGTCTCTTGTTCTTCTTGTTGTTGCTCATTTTTGTGTCGTTTCAGCTCGTGTGGGAGGTTGTTTTAAAGGGTTTATGTTCTGTAAATACTCCCTCATGTTCTTAATATCAATCCTAGGTGATTTCAAGCCTTCTAAAGTGATTCTAGTGCCGAAAAACACTAATTGATCGCTAGTTTCGCTCTTTTGTTGTTGTGGCAGCATTGGAGGGATATTTCATGGAAATTTAAGGTCAAATTGGAGTTTTTCTTTCTGTATAAAGGTAAGGAACCTCTTACTCTATATGTATTTAATATTATCCAAGTTGCGGCTAAGCCATTGAAGCTAGAACTTGTGAGATATATATCGAAAGGCTTGGTAGTAATGTTATTGTTTTGTGGACTGTTTTGCGTTGTTGTTGGGCTGCGTATTTTACTACTATCTTGTGGAGTTTTGGAGGAGGAAGGGTGTGGAGAAACACCATATATATGTAGGGTTATGGGCTGATAGTTATTCGTAACATTTCCAGGTTGTTTGACACGACTACGGTGGTCGTCGTATGTATGGAGTGATTAGGCTGTGTGTGGACTATTTTGGGAGGCTCAATACGTTTATTATTGATGTTGTTTGGGCTGTTTGGTGACTGTTTTGAATGGTGTGAGGTCATATATATAGGGGAGGTGCTGTCCGTTTCATCGTAAAATAGGTTGTGGTCGATACATAATAGTTATGACGCTTAAATGATAACGATAGTATCGTTTCTCTTATTGTAGACTAAGGAGTTTTGACAATTGCATAGCTTGAGATTGGGGCAGTATATACAAGGTATGTGAGGCTATCCCTTTCCTTCTTTTGCACGACTCCGATTGTACATAATGTAATGAACGAGCTTCCAAAGATACTCTACTCTTAGAAGCTAGCAGTACTTACATTGTTTTCCCTCTTATGGAACGATTGATGTTAATGTTACTTCTCTTATTCTTATGTTATCAATGTTGTTCGTACTTCCTAAATCTTATAAGGTTCATAGTGAAGAGTTAGTCCTAATAACGTGTATAGAGGATACCGACCTTACGTCACTCCGAAAGGTTTAGAATGTGATTCCATGAGTCGAGCATGCATTATATATATGTATCTATTTTACTCTACCGAGCCACGCTATAGTTGGCCGGGTACGGCACCTATTGTGCAACCACTGATCAGTTGGGTTTTACCGAGCTCCACGTGGCCGGGTACGATTTTACCGAGCCTATTATGGCCGGGTACGATATGATGATGATGATGCCCACAGAGGCGAATGCTTTAAAGGTTTATGTATTTATACATATGTATCATGCATTTCATGTAAGTAGCCCTCAGAGGTACTAAGATGTTACAGGTTGTATATTCTCTATCCTTGCTTACATTACTGATCGTATTTATGGTTCCTTGCCTTACATACTCAGTACTTTATTCGTACTGACGTCCTTTTATTTGTGGACGCTGCATGTCGTGCTGCAGGTCCTGATAGACAGGCAGGTGCAGCTCCCCCACCACAGTAGACTGTCCAGTTCAGCGGTGATTGGCGAGATCCCTTCTCCGGACTTGCCTTGGTCTTGGTATGCAATTTTTGTTGTAGACATTATGGGTATGTCGGGGCCCTGTTTCGGCTATGTTACAACACTTATGTTCTTTTAGAGGCTCATAGACAGGTGTCAGCTCATGTATAGTTTGGTATGCCTTGTCGGCTAGTTTTTGTTGTATAGTCTTTCATAGTAGCGTGGTAGCTCATACCTTATACGTAGTTTCTTGATTGTCTGGTCATTCCCTGCTATGTATGTTCATGTCTGCATATTTTATTGCTGGTTGTCCATGATCTAGGTCTACCATTTATATTGATCTCGTCAGCCTTAAAAGATAATAATGAAGGTTAGATGAAATGTACGTTGGTGCTCGGCAAGTGTGGTCGGGTGCTATTCATGGCCCTTCAGTTTGGGTCGTGACACTAGGTCTTCTATCTTAGGAGAAAAATTCATCAGTCTAAGATGTCGATCCTAGGAGAAAATTCATCAGACTAGGTCCCTTTTTTGTTATCTTAGGAGAAAGATTCATCAGACTAAAATTTTCTATCCTAGGAGAAAATTCATCAGACTAGGTCTCTTACTTTAGGAGAAAGATTCATCAAACTAAGATTTTAATCCTAGGAGGAAGTTCATCAGACTAGGTTTTTTTGTTATCTTAGGAGAAAGATTCATCAGACTAAGATTTTGATCATTCATCAGACTAAGATTTTGATCCTAGGAGAAAATTCATTAGGCTAGGTCCCTTATCTTAGGAGAAAATTCATCAGACTAAGATTTTGATTGGGAGGAAAATCCATCAGACTAGGACTTTTTATCCTAGGAGGAAAAATGTAAAGAGCAATGGCAACATTTTATGCATACTAGCAAGACAGGTAAGGGCAAAGATTTGAGAAACTTTCCTTTGTTGATTTTTCTCTTCTTTTTTCTTTCTTTCTTTTCTTTTCTTCTCTTTTTCTTGTTTTTGAACCAACTTGCTTGCACTATTTTGTTCCTGTTTCAAACAAAGAAAACTTGTGAGTTTAAATGTGGTGGTTAGTTTGTGGCCTTGACCTTGAGGGCGACTGCTTCTACACTTGCCAAGATAACTTTGATTTCAACCTGGACGACCTTGACCGTTTCGACTACTTTTTCAACCCTTATCACAAAAAACACCTCCGCTCCATTAGATCTCAATATCCTCTATCTGTTGCATTTTGCTCATGAATTGACATTTACCGAACCTTTGAATTTCACATGAATCCCAAAGTAAGTTGATTGTTACCGACTCAGTGCGCATATCACTTTTCCCTGACTTATGGCACTTTGATGTGCTAGCCAAATTCGTATTGTTTTGACCAGACAGACTCAAGAAGGGACTCAAACAAAATAAGAGGAACAAAATAAGGGACAAGTGAAAGAGGTGATACCTAACAAGAAAATTACAAAGTAGAAACCTATCAGATATGGATACCAACTCTAATGACAATGACATATACCTTTGGATTAAGTGGCCTAATCTCTCAAGCAATCTGATCCACAATCCTCAGTCGACTTGTAGTCCTCTAAAGGGTTTTCACCATCAAGCCTCTCTCATTTTGCTCTTTTCTCAACTCACCGCTGCCTTACGGTGCCCATGAGGATTTTCACCGATAATACTCTCTCATTTTATCATTTTCTCTCTTTGTGCTGAGAACAAGGTATTACTCATGATACAAGACTTCCACCACACACTTGATTTGACATCCTCAAAGATTGGTCAGAAGGTTTTTCTTTGGACTGTAATGTAGGCTTTTGGACAGGGTTAGAAAGAAAGGGTGACATGAAGACTCAAAATAATTTAAAATGAAAGGGTTCAAAATTACAACTTTTGGAATCAGGTCTTTTCGCAAAATTAAAACTTCTTCCCCAGTTTCTTGGAGATTGGGGAATTATTTTTTTTGCTTTTTGCCTTTTTTTGCTTTGATGAGATTTCTAAGAAAAAATGCCTCACTTTTGACTTCGGGAGATTATGAAATATTTTATTTGGTGTGATAAAACCGTAAGGCTGCCTACATATATTGACGTGTCAAGAATCAGGTCGAACGTAGTTCAAAGGACAAAGTTTTTTTTCTTTTCCTTATCTCTTTTGTTTTTCCTTTTTCCTTTTATTTTTTTTGTTTTCTATTTCTCTTTTCCTTTTTTTCTTCTCTTTCTCTTTTTCTTTTCCTTTTCTAGTTCCTGACTCTATTTCTGATTCCAAAAGAGGGGCATGAAACAAAAATTAGGCTCAAAATGGGTAGCAAAGGATAAAAGTGTTTGGGTAGCAGAATAAAATGCGATTGTCATACCAAACTTTAAAAATCCAAGTACAAACATGCAGTTGAAGATAATCAAAGAAATCATATATAGTATCTATTAATGGAATCAACACAAACAAAAGTGCCAATGGGCAATACCTTTATCTCAATGAATGACCCTTGCCAGTTCAGAGCAGACTTGACTCAACCTTATTTCGATGTAGAAGAATGCATTTTAGCACTGACTGATTTACCTCAAAATTGCTTGAGAGATATTTCCTTGTTGTATGCTCTTATCAACCTCTCGATTTCCCAGACTAACTGCCTCAGTTTCACTCAATTCAAGCTTTAGGTTATCTCAGAATGCGTGAATCTTTACTTGTTTCCTCAAATGCCTCATTTTATCATGTTCAAAACTGTGTCATTGCTTCATGATTAAATTAACTTTCAAGACCAGGCTAAGAATTGCGCATGCATGTCATGTCACTAGAATCAGGATGAAAAGAACTATAAAAGGAAAAGTAACCTAAACAAAAACGGACTGGAACTAATAGAAAACATGAGATTGCATTAGATGGATGGTGGAGAGGGTTTGAACAAAACAAGCAAAATAGACATTAGTTACAACTTTGGAACGATCCTAAATAATACTAGACGAGTTACTACAACTAAACGAACTAGACAAAATAAGAAGAAGAAGGGTTTGAGCCACAAGACAATGTCCGGAATACAACCCTGAAATAACCCGGACAACAGAAATGACAACAAAATAAACCACCAAAACTCCTCCCTTGCTAGCCAAGAAAGGAGAGTCTTTCCAAGCTCGACATCTTAGCTACTGGGTTGCACATCAAAATTACTAGGACCTTCACCAATTTCAATATCATTAACTTCAGTCAGCAAGTTTCCAAGAGGATTCTCATACTCCCTGTCATGGTGCATCCTCCCCACGAAGTGTGTATCATCATGTGCAGATAAAGGATTCTGTGCGATGTTCTGGGTATCATTGTCCTGGACCACAATTATCCCTTCTTCAATCATTCTTTCTATCTCTCTTTTCAAATCTCGACAACTTTTGACATTGTGCCCCTGGGCATTGGAATGGTATTCACACCTTTTAGAAGGATCAAAGCTTCTTGCACGCGGGTCCACATGATACGGAGGATTAGGTGCAATCAGGTCATAATGCCTTAATTTCTCAAACAAGCTTGCATATGAGTCTTCTATCGGTGTAAATTTATCTTTCAACATTTGTTTACCACTATACCCCTGGCTTGGATGTGGGTTATGGGGCACCTAAAAAATTTCGTAGAGGCTAGTGGAGATTTTGCGGTGCTGGAGTTCGACTTCTGGGGTGACCCAGTGGCTGGACAGAGGACAAGATGTTGTTAGGATGATAGTACCGAGGTGGATTATGTGGCGCTCGAGGATAGGTTTGTGTTTGGGGTCGGGGTCGAGGCTGAGTATATTGGCGAGGCGGACCCTTTGGGCCATGTCGTGATCTTGAGACAACCATGGAAACATCATCATGTTCCTTCTGACCCGGCAAGCTTCCCGCGTCGTTCTGAATTGCCTGTGTTGTGGCTTTTAAGGCAGAATAGTTCATGATCTTGCTTGACTTCAGCCCCTCTTCCACCATTTCTCCCATCTTTACCACATCATTGAAAGGCTTACCAACGGCTGAGATCAAATGGCCGAGGATAGGCGATGCGGGACAATGTCTATATTGTACTGAAAATGCCGAGCAAAGGCCTGAGCCAAATCGTCCCATGTGTACCACCTGCTGGCGTCCTGACGGGTGTACCATTCTAGAGCTGCCCCACTCAGACCTTGGCTGAAGCTCGCGTCCTCACCATCTGTGAGAGAATGGAATAACAGAAGTTTAGTTCTCGGATCAACAAGTCGTACGACCAGAATTTCAAGAATATGAAGTTTTTCCTAAAGGTTCTGCAGCCTCTCGAGGATAAATACAGACGTCTCCGTACCGATCCACGAGACTCTACTAAACCGGCTCATGACTTACGAGACCTATGTAACCTAGGCTCTGATACTAGCTTGTCACGACCCCAACCCCGGTCGTGATGGCGCCCAACACACTGCTAGGCAAGCCTGACCAATTAACAACCTCAACCCATTTCATATATAGTTCATTATTAGCTAATACAATCAAATTACCAAAACACCATATTAAAAGTCTGAAATCAGAGTTAAATAGGCAGAATTTCAAATGATAATACTACTATTGCATAGCCCATATAGATCCGGTGTCACAAGTCTGAGCCTCTAATACCAGTTTATCACCCTAATACATATCAATCTAGGGAATATAGATAAAACAAAAGGATAGAAAGGAGAGATCAGGGCTGCGGACGCCATGTAGCTACTTCGATGCTCCCAGATATGCGCTACTCAACTGAAAATCCTCAATCAGCCTCAGATGCACCTGGATCTGCACGCAAGGTGTAGGGAGTAATGTGAGTACTCCGACCTAGTGAGTAATAAGCATAAATAATGACTGAGAATAAAAATTTACGGAGAAACACAGAGTAATCTATAATGCGGCATTTTAAACAAGTAATATGAAAGCAATAAACCAATGAAAACGAAATATGGAAATGCTACAACAAATAAGCAGTTACGTGACAGACATATAAAGAAAATCAACACATAGAACAGTACCCTATAGTACCCGCTGCGGCGTGCAGCCCGATCCATACATTTATCATCGACGACGTTCACTGGGGGTGCGCAGACTCCGGGAGGGACCTCTTACGGCCCAAAAGCAATATCAAGCCATCTCGTGGCATCAAATCTAGGCCCTCGGCCTCATATCAATATCAGTATAACACTGCTGCGGCGCGCAGCCCGATCCTATAGTATCCTCACATCTGGCCCTTGGCCGTACTCAGTCCAGAAATCATATAAGCCCATCGGGCATTAGTAAAACAGTAGTTCTCAGCCCAAAACATCATTTAATATATCATTTTAGTTTCAACACCGAGTAAAAAGTAGTTGAGTTGTAAAACATTGATAAACGGTACGACTGAGTTCAAGTAGTAAGTCAAAACAGTGAGGAAACAGTGATAAAACTCCCCGGATGGTTCAAATAATTGGCACGAAGCCCAAATATGGCAGTCAGTTCAAACATCAAGCGCGTGTCTCACCTCAAATACGCGGTAAAAGCATCACTCGGGACAAACCAAGTCATAATCCCCAGTAGTGAACGACCCCACGCTCATCATCAAGCGCGTGTCTCACCTCAATATAGCACTATGATGTGCAAATCCGGGGTTTCAAACCCTCAGGACATCATTTACATTCATTACTCAACTCGAACCAGCTAATTCTCTAGCTCGCGACACTTTTGCTCCTCGAATTGGCCTCTACGCACGTCGAATCTATCCAAAATCAGAACGAATACGTCACAATATGCTAAGGGAACAAAGGCCAAGCGAAAATATTCAAAAAATATCAAAAATCCCGAAATTAGCAAAACCCGAGCCCCGGGCCCATGTCTAGGAATCAGGTAAAATTTACATTTTCAGAATCCCCATACCCTCACGAGTCTAACCATACCAATATTACCCAATTCCGATACCATTTTGTCCTTCAAATCATCATTTTATATTTTTGAAAGGTTTCACAATTTTCTTCCCAAATTCCATCCCAAATCGTGAATTAAATAATGAATTCAATGATAGATTCATGTACTCTAGCCAAATCTGAGTTAGAATCACTTACCCTGATAAATTTCTTGAAAAACCTTCGAAAAATCGCTAAAATCCGAGCTCTCTAAGTCAAAATATTAAATAAAACCCAAAACCTCATATTTATAGAGTAACCCTCAGATTTCAGCCTCCGCGGTCCGCACAGAACCACCGCGGTTCGCGCAAAAGCACCGCGGTCCGCACAAAACCACCGCGGCCGCACTTCATTTTGTTCGGTTCGCATAGCACATACTGCGGCCGCACTCCTTTTTGTGCGGACCGCGCGGGTGGGTTCCGAGGCCTGCAACCCTTATGGATCTGCTACAACAATGATTTTCGGCTTAAAACATCCCAGAACCTACCCGAAACTCCAGGAACTTCAAACCAATTGTACCAACACATCCCATGACATCGCTCAAACTTGTTCAAAACTTCGAAATGCTCACAACAGTATCAATCACCAATTTAACATAGGATTCAAGCCTAAGAACTTCAAGCACTCTTAAATTATGCTTTCGATCAAAAAGTCCATCAAATCTCGTCCGAATGACCTAAAATTTGGAACACACATACCAAATGACACAACGAAGCTACTGTCACTCTCGGAATTCCATTTCTACCCCTATATAAAAATCTCGCCTATCAACCGGAACCGCCAAAATATCAACTTCGCCAATTTAAGCCTAAATCTTCTCTACAACTCCAAAACTCATTCCGATCGCGCTCCTTAGTCACAAATCACTTACCGAAGCTAACCGAACCATCAGAACTCACTTTCGAGTCTTCTAACACATAATTCAACATCCGGTTGACTTTTTCAACTTAAGCCTTCTTAAAAGAGACAAAGTGTCTCATTTCTTACCAAATCCTCTCCGAACTCGAACTAATCAACCCGATCACATAAAACACGGATAACGAAGCGTAAAAATGCTAAAATAGGGGAAAACAGAGCAGTAACTCATGAGACGACTGATCGGGTCATCACAAATAACGATATTAGGCCTAAACTAAATATCTAAAGGCTAAAATATGTAAAATCTTAGGGAAGGTCAAAAATCACATATCTACATAATTTCTATTAAAATCTGGTTATCTCACATAATTATGCAACTTTTCGATAATGCCAAAAGGGACAATTAGGTTGTGCTTTTACTTTGGACTGTGATATTTATAACCTAATGAACCTAGTCCTTAATGATTAGTGACTTTAAAAAGGTAAAATGTTCTAACTTCGTATTGATGTTGAGTTGAGTTGAAACAGGGACTAAGCTTATGAAAAGCACAGAGTTTGTCATCATCAAAAAGGGAGAATTTATTGGCCCAAGTGAAGTTGGTTTTGAAAATTGACAAAGGAACTCAAGCATGAACCAGGTCCCTCCACAGTGTACACAGACACTGGTAATTCAAGAATAAGGAATACACGTGAGAGAGATAAGCTTAACTTGTTTTATCTTATACCTCCATATCGAAAATGTTGCAGAATTGATAAGGAGAGGGGATCCTTACTCAAAAAGAACACTATCCAAGATAAGGAAGGAGTTAACAAAAACTCTTCCACCAAGGAAGAGTATAGCATTGAGACTCTAGTTATTTTCTATTCTACTAACTCTATAAATTATAGGATATTCTCATTTTACAGGGATGCACAAACGATGATGTTAAACGTGAGTTGAGAGCAAAATAGCAAGGCATTTTGCAAGCAATTCTTGTATGATTCAAGTGTGCAAACCTGAAGCTACATGAACCAGATAGAAGAACCAGTTTCAAGTGTCTGTCTTTTATTCTAGCTCAATTGTAGCAGATGTTTTCAATTTGTACCTTTCAGCTTTATTTAGAAGCAATTGTATTGAGTACTCTGAGTATTCAAGTTATAGTTAACTTGAAGTTGTTGCAACAGTTAGAGGCTGGTTGCTACAACGGGATTAGAGGTAATCCTTAGGTTTACAAAGAGTTTTTGTAAATGTTGTTTTGGCTCAGTAATTTATTGAAGTGTTGGAAAAAGTCCTACTGAGTAGTAGGTCGTAGTTTTTTCATCTTTTGAGCCGGGTATTTTCCACATAAAAATACTTGTGTTCTTTACTTTCCGCATTTATTATTTTTGCAATAGTAGGTTAAGGAATACATAGAAGAACCAGGTTATCTCAGAATGCGTGAATCTTTACTTGTTTCCTCAAATGCCTCATTTTATCATGTTCAAATGTGTGTCATTGCTTCATGATTAAATTAACTTTCAAGACCAGGCTAAGAATTGCGCATGCATATCATGTCACTAGAATCAGGATGAAAAGAACTATAAAAGGAAAAGTAACCTAAACAAAAATTGACTGGAACTAATAGAAAACATGAGATTGCATTAGATGGATGGTGGAGAGGGTTTGAACAAAACAAGCAAAATAGACATTAGTTACAACTTTGGAACAATCCTAAATAATACTAGACGAGTTACTACAACTAAACGAACTAGACAAAATAAGAAGAAGAAGGGTTTGAGCCACAAGACAATGTCCGGAATACAACCCTGAAATAACCCGGACAACAGCAATGACAACAAAATAAACCACCAAAACTCCTCCCTTGCTAGCCAAGAAAGGAGAGTCTTTCCAAGCTCGACATCTTAGCTACTGGGTTGCACATCAAAATTACTAGGACCTTCACCAATTTCAATATCATTAACTTCAGTCAGCAAGTTTCCAAGAGGATTCTCATACTCCCTGTCATGGTGCATCCTCCCCACGAAGTGTGTATCATCATGTGCAGATAAAGGATTCTATGCGATGTTCTGGGTATCATTGTCCTGGACCACAATTATCCCTTCTTCAATCATTCTTTCTATCTCTCTTTTCAAATCTCGACAACTTTTGACATTGTGCCCCTGGGCATTGGAATGGTATTCACACCTTTTAGAAGGATCAAAGCTTCTTGCACGCGGGTCCACATGATACGGAGGATTAGGTGCAATCAGGTCATAATGCCTTAATTTCTCAAACAAGCTTGCATATGAGTCTTCTATCGGTGTAAATTTATCTTTCAACATTTGTTTACCACTATACCCCTGGCTTGGATGTGGGTTATGGGGCACCTAAAAAATTTCGTAGAGGCTAGTGGAGATTTTGCGGTGCTGGAGCTCGCCTTCTGGGGTGACCCAGTGGCTGGACAGAGGACAAGATGTTGTTAGGATGATAGTACCGAGGTGGATTATGTGGCGCTCGAGGATAGGTTTGGGTTTGGGGTCGGGGTCGAGGCTGAGTATATTGGCGAGGCGGACCCTTTGGGCCATGTCGTGATCTTGAGACAACCATGGAAACATCATCATGTTCCTTCTGACCCGGCAAGCTTCCCGCGTCGTTCTGAATTGCCTGTGTTGTGGCTTTTAAGGCAGAATAGTTCATGATCTTGCTTGACTTCAGCCCCTCTTCCACCATTTCTCCCATTTTTACCACATCATTGAAAGGCTTACCAACGGCTGAGATCAAATGGCCGAGGATAGGCGATGCGGGACAATGTCTATATTGTACTGAAAATGCCGAGCAAAGGCCTGAGCCAAATCGTCCCATGTGTACCACCTGCTGGCGTCCTGGCGGGTGTACCATTCTAGAGCTGCCCCACTCAGACCTTGGCTGAAGTATGCCATCAGTAATTCGTCTTTTCCCCCGGCGCCTCTCATTTTACTACAGAAACCTTTCAGATGAGCTACATGATCCCCATGTCCATCATACAAGTCAAACTTGGGCATCTTGAACCCGTCAAGTAGTTGAACATCAGGGAACAAACACAAATCCTTATAAGCCACACGCACCTGGCTTCTTAGCCCTTGCATATTTCTCAATGATTGCTCCAGACTCTTTACCTTCCTAAATATCTCCTCTTACTCCACGTTCTTGGGTGGTTTCCCATTTTCAACATGAGGCTCAAAGTGGGGAGTGTAAGAGTATGGATCTGGGACCTTGAAGGTGGGTTCCGGGGCATAGTATTGGGTATCTGGAGCTGGGAATGCGGTTATTTTGGCCGGTGAAGCATGGAAAGTTTGGGAGGAAGTGCCAGGGTAATTGTGGCAAGGGGTAAATCATGGTGCATGTTGAGGAGAAAGGTCAACGATAATGGGAACCTGGGCTTGTGATAGTGGTGGGATAGTTGTAAGGTTTTCAGTGTAGTTAGTGGGGAATGAAGGTGGAGGATGCCCCCTGATCCAAGACTGATACATTTCTACCATCTGTTGTTTCAACCTTTGGACCTGCTCTTTCAATTCAGACTCCGACTCCACAAACTCCCTCGACGGGTCAACAACTCCAGTATCTGTTTCCTTGCTAGCCATGGCTACTTGCTCTTTGACCTTGTGTTGTATGGACGAATCATCAAAGTGCCACAAACTAACCACCCTATGTTATGATAACAATAAAAGTAACAAAGGGGAGCAAAACAAAGCCACCAGGTTAGCATTAGAGCATTTATCAGATAGAAATATTACATTGCGCGCAATGCCCTAGTAACAATTGACGGTTCTAGAATGGCTTCGAGGGTACGAGGTGATTTGGCATCATCCTAATTTCACTCATTTCAATCTTCTCTTTTCTTTCTTTTCTAGCACTTCTTGGCTTGCTCATTTTTCTTTCTGATAAACACTCTTTTCTTTCCTCTCACTTCCCACATCTACAATTTCATCTTTTTTTTTTCTTTTTCTTTTTTCTTTTTCTTTTTTAATAATTCGATCGAACCCTATGTAGGTTGCCTACGTATCAAGTCACTCATGAATCAGATCAAGCGTAGTTCCAAAAAAGTAATGGACAAAATAAACTAAGAAATAAAAATCTTTTTGGGATTTTTCATTTATACTATTTTTTGGGGGTTTTCAAATACAAAACAGGGAGTACTATAACAAAAGACTCGACAATCTTTACTAGACTAACAGACTCGATACTACTGTACAAGACTAAAAATTAAAGGACAACATAAAATAGACTAAAAAATAAAAAAAATTCCTCAAGCAGCTCGTTCATACAATGGTTTGACTAGAATGGTCCTGGGGTATTTGTCATGCTCAAACTCTAGCAAATTGCTCCATACCTGAATGGGAAAAATAAGATCAAATAGAGTTAGTGAATCAAAAGACACATGTGACGCCACGACACCTTCTATTAGACACATGCAAGACGCGATTGGGCTATTTGTAAAATGACCTACGTAGCCAAAATATGGCTATTAGCGCAAACTCAACAAAGATGACCTCAAAGACATGGAAAAATACTTCACTAAGGCTTATATGGATTCAAACTCCCAATAATCATGGCCCAAAATTAATTTACAGAAATGATCCATTTTGCAAAAACGACCGATATGGCCAAAAGTGGCTAAAGATGCAAACTCAATAAGGACGGACCTTAAAGTAATATGATACCTAGTTGTGGACTTAAGATCAACCACTTTTGCGAAAATGACCCCATTTTGCAATAATGGCCGATATGGCCAATAGTGGCTAGACATGCAAATTTTGGCTAAGATCCTGCAAAGCCAAGAACCTAAGACTCACTAGGAAGACCGGACCCTATGTGGGTTGCCTACGTATCCCACCCCAAGAGACGAGAATCAGATATGCGTAGTTGAGGCAGATTGGACATGGGAGAAAGCTTAAAAAATGACACTAATTTGGAAAAAATATTTTTTTGTCTTTTTGAAAAATGATGGAAGATGTAAAATCTTTTTGGATTTTATTTTTCTTTTTTTTTTTAATTTTTTGAAAATGATGGGAAAGTGTAAAATCTTTTTGGATTTTTTCTTTCTTTCTTTTTTTGATTTTTTGGAAAATGATGGGAAAGTGTAAAATCTTTATTTTTTTTTTGGATTTTTTTCATTTTCATTTTTTTTGGTCTTTTTTTTTTGAAAATATTGTGAAAGAAAAATATAACTAGGCCCTACTTGCTACATTTTCACCCTTCTTTCCCAAACATCAGTCCACCAAATGACCTTTTTACCCTCAAAGATGCAACATGTATCACATATAGATGATTGAATTTTTTTTTGGCCATGTACCCATTTTTGACAAAATTTGGATAGGTTTTCTACAAAGGGACACGGTGCCTGGGACCGAGCCCTACTAGGTTTAAATGATATGATGCAAATAAGCATGACCTAAAGGCTGACCTACGCTTGGGGTTCACTAGACAAGGCAATTCGGGGTGGCACGTGGTCGATGGCGGCTGCTCTAGCTGTCCGCCCACTCCACGCTCCCACGCCACCCCCTAAAGACACGGGTGACTCACAAAAAGGCCGTGTACGCTCTAATGTACTCCGGAAGACTTGTTGTAGAAAGAAGACTCGGGGTTATGTAAATGATGACAATTTATAAAGCAGTAACACATACAGGAAAAACTGTAAACAAATAAGCAACTAGCAAATAATAAAACGACATAAAAATAAAAATCAAATAAAGCAAACAAAACACATAAAAACCTCAACCGAACATGCTAAAAAGCCAACAAGATCAAGTACTAGCTCGAACCTGCAACTCCCCAGCAGAGTCGCTAGAGATATCACACCCCTTTTTTACACACTCACTAACCCTCTTATAAATAATAAAAAGATTAGTAAAGCACAAACAAGGGTTTTAATTAAAAAGTGACAAAAATTGTGTTCAAAAAGAAAAAAACTCAGAGTCGCCACCTGACATTGGTTTCGGTGTGCCAGGTCACCGTTTTTCTTAAAAAATAATTTTCCATTTAAAATACTTTGGACTCCAAACTAAGTCTGCACCAGAGATTCAGGTAAGGGGGTTCATTTGACTCGGGGAGAAAGTGTTAGGTACTCCACAAGTCCCGTGAAAATCACGGTTGCGTACTCGATCTAGTTGGCTTTTAGAATATTCAAATTGAGGTAAAAAAACACATAAGAGGCAAATAAACACAAAAAGAGGTTTGAGGTCGTCCCCATCTAATAAAAGAAAAACGTAAAGCAAAATCCTAGATACTAAATATTTACAAAGTTCTTCGGGGTATTCCCTCGAATAAACTATATACAAATCCTTCGGGGCATTCCCCGGATAAATAAACTAAGGGACGACCTCTTACCTCAAATGAAAGGAAGAAAGCATAAAGTTTTCCTACCCGAATGTGGTCGGCCTAAAACATGCTACTAGCGTTTAAGAAAATAAGGAAAGCAAAATAATTAAACATTTCCGGTCCAATTCCCTTGTTTGGATTATATCCCCCATGACCCATTTCAAGCAACTTATCCAAACTAAATAAAGACGTTAACACATCTAACAAATAACTATCCAAAGGCACCTGATATCAATAAACTTATAAACAAAAGCCATTACGATAAAATAGGAAAAGCCATGACGTCCCCTGTACTCCCCCCTTCTCTATCTGCTACAAAGTTCTAACATTTTAAAAATGAGAAACTAGTAATGCAAACATGGCTGAACAATATTAGAACATGCATCCAAAATACTTGATTGATTAAAACATAGAAGGAAACAGTAAAGCATATATAGTGAAGTGATCTCTCTTGATTAACAATCTAAGTGACTAAAGAAAACTCCCTTGAAATTCATCACATGTTTAAAAAAATTAGATAGCCACACAAAGATAAGAAAATAAATATCTAAGAGAGGAAACGAGAGACGGACCTTGAAGAAAAAGAGCAGAGTTCCAAAATAATATTGCGATAGAACCGCGAATCTGCCCGGAAACATCGGATTACAACCTTCGACGACCTCGAAACTTGCCAGAAAACTCGAATCTCTTGAACCCAAATCGAAATTCTATCCGAATTGACCGCTGCGTCCTAGCATAACTGTAATTCGAGAGCTCGAAGCTTACGATGTTTCAGCAATTTGGAGACCCTATCTCAGCAATAAATGCTGAACTGGAATTGTACTTCTCAGTGTTATCACCACCCATGGTTCAGACTTAAAAGTGTAGGCCAAAGAAATGAGAAGATGGATTTAGGAATGAGGGAAGTCAATTAGGAAATGAGAAGGAATTTGTTTAAATACTCATGATATCATCAATTGATTGGTTAGCAGTTTCTTGGAGTCGAACAATTGTGTGTGTGTCTGTGTCTTTTGAAGAGAAATCAGTGGTTGTGAGTTCTTTGGCGTGGAGAAAATCGCGTAGTCTGCTTCTTTACAGCTTCCATCGTCTTCCTAAGTAAGCGAAGATCCCTTATGTAATGGTGTAGCATGTCTACCATCAGTCCAAGGAATAGACAAATTCCTCGTTAAATCTAAAATTTGATTGTATCGCAGTCTTGAATGACGAATTGTGGAAGAAAACTCGAATCGGCACCGGAAATCTATCACCAACGACGAACTCAAATCAACCTCGACTTAAATCTGCTCTCATACTCAAAGACCGCAAATCAAAACAAAACAAATGCAGCAACTAAATGTTCTCGTCGGATATGACCAGCTCGCCGGCGAGACAGAACCTGACGAGTGAGAGATGAGGAAACGAAGAGGAGGCGATTTTCTGAAGTCTTCTAACGTGCTAGTTTTCTTAGAATAGGAGTCGATGAATCGTTTGGGCGCGAGGTGAAGAAACAACTGAATACTCGACTGGTAGTTGTTGTTGTAGGCAAACTCTACAAGCGGCAAAAACTCATCCCATGAACCTCCAAAATCAATAACACAAGCACGCAACATGTCCTCCAATATCTGAATAGTACGCTCGGACTGTCCGTCCGTCTGAGGATGAAATGTTGTGCTCAACTCCACCTGAGTACCCAATTCTCTCTGTACGACTCTCCAAAACTACGAAGTAAACTGAGTACCCCGATCTGAAATAATAGAAACTGGAACACCATGCAGCCGAATAATCTCCCTGATATATATCTCTGCTAACCGCTCTAAAGAATAAGTAGTACACACAGGAATGAAGTGTGCGGACTTGGTCAGCCGATCTACAATCACCCAAATAGCATCGAACTTCTTCAAAGTCCGTGGAAGTCCAACAACAAAGTCCATAGTGATACTCTCCCACTTCCGGAATGACCATCTGCTGAAGCAAGCCACCCGGTCTCTAATGCTCATATTTTACCTGCTGACAGTTGAGACACCGAGCTACAAATCCCACAATATCTTTCTTCATTCTTCTCCACCAATAGTGTTGTCTCAAATCCTGGTACATCTTCGCGACACCCGGATGGATAGAATACCGCGAGCTATGGGCCTCCTCCAGAATCAACTCTCTAAGCCCATCCATATTGGGCACACAAATCCGGCCCTGCATCCTCAACACACCATTGTCACCAATGGTCACATCTCTGGGATCATCATGTTGAACCCTATCCTTAAGGACAAGCAAATATGGATCATCATACTGGCGCTCTCTGATGCGATCATATAAGGAAGACCGAGAAACCACACATGCCAATACTCGACTGGACTCCGAAATATCCAACCTCACAAACCGATTGGCCAAGGCCTGAAAATCAACTACAAGAGGTCTCTCCCCAACTGGAATATATGCCAAACTCCCCATACTCACTGCCTTTCGGCTCAACATATCGACCACTACATTGGCCTTTCCCGGATGATACTATATGGTGATATCATAATCCTTAAGCAACTCCAACCATCTCCGCTGCCTCAAATTAAGATCCTTTTGCTTGAACAAATGCTGAAGACTGCGATGATCGGTGAATATCTCACAAGATACACCATACAAATAATGCCTCCAAATCTTCAATGCATGAACTATGGCAGCCAACTCCAAATCATAAACATGGTAGTTCTTCTCATGGGGCTTCAACTGACGAGAAGCATAAGCAATAACTCTACCCTCCTACATCAATACACAACCAATCCCAACTCTCAAAGCATCACAATACACGGTATATGAACCTGAAGCTAATGACAAGACCAACACTGGAGTTGTGGTCAAAGATGTCTTGAGCTTCTGAAAGCTCTCTTCACACTCGTCCGACGATACAAATAAAACACCCTTCTGAGTCAACTTGTTCAAGGGCGATGCGATAGATGAGAATCCCTGAACAAACCGGCGATAATAGCCTGCCAAACCAAGAAAGCTACAAATCTCTGTGGCTGAGGACGGTCTAGGCCAACTCTGAACCGCCTCTATCTTCTTTGGATCAACCTGAATACCCTCGCTGGACACCACGTGCCCCAAGAAAGCCACTGAACCGAGCCAAAACTCACACTTGGAGAATTTTGCATAAAGTTTCTCCTCCCTCAATCTCTGCAATACAACTCTCAAATGCTCCGCGTGCTCCTCCTAACTACGTGAGTACACTAGAATGTCATCAATGAATACTATAACAAACCAATCAAGATAAGGCCGAAACACGTTGTTCATCAAATGCATGAACGCGGTTGGGGCATTGGTCAGCCCGAAAGACATAACAAGGAACTCATAATGACCATATCTAGTCCTGAAAGCAATCTTAAGAATATCTGAATCCCTGATCTTCAACTGCTGATAACCCGAACGGAGAACAATTTAGAAGAACACCCTCGCTCCCTGAAGCTGGTCAAATAAATCATCAATGTGAGGCAAAAGATACTTGTTCTTAATTGTTACCTTGTTCAATTGCCTATAATCTATGCACATTCTCATTGTGTCATCCTTCTTCTTCACAAACAGAACGGGCACATCCCAAGGTGACACACTAGGCCGAATGAACCCCTTATATAGGAGTTCCTGAAGCTGTTTTTTCAATTCTTTCAACTCTACCGGTGCCATACGATACGGCGGAATAGAAATAGGTTTAGTCCCCGGCACCAAGTCAATACCAAAATCAATATCCCTGTCTGGTGGCATGCCCGGTAGGTCTGCAGGAAACACATCGAGAAAATCCGTCAACACTGGAACAAAATAAATGCTAGGAGTCTCAGCTCCCACATCCCTCACAAACGCTAAATATGAAAGGCAACCCTTCCCAACCATACGCTGGGCCTTCAAGAAAGATATCACCCTACTAGGAACATAATTAGTCACACCACGCCACTCGATCCGTGGTACACCCGGCATATCCAAAGTGATTTTCTTAGCATGACAGTCTAGAATAGCATGACACGGAGATAACCAATCCATGCCTAAAATAACATTAAAGTCCATCATGCTCAATAGCAATAGATCAACTCAGGTCTCCAGACCCTCAATAGTCTCAACACATGACTGGTACACATGGTCCACAATAATAGTATCGCCCACCAGGGTAGACACATGAATAGGTAAAGCAAGAAATTCACGGGGCGTACCCAAATAACAAGCAAAATATGATGACACATAAGAAAAGGTGGAACCGGGATCAAATAATACAGAGGCATCTTTGTGGCAGACTGAAACAATACCTGTAATGACAGCATCTGAAGCAATGACATCTGGCCTGCCGGGAAGTGCATAGAAACGAGTCTGGCCACCGCCTGATCGACCTCCCCCTCTGGGGCGACCCCTGGCTGCCTGACCCTTACCCCTAGCTGGCTGGGCAGGTGGTGAAGTAACTAGAGCAGAAGTTGAGGGCTGAACCTTCTGCTGAAACTAACCATCACGAAGTCCAGGGCAATGCGTCCTCATATGTCCTAACTCTCTGCACTCATAACAACTACCCGGTGCTGAAGATGGGGATTGAAGGGAACCCCTCGCACCGGAGTGACTAGCAGATGCACTCGGCGTAGAAGAACCCTGAGCTGATGGGGCATGAGATGAACTCTGAGCTGAGAGGGCGCTGAATAAAGGCTGGCCCTGCTGGGACCTCTGGTGACCACGACTTGAAGATGCCCCACGATACTCTGGACAACCCGACTGAGCAGGACTGAAAGAACGACCTCTACCATGCTGAGACTGGCCCATCGACGAAGCTCCATTGTAACTGCCCGATCCTCGAGGCTTCTTGGCCTCCCTCTCCTCTCACTCTCTACGGCGAACCATCTCAATCTCATGAGCGATATCAACCACCTCCTTGAATGTAGCACCCAATACTCTCTCTCTAGTCACCAGAATACGGAGATGGTAGTTAAAGCCATCCACAAATCTCCTGATCCTCTCACGATCTGTCGGAATCATCCAAATGGCATGACGAGCCAACTTAGAAAATCTCATCTCATGAAGGGTCACGGTCATACCCCCCTGCGTCAACCACTCAAACTGCCTACGTAGCTCCTCTCTGCGGTACTACGGTACATACTTCTCCAAGAAGAGAGCGAAGAACTGCTGCCAAGAAAGGGGTTCTGCACCGACAGGCCTATGCCTCTCAAAATCTTCCCACCAAGTAAAGGCAGCCCCGGTAAACTGAAAGGTGGTAAATGCTACACTACTAGACTCAAGGATCCCTGCTGTACGGAGCATCCGCTGACACTTGTCAAGAAAACCTTGGGCATCCTCGCCCTCAGCACCACTGAATGACGGAGGTTGCAGTCTACCAAACCTCTCAAGATGACGTTGCTCATCATCTGGCATAACTGGTACCAGGAACTCCTGAACTGGTGCAACCGACTGAGCTAGAGGTGTCTCTGGCATCTGTAGTCCATGCATTACCTGCTCAGGTGTGCGAGCAGCGGGGGTCTGATTGCCTCCCCCGACTTGTGAAGTAGTTGTTGCTGCTGGGGTGGCTAAAACTGCCTGAGCCAAGCTAGTGCAAACTGTCAAGATCTGTGCCAAGGCCTCATGTAGACCCGAGATCACAATAGGCACAACTGGTGCCTGAACTGGTGCTGCTGGAGCCTGATCTGGAGCCGGGCCAACTGGGGGATCAACAGGTGCTGCCCTCGCTGCTCTACCTCTGCCACATCTACGACCGCGTCCCCGGCCTCTGGTGGCCTCAGTGGGTGGCACTGGTGGTCGTCCACCTCGTTCGATAGCTCGCGTCCTCACCATCTGTGAGAGAATGGAATAACAAAAGTTTAGTTCTCGGATCAACAAAGTCGTACGACCAGAATTTCAAGAATATGAAGTTTTTCCTAAAGGTTCTGCAGCCTCTCGAGGATAAATACAGACGTCTCCGTACCGATCCATGAGACTCTACTAAACCGGCTCATGACTTACGAGACCTATGTAACCTAGGCTCTGATACCAGCTTGTCACGACCCCAACCCCGGTCGTGATGGCGCCCAACACACTGCTAGGCAAGCCTGACCAATTAACAACCTCAACCCATTTCATATATAGTTCATTATTAGCTAATACAATCAAATTACCAAAACACCATATTAAAAGTTTGAAACCAGAGTTAAATAGGCAGAATTTCAAATGATAATACTACTACTGCATAGCCCATATAGATCCGGTGTCACAAGTCTGAGCCTCTAATACCAGTTTATCACCCTAATACATATCAATCTAGGGAATACAGATAAAACAAAAGGATAGAAAGGAGAGATCAGGGCTGCGGACGCCATGTAGCTACTTCGATGCTCCCAGATATGCGCTACTCAACTGAAAATCCTCAATCAGCCTCAGATGCACCTGGATCTGCACGCAAGGTGTAGGGAGTAATGTGAGTACTCCGACCTAGTGAGTAATAAGCATAAATAATGACTGAGAATAAGAAATTACGGAGAAACACAGAGTAATCTATAATGCGGCATTTTAAACAAGTAATATGAAAGCAATAAACCAATGAAAACGAAATATGGAAATGCTACAACAAATAAGCAGTTAAGTGACAGACATATAAAGAAAATCAACACATAGAATGGTACCCTATAGTATCCGCTGCGGCGTGCAGCCCGATCCATACATTTATCGTCGACGACGCTCACTGGGGGTGCGCAGACTCCGGGAGGGGCCTCTTACGGCCCAAACGCAATATCAAGCCATCTCGTGGCATCAAATCTAGGCCCTCGGCCTCATATCAATATCAGTATAACACTGCTGCGGCGCGCAGCCCGATCCTATAGTATCCTCACATCTGGCCCTTGGCCGTACTCAGTCCAGAAATCATATAAGCCCATCGGGCATTAGTAAAACAGTAGTTCTCAGCCCAAAACATCATTTAATATATCATTTTAGTTTCAACACCGAGTAAAAAGTAGTTGAGTTGTAAAACATTGATAAACGGTACGACTGAGTTCAAGTAGTAAGTCAAAACAGTGAGGAAACAGTGATAAAACTCCCCGGATGGTTCAAATAATTGGCACGAAGCCCAAATATGGCAGTCAGTTCAAACATCAAGCGCGTGTCTCACCTCAAATACGCGGTAAAAGCATCACTCGGGACAAACCAAGTCATAATCCCCAGTAGTGAACGACCCCACGCTCATCATCAAGCGCGTGTCTCACCTCAATATAGCACTATGATGTGCAAATCCGGGGTTTCAAACCCTCAGGACATCATTTACATTCATTACTCAACTCGAACCAGCTAATTCTCTAGCTCGCGACACTTTTTCCCCTCGAATTGGCCTCTACGCACGTCGAATCTATCCAAAATCAGAACGAATACGTCACAATATGCTAAGGGAACAAAGGCCAAGCGAAAATATTCAAAAAATATCAAAAATCCCGAAATTAGCAAAACCCGAGCCCCGGGCCCATGTCTAGGAATCAGGTAAAATTTACATTTTCAGAATCCCCATACCCTCACGAGTCTAACCATACCAATATTACCCAATTCCGATACCATTTTGTCCTTCAAATCATCATTTTATATTTTTGAAAGGTTTCACAATTTTCTTCCCAAATTCCATCCCAAATCGTGAATTAAATAATGAATTCAATGATAGATTCATGTACTCTAGCCAAATCTGAGTTAGAATCACTTACCCTGATAAATTTCTTGAAAAACCTTCGAAAAATCGCTAAAATCCGAGCTCTCTAAGTCAAAATATTAAATAAAACCCAAAACCTCATATTTATAGAGTAACCCTCAGATTTCAGCCTCCGCGGTCCGCACAGAACCACCGCGGTTCGCGCAAAAGCACCGCGGTCCGCACAAAACCACCGCGGCCGCACTTCATTTTGTTCGGTTCGCATAGCACATACTGCGGCCGCACTCCTTTTTGTGCGGACCGCGCGGGTGAGTTCCGAGGCCTGCAACCCTTATGGATCTGCTACAACAATGATTTTCGGCTTAAAACATCCCGGAACCTACCCGAAACTCCAGGAACTTCAAACTAAGTGTACCAACACATCCCATGACATCTCTCAAACTTGTTCAAAACTTCGAAACGCTCACAACAGTATCAATCACCAATTTAACATAGGATTCAAGCCTAAGAACTTCAAGCACTCTTAAATTATGCTTTCGATCAAAAAGTCCATCAAATCTCGTCTGAATGACCTAAAATTTGGAACACACATACCAAATGACACAACGAAGCTACTGTCACTCTCGGAATTCCATTTCTACCCCTATATAAAAATCTCGCCTATCAACCGGAACCACCAAAATATCAACTTCGTCAATTTAAGCCTAAATCTTCTCTACAACTCCAAAACTCATTTCGATCGCGCTCCTAAGTCACAAATCACTTACCGAAGCTAACCGAACCATCGGAACTCACTTTCGAGTCTTCTAACACATAATTCAACATCCGGTTGACTTTTTCAACTTAAGCCTTCTTAAAAGAGACAAAGTGTCTCATTTCTTACCAAATCCTCTCCGAACTCGAACTAATCAACCCGATCACATAAAACACGGATAACGAAGCGTAAAAATGCTAAAATAGGGGAAAACAGAGCAGTAACTCATGAGACGACTGGTCGGGTCGTCACAAATAACGATATTAGGCCTAAACTAAATATCTAAAGGCTAAAATATGTAAAATCTTAGGGAATGTCAAAAATCACATGTCTACATAATTTCTATTAAAATCTGGTTATCTCACATAATTATGCAACTTTTCGATAATGCCAAAAGGGACAATTAGGTTGTGCTTTTACTTTGGACTGTGATATTTATAACCTAATGAACCTAGTCCTTAATGATTAGTGACTTTAAAAAGGTAAAATGTTCTAACTTCGTATTGATGTTGAGTTGAGTTGAAACAGGGACTAAGCTTATGAAAAGCACAGAGTTTGTCATCATCAAAAAGGGAGAATTTATTGGCCCAAGTGAAGTTGGTTTTGAAAATTGACAAAGGAACTCAAGCATGAACCAGGTCCCTCCACAGTGTACACAGACACTAGTAATTCAAGAATAAGGAATACACGTGAGAGAGATAAGCTTAACTTGTTTTATCTTATACCTCCATATCGAAAATGTTGCAGAATTGATAAGGAGAGGGGATCCTTACTCAAAAAGAACACTATCCAAGATAAGGAAGGAGTTAACAAAAACTCTTCCACCAAGGAAGAGTATAGCATTGAGACTCTAGTTATTTTCTATTCTACTAACTCTATAAATTATAGGATATTCTCATTTTACAGGGATGCACAAACGATGATGTTAAACGTGAGTTGAGAGCAAAATAGCAAGGCATTTTGCAAGCAATTCTTGTATGATTCAAGTGTGCAAACCTGAAGCTACATGAACCAGATAGAAGAACCAGTTTCAAGTGTCTGTCTTTTATTCTAGCTCAATTGTAGCAGATGTTTTCAATTTGTACCTTTCAGCTTTATTTAGAAGCAATTGTATTGAGTACTCTGAGTATTCAAGTTATAGTTAACTTGAAGTTGTTGCAACAGTTAGAGGCTGGTTGCTACAACGGGATTAGAGGTAATCCTTAGGTTTACAAAGAGTTTTTGTAAATGTTGTTTTGGCTCAGTAATTTATTGAAGTGTTGGAAAAAGTCCTACTGAGTAGTAGGTCGTAGTTTTTTCATCTTTTGAGCCGGGTATTTTTCACATAAAAATACTTGTGTTCTTTACTTTCCGCATTTATTATTTTCGCAATAGTAGGTTAAGGAATACATAGAAGAACCAGGTCCTTCTATAATCTGTGCACGCAAAAATTGGACGCCACACAAATCACCCTCCTCCTCTTTTGTGGCATTGAAGTATAAAACATCATAACCATCGGATTGTTCTCACTTTGTCCCCGACATTGTTCTCCGGCTATGTCCCCCGGGCGAAAGGAGCCACCATTCTCTTTTTCTCTCCAGGAAGATTGACACGACAAATAAAGCATTAAATTAGCGAACTATTTCAGAATTAGAAATGCCAAAAACGATGAAGGCCAATTTGCTTTTGAACAGAATTGGACTGTTGATAAGAAAATTCTGTTAGATTCGACGAAGAGTAACTTTGAAAAATTTCTGCTTTACGAAAAAATATAGAGAATAAGCACCTTAAACAGGAGGTCAAGGATGAACAATAGCCTCATATTTTCCTTAATCTAATTAATCGGCTGTTGTCATATTTGAGATTTTTACAGGTCTGCACAATTACGGGAAGGAAAGGTTGGTTGCACATTTTCCTTTTTCTTCTCTTTATGGTCGTGATACTTTTCATTAAATCCTTCATAGGCACATCTCATTGATTGGCATTCAGTGGTGCCCTCGTGGGCACATTCCTCTCTGGGGTGGTCTGGTCTAATCGAAGTCAACTGACTCATATAAAATACGAGGTTCGTTTTCACAAAGCTGAATAATTCATGGGTAGAACCAAACAGGGTAAACTATACAAGTTCCCAAATAATCTTAATTAGCTGATTAAGTATTAAATTAAAGTGCAAAGTAAAGATTTAAAAAAACAAAAACACGCCCCCTACCAGGTAGTTATTGCGAAAGATTTTCGAACAATAAATGGTCGATGAATTTTTTCTAGTTTTACAAGAAGTTCTTAATTACCACTATTGCTTTATATAGTTACGTCTTTCTTATTTTTCCAACTTCTATAAGAAGAACAAGGGATCAGACTGTATATTATGGACGCGTTGCGTGTCAACGATGATAAAAAATATTGTACAAAGTTAAAATAGCTCTAATTACGTTAGTACTAATTACCCAATCTATAAATTCGGGAACTTTAAAGAGCAAAGGCATAGGTAAAAATAAGAAGTGACGAAAAGGCTTGGGAACAGGAGAAAGTTTTCCTTGTTTTGGTATCCGGTTCTTGCAATAGAGCCCGACTAAACATAAAATTGCATAAAAAAAAGTTCTATATTAAGGAATACTTTTTAACAAAGACAAATTTATACTTATAGCTCGTTTTCGAACTTCTGGTTATAAATGAAAGAGCACTTACCGCTCTACCATAATTCTTTTCGATAATTAACAGGATAAAGTTTCTCGCTTATAATGAGAACGTTAGATATTTTTTGGGAGACCTTTTGGAGTCACAATTTGGTTAAAGACGGGGTCAAATCAATGGACCACTTCTAGTACTTCCCATCAATTTACAAATTATGACTACTAACTAATTTATTATTGGGCCATTGGCTTAATTAGTTTAGACATTTCCATATGAACCGCGAGAAGATTTTGTATCTGTCTGAGTTTTAATTCTTCTACACATTTTCCACAAAAGCAGTACTTGGTTTCACATTTTCTTTGCTTTTTTTCCTTAATTATTTGTTACGTATGAATCTCTTTGTTTAAATATTTCACGGCAAGAAGGCAGGGCTAGAGAGGATGCATTGAAGTTTGGCGCCGTAGATGTTATGAATAGTGGATGTAATTAGGGGTGTCAATGGATATTTGAAAACCGACTAAATCGATCTAACCGTACCGTATCGAACCGATTTTTAGGTTTCTTTTTAAGAAACCGTAGGTTTTTATATAAATTAATAACCGCACCGATAATTAGGATAGGTTTTTTATTTTATAAAAATAAACCGAAAAAATACCGAACCGTACCGAATAAATTTTACATGTAGAAAATATATTTATTTAGTAAGTTTAAAAGTAATAATATTTTAAATTTTCTTTGGGCCTTGAAATTATGAAAACTATTACAAGCCAACAAGTAATTAAACTCAAAATACTAATTCTTAAAACCTATTATGCTACTTCTACTTAAACTAAGTTATTTCAAGTATCTTTATTAGCAAGACACAAAGTATTCTAGCGATTATGAGTAGCAAACTACAATGTACTAAATATGTTTCCTTTCATATAATTTGAATTTATCTTTTTGAATATTTAATCTTCTATAGACTTTATTCTTGAGTCCCAGCTTGGTATATCTTTCAACTCGTCTGATTTATATTTTCTTTGCCTTTGTTTGATTTCTTTTACGCTGTTGTAGAATAGTTGATGGATCTACTCTCTAGCCATCTTTTTTTTTAATTCATCACCCTTTAACCAGTAAAAATGTCTAGAGAGTTTTGCTAAGTCTTATAAAAGAACGTATGTTATTGCATTCTACTTCTACTGGTGAATTTTACATGATATAAAAAAAATACCGAAAATTAACCGAACCGTATCGATACCGAAGAGAAACCGACATGATTAGGATGGTTTCGAAAAGTCTAATTTTGGTTATATATAATAGAATAACCAAAAAATTGGTATGGTATAAATTTTATAAAATAATCGGTCGAACCGAACCATTGACACCCCTAGATGTAATGTTGTACTACCTTTGTTTCCTTAAATGTAATCCAAAATAATTTCGTAGTTTTAGAACTATAAAAGCGAGATAAGACGTGGAGTTGTCTTGTTCGTTGGATTAGATTCATTCATTCTCTCATCCACGCTTATCATTATATAATATGATAGTTTTAATCGGTGTTTTAAAAGGCGTGGGCGTAGATGAGGCGTTTTACATATGCCTCAGCGAGGTGTAATTCCCATAGATATTTAATTTTTAATATTTTATAAAATAATATAATTACAGTAAATATTTATAAACAAGTAAAATTGCATAAAATTGAAGAAAACTATAAATATGTGATATATATATATGTGTGTATGCGCGCGCGCTCCATCCCCACAAAAAACTAGTCAAAACAATCTACTATACGCTACTTTGAAGCACAAGTAACTTGAGTCTTCTACATGGAGGAACAAAAATGATGACTAACAGCTTTGAACTTGCTACTATGAAGGAGAATGAAGTTCTTTTTTGTATTTATAAAAAAAATGAATATTCGTTGTTTTTGGGAGATATTAGCAGACTAGCAGACAAGATAAAGAATTGGGAAAGATCATAAATTAGGGCTTCAACCAGTAAAAAATGTCTTGACATTTAAATTTAATACATTTCAGTTCCTTTTTTAAACTTTTGAATAATTACCAAGTTGAATTTTGAGAATTCGGGTATTACATGAAGGACTTATTCAAGAAATTTCGTTTTAATTTGAAAGCCTTTGGGGCTTACGCCTGAGCGGGTGTACGCCCCGAATTACTGGGCATACGCCCCGAATTGCTGGGCATACGCCTCTTATAATTTTCGCCCCACACCATCGCCTCGGGACGACGCCTTTTAAAATACTGGTTTTAATGGAGCATTTGCCAAGGTTTTGAATGGAGAGGCGACCTAAATATCTAGCAATTAGCATAAATATGGCAGGTGAAGGAAGTTAGGAAAAGAGTTTGGTGAGATATAGATCTCATACCAATTAAAGCAAGATTGGCCCATTTGTGGAAACTGTTATCCGTAAACAGTGGCGGAGCCACTCATTGGGAAGGGAAATCAATTGAAACTCGTTCGTCGGGAAATTATACCGCGTAGATAGATTAAATATTTTATTTTTATGTATATATATTATATGTTGACTTTCAGTAACTTTTTCATATACTTATTTATTAATATTTTAACTTTCCTTAAAGATAATTCTGACTTCGCCACAATATGTAAGGATAAGTATATATTAAAGATAGATATTGGTACTATCACTCTTGTCGATGGTTGGTACCAACCTTCTTCCTTCCTGCATTATAGATTGGCCCACGACCTAACTCTTTATATTATTATTAGTTTTATAGTGATTTTTAGGTAAACATGGATTCACGATTTACTTTTCCTATTCGATACACACATTATATTGATTATATACGATTATACGTATATAGTATCTATATTATATTTTTGCTAATTATTTTTAGTTTAAATGATTGGTTGAATGACTATTTAGGTTAGTTCTTCTTTTTTTATACATGTTTTTGCCGGCCTTCATTTATTTTCGGACCCCTCTACCAAAAATAAAGTAAACAATATAAATTGTATAACTCTAATTTCTCTAATCAATTATTGGTTCTAGTTGGATTGTGTCCAAATATTTAGCATTATCTCGTTGAAAACTAGACAATAATTTTGTATATAATTGTCTCTCATGATTTCATAGTTAGAAATCCATGCAGATATGAGTGTGGAAATTGAAGTGCACAATTAATGAGATGCTAGTGATGGTTGCAAGTTGTAACATCCAGGGTTGCCCTTTTTAATGTAGCTTTTTCAAAGTCAAGTTTATATAGATAAAAATCAAGTGATACTATATCTTGACTTCTTTCGTTTATTTTTTGGCCATTCTTCCACTTTTTTTAATCAAAAAAAAAAAAAAAATCTTCCTCTCCCACTTGACTGATGAAAATTAATTTGGAATTGAAGTTATCATAACTTCTGTAACTAATTCCTTAAGTCAACTCTACCAAACAATAGTAAGGTTGGTCTTAATTTAATGCATAATACATTGGGAAACCACAATGTGAAGGAACAAATATCTCAAAATTAGGGGTGTATAAAAGAAACCGACAAATCGCACCAATCCGATAATCCGAGTTAAATCGGAAAAAAAAAAACTTGACTATGGTTTGGTTTGATTTGGTTTGGTGTTGGAAAAAAGAACCCGACCATAATTGGTTTGATTTTGTTTTAACTAAAGAAAGTCAACCTGAAACCAAACCAACCCGATATTATATATATAAATTTTTTAGATATATTTAATATATAAATATACTATTGTGATGTAATTTATAAATATTTCTTAAAAAATTTCATAATTTTATCTTTCAAGGTATTATTTCAAGGTTGGACTTATAACTTTTGAATGTTCCAATAAGTTTTATAGCCATTAATATTTGTAAATTAAATAATGCTAACAAAAGCCCAAACCAAAATCAAATCAATACTAATGCTAAGTTGCTAACAAAAGACATTCAATTCAATACTACGAATGAGAATGTATTGAATATCTATTTTTTGTTTTGCAATATTTTAGATAAAAATGCATAACCTATTTTTATTTTTTCTTTAGCGTCTAGTCCTATAATTAATAATCCCTTATTAGTCTACTTATTTTAGAATGACTTAGTACTTTTAGATTATGTTTATCTTTATTATCGCTTTTTAATTAGCAATATTTATATTACATAATTTTATTGTCTTTATTGTTGAATATTTTAAGATAATGCCATGACATATCTCATATTTTGTATTATTTTCTTGGAAAATACTTTATATAGTTTTATCTTACTAGAATTAAAGAAATATTTTAAGCACAATTTATATGTTTTGTTCTACGAAGATTTTACCGGAAAAAAACCCGAATAACCCAAAAACCCGAGAAAGCCGAGAGTGAAAACCCAGAATTTTATTGGTTTGGTTTGGTCTTTAGATTTAATAACCCAACACAATTGATTTGGTTTGGTAATGGTAAAATTCGAACCAACCCAATCTATGTACACCCCTACTCAAAATCATAAAGGCCAATCTTGTATCAATTTTCTCGAGAATTGTCTTGGTTATTGTAGACAATAAATTTGGTTCGAGAAAATAAAATCAAGACCGAAAATATCGCAACAATCGTAGTATTTTATTTCGAATATTTGAGTGTACAATCTCTATGAATCCTCTGATTCTTCTTTTCAATAGTAAATAAATCAAGGGCTTTTGAGCTTGATCTTGAATCTATGTTTGTTGCCACGAACGATGATCTTGTTCTTGAGCTTGAGCTTGATTGCTTGAACTTGACCTTGATTTGTTCTTCGTTCTTGAACTTGCACTTGATTTCTTGAACTTGAACTTGAAGCTTGAAACTTGTGGAGGAATTTGCAGCGTTTGATCCACGAGCTCTTTCTTGCTTCTTGTTGTAACTTTTGGTCCCTTTTATGAGTTATGAAGACCCCTATTTATAGTTGTGGAAGGGAAGAGTTGCGATAAGAACAAACTCTTTCCGACCAATCAAATTGCAGTGTGACATGGCCGCATTTGATTGGCCAGAACATGTCACTTGCACACGTGGCGCGATTTCATTGGCCTTTTAGTGTGACTTGGCATTCCTTGTCATTTTGACACGTGGCATGATCCTATTGGCTCTTCTGTTTGACTTGGCGCGCCACGTCATTTGACACGTGGCACCAAACTGGGCCTCTAGGAAGATGACATCTTGGGCTTAATGGAGTAGGCTCGTCACTTTAGCCCAATTAAATGGGCTAGCCCAATGGATTAAGATTTATTTATTTAATCCATATATATTAGACTTATAATTAATCCAATTATATTAGCCCAATAAATTTATTTGAATTAATATATCTTGAATTTTAAAATATAGTCCCGATTATTTTACGGATTTAATTTTAATAAAATTTATATGCCTACAAATGCCCCTACTTCAAGACTTGTCAGCATTTAAACTTTTGAAGACTAGACTTGAAGTGATGGTAAGAAATTACTTCAATGCCAATCAATATGCCACTTTCAAGGAAGGCATAATTTGTAGAGGTTGAAGAAGGCTATTCAGTAAAACGCATTTCACTTGGAATTCAAAATAGTCTTAGAGTTGTTATTGGACACTTCATCGCAGTATACGTAGGAATTGGACTTCATAGCACTTCCTAGTATTTTTCAAAAAATCAAAGTACTCAATTCCTTTATCACAGTACACGTAGGACTTGGACACTTTCCCTTGAACTCGTGCAGATTCCCTGGAATTGGACACTTTTCAAACAAAAAAAAATGGATTCCATATTTTTTGTACAGATTTGAAGCTTATCATTCCTATTTGAATCCGTTTCGAAGTCTGCCTAGTACTCGTTCCCACATCGAGAAACAGACTTCCCAATGTTCTCTTTTGCCATCTATATAAACCCGTGTGCTCGTACTTGTTGAGCATTAATTCGCAGTATTTGTGAGCCACTTGAGTTTATTTTTGTGGACTTGGAAGCATTAAAGTGAAGGTAATTTCTTTTTTTTTCGTGCTCTCTTTTTTGTTGTCTTTTTTTCCTTTTTTTTTGGTAGGTCAAGCGAGAAAGATATGTTCTTGTTCAACAAGATGATCCACGCATGAAGAAGATAATCTTGGGGTGTGAGGGGATGAGTATTCATCCTTGCCCGATTCTTGGAGAGATTACTCTCAATGTGGCCCGATTCTTGGAGAGATTACTCTCAAAATGGCCCGATCCTTGGAGAGATTACTCTCAAAATGGTCCGATTCTTGGAGAGATTACTCTCAATGTGGCCCAATTCTTGGAGAGATTACTCTCAAAATGGCCCGATTCTTGGAGAGATTACTCTCAATGTGGCCTGGTTCTTGGAGAGATTACTCTCAAAATGGTCCGATTCTTGGAGAGATTACTCTCAATGTGGCCCAATTCATGGAGAGATTACTCTCAAAATGGCCTGATTCTTGGAGAGATTACTCTTAATGTGGCCCGGTTCTTGGAGAGATTACTCTCAAAATGGTTCAATTCTTGGAGAGGCCAACGTAAGGTGCAAAGGGACTCATATGTCCACCTTAAGATTGGAAAGTTATAGTCCCTTTTAAGGACAAACCCACGAAGAGGCCAACTTAAGGTGCAAAGGGACTTATATATCCACCTTAAGATTGGAAAGTTATAGTTCCTTTTAAGGACAAACCCACGAAGAGGCCAACTTAAGGTGCAAAGGGACTTATTGTCCACCTTAAGATTGGAAAGTTATAGTTCCTTTTAAGGACAAACCCACGAAGAGGCCAACTTAAGGTGCAAAGGGACTTATATGTCCACCTTAAGATTGGAAAGTTATAAAGTTTTAACTTGAAGACGACATCGACTTGAACACTTGGAAAACTTTGAAGATTTGGCGGACTTTGCAGACTTCAACTCGAAGATTCAGAGCGCTTAAACAATTCAACTTTAAGATCGGCGAATTTGAAGACTAAAACTTGAAGACCGACGAACTTGAAGACTTCAACTTGAAAACCGACAGACTTAAATACTTCAACTCTGAGACTTGGAGGGCCTAAATATTTCAACTTGAAGATCGGCGGATTTGAAGACTTCAACTTGAAGACCGATGGAGTTGAAGATTTCAACTTGGGGACTTCAACTTGAGTATCGACGGAGTTGAAGATTTCAACTCGGGGGGGGGGTTAAATATTTCAACTTTAAGACCGGCGAATTTGAAAACTTCAACTTGAAGACCGAAGGACTTGAAGACTTCAACTCTGAGACTTGGAGGGCCTAAACATTTCAACTTGAAGATTGGCGGATTTGAAGACTTCAACTTGAAGACCGACGGAGTTGAAGATTTCAAATTGGGGACTTCAACTTGAGTACCGACGGACTTGAAGATATCAATTTACCATGGAGGGTTGCCCTTTTTAAATCAAATGAGATCAAAGTTCCACAAGAGGATGACATTTCAGCTTGATTTTGCATTCCTCCATACTTCACTCGAACAACAATTGGGGCAATATGTATCTTTTGAACTTGTGCGACTGGACTTAGAATGAAACTCTAAGCTTCCTACGTACCTCGGTGAAGAGGATCAAGTCATACCGAAGTTCAGACTGGGTAGATTTTTTTTTCACGTCCTAACTTTTGCCTAGGCCGCCTCTTTCGAGATTTTCAACCTAGCGGACTTTTTTTTGGGCCGTACACAGTTTATACTCTTGCGGGCCAGGAGTATATCAACATGCAGTTTAGGCTCGTGCGTCAAAGATCGTGGCAACTTCAAGGATAATACTTCTTCAAAAACTTGCCATTGATAGGGCCGATCCCCATACCATCTGCATCAACCAGCTTGTAAGCCCCATTTGAATAAGCTTCTTGTACAACATATGACCCATCCCATTTTGAAGTGAACTTCCCTACAGGTTTATGGGAAGTAATTATGGGTCTTCGTACGGCAAGGACTTGATCTCCTACTTGAAAGGATCTCGGACGAACTCTTTTATTGAAGGCGCGAGACAATCGAACTTGATAACATTCAAGACTCTGTTGAGCTTCCAATCTCTTTTCATCAAGAGCTTCCAACTCTGCTAATCGAAGTCGAGCATTTTCTTCATAAGTGATCCCTTCTTGAATAGCCAGTCGTAACGAAGGTATTTGACGCTCAAGTGGCAAGACGACTTCGACTCCATAAACGAGTGAATAAGGAGTCGCCTGTGTTGGCATGCGATGATTCGTTCTATATGCCCATAGAGCTTCTTCCATACGGTCATTCCAATCTCGTTTGGATTTGGAGACAACTTTCTTTAACAAGTTGCATAGAGTCTTGTTGAATGCCTCAGCTAGACCATTGGCGGCAGCATTGTACATCGAAGAGTTACGTTGCTTGAAGCCAAAGAGATCACAAATCCTGTTCATCAACCTATTATCGAATGGCTTTCTATTATCCGTTATTAGATAACGAGGAATGCCAAAGCAATAAATAATGTTTACTCAGATGAAACTTGCAACATTTTCCTTTTTTACTTCCTTAAGAGCAACAGCTTCAGCCCATTTTGAGAAGTAGTCAGTTGCAGCCAAGATGTATAGGGGCCCACCAGAGGACTTTGGCAGTGGTCCAACAACATCCAATCCCCGACTGTCAAATGGCCAGGATGCAACAGTCGGGTGCAATATTTCAGGAGGTTGATGAATAAAATTCGCATGGAATTGACAAGCCTTGCATCTTCGAGCGTAGTCCAAGCAATCTTTTACCATCGTTGGCCAATAATATCCCATCCTTTTTATATGGAAGTGGAGCTTTGTCCGGACTGGTATGACCCACATACCCCAGAATGTGCCTCTTGCAAAGCTTGGAGAGCTTCTTCTTCTCCTAGGCATCGCAAGAGTACTCCCTCGAACGACCTTCTGTATAGAGTATCCTTATAGTAAAGGAAGCGAGGTGCACGACGACGAATTTCAGTCCTTCTCCTCGGATTTTCTGGAAGTATCCCATAGAATAAGTAGTCGATAATGGGTTGTCGCCATTCTTCTTTCTCAACTTCAGAAACAGCAACAAGCTGCTTGAGTTCGTTTTCTTCACCTTCGACCTCATTTGGCGGCGGTACTACCCATTTTTGGCAGACAGTAACTTGCGCTTGGTCAGGCAGGGCTAATGATGAAGCTAGAGCAGCTAAAGCATCAGCCTTCTTATTTTCTTTCCTTGGTACATACAGAATAGTCACATCGCTGAGCCACCCCATCAACTTTTTCGCGTAATCATGATATGGGCGTAGTTCAGGCTTCTTGACCTCGTAACTACCCAAAATCTGATTGACCACTAACTGGGAGTCACCAAAGACTTGCAATTGCAATTGCTTCATATCAATGGCCATTTCAAGCCCAAGTATTAATGCTTGATATTCAGCAACATTGTTGGAACAGAGTTGTGTCAAGGTGAAGGAGTAGGGCAAAACTTCGCCTTGAGGAGTGACAAATACTACGCCAACCCCGGCTCCCCCACGATGCACAACACCATCAAAGTACTGTCACACCTCCTTTTTCCGCCCCCGCGAGGGCGTAGGAGTTTTTCCAATTAAAGGACAATCGAAACGGGATTTATTTATTTATTTCAGAGTCGCCACTTGGGAGATTTAGGGTGTCCCAAGTCACCAATTTAATCCCGAATCGAGGAAAAGAATGACTCCATATTACAGTCTGCGCACCAGAAATCCGGATAAGGAATCCTGTTAGCCCGGGAGAAGGTGTTAGGCATTCCCGAGTTCCGTGGTTCTAGCACGGTCGCTCAACTGTCATATTTGGCTTGATTATTTGATTTAATACATGTTGAACCTATGTGCAAAATTTAACTTTTAACCGCTTTTATCATTTACTGTTATTTTTATCAAGAATTGCAACATCGTGGAAACACATCTCGAACCACGTCACAATCAATGTACCCGTGGTTAGAGCTACATTTCAACTCTGTTGAGATTGGGATTTAGGTCACATAAATGTGCACCCGAGTTTAGGAAGATAACATTATTAAATACGCGCCTAAAGTGACTAGCGTATCATTTACTTTGGGTAGGGCGTGGGATTTTACTAAACGGTCCATCCCGAAGTCTAAGCAATTTTAAAGCACATATTTACTGAGGGCCCCGCAATTTTTGTATTTTTGTTCGGCGAGGCTCATCTCATTCTTATTTTTTTAAAAGGAATTTGCAACGTCATGGACACGCATCTCGAACCACGTCACAATCAATGTACCCGTGATTAGAGACACATTTCGACTCCGTTGAGATTTGGATTTGGGTCACATAAATACACACCCGTATTTAAGAAGGTAAGACTAATTAAGACGCGTCCTAAAGAAACTACGTATTGTTGTTTTAGAAAAAGGCCGTGAAAAATTCACTAAACGGCCAAATCCAAAGTCTAGTAATGGTTATGTATTTATTGAGGGCCCCAGCGATGTGCGATTTATTTGGCGAGGCTCGTCTCATTTTTTATTTTAAAGGATAAACCTACAGTGACTACATTTGTTCTATTAAGTTTGTCTCTAAAATAAAATAAAATCTCCCAATTAATTACATGCTGAAAAACGTAACTTATTAGTTATTAGTTTACGGCTAATACGAATGGAAAATTGCGATCGAGTTTGTACAAAGAAAGACTGCTTTCATTCTATATTCTATTATTTAATAATACTAGAACATGAGATTGACACACCATAATATCAAAACAAATTAACTAGTCTTTGATTAATTTAAACTAACATTATTAGATGAAGAAGTTATACATATGCAACCCCATTACTCATTAATCAGTCAACTACATTTTTATACAAAGAAAGGAAAATTCTATTCAAGCACAAATCTAAACAGGAGGAATTCAACCGGAACAGAGCCGGATTAATATTTCATTTCACTTCAAGCCGAGAGTGTACAAATGTGTACCTGGAAATAGCAGTACAAGAAGAAAAGAAGGAGGAGTCAGCAGCAGTAATAACACAGCAACAGCAGATTCAGCAACACCGCAAAACCAGTAACGACCAGTAGAATAACCCAGTAACAGATTGAAAACTCAGCAATACCAAAGTGCAATCGCAGTCAAAGCAGAAGAGAGACGGATACAAGATGCAGTAGTTTACTGATTTTGAATAACACTCGAGGAAAGGCAAACGGAAATTATTCAAGTGAAAGTTCAAATTGTCTTTCTATTTTCAAAACTCTACCACACTTCTTCAGATTTTCAGAATGTATTACTCTCAAAAAATATTCTCCCCAAAAATCTCTCTAAAAAAAAATCTTCCTCATCATCCTCCTCTCATCCCCCCTTATATACAAAGCAAGACCCCCTTTTACCTCTTTCCCCTTTAACTTTTATTATTACCCACACTTTTACTTTAGTAAAAGTAGTCAACATGGGCCCCCGTGTTCCCTCTTTTTGAAAAGTAGTCAAAGTGGGCCCTCATGTTCCCTCTTTTTGAAAAGTAGTCAAAGTGGGGCCCCTTGTTCCCTCTTTTTGAAAAGAAGACATCATTATCCACCTTTTCCTTTTTGCTTTTATCATTACGTCTTGTCCCCCACCATAATTAAATAATCTGCAATTGGTTAATTCCTGTATTACTCTTAAAACTACTATTACTGCCCTGATTCAAAACCTGTTATAACTTCAAAAATCTGTCCAAATAACAATTATCGCACATTTAAATAGCAATTAACTATAAAAATCACACAATTTAGACGTTAAATGCTAAAAATGCAACATACATTATTTTTATGATTTTGTAAAACAAACTTAAATAAATACTAAATGCAAATGCGACATATTTTTGTAATTTTTTATTAATTTAATCAATAAACACGCACAGACAGAAATACAAATAATTATCAAAAATGTCACAAAAATTCTCAAAATTGCACCCCAAGGAAAATCATTTTATTTTAAATTTTTGGGAGTAATTCTCATATAGGGCAAAAATCACGTGCTTACAAGTACATCTTCCATGGAGGTTGAACTTCAACGACCGTTGCGTCCTCATCAGGTAGTTCATCAGTTAGCTCCCAGTCATCAGGTATCGAATGAGCTGCCAAGAAGTCTGCCAATGCTTGTCCTTTTACAGCCTTTTGAGGGATGTACAAAATCTCGAATTGTTGAAATTGGAGGTACCATCTCGCTAGTCGATCACTAAGAACATGTTTTGACATCACGAACTTGATGGGATTTGCTTTAGAAACAAGACGGACAACATGAGCTTGAAAGTAGTGCTTCAACTTTTGAATTGAGAAGACTAGCGCCAAACACAACTTTTCAATTGGCGAGTAGTTCAACTCGTTAGGTGTCATCATCCTGCTCAAGTAGCAAAGAGAGTTTTCTTTCCCCTCACTATTTTCTTGGGCCAACAGTACTCTAATAGACCTTTCCTGCGCCGCAATGTATAGTATCAACGACTTTCCAGGTATAGGAGCTGCTAAAATCGGAGGCTTCATCAAGTAGGTTTTGATACTTTCGAAGGCATTGCTACAAGCTGGGTCCCACTTGAAAGGAACACCTTTCTTCATGAGGCGACTAAACGGTTGGCACCTCCCAGCCAGGTTTGATATGAATCTTCTAAGGTATGTTAGCTTTCCTTGCAGACTTTTCAATTCATGGATATCTCGAGGCTCAGCCATTTTCAAAATGGCATCCACTTTGGCTTGATCAATTTCGATCCCTCGATGTCGGACAATGAAACCAAGGAACTTTCCAGAAGTAACTCCAAAGGCATATTTCAACGGATTCATCCTAAGTTGGTACCTTCGGAGCAATTCAAATACCATCCTCAAGTCTTTCATGCGGTCGCCCTTCTCTCTTGATTTCACCACCAAGTCATCAACATAGCATTCGACATTCTTGTGGAGAAGATCGTCGAAAATATTCTACATAGCCCTTTGGTAAGTAGCACCAGCATTCTTCAAGCCAAAAGGCATTACCTTGTAGCAATAAATACCCTTGGGGGTGCGAAACGCAGTAAGCTCTTCATCTTTTGGTGCCATGCGAATTTGGTTATAGCTCGACGAACCATCTATGAAAGACATTGCCTCGTAACCAGTAGTAGCATCGATTATCAGCTCTGGAATAAGAAGTGGGAATTCATCTTTGGGACATGCATTATTGAGGTCCCTGAAGTCGACGCATACTCGAATCTAGCCATTCTTCTTCCTTACAGGGACAATACTTGAAACCCATGTTGGGCATTTAACTTCCCGAATAAATCCAGCTTCAATGAGCTTGTTAACTTCAGTTTCAATTAGGGGAACCAAGTCCGGCCTAAAACGTCTTTAAGCTTGTTTAACAGGGCGAGCACCATTTTTGACTGCAAGGTGATGGACTACTACTTTTGGGTCCAAGCCAGGCATCTCTTTGTAACTCCAAGCAAAGACATCTCTGAATTCTTTGAGTAACTCAATATAAGTGCTCTCTTCGTCAGCTTCTAGTAAAGCACTTAGGTAGGTGGGTCTTGGTTCCTCATCGGTGCCAAGGTTAACTTCTTTTAAGGCATCAACTGTCGTCTTCACTCCTTCTTCAAGTTCAGGTGGAGCATCTTTCTTCATCTTCTTGAGGGTCCCCATCATTGAAGGATATGTGATAACACGGCGAAACATCCTCCAATTCCGCATTATCTTCCATTGAAGATGAAACACCATTCTCGCCTTGTATAGTGACATGATACGAAGAACCTACACTTTCTTCATCTTCGTCACGTTCCTTAGTGTAGACCACAGTATATGGATTTACCTTCAGTACTTCTTCACATGAAACCACCAGTTTTGTTTGTCGCCTCATTCTGGAAGGAACCAAACTTTGGAAATCCTTAGAGATCTCCTGAATTTTGGGTGAAGCGAGTGTTCTTATATTTTGATGATTTCTCTGGAACTTATTCCCATTTTTTAATGGACCCAATCTCTCAAATACAGAAGTTCTCACAGTTGATTTTCCAAGCCTATCAAAGACAGAAGGCCTGTTAGAAGCGGCAAATTCATCTTCTACACTGATATAGTTGATACTCGCCCTTCTTATTGAGATGCGCACTGGTGACGGTTGCTTGTATCCCAAACCTTCACGTCGTTGCCTCGTTGCAGCTTCAGATGGGAGTGTCCCTAACTTGACGGCTCATTGGGATTGTATCCAGCTTTTGCAAATAGCTTGTAAGCGTTAGGATCAAAACCTTCATCTGTTCGCTTTGTATGGAGTACCACATTCTGCAAACGATTATGGGCTACAAACCCCGCAAGCGACTTTGAGGGAAACTTTACTGCCTCAAATCGTTTTACGGAAGAGTTAACTCCCTTAGCGTCTTGGTTTGGAGATTATATGATTCACCCTCGTCTTTCTTCCTTTTAGGGACATATTGGAGCGCGGGACTTACTTTCTTTCCATAAGACGAAATACCCCCTTTATGAGATTTATTCACGTTGGCGGGTACCTCCTCAGTAACAACTTTGGCTTTACCAATAGTCACCTCAGCTCTTTTAGTTATGGGTTCGTCATTCTTGCTTTTCATACCATCATCAACTTTCAACTCCTTCACAATGCGGTTCTTCAAGTAGAACTTTGCATCGGCGAAGTGTGACTCAGCCTCGGTGAATGGCTCATCATCAGCAACTACCGTCTTCTCGACTTCGCCCTCGTAGTATTTCAAACATTGATGGTAGGTAGATGGAACAACTTTATTCTCATGTATCCAAGGCCTCCCAAGCAAAACATTGTATGAAGTCTTCACGTCGATCACATACAACCATGCACTTGATCGCATATCTTCAATAGTGATTCCCAGCCTGATCGCGCCTATGGCTCTTTGCCCCTCTTGGTTGAATCCTTGGATCATCACATGACTTTCTGAGAGTTCGTTCATGGGAATACCAAGTTCTTTCACAGTATGGATTGGCAAAATGTTCACTGAGGATCCTCTATCAACCAAAATTCGATTTACCCTTTCATCACCCATATAGCCAACCAGGTACAATGGGCGGTTATGAGGAGTGTCACCTAGCAAAAGATCGTCATTTGTGAACATGACCTTTTCCTCACAAGCATTAACTTCTTGAGGAGTGGACTCAATGGGCTTTTCCGAAGGTGGTGCCAACGGTAGGTCATCAATATTTTCTTCCCCTTTGTCAGCATGGAAACAAGAGGCATCAATGCCCTCATGGGAAATCTTCGTGCGGAACCAACTTGGTAAAAACTCCTCCAAGGTCACTGGATTCCGTGGCTTTTGAGGATGGTGCATCTCCACTTTTGCTTTCTTCAAATGCCTAACTGGATTCTTTTTCGTTGGTCTTTTTACCATCATCTTCCTTGTTGGTTGTTCTATTGATTCTTTTTGTGGGCTCCTTTTGTGGTGCCTACGATGAGTCACCAATGTCCAACCTTCATCGTCATCAGGTTGATTGACTTTAGCTTTGTCGCTCTCCAGTAATTCTTCATCTTTACTTTCTTTAAAACCACATAAGTCATCCGGACTGAGTGATCCAAAGGTGATAGAGACTTGGTTTGCGCTTGCTTTCTCATCTTCAAGCACGATCTTCTTTTCGCGAGCCAAGTCCATGACTTTATCCTTGAAGACAAAGCACTTCTCCAGAGGGTGGCTTACAAGTCGGTGATATTTGCAGTAGTTCGGGTCATTTGTTTTCCCAGCTTCATTTGGTCGCTTCATCTCCGGAAGCTCAATGAGATTTAACTCGAGGAGTTCTTCGAAAATGGCTGGCACATCAGAATCCAGGAATGGGTACTCTTTTTCCTGCATTTCTTTTAGAGTCAACTTTCCACTTGGCTTATCTTGAAACGAAGTGGATTTCATACTCTGCTTCTTGCTCTCCTTCGTCGTGAACTTCACAAGTGACGTATTGACATTCATAGCTTCTTTGCTTTCAGACTTGGGTACGAACTTGCCCCACTTCCTGACTTCTTGCTTGTCATTCACTTTGCGAGGTTCATAGATGGGTAGCCTTTCATTTCTAGTGGAAGCCATGCTCAATTCCATGTCATGGGAACGAGTTGCAAGTTCTTCAAATGTGCTAGGCTTGATACCTTGCAAGATGTAGCGCAATCCCCAATGCATGCCTTGGATGAACATCTCTATGCCTGAAGCTTCACTAAGCCTGTCTTTGCAGTTGAGGCTTGCATTCCTCCAACGATTGATAAAGTCGATAACTGGTTCCCCCTTTCGTTGACGAGTATTTGTAAGCTCTGTCATACTCACCGTGCGTCTTGTGCTATAAAAGCGATTGAGGAACTCTTGCTCTAATTGATCCCAATTGTCGATAGATCTAGCCTCGAGGTCTGTGTACCAGTCAAAAGCATTTCCTTTTAGCGAGCGAACAAACTGCTTGATGAGGTAATCTCCATAAGTCCCAGCATTGTTGCACGTCTCAATGAAGTGCGCAATATGTTGCTTTGGGTTACCTTTACCATCAAATTGTTGAAACTTCGGAGGTTGATAGCCAGTAGGCATCTTCAACATATCGACCCTTGCAGTGTATGACTTTGCATATGTAAGGAAGGATTTGGCAGCAACTTCATATTTGTTCTTAATGGTTCCTTCGATGAAATCCTTTAGTTGATCGATTGGAATCATCCCTTCAGATGAGACAGGGATAGCCTTAGTGGATGCTACTTGTCTTGGGGAGAGTCACTCTCTAGAACTTCTGGGAGCTTGCCGGGTGTATGGGTAGATTCTTCTTCCATCAAGATTCCCACCCTATCTGTTAGCTTATCAATTCTAGCCTTTTGATTTTGCATGCATTTGGTCAAGCCAACGATTGCTTCCATCAAGTTTGCCAACTGCTCCTCCATAGATGAAGTGTTTGTCACCATGGCTTGCATGATTGTCATCGATGATGGAGAGTAGCATGGATTTTCACACAAATTGATCCTTGACTGGCTCACGCTATGTGGTGTAAGTGGGGAGGATCCATTGCTTGAAGCATCATCATCTTCCTTCACAGCAGAGTGCTTGGAGCCAGAGAGGTCAAGCAGAGCAAGAGTTTTCTTGATCTTTTCAGCAACATCGCTTCCTCTTTCAGATGCATTTGTAGAAGATCTTGCTCCTTTTGAGGATGAAGATCCGAAACAGGGGTTGATGCGGACGGCACTTGGGGTGCTTGTTGTCCGAAAGAGCTTGCTTTGCTCCTCGTAACTGGTCCGAAGCTTCCAAAGGTGACATCGAGGATGCTTTCCACATCAGCATAGAACCTGGAGTTAGCAGCCTTGGTGGATGTTGATTTGGAGTTGATTTTCTTCGAAGCCATTTCAATGTTCTTGAACTTTGGTGATTGAAAAGTTGAGATGAGAGGTAGAGATTGTCCCACTGGGCGTGCCAGAATTTGTAGACAATAAATTTGGTTCGAGAAAATAAAATCAAGACCGAAAATATCGCAACAATCGTAGTATTTTATTTCGAATATTTGAGTGTACAATCTCTATGAATCCTCTGATTCTTCTTTTCAATAGTAAATAAATCAAGGGCCTTTGAGCTTGATCTTGAATCTATGTGTGCTGCCACGAACGATGATCTTGTTCTTGAGCTTGAGCTTGATTGCTTGACCTTGACCTTGATTTGTTCTTCGTTCTTGAACTTGCACTTGATTTCTTGAACTTGAACTTGAAGCTTGAAACTTGTGGAGGAATTTGCAGCGTTTGATCCATGAGCTCTTTCTTGCTTCTTGTTGTAACTTCTGGTCCCTTTTCAGAGTTATGAAGATTCCTATTTATAGTTGTGGAAGGGAAGAATTGTGATAAGTACAAACTCTTTCCGACCAATCAAATTGCAGTGTGACATGGCCGCATTTGATTGGCCAGAACATGTCACTTGCACACGTGGTGCGATTTCATTGGCTTTTTAGTGTGACGTGGCATTCCTTGTCATTTTGACACGTGGCATGATCCTATTGACTCTTCTGTTTGACTTGGCGCGCCACGTCATTTGACACGTGACACCAAACTGGGCCTCTAGGAAGATGACATCTTGGACTTAATGGAGTAGGCTCATCAATTTAGCCCAATTAAATGGGCTAGCCCAATGGATTAAGATTTATTTATTTAATCCATACATATTGGACTTATAATTAATCCAATTATATTAGCCCAATAAATTTATATGAATTAATATATCTTGAATTTTAAAATATAGTCCCGATTATTTTACGGATTTAATTTTAATAAAATTTATATGCCTACAATTATCATTTTTATCTTTAACCACAATTAAAAGGGGATAAAATTTACAGATTTTGAAAAATTCACGATTGCTTCACTTCTTTTTCCAACAGCCTTTCAACTTGGAATTGTAGCTTCTCAACTCAACAGGATTTTTCTTTACCAATAACGTGGGCGTTGAGGAAAGAATTATGTTAGTAATCCAGTGATAAGGTGGATGAAATAGCATCGGATATTGCACGTCAAGTAAAGAAGAATGGAAAATTATTTAGAAAATGATCATGATGTCAAAACTATTTACTTGACAATTAAAATTAAAATGATATAAAAAAAAAAGAATAAAGATTATGTCAATAGCCTATGCCACACACATGTTTTAGCTTTTCAAATGCCAATACAAACGGTGACAGTTGTGTTTACGTCAAACTATTTACTTGACGATTTACTAATAAAATTGAGGTTGCAGCATGTAATAACTATGATTAGTTTATACAGTGGGCAAATTATTTCCCTCCCGTTGGCAGATCCATACTTTGCCTATGTATGGGCTACTTTCATTAATAGCACACTATTAAAAACATAATACAAAAGATTAGCATTAATTAATGATTAACAAATATAGCAGTAAAATATTTATACATATAGCATATTTAATTCAATTCAAATCAGCAAGAATCAAGCTGCTTAAAAAGGCAGTTCAAGTATTTAACATCCTCCATACCATAACATGTTTTATGTTTTCGTTAGAAACCAATCCATTCCATAATATATTTTTTTCTTTCCATACATGAACCTTTTTATATAATGTAATGTAGCAAAACTATACTCTTTATATTCTGATGAAATAATATATATATATATTTTATGAAAAAAAAACATAATGTATGTCTGTGGTATATATACATTATAAATTATGTATTTTTTTAGGAAAAATCATGTATATATGCATATGTTATTACTTATTTATACACTTATTTATATTTAAATAGATATTATTAATATGCCATTTACATTTTGCAATAATATAACATGCATATTTGTATAAATTATTTGTATAAAAACAGTATATGTGACATATTTTTTTCTTCTATATACATATTAGAGGCATGTTAATATTTTAGATAAAATTTTATGTATGGTATATGCTAGTAATATACATTGAATAATATCAATATAATAATGTATTATGATGTATATATATAAATTATATATGTGATATAAATACATATAAAAAATATATGACATATTGATGAAATATTTACATTGTAAATTATCATGATATAATATACTTGAAATATATTAAAGGTATATTTTGATATAAAATAAAATGTATAGAGAAAAGTTTAAAACTCAAAAAAGAAAAAAAAATTACTAAAATTCTCGTTGTGCAGAGGGAATTATTTTTGAGATATTCTTCTTTCAGAATCTTTGATATATTTGGGTAAGCGTTATTTATGGAAGAGAAAAAAGAAATTATGGAAGAATGAGGGAAAATGAAATGTTGTAAAAATGTATTAATATAGCGGGATCCCTTAGTTAATGGAGTTATCAGCGTAAAAGTGCTAAAAGGTAAAAAAAAAATGTGTTGTTTTTGAAATAAACGAAGTCTACTATAATTTATGAGAATAGTTTTTAAAAAGGGAGCAAGTATGTAAAAATCTCACTAGGAGGGGGCCTCTATTCTGCAAGCCCACATAATAACAGCATAAACTCTAGTGATCATTCCATTGATAAGACCAAAATGTTTATGACTTTCAAGGCCCAAAAAAGCCCAATGAGAGAGAAGCTGGAAGTGGATCAAAATCTTCAGAAAGCACGGGAAAACAAGCCTTTTCCGCTCCTATGTTGCAGCTATTAATCCACAATAAACCTTGGGAAAGAGCACAAACAAATTATTTTTTTGGCTGATATTTCACTTACGTCTAGCCAGTACCGAATAACACGGTACAACATCAACAACAACGGACCCAGTATAATCTCACAAGTGAAGTCTGGGAAGGGTATCGTATACGCAGACGTTACTCCTACCTAGTGAAGGTAGAGAGACTATTTCCAATAGACCCTCTGCTCAGAAAGGGTACATAACTAACACGGTGAACCTTTAAAGTATATCAAGCAATGCCCAAAAAGGGCAGAAACAGATTATTTCTTTGCATGAAAAGAATAAATGAAGATAGCAGACGATGACTTCTTTTGCCCCATTAAACAATATTAACAAATGTCTTGCCCGACTACAAGATCAGTCTTAGAAGCACAAAATATTAGTCAGAGCAACAAGTTAAAATTTAGCGAACACTTAACACTTTTTGATCAAATTGAAAAAGTTCAGGGAACACATTCAGATATGAATTTCAGCAGAACTAGGTTTCTTTGGGGGCCTTTTTGGCAGCTTCTGCAGCTGCTTTCTCTGCCTCGATCTCAGCAACAATGGCATCAATCTCAGCTTCCTCAAGTTGCTTAAGCCCATGCTCTTTTGTCATTACAGCAACTTCTATGTTCTTTCCACCACTTTCAACAACCTGATTCATAGGGAACACAAGTTTAAGATTCATCACAGTCCAAACAAATGCATACAGCCAACTAGTCCCTCAGCAAAGTACAATACCGAAATGTCAACAGGAAACAATCATGGTTTATTTTTTTACGACAGCGATTTCAGGCCACCTTGCGCACACCTTGACTATTTGACCAGATACCTGCTACCTCCCACTAGCACAGGTACCAGATATCTCTAACTGCCAAGGCTTATGTTGACGGGAAACTATCATGTATTAATTCGCTTAAACTAAAATGTAATTTGTCTACAACTTGAATCACAAAGAGTCACGTCCAAGGCAAAGTAAATAGCTTGGCATATGTCAGTCATATGAACACCATAAATATATCTATAATGTAGGTCTTGTTACCGCTTAGTTGAAGAGGTAATTACTCCCAGCAAATGAGCATTTAATGAGGTACTCTTGAGGCAGTTTAAGAAAGCCCAAATATTGCAATAGACAGAACTTTTGACATCTATGGACATTCATACGAAGACATTCTTCAAATGTATGCCTGTCTGTAGTATTCAACTGGCCAGTCCTCACCAATTTCGTTAGCTGCTTCAGTGCTTCAGCACACCCACAACATAACTTTAAAAAAAAACGGTGGTACATGCGCCTGTTTGCACACACCTCGCGTTTGACTACCTGCTACACTACAGCCCACAAGCACAAGTGCCGGACACCCCACCCACTAAGGTTGAGCAAATAAGCTCATAAACACTAAGGGATCGTTTGGTATGATGCATTAGATAAATTAATGCATGCATTAGCTTTGTGTATTAATAATACATTGTTTGGTAGACATTTTGAACCTATGCATTAGTTATGCAGGCATTAGTTATACATCCTATTTGGTATTATCCTATGCATAACTAATGCATAGAAAACAATGGTATTAGCAATGCAATGGATTTTAATGCATGCATTAGCTTAGTTAAAGACAAAATTATCCTTCAAAATTTATGTTTTATTAAAACATGCTAGTTAGTATATTAATGCAAGTTCAAAATAATTCAAATAGTGAGAAATAAAATTATATCCCTAGTAAATAAAAAATACTTAGCATATTTCCTTTTTTATAAATAAATATTTAATTTTATTTTACAATATATGTAGACAAATAAAATAATTTTTTAAAAACTTTTTCATATAAAAACATTTCTCAACATATGTTTCTTTTAAAAAGTTAGAGTGTGGACTAGATTTGAGAGCATTTTTGTAAACAAATAATTCTTTTAGAAATTGTGCAATACTTTAATACATCAAACCAAACAATGGATAAGAAATATGTCAGCATAACTAATGCAAGCATAACTAATACCAACATTACTAATACACCATATTCAGCATTATTCTTATGCACCCTACCAAACGACCCCTAAGTGTAATAGCTGGTTTTGAACCTTAGATCTTCTGGTTGTTAGTCCTAGGTCCTATCCACTAGTTGATTCTCTGGTGGACCACAACACAACATAATACTAGGATGGTAACAATTAATGTGTCAGAATTTCTAGACACATTATAAATCTAAAGTATGGAACTTTCACCAATCTCTAAGGTGATGAAGATTATTTCCTCATAAGTTTCTAAAGGTAAGTACTTTACAGCAAATATATGAAAAGTTAATGTTTTTGAGATAGCTATTTGAGGCCTAACTACACATCATGCTTCATCTTAAATGACTTTTCACATCCTCGGGCATCCTTACATCCAAAAGAGAGTTTGTCTATAGGTTTAGAAACTACCAAATTGCATTCATGCTTATTTTTGCTGTATGTTGGGTTGAGGTGGGTTACGACTTGGCAGTCACCTCCAACATCTAAAAATGACTTCCGCATACATTCGGACCAACCTTTTCAGCATACAAAGTCCTTAGGCATCACATTATCAGCAATAGCGACGTACGCATTTTCTAGAGGATGCCAGGACAGGATCAAAGAAAAAAGCAAGAGAGCTTATCACTTTTAAACAAACAATTTCCACAGGGCCAAAGAAATAACAACCATGTGATTTCGAACCAACCTGGTCAGCATAAAAGTCATTAGGAATACATTTGCAGGGTTTTCCTCTAGCCATAGGAACAAAGATGCAAACAAGAGAGCCCCGCTTGGAAACAGAAAAAGGTTCTACTGAAATAAACAAATGCATTACATAAGATCTATCCAGATCCCACTCCATGATAAGGTAGCTAGTCAACTTGGCAGTCACTAGAAATCTGAACCATACCTACAATAGTTTTCAGTCATCGAAATCTTCCTCTTGAAAAGAATTCAAACACCCAAGATATCATTGGTGATCTAAGTTCAAAATGACATTATTAACCTTGGATTATGGCGTTACATAGTACCAAGTGCCTATTTTAAGGCAGTCTTTCAGTAAATGTCAAGAATCAACTGAAATTGTACTTCTACCGGGTAACGAGCCAGAAATTCCCACATAACTGAATATTCTATGCCACTGGCCCCAAATCCGACATTTCCAAAACTCCTGTCCCATAACAATACTAGCACATACTAGGAACTGCATGCATTATTCTTTTCGTTAAGGTACTAGGAACTGCTTAAATAAACTTTTTTTTCTAAGATAATATGTATATATAGATTAAATAATCTTTTTTCTTTCTAAGATAAAATGTATATATAGAGTATGCCTTGACCGCTTAAAAATAATGTGAAGTAAAAATTAATTTAGAACAGGAAGTAAACCCTTGTAATAATTCTATAATCTTACAAATATAATTCAGAACTCACATTTACCTTACAAAACTACGATTGTTTCAAAATATGTCCCATAAAACGGAATGGACAGAGTATTAAAAACGCGTCTTGAGGACATAATTCGTATACAGAAAGCATATATTTACCAACATACTAACATAAACCTTGGCCTATCCACCGTTTAGATCGAGCAAAATTCCACACTACCTCCAGTTATACAAGCAAACAGAAATACACTACATAAATACATTTCATTCCCTAGATATAAGTTTTAACTTCTAGCAATTATAGTTGAAGCTGCATTCAGCCATCGAATTTCACATGTTTGTTCATTACTACCCTTCCTTCAAAATTTTATCTATTTGTTTTTGAACCTAGCTCATTAGTGAAAGAACTGTGTAACAGTGCCAAAAGTTAGTCATCATATGGTGAACTGAAGAATCCATAGTGAAGTCAATGTGACTTCATATCTGGTCTAGGCAAAGAAGGCTAAAATCTTAAGTCAATCTCCTTACCTCTTAACAGATCAACATTTAGAGCACTAATTTTGCAGGACTTAGAAATCGAGGCATAGTTGATTGACTGAACTATGACGAGAGGAGTTTAAAATGATCCCTTATGTTCTGAAAATTTAAAATTAAGGGCCGATAGAAAAGAAACGCAAGTTCAGAGATACTCAAAATAACCAAGACAGAGATTACTTACTTCAAGCAAAGCACGTATTGCTAGTTTCACAGTTTCCTGGCCAGATGTTTCTTTGTAGTTCTTCTCCAAAAACTCCCGAAGAGAGTTGGAGTTTCTACCAGTCGCATTGGCTTTCCAAGCTGAGAATGTACCCGATGGATCTGTTTGATAAAGCGCGGGCACACCGGTGTATGGGTCGAAACCAATGATCAAGGTAGATAGGCCAAATGGCCTTACACCACCACTTTGAGTGTACTTTTGCTGAAGACCAGCAATGTAACGAGTTATGTACTCAACAGTAACAGGATCCTCAACAGTAAGCCTATGACTCTGACATTCAATGCGTGCCCTGTTTACAAGAACTCGTGCATCTGCTTTCAGCCCAGCACAGGCCAATGCAATGTGATCATCCAGATTTACTATCTTTCTTACTGACCTGCAAAAAGAGAGAGAGAAAAAAAGAGATTAATTAGCTTAGGATTTCAAAGCAGGCAGAAAACTAAATTAAATGCAAGAGGAATATCTATCAATGAGAACACAAGACCAAGGAAATAAAGAGAACTAGGTGTTATGTATTTAACAGCACACATCACCTAATAAGCAATAAACAGAGTAAATAATTCAGCAAATTATACATACAACAGATATGGAAATAAGTGCTCAAACACCTCTCTTTCAACCACAAGAGAGGAGACACCCTTTTCTGCTACTTTTTATTAACTTCATGGAAGATGTCACTTTGAGACAATCCACTTAGTGACAGCTCCTTATTTGACCAAAATAAAGTCTTTACTCTCCTCGATGGGCCTTAATTCTCTACTATTGTATGGGTTGTTTCGCCACTCTCCCTATCCCCAATCCAACGTTGCGGGATGCTGATATCAATAACAATGCAAGTATATTTTAACCAACAAGCCCTTCATAAATAGAGGTGGATTCAGGAGTTGAAGTTTATGGGTTCCTAAAAAAAACCTCAAGTTAATATACAGTAGTAACTAGGTTCCCAGTCATATAGATATTTTGTGGGTTTCATAGTATATATTCAGGGTTTCGGCAAAAGTTACTGGTTCCCGTGGCCATATTTGTACTCTAGTTCCGCCTTTGAATTCATAAACTCTATCATTTCCCAACAGCAATCTGTACATTACATTACACACCATTAAGTTCAGTAATTAAAGCAGTCAGCTAAACCACTTGCAACCTCCAAATACTGAACCTTCCATTGAGAAACTAAAAAATGATAATCTTTCTCCTTCCAGTTGCACTACCCAGAAACCAAAAGTTTAACAACAAATGGGCACTCTCTTAACGACTACATGTGCACACCCATAAAAATGATAAAAGAAGTAATAAAAGTAAGAGGTCAAAACCCAGAAAATCATTAAACCCTAAATCTCGCGGAATTACAGAGTAAACCTTAAAATTACATTTTTTGATAAGTAAACCTAAAGATTGCATTTTTAGATCTTCAAACCAAATAAATTGCAAAAAAAAAATAAAAAAAATATACCTAGAGTCCTGAAGCTTGGGAGTAGACTTCTTCTCAACGCCAAGGACAACAGTGTCAGTGCCACGTACACCAACGGCGGCGTTACCTTTGCGTACGGCTTCGAGGGCGTATTCCACTTGGAATAGGTGGCCGTCCGGCGAGAACACCGTGATCGCTCTATCATATCTAGCCATGGCTATAAGTAAAAGCTATCGGAAACTTTGGGCTCTGTGTGTTGAAGTTTCTTCCGATCTCTGAGTGTTGCTACTGAATGCTCTTTCCTTCAAATTATTTGGTATTGCCTCACTGATAAAAAGCAATACACACTTCTTGGGCGACAAGCTAATTGAATCAGACGTCAAACTTGGCACGACGTCGTAGCAACCACCATGCTTTTTTCTTTTTTTCTTGTTTGTTTAGTTCACTTTAATATTATTAGAATATCATTTTTACTTTTTTACCTCTAGTTCTTTTGGGTAAAGAAGTTATTATCGAGTTCGAACTTTGAGAATAAGAGAAATCTTAAGCAGAAATAATTTTTTTTAAAATAGATCTTATGCCAATCGAACGTAAATTAGTAGGGATAGCAAACACCAGATATTATTTGACATAAGAATTTTTTTTCTTTTTTTTCAAAAAAAATTTATTTTTTTTCGAAATCAGCATTTGTTCATAAAATTTTCAGTTTTCACTTAAAAATATATTTTAGAATTTTCCGAAAATTTAAAAAAATCCAAAAAATTATTTTTCAAAATTTTCACTCAGATCGCTCACAAAACTTCAAAAACAACCCAAAATTATATTCATGTCCAAACACAACTCTAATTTTCAAATACCATTTCACTTAAAAGAAAAATTCACTTTTTTAAAAAAAAAAATTTACAATTCTTATGTCCAAACACTCACTAAATGATTATGTAAAAAAAGGGTAAAGAAGCCGCCCTATATTGAAAAAAAAAATTAGCTTGCTTTAGAAAAGGATATATAAATTGATTATTCATAGTCAAATAGGTCTTCATTAATCAGAGATTTGATTCAAACTGATTTCTAACACCATCATTTGAGAAGAGGCAGGATATTATGATTTATTCTAGTACGGTTAGGAACATAATTAAGTACATAAAAATATATTTTCTCAAATATATATGATCATACATTTGACATGAAACCAAAGCACACATAAATTTTTGGGGTTACTTCTCTCTACCATACATTATTAAAAAAGAATTTCTACATACTCAACAGTCAACTGGTAAAACTAAAGATGCTATTGATATCGTATACATCTGTGTTTCTATTTAGACATCTAAGACGTGAATTTGACTATACATTGAGGAAAAATAGATTTCGGATGCAAGTATAAAGAAAGAACAAAATGGTAATATATCAGGATTCAGCAGCGCAAATTTTCATTTTCATTTTAGTGGAAGCACGGCTTTGCGCTATAGTTAGCTCATCGCCATCAAAAGAATCCCATAGAAAGAATTTTTGTCATAAATTTGTCCCAAGGATCTATCGGAAACAACTTCTTTGCTCTTTTAGGGTAGGAGTAAGATTACGTACATTTTACCCTCTCTAGACCCCACTTGTGAGAAATGACTGAACTTATTATTGTTGTTGTTGGTTGTCATAAATTTGTCCCAACCCTCGACACTCTTTTATAAATTCATGAATATTGAATCAATCAAACGCACTTCTAACATAGCCGCGACAGCAACAAGTTCTGTGCTCCTGGCCCCTAGGGGATAAAGTGACAGAATCTTTTTGAGAATACAAGAGAAAAGTCACCGCAAGATTTCCAATTTCCCATTCCTGGCAAGACAAATCCATAAAACTCTTGAAGACTGAACCTTTCTGTGGCAGACTCTGGTGTCATCAAACATTGTTATTTTGCGTTATAATATCCCTATAGTTTGAAGATCCATATTTGCTATAGTAGCATGCCTATGCCTTATCTTCAACGACATTGTGGGATTAATAGGAGCATTAGGATTTTCGGCACTAACCTATAGGGCAGAACTAAAACATTCACTCAGACAATTATTTCCAACTAAAGGAATATCAGTATTTTTACATTTTAAAATATATATTATCCATGCAAAAGAAGATTGGGAGATGGACAAACCAATGGTTTTGTAGCAGGTATAGGTATTTTTAATCATAGAGATGCCACCTATCTAAATATATCAAGGATACGCTGTTAAAGGAAAAAGACATGGGAGTATAATAATGGACTAGAATAATGGCACAACCTAATATCCTTCTTAAGATAGGAATTTCTGAAAAAGAACATCATATTCTTGACAACAACAAGAATAACGACCGAGTAAAATCTCACAAGTGGGTTCCGGAAAGATAGTGTGTACGCAGACCTTATCTACCCCGAAGGGGTAGAGAGACTGTTTTCGATAGACTCTCGGCTCAAGGAGACAAAACATCATATTCTTGAGAGGAATAAATTTATTTCAAGAAAGCTCCTACAGAGTAAAACACAACAGAAAACTGATACTACTTCATTCATGCAAATTCAAACTTCAGATATATATTACATCCTTAATTCACTTAAAGTATCTCTCATGCAAAGACAAATTCTAAACTGATATAGTAATAGATAATACAAGTATCACTCTCTTAAGAAAATTGAGGAAGTTAGCAGCAGTTAAGAGAATGGGAGATGGAACATTGATGTCGACATATCACTTCTGCTTGCTCTTCATCTTAGCAAGATTAGCTTGAGCAGCAGCTTTTGCAACTGTTGTAGGTTTCACTGCACTCTTTGGATTGAGAGCTTTTCTTATCTTAAACACAGCCCAAGCAGTTCCTATAGCATGTCCTGCAGCACCGAATCCGTCACGTGTCATCTCTGCAGCCTGGTCACCATGCCTGTAACAAGATAAGTTCCACCATTAAGCATCTACTGATCCAAGAAAGAACCATACCTTTTGAGGTTTATTGCTATGTGAGACAAAAGAACCCTGCTAGAAAGTGAATCTTATCATCATCCAATTTAACTCTTTTAGTGTGAACATGGCTTAAGGAAGCAAATGACTCGAGTTCAAGTAGTTTAATAATAAAAAGAAGGGATCTTTACCCAAATATCCAGTCGGATATACTGTTTACTTTACCTATGCGGTATACATAGATTATACGCTGATTACATATATATATATATGAATATATATATATATATATATACATATAATACGCACATACACTCACTCACTCTTCCGACTACTATTTTTAGTTTAAACAGATGGGTGGACGGCTATTTAGGTAAACTCTTCTAAAAAAAAAAAGCACTTGGGTGAAGATCTAGAACATCACTCAAGTAAATACAGAGTAGGATACTCTTGTAACACAAGTTTGCGCATAACCTCCACATTTAGGAATACAAATCAACAAAACAAAGAGTAACTCCGCCTCACAATTAGGTTAATAAGGGAAGTACCAACATACGAAATGGTGTTGAGTGCAAAAGCAAAATATACCTCTGTTGAACAAGCCCAGTTGTCACAGTTGAGGTTGTTGACATCACATTCTTTCCAGCGACTTCAACAGCATCGCAAACTTTATCTGTTATAATGTAGCAGAACCAATAATATCAGGAGTCTAGAAAGAAAATAATACAGTTTATGTGCTTCTTAAGAAAATGCTTAACTAATTAAAAAAGAGAGAGAGATCGAATAGAAATACATACTGAATCCATCCAAGGAGGCAAGAACAATCTCTCCAGGAAGAAGGCTAAAGAATTTCTGACCAGCTTTAGAGTTTGCAATGGAACTTGTAAAGAATCCAGAAACCTTCACTACTCCTGAGAGTAAGCCAGTTGCCACTTGCTCCGACATTTTTGTCATCTTCTTCACCCTAAAAGGAACAAAATCAAAATATGCATAAAAATAAGGCAAGAAAGCTCTTGCAATGTGTCACTAGAACAAACTTAGCAAAGCAACACGAAAAATTGATCAAGAGAGTAAAATGCATTACAAGTCTATAACAACTACTATGCCTGAGTTCCAAATTAGATGAGCTAAGCTATGTCAATCCTCACTATTCATCCAACTCCATTTGAACAGAACTTGTCAATTTCAGTTGATCTCGGTCTTTTATCAACAGTATCCCCTTTTTGTTCAAATTCTTGGTATTCATTCGGCAGAAAGGTAGCATAACTCCTATTTATTACCTCTCCTTAAAACTTTCTAGTGAAACATTTTTGTGATAAAAGGTGATTTTTTTTAATTGTTCCTCGATATGGTCCATTTGACATGATAAACACGAAATTGGAAGATTTTTAAATTGTTCATTTATAAATTTCCCCCAAAGCCAATGATAGGTTCATTTCTATATCGAAACAATAAGGTTATTATGCTCATTACTAAACTTGTTGAAGACATGAAATATAACCAAGTTCGGTTCAAATCAATGCTCATTAAAGAGTAAAATTCAACAGAGAAATGCAAAAAAGACTACCTTTTCATCCTTCTCATAGCCTCAGGGCTAATCTCAGAGTTACTCCCCTTTCCCATCCTCTTCATCAACACATCATTTCCCCAATTCAGCCTATCTACAGTAACATCACCACACCACAATATCCCCTTCACCAATTGACCCGACCCGGCTGCAATCATTCTTGCAATACTACTACTATAATCTTCAACATTCGGAGCCAAAGTAGTCCAATAAGCAGCAGAACTCCTCTCCATATCCTCTTTTTTCTTCTCCATTTCTTCTGGTGAAACATCCTTTGCTGACATCCACCATTTTTCTTCAACTCCTTTATTATCCTTCTTCACTTTCTCCACTCTAAAAGCACTGTACTTTTCCAATACTAAATCCAACTCCTTTAGTACCCTTTCTTGTCCTTTTGATGCTATAGTTAACCCATAGTTGAGTAAATTATCTTCATCATTTGCTTCAGAAGGTGTTCTAAGAGTGAAGAAATAGTGAGATTCATCAAGTTTTACAGCAGCCTCATCTTTGGCTAAAGGCCATTGGATTTGATCACCGACACGTGCAAGAACAGCAACAACGTTGTCACCTTGTTTAAGTTGAACAATTTCGAATTCACCACTAGCGAGTTCAATACTACGTTCTTTGTCAATCAGATGGATTATTGTACCTGGGATTTTGACAATCACTTGTTCTAACGAAACAAAGTTGGAATTATTATCAGGCTGATTGGTTTCAGTTTCTGGAAATAGATTTTCTGCTAGATCTTTCATGTCAATAGTGGGGTACAAAGAAGAATTAGAAGAAGTTGAGGGATTCTTTTGGGAAAGAAATGGAGAAGTTGATTCTGGGTTTGAATCAATGACTTGTGGGTATAGTTTTGGGGGATTTGAATTTTGAGAAGACATAGTAGTTTTTTTGGATTCTTGATTTCCCAGTTTGGAAACACAGAAAGGAATGAAATTTGTGGAAAATCTGAGATGGGGTTTGAAGATTTCTAAGTATTAGCTTAAAAAGGAATGAACTTTATAAAAATTTGAGATTGGTTTCGAAGATTTATGCAAGATTTAACTTAAGGTATAAGAAAATGGAAAAAAGGCGGTTCTAAGGTTGAAGACGAGTTGACGTGGCATGCGACGTGGCTTTATATGTAAAGCCAGTGTGGAAGCCGTGGAGATTCTTAGCCTTTTTTTGTGGTAAGAATTAAGGAATAATTTTTTCCGCCGTGTTCTGTACTGTAAAGCAAATGTCACTTGAGGACGTTAAGTTAACTGAGGTTTGACTAAAACACCCTTTTCTTTTCTTTTTTGCTAAAGAATATTTACTGATGTTTCTTGATTCAGTTAAAAAATATTCCCGGGTAATTAAAAGGATTATTCCATTATGCAGAAGTGAGTGTTTCTGTTCTGCTAGGAAGTATGATTTATATGAATCGTCAAGAATCCTAAGTGAGTATATGAAAATGGGAAGAGTTAAACATGCAGATAATCTGTTTGAGAAAATGCCTGAGAAGAATGTAGTTATTTGGTCAATCATGGTCCATGGTTATTCTAAAAATGGGCTACACAAAAAATCAGTTGAATGCTTCATCTCAATGAGAAATATTGGTTTAATGCCAAATTCATTCACCATTGTAGGTATTCTTGTGGGGGTCTCAGAATTGAGGGACTTAATACTTGGTCAATCAGTTCATGGACTGATAGTGAAGTTAGGGTGGGAAGATTATTCATTTGTTGGCACTTCCCTTCTTGAGGTTTATGCAAAATGTGGAAATATCATTGACTGTAGTAAGATCTTTGAGAACTTAAAAGGTCAAGGTCTTGTTCCATGGAATGCAATGATCAGTGCATTTGTACATAATGAACTCTATGAAGAGGCTTTCTTGTTATGCAATAGGTCTCGGAAGTCTGGTTTATTTCCTGATTCAATGACAGCATTGGCATTGATACAGAGCTGTGTGGCTATGGAATCTAAATGTCTTTGTGAATCGGTTCATGCTATGGTTTTAAAATTTGGTCTTGTATCTCATGTACAGGTGAATAACTCACTTCTTTTTCTGTACTCAAGTTTGATGGAGTTACCTGCTGTTTGGGAAATTTTCAATCCAATGGAAGAGAAAGATGTTATCAGTTGGTCAACAGTGATGAGTTTACTGGTTCACCTTGAATATGCTTCGGACGCTATAAAGCTTTTCTTCCATATGAGAGATTCAGGGAATGAGTATGACAAGCTCGTCCTAATGAATCTGATTTCAGCTTGTGGAACTTTAGGGAACTTGAAGATGGGAAAATCTGTCCATGCTCAAGTAATAACTCATGGTTTTGGATCAGATCTTCCTCTACTTAATACAATGATTACTATGTATGCAAGATGTGAGGACTTGAATTCTTCAAAAACTGTTTTCTATCGATCAACTATGAAGAGTATGGTATCATGGACATCTATCATTTCAGGACTTCTCCATAATGGAAGGCCGAGAGAGGCACTAGATATGTTCGTTCGCGTTAGAATTGAAGAAAACATAATCACTGATTCGGTAGTTCTGGTGAGTGCACTAGCTGCTGGTGGTGAAATGGTTGATTTGGAACTCTGCATGCAGCTTCATTGCCATACTATAAAAGCTGGGCTTACAAATTATACAAGTATTCAGAACTGTCTCATATCAACCTACTCAAAGTGTGGGGATGTTGAACCTGCAAACAATGTTTTCGTGCAAATGGCATCTTTTCGCGATATTGTATCATGGAATGCTATTATAAACGGATATGGTATCAATGGCCACGGAGAAACTGCTCTCTCCCTTTTCTATGAGTTCAAAAAGACGGGAGGAATACCTGATATTGCTACTTACTTGATCATTTTGAGTGCTTGTAGTCATTCAGGATTGGTTAGCGAAGGGTTGTTGATTTTCAGCCAAATAATAGAAGAAAATAGAATCAGAGTTGGTGCAGAACATTATAGCTGTGTAGCTAATTTGCTTGCCCGGGCAGGGTATTTACCTGATGTAAGTAAGTTCAAGGATGGAGAAGGTAAGGCTATTTGGAGGGCTATATTAAACGGATGCGTGCATAATGGTGATCTAAGATTAGCAGAATTTGCCGCGAAAAAGTTTGATGAGCTGATTCAAAAAGATTCTGGTCAGCTTGTGTTACTCTCAAATCTTTATGCATCGGTTGGGAGATTTCAGGATGCAGAAGCCTTGAGGTTGAGCATGGAGACTGAGAAACTGATTAAAGATCCAGGATTCAGCATTCTCACTGGAAATCTATAGCACGTTGGTCGAATCCAAATCAGGTCATCTCAATTCTCATGAATGAATAAACTTATGCAACTTCAGATCATGAGGAGCTGTTGTAACCAGCTTTCAGAGGCAAAAAGGATTAAACTTTGATAGCAAATCTGTTCAAAGAGTGATGCTTTCCAAAGAGAATAATAGGGTAAACAAAAAAGGACAACAAGCACATCAAAAATCTGAACTATGAATTCCTAAAAAATCAAAATTGAGAGATAGGAAAACAAAAAACATCAATAATATCCAAATAAAAACAGGTGATGCAAGATTTGCTTCAAAACAAAGTCTTTAAGGCACAGCCTGCTGAATACTTCAAAATTGAAAGAATCTGTTATCAGTAAAGCTCTCAACAACACTAATTATTCTTATGCTCTTATTTGCTTCTCTTACTCTTTGCCTTAAGTGACCCATCTTTCAGCTTTTTCCCAAGCTTAGTACTCTTGTTCTTCTTTCCATCTTTCAAAGACAACTTACTTTTGTTTTGTTGCTCAGCTTTTCTCAGCTTCTTCGCCTTCTTCTCACCATTCGACGCACTAAAAAATATACTACCCTTCTCAGTTTTCCCCTTTTTTACTTTCTTAACTCCATAATCCTCACTCTCCTCAATGTCTTCATCACTGCTTTCCTCTTCTGCATTACTACCAACGACATCACAATCACTTCCCAATTCATCTACTACACCAGTGTCAAAGTCCATATACCTAACTTCATGAATCCTCCCTTTAGTCTTCCCGTTCTTTTTATCCGTCCCCTCGACTTTCCTGCTACTAGTCTCCTTAACCTCAACCAAACCACCAATCACTTTTCCATCACTCTCCTCAGCAACTTCTTTCACCTTAAACCCCTGAATCTTGAGTTTGATCTCGGGCAACGCTTGATACAAAGGCAATGCTAAAGAATCACTAAGTCTCAAATGCAAGCTTCTCACACCACCCCATTTCTTAGGCACCACTTCAACAACACCCTTTATTGCTTCCTCCACATTCTCAACAATTAATGCACTTTCCATTGAAACCTTACCAACCTTCATTACACAAAAAGTTCCAGTCTTTAAGTAAAACAACCCACACCCACAAGCTCTTTCCACTTGCTCTTTCCAATTCTTGTGCGTCAAATCCAAAGGTAAAGGCAGCTTCTTTTTCTTGAAAAATTGCTTACCAAGTAGCTTAGGAAGCAAATGAACAATCCTTCTGTCAACCAACAAAAGATCATATGAATCACAAAGTTTTCTTTACGCTTCAAAGGGCTTGTAGTTAGACTTAAGCTTTGAAATTTTGATGACTTTAGTAATAGGTATGTTTTGGGATTTAATGATCTTTTTTGCATCATCTGAAGTGAGTTTTGAATTGGGTCTGTCATCAATGATGAGGCAAAGCTCAGAGGAAAAAGGGTCGTGAATAGGGTGAGGAAAAGGGATTTTGAAAGCAACGTACGAGGTTTTGGTGGGATTTTCTTGAGAGTGAGGTTAAGGTAGATGAAGTCATCTTGTGGGAGTAATTGGGGTTTTTGGATTTTTGATTTGGAATTTTTCCATTTGAGAAGGGCGTCTACTGCCTTCTCTATGGTGGCGCGGCTCACTGTGGCGGCGGCGGTGGCGGCGGAGGAGGGTGGAGGAGACTCCATTGGGATTTTTTGAGGTTGAGGCTGAAGAAACTACAAAACCCCGGCTAAAACCCCGTTGTGCTATATGAACAAGAAGTAGGAAAATGATATGGACGTACCCTATACTTTTCAAATTTGCAAAGACCACCCCAAAGAACCTCTTTTTATTTTGGTGTGTGTGTGGTTGTTTTGACTTTTGAATTAATTAATGTTACTTACAATATTAACCGTCTAATATAAATACACAATAGGATTATGGATTGTAATTTGATCTCTACGACGAGGACAAAGACTTCCGTCAAATTTAATATTCATCTTGTGATATTAAATGGTTCACTAATCTATCATTGCACATAGTTGTAGTTGAAAATTGAATTGGACTTATAAGTAGTTCAACTCTTCACTTTGATATGATTTCCAATTTATAATCAGACGATTAACATGGAGATTGAGGCTCTACTTCTCCTCTATAGGTTCCGAGACTTGCTCAATGAAGCATCATGGTTAAATGAATTCTGGATTAAGCTTCTGTGTGGAAAACGGACACCGCCATTGGCCAATTTAAAGTTTAAGATAGCTATAAATAAGTGCGATAAAGAAAACGAGTAAAAAGTCTAAAAACACTAAAGACTAAATGAATGATAGTAATTGGATGAAATTGCATTTGATCGATTGATTGTTTGTTAATCGAATTTCGCTAGAGCACGGTGTGGTTTGGAGAGAAAAAGTACAAATAACATCAAGTTGAAACAAATATGAAGCAACACCAGGATTCTAAATCCATGAAGTAGAGACAACAACGATGCTATAATTTCCTCATCTTCTCTTATTCAAGCAAAGAATTCCAAAGGAAGCTCTTTTCTGGGTATACATTAGTTAGGACTGACTTCAATCTGCTCGTTTCCACCTTTTGAATATCAATTGCCAGAGTCATCGATAGTTGCTGATAACAAACAAATAAAATCAACTGCGTGAAAAGCTTAGAAATTACTGGAAACTTGAAACTAATATGAAGAAGCATAATACCTTTTTGAGCCACATCATATAAGTTGCAGCAAAGGTTGCTTGAGCTTGATAGTCCTCAAAGTCACTATCATATACATTTGTGCAGGAACGGAATAGTTCTAATTCATTATCTATAAGTATGTCAATGTCAACTGTCCTAATGTTTCTCTGGTTAGAAGACAAGGATCTATCATCATCACCGCATGCAAAATATCTTATCCAGCATGTCAAGAGGAAACGGCGATGAAGCCACAATGCCTGACAGGAAAACAATAACATGAGACGGGTTTCTTTCAAGCTTTCAAGCTTGTCAGAATTCAGAATATCTTCATGAAGCAAATTAAAGAAAATCGAGATACAGATAACAGATAAAGCACTTAGGACAGATGCAATCAAATTTTGTGCATGGAACTGATCATATTTTTTACATTGAGGCATCAGATTTGGGAATCTATAACAAAACATCAACATGAACATTCTATTGATCTCATTAAGGAGTATTATAGATGAAACAGAAGACGATTCAAATGAAGATAATCTCCATAAATTTCCAAGAGATGTGTGTATATCCACTCCAACACCTTACTGTCAAATTAGACGTTTCACTTACTTTTGTAAACCTACATAACTTAGTGTGCAACATTAGATGATTGACAGGAATGCCACGACTCTACATGCACCAAAGAACTGTCTGCCAAGACTTCAGGAAACTTTCAAACATCACTAAGTCATATAACCAAAAAAATTGTTATTGTGAAAACCAGTGTGATATACATACCTCTCTCCCCACATAACGTTTTATCAGCTTCTCCACCCAGTTGAACTCATCCTACCAGCAGACATTGAACCCAAAAAGAAAAAAATTAGCAAATTGCAAGACGCGGCTTCGTATTTGTCACTAGATGATTTACTGTTTTCAGAACCAACAAGAATGAAAAGTTAACACATTTTCAATCCAGATATTACTTCAGGATTTTGGCATTTAACACTAAAAGCTTCAGAACTAGTTGAGCATTTTACTAGAACTTCCCCACCTCCACATCAGGAACTTTAATTTTCGATCCTTTTTTTCACACTGATCATTCCTGCAACACCGTAATGCAGTTTACTAGATAAAGGCATTTTAGTGGAACTCATAGTTGGCTAATTAAGGTTGAGCCTCTGTGATTTTCTGAGGAGATTATTATGAAATTTTTTAGTGAAAAGCATGTAGTTTTCAAGGCTTCTCCTATAAGCATCTTCTGAGTTCATTGTTAAAATAGAATCTTTACACAAATGACAAATGCCATTCTTTTTTAAATTATTATAATTATATATAGGGTGTAGGAGAAGGGGAAATGGGGGAGGGGATTACATGGTGGAGAATCGAACCCTCACCAACAAGGTGAAAGTTCAAGTAACCAACCAACTGAACTACTAAGATTCCCCGACAAATGCCATTCAATTTTGAGGAAACAACCACATGAGCAAAAGCATACCTTCAACAATTCATGAAGTTCTGGATGAAAGCTAGCATCTCGACCCTTGTTATGCTGTGATTCTTCAAACAGACGAAGCATCAACCGCTGTGTAGACCAATGTACCAAAATAAACAACATTATACCTCCATGCCTTCCTCTATTTGAACTTTGAATGGAACAAGCAGTTTCAGAAACCGTTATATATTTTATGGGACTAGGTTTGATAGGTTCTTTCAGTGTTACCAAGCAAAAGAGACAAGCAAATCAAGATTCTGATGGAAAAAATTCTAACATATATTACAAATGGACATCAGTAAAGCTTTTCACCCTCTATAAGCAAAGGGCAATTACACGATTAGTTCACAACCAGCCAGCAGCATTTGCCAAAAGCTAAGACGAAAATAATAGCTCCGTGATGGAAACTCACCGCACGGTAATGAAAGCAAGAATTATCAGCAACATGGAGCACAGCCCAGTGCCGTGACTTGTCAAACTCCTGCAGCACCTGGATGCATGAATTGAAATCCATTTGTTAAGAATTATATATACCATAATGTATATATAATAATTCAAAGAGATGAGTGCCGCGGAGATGATTGGTTGGGGCTTAAGAAAATGAGCCCATCTTCAATGGAAGATCAGGAATATGTAAGACACTTTATCACAAATCTATAAGAGACTATGACCACTGACAAAACTTTGCCTTCTCTGCATAGCCAGTGAAATGGCAGGAAGTCGCAAAAGAAAAAATACCACGAACCTTTCACTCACCTGTTCCGCTGACATGTAGGAAACTAACCAGCAACGGTGATTCCATGCACGATAGTTCATTTTTGATCTCTGTAACAACAATGAGAGCCAACTTAGATCTCAGGGACTAACTTGCAGTAATGAGTACAAACATTGGAAATAGATTAATCCAAGTCAGAGTGGATGAATACAAGTGAGCCAGTAATTGTTCTTCAAGTTTAACCAGAGGTCGCACCTAACAAAGCCAAAGTCCAAACTACCACATAACCCCCCCCCCCCCCAAAAAAAAAAAAAAAGAGAGAGAGAGAAAGAGCTTCTCTCAATTATTTGAAAGGAACTTCAGGTATTAGAATTACCAAAATAATTGAATTATGACATTAGTAGGAACAACTTGGACATTAATACATCCAAGTCATTCAACTACAACACTTGGTATGAGCCCACCTATTCCGGCCTCAGTGGGCAGAATTATCTCAGTGAAGCTTGTGAACTGAACAAGTTGTCAACATGTGCACATTGGTTCAGACAGCACAAATATTCCACACAAAAAAAGTAGATTTCCGGGAATGATAAAGCTTTTTTTTTTTTTTAAAGACCCATCTGTCAGAAAATTATCATACGTTTTCTATGATAGAACCAAAGTACTTCAAGAACAGATATAAATATGAACCAGTAATTCTCGAGAGAATCCGTGGAAACATTCCTAGTATCAATGATAGCCACCTTGTAATATAACACTCAAATATTGATCCACCAATAGTCTATATGTATGCAGTTTTCACGGTATGATCCAAAATAAGACCTCAGCCAGTTTTTTCACTAACTCGGATTCTCTTTCCATAATCTCTTGCAGATTTGAACAATTTCCAGCAATCATCTTGATCACCCACCTCCTATCAGTAATTAACAGTAATAAGCATCTCGAACTACTGATCATTGAAAGGGTAAAATAAAAATTCATTTCAAATTAACTCCCAGAAAAGACAAACACCAACTTCCAAGAAACGATTAAAAAAAGTTGTATTAACCTCAATTAGAGAAATATGTGTGTCACTACTTTCTTTTTTCTTTTTCTGTGATGCCTTACTAGCTTATGTTCAAATCCAAGTAGCGTATTTTTCTCCGCGGATGACTGATCATTGAAAGGGTAAGATAAAAATTCATTTCAAACTAACTCCCAGAAAAGACAAACATCAAGTCACCAACTTCCAAGAAACGACCGAAAAACAGTTGTATTATGTGCGTCATTATTTTCTTGTTTCTTTTTCTATGATGCCTCACTAGCTTATGTTCCGATCCAAGTAGCATTGGGCAAATTGAACCTTAATCCCCCCCCCCCCCAAAAAAAAAAAACGCCCCTTCGCTCTTAAAATTCAATTTTTTTCTTTCATACCTAAATTTACATACAACTGGAGCATGTGACTCTAAACATTCCCCAAAAATCATAATCACAAAAAGGGGATTTGAGACCGCAGATATGCCAATTCATCATATGCCATTACCATGCTTCATCATTAACATCCAAGCATGAGCTTATTGTAAACAGGTTTTCAAAGTTCGATACGATAAAAACAATCTTGAGCGACCAGAGATAGCAAAAGAGAGTGAATTGAGAGGTTCATCCATGTAACAGAATGGACACACAAACCAATAATTAAAAAGAATTTGCGCACAGCAGGCGCTTATTGCACCGGGCTGCCCTTTTTACATATGAGAAGAGAGGTATGTTACCTTTGGCTCCACGTTTGTTCACTTTTAGGTGAATGCGAGAGAACCGCAGCTGAAAAGATAAGCTCATTCATGAACATGGACAAAGACTGCTTCTTTGACAAAACTAGCTTCCTGGGGGAAAAAACTTTATATGGTCAGGACTAAAAAGTTTCTACTGATCTTTTGCCGATATATATCATGCGCTTTAACTCACAAAAGAAAGACTTCTTTAAGGATGTTAAACAGACACCATAGCTCTATGAGTCAACCATTAAATTTCGCTTTTGTTAAAAAAACTCAAACCATTAACGCTCGCTATTTCCATTATCGTGGAGTCTTGTATTGTCCTTCAGACTAAAAAAAATACATTCTGCTCCGGAGCTACATTTTCAAGATCAGATATCCATAGAAGGTATGTATCTGGTCAAAAAGCTATTGACAGCTGTCACCATTTACAACGAACTGAAAAAACAAAACTTTTATGTGTTCAAAACAAACCTGGAATTCCACGCTGAGCCAAAATCACTACTTAGAAGCAAAAGTGCCCTGCTGTGCTTCATCAATTCACTTTCGAGACTAAGTGGAGAAGATGAGGGACAAGTTGAAGCACTTTTATCATCTCTCTCGTTGTAAATGCTATGGTACACTTTATAACTTTTATATGCATCCACAAATGCATTTTTAGCCGCAACATAAAGCGGAAAGAGAACCCTAGTTGAGATGCCCAGCTTATGATCCCTAGCCCAGAAAATTGTCTCAAAACTTGACTTTGGCACAGAACCAACAGATGTTGAAGGAGTCCCAATATCCTCATTTAATGCAGAAAATTGGGATGGGTGAATGAACCCTATTTCATCACTGGAAACAGGAGATGCATGTCAGATTGCTAATGACAGCATCACTCTTGAACTCAACATCTCAATAAGAGTAAAAATAAATAATAAGAAATATGCAGATGTAATATGTATAGTTAAAAAAATGCTAGGGAGAAGAGTACAAGAACAAAAGTTTATCACCTTATCTGAAAGGAATAATTGAGTGACTATTTGGGAACATTCTTAAATAGAGATATCTTACAACAACAACAACAATTATGCCTTAGTCCCAAACAAGTTGGGGTTGACGATATAGATCCTCATTTCTTTCTGTGAGCTCAACTCATATCATCATCATTACAAAAACAGCAGTTCCTTCTTTCTTGTTATGATTTTTAAGCAATAGAGCTTTCTTTGAGAAAAGAGGAAAATTCCTTATCGTAATACTACATTTAAGCAATGACATCCTATCCAAATGTACAAGTTGAAATGATTTAAGTGCTTCAAAAATAAAGAAAACACCGCACTACGTTTCAAAAAGATGTATAGTACAACAAAAGTACGCTAATGTCTGAAAATGTTTGTATAGCCTAGAAATCTACAGCTCTGAACAACAAATGGTTTATCACACTCAGATGACTCATGGGCTTCCATTGTTGGACCATCGTTGGTAGCTCATGAGACAGTTCTCCAAAAATTACATCACTCCACTAGCCATATTGTTCAGAAATAGAAGTTAAGAGACAGTTGTACCAGGTTTATATGACGCTACAGTAGACACTCCAACCATGGTCTTATTGATTATTGATTCAACAAAACAAAGAAAATAATGGAATATTATCATTGAAATAACCATCAAAATTGCGTCCATATACAGAGAGGATGAGACTTACATTAGAGGATCAGACTCCAATATGCCCTCTAATTGATTCAGAAGCTCCAATGGACCAGGCTCGTCCATCTAGAATTGGTTTCTAACTACAAGAGCTGTTTATTCCCCAAATGTACGCCGATTCCTAGAATTGGCTGCTGACTCCAAGACTATAAAGAAGTGGATAAAGTATTAGAGTTGCATAGGGAGATATAATTTAAATTATGAGACAACTTCTAAAAGCAAACTATTTAAGGGACCTATAATTGAGGATTGGCTCGAAAACTCAGCATTCACAATGATCCAAAATGCTCAGACTCATGAACAATTTAGCACATATAAAAGAATAAACGAAAAAGCTACATGAAGGCGAGGTGGCAACCACATCTGTCAAAATTCCCAAAATAACAGATACAATTTAGGAACACTATTGCACCCGCTATTTATTCATTAGTTTAAGATGAACTGATACTTTGGAATTTCAATTTTTGCAACTGCAAAACTAGCATACACTGTCAGTGTTCTACACTTATCAGTCATTATTAAGGAAAATATTCTTCTTTTTATAGGAACAGATTAACAGAAAACTATTGCACCTTGGTTTCAATCCAACTAGAAGAGCAACACAGCCTAAATATTCTCCTAATGATTTGAGTTTTCATATTTTCTTAAAAACAATAAGTCAAGTAAGACTTGAGGCCAAATCAATCTCTCTGATAAAGTGAAACACAAGTACAACATATGCCAATTTCTTCAGCATAAATTTCTTTTTAGTACTGTGATTTACTAATTCATATAAAGTGTCATCCACTATCATAAACAATGTCCAATAAGGACGCTTATGGAATTAACAATATAGCAAAAAAGAATTAATTGGATTCCATTTTCAAAAGAAAAAACTTACAAAATTGCCTCAAGGAGAGAGCTTGTGAGCAAGATTTAAGGCTTCTGGGATTTGCACAGATGTTTCAGATGAAAGCAAGGATTTTTCTGCCTCATTACAGGACATCTTCTTTCTTTATTTCTCACTGTTTATTATGGTTTTTTATTTTTTTTAAAAAAAATCAAACAGATTTTAATACTTGAAAGTTATAAACAAATACCTGAAACACCAAAAGATTTTTTAATTTTTTTTATGTTTGGGCGTGAGGGTAGATTTGATTTGGACGGCCCAGATTCATAGGCCCAATAGATCCACGTCTTTCTCTTACAGCTCTAGCATTTGGTTTAGGCCTAAAATACAAAATTGATCGGTCTGTTGAAACTAATTGCATTTTTTAGCCAAAAAGTGTGTGCAGGACGGATCTAGCCTATTGAATATGGGTTCCCGTGAATCCAATAACTTTTGCATATACCCCATTACTCTTCAATCAATCTTGGGGGCACCAATGGTTAATACCTGTGATGTCTCCTTCTGAAGGACTCGTATACAAGCCACACCCCAAACCTGCATTCACGAGTCCAATATATGATTCACTAACTATTCATAAACATTTGATTGTGAACTCAGTTACTTATTGTATATTTATTTAAAGTCGTTATAGGAAACCATAAACTTTAAATCTTGTATCCCTATATATATATATATATATATATGTATGGTCTAGAGCTTTGACATGGTCTAAGGTTTTTGTGTTCTCCGGCACAAGTTTAATAGATGGAGTTGAAATTTGAGGTAATCTTTTCATTAAAAATGAGGGTTATTAGGTGGATTAATCTCATTATACTAAACCAAGGTCTTGTTTGATATCTTTATATGTGGATGTGAATATGTTATTGCATTTTTGCTAGTTTTGGAGTGTCACTTTCTGGATAAATTCATTTTACTATTGTTAGTATAAGATTAAGGATTGTACTATTGTAGTTAACCTCAACGACTAGGACAAAGACCTCCATCATATTTAATATTCAAATTGTGATATTAAATAGTTCTTACCTATTGTTCGACTGTCGTTTTTCTCATTTTTTTCCTCCGACCGCCGCTGCCCTAGCTTTCTGGCAATGTCCAAAAGGAGCAAGTTCCAAAAAAAAAAAAATCAATTCTTATTTGGTGTTATAGCCGTCAATGGTTGTTGTCCTCCTTTGATCACAGAAACTGTTCATTTCATTTAATTACTAGTACAAGTTATTCTCGTGAAGCTAGCCAATTGTAATCCTTCAATCCCCCCCCCCCAACCCCCTACCCCACCCAAAGGAAGTAAGAAGAAGCTTTTTAAGAGAAATAAGAGAAAAATGTCTAAAGGTTGTGACCTCTTATTTTTGAACTTGTTATGAAATAAAGCAATTTAATAAAATAAAATAACAATAAGAAAAGTTAGGTTAAGAACAAATGTAGTAGAATTCTTTCTTTTCTTTTTCTTGGTGTGTTCTTTACCAATATAAATTGTCATGCTTTTATAGGAAAGAAAAGGTAACTTAAAATCTATCTTGCATAGTGTAAAGATAGATATGTTGTAGGAAAATCTATCTTCACACTATTTACATCATGGAAATATATCCATACACTATTTACAACAATCCCCTTGGATTTTTCATGTAAAACGAAAAAAATGACTCATAGACCTCACTAGGAAAAAATCCATTGCGAAAAAATCCTAATAAAAGAAAAGAGTACATAATTATTTTCAATATGCATTACTTTATGTCTCATTAAAAACCTTACCAGGAAAACCTAGTGGGATAAAACCTTGGTTAAGGAAAAAAGAGTGCAACACATATTTTACCACCCCGATGAAAAAATCACTTAATGTCTCGAAGACGGCGCATTCCAATCTTATATATCAGCTTTTCAAATATTGAGATTGGTCATGCCTTAGTGAACACATCAGTTAAATTATCACTTGAACGAACTTGTTGACATCTATTTCACCATTCTTCTAAAGATCATGAGTGAAAAAGAATTTGGGTGAAATGTATTTTGTTCTATCTCCTTTGATATATCCGCCTTTCAATTGAGCTATGCATGCATCATTGTCTTCATACAATATTGTTGGAATATTCTCTTTCGAAGAAATACCACATTTTTGTTGAATGCGTTGAGTTATCGATCTCAACCAAACACATTCTCGACTTGCCTCGTGAATGGCTATTATCTGTGCATGATTTGAAGAAGTAGCAACCATAGTTTGTTTTGTCGAACGTCATGATATGGTTGTACCTCCACTTGTAAATAAATAGCATGTCTGAGATCGACCTTTGTGTGGATCAGAGAAATATCGTGCATCCGCATAACCAATCAATGATGACTTGGATTCATTTGAATAAAATAAAGGTATCTGAATATATGCTTAATACCGTTCTAGTGTCTTTGTGTTGGCGAAGAATTAAATCTTGCCAATAAGCTTACTGAGAAAGTTATATCTGGTCGGGAATTATTGGCAAGATACATCAATGCTCCAATTGCAATAAGATAAGGTACTTCAGCACCAAGAAGCTCTTCATCATTTTCATGAGGTCGGAATGGATCTTTCTTTATATCAAGTGATCTCACAACCATCGGGGTACTCAATGGATATGCTTTATTCATATAGAATCGCTTTAAAATCTTTTCGGTGTATGTTAATTGATGGACAAATATTCCATTTTTCATATACTCAATTTGTATACCAAGACAAAATCTTGTCTTTCCAAGATCTTTTATTTCAAATTCTTTCTTCAAACAGCCTACTGCTTTTGGAAGCTCTCCAGGAGTTCCAGTGATATTTAAATCATCAACATACACGACGATTATAACAAATTCAGATCCAGACCTTTTTATAAAGACACAAGGACAAATTGGATCATTTTTGTACCCTTCTTTCAACAGGTACTCACTTAGGCGATTATGCCACATGCGCCCTAATTGTTTCAATCCATATAAGGATTTCTGAAGCTTTATTGAACATCTCAAAAACTTTTATATGCTTCAGGCACTTTAAATCCTTCAGAAATTTTCATAAAGATTTCATTGTCTAATGAGCCATACAAATAGGCTGTGACAACATCCATTAGATGCATATCAAGTTTTTCATGCATTGCCAGATTTATAAGATACCTGAACCTAATAGCATCCACCACAGGAGAATATGTCTCCATATAATCAATGCCGGATCTTTGCGAAAATCCTTGTGCCACAAGTTGTGTTTTATATTTAACGACTTCATTTTTATCATTTCGTTTTCGCACAAAAACCCATTTGTACCCTACTGGCTTTATACCTTCAGGTGTTCAGACTATGGGACCGAAGACTTTACGTTTTCCAAGTGAAGTTAACTCTTCCTGTATAGCGTCTTTCCATTTTGGCCAATCATTTATCTGTCTACATTCATCGACAGATTTTGGTTCAAGATCCTCATCTTGTTGCATTATTTCAACAGTAACATTATAACCAAAAATGTTATCGATAACAATATTTTTTCAATTCCATCTTTTTCCCATTGAGACGTATGTCGACGCCCCCTTTTTCTATGGGTCGAAATCGGGTATACGACATTGGGAGGACAACTCTATTCCCTTTCGAGAATTGGGTTTTGGAATTTTGAAGAGTCGCCACCTAATGATTATAGTGCATTAGGACACTTTAAGAAAGTTTTGAGTTGGAAAAACCAGAGTTCGGGTAAGGGCTAGAAATTATCTCGAGGGGAAGGTGTTAGGCACCTCTCAAGATCCACTAGTGTGGTCCCGGCCATGTTACAATTGTGACTTTACAAGTAAACAATCAAGGCTCAAATAAGGACTTGCATACAACATTGCAATTAGGTTGAAAACTTTTGAAGGTAAGTAGAGAGGACAGGAATTTATGGAAAAAAAAAAGATTTGAATGGTTTCACGAGAAGAAATGAAAGCAAATAAGGGGAGGGGGGTCCTAGGTTTACGATTAATATGGATCACTTCAATGCAATACCCAGCAATCACTCCTCAAAAAGAGGGGTCGCACGTGATATTAGCGCATCGGTCATCATCTCCATATCTACCATTCCCACCTCGTTAAGGTATTAAAGTGCGGAATAGTATCGTTACTTATTTCATGCTATTGCCCGTCCCAATCCTATCAGTACCGGAGGCATATGGGACTACTAATCCTAAAGGGGAGGGAGCTGGGGCTTTTGTAGTTTTTTAAAAAGGATAAAATTCTAAGGCGACATTCAAAACATATACAACAAGTATTGGGAAAGCAAGTAAGCAGATATGACTCAAATAAACCTCCTTAAATCAGAGAAAATCATATAGTTTAGCATGTCTTACACGTACTGATTAGGTCTGAATTAAACTTAAACATTAAGGCAGGCTGATTTATCACATATTTTCAGATAAGAAGTCTGAATTAGGCCTGACTGTTGGTTGTAATTATCAAAGACTGATGCAATTATAGTTTTTACCCTAAAGCTTGCCTAGGTGTTAAACGGAACCTATAGGCATGATATCTATTAGCTTCAGAAATAAAGAAGTAAACTGATTGTAGAAAAAAGAATTGTCAATTACAGGGACAAAAGATCTGCAGGCGTTAAACATTATTGCTACTGATTTTAGGCTTATAAGCGAGTTGACGATTCAGGTTTGGTTGACAGCTCCTATAGGCATGCTTTCTAAGCGTTACTGATTTTAAGCTTTGTTATTGTCATGCAGAAATCCTATAGGCAGGTCATCTATATGCAGTTAGTTATTTAAATCTTATAAACAGGTTTGCCTAGTGACAGATGCATATGCAAAATGCAGGAAGTCCTATAGGCATATTACCTATATAATATGAAGAATTTCAAAAACGACTTATAGACATGGTATCTATATGAAGTGCAGAAAAACCTATGAACATGGTATCTACATGAAATGCAGAATTTCAGAAGTATAGGAATTCCCTATGAACATGGTATCTACATGAGATGCAGAATTTCAGAAGTATAGTAATTCCTTATGAACATGATATCTACCCCTTTGCATGCAGGACTGACCTCCCTTTTTTACTAACACCCCAGCAGTTTATTACAAGATTATTACAGACTAGAATGAATAAGAAAAAGATAAGAAATATATCAGAAATTAAAGATTCCAACTAAGGAGAGCCTAATTCAGACCCCAGGTCTGAAATATGAAATAAACCAACTTCCAAAGATCAGATTTCCAAAGCCTTTCTCGTATTTGGGATGTGTCAAAGTTCCAAGGAGCTTCAAGAACTCTAGGCAATGCTTACACCCCCAAATATCATTGCAGAATCAAATTATAGTGCAGTGTGGAAGGGCCAGCCCTCAAATGTCCAAGCTCAGAGGGAACTCAAAGTCCCAAGGCAAGGCTCATAGGAGGGGGATGGCAGAACTTAGAGGCTAGGAGTAAGTGAAAGTGCAATAGAGGGGAATTAGGGGAAGTCCAGCGTAAACTGGTGGTCATACCCAACAATAAGGAGTGCTGGCACACCCCAACCAGTCTACTAGGCCACATTTTGGGAGTTAAGATCCATTGAGGATCAGGTTCAGACCTGAACAGCAATTTGGATACTGCCAGGCCATAAACCTTAACTCAAACACATAGAAGGGAGTAGGGGTATGGGGAATTCACAACAAACAGCATATGCAAAGAGAGAGTAGCATATTCAATACAGAACATGAACAGGAAAGTAGCCAAGAGTGTAGCAACTGTAAAGTAAACACATAGGGATGATGCTGGAATCAAAATTAGGACATACCAGTTTCAGGGAAACAAATAAATGAAAGCAGAAGTCTTGTAAGCCAAATTACAAGCAAGCAATACAAAAGATCTCAAAAGAGAGTAGAGAATTGAAAGAGTATTGTAATTGAGAGTGTGTGTGTAAGAGTGTGCAATTCAAAGTGTGTTCAAGTGCAGAAGGGTAGTCCCCTTTTATAGTGCAGAAAACAAGTAAGAAAAGGTAAGGAAATAGTTTGCAATCAATCCCATAAAGTCTCCCTTTGGTTAAGGGATTCTGATTTCGAACGGGCATAAGACAATTAAGGAAAGAATTTGATTAAAACCTTTTCCAAAGTAATATAATAAGGGTAAATACACAGCGTTTATTTAAGGCAAAAGTCCAATGGTACATGGTTTGTGAAAAATAAGGAAAAGGAATCAATCAAACAACCAGTAAAATCAAAGCTGCAAGCTTTGTTCGAATGAACCAAGTCAAAAAAAGGGTAAAGAAAGGTTCAATTAGGGAAAATCAGTAACAATCAAGTAAACACCATTAAAGGAATTCGGAATCAATTAGTAGTTGGCAAAACCTTTTGAAAGAAGAGTTCTCATATATAAAGCACACAAATATGTGAATCAAGAAGAGGCTGTCAAATTATTTAGAAGAGAGTTTAATCGAAGAGAAGTTCAGAATCATAAGCAAAAAGATACAGGTTCAATTTGCAGACTCATAGTGAGTCTGGGAGTTCAAGGTCCCAAAGTGGAGTCTTAACTCGAACACAAAAATCAAAATCGTCAAAGGAAACCCCCCAAATCCTAGGGTTTCAAAATTGAATCAGACATGGAAGTGAGAAAGCAAGTCATTTGTTTTAGAGTCTTAACAAAGCAGATATGATAGCATGTTTGAATGACAAAGGAAGAAAAATCATGAAGAACATATTTGAGAAAACTGGGAAGCTAAACAAGTTCAGAAGAAGGAGATAATACAAATGTGAACACAAGTAGATGAAGCATGTAAGAACATGAACAGAGTCTAGTAAACAAGATCAAATAACTTAACGGTAAACACACATAGTAAAAGAGTAAAGAAAACTAAGCAGGAATTAACATGCATAGCAGAAAAGAAAATGTAGAAAACAATACATGCGTAATAAAGAGTAATCACACCAGCAGGGTATGGACAAACACACATAAAGTAAAGAAGAAGAAAAATCAGAAAGATTTTTCCCAAAAATCCTTTCAAATTCCCTAAAATCGAAGAGAAAGGATTTTGAAAAGAAACTTTTGGGGAAAACACTTTAGATGTCAAGAAAAGCATAGATATAGTATAGATCTAAGCAAATAACGGTGAAAGGACCTTGAATAGCTTAGAGTTTCGGAGAAACCCTAGAAATGAGAAAGGCTTGGAAACAGGTCTGATCTTGAGTCGGAGAGGTCAAGAATCAGGCTCCTAAGTCTTGAATATGCCGAAGCATGGCCGCAGGAGCCATGAAATCAAAGGTCTGAGAAGATGGAGAGGGAATCGTCGAGGTCAGGCCTCGAAGCTTCGAACAACCCTGACTTACTGGTGAAGATAGGTGAGTACCAACTATCCATGGCCTGAGAAACCATAGATTCCGGTGACCGGTGGTTGAAAAAGGGGTAGGAGGAGGCTAGGGTTTCGGAGAGTTTTTGAGAGTATTTGAGAGGGTTTGGGATTCAAAGGCGGCGGGCCACGTGAGAATGAGGGATTAGGGTAGTCACCTGTGTTTAATTATGGTAGGGCGAATAGTGGTCGTTGATCCGAATGATCAACGGCCTAGATTTAAGAAGGTAGGTGGGGAACCGGGTTGGGTCGTTTGAGTTGGGTTAGGGGTTGGGTCAAAAGGAATTGGGCTGGTCCGAATTTGAGTTTGAAATTGGGTCAATTTTAGGCTAAAATCGAAATGTAATGGGGCTACAATTGAAACGAACTGAGGCCAAAATTTAAATAGCCAGTTTTCCCTTTTTATTTTATAAAAATAGTAAAAAATGATTTTGAAAGCAAATTAAAAGCACTGGATTCCGTTAATAGTATATAAATATTAATTTAAAAATATTGGAACCAGTTTCATAATTATAAAATGCTATTAAATCTTAAAGCAGGCTAAAATTGCAATTATATGCAATTTAGCTTTTAAAATACCAAATTAATTTGTAAAAATATATGAAAAGTAACCTACCTATATTTTGGTATAAATATGAGAATAAAATAAGTTATTCACCAAAGTGATAATTTTGGGAATAATTATTGAGCAATAAATCAATTTAAAAATCTTTTAAAAAATTGGAAAAATACTAAAACACTTGGGCATACTTATATATGTATGTATATGATATTTGAAAGTATTTGCATGTAAAAGAAATACATAGGGAAAATTGGGTATCAACAGCTGCCCCTCTTTACCCGGGACGGATGAAAGAGTTGTCGGGTAAAGATATGATGGCCAATTTTGACCGAAAGAGACGATTTGCAAAGAATTCTGACCGAGCTTTGGCTCTTGAGCTTCCTACATATCCCTGGTCTTACAGGAATCAGGCCATATATAGTTCAGGATCCATCGGCGAAATATGCCGATAGAGTTATTGAAAGGAACGGATGTGATGCCTAAGTTGAGAAGTATAGTTGAAGTCTGATAGGCTGCGAGAACCGGAGCGGGATCGCTACTACTGAGACAGTCGTTTGCTAGCCGGTGTACCTGCAAGTGGGCAATACAGCGTAGATTGTACATAAATTTAAACGTGATGCAAGTTCCTATTGGACCATGAATGTTGTCTTTGGACGGTTAGGATGACGTCCTTGGACCATGACGTCCCGGGCTATGAAGAGCGTAAATAAAAATTCGCAAGCCATGAAATGATGTTCTCGGGCCATGTAGATGGTGCATTCGAACTATAATGCCTTTGAATAGGTTGGCGATCTTTCAGCCCATGAAATGCAAAAGGTGGCGATCTTTCAGCCGGTACAGAATTTAAATGAAGGTGGCGATGTTGCAACCGTGCGAGAAAAGTAAAAAGGTGATATTTCAGCCATGCAGGATGGAATTAACGCTTAGTCTCGAAAGGCAGATAGAGTAGCCTTATGCAAATGATGATGGAGGTAGAGCTTAACCTCGGAAGGCAGAAAAGTAGCCTTATGCAAAATGTAGATGGAGACATAGCTTAGTCTCGAAAGGCAAATAAGTAGCCTTATGCAGATGATGATGGAGGTAGAGCTTAACCTCGGAAGGCAGAAAATTAGCCTTATGCAAAATGCAGATGGAGACAGAGCTTAGTCTCGAAAGGCAGATAAGTAGCCTTATGCAGATGATGAGGGAGGTAGAGCTTAACCTCGGAAGGCAGAAAAATAGCCTTATGCAAAATGCAGTTGGAGACAGAGCTTAGTCTCGAAAGGCAGATAAGTAGCCTTATGTAGTGCAAGAATGTAAAAGGACGATTACTAATAAGATCTCTTAACTGATAGCTGATTATGACAATATAACTGCTGGGGAGATTGTGTACGGATAGCAATTGTGGGCAAGTGATGATTCTGAGAAGTTGCATTCTTGGGAAAGTATGCGTACATAAATATACTTAACGATACTGCAAGTCGAATGCCTGCATCCAAAGAAAAATCGTGAGTTCTGTAAGGGGAAAAGGTTAGTTCGTCTTCCCCGGGCTCTTGACGTTGTGTGTCATTGGGGTAGCGTCGCTAAACAACAGCAATTAGGATAATAGTTATGCATGATTAGTAAATATAACGTAAGTATATAATTGAAAATAGTTTTCTTTAGATGAACCAACGACTGCGACGTGGTTCAAGACATTGCAACCTCTTTCGCTCCAGAATTTTGAGGGTCCTCCTCAAAATTCTGCCCTAGTTTGCTGAGCGGACATTTCTGATGGTCCTCCTCAAAATTCTGACCCAGTTTACTAGGCTGGCGCTTCTGGCTATGCATGGACTAAAATCAACTTCGAAATTTTGAGGGTCCTCCTCAAAATTCTGCCCCAGTTCCAATAGCGGGGAAAAATGGAATTTTTATTAAATTGTGATCGAACCCATAGGGCTGCCTAGGTATCCCCTCTTAAACGGGAATCAGGTCAGGCGTAGTTCAAATTACATCATAGAGGGAATCATAAGTGGTTACAGATAATATCATTTTACTACATTTGAATTGATCGGCTTTGGCCAGACTTCTCCGTTCATTTCTGCAAGAATAAGGGCTCATCCAGTTAGAACCCGGTGAACCATGTACGGACCCTGCCAATTGGGAGAGAACTTCCCCTTGGCTTCATCTTGATGTGGGAATATTTTCTTCAACACCAGCTGCCCCGGTGTAAACTTCCTTGGCTTAATTCTTTTGTTGAAGGCTCTGGACATTCTGTTCTAATACAACTGACCGTGGCAAACTGCATTCATCCTTTTCCCATCTATAAGGGTTAACTGCTCGTAGCGACCTTTTACCCATTCTGCATCATCCAACTCTGCTTCTTGTATGATCCTTAAGGAGGAAATTTCTACCTCGGCGGGGATGACCACCTCTGTACCATAAACCAGCATGTAGGGAGTTGCTCCGGTCGATGTGCGGACTATGGTGCGGTATCCCAATAAGGCGAATGATAATTTCTCATGCCATTGTTTGTGCCTTTCGACCATCTTTCTTAGTATCTTCTTGATATTCTTGTTAGCTGCCTCCATAGCTCCATTCATCTAAGGCCTGTAGGCTGTAGAGTTCTTGTGTTTGATCTTGAATGTTTCACACATTGCTTTCATCAAGTCGATGTTGAGATTGGAACCATTATCGGTGATGATTGATTCCAGAATTTCGAACCAACAAACAATGTGGTCGCGGACGAAATCTGCCACAACCTTCTTAGTGACCATCTTGTATGATGCTGCTTCGACCCATTTGGTAAAATAATCGATTGCCACTAAGATAAACTTGTGCCCATTTGATGCGGCAGGAGGTTCGATAACATCTATTCTCCAAGAGGCGAATGGCCATGGTGAGCTTGTTGTAGTAAGCTCGTTTGGAGGTACCTTTATCATATATGCATGTATCTGACAATGATGGCATTTGCGAACATACCGGATACACTCTGTTTCCATAGTCATCCAAAAATACCCTGCTCGGAGTATCTTCTTTGCTAAGATAAAACCATTCATTTGCGGCCCGCAGGTCCCTGCAAGCACTTCGTCCAATAGCCTGGATGCTTCTTTTGCTTCGACATACCTTAGTAAACCTAAATCGGGAGTCCTCCTGTACAGGATTCCTCCACTGTGAAAGAAGTTGCTGGATAACCTACGAAGTGTGCGCTTGTGAGTAGCGTTGGCAAGTTCTGGATATTCCCTTGTTGTCAAGTACTCCTTGATGTCATGGAACTATGGTTTTACATCCGCTTCTTCCTCAACATGGGCGCAATAAGCTGGCTGATCATGAATCTTTACTGGGATAGGATCAATGAAATTTGTATCTAGATGCTGGATCATGGACGATAAATAGCTAATGCATCAGCAAACTCGTTCTGGACTCTGGGGACGTGCTGAATTCTGTCTTTGTGAACCTTTTCCTCAACTCCTGTATGTGATGCAAGTAGGGAAGTATCTTAGAGTTCTTGGTTGCCCACTCTTCTCGAACTTGATGTATGAGCAAGTCTGAATCCCCGATCACTAGCAACTCCTGAACGTTCATGTCAATGGCCATTTTGAGCCCCAAGATGAAGGCTTCATATTCGGCCATATTATTGGTGCAAGGGAACCTGAGCTTGGCGGATACCAGGTAGTGCTGGCCGGTTTCTGATATTAGGACTGCTCCTATGCCAACTCCTTTAAAATTTGCAGCTCCGTCGAAAAACAACCTCCAACCATCATAGGATTCTGCAATATCTTCTCCTATGAAAGATACCTCTTCATCTGGAAAATACATTTTTAGGGGCTCGTATTCTCCGTCCACGGGATTCTCGACGAGATGATCCGCCAAGGCTTTCCCTTTGATTGCTTTCTGGATCACATAAACCATGTTGAATTCACTTAGAAGGATTTGCCACTTGGCGAGCTTGCCAGTGGGCATGGGTTTCTGGAAGATATACTTCAAAGGTTTCATTCTAGATATGAGATAAGTAGTGTAAGCACAGAAGTAATGCCTCAACTTCTGCACGACCCAAGTCAGAGCACAACAAGTGCATTCTAAAAGAGAATATCGGGCCTCGTACAATGTGAACTTCTTACTGAGATAGTAGATGGCTTGCTCCTTTCTCACTGTTTCATCATGTTGTCCCAGAACACAACCAAATGCTCCATCCAATATCACAAGGTAAAGCAATAGGGGTCTTCTTGGCTCAGGCGGAACCAAGACCGGCGACATTGACAGGTATTCCTTAATTCTGTCAAAAGCTTTCTGACAATCATCAGTCCACTTGGTGGCAGTGTCCTTTTTCAACATTTTAAAGATAGGCTCACAAATGACTGTGGACTGAGCTATGAACCGGCTGATATAGTTGAGTCTCCCCAGGAAACCCATCACGTCCTTCTTGTTCTTTGGCGGCGACAATTCTTGGATATCTTTGACCTTTGACGGATCCAATTCTATTCCTCGACGACTCAAGATGAAACCCAATAATTTACCAGCAGGAACCCCGAATGCACACTTGGCGGGATCCAATTTCAGATTGTACCTCCTCAGTCTGTTGAAGAACTTTCTTAGGTCTTCCATGTGATCCATGGCTTTCTTGGATTTGATGATGATGTCATCCACATATACCTCGATCTCCTTGTGTATCATGTCATGAAATATGGTAGTCATGGCTCTCATGTAGGTGGCACCAGCATTCTTCAAACCGAATGGCATCATTTTGTAACAATACATTCCCCATGGCGTGATGAAAGCCGTTTTCTCTACATCTTCCTCGTCCATCCATATCTAATGATATCCAGCAAAACAATACACGAAAGACTGTAACTCATACTTGGCGCAGTTGTCAATTAGAATGTGTATGTTCGGCAAGGGGAAGTCGTCTTTAGGACTGGCCCGGTTAAGATCCCGGTAGTCAACATAAACTCTAACTTTCCCATCCTTTTTTTGGCACTGGCACGATGTTGGCTAACCATGTCAGATACTCTACTACCCTGAGAACCTTGGCTTTGACTTGCTTGGTAACCTCTTCTTTGATTTTCAAACTCATGTCGGGTTTGAATTTCCTGAGCTTTTACTTTACCGGCGGACATGTTGGATCTGTTGGCAGTTTGTGAGCTACAATGGATGTACTGACACCAGTCATATCATCATACGACCAGGCGAATATGTCTTCATATTCCTTTAGGAATTCCGTGTACTCTTTCTTTTCTGATGGTGACAGGTGAACACTGATGCGCGTTTCTTTGACATTCTCTGTATCTCCCAGATTAACGACCTCAGTTTCGTCCAAGTTAGACTTAGGCCTATTCACAAAATTCTTAACCTCTCTGACGACCTCTTCTGGTATATCATCCTCTTTTGAATCCATATCCGTTTGTTGCGTTGTCTTGTTGCAAGTCAAAATCGTTGGTTCATCGTCAAGGCAAGTAATAGTAATGATATGTAAAATAAAGTGAATGATAGAAAAAATAATAAGAGCGAGATATATAATAAACTAAAATGCTTCGATTGAATTCATAATTGTTTTGAATATCAGAGCTCTTTTCAAAATTAAAGACAATGCGGAAATAAAATCAGCTAGTAAAAAGTAAAAATGTGATGCATTGTGCTTTTGTTTAGCCTTGCTACCCCGAAGCTTTTCGGGCCCTGGTGGTTCTGATTGACCAATTGTTGAGGCGTTCTCCTCGGTTCACAGCTTGTATAGAAGGGTCTTCCTCCCCTTCCTCCTCAAAAATAACACAGTAGTCCATATCATCGTCTTCCAAAAATAGATTCTTCATGGCTGTCAATGCTTCATCTTCCTCTGATCCATATATGATGTTTGCCGGCTGGAAAGTCTGCTCCAGGCGAGGTATCGGATGCTCCAGTAGATAGTAGGGACCGCGCCATGGTGGCGACCAGTCATTGAACTCCTTCCAAGTGTATTCATACCCCAAACCAAATGTAGTACCATGTTTCTTCAGCTTGATGGGTTTGGTGATTCTCTGGAGGTTTTTACCGAGTCCCTTTCCAAGTTCGTACCCACACCAATTCAAGATACTTCCAATCTTGTTATCCCACCATTTATCCTTGTCTACAGCGTTGGCCCTTTCAATGTGGTGATATGTTTCTCCGCCTATTCTCCTTCTGCCTCCAATCATCGGGATGGTCTGGCGACTATATATGGGGTTGCTACTATTTCCATGAATAATCACCTCTTGGTGATTCCATTCGAACTTCACTGCCTGATGCAGGGTCAATGCTACAGCTCCAACGACGTGGATCTATGGTCGTCCCAACAGCAAGTTGTAGGATGCTGGGACATCTATCACTTGAAAGTCAACGTCGAACCAAGTTGGTCTCATTTGCAGGAATAGGATAATCTCTCAAATAGTAGACCTTTGGGACCCATCGAAGGCTTTAACATTGATGGATCCATCTTTGATCTCGTGCAAGCTCTTTCCCAATGTTTTGAGAGTGATCAGCGGACAGATGTTGAGGTTGGATCCTCCATCGATCAGGACTCTAGTGATGAAGTAATCCTCGTATTTCACGGTGATGTGCAGGGCCTTGTTGTGACTCAGTCCTTCCGGTGGCAACTCATCTTCGTGGAAGGTGATTTTGCGACTTTCCAGTATTTGCCCTACCATATTTGCCATTTCGCCTCCAGTTATGTTGCTGGGCACATAAGCTTTGCTCAATATCTTCATCAAGGCATTTTTGTGTGCGTTAGAGCTCTGCAGAAGAGCTAGGATGGAGATCTGCGCTGGTGTTTTGTTCAACTGCTCAACGACCGAATACTCTTTAGCTTGTATTTTCCTCCAAAGATCATCGGGCCCAGTTTCAGTAGTCCATATAGAGGCTTGCTTACTGGACTAGGCTAGGTGCTCTGGAGTGTAAACCCTGCCTGTTCTGGTTATACCCTGCGCATCAATTGCTTCTCCCGTCTTGGTCTTCCCTTTCCTCCTTGCTTCAGCTGTGTAATCCCATAGTATGGCATTTGAGTGGAACGGTATTATGTCTGACATTGCTACAGGAATAGGTACCCTTGGTGGTAACACAGCAACTTCGAAAGGTGCAGGTGCCTTCGGGACTCCAAACTCAACCTTAATTGGTCCGGGCACCTTTGCAGAAGAAGGTGCTTCAAATTCGAGAGGTATAGACATATTTACTTCATCGCCCTTGGAGGGATGATTCTGCACAACAATTGGGTTAAGCGTGACCGCCAGTTTCTTTGGCTCATCGCCCTCAGCAATCAATCCTATCGACCCCTTGGTGTCCCAGTCATCTCCGATCTCGATCATGTGAATGTCTCCACCTTTGTGATCAGGTAGAGGGTTGTTGCGGACATTAGGAGTAGGCTCCTTTGCTATGATAACCTTATTGTCGATCAGAGTTTGAATCTTGTCCTTCAACGAGTGGCACTCATCAATGGTATGTCCCTTCATGCCGGAGTGGTATGCACAGGTCTTATTAGGGTTGACCCACTGGGAAGGATTTTCTAAAGTTAAGGCAGGGATAGGGGAGTCGTAACCAGAAGCTTTAAATTTCTCATGCGGCTGGTCAATTGCCTCAGCGATGACTGTATATTGTCTGGGAGGTCTGCGGTCAAAATTTGGTCTGGGTCTAGGGAAATTTTGGTAAGTGGGAGGTGATATGTAGTGAGAGGGTTGGGCATTATGAGCTTGGTAAACATGTGCAGGTTGAGAGTATCTGGGTGAAGTGGGTTGATATGTGAGAGGTGGAGATGATTGGTAAACGGGTTGTGGATTTTGGTAAGAGGGTGCGGGTGCTTGGTAATTCGGGATAGGCTGATATGTAAGTGGAGGTGACGGGTAAATGTGGTATTTTAGTGGTGATTTGGCTCCCTGTGTGACCATCACGACACTCACATCCTTCTTTTTGGATGTGCCACCAGACTGTAAAGCCTTGTTGGTGGCCTGCAATGCTTCAAGATTAGTAACCATACCATTCTTAATGCCTTCCTCAATTCTTTCTCCCAACTTGATAATATCGGAGAATTTTTGGCCCTCGATCAGCATCAACCTCTCATAATATTGTGGATCCTGAGCCCGGACGAAGAATCTGTTCATCTGTTGCTCTTCTAAGGCCGGCCTGACCTTAGCAGCCTTTGATCTCCAATGAGTAGCATACTCGCGGAATGTCTCGGTAGGCTTCTTCTTCAAATTTTGGATGTAGAATACATCCGGTGCATTTTCTGTATTGAATCGGAACCTATCCATGAAATCTGATGCCATACCTACCCAGTTTGTCCGTTTCTTGGGGTCCTGACTGATGTACCAGGATAAAGCATCCCCCTTCAGACTTCTTATGAAGAGTTTTATACGGATTTTCTCATTCCTTCCGACTTCGACCAGCTTATCACAATATGTCCTCAAATGGACTCTGGGATCTCCCGTGCCATCGAACATTTCGAACTTGGGAGGTTTGTACCCCTCCGGAAGTTCAACATCTGGCTGAATGCAGAGGTCTTCATAATTCAGCCCCTCTATACCTTTGTTTCCTTCCATGCCCTGGACTCGGCTGGTCAACTTATTGAGTTCTGCTGCCAAGTTTCTGATAAGAGAGTCCTTGTCATCAGACTCAGGTGCACTTGAGATTGGTTGAGTGTAGTGGGGTACGGTATCTACGTAGATGGGAGTGTTGTGAAGGTGGTCGTTTGTGGTGTTCAGTGGTTCAGGAATGAGTAGTGGAGTGTTGTTTGAAGTGTGGCATGTGTTTCAGTATTGAGCATGAGTGGGTTGCATCTGTGGTTGTGGGGTGTTCTATGGAGGTGCGGGATTTTGAGCATTTAGAAAGTTGACATCAGGAGCGGTGAGAGAGAATGATAAATTTGCCAAGTTCCGAACTTGGTCCAGTTCTTCTCGAAACTTCAATAATTTCTGCTCAAGTTGGGCAGCAGTTTCCTGAGAAATCGGGGTACCCTGAGGAATCTCAATTCTTTCAATTTCCTTTCTGGCGCTTGAATCTCCCATTCTACCTTTGTTCTTGTTTCGGATAGGACTCGGAGGAGGAGGAGGAGGTGGAGGGCCCTTGGATCTTGTACTGTATGATGATGGTGCCAGAATGCACGAACTAACCTTTGGGGAGGGGAATAATAAAAGAAAAGAAAAACAAAAAAGGTAACAAGTTAGTGCGGATTATGAGGAAAAAATGTTGCAATATTTAAACATATTGTGCAAGAATATAAATCGTGTCCTAATTTGGGTGCCTTGTTGTGCCTGAGGTAGTCCTAGCGACAAGTTAATTTGGAGAACTTATAATGTTAAATGCCTCATTTTATTGACAAAAATAAGACGAATCCCAAAACGACACTAAAATAGCGGAAAGTAAAAATGTCACTAATGACCATTGACCTTATTACATTAAAAGCGAAAAGAAAGACTCCTAACTACTTGGTCCCAGAAGGACCTTCTTCAGGTTTAATGTTCTCGTTGATCAAGTCCTCCTGCTCGCGCAGATTTTCCAGTAAAAAATGCTATCGCCAGACATTCTCCTTTGCCTTCCTCAGCATTTTGACAGTCGATGACTCTTTTCCTCACTTTCCCTTCCAATTCCAGCAAGCTGTACTCCGGGTATTCTAGCTTCTCACTAGCCTTGATGACTCTCTCCTTCCATTCGTTGATTTGGTTGCTCGATGGGAGGTTTCTCCACCAAGTCTGCAAGAGTGAATGTATGTTTACCATACCGAAGTCAGGTACTTTGTCATTCATTTTCTGCAAAACAAAAGGGTTACGACCTCACCCCCATCGGACTCGACTATTTGATACCAATAATCAGCATAAAAAGCATTTAGTTCTCCAAATAAATGTACAGAATATGGTGGTGTCCGTTTGGGTTTCAAGGAAACCTAGTGGACTTCGGACAAGGCTATCTTAATGAGTCATTATGTGGACAATATAACTGACTCGGCTAGGTTTGACCATGGTGCATGCACAGTTAAATTGAGTAAGGTTTCTATTGGGGTATTAGATAGGTACCCTTGAGCGGACAACTCAAGAGGGAAAGGCACGGAACCGTCGACTGCACCGCTGATCGACTGGTTTTACCGCAAATACGCCTTTGCCAACTTTAAAGGATGATAATATTAGAAGAGCGCAACCACTCATTATAAGCGTCGCTATGGTATTTGTTTGGCATGAGTGGAATATGATGTTGAAGATGCAGTTTACAAGAATGAAACAAATTGACATGTATTTCCACGTTCATAAGATAAATGATTACAATAATTGCAGTAATCACAACAGTATTGAAATAAAGCAGTAAAGGAAAACAGTTAAAGGAAAGAAAAGACATGAGGAGCCAAGTCAGTTTCATAGTGAAAGAATAAAAGACAGTAAATAAAGCAATTAATGAGATGGTAAAGTCACAAGCAACATGCAATCGTAAAAGCATAAAGAAGTTCCCCAGCAGAGTCGCCATGTTGTCGACACCCCCTTTTTCTATGGGTCGAAATCGAGTATACGACATTGGGAGGACAACTCTATTCCCTTTCGAGAATTGGGTTTTGGAATTTTGAAGAGTCTCCACCTAATGATTATAGTGCATTAGGACACTTTAAGAAAGGTTTGAGTTGGAAAAAACCAGAGTTCGGGTAAGGGCTAGAAATTATCTCGAGGGGAAGGTGTTAGGCACCCCTCAAGATCCACTAGTGTGGTCCCGACCATGTTACAATTGTGACTTTACAAGTAAACAATCAAGGCTCAAATAAGGACTTGCATACAACATTGCAATTAGGTTGAAAACTTTTGAAGGTAAGTAGAGAGGACAGAAATTTATGAAAAAAAAGATTTGAATGGTTTCACGAGAAGAGATGAAAGCAAATAAGGGGAGGGGGGTCCTAGGTTTACGATTAATATGGATCACTTCAATGCAATACCCAGCAATCACTCCTCAAAAAAGAGGGGTCACACGTGATATTAACGCATCGGTCATCATCTCTATATCTACCCTTCCCACCCCATTAAGGTATTAAAGCGCGGAATAGTATCGTTTCAGTCCCGGAGGCATATGGGACTACTAATCCTAAAGGGGAGGGATTTGGGGCTTTTGCAGTTTTTTAAAAAGGATAAAATTCTAAGGCGACATTCAAAACATATACAACAAGTATTGGGAAAGCAAGTAAGCAGATATGGCTCAAATAAACCTCCTTAAATCAGAGAAAATCTTATAGTTTAGCATGTCTTACACGTACTGATTAGGTCTGAATTAAACTTAAACATTAAGGTAGGCTGATTTATCACATATTTTCAGATAAGAAGTCCGAATTAGGCCTGCCTACTGGTTGTAATTATCAAAGACTAATGCAATTATAGTTTTTACCCTAAAGCTTGCCTAGGTGTTAAACGGAACCTATAGGCATGATATCTATTAGCTTCAGAAATAAAGAAGTAAACTGATTGTAGAAAAAGAATTGTCAATTACAGGGACAAAAGATCTGCAGGCGTTAAACATTTTTGCTACTGATTTTAGGCTTATAAGCGAGTTGACGATTCAGGTTTGGTTGTCAGCTCCTATAGGCATGCTTTCTAGGTGTTACTGATTTTAAACGCTGTTATTGTCATGCAGAAATCCTATAGGCAGGTCATCTATATGCAATTAGTTATTTAAATCTTATAAACAAGTTTGCCTAGTGACAGATGCATATGCAAAATGCAGGAAGTCCTATAGGCATATTTCCTACATGATATGCAAAATTTCAAAAACGACTTATAGACATGGTATCTATATGAAGTGTAGAAAAACCTATGAGCATGGTATCTACATGAAATGCAGAATTTCAGAAGAATAGGAATTCCCTATGAACATGGTATCTACATGAGATGCAGAATTTCAGAAGTACAGTAATTTCCTATGAACATGGTATCTACCCCTTTGCATGCACGACTGACCCTCCCTTTTTACTAACACCTCAGCAGTTTATTACAAGATTATTACAGACCAGAATGAATAAGAAAAAGATATGAAATATATCAGAAATTAAAGATTCTAACCAAGGAGAGCCTAATTCAGACCCCAGGTCTGAAATATGAAATAAACCAACTTCCAAAGATTAGATTTCCAAATCCTTTCTCGTATTTGGGATGTGTCAAAGTTTCAAGGAGCTTCAAGAACTCCAGGCAATGCTTACACCCCCAAATATCATTGCAGAATCAGATTATAGTGTAGTGTGGAAGGGCCAACCCTCAAATGTCCAAGCTCAGAGGGAACTCAAAGTCCCAAGCAAGGCTCATAGGAGGGGGATGGCAGAACTTAGAGGCTAGGAGTAAGTGCAAGTGCAATAGAGGGGAATTAGGGGAAGTCCAGCGTAAACTGGTGGTCATACCCAACAATAAGGAGTGCTGGCACACCCCAACCAGTCTACTAGGCCACATTTTGGGAGTTAAGATCCATTGAGGATCAGGTTCAGACCTGAACAGCAATTTGGATACTACCAGGCCATAAACCTTAACTCAAACACATAGAAGGGAGTAGGGGTATGGGGAATTCACAACAAACAGCAGATGCAAAGAGAGAGTAGCATATTCAATACAGAACATGAACAGGAAAGTAGCCAAGAGTGTAGCAGCTGTAAAGTAATCACATAGGGATGATGCTGGAATCAAAATTAGGACATTCCAGTTTCAGGAAAACAAATAAGTGAAAGCAGAAGTCTTGTAAGCCAAATTGTAAGCAAGTAGTACAAAAGATCTCAAAAGAGAGTAGAGAATTGAAAGAGTATTGTAATTGAGAGTGTGTATGTAAGAGTGTGCAATTCAAAGTGTGTTCAAGTGCAGAAGGGTCGTCCCCTTTTATAATGCAGAAAACAAGTAAGAAAAGGTAAGGAAATAGTTTGCAATCAATCCCATAAAGTTTCCCTTTGGTTAAGGGATTCTGATTTCGAACGGGCATAAGACAATTAAGGAAAGAATTTGATTAAAACATGTTCCAAAGTAATATAATAAGGGTAAACACACAGGGTTTATTTAAGGCAAAAGTCCAATGGTACATGGTTTGTGAAAAATAAGGAAAAGGAATCAATCAAACAACCAGTAAAATCAAAGCTGCAAGCTTTGTTCGAATGAACCAAGTCAGAAAAAGGGTAAAGAAAGGTTCAATTAGGGAAAATCAGTAACAATCAAGTAAACACCATTAAAGGAATTCGGAATCAATTAGTAGTTGGTAAAACCTTTTGAAAGAAGAGTTCTCATATATAAAGCACACAAATATGTGAATCAAGAAGAGGCTGTCAAATTATTTAGAAGAGAGTTTAATCGAAGAGAAGTTCAGAATCATAAGCAAAAAGATACAGGTTCAATTTGCAGACTCATAGTGAGTCTGAGAGTTCAGGGTCCCAAAGTGGAGCCTTAACTCGAACACAAAAATCAAAATCGTCAAAGGAAACCCCCCAAATCCTAGGGTTTCAAAATTGAATCAGACATGGAAGTGAGAAAGCAAGTCATTTGTATTAGAGTCTTAACAAAACAGATATGATAGCATGTTTGAATGACAAAGGAAGAAAAATCATGAAGAACATATTTGAGAAAACTCGGAAGCTAAACAAGTTCAGAAGAAGGAGATAATACAAACGTGAACACAAGTAGATGAAGCAAGTAAGAACATGAACATAGTCTAGTAAACAAGATCAAATAACTTAACGGTAAACACACATAGTAAAAGAGTAAAGAAAACTAAGCAGGGATTAACATGCATAGCAGAAAATAAAAGGTAGAAGACAATACATGCGTAATAAAGAGTAATCACACCGGCAGGGTATGGACAAACTCACATAACGTAAAGAAGAAGAAAAATTAGAAAGATTTTTCCCAAAAATCCTTTCAGAAACCCTAAAATCGAAGAGAAAGGATTTTGAAAAGAAACCTTTGGGGAAAACACTTTAGATGGCAAGAAAAGAATAGATATAGTATAGATCTAAGCAAATAACGGTGAAAGGACCTTGAATAGCTTAGAGTTTCGGAGAAACCCTAGAAATGAGAAAGGCTTGGAAACAAGTCTGATCTTGAGCCAGAGAGGTCAAGAATCAGGCTCCTGACTCTTGAATATGCCGGAGCATGGCCGGAGGAGCCATGAAATCAAAGGTCTGAGAAGATCGGAGAGGGAATCGTCGAGGTCAGGCCTCGAAGCTTCGAACAACCCTGGCTTATTGGTGAAGATAGGTGAGTACCAACTATCTATGGCCTGAGAAGCCATAAATTCCGGTGACCGGTGGTTGAAAAAGGGGTAGGAGGAGGCTAGGGTTTCGGAGAGTTTTTGAGAGGATTTGAGAGGGTTTGGGATTCAAAGGCTGCAGGCCAGGTGAGAATGAGGGATTAGGGTAGTCACCTGTGTTTAATTATGGTAGGGCGAATAGTGGTCGTTGATCCGAATGATCAACAACCTAGATTTAAGAAGGTAGGTGGGGAACCGGGTTGGGTCGTTTGAGTTGGGTTAGGGGTTGGGTCAAAAGGAATTGGGCTGGTCCGAATTTGAGTTTGAAATTGGGTCAATTTTAGGCTAAAATCGAAATGTAATGGGGCTACAATTGAAACGAACTGAGGCCAAAATTTAAATAGCCAGTTTTCCCTTTTTATTTTATAAAAATAGTAAAAAATGATTTTGAAAGCAAATTAAAAGCACTGGATCCGTTAATAGTATATAAATATTAATTTAAAAATATTGGAACCAGTTTCATAATTATAAAATGCTATTAAATCTTAAAGCAGGCTAAAATTGCAATTATATGCAATTTAGCTTTTAAAATACCAAATTAATTTGTAAAAATATATGAAAAGTAACCTACCTATATTTTGGTATAAATATGAGAATAAAATAAGTTATTCACCAAAGTGATAATTTTGGGAATAATTATTGAGCAATAAATCAATTTAAAAATCTTTTAAAAAATTGGAAAAGTACTAAAATACTTGGGCATACTTATATATGTATGTATATGATATTTGAAAGTATTTGTATGTAAAAGAAATACATAGAGAAAAATTGGGTATCAACAACGTAACTTATTGATATCTCTTCATTCTCATTATTTTCAGGTACCTGGACCTCCCCTAAGGTCTTATCATTTGTTACGTCTTGGGGCTCTTCTTGAGCCACTACCTCCGTATTATGATCACTTTGATCATTTGCTCCTTTTCTACTTCGAGGATTTTTATCTTTAGAATCGATTGGTCTACCACATTTCAAGCGTGGCTTAGACTCATTTGCTTTAATTAATTGTCCTACCGGGATATCAACTTGAATTGGAGCATTAGCAGCTAGAATATGTGACTTAGTCACCCTTGGTAGGTCAGTGAATGCATCTGACAATTGATTTGCAATATTTTGCAAATGAATAATCTTTTGAACCTCTTGTTCACATTGATTTGTTCGAGGATCTAAATGAGACAGTGATAATGCATTCCACACTATCTCCTTTTTCAGCTACTTATTTTCTCCCCCTAATATTGGGTATATTGATTCATCAAAATGGCAATCAGAAAATCTTGCCGTAAATAAATCTCCAGTCATCCTAGACCATTTTGTGTATGAACATGAGCAATCAGATGCTCAATTGTTATCCCAGTTGAAATATAATAATCATTAAAGGCTTGGGATGTAAACTCACCAGCATTATCAAGACGAATTGTCTTAATTGCATAATCTGGAAATTGTACTTTTAGCTTTATTATTTGAGCCAAGAATCTCGTAATGCCATATTGCGAGTTGATAGCAATATATCACCCTGTATACGTTCCAGAAATGCAGGGGATTCTATCCTAGCTTTAATAGTTGATGGTTTAATAATTAATTTTCCTTGAGAACATGCAGCACAAGAGAATTCCTTAAATTGAAGAATCTTCTGATTTTTTATTGAATGTCCATGTGAATTCTCAATTATTTTACGCATCATATTAGAACCAGGATGGCCTAACCGGTCATGCCATATAATAAAATTATCTTAATTAGTAAACTTTTTGTTTACTACGTCATGTGTTTCAATCCTGCTAATACTTGTGTAGTATAAGCAGGAGGAAAGAGCAGGTAACATTTCAAGCACATATTTCTTACCAGACATTATTGTAGTAATGTAAAGATATTCAAATAAATAAGAATTATGGAGTATATGAATAAATACAAAGAGATATATTCAGTATGGTAAAAGAAAAGCAACTTATTATAAACGGGGATTTGAGGAATGACCATATACGGTAATAAGAGTGAATGTATTCAAATATTACTTTCCACCAATTGTAAAGTAATTTAAACTAGTATGCACAATTATTACTTTGTCACCTTGGTTATCACTATTTTATTTTTGTAAAAATGTCTTGAAGATAAGTTTTGCTCTACGCAAGTTCACACATATTTATTAAATTGTTTTTTTTAGTTTAACGCGCTTAAGATGTATATCTTATATTTTCTTTAACAATAAGAAAGGTAAGAGAACTTCAGTAACATGATCAACTAAAATAAATGCTTAACAATATATGAATCTTTTAATAAATAGCATACTGGTGCATATCTATTACCATAAACCAAAAGAATATACAGTGATATACCTTAAGGAGAATCGAACACAACTAGAATGTGACTGTGAAAATGAAGGTGGTAATCGTGCTTATAACGTATTATGAAATAAAGCAATTTAACAAAATAAAATAACAATAAGAAAAGCAAGATTAAGAACAGATGTAGCAGAACTCTTTTTTTCTCTTTCTTGGTGTGTTCTTTACCAATATAAATTGTCATGCTTTTATAGGCAAGAAAAGGTAACTTTTAAATCTATCTTGCATAGTGTAAAGATAGATATGTTGTAGGAAAATCTATCTTCATGCTATTTACATCGTGAAAATACATCCATACACTATTTACAACAGAACTTATATTGTTCCTACTATATTGAAAGGAACAGACGCACGTGTGATAAAATAAAAAGAGAAAAAAAAAACTTGGCTTCTGATATAATTCATTACATATCAAAGTATTAACTTGGAATGCATGAATGATGAATCTCTAAATTTATTTTTTCCTAGCCACATAAGAAAATATATATAACTAAGGATGTATTTTTGCAATCAAAAAATTCGTCTCAATTTTAATTATACCAGCAATTATGAATACATGTAATCTTAATAAGCAAGTTTGATCGTAAATGACATTTCATTATAAATATAATTTTATTTGGACTTTCTCTAACAATCTTCTCTTATTTTATTCTTTTTGTGCTACTTGCACCTTTTACCGGGTAAGATCATTTATGGACAAGTTTAATTTTGTATCACCTATCTTGGGGAGATGTCAACATTTACACCCATATAATAATATTGGTATTGCAACTAAGATTTATCCCTTATAGATTAATGACAAGGAAAAAATGTAGAAAGATTAGGAACACTATTACCCCCAGAAGTTTCACAATCCAGCTAATTCTGAACAAGCTAGCCTTATGTTTATATTACTAAGTCCATGACCTCTATAAATATATTGCACCTTCTTTGGCTTCACTTCAACATAAAAAGACGTCTTTATTACTAATTATAGATACATAGTGATGGGTTTTCAATGTCTTTGTCTTATGTTTTGATGATCTAACAAACTTACTGTCAAGAACCAGATAAGGAACCTGACACACTTGGTCTACATTGCAAATCAACGGTCTCCAGCTAAATGTGAACTGTTATAGCTTCAGGAGATAGAGAACCAAAAAAGGACCTGATACCCTTGTGGTTTCCTCATAGCAATACGAAGTCAATTGGGTACAGCTAGAAAGCGATGCGACTGCCTGCACTATTTCTGCCTGCACTGCATTATTTTCAGCGGTCACTTGTCCTTTGACCAACCAAGTGCTTACATCATTCAAGTGATGTCATCAAGGTGTATTAACAAGAGCATTATATCAAAAACATCACTTGAACACTTGAGAATTTTACTTCAAGCATTCAAGCCTTCTGCAAAACAGTGAACTTAATTCTCAAGAGCTTGAAGAACAAAGTTAAACGCTACTATGGACCAGTTCCTAAATCTAGTATTTTGTTGTCTTTAGTTGAGTTGTAACTTTGTGATTGTTCTTATTGTAATTCCTAAATTGCTTAGCTAAAAGCGTTGCTTAGGAACCCCTTTGTAAAACCATAAACTTTCTGAGTTTGTGTTGTAACTAGAGTTAGTCATAAGTTAAAGTCTTTGTAACTAGTGAGTGACAAAGTGACTTGTGGTAAGAGTATCACAAGTTAGTTGAGTTGAAGTTTTTGTAATGGAGTCATTACAAAGTGTCTTGTAATAGCGTATTTACAAGTTAGTGAAGTTGAATCCCTACAAGTGTAAGTCATGGTTTTTGTCCCCTTGAGTTAGAATTTTTCCACGTAAAAATCCCGCTTCTCATTTACTTACTGTTTCATTAGCATTCTCAGTAAAAACTCATAGAGGACCAGGTACTCTATAGTTTGGTGGACTCATATAAACTAACAATTGGTATCAGAGCGGGTTCCTCCTACCAGGGTAACACCTAGGAAGGATCCATATGGCTGCTCCACCAAATTTTGAAGAAGGTCAATCTACATACAAACCACCCAGGTTCAATGGGCAATACTATGGATGGTGGAATACAAGAATGCATGATTTTATCATGGTTGAGGATTCTGAGTTATGGGATGTCATATGTGATGGTCCTTACATCCCAACAAAGGTACTTGAAGAACTTCCATTCTCAATGCCAAAAACCAGAAAAGAATACACCGACGTAGATAGGAAAGCAGTGGAGAAGAATTTTCGTGCCAAGAAGATTTTGGTATGTGAAATAGGACCTGATGAATACAATAGAATCTCTGCTTGTGAAACTGCTACGGAGATATGGGAAGCTTTGCAAACAGCTCATGAGGGAACCACTCAAGTAAAACAATTTAAGATTGATGTGCTCACTACCAAGTATGAACTCTTTAGGATGAAGGACAATGAATCAATTCAAGATATGCACACAAGATTCACCTCCATCATAAATGAGTTACACTCACTTAGTGAAACCATTCCTAGGAACAAGCTAGTGAGGAAAATTCTCAATATCCTGCCTAGTTCTTGGGAAAGTAAGGTGAATGTTATTACTGAAGCAAAGAACCTGCAGGAGCTAACCATAGACGAGCTGGTTGGAAATCTGAATACCTGCGAGATGAAGAGGAAGATAGACACTGAAAGAAGAGAACCAAAGAAAGAAAAGAACCCGGTACTCAAAGCTGATAGCAATGACTCAAGTGAAGAGGATAGTGACATGGCTTACTTAACCAAAAGATTTCAGAAGATGGTCAGAAGAAATAGAGGAATGCTAAAAAGGGGCAGCTCTAGCAAACCAAAGAACTATGATCTCTGCCATAAGTGTGGAAAGCCTGGGCACTTCATCAAAGACTGTCCTCTCCTGAAGCAAGAGTTCTCCAAGAACAACCCCTGGAAAGCAGCTAAGAGGAACCCGGTTCCTAACAAGTTCAAAAGGAAGAGATTTGTTGACAATGTGGTAAAACAGGCTCTTGCAACATGGGGAGACTCCTCTAGTGAGTCTGAAGATGAAACTGATGCAGGTGACAGCTCCATGGTGGCAGTTGAAAGTGAGGAAAATGAATATGATTCAATATTCGCATTGATGGCCCAATCAGATGATGATAAAGACGATGACAACAATGAGGTAAACTTCAGGGATGTTAAGAGAAATCTGAAATCCTACTTTCCTAAGAAACTTATATCTTTAGTTAATGTATTGATTGATGCCTATCATAATCTTGTGGAGGATAAGGATGCCTTGACCTTAGAACTAGGGGAAGATGAACAAACCAGAGATGATCTGGTAGTGTGTGTAGTTGATCTGAAGGAAACCATTTCCGAGTTGGAGAAAGAAAAAAATGTTTTAACCAAAAAAATTGCCAACATAGAGCATGAAAGAGATGACTTAGTGGTTGTAGTTGTTGACCATAAGAAAACTATTGAGAAATTCAGTAAGGAAAAAGAGTGACTGAGATTGAGGAAGAAAGAGATAATCTCTTGGTAGTAGTTGCAGATCTGAGGGAAACAATAGAGGGACTAGGAACTGAGTCCAAACGCCAAAATAGTGGAAAAGGAAAAGAGATAGCCAGTGAGGAACACATTAGTCTTGAAAATGAGTTAAAGGCTGTGAGAACTAGGTCGTGTGTTAAAACTGAAAAAACAAACATCTCTAAACTGAACTGGAAAGAGTAAAAAATGATCTTGAAAAGTCCCTAAAGTAGACCTGGTCATCAGAAGCTATCACTGGCATGTACGTTAATAATGGTGGAAACAGACAGAGAATAGGGTTCCAAAGGGAGAAAACCCCTTACAACCCCCATAGCAAGTATGTTACTGTACCAGATAACTGGCTGTGTACCCACTGTGGGAACAATGGGCATTTCAAGGAAATTGCCAAGCCAAGGTCCAGTGCATTCAGAAAAACAAAGTGTTTGCTGAAAATGTAACTCCTAAAAAGGGACCAGGTTCTACCCACAAAAAATGCATATTACCTACATGGACTAAGAAAGCTTTTATTCATCCTCTTGCCTACTACAAGGGACTCAAACTTTCTTGGGGTTCCTAAAACTAACTTTTGATCTCCTTGTGCAGGGAACAGTGAAAGGAAGCAGTCAACAATAGTTCATGGATAGTGGATGTTCAAAGCACATGATGGGGAAAACCATGGACTTTCTTTCACTAAAAGCCATGCAAGGAGAGAGTGTTTCCTTTGGCAATGGGGAAAAAGGGATACATTCTTGGAGTTGGAAAAGTCGAGAAATCACTCACTCACTCTATTGAGGATGTGTACTATGTCAATGGTCTTAAGTACAGTCTCTTGAGTGTCTCTCAGATCTGTGATAAACGAAACAAGGTGGAGTTCTTGTCCAAGATATGTACAGTTACTAATCTGGTAATTGGTGAAGTGGTGATTATGGCCAAGAGATACAAAAACATCTATGTTGCTGATTTTGAGTCCTTACAAAGTGGTGATCTGAGTTATCTGAAAGCTGTTGATGATGATGCTGAACTCTGGCATAGAAGATTGGGTCACGCAAGCTTCTCTCTTCTGAACAAACTAATTCAGAAGGACCTGGTTCATGGTATGCCCATGTCAAAGTTCAAAGTACAGAAAGTTTGTGATGTCTGTGCTAGAGGAAAGCATGTGAAGTCCTCTTTTAAGTCTAAAAAGGATTTAAGCACCTCAAAGCTACTCGATCTTCTGTATATGGATTTATGTGACCCTATGAGAGTGTAAAGCAGGGGAGAAAAAAGATACATTTTTGTGATAGTAGATGACTACTCCAGATTTACATGGACTCTGTTTCTTAAAACTAAAGATGAAACCTTTGAGGTGTTTGTGGCTTTTGTGAAGAAAATCCAGGTGAAGATGGAGTCTAGAGTCGCATGTATTAGATCAGATCATGGAACAAAATTTGACAATGCCAAATTCGATGAGTTCTACAATGAAAATGGCACTACTCACAAATTCTCATCTCCAAGACCCCCCCAGCAAAATGGAGTAGTGGAAAGGAAGAATAGAACTCTTGAAGAAATGGCAAGAACAATGCTGATCGACAGTGGGATTGCAAAGAACTTCTGGGCTGAAGCTGTCAACACTGCTTGCTACTTGGTGAACAAGTGCATGATCAGATCTCTCCTGAACAAAACCCCCTATGAGTTTCTGAATGGAAGGAAACCCAAACTGACTCACCTAAGAACATTTGGGTGCAAATGTTATGTTCTCAACAATGGAAAGGATCAGCTCGGTAAATTTGATGCCAAGAGTGATGAAGGAATATTTCTGGGATATTCTTCTCAAAGCAAAGCTTACAAGATATACAACAAGCAGACTCAATATGTTGAGGAAAGTGTTCATGTTATCTTTGATGAGTCCTATCCTTCCTTTGAGAAAAATGCTAAAGATGATCAAGATGGAGAGCCCTTACTGGTTCCTGGTGAAGTCATTGACATGACAAATGGAAAGGCAGATATGATGAGCCAAGTGAAAGAGCTGTGTGAAGATAATGTTGTCTCTTATTCAATGGAACCAGGTACCTCAATTACAACCACTGAAGCTGAAGAAAGAGTGGTTGATGCAGTCCAGGGTACTCCACTAGTACCTGAGAGAAGAACACAAGAGAACTAGTTAAATATACCCGCTTCCTCTACTAATGAACCTCAAGTGTCTAACTGGAAACACAAAAGTTCTCATCCTCTTGAAAACATAATTACTCCTTTAGATTCTAGAGTACAAACCAGGTCAAAAGCCAGAAATTCACTTGCTTTCTCAGCCTTTCTCTCCCAAATAGAACCCAAAAATATCAAGGAAACCCTAAAAGATGCAGATTGGATTACAGCCATGCAAGATGAGCTGCATCAGTTTGAAATGAACAATGTCTGACACCTAGTACCTAGACCCTCAGATTGAACCATTATAGGAACCAGGTGGGTATTCAGGAACAAGCTTGATGAACATGGAAACACCACAAAGAACAAGGCTAGATTAGTGGTTCAAGGCTACAATCAGGAGGAAAGGATTGATTATGATGAAATGTTTGCTCCGGTCACTTGCATGGAAGCTATTAGAATCCTAATCACTTTTGCATATCATATGAAATTCACTTTGTTCCAAATGGATGTCAAGTGCATTTCTGAATGAACTTCTTAAGGAAGAAGTCTATGTGAAGCAACCACTAGGGTTTGAATGTCATGAACACCCTGAATATGTGTTTAAACTGGACAAAGCATTCAATGGGTTGAAGCAGGTTCCTCGAGCTTGGTATGAAAGGTTGTCAAAGTTCCTCTTAGAAAATGGCTTTAAAAGAGGGAAAATTGGCAACACCTTGTTCCTAAAGAAACGCGGAAGGAACCTGCTCATTGTTCAGGTCTATGTTGATGATATCATTTTTGGGGCAACAACTGATTCTCTATGTGAAGAATTTGCAAAACTCATGGAAAGTGAGTTTGAAATGGGCATGATGGGGAAGCTGAATTTCTTCTTGGGTCTTCAAGTGAAGTATTCCAAACAGGGTACATTCATTTGTCAGCAGACATCAAGGAGCTCTTGAAGAGGTTTGATATGGAAGCATCAAAAGTGAAAGACACTCCCATTACAACGGCTACTCGACTAGACATGGATGATACTGGATCTTCTGTGAATCAAACTATGTATAGAGGCATTATTGGGTCTCTTTTCTATCTCACTACCAGCAGGCCTGATATTGTTTTCAGTGTGGGATTATGTGCAAGGTTTCAATCAAATCCCAAGGAATATCATTAGAAAGATGCCAAAAGAATTATGAGATACCTTAAGGGTACACAGGACCTGGTCCTGTATTACCCCTCAGGTGACAGTTTTAATTTCATTGGATATGCTAATGCTGACTATGCAGGTTATCTTGTGGACAGGAAAAGCATTCTGGAATGGCTCACTTTCTAGGATCATGTCTCATCTCTTGGGGCATAAGGAAGCAAAACTCAGTGGCTCTTTCAACAGTTGAAACAGAATATGTAGCTGCAACATCTTACTGTTCTCAACTCCTATGGATTAAGCAGCAACTGGAGGATTTTGGGGTATTTACTGATTGTGTGCCTCTTCTATGTGATAACACCAGTGCACTCAACATGGCCAAGAATCCAATTCAATACAAAAGGACCAAGCACATTGATGTGAGGCATCATTTTCTGAGGGACAATGTGGAGAAAGGGTTGATCTGTATGAAGTTTTGCAGCACAGAAGACCAAGTTGCAGATATCTTCACCAAAGTTTTGAGTAGGGAACATTTTGAAAGAAACAGGGCGAAGCTGGGGTTATTGAAGCCTAATTGAGAACTTGATTCTCCATCTGTTGGCTACAAAAATCATCTTGAGGTAAAATTAGCTAAAGTGTTTTCTGGCCAAGTCTAACTCACTTCAATACTGTTGCAGGTAAACACGCATGATGATTATAAAAGATATATATACATTACATGGATGATAAAAGAGGATTGAAATTTTCAATGACAGGTCAAGAACTTGGTTCTTGTACCAAAGGTTAGTAGTTCTGTGCATTCTTTAATACATGTCTTGAAAAGGTACAAATATCAACTGCCATGTCATCCACCTTTTCAAACCCTACTGTCACGTCCTTTCACTTCAAATCGTTACATCTCCCTTTGAAATGTTGCAACTCTCCAAGCACAACCGCCATTTCAGAACCGGTTCCTATCTCTCTCTTCATAATTATCCTCTCTCATTAAAAACCCTCTTTTTTCTTCACAGACCATAGTCCCCCATTAGCACCTCTCCAAAGAACTTTCTCTCTATCTCTCCAATGGCTGACACAAACATCGCAATTCCTGCCTCAGTCGTCTCTAATACTGAAAAACCTATTAAGTCCTCTGCCCCCAATGAGTCTTCTGTAACCATTCCTTTTCTCATCACTGAAATTACTCCTAACCCAGACTTCTCGTCTCCCTCCAGTTCTAAAAGGACTATCTCAGAAACCCCTAAATTGTTGATCCCTCTTCTCTATCCTCTAAAGTTCCCGTTGATCAAGGGAAAAATGGAGAATAGGGTAAAAGTCCTGAGGTCACAAAGGTTTTCGCCATTGTTGCTTCAGATTATGTGGTGTCTATGGAGCCTATTGAGGAAGAAAATATCGCGACCATCTTTGTGGTATCTGCTGATGGAGTCTTACATGAGGTAATTTCTGGCGCTTCCATGTCTCAGAGGAACGAGACACAGGGTATGGGGAGGAAGGAGCCATGGTGGCTGTTGAAGGCTCTGCACTAGCAAAAACTACTAGTACCTCTCGTGAGGAACCTAACCCCTTTTCAGAGGAAACAATTCAGGGTTCTCACTCCCAGGCCAGTTCTGCTCCTGCATTTTCTATTGAGCCATTAGACATCCTAGAGCCTGAGACGAGGTCTAGTGAAGAGGAGGATCAAGATAACGCTTCTCTTGATGCATTCCTAGTCAAGCGAAGGGAAGTGATCACCCCTGAGTCTTCTATTAAGCGACTAACTACAAGGTTACAGGTGAAGGTAACTTATGATTCTGCCCTTCAAAAGAGCAGAAAGAATAGTCAAAAGAAAAGGAGGAGACTGGTGAAAAATAATGTTGTAGTGTGTGACAAAGATGTCCATGTAGTAGAAGTGGAAGAGGAAACACCAGAGGAACCTGGTTCCTTGGTGAGAAGGTCCCAAAAAAAGAAGCACCCTGCTTTAGTGGAGAAAGTTTCAACCCCAATTCAAAGTTGAAGGATGTTGTGAGTAAGCCCTCAATTTCTGATGAGGATATGTTAGTCAAGTCTAAGAGAAAAACAAAATCAAGTGGTGTGAAGTCTGGCAAACGAAAGTCTGAAACTGTTAAGGAACCTGGTTCTGTGAAAAAGCTAAGGAGTGAAAGTAATTCTGCTTCAAAACGCCTAAGGCACCAAAAGGTTCTGCTGGGTCGTACTTTTGACCCAGCAATCTCTGATATGGCTAGTATGCGACAAGTTCTTGAGATGGTTTAGTTTCAATGATGGGGGCATCTATTCCCAATGGATGCATCTAAGGAGTATGAGGATGAGGTTCAAAGCTTCTTTGCCAGCCTCTTTCCTGTTGATACCGACCATATTTGTGCTTTGGTGATTGAAATAGATATCGTGTTCGATGTGAATCTTCTTGGGGATATTCTTTAAGTCCCTACAGTTGGTGTGTCCAGTGTGAAAGATGTGTGTGGATCTAACTTCCGGAATATTGTGGTAAAGGATAATACGAACCAAAAGGGGGACCAGATTCACAAGAAGGCATTGCTCTCTGTTTATTAGTTGCTCTTTGAGCTGGTGAGCAAAGTTTTGTTGCCTCGTGCTGAGAGGAGGTCCATGACTTTTAAATCTGATCTGTTTCTAATGGAGCAGCTGGATGGCTTTAACCTTGTAAACTTGCCTGCTATCATGATCGAACATATGCAGAAGGTAGTAACCTTCAAAGATGGCAATCATGGTCTTCCATACGGGTTTCTCCTTACTCAAGTGTTCAAGTTTTTCAAAGTTCCACTAGGACACAACAAGGTAGGAACCAAGAATCAGACTTTCTCACAGACAACGTTGGAAAAATGTGAGTGCATAGAAAAGAATGGGGGGTTAGGCAGTACATCAACCATCTCACAGCTCATTAATGCTTAAAATAGTGCAACTGAGGAGATTCGAAGGTTGAAAGCTAGGAATGTTATCCTGGAAGGTCAGCAGGCCCAAGGGGCTCCGGAGTCAAATGAGGAAGTGGCTTGTTTGACAAAAGAGAATGTTGATCTCAGGGCACAAGTAGAGAACCTGAAAGCAGAACTGCTCAATGAGCAAAAGTCGGCCAATGCCCGAATAGACCTAGTTCTCCAAACTTTTGCTGCAGCTTCCAAGACCTCTACCCCTAATGCCCCCTAAGTAACCCCTTTAGTGACCAGTTTCTCGATCGTCTCTTTTTAGTTTTTATGACTTGGCAGATGTTTTGTTTCTTTTTTTTATGTGATTGGGATGTAATAATACTGCTCCCATTTTTAACAGTCTAATTCTGCCTTTGCTTTTTTAAGCAAAGGCATATGTTTTATATATATATAAAATCTATCCTCTTTTATTATCTCATTGCTTGTATTCTCTGTTTCTCTTCTCTATCATGTTGTGTGCACATATGTGGCATGAGTTAGCTAGGCTAAACTTCTTTATGCTTTTTGCTTACTTGTGTCTTTTTAATAATGCCAAAAGGGGGGAGTATAATTTAAATCAGGGATCTGATTAAGGGGGAATCATAAAGTCAGGAGGAACTTGTGAAGTTCCTGTTACTTCATCTGGTTATCTTTGCTCTAAATACATGTTATCAATATCTAAGTTTGTCATCATCAAAAGGGGGAAAATTGATGGGTTTTCAATGTCTTTGCCTTATGTTTTGATGATTTAACAAACTTACTGTCAAGAACCAGATAGGGAACCTGACACACTTGGTCTACATTGCAAATCAACGAACTCCAGCTAAATATGAACTGCTATAGTTTCAGGAGATAAAGAACCAAACAAGGACCTGATACCCTTGTGGTTCCCTCATAGCAGTATGAAGTCAATTGGGTACAACTGAAAAGCGACGTGACTGCCTGCATTATTTCTGCCTGCACTGCACTATTTCCAGCGGTCACTTGTCCTTTGACCAACCAAGTGCTTACATCATTCAAATGATGTCATCAATGTGTATTAACAAGAGCATTATATAAAAAACATCACTTGAACACTTGAGAATTCACTTCAACCATTCAAGCCTTCTGCAAAACAATGAACTTAATTCGCAAGAGCTTGAAGAACAAAGTTAAACGCTACTATGGACCAGTTCCTAAATCTAGTATTTTGTTGTCCTTAGTTGAGTTGTAACTTTGTGATTGTTCTTGTTGTAATTCTTAAATTGCTTAGCTAGAAGCGTTGCTTAGGAACCCCTTTGTAAAACCATAAACTTTCTGAGTTTGTGTTGTGACTAGAGTTAGTCATAAGTTAAAGTCTTTATAACTAGTGAGTGACAAAGTGACTTGTGATAAGAGTATCACAAGTTAGTTGAGTTGAAGTCTTTGTAATTGAGTCATTGCAAAGTGGCTTGTAATAGTGTGTTTACAAGTTAGTGAAGTTAAAAGCCTACAAGTATAGGTCGTGGTTTTTGTCCCATTGAGTTGAGATTTTTCCACATAAAAATTTCGTGTCTTATTTACTTACTGTTTAATTAGCATTCTCAATAAAAACCCATAGATGACCAAATATTTTATAGTTTGGTGGACTTATATAAACTAACGAATAGAATAAGAATTGTTTGATTCAAAGGCGTGAGAAGGAGTGTTTCTGAATTTTAGTATCAAATAGGAACTTTGCGTGGGCAATGAATATCACCATTTTTAAGTTGTTACAATTGCTAGGCTACTTTAATACAATATTAAAAGGGAGTTTATTCCCTTCTCTCCTTTTACTCTTCTTCTCAACAACTTTTAGTGTGTTGCTGGTGTTTCTTGCACTTGTTTTTGACATGGTTCGAAGCAGTTCAGGCTCAAATATTATTATTTTTATTTTTGGAATTTTAGGAAAACTCGCAGACGCTATTTATAGCTTCTGCTTTTCAGGTGAGCACTTTGTGCATACCGGGTAACTCTCACTGTGTAATAACTTGTAAATCACACAAGGAATATAAATCGCACTAGGCAAACCATCTGCGACAGGCTCAGACCCAGAAGATATTGAGAATAGATCAATCTCAGGTCATCAGTATGGATAATCCCTCCAAACCAACTAGACCATCCTGAAGGAATGTTATTATTGACTTGAAGACCTGAAAATGACGTGGCATATGTTGGCATGATTAGTTAACCAAATTGCTATATCGTTTATGATTGAGAATATATATATATATACCCGATTTTAAAAATTATATATAATCCACTCTTTATACTAATGTATCATTTTTAATTTATATGTTCGCAGCATACATAAATGTCTCCGTTTGTTGCATCGCCAGTTTTTTGTCATTTTTATTTTTATCCTTTTGACCGTGTAAGTTATTAAAATGTAGTAAACTGTAAACCAGCATTAATATTTTCCAACCGTGCGTACATTCAGCTTTTTAAATTGCTCTTCAATCTATTGGATACTAGATAATTTTTTCTTCTGGGTTCTTCTTTACCTTAGTGATATAGTAAAATTTATGTACATCAGACATGTGTAAAGATTTTCATATTATTATGTTATTTGAATACCAATTACAATTCTTTGTGTTTATAATGTGCTCGCCCTTTTTAATTCTTTATTGTGTAAATATTTAATGATTGCTATTAATAAACTTATTGATAAGAGCAAATTATTTTATTTAAATTTTTATTCTGCTCAACCTTTTCAGTATTCAACGTCATTAAATTATATGCTTGATTATCGTTTTTTATTTTTTATTTTAAAAATTAAATTTAGTTATTATATGGGTAAGTTCATAGCATAAATAGTAGAAGAGAGAAAATTATTATGATCTAAAAAAGTAAAAAATAAAAAATGGAAATAAATAAATGTTGATAAATATAAAGGTTAAAATAGGTAATTTGAAAAGTCAACTGAGAAATAAGGAGGAGAACGACAATTATTCAAAATTGAGGGGGAATTTAATTTTTAAAATAAAATTTAGGGGTATAAATAATTTTCACCCATTTAAAACTGTGCTCTTAAGCAATAATCCAAACGTGACTGATGCAGTCAATTACATTTTCCTATGTTTTTCCCTCTTTTCCCTATCTCCATTATTTTCTCAAGGTACTGGAGAGCAAATAATTGAGCTGGGGCTAAGATCACCATCATTAAAGTAATTATGGGCGGTCCACATGTTTCCTGCATAGGCCCTATTTTTAGGGCCCGTTTGGCATAAGAACATTTTTACTTTTTTTTTTTCTCGAATTTTTTTTTGACCTTTTCATAATTAATGTTTGACAATGAAAATTTTGAAATTATTTTGAAATTGAATTTCGATTTTTTTTGGAAATTTAAAAAACTCCAACAAGTTAATTTTTCAAAATTTTCGCTTGTAATCACTCACAAAAATTCAAAAATAGTTCCAAACTGAATTGGTGTCCAAACACAACTCTAATTTTCAAATATCATTTTCATTTTTTTCCGGAATTTTACAATTTATATATGTTTGGAAATAGTCTCTCTACCCTTGGTAGGGGTAAGGTATGCGTACACATTACTCTCCTCAGACCCCACTAGTGCGATTATACTGGGTTATTGTTATTGTTACAATTCTTATATCCAAACGCCCACTTATTCTGTGTTACTTTGTGATTTGTTCCCTGGGCTTGTATTTATGTTCAGATCCCTGTATATCTTATGAAATTAGTGTATATTCCATTTAAATTAGGGATGTTCAAACCGAATCGGAAAACCGCACCAAACCGAAAAATCAAACTAAATCGATTAAAAAACCCGGCTAGGTTTGGTTTGACTTGGTTTTGGTATTGAGTAAAAAAACCCGAACCAAACCGACATATAAATATATAAATTTTATTTATATTTTTAAGACTTTATAGTGATTCTTCTATAGAAAATGTAAAAATATTTGGGATCCTTTCATGTATTAACCTTGAAAGCGTAAATTAACGAAAAATTATTGTTAGACGACTAAGAAAATAACTATTACTGTGTTACTAAAAAAATTCTCCCATTAAAATATTTTAATAGATCATATGTTTGTCAATTTTTTCCATATTTACTAAACATATATTCACTTATCAAAACTTTATCTATAATTTTAATAAAGTAAGATTGAAATAATATTCATATAACAAAAAAAACGAAAACCCGAAAAACCCGACAAAACTGAACCAATCCAAACCGATATAATTGATTTGGTTTGGTTTTGATAAAAATCGAACCAATCCGATCTATGTACTCCCCTAATTTAAATCCTAGCAACTCACACCTTCCAAGTTCTTGTTATTATTAAATTCCTTAAGCTTGTTATTATTATGCCTGTATTTGTAAATAATGATTCTGGAAATTAGAACGTTAGCTTATAAACGTAAATATAAATAAAACAGAAATTAATTCGAGCCAACTGAATTCACAGTATTTCCTTAAGGAATTTAATCCCCTCCTAGTACCCAAGGTTATAGATTATTTCTTCCCAGGATAGAACGAATGACACACTGGTGTAGCGGTACTTCAAACCCCAGTGTTTTAGCGAATACAAAGTTCGGCAGCAAATCACACTTACGGGTGCTTTGTTTGTAGTTTAAAACAATGCAGAACAAGGGAGGAAAACTCAGAAGTCGAATGGAAATTCTGAGAGGAAGGAATGCAAATTATAGCCAACGTTGAGTTTTCGGTGAAGAGAAGATCAATAGCTCTCAATTCTGTTTCGGTGTGTCTTCAACAAGCTGCTTGCACCATCTATTTATAGTGCAGTTAGCTGCTAAGACCCGCCTCCTTTCCATGGTGGAGCATGCACTAGCTTGTTATGGAGCAAGCACTTAGCCATGGTGGGGGGAGCACTAGGCGACTGCGAACTGGTGGTACAATACACGGATTGGAACATATCCGTTACAAACATGGATAATATTACGTTAATATTTACTATTAACAAATAAATTTGGTCCAAAAAATTAATCAATCAATCGATCATTTGACCGAAGCCGAAGCCGAAGCAGAAGCTGAAGTCGAGCGAGTGAGCGACGACGACAGCGCGAGGCTTGCCTTCTTCCTAACTCTTTAAGAGCTACATGAAGTGCATTTGTATATAAACCCACCAAACTCCTTTTCCTCTACCAATGAGGGACAATTAAAAGGAGAAGAAAACTTAAAATTTTACTCAAAATTTTCATTTCCCTCCATTTCCTATTCACCCTCTTTTTAATATCTTTCTATATTAAAAAGAAACTCAACAATCCCCCACATGAATGGAGAATGGCTATATCACGGAAGTATGTATGAAAAACTTGTGTGATTTGCAAGCAAGGATTAATTGCATCTGGATAAGTAGGTTTCCCTTTGAACTTTCCGTAGCGAACTTATGTCGGATATACTCGGTCAATCGGTAAATTTGATATCTTTGAACCGTCGAACTTTAGTGTATACCTAGACAATCATAAGTCACACAATCAATCCTTTAACCATCTTTGATTCTCATTGTTGTGTTTGTTTCAGCCATGAACACTGCCTGGTTTCATAAGTGCGTAGAGAATTGGCCTTGCAAAATTCTCCTTGAAGCGGCTAACACTTCACACTTACATAGGTGATTCCTAAAAGTGTCATCCCGTAGATACACTATTTTTTATACCCTGTATCAAATTTAGAAATCATTAAAAAGCCTTAATGTTTTATCATTGGTACTGAACATTGTCTCATCACGAGAATGGACTAAAAATTTTTGTTGACAATGTTGAACCGTCATTAATGACTTTGTTTGATCTCGTTGAACCTAGATCTTGGGATCTCCAGTCTTCTAGGTAGAGTTACCGCCACAATGACTTGTTCTCGGCCATAGTCCCATTCCTCTCGATGATTTCACAACTACCTCTCTAGTTAGGCCTTTTGTAAGTGGATCCGACACATTATCACTTGACCTTACATAGTCAATCGTGATAATTCCTCTAGAGAGTAGTTGCCTAACGGTTTTATGTCTTCATCGTATATGACGAGATTTACCGTTATAGATAATGCTCACAGCCCTTCCAATTGCTGCTTGGCTATCACAATGTATGCATATTGGTGCCAACGGTTTGGGCCAAAATGGAATGTCTTCCAAGAAATTCTGGAGCCATTTAGCTTCTTCACCGGCTTTATCTAAGGCTATGAACTCAGCCTCTATTGTAGAGCGGGCAATACAGGTTTGTTTGGACGACTTCCAAGATACCGCTCCTCCACCAATAGTGAATACATCCACTTGTGGACTTCGAATCAGTTGAACCGGTGATCCAATTTGCATCACAATATCCTTCAATCACCGCAGGATATTTACTGTAGTGCAAATCAAAGTTTTGGGTATGTTCTAAATATCCCATAACTCGTTTCATTTCCATCCAATAAGATTGACCCGGGTTGCTCGTGTATCGACTCAGTTTACTTACAACACAAGCTATATCTGGTCGTGTACAATTCATGATGTACATTAAGCATCCCAACACACGAGCATAATCCAATTGTGATATGCTTTGGCCTTTGTTCTTTGCTAATGCAAGATTCACGTCAATTGGAGTCTTTGCAACTTTAAAGCCTAAGTGCTTGAATTTTTCAAGTACTGTCTTAATATAATGAGATTGTGACAATGCCAGACCTTGAGGAGTCTTTTGGATCTTAATCCCCAGAATTAAATCTGCAACTCCCAAGTCCTTCATATCAAACTTGCTAGTTAGCATACGCTTAGTCGCATTTATGTTGGCAATGTCATTACTCATTATCAGCATATCATCCACATATAGGCAAACAATGACTATGTGATTTGGAACATTTTTAATGTACACACATTTATCACATTCATTTATCTTAAAACCATTTGACAACATTGTTTGGTCAAATTTCGCATGCCATTGTTTGGGTGCTTGTTTTAGTCCGTAAAGGGACTTAACAAGTCTACATACCTTATTTTCTTTACCTGGAACCACAAACCCTTCAGGTTGTTCCATGTAAATTTCTTCCTCCAACTCTCCATTTAAGAAGGCCGTTTTAACATCCATTTGATGAATTTCAAGACCATACACTGCAGCTAATGCTACTAACATCCGTATGGACGTAATCCTTGTAACTGGGGAGTATGTATCAAAGTAGTCAAGACCTTCTCGTTGTCTATACCCTTTGACAACAAGTCTTGCTTTAAATTTATCAATAGTGTCATCATCTTTCATTTTTCTTTTAAAAATCCATTTACACCCCAAAGGTTTATTTCCAGGAGGAAGATCAACCAATTCCCATGTATGGTTGTTCAATATAGATTCCGAAGAAGACATAGCTTCTTTAAATGTTCGAGGCGCATTTTCCAATAAGAAAGTCACACAATCTGGTCCAAACGAAGTAGATGTTCTTTGACGTTTACTACATCTTGGATCCTCTTGATAAAATGTACTTTCTTTTGTTTCTTCCCGAGGTCGTTTAGATCCTTCACCAAACAATTCATATTCCTTTTTATACGGATATATATTTTCAAAGAACTCAACATTATCTGATTCTATAACCGTATTATTATGAATGTCAGGATTTTCTGATTTATGAACTAGAAATCGATATGCTTTACTATTGGTCGCATATCCTATGAAAACACAATTAACTGTTTTCGGTCCTATTTTTACCCTTTTGGGTTTAGGAACTTGTACTTTTGCCAAACACCCCCACACTTTAAAATAATTCAAGTTGGGCTTCCTTTCTTTCCATTTTTCATATAGAATGGATTGTGTTTTGCTATGGGGTACTCGATTTAGTATTCGGCTAGCCGTAAGAACAACTTCCCCCCACAAGTTCTGTAGCAATCCAGAACTTATCAACAATGCGTTCATCATCTCCTTTAATGAACGATTCTTTCTTTCCGCAATCCCATTGGATTGGGGCGTGTAAGGGGCTGTTGTTTGATGAATAATTCCATATTCTAAACATATTTGTTCAAAAGGAGATTCATATTCACCACCCCTATCACTTCTTATCATTTTGATTTTCTTGTTAAGTTGCGTTTCAACTTCATTTTTGTATTGCTTGAATGCGTCTATTGCTTCATCTTTACTATTAAGTAAGTAAACATAGCAATATCGAGTACTATCGTCAATAAAAGTTATGAAATACTTCTTTCCACCGCGAGATGGTATTGACTTCATGTCACAAATATCTGTGTGAATTAAGTCTAAAGGATTTGAATTCCTTTCAACCGACTTATAAGGATGTTTAACATACTTAGATTCCACACATATTTGACATTTTGATTTTTCGCATTCAAACTTAGGCAATACTTCCAAGTTTATCATTTTTCGCAAGGTTTTATAATTGACATGACCTAAACGTACATGCCATAAATCATTTGACTCAAGTAAGTAAGAAGAAGCTGAAGTTTTATTATTAGTTTCAACAACTATTACATTCAGCTTGAAAAGGCCCTCAGTAAGGTAACCTTTTCCTACAAACATTTCATTCTTACTAATCACTACCTTGTCAGATACAAAAACGCACTTGAAACCGTGCTTTACAAGAAGTCCAGTAGAGACTAAGTTCTTCCTAATCTCGGGAACATGAAGGACGTTGTTCAAAGTCATGACCTTGCCAGAAGTCATCTTGAGAAATATCTTACCGTATCCTTCAATTTTTGCTGTAGCAGCATTTCCCATAGAGAGCGTCTCTTCGGGTCCAGCAGAAGCATATGTAGAAAATGCTTCCCTCACAGCACAAACATGGCGAGTGGCTCCAGAATCAATCCACCACTCCTTTGGGTTTCCTACCAGGTTGCATTCAGAAAGCATGGCGCACAAGTCATCAACATCATCATGCTTTTCTACCATGTTTGCTTGACCCCTTTGCTTGTCTTTCTTCCGAGCACGACACTCCATAGATTTGTGTCCGATTTTCCCATAGTTGTAACAGTTTCCACTGAACCGCTTCTTGCTTGGGTTGTATTTCGGACCAGAAGCCTTCTTTCTCTTTTTGTTATCTTCAACAATATTTACTCCCATTATTGTTGAATTTCCACGGCCTCTCCTTTCAGCAGCTTTATTGTCCTCTTCGATTCTCAATCGAAAAATGAGATCTTCAAGGGACATTTCCTTTCGTTTGTGTTACAAATAATTTTTGAAGTCCTTCCACAATGGAGGCAACTTCTCAATTATTACTGCTACTTGGAATGCATCATTGATGACAAACCTTCAATGAAAATTCTGTTAGTAAAATTACTAAAAAATGTACTTTCAACATCAGTATTCTTTTGAAATATACCTTCAACAAGTAGATCATGAATAATTACTTGCAATTCCTGGACTTGGGTAATAACAGACTTGCTATCTACCATTTTGTAGCCCAAAAATTTTGCAGCGACGAATTTCTTCATCCCGACATCTTTAGTTTTGTATTTCTTTTCAAGCGCATTCCACAATTCTTTTGACGTCTCCACGCCACTGTATACATTCTACAGATTATCCTCCAGTTCGCTAAGAATATAATTCCTGCATAAGAAGTCAGAATGCTTCCACGCCTCAATCATGAGAAAGATTTCATTCTTTAGAGTTTCATCTGGAAGATCAGGAACATCTTCCTTGATGAAATTCTGTAGACATAACGTAGTCAAGTAGAAGAACATCTTCTGCTTCCATCGCTTGAAATCCATCCCAGAAATTTTTTTGGGTTTCTCTGCCGGTGCCAACGCCGGAGTTCGACTTGTCGATGCGTTGACAGTCATCATCGGAACAGTTTGATTTCTGTTGTCATTCGCCATTTTTTCGGGGAAAAAATGACACAAACAAACGTTTAAAATTGGAGTAAAAAAATCACGTAGATTTTAATCTCCAACAAAACGCCACGAAGGCTTTAAAACTAGAGTAAAAATCACGTAGATTTTAATCTCCAACAAACCGCCACGAAGGCTTTACTCTCCAAACGGGAGTACACAAAAACCACAAAGGTTATAGTTTCCAGAAATATAAAAGTAACACAAATACAGAAATTAAAATTATTAAATTCCTTAAGCTTGTTATTATTAAATTCCTTAAGCTTGATATTATTATGCATGTATTTGTAAATAATGATTATGGAAATTAGAACGTTAGCTTATAAACGTAAATAAAAATAAAACACAAATTGATTCGAACCCACTGAATTCACAGTGTTTCCTTAAGGAATTTAATCCCCTCCTAGTACCCAAGGTTATGGATTATTTCCTCCCAAGATAGAACGAATTACACACTGGTGTAGCGGTACTTCAAACCCCAGTGTTTAGCGAATACAAAGTTCGGCAACAAATCACACTTATGGGTGCTTTGTTTGTAGTTTAAAACAATGCAGAACAAGAGAGGAAAACTCAGAAGTCGAATGGAAATTCTGAGAGGAAGGAATGCAAATTATAGCCAACGTTGAGTTTTCGATGAAGAGAAGATCAATAGATCTCAATTCTGTTTCGGTGTGTGATTCTCCAACTGTTGCTGCTCATATTTATAGCAGTCAGTTGTGAGACCCGCCCCCTCTCCATGGTGGAGCATGCACTAGCTTGTTATGGAGCAAGCACTTAGCCATGGTGGGAGGAGCACTAGGCGGCTGCTATTGCAACTGGTGGTACAATACACGGATTGGAACATATCCGTTACAAACACGGATAATATTACATTAATATTTACTATTAACAAATAAATTTGGTACAAAAAATTAATCAATCAATTGATCATTTGACGAATTTGAATCCGAAGCCGAAGCCAAAGTCGAGCGAGCGAGCGACGACGACGGCGCGAGGCTTGCCTTCTTCCTAACTCTTTAAGATCTACATGAAGTGCATTTATATATAAACCCACCAAAATCCTTTTCCTCTACCAATGGGGGATAATGTCTCATTAAAAGGAGAGGAAAACTTAAAATTTTACTCAAAATTTTCATTTCCCTCCATTTCCCATTCACCCTCTTTTTAATATCTTTCTATATTAAAAAGAAACTCAACAGTTCCTTTAGGCACAAAAAGGTATTCTATAAGTTAATTGCTCATAGTTTCACCCATTTTATAATACTGAATAATCGACAAATATTACAGGTCTGAATCCGAAGCCAAAGTCGAAGCCGAGCGAGCAAGCAACGACGACGGCGCGGGGCTTGCCTTCTTCCTAACTCTTTAAGAGCTACATGAAGTGCATTTATATATAAACCCACCAAACTCCTTTTCCTCTACCAATGAGGGACAATGTCTCATTAAAAGGAGAGGAAAACTTAAAATTTTACTCAAAATTTTCATTTTCCTCCATTTTCCATTCACCCTCTTTTTAATACCTTTCTATATTAAAAAGAAACTCAACAGTTCCTTTAGGCACAAAAAGGTATTCTATAAGCTAATTGCTTAGAGTATCACCCATTTTATAATATTGAATAATCAATAAATATTACAGGTCCGAAGCCGAAGCCGAAGCCGAGCGATGACGACGACGCGAGGCTTGCCTTCTTCCTAACTCTTTAAGAGCTACATGAAGTGCATTTGTATATAAACCCACCAAACTCCTTTTCCTCTACCAATGGGGGACAATGTCTCATTAAAAGGAGAGGAAAACTTAAAATTTTACTCAAAATTTTCATTTCCCTCCATTTCCCATTCACCCTCTTTTTAATATCTTTCTATATTAAAAAAAAACTCAACAGTTCCTTCAGGCACAAAAAGGTATTCTATAAGTTAATTGCTAAGAGTTTCACCCATTTTATAATACTGAATAATCAACAAATATTACAGGTCCGAAGCCGAAGCCGAAGCCGAAGCCGAGCGAGCGAGCGACGACGACGGCGCGAGGCTTGCCTTCTTCCTAACTCTTTAAGAGCTACATAAAGTGCATTTGTATATAAACTCACCAAACTCCTTTTCCTCTACAAATGAGGACAATGTCTTATTAAAAGGAGAGAGAAACTTAAAATTTTACTCAAAATTTTCATTTCCCACAATTTCCCATTCACCCTCTTTTTAATACCTTTCTATATTAAAAAGAAACTCAACAGCCCCTTTAGGCACAAAAAGGTATTCTATAAGTTAATTGCTCATAGTTTCACCCATTTTATAATACTGAATAATCAATAAATATTACAGGTCTGAAGCCGAAGCCGAAGCCGAGCGAGCGATGACGACGACGCGAGGCTTGCCTTCTTCCTAACTCTTTAAGAGCTACATGAAGTGCATTTGTATATAAACTCACCAAACTCCTTTTCCTCTATCAATGAGGGACAATGTCTCATTAAAAGGAGAGGGAAACTTAAAATTTTACTCAAAATTTTTATTTCCATCCATTTCCCATTCACCCTCTTTTTAATACCTTTCTATATTAAAAAGAAACTCAATAGTCCCTTTAGGCACAAAAAGGTATTCTATAAGTTAATTGCTCAGAGTTTTACCCATTTTATAATACTAAATAATCAACAAATATTACAGGTCCGAAGCCGAAGCCGAAACCGAAGTCGAGCGAGCGACGACGACGGCGCGGGGCTTGCCTTCTTCCTAACTCTTTAAGAGCTACATGAAGTGCATTTGTATATAAATCCACCAAACTCCTTTTCCTCTACCATTGAGGGACAATGTCTCATTAAAAGGAAAGGGAAACTTAAAATTTTACTCAAAATTTTCATTTCTCTCCATTTTTCATTCACCCTCTTTTTAATACCTTTCTATATTAAAAAGAAACTCAACAGTTCCTTCAGGCACAAAAAGGTATTCTATAAGTTAATTGCTTAGAGTTTCACCCATTTTATAATACTGAATAATCAACAAATATTACAGGTCCGAAGCCGAAGCCGAAGTCGAGCGAGCGACGACGACGGCGCGGGGCTTGCCTTCTTCCTAACTCTTTAAGAGCTACATGAAGTGCATTTGTATATAAACCCACCAAACTCCTTTTCTTCTACCAATGAGGGAGAATGTCTCGTTAAAAGGAGAGGGAAACTTAAAATTTTACTCAAAATTTTCATTTCCCTCCATTTTTCCATTCACCCTCTTTTTAATACTTTTCTATATTAAAAAGAAACTCAACAGTTTTTTCAGGCACAAAAAGGTATTCTATAAGTTAATTGCTCAGAGTTTCACCCATTTTATAATACTGAATAATCAACAAATATTATAGGTGTTCAATCGAAACTAGACCTAGTTAAAGTGTCTAAATAAAAAATCTAGGCAACTCATCCTGTCTCTATTTAGCCATTTTTTTTTTTTTGAAGAGTGGCCTAAAAGAAATGCTAAATGATGCAAATAATCCGGTCTGTCCGCATCTATCCTAGTAATTTCTTTGCGCCAAATAGGACCATGTCGTTTCTGCTGATTAAGAATTTGGTTTTTGCTCTGGCCTTTTGGTAAAATTTTATTGTTTTGGGGTCCAACTATCTCAATCGTTCCTTTTGGATAAGAAGTGAAACAGTGTTGTGCATTATTTGTTTGTTGTTTCCTATTTTGCGCACAAAAATTGGAACTAGATTACCCTTGTAGTTTATACTTTATAGGACGACAGAATTAGGAAGCACTTAGTAAAGCATGCAAGATCTGCTAAACATATTAGGTGTCAAATGAAAGAAAAATGAGTAGATAATATTGACTAAGAACAAGAAGGAAACAAGAACAACTTATCAAAAATATTGTGTCATGGCAAGCCACTGACTTGAAAGTGATTTCGGCCCGACTAGGTGTAAATCGTTAAAGATCAATTGCTCCTCAAGGTTCACAACACTTTCAAAAATGTGCACTCGCGGCTGGAAATTTAGAATTTGCACAAAAACAATTGCCCAGACATCAATTGAAGAAGAGAGATGAAGGTGTGTTTTCTGTGGATGAAAACTTCACAAAATAACTCCTAATATAGACAAGATGCTAGAGTTGTTACAAGAAAGGAAAATTTAATTGGGGGTTATGAAAATAAAAAAGCTATTACAAAATTCAAGTAGGATTTATAACAAATTAAATTATAGTTGTTACAAAATTCAATTCAAAGGAGGGTGAAGGGGCAAATCGACCTGCTTTGTGCGCCAGACCCTCCCTTTTACTAACTCTTTACAAGTCCAACAAAAAACAATTTAATATAAAGAGAATGAAGGGGCAAATCGACATGCTTTGCCTCTAGGACCAATTTTTCATGTTCCCTCCAACAAAGAACAATTCAATATAAAGAGAAGGGAAATAACTTTCTATCACCGATGAAGGATATTTTGTATTTCACAAAACAAAAAAGTAAACAAGGAAAAGGGACCACAAAGAAATTTTCGGCTTTGCATTATCAAGTTTAAATAATAACAACATCAAATACCACCAAACAAAAAAACAAAGAAAAGGAAAGACCAAATTCTCTCTAATCAACCTTTTTAGTACATGATTGAGTGTGTTGACCACAAAACTTCAAAGCAAAGACATTGATCTTTCATTAAAGCTAATTGATCATATCTTACAATATACTTCCTATAAGCATAGCACACATTGTTGTGACATTACAGACAAGTTGGAAAGCAAAAACTAAAGGCCTACAGAAACCCCTGTTGATATCTTGGAAGAAAAAGAAGAAGAAAAAAGGAAAACAAAAATTACAAAAAGTTAAATAAAAAAATAAAAACAAGGCCATATTATAACCCGCATTCTAGCATTTTCGACCCTAAAGCCAAAACAAACTAGGTTAAAACCTCTGTAATTTAGACTCTAGTGTAGAATCTAGTCATCTACATGCTGAACGTAATGTGCTCTGTGATTAGCACATTAATCTTTTTCCCATACCCATAAATCTCGATCAAAACAACAGGATCAAGATTAGTTTACTATCTACAATGGGCTCATTTGGGTAACCACAATGGGGCTCCGAACCACATGATTTCCATCAATCCAAGAAAGTGACCCGAACTCTGCACCCGAATCATTCAACACCAGATTCTTACTGTCGACCGTTATAGTCACGTAGTAACTCAATTTCCTCACCTTCTCGGAAAACACCAATTTGTCCGGCTTTACACTTACCGTCACCCCTTTTGGGGCCTCAATTTTCACTTTGTACTCTGCATTTGTGTCACCCACGTTCGTCACTGTTCTGAAGAATGTCTTGCTTGAAACCCCTTTCGCTGCAGTCGAAAATAAAGCCGCTATTGATGGGTAGTTCAAGTTCTCCGGCAATGGCTTTTTCATCGGACAATTTACAGGTGATTTAGTTATCACTTGAATTGTCTTAGGACCGTACTCGATTGCACATAAGAAGCTCACGTAGTCTTCGTTTGCTAGATCGTATACTAGCCCAGGGTCTAATGCAAGATCAAGATTTAAGTGTCCTGCACCATAATCATATGGTGTAGCTGGTTTTCCAGTGGCTTCATCGGTCATGGGCTGCAGCCTATTATCGACACGGTTAGCTGTTGTCATCATTGCAGATCTTATTGCTGCAGGGCTCCAATCTGGATGAGCAGATTTGAGCAATGCAGCTGCACCACTTACATGTGGGCAAGCCATTGAAGTGCCTGAAAGTATATTGAACTCTGCTTTTCGATTGTCCAAATCTAGACCCGTTGGACCAACTGCATCAGTCCATGCTGCTAAAATGTTAACACCAGGTGCTATAAGGTCCGGCTTTAGAATTTCGGGATTCAGACCATTGGGACCTCGCCCCGAAAATGATGCCACAACTGGAGCTGGTTTAACTCCAATTACAGTCCCGTGGAAATTAATAGTTGCAGAGGCAGTTGGATGCGACGCTATATAGGACTTAATAGCATCACCTTCATTAGCACCAACAGCACAAGTTGGTATCAAATGAGCATCACCAACAAGACCTTCACCATTCGAAACACCATTCGCTAAAATCATTCCAACACCACCAGCTTTATGAACAACCATTCCCTTAGCAACGCGGGGGTTGCTACCACGATCACAGATCACAATCTTACCCCTAACTAAATGAGGATCAAGTGAATTTTCCATACAGAGTGAAGCAGAGAGTACACCTGATTTCCCAGGGTACACTATGGGATACATTTTCCCATTCAGAGGCTTTCCGGCGTATAATGATACGCCAGAAAGCTTCCTTCCATCCCCGAGAATTACTTCTGCGGGGAAATTCCTATCAATTGTCCCAGCTCCAACAGTCGTCAGCCACGGCGCAAGATTCGTAACAGACATTCCATTTGGCCCATCATTTCCAGCCGAGGAAGACACAAATACACCCCTAGAAACAGCACCATAAGCTCCAATAGCAATCGGATCGAGATAATAAGGCGAAGATATTCCATCTCCGCCCCCAATTGAGATCGAAATTACATCGACGCCATCAGAAACAGCAGCATCAAACGCAGCAAGGATATCAGAATCAAAGCAACCTGAATTTTTCCAGCAAACTTTATAAACAGCTAAACGAGCTTTAGGAGCAACACCTTTAGCAATACCGGACGCATAACCAGACATGTTAGCACTAAAAGCATGCCGCCCAGCGGCTGTTGAAGCTGTATGGGTCCCATGACCATCTGCGTCCCTTGGTGATTTAAACTCAACGGTATCATTAATCCCCCCACCACCAATTCCGCCAAATCCCGGTGCAGCTTCATGTCCTTTAGAGAAAAATCGAGCGCCAATAATTTTCCGATTACAATTTTTAGCAGTGAATTTATCTCCCGTTTGGCATACACCTTTCCAACGGGTCGGAATGGGGCCCAAATTAAGATCCGAAAAACTCCGACGCTCCGGCCAAATTCCGGTATCTAAAACACCGACAATAACATCAGAACCATAATCTGATTCCGACCATAAACCTTTTTGGTTTCTTAAACCCAGAAACTGCGGCGACCGAGTTGTATGTAGTTGCCTCCGGCGATCCTCAAATGTTGCGAGAATTGAAGGATGTTGAAGTATTGAAGCAGCTTGAGAAGGACTTAAAGAAGCTGAAAATCCATGAAAAACGTTGTCATAAACGTGAAGGATGTTCACCGGTTCAGTGAACTCGGAGCTGTACCAGTGGTAATGGGTGGGGAAAATTGCCGGTTTAGAGAAGCTGTCGACTCGAAATATGTATGTTTTTGCTGCCGGTTCAGCTGAAACCGGCGAGAAAATCGGGATTATTGCAGTGAACGTGAAACAGAGGAAGTGAGTCAGAAGCAGAAGCGAAGCCATGAGAGTAGGGTTTGAAAGAGGAGAGTAAGGTGTGGAGTGATTGAAGTGTTGAATTACTGACAATGTTGGTGTGTTATACAAGGGATTATTGTCCTTTTACTTCTCTTTTTTAATATTTTAATTTGAATAAAGCTGGGGACTTATTTACTTAACCTAGTGAGTTCGAATTAAAAGGACTTTTAGTTCGGGCTAGAAATTTTATATTTAATTTGCGAAGAAGTATAAAGGGTAGCCCGATGCACTAAGCTTTCGCTATGCGGCGGGTTAGGTAAAAAGTCGGACCACAAGAGTCTATATTACGCAGTCTTACGCTGCATTTTCTGCAAAAAGTTGTTTTCATTGCTTGAACCCGTAACCTATTGGTCACATAACAACAACTTTACCAGCTACGCCAAGGTTCTCCTTCTTAGTGAAGAAGTATATAAAATTTATATAATTTTTGTATATAATAGACAGAATATATATATATATATATATATATATATAATATTTTTTTGATTATTATTTTGAGAGCGGCTATATGGTATCATTTTTCTTTTGAGTTATATGCGCGATATTAAAATATATTTACAGTATTAAATCCTCAAAAATAATTTATAAATAAATTTTATCAAAATGTGAGATTTATAATCTTAAAAATCGGTGAGTTACCTGTTAAATTATATTTAATATAATTACTGTGGATTTAGGGGTTTCTTTTGGAATTTTAAAATGTTAAGGAATTGTAGGTATGATTTTGTCGCTGAGAAAGTTGGATTGTTGACGAGATTAGTTATGTGTCAGACCCCAATTTATGCGGAAAAAGTGGAATAAAGGAATTCAATATATTACCTAACTCCAACTTGTTGATTATGATTTCAGATAAAAAAGAGACGTTATTGATTAACGACAAATATAAAACTAATTTAATAAATTGTTTATAATATTGAGTTTGAATATAAATAAAAAAAACAAGACAAGAGTTAGATGGATTTCTCACTTGATAAGCACCTTACACGAGGATTCAAATTCTATCAAGCTTTGTTCTAAAATATTTGATATTAAAAAAAAGAATTAATTGTTTATTACTTGTAATTTTATTAAATCTACACTAATTATTTGAATTAATGAAATATTAAATAAGTAAAGTATTTACAAAAAGATAAAGAGGTGCTTTGGATGATTTCTCTTTTTGTCCTTTTGCTTTATTGATAAGAACAGAGTGTGGACCATATTGGTCTATTAATATGATTGCAATAATTCTACTATAGAACCGCGATTGGCATCCACAAATAAACTTTCATAAATAAATAAATAAATAAATAATTTATCGGAATTAATATGAAATTAACTGTCCACATAGCACCAGCACCACATCTCTAATATAGAAGGTAAAAAATAGGAGTAACATCAATTGTGACCCTCAAATTCTAAATTTTGGACGATTATCCATATTGGCCTCCAATTGTCGGGTCCTAATGAAAATGAAAGATTTAGCATTACATGAATTAAAATTATTACCAAAAAATAGTCCACAACTATTTATGAAACCGTTGTTAGTCGTGTGATTAAAAATAAAACAGAAGTTAGGTTAAAAATACATAGAGCTTTGATGCTGCATGGTCCAGAGATGACACGTGTTTGCTCTAATTGAAGCAAAAAGCATAGAGATTAATTTTAGGGCCCATTAATATATTATGACCCAACCATCCCAGAAAATGACATCCTTGTGAATTAAAAGTCGTTAGTTTGCCGCGATTCACGAGGTCTGTCTGCAGTCATTTGCCAAATTCTACACCGAGGGATGTAAAAATAGCACGAGCTTACCCGTTTTCGGATTGTTAATTAAAAAATAATCAGTATTTGCAAAGTTATTGAAAAATAGTGATTGTTTTGTTAAAACGCGAAAGGTTTCAGCATAATATGCTGGATTATAGAGCTCATGCGTATAAACTTCTAACATATTATGTTAGAACTCCAGTACAGGAAAAGTTCAAGTATAATATGCGGGATTATGGAGCTCCTTCATATAACTTCTAGCATATTACGATCGAACTCCAGCACATTATAATATTCTAACATATTATGTTGGAAGCTCATATAAAAATAAAACATTCGAACTCCAGCATATTATATGAAAAATGGTTAAATTTCGATTACTTTTGAAATTGTAGTTATTTTTCAATTATCAATCGTAAATATGAGTATCTCTAATTTTCCCCTTGAGGAATCCCTTTTTTAACCCAAAAAAAAAAGATTCATTTACATTGAAAATATAAAAGAAAAAATGGGATGATTTCTACCGACATCATTAGACGATAAGTGTTGCGGTCACTCGGGAGTTTTTTGATTGGAGAAATTAGAAAAAATAATCCCGACATAAAATTATATATAAAATAATGTAATTTTTGATTGAAAGTATTAGATAAAAGAAATTTTTGCATAATAAATTCAGCGTTTGGTTAGTAATATTAAATAATACTCGCTATTTTAGACACTAAAAACATAGTACATAAGATATAATTTATTATAGAAATCTATTTTTACATAATAATTAACTTTATCTCCTATTCCTTTTTTCTTTTCATTTAATGTCAGAGTTGTCCAACTTTTGCTTCGTAGATTAGAGACTTCACTTTCAACCACCAGATTTAGATAAAGCATTGAAGAAAAAAAAAGAACATAATAATCACTAAAAGAGAAAGGAAATATTGAAAATGGAGACACAGAATAAAATGAAAAGACAGAAAAAAGAATAAAGAATCAGAAAAAGAAAAAGGAAGAAAATTAAATATCAAAATATCGCCGAGAACATGTACTCATAATTGACTGACCGGACGATAGATATTCGCTGTCGGCCTTTTATCTCGTGGCGGACATGTTATCATTCAGCCCTTTGTAAAAACAAAACAAACAAACAACGACCCAGTATAATCCCACAAGTGGGGTCTGGGGAGGGTAATATGTACGCAGACCTTACCCCTAGCCCTTTGTAATAAACCCTTGAACTAATTGTTACTTATAGGCCAAGCTTCTCAAGAGAAAAAAGTATTTTTTTTTCAAAATTATTTTTTTTTAATTTGAAATGTTTGGCCAAACTTATTTAGGAAAAAAATATGCTTTTGGGAAAAAGGAGAAGCAGAAAAAAGTAGTTTCTTTCCAAAAGTAGAAGCAGTTTTGGCTTTTCTTTTTACCTAAAATACCCTTAACAAAATATAGTATATACCAAAATAACCCTTAAACCTAATACTTAGGATATTAATTTATAAATATTTCTTCTTATTTTTAGGAAAACTTTCTAATATATAGTGACTTTAGGGGTGAATGCTTTTATATTTGTTGAAGGAATTTTAATATATTTAACTTATATTAAAAGAATTAAGTACTTTTTAATTTTATTTTCATATTTTACTTAAATAAAATGAATTTTTTTAATTATTGCATGTAATAACAAAATTTTGATATTATTTATTTACTTATAATATTAATTATTAAGTAAATCTATTCATGTCCTTATTCGTAATTTGACACTAAAAAGCACTTTCTAAAAAGCTTGGTCAAATACAAATTATTTTTCAAAAGTTCTTTTCGGACTGATTAGCCAAACACAAACTGCTTATCTCCAAAAGTACTTTTTTCAAAAACACTTCTCAAAATAAGCTGATTTCTCTAGCTTGGCCAAACATGCTATTAGTTAATGCATAAGTATTTATACGGTGCGAATTTTGATTAATTGGGGCTCTGAAATAGATATAGCCATCGTAGGAAACTCTAAAAATAGTAACTTTTTTTTTTCTCTCACAAATCTTTCTTTAAAAAAATTACAAATATTTACAAATAAAACTTTCCAAACTTTCTCTCTAAAACTGTTTAAGTTAAAATATGTTCAGTCAATAAATATGTCATGATTCAGTTGTTTATGTTTACTTTTAAGGTGAGTTAGATGACTATAGGCTAAACTACGAGTTCTCCTTCCAACTCAAAACTGGCCTTTTTCTTGTGCTATTTTTTAATTTGTCAATCCAAGTAAAACATGTTTTTTCTGTATAACCCAAAATGATGCAAAGAAAAATGTACTTAGGTAGTTCAAACTGACCTAAGGTTTTGAATGAACTAATCCTAATTTTGCTCAAGTTGACCAATTAAAGCACATCTTCATAGTTTAATCCATTCAAGTTAGTCAGAGCAAAGTTTTGAGGCTACATAGAGGTTAAAGGAAAAATGACACTGCATAGCCACTCCAAAAATAATAGTTGAAAAAGTGTATAATTTTTGTATATTTTTTGTATATATATAGACTCTGTATGTTAAATACAAAAAATTATACAAATTTGATACATCATTTCGACTACCAAACATAAATAGTTTCTAGCGTAGGCTAAAAGTGATAATATCCGAAGTTAGACCTGCATGTAGGCCCAGTTTGATAAGTTAACTGATGGGCTTTTCAAGAGCAGCAGATTCTGAAACTGGTTTTGAGGCCTAAAGTCTAAACGAGAGAGAAATGGTAAGGACTGTTATGGGCTGGGCCTATAGCAGACACTACATTGCCTTGTTTTGATCTCCTGTGGATAAAACAAGATGGCCATATGCCATAGCCAAATTTTGGACATTATTTGATTGAAAGTTGAAAGAAATACTTATTTGAAATTCAAGTTTAAAGATTGTATTTGGAAGCTGAGATTGTATTTGAAAATAAATTAATTGATGTTTTGTGAGTATTATAACCACTCTTTCATTGGAAATAATTCCCAAATGAGTTATCCAACTTTAAATTCATTATGTCAAGTTAAAAGTTAAAATGATGGACAAATATTCGTGGCCCAACTTCAACTTGCAAATAATGACTTCACTATGGTTATTTGCATCTATACCCGTTTTTTGGGTCACGTTTTAACTTATGTCCGTTTTGCAAAAAAAATTACAAGCGTACCCACCTTTTCGCGTAACTTCAGTATACGGGGCTGAAGTAGCAAAGGCAATCACACAAACTTCAGCATAATAGCTGAAGTTTTGTTCTCTATTTGCTGAAGTTTTTGTTTGTAATTGCTGAACTTAAGCATAGTAGCTGAAGTTTTGTTCTCTATTTACTGAAATTTTTGTTTGTAATTTCACTAAATAAGTTGAAGTTTTTTTGTCGTGGATTCATTACTTTTGTCATTAAGCTTTTTCAAAACTTCAGCAGAAGATGCTGAAGTTATTTAGTTCATTAATAAAAATTTCAGCACTAAATAAGCTGAAGTTTTTTTGTACTGGATAAGTTTTTTCAAAAACTTCAGCAGAAGATGCTGAAGTTATTTAGTTCATTTTGTAAAAACTTCAGCACTAAATAAGCTGAAGTTTTTTTGTCCTGGATTCATTAGTTTTGTCATAAAGCTTTTTTAAAATCTTCAATAGAAGATGATGAAGTTATTTAGTTCATTAGTAAAAACTTCAGCACTATATAAGCTGAAGTTTTTGAAAAAACTTTCTAACATACTAGATAAATAATCAGATTGCCAACAATATCTAAATCATAAATTTTGGAAACAATAAACGTGAAAAGAATAGAATTATCATGAAAAGAATCACTAAGTGTGACCTTAAACTTCCCGTACGTGAAAATATTCACAAATTATTGTCTACTAACTTACGTAATTATTTATAATTTATTTTTAAATAATCTGATAAACATACTTATGGCAATCATCCCATGAACTGAAGTTTCATAGTAGCACCAACATCAGCAGAGGAAAGAAGAAGAAGAAGAAAACGAAGGAGGAGAAAGAGGAAGAGAAAGGGGGCTGAAGTTGTTTAAAAAGTGGGTACAAGTTAAAACTTTTTTAAAAAATGGGTATAGGTTAAATGGTTGGGCGTCCCGTGCAATTTTTACCTTCACTATGGGGCTAAACGGGTCCATAGTGCTGCCAGTTACTAGTATGAAGAAGTAAACATAGCACAGGCTCGCTAGTTTTCGGACTGGTTATTGAAAAATAGCCAACGTTTGCAAAATCATTGAAAAATAGCTACTATTTTGCTGCAACACGGAAAGTTCCAGCATAATATACTAGAGATTAGAACACCTGTGTATGAACTTCCAGCATATTATGATGGACTAGTATAATATACTGGAACTCTAGTATATTATACTAGATGTGCAATATATTATACTGGAACTCAAGTATATTATGGTGGAATATTTTCCGGATTTTAAACAGTGTTTTGTTCAAATTTATCTTTACATGAAAAGTGGCTAAATTTCAATTACTTTCGAAGTTGTGACTATTTTTTAATTACCACTTGTAAATCTGACTATTTTTGAATTTCACGCTATGAAAAATATAATGTAGTACCAATTCAACTAATCGCTACAGCAGCAACAACAACAACATTAACAAATGCATTAAATCGAAATTAGTTAGTTTCAACTAAATGTATCCTCTATATTTTTTTCATTCGGTTCATTTTCTTCAAAACTCAATAATTTATTCTTTCTAAAATAATTAAAAATTCTCTAAAACTAGAGATTCTCTAAATATTACCCTTATTTTTTAAACCATTTTACAATATTTTTGCGAAATTCAACCACTCGCTACATTAAGAAAATTATTATGTGAAAAAAAAGAAAGAAATATGTGCATCATATCCAATGTGCAAGATATAACAATTTGAGCCGTAATGCACAAATTCTGAGTATCACACTGTTGCCCACTTTTCTTACTCAAAAATTAGATAAATGGGGGCAAAAATGTTAGCATTTGAATGTAGTTAATTACCACTGCTGCTAGCATAATTTGTAGGTTTATGATTTAATTAGTCATTTTCTTTAATGTCATATTTTTTTTTAATAAGTAATCGTTTTTACACTTGGTCTAGGACTGATTAGCAAGGTCGATGGTTGCACAAGGGCACATGATGTTCAAAATGTACCAGTTTCTAATTGATGGAGTTAGTTCAGCAGTCAGTTTAAAACAATCATTTTGTAATTTGTACAATGTCGTGAAATATAATCATATGAGTATCGTATTATTATAAGCAGATGAAATTGCTGATTACATACTTGTAGTATTACATAAAGATATTTCTATTCAAAAAACAAAAAAACAAATGCATGGACCCAATAATAAGTCCCTAATAATTGAGGAACCGGTAAGCTGCATGCTTCTGGTAAATAAGCATATGATTAAATAATTTTTAGCAAATTAGATTCAGTTAAACCAAAATAAGCAACCGGATTTTACACTATCAGATTACCCAAAAAATATTTATATTATGCTTCCTTAAAAATAATACGAACTACCCGTTACCGTAAATAAAAGTGATATGATGGTAGCAAATTCCCAAGTATGTAACTTAAACTCAGTTTTATTTTCTTCTCCCTAATGATTATCAATCAAAAGACTAGAAAATGAAATGTGGATAGCCAATTTTAGCGCGTTTACATTACAGGTAAGACATGTCATAATCAGAGGCGAACCTAGGATGTTAAGGTCGAGGATGCACTTTTGGATTCAACTAAATCTGTTTTGTATAAAGAGTGCACAACTACTAATATATTACTATTTTCTAAGGATATATACATGTATACATGGAATTTTTGTCGAACTTTACGGGTGCCAGCGACCCCTCTTGTTATAGTATAGGTCCGCTTCTGGTCATAATAGGATTCAGATCTGATTGATCCGTCAAATTATTGATGCTAAAAATGTTTGTAATAATAAGTTGATTCTCATATTTAATTTGAGGATTTACGCTAAAAGTAATAAATAAGGCTATAAAATTATGATATGACTGTAACAAGAAGCTACTTGAGAATTTATCTTGAATTGAGCATATTTGACCTAACTACGCTACACGCACATGTTTGACCCGAATAAAGACAAGTTGACAAGGAGGATCATGTCGTTAATAACTCAACGATCAATAAATTGAGCGTAAATCTTAAAAATTAACAAACTTCAGCAAAGATAAATAAATATATATATATATATATATATATATATATATATAACTTTTTTCTTTTTATAAACCTTGTTTTGATAAAGTTATCCAATATATACGAAGGGAGAAATAACACGAATCCAATAAAACAATCGAAATAGTACAAGCTGGCCATACACTACCATTAAAAAAAGTTTTCTTGAATCCATTTGACCCGCATAATTTGATCATATCCTTAAGTTTACTTGAATCCATTTGACCCGCATAATCTTGAGGCTTGATCATTTTAACACACTATTTGAACGCAAAAGTTTTTTCATTTTTTAATTATGCTTCTTATTATATTGGGAGATCAAGTAAGTGTAAAAATTAAAACGGGACAATAAAAAGATTTTTTTTTTACTTTAAATCAAAGACATAGAGAAAAAAAATCAAAAATTTGTTTTGTCGTGTATTTTATATTAGTCTAATAAATTAAATATCTATCTAGTAAATAATCCGTTATTATTTAATTTTTGTTATAAATAAAATTTTATCTATGGTGAATGTCTATATTTTAGAGAGATTTTAGAGATTATTACTTGGTGACTAAGTCACTTTTCCCCTATAAATAGAGAGGTCATATTCCATTGTAAATCATCCCAAAATCAATAAGAATTCTCTCTCCCTACGTTTCTGTGCAATACTCTTTTCTTCTTTTATTGTTTCATAACACGTTATCAACACGGGACTCTAATCAATTGAGTAGAAGCTTTGGGATTGAGCATAATGATTGTCAATTGTTCCATGAACTTCCTTCATGAATAAATTCTGGATTTAAGGTATGTATTTTACCTTATTTTTCTCTTTTATTCTATAATTTGATTTTAAATACAAGCAAAGACAATAAATTTTGCTTATAACTCTAATGGAGTTAGTAAGAAATTATAACCACTCAAAAATTTTCATGCATTACCATGATCAAATTCATGTATGATTGTGGGCACAAGAAGTGCAAACCCGTCCCATTGAATTTGCTTCATTCTTATTCCCTTAAGAGAATGTGGTAGTAATATGTAATAAGTCTGAAAGAAGACAAAATTATTACTGTGAAAGTATCAATAGATATGGACATAGCAATAAACGAAATTATAATCGTCATCATTGTGATAATGAGAATAATAATAATTCTCAAACTAATCTTTCACTTTGTGAAAGTAATATTTATCATCGATTTGTCATGAGATTTTGTAAAGCACATATAGATGATTATGGTCCATTCATGATGTGAATGTGACAACATATAATTTATGAATACATATTCATTCTTGGAAGAATATGAATGTGCTACTGATAGTGAATATGTCACACTCACCCCTAGAAAGAGGTTTGAGATGAAATAAGAAAATAATTTCATTATTATGGCATGAATAGTCATTGATCACGTACCTATTGTGATTATGCCAAAATATTTTGGTAATATGATTATTAAAGAATAACATTAATGCAAGAAACATATCTTGCATATAATTTTGACCATAACCACAATGGTATAACTTTCTCTTTAAAAGAGATATTCACCCTATGGATGTTGATGAATATGTGATAGTATCAAATTAATTGATAGCTCTGAAAGACCCAATTATTATTATTTTGGAGGAATGAAATTGATTATCAATAAGATATTGTGATATAGTAAGTATCAAAGAAACTTAATTGAGTTTCTAAAGTATTCACGAAAGCAGTTGGTCATACTGAGACTATAAATAAAGGAAAGATTTAATATATTCTATTACTACAACTTGTAGCGGGGTAATATGCATGTAAAAAGCTACCCGCTTTATTCTCCAATTTGTACTACACAAACTAAAGAATGCCACAATAAAATAGAAGTTAAAGATCCATATCATTATAAACTTGGAGTTTATTGATAATTGCACATGGCATGGTGTAATATGAAGTTTATCAATATTGATAATTTATTCAGTTGGCATACTTGGTTTAGCCATATCAATTTAAGTATGATGTGCAAAAATAATAGATAATTCATACGGGTAAATATTAAAGAACTAAAAAATTATTTACCAATTCTCTTATATTACTTGTTTTCATTAATTAATATACCAACTAAAATTGGGATTGAATTCCATGAATGCTGGAAATATCGCAGGTGAAAATGAGCACATTCACCTTCCATGTATACCACATAAGATGCATCTATGATATTGTTACATGTGGGATTATTATTAACCTGCAACCTAGTGTTTGCGAGGTAATTGCTCAATAATTTAATTTAGAGCATAATTTTTAGTATTTTTTATTCAAGAAAGTTTATCTGGATAAGTTGGTTTACATCAAAGTTGGTTTAGCAAAATAATTATTGAGTGCCTCCACTTAATAGCTAAACTATTACTTATAAGAACAAAGTTATCTATATCGGTTTAATATACGTTATATACGAAAGTATATTATATTCTCCTTTCACAAGTGATTTCAGGGTCAGGAACCATATAATTTCATCTCATTATTATTGATGTGCGGTGTATATTTTGATTAACACCATAACACACAAAGATGAGCTTTCAAAGTTGAGGAAGCAAGTTAGTTTTTCTAACATGAGGGGGGAGACAAGATAAACAGTTGAGAAAAAGTTACGTGAAATGAATTATCGTGTGTACATCTAGATCCTCGAATAAGATAATATGAACTTGAAGTTCATAAAAGATAATTCATTTGCAATATATTGCAAAGCATGCCAGACGCATTTGCTGACCCAAAGAAAGTAACTATATTCTCATTGCAAATGCTCCTATTAGAATAAGTCCTAGAAGGATAAAGTCTATGGTATGCTTAAAGCATATAGACAAATCGGTTTCAAATAAACTTCTTAATAAAGAAGATGAGGAAATGATCAAAATAATCATAATAAAGAGGCAAATGATCTAGAAGATCACATGACATAACACTTCATAAAATCTCAGGAGAGATTTAGGTACCTGAATATATAAATAAAAAAATCTCTATCTTATGTCTATATGAAAAATAAGGAGTCTGGAACCGTATATATATATATATATATATATATATATATATATATATATATATATATGAGGATCTTAAGTGTGGAGAAACAATTCAAATAGAATTAGTTTCATATGAAAGACATGTAGTTTTGAATATGTAGTTCAAATACTTGAAAGTATAAAGTCAATAGTATGTGCAATCAGTTTTCGATATCTTATTTGTCTAGCATGACATGAAACTTGATATGCATCTAATTAAAGTCTATTATATAACATTATGACTTATATGACAATCCTTAGAAGGATTTAAATCGCTTAGACCATATATAATTTTTCGGTCATTCTAAGTGCTATTTGTGCACATATGTATCTTGCTATAATTAAAAGCATGGTAATGTGATAGCGAGAATACCTCTGCTATTTCACGACATTATATGAAGAGATTACATATATACAAGAATGGTGATTTCAAGGTGCAACATATTAATTCAAGTGATAATATGACTGATTTGTTCACCAAATCTCTACTGATGTCAACCTTCAAGAAACTAGTATACAAGATTGGGATGCGAAGCTCAAGGATGTAAATTGATGCTCTCATCAGGGGGAGTTAATGCGCGTTGCACTCTTTTTCCCTTACAAGGTTTTGTCCCACTAGGTTTTCAACGAGACAACTAAAAAGCGTATTGTTAGATAAGTGCACTCTTTTTCTTTCTCTAGAATTTTTTTCCCACTGGGTATTATTTTAGTTAAGATTTTAACGAGGCACCTTATCTGTTGAATAGACATTCAAGGGAGAGTGTTATAAATAAAATTTTATCTATGGTGAATGTCTATATTTAGAGAGATTCTAGGGATTATTACTTGGCGGCTAAGTCACTTTTTCCCTATAAATAGAGGAGTCCTATTCCATTGTAAATCATCCCAAAATCAATAAGAATTCTATTTTCCTACGTTTCTGCAATACTCTTTTCTTCTTTTATTGTTTCATAATAATTCTCACATTATAATCATTGTATAAGCTGTTCACAAGCTACACAACACCTTAATATCAAAAGGTAAATGTAATTCCCAAAGTGGGATCGCCTTTGTTAGGAAGCATTTTATCCCCAAATATGAGGTTTTTCGGTATGAATCCGAATTTAATCGAGTCTAATATAGATACCGGATGCCGGGTAATTAAAAATAAAATAAAATGTAATTCCCAAAGAAGAGCACTTGCCGCCAGGGCAGTAGGTGCCAGCCAAAGATGAATGAAAGGAAGATCTGCTTGTCTCCTCATTGGATCCGTTTGGTAAACATCTATTCCACTTTATTCTACACTGCTCTAAAAGACTGGTTCACACACACACACACACAAAAAAAAAAAAAAACTTTTTATAAAAGAAAAAATTGGCTACAAAATTACCCAATTCATCAACCTGATCTAATAACACAAGAAAAAGGTAAAGATTAATTGAAAGTTATTCATCAACCTGATCTAATAACACAAGAAAAAGGTAAAGATTAATTGAAAGTTTCGGATATGAGCCACGAGTATGGAGTCATGCTTATTTTGAAAGTGCTTTATTTTTTTACTAAAGACTTTTAGGTGCGAATTTAAATTTAACCCGACCTTAACACAAGAATTAAATACCATGTAAACACCAAAAAAGAAAGGGTAAAATTCAAAAATAACCTGTGTTACAAGTGGTAATTGAAAAATAGCGACAGTTTTAAAAGTAATCGAAATTTAGCCACATTTTATGTAAATATAAATCTGAACGAAAATACTGTTCAAAATCCGGAAAATATTCCAACATAATATACTGGAGTTCGAATTTTTTACATGTGAACTTTCAACATAATATACTGGAGTTCCAGCATAATATGCTGGAAGTTCATATACAAGTGCATCAATCTCCAGTATATTATGCTGGAACTCCAGTATTGCAGCAAAATAGTGACTATTTTTCAATAATTTTACAAACACCGACTATTTTTTAATTATCAATCAAAAAACTGATTAGCCCGTACTATTTTTACAAAAAAAAAAAGATAAAGGTAAATTAATACTTTAATAAAGTCTTGATTGCTTTACCTTTATCTTACAAAAAAGTACCTAAAGAAATTGAAGTGATCTTAATCTCCACGTATGAACAAGAGATAAAGTTACACAAAACTCATTAATAGTAGAAACACTTGTAGTTAAATTAGTAGAAAAGGACATGATAGTTATCACAAATTAGAAGGTTTAGATCAACCTTGCTTTTAGATCTTACAAAAAAGGTCACAATAGTACCACTAAGAAAGAAAGAAAGAAAGCATCTTTGCCCTCTAAGTGGAGTCATTATTATATTAAAAAAACAAAACAAAGTTTGAAAAAGATGGCCAAAATAACAGTGCATTAATTTGGTTGCTAATAAAAAAATGGGACATCTCATTTGGCTCTGTCCTTGATCAAATCAATTCCCATCTCAGTTGGATCAGTTGCTTGAAGTTCATAGCTAATTCCATCTAGCACTCTTCTCAGTCCAGCTTTTGAAGTTGCATACAATATTTTTGCTCTGATTCTTGATTCTGTTGGTGACCTATTGAGTCAAAAAAATTCCCAAAAATTTCAATAAATGTATCAAAATATGACAGTCGAGAGGGATTAACTTAGCAATATATCATGATCTGAAAATTTTTGAGCGAGTGGAGCATATAACAACAACCCAGTAAAATCTCACAAGTGAAGTCTGGGAAGGATAAAATGTACGCAGACCTTATCCCTATCCGGAGGGAGAAAGAGGCTGTTTCCAAAAGAAACTCGACTCTAAGAAGGAGCAAGTGAAAAATAAAGGTGGCAAAATCAACCTATTTTTCAACCTCCAACTCGTCCAAGGTTAAAAAATTGAGTTATAATCGATTTGTTCACTTGATCCGACGAGTTGGACCAAGAATGATTAATCAAATTATTAGGTCAAAACGAGTCAAAATACTGTAATGCAACTTAACTCCAACCATCCAAGATCAAATATAGAAATTAAATGGGAAATTATATAAATTTGGAATATCAACCTAAGAATAATACATTAACATTCACTATTTTTTTTCTCTCAAGAAACAAAATAAGAAGAAGAGATGAGGTGACGTCAAGCTAATTAGGTAGGTAGAATTATGACATGTTATTTGACTCAGGGGAATCTTTAGAATTCTCGCTGCTTAACTTTCAATTCTCTTCCGACTATCAAATGAAATGTGAATAACTCATCCTTCTCTCTTTAAAAAGAAAAGGCGTTTTCGGTTCGATTGGTGCTTGAAACAATTTTGTTTCTCGATATTACTATATCTCTAATCAATAATTTTATATCATGAGGAACTACTGAACTCAATCAACCTTTGACAAATTGTGTCATAATTTAACTCGTTTTGATCCGTCTAAATTTGATCCAACGCGTTCATTTACCACCTCTAATGAGAATAAAAAAGAAAATATGAAGAGAATATCGATCAAAAAAGTGGAAGTAAGAAGAGCAACAAACCAGGCAATGAAGAAGATCTTGCTCTTTCGACAATTATCAACAGTAACAAAATCAAAATCAAAAACAGCATATCGACAATCATCTTTAGGTAGAGCAGCAGCAAAATCTTCATAATTTTCACCAGGTCCACCAACTTTATCAACTGTGACCAATCTTGATTTCTCATCAATTTTATAAACTATATACCTATGAACCTTTTTCCATTTCATTTCCATGTACGAGTTTTTGCATTCATCAGTCACCCACATGCCTGTAGTCGCCTGTTTAATTAGTCACATCACAAAAACAACAGTCAGTAAACGAAAATTCAGAATTTAGAGTCAGTGAATTCAGATAAATATTTACCATCTTAAATGCCATAGCCATGATGTAGGATGCAAGTAAAAGAGAGCAAATTAATTTGATATTTTGTTTTCTTGTTGGCTAAGTAAGTGAGGATGGTGGAAAATATGAATTGAGAGAGAATAGTTCAGGAGTGAAGGGTATTTAAATAGGATGTGGTTATTAAAATGCCATTAAATTATGGGTAATATTACGAGTTTATCTATACTAGATCTAAGAAATTTATGATTGAATGACTAAATTGACCTCCATTGGGATTTCTGCTTAGCCTTGGAAGCTGTTGCCTAACTATAAGAGTTATATTGGAAAATGGATTATTTTTCTAAGAATGTTCTGTGCATGTAGATCCTTACTTTAACCTATAATAATTGATTATAAGAATGATCAATGGGCTCAAAAATTTTACTGGAGACATAGTAGTTAAGCGTTTATCATCATTCTCACAGTAAAACTGGTTACTGAATACTAGTATAAACATTACCCCTCTGGTCCACTTTTTTTAAATTTTGATTCACAATAAAAAATCATGAAAGAATTAACTTTTTTTTCTTTCAAAGTTGTCATTGGAGTAAAGAGCCTAGGAGTATATTTGTTGTATTTTCAATGAACAAATTAAGGTTAATATGGTCAATTAAATTGTTAAGTAATGCTAAAAGGTGAATTCCTTGATAGGTGTGAAAACAACCAAACATCACTTAAAGTAGACCGGAAAGAGTATTATATTTAATGATAGTATTCGAATCAGCTTGCGTGCATCTCGATATTTTACTATGTCCTTTAGCGTCTCTTCTTTAGCGTAATCGCTAAATAACTTTACCACTAGAATTTAAGCAGGTGAAAGAAATCACCTAAAAATTCCATTGGTTACTACACATCAGAGAATTTTTTGAAATAGTGGAGAATCCTTTAAGAAAGCATAATACATGTAGAACATTAATATAGCCGATTCAAATTTATTAGGTCTAAACGTAGTTAATTGATGCTACAATCCTTTTTAGTCAAAAAAATCTCATTCTTAAATTTGAATTAACTAGGGATGGAAAGACATGTGACCAGGAGGTCACGAGTTCGAGCAGTGGAAACAGTCTCTTGCAGAAATGCAGGATAAGACTGCGTATGATAGACCCTTGTGGTCTGGTACTTCCTCGAACCCCTCACATAGCGGAAGTTTAGTGCACCGTGCTATCCTTTTTATTTTGCCCCGGATGGAAAGACAAACTTTTTTGGCATGCCTATATATAAAGCTTTAATCAGGGAAATATCCTTCATTTTAGCTGCAAAATTGGAATATAAGTGGTCCATTTTTAGGGTTGCACAAGCACATCTCGTCTCTCTTTTTTTTCTTTGAGTTCCTCAAAAGTCTTGGCGTGAAAGCAAAGGTGGAAAAAAGGATGGGTCTCACCCTCTTATCCAATTCTACAAGTAAAAAATTTCTTTTTTTGAAGATCCCAAAAAGATAATAAAATAAAATAAAATAAATGATGAAGGAATATAAAATTCCATTTTTTGCCTTATTTCAGCTCATTGGTTCAAGAAATGCATCATATCTAACCCTTTCAATAGGTTCATTTGCCAATTGGAAACAATGAATGAGTATAAATTTCAAAGATTGTAAATCCCTATGGTTGAGTTTACCCACAAATTTGTCTAGGAATGCAGTAGAAAATCTGATTATTTAATGTTTTTGTCATCAAATAATGCTGCAAACCACTGTATGTATCAAGTACATGAATATAAATACCATGAATTGCAACAAGATATGCTAAGAAAAGAAAGAATCAAAGAAATATTAGAGAATTACAAACACTAAAATCTGAGAGAGCCCATCAGAGCAAGTAAAGATTTGGATGTGGATGAGGAGACATGTCATATTTCAACTTGGCCCTCTTTCTTTGTGAACCTAAAATTCTATCAGCCCACAATTGTATCATGTGCTTTGACTATACTTCTCTTTCCAATTTTTTTACGCATTTGGATATCCGAATATATAGAGCTCGAACCAGACACCTCTAGTTATTCATCCGACCACATTCCTTGGTGATTCTATTTTTTATTGGATTAACCAGGTAACTATGTTGCCTGCGGGATAAATAGGCGCTTACGACCTAATTATTAGCACATGTAAAGAGAAAATAGTTGTCATTTCTTCAGCTTACCGAGGACATGATCCACGATAGGAAGATGTGAAGGTTGAGGATTAGGGTTGAAGGTTGACAGGTAGTCGTGCGTTAGGAGTAGGCTTACCAGTAGAACTAATACTATTCTTGTATTTTCGTTCTTTATTATTACACGTTTTGTCATTCGCTTCCATTGTCCTATTACATTGTTGTTACTATTGTTGTTGCTTCATTTTCACTGTTATTTGAGCCGAGGGTCTATCGAAAATAACTTCTTTACCTTTATAAAGTAGGGGTAATACCTGCATACACACTACCCACCCCAAACCCCACTTATGAGATTACACTGGGCTTGTTGTTATTGTTGTAAATAGAAAATAGTTGCTCTTGTATGACAAGATACTTTAACACCTCTAACCTCTTAGAAATGAAACTTTCTTTTCGAATTTCTTGGTTGTAAAGTGACAAAGAGGATTGTGGTTATAGATGGAAAATAAACTACTATTCTGGATCTTCTTAATGGATGTACTCAAGTGGTAGAGCATAATTTTCCCTTACTGTAGATGGAGGCCATTCTTTGTTTGGTGGCTGAAAAAAAAGACAGTATGGTACACTAAGCTCCCGTTATGCTCGGGGTTCAGGGAAGGATCTCGGTATACTAAGCTCCTGTTATGCGCGAAGTTCAGGGAAAGGTCGGACCACAAGGGTCTATCGTACGCAGCCTTATCCTGCAAAAATGCAGGAGGCTGTTAAAAAGGGCAGCCCGGTGCACTAAGCTCCAGCTATGCGCGGGGTCTGGGTGGCTGAATTTTTGGTAATTGGAAAAACTTGATACCACATATATGATCGAATGATATATCCAACCTGCAGTGTTACCCCTATGGCCTTTTCTTCTTTGTAGTTTTGGCTGTGATGCCAATTCTCTGGAAACTTAGTTTCTATGTCCTTATCCTTTGGGGATCATACAATGACTATGTGACAAAACTTTGTAGCCCAAATAGTTTCCAGCATAGGATGCTGAAACAACTGTCCGCATCATATTTCACAGATCATAAAGAGGATGTCCAAATCTGCAGAAGTCATTACCTCATGGACCAAATGTCATGGTTCACCAGAAGTTCTAATTGTTCCTAGCAGATGTAATTTAGCGGCCACAATATGTCCTGTCTCCGTATAAGAGAGGCACCAGAGAAGGTTCTTTGACAACAACAACAACAACTAACGTCACAGTCCCAAACAAGTTCGGAAAAAGGTTCTTTGGCAAATTAAATAGTAAGTGATTCAGTTCTCGTGAGCCCTCAAAACTACTTATTTCTCCCTATAGGCTTTGGTTCAGTGATAAGAACATGACGCGTAATGTATGAGTTAGAAGCACGTAATGATGCAAACCTACCGAGGTGGTCAAGTGGTAAGAACATGACATGTGATATCTGAGCTAGGCACATGTCCTGATGCGAACCTGGCAAGGACTAAAAGTTTGATATTTAAGTTGAAAAGATAGGGCGTTACACTCATCCACCTAGTTTCGAACCATGAGTCCATTGGCCCTAAAACATTTCTCAATTATCCAAATAAATGAATGATAGTACTTACTTCCTAATAATGAATGAGTACTAACAAACAAACATATCAAGCTTCCTATTTCCTTATCCTTTGGGGGTTATACAATGACAATCTGACAATTTTGTAGCCTAAAGATTTTCCAGCATAGGATGCTGAAACAATTGTCAGCATCATATATCACTGATCATAAAGAGGATGTCCAAATCAGCAAAGTCATTACCCATGGACCAAATGTCATGGTACACCACAAGTTCTAATTGTTGCTAGCAGATGTAATTTAGCAGACACAAGCTATCCTTTGTCTATTTACAAGAGAAGCACCAGAGAAGGTTCTTTGGCAACAACAACCACGCCTCAGTGCCAAACACATCGGGAGAAGGTTCTTTCGCAAATTAAAACTAAATAGACAATAACTGATTCTGTTCTGTGAGTGAGCAATGCATCATTTTGACACATGTCACAAGTTCAAAATCCATCAGGGGATGAAATCCGAGTATTTAAGTGGAGTACAGATGGACCAAGCCATTATCCATCGAACCATGCACCAATTGACCCTCGAAGATTTCTAAGCTATCCCAAAGAAATAATGGAAGTAGTTGCTTACTAACTCGATCCCTTGTAGACGCGATGAATGAGTATCAACAAGCAAAATTATCAAACAATCAAACGATGCAAAAGCATGATACAGTATAGCCTAAAACCACTGACGACCAATGAAAGCCTGGATCCATCAAGCGATTTGATTACTCTTTCCACGCTTTGAGTAATCTGAACGTGAACCAGGAACTAACAGAAATAATGGCACAGATAGCATATTTTCATCTTTATTGGAAAAACACTGTTATACAGAATAAATTTACCTCAATGCACAACTTGCCTAACAGGCAAACTCAGAAGTCACAAAATGAACCCGGAAAAAGGAGAAGAATTACAGACAGAATACAACACATTGAATTTAACCAAAGGTTTGTTATACAACAAGGGGACTTCTGGCACCGTAAGCGGCAGAACTATGACCCCTACTGATAGGAAGGTGCACATAAACATCATGAACTTCCTGTTTACATACCTCTCCTCTGTCTCTGTCAACCGCATAGCAAACATATACTGTGTCGATAACGTTATCCAAAACGTGCACGAAGAAACCAAGAACCACCATCAGCAGCAGCCATGCCAGAGCAGCAATAAGGTATGCTTCGACACCAAGATGACTGGCAGCTCTTACCACAACAAAAACCTGGAAGCAAAAATAACCAAACGTATTTTTTTATTTTTTTCTTCCTTTAAGGCGGATAATGAAAAGCATTTAACCATATAGCATATATTGTTGATCAATACCCAGAACGACTCACCAATATTGCATATATTGTTGAGAGAACAAAAATTATTCCAGCCAGTATGCGAGTGGAGACGGTCTCCACAAAAACTGGAGAGAGAAGATTGCGCTTTAGAAGTTCATACGTCATCCTAGCAGAAGTGCAATATGCTTCACCAGTTATAGCTGCAAAGTTTATGGTGAATTTATTCACAAACTCAACTGCTGACAGCAAGGTATTGGCACAAAATCGCAGGATAAGGTTCACAATTCCAGAATCTTCTTGTCTTGCATTATCAACCATAGCACGAACCATACGAACCACACAGATTAGTAACCCAGAGAAACATACTGTGCCCGAGGATGGGCCAAACGCATGTCTGCGAATTTCCACAAAAAAATCATGAAAAAAGAAACTAGCACCAAAAGAAAGCTCTCGAGAAAACCAGAAAAATTAGAAAAGATCCAGGCAGTTATGCTGAAACAAGAACGTATAGCAAAGAAGTATCGACTTCATCATTTAGACATCAATAACTTCGGCAAAGATTTCATCATTAAATTTGGAATTAAAAAAAAAACTTCGCACCAGTCCAAACAAGTTGGGGTCGGATATATGATCCCTTACATGTTTCTCCATTTTTAACTAATCTCAGCCAACATAACACAAAATAAAAATATAAACATAAAGTACTATGAGGCCTATATATTTCTACTGGTACAAAAATCTCTAATAGAGAACAAAGACTCCTAGAAATCATACAACCTAAAGTAAATGTATTAACCAGCTAATTTCTTTTTTGCTTAAATGGACATGTAAACTACCAACTAATTGCTATCACTTATACATATATTTTCCTTCTATTGTGCCCTATCTTTCGCAGACTCTGCATGGAATCCAAGGGATTGTAAATCTTTCGAAACAATTTCCTTTATGTCTACCTCCTCCCCTTTTAAACGCCTTCAATTACCATGGTCTCACACCTACAGACCTGTGAATCAGGTGGCCGATGCAGGACATAACCAAATCAGCTCAAGCGACCTTCTCATTTTAATCTTGTTTAATTTTGTATGGCTACACATCTATCTTAGCATCGCATTTCCGCGATACTCATCTTGTGGATGTGTTGGACTTTAGCAGCCCAACCGTCACTGCCATACAACATTGCTAGTGTTATATAACTGTTTTTATAGAACTACCTTTCATTTTGGTCTGCATCCTTCTATCACCTAAGGCTTCGATAGCACTTCTATTTTTCAACCATCCAATTTTGATTTTATGTGTAACAATTCGTTTATCAAGCCATTTTCCTGGAATAATGAGTCTAGATATTTGATTTGCTTGCATGTAGGCACCACAAACCTGTCTAATCAACCTCAATTCCACTCTTCTTATACTGACTAAACTGCATAAATTCAGTCTTACTACTAATCCTAAAACTCTTACTCTCTAAAATGTTTCTCCACAGTTCATACTTTTGGTTGACAACCTCGCTGGCTTCATCAATTAGCATAACATGTTAGCAAATAGTATACACAACAGAACCTCATCTTGTATTGTGTTGATTAACTCATCCATAACTAGAGTAAATAATGTCAATCCTGGCAGTGGCTTATGCTTGTCTCTCCTCCCTCCCTCCCTCAACTCTCCTTCCACATGGTTTACGGAAAAATAATGCCTAATAATAAAACAGCTAAACCAAGGGATTTTAAATTAGACTTAAGCTACACTTGGAAAGAGTACTTGTAGGTTTCTTTTTTGATAATCGAGAAATCAGCTCCACTTTAAATGCCATACTTGGTTCACCAGCAACATTCGAACTTGTGATGCGCACCTACGACACATCCAACGTCATACTACCTTTGTCATTGAACCAAAGCCCTATGGACATGTTTTTCTATATTCTTCTTTTTTTCTTTTTTTTCTTTTCCTCCGGACACATTTTCTGGTACTTAATCATACTGATTTTGAGTAATGATTAAAAGCATGAACAAGTTGAGTGGTTAAGTTCCAGTTAGTCTACAACCATCCAGTCTATGCACCACCACTGACTACTTGTACTGTGTTGATTAACTCATCCATAACTAGAACCTCATCTTGTATTGTGTTGATTAACTCATCCATAACTAGAGTAAATAATGCGAAACCTGGTAGTGGCTTATGCTTGTCCTTCCTCCCTCCCTCCCTCAACTCTCCTTTCACATGGTTTGATTAGAGAGAAAGTAATGCCTAATAATTAAACAGCCAAACCAAGAAATTTCAGATTAGATTTGAGTTACACCTGGAAAGAGCAATTGTAGGTTTCCTTTTTCTTTTTTGATAATCGAGAAGTCCGATCCACTTTAAATACCATACGTGGTTTACCAGCACTATTCGAACTTGTGATGCGCACCTACCACACATCCAACGTGGTACTACCTTTGCCACTTTGCCGTTGAACCAAAGCCCTAGGGACATGTTTTTTCCTATATTCTTTTTTTTTAATCCTCCGGATGCACTTGTTGGTACTTAATCATACTGATAGCTGAGTAATGATTGAAAGCATGAAAAAGTCGAATGGTTGAGTTCCAGTTAGTCTAGGACCATCTAGTCAATGCACCACCACTGACTACTGTCATTCGTTACTGAGGCTTTATGCCTATGCCAAAGGGAATAAAACTGCCTAAAATGCAAGGGGCCAGCAATGAAATCCAGACATACTACAAATACCCTTCCGCTTTCCAGGATCAGTTGCAGTGTAGAACTATAACAGAAACATAGCCATTGCATGCAAGAAGAAGGACAATAAGGTGCTCTCTACAGTTTTTATTTTTCTGCCATCATTTGCATAGGTAATTAAGAATAAGCTGATACAATGATAGGCACTTAACAATCGAAGGTAAGAGTATTCTGTTATCACAGAAATTTGCTGCAAAAGAATAAGCTCATACAAAGATAGGAGCTTTATAATCAAAGTTAAGAATATTCTGCTATCGTTTGCATAGATAATTAGCTATAAGAGAATAGGCTCATACCAAAATAGGCACTCCACCATCGAAGTTAAAGAGTATGAACTAACCTCAAAGCACTTCTCATAGACTTTTTGGGACCTGATTCATCCTTGGAGAAATACCATTGTGCAATTGTCCCGCTTATCACATAAACTTGTGCCTCAATCATCGCCGTCGCAGACCAAAGCATTGTTAGAATAGCAAAAGTATAATAAGCAGGAACCCATTTATCCTGTTTCCACACACAATAGTAATCCCCATTCTTTTCCTTAGGTACAACCTCTCCATTAAACCTAGCAAAAACCAAGAAAACAACAATGGGAGCATAATACACTAACAGTCCTAAAGTCAATGTTGGAAGCACTCCAAACAACCCTAAATTCCTAGAAAGGGCATAAGAAGCAACCCCAATAATCTTAATAGTCAACTCAATCCTATGCCAATTAGCTACAAAAATCCAAACAAGAAGCCCAATTAACAACAACACAAAAACAAGCACCAAAATCCTATAAGCTAAAGGGAAATCTTCACTACATTTGGAGCTAACAGTACAAGCAACAAACCAGTAAATATCAAGAAACACAGGTACAATTACAAAAAAGGGAAGTGAAGCATAGACTATCTGCTTTGTATAACGCTTGAGCAAGAAAAGCACAAACAACACAAAGGGTATGCTTAAAACTAAAGTAACTACAAGGGTCCAAATCAAACTCTTCAAAAAACTAGAATCAGAAGAGTAAAGTTCAAAAAAGTTGTTACTAGAACTAGAACTTTGAAGGGTACAAGAAGAGGAGGTGAAATTGTAGGTAAAAGATGAAACTTGGGAGTGATGAGGATTTTTATGAACAGAAGCAAAAATACCAAAACCAAAAGTGGATAAAACAAGAAGAGCAAAAAGGATAAGAAAGGGAAGATCTTTAAAGGGTCTTGGACCAAAGTTATAAGAGATCTGAAGGAACTGAGTTTGGTCTTCTGGGTCTAAAGAAGATTGGCCAGGGTAGTTATGAGGGGTTAGAAGGGGTTGGGTGGTGGGGTCAACAATAGTAGAAGAAAGCTTATTTGGGTCTTCACTGGTTTCCATGGCAAAAAAAGAAAATCAAGAATCTTTGTTGGTTGGGGGCTTGAAGAATGGGGTGGTGGAGGAATTCATGAATTTCATGGTGGGGGTTGGAGATGATGGTGATGATGACGAGGTTGTGGTCGGTGGTGAAAGCTAGCCACGTGAGACAATTTGATGTTATTCTATTCGGGAATAGATCGGTACTAAGGTAGCTAAAGACGTGCCAGTATAAGGTTTTGTCAGTGTTGGATAATTACAATCTGATTTTGTTGGTGTAATTCAAGATTCATAACCAGCTTTGAAAATTGGTGTTATTAATTGGAGGGATCGGTTTATTAAATCCTGTGTATTTATTCGGCTCATATATGTAACAAATTCATTAAAAGGGCACTCCGGTACACTATGCTCTCAAACAAAACCCTCCCTCCGGTTTACAATTTGTTATCAATTTGCTTTTTTATTTTTGTTCAAAATAAGTGTACCACGTCTTGAACCCGTAATCTCTTGAAGGGTGTTTTTACGGTTCGAACCCGTAACCTCTTGATCACATGGCAACAACTTTACCGATTACACCAAGACTCTCATTCATGTAACAAATTCACTATAAGTACTAAATTATTTGTATATTGATGCCTCGCATATTTATCACTTATCTGATCTTAATTTGGTTCGCAAAATTCATAAAGGCAGAGCTAAAGAGCAATTAGTCTTACCTACCTTTCAAATGACTAGCTAAGTGGATTCAATATTTTTAATATTAGATTTACTGTACTTTCTGTTATGAAACAATAAAAGAAGAAGAAGAGTATTGTAGAGAAAAGTAGGAAGAGAGAATTCTTATTGAGTTTGGGATGAATTACAATGGAATAGAACTCTCTATTTATAGGGAGAGATTGACTTAGCCACCAAGCAATAAACCCTAGAATCTCTCTAAATATAGACATTCACCTTAAATAGAATTCTATTTATAATACTTCCCCTTGAATGTCTATTCAACAGATAATGTGTCTCGTTAAAACCTTAACTAAGTAAAACCCAATGGGAAAAAATTGTAGAAAAGGAAAAAGAGTACACATATCTAACAATACGCTTTTTGGTTGCCTCGTTAAAAACCTTGCAAGGAAAACCCAACGGGAAAAAATCTTGTAAGGAAAAAAGAGTGCAACGCGCATTAACTCCCCCTGATGAGAGCATCAATTCACATCTTTAAGCATTTGCATTCCAATCTTGTGCACCATCTTCAAAACGATCTTTGGTAGAGACTTGATAAACAAATCAACCATATTAACTTGAATGAATATATTGCATCTTGAAATCATCATTCTTGATAGAGATGTAATGTCTTCATAAACTTCCGTAGAATGGCCTTTTCAATATCTCCATAGAGGTATTCTCGCTATCACATTATCATGCTTATAGTTATAGCAAGATACATATGTGCACAAATTGCACTTAGGATGTGGTACTTCAAGACCAAGAATTGTATATGCTTTAAGCGACTTAAATCCTTCATGGATTGTCATATAAGTTAAGTCATATAAGCTATATAATAGACTTTAGATGCATATCAATTTTTTATGTCATGCTAGACATATAAGATATCGGAAACTAATTGCACATACCATTGACTTTATACTTTCAAGTATTTGAACTACATGTCCAAAACTATTATGTCTTTCATATTAAACCAATTTTATTTGAATTGTGTATCGTCTATTTGGCCAATATTTTTGTATCTGTCTCGACAGCCTTAAGATCCCCATCTATACTTAGCACTATGATAGATGTCGTCGACGAACATTTTATATCGGTTCCAATAATTTTTCATAAAGACATAACATAGAGATCTCTTCATTCATATATTCAGGTACCAGAATCTCTCATGAGATTTTATGAAGTGTTATGTCATGTGATCTTCTAGATCACTTGCCTCTTTATTATGATCAGTTTGATCATTTGCTCATCTTCTTTATCAAGAAGTTTTATTTGAAATCGATTTGTCTATACGCTTTAAGCGTACCATAGACTTTGTCCTTCTAGGACTTAATATGAGCATTTGCAATGGGAATATAGTTACTTTCTTTGGGTCAGCAAATGCGTATGACATGCTTGAAATATATTGCAAACGAATTATCATTTTATGAACTTCAAGTTCATATTATGATATTCGAGGATCTATATATACAAATGATAATCCGTTCCACGTAACTTTTTCTCAAGTGTTTATCATGTCTGCCCCTCATGTTAGAAAAACTAACTTGTTTCCTCAACTTTGAGAGCTCATCTTTGTGTGTCATGGTGCTAATCAAAATATACACCGCACATTAATAATAATAAGATGGAATTATTTGGTTCCTGACTCCGAATCACTTGTGAGGGGAGAATGTACTATACTTTTGTATATAACCTATATCAAACTGATATAGATAACTTTGTTCTCATAAGCAATAGTTTAGCTATTAAGTGGAGGCACTTAATAAATTATTTTGTCAAACCAACTGTGATGTAAACCAACTTATCAAGATGGACTTCTTGAATAGAAAATCTAGAAATTATGCTCGAAATTAAATTATTGAGCAAGTTACCTCTCAAAACATCATATTGCGGGTTAATAATAATCGCACATGTAACCATCTCATAGATGCATCTTATGTGGTATACATGGCAAGTGAATTGACCCATATTCACTTTTGATATTTCCAGCGTTTATGAGATTCAATCCCAATTTTAGTTGGTCTACTAATTAATGAGAACAAGCAACCTAGGAGAATTCGTAAAGAACTTTCTAGTTCTTTAATGTTTACACATTTGAATTCTCTTTTATTTTTGCACATCATACTTAAATTGATATGACTAAACCAGTTATGCCAACTGGATATCAATAAACTCCAAGTTTATTATGATATGAGTTTTATATCAATAAAGTTCTACTTTATTGTGGTATTCTTTTATTTGTGTAGTACAAACTGAAGAATAAAGCGGATAACTTTTCACATACATATTACCCCGCTACAAGTTGTAGTAATAGAAGATATTAAATCTTTCCTTTATTTATAGTCTCAATATAATCAACTGCTTTCGCGTGTACTTTGGAAACTGAATAAGTTTCTTTGAGACATACTACAACACAATACCTTATTGGTAATCAGTTGTGTTTCTCCAAAATAGTATAATTAGCTCTTGCAGAGTTCTCAATTAATTTTGTACTACACATATTCATCAACATCAATATGGTGAATATCTCTTTTAAAGAGAAAGTTATATCATTATGGTTATGGTCAAAATTATATGCAAGATATGTTTCTTGCATTAATGTTATTCTTTAATAATCGCATTACCAAAATATTTTGGTGTGCAATAGGTACGTGACCAATGACCATTCATGCCATAATAATGACATTATTTCTTATATCATCTGAAACCTCCTTCTAGAAGTGAGTGTGGTATATTTGCTACCACTAGCACGTTCATATCCTTCCAAGAATGAATATGTATTCATAAATTAGATGTTATCATATTCACATCATGAATGGACCATAACCATCTGTATGTGCTTTATAAAATCTCATGTCAAATCGATAACAAATATTACTTTCACAAAGTGAATGATTATTTTGAGAATCATTATTGTTCTCATTACCACAATGATGACGATTATAATTTCGTCTATTGCCACGTCCACATCCACATCCATTGATACATTCATAGTAATAATTTTTGTCTTCTTTCAGACTTATCACATACTGCTATCACATTCTCTAAAGGGAATGAGAATGGAGTAAATTCAATGGGACGGATTTTCAATTCTTTGTCCACAATCATACATGAATTTGATCATGGCAAGACATATAAATTTTACTACTTTGGGTGGTTATAATATCTTTCAAACTTCATTAGAGTTGCAATCAAAATTTATCGTCTCTGCTTGTATTTAAAACAAATTATAGAATGTCAAGAATTTGAAAGAGAAAAGTAAAATACTTACCTTAAATCCAGAATTTAATCATGAAGGAAGTTCATAGAATAATTTACAATCATTATGCTCAATCCCAAATCTTCTACTCAATTGGTTAGAGTCTCGTGCTGATAACGTGTTATGAAACAATAAAAGAAGAAGAAGAGTATTGTAGAGAAAAGTAGGGAGAGAAAATTCTTATTGAGTTTGGGATGAATTGCAATGGAATAGAACCCTCTATTTATAGGGAGAGATTAGCTTAGCCACCAAGCAATAAACCCTAGAATCTCTCTAAATATAGACATTCACCTTAAATATAATTCTATTTATAACACTTTCAAATATATATACTACGACTTTTTCTAACTTGCGGTGTAGCTCAGAGCATTTTTCTTAAACCAGAAAGAGGATACAAGGAGAAAAAGAAATTTAGTGGGCAGTTGGACATAAGAATTATAAAACTCCAAAAAAAAAAGTGAAAATAAAATTTCAAGTGAAAATGATATTTAAAAATTAAAGTTGTATTAGGACATGAATATTATTTTGGGTTATTTTTGAAGTTTTGTGAGTAATTTGAGTTAAAATTTTGAAAGATAGCTTTTTGGAGTTTTTCAAATTTTAGAAAAATTCCAAAATTCATCTTTGAAAATTAGAAATTTTATGACAAAACACTGATTTCGTAAAAAAAGTGATTTTTTTTCAAAAAAATGAATTTTTTTATGTCCAAAGGGGCTCTTAGGTGTGTAGGAGTTCCTATTTGGCAGCGCTTTGTTAACCTCTTATTTGCAGCTTATGACGCTTTTTCTTGTTTAGGCCAGTTTTCATTAGGTGTTAGATTATGATGGTTTTGACAGAGAAATGTTTTAAGTCCGACATTAGCACATTCTTTTGTGGAATAAATAAGCACATGATGCTAATCAATGCTTTATCTTCGAAACAGTACATAATTCTGAGATGATCAATTGATTTGGGCACAGAAAGAAACCACTCTACTTCGTTTAGAATTATGAAAAGTTTAAAGAGAGGAGAAAAGTTGATCCATCCTCATGGAGGGATTGCTAGAGTCGAATTCAAAAATAATTCATGACTAGACATAATGGACATGCACAGTGGTTTTAGTAGCAGCTCAGTGAAACTTGGTAAAGGAAATTCATTATATAGCATTATAGCTTATCTTCACTAAAACAAATTCTTTATCTCCAAATTGAAGTGGCAGGTACTTGGACCAGCATAGTGATAATGTGGTCCACGCAATTTCAACGTATTGATGCTGACAACAACAAAAAACAAGAATCCTTGCTTTCCCACAGAACCAGCTATATAAAATGACTCAATCCCAAGCAAGTTGAAATCGACGATATGAATTATCACTATCCATGTCGCATTATTTAAACACGTCTTAGTCCAATATTATTAGCAGTAACTATTTCTGGTCCTAATGGAGAACAAAGGCACTTGGCAGCAGGCCAATTTGAATGTAAAGAAAATGTATAGGTTCAGTTCAATTCCTCTACAAAACCCAAAATATTCACAACCAATTCTAGGAATAAACACTCGCATCAGTAAGGTTAAGGGGATCAAATAGGACCTCATAATTAGCACCACAAAAATTTAAGTTTGTGATATAAAAGAAAAGAACACAGGGCAAGAATATATAGGGCTGGTTAGTAACTTCAAAACTTTTGACAATCTTTATGAAGTTGAACTCTGGCTGTCCTCATCCCACTTGCTCTTAGGTATTTCCCCAGAGTCTGCAATAATCACCTTTTTCCTCGGTTTTCCACTGTACGTTCCTGCTCCGCCCTCTATTGCATATACCGTGTCCATACCTTCAATAACTTTGCCAAATACAACATGCTCCCCGTCCAACCTGCTTGTAAGCTTTAGTATTAGTATGAGAAATTTTTGAACATTCAAGGGTTGGTTCCTCCATAATAAGACGGGATGTAACATTATTAAGCAATGCAGGACAAACCCATCTGGAATATTGTTTCGCTGGATAATTTGTTTTTCTTTGAGAAAGGTAAGGTTCAGTTCATTCATAATTAGCAGCAAGGAAGTGCTGAGGTAAAAGTTACAGGACTGTAGTTGCTTTATTGCTTCAGTAAATAATTATCTTTGCTATCTGGGAAAACAAGCTATGTAGTCATAGCATGTTCAAAACATTTTGGAGGATATATTGCACTAGATTGTGTCATTCTACCTACACCGTATACAGTTGCTACATCAGAAATGACTAAAATCGGACAACTCTTACTAGCACCAATAAACAGTAGTATTAAATTATAAATGAAAGAAGATAAAACGAGCTCACGACGGTCCACTATTCTTTGCTAAATCATTTATCGGAGGTCATTATTTCAGATACCACATTTTGTGGTTCTTTGCTAAATCAGTTTGTGAATTGCGAGCATTCACTGGTTTAGATATGGGCATATTAGAAAGGATTGCAGCATACACCTAATAGGCATCTGTTAAAACCTTTGTGTCTGAGTGACTGAGAAGCAATTTGGATTTAATTGATGCAAGTTAATTTCAAATACTGTCGTTAAACTTTAAAACCTTACCAGCTAGCCTTCACTGTTGGAATAAAAAACTGACAGCCGTTGGAGTTGGGTCCTGTGTTCACCATGGAAATAACACCTGCAAAAGTCAAAAAATAAGAAGCTTATAAATGTACACATTTACGTGAATGTACAAATGTTTGCCTTTGGTCCTCTAGAGAGAGAGTTAGTGCAATCAAGTGATGACTTCAGACCTGCATGAGAATGCTTTATCTTGAGATTCTCGTCACGAAAAGGACCACCATAAATGGAAATGTTTCCCCTTCCATCACCCGACACAATATCTCCACCTTGAATCATGAATCCAGGTATTACACGATGAAATGGCTTTCCCTTGTAGTGAAGAGATATTCCATCAGCGGTCTTGCCCATTTCCCCTGAGTCAAACAACAAGAAGTGCAGCAATTGCAGTCAAAGTATTGTAATATGTATACGTGTGTGAAAGTATATGTATGTAAGTGGTTGCGTGTGTATCACTAAGGAGTCAAAAACTGTGCCAGTTATAATTATACACTAACAGAAGTACCTGTGCACAAAGCCCTGAAATTCTCTGCACAGAAGTAAAAATGCAGGCATTAAGCAACAAGAACGGAAGTATTGTACTGAAGAGGAGAGCAAAGTATGGAAAAGAGGTATATAAAGACGTACCAACAGTTTTTGGTACAACTTGCCCATATAATCCAATCACAATTCTTCCTGCAAACATTTGAAGTTTGGATCGTTCATACACAAAAATCTTCCCAGCCTTCACCGTGCAAAAATCCAAGGATATTGCAAAAACCATCAAAACAATAAAGATCTTCTTTTCTTCTTCAACATGGGCAGCTCGTTAGATATATATTACATTCTATCTATCCTGCTTTACATGGTACAATTATTATTTGGAGAATCAAATAACTTTTTCTTGGTTAAAGATTTTCTTATGTTTTTATAAGTATTTTCATAATGATTTTCTTAAACAATTTCTAGACTTCTTAACTTTTAAAAGGAGTGGTCAAGTTATGGGGTTTCAAGCATAACATTTGTTCTTAAAAGATCAATTAATTAAAGGCCTAAATCAACTCGAAGTTGGATACCGAAACATCGTACTCTAAACCATGTTAGCTGGGAACAGGGATAGCATAGTGCAATGCAAGTTCACAAGTATTATTGTCCTTGAATGAAGCACACACCATACCAGTCACAGCTTTTCTAATCATTAATAGATCAAACCATTATATGTCATGCATAAAATTTTGTTTTTCGGATGAGAAGATAGTGCAATCATCCCGATCCTTCATCGACTAGTAGTATGAGAATCAAAAGGTGAAGTGGTCAACAGGGGGATTGAGCATAGATTACAGATTAAGTTAAAACAAAAAGAGAAAAGTAACTAAGTCAGCACGACATAGTGAAAAGCTGTTTCAGAAAGGATAATAAGGAAAGCCTCAGTAAAAGAATACCAGGTCGCTAATTCAACCCATTTACATTTCCTTTTTCTTTAATTGTGGACAGGGGCACTTGACTTGGGAATTTATATCTGTTGTTCATTAAGTAAATGGCATCAAACAAAATAAGAACGTCAGCAGAAGAGGCCCATACCTACACGTTGTTTATCTATATCAACATCCAAGAATACTCTGTGGGTAATATCATACACCTCTTCCACCTTTTCATATTCCTGAGAAATTAAACAGGTAAGCAAATAATAATTCTTCGTAAACTGTTGGAGCAAAAAATATCACTACTGGTCAAAAGGGGTTCTTAGAAATAGAATAGAAGATATTTACAAAAATTGCAAATGAGACTCCAGAATTAGGCTTATAGCTTTTAAATAGTAGATTCTAACTCCTGCTAATAGTTTGAAGCTAAAAAAGATAGATGAGATTTAACTTTTTAGTAGCTTGTCTTATTAGTATAAACCTCTGAAAATGTGAATCACACAATGATGTCCTCCAAACAGCATTCCCTTAATTTTTCTGTACTAGAATTACTTTTTTATGGTTTGGAGAGGAGGGCGATAGATACCTTAAATTGTGGATAGGGACTGCTTGAAGATGTAAAATAACTGGGGTGGATACACAAGTCCCTCCAATTTAGATGCATATAAGAGGGTAAGTATTTTTTTTCTATCTTTTTGTACCAAATAAACAGACAGAAACGATAGATATTTCACCTAGCAAAAATGTAAATCAATATGTGCGCTCCGTTGCGCCAGACCAAACACAATGTATTATACAACATCTATATATATCTCTCCATACGAATAACATTACTGAATATACCAAAATGATTGTGCATGCATGGAGAAACAGAGCCGACCACTCTAAACTGGTTCGACTGAGATGGCTAAAGAAATTCTATTCAAATGAACTTAAGTAGCAGAAACACTGTCAAAGCTATGCTACAAAATGAAAACTAGAGGGGGAAATGACGATCTGCCACATGAAGAATATGGTGCATGACTAAGCTTCACATCTTTCTATTTAAGTTTATTTGCACATTATCAATTATCATCCCTTATCCAGATATAGTACACAGCGATATTTTACTACATCAGCATCTGAGAGTTTGAGCCAACCAGGAGATGATCAATTCAATTTATATTTCAAGGAAATTGGAAACCTTGATCCCAAAGATTGGGTGCAAGATATGATTGCACAACTTCTGGTTTTCTATTGACATGCAGAAAGCTAAACCAATGTTAGATTGTGATTCTACTTATCTTGAAATTATAGATCACATATCATAAAGTCAATGATACTTGCAGATTCAAGGGAAACTACGCTACCGTAAAAAGTATACTATGATAAATGTGTAGCACAGCTGACATCTCAAAATTTTGGGAGGACTCTTCTTGCTTCTAAGGATAACCCCAAGACTAGCCTTTTGACGTGTGTTCCGAAGAAACTCTATTCCAAAAGATTTTTTTTCCTTCCTTTGCTCCTCGTTTTTGCTTCTCATATTGTTCTCCAATTGGAAGGGCAGTGGGCAACATCAAACCTATTACCAATCAGTCATCATTCCCATAAACTGGCCTGACATCGCTCGAAGCGCATTGCACAACGATCCAAATCTAACCACCATAAGTTCCATGAAATTGACTCTCACTAATTATTCACATCTCACACAAATATATTACAAATGATATACCTTCCCCTTTCAATTTAGCTGGTAATGTTGACTGGGCAATATCCTATGCTCCTTATCACTATCAAATTCGTGCAGAAAACATAGCATTGCTTCAAACAATGTCGTTAAAGACATTGCAACCCTATTAAATCGCTACAAAGCAACTTAGCAGGTAAATGAGTAAATTTCTATACAGTGAGAAAAAAATGAGATCTTTTCTAATAATGCTTTAAGTCTGCAATAAAGAATCAATGCCTAATAACACCTTATGAACATAATTTATAGTCAATCCAATTTTGACAACAACCAGATCCAAAACCATTACATTCAATTATCCAATTACCTAAAAATTACAGATGTAACATAAGAAAGAAACAAAATACAAAAAAAGAGACAAAAAATTGTACCTTTTGGGAGAAGGAGGAAGCAAGAAAGATAAGAACTAAAACAGCAAGAAAGAACAGAAGCCACCGCGGCTGCAATATAACTGAGATCGCTCTACCCATCTCCTCTAAATAAATTTTAAAAAATTCAGAAATTTCTGCTATGTTCTTCCATTGTCAACAAATTAAATGGCTCTCTTTGGGCACTGAATGATTATGTAGATGACGCAAATAATGAAGTTGGGGGTGTGGAGAAATAGTGTATAATTTATTTATTTATATTTAATTGAGCGTCAGTAGACTTTCAGAGCATGAAATTGTTGTTCCTGCTCAGCTTCGTCATTACTACTCCTATTTGATTATTCAGACATATTGATTTGGGTGTTTGTAGCGTTTTCATTTTCTTGGGGGGCTTTTTTTGCAATTAGAGTTCGGGCCACGATGGGTTGGTTCAATTAGATATTAAAGGGATCATTCTCTCAATGAGCAAACTATAGCTAAAAATTGCGCGAGGCGTCCTATTTGGCCGCCCTCATTTAACCTATATCCATTTTTTTTAAAAAAAATTTAATTTGTACCCATTTTTTATATCCGCCCTCAATCCGATAGGCCACTCCTTTCTGAAGTCACTGATTGTGAAAATGTTCCAGTAATTGACATGGGTTGTGGAGATATTATTGACGAAGTTTATGCTTCAGCTATCTCTTTTAAATAAATATTTCTTACTATTACTAAGAATTCCTTTTAATTGTAAGTACTAAAAACTCAAAGCGACAAGTAATTTGACAAGAATACTAGCTGTTTGATTTCACAAGGACTTAGATTGCTATACGATGTGAATTCACACTTTGAAAATCGTCGTGGATTACCATATGATGTGATTCCCGCTTTGAAGATTATTGTGGATTCATAGTAATAAATAGCAAAAACTTTAGCTCTAGAGCTGAAGTTCGACAGTTATAAAACAAAAATTTTCGCCAGTAACAAAACAAAACTTCAGCTCTAGAGCTGAAGTTCCCCAGTTACAAAAACAAAAACAAAAACAAAAACTTCAGCTCTCGCCAGTTACAAAACAAAAATTTCAGCTGTTACAAAATAAAAACTTCAGCTCTAGACCTGAAGTTCGCCAGTTACAAAAACAAAAACTTCAGCTCTAAAGCTGAAGTTCGCCAGTTACAAAATAAAAACTTCAGCTCCAGTTACAAAAACAAAAACTTCAGTTTTAAAGCTAAAGTTCGCCAGTTCCAAAACAAAAATTTCAGCTCTAGAGCTGAAGTTCGCCAGTTACAAAAACAAAAACTTCAGCAATTACAAACAAAAACTTCAGCAAATAGAGAACAAAACTTCAGCTACTATGAAAACTTCAGCACACTTGGTTCAGCACACTTGGTTCTTCATTCCCGTCTAGGGCTGCTCGGTGGGCCGGGCCTGAACCGGACCGGACCGGGCCCGCGGTCCTAACGGGCCTGGTGGGCCGGTCCTGGGTGGGCCGGTCTTGGTGGGCCTCCTGAGCCCGTCACGGGCTGGTCTTCAAGGTTGAGCCCACGAGCCCGGGACCGTTTAGCCCGGGACCGGCAGGCGGGCCTGGGCCGGTCCTGGCGGGCCCAACGACTATTTTTTTTTTAAAAAAAAAATTCTCCAACGGCCATATTTAAAATCTAGCCGTTTGGGCTGAAAATATGACCGTTTTTAAGTTAAAAAAATGGCCATTTGGCCCCCAAACTTTATTTTAACCCCAAACTTTATATAATTACACTTTTCCCCATTTCTCAACTATAAATACCCCATCATTCTTTCATTTTTATTCACCAATTCATCAATATCTCTCAATATCTCTCAATCTCTCTCAATCTCTCTACTACAATTACTTAATTTATTGTTGAAATTTCGTGAAAAATTGTGAAGTTGTTGAATTGAAGTTTTCAAGTGTTCAACGATTTTCAATTTTCAAGAAGTTGTTCGGCAATCCGGTAAACTCGTTTCAACTCTTACGTTTTTAGAATATATTTTTGTGTGGTTTAGTTTGCATAATTATAATTAATATGGCATTTACTTTGAAAAAAATGTTTGGTAAAGGAAAAGATAAAACCGGTGAAAGTAGTGGCCAACCAACTACCCTTCCCCCGGCTCCCCGACCTAGAAAAGATAAGCAAGTTGAAAGTAGTCGTCAACCTAGACGTCCTCCTCCTTCCGTAATTCTTGATAGTGATCACCCTTGTTTTCAATTTACCGATAGTGAATTTTATCATAATGTTGCACCAGGTGATAGATTAGATGATGAAATTATGAATGCTCTTTATCCTAATGAAACCATCTTAGAAAATAATGAGGAAAATGAGGATGATGATGAAACTCAAGCACCGGATTTAGATGATACACCTACTAGTCCTCTTAATAACCCAAGTGATGCACCGGTCGACCCACCTGTAGAAACTCCTACTTTTAATAGAGAACCTGCTAAACGCCTAGAAACATCATTAGTTTGGAATTTTTTTACTCAAGTAAGAGAAAAAAATAAGGCTAAGTGTAAAACTTGTGGGATTTCTATTACTACTGATATTGGTAGAAGTGGTAATGATTGTGATTACCTAACTGTTACAAGTCATTGGATAGATGAGGAATGGATAATGCAAAAACGCATAATTGCATATAGAATAATTAATTCGCGTCACACAGGTAAGTTTATAGCTAACACTGTTGCAGATATTTGTAGATATTTTTGCTTTAGCGATAAAATAATGGCAATTTCAATGGATAATGCTTCTAGTAACACCAGTGCTATAGGCATGCTTACAACAACACTAAATCCTGCATTTACTAATATTTTCCATGTTAGATGTATTTGTCATATTTATCATTTAATTGTCGGTGATGGTATGCGAATATTAAACATAGAAAATATTTTCCTTAGTTTTTTTCCCTTCTAATGGTGGTATTAGTACCTTGTTGTGCTCATTCCATTGGGGGAAGGATGACTAAGAAAGATATGCCATTTTTTGGTAATAAAATTTATTGCTTCTACCCATGAGCTTCTTTTCGCAATATTTCTTTGTCTATACTTAGAATTATTTATAAGCTACAATATATACATAATATACAATATATATACTACAAGAAAATATATAAGAGAATATATATACATAAGATACAATATAATATACTACAAGAAAATATATTATGCGAAAATATATACATAATATACAATATATATACTACAAGACAATATATTATGCGAATATATATACATAATATACAATATATATATACTAAAAGAAAATATATTATGCGAATATATATACATAAGATACAATATATATACTACAAGAAAATATATAAGAGAATATATATACATAAGATACAATATAATATACTACAAGAAAATATATTATGCTACAATATATACATAATATACAATATATATACTACAAGAAAATATATTATGCGAATATATATACATAAGATACAATATATATACTATAAGAAAATATATAAGAGAATATATATACATAAGATACAATATAATATACTAAAAGAAAATATATTATGCTACAATATATACATAATATACAATATATATACTACAAGAAAATATATTATGCGAACATATATACATAAGATACAATATATATACTACAAGAAAATATATTATGCGAATATATATACATAAGATACAATACATATACTAAAAGAAAATATATAAGAGAATATATATACATAAGATACAATATAATATACTACAAGAAAATATATTATGCATGACAATTTAGTGTTTTACTATTGTTTTGTTATTTTCTTTTTCGTCAAGCACTTTAATAATTAGATATACATATATACTACATATATATTTTTAATATAGCCATGATACTACAAGAAATTGTCTTTAAAAAAAAAAAAAACCCGCTAGGCCCGCGAAGCCCACGAGCCCGGCACGTTAAGCACAGGACCATGTGGGCTTAGGCCCGTCACGGGCCGGTTCCACCCATTGAGCCCACGAAGACCGGGACCGCCAGGCCCGGGACCGCAAGAGCCCGGGACCACGAAGCCCGGGACCGCGAGGCCCGACCCGTTAGGCCCACTAAGGCCCGGGCCCGGGACAAAATACAGCATTATTCCCGTCTACTAGAATGCTGATGTATTGCGTGATTGTCTTTGCTACTTCAGCACCGTATGCTGAAGTTACGCAAAAAAGTGGGTACGCTTGCAATTTTTTTTGCAAAGCGGGCACAAGTTAAAACGTGACCCAAAAAGCGGGTATAGATGCAAATACCCCGTCAGGATACGGGCTATCAGAGAGGCCAAATCTATGGGCCAATAGGTGCACAAACAGCCGTTCTTACGAATGTTATTTAAAAATAAGCAAGTACTTATTTTGTCCTATATTTTTATTCTAAAAATCTTAATTTCGGGAAAATTAGAATATTTTGTCCCAAAAAAATAATCTGAAAAACTAAAATTCAGGATTTACCGGCTAATTCCTAAATAGCAGCCTTTTAAAGTGTCTACTTGGTTGCACTTATACATATGTTTGCTCTATGGGACTTTTACACAAATAGCAGACCAAATTCCTTGTACTCTAGATTACACAATGATTATAAATAATCATGCACATATTATACCTGAATTATTCGCTGGCTATTTTTAATTTACGCGGCTGAGTGAGCGGATGATTGGGTTAATTCTTCATTTCTTTTCTAGTTTCTCCACATCCATGGGCCAATAACTTCTATGTTTTTGCTCTATTTTTTTTTAAGTTTCCCCATGCTCAATGGAGTGCAACTTGAGATATAAATATAAAATTTCGTAATCTTCATTACTACTCCAAGTATATTTATAGTCCTTTCTTTCCATTTTAAATTCAGCGGAATGTAGCAAAACCCAACTTTTGAAACAATTGGTAATAAATTGCTGCGATTTGCAAGTCATGTTAGTTTTTCAAATTTTGATTCTAATAAAGATTAATATTATACAGCTAATCCATCTAATTTCTGTGTGTGTATGCGTGACAGTGCGAGTGAGAGGAGGGGATGATAATAGGAGCACACATATAGTTGTTCTACTATATACCATGTAACATATATAGTTATCGCATTATTTCAAGAGTTTATCAAAAAATTGATTTTCTTACATATATGCTAGGGGCAGGGCCGGAGCTAGAGAGTCTAGTGCAGGTTTAACCGAACTCAGTAGCTTTTGTTCGAACCATGTATTTGTCTTAAAAAATTTATTGAATATGTATAAACTAATAATTTAAAATTCAGTAATTTAAAACAATTAAAATCTCAAACCCATAAACTTGAAATCCTGGCACCGCCTTTGGTTAGGGGTGACCATAATGCACCCATGCATTATCTCTGTATAACTAATGCTTGCATTACTAACCCATGCATTACTAATGCACTTTATTTAACATTATTCTTATACGCCCCGGCAAACGATCCCTTACGCTTTATTAGCTTAGTAATATTATATATTTATTTGAAGGGAAAAAAAGGATCCTAGGAAGTTGAAATCTCACAGATTCAAATGTGGGGTGGCCGTCTATTAAGTTTTTAACAAATAAGAAAATTTTATATCTTGAACTTTTGTTGAAAGTTAATTTTGCCAAAATTCTGTTCTTTTTTTTTTTTTTTTTTTTTGTTCTTCAAAACTCTGTCAATTTTGAACCAAACGCTTTTTAAGTATCTGGATAAGTTGCACAACAGTATAATTTGGACTCATCCAATTATGTACTTTTAGATAATGTTTGTAATAAAGTTCTTAAATTTGTTGTCCCCTGATTTTTCTAACATTCGCTATCTGAGAAGACGCTTGAAAATCTTGTTGATACATTTAATACTTTTGGCGAAAATATCTTTCTATTAAGGGTGTGTTTGGTACAAAGGAAATGTTTTAATATTTTCATGAAAAATGAGTGGTTTTATCACTTATTTTTCCTTGTTTGTTTGTTGAGTGAAAAACCTTTTTCCGAAAAATATTTTCTAGTGTTTGGTTAGAGAGTAGAAAATTCTTTTTAAGAATTTTTTTATGCTACTCTCTTCATCCTCCTTCCCCCAAGTCCCCATGTTTCCTGTGATTCCCTTCCCCCCGTTCCAAATACCCAAACGTTTTCAGGACTTTTATGTTCTTCAAGAATTTAATTATTCGTCTAAAAATTCACACAATCCCAAAAGAACTAATGTGTTGCTTTACTTTTTTACGCAAAAACAACATTGAAATTTGTGCTCCACGACTAAAAAGAAAATATTCCTTTTGGTTGAAAAAGAAAGTACTCTTTCTACGACATGAAAATAAAGTAAGTATTTTGTTAAAATAAAAGAAAATACTTTTTCTATATAATGAAAAAAAATACTCATTTGTTGAAAGGAAAAAAAAAGTACTCTATCTATAACATGAAAAGAAAGTACTATAAATAATTTTTTATTTAGAATGAAGGGTTGGGGATGGGGCGAGGATGGGGTTAGTGGGTGGGGATGGGGTGTGGGGGTCCTTTGATGGGGATGAGGAATAAGATGGGGAAGGTTGAAAAAAGAGTTTTAGAAAATATTTTTCCTTCTATTGACAAGGAAAACATTTTCCTCCAATTAAAGAAAAATGAGTTTATCAGGAATTTTCCAAAATATTTAAGCCAACCAAATATGAGAAAATTAAAAAATATTTTTCTTCAATACCAAACACACCCTAAATGTTACATATGACCAATTTTTTCCTTTGCGACATTATTTGTCTAGATTTTCTATGCATCCTTACCATCTGCCGCTTAATTTTTATAATTAAGATCTCAACTATTGGTTTTTCTTTTTCAAACAATACATATTACAATTATATATATTGCTAATTTACAAGTTTGCTTAATGCAGATAAGTCTATAAATGTGGACTAGTTCATACTAGGTAAGTCCGGAAAAAAAATATACTAAGTACGTTAATAAGTTTCTTGTGACAATCACTCGATAAGCATTTTAGATCTACTGATCCAAAATTTTAATCTTGATGGGTTCGACCTTTAAATTATTTATCACTAAATTCATTGTATTTTAAAAATTATAGCTTCAAATATAATATTAGTTGAAATTTAAATTCCTTTGACTTATACCAACTTGACTATATTTAAGTTAAGAGCACAATGGAAATTTCTAATAGTTTTTTCAAACGTTGGGAATAAATAACTTTTTGATAGAAAGAGCGTTAAAATTATATGTTTTGTATATATAATGAGTACATGAAAGAAAATGCTCAATTAAACATGTAAAAATGATAAGGATGATTGAAATATTGAAATAATCCTCCACCCAATTAACCCCCATTTTCTACGTATGGCACGAGAAAGTAAATCAACTTGATTAGGCAATTGATTAGAAACTACCCCCCGTTTATCGTTTAATGAGGCTGGTATTCTCATTCTTAGGCAACTTGCATGTAGATTCCAGCTGGTAATAATAAAATTATAGGAAAATTTTATAGTAATTAAAATGGAAAATTCAATCTACTTGGCTTAAAATATAATATTGCTTAATTGTTACTCCAATATACCAATCACCTCTTAATTGTTACTCCCTCCGGTTCACAATAAGTGATTAATTTGCTTTTTCATTTTGGTTCAAAATAAGTGTCAAGTTATATAATCAAGAAAGAATTCAATATGTTTTTACATATTCCGGCCCTAAAAAGTTTTCTTACTCTTCACATTAAATGTTTAATTAGGAATAGTTTAGTCATAGTAAATATTTTTGTATAAAATTTAGTATTTTATTAATGGGCGTACTAAAAATAAATTGATCATTTAGAGTGAACCGGAGAGAGTAATTATTTATGTCATTTTCGTTTCACTAGAGAGATGTACTGGATTAAGGTGGCATCAGATGCAATGAAGCCGCCACGCCTTATTCAAGATGCACGTTTTAAGAATTTTAATCCAAAAAGTAAAAACATATTATACGCACTCTCTAACTTTTTCCTAAGATAATTAATTGCGTTGGTATGAAGTCTAAAGTTTTGATTCCTCCGACAGGAATAAAATCGTGTGAATATTACTATGTGAATTTCGATCTGGCAAAATGTTGTTCACCCTACAAAATGGATAACAATTGAATTTATACGCGATTTTAAAGATATATGAATTGATTCAATATAAATGATCAAGAATGTTAGATAAATAAATTAGAGATAAAATAAATAACCAAATCAGTTGTGATATTGAATTCGAGCTCGGATTCTAAGCTTAACAATTGTTCTACCCTCAATTCGGAACCAAATGTGTATGAAGAGCTACAATTAAGATAAGAACTTTTCAATAACTAAGAAGCAGAGAAAATAACTTTGTATTGCTTTGATATGCGTGTTACACAATGTTTACTGAATAATAAACTTCCCCTTTTATATAGTATGGAAGTTTTACCTCTAGTATAATTCTAAAAAAAGTAAAAATCCTCCTTGTACATAAATTACTGATACGCTACTGACATCGGACGAGATTCGCACCATGATATCCAGCCTGGTGCGGATATCACGACCCCCTATTATTCGTGTGTGACCGTTCGCAGTGCTTTCTAAGGTGTAGGAACTCATTCCAGGATCAAGAAAGCATTGCCTTATCAAGCCCGGTGGCGTACCACTCCGTTCGGGCCTTAATACGACAGCTTCAATTCCAATTTCATATAGTTATGTCCTTGCTGCGTTTGACTAACCAGGAAATCAAGGTGCTCATTAGCCCCGATTTTATCAGTAAGTATACAATGGTCACATGAAAACCAATTTTAGATCATAGTATTATTGTCTGAAATATCACACAACATTATTCATTTGACTAAAAATGAGGTCCCAACAAAAATAGTATTGTTAAACGCCCCATAAATCAACGTTCAATAAAATGCGTTTTCGCATCAACTTAGGGCTACTTGAGAGTAAAGTGCGAATAGACCGTCCACTCCCTAAAAGTGAAATTGGGTCCTACTAAGATAAAGGAAATCGAAAAAGAAACTTAAAGACGTTATCTTAAGTTGTCCCAACTTGCATGTGGAAAAGAACAAATTGATGTAACAACGCATGAAAATACAAAAAATGTCACCGATCTCACGAATTACGACTTTTGCTCTCTCGCTCCCAACCAAGAGGTCGTGAGTTCGAATATCCCCAAGAGCAAGATGGGAAGTTCTTGAAGGGAAGGATGTCGGGGGTCTATTTGGAAAAAGCCTATCTACCCCAGGGTAGGGGTAAGGTCTGCGTACACACTACCCTCCCCAGACCCCACTAAGTGGGATTATACTGGGTTGTTGTTGTTGTTGTTGTTGTTGCTCTCTCGCTTCCGATGTATTCTTTTTAATTTGTCAAAAAAGATATATATTTTAATAATTTAATTTTAATTTTATTATTTATAGATAATTTATACTCATATATATACACACACTCTCCCTCTGTTCCAATTTATGCGAACAAGTTTGACTGGGTAAAGAGTTTAAGAAAAATTGAAGATTTTTGGAATTTCTAGTCCTAAACAAGTCAGAGAGGGCCAGAGTCTTTTATATGGTTATAAAATATCTCATTAAGGGTAGCATTTGAAGTTTAAGTTAATATTTAATTTATTTTTTATTATAAATTTTAGTTTTTTTTGTCTTTCTTATGTTTCGTACTCAATAAAGATCTATTACCTAAATTGAGAGGTGATGGAATAAGACTTCCAATTGACGGCCCTAAAATATCTAAGCATTTTACATCAAATAATTTATAAGGAACGGTAGAAAAGAAACGATTTTAGGTGGAAAATTTTATTTAGTGTCTCGTACAATTAATACTAGTTGTATGAGATAATTTTTTTGTCTCACGGATTTCTGTGGACCCAGAAGTGTAAGATTATGGTCCACAAATTTATGAGATAAAAAAGAGCCTCATACAACTAGTGTGAGTTGTACGAGACACAAAATAAAACTTAGTAGGTGCAGTTCAAATTGAATCAGTACCAAGTTGTTTTTGGTGGTGTCTCTATCCAACGAAAGACAGGTTGTCACTTCAAACTCGTACCCACAGCACCGTACATATTTGATTGATATTTATCAAAATGATAAGCAGTGTGAACCATGGATATTTTGGATTTGTTTAAGAATTTAAATTTTCATTTTTAACATATTTGTACGGAAAAATATATGAAAACGGCGGAGTTAGGTCTTTTTGGTTTTATGTAGATTTTAACTATTTAAATCTGCATGCATATATGATTATTAAAGCTGATGCTTATGATCGACAATGGTCGTAGTAAAATGAACGTTTATAGTCGGGAGCGGAATTAGGGGCAGAAGCGGGTTCACCCGAAACTTCTTCGTCGAAAATTACACTGTATATATAAGATAAAATCTGTTTTTCACTTCTATATATTATGCTTTGAATCCCTTTAACATAGGTTGAAAGCATAGTTTAGTGGTCAAGGGAGTTTAGAACCTTAGTAAGGTCACTAGTTCAATTCTCATTGACTACAACCTCCTCTAATTTTAAAATATTTTTCTTTTTTGAACCTTCTTAGTAGAAATCCTGCCTCCGCCACTGTTTATAGTACGCGATTGTTCATTTATAATGTATAGAATAATGGTAACAAGTATCTTAGACTCCATAATTATATATGTTGTCAGTTTCCAATATGTATAATTATATTTGTAATCCATCAAGAACCGTGCTTGAACTTGATTCTTTTTCTTTGTCCAGATTTTTTTTGGTCAATTTAACTACTGCAAAAATGTAAGGAGCACATGGTTAGTTCATTTGTCGATCTCTCTATTTGGAATGATGCTAATGGAATCTAGCTAGGGACATATCTACATAGGTGCAATAGTGTGTACTTTTAACCTTATAAGGCAGCTGGCTTATTAAACAAAACAAACACTTCTTATCAACCACTTGCCCGCTAAGGAGTTTTTGACGAACACAAATTTAAAATGTTAATTAATTTGTCATAGATGTTGTTATAGTAAAAAATTATTAAAGTAACAGTTAAATAGTTAATTATTAGTCATTTCTTGTTGTGCAATAAGAAAAAGAAAACAGAAGAAAAGAAATGAAAATATACGGAGATCAATTTTCATGTGCCACAACCCACGAAGTCTCCAGTTTTTTGAATCAAAACGCTAGTTAATTTTTACAAGTCTAAATTTTAATAGCATTTTTTTACGTCCTTAGTCTTGAATTAAGCACATGTACGGCACTTGACAACTTGCTTATGATCTTGCTATGCCAAGTCAGCTTAAAATATTACACTCAAGATTGCTAAGAGAATGTTAAATAAGAAAGACAAGAGAAATTTGTCAAATGAAGCTTTTTATTGGAGAGAACTTGATTGTTTTACTTGGTGAGTTATAATTGAATGCCCTTATTTGTACTAATCACCTAGGGACTACTGTGTAAATAATAATTGTTCCACAAATCCTTCCATATTTACAAATAAGTACACCCTTCAAAATTTTCTACATGACTAGAACATTCCAAGGCTTTCCAAAAGAGTCTTCCTACCAAGTCCATAAATATCTAGAGCTTTCCCAAGTAAATTCTCCATAGTTCTAGAATATTTCACCAAGAGCTAGTCTATACTTATGTAACTCTTCCATATGGGAAAAAATATATGCCAAGCGTACCTACGTGGCATGATGATGTGGCGGTCCATGAAACTCCCCCCCACCCAATTTTGTGCCGCCCCAGGCACAAAGTATCGACACGTACGAGCGCATCTCACCTTGGCTTCGCTGGAGATCTTTGTCCATTAGCCATGATGCCCTATGGAGCGGTTCGCCTTCCCATGTCACAAGGTATTGGTCACCATTCTTCTTGTCGCATTTGTACTTTGGATGGCTAGCAATGGTGACATCGATCCTCCGTTCATCGGATGCCTCTCCTTGCTCTTGGCTTGAATATTCCCATGACTTGACCAAGTCCAGCAGCTTCTCAACTATCGGGTCCATACTTCCACTCTCTATTTGGCTGGCTGCCCTCAATGGTCCCAACCTTGCTAGCATAACTTGACCCTTCTTCTCGGTGTATCGTCTAAGTTTGATAGAGTGTCATCACTTTGTAATTTGCCAACCTTTTCAACTATGTCCGCCCAACTTTTCTTGCTACCACCATGCTCCATTTGCATGACGCAAAGATAGGCTTTGGAATCCCTTACTTTCTTATTAGATTCCAAGTGTATCCCTCCCAATGCATGCGATCTCTCTTGTGTCACCCTTATGTGCCTGAGCAAAGTTCCCAATCATTGTTGCAAGCTTCCCCAACAGTGGGTAACGACTTGTCCGTTGTGATCCCTTAGTAGCACCCTCCTTTAGGCACGTAACTGCTATCGTTTTCCTGACCTTGCCTTTTCTCTTGGACCCCTGTCTATTATGGAATGGCCTCTTGCCATTGCCCTTAGATACCCTTTGTCATGATCTCCCCCACCTCTCTCGGCTTTGCGTTCTTTGGACTTGGCATGCTCCATCTTTAAGATAACGAGTCATTCGGCTACCGCTATGGTCTCGTCCATATTGGCTACTTGATTTCTTCTTATCTCTTACTTTGCCCCACTTTGCAACCCATCCATGAAGTAAAACATGAAATCTTCCTCGAACAATGACAGGAGTGCAGTATTAAGATTGTGAACTCGCGCACATACTCTCGAATTGTGGCTATCTATCAAAGCTCCCTTAACTTCCGCCTAGCCTTGCACACCAAATTTATCGGGTAGAATTGCTTCTTCAACTCCGTCTTGAACTGTTCCCACGTCTCAATCTTGCATAGCCCTTTCTCCATGTCAGCACACTTTCGACGCCACCATAACGCAACAACCTCGATCAAGTACATTGAGGCGTTGCATACCTTAATAATTTCGCCGTCCTCTTTGACTACCTCAAAGCACTCGTCCATTCTCCAAAGTAATTATGCCGCCTCGCGTGCGTCCTATGCATCGTCAAACTGCTTTCGCTTAGGGACCTTCACATTAGTCCCTTTTGCAAGTACCACGCCCTTGGCAATTTCGGCCATGGTTCCCTACAAAGCTTCCTTCTAGCAATCTTTTGTATTCTTCTTAACATTCCTTTAGTCGTAACCTTTGCTCTGATACCACGTTGTCACGTCCTTAGTCTTGAATTAAGCACATGTGTGGCACTTGACAACTTGCTCATGATCTTGCTATGCCAAGACAGTCTAAAATACTACACTCTAGATCGCTAAGGGAATGTTAGATAAAAAAGACAAGGGAAATTTGTCAAATGAGGCTTTTTATTGCAGAGAACTCTATTGTTTTGCTTGGTGAGTTACAAATAAATACCCCTTATTTATACTAATCTCCTAAGGGCTAGTGAGTAAATAATAATTGTTCCACAAGTCCTTTCATATTTACAAATAAGTACACCCTCTAGAATTTTTTACATGGCTAGAACATTCCAAGGCTTTCCAAAAGAGTCTTCCTACTAAGTCCATAAATATCTAGAGTTTTCCCAAAGAAATTTTTCATAGTTTTAGAATATTCTATTAAGAGCTAATTCCTAACTTATGTAACCCTTTTATATGGCAAAAATATATGCCAAGTGTCACCTATGTGGCATGGTGATGTGGTGAGCCATGACAATTTGCCACATGATTTTGATTTTTGCTCTTTCCTATTGGTCGTATAAACTTCTTCAGAAAGAACTTTATCGTCTTTTCACTTGCTAATAATATTGACATTTGAAGTCATTGTTATTTGAATAATTTAATTCCAGAGAATAGTCCCGCAAAAACAAACCGACCATGGTTTGGCTTCTTTTTCTTTTTCTTTTTCTTTGTTTCTTTTTTTTTTTCTTCATAAAGCGAAATGAAACATGCCTTTCTTTCTCGAAATTGTGTGTGCGCGTGCACTGACTAAAAAAAATGGGGATATAAAATCCCATTGTCATGCAGCTTTGAACCAATACCCTAGTTACCTTATATGTCGTTTTGAAGGAGAAAATGAGACAACAGAATTGTAAAGTTTAAACTAGGTTTATGAGTTATGAATAAATATTTTCTCTCGTCCTATTAACTTGTCATACTAGTCTTTTCTCTCTTCAATAAAATGTCCATTCTTTAAATACCAATTATTATTTTTAAAATAAGTATTTTAAAACAATTATTTTTGACAAACATGACAAGTACGACGAGACAATAGAAGATTGTAAAACGAAATTAATGATGTCTCACCACATGCTCCATGTCATTAATTAGAATAAGGGAAATATCTCATTGTATATATATGTTACTCAGTCAGTTCCACGTACATACTTCAAAGGGTACCTACCTCTTTAAAGGAAAACTCATTTCCGACTTACTTTGATACATTCGAAAATGAATGTGCTCACTAGATGTTGATGTATGGATATAATTTGTCTTACTTTTTAGGTTACTGTAGTATTTTTTTATAGACTTCTTTGCAATTAGTTTTGAGGTGATTTAACTTTCTTTCTTTTTTTGTATTACCAATACATATCTGTTCTACCGGGGTAGTGGTAAGGCTGCCTACATCTTACCCTTTCCAAATCCTATTTGTGGAATTACACTGAGTTTGTTGTTGTTGTTGTTGTTATTGTAGTACGAATACATAGAAGTTAAACTCTTTTGCTCATAACAATGTGATTAAGATTTGAAAATATGTAAGATTGAGAAAAAGAACAAAAGGCAAAGAGAAGCTTTTTACGAAATGTTCGTGAGAAATGGAAAACCAAGTTGGATAATAACACTTTCTTCAAAATGACTTGAAATACATTAATTCTTGATAAATCAATTTATTTTTCGTCCTAGATCGTCCAAAAGTCAACAGATCATTGGATGATACGTCCACGGTTTGCAAGGAGATATATATATGTGGATGTCAATGCAACAAGTGTATAATATGAGTAGTTGCTTTTGTTGTAACAGATGGATGATGCCGTACAACTTGACAAGAAGCCATTTCAAGTAACTTCTAGTTAGCATCCATAGCCATTAACGAGAGAGAAAGAGACGGCAGATCGAGAGAGAATTGAAAAGGATGAAAAACAGATTTGAGGGAAAATTGGAAATGCAAATCATATGTATTCTATTCTCTGAACACACTGTATATATACAGTAAATTAACTAACTAACTTCTTAACCATAACTAACTTTTAATTTCCTAACTACCCATTTAACCATCTAACTACAATTAAGTTTACTAACTAACTAAGGTTAGTTATCAGCTTGTGTCTTAGTCTAGCTAACACCCCCCCCCCCCAAAGCTAATGATCCGAACAAATTCTCTACTCCAAGCTGGTTCAGTAAGTGATGATGTTGAGCCTTCCCTAAGCTCTTGGTAAACAGATCTGCTAGTTGATCTTCAGTATGAATAAGCTCAGTTTGTATCAGTCCTTGGCTGATTCTTTCTCTAACAAAATGATAGTCTATGTCGATATGCTTTGTGCTTTCATGGAATATAGGATTAGCTGGTATTTGTATTGCAGCTTTGATGTCTGATATCATCTTCACTGGCATATGGATGTTGACTCCAAGTTCTTTAAACAAGCCTACCAACCATGTAATTTTTGCCGCATATGCAGCCATGCTTCTAAACTCAGATTCTACAGAACTTCTTGAGACAATATTCTGCTTCTTGGACTTCCAAGATATCAAGGACCTTCCAAGCTTGACTAAGTACCCAGTGACGGATCTTCTTATTTCTATGCATACTCCCCAATCAGAGTTACAGTAGGCAGTGAGTTGCTCAGTATGTCCTGTAGGCATGACCAATCCCCTACCAGGAGCTTGTTTGATATACCTCACTACCCTTAAAGCTGCTTCCATATGAGATACTTTAGAAGAATGCATGTATTGGCTTAATACCTGTACTGCAAAAGGTAATATCAGGCCTAGTTATAGTTAGATACAACAACCTTCCAACTAGTCTTTAGTACATGCTGGAATCTTTAAGTAGTTTATCTCCAGATGATTCCTTATGATTGATACATTCATCATACGTCACTGATGTAAGTTTTTGTTTTAACTCTAGTGGAGTATCAGTTGGTTTAGCTCCACCTAGACCTGCCTCAGCAATTAGCTCAAGAGCATACTTTCTTTGACTCATGAAGATGCCCTTATTTGATCTTGCACATTCAATATCAAGGAAAAACTTTAACTCCCCTAGGTCTTTCATCTTGAACCTCTGCTGCAATTTACACCTAGAATCACTAATCAGACTAGGATTACTACCAGTGATCAATAAGTCATCCACATATACCAAGACTATGACTACATCACCTGCAGCCTTCTTAGTGAATAAGGATAGTCATAGTGACTTTGTCCAAATCCCATTAACACCAGAGCTTCAGTCAGTTTCATATTCCACTATCTAGGAGCCTGTTTGAGACCATATAGAGATTTGTGTAGTTTGCAGACCTTCTGATTCCCCCCCTGCCTAGCAAACCCTTTAGGAATTGCCATATAGACTTCTTCTAGGAGATCACCATTGAGGAAGGCATTATGCACATCCATTTGATATATGAACCACTGTTTTGAAGCTGCAAGTGCAATAATAGACCTAATAGTGACCATCTTAGCTACTGATGAAAAGGTTTCACTGTAGTCTAAGCCTTCCCTTTGACTATAGCCTTTGGCTACCAGTCTTGCCCTGAACCTCTGTATCTACCCTGATGCCTTATGTTTGATCTTGAATATCCATCTGCATCCAATAGGTTTCTTTCCAAGGGGCAGATCTACAATACTCCAGGTGTGGTTATCCTCTAATGTTGTTATCTCCTATTTCATAGCTTCTACCTATTGAGGATCTTTGACTGCCTCTGAGAATGTTTGAGGATCAGTGCATGCAAAGTAAGTTGATAAGACTTGACTATAAGATGTAGATATGTGTGAGTAGGTTACATAAGCTGAGATTGGATAGGCACATTTGAACCCTTTTTAATGAACCACATAGTCCTGTAACCACAGAGGTGGTCTACTAGTTCTAGAAGACTTTCTAAGTTCATGTGAACTCAGAGGATCAACTACATGATCTTCATTTGTAGTGGAAATTTCAGTTGTGTTTGGAATATGACAATGATCATCTTCATTGCCATCTGTTGAGGTTACTGGAGAGGGTTGTATCACACTTTGAGGAGCTGCAAGAGGATGAACTGAGTTGTCACTAGCATTGGGAACAAACTCCAGCATAAGAAACAAAGGATTAGTGCTTTGCTTTATGTGCTTGAAAGGATATATTTCTTCCTGAAATGTAACATTCTTGTTGACTGGGAAGGTTTTTGAGGAAAGATCATATAAAATATATCCCTTTTGAGTGTATGAATACCCCTTGATAATAACTGGTATTGCTCAAGATGAAAACTTGTCATGCACTTTAGGAGTAGATGCATAACACAAGCACCCAAAGATTCTTACATGATGCAATGAGGGAGGATGCAAATAAAACATCTCAAAAGGAGTCTTGTACCCAATTACCTAGGATGGAAGTCGATTGATGAGATAGACATATGTAGTGACACACTCTCCCCAGAATCTTAGAGGTATAGAGGCTTGAAATCTGAGAGACCTTGCCATCTCCAGAATTGTTCTATGCTTTCGTTCCACAACTCCATTTTGTTGTGGAGTGTATACATAAGAACTTTGATGCATGATGCCAAGAGTAGTTACTAGGGATGTAAACTCATTGCTAAAGAATTCATTTCCATTGTCTGTTCTCAAGTACTTTACATTAGTAGAGAACATATTCTTTACTTTTACAAGAAAATCTCTCAGTACTACAATAACTTCAGATTTAGAGTTGATAAGAAATATCCAAGTATATCTAGAGTAGTCATCAACTAGAGTGACAAAGAATATTTTTCCATCATAGGTTGGCACCCTATAGGGTCCCCATATATCATAATGTGCTAATTCAAATACAGACTTGGTAGTTGAATTACTTAGAGGAAAGGGCAGTTTTGATTGCTTAGCCAAAATACATATAAGACAGTGTTTAGTAGAACAGTCTTTCACATCACTGATTACGTTGAGCCTTTTTATTATATTTACAGGAGCATTTCCTAACCTCTTGTGCCACAGACTACTAGATGAGAAGAAACTAGAATTTTCAATAGTACTAGGACTAGACTTAGGCTCAGAACTAGAAGTTACATTAACTGTGCTGAGACATCTTACTTCAGACAGTGTTGAGGAGTTTTGAAGACCTTCTTATTCTAGAATATACAGTCCATGATTCTCCCTACCAATCCCCTTCATCTGACCATTTTAGAGATCTTGAAAAATACAGAAGTCAGGGAATAAGACAATTAGGCACTAAAGCTCCTTGGTAAGTTGTGATACAGACAATAAGTTGTACTTAAAGTCTGGTATGTACATCACATTAGATATAGTGTGATCCTTAAGAATAGTAGCCTCCCTTTTATGAGTAACAAATACCATTTCTCCATTTGTAAGTGAACTACATTTTTGCTTTCTTTGTTAATAATACTATGTGAATTAAGCATCTCAATTCTAAAAGTCATATGATTAGTGGCACCGGTGTCTATGATACGATTCTAATTGACAAAGTTGGTCATTAGGGCAATCAGAGTACTTGTTGCAACCAACCTACTAGATGATCCTAGAGCTTCCTCATTCACTTTTGATAGCAGCTAAAGAATTTGATGATATTGTTCCTTAGTGAAGAAAGCTGGAGTTGAATGAGGCTAAGGAAGAGGTCCAAAGCTCGAATCCTGCTGTTGTGGATAGACAACTGATTGGTGTAGATACACACAGGAATTTCCTCCTTTGTTCTATTGATATGCAGCATTGGCTTGAGGTAGGGCACACTGTGGTTGAGAGTGCCTGTGAGTAGTAGCTCCTACAACAAAATCTACACCTGAGGCACCATTAGCATATAAAGCAGAAGTTGTAGAACCTTTCTTCTTGGTCTTGAAGTCAGGTGGATATCCTATGAGTTTGTAGCAATTCTCTTTGGTGTGTCCTTTGTAATGACAGTATTCACATTGAATCTGACTCTTCTTAAATTTGTAGTTACCTCCTGAGTCTCCATTTCCTCTATTGCTATACAATGTTGTGCTTTCTATCCCTTCAGTAATTAGCATAGACTGTTGATAGGTTGCAAAACTTCTTTGACTTTCATGATCAACAAGTAGTGCATATGCTTCGTTGATGCTAGGTAAAGGAGACATCATCATAATTTCGCTTCTGGCTTGGGCATAGGTTTCATTCAAGCCTACCATAAACTGTAGTAACCTATTAGCTTCAAAATGCTGAGAGTATTTCTTAGATTCAGGTCAAGGCATGAGTACATCAAATTCATCCCACAAATCTTTTAGTTTAGAGAAATAATCAGCAATTGTCATGGTTCCTTGAGTAAGACTATGGATTTCTCTATGAAGATATAGAACTCTAGAGCCATTGATTTTATCAAATCTTTCCTTGAGATCCTCCCAAACCTTATGGGCATAAGAAGCATACAGAACACTACTCGATAAGCCAAGTCTAACAGAGTTCATGATCCATGATAGAACAACAGAATTAACCTTTTAACCATTAACAAAACCTAATTTGCTCTTATATAAAAGGCCAACTCTCATAGCACGACTCCATAAAGCATAATTGTCTGATCCAGTTAGCTGAAGTGAAATCAGTATACTTCTTGGAGTATCAGTTGGCTGTAAGAACAAAGGATAATTATGATCGATTATTGAAAAACTTGTGGTACCTGTGCCCAAATCACCATTTCCAGTGTTAGGAGGAACATATACACCACTTGAAGGACTCGACTCATCTCCAATAGCAATTTTCTAGTAGCAAATTACTCGCCGATCAGTTGAATTGAACAAATTTTGCAAAATTCTCTCTCAATTCACAAACCCTAGCTCCTTATAACTCAGATGAACTCTACGACAATTCAACCAGAAATTGTTGAACTAAGGTTTCTGAGAATACCGATGCAAACTAGAGCTACAATGAAGACCTACACTGATGGCTCTGATACCATGTTACAAGACATAGCCATTAACGAGAGAGAAAGAGATTATAGATCGAGAGAGAATTGAGAAGGATGATGAACAAATTTGAGGGAAAATTGGAAATGCAAATCGTATGTATTCTATTCTCTGAACACTATATATATAAAGTAAATTAACTAACTAACTAGCTTCCTAACCATAACTAACTTTTAACTTCCTAACTATACATTTAATCACCTAACTACAGTTAAGTTTACTAACTAACTAAGGTTAGGTATCAGCTTATGTCTTAGTCTAGCTAACAAATATAAACTCTCTTTTTGTCACGACCCAAACCGTAGGGCTGCGACGGGTACCCGGTGCCTTACTCAATCAAGTACCAATGTAAGATATATTTTTTATCATATCATCATGGGTAAACGGGTCAGAAGGGCCGTCCTGAGATAGCCAGAATAAAACATAAGGGAATATTATATGTAGGACGACCCAACATGATATAAAAACTTATATATGTGACATGTGGGCGTATAAGGCCGACATGATCATTTGTATACTCAAAACATAGGCCGACAAGGCCATACAAATATCCATATACATGACATCTGTCTACAAAGCCTCTAAGAGTATATAAATATCATAAAGGTCAGGACAAAGCCCCGCCATACCAACCAATACATGTCCAAATCATACTGACCAAATAGGTAACTTCGGAGCAAGTGGAGTGCACAAACATCTTTTATTGAGCTGATAGCCTACTAGGAGGACTCTCAACCTGTCTATCGAGACCTTCGGGCATGAAACACAGTGTCCCCATACAAAAGGGATGTCAGCACAAATAAAATATCGAGTATGTACGAAGTGAAAGTAGTATATAAAAGACATGAAAGAAACATGGAGTAAAGAACTCAACTTGTAAGTCTGAATAGCTCTATGAATCATGAAAAAATTATAATGTCATGCATGTACGTATAAATATCATTCCATGCATAGGTATATGAGTACATAACATCATCAAGCCTCTAAGGGCATACCATCATATCATCTCAGCCACTGTGAGTGAAATCATCAATGTATATCAGCTGATCAGTTGGTAGTGCGTATATAACGCCATAAACTTTTCCCATACCCCATATATACATATAATATATGCGTATATAACGTCATCTGGTCATGGGTCAATGTACATATATAAATGAATGCAATACATAAAAAGTAAGTCAATAAGATCTTCCGGGATGTCACAAGATCAATATGCCTTTAGTTAATATCATAAAATAAACTTTATCAACTTATGTATTATCTAATACCCATGAACATATGATATACTAACAAGACACATGGGGTCAAGAACATAGGCACCCCTCGTACTTCTATGAATAGAGCCATTTGTGAAAGTTGCGTGCTTGCTCATTTCGTTGCATCTTATGGATCATGCCAAAAGGAAATAAGGTATAACCTTAGCATACCTAAACTCCATTGAGTCCTTAATACCTTACAAACAATTCTTCAAATAACTCAACTCAATCTACCATAGCATAAGGCGATTCAAAATCAGTGTTGAGTAAAGGCTAAGTCCGCAATTTAAACTAGTAGCTCGTTCATGTAAATTTGGGCAGCATCTCCCCTGTTATTTAACCAAAAATAGGAATTTCGATCAAAGCCTATTTCTAGAAGTACTCAAGTTACTGATAATCAAGAAAATTAATATTCTTGCAATAAGAAATGAAATTAGAATATGAAACAACAAAGTAATCAATAGAAAGCAAAAGAAAATGATTGTATTCCAGTAATAATTAGAACATGTCCATACATATGACATTTCTTTCCCTTATATAGTAGCCTCTAAGTACAACGTCTTTTCCACTTTTATGACTGAGCCATTATGAGCATTAATGACATTAATGAAACGTTATAATTGGTAATTGTAACAGTTTCGTAAAGATTCTATAACATTTGTAATCATCCATGCTCATTAATTGGAGATCCATGAATCTTTCCTTTTTAGTGTCTCGATTTATTCCGCCGGTACCTTTTCATGCAACTATTTAAACTTGAACGACCATATCTTCTCCTCTCGTAGGTGATTTGCTCGCATCTATTACGAGTCATGCCTTTTTTAATACATTTCTCCATATTTCGCTTTCTCGATAATCCACGTGTCTTGTCTTACCATCCATTTACATAAATCCACGTGTAATGTTTATTTTTACCAATACAGATAGTCCCCCCACTTGCTGAATATTCTGCAATTGAATATTTGGTAAGTGGTATGTATTTATGGCGGTAATTTTTGCCTATGTTTCCCATGTATCATTACGTCTTCTTCAGAACCAACACGTCATCCGTCACTTTCATTTAATGCATGTGCCACGTTGTCTTCGTTAATTTGATCTGCAACTCTTCAGAAATTTCTAGGGTTTTTTTATGGCTACATTAGTCATGAAGTGACTGTTTCATTATGACTTTCCCATCACGACCCTTTTTACATGATAGTTGCTTCTTCATATAAATACCTTCTTTGCCTTTTATTTTTACGAAAAAATTTCTTTAGTGTTCACAACTCATTCTTTTTCTTCAGTACATACTACTTCTTCATACAACTATGTCTTCTTCAAATACCAATCCTCGAAAAGTTCTCATAGTAGATGAACTTCCCCTTTCTTCTGCTCCTACTAAAAGTAGGAGAGGTGGTAGGTTGCGCAGTTTAGGGTCAATTTCTGTATGTGGTTCTTCTTCTCAACCCAGTTCTACTCCTCCATCGTCAATTAGGGTTTCTTCTTCACACAAATCTTTTATTAGAAATAAGGATTCTAGTGAACCACTTCGTGAACCCTCTGTTGATGAGATCATCCCTGTTGAACCTTCCTTTTTTACTGATAGTGAATCGATTAGGAATCAAGCCACTTCTATGACTTCTTATGATCGTGCTGATATTTACCCTTCCCAGATTACTGAGGGTTTGATTTCTATTGTGCGTAGAGATTGTCATTGAAAATTTTATTTTCCAATTCTAGTCCCCAATGAGAATCAAAGGATCACTTCCTTTAAAGTGGTTTTTCTTTTGTGTATACATATCCTGTCACATTAGGTTTTAGGCCACCTATTGATCCGGTTATTATCGAGTTTTGTCGTTTCTTTGATGTGTGTTTAGTAAAGATTGGTCCTATTGTATGGAAGGATGTGGCATGCCTTAGATACTTGTCGAACTTGGCTGCTTTACCTTTCACCTTTTATCATCCGATTCTTCTTTATTCCCCAAGTTATTTCGTTCTGGGGTGTTTACTCTTGTGGCTAGAAGTAAAAGGGTTTTAGTAAGCCCTGAGGATGGCAAGGATTGTGGTTGGTATGCCCGATTTGTTGCTGCTCCTACAAGTGGATTAGTAGGTGAAGAAAACATGCCCTTCCCTGAGAAGTGAAACTTTGCACGCAAGTTTTTCTTTCAATCTTTTATTTCCTTTTTTGTGAAGAATTTGTACTCTTGTAACTGTTTTACTTTTCTTTTTAAGAAACTATGGGAACTATTGAGGAAATTCCTAATTTTCGTGGTTGGGTAGAAAAATTATTAACAGTTGTTCCAATGGAAGAAAGGTCCTAGAAATACCTTTCAAACATATTTGGATGGAAAGTTAAGACTCACGGTAACTTTCTCTTTCACTTTCTTCTTTATTTTCGTGCTTATCTTGGAACTTATTAACCCTTTTATTTATTAAGGTTTCCCATTCGGGGTGTGAGTGCTGCATCAATCACTGCTTCGAGGCTCTCTCTATCAAAGTCTCAAGAGATAATCTTGAGTTCCTCATCAAAAAGAAAAGCTGATAGGCCACAGAACTCTAAAGACGAAAAGCAACTGGACGAAGGCTTGTTGGTTCGTAATCCACGATCTAGAAGACGGGTCATTTCAGATGACGAAGTTACTCCCCCTCCTAGTTCTATTCCCATGCTTGAGCTTGAGAGTGCTACCTTAGTAGTTCTGATAAAGAGACGCCTGCAACACCCTGTGACCCTACTGAACAACTCTTTTCTCGTGGATTTGATGAAGAAAGTTTTGGCTTTATTTCTGAGGAAACGCCTCTTGCCTCTTTTCCTGTGTCTGCTCCAATTGAATCTCAGTTGCATGTATCTGTTGTTAATGCCCCTGCTCCGCCTGTGGCTATTTTGACTTTCTCAACATTACCTATGACTACAACTTCCCATGCTGAAATTGGTTCTTCTAGTAGCCGTAGAGTGATGAAACAAGTTACCATTGAGATTCCTACAGATGGTAGTCTTTTGAAGAAATCAGACCAAGCTGATGTATGGCTAAAACCACTGATTGGCCTAGTTGATAAGTCTAAACTAGAAAGTCACGGTTCTCTAACGTGGATGAATGATATTATACATTCATCTTTAAAGGTATAAACCTTGTATTTTTATTTTATGTGATTTTTCTTTCACTAGTATCACATTCCTCTTTTCATTGTGTAGATCAATCTCATCGGTACAGAGATGATGAAAAGGATTATCCACATGGAGCAATTGATGAATGATTATCATACTTTGGAAAGAGCAATTCGAGAGTCTTCAATTGGAAATGAAGGTTTTAAAGGAATAAAAGTGTACCTTAGAGCAGCAAGTAAAACTTATGGCAACGGAACTAGTAGTTGAGAAAACCTCATCTAATCAGGCGGGCAAAGATAAGAATCTTCTTGAGTCCTCATTTGCTGAACAACTTTCCCAGGCTTCTTCTGAAGAAATTAGGAGCTTAAAGGATTTGTTAAATAAAAAAGAAGCTTACTTTGGGGAGGTTGTTCAAATGCTCACACAAACTCAAGAAGATCTTCGTGTATCTTCAGACAAGGTTAAATATCTAGAGAGATCTCTTGCTCCCCTACAGGCTTCTTACGATGCTACCTTGAATGAGAAAGATGAATTAAGAGTTCAGGTTGAGCAGTGGGAAAAAGACTATGAGATCCTTGAAGATAAAGCCACTGCTGAAGTTAGTTGGGCTTTCTTGAACACACGCCATGTCACTTTAATGGAGGAAAGCCGGGAAGGCTTTGACTTAGCTTCTGAGATAGAAAAGATCAAAAAAACTATTGAGAAAACCCAATAAAGTCAGAGCTTTTCTTCACCCGTGGCTAACATTCTCGATGGTGATGAAGTTACTCATGGTGAAGCTGTTGTTCAATCTCCTTCCGCTCAAGTTGCTCCTCCTGCTTCTGATGATGCCATTCTTCATCCTACTGGTTCAGATTCTGCCCCTCAGTGAAAGTAAAAAAGCTTCAATTTTTTTTAAATTTTATTGGTGGAACATTTGGAGGTTTACCCCTGGTCCCATTTGGGGGTAATGTTTTGGAAAATCTTGCCCCTAGTTCGTTTTGGTTTTTTTTTGTATAAGACAATCAGGTTGGAACTAAGTTCATACTTAGTTTTAACCAAGTTATAATAATATTATAAAGTTTTTGTCTAACTCTTATAATATCTTTATTTTGAGTTTCTGTTTTACTCTCTTAGTGGTTTACCCTTGTATTATACTTAAAGTTTGGGCTTTTGTTTCCGCCTATTTTAATGTTTGGGTTTTTGTTTTACCTTTTTTTTGCATTAAAAATGCTTCAATTCTTCGTGACTTTTTTGAACAAGCACGAATTATAAAAGAGGGCCCTTTTATATACGAAACTTAATGAAGAAGACGTCTCAATTTCATAATGGTGTAAACATACGAAAGAAGAAATAGGAACACACACGTTTCTTTGAATAACTTTGAGGAATGTTTTGTATCATTCAAACTTACAAACTAAATAATACTTTACATGTATTTAAGTATCATCTATAACTATTTCGTAATTGTTTTCTTTACAACAGATTTGCAAAAAATTCAAGGGTATATCTTGCAACCCATGACTAAATATTGTCTTTAACCTAAACATTCATAAGATTTTGAAATTTACATCCACGAATGTATTCTTCACAGGTTTTTGAATCAGACTTGCGTTTTTTGCTCGTGACTTTGCTCTAAACTTTCGATTTGTTGGGTAGACTTTAAGCTTGACTGGAATTCTGATTGTTCCAGTCTTATATATATATATATATATATATATATATATAATCCCAAGTGATTGAGCTTTGAATTATGAAATCTCGAGCACTTGATTATTCCTTCCATGTGGTCTTTTTCCTGAAAAAGAAAAAACGTACGGGACTCGGAGGTATATATAATTTAGATGATGACTGCTTAACCCTTTATATTTTCATCAGAAAGGTTGTAACCCTAGATCGGGAATTATATTACTTCCGCATGTCTTTCAGGTCTAATATCATCATTTGGTATGGGCTAGCTTTTTGCCTATCATCTAAAATTGTTAGTATAATTTTAACTGTACAAAATAAAAATAGTAATTGAGCGATACCTGACCGTGGGTATTTCTTTTGCTTAGGAATAGTACTTCTTCAAATGAACATCATTCCAACTTGAGGGTAAAACCTTTCTGTCCATAGTTTCTATCTTGTAGGCACCTTTTTCTGGCGATACCTCGAATCTTGTAGGGTCCTTCTCAATTTGGACTCAACTTTTCTGCATTGGCTGCTTTTGTTGATTGAAAAACTTTCTTGAGTACGAAGTCCCCAATCTTGAAGTACCTAAGATGAGCTTTTCGATTGTAATATCGTTTTATAATTTATTTCTACGCAGCCATCCTTATCAAAGTTGTTTCTCTCCTTTCTTCAAGCAAATCAAGATTTACTCGCATCTCCTCCTCATTTGACTTCGGTTGCTTGGGTGTATATAATACTTGGTTCACCTATTTCAACTAGAATTAAGGCTTCAGCACCGTACACAAGTGAAAATGGTGTATCTCTCGTACTCATTTTTGTTGTTGTTCGATAAGCCCACAAGATTACAGGTAACACTTATGGTTACTTACCTTTTGACTCTTCTAGCCTTTTCTTCAAGTTATTAATAATAATTTTGTTTGTTGATTCAGCTTTTCCATTGGCCAAAGGATGATAAGGTGTTGAGGTAATCCTTTTAGTTTGCCAACTCTGAAAGAATTCTGTGATTTTCGCACCTATGAACTGCGGGCCATTATCATGCATGATTTATTTTGGAACCCCAAACCGACATATGATGTTTCGCCAAATGAAGTCCCTGAATTCTTTTTCTCGCACCTGTTTGAAGGCACCCGCTTCTACCCACTTAGTAAAATAATTAGTGAGTATTAATAAAATCGTATATTTCCTTTGGATGTGGTAGTGGGCCCACAATATCAATCCCCCACTTCATAAAAGTCCACGGTGCAACAACCGGATGTAATAACTCTACTGGTCGGTGCATGTTGTTACCATATCTTTGGCACTTGTCACATTTGGCCACAAAACTTTCTGCCTCTTCTTCCATTTTGGCCAGTAATACCCTGCTCTAATTAGAGTTTTTACTAGGGATCTTCCTCGTGCGTGATTTCTACAATATCCTTCATGTACTTCTCTCTTCATATACTCTGTTTGAGAAGGTCCGAGACACCTTGCTAAAAGACCACCAAACATTTTTCGATATAAATTGCTTCAACCTAAACAATAACGAGCAGCTTTTCATCGAAGCGCCTAAGCCTTTTCTTATCTTCAGGTAGTATTTCGTACTGCAAAAAAATGATGATTTCGTTTCTCCACTCCCAAGTTAAATTATTGAAATTTACCTCGTTTTTATCTTGGTCGAGTGCCGAATGAAACAAATGTATTACGGAAGAATTTTCTTCATTTGTTACTTCTGCAGTGGATGCAAGATTAGCCAATACGTCTGCTTCGACATTTTCTTCCCTGGGTATCTGCCCGATTTTCCAAGATTGGAATTGCCTGATAAAATCTCGTGCCTTTTCCAAATATTGTTGCATCTTCGCCTCTCTATCTATATAAGTCCCCTGCATTTGATTAGCTACGAGCTGTGAGTCGCTTTTGATTATGACATGCTCTATTCTGAGCTCTCGTGCCAATTCTAAACCTACAATCACAGCTTCACATTCTACTTCATTATTAGTAATAGGATGGCACTTTATGGCTTGCCTTATAGTTTCTCCCATATGTGGGATTAGAATAATGCCTAAACCCGCTCCTTTACCATTCGAGGAGCCATCTGTAAACAAGGTTCAAGTACCTGGATTAGACCCGTTAAACACATGCAGTTCTTTTTCTGCTTCTGTTTCCATCCTTGCGCTAAAATCTACCACGAAATCTGCTAAAACCTGTGATTTTATCGCAGTTCTAGGTTGATATGTGATGTCATATTCACTTAGTTCTATGTCCCACTTGGCTAACCTACCTGATAACTCTTGCTTGTGCAATATATTTCGTAAGGGGTAGGCGGTCACTATAGAAATAGGGTGACATTGAAAATAAGACCTTAATTTTCTATATGCCATAATTAGTGCTAAAACAAGTTTTTCTAAATGAGGATATCGAGTTTCAACATCCAATAAGGACTTGCTAATATAATAAATTGGATATTGTTTACCTTTATCTTCTCGAACTAACACTACACTTACCGTCATTTTTGACACTGCGAGATATATAAGTAGACTTTCACTGTCTTTTGGTTTAGCCAGCAACAGTGGGTTCGACAAGTATGATTTCAGATTTTTGTGCGCTTGTTGGAATTCTTCAGTCCTTTCAAATTGGATTTGCTTTTTCAATACTGAGAAGAACTTAAAGCTTTTCTCTGAAGATTTAGAAATAAATATTCCCAATACTGCTATCCTACCTGTCAACCTCTACACTTCTTTTTTGCTCGTGAGTATATCCGGTATTTCTTCAATGGCTTTAAACTGCGTTGGATTTACTTTAATTCCACGGTTAAAAACTAGGAAACCCAAAAACTTACCTGAAGACACGCCAAATGCAAAGCTTTATATTAAATTTGCGGAGAATTTGAAAAGTATCTGACAAATGTTGGATGTGACCCCCGCTTATTCTGGCTTGACTAACATGTCATCAATGTTGATTTCCATTATTTTTCCTAGATGTTCTTGAAACATCTTTGTTACTAATCTCTAGTATGTGGCCCCAGCATTCTTTAGACCAAAGGGCATGACTTTTAACCGTAAGTCCCCCTGTTAGTAATGAAAGAGGTTTTTTCCTCATCTGAAGCATCCATTTTTATGTATATCCTAAATAAGCATCTAAAAACTCAACAATTCATGCCCTGCAGTAGTATCAATTAGTTAATCTATGTGTGGTAAAGAAAAAGAATCTTTCGGGCAAGCTTTATTTAAGTTAGTATAATCTACACAAACTAGTCACTTACCATTCTTTTGGGTACCACTACAGTATTTGCTAGCCAATTAGGATATTTTACCTCACGGATAAACCCAATTTTTAAAAGCTTTTGTACCTCATCCTGAATCACCTAGTTTTTGAAGGATCCTTGCTTCCTTTTATTCTGTTTGAGAGGTGGATACGTTGGATCTTTATTAAGCTTATGGGTCATCACCTCCGGTGGTATACATGTCATATCTGAATGCGACCAAGAAAAGCAATCTACGTTAGTTTTTAAAAATTTAATTAACTTACTTTTCATCTCTGGGCTGAGGTTGGTTTCGATGTAAACTTTTATGTCTGGCTAATGTATAAATAGCACCACTTCTTCTAGTTCCTCAATTATTGTTTTGACGTTCTTATTCTCTTCTGTCTCTTGAATCGTATCAGGCCTTGAGTCTACATCCGTTTGTCCATCTGCAGTTGAGTTTTGTGTTGCTAAACCCTCAACTAAATTATGTAATTGCTATTTTTCATCTGCAACGTCATTCTTTACGCCTGAATCTGCCACTGAATTAATGCTTCGAGAAGCCTTTTGATCACCACAGATTTGTCTTATTCATTATTGCGAAGGAAACTTGATAACCTAATGTAAGGTAGATGAAACAATATCCATCTCGTGAATCCAAGGTGTGCCAAGGATCATATTATACGCCATATCCATATCTATTACCTAAATTTCGTATATTTAACTACTCCTTCTGCGGATGTGGTGAGTATTATCTCCCCTTTTGTGACAACGCTTAAATTGTCAAATCCAAATAAGGTAGGTGCTTTGGGTACCAACTTGTCATCAGCTTGCTTCTCGTTTACCACTCTTAAAAGAATGATATTTACAAAGCTACCTGGATTAATCAAAACTCATTTCACATTAGTATCATGTACAAGTAAAGATATTGCCAGTGCATCATTGTGTGGGATCAACACGCCATATGCGTCTGCATTGTCAAATGTTATACTGTCTTCTTCCAAAACTTGGCGAACTCGCTTTCCGTGGGTTACTGTGATTTTTGACACCTTCTTTGCAGCCGTATATGTCACGCCATTGACCTTCTCCCCTCCGCTTATAGCATTAACTGTTCTTTTTGGTTACGGAGGTTTTGATGGCTCCCGTCTATTCTTCATATATGTTTGCTTACCCTTCTCACTAAACAAATCGGTTAAGTAGCCTTGTTTTAATAAGTGCTCTACTTCACCTTGTAGCAATTTGTAATCTGTTATTTTGTGACCGTGATCATTATGAAACTCGCACTAGAAATTAGGGTTTCTTTTATTTGGGTTCGATCTCATTTCTTTTATTAAAAATGTAGCCACCAATCTTCACTTTTGAACTTATATCGTTGTCCCGCGTATCTTGCGTGTCTCGCTCCTTTCCAAATATGGACTACGAAACCGAATCTCTGTCCCTTCTTCCGGAATCGTACCTCGGGTTCTCTTATTTTGAACGTGAATACCTTTCTGGTAGTCCCGTGTAAGGTTCATACTTGTTCTTACTAGACCTTTTTTTTCAGTTTTTGGTCGCCTCGAACTTACTCTTTCATCTACCCGGGACTGAGTGATAGTATCTTCTTCTATCCGCAACTTCGTGCTATACCTATTGTAAATGTCATTCCAAGTTGTTGCAGGGACTTCTCATAAGCTTTCATTGAGCCTAATCGTGGCTTCTGAGCTTTTTTCAGTTAGATTACTTGCAAATATCATAGCCGCCCAATTGTCAGGTACACGTGGTAACATCATTCTTTCACGTTAGAATTTATCTACGAATTTCTTGAGTAGCTTCGTATCTCCTTGTTTTATTTTGAACATGTCTTCCATCCTCTTTTCAACTTTTGAGCTCTCGAGTGTACTTTTATAAATGAATCTACAAGCTCAGCAAAAGAATTAATAGAATTTTTAAGTAAAAGAGAATACCATGTTAGGTCTCCCTTTGTGAGTGTTTCACCAAAATTTTTGACCAGCACTGATTCAATCTCTTGCTTGGTCAAGTCGTTGCCATTCACGCTAGTTGTAAATGCAGTTACATGATCTCGTGGATCAATTGTCCTATCATACTTTGGGATATCGGGCATCTTAAACTTTTTTGGAATAGGCAAAGGAGCAGTACTTCGCTTCAAGGGTTGTTGAGAATATTTATCCATATCCACTCCTTTGATTATAGGTAGAACACCAGGTATCTGTTCTATGCGATCGTTCTGGTTGTTGAGTTATTTCTGCAAAGTTAGTACTAAACTTTGTAAATCAGAATTAATTGGAATACCTGACCTTCCATCGCGAGATTCACTGGTAGTTCCTCCACTGCCCTAATTGGCGAGTCCCAAGCATGGATTTTCTATGGTTGCGGTGTTATTCGGAGGTGGAGTTGGTGGTACAGTTGGCAACCCACTAACAAAAGCTTGAAGAGCATTGTTGACCTGTTCTGCGATTAATTGCTTCAATACTTCATCAATAGCTTGATCATCCCCACGTTGGTCATTCACATGCGGTACTGATATGTTAGGTGACTCTTCTCGAGACTATTGAGGAGAGTTTCGTGGTGAAGGGACTAAAGTTCCATTCTCTTGTTGATTTTGTTGGTTCAACTGATGTTGCTGATTTTGTTGGTTGTTGTCGTTAAAGTTCGACATAATTTTTTGAAAGAAAAATAAATTTGGAAAGTAAAAAGATTATCAGATTCCCGATAATGGAATCAATTTGTTTAACCAAAAAATAGAAATTTCGGTCAAATCATATTTTTAGAAGTACTCGGGTTACTGATAATCAGGAAAATTAATATTCTTACAATAAGAAAGGAAATTAGAATATGAAATAGCAAAGTAATCAATAGAAAGCAAAAGAAAATGATTGTATTCCAGTAATAATCAGAACCTGTCCATACATATGACATTTCTTTCCGTTATATAGTAGCTTCTAAGTACAACGTCTTTTCCCCTTTTATGACTGAGTCATTATGAGCATTAATGACATTAATGAAACGTTATAATTGGTAATCGTAACCGTTTCATGAAGATTCTGTAACGTTTGTAATCATCCATGCTCACTAATTGGAGATCAATGAATCTTTCCTTTTTACTGTCTCGATTCATTTCGCTGGTACCTCTTCATGTAACTGTTTAAACTTGAACGACCATATCTTCTCCTCTCGTGGGTGATTTGCTCGCATCTGTTACAACTCGTACCTCTTTTAATACATTTCTCCAACTGTCGCTTTCTCGAAACGATGAAGTTTTTATGTTCTTCAAATCGTTTATGAATTTTAATACTCTGATGCAGTTTTTTATATATTTAAATCAAAAATAGAAAAAATCAGAAGGAGTAGAAAACCACAAATATTTTAATCTCTAAAACAGAATACATATTACATTATAAATTAATTTCCTTAAGATTGTATTTCAATCTGTATTAAACTATAATATTATGAAACAATAAATTTCTGTAGCATAAAACAGAAATAAGAAAAACAACAGTAAGACAGAAATTGGAAATAGTTATAATTTTCGATATTTAATTGAAAGAAATTTTGTCCGAAAAGATTAATCAATCAATCTTTGACCGAAGTCGAAGCCGAGCCGAGCGACGATGACGACGCGAGGCTTACCTTCTTTCCATCCCATTAAACACCAAGGGAAGTGTTTTCTTAATATAAGCACATTCCATTTTCTTTTCACCACTAGTGAAGAACAATTATTTTTTCCAAATCATAAAGGAGCTCACTTTCCCTTCATATTTCTTTCCTCCATTTTCCATTCACCAATCTTTTAATCCCAACAAAAACTAATTTGAGATCAAAGGTATTATTCTGTGAAGTATCACACAACATTATTCATTTTACTAAAAATGAGGTCCCAACAAAAATAGTATTGTTAAACGCCCCAAAAATCAACGTTCAATAAAATGCGTTTTCGCAGCAACTTAAGGCTACTTGAGAGTAAAGTGTGAATAGACCGTCCACTCCCTAAAAGTGAAATTGGGCCCTACTAAGATAAAGGAAATTGAAAAGAAACTAAAGACTTATCTTAAGTTGTCCCAACATACGGAAAAAAGACAAATTGATGTAACAACGCGTGAAAAGTACAACAACAAAAACATATGTCACAGCTCATAATTTGTAAAAAAAAATTATATTTTTAATAATTTAATTTTAAGTATTTCATTTATTTTTAATGAAATAATTTACGATTTTATAGATATTTTGACTTATTTTAAATTATAAACTTTTAAAAATTTCATTCTTTCTTAAGTTTTATACTCAATCGAGATGTACTACATAAATTAGGAGGTGAAAGTAATATTTTTGAATTAATGTTTTGGTTAATGGAATAAGACGTCCAATTGACGGCCCTAAAATAGTTAAGGGGTCGTTTAGTTGGAAAAAAGTTATCCCACGATTAATTATCTCAAGATTAGTTATTTCAATTTTTCATGGGAATAAAAAAATATTACAATCTCGTGATTAATCATACCATAATTTTCTATCAACCAAATATGAAATAAACTCTTTTTAAATTTAGTTCCAAAATTAATTATTCTTTATCTGTTGTATCAAACGAGTCCTAAACATTTTACAATCATAATTTATAAGGAACTGTAGAAAAAAGAGAGCAAACTATCTTGTCGGTGCAGTTCAAATTGAATACAAAGTTGTTTTTGGTGGTGTCTACTCTATCCGAGGAAGACAGGTTGTCACTTCAAACTCGTACCCACAACACCGTACATATTTGATTGAAAATTATCAAGATGATAAGCAGTCTGAACCATGACTGCTTGGATTTGTTTAAGAATTTAAATTTTCATTTTGAACACAATAGTACGGAAAATATATGAAAACGGTGGAGTTAGGTCTTTTTTGTTTTATTTAGATTAAATATCTAAATTTGCATGCATTTATGATTACTAGTATCTATAAATGTGCGTTGCACGCTAATAATGACACATGATGGTTTAAATATTTATTTATATGAATGAATAATAAAATTTAATCAATGAGAAATTTTGATATTTAATACTACAAAAATCATCTAAATGTCGAAAAATATTATTACACCAACATAATACGCGAATTCAAAATGAAAGGATATCATCAGAACTTGCATAAATGATCAATTTTAATCGTGTTAAGTCGATAATTATGTATTGTAGTTTAAAGGTATCTAATGTGATGATATCTTACCAAACACTTCTTTATAGACTGTATTTTTTTGTACTATATGTTCCTTCTAATGCTTTGGTTACTCTGCCATAATCAGAACTCTTGTTGTTGATATTGATATCTCTATTTGAAAGTGCAACATATAGTTGTTCGTGTAAGAAAACATATTGTGGTAAATATAATTCAATGTTTAGGATATTTGTCATTGTACTTTATTTATTATAACTACAAAACATAACAACAACAATAATGACCCAGTGTAATCCCACTAGTGGGGTCTGGGGAGGGTAATGTGCACGCAGACCTTACCCCTACCCTGAGGGGCAGAGAGGCTGTTTCCAGGAGACCCTCGGCTCAAGAAGGAGACAATAGACGATATATTAGTACCATCAATAGAATAATAATAAAATAACAACATTATAGGAAATACGAAATAGATGGAAAGTACAATAATAACCAGTAGATAAAGTCATGCATCAGTAGATAACTACTAGCATCTTGAAACTTAATCTTAACTGTCTAGTCCTACTCGGGTGTGCCGTAGAAATATTCGCAACTTCCTCATAACCTACAACCTTAATGCTCGACCTCCACAATACCCTGTCAAGGGCCATGTCCTCAGTAATTCTAAGTCGCGCCATGTCCTACCTGATCACCTCTCCCCAATACTTCTTAGGTCGCCCTCTACCTCTCCTAGTACCCACCGCAGCCAGTCGCTCACACCTCCTCACTGGTGCATCAGTGCTCCTCCTCTGAATGTGTCCGAACCATCTGAGTCTTGCTTCCCGCATCTTGTCCTCTATGGGGGTCACGCCCACCTTCTCTCGAATATCTTCATTCCTAATCATATTCATCTTAGTGTGCCTGCACATCCATCTCAACATTCTCATCTCTGCTACTTTCATCTTCTAGATGTGTGATTTCTTAATCGGCCATCACTCAGTCTCGTACAACAAGGCATGACTAACCACTGCTCTATTGAACTTACCTTTTAGTAATGTTGGCACTTTCTTGTCACACAAGACACCCGGCGCTAACCTCCACTTCATCCACCTTACCCTAATACGGTATGTTACATCCTCATCGATCTCCCCAATCCCCTGAATAACCGACCCAAGGTACTTCAAACTACCCCTCTTGGGAATAACTTGAGAGTCAAGCCTCACGTCTACTCCCGCTTCCGTCGGCTCGACGCTGAACTTGCACTCTAGATATTCTGTCTTAGTCCTGCTCAACTTAAAACCATTCGACTCAAGGGCCTATTTCCATACCTCTAGCCTCTCGTTGACGCCGCCTCATGTCTCATCAATCAGAACTATGTCATTAGCAAATAGCATACACCATGGCACCTCCCCTTGAATATGATGAGTCAGTGCGTCCATCACCAGGGAAAATAGGAATGGGCTGAGCGCAGACCCTTGGTGCAACCCCATATCAACCGGAAAGTGCTCTGAGTCGCCCCCGACCGTCCTAACTCTTGTCTTAGCTCTATCATACATATCTTTAATCACCCTAATATAGGAAACCAAACCCCTTTAGCCTCCAAGCAGCTCCATAGAACCTCCCTAGGAACTCTATCGTACGCTTTCTCCAAATCAATAAACACCATGTAGAGGTCCTTCTTCCTATCCCTGTACTGTTCCACCATCCTCCTAATTAGGTGGATAGCTTCTTTGGTAGAACTCCCCAGCATGAACCCAAACTAGTTGTCTAAAATAGACACAGTCCTTCGTACTCTCATTCCTACCCCTTTTTCCCAAATTTTCATGGTATGACTTAGTAATTTGATACCCCTATAATTGTTACAACTTTGGATATCACCTTTGTTCTTGTACAACGGAACCATTATACTCCACCTCTACTCCTTAGGCATCTTATTAGTCTTGAATATAATATTAAAAAACTCAGTCAGCCATTCCAAACCCGCTCTACCCACACACCTCCAAAGTTCAACCGGAATTTCGTCTGGCCCGGTTGCTTTGCCTCTACTCATCTTACGCATTGCCTCCATGACCTCCTCGACCACAATGTGCCTACAAATGCTAACGTCATTGAGCCTGTCGACATTCCTCAATTCACCTAGAACAATAGCCTGATCTCATTCTTCATTTAGAAGTTTACGAAAGTAGGTCTGCCACCTCCTCTTAATCTGGTCATCCTCCATCAAAACTTTGCCGTTCTCATCTTTGATGCACCTCACTTGGTCTAGATCCTGAGCCCTCCTCTCTCTCGCCTTAGCTAGCTGAAATAACTTCTTCTCCCCGCCTTTGTCCCCCAATTCCTCATACAAACGAGCAAAAGCCGTCGTCTTAGCCTCCGTGACTGCCAATTTTGCCTCTTTTCTAGCTACCTTATATCTCTCGTTGTTCGCTCTCCTTTCCTCCTCCCCAGTGCTCCCTACTAATTGTAGGTACGCCGCCTTCTTCGCTTCCACTTTACCTTGGACAACTGCATTCCACCACCAGTAATATACTAAAATTTATTTTCACACAAATTTAAGAGGATATTTTTTAGTTTCAGAAGACGAAAGTTAAATTTAGGGATAAATACATACTTAGAAGCACATTGACCAGTATCATAAGTTCTGCATATATGACGTTATTGTCAAAATTTCTATATATCATATGTGTACTATTACATAAGCTATTCAGCGGATCTAAATTTTCAGTAGCATGATGAGCATATTTTTCTTCAAAATAAACCTATATGCAATGGAAGATCAATTTTAACTTAGTCTATTATATATATGGTGACACTAACATACGTAAGAAATAATGAACTTGACAACAATCATGTATAGTAAAAGACCATTTGGTATTAAAATATTTATATTCTTCTTGGTAGTTATTGTTGGTATCATCTTCTGCTGAATCAAAACTGAAAATATTTTATTTTTACCATGAAACTTAGCAATCACCTTTTTATTTAGTTGATCAACATATTCAATTCTGTTAGCTAAGATAGCCCTTTGATTCTATCATGTAATTTGCACAAATTACGTTTAAATCTAATGATGAAAATATTATCCTTATTAATGCACTACTATTACCATAAGGGTTGATAACCAACTGTTTTAGAAGAATTAAATCATCTTTTATTGGATACTTTTCTTCGTTTCTGACACGAAGCAAAAAGTCACTGAATAATGGATATGTTCTTAATTTTATATTTCTTGTCATTTGAATATTTTTTATTTGAGGTCATAAGTATAATTTTGGCAAGCTAGCTTTTACAGTTTTTGCTTAGGTCAATTTTGAAACAATTAATCATACTTGACAAAAATCGCCCCCAAACTATTACTTTTCCACCAAACGGTTCATCGCGGCACCGCCAAAAATGTCTCATCCCATATTATCACTTTTGCTTTCCTTATAAATTTAGCACTATTGCTCTGATTTGATATATTCGTGACAGATATTTCAGTTATTTGAAGAGGTATATCAGATTTAAAGTGAGTTGACGACCTTATAATAAAATCGTTGCTGGTACAATATTTGTTCTTATTGCTAACAATATCATGCCTCTTGATTTGACATTTGCAAGTAATGCATGACATATTATTTCGATTCCGCCGGAGGCATCTACAAAGGATAATCCCGCTATACCAAAGTCGATTTATTATAATATAGTCTTGAAAGCTTATTCTTGTTCAGGTTTTAGCATTGATTGTGCTTTCTCAAACAGTTTTATGACTTTATTAATATTATAATAATCTTTTTTACTTTGTTATTTTTGTAAATCTCTAACACTCTTTTTATAAAATAAATTTATGTACCCTAACTTGAAAAATAATTTTACTCATATGAGGAATTTTAAAAATAATTTAATTGGATTCTCTTGCTAAATAATTAATTGAAAGTTTTAATTATTTGGTTTTAACCTAAAATAAAATTTATTTTCGGTCGATTTAGATTCTTAATATTAGTTCATCTCATGATTGAATATTTAACCGTGATTATAATTTTATCCACCAAAAACAATATCTTCAAAGAGTAAAAAGATCGATGATATTCCACTTTTAGATCTTTATGTTTACAAAATCATTAGTGGTATTAGCTCTTACCAACCTTTTTCTTTCTTTTCTCACACATTTATATTCTTAAAAAAAATTAATTGTCCTTTAATAATTTGATATATTTTTCTATATTACATGAAAAATTAATAATAAAAAAATATTATTTGATTGTAGCAAAGCTGTTCAGATATAACATAATAATATATTATCGTGAGGATTTGTTTTCTCAATTTCAACGCTTTATTGAGTCCGTTTAGCATTACTTTTTTTTTGGTATTGAATATTATAGAGTGGTAATGTATTACCAATATGGAGGATTTTTATGAAATTGATTTTATTAAACCTTCCTACATATTTTTAATAAGAATTCAATAGACAAGATTGTATAATTTTAAAATATTAATTATTAAAAAATTAACATAAAAGTTATTGTAGTCTAAAAAAAAGTTATTATAGCTATGTACTTTTCCTATGAGTTCTTTTGTTTTATATTTTAGGGCTATTTTGATATATCAATATTATATTCGTGCTTTTATAATAATATAGGCTCTCCTGTTTTTAAATGGATTTGGACAATATAATATGTTTTCAAATTAAATTAGCAATAGAAATTTTTAAGAAGTATATCCTAAAAATAATAGGATTACAAGGCTAATATCTATGCCCAAAAATAATTATACTAATAGGATTCTTAAAGGAAATTATGTAGGATTCTTAACGTGTAGTACTATGTTCTAAAACTAATAGGATTACTGGACTAATGTCTAGAATTCCGTTTATATCCTTTTATTGTGAGTTATTATGCTTAATATTAAAAGGTTATTTTTGTAATGCAACATTTTATTCATGCTTTTATAATATATATATAGAGAGAGATATAGATTAAAGCTAATAAATATAGTCAAAATAAATTAATACATAAAAATTACAATCGAAACATATTTGAGTAAATATTAATTCACATTGAGCTGTACAGAACATTTTTTTTTAATGAATCACACTTTAAGATCTAACAATGATGACAGCTTTAGGTAGTAGTAATCTGAGGTGATGGTTCTAGCTAGCAAAGGTAAGTTGATGTTTTTTAATTTTATTTTTAAAAGAACACTTATTTTGAACTATTTTTAAAAGGCTAATTGTATACGTAGAGTGGACCAGAGAGAGTATCTTAGAGTGCACAATTATATATGTTATCAATTTACAAAGCGCACAATTATATTTGTAATCCATCAAGAACCGTGCTTGAACTTGAATTATTTTGTTTTACCAGGTTCTTTGGCAGTTAGATTATCAATTAACTACTGCAAAAATAACTAAGGAGCACATGGTAGTTCAATTAACACATCGAACAGTACATTTGGAATAATGCTAATGGAATCTAGGGAAATAGCTACATATAGGTACTTTTAATCTTATTATTTGAGCAAATAAATGCTAAACTAATTTATAACAAATTAATAGGGTGAATCTCAGTTGAACTTAATAATCTCTAGATCAAATGGAACGACATTTTGATAAGGTGAGAACATTATAGGAGTGTTAAGTAATATGTGCAATACGGTTTGGTTAACAAAATATATAATATCTTAGAAGTGCAATAAATGCAAGAAATGACAAGAGTTATAGTATAAATGGATGTCACTCAATGATTGTGTGATTGAGCAACTCCACTTTCTGATGATTCAAAAAGGTGTATAGCAGATATGAATGCGGAATCTTCAGATATATGGACAAAGGTTAAACAACATGTGCTTGAGTAAAATCAATAAGACAATTATTTCGTATATTTCTCCCTTCTTACAATGTGTTCTTTTTCTTTAAAAATGGCCACCCCTTCTTATTTACTAACCCTTCCTATTTATAAAGGACATTTTCTAAAAAAATCCTAAAAAGTACAATATAGAGAATATTCAAAAGGCATATTCTTCCTATCTCTTTGTAAATTAAAACTACCGTTACTATCTTATTTCGACTGACCACTCTTGGTCGTCGTCCTTTGTCACGACGATCATCAGTCATTGTGTTATGGTGACCTCGTTTCATGTCTTGCTTATTTGTTGTCGTTGCCAAATTTGGACCCATACAGTTAGTCCCTCCGCTTGTTGAGGTCATGGCTCTGCACGTCCTTGCTAAGCGGACTCGTCTGTTTCCGTTAGAGAATTTGGTTGTGAAATTACGCCGGTTTGGCCAAGGCCGAGAGAGTAACGCGTTCCACGGAACCCTGGCTGGTGTAGTTTATCGAGATGTGACATGACTCCCACGGGCGTCATCATTACGCACCTTCCTGAGACAACATCTGATTGCTTGTCGCTTTGGTTTAGTGCCATTGGCAGCCTTCCGCTTTGATTCTCGCGCCACCCAACCCTATTAATAGGTGAAGGTTTTGTTTTTTGGTTCTTTAGCTCAGTTTTCGTGGTTTTGCTTCTCCTCTTTTCCGTTCAAGCACCGTTCCTCATTTTATATTTTACCAACACACCTTTTATTACCAAGATGCCCAGAATGCACCGAACACATGAAGTAGTTTCCGACGTCACTCCGTTATCCTTGGCCCATCCTTCCGGTGGTGAGGATATGGCGGTTGAGGAGGGCGATAGTTTACCCACTGTAGAGGAGATACTCTCAAGAAACCCTCTGTCCAGGAATGATTTCCACAATGAACCTGCCCCTTCCCCCGTTCCGGTGGTCTCTGAAACTGAGTTGGCTCACATAAATGAACTCCGATTTACGTACAATATTCCTCCTCATGTCAAGATGGTTCCGATTGGGAGGGACCTCGTGGAGGTCCATAGACCGGGATATTGTACTTTCTACGTGTATCCTTTTGTGATCGGTCACACCCTCCGTCTTCTTCCACTGGCGGAGGAATTCTGTCGGTTCTACAAAGTCTTCCCGACACATCTATCTCTATATACATATAAAATCTTTCTAGTGCTGACGAAGTATGAGGAGTTGGCTGGGTGTGAAGTTAGCCTTCATCACCTTTTACATTTATTTTCCTCGAGTTTTCATAGGGTTATAATATAAAGGGGATGACACCCAATGATTATGTGATTGAGCACCTCCTCTTTCTGATGATGCGAAAAGGTGTATAGCAGATACGAATGCGGAATCTTCAGATATATGGACAAAGGTTAAACAACATGTGCTTGAGTAAAATCAATAAAACAATTCTTTCGTATATTTCTCCCTTCTTACAATGTGTTCTTTTTCTTTAAAAATGGTCGCCCCTTCTTATTTACTAACCCTTCCTATTTATAAGGGACATTTTCCCAAAAAATCCTAAAAAGTACAATATAGAGAATATCCAAAAGGCATATTCTTCCTATCTCTTTCTAAATTAAAACTATTGTTACTATCTTATTTCGACTGACTGCTCTTGGTCGTCGTCCTTTGTCACGACTACCATCAGTCGTTGTGTTGTGGTGACCTCGTTCCATGTCTTGCTTATCTTCTGTCGTGGTTGCCAAATTTGGACCCATACACTTATAAGACAAATGACTTATTAAACAAACATCTCTTATCATCCACTTGCCTGTTAAGCATAGCCGGAGCAGGGGCGGGTCCAAATTTTAAGCTTATAGGTTCCTATAATAATCTCAAGTTAATCCACATTATAACTGGACCAACGAACTGGGTTCCAAGATAAATATTCTTATATTTTTAATGAATTTTTTTGTATAAATACAGAGTATATGCAAAAGTTACTGGGTTCACGGGAACTCGTACCATTTGCTCTATATTCGCCTTGAGCCGGATCCAGGATTTGAAGTCTACTTTGTATAATAGCATTCGCCACATGATTTTGCTCTTTCCCTTTGGTCATAGTACAAACTTCTCTAGAAAGAATATACGATATATGCATGGTTCCAGAGAATATGCCTCAAGACCATTTTCGTCCTTTCACTTGCTAATAACATGGATCTTTTATTGCTTTTTGTTTCTTTGTTTGAATAATTCCAGAGAATAGTCCTGCACAAACAAACCGACCATTGTTTGGCTTCTTTTTCTTTTTCTTTGTTTCTTTTTTTCTTCATAGAGCAAAACGAAACATGCCTTTCTTTCTCGAAATTGTGTGCGCGCGTGCGCTGACTTAAAAAAATGGGGATATAAAATCCCATTGTCATACAGCTTTGAACAAGTACCCTAGTTCCCTTATATGTCGTTTTCAAGGAGAAAATTAGACAACAAAATTGTAAAGTTTAAATAGGTTTATGAGTTCTTAATAACTACTCCCTTCAGTTCACAATAAGTGTCCAATTTACTTTTAGCACGCTTATTAAGAAAAAATATTAAATACTATACAAAAATACCTAGTATGGTATTGTATGTTGTTGGAGGAAGTCCAACAATAGGAGCCATGGAAAGGTATATTGCTTCAGTATGGAACTTTGTGGCTAAACCTAAGGTTTATTTTCATAATGATAGTTTTTTTGTAGTTCGTTTCAATTCGATTGAGGATAGGGATGTAGTTCGTTTCAATTCGATTGAGTTCTGTATTTATGGCCTCACATGCTGAATAATAAGCCTATCATTGTCAAAATGTGGTCGGCTGATTTTGATTTCAATAAAGAGGTTCTCCAAACTATACCAATATCGGTGAAATATCCCAATTTGCCTTTGAATTGCTGGGGAAAGAGGTCACTTAGTAGGATCAGCAGTGGATTGGGAATACCTCTCTATGCGGATGCTTGTACTACTCAAGTAGATAGGATCTCATATGCAAGGGTGTTGGTTGAAATGGATGTGACTAAGGAGCTTCCTAGATCTATTAAAGTGACTGATCCTAATGGAAAAGAGTTTATGCAGGAAATAACATATGTTTGGGTACCTGACTTTTGTACTAAATGTAGAACAGAGTGGTCCAAAGGTGAAGGCTAAGAATGTAAAATAGAAGCAGGAATGGCAACCTAAGGTGGCATCCAAAGTGCAGGAACCAGTTAAGGAGCAATTGCAGTCGAAAGAGACTACAAATGAAAAGAATGCTAATACTAGTATATCAATGGCTAGTACTAGTGCAGGAGGTGAAAGAGGAAATGAGGAGCAAAGGTGGAAGACTGTTATAGGAAAATCAGCAGCTAGAAGTAGAGAAAGACAACCAGCTGATGTAGTAAATGTCATCAATGGATTTAATCTACTTGCAGAGTCAAAACTACAACTAGCTATGCCAAGACAGATAGAGGGAGGAACAGGTAGACATCAAGGTGATACTGGGCAGGAAGGTACTCTACAACCCTTTTTATACCTGTATGAAGTTAGGGACTTGGAACATAAGGGGATTAAATAAACTCCCTAAACAAAAAAAAGGTAAAGTGGTTCATTTGTAGTAACAAAGTAAGCATGATAGCATCTAGAACATAAAATAAAAAATGAGAAGGCTGAACAAGTTATAAGGAAAATTAAACCTGGATGGGCATATTTAGACAATTATGAGTATAATAGCAAAGGAAAAATATGGTTGTTATGGGACACAAATGAAATAGAGTGCAAAGAGGTGAGTAGCACTGCTCAGACTATCCACACTATAATATATACTAGGAGATTGGATATGAGATTTACATTTACAGCTGTATATGGATTGCATAGTATTGAAGACAGAAGAAGTATGTGGAGTGAACTAACTAGGTTGAACTCAATACAACAAGGGCCATGGTTGATAATGGGGGATTACAATGCTACTAGATCAGCTGAAGATAGACCAATTGATAATCCTGTGCAAGAACTGGAGGTAAGAAACTTCAATGATTTTATTGAAGATACTGGATTGACAGAAATGAAGACTAGTGGAAGGAACTTTACATGGACAAATGGCCATACTTATAGCAAAATTGATAGAGCCTTGATCAATGTTGATTGGATGCTGGTAATGCCACAACTAGAGGTTTGGATTATGGATCCTCACTGTTCTGATCATTTACCATTGAGTATAGCACTGGAGGAGAATGAAGATTTTAGCTCCAAGCCTTTTAAATTTCTAAATCACCTAGCAGAGCATGATGATTTTATAAAGATAGTTAATGAAGCATGGGAGAGGCCACAGGAACAACACAATTTGAGGTGTATTTGGCAGAAACTAAAAAGAGTAAAGCAAGCTATGAAGAGTTTAAACAAAAATGAATACAATACTGTTGGTACTAGGATCAAGGTATGTAGACAAAAATTGACTGTTATGCAAGAGCAAATGAGAGATACTGGGCAAGATGAAACCTTAGTAGCTGAAGAGAAAGAAATGAAAAAATAACTGGTGAAATGGCTAAGAGTGGAGGAAAGCATTATGAGACAGAAATCAAGAATAAAATGGCTGAAGCTAGGTGATGCCAACACAACATACTTCTTTGCAAATATGGAAAACAGATGCAGCCAAAACAAGATTATAAGGCTAATAAAAGCTAATGAGAGCATAGTGCAAACAAGGGAGGACATTGAGGAGGAGGTGACAGGGTTTTATCAACAGCTATTAAGCTCATCAGCAAGTGAGTTGCCTACTATTAATCCAGCTATTGTGAGAGATGGTCTCATGATAAATAGACAGCAACAACTTCAACTGATTGCAGAGATCACAAAGGAGGAGATTCATCAGGTTCTGAAAGGTATCAATGATAACAAAGCCCCAGGGTGTGATGGATTTAATGCTTTATTTTTCAAAAAGGATTGGCCTGTAGTAGGAGATACAATCACATATGTAGTCATGGAATTTTTTGCAAGCTCAAATATGTATCAGCTTATTAACTGTACAACTGTAACCCTTGTTACTAAGGTGAAAAGTCCTTCTAAAATTATTGAATACATGCCAATATCATGTTGCACAATTCTTTACAAGATTATATCATACAAGGAGTGATGAATGGACTAGTGGATAAGATCCAGTCTGCATTTGTTCCTGGTAGACTGATAAGTGACAATATAATACTTAGTCATGAGTTAGTGAAAGGTTATGGCAGGAAAGGTATTTCTCCCAGATGCATGTTGAAGATAGACATGAAGAAGGCATATGATTCAGTGGAGTGGATTTATCTAGAGCAAGTGTTGACACACCTGCAACTGCCAGGGAGATTTGTGCAATGGATTATGAGATGTGTTACAATAGTATCCTACTCCATTATGATTAATGGGCAGCCTACAAAGCCATTTTATGCTAAAAAGGGATTGAGACAGGGAGATCCCCTATCTCCCTACCTATTTGTACTGGTTATGGAGTATTTGACAAGATTGTTGAAGACTCTTAAAAAGGATCCTAACTTTAACTATCATCCTAAATGTGGCAAACTAAACATAGTGCAATTGAGCTTTGCTGATGACCTATTACTATTCTGTAGAGGTGATGCCATATCTGTTCAGCTACTATTTCAGTGCTTTCAACAATTCTCAAAGGCATCAGGGCTAGAGGCAAATGCTGATAAAAGTTCCATATTCTTTGTTGGAGTGCATGATGATCAACAACAGAGGATATTACAAGACTTGGGATTTGTCAAGGAAAATCTACCAGTTAGGTACTTGGGGGTACATCTAAGCTCTAAGAGGTTATCATTGATACAGTGACAGCCTCTACTTGAGAAGATGCTAGGGAGAATCCAATCCTGCACATCAAAATTCCTGTCTTATGCAGGGAGAATTCAACTAATCAAGAGTGTGTTATTCTCTATTCAAGTATACTGGTCTCAGGTGTTTGTGTTACCAAAGAAACTTATTCAACTCATTGAAAGAGTATGCAGAACATTCCTTTGGACTGGGGGGGGGGAGAGGAGTAGAAGTATCAAGGAAAATATTAGTATCATGGGATAACTTATGCAAACCTAAAGCAGTTGGTGGTCTTAATCTGCTAGCTATAGAGGAATGGAATAAGGCAGCCATATGTAACCCCCTTTAGAACATGTGCAAGAAGAAGGACAGGTTATGGGTGCAATGGATATATGTGTATTATAAGAAGCAGAATACATTGTGGGATACTGCACCAAAACAAGCCTCTTGGATAGTGCAGAAGATACTTAAAGCCAAACAATACTTTGAGGAAGCTGGCTATATAGAAGAGGATGTAGAGGAGATGAAAAACTTTTCTATCAAGAATATGTATGGAAAACTGATGGGTGAATTTGATAGAGTGCCATGGAGGAAAATGGTGCACGACAGTGTTGGAGTACCAAAATGGAACTTCATAATCTACCTAGCTGCACATAGAAGATTAATGACAAAAGACAGGTTGAGGGGTCTGGGCTATGTGGAGGATGTAACATGTTCTTTATGTAACAGTGAGGAGGAAACAGTTGATCATCTGTTTTTCAAAAGTACCTATGCATCAAGAATATGGACAGCAATGCTGCAATGGAAAGGAATTCAGAGACAACCAATGATGTGGGCAAATGAGCTTGAATAAGCAGGGAAATACTACAGAGGGGGGAGCACAACAGCTAAGCTATATAAACTTGTGTTGGTAGGAACACTGTATTACATATGGCAAGAGAGGAATGACAGGATTTTCAAAAAAGTTCAACGATGAGAAGTCACTCTAAGCAAAGCAATTACGCAGGATGTGCATGGGAGAGGAGAAAGTAAACACAGGATACAAAGAAGATTACGGGAACTCAACTACTATCCTAATATGTAAGGTTCATTTATAGGTAGTAGTTAGATTAATATGTTCTTGTAATTGTAGTTGATGAAGGCAGAAGTGGAGCTAAAATCTGGGATGTATGTCCAGATTAAGCTCGAGTATAGTATGTACATATTTGTTGAGAAATGAAAATTTTAATTACAAAAAACAAACGTGCTTAAGATATGAAATATATGAGATTGAGAAAAAGAACAAAAGGCAAAGAGAAGCTTTTTACGAAATGTTCAAGACTAAAGAGAAATGGAAAGACAAGTTGGATAATAACACTTTCTTCAAATTGACTAGAAATACATTAATTCTTGATAAATCAATCTATTGCTCGTCCGAAGTCAACAGTTCATTGGATGATACGTCCACGGTTTGCAAGGAGATATATATATATATATATATATATATATGTGGATGTCAATGCAACAAGTGTATAATATGAGTAGTTGCTTTTGTTGTAACAGATGGGAGATGCCGTACAACTTGACAAGAAACCATTTCAAGTTACTTCTAAACCAATATAAACTGTTTTAAACCACAATTGCACCATAATTGTTCATTTGTTTGGCTGCTACTTCACGTACATTAATTAGGCAGTCTTTTATGACCTCATTTTCAAGTTGTTAGGAGTAAGGCCTAAATCCTAATCTATGAGATTTGGCTGCAATTTATGGGAAACATTTTCCTTCTTGTTAAAGGTGGTTATCCGTAAAACGGTACAGTTAAATTTGTTATATGATTTATAGAGCGAACTAATTTGATTCAAAAAAGATAAATAAATTAGATTAAAAATAAGACTTAGCAGTTAAAATCGAAAGAAACAATGAGCTTGACTCCGGGGACAGAAATGAGAATAATATAAAGAGCAAGTAAATTTATTTGATTTAGCTTGAGAATGGAATGTAGCATAGGTTTTGCCAAGGGTCTCGTGTCTTACAATGGCTGTTAGTCTATTATTTATAACTATACCTAGGGAAACAAGATCGTAGGATCAAGCCCTTCTTAAATGACAAATGCAAATATTTTCTGCAACGGTTGCCTATTTAATGCCAGGGAATATTCTTCGTTGAATGTTATCGATGACAAACATTTGATTTTGTTCACGTTGATCATGCTCCCTTCGGGGTCAGCCAATGTCACTTGCAGCTATTGTTCCCGGTACTGATTATTGTATACTCCTTCCGTTCCAGTTTAAGTAAATCTATTTCTTTTTTGGTCCGTTCTAAAAAGAATGATCCCTTTCTAAATTTGGAAACAATTTAGCTTAGACTTCCAATTCTACCCTTAATGAGAAGCTTTTATAACCACTCAAATACTCTGGGCCCCTTTTGACTTATTTAGGACCACAAATTCCAAAAGTATTCATTTTTTCTTAAACTTTGTGCTTAGTCAAACAGGTTTACATAAATTGAAACAGATACTTTCTATCTGTCTTCGATTCCATGTGTCATGTTTCCATTCGATCATTTAATATAAACCAATTTTACCTGTATAAAAGGTACTTAATTATTTTTTTTCTCTTTTTATTGCCCTACTTCCAATAAGTGAGAGAATTATGCGCGAGCCATAATTGGAAAATCTTCAAGTTCCACATGTTATTTGTAATTATGAACAACCTCAAGTTAAATATTACTCAAGTTTTCATTTTTATGGTTTATTTATCGTGCGTGATGATTAATTTGACAATTGACATAAGAAGAATAAGGTTGACGTGAAGATTGTGTGATGCTCTTACCATGTGGAGTTCATGCAGACGAGATGATAGAGCTGCATTTTTATATTGCGTGGCACAAATTTTGTGCCTAATTATCTCTTTGATTCTTGATTTGGAAAGTTTGGAGAAGATGCTCTTTGCTAGGTTTTGGTTCTATTTGATACTATTGTGGTCCTTCTGAATAGTGAAGAGCCGGAGACATGAATTTAGAGTCCATTATTTAAACGGTCGCTCAACTATTTGAAGTTATCAAGTAAAGTCATATTTCTTTTGTTTGTAACAAAAAATTACTTGACTATTCATATAACATTCAGAAGGTCACTAACTAGAATTTCTCAAAATTTCGGTGGCCAAATACATATTTCACCCTCTAAATATCACCATTGACAGTGTAGGAAATCTAGTTGAGTGATCTTCTGAGTGCTATAGAAATAGTTAAATGAATTTTCTGTTATAAACAAAAGAAACATGACTTTTACTATATAATTTTAAGGCGAAATGGCTTCCTGGCCACTTAAACTTGTACCGGATTTTAAAGCCGATATACAAACTTACATTGTTCCCATTTGAACACTCAAACTCATGTATCCGGTAATTAATAAACTTATTTGACCGTTGACCATGCATATGTGGCAGTGACAGAGATGATGTGGACAAAGTGTGTGCAAGTCACGAAAATTACGCGCGTGACTGCAATAGTTTTGATTTAAAAAATCTAAAACCAGAAAAAAAAAAAAAAAAGTCAGACCCACTTCCCCCATCCTCGCAAAATTCCCTTCACCCCTGTGTTCTTTCCAATCCTAAACCCTTTCCATTTCCAAGTATTAATTCCCAGAGCTTCATCAACCTCCTCAACATCCCCGTATCCCATCTTCTCACATATTCTCTCCGTCGTCTTATCAAACGGCGCCGCCACATTCACCGCCGTTTTAGCAGAAGCTTCAATAAACAAACATCCATTACTCTTCACGAATTCCTCGCCTTCCTCTGCACTAACAGTCCTAATATTTTTTCCGGCATCACACTCACTTATTCCCCACCACTATTACTGTCGTGTCGCGTTGTTATAGTATATCTTCAAGCCAACTCGACAGCCGCTCGAAAGTGTGCCTTTTAGTCACATCGTAAACAAGCAAAGCTCCTTCTGCATCTTTGTAATATGCCCTCGTAACCAAAAGGTGTAGAAGGAAAGCAATTTCAAATTAGCGAAGCTCCTGCGACGTTTCTGTAAACAAGAGAAGCTCCTTCTAAAAGGTGTAGAAGGAATAATGAAAGAAACAAAATAAGAAGGAAGTTTGATAAGTTAATTATAAAAAATAGGACCCCTATTGACACATGTAAAATAATAAATGGCTTTAGTATTTGACGTGTTCTTTTTGTCAGGCAACTGAGCTATACGCTCTAAAGAAGGGGTTTATTTATAATCAACTAGTTGAGTTGAGGTGCTAAAATTGGGAAAGTCAAAAGTTTATATATCGGCTTTAAAATCCAGTACAAGTTTAAGTGGTCAGGAGATCATTTAGCCTAATTTTAAATAGTTGAATGATCTTGTATATTAAAAAAGTATTAGAATATTATACATCGGATTCAAATAAGTACGGCGAAATGATTTCCTGGCCACTTAAACTTGACGGAATTTTAAAAGTCGATACATAAACGTATAACTTTCCCATTTGAACACTCGAACTTATTTTTTCCATAACTAATAAACATATTTGATCATTGACCATGCCCATGTGGCGTCAGTTGGTCCTAATCAGCAGCTCGCGTGAGGAACACGACGCACAAGAGCGTGAAAACCCCCCTTCCCAACGCCCAACAGTACAAAATGGGTTGTGTTTAATTGTGTTCTTATTTATTCCTTCTAAAATACCCCCTTCCTCCATTTTTAAAAATCTGAAGCTCCATTTTTATTTTATTTTTTCATTTTTTCAGACCGTGAAAATGGTGGAAAGTTGTATATTTTATCATTGTAGAGTTGAAGCTAAGTTTTGTATCACTTGGACCAAACGAAGCTCGATCAAAACAGCATTACCAGATAATAATACTTGGAGGTGTGCAATCCCGGTCATAAGCTTTTCTTCCACTAAAAATCTCTAGCAGCACGATCCCAAAGTTATAAACATCAGTTGTCACATCTCCGTTAAGATCCTTCTCATTAGGTGTAAGCAATCCAAAATCAGCAATACAAACTCCTCAATCAACGTCCAAGAGAATGTTCGAACTCTTCACATCACAGTGCACAATAGAAGGAGAAACTTCCTTGTGAAAGTACTCGAGCCCCTTTGCAGCCTGCATCGCAATCTTTAGCCTAAGATTCCAGCTGAGACGAGAAAGACCGTCGTGGAGGTGGTCGTGAAGTGTTCCGTGAGGCATGAGTTCGTAAACATCCGAACAAGAGCTATTCTGGCAAAGAGAGCAAGGAGTACATACCGTGTCTGCATTTTCAGTACAAGAACTAGAAGGGAAGAATCCTTTAGAATAATTCACCCCACAAGATGAACAAATCTTTAGATCTTTCCTAACACATAGATTTATCAAATCAGGCTCATTCAAAAGGCTTGCATTAAAGAGGGGACTAGGGTTAGGGTTTTCGCGCCCTTGATGTGTAAGACATCCATTGGTCATTTGCCGACTGGATGGACACGTATGTGTATGTGTAATACACGCGCACATGGTCTCTTGTCAGATGTGTTTATTAATTATAAAAAAAACGAGTTCGAGTGTTCAAATGGGAAAATAAAAAGTTTATGTATCGGCTTTAAAAAACCCAACAAATTTAAATGGTCAAGAAGCCATTTCGCCAATAAGTAACTTAAAATAACTTTTGAACCTCCCTCGCCATCACGTTAAAAATTTTCAGTTGACATTCCCGATTTACCCCCTTTTTTCCCATGCTTTCCGTTGGTCAACAATCAACCAATAAATACTCTATACTTCTTCACCGTTTGTACAGACTTGACGGAGTTTTTGTTGCTTCTTTCTTATTTGCGCAACATATTTTTTCGACCAAGGGGTTCAATAATTAAATCCCCTTTCTTTCACCTACCTACACTAACAGAAATTATTGAGGTAAAGTAAGATTGCTGATTACATTGTGAACAGTAAGTACTAAGTTGATCATGTTTTATGAATGGTGGGAGTAAATAAACAGGGTATCGCAATGGGTAACTGGTTCCCCGTTAATTTGTTTTTTTATACACTCAATATTATTTGACAAAATACCTTATCACTCTCCTAATTAGTTACCGCCTTAAACTATTCGTGGTCTTAATTACCCTCCTCAACTAGGCCTTTTGAGAGTCATTACTCCCCTGAATGCTGATGTGACAAATTGTGTAGGTGCACTCGCCTACCACATGGATTTTTCTGTATATGTGGCATTTTTTTGAAAAATAAAATATATTTTTACCTTTTTAAGTATGTTACTTTTTTAGATAATTTTTTTTGAATAAAATTTATAATAAACTTTGGATAGAACTACATTATTTAGGCTAAATTATTTTTGTTTGGCTAAAAATAATAAAGTTTAGTTAATCTTTTTTTGAATTTGATCTGAAAATAAATATTTATACAATTGAATAAATATTCAAGGCATCTAAAAAGTTATAAAAATACATGATTTGAAATTAATTATTTTGGCTATAATTTTATATATAGCCCTAAATTATGGTGCTCTAAATAAATATATATATATATATATATATATATATATATATATATATATATATATTAGACCCGAAAGACACAAGGAACACTGTATTTTTTCCGGTCTAGGTTACAACCATTCTTATGAAATAAAAGGGTTAAGCAGTCATCATCTAAAATATATACCTCCGAGTCCCGTATGTTTTTCCTTTTCAGAAAATGGACCACATGGAAGGAATAATCAAATGCTCGAGATCTCATACTTCAAAGCTCTAACACTTGGTGGACTGTATTTATGGAAGGCAAAGAAAACTAGAAAAATCAGAATTCAAGTCAAGCCTAAGGTCTACCCAACAAATCGAAAGTTAAGAGCAAAGTTACGAGCCAAAAACGCAAGCCTAATTCAAAAATCTATGAAGAATACACTCGTGGATGTAAATTTCAAAATCTTACAAATATTTAGGTTATAGGCAATATATAAATCATGGGTTGCAAGATATACCCTTGAATTTTTTACGAATCTGTTGTAAAGAAAACAGTTACGAAAGAGTTATAGATGATACTTAAATACATGTAAACTATTATATAAGTCGAAAGATAGAATGATACAAAACTTTCCTCAAAGCTGTTCAAAGAAATATGTGTGTTCCCATTTCTTCTTTCGTATGTTTACACCATGATGAAGTTGAGATGTCTTCTTCATTAAGTGTCATTCATAAAATGGCTCTCTTTTATAATTCGTGCTTATTCAAAAAAAGTCACAGAGCATTGAAGCATTTTCAATGCAAAGCTAAAGGGTGAAACAAAAACCCAAACATTAAAATAGGCAAAAAATAAAGTCGAAATTTATATATCAAACTTTGCAAACATAAGGCAAAGATTTGTCTTTTCAAACCCCGAAACGAGACAGGGATAAACCAACCGATTATTGACGAAAGGAACATAAGCGGTGGAGTTATCTTCTGAATCTCTAAGTTCTACACTCTTTTTTTCTTCGTTCGATTTTTGTCCCTATTGGGTTTTTCTGACAAGGTTTTTAATGAGGCACAGACAATGATGAAAAGGTTAAAATCTTCACTTCCCGGTCACATCATAGTAAGTAACCGAAAAGTGGGGGGACTATCTGTATTAGTAAAAATTAGACTCATCATGTGGGATTATTAAATCGCGACACGTGTCAGCAAAGTTTGAAGAAAAGTGAAGAATGACATGTAAAGATGATATGTGAAACACCCTCGGGACCGACCATACTCGTACCGTGTCTGTTAGCCTCGGAACTGATCATCATAAAATAGCCCGGATCAGGTGCAGGAGAATATCTCATAATTACAAATGAGGAAGGAATCAATTAATCCCAGATTATATGGGATTTACCATCATTACACCATCAGTTACAAATCAATTATTAACAAATGCAATAAATGATTGTAACGGTCAGAACAAGGCAATCAATTACAAGATTGACTTAACAGGCACGAGATTGACTCAATAGGCACGAGATTGACTCAACAGGCACGAGATTGACACATTAGTTACGGAATTAACACATCAGTTTCGGAATTAACTCATCAGTTACGGAATTCCAGCATTTACTCAACTGTTACAAGTCTTCTAAAAGTAATGGATGGATTGAATAAATGCTCATAATGGACCCATAATTCAAGGAAACTAGTTACTTAGATTTAGCCCTATAAATAGACATACTTTTACCACTATCAGGGAATCTAATTTTCTTCTCTACAATTCTATACATGGTAATTTATAGCATATTGCTCTCAAGTTAGCCATAGTTCGTCCCTTCAAGCTTTGTTTGGCTCATTATCCTATCAAGAATCATTCAATAAGAATTATTTCTTCTTTGCTTTATTTTTATTATATTATCAGTCATTGAATTTATTTCTCACTTCTCTATCACGTTGTATTAACAAAATTTTATATCTATCGGATTGAATCGGTTGCTTGTGGCCCGTCATATAAAATTATTGCTTTGACCTTGAAAACTATTTTTTTGTGTTAAACAATGGATTATTTGCTTCTGTCCGAACTAAATTGAGAAATGGAATAATTACACTTGGAAGTAAGAAATTCTCCGTTATAATTTAAATATATATATATTATAGCAAGCAATATTATTATTAATGCTTATCATCAAAACTTACATATAATTTACTTTATAGGTAATTTAATTGTAATATTCTAACTGTCAATATATATTAATCAAAACTCATATTAGGCAATTTCGGTTGTTCGAACTGCATTCATTTTGTAGTAGAGCAACGTCTAATTTTGTACACACATATTTTATCTATGTTGATATTGTCACCATTTGGATTTATTATGACTTTATGATCTACTAAAACAAAAGCACACTAGTTTGTCTCTGGCAACCTTTTTGTTTTTTAAAAACTCAAATAAAAAAAAGAAAAATTACTTAAAAATCATTTTCCAATTGCAAAAAATGGGATGAGGCAACTTGTACGTGTCTTCGCAGAAACAACTCTAATCAACATAACAACTACATATTTTAGTAATTAAAAATTAGCCACTTGATCAGGATAATAAAAGTCTTTTTTTTTCTCTATATAATAAATCATATCTTATGCACCCTCAGAATCAGAAAATACAAACCAAAGTCTTTGTCTCCTAAATCTTTTTCACTTTATTCAGCTTTCATTTATTCAGTTCTTTGTATTTTAATGACTTTCCAATATTCTTATAATTCGCCGGTCGGAAAATGGCTCGGCTTCGTCGCCGCCGTTTGGGTACAAGCCATTTCCGGCAATAACTACACATTTTCCAACTATTCCGACGCTTTAAAGTCTCTAATGGCCCTAACTCAGCTCCAACTAAACAACCTCTCCGTTGCTAAAGACGTCGGAAAAGCGTTCGGAATTCTTGCCGGACTTGCCTCTGACCGACTTTCTACTCCCGTTATTCTACTCATTGGTTCAATCGAAGGCTTCATCGGTTATGGCGTTCAATGGCTTGTCGTTAGCGGCACAATTAAGCCACTTCCGTACTGGGTCATGTGTATATTTTTGTGCATGGGAGGTAACAGTACTACATGGATGAACACCGCCATTTTAGTGACGTGTATTCGTAATTTTCGAAAAAATAGAGGACCTGTAACGGGAATTTTGAAAGGTTACGTGGGTTTAAGCACCGCTATATTCACCGATATTTGTTCGGCGCTTTTCGCTAGTGACCCTTCAACTTTTCTTCTCTTGCTCGCTGTAGTCCCTTTCGCCGTTTGTCTAACGGCGATTGTATTTCTCCGTGAAATTCCGCCTTCCTCAACTCCCGCTGAAGAGAAAGAAGAAGTTAAATATTTCGGTGTCATTAACGTCATTGCCGTTATCATAGCGGTTTATTTGTTAGTTTTTGACATTTCAGGGACTCATGGAAAAGTTTTTTCACAAATATTTGCAGCTATACTCCTAATCCTTTTAGCTTCTCCTTTGTTCATTCCGGTTCATTTAATGGTGAAGAACTTTATCCGGTCCAATTCAGAAAATTTTGATGTTGAAGGCAATGAAAATGAATTTGTAGAGCCATTACTGGTGAAAAAGGAGGTTGTTGTAGTGAAGGAGGAAAATGCGGCGGAAATGGAGAAAAGGGTACCTGTTATTGGAGAAGATCACACGATATTTGAGGCGATGAGGACACTGGATTTCTGGATTTTGTTTGTTTCGTTTCTTTGTGGAGTTGGAACTGGTTTGGCTGTGATGAATAATTTGGGGCAAATGGGATTAGCTTTGGGATATACTGATGTTTCCATTTTCGTCTCCCTCACTAGCATTTGGGGATTTTTCGGTCGCATTCTTTCCGGCTCTGTTTCTGAATACTTTATCAAGTAAGTTTACTCTTACTATAATTATACTGGTTACTTGATCTCTACTTTTACTTTACAGCTTTATTTAGTAGTAATACATGTTTCTTTAATTTTACTCCTGCTCCTGATTTAATTCAGGCAATATTTCTGCATATATCTATTTGTGTTAATATTGAATAGTCTAAAGTTTGTATGATAGGAGGCGCAGTTAGGATTTCAAGGTTATGGGTTCAGGATTCTAATCGTTTTAAGTTATTAGATTCTAAATTAGTAATTTACACGTATTCAATTGATTTTTTAAGACAAATACAAAGTTCGAACCAAAGCTGCTGGATTCGACCGAACCTGCTCCCGACACTCTAGCTCCGTCCCGGGATATATAAGTTCAAGATAACTTATCTTTTTTCTTTTTCTAAAGTAATTTATGTTAAACTTAGAAGCTGAGTTTGGTTGGAAGATATTTGAGTGGAAGGAAAAGGAAGAAGAAAAGTACGGTCACTGTAATTGAGCGCACCTACTACCATTCCCTTTTAATTTTGTTCTTTTTTTCTAAGCTAAACCTAGTGGGCCCTGCAGCTAGTGGTAGGTATGGTTATCAAAGCAGTAACAATTTCGTATTTTTATAAATTATGAACATCCGTTACATAAACTGACATGAGATTACTAGTAATTCCTAAAATTAGTCGAGGTACGAGGTACATATAAATTGATTCTGGTGGGAGTACTTAGGAAGGTTTATCAAAGTAACCAGATTGGTGAAAATTCTTGTTTACAGTAGGATTGGTTAAATAAGGAATCATAGTATTGGATACATAGAATGAGGGCTTTTCTTGTTGTGGACTAGTACTAGTACTAGTAATTAAAGAAGGTGGGACATAGATAGAATGATATTTTATGTGCATTGAAAATTTCTCTGCATAAAAGTTCAAAAAGTCCTTTTCTTTGTGAGGTACTCCTTGCTTTATGAAAGATCTACTTCTAAAAGACTTCCTATCTTAATGTTTTCAACTAGATCTCAGAAAGATTAGAAAATACATTAAAATCTAGCGGAAAGGTGTGGACAATGTCTGTCTTTTATTTTCTTCCTTACGATTTATGACCAATAGTTGGCTTTTAAGAAAAAACTTCCTAAAGTTGGAAAAGGGTACACTTTTCCCCAACTTGGCATGTCTAAAGTCTAAACAAATGCTTATAATTTTCAAATCATTTCCCCCCTTGAAAGTGACAATTAGTTAAAGATTTACGTGTAACATAAAATAAATAAAAAAGACAGTCTGGTGCACTAAGCGTCCGCTATGCACGAGGGTTGAACCACAAGAGTTTATTGTACGCAGCCTTACTCTGCATTTCTGCAAGAAGCTGTTTCTACGGCTTGAACTCATTACCTCCTGATCATATGATAGAAACTTTACCTGTTACACCAAGGCTCCCCTCTACCAACAACTTTACGTGTAACATAAACATTATAAATAGTTTGAAGAATAAAAAAAGTTCTTGGCATGTTTACGAACTATGAAAGCAGCAGGGAATCTTGCTCAACCAATACTTACCCCCTGCAATTTGGACTCATTAACATTGATTAGTGTCTATTATTTCTAGGAGATTCAACAATTTATACATATAATTTTCTTTTAAACCTTATTTGCATGGTATAAGTTTTCATCAAAGAGTATTCAATTGAACACCGCCCCTACAAGAATGTACCTTAATTTGGGTTTGTACCATTTTATGGAGTTTCAGTTCCTGTATATCATCTATGATTTGTACCTTTAATAATCTTAATTTCTTTGTTTACAGGAAAGCTGCAATGCCAAGGCCAATATGGAATGCAGCATCACAGATTGTAATGGCTGTAGGATACATCTTAATGGCAATGGCTATGCCAGGATCACTCTACATTGGCTCTATCGTCGTTGGAATTTGCTATGGAGTTCGTCTTGCTGTCACTGTTCCTACTGCTTCTGAACTCTTTGGTCTCAAATATTACGGTCTCATCTATAATGTCCTAATACTCAACCTTCCACTTGGTTCATTTCTCTTCTCTGGTTTGCTCGCGGGTCTGTTATATGATGCTGAGGCTACAAAAACAGCTGGTGGTGGCAACACTTGTGTTGGCGCTCACTGCTACAGGCTAGTATTCATAGTTATGTCTATAGCTTGCATCGTTGGATTCGGATTAGATATTCTGCTAACGATCAGAACCAAGAACTTATATGCTAAGATTTATGCAAACAGGAAAACAAAGAAGAGTACTACTGCTGTATTATCTTGATGAATGAATGTTGATTCTCTTTGGGTAGTATTTGTTGTGAGGTAAGTTGGGAGGATTGATAGGAAATGTTTTTCCTAATGATATCTTTTCACTTGCTTGTGCAATAGTGGAATTCATATTTGTGTTTGATTAGTGGGAATTCGTTATTTGTATTGAGTAATTTTGAATTCTTTGTACGATTTTAAGCCTGTAAAACTATTTTAGTGGTATTTTTACCATGTTAATACGAAAAACATGAAGTCCCGTTTAATTGGTACACACTTGGACTATGATGCATGGATTGTAATAATCTTTGTTCCATTAAAAATTTACCTATCGATTTTAAAATTATCTCAAAATAAAAAGAATTTCAATAGCAGTAAGACTAGTTCTTCTGGACGACAAAGCAGCCACTGCTTTCATCATTGAGTTTGGACTTGCTATTCTATACTTGGCCTAACCAATCCTTCTTTTTAAATAATTTTGCATGTTGGGATATAAAATTAGAAGTGGATAATCAACGACAATCCACAAGAAAATGTAATGAATGCGCAGCGGAATTCAGAAATTTCAAGGAGTAAGTCCAATAGTGAATAATGTTTTTAAAGGCGGGGCGTTAGGCGAGGCGTTTTACTTCTGACGAGGCGAGATGTAAGCCCTGAGACATAGGACGTAAGTCCCACGAATCTTTAAATTTTACTAATTTCAAGAATTTTAAGATAATATAAAATAAAAAATAATTATAAAAATTATATTAAAAAACACAAAATTATAACAAATAATCTATTTAAAATATTTATAAATTATAATTCAACTATGAATAATACAAAAAGTATGACTTATATCATAATATGCAAATTAGTTGCAACATCATTACAACTCAAACATCAAAAGTAATGTATTCGATACGAAATCTTATATGTATCTCTTAAGGAGTAATAATACATGAAATAACCTAAATACAATTAGTAAAAGAAACAAAGAAAAAGCTAAATTAAAACTTCAAAGTTACATTCTTCATATGTATTCATGCTTTCACATTTCAGCTTACAATATACCAAAGTTACAGTTGTGTACCTGGTATTGTCAATACAAGAAGAAGAAGGTCAGCAAAGTAGTATGTAACACAGCAACATACAGCAGCAGAAAGCCCAACACAGTAGCTTCAACACCTCAATCCAGAAATCCCAGCAACACGGAGAAAACTAGTAAAAATGGAGAAGAAAAATAGTCCGAAAATCTCTCTTTGTTTTTTCTTTCTAGCTTTGAACTCTCTATGGTGTTTTTCCGCTCTCAATATTTCAGAAAATTTGGTTCTATCTTTTTTACTCTCTCCAAAATGAATTCTGTCCCTGTATATCCTATGTATCTAGAGTGTATATCGAGTGTATACTTCTCACTCCGCCCCCTCTTTTTTTCTTCTCTCTATCTAGTTTTTCCTCTCTTTTTTTCCACCCTTCTTCCTAAATTTTCTCTTCTATTTATAGCAAAATTTTCGAAATTTTCAGATTTGTTTTTTATTATTTTATTATTTTTTTAATTAAAAGAAATCCCACTTACAAATTGCTTTTATTTTTTTAGAAAAAGAAATCCCACCTTTATTTACTTTTATTTTTAAAATTCCAACTTTAATTACTTTATCTTATTTAAAATCCCACTTTTTATTTTTTTAAAAGAGAATCTCACTTTATTTAACTTTTCTTTAAAAAAACAAACCACTATCTTTTCTTTTTCTTTTAAAAATGCTACTTTCAATTACTTTAAATTTTTTAAATTTTCAGATACCTTTATATTTATTTTTTAATTCCAACCTTCTTTTACTTTTTAATTTTTTAAAAATTTCCACAAAACTTTTTATTTTTTTAAATTTTCTACATTCTTTTAATTTTTGTTTAAAAGAGAATTCCTCCTATAGTTGGTGTGGATGCTAGGAGGAAGCTTCCTCCTTTGATGTCACCCATGACATCAAGAGGAGGTAGTTTGATGTCACCAATGACATCAAGAGGAGGTCTTTACCTCTATAAATAGATGCACTCCTTCACTTGTAGAAATCATCCCAAAATAATACAATACATTGTAGTGAGTAGAGAGTTAAGAGAGAAATTCTCTTAAGTGTAATTGGGAAATCTCCCCTTCCTTTGTTAATATTAAAAGGGCAATTGTTCTCTGGTGGACGTAGGATTATTTTGATCCGAACCACGTTAAATCTTGTGTTCTTTCTTTTACGTTTCCGCTAACAATTGGTATCAGAGCGACAGGATTCTTTAACGATCCAAGGAGAAAGAACAAGCAAATATGAGTTCCATGAAGTTTGAAATTGATAGATTCAATGGACGCAACAACTTCAATATCTGGAAGATCCAGATGATGGCGTTACTGCGGAGGGAAGGTTCAATCCATGCTATTGACGGAAAGTATCCTACGGATATATCAGCTCCCGACAAGGAGAAGATTGAAGGGGATGCATTGAGTGCAATCCAACTATCCCTTGCACCTAACGTGCTTTGTGAAGTGAGTACGGGTACCGAAGAGACGGCCAAACAGTTATGGGAAAAGCTAGAAGGGCTATACCAAGACCGATCAGTGACAACAAGGATGTTGTTACAACGGCGTCTTCACACATTTAAGATGGGGTCAGGTACTTCGTTACAAGATCATTTAGATGCGTTCAATAAACTTGTCATGGACTTACAGATTGCAGGAATTAAAAAGGGAGGAGGAGACGCTTGCATGTGCTTTGCTATTTTCATTGACTTCAGGATATCGTGATATTGAGAATTCAATGATGTATAGCAAGGAGCCTATCAAGCTTGAGCAAGTGCGGCAGGCACTTAACTCTAGTGATGTGCGGAGGCACATTGAAGGAGATAGAGATGACCAGGCAAGTGGGCTCTTTGTGAGAGGCCGGACTAGCCAACAGGGAAAGAGCAAATCAAAGCACAGATCAAAGTCTCGTGTGAACAAGAAGAATACAGAGTGTTGGGGTTGTGGCAAGAAGGGGCACTTTGAACGAGACTGCCCAATGTCAAAGTCCAAGGAAAAGGCGAGTGCATCCACAGTTGAACAGGTACATGATTTTGATAATGATTATGTACTAACAACATCGTGTAATAATAATAGTAGTTATGGAAACAAATGGGTGTTAGACTCTGCTTGCACTCTGCATATGACGTTCCGAAAAGACTGGTTTAGCAGCTATGAGAAAAGTGGAGGAACCGTAGTAATGGGCAATAATGCAACTTGTGCAATAGTTGGCATTGGCTCAGTTCGGGTTCGCTGCCATGATGGAGTCGTGAGGACTATTACACAAGTCCGTCATGTTCCTGATCTGAAGAAGAATTTGATCTCCCTGAGTACTCTGGATGAACAAGGCTACAGGTACATGAGCGAAGCAGGAACTATAAAGGTGACTAAAGGTTCTTTAGTCATGCTGAAAGGCAAGCTGGAGAACGGCCTTTACACATTGGCCGGAAGCACCATTGTTGGCTCTGCAAATGCATCTACAGTGCAGTTATCTAATGATGACAAGGCAAGACTATGGCACATGAGACTGGGTCATATGAGCGCACGTGGACTGGAGATGTTGAGCAATCGTAAACTTTTGGAAGGTGAGAAGATCAGCACGCTTGACTTCTGTGAGCACTGCGTTCTAGGGAAGCAGAAGAAGGTCAGCTTCAGCACTGGCAAACACAAGACAAGAGGAGTGCTAGACTACATCCATTCAGATTTATGGGGTCCTTCTAAACTTCCATCGAAGGGCGGAAAGAGGTATCTTCTCATTTTTATTGATGATTTCTCACGAAAGGTTTGGGTGTATTTTTTGAAGGCAAAAAGTGATGCTTTTGAAGCATTTAAAGAGTGGAAGATTTTGGTTGAAAATCAAATGGAGCGGAAAATCAAGTATCTTCGCACAGACAATGGCTTGGAGTTTTGCAATGAAGAGTTTAATGAATTCTGCAAGGTTCATGGGATCTCAAGACATAGGACTGTCAGGCATACCCCACAGCAGAATGGAGTTGCCGAGAGAATGAACAGAACTCTTCTTGAAAAGGCTCGTTGTATGCTCCTACAAGCCAAAATGTCCAAAGTATTTTGGGCTGAAGCAGTTCACACTGCTGCTCATATTGTCAATCGATCTCCAGCATCGGCAATTGACTTTAAGACTCCGAATGAGGTATGGTCAGGTGAACCCTCTAACTATTCATACTTACGAGTATTTGGGTGTCCAGCTTATTATCACGTTAATGAAGGAAAGCTTGAACCAAGGGCTAAGAAGGCCATATTCGTAGGGTATGTGGATGGAGTAAAAGGGTACAAACTTTGGTGTTTGTCTTTACTCAAATTTATAGTTAGTAGAGATGTCACCTTCGATGAATCCTCTATACTTGATCCCCGTAAAGTTTCCGTGGAGTTTTCAGGAAACAAGAACAACGAGCAGGTGGAGCTTCTGGTGGAGCTTGCCAAGGAAAAGGATCAAGAGACTCAGGTTAAAGATGAGTCAGAAGATGTAGGCGTTGAAGAACTTGCTGTCAATGAACCATACACAATTGCGAAGGGGAGGGAGAAGAGGCAGACACGAGAACCGGAACGCCTTATAAATCAAGCAAACTTGATTGCATATGCGTTCGTAGCTGCACAAGAAGAGATTAAAGATCTGGAGCCCTCCTCGTATATTGAAGCAACTTCTTGCAAGGATGCCGCACAATGGCGGTTAGCCATGACTGAAGAGATGGAGTCTCTTCACAAGAATCAGACATGGGTCTTAGTGAAAAGACAAAAGGGGAAGAGGACAGTTGGATGCAAGTGGGTCTACCGAAAGAAAGAGGGAATTCCTGAAGTGGAAGATGCTAGGTTCAAGGCGAGATTGGTTGCAAAAGGATTCAGTCAGAAGGAGGGAATTGACTACAATGAGATTTTCTCTCCAGTCGTGAAGCATAGCTCAATTCGCGTGCTACTAGCATTGGTTGCCCAATTTGACTTGGAGCTTCAACAGCTTGATGTCAAAACTGCTTTCTTACACGGTGATCTAGAAGAGACAATCTATATGGATCAGCCTGAAGGTTTCCTAGCTGAGGGAAAAGAAGATCACGTATGCCAACTAAAGAAGTCTTTGTATGGTTTGAAGCAATCCCCTAGACAGTGGTACAAGAGGTTTGATGCATTCATGACTACACATGAATTCTCAAGGAGTGCATTTGATAGCTGTGTGTATCACAAGAAGATGTCTGGTAACTCAATGATTTATTTACTGTTGTATGTTGATGATATGCTTATTGCTGCTAACAACATTACAGAGATAAATGCTTTGAAGAAACTGTTGAGTAAGGAATTTGACATGAAGGATTTAGGAGCTGCAAAGAAAATCCTTGGTATGGAGATTTCAAGAGAAGACGGTGTTGTACATCTTTCTCAGAAGAGGTATATTGAAAGGGTTCTCAAGAGATTCAATATGCATACGTGCAAGCCTGTAAGTACACCATTAGCTCCTCATTTTAAACTTTCAGAGTTACAAATGCCTCAGTCCGAGGATGAGGTGGAGCATATGTCAAAGATTCCTTATGCCAGTGCAGTTGGTAGCATTATGTATGCTATGGTATGCACACGTCCAGATATTGCTCAATCTGTAAGTGTGGTAAGTAGATACATGTCCAGCCCAGGAAAGAGGCATTGGGAAGCTGTCAAGTGGATATTGAGATATCTCAAAGGAGCTTCTGGTGTTGGTCTGACCTTTCGAAAAAGTGGTGGAGGTATTTCAATTCTCGGTTATGTAGATTCTGACTATGCAGGAGATCTTGACAGAAGAAGGTCCACAACTGGATACATCTTTACCCTCGTTGGCAGTGCCGTTAGTTGGAAGTCGACTCTGCAGTCGATTGCCGCTTTGTCTACGACAGAAGCAGAATACATGGCAGCAGCGGAGGCGGTGAAGGAAGCTATCTGGTTGAAAGGTTTAGTAGCGGAATTGAGTTTGGTTCAGCTGGAATCAACTCTTAGATGTGATAGTCAGAGTGCTATTCATCTAATGAAAAATCAGAGATTTCATGAGCGCACTAAACACATTGATGTCAGATTTCATTTTATTCGAGATGTTATTGATGAGGGAACTATCAAGGTCGTGAAGGTTATCACAGACGATAATGCTGCAGACATGTTGACCAAGATAGTCCCGCTCGCTAAGTTTGCACACTGCAAGGACTTGGCGGGGGTGTGCATCAACTGATGCAACTCCGAAGAGAACAGTTGTTAGGTGGAGGTGGTATGTTCAACAATGGTTTGATTCTTCTTGTTTCTTACAATGGGGTTGCCCAGTAAGCTTAGAAGTTTTGGCCAGAGTTGTTCACACGCACGCTCGAAACGCAAACCAAGGTGGAGATTGAAGGTGTTGGTTTATGTTTAGTCAACAATGGCATGCCAATTGGAAGAGTTGGTGGAAAGAGTTGGTGTGGATGCTAGGAGGAAGCTTCCTCCTTTGATGTCACCCATGACATCAAGAGGAGGTAGTTTGATGTCACCAATGACATCAAGAGGAGGTCTTTACCTCTATAAATAGATGCACTCCTTCACTTGTAGAAATCATCCCAAAATAATACAATACATTGTAGTGAGTAGAGAGTTAAGAGAGAAATTCTCTTAAGTGTAATTGGGAAATCTCCCCTTCCTTTGTTAATATTAAAAGGGCAATTGTTCTCTGGTGGACGTAGGATTATTTTGATCCGAACCACGTTAAATCTTGTGTTCTTTCTTTTACGTTTCCGCTAACAATTGGTATCAGAGCGACAGGATTCTTTAACGATCCAAGGAGAAAGAACAAGCAAATATGAGTTCCATGAAGAGGTCATAAATTGCGTTCAAACATTTGATATACAGGCTATAGTCCAAGGAACAATTTCCGAAAACATTCCTAATGTTAAACAAATTATGAAAATTAGACATTATATGTACTTTACTTGAGCTCAGTTACGTTATCTTTTTAGCATAATCATGTGATTAGTCACGGAGATACTTACAATACAGATATATCATATACTGTATACTGTTTGTTGTCCCATGTATCTTGTTGCACGGTTGCAAAATTTATATAAAATTTAATTTTCTGTAAGACAACTTTGGTCTGTCATTCAACAAAGTGTTAAGAGAAAAATGAACTCTCAATCTTCGTTTTTCCTCTTAGGAATCTTTCTCAGCATAGAGCCCGTTTGGATTGCTTTAAAAAAAGTAGTTTTTCAGTAGAAATAACTTTTAAGCCAAAAAATAGTAAGTTGGGATTGCCCAGCTTATTGCTTTTGACTTGTTTTAAGCAGTTTTTAACTTATTTTAAGTACTTTTTACTTTGCGAAACACTGAAAAAAGCTAAAAAGAGCTTAAAAACTTATTTGACTAGCTTAAAAGCCAATCCAAACACCCTCATAGTTCCCTCGTTTGCTGCTTATGGTATGGTCTTTCTCTATATATATATATGTTTAATTAATAATGTATGTATGTAGCTACAGAAGGGGAGGGTCAAGTTGTCTCGGTGTGACGTGTAGGTCACAGGTTCGAGCTGTGGAATCAGCCATTGATGCTTCATTAGGGTAGGATGTCTACATCATACCCTCTGCGGTGTGGCCCTTCCCCTGACCATGCGTAAACGCTGGATGCTTGTGCACCGGGCCACCCTTTTTATTTATTTATGTACGTAGCTGCAAGTAAAAGCTAATTTTTTTCCATGGATTTATTTGGATGCAGTGGGACCTATTTACGATCACTCTGCATATACTGAGGTAACATTTTACATAATAGTCATCTACAAACGTAATTTTGTGCATTTCCAATAGCTGTTTGGATTAGCTATTCATCCATTTTTGAAAATGATGGTCATTTTTTAAGTTACTTTGTTCTGTTTTAGTGTAAATCGGTGCCTGAAGAACCGCTTTACATTAAGTATTCAATTTCTGTAAATTTCTGCAGTAGTTTGAGTGTACAAATGATAATGTCATACTTTGGTTCAGAGATCAGATGGTGTTCTTTGCAGCCATTTACTTACGAACAATGGAGAAAAAACCAACAAGACGCAATCGATAAAGTAACTCCTACAACTCCATGCTTTTCATTATTCTCTTCGTCTCAAATTATCAGTCGTGTTTCTCTTTTACACGTCTGTTAAGAAATACTATTAGTTAGATGGGTTCTTTTGCAGCCATTTACTTGCGAACAATGGAGAAAAAACCAACAAGACGCAATCGATAAAGTAACTCCTACAACTCCATGCTTTTCATTATTCTCTTCGTCTCAAATTATCAGTCGTGTTTCTCTTTTACACGTTTGTTAAGAAATACTATTAGTTAGATGGGGTTTTAAACTATTTTACCCTTATTTATGTCTTAAGATATGATCTCTTTGCTTTATTTATGTGCTCCATTTTCAAGAACAATTATTATTAAAGGTAAAATACAAAAAATATAATTAATTTTGTCTTGAACTTCTAAAATAACAAATAATTTGAGACAACTATATTTAGAAATCACGACAGATAATTTGAGACGGAGGGAGTGAGTATTGTGAGCACGTGATTTTTGTTTCGCGCGACAATCGCTCCAAAAGAAATAAAAAATAATAACAATTGGTCCTGCTGTACAATTTTTGGATTTTTACATGGCACTTTGTTAATTATTTACGATTTTTGCCCATTTTATTTTATTAAAACAAAATACAAAAAATGTATGTGTCATGCGTAATTTGAACCGTAATCCGGTTGTTAAATAGAAAATCATAAATAGGCATCTTTGTTCGTGATTTTTGTTTTGTTTGATTTTACCTGTTTTAAATATTTTGATATATGTGTGCAAATAATTGTATTAAGTGTTTATTTAATTTTAATTTGATTTACTTAGGTTTTGTTATAAAATAAAATAAAAATAATAAAAGAGAAAGTGCAAAATTGGGTTTGAAAATCAGTTTGGGCTGATTTTTAATTCAAAGCCCAAACAAACTCATCCAAAACCCCTGTGTGACCCGGTCCAGACCAGCCTACTCCAAAAGCGTTCAAACGACACCGTTTTAACCTGATCTAATCTGGGCCGTTGATCTCAGATTGATCAACGGCCTAGATCACATTCCCATACCCATGAACTAACCCGACCCGTCTTACCCAAACCAACCCCCAAACCCTGAATGAGAAACGACACCGTTTCCTCATCAGAGGAAAGATATGAGCCTTCCATTTCGCCTCATCCAACGGCTGAGATCAACCCCACCCATCTCATATATAAGTTCCCAACCATACCCTGCCCCCTATCCAATACCCCAGCCTTCGTCCTCATCCCTTTCCCCACGAAACCCTAGCCGCCCCCTTATTCCTCGCCATTAATCCCGGCGGCATGAACGCCGGTGACCCCACCCTTAACACCATAGATGCTCCTCACCGTCCTGAACCCAAATCCGCCAACCACACACCTCGAATCCCATCCCACCTTCTCGAATCTTCATTTGAAGATTCGAGTCAAAACTCGATCTACACCGATCTGCCCTAAATTCATACCAGACAGTCCCCGGACCCCCTCGTGACCAAACCATGCTTGGTTTGGTCCGAATCTGACCAGGGAAGCATGAATCCCGGATCTAATTTTTGGAACCTTAGGGTTCCTCGTCATTGGTCCGTATCCGTTTAAACCAAAGAGATTAAGGTCTAATGGACCTTAATCGAAGTGTTTCTCATCTGAGAAACACTTCGATTAAAGTCCGTTCAGCCTTAAGGAGGATCTGTTCAAAACACAAAGTGGATTTTTTCTGATTTGTTCTTTCAAAGCTTTAAGGTGAGTTAATTTTCTTTTCTTTTTAGTTCGTATGTTTGTGTGTCCGTCCGTATGGCCAAACGTTTTGTTTTGTGTTTTTGAACTGCTATTATCCACCTTGACCGGACCTCTGTATTCGGTCAAATCTTTCTTCGTAATGTATGTGTGTAAACTGTATGTTCAATTGAATTCGTAATTGGTCATTCAATTAGCTCCCGAGGTCATTTATGTGTTAACATTGCAAATCTGAACCCCTTGTGTGATACTTTTAGATTTCTGATTTTGGCTACGATTGTACGTGTTATGATTAGCATAGTCGAGTCGACATATGTCGTCAATTAGTTTCAGTTGTCCGAACAAAAACCAATTGACCTGCTTCTGTTAAGCATTGCCTGAATCGATTAGGAACTGAGTTTAGTTACTTATAATTGCTAATTTGATTTCAGAAATCTAAGGTGTAGGTTGTAATTGTAATCTGAATTGATGGCATGTGCATTTGTGCACAACATGTGCATAAAGGCCCTGTTTGAATTAAAATAGTTTGACAGCATATGCTGTCAGACTACATTCTGCTGCCCATACTCTACTTCAGTTTCAGAAATAATAAACATTACTTAAAGTGAGTCTGCCAGGGAATATCATGGGGTTTTGTTCATACTTAATTAGCCAAGTGGAATCTGAAAATGTGAAGGCACATGGGAGGGGTGTTGTGATGTTCTAAACAGGCTGTTAAAGGTTTGATTTTAGGCTTATAAAAGGGGACTGCCATCAGTTTTAGGACAAGAAGAAGGGAGGGAAGAGGCACATTGGGAGAGACAGAGAGAACAAAAACACACAGGGGGGAACATCTGATATTAGAGAGAATACATAAGAGAAGGGGATAGAGGGACAGATTTTGATATATACACACACACAGACAGAAATAGGGAGGGAAAAACATAACATAGAAAAGGGACTGCATTTACATCTTGATCTTGATTTTTACTGGTCTGGATTTTCTTGTTTCATATTGTTTTTCTTCTGAGTCTTGATCGAGGTTACTGGTTGTGTGGTAGCATTAATTCACTTCTGGATGTGTTCTGCCTAAATTCTGGTTCCACACTACTGGGAAATTGTTTCAGTTTGCCATTTTTCCATTGGCTCTAACTGCATCTTACACTGGGATTTGTGCTATTGGTTACCTGCTGTTACTGCTGCTGCATTTGTTGCCATTGTTACTCTGCTGACTTCCCTTTTTCTTCAATTGTCAAACATTTCCAGGTACACAACTTCTGAAACCATATGTTGTAGAAAGTTTGAAGTTTGAACCAGAAATAAAGAAACGAAAGTCTGTTTACTTTATAATGCTTGTGATCAAAACAGGTTGAATGTTAGTCTTAGCCTGTATTTGTTTTAAACTGTAAACTGCAAATACTCTGTATAAATCAATATACATTCTAAGTTGAGACGAACAATTAGATAACATTTGCTTGTTAGATCAGATGTGTTTTGATGCATACAACCGTTAGTTTTGTTTCAGTTGTGACATCATAACATAGGATCTTAGCAAGCATGCGTATGTATTTTTGCCTAGATCTCTGAACTATCGAATCTGCTACATTCAGTTTCATTTGACTTCAAGATAAGTGTACCCCAAACTAATTCCCATGCAGCGTTACGTTAACAGGGTGATAATGTACGCCAACCCTTTTGTTAGATCACTTGCTTCTACATAGTTTTGATATGGGCATCAATATAAATTCATTGTTTCGGAATAATGCGATGACTTTCGAGGAAAACTAATAGGCATTCTCAAATCCAATTAATAGCAGTTTTTCTTAATAAGTAGCCGATTTCATTTATCAAGCCTAATTATAAAGTTCAAATTTAAGGTTTGTTTAATGTTAAACTTAGTATGAGTTATTTGTTGCTTGCAATCTCTCCTATTCAAATTAACAAAGCTTATTCACTCTTTGAAGACGAGGCATGAAATAATTCTCACCTCATAAACAACCAATCAGGCAATCAAGCAAAATTCGGATTCGTCACATATAGTAGAGATTTAGTATGTTAGTTTGCCTAAATAAGTAAGTTTGGTATTTTCTCTTTTATTTTTTAGAGACAAATGTAATAGAAATGTAGTCGCTTCAGGATGTCCTTTTTCTAAAATAATGAGACGAGCCTCGTCAAGTAAGAATGCGAATTGCGGGGCCCTCAATAACTAACCATAATAAATATTTAGAATCCAGGACAGGCCGTTTAGTGAATCTCACGGCCTTATCCAAAAATAATAATGCGTTAGACTTTTTTTTAGGCACGGTTTAATCAAATTATATTCTTAAACACGGGTGCACATTGATGTGACCCAAATTCAAATCTCAACGGAGTCAAAATGTGTCGACGACCACGGGTGCATTGATTGTGACGTGGTTCGAGATGCATTTTCACAACGTTGCAATTCTATAAAAATAAATGATAATAATAAAAGCGGTTTAAACTTAATAAAAGCACATAAGTCACAATATGTATTTAAATCAGATATTTAGCCATTATAACAATTTAAGCGACCGTGCTAGAACCACGGGATTCGAGGGTGCCTAACACCTTCCCTCGGGTCAACAGAATTCCTTACTTAGAATTTCTGGTTCGCAGACTTCACTTGGAAAAGTCGAAAATTTCCTCGATTTGGGATTCAAGATAAACCGGTGACTTGGGACACCAAAAGCCAAACCTTTCCCAAGTGGCGACTCTGAATTAAATAAATAATCCCATTTCGAATATTGTCACTTAAATTGGAAAAACTCCACCAGCGCATTTAACCCTTCGGGGCCGGGCGCGCAAAAAGGAGGTGTGACAAGTATTGTAATTTTTTCCACAATCAGGGATTGATTACTACATGAATTTCAACTTCTTTAGTTTTAAGGTAAAACTATGATTTTCATTGGCTGCATTTATATTGTTGAATGGTGTAACCATCTCATTCCTTCACGTGAGGGCTTTGATTCTTTTTAATGGGCAAAATACGTGAAAATATATTTTGTGTTTTAGATGACGGTGGGTATGAAACCAGGACGTTATGCCTGCTCTGACAATGTGTTGAATTGTATGACCATCTCATCTAAAAGTTTAAACTGTCAGAGAGAACGGCCTTTCAATCACTTAAGCATATTATTTATCAGCATGTACTTGCACTAATTCTGCAAAATTCAACCCCAGGAAAGAAAATGCATAGCAACTATACATATATCAGATGTGCAAGGAAAGAGACTGCCTGGAGCTTCAATCATAGCAGAGCAAGTGTCTAGAGATTTTCCACTAGGTTCTGCATTACAAAGACAATTCTTGGAAATCCACCATATCAGGTAACATGCTGATCAAATTTTCTGTCAAGACGTACGAATGTTAACGATCAGCCTCATATCGAAGGTGTTTGAGTAAGCTTATAAGTTGGTTTCTTATAAGGACTTTTTGGCTCTATTTATTATAAGTTTCAGCATTTCTACCGAAGCACATAACTACTCAGTTACAGAATCAGTTTCAACACTTGAAAATGTTTTTTCAGCATTGAGCTACTTCTAATCAGCTAAGCCAAACGAGCTCATATTAAAGAGTGTAAACGACTAAAACTTGTTACAGAAATGGTTTAAAGAGAGGTTCAATGCTGCGGTTTTTGAAGATGAACTCAAGTGGTATTCAACAGAACCACAACAAGGAGAAGTGAGCTATACAATTCCTGATCAAATGCTGGAATTCGTTCGAGCAAACCAAATCATTGCCAGAGGCCACAACATATTCTGGGAGGATCCAAGATATACTCCATCTTGGGTTCGGAATTTAACTGGATCAGATCTTAAATCAGCTGTTAATTCCAGGATACAAAGTTTGATGAGTAAATACAAGAATGAGTTCATTCATTGGGATGTTGACAATGAGATGCTTCATTATAATTTCTATGAACAAAGACTTGGCACCAATACTAGTCTGGAATTTTTCAAAACAGCACAGGATTTGGATCCTTTAGCTAAATTGTTTATGAATGACTATAATGTTGTAGAGACTTGCTATGATATGAATTCGACAGTTGATGCCTATATTTCCAAATTGAGAGATTTAAAACAAGGTGGAGTATTTATGGATGGAATTGGCCTAGAAGGACATTTTACAGTACCAAATCCTCCCCTTATCAGAGCAGTGTTAGACAAATTGGCTACACTTGAACTGCCCATATGGCTTACAGAAGTTGATATCAGCAATACACTTGATAAACAAACTCAGGTCAGGGCCTCAAAATCTCTACAAAATAGAGTTAATTTCACGTATGAACACTGGTAAAGTTGTTGTCATGTGATCAGGAGGTACAGGTTCGAGCCGTGGAAATAGCCTCTTGCAGAAATGCAGGGTAAGGCTGCGTATGATAGACCCTTATGGTCCGGCCCTTCCTCGGACCCCGCTATGCGCGGGAGCTTAGTGCCCCGGGCTGCCCTTTTTTTCACGTATGAACACTGAACTTTACTTACATCACAAGAACTATTTTTTGTTCATGATAAAGTACTGAACTATGTGTGAATTGCACAGAAAATAACATTAACCGGAAGGTGAAATTTCGGGTGTCAGGTTTATGATATGTCACCCCCATGTCCAGGGGCGAATCCACCTTGCTACCTACGATTTCACGCGAACCCAATAGCTTTTGTGCAAACAATGTAATTGTGTTCTAAAAATTTATTAAAGCTATAAATGTTTGAATGTGAACTCAGTTACTATTGAGAATTTACTCGAGGTCGTTGTAGGAACGTATAAACATTAAATCCTAAATCCGCATTTACCCACGTCAGCATTTTATCACTATATAATAGATCAGAAGATAAAAAGGAAATCCACCGTGTAAATGTAATCGATTACATTTTAATGTTTTTAATTATTTGACGTGGAAAGTGACATGTCAGTTACTTTAACGTGACAAAAGATAGTTTATTACTTTTCTCTATTAAAAAAAGGAGTAGTAGTTTGTTAATTTAATATTATAGTAGACAAAGTTCAGTAGCTATGCTTGATATTATCCCTTTTGTGAATTTGATGGCAGGCTAGATATCTAGAGATGGTATTAAGAGAGGGATTTTCGCATCCAGGTGTTAATGGAATCATGCTTTGGACAGCATTACATACTAATGGATGTTATCAGATGTGTTTGACAGATAACTATTTTCATAAGCTTCCTGCTGGGGACGTAGTCGATGACTTGCTGAAAGAATGGCAAACTGGGGTGGTGAATGGTCAGACTGATGATCATGGCTCATTTAGCTTCTCTGGCTTTTTAGGTGAATACAAGATTACAGTCATATTTGGCAACAGAACATCTATTTAAACATGCTCACTATATGGAGGTGCTGAAACCAGGCATTTAAATGTTCAGTTGTGATGGTGTTACTTAGATGTAATGTATGATAAAGTTTACATAGATTTTGACATGATCTTGTGAAAAAAAGTTACCACATTTTGTAACTCTTTGTCTGGCTTTGACTTTGTTGCAAAATGAACACATTTATTTTTAACTCGCACGGTTCACCTAAGCTAAAACAGGTTGGATCATGACATGTTTATTGACTTGACCCTACGATTTGAATCCAAAATGATTTGTCAAAATATCTAGTCAAATGGACCAAAATAATATAACCCGACGGGTCAAAGTCCTAACCAAGCCTGAAAAATCAACTCTTGAGACTGGAATTTATAACAATTTGGAAGAACTTGGAATTATGTCAATTTGGAGATGGATAATTCTGTTAGAAGAATTATGTCAAAAGGCAAAACAAGAAAAATGAGAGATCTGTCATGTTGAGCGGATTAGGTGATAACCAAACTTTGATTATATCCAATTATAACTCATCTATTAAAATTGTTGAAATTTAACTCAACCCGTCAATTTGTTCTACCCAGACGTCTCCGGCTTAAATGCAAGGAGGATGTATAGCTGATATAGGATCTTGTAGAACAGGATTTGATTCTGCAAGTAGTTCAGTACAAACGAAGAAATTCCGAATAAAAGGGCCGGAACTCACTAATAGGAAAGAAGAGAAAAACAAAGCAATGCCCAATCCGCTGTTCATATTTTCACATATTACAAACAACATAGTAACTAACACAAGTCGATGTAATGCAATTATCAATGCAGTATAGCATAAGCCATAGCAGACAAAAGTAACAAAAGCCATGCTTGTGATTTCCGCAAAGTCAATTTTATCGCCCAATGCTGGCCCGACAATCTTTTCTCCCTTTTCCAGATATATTAATTTCTTCCCTATAATTTTTAGAGCCCCAAATCAAGGGTAAAGTTAATATGCTACTTAAATAATAATTACAAACCTAACACCAACAAAATCTTGGATAATGTAAAGGGGGCCGGGGGAGGAAGAATACTGCATTACATATACACATTGAAAAGTGAAAATATGGCCAGGTACAACAATAAAAAAAGAAAAAGAAAAATTCATAGCTAAAAAAGAACATTAATTTATGGGAAGTGGTGGCTTACAATCTGGAGGAATCTATCATCTTTACTAGACAAAAGGCAAAAAAACCCCACTCTCATTACAGCTACAAGAAAACAAATAAAACCAAAGTTGCAGCCAAACAACTGAAATGCAAAGCTGTTGGAGAGAGAACTCTTGTGGATTCTCCCATGGCTAATCCAGCTAAATATGACCCATCTGCTAGCATAGCTTGGGACCCGGATCCGGACTGTGTTTCGGTTCCTGATCCATATTCTGTTCCAGATCCTGACCCGTATTGTGTTCCGGATCCTGACCCGTATTGTGTTCCTGACCCATACTCTAACCCGGCACCCGATCCGGAAACCATTTGGCCTGAACTTGACCCTGTTCCTGTTGCAGGGTCCACAACTCCTGTCCCATCATAAGACCCACCATCACTGGGTGTTGTTGTAGTAGGTGTCGTATCTTTTGTAGATTTTTGACTGCACCATAACATAACAAAATAATGCTCATTAGCTAAATGTCAATGAAATGTACCGCTACCAATTACATCATTTACTGCAGCATTTGTCAGTTACTCTCGTGACCAAAATCATTGCATTTCTTCTCTTTAATTAATGCTAACACCAATATTAGATGCAAACTAATGGAGTACGAAAGATGGAATTTAACATAGAAAGACACCCTTAAAAAGAAAGGAAATTAAATGTTCAATGAACTTTATACAATCATTGTATTCTTACTCATTGTAACCCACAATTTGAGTACATTGTTTTCGATTCTTAGAATGCTAGTATTAGGGTTGTTTCAGCATTTAGTTTTTAGTACCGTGTCGTGTTACGGCTTGTGGCTATTACTTTTGCTATTGCTTTCTTCCATTTATTTTTTCTCCGGTCTTTCTATTGTTGATATCATTTTCATGGCCTTACAACAAATCCAGTATAATTCCATGGGTGAGGTTTAAAGATAGTAGTGAGGTCTAAGAAAAAAGTGGCTCATTTTCCTGGCTTGTTATTTACTTGTTCCTATTCTTCTCTTGAGTCGAGGGTACCGCCTCTCTGTCCTCCGGGGTAGGATAAGATTCCTACTATCCAAACCCCACTTGCGGGATCCTAATGGGTGGTTGTTGTAAGTTGTAACCGATAACTTGATACTACTTTTTATTTTTATGATCGATTATATGTAATTTTCCAAAAAATTTATGCAATGTGAACAAGTTTCGATTAAAAGTGCATTTTAACTTATTATAACAAGCCGCTTAATTAGTCTGAATTCATATTTCTAAGTTCTAACTTCGAAGGAGTTATAATTGTTGTAGCAGGATAACTAATTTTACCTTTTAGCTAAAAAAATTGTGGGCAATTTACAAGGAAAAAGAGTACAGGAATAGTATTTTACCTTGGGGTTGAAGGGCAAAATGTGACCGTATAATCTGCGCCACTGCAAGTAAAAGTGCTGGTTGGATCATCATAAGCGTAGCTATACGATCTCGGGCAAGCATTTTTGAACATCTGCGAGTACATCGACGGTTTACAAGTCGCCGGTGTATTATACGCGCCGCTGCAGCAATATTCCGGCTTGTTAAACGCCTCACACGCGCTCCTACACGCTTCTCCACCGCCACTCCTCAGTTCCGTCGGGCAGATTTGGTTTAGATCCGTAACGCAACCCGTCGTCGCACACATACCCGACCCGCCCGAAGCTTCAACTACCATAGGTAAATTGTACCCGTCAACTAAACTCACGTCATAAAAATCTTGCCCGCCAGTTCCGAGAGTAAACTCCGCTAGAGTCGCCGGCGGAGCAGCTCCAGCTCCGTTGCATTCTACCTCACCGGAGCCGCAATCACCAGTTCCGCAAGAACCCGACCCGGATCCGTCAAATGAGCAACTGGTTCTTCCCCAAAACCTGCCGGACCAACCAGTGGGTGCAGTGAATGTACGTGAAGAGTCTTGCGGAAGTTCAAATCCAGTGCTTTGTAGAGTTGGACTACCTGCATTAGCAAGAATACCTGGCCATACTGTGTACTCACATTTGTTCACAAAGGTAAATGTAGCCCCTAATACACCTGAAAAAGAGGAAAAAACAGCAACTTTAATATCACACAATTCATCTTGCATTATACATTATCAAAAGTACCAACAAAAAAGGCTAATAATATGACATAAGAATGAGATTTTTATTTGTTTACCTCTCGATAGAACGAGGAAAGCAAAAGACAAGCTAAGAATGAAGTGTAAAGGAGAAGAAGATGACAGATCCATGTGGGTATTTTGCTAATTCCTTTAGCTGTTGAATACTAGTAATGTTTTACTATTTCAACAATAATGAAGGGTTAAGTAGTTAAATAATAAAAGAGCAAAAAACAGAGTATTGAGAGAGAGCAAGAATATGATAGCAGGAAGAGGACGAGAGGGTGGGGTTAATGTTGGGCTTTTTGTTGCTCTACTCTCTGTTTCTGTTGCAGGTGATAGTGATAAGGAAGAATAGTACTAACAGAGTAGAGTTAAAAAAAATTGAGAAATGGGAATGAGGTTTGGGTATTGTAGGACTTGTGAGTGTAGGGTTTTTAGTGTTCATAAAACAACAAAAATGATTTTTTGTAAGGAAAAGAAAAAGAAATGGGAGATGTAAGGAATGGTTGCAACAACAACAACAACAACTCAATATAATCTCACTTAGTGGGGTCTGGGGAGGGTAGTGTGTACGCAGACCTTACCCCTATCTTAAGGTAGGGAGGTTGTTTCCAAATAAACCATTGGCATCCTTCCCTCCAAGAAATTCCCACCTTGCTCTTGATGAGACTCGAACTCACAACCTTCAGGAATGGTTGGAAGATGAATAATTCAATACCATTGAGACTTGAGAGTATAAAAATTTATTATTTTCTGTAGAATCTTTTCTGTGCACAATGCTTTATGTAACATTTTTAATTGTATAATATGCTCGTTATTTAATATACAATATGCGATAAGGTGAATAATTTAATGCGACTATAGTCCTATGACCTAGATCACTGGACAGTTGGGACCAGATGTTTCTTACCCGGCGTTAAATATGGACTGGCTAGCCCATTTGGGCCTACTTTTATCATCAATAACTTTGGGGACTGGCTAGCCCGTACCTATATTTGTGTCACCTTTTAATCTGTACCTTATTTTTAAAAATTATTGATTTGGTAGCTAGCTGACAAAAAATCCGTAATAATATGACTATTAGACTCTTAACAAAAGATATAAAACCTGCATCACGGATTAATCGTGTGATCTGCAATTTCATTTGTGAAAAATGATCTTCTCCTTTCCTCTCGGCTAGTGGCGGAGCCACCTTATAGGAAGGGGTGTAATGACACCCCTTTGCAGGAAAAATACATTGTATAGGTAGGTAAAACAATAAATTATATGGATGTATACTATGTATTGATTCCCCTTAATTTCCCGATATGTTTACTTTTATATATTTTGACACCCCTTAACGAAAAATTCTGGTTTTGCCACTGCTCTCGACGGCTTTATCAAAAAATCATAAACTTATTCAGAATCAGACTTGCATGAAGTTGTTTCACGTTGAAGCTAAAACTTCATGTTAATGTACCGTGTTAAAGGTAAAACTTCGTGTTAATATAGCATGAAGTTATTTCACTTTGAAGCTAAAATTTCATGTTAATGCATGCTGAAATTATTTATCCTGTAGTCTACAGTTTTGTCATGAATTTTATCCGAAACTTCAGTCTAAACATGCTGAAGTTAATTAGTTCATTTGCTAAAACTTAAGACTAAACATCTTAAGTTTTTGTCTTGCAATATGTAATTTTCTAATGAGTTTTTGCTAATGCATGTTGAAGTTATTTAGTTCATTTGCTAAAATTTCACACAAAACATGCTGAAATTATTTATTTCATTTGCTAAAACTTTAGACTAAACATGTTTAAGTTTTTGTGTTGCAATATGTAATTTTTTAAAGAGTTTTTGCTAATGTGTGCTGAAGTTATTTAGTTCATTTGCTAAAACTTCATACCAAAAATATGCAAAAGTTTTGTAACTCTGTCTACATTTTTGTCCTGAGTTTTATCTGAAACTTCAGTCTAAACAAGCTGAAGTTTTTTAGTTCATTTGCTAAAATTTCAACTTAAACATACCTAAGTTTTTGTCCTGCAGTTTGTCAATAGTTTTTTTATTAAAGAAGGGCAAAATCATTTTTTTAAAACGCTTTAACAAAAAAATTGGGTACAGATGCAAACGGAAAAACAAAACGAATATAAGTTAAAAAGGGGTGACCAAATAGGGCGCCCCATGCAATTTTTACAATAACTTGTCTGGAAAGGTGAAAAACAAATTGGGATTTTAATTTGAAGAAGTAGAGAAGGAAAATAAATTATTTTTCAGTTTAATTCTTCAACAAACATAATTAATTTTTATTTCAACTAAAGAGTAGTATAAAACTTCAATTTAGTTTGCAACTTTGTAATAGCCTGTGAGGGGTCGTTTGGTTTGATATATAGCAAGAATTAAACATGGTATAAAGAAGTTCTAAAATGTTTAGTTTGTTATAAAATAAAAGCAATGTAGTAAAATGTAAATAAGAAGAGATAAAAAAAAGGAATAAGTCTTTTGTTCTTTCACTTTGGTGTATCTTTCCATTGCAATTACATAGCTTTTTATAGGCATAAAAAGTAAAGATGATGGACATAAAGTAGGAGATTCAATCTTTAAGTTATTCACAACATGGGCATCCAATGTAGCGTCCAATGTACAAACTATGTTATTCACAACATGGGCATTCAATTAAGCATCCAATGTACAAACTATTTATAACACTCTCCCTTGGATGTCCATGTAAGATAATGTGTCTCATTAAGAATAAAATGAAATAGTAGATTGTTAACATGATATAACTCTATTTTCATTTCTTTTACCTTAATCGTTTTGTTTTCATTAATTGTTTATTATTATAATTATTTCTCTAACTTATTCATCTTTTATGATAGTTTTCACTATGTCAAATTTATCAAAACTTGAATTTGTGACACTTGACATCACCGGGAGGAACTATTTATCATGGGTCCTTGATGCTGAAATTCATCTTGACGCTAAAGGTCTTGAAAATACTATTATACAAGGAAATGAATCATCAAATCAGGATAAAGCGAAGGCCATGATTTTCCTTCGTCATCATCTACATGAAGGGAAAACTGAATATTTAACCGTAAAAGATCTACTTGAATTATGGATTAATTTGAAGGATCGGTATGACCACCTAAAACTTACGGTATTACCGAAAGCTCGGTATGAGAGGATACATTCAAGGTTGCAAGACTTTAAAATCGTAAGTGGGTATAATTCTGCTATCTTTAAAGTAAGTTCTCTATTAAAATTATGTGGAGACACTATCACAGATGAGGACTTATTGGAAAAAATATTTTATACTTTTCACGCTTCAAATGTGGTGCTACAACAACAATACCGTGAAAAAGGTTTTAAGAAATATTCTGAGTTAATCACATGCCTACTTGTGGCAGAGCAGAATAATACTCTATTAATGAAAAATCATGAAGCCCGTCCCACTAGGTCAACTCCATTTCCAGAAGTGAATGCTGTAGCAACATATGATAAGTTTGAAAGAAAATAAAATAATTACCGTGGTCGTGGACATGGTCGTAAACGTGGACGTGGCAGGGGACGAAACAATTATCGTCATTATGGTGAAAATAAATTGGAGAGCAATAAGGGTTCTCAAATTAATCATTCAAAAGGTAAAACTAGTATGTGTCACCGATGTGGTATGGATGGTCATTGGGCACGCATTTGTCGTACGCCAGATCATTTTGTCAAACTTTATCAAGCCTCCCTCAGAAAAAAAGAAAATAATGTGGAGGCACAATTGACCTTCAAAATAATGATGATGAAGCAGGTCCCTCAAACAAATATGATTCTAAGGCACATCTTGCATATAAAGATGATGATTTTGGAGGCCTAACAAATATTACTCATTTAGAAGCTGGAGACTTCTTTGAGGATATTGACTGAAGAACTAATTATCTTACTGGGGAATGAAGCTATAAAAGTTGTTATTTTTATGTTTGCAACTAGTTTATTTTTCTTGAGTGTATTTTCCTAATGCATCATGTGTTGCTAGTTTCTACATTCTTAATGTATTTCTTAATGTTTTTTTTTCCTGTTTGTCTTTCATATTTCTTATGATGTATTTTTTTTATGAAGAATATGAAAATTCCCTAGTCTTCAGTTGGACTCAAGATTAATAAAGATGATATATGTCTTCTGGATAGTGCTACAACACACACTATTTTAAAAGATAAGAGATATTTCTCTTATTTGGTAATGAAAGAAGCGAATGTTAATACAATATCCGGTAGTACAAGATTAATTGAAGGTTCTGGAAAAGCCAATTTATTACTACCAGGAGGAACAAATTTGGCTATTGATGAAGCACTATATTGTAGTAAATCTCAAAGAAACTTATTAAGTTTCAAAGATATTCGACAAAATGGCTATCATATTGAGACTACAAATGATGAAAAGATTGAATATCTTTATATTACTATAATAATGTCCGGTACGAAATATGTGCTTGAAATGTTACCTGCTCTTTCCTCCGGCTTATACTACACAAGTATTAGCAGGATTGAAACACATGCCGTAATAAACGAGAAGTTTACTAATCAAGATAATTTTATTATTTGGCATGACCGATTGGGCCATCCTGGTTCTAATATGATGCGTAAAATAATTGAGAATTCACATGGACATGCAATGAAGAATCAGAAGATTCTTAAATTTAAGGAATTATCTTGTGCTGCATGTTCTCAAGGAAAATTAATTATTAGACCATCAACTATTAAAGTTAGGATGAAATCCCCTGCATTTCTGGAACGTATACAGGGTGATATATGTGAGCCCATTCAAATATTATATGGTTTTTGTAGATGCATCTACAAGACGAATTGTCTTGATAATGCTGGTGAGTTTACATCCCAAGCCTGTAATGATTATTGTATTTCAACTGGGATAACATTTGAGCATCCGGTTGCTCATGTTCATACACAAAATGGTCTAGCAGAATCATTGATCAAACACCTCCAATTAATTGCTAGACCAATGTGTATGAGAACAAAACTTCCCATTTCAGTATGGGGTTATGCTATTTTGCACGCAGCAGTACTTGTGCGGTTAAGGCCCACAAGTTATCATAAAGTCTCCCCATTGCAATTGGCTTTTGGTCAGGAGCCAAATATTTTCCATCTTAGGATCTTTGGTTGCGCGATATATGTTCCAATTGCTCCACCACAACGCACAAAGATGGGTCCTCAAAGAAGGTTGGGGATATATGTTGGATATGAATCTCCTTCTATTATAAAATATCTAGAGCCGATAACTTGAGATTTATTTACGACAAGATTTTCTGATTGCCATTTTTATGAATCAGTATATCCAACATTAGGGGGAGAAAATAAGTGTCACACCTCCTTTTTCCGGCACCGCGAGGAGCGTAGGGAGTTTTTCCAATTAAAGGACAGTCGAAACGGGATTGGTTTAATTATTTCAGAGTCGCCACTTGGGAGATTTAGGGTGTCCCAAGTCACCAATTTTAATCCCGAATCGAGGAAAAGAATGACTCTATATTACAGTCTGCGTACCAGAAATCCGGATAAGGAATTCTGTTAACCCGGGAGAAGGTGTTAGGCATTCCCGAGTTCCGTGGTTCTAGCACGGTCGCTCAACTGTTATATTCGGCTTATTTATCTGATTTTTAATACAATTATGAACCATGTGCAAATTTTATCTTTTACCGCTTTATTATTATAATTATTATTTTTTAGGAATGTGAACATCGCTTAAAACATATCTTTGGATTGTGTCACATGAAATGCACCCACAATACGAAACATATTTTATTTGATGTTTTAGGATTTAGATTTGGGTCGCATGAAATGCGCATCCGAGTTTAAGAAGGTAAAATTAATTAAATCGCGCCTAAAGAGTCTAACGCGTCATTATCTTTTGGGAAGGAAGTGAAATTCACTAAACAATCCATCCCAAATTCTAAGTAATTTTTTTTAAAATAATTAAATAAATAAATGAGATTGGAGAATCCTATACATTTGTATTATTTACATCTATTTATTTTTAGCGAAATCCTTTAATAATATCCTTTAATGACAACCTTTTTATTATTACTAAGTTTTTTTATAAATATAAAATCAATATCTACATTCTTGAAAATGACATATTAAATAGAAGAGAAAAACAGATATTAACAGAAAGTAATAAAATTATAATCATAAATACAACATGGAATTATCGAAAAGTAAAAAAATAAAAAAAACTAATTATCCCATAGTTGGATTAAAATTCAAATTATTAGTAAGACTTAAGCTTATTGAAACTAATTATTTACAAATACTGAAAATTGAAAGAAATAAAAATAAAAACTTGAGTACTAAATCATATTTCTAAAAATTTAAACAATTTAACATTAACTAACTTTGTTTTAATTCATCATGTCCTAATACTTGTTTGCAAACTAATTCATGTTATAACTGAAATTGACTACATGATTCGGATTAACTTATCGTTGACGAAAAACCTTATGAATAAGGAACTTAGTTAATTTTTGCCAAACTGATTCAATAACGCCATTTTTACGTTATTTCTTCTATATTTTTTTTATTTAAACAATTTTAATTAATAATCAGGTTTAAATATATTTCCTAATAATCTGGTAAAGACGTTATTTAATATGTCGCTATAATATGCCTAGTTATGCCGATGACAGTGATTTACGGAATAATAATACATGAATAACCTAAATACAATACAAAAAATTAAATTAAACTAAATTAAAAATTTAACACTCCATTCTTCATTTCAGCTTACAAAATGCCAAAATTACAGTTGTGTACCTGATATTGTCAATATAAGAAGAAGAAAGTCAGCAACGTAATACGTAACACAGCAACAACAACAATAACCAGCAATAACCAGTCAACGAAAATCCCAGTGACAGCTTTGAAAAATTCAAAATAAAATCCAGGAATGCCGAAAATAACGGACAGAAACCAAGGGAAATTTTCAGATTTTTGAAAGGCTAGTTAATCTTCAACCCTTAATTTCTACACCTGTATACCAGAATATTTATCAGGTGTGTACTACTTTCTCTTCTAATTTTCAATTTTTTTTCTTTGTATGTTTTTCTTTTCTTGAGAGTTTCAATTTTTTTTTCGGAATAAATGTTCAGCTTTTTTTTTTCAATCTCTTTTTTTTCTGTCTCTATTCCTCCTCTTGTGTTCAAGACTTCACATATATATATCCCATCCCATAAATCAATTAAAATCAATCCCTTTCTCTACCAAACCCATTATCTTCCCACTCATCCCCATTACATTAAATAAATATATCACACCACCCCATTATATTTTGTCCCCCATGCTTTATTTAAAATAATGCAAGATTCCCCTTTAATTTAAATCTTGTCCCCCTTTATATTAAATAATCATATCACAACCCACCCCATTTCATTTTGTCCCCCATGCTTCAAATAAACAATTTCAAAATGTACAATTCCTAAACTACCCCTTCCGACCTTACTGAAATTACCAAACTACCCCTGAACGTATTACAAATTTACCAAACTACCCATCAGCTATAACACATCAATTAATCAAACTTAACCAAAATATAGACAATATGATCAATTTCTAACAATGTTCAAACAACAATATGAACACGGATGAACATCATAACAACAATATCACATGAACATGATTTTAACAACATTTCAACAACAAATCACATGAACACAAATTGAACAACCAAGAACAACTAAAATTTGATTGAACAATATTTTAGCAACAAACAATCCTATTTTCGGATTCAACACCAACAATAAACAAAGTATGAAGATTTCTAAACTCAGTCATATTGAACTTAAAATCAACTCTAACAACATTACAACAAACAATTCTTATATTAAACTTTAAACAAAATTATGAGAACAATTCAAGAAATAATCATAAATGGTAAACAAGAAATCAAACTATACAAAATTTGGATTCAAGATCATCCAAACAAAGTATGAACATGAATTAAATCTATATTAAACAACAAGCATGACGGATTCAAACGATTAAATCAATATATTTCCTTCAACATAACTAAAAATTTTTTAGACAAATAACAAAATTGTTGTTAGAAACTATTATGAACTTAAACTTGAACTTAACAATATTAACAATTTCTAAAAATACATTAACACATGAAACAAATTGAAGAAATAATCAATTAAATTTCAATTTGAATCTAACAAACATCAAACTAACAAATATTTATTCTAACAATAAAACAAACATGAAATAAACATGAAAAATAACTAATTAATCCTTCCTTTGAAATCTGAAAAATTTATCTAACAAACAACATATGAACATGAACTAAAAATTAAGTCAAACGATAAACAAAACAAACATTTGCCGATTTTAGATTCGAAAATATCAAAAAAAAATGCGGACAATATAAAACTCAAAAATCCACTAACCGGATCGACATGAAATATGTATGGACTGACTCGATGAACCTCGGCCAAAGCTCGACCAAACGGCAACGAACACGAACCTACGAAACCAACTGAAGCCGCGCCGATGCAGCAGCAACAGTTGTCGCGGCAGAAATGCATGAACAAAGCAGCTGGGATTCACTTGTTTACGTGAAGGAGACGGAGTGAAGCAGAAGTCATGAGAGCAAGTGGTCGACTGGTTCTGTCGACTGGTTCTATCCATCGACTGAAGACGCAGCAATGGGGAGGGGAAAAAACTGGACGAGGCAGCAGCAACTCGGAAGCGATGGTCGACGAAGGCAATGGCAGCAGTAGCAGCTGCGTGAGCAGTAGGTGGGCTGTTTGGGTCGTCCCTGATTGTCGACTGTAATCGATAGAAATGGGGGTTGACGACGAGGGTAAGGGCAGTCGGAGAAGAAGGCAGCGCAGTAGCAGCTGCGTGAGCAACAATGGCGACTGGCCATGGCGAGGGTGAACAACTTGGACATAAGACGTCGATGTTCGTTCGGACGAAGAAGATGAAGCAACGGAGAAACCATGGACGACGTCGACGGAAAAGATGAAGACGTGAAGATGGAGGGGAATGGGAGAGGGAAGCCATGGTTGTGCTTTGGAGTTTTGAGGAAGAAGAAGGAGAATAGGGGGGGGGCGGATGCTTTAGGCATTTCTTAGGGTTTTCTTAATTTTTTATTTTTTTTTATTTTGTTTGTAAAATAAAAGGGGTGTTGGGTTATGGACTGGGTCGACCCAGTTCGAAATGGACTGGGTCGTAGGGAAGGTTGGGCCATTTTTTGGGCCTATGGCTTGAAATCGAAGAAGAGGCCCAATTCCGACTTTCTTTATATTTTCGCTCTCTTTTCTTCTTTTATTTTTCTAAAACTAAATTATAAAAATACTTAAACTATTATTAAGAACTAAATTAAGTTATAAAAGCGCAAATTAATTCCCAATAACAATTAACGCACAATTAAGTATTAATTAAGCATAAAATTGTATATTTGGACATTAAATGCTAAAAATGCAAACGATGCCTATTTTTGTAATTTTTAATTTTTGTAAAACAAATTTAATTATTATCAATTATAGAATTAAATCCTACATGCAAAATGCGACATATTTTTGTATTTTTTATTAATTTAGCAAATAAACACGCACAGACAACTACAAATAATTATTCAAAATATCACAAAATTGCACACCAAAGAAAATCATTTTATTTTTGAATTTTTGGGAGTAATTCTCATATAGGGCAAAAAATCACGTGCTTACAGCTGCCCCTCTTTGCCCGGAGACACGAAGGGTTTTCGTGCAAAGATAAAGCGAGCGATTTTTGCCCATCCGAGTACTCTGTTGAAGCATTTTTTGAAAAAGATTTGACCGAACCTTTGCTTCAAAGGTTTCCTACATATCCTGGGCTAAACAGGAATCAGGTCAATGTAGTTCGGGAAGTCTTGGTAGCTGGGACTACCATGGGACTGCAAAGTTACTGCTGTTGCATGCTACTTTTACTGTTTGCTGACCTCCTTATTACACCATGCTAAAAACAAAATAAGAAGCTAGACTAAGCTAGAAATTACAGAATCTTATCTGTTTTCCCCCTTGCTCTGGTTGCCTTGCTTTTTGTCGGTTTGTATTTCCTCTGGTGCCTTTTTACCAAGACTTCTGGCCCTTGACTTTTTTTTTTAATACCAGTTTTCGTCATTTTGTTCGGTCCGCTGGGGACATGGCTTTCTTCATTAAGCTTTTTGGCGGTTCCTCGGGGGACACGATTATCTTCATCAGATTCATCAAGACGCGTCTTTTCTTTCTTTTGACTCATGCGCTTGAATTTGCGCTGGGACTTCTTGTTGCCACCTTCTGCCTTCTGGTGTTGGGATTTTATCGTTTCCTGCTGGGGATTCTTGTTGTAACCTTTGCCTTCCGGTGGGGTTACTGACTTCAAAATCTGTAGTATAAGACTGAAAAGTATTCCTCTCGTTATACAGGTGGGTGCTTGGAAATGGAAAAATGAAATGTATGCCCGCATTATACTGGTGGGCGACCTGGAAATGGAAAACTGAAATGTATGCCCGCATTATACTGGTGGGCGACCTAGAACTATGGAATGAACAGACAAAATGTATTCCCTCATTATACTAGTGGGCGACCTAGAACTGAAATGTATTCCCGCATTTTACTGGTGGGCGACCTAGAACATAAAGTATTCCCGCATTTTACTGGTGGGCGACCTAGAACTGAAATGTATTCCCGCATTATACTGGTGGGCGACCTAGAACTTAAATGTATTCCCGCATTTTACTGGTGGGCGACCTAGAACTTAAATGTATTCCCGCATTTTACTGGTGGGCGACCTAGAACTGAAAGTATTCCCGCATTTTACTGGTGGGCGACCTAGAACTGAAATGTATTCCCGCATTATACTGGTGGGCGACCTAGAACTGAAATGTATTCCCGCATTATACTGGTGGGCGACCTAGAACTTAAATGTATTCCCGCATTTTACTGGTGGGCGACCTAGAACTTAAAAGTATTCCCGCATTATACTGGTGGGCGACCTAGAACTGAAATGTATTCCCGCATTATACTGGTGGGCGACCTAGAACTGAAATGTATTCCCGCATTATACTGGTGGGCGACCTAGAACTTAAATGTATTCCCGCATTTTACTGGTGGGCGACCTAGAACTTAAAATGAAAAGATAAATGCATGCCCGCATTATACTGGTAGGCGACCTAGAACATGAAATGAAAAGAGAAATGTATTCCCGCATTATACTGGTGGGCGACCTAGAACATGAAATGAAAACATAAAATGTATTCCCGCATTATACTGGTGGGCGCCTAATTGGTAAAGAATAATTTGAATTTGTTTCCTCGATTCTCCGAGAAAATTTCCACTTGTGGCAGAAAATTTTCTGCCCCAATTCTGGCGATCTTTCTTATGGCGTATCTTTAGGCCATCATCAACACTTTATTTTCCTGTTCAAATCAAAGAAAATTTAGTTAGTTTTTTTTTTTTTTTTTTGAAATATGGCGAGTGGTCATGTCACTCCTGATGGGGATGATTGTTCCCTTTCCCTTATTCTTGTTCGGCGTTCTCAAAACTTGTTGGGGATGATGTTATTTGCTGGGGATAACATTCTGCTGGGGATGGTTTTTCCATTTATCCCTTCACCATTTTGTATCTCAAAAATTTCTGGAGGTTATTTTGCCGAAGATGAATTTTCCTTTCTTCCCTTCCCCTTCTGTGTTGTCCGACCACCTCGTAGCTTGGTCGATATTCGGTCGGAGTACTCTGGGGATCGTCTTGGAACTTGGCTTACAATTTCCTCAACATGTTTTTTTTTTCTCCGGCTCTTCCCCGTACTTTCCTTGCCATTTTAGGACAGTATTATTCGGCCTAGCAACCAACGTCTTTTGCCTTATTGCCTTGTCTCTTGCCTGCCCTTTTCACTTTTTATGTTGTACCATTTTGGCAACTGGTAGTAAGCTCTGAAAGACCTTCCTTAAAACATAAATTTCTAGAAAAATTCTTTTAAACAACAAAATGAAAAGATAGAAAAATGAGAAAATCTTTCTGAACAAAAAAATGAACTTATCTGGGTGATACAACCGATTCCAATGATCATGTTGTGCATTCCGGATTAATCAACCCAGTCTATTTGTGTCGATCAAACTTTCTGATGTCTTCACTTGCTGGGGATAAATAGGTGCCCAATTCTTCGCAAAATACGGATCTTTTCCGTCAATCTATCTTGTCGCCTTATAGTGCCCTTCGCGGGGTTTTCACTAACAAGGCTCTCTCATTTCTCACAACTCCCGTCGCCTTATGGTGCCTGTGAAGGTTTTCACCGATAAGACTCTCTCATTTTGTATTTCTCAGCTTACGTCGCCTTATGGCGCCTGTGAAGGTTTTCGCCGATAAGACTCTCTCATCTTATTTTCTCAGCTTGGGATTGGAGTGTTGCCGATAAGATTTATCTCTGCCGGGAATTCTTTTGGCTATAAATTCTTTCAATTCATGATCCTCATTCAGTCAGGGACCGATGTTTTATTCTTGGTTTTCATTTGCCTATCTTAACACCTCTCGGATACTGATCGGGAGGTCTTTTTTGGATATCAATATAGGTTTTAGAAGAAAAGGATATAAAATTCAAAATAACTTTGATGGGTAAAGTATTACAACTCTTGGAATCAAACTCCTTTTTTTTTCTTTTTTTTTTCAAAATTTAGAAACATAATTTCTGCCCCAGTTTTCTTACTTGGGGATTTTTTTTTTTTTTTATTACCTTATGACCGAGCCGTGAGGCGCCTACGTATCCTCTTTGAGGAATCAGGTCGAACGTAGTTCACTGACTCCTTTGTTTTCTTGCGACCTTCAAAAAGTTTTTTTTTTCATACATTTATTAATGATTCCAAGAGAGGGGTATAAAAAGATAAGTATGGCTCAAAGGGGTAAAGCAAAGGTTAAAAGTGTTTGGATAGAAGAAAGAATTGCCTCCGTCATTTCATTATCCGATAAGCACTAAGTACAAACAAACAAATAAACAACAAAAGAAATTACACATAATATCTTTTGACTGCATCAGAATTGATAGCCATGTCGACGCATCTTCCTTCAACATCCGTCAGACGTAAAGCGCCATTGGATAATACTCTGGTCACAATATACGGCCCTTGCCAATTCGGGGCGAACTTGCCTTTTGCCTCAATCTGATGTGGGAGGATCCGTTTCAATACTTGTTGCCCTACTTCAAATTTTCTGGGGCGCACCTTCTTATTGTATGCTCTTGCCATTCTCTTTTGATACAACTGGCCATGACATACTGCTGCCAATCTTTTTTCATCCATTAAACTCAGCTGCTCTAGTCGGGTTTTGACCCATTCATCATCGTCAATCCCGGCCTCAGCGATAATTCGAAGGGAAGGAATTTCAACTTCTGCTGGTATTACTGCTTCGGTTCCGTATACCAACAAATAAGGAGTCGCACCTATTGAAGTACGAACAGTAGTGCGGTATCCTAACAACGCAAATGGTAGCTTTTCATGCCATTGTCTGGATCCTTCAATCATTTTCCTCAATATCTTCTTTATATTTTTGTTGGCTGCCTCAACTGCTCCATTCGCCTTGGGCCGATACGGGGTGGAATTACGGTGTGTAATCTTAAACTGTTCACATACTTCTCTCATCAAGTTGCTGTTAAGATTAGCACCATTGTCCGTGATTATTATATTTGGGATCCCAAATCTACAAATGATATGGGAATGGACGAAATCCACCACTGCCTTCTTGGTTACAGACTTAAAAGTTTTGGCTTCAACCCACTTAGTGAAATAATCGATGGCTACCAGAATGAACCTGTGACCGTTCGAAGCTGCCGGCTCGATAGGCCCAATGACATCCATGCCCCATGCTACAAATGGCCATGGTGCGGACATTGTGTGCAATTCCATTGGTGGAGAATGAATCAGATCTCCGTGTATCTGACACTGATGGCATTTTCGTACGAAACTGATACAATCATGCTCCATAGTGAGCCAATAATATCCCGCTCGCAGAATCTTCTTTGCCAACACATATCCGCTCATATGGGGCCCACAGACTCCAGCATGTACCTCTGTCATCACTATCGTGGCTTGACCTGCATCAATACATCTCAGCAATCCCAGATCTGGGGTTCTTTTGTACAACATTCCTCCACTGAGGAAAAATCCATTTGCCAGTCGTCGAATGGCTCTCTTTTGATCTCCGGTTGCCTGCTCCGGGTATATCCCCATCCTGAGGTATTCCTTGATATCATAAAACCATGGCTCGCCATCCATTTCTTCTTCTATTATGTTGCAGTAGGCATGCTGATCACGAACCTGAATATACAATGGGTCAACATGGATTTTGTCTGGATGGTGCAACATCGATGCTAAAGTGGCCAAAGCATCGGCAACCTCATTGTGAACTCTCGGGATGTGTCTGAACTCCACTGATCGAAATCGCTTGCTCAGATCGTGCAAACATTGTCGATATGGTATAAGCTTCAAATCCCGTGTTTCCCATTCACCCTGGATCTGATGTACTAGGAGGTCCGAGTCTCCCAAGACCAAGACGTCCTGAACATCCATGTCTGCAGCCAATCGTAGGCCCAAAATACATGCCTCATATTCAGCCATGTTGTTAGTACAATAGAAACGTAGCTGAGCTGTAACAGGATAGTGATGTTCCTGTTTCTGAAATAAGTACTGCTCCTACTCCAACTCCTTTTGCATTAGCAGCCCCGTCAAAGAAAAGCTTCCACCCTGGCTCCTCATTCAGTTCTAACTCCTCTATATGTATCACTTCTTCATCAGGAAAATACGTCCTCAAAGGCTCGTATTCTTCATCAATAGGATTCTCAGCCAAGTGATCGGCCAATGCTTGAGCTTTCATGGCCGTCCTCGTCACATAGACAATGTCGAACTCTGTGAGTAATATCTGCCATTTTGCCAATCTTCCTGTGGGCATAGGCTTCTGGAAAATATACTTTAATGGATCCAGACGTGAAATAAGGTAAGTAGTATGTGACGACAGATAATGCTTAAACTTCTGTGCTACCCAAGTTAGAGCACAACATGTCTTCTCAAGTTGAGTGTACTTATTCTCATAGACTGTAAACTTCTTGCTGAGATAATAGATGGCTTGCTCTTTTCTTCCTGTGATGTCGTGTTGACCCAACACGCAACCAAACGAATGATCCAGGACCGTTAGATAAAGGATTAATGGCCTCCCCGACTCAGGTGGAACCAATACAGGTGGATTGGATAAATAACCTTTGATCTGGTCAAATGCCTCCTGACATTCTGCCGTCCATTCTATCGCGGCATCTTTCCTCAGCAATCGAAAGATGGGTTCACAAGTTGTTGTGAGCTGAGCGATGAATCTGCTGATATAGTTCAATCTTCCCAACAGACTCATTACTTCTGTTTTATTCCTTGGTGGCGGCAATTCCTGGATGGATTTGATCTTTGACGGATCCAACTCAATGCCTCGCCGACTGACGATAAATCCTAACAGCTTTCCAGATGGAACACCAAATGCACATTTGGCTGGGTTGAGCTTAATGTCGTACCTTCGAAGCCTTTGGAAAAACTTCCTAAGGTCTGCTACGTGGTCTTCCTGATGCTTGGATTTGATGATCACATCATCTACGTACACTTCGATCTCTTTGTGTATCATATCATGGAACACAGTAGTCATTGCTCTCATGTATGTTGCCCCAGCGTTCTTCAAACCGAATGGCATTACCCGATAACAATAAGTCCCCCATGGCGTAATGAAAGCTGTTTTCTCTGCATCTTCTTCATCCATCAAAATCTGATGATACCCAGCGTAGCAATCCACAAAGGAGCCGATTTCTCGCCCGGCGCAATTGTCGATCAAGATATGGATATTGGGCAATGGAAAGTTATCCTTTGGGCTTGCCCTGTTCAGATTACGGTAGTCGACGCATACCCTGATCTTCCCATCTTTCTTTGGTACTGGCACTACATTAGCCAACCAATCAGGATATCGAGAGACCCGAATAACCTTTGCTTGCAGTTGCTTGGTTACTTCTTCTTTAATCTTCACACTCATATCTGTCTTGAACTTCCTCAGTTTCTGCTTGACGGGGAGGCATGTCGGGTCAATGGGTAATTTGTGAACCACTAGCTTGGTGCTTAAACCCGGCATGTCGTCATACGACCATGCAAAAACATCTTTAAACTCAATGAGTGCTTTGATTAATTCTTCCCTGATGCTAGGCTCAATGTGGATGCTGATTTTGGTTTCTCGGACATTATCCGCATCCCCTAGATTTACAGCCTCGGTGTCATTCATATTAGGCTTGGGTTTCTCTTCAAATTGGCATAGTTCTCGGTTTATTTCTTCGAAGGCTTTATCCTCATCATATTCAGACTCATCGTCATAATCGATCTCTTGTATCATTAAATCAGAGTCAGATTGATTTATTAGACTAGGTCGAAGATCCGTCGTGCATGCCATGTCATTAGAACCAGTAAAAAGAGAACTGTTCAGAAAGAGAAAAGAATAAAACAAAATTAAAATGAGACAAGAAAAGAATTTTATTAAAATGCGGGATAACAGGGTTCACACTTTTACAAGATAAAATAAGATTTGGATTACACCCTGAATAATCCGAAAAATAAGAAAGCAAAAATCAAAGCCTACTACCAGGACTCTCCCCGAGTAGGAAGAGGAGTAACCGTCCAATTGTTGGTTTTGGCCTCAGGCCCCATAAACTGTATGTCTGTTCCGCTGGAACCCTCTCCGACTTCTACCATATTGACATTAGTGAACAATCTTTCGAAGCTCTGATTCAGATCCCCGTCAATCCCGACTGGTGACCCCTTGGCGCTTGCTCTAACAAAAGATCTTGAGAGACGTGGCACAGGTTTGGGAAGAAACCAAACTTTCTTCTTCATTTTCCGAGCTCGTTTTACATCTGCCGCAGTCGGTTTGAACCCCAACCCAAAGGTCTCCAAATTCTTGGGCAAGGAAACAGGTTGAACAATTCCCTGAAGTTCAGCTCCCAAGCCTTTTCCTGGCATAAACCCATTACCCAGCATTTCTGAAACCATCATAACCGTTGCGGAAGCTATCCTAGGATGCTGAATGATTTCACCCTCGGGGAACTTGTTTGCCGACACTGCATCAAAAATCTGGTAGACCCAGGGACCTTTGTCATCATTGGTCTCTATGAAGGGTACAATGGCGCCTCCTACGGTGCACGCAGTGTCCTCGCCGTGCAACACGACCTCTTGTCTATCCCACTCGAACTTGACCATCTGATGCAAGGTGGATGGCACTGCTTTGGCTGCATGGATCCACGGTCGTCCCAACAGAAAGTTATAAGATACCGTAGCATCTAATACCTGGAATTCCATGGTAAACTGGACTGGACCGATGGTCAACTCAAGTATAATATCCCCCACGGTGGCTGTTCCATTTCCGTCAAATCCTCGGACGCAAATGCTATTCTTTTGGATTCTTCCGTGGTCGATCTTCAATTGGTTCAGGGTGGATAATGGACAAATATTGGCACTTGAGCCGTTATCCACTAATGCCCGAGTAACTGCCGAATCTTCACATTTGACAGTTAGGTAGAGAGCTTTATTATGCTCCGTGCCCTCCACTGGCAGATCATCATCTGAAAATGTTACCCTGTTCACCTCGAAAATTTTGTTGGCAATCGTTTCCAGGTGATTTACAGAAATCTCATTGGGCACATGAGCTTCATTCAGTATCTTCATCAGGGCCCGACGATGTTCATCCGAATGGATTAATAATGATAGCAGTGAGATCTGGGCCGGTGTTTTCTTCAATTGTTCGACCACGGAGTAATCCTGCACTTTCATCTTCTTTAAGAAATCCTCAGCTTCTTCTTCTGACACAGGTTTCTTTATTGCAGCTGGATTGGGTCTTCTCAACTCTGCCGGAGCAAAACACCGTCCTGATCGAGTCAGTCCCTGCGCCTCACAACTATTCTCCTCCACTTGTTGTCCCTTGTACATCACCACTGCCTTCTCATACTTCCAAGGCACAGCCTTGCTATCCATCATTGGTGTTTGGACTACTGGTTTTATGATGACCGGTTCCCTACAGACCCCTTTCACAACAACCACGGGTGCAGATGATGCTCCCGTTATTACCAACTTGGCTGGTTCTGGTTTCCTTGTAGCGGCAGATGGATTCTTCCCCAATATCACCACTGGCTTGACATCTTCCCCCTTCAACTGTACCCCTGCTTCCTCATTGATCGATTTTTCTTTTGGAGTGGCACGGATCATCATCACTGTCTGTGGGGGTTTCTTCGGCTCCCCTCCTTCGTGCACAAGCTCGATCATGTGGGCTTCAGGGTGCTTTGGCAATGGGTTCTGGTTAATGTTAGGTGCCTCCGGTGCCTGTACCTCGATCTTGTTGGTATCAATAAGATCTTGTATTGCATGTTTCAGCCTCCAACATTTCTCGGTATCATGTCCGGGAGCTCCCGAACAATATTCACATCTTACCGAGTGATCCATATTTTGGGGTAAGGGATTTGGTAATCTAGGCTCAACAGGATTTAATAAACCCAACTGCCTCAATTTGTGGAACAAGGCAATATAAGTTTCCCCCAACTCAGTAAAAGTTCTTTGCCTCTGCAATCTTTCATTTCTGGCGGCCGGATTTCCCCTGAAACCCATCCCTGGAGGGTTCCTGTAGGCTCTTGGTGGTGGATAGGTGTTTTGTGGTGGTGGGTATGTGTTATGTGGAGGTGGGTATGTATTGTGGGGAACCGGCGCGCGCCATTGTGGGCGAACCGGAGGTTGGGTGTATGTCTGGGCTTGATGGACGGTGAAATGTTGTTCTTGTGGTTGGTAGTAGGGTTGTGGAGGGTAATTTGGAATGTGTGGGTAGTTTAGACGATGGGGTCTGGGTTGGTAATGAGGGGAAGGACCTCTAGATCTGGACCAATTGTCGGCCTCTAATGTCGTGACCTCCTCTCTCCTTTTCTTCCCTAGCGCACCTCCCGTGCCGCTCTGAATGGCCTGAGTTGTTGCCTTAATTGCCGAATAACTCAGGATCTTATTGGACTTAAGTCCCTCTTCTATCATACCTCCCATTTTCACAACTTCATTAAATGATTTGCCAACTGACGTCACCAAGTGACCAAAGTAAGTTGGCTCGAGAGTTTGTAAGAAGTAATCCACCATTTCTCCTTCTCTCATTGGGGGATCAACTCTGGCTGCCTGTTCTCTCCATCGGAACCCAAATTCCCGGAAGCTCTCTCCGGGTTTCTTCTCGAGCTTTAGCAATGTGAGACGGTCTGGGACTATCTCAAGGTTGTATTGGAAATGTCCTGCGAAAGCCTGTGCCAAGTCATCCCAGGTGTACCACCTGCTCGGATCTTGTCTTGTATACCACTCTAACGCCGACCCGCTCAAACTCTGGCCAAAGTAAGCTATTAATAGCTCATCTTTGCCCCCTGCTCCCCTCATTTTGCTACAAAAACCTCGTAGATGTGCCATAGGATCACCATGCCCTTCGTATAAATCGAACTTGGGCATTTTGAACCCTGCTGGTAATTGAACGTCAGGGAAAGGGCATAGATCCTTGTAAGCCACGCTGACTTGGTTACCTAACCCGTGTATGTTCCTGAAGGATTGCTCCAGGCTTTTAAATTTCCGCATCACCTCGTCCTGCTCTGGGCTCTTAGCCGGCTTTTCAATCTCCGCCGGGACCTCAAAGTGGGGATTATAGGTATGTGGCTCGGGTGCTTTGAATGTGAGTTCAGGGGGGTAGTATTGTGTATCGTGAGCCTGAAACAGTGGCTCACTAGATGATCTGTGCAATGGGGCTGGGGGAGGTGCCACAAAGACGGGAACATTTGGTGGAGGAGGGTTTTGAGTGGGTGGTGGAGCTTGGGAATCATAAGCCTCTCTTCCCTGATAATAGTGATGGCTTGGGAAACTTGTTGAAGGACCGGGAGAGGGGTATTCCGGCGTGTGTGTTGGTTGGAGGGTAGGAGTAACGGGTAGTTCTTGCCCCTTCTGGGCTCTAGCTAAGGCTATCTGCATTTCATTCATTTCTAGCCTCATTTTTTCCATTTTCTCCAGGGCTTCCTTCAGCATCTGATTGGCCGTTTTTTCTGACTCAACGCTGTTGTCTGACCCAGTCATGCTTTCTGGTATAGGACCTTTTGATCTTGTCTGATAATGGTACGGTGCCAGTACGCTCTAACAACTAACTGATATTGATTGGAAAAAACAACAAACTTGTCAGTGGTAGAGTCTTAACAGATATTGTAATTGCACGTTAGGGGGATGCAATGCTCCTAGGCAGTTAATCATTTCTAACATGCTTTTGCTCTGACCGCATGCATCATCCCGGCCTATTTTTGCTCTGACAAATATATATATATATATATATATATATATATATATATATATATATATATATATATATATATATATATATATATATTTATTTATTTTTTCTACGGTCGAATCCTATAGAGATTGCCTACGTATCGTGACCCCGCACGAATCAGACCAAGCGTAGTTCGTGCCATAAGACCAAATATATTTTTTTTTTATTTTTTATTACTCAAAAATAATGCTATTACAAGCCATCACAAAAAACAAAAAATACAGACTTTATATATATATATATATATATATATATATATATATATATATATATATATATATATATATATATATATATTTTTTTTTTTTTTTGAGAATGTTTGAAGAAAAGAAAAAAACATATGGGTAGACCACAGATTCGAAAAACAAACAAGTGCAAGATTGAACTAGGGATACATTAAAGCTTTGAATTTTGGTGCCCGCGAGGCATCATTCGGCCTTTCCGCGGGCTTGGGGGCCAGGCTTCTTTGCAAGCTTTTTAGTTCTTCCATGATCTGATGGACATAACCCATGATTGAGGCAAATAGGACATCACGAGGCATCTCTTCACATGTTAGGCACTTTGTGGTGATATAGCGCCCTATATCATTGATCCTACCCCTGATTCTATCCCTCTCTATGCACAGCTGTTCTATCCGTTGATTCTTTAGTCCCAATATTCGAGTATTGTCAATGAGCTGCTCTTGGAACCTCTCCATTTGTTCTTCCATCCGGGCTATCGACTCATGGCAGTGTTCTCTATATGTTCTAGCATCCTGGGCTTGTTTGAGGACCCGATTATTGAGAATGGAGTTTATCTCTCTCAATGTCGCAACACTCATTTCGTAGTCCCTTTTTACTTGCCATAGGTGCTCTCTCCGTGATGTTGTAACTGTAGCCCACCTGACCCGCATTCTTGTTATACAAGCCTGGGATCTCTCCAAGTCTTCTCGGCTTTGGCTGACTTGATTTCTCAATTCCGCTATCAACCTTTCATCAGATCGACGTTTCTGTCGGTCACTATCACTCTTACTGACTTGGCGGATTCGGGCTTTCAGTGCCTGGTTTTCTTTGGCTAATTTGTTCTTCTCACCCTGCTCTGAGGCTACTTGAACGTTGTTTTCAAACATAAGCCTTTCAATTTGTCGCTTCAGCTTACCGATTTCAACCCGGTAGCCTTCCTCTCTCACTAACCAGCCCCACTTTTCCCGAACCAAACATCGTATTTTGGGTCTACCTCACCCTTAGCCAGCTCTCGAACCATAGTCTTGGGTTCAAGGAATCTACATTCGTGCCACAGCTTTCTAATTTTTCCTTCGGGGAACACGACTCCTGGACTCAACTCAATGGCGTGCTTGCTTAGATCCTCATCAGTGGGAATTACCTGAAATCTTCCTAGTTGGCGCAGTACCCGATGAGGAGCATATGGTTGGATGCTACGAAGTCCCATCAAAAGAACATGACATTCCTCGGCCGCCATGTATATTACCTCAGTATCATTCAACCACCCAAATGCCCATTCAACTTGGTCGGCTGTTGTTGACCTCAATTGTGCAAGCCATGCTTCGACGCCTTCGGGAAATATGACGCCTGTCATTCGTTTCTCAAAGCCGCTAATGCAGTTTCTCTCAGTCAACCCGTGGTTCATGTATCCCACTCGGTGATGGAGGTGTTCTTGCATCCACAGCTGGAGTAACAGATTGCATCCCTGAAAGAACTTGCCTCCTTCTCGGCATATAGTTAAAGCTCGGTAGATTTCGGACAAAATTCAAAGGAACCACAGTACTGTCGGTTCTTTTGATTGCAACATCGGCCATCCCTACAAGGCCTATCTCTATTTTTTTATCTTTGCGGGGACAGACCACAACTCCCAGAAATGCTGTGATAAATGCCAAAGTACGTCTTGCTTCCCACTTGATTCTGTTCCCAGTGTGAATTAATCCGAGGTTTGGTTCTTCCAAACCCTGAGGAATTCCGTACCGTTGATACAAGAATTGGAGAGTACAACATCCCTTCGACAAATCATCATTCTGTACCTTCCGACTAATGCTTAGCAAATCCAAGAACGCGTGCGGAGATACTGGTCTTGGTGAAAGTAAATACTGCCCTCTTAGTTTCCCATTCAACCCCGCATATCCGGCGACTTCCTCTAGTGTAGGTGAAAGTTCAAAGTCAGCAAAACGAAACACGTTGCGGGTTGGGTCCCAGAACGGTATTAGAGCCTCGATGATATCTGTCCTTGGCTTGATATTCAACAGATCGACAAAACCTCCCAAAACTCTTTCCACTATCTTTATACTATCCTTTCCCATATCATTCCACCACATGTGGAGTTGCGAAGGGACCTCGCTACACACTGAGAATGATTCATTTTGACTTGTGCTCATCCTGCACATTTATTATAGTGATTAAAGAAGGAAAAACTTTTATTTGACTTAAAAACTATCTATATTCTAAAGAAATATTTTTTGGACTTTAAATTTTTTTTTTTTTTTTTTTGAAAAAAACTTTTAAGGAGAAAGGAAATATTTTTGAACTAATATTCTGAATTTATGAAAGAAATACTACAGAAAAAAATATTTTTGAATTTTATTTTGAATATCTTTTAAACAAATAATTGGGATTTTGAGATTAAAAGGAAATATATTTTTTTTTAAAAAAAATAATTTGAGGTCTAAAAGAAAAACTTTCTAAAGAAGTGAGTAATGTTAAATATTTTTGGATTTTTTTTTTGAATACAGTGAGCCGAAACCAAAGAGGTTTGCCTCTGATCTCACATCCGGTGAGAATCAGACCCGCGTAGTTCAGGCTATAAACTAACTAATTTTTAAAAACAAACAAATTTTTCCTTTTTCTTTTATAGCAAAAAAAACTATTTTCCTTTTTTTTTTATCTTTTTTTTTTTTTTTGAAAATAAAGCAAATTAAAATAAAAGACTTATTCCTACACACTTTCTGCTTTCTAAGCAAACAAACAAAAAAAATATATATGTTTTTTTTTTTAAAAAAAAATTCGGCAGCATTTCGACAGTACTTGGACACTGATTTTTCTAAATTAATCATCTAACTTTCCACTTGCTATTTTTATTTTATTTTATTCTTTACACTCCCGAGACTCAGAAGCCGGTCAACATGCAAGACCGAGCAAATAAATGCACATAAAACAAATAAGATGCATCAGGATGGTCATTTTCATTTTTGGTGCACCTGTCCTAGACAGACCCAACCCCTGTGTTGAGCCTCCAAAGTCAGATGCACGTGATGCAAACAAACGTTCCTACTAGGGATCCGGCATGTGGCTTTGTTATACTAGGTTCAGAACCTGGGTGTTTGTTCTAGACCTGGCTTACCCGAGCAGACAACTCGAGCCGAGGGGGGGTAGCGTACCGGGAATACAGAAGCTTCACCGGCTTAGCAACTTGTCCGAACCTCGTTCTAAATTGGGTTTTTACACTATACAGAAAAGAAGTCGTACGAAGTACACCCTTCTTCATGATTTAGAAGACTCAGAGAGGAGATGGGTTTCGGCACAGTTTATACACAGTTCATGTAATATCAAAGCGGTAAAAGCAACATTTAGCATATTAGGCTCAAACATGTAAAAATCAGATAAAACCAAATATAACAATTTATATGAGCTCGAATTTCTAACCCTGAACCACTGGTTCTGGGTTAATTCCCCAGCAGAGTCGCCAGAGCTGTCACACCTCCTTTTTCCGGCAACGCGAGGAGCGTAGGGAGTTTTTCCAATTAAAGGACAGTCGAAACGGGATTGGTTTAATTATTTCAGAGTCGCCACTTGGGAGATTTAGGGTGTCCCAAGTCACCAATTTTAATCCCGAATCGAGGAAAAGAATGACTCTATATTACAGTCTGCGTACCAGAAATCCGGATAAGGAATTCTGTTAACCCGGGAGAAGGTGTTAGGCATTCCCGAGTTCCGTGGTTCTAGCACGGTCGCTCAACTGTTATATTCGGCTTATTTATCTGATTTTTAATACAATTATGAACCATGTGCAAATTTTATCTTTTACCGCTTTATTATTATAATTATTATTTTTTAGGAATGTGAACATCGCTTAAAACATATCTTTGGATTGTGTCACATGAAATGCACCCACAATACGAAACATATTTTATTTGATGTTTTAGGATTTAGATTTGGGTCGCATGAAATGCGCATCCGAGTTTAAGAAGGTAAAATTAATTAAATCGCGCCTAAAGAGTCTAACGCGTCATTATCTTTTGGGAAGGAAGTGAAATTCACTAAACAATCCATCCCAAATTCTAAGTAATTTTTTTTTAAAATAATTAAATAAATAAATGAGATTGGAGAATCCTATACATTTGTATTATTTACATCTATTTATTTTTAGCGAAATCCTTTAATAATATCCTTTAATGACAACCTTTTTATTATTACTAAGTTTTTTTATAAATATAAAATCAATATCTACATTCTTGAAAATGACATATTAAATAGAAGAGAAAAACAGATATTAACAGAAAGTAATAAAATTATAATCATAAATACAACATGGAATTATCGAAAAGTAAAAAAATAAAAAAACTAATTATCCCATAGTTGGATTAAAATTCAAATTATTAGTAAGACTTAAGCTTATTGAAACTAATTATTTACAAATACTGAAAATTGAAAGAAATAAAAATAAAAACTTGAGTACTAAATCATATTTCTAAAAATTTAAACAATTTAACATTAACTAACTTTGTTTTAATTCATCATGTCCTAATACTTGTTTGCAAACTAATTCATGTTATAACTGAAATTGACTACATGATTCGGATTAACTTATCGTTGACGAAAAACCTTATGAATAAGGAACTTAGTTAATTTTTGCCAAACTGATTCAATAACGCCATTTTTACGTTATTTCTTCTATTTTTTTTTATTTAAACAATTTTAATTAATAATCAGGTTTAAATATATTTCCTAATAATCTGGTAAAGACGTTATTTAATATGTCGCTATAATATGCCTAGTTATGCCGATGACAGTGATTTACGGAATAATAATACATGAATAACCTAAATACAATACAAAAAATTAAATTAAACTAAATTAAAAATTTAACACTCCATTCTTCATTTCAGCTTACAAAATGCCAAAATTACAGTTGTGTACCTGATATTGTCAATATAAGAAGAAGAAAGTCAGCAACGTAATACGTAACACAGCAACAGCAACAATAACCAGCAATAACCAGTCAACGAAAATCCTAGTGACAGCTTTGAAAAATTCAAAATAAAATCCAGGAATGCCGAAAATAACGGACAGAAACCAAGGGAAATTTTCAGATTTTTGAAAGGCTAGTTAATCTTCAACCCTTAATTTCTACACCTGTATACCAGAATATTTATCAGGTGTGTACTACTTTCTCTTCTAATTTTCAATTTTTTTTCTTTGTATGTTTTTCTTTTCTTGAGAGTTTCAATTTTTTTTTCGGAATAAATGTTCAGCTTTTTTTTTCAATCTCTTTTTTTCTGTCTCTATTCCTCCTCTTGTGTTCAAGACTTCACATATATATATCCCATCCCATAAATCAATTAAAATCAATCCCTTTCTCTACCAAACCCATTATCTTCCCACTCATCCCCATTACATTAAATAAATATATCACACCACCCCATTATATTTTGTCCCCCATGCTTTATTTAAAATAATGCAAGATTCCCCTTTAATTTAAATCTTGTCCCCCTTTATATTAAATAATCATATCACAACCCACCCCATTTCATTTTGTCCCCCATGCTTCAAATAAACAATTTCAAAATGTACAATTCCTAAACTACCCCTTCCGACCTTACTGAAATTACCAAACTACCCCTGAACGTATTACAAATTTACCAAACTACCCATCAGCTATAACACATCAATTAATCAAACTTAACCAAAATATAGACAATATGATCAATTTCTAACAATGTTCAAACAACAATATGAACACGGATGAACATCATAACAACAATATCACATGAACATGATTTTAACAACATTTCAACAACAAATCACATGAACACAAATTGAACAACCAAGAACAACTAAAATTTGATTGAACAATATTTTAGCAACAAACAATCCTATTTTCGGATTCAACACCAACAATAAACAAAGTATGAAGATTTCTAAACTCAGTCATATTGAACTTAAAATCAACTCTAACAACATTACAACAAACAATTCTTATATTAAACTTTAAACAAAATTATGAGAACAATTCAAGAAATAATCATAAATGGTAAACAAGAAATCAAACTATACAAAATTTGGATTCAAGATCATCCAAACAAAGTATGAACATGAATTAAATCTATATTAAACAACAAGCATGACGGATTCAAACGATTAAATCAATATATTTCCTTCAACACAACTAAAATTTTTTAGACAAATAACAAAATTGTTGTTAGAAACTATTATGAACTTAAACTTGAACTTAACAATATTAACAATTTCTAAAAATACATTAACACATGAAACAAATTGAAGAAATAATCAATTAAATTTCAATTTGAATCTAACAAACATCAAACTAACAAATATTTATTCTAACAATAAAACAAACATGAAATAAACATGAAAAATAACTAATTAATCCTTCCTTTGAAATCTGAAAAATTTATCTAACAAACAACATATGAACATGAACTAAAAATTAAGTCAAACGATAAACAAAACAAACATTTGCCGATTTTAGATTCGAAAATATCAAAAAAAAAATGCGGACAATATAAAACTCAAAAATCCACTAACCGGATCGACATGAAATATGTATGGACTGACTCGATGAACCTCGGCCAAAGCTCGACCAAACGGCAACGAACACGAACCTACGAAACCAACTGAAGCCGCGCCGATGCAGCAGCAACAGTTGTCGCGGCAGAAATGCATGAACAAAGCAGCTGGGATTCACTTGTTTACGTGAAGGAGACGGAGTGAAGCAGAAGTCATGAGAGCAAGTGGTCGACTGGTTCTGTCGACTGGTTCTATCCATCGACTGAAGACGCAGCAATGGGGAGGGGAAAAAACTGGACGAGGCAGCAGCAACTCGGAAGCGATGGTCGACGAAGGCAATGGCAGCAGTAGCAGCTGCGTGAGCAGTAGGTGGGCTGTTTGGGTCGTCCCTGATTGTCGACTGTAATCGATAGAAATGGGGGTTGACGACGAGGGTAAGGGCAGTCGGAGAAGAAGGCAGCGCAGTAGCAGCTGCGTGAGCAACAATGGCGACTGGCCATGGCGAGGGTGAACAACTTGGACATAAGACGTCGATGTTCGTTCGGACGAAGAAGATGAAGCAACGGAGAAACCATGGACGACGTCGACGGAAAAGATGAAGACGTGAAGATGGAGGGGAATGGGAGAGGGAAGCCATGGTTGTGCTTTGGAGTTTTGAGGAAGAAGAAGGAGAATAGGGGGGGGGGGGCGGATGCTTTAGGCATTTCTTAGGGTTTTCTTAATTTTTTTTTTTTTATTTTGTTTGTAAAATAAAAGGGGTGTTGGGTTATGGACTGGGTCGACCCAGTTCGAAATGGACTGGGTCGTAGGGAAGGTTGGGCCATTTTTTGGGCCTATGGCTTGAAATCGAAGAAGAGGCCCAATTCCGACTTTCTTTATATTTTCGCTCTCTTTTCTTCTTTTATTTTTCTAAAACTAAATTATAAAAATACTTAAACTATTATTAAGAACTAAATTAAGTTATAAAAGCGCAAATTAATTCCCAATAACAATTAACGCACAATTAAGTATTAATTAAGCATAAAATTGTATATTTGGACATTAAATGCTAAAAATGCAAACGATGCCTATTTTTGTAATTTTTAATTTTTGTAAAACAAATTTAATTATTATCAATTATAGAATTAAATCCTACATGCAAAATGCGACATATTTTTGTATTTTTTATTAATTTAGCAAATAAACACGCACAGACAACTACAAATAATTATTCAAAATATCACAAAATTGCACACCAAAGAAAATCATTTTATTTTTGAATTTTTGGGAGTAATTCTCATATAGGGCAAAAAATCACGTGCTTACAATAAGCAACTGAAAAAGAAGATAGATTGGAATGCATTATCACTGTCTCATTTAGATCCTCGAACAAATCAATGTGAACAAGAGGTTCAAAAGATTATTCATTTGCAAAATATTGCAAATCAATTGCCAGATGCATTCACTGACCTACCAAGGGTGACTAAGTCACATATTTCAGTTGTTAATGCTCCAATTTGAGTTGTTATCCCGGCCGGACAATTAATTAAAACAAATGATTCTAAGCCATGTTTGAAATGTGGTAGACCAATCGGTTCTAAAGATAAAAATCCCCGAAGAAGAAAAGGAGCAAGTGATCAAAGTGAACATAACACAGAGGTAGTGGCTCAAGAAGATCCCCAAGACATAACAAATGATAAGACCTTAGGGGAGGTCCAAGTACCTGAAAATAATGAGAATGAAGAGATATCAATAAGTTACGTCTCAACCGGGAAAAGATGGAACCGAAATAATATTTTTATCGATAACATTTTTGCTTATAATGTTGCTGTTGAAATAATGCAACAAGATGAGGATCTTGAACCAAAATCTGTCAATGAATGTAGACAGAGAAATAATTGGCCAAAATGGAAAGACGCTATCCAGGCAGAGTTAACTTCACTTGGAAAACGTGAAGTCTTCGGACCCATAGTTCGAACACCTGAAGGCATAAAGCTAGTAGGGTATAAATAGGTTTTTGTGCGAAAACGAAATGATAAAAATGAAGTCGTTAGATATAAAGCACAACTTGTGGCACAAGGGTTTTCCTAAAGGCCTGGAATTGATTATATGGAGATATATTCTCCTGTAGTGGATGCTATCACCTTCAGATATCTCATAAATATGGCAGTGCAAGAAAAACTTGATATGCATCTAATGGATATTGTTACAGCCTATTTGTATAGATCATTTGACAACGAAATTTTTATGAAAGTACCTGAGGGATTTAAAGTGCCAGAAGTATATAAAAGTTTTCGAGAAACTTGTTCAATAAAACTTCAGAAATCTTCATATGGATTGAAACAATCAGGTCGTATGTGGTACAATCGCGTGAGTGAATACCTGTTGAAAGAAGGGTACATGAATGATCCAATTTGTCCTTTTGTCTTTATAAAAAGGTCTGGATCTGAATTTGTTATAATCGCCGTGTATGTTGATGATTTTAATATCATTGGAACTCCTTGGGAGCTTCCAAAAACAGTAGACTGTTTGAAGAAAGAATTTGAAATGAAAGATCTTGGAAAGACAAAATTTTGTCTTCGTCTACAAATTGAGTATATGAAAGATGGAATATTTGTCCATCAATCAACATACACCGAATTTTTTTTAAAGCGATTCTATATGGATAAAGCACATCCATTGAGTACCCCGATGGTTGTGAAATCACTTGATATAAAGAAAGATCCATTCCGACCTCATGAAAATGATGAAGAGCTTCTTGGTGATGAAGTACCATATCTTAGAGCAATTGGGACATTAATGTATCTTGCCAATAATTCCTGACCAGATATAGCTTTCTCAGTAAGCTTATTGGCAAGATTTAGTTCTTCGCCAACACAAAGACACTGGAATGGTATTAAACATATATTCACATACCTGCAAGGGACCATTGATATGGGTTTATTTATTCAAATGAATCCACGTCATCATTGATTGGTTATGCAGATGCAGGATATTTGTCTGATCCACACAAAGGTCGATCTCAGACAGGCTATTTTTTTACAAGTGAAGGTACATCCATATCATAGCGTTCGACAAAACAAACTATGGTTGCTACTTCTTCAAATCATGCAGAGATAATAGCCATTCACAAAGCAAGTCGAGAATGCGTTTGGTTAAGATCGATAACTCAACACATTCCGCAAACATGTGGTCTTTCTTCGAAAAAGAATATTCCAACAATATTGTATGAGATAATGCTGCATGCATAGCTCAATTGAAAGGAGGATATATCAATGGAGATAAAACAAAAAATATTTCACCGAAATTCTTTTTCACTCATGATCTTCAGAAGAATGGTGAAATAGATGTACAACAAGTTCGTTCAAGTGATAATTTGGCTGATCTATTCACTAAGGCATTACCAACCTCAATCTTTGAAAAGCTAATATATAAGATTGGAATGCATCGTCTTCGAGACATTATTCTTGCCATAACGTAGAAATTACATACTTATTTCATTTCACTTTATATTATTGATATATATGTGTTAATAGAATTGAACGTGACTAACATTATTTATATGTTCCAATAAATATAAAGTAATTAAACTATTTAAGATGCCCAAAAGCACAAGTAATCTGCAATCAATGAGCATATGATATGTACTGCCATAAATAAAATGATTATAATGATACATACCTTAATAAAATATGGCTCAACTTAGCGGGAGTTAAGAATAAAATTAGAGCTTCGTGCTGATAACGTGTTATAAAATAAAAGCAATGCAGCAAAATGTAAATAAGAAGAGATAGAAAGAAGGAAGAAGTCTTTTCTTCTTTCACTTTAGTGTATCTTTCCATTGCAATTACATAGCCTTTTATAGGCATAAAAAGTAAAGATGATGAACAAAAAGTAGGAGATTTAATCTTTAAGCTATTCACAACATGGACATCCAATGTAGCATCCAATGTACAAACTATGTTATTCACAACATGTGCATCCACTGTAGCATCCAATGTACAAACTATTTATAACATAGTTTACTTTCTAGTCACGTGTAGTTGATCCTTTTCAATTTTGGTATAATTTTATATCATTATTAATATGGAATAACTAACTCATGTATAACTTATACATGCATAAAGGTGCAAAAGGACAGAATTGTCCTTATTTTCTTTTCTAGAAGCTTATGAAAATCCAGCATCCAAGGGTATAATTATAAACTCATTGTTTTTTAGTGTAAAAAATAAATAAATATTTTAAATGATATCCTGCATACCCAATTTTGGTACAATGAATAAAACACCCAACAAGAATTAATCTTTGCATTACTATTTCATATATTATCAATCCATGTATTGCTATCTCTACATTATAACTCATATAACTTGTTTTACAACCAAATAACCTAGTTTGAAAACTGGATTTTACTAAAGAAATTGTCATAGAACTTCGTATTTTGTGGTGAATACTTTCTTTGAAGCATTGTTCCCATTGAGAAATAGAGTTGAAGAATTAATTAGAACGAAATGTAAAAAATTTATCTTAAGAATTTTAAGAGCTTGTACATGCTTGCTAATAAAAAGAAATGAAATACTTTTGCTAAGATGCTTAGATTACACCGAATAAGTCGAAATTCACCAATAAGGGTTGTGGGGAGGGGTAAGTACTCCTTCATTTTTAATCAGAGGTCTCGAGTTCGAGCCTCTGAGTATGGAGTCGTCTTTGTTTAGGAGCGCTTTAACTCCAATGTGGGACTTTTCGGTGCAAATCTGGATTAGTGGGGTCCCAATATGAATACCGAATACCGAGTGAAAAATAAAAAAAAATAGTATAGACTATGGATTAAAGAATAACAAAATTTGATCCTGTCTAGAAGGAGAATAAAGATACAGATAGAGTGAGCTTTACGCTTTTAGAAGTTAGAGCACATGTTTCCACACAATAGTATTATAAAAAGAATTTAACTTTCTTAAAAACAAGAAAATGTAAGCCGAAGACTTTTGGAAACAGTATCTCTACTTCAACAGGGTAAGAAATTAAGAATAAGATGTACATACGCATTACTTTTTTTATATCTTATTTGTAAGATTATACATAATATATTATTATTATTATTATTATTGTTAAAAAAAATGAGAAAATGAGCAATTATGTTTCCATGAAATAGAAAAATTAATATGAAAAGGACTTGATAGGTGCATTTGGGGATAGCTTACGGCCACAGAGGTGGATGATAGAGTTGTGGCACTAAGTGTTAAGAGTCCATCAAAATCTAGAACAACATGGTTCTAAATGCAATATCTATACATAAATAAATCTTTTAATATAAATATTTTGTTTGAACAAAAAATACTGGGTTCAGTCCAATTTATAACCAAACTTCTAGCTTCGCCTTGGGATATGAACCCAATAATTTTAAAAATACAATATATTCAATGTTAAGATAATTAAGAACTTGTTTGGTATGAGCGATAAAAAATAATTAATTCCGGAACTAAAATTATGAAAAGTTTATCCAATATTTGATTGGAAAAAAATTACTGTATAATTATTTCCGAGATTAATTATCTCGGGATTGTAATATTTTTTTATTTCCATAGAAACATGGAATAATTAATCCCGAAATAATTATTCTCGAAATAACATCTTTCCAACCAAACGACCCCTAAAAGTTGAATATATAAAGCTTAAATGTTGAATACCCTTAATATTGAAAAATATTAGAGGTTGGGCATCTCTTAATCACCCAATGTTGGGTTCAATTAGTCAAAGAATATGAATCAAATCTAATGATGGATGGCCTAATAGATGATATATGAATGTCGCTTTACGTGTCACTAATCACTATAACACCGAATGGATTTGCTGATGTTGTACCATGTCAGCATGGGCCTGTTGAGACGAGACTCGTGCGGAATGAAAAATAAATTTCCTACCCAAAAACCAAAAACATTTAAATATTTCAATTCTCAAAATAAGTCACTAAAAAGAAATTACTTAGCTAGCGTTTGACCATAAATTCTTATATTTATTGTAAAAAATCTTATTTGGGTGAAGTTTAATTTAAAGATGAAAATCTGTTTGGACATAATTTTTCAAAATATATTTCACTTTTTTTTTTTGGAAAAACATGAAACATGACTTATACTCATAAGTTTTAAAAACTATAAAAAATAGCCAACAAATCTGAAGAAAATTCATACAAAACAAGCGAAACAAATATATACGAACATTAGCAGATTTTAGCAAATTACCTTCAAATTTTATCTTGCGATGGATTGCGATAGATTGGCACAACAAATTTGGCGAAAGTTTGCTTCTGTTTATAGAGATGGGCAAAACCGCATGAGTTTAATTAGGAAAAAATGAGCAGATATGGATTGGTTGTGTCATAATAATAGAAAGTGGGTTTTTTTATAAAATACAAAAATTTAGGACAATTATTGATTTTTTTAAAAAAAATCAAACGATAATATTTTGGGCCAAAAATAGCTCTTGAACTGATTTTGGCATTTGAAAATTTGCTAAAATATAAATAAAATCTATAAATAAATAAGTATTTGCCAAAAAAAAATTGGAAATTTTTTAACAAAATGAGTGATATAAAGATCAGTAAGAACTTATAGTTTAATTAGTTGAAATATACCGTTTATAACAGTGATATTGTAGGTTCGAGTTATCCAAATTTATCGATAAACGTTTGACTATAGTTTTAAATTACTCTCATATTAAAGCTCCATTAGGGAGTGAAGGATAAAAACAAAAAACATCCCTAGTGGAAGGGGTTTATAAAATTAGGCCATAAGTATAAACGTTTAAAGTCTAAACTCGCCATCATAATATGTAATTCTTTAAATACTGATACTACTAAAAACCGGAAACGTTTCATCTCATAATTTACCATTTCTTCCGTTCACTTTTACTTATCCGTTATATTAAAAATATATTTTTATTTTTGCTTGTCCATGATGCTAAATTAATAAAAAGATATTTTTTTTCTTGTTTTACTCTTATCATTTATTACTCATTTCTCAAATTATTTTTCAAAACTTTTGAAAATATTGTCATTATTATAGGTAAAATTTAAAAATATAATAATTTTTAAAAAAACATGTATAAAGTCAAAAATAGATCACTAAAAATGAACGGGGGAGTAGTATAATTTTCCATATAACAAATGCTTATTCTTTATTTTTCTTTTGTACGTGGAAATATGGAAAATTAAGTATTTGTTAAAGTAGCCTTGGATTCCATGACCCCAGAGTCTCTTCTTTTCATGATTTTCCAATATGTCCGATGCAGGAAACTTTGACTCTATTTGGCCCAAACAACTAAATTTACTAAAATTCCATATTATTATTTACATAATGGGAAATGCACTCACATTAAATTGAGCTTCCCAATACCCCGATATCGTATATTAAAATCACAACCCCATGAGAATATAATATGAATCCATTAAGGGAGATTTAACGCAAAAAAACACTCATTTGTCCATTGGCAAATTGCACGTGGTGGGCACGCGCAGAGGTAGAGGGTGACCTAAGAAGTATTGGGGAGAGATGATCAGACAGGACATGGCGAGACTTAGATTACTGAGGACATGACCCTTGACAAGAGATTATGAAAATCGAGCATTAAGGTTGTAGGTTAGGGGAAAGTTGTGAATATTTCTACAACACAATAGAGTGAGACTAGCCAGTTAGGAGTTAGACTAAGAATGTCATTGGTCGTCTATTGATGTAGGACTTTACCTGCTAGTTTTACTATACCAGCCATATATTTCGTATTTCGTATTTCGTATTCTGTATTTAATATCTCTTATATTGTTGTTATTTTATTATGCATTTTTATGGTACTAATATATCGGCTCCTATTGCTTTTTTGAGCCGAGGGTCTCCTGAAAACAGCCTCTCTATCCTTCGGGGTAGGGGTAAGGTCTGCGTACATATTACCCTCTCCAGACCCCACCTGTGAAATTCTACTGGATCGTTGTTGTTGTTGTTGTAATGTCGTTCATCAAATTCCAAATCATACTGGAACCTGATAAATGAATGATTATTCATCAATTATATACAGTTTTCTCTATATCCTTTCTTCAGTTCATCCCAGTTATAATTTCGTTTACTATTATAAATCTTTGAATTTAGGCGTTTGAATATTGAAAAATTTAACTGTTGAGACTTCGTTTGATCATGTGATTTGAGTTACCAGTCCCCACAGCGCCAGATTATAAGGACACTTTACTAATAATTATGTCAAAAATTTACTTTAGGACGAGAGAGAATACATTGTTTAGATGAATTACTTTATTAGCAAAGCAAATTGGTTTTTGTTCTCTGCTTTTGAGAGATCGAACTATTATTTCGCCTTTAGTGAGGTTCTTTTACTAAAAGTAACCTGATTTTTCTCTTCACTTTTAGACAATTTTCAACTTTTCTAAGGAAATATTCTTTAATCTTTTTAATTTTTTTAATTCAACTAGTCATTACTAATGCGGTAGGAATCTCGTGTTTTTATTGAAAAAACTGGTTAAGAACAATTTCTAGATTCATTAAATGAAGGATCATTTAAAGATAAATGTCTTAATGTCTATTGTCTATAGAACAAAGATGGCACAATTATGAAAACTTGAAAATTAACTAAGCCCATGCAACTCCAAGGCTGCTGTTATACAATGCTGAGAATTTTTTTTGAAGTTCAACTGGAAAGTTATCTCTGTGTAACCTAAAGGTCATGGATGAAGCCGTAAAAGCAACCACTAGGGGTGGTAAACGGACGAGTCGGGTCGGATATGAGACAAGTCGAAAACGAGTAATAAAAAAATAGATAAATTATCTGACCCAACGCATATTTAATACGGATAAAAAATAGATTAATCAGCAGATATGGGTAACAATATTATCCATGACTTCATGAATATGATCACTTTTGGGAGAATGCCTAATCTCCCAAACTTGAAGAACCTCCAATTTGAAGTTTTACAAATATAAAAATTAAACCCATTAATTATCCATTTAAAAAATGAATAATATGGTTCTTATACATATTTGACCCGTTTTTTAAAAGTTCATTATCCAACCCATTTTTTAGTGGATAAGATGAGTGGTTAACTATTTTCTTTTAACTATTTTGCCTCTCCTAGCATCCACTAATATTTTTATTAGGATAGATTATTTATGTTACACGAGGTCCGACCTTTCCTCGCAATGTTGTATGCTTTGGTAGGCCAAATATATTACATTTGTTGTGAATTGAATTTGGAAGAGGAAAAGAAAAAGCAAATTGCAGAGGCAGAACGGCTAGGAAAAGAAAAAGCAAATTGCAGAGGCAGAACGGCTAGTATAAAGTAAGATTCAAGATCAAGACTTTGGCGGACAGTAGTGCAGTGGACGAGAGTGCTACTCTCTTAACTAGAGTTCTCGAATTCAAGTCCTGGGTATAAAAAAATTCTTAGTAGAGAGCTTCTTCCCCGAATGGGGCCCTACGCGACATGAATCCGGATATAGTCGGGTTCCAATACGAATACCGGACACCGGATGAAAACCAAAAAAAAAATTTGGCAGACAAACTTTACCTCTTTTGCTCCTCTCCTTTTTGTCATCTCATTTCTTCTACATTTTGTGTGTGTGTGTGTGAGAGAACGCTTTATTGATGCCTGCAAACCGGAGTGTGCATAGTTGAAGCTGTTGAAACTATTCAGACTTCTTTTTCGTTGCTGGGCTATAATTTGCAATAATTAAGTTTGACTCAAGAATTGAAGCCCACTTCAGATCACACGTTTGAGCAAATTTACTACTCATTTCGTTAGAATCTTTTCACACGTCTAAGTAGTAAGAGCGCGAGCTATCCACTTTTTAACCATGAAATTTCGTCTGTGAAATTTAAAATTTTATGGCAATAGTAATTTTTTAATTATTGTATTGGGAAAAATTGAGTTTACATATTAAAGTGGTATAAAGATGACGTGTCATGACATGTAGACTGGTCAAAGAGTTATGATTGGTAAAGAGGCACGAGTTGCAACAGATACGAGCAGAGGCAAAGGAAGAGGCACGAGCGGTTATTCAAAAGACTCAGCGTCCGTACCTATTTAAGTTCAAGAATCAAGGAGAATGAATCTGACAGTTCATGGGAGTACAGACAGAGGCGGACCCAAGATTTGAGTACAACGGGGGCACCACTATCATTAACATAGATATATAAGCTAGTATCGATAAAATTTAGCGTGCTAACTCTTGAAAATTTAATGATTATGAGCCAGTGATCAAAAATATCTTTTAAAATATCAAAAACTTACTCAAATAAAATCAAGATTAAATATTCGTTAAGTAGTTCAAGCAGAGTCTCAATCGCCATCGCTAAATCGATGGAGGTATGCTACTTTGCCAAAGTGATTTTTGAAGGCACAAGCATTTTAGAATTTTTCTATCGCTCTTTTTGGGAGAAATTTTGTTGAATTACTTATTTTAATACAAGTCAAGAAAATGATGATGCTTATAAACTTAGTTATCATGATAAAGAATATAAATTGGCTTCTTGCTAATGAGATATTTTATTCCTCTCCAATTTTCTTTAATCTTTTTATGTCTCTCTCTGTTACCTTTTTCAAATTCTAGAAAGACGTTTCTCAAAAAAGTTTTTGACTATTTTATATAGAAGCTCTAAAGAACTAGTCGTGGAGAGAAGTTTGGTTTGAGGCTTTTGAGAGAGATTGAAGGGAGCAAAGCTAAACTAAATTCACTAAATGTATTAGTGCTAAAATTTGAACTCGGAAAAGATTAAAAAAAAAAGAGAGAGAAAACCAAATTGAGCTTTAAATACAGAATACTAAACTACCTTGAATTCAAAGAGAAAAAAAATAAAATGAAAAGGAGCACGCATTGCTGCTGCCGCTAGGTCTTGAACCTAGGTCATCTTGAGAGAGAGGAGCAAATGCCACATGTTAAACCAACCCAGCAATCAAACTTTTGTGTTTGAGGGGCACATCAAAATTATTTAGGGGGTCCTTGATGTATATACAAGTATATATACACGGTTTTTGCCGAAGTTAAAGGGTTTCGGTGACCCCTCTAGTGACCATGTAGGTCCGCCTCTGAGTACAGATACAGTACTTAATGAGCCTTAAATACTAATAACGTTAGAGAATCTGTATTAAATACAATTATTATGGTAACGTAGCATTTAATGTCTTTAATTGCCCATAATAGCCTTATTATGACAAAGACAAAACGCATATCTCCAAAGTAGCTATAAAAGGGAGAAAACGGATCAATTATACACACACAAAATATTATCTGAGTATACTGATTTACTTGTTTTTCTTCTGATTATCTTATTTCTAGCCAAATTACTTTCTTTCATGTATTCTTTTGATTATCAGCAACCCGAGTTCTTCTAAATTAAAGCTTTGACCGAAATCTCATTTTTTGGTTAAACAAATTGGTTCCGTTACTGGGAATATGATAATTTATCCTCTTTTAGCTTAACTTTCCTTGTTGCATCAACCATGTCGAACAACAACGACAACATTAAAGGAAACCAACAACTTCAGGGAAATCTACAGGGTAATCAAACCCCGGTCCCTTCTCCACGAGGCTCTCCTTGGAGGTCTCGTGAAGGCTCTCCTCATGGATCTCATACAAATGGAAACACTCATTTTGAAAATCTTGAAGCTATCGATGAAGCTTTGCAGAAACTAATTGTTGCACAGGTCAATAAAGCTCTTAAGGCTTTTGCTAGCCAATTACCTGCTGCACCATCCACGCCCACTCCAAATAACAACACTTTGGAGAACCCTCGTTCCGGGCTTGTTAATTCAGGTAGCGGTGGAACCCCCAACGAATCACAGGAGGGAGAACCAGGTAACTTAGTCAATTCTGATTTACAAAATTTAGTACTAACATTGCAGAAATAGCTCAAAGAGCAAAGTGACCGCATAGAGCAAATACTCGGGGTGTCGCCCGTAATCAAAGGGATAGATACAGATAAATATTCGCAACAACCCTGGAAGCCAAGTGCTGCTCCCCTCCCAATTCCAATGAAATTCAAAATGTCTGATATTCCAACATACGATAGAACAACAGACCCACGAGACCACGTGACTACATTCACAAAAGGCATAAAAGGTAATGACTTGACCAAGTAGGAGATTGAATCAGTATTAGTCAAAAAATTCGGTGAAACACTCACCAAGGGTGCATTAACATGATATTCTCTTTTACCCGAAAATTCTATAAATTCTTTTGCTGAGCTTGCAGATTCTTTCATCAAAGCACACTCGGGAGCTCAAAAAGTCAAAAAAAGAATGGAAGATATTTTCAAGATCAAACAAGAGGACTCAGAATTGCTTAGGGAGTTCGTGGACAGATTCTAACGTGAAAGAATGACATTACCACGTGTACCTGATAATTGGGCAGCTATAGCTTTCTTAAGTAATTTGAATGAAAAGAGCTCAGAAGCTACGAGGCGACTCAAGGAAAGTCTTCGTGAATTTTCATCTACAACATGGAATGACGTTTACAACAGGTATAGCACGAAGCTAAGGATAGAAGAACATACTGTTACACGATTCCAAAAAGAAGAAAAAGTAAGTTCGAGACGGGCGGAAACCGAAAAAAGGTCCGGCAAAAATAGGTACGAGCCATACATGGGACCTGCGGGAAAAGATTCACGGTCAAAACAGGACAATCAAAGGTACGATCACAGATCAAGGAATAGAGAGTCAGGCTCTTCATCAAGATTTAGGAATGATCGAAACACACATGAGTCACGAGATGATGATAGAAATTTGAAGGCGAGATTTGGCGGTTACAATTTCAATGTGAGCACTTCCGAGCTCGTAGCTGTTTTGAGAAGCATAGATGACAAGGTACGGTGGCCAAAAGAGATGAGATCAAATCCAAACAGGCGCAACCCTAATCATTGGTGTGAGTTTCATAATGATCACGAGCATAAAACAACAGATTGTAGATTTTTATAAAGTGAAGTTGATCATTTTTTAAAACAAGGGTATCTCACCGAGTTATTCAGTGAGAAAGGTAAGCAAACTTACATGAAGAATAGGTAGGAACCCCTTAAACCACCTTCTCCCAAAAGGTCCGTCAACGTTATAAGTGGGGGTGAAGACATCAATAGCGTAACGTACACTGCAGCTAATAGAATTTCCAAAGTCACAATTACCCAAGGGAAACGGGTGCGACATGTATTAGAGAGAGACAACATTACATTTGATGATGCTGATGCGGATGACGTATTATCTTCTCATAACGATGCCCTGGTAATATCTTTAATTGTACATGATACTAATGTGAAATGAGTTTTGATTGATCCAGGTAGTTTCGCGAACATTATTTTGCTAAGTGTATTACGTGAGATGCAATCTGAGGATAAATTAATACCAAAGGCGCATACTTTATCCGGATTTGACAATTCTAGTGTTGTAACAAAAGGAGAGGTAACACTCACCACACTCGCAGAAGGAGTTGTCAAAGATACAAAATTTCAAGTAGTAGATATGGAGATGGCTTACAATATGATCCTTGGGAGACCATGGATCCATGAAATGGATGTCGTTCCTTCAACCTTGCATCAAGTTATTAAATTTCCATCACTATGGGGAATATGTCAAATCCGCAGGGATAAACTTACATCCAGGAGCATCAACTCTGTAGCAGATTCAAATACAAAAAAAAAAAAAAATAGCAATCACAGAAGACAGTTGAGGGCATCACAATACAAACCTCAACTGAACAAGGGCGGACAGATGTGGATTCAAGGCCTGATACCATTCAAGAACCAGAAGAAAACGAAAATATCAAAATAATAATTGAAGAACTAGAGGCTGTGATGTTATTTGAACAATGGCCTGATAAGAAAGTCTACGTAGGGGCCAATCTAAGCCAAGGCATGAGAGGTAAGTTAATTGAAATTTTGAAAACTAACGTGGACTGTTTTGCTTGGTCCCACTCTGACATGACAGGAATACCCCCGGAGGTAACGACTCACAAATTGAATGAAGATCCAACGTATCCTCCTGTCAAACAGAAGAAAAGAAAGTAAGGAACTTTCAAGAATCAGGTGATTCAAGAAGAGGTTCAAAAATTGCTAAAGATTGGATCCATCCGCGAGGTAAAGTGTCACGACCCAAACCGAAGGGCCGCGACGGGCACCCGGTGCCTTACTCAACCGAGTACCAACGTAACATATCTTTCTTATCATGTTATCATGAGTAAATGAGCTAGAAAACTCGTCCTGAGATAACAAGAATAAAACATAAGGGAATAGTCAACATATGAAGACCCAACATGATATACAAACTAATATATGTGACATACGGGCCTATAAGGCCGACATGACCATTAGTAAACTCGAAACATAGGCCGACAAGGCCATACAATTATCCATACACCTGACATATGTCTACAAGCCTCTAAGAGTACATAAAATCATAAAGGTCGGGACAGGGCCCCGCCATATCAATCAATACATATCCAAAGCATACTGACCAAATAGGCAACTCCGGAGCAAGTGGAGTGCACCAACACCTTCGCTGAGCTGATAGCCTACTAGGAGGACTGTCAACCTATCAATCGGGACCTGCGGGCATGAAATGCAGCGTCCCCAGGCAAAAGGGACGTCAGTACGAATAAAGTACCGAGTATGTTAGGCAGGAAAGCATAAACAAGAACAGTAATGTAAAGAGAGAGATAAAGGAGATACAACCTGTAACATCAGAGTGCCTCTGGGGGTTACTGATATGAAATGCATAATACATATATATACATAAACTTTTTAAAACATTCGCCTCTGTGGGCATCATCATCATATCGTACCCGGCCTCAAAGAGGACTCGGTAAAGGCGTACCCGACCATCATAAGGTTCGGTAGAATCGTACCCGGCCACGTGGAGCTCGGTAAACCCAACTGATCAGTGGTTGCACAATAGGTGCCGTACCCGACCGACTATAGCGCGGCTCGGTAGAGTAAAATAGATACTATATATAATGCATGCTAGACTCATGGAATCATATTCTAAACCTTTTGGAGTGACTTAAGAACATTATGGACATCCCTACCATCAATATGAACCTTAGTAGGATTTAAGGATCATACACACTTGTTTAGAATAATTTTATAAGGAAAGAACAACATGGACAACCTTAGTTGCTAGGAGTAGAGTCATTATGAAATAGCGTATCGTTTATGTTCATTTCATTTTAGACCATGCCAAAAGAAAGAAGAAAGTGCCTTAACATACCTTAAACCCGTTGAGTCCTTAATCCCTTCCAAGCAACTCTTCAAACAAGTCAACTCAATCTATCATAGTATAAGGAGATTCAAAATCAGTGCTGAGCAAAGGCTAAGTCTATAACTTAAGCTAGTAGCTCGTTTACGTAAATTTGGGCAGCATCTCCATTGTAACAAGGGCCTCCTCCAATACCATATACCAACAACAATGACCAGAGCAATCCATCAATACATAATTATCAATATCAAGACACCATATAACCACAACAAGTCACAACTACATTACGACGAGCGGCAAACTCCGATTGGAATCCGTATACCCCTTATCAATCCTTATAGACTTCTTACTTCAACATAAAAGTATCATTAACTTGATAATGAAGTCATTAATCAATGATTCCAGCCTTATACCATATATTTATAACAACGAAAATAATCCACAACTTCAACTATCCCCAACTAGCAACTTTATTCACTAGTTCAGGTCTAGCCCATCCATTTCACTTAATCAATATCAAGATAACCTTAGGCACAAGCAAGAACATAATATACATACCTCCTACAGTAACTTCAAGTCAAAATCCAAGTTATATTCATTTTACAACAACCCTTAATAGCAATACAACACCATAGAAGTGACTTAAGCTAGTCCAAGTATTATCTTATAGTTTATCATCCTAACAACTTAACCAACATACAAGCAAGCTTAAGCACAATTAGTAGGTTGTTATACTCACCTTAGACAGCAGCAACAACTTGGAATTTCATCCAAATACAGCCCACAACAATCCTCAATGACAACACAACCTCAAAGAGGTGTTGTTCTTCACTAGAACTAAGTTTTGATGTTGAAATATGGTGTAATCACTTTGGAATCACTTCAAACCCTTGTGATATATGTTTAGGAGGGTTAGGAGAAGTTTGGAGACGAACTTTAGTTGAAAAATGAGCAAAAATAGGCGTCCAAATCGTTTATAAATTGAAGTAGGTCAACCACCGCCTAAGTGGGTCCCATTGGGAGCTGCTTGCGCGGTCTCGCGAAAATGCGAATATCTCTCTACTCCGATGTCGTATTGACAAACGGTTTAATGCGTTAGAAACTAGACTCGTAGACCTTCAATTTGGTAGGTAGAACACCCCATTATTCCAAGTATATTTGGAGAAATTCTCAGATACATTTGACCTAAATTTCAACAAATTTATGAATGTAACTTGTGATGACCTTTGCCAACTCTTGTTCCACAACTTGCTTGCCTTCAAAATGTAGAAAATGAATATCATACGACTAAAATAACTCATAGAATAACCTCCTTATCATGTTAATAACCCTAGTCTCACCCCAAAGTACATGTTATAACATTCGAAACTTGTCGACTTTCGACGAAACTTATTTTCTTCAATTGGTTTAGCTTCTAAGATTTCCAACCCTCTTGGTAATCGTTATTCATGATCTTAAATATTTGTAACCTCCAAGGTAACATTATTAACTTACTTTATTTGCTTCCAAATAGAATCTCATTTCCGAGCTTACATCAATGACTTACGATGTACTCTCACGTATGAAAACTTGGGGTGTAACATCATTCCCCCCTTTGGAACATTCGTCCTCGAATGTTGACTGATGCACTTATCAATTTCATAAACTATGGCTCTTACGAATACTTTAATGTTCATCTTGCCATCTAAGCAACAGTTTTGTGAATAAATCCAAACGCTTGGGCATTCCCCCCTTTTAGGCCTCTTTGTCACGCCATGACATGTGGTCGGAATTTTTCCAACATCGTAACATTTGCTACCTTATATCATGCAGTATGTACGACTGTGTCCTTATATGAGTGCCTAGCGACTCGTCTTCCCTTTTTCCTCCATCTTTTAGCCAATCTATAAGCCTCACCGTATGAACATATACAGAATTATGAAAAGCTGTCCCTCTAGAAATCTATAGGTGTATTGATGTCTTTCGCTTGGTACTTTATCGAACTTAAGACTATTGCTATCTCTTGTTTCATAGCCTTGCATATCTATCCTTATGGATTTACTACATCTAGGCAGGTTATACTATACCATAAAACTTACTTCGTTTTATAATTACCGAGGCTTGCTACCCAACTCCAGGTTACTCTCTCGCTGCTTATCCTATATGTATAAATCTAAGTCCTTTAGTGCTTCCTCATTTTTATTCATCTTAAGAATAACAAACAAATCTCATCTCATACTTTGGAACTTGTACCCATCTATTGTTTATTCACCTTAATGTTGATCTATAATCTATCACTGATAACTTGCAACCTCTTACGTAATACACTGTCACTAGGGCTCACATCTTATTGGGGAACATCTGAAGTGATTTTCCTGATCCACCTAGGGATAATACTATACTTCAATAACCATATTTCATTGCATCCCAACGCGATTCATCTTATGGGGGTATTCTAATCCCGTGCAATTAATGAAATCCCTTTCTCGTTAAATCATTACTCAATCAAAGGCCTAAGAATCATCCTCTTATCTATCACAATTACACCCTTATTCTACCGCCAGGGCAACATTCCATCTCTTCTAAATGCACCTAGTCTTAGACTCCTCTGGGTTCATTCAGGCTGTATAGAGTTTTTTATTCATATGGAAATCATCAGCTCCCTTGTTTTGATGGGTTTAATCCCGAGGACATACATATTCTCGTCACCTTCTCACTCATCTTTTCATATCCTTACTCCTATCTACCTAAAACCTTGTTGCTCTACAATACTTTACCTTAGGACCTACACCGATCTATTTATACTACTCCCAACCTTCCTTTAACTTGATAGCACCATAAATTTCCTTTTGTGCCTTCTCAGTTGTCCTTAAATGTAAGCAATTACTTTTGATGGTCGTTCTATCACTTGTTGCATGAATACTTGGCTTGTCCTTTTTGCCCACGAATACTATAATTTCTTGTACCTTATATGATCTCAAACATCACCTTTGATAGCTTCTTTTTTTACCATTCATTAGCCATGATAGGTGCCACTTTCTTATGGAGTGTATACAATATTGTAGTGAGACTGTTGTTACAGGATCATTTACTCTCTAGCTCACTATGCTTAGGTGGAAACCTTCTTCCTTATTTCCTCAACTAGTCTTTCATTGTAGTACTTAGGGAGACCTTCTGGCTCTTGTAAAGTTGCGAGCTTGATATATCGTACACCCGAAGGTAATTTTCGTTATTCTTACTTGCCTATAATAATCCTTAGTTACATAAATTTATGCCTTTGTGCTCGTAGGGTTACTTCTAAGCTCAAATTTTTATTGTCTCCTTAGTGACACTCTCTCTTATTTTCATAAACCTTTAAAAGTGGTACCTTTAATTGCCTCAACTCCTATCTGAATTTTTTTCAAATGATTGCGATCTTGTATCTGCGAGACTGAATTCATTATGCTGCAGTTCACTACATTTATCTTGCATGATCTATTGATTTATCCGTGACCTCTTGTCTAGCCATAACTGGGCTCTTCCTAAATCAACTACTAATTACTCGTTGGTCCATTCTCATATATATATATTTATTCTGCCTAATCCCTCTTGGGATATATCCTTTGTCTTAACTTATCTCTCACCACTAGCTCCAGATGTATCAAATGTCCATTCATACTTATTTATCAATAACATCCTGGACGGAAACTTTTACTGCCTCTCCCCGGTGTCGTGCTTGTATAATGTTCTGGATTCGCAACATATCTGCAGGAACTGAATAAATGCAACATCATCCCTTTCTCCTTTTTACCACATTCTTCCTTTACCATTCCATAGTTAACTGAACCGCTTAACTCCGACTTAATACCATATCACACCATATTCCCCCCTTCAGGGGAGTACTAAGATTTAGTACTACGACGATCTACCTATACTTGTTTTACCTTTTCATATTCGGCGTCTTTTCACATTATCAATGAACCTTAATCACCTTATGGTAACCTTCTGTACCAGGGATAACTAAATTTCTTACGCACGAAGGTGACACCTACGGTAACTGGCACATTTAGTCCCTTAAGATTAACTCTGCTCAGAGTGCTTGCTTTAGGTAAGCGACTTCCTAAATAACCTTTAAAGGTTATTCGTCTGTTGTCTATTCTATTATTGTTTGGAGCACGATCTTTGAAATTCTCACGATGTCGACCATTATCAAATCCTCCGGTCCCTAATTCATGTTCGGTTTTATCTTGTTCACCAGCCCATACTGATTTTTATTACTCTGGGGTCTAACCTTTCCTCCTGGTAATCACGTTGAAGTCACCAACTCATTTCTCGAAATAAAAATATGATTTTATGGCTTATACTCTTTTATTGCCTTAAGGCTTGTCACCTCTTGTATTTTCCTTCACTTTGACTATAGACTCTGTCATCGTGTCATATTTTGATTTACTGTTATCACCCCTATATCACATCTTACTCATGATGCTTCATTTATTTTCTTCTTATTCTCCGGATAATATTCTTTTTGTCTATCACTTTATTCTGAAAACTTCAACAAAAAGTTCTTTCCCTATAAGCTCCCCTAGCTTCATCTCATTAGAATGCCTAACATTCTTTTTTTTTACTCGGGGCTAGAGTCATACTAAGGTAAATATTTGTCCCTTCTAGGATCCCACTGCCTATATTCTGAAATTTTTGAATATTCCAGTATTCGTATCTGATTGTACTACTCTAGAGTTCACCATCTGGGTGTCTTAGAAGGATATCTTTTACCACATTTGTACCATCTTTCGGAAACATTGGTTAATGATAACAACCTATCCACAATTTTTGGGTTACTCTAACTCCAACTGGATCCTGATATCCCATCTTTCTCTTAAATAATATCTGTTAGCTCCCATAGAACATAACTGAGATGGGTGTGGCCAATTGTACTTACCTCTGTCATTGATGAAGGTACCAAAATGCTTATATTTCTCTGCCTGATTTGAAAATATTGATAATCTTCATTATCTGGGTGCCTTGTACCCCTCTTCACCTTACTTCTTTTACTTGTTGAAACTTGTATCTAGCTTCTGAATCCCTCATAGATTTTCACCATATTCGTGAATAGATATCCTTGCCTTAAGGCTCCTTATTAAGAAGCATACACATCTTAGTACACACACGATCTGTTGAAGACCTCATATTTACTCATCATAAGTATGATGTGAAATCGAGTTCCTCTGACTCAACTCTTTCACATCCACATGTAATCTCTTACCAACTATCTTTGTGGAAGTAGGTATCGTTGTATTATGACTAAAGTCGAATTTAGGAGTTTGAATTCTTACAACTGAGCTCTACTGCACGATCTAGAGTAAGAAGAAAGAGTGACAGACCTAAATGCCCTGTAGCCTCCTGCTTATAAGTGTGGTGCACAACACACCCATAAACAAGACTCTACTAGACACGGCTTGTAGACTCCCTAGGACAGAACTGCTCTGATACCACTTCTGTCACGACCCAAACCGAAGGGCCGCGACGGGCACCCGGTGCCTTACTCAACCGAGTACCAACGTAACATATCTTTCTTATCATGTTATCATGAGTAAATGAGCTAGAAAACTCGTCCTGAGATAACAAGAATAAAACATAAGGGAATAGTCAACATATGAAGACCCAACATGATATACAAACTAATATATGTGACATACGGGCCTATAAGGCCGACATGACCATTAGTAAACTCGAAACATAGGCCGACAAGGCCATACAATTATCCATACACCTGACATATGTCTACAAGCCTCTAAGAGTACATAAAATCATAAAGGTCGGGACAGGGCCCCGCCATATCAATCAATACATATCCAAAGCATACTGACCAAATAGGCAACTCCGGAGCAAGTGGAGTGCACCAACACCTTCGCTGAGCTGATAGCCTACTAGGAGGACTGTCAACCTATCAATCGGGACCTGCGGGCATGAAATGCAGCGTCCCCAGGCAAAAGGGACGTCAGTACGAATAAAGTACCGAGTATGTTAGGCAGGAAAGCATAAACAAGAACAGTAATGTAAAGAGAGAGATAAAGGAGATACAACCTGTAACATCAGAGTGCCTCTGGGGGTTACTGATATGAAATGCATAATACATATATATACATAAACTTTTTAAAACATTCGCCTCTGTGGGCATCATCATCATATCGTACCCGGCCTCAAAGAGGACTCGGTAAAGGCGTACCCGACCATCATAAGGTTCGGTAGAATCGTACCCGGCCACGTGGAGCTCGGTAAACCCAACTGATCAGTGGTTGCACAATAGGTGCCGTACCCGACCGACTATAGCGCGGCTCGGTAGAGTAAAATAGATACTATATATAATGCATGCTAGACTCATGGAATCATATTCTAAACCTTTTGGAGTGACTTAAGAACATTATGGACATCCCTACCATCAATATGAACCTTAGTAGGATTTAAGGATCATACACACTTGTTTAGAATAATTTTATAAGGAAAGAACAACATGGACAACCTTAGTTGCTAGGAGTAGAGTCATTATGAAATAGCGTATCGTTTATGTTCATTTCATTTTAGACCATGCCAAAAGAAAGAAGAAAGTGCCTTAACATACCTTAAACCCGTTGAGTCCTTAATCCCTTCCAAGCAACTCTTCAAACAAGTCAACTCAATCTATCATAGTATAAGGAGATTCAAAATCAGTGCTGAGCAAAGGCTAAGTCTATAACTTAAGCTAGTAGCTCGTTTACGTAAATTTGGGCAGCATCTCCATTGTAACAAGGGCCTCCTCCAATACCATATACCAACAACAATGACCAGAGCAATCCATCAATACATAATTATCAATATCAAGACACCATATAACCACAACAAGTCACAACTACATTACGACGAGCGGCAAACTCCGATTGGAATCCGTATACCCCTTATCAATCCTTATAGACTTCTTACTTCAACATAAAAGTATCATTAACTTGATAATGAAGTCATTAATCAATGATTCCAGCCTTATACCATATATTTATAACAACGAAAATAATCCACAACTTCAACTATCCCCAACTAGCAACTTTATTCACTAGTTCAGGTCTAGCCCATCCATTTAACTTAATCAATATCAAGATAACCTTAGGCACAAGCAAGAACATAATATACATACCTCCTACAGTAACTTCAAGTCAAAATCCAAGTTATATTCATTTTACAACAACCCTTAATAGCAATACAACACCATAGAAGTGACTTAAGCTAGTCCAAGTATTATCTTATAGTTTATCATCCTAACAACTTAACCAACATACAAGCAAGCTTAAGCACAATTAGTAGGTTGTTATACTCACCTTAGACAGCAGCAACAACTTGGAATTTCATCCAAATACAGCCCACAACAATCCTCAATGACAACACAACCTCAAAGAGGTGTTGTTCTTCACTAGAACTAAGTTTTGATGTTGAAATATGGTGTAATCACTTTGGAATCACTTCAAACCCTTGTGATATATGTTTAGGAGGGTTAGGAGAAGTTTGGAGACGAACTTTAGTTGAAAAATGAGCAAAAATAGGCGTCCAAATCGTTTATAAATTGAAGTAGGTCAACCACCGCCTAAGTGGGTCCCATTGGGAGCTGCTTGCGCGGTCTCGCGAAAATGCGAATATCTCTCTACTCCGATGTCGTATTGACAAACGGTTTAATGCGTTAGAAACTAGACTCGTAGACCTTCAATTTGGTAGGTAGAACACCCCATTATTCCAAGTATATTTGGAGAAATTCTCAGATACATTTGACCTAAATTTCAACAAATTTATGAATGTAACTTGTGATGACCTTTGCCAACTCTTGTTCCACAACTTGCTTGCCTTCAAAATGTAGAAAATGAATATCATACGACTAAAATAACTCATAGAATAACCTCCTTATCATGTTAATAACCCTAGTCTCACCCCAAAGTACATGTTATAACATTCGAAACTTGTCGACTTTCGACGAAACTTATTTTCTTCAATTGGTTTAGCTTCTAAGATTTCCAACCCTCTTGGTAATCGTTATTCATGATCTTAAATATTTGTAACCTCCAAGGTAACATTATTAACTTACTTTATTTGCTTCCAAATAGAATCTCATTTCCGAGCTTACATCAATGACTTACGATGTACTCTCACGTATGAAAACTTGGGGTGTAACATAAAGTATCCTAATTGGTTAGCCAATACTGTTGTAGTTCCAAAGAAGAATGGTAAGTGTCGAGTTTGTGTGGATTACACAGACCTTAATAAAGCTTGTCCTAAATATTCTTTTCCACTACCATATATAAATCAGCTAATTGATGCTACTGTAGGACATGAACTATTAAGTTTTTTAGATGCATATTCAGGGTACAATCAGATCAAATGGATCCGGTAGATGAGGAAAAACTTCATTCATAACAGACAGGGGGACTTACTGTTATAAAGTAATGCCTTTTGGTCTAGAAAATGCTGGTGCAACATATCAAAGGCTTGTTACTAAAATGTTTCAAGAACATATGGGAAAAACCATAGAGGTTTATATAGACGATATGCTCGTTAAAACTCAGCATTCGAGAGATCATATATCACACTTGTCTGATACATTTCAGATTTTGCGCAAATCTAATATGAAATTAAATCTGTAGAAATGTGCATTTGGTGTCGCGTCAGGTAAGTTTTTGGGTTTTCTTATTTCTAATCGTGGTATTGAAGTGAATCCTGCACAGATTAAGGCCATTGAAGAAATTCCTGATATGCTTTCAAGCAAAAAAGAAGTGCAGAGGTTGACATGAAGAATTGCAGCCTTGGGAAGATTCATTTCTAAATCATCAGAAAAGTGCTTTAAATTCTTTCCAGCTCTTAAAAAGCAAGATCACTTTGAATGGAACGAGGAATGTCAGCATGCACTCAAAAATTTGAAGACATACTTAATAAATCCACCATTGCTCGCAAAACCAAAGGCTGGGGAAAGACTGCTCATCTACCTTGCTGTTTCAGAAGTAGTTGTGAGCACGTGATTTTTGCTTCACGAAAACTACTCCAAAAGAAATCGAAAAATAAAACAAATGTCATTTGGGTACAAGTTTAAGAATTTCGCGTGACATTTTTCATAATTATTTTGTCTGTGAGTGTTTATTTTGTTTAATTAATTAAAAATACAAAAATACATGTTGCATGCATATTTAGTATTTAATTGTGCATTTTGGAATTAATTAAACCATAGTTTGGTTTTAAAAGAAAGAAAATCACAAAAATATGTATTTGTTCTATTTTAGTCAATTAGTGTACAATTGTGTGATTTTTGTTTCTAATTGGTGTTAAATTTTGTGTGTTAATTATAGTTAAGTGTTAATTAATATTTTTGTAGGTTAATTTTGGTTTTACAATTTATTGTAAAAAAATTTTCTAATTAGAAATTAAAAGAAAAAAAAACAAAAACAAGTGGAAATACCTATAAAATTGGAACTGGGTCGTCCAAAACAACCCAAAACCAGGCCCAATTCAGCACCCCCACCCGGTCCAATTTGGTCTGTCTCCAAGACCACCTAAACGACGTCGTTTTGATGTGCAAAATCTGAACCATTGATCTCCCAAGATCAAACGGTCCAGCCTGCCCTCAGACTAACCGAAACGACGCCGTATCAGGCCAATTGATCCACGCCGTTCATTTCATTTGATCCAACGGCCACAAATCGCCCCATGCCCCGATCCATTCCCATCCAAAGACCGATCCGGTCTCGAGGTGAGCAAGATGACATCGTTTCCATTAATGAACGGATCCAAGCCGTTGATCTCATCAGATCGAACAGCCCAGGATCATTTCCCCTATACTATATATTCCTAATCCATACCCCGCCCCCCAAACCAAACACCCCCTATCTTCGTCTCCCTCAGAGACTAAACCAAACAGACCTCCCCTGAAACCCTAGCCGCCCTGAAACCCCTTCACCTGAAAGCCGGCGGCAACGATGCCGTTGGCCATGAAACTAACACCACTAGAGCACCTAACCACCCTATCCACGAATCCCCTATCCGTTTTGCTCGAATCTTCAATCGAAGATTCGGGCAAAACTTGAAACTACCCCAACCAGCCCCAAACTCACACCATGACGCCCCCAGACCTCCCTCGTTACCAAACCACCTTTGGTTTGGTTCGAATCAGGCTAAAACCGTTCGAACCCCAAATCAAACCCCAAGAACCCTAGAAAACCAAAGGCTGGAGTTTGTCCGAATTAAAGGAATTTGGGTGTCCAGTGGACTTTAGTCGAAGTGTTCTCAGATGAGAACACTCGATTAAGGTCCGTTCGACCTCAAAAAAGGTCTGAGTCAGAGTCCAAGTCAGGGTCGTCTAGTTTCCGACTTCTTGAGGTATTTTTCCTTTCCTGTTTGTTCCATTTTGTATTTGTTTATATATGTTTATTTGTTTAGTTTAGTTTTATTGATTTTTTAATTTTTTTTGTCGATTGATTCTGTCCTTCTTCAATGACCTTTTATTTGGTCGAACTTTTTCTGGTCATGGTCAAGTATATGATAAACTATATAATCGATTTGAATGAGTTTCTTCGATTAGTTAAGTTTTATTATAAATCCCCGTTTCTATCAATACGACTCGAATCACCTGTGTGCCTGTTCGATTCTGATTATTTGCTATTGATTGTATGTGTTGTAATTCGTGTAGTCGATTGGATAAGTGTCGTCGATTAGTTTTACATGCTTGAATGTTAGAATAACCTGATAATAATTTGATTCATACTGCTTCAAATTTGGCTTGTATTATTGAATCCCTGCTCAATCACTGGGTCTGAGTTGATCAGGATTGGTTCCCAATATGATCAACTCATTCCCTTTGATTGATGCCATGTTTGAATGATCTGGTCTTCTGCTCTGAATGAATGTGTGAATTTGATAGTGGGGATTGGTTTATAGCTGTAGTAATTGAGTGATCAATTAGAAATTAGTTGTTAGGGTTACAACTCATAGAGTTTTAATAACAGATCAATGAAGCTTAGGGCAGGGCAGTAATACACAGGGGTTAAGGGGGTAATTTTGGGATTTAGCAGGTCTGCAAGTGGACTAACTTAAGGGTCTGTTCAGTGGATAATAGATACCATTAGTTTAATATCAATGGGGAACATAACATGATAGTATGGGAGTTAATAGGAATACTATAATAACCTATAGTTTTGATTGAAACAATAGGGAACAAGGCATGCAGGTGTGGGGAACAAAATAACTTCAAACAAGAAAACATCAAGTAATGAGATTCAAAGGGGGATGGGCAGTTAGAATCTGATAGTTTCAAGGCAGAGATAGCAGGCCTATTTTTGGGTTATAAATAGAGTAATTTAAGACAGATTTAGGGGCAGGTTTTTTGGAGAAGATAAATCAGTTTTCTTTTAGTTTTTTTTCAGAGAGTCTAGGCTGGATTTTGACATCAGAAATTCAGAGTTTGAGAGTGAAATACAAGCTGAGTTTTTACCTTAAAGAGTTCAATAAGTTGAGAGCTAAATACTGAAAAAGTGAGGTCTTCTTTACTACTGAAAATCAGAATCAGTTTGTTACTGTTTAATTAAGGTTTTGAGTGTCTTTATTTGAGAATCTGAAGAACAGAAATCAGAAAATCTACTCTCTTGTCTCATTTCTGAATACATTCTGTTCCTGTCTGTGAATAGCTTGGTATTTTCTGGTTTCACTCCTGGGTTTTGGACTGCTTGTGCTGGGTGTTATTTCTGCTGGTTGTTGCTCTGCTTTTTGCTGTGGTGTTGCTGTATTGTATACTACTGCTGCTGCTGACCTGCCTTTCTTCTTCTTCTTCTATTCTCGATTCCAGGTACACTACTTTGAATCATCTTGGTGTATGCTCATTGAAGCTGAAATGAAATGGCCAGAGGATTTATTGTTCAAACTATAGAATGCTTGTATTCTATTTGATATTAGTTATGTGTTTCCTGTTATATGAATGGTAGATATATGTATAATTAGGACTGCTTTTAAATCACTGATTGGCAATTAGGTGATGTATGATGTCGGACTACTGAACTGAATCCTTCAAATGGCAGTTCAGTTCAGTATGTGTGTTTAATTGGAACAAACTGTTAGATTGCTAAACTATTAGGTGTGTGTCTGTATGAATTTCATAGTTAAATAATTTCAGTTTTGTTAGTTCATATTATCAGAATAAGGTAGTTCAAAATCACATTCAACTTGAGTTGGGTTATGTATTAGATATTGACCACATCATATAATAATTTGCAAATTAGCACTCACTGTTTAGTTCACATAAATCAAAATAAGTCACTAGATATTGAACCAGCTTGGACTACACTTAGGACTATCTTAGGCAGTTTTGAACAATTTTCCTCATACCGGTAACCATTTGAATTGGTAAATAGTTAATATTGAGAATCGTTTCGATTTAGTTGATTGGTAAAGTATAACTTTGAACTCACGAAAACAGAAATAGAAATAAATTGAAGTTTGTGATTTTGAGTCCTATTAGTAACAAAGATTCGCAGGTATTAGGCAAACATAATTAGCCAGTAATTTCGTAGAGTCAGTAGGTCTGCTATATTTGAAGTTTGATTCGATGTAGTAAAGCTAAGGTCATTAATTCAATAGGCATGAGTTGAGTTCGAATAAGGCGTGTTAGAGTTCCTTTAAATGTAATAGATTTCTCCAAGTGTCGATCAAGTTTTAACAAACTTTCGCAAGCATTAGTAATTAAGGTTGGTTTTAGTTTCAAATAGTTGTAAGCAATTAATTCTGGCGGTTCAATTCATCTAGTAAGGTGGGTCTAAATTGGTAGAGAGTAATTAGTTTTGTTTTGATATTATTGTTTGTCAATTCTGTATTCTATTTATAATTTCAATTTTTTTGTAATATTCACTTATAGAATAAGATACGAAACAATTTTCCTTTGTACAAGCTCGATTGCAATTTTCCATTTGCATTTGTCTTAAACTAATAACTAATAAGTTACGTCATTTTTTTAAGCATGTAATTAATTTGGAGATTTTCTTTTATTTTAGAGACGAACTTAATAGAAAAATGTAGTCACTTTAGGGTTGTCCTTTTAAAATAAACGAGATGAGCCTCGCCAAATAAAACGCACAAATTGCGGGGCCCTTAATAGATAGTTATCTTAAATGTTTAGATTTCGAGATAGACCGTATAGCGAATTTTACGGCTTTTTCTCAAAAATAATAACGCGTTAACATCTTTAGGCGTGTATTTAATAATGTTATCTCCCTAAACTCGGGTACACATTTATGTGACCCAAATCCAAATCTCAACGAAGTCGAAATATGCCAATAACCACGGGTGCATTGATGTGACGTGGTTCAAGACCCGTTTTCACGACGTTGCAAGTCTTTTTAAAAAATAATAATAATAAAAGCGGCTAAAAGTTAAAATTTGCACATAAGTTCATAATTGTATAAAATCAGATAATTAAGCCAGATATGACAGTTGAGTGACCGTGCCAGAACCACGGAACTCGACAATGCCTAACACCTTCTCCCGGGTTAACAGAATTCCTTATCCGGATTTCTGGTTCGCGGACTGTAATACAGAGTCAATATTCTCCTCGATTCGGGATTCAACCGGTGACTTGGGACACCATAAATCTCCCAAGTGGCGACTCTGAATTAAACAACAAATCCCGTTTCGATTGTCCTTTAATTGGAAAAACTCCCTCTGTGCCCCTGCGGGCGCGGGCCAAAAGGAGGTGTGACAGTAGCGGTAAGTGCTGTTTTAGTCCGTGAGAACCAAGGTAAGCAATCTCCGATCTATTATGTTAGCAAATCTTTGTTAGATGCAGAGACTCGGTACCCTCAATTGGAAAAGCTTGCACTTGCATTAATCATGGCATCTAGAAAACTAAGGCCTTATTTCAATGTCATCCTATTGCTGTAGTAACTGCTTATCCATTACGCAATATATTACATAAGTATGAGTTGTCAGATAGGTTAGCTAAATGGGATATAGAATTAAGTGAATATGATATCACCTACCAACCTAGAACTGCTATAAATTCTCAAGTGTTAGCTGATTTCGTGGTTGATTTTCGCCAAGGGATGTAATTAGAAGCAGAAAAAGAGTTGTAGGTATTCAACGGATCTAACCCAGGAACTTGGACCTTGTTTATTGATGGTTCATCTAACGTAAAGGGTGCTGGTTTAGGGATTGTTTTGGTACCACCTACGGGCGAAACCATTCGACAAGCCATAAAATGTCCTTCTATAACTAATGAAACAGAGTATGAAGCTGTGATTGCAGGTTTACAACTGGCACGAGAACTGGCATAAATCGGATTATAATCAAAAGAGATTCAAAGCTCGTAGTTAATCAAATGATGAGGACTTATACGGCCAGAGAAGCAAGGATGCAGCAATACTTAGAAAATGTACGGGATTTCATAAAGCAATTTCAAACCTGGAAAGTAACACAAATACCAAGGGATGAAAATGTTGAAGCCGACACCCTAGATAATCTTGCATCTGCGGAAGATATATCAAGCAATGAAAGTGCTTCAGTTATTCATTTGTTTCATTCAGTTCTCGACCTCGATAAGAATGAAGTAAATTTTAATAACTTAACTTGGGATTGGAGGAACGAGATTATTGCTTTTTTGCAGTATGGTACCATCCGTGAAGATAAGAAAAAGCTCATGCGCTTCAAAAGAAAGGCTGCTCGGTATTGCTTAAAGCAAGGCAATCTTTACCGAAAAATATTCGGTGGTACCTTAGCAAGATGCCTCGGACCTTCTCAGACGGAATACGTTATGAGAGAAATACACGAGGGGCATTGTGGGAATCACGCAGGAGGAAGGTCATTGGTAAGAACCTTAATTAGGGTAGGTTATTATTGGCCCAAAATGGAAGAAGAAGCGGAAAGTTTAGTGGCAAAATGTGATAAATGCCAAAGGTACGGTAATAATATGCATAGGCCCGTGGAGTTGTTACATTCGGTCATTGCACCGTGGCCATTTATGAAATGAGGGATGGATATCGTGGGTCCACTACCGCAAGCAAAAGGACATGTAATATTTTTGCTCGTACTCACTGATTATTTTACTAAATGGGTAGAGGCAGGAGCATTCAAACAGGTGCGAGAAAAGGAAGTTAAAGATTTCATTTGGCGGAATATCATATGCCAATTCGGTGTGCCAAAGGAGATCGTGTGTGATAATGGTCCTCAGTTTATAGGCACTCAAATCACAGAATTCTTTCAAAGTGGCAGATTAAAAGGATTACGTCTACACCTTACCATCCGGTGGGTAATGGGCAAGCTGAGTCAACAAACAAAGTCGTTATCAACAATTTAAATAAGCGTTTAGAGGAATCCAAAGGTAATTGGCCAGAAGTGTTACCTGGTATTTTATGGGCATATCGCACAACAGCAAAAACAAGTACAGGAGAAATACCATTTTCATTGGTTTATGGAGCTGAAGCTTTAATTCCAGTTGAGATAGGAGAGCTGAATACACGATTCATACAGGAGATAGAAGAATCTAATGACGAGGAAATGCGTGTAAATCTTGATTTACTTGAAGGAAGAAGAGAAGTTGCACTAATAAGAATGACAGCACAGAAGCAAGTCATAGAACGATACTTCAACCGAAAAGCACGCCTCAGATTCTTCAAAATTGGGGACTTCGTGCTCAAAAAGGTTTTTCAATCTACGAAGACAGCTAACTCGGGGAAATTAAGTCCAACATGGGAAGGACCCTATAGAATTCATGATATTGCAGGTAAAGGAGCATACGAGCTGGAAATAATGAATGGCAAGATACTACCGTCACATTGGAATGTTGTTCATCTGAAGAGATATTATTTCTGAAGAATACCCATGGTCAGATATCCATATTTTAAAATATAATTTTAGAATTAAAATTTTACTAACGATTTTAGATGATAGGCAAAACGTTAACCCGTACTAAATAATGAGTCACGACCTGCAAGGCACGTGGAATAAATTAAACTTCCTGGCCTAGGTTTACAATTATTCTAATAGAAATTCAAACGGGTTAAGCAATCTTCATCTATAATCGCACCTCCGAGTCTCGTATGTTTTTCCTTTGTAATGAAAGGACAAATGAGAGGAACAATCAAGTGCTCGAGGCTTCATACTTCAACGCTAAAAAATTTGGGGGACTACATAATATACACGGGCATGTGTATAAGGAAAGGCAAAGAAGATTAAGCCCTGAAAAGTTCACTCGTTGAATGAGTCAAGTGCAGAGCAAAGTCACGAGCTAAGGCCAAAGAAAAACCTTATCATAGTTAGGGTAAAGACTATGTACTGAAACGGGTTATAGATAAAAACCTCGTGTTTATTACTTTTTTTAAATATGTTACAAGAAAAATAGTTACGAGAAAGTTATAGATGTGATTCAAATACGTGTAAAGTATTATTCAAAACTAGACAAAGTTCAAATAAAAACTTGTCAAAGTTATTTCAAAGAAACATGTATATTCCTATTTCTTTTATTGTATGTTAACACCATTATGAAGTTGAGACGTCTTCTTCATTAAGTGTCGAATATAAAAGGTCCCTCTTTTATAAAATTCATGATTAATGTAAATATTCATGAAGTTAATAGAAGCATTTTTAAAGAATAAAAATGCAAATTATTCTATAAGTCCTTAAAAATAAAGGCAAGAATAAACTAAACGGAAGTTCAAGAGTTTATACAAATTTCCCCATGAAAGGTCCGGGGACTTGTATTTCCAAAACAAACCCTCAAATGAGACCAAGGGTTTTACCGCAATTTTCCCAAAAAAACAAAACAACACAAAGAAATTCAAATGACTTAAACTTATCAATAAGAAGATGTAGGAACTGAAATAAGTGCATCAACAGCAGCGGGATCAACTGGGCTTGAAAGAGTTGAGATACCCATATCAACTTCAACATTCACGGAAGTTTTAGCCACAGGAGAAGGAAAATCTTGAGTTTGCTGAGCCTTCTCAATAGTTTCATTGATTTTAGCTAACTCAGATTCCAAGTTAAAAGTCTCTTGGCTAGCTTCAACTAAGGTATCACAACGAGAATTTAAAAACGCCCAACTCACTTCAATGGCAGATTTATCCTCAAGGATTTCATAATTCCTTTCCTAGTCAGCAATTTCATTCTTTAATTTCTCATTTTTAGCTAAGGCAGAAGTGTAAGAAGCTTAAAGAGAGGCATAGGAACTTTCCCAGGCACAAACCTTATCAGAAGAAGCTCGGAGGTCTTCTTGTGCTTGAGTCAAATTCTGCACGAGCTCCCTAGCATAAGCCTCTTTCTCACCCAAGAGAGTCTTCAACTCTCTAATCTCTTCATTTGCCTTGGACAGTTGCTCGGAGAAAGAGGTTTCAAGATGAGCCTTTTCTTTATTCGCTTGACTTGAGGAAACCTTTTCAACTGCCAACGCTGAAGTCAAGGCCCGCACCTGCTGCTCCAAGGTACTCTTACTTTCTTCTAAGTACTCCACATCAATCTGAAGGCTTTCATACTGTTCCTTCCAATTGCACGCCTTTAATTGAAAATCACACACTAATAGCTCTGAGAGGGCAACTCTTTTCATCATCTCCGTGCCGATAAGATTGGCCTATAAAAAAAAGAAAAGGAAGGGTAATGAGAATCTCAAAGATAGAAAAATTTTAAAGCACATCAAAGGAAAAAAGAGAAAAGGAATACCTTTAGAGAAACGTGCACAATATCATTCATCAAAGTCAAGGAGTTATGGCTCTCTAGCTTGACTCTTTCAATTGGTCCAATTAAGGGCTTTAGCCATACATATGCTTGACCCGATTTCCTTAAGAGATTGCCCTCAGCGGGGACTTCAATGATCACTTGCCTTATAGCACCACTCTTACTTGAGGAGCCAACTTTAGCACGGTGAATGATTGGGGGAGGACTTTTTGAAGGAGGGACAGTAGAAGTAGTAAAGACAGTCTGGGGAGGAACGGAAACAGCCGAGATCGGCAAGGAAGGAGTCATAGACACGGGTGTAGAAAAAGAAGTCAGGGGTGCTTCATCCAAAACTGGGCCTAAGCCTTCACCACCAAACCCGCAGATAAAAAACTGCTCAATAGAGTCATGAGCAACAGCGAGAGCAACATCATCGTCAAGAATCACCACCGGTGCCTCAACAGACTCGGTAAGGGGAATAAAACAGTCAGGGGGATGCTTCTTCTTCATCATCAGAAATGATGCGTCTTCGAGCCCGTGGCCTTGTTACCAAAGAGCCCCCGTCTTCCTCTTCTTCAGAATCTTGTTCATCAATGGCTTTTCTCTTCGATGAAGAACTCAAGATTATTTCTTGGGCCCTTTCCAAAGAGATACGAGAAGCGCGACCGCCTCAGCAGTAACTCCTCGAATAGCAAATCCTGATAGAAAGAAGGATTGAAATTAGTTCAGAGAAATAAAAAAATATATGTAAGATAAAATAAAAGCTCTTACCATGAGTTTTTACTTTCCAACCAAATCGTTGGGAAAGGATCTTCCAAGATCTACCATCGATTGGAGCAATCTTCAATAGCTTGTTTACCCAATCACGAAAATTGGGAACATCTTCCAGAAAAAGGTACGAAAAAGTCGGAAGACTCACGTGCAAAATTCCACTTCTCAGGGAAGGGAACGTTCTCATCACCCACTAAACCAACAGTGGGGGCAGCAACAAACCTGGCATACCAGCCACGCTCTTTGTCATCTTCAGGGCTCACCAAAACTCTTTTGCTCCTGGCTACTAGTGTAAAAACACCATTGCGAAAGAGTCTAGCGGAGTAAAGGTGGATCAGATGTGGGAAAGTAAAAGGCACACTGGTTGTGTTGGTCAAATGTCTCAAACAGGCCACAACCCTCCATATTATTGGGCCAATTTGATCCAAGCAAACATCAAAGAAGCGACAGAACTCAAGGATAACAGGGTCAATAGCTGGTTTAAATCCTAAAGTTAAAGGGTATGTATAAACAAAGGAAAATTCGGTTAAGTAGGAAGTAATTCTTTGATTCGGATTGAGAATGATAATAGGAAAATCATGACTCCAATGGTAGTTTCTATGAACTATAGAAATCAAACCTTCAGTAATTTGAGTGGGATAGATATCGGCACGATCTAAAGAAGATACTTGGTTTCTAAGAGACTCTCTGTCATGATAAAAAGATAGTTCCACAGGAACTATCTCCTCTACTAGAGGTTCTGAAGATTCCTTACTTTTAGAAGAAGATCTGTGTGAAAGAGAACCTCTAGTTCTAGAATAAGGGCCAAAACTAGGCGAAGGAAGAGAAGAACCACGCAAGGATGAAGATCCTAAATTACGAAGCCTACCTCATCTTCTGCTCCTACTGGGGACATCAGGGAAGTTATCAGCTATGGGGACCTTTCTAGGGTTAGGGTTTGATGAAGACATGATAGTACGAGGAAGAAACAAACAAAGATTCACGAACTGAATATTTTGAAAACTTTATGTGATAAAGACAAAGAAGAAAACTATATTTATGCTACGAAACAACTGTCAAAGGAAAAGGTGCACTGATGGAAAGGTCATAATGAGAACTGACGCTTCGTGATTAGTGAAGCTGTGAAAAAACCCTAAAAAGCGCTGTAAAGTTGCAGATCCAGTAAAAGGGTGCCATGCGTGAAGAACATTAAATGAAAGTAACAAATAAAGCGTTGATTCTGTCATAGCATTAAGGGTGACAAAAATTCTCGCCTTAATGAAATCCACTTCCCAAATATTCAATTGATGAATAAATGGCAAGTGGGGGGACTATCTGTATTGGGAAAAATTGAGTTTACATATTAAAGTGGTATAAAGATGACGTGTAATGACACGTAGACTGGTCAAAGAGTTATGATTGGCAAAGAGGCACGAGTTGCAACAGATACGAGCAAAGGCAAAGGAAGAGGCACGAGCGGTTATTCAAAAGACTCAGCGCCCGTACCTATTTAAGTCCAAAAATCAAAGGGAATGAATCTGACAGTTCATGGGAGTACAGATACAGTACTTAATGAGCCTTAAATACTAAAAATGTTAGAGAATCTGTATTAAATACAATGATTATGTAACGTAGCATTTAATGTCTTTAATTGCCCATAATAGCCTTATTTTGACAAAGGCAAAATACATATCTCCAAAGTAGCTATAAAAGGGAGAAAATGGATCAATTGTACACACACAAAATATTATCTGAATATACCGATTTACTTGTTTTTCTTCTGATTATCTTATTGCTAGCCAAATTACTTTCTTTCATATATTCTTTTGATTATCAGTAACCCAAGTTCTTCTAAATTAAAGCTTTCACCGAAATCTCATTTTTTGGTTAAACAATTATAATGACCGGAAAATAGCTATTTGTGAATTTTATCTCATTTCTAAACATCACTTACATAATTTAACCATTTAATATTAATTTTATTTTCCCCATTCGCCCTCCACCGTCAACTTCCTCTGCTAATTGCATTTCTCTTCGTTCTTTTAAGGGAACTTCTCAATTGTTTTCCATACCTCTTTTCTATCTATCAGTGGTGAAGTCAGAAATTTCATTTAGGGTGTTCAAACTTGAAATAAGTAAAAAATTACAGATAAAGGCTGTTTAATATATATTATATACCATTAAAATCTAATATTTTACTTATATATATAGTGTAATTTTTCGACGAAGGGTGGTCAATATGTACCTTCGCCACTGCTATCTATTGTAGATGTAGAATATCTCCATCATGCGATACACATCTAGAAAAATACCTCCACCAAAAAAAAAAAAAAAAAAGTTAAGGAAAAATATAAGGCATATTTCTGATAGCCCACTAAACGTTTATTTTACTTCTTAAGCGAATAAGATAGGTAAAACGGACATAAGTGGATTAGATAAAACAATCAATTTTGCGCCAATCCGAATAAGTTAAATTAAATTATACAATTTAACGATACTTATGAATCAACAATATCCCACTCCATCCATAACCCATTTCATTCAATTAGAGAAATACATGAATGGCCATTTTTTAGGTCATTTCTATCGTTAGAGTTCGCTAGATATAACGTGAAAATAGCACGGGCTAGCCAGTTTTCGAACTGGTAATTAAAAAATAGTCAGCGTTTATAAAGTCATTGAAAAATAGTAACTATTTTGCTACAACACGAAAAGTTTCAGCATAATATACTGGAGATTGGTGCACCTATGTATGAACTTTCACCATGTTGGAACTCCAACACATGGAAAGTTACAACATAATATACTGGAGATTGGAGCACATGTGTATGAACTTGCAGCATATTATGCTGGACCAGTATATTATGCTGGAATATTTTCCGGATTTTAAACAGTATTTTCGTTCAAATTTATCTTTACACGAAAAATGACTAAATTTCAATTACTTTTGAAACTGTGGCTATTTTTCAATTACCACTTGTAAATATAGCTATTTTTGAATTTCACCGAGATATAACAGCAAAAAAAGAAAGAAAATCATCCAATACGAACATAATTTTAAAAGGAGTATTATCACTTTTAACCCGCGCCAGAAACTATTTACATCTGGTAGTCGAAAAAGTATAATTTTTGTATATAGCATACAAAATGTATATATATACAAAAAATATACAAATATTTATACATTTTTTGATTATTATTTTTACAACGGGGATACAATGTCATTCTTCCTTTTAAAAATGGCTTCAAAATTGGCCATACTATGCAAATTTTCCAAAGCAAGCAGGCTTTGGATCTAAGCCCATCGGCTTAGGAATCGAATTGAGTTTGTCTTCAATTCAATGATCCGAGCATCTTAACACCATTTTATTATAATATTCCATGTTGAATATGAAACTCCATGATAATGACTATATCTTAATTATAGGGCTAAATAGTGGCTAGATTAGTAAATCACCAGTCACCATTAAAACACAGTTTACCAGTAAAGCTACAAGTAATCAAGCAACCAAATGTTGCAGTCTCAGAAACTAAGAATTTTTGTCTCCAAACACCTCTTTTAGAAACTGATTCTTATTACTGTTAATACGCTGATATGAACCAACAATATGTAAGAAGTTCTGAGCTCAGCTGAGAGTAAAAACAGGTAATGAAAGGAAGAAAACAAACTGATTAATAGGCCAAATGATCCTTCACTCCATTTAAGCTCTCATCACAGTCCAATATTGTATAAAACCAATCAAATAACCAAAACTGTACGAAATGTCTATTTCTATTATAAGCAGCTCAACAATCCTATTATGTACCTTCAACATGTTCAAAAAATGTTTTCTGAACCAACTAAAAACATTTTAAGACTTCTTTGCCTCATTGCTCGACATGCCCATGACATTACACTATGGACCCTTCCAAGCACCAAAAGCAATGGAGAGCAAAATGTAAAGCGAAAATGAAAAAGTTGCAGATTTATAAGAAGCTACAAGCTCATATACACAATTATTGTCATTTGTTACCGACGAGTTCCCCACCGAAACAACGTAGCACATGATTTTACATGAGAGAGATTGATAGCATTTGGGTACGTAAACAAAATCCCCAGCTTCAACTTCTGTTTGTAAATTAGCCTGAAAGTTGCCCATTAAGGTCAGTCACAATATTCACAAGTGCAATATTGCTGACACCATATGGTGCAATAAAAGATGGTCGGATGGATGACTCACCACTTCGATGATGCCTTCCAATGTACATCATTGTTTTATTAACCAGTGGCAGCTCAGCTGGATCCTTCCTCAATCCTAGCACTTTCATGCTGTACAGTTCCCGTTCAAACAAGAAAGCTCAAGTTACTAAACCACAAAAGCTAATTTGCAAGTGAAAAACACCATGCTATAATATCCAAATATAACTAGCCAACAATCCTATTACCACCAGATGGACAAAAAATATAGTTACTCCATACAGGAAGAAATGGTGAATGGCTCTCTAGTAAATGGTATGGCAAGCTGTTTTAAGCAAGTTGGATAGATGACAACAGATGGCAACGAAAAGAAGATTTAAGATGTTATGCTTTAGGCAATACTATTGGATAAACATGTTCTTACGGGCAGTAGATGCATCTAGTAAACCCTCAACACTTTGAAATTTGAACTTGTGGTATTTGAACTTGTGGTATGTCATTTAACTCTCTTAATGCAAAGGGTCTCAACAAAATCATACTTTTTACTATTCAACTTGAAGATCGTGTATAAAATGTTAGCTAATGGTTTGCTTTTTAAATCTGTTTTACACTTTTGATGTAACGTGTTTCCTGATGTATCATATTGATTTTTCAGCAGATAACTTTATCATTTTGAAGAGAACTTTCCAACAACTACTTTTAAGTACCCTTAAACTATTCAAATGTCACGATCGTCATAGATATGTCTTAAACTAAGTAAAATTTAACCTTACTGCTTTTTTTCTTTTGGGGATAAGATTTTGCTTTGATTATTATTTCCCATTTTCTTCGTACTTTTAACAATAAGAAGTTGTAATTACTTTTTATTTAGTTTGTACATAAAGAAATTTTATTTCAGAAATAACCAACGTCCAAGTTCACACCGCCATTTAGTGCCTTGATTCTCGTACATGAACTCTGGCACTCCTGAGACAGAGGAAGTATGTTTTTTCTTACAATTGACCCAATAGACGTGGCAGATATTGCTTACCCTTCCATTAATTTGAGTTCACAGTTCTGTTTAATTTTTGCTACAAGTGTTAATTAATCCGAGTTTACAAGATCATCCGAGTTCTTCTGGGCATTCAAATGGAACTTCTTCTAAACTCTTTTTGTGCAAAGTGCAAGGACCACCTTGGGCGTACATTTGCTGCACGACTTAAACCTGATCAAAAGAAATACAAGGCACACATGCTCACAGTTTACTAGAACTTCTTAGACTGGGAAAAGGAACCTAAGTTGCGGAGTTCCAATGCAGCAATAATTTGTAAAGCTGAAAGCTGAGAGAAAAACGAGATTAAGGTTTTACCATATACATTTTTCTTAACCAGCGACAATAAAAGGATTTTAGTTAATTCTCCTAAATTACAGGAATCTTGGTTTCGTAGGAGAAAGAGAAAAGCAAGGAGCAGCCAATGATAATATCTGATTGTAGTCCTTTGACATCCTAGATATGTCTCTAAAATTAAGTTACCTGAAAACTGTCTTACCAGAAAAATTCAAACTAATCAATATGCACAAGGATAATACACAGAACCCATGCTCTAGATCTTAATGAGAAAGCCTATATTTTTAGCACTTATTATCTTTCCTAATCCATATGCCAAAGACATGCAACAAGAAGGATGTGAATGTAATTCTTTCGACATTTAGCTCAACATTAACCCCAGACCCCACTAATGGGATTCTACGTGGGATTCTACTAGGTTGTTGTTGTATTTAGCTCAAAATTAAGTTGGTGAAGCAAGACCAATGTTGGCTTTGGAAGTTACAAGTGGTTACTCCATGGGAAATTGTGTTCGGAAGAAGGGCAAGAAATAGGAGAATCATAAGGAATGAGGAGTCAAGGCTCCTAAAGTTTTCGAACACCAAAAGCAAGTTTTGGGAACAAGTACTCTGCGACATTGACAGTGCAGGAGAACTGGCTCGATTTACCAGTTCTGGAAAGAAAAGTGTTCTGTACTATAACCTGAACCCCGCAACGTTCCAATAAACCCTCATATCCACCAATATGGTCTTTAAATGGGTAAGCCGCTTCATCGAATGGGTCACAAATTATGAGATATATGAATCGGTCACAGATTATGAGAATCGGTGACAAGTTTTTATTTTTTATCAGAAGAATTCAGTGACAAGCTAGCGGAATGCTATACAGCGATGGCTGATCTGTGGGCTCAGACAATCCCTGTCCATTGTTCACTAGTTGCCAGAGGGGACTGGGCTTGGCAGCCAACTGCAAGCAAGATAAATGATTGCAGAGCTCTCATGAGCAAAATGACAAACTGCCTTATCAAAACCATGTACACAAGGGGTTGAAAAAAGAAGACAGACTAGTGGTGTGTGAGGCTGTTAGAGATCAAATTTTGCATTTGAGGGTAATTTTACTAGCTTTTGAAGCTATCTCAAAACTGAAAGTTAATCTGTCAAAGAGTAATGTTTATGCTGTGAATTCTGATGAATATATCGAAAAAGTGACTGGAATGAAGAAGTAGCTGGAATTTTGGGATGCCACATTAATAGGTTTCCTGCAGTATATCTCGATCCTCCTCAAGGGGCCAAGCAGAGGGATCAATCAATGTGGCAAGGACTAGAGTGTTGGATAGGTGTGAGAAAAAATTCTCTCTGGAAGAAGCAATATTTATCTTTTGGGGGCAGGCTTACACTTGTGAGTACTGTTCTTGATGGCATGCCTACTTACTTAATTTCCCTCATTCCCATTCCAGTAAGTGTAGAGAGGAAAATTAAAAGATTGAGGAGCAGCTTTTTATGGGAAGAAAATTCAGGAAAAAAGGTAATTTCATTTAGCTAGATGGCAAGACGTGATGGTATCCAGAAAGGGAGGAGGAATGGGAGAGAAGAATCTCAGGTTGCATAATAAAAGCCTGATGTATAATGGCTTTGGAGATACAACAAGGATAAATTTGCGCTATGGAAGGAGATTATCAACACTAAATTTGGCAAAGTGGACTGCTGGAATCCAAATCCTACTTTACCAGCAAATAAAGTGACAATTTGGAAAAACATCAGTAAGTTAAGGAGGGATTTTCATACAAATGTCAAGCTGAAGGTAGGGAATGGTGCAAGGATAAGATTCTGGGTAGATAAAGGTATAGGTTATGAGAGACTAGGAGATAGGTTTCCTATTTTATATAACCTCTCTGTGCGCAAAGATTGTGTGGTTTCAGAGTGTTACTCTGAAGCTGGTTGAAATATGCAGTTTAGAAGGGATTTTAATGATTGGGAAATAGATGAGATCAGTCAGTTGTTAGCTATTTTAGAACCCCTCAAACTGGATAGTTCGAAGAATGATTCACAGGTGTGGCTGGCAAACAATGAAGGAATCTTCACAGTACGTAGCTGCTATATGTGTTTAAGGAAAATTTGAATATTTGGAAGGAGGCATGGCCCTGGAAGATAATATGGAAGACTAAACCACCATCAAAGATCGGGGCTGTCGTTTTATGTTTATTTGGCGTGCACTGAGTGACGCCTAGAGATGTGCAAAGTTTACTGTCAAGCTGGCAAGCACAAAAGATTGCAGGAAACAGAAAGAAAATTTGGAGAACCGCTCCTTTATGCATCTTATGGAGTATATGGTGGGAAAGGAATAGGAGGTGTTTTGATGGATAGAGGAAGCAAATAGCAGTTGTCAAGTATAATTGTTTATAAAATCTGTTTCAAAGGTGTAAGGAGAGGACAGTAGAAGACTTCTCTGATGTTTTAGACTTCTTAGATTCATTGAGATGAGTGTACTTAATTGCTATATGGTGATTTCTGTACTGTTTTAAATTTGTTTTTACAGTACCATCTTGGTACTTGCCTTAATAATATTTACTTATCTTATAAATAAATAAATAAGTGTGACATTGAGACGGAGTTAGCAACCCTGACTAACTCCAAGCATGCAGGTGTGGGCTTTAAAGAAATATAAAAATTATATTAAATTGAAATATTCCCACTTTACTCTTGTTAATAGTCACTCTCAAGCCACTTCCTCTTTCCCTTCCTTAATCTCCAGATTTGCATCCACTCCTCGAATCTCTCCTTTATATCAAGTGTATATTCCTTCATAAATGCATATGCTCCAATCCTATGAAGGACAATTTTTTTTTTTTTGATAACAAATACCTAAGCGCAAGCAGAACTTTCAAGACTTTACGACTATTCCGGACTAGATATTTATAGGCTTGGGAATGTGTTGAATGAACAATTCCTGATTAGGTGCCACAAGGCTAGAGAATTTAGCTCCTGGAGATACCACTAGGCTGGGAATCTAACTTTCCTGCCTGGTAACAACTACAAAATATTCAGCCATTCCTCTTGATGTGCTTCAAAGAGTCTTCATAGCATGCTCAGCAACTACCTTTAGTCTTTGATGAAGAATATCATTTTTAAGTTATATTGACAATTAGTTAGCGGCATATGAGGTACAACTATCAGCATAGATTGGAAGTCAATAAATGTCTCACGTCATAAACTCCAGTATCAGATGCTCGATAAACTATGAATATGGACCCCCGTAGAACTTATTAGTACTCAATAGAAATTTCATTTAAAAAGGGGAACCTTGGCGTAACTGGTAAAATTGTTGTCATGTGACCAGAAGGTCACGGGTTCAAGCAATGGAAACAGCCTCTTGCAAAAATGCAGGGTAAGGCTGCGTACAATAGACCCGTGTGGTCCGGCCCTTCCTGGACCCCGCGCATAGTGGGAGCTTAGTGCATCAGGCTGCCCCTAGAAATTTCATTTGAATGTCCATACTTTAGATCATTTTAGTCAATCAATCAATCCACTATGCCTTAATTCTACATTAGTTGAAGTCGGCTATATATATTCTCTACACCTGTTCCATTTTATTGAGTTACATAAATGGAACTCGTTACTCATTTAATACCACACTGAGGCCGATTTAGCACGTGCTTAGGCAGACTTTGCCAACTAAAGCTTTCTATCATAATTTAACTATTATTCCCTCCGATTCATTTTATATGGCATTGTTTGACTGAGAGGGAGTTTAAGAACGAAAGAAACACTTTTGACATATACTTAAACATGCCATGACATTATTTTGGCGACGAGAGTCGGATCCAGGATTCAAACTCTATGGGTTCAACTACTAAGATTTTTAGCATTAAACCCATTATATTTTTAAAGTTATGGGTTCATATCTACTATTTTTGGAATTTGAATAAATTTTTGTACATAGATTTTCAACTATAGAAAGATGTAACACAGAGAGTATTATGCTGAATATCAACTTAACCCACCATTTATATATAACTAGTACCTATAAAAATCACATAACTAGCAAAAATCTTCCAATAACTAGGAATCAAAATAGGAAGGGCGTAAAAGTAAATTCACCTGGTATAAGGGAGAGGGCAGAAGATGATCAAGTAATCAGCAGAGGCACAAGTGAAGGTACTAGTCTTGTCGTCATAAGCATAACTGTAAGAGCGTGGGCACGCGTGTTTGAAGAAAAGCGAGTAGATCGAAGGCTGACACGTGTCAGGCGTATTGTGCGCTTCGCTACAACAGTATATTGGATCATTAAACGCCAAACACGCGCTCTTACAACCAACGCTCTCACTGTGACTCCCTTTCCCACTGGCAACCCTCAAATCTCTAGGACACGCGCCGTTCAAGTCCACTAAACATCCCGTAGCACTGCATCCCCCTCTTGTACCTCCTTTAGCAACTACAAGCATAGGAAGGTTGTACCCATCCACAAGACTGACGTCATAAAAATCCAAACCCTGGTCACCGTTAAGTGTAAACTCCGCTAAAGTCGCCGGCGGTATAGCGCCGCCTCCGGCGCACTCCACCTTCCCGGAGCCGCAATCTCCAGTGACGCAAGTAAATTTACCACCGTTTGAGGGGTCGTTCGAGCAGAGGGTCCGACCCCAAACCCGACCCGACCAAGACCTGGGCATTTTGAGAGTCTTGGATTTGCCACTCTTGAGAGTAAACCCGGTTGGGTTAACGGGTGCTCTGTCAGCTCCGGTTAATACTCCGGGCCATACTGTGTGACGGCACTTGTTGACTATCTTGAAAGTAGTTGACTGCACCTCTGTAAAAAAAGTTAAATTTTTTATAATCAAGAACCAAAAATAAAGATTAAGATTAACAGGAATTAGAAGGAAATTGATTAGTGATTATTGATTACCTGATAAGAGAGAGAAAGTGATGAGAAGAAGAAAGAGAAAGATGGGGGTGATGAGAAGACGATCCATTGGTGATGAGTAGTGGGAAGTTAGTGGAAATTGTGAGTGTTTGATTGATTTTGAGGTTTCAAAGATGTTACCTTTTTGTTTTTCATTTTCGTTTTCTATTGGATTTTTGAGGTCCAGAGGAATAAAGAAAGGAAAAGTTGATACAGTGAAGAAACAGCGCGAAAAAAAATAGAAAGATAGGGAGGCACTGAGGTAGGGAGAAATCAGAAAAGGAAAGATATTGCGAGGGTTTTGGCATCTTTTTTCACTTTCCTTTTATATTCCACTTTCAATTTTTACGGGGTACTTTTGCTCAAATGGAAGATTTGGATTCTATTGAAAATGGTTACTTCTCAAGTTGTGACTTTGTGTGTTGCTCTTTTATCTTTTTTGAATTGAGAAATAGATACTTTGTCCTTTTCGGAATAGGTATAAGGTCCGCATACACATTAGTCTCTCCAAACTTTACTAGTATAACTATACTAGACTGTTATTGTTATTATTGTTACTCATACGGTATACCATGTAGTATGATCGCATGGAGGGAGGAATTGCATTCATTATTTTTCATCTTAGGCCCATACAGTTCGGTAATTCAGCAAAGATCGACACACATTACAAAGTAATAATCAATAATCACTTCCAAACTCGAACGGCATTTTTACGTACTTCGTGCCAAATCCAAATTCCCAGAAGTAGCGGTATCACCGCCAAAAACTATGGCAGAATAGTAAGTATTCCTTCATCCATAATCAGAAATTTCTGAGTTCTGGAAATAAAATAGTCTTTGGTAAAAAATACTTTATTCTAAAGTGAAATTTTTCGATACAAATTAGGATTAATCGATCCCCAAAGCAGATACTCAATATTGAATGGTAATCAGAAAAAAAAAAGTATTAGTCTATTAGTATCCCGTTGAAGTGGACATTAATCAGGTGGTTAATATAATGGACCTTTCTTTGTGTATCATTGTGCTAACACATTCATTCCATCTTTAAAACGACCGCTTAAAGGCATTATTTTGGAGTAAATGTGGATCATCATAGATTGGCCCGAGTTCACAATTATACCCATTCTCACGCCTGCTTTTCTAATAGATTTCTGTTACATCTCGTGTTTTTGGTACGTTAAAATTTCGCCTTTAGTTAATTGACATAGACTCGCGGATAAGACTATTTTGAGGTTAATGTAGTTATGCTATTTATAACAAGCGATAAGTAAGTGTCATGAAGGATAAAGGGTACACGAATTAAAGAAAATGAGTTTCATTGAAAGTGGCTAATTTGGGATAAAATACGGGTCGAGCGATAATACCCGATAATTATGAACTAGTACCATGCAAGGTATCACATGACCACGATAGTATGATGTATAAAGTATATTAAAAATAAGTAGAATTTTAAGTAATCTGAGATAATTCTTAATTTTGCGGATAATAGTTAATTATCGGATAATGAAACATTACCTAATTACCTAATAAGTGGATAAAAAATTAAATATCACACTACCACCCCACGTGGCAGCTAGCCACATTATCAAAAAATGACTAAGAGTCATTCCTTGATTAGGTGTCACAAGGATACAAATTCCTTTATTTTCAAGACTCTGGATATCAAAGTCTTTCAAATTCCTTTCATTTTTTAAGACTTTGCATTGAAAGACTTGTGAAAGGACGTTAGCCATTCATAACTCTTTCAAACTTTCTATCAAAAACACATTAAAGATCAAGTTTTATACTTTACTCAACGTGACTTTTACAATTCCAACAAATTCTAGCGAGAATTTTAGAGTTTTAGCAACGGAGAAATTTTGCGGTTCTAAAGAAGTATGGTGCAACTTTTTTCAAGAACATCATACGGATTTTCCCCTATTTCGGGTATGTTAAGGCTATCATTTCTTTCTCTTTGGCATGATCCAAATTATACAGAAGAAATAAGCAAAGACACAATTTTCATAAACGACTCTATTCATAGAAATACTAGGGGTCTCTTTGTTCTTGATTCCCCATGTTACATGATATTATATCTTATGTTCATGGATCTCAAATAATACGCAGTTGATAAAGTTTATCCGAAAAAAATATTGAGATTTTTAACATATTTTCATGCATTTTATTCATTTATGTATGTGTATTGACCCATGACCAGACGACGTTATATACACGTATTTATATGTATATGGGATATGGGAAAAAGGTTACGGCGTTATATACGCACCACCACCTGATCAGTTGGTATATGTTGATGGTGTTGCCCACAGTGGCCGAGACGATATAATGAGATGCCCTCAGAGGCTAGATGATATTATGTACACCCATACCTATGGATAACACGACATTTACATGCACGTGCATGACATTGTAAATGATTCATAATTTACAAAGTTATTCAGATTTACAGATGAATTTCTTTATTCCATGTTTCATCTATGTCTTTTAGGTACTGATTTTCATGCCTTATATACTCAGTATATTTTTCGTACTAACGCCCTATTTTACGGGGCCTGCGTTTCATGCCAACAGGTGCATGTAGAAAAGTTGATGGTCCCCCTTCTTAGGATCCTTGATCAGCGAGAGTTGGCGTGTTCCACTTGATCTGGAGCTGCTTTTGATTTTGGTATGATATGCTTATGTGTGTATATATATATATATATATATATATATATATATATATATATATATATATATGGGTATGACGTAGCTCAGTCTCGTCGTTGTACAATTGTATTTCTATTAGAGGTCTATAGACAGTTATGTCTAGTTGGATAGTATGTAGCCTTGTCGGCTTTCAGTTTTGGGTGTATAGTTATCTATCGTGGTCTTGTCGGCTCGCCCATTGTAATCCGCACGTAAATGTATATATGTCTTTTGGACAGGTTTTCCTCACGCATGTTATTCTCGTAATTCAGCAGATATTATTCATGTTTATATCTTAGTCGCATGTTTAAGGGTGTTCGACAGGTAGGACTCGGGCACTCGTCGCGGCCCATCGATTTGGGTCGTGACAAAAGTGGTATCAGAGCAGTTCTATCCTAGGGTTGTCTATACATCGTGTCTAATAGAGTCTTGTTTATGGGTGTGTTGTGCACCACACTTATAGATAATAGGCTATAGGACATATAGGATGGTATCCTCTCTTCTTATCTTAGATCGTGCAATATAAGAATTCATGTTCCTAACGATATGTTATATTTTCAGCGATACCTCCAAAGACTGCAGCTGCCCAAAAGGGAAAGTCCGTGGATGGTGAGACTACTAGTCAAGCGCCACGAGTTATCAGGGATTGGGGAGAGTCTCATAGTGAGATTCCATCTCAGACTTCACATACCCCGCCCTTTTCAGAAGAGTTCCGAGGGGTACCAGCTCCTACGCCCGCCCTTGTACGTCCAGCTCCTCATCCAGATGCACCGGGTCAGGAGATAAGAGATGTTATTCAGCTATTAACCCGATTAGTAGTCGCACAGGCTCGGCGTCAGGAAGTAGGTATTAGCCATGCAGATAGGTCCGTCAGTGCAAGGGTTTGTGACTTCATTAATTTAGACCCTCCGGTATTCATTGGGGCATATCATATCGAGGACCCTCGGGTATTTATTGATAGAATGCAGAGGATGTTAAGGATAATAAAGGCCACTACGATCGAGTCAGTTGAGCCAGCTTCCTGTAGACTCCGAGGTATTGCAGTTAATTGGTACGAGTCTTGGGAATTGTCCAAAGGTGATGATGCACCTACAGAAGTATGTCAGAAGTTTACAGAAGCTTTTCTTCATCATTATCTGCCACCAGAGCTTAGACGAGCCAGAGTTGATAGGTTCTTGACCTTTCGGCAGGGTAACATGAGTGTTCGAGAGTATAGTCTTCAATTTTATTCATTGGCTAGGTATGCTCCCACTATTGTATCTAAGATGGAGGTTCGGGTTCACCAGTTCGTGATGGGATTAGAGTTGTACTTGCTTAACAATTGTATGTCGGTCTCGTTTCAGTCGGACGTGGATATTTCTCGTATTCAGGCATACACTCAGGGTGTAAAGGAGCGTAAGCAGAAGCAGAGGATGGATCTTGAGCATGATAGGGCCCAGAATAAGAGAGCGAGGTATTCGGGTCCTTCTGGTGAGTTTCAAGGTGGTTAGAGACAATAGTACTGTAGGTATCCAGCCCAGCCATCGGCTAGCGCGCCCTCTCAGTTTGGTGGTAAGAGATTTGATCGTTGCACATATTCAGGGTCTGGTCAGAATTTCTGGGCCTCAGGTTCTTAGTATAAGAGTGAGTCGAGTCAGATGAGGTTGTCCTTGCCACAATGTGCTCAATGTGGTAAGCAGTATATCGGGCAGTGCCGTATGGGATTAGGTATTTGTTATACATATGGTTATCCAGGCCACGTTATGAGGTATTGTCTGAGGGCTACGAGAGAGGATTATGTCAGAGGCACATTATTTGTGGTACTTCGTTCACCCTGGGTTGACGAAGATGTATCATGATATTAAGTATATGTATTGGTGTAATGATATGAAGAAGAACATTGTTGAGTATACCGCTCAATGCCCTAGTTGCCAGCAGATGAAAATAGAGCACCAGAAGCCCGGAGGGCTAATACAGACTATAGAGATCCTGACATGGAAATGGGAGGCGATAAACATGACTTTATCATGTGTTTACCTCGTTCTCATTGTAAGTTCAATTCCATATGGGTGATAGTCGATAGTCTCACGAAATCAGCTTATTTCCTACCGGTCAGATTTACATATACAACAGAAGAATATGAAAAATTATATATTAAGGAGATAATGCGACTACACGGAGTACTAGTATCTATTATATCTGACTGTGGGCCCCAGTTTACTGCACATTTTTGGAGGCCATTTCAGAGAGGTCTAGGAACTCAAGTGAATCTCAGCACAACTTTTCATCCATAGACTGATGGACAAGCTGAGCGCACAATACAGACGCTCAAGGATATGTTACGAGCATGTGTATTGGATTTTAAAAGAAGTTGGGATGAACATCTACCTCTTATCGAGTTTGCATATAATAATAGTTACCACTCCAATATCCAGATGGCCCCGTACGAGGCTTTGTATGGGCGTAAGTGAAAATCTCCTATAGAGTGGTTTGATGCTCGAGAATCTGGGTTACATGGGCCATACCCGGTTCAGCAGGCTATAGAAAAGGTAAAGCTTATCCGGGAGCGACTTTTGACAGTTCAGAGTCGTCAGAAGTCATATTCTGATGTATGGCAACGAGATTTAGAGTTCGAGGTTAATGACTTGGTATTCTTAAAGGTGTCACCTATGAAAGGTGTGATGAGGTTTGGCAAGAAAGGAAAACTTAGCCCACGGTATATTGGGCCTTATAGGATCATTCAGAGAGTGATCCAAGTAGCTTATGAGTTTGAATTGCCCTCGAAATTGGAGTATGTCCATCCGGTATTTCACATATCTATGTTACGAAAGTGCATTGGCGATCATACCCGAGTGGTGACTGCGGATGATGTGCAGATCATTGAGGAATTATCGTACGAGGGAATTCATGTTTCCATCCTAGACCGACAAATCTGCAAGCTACGGAATAAGGAAATAGCCTCCGTGAAGGTTTTATGGAGGAGCAAGAATGTGGAAGAGATGACGTGGGAAGCAGAGGAAGAAATAAAGTCTAAATACCCCCACTTATTCCAAACATGAGATATGGCTCGAGGTGGGATACCTCATTATAGCCCTATTCAGGCCAGTAGGTTCTCCAGTAAGCCATTAATTTTGACTTTCCGAATTATAATAAATAACTGTGTGAGGCCAAGTGTGGTATATATAACATGTTTTCAGGCTACACACAGGGAAGTTTTAATCTAGTGTATGGAGGAGACTCTGGCAAAACTTTTCCAAGGTATCTAAGAGTAAACATTCGAGGATGAATGTTTCTAAGGGGGGAAGGATGTTACGTCTCGCATTTTTATATATTAAAATTTTGTCTTCAGTTAATTGACATAGACTCGCGGATAAGATTATCTTGAGGTTAACGTAGTTATGCTATTTATAACAAGTGATAAGTAAGTGTCATGAAGGATAAATGGTACACAAATTAAAGAAAATGAGTTTCGTTGAAAGTGGTCAATTTGGGATAAAATACGGGTCGAACGATTATACCCGATAATTATGGACTAGTACCATGTAATGTGCCATATGACAATGATAGTATGATGTATAAAGTATATTAAAAATAAATAGAATTTTAAGTAATTTGAGATAATTCTTAATTTTGCAGGTAATTGTTTAATTACTGTCACACCCCTTTTTTTACACCACTACTAACCCTCTTAAAAATAATATAAAAGTTTTGCAAAGCTCGAAAGGGTTTTCAATTTTGAAAGTGACAAAAATTGTGTTTCGAAGGATTTTTCAGAGTCGCCACCTGACATTTGGTTTCGGTGTGCCAGGTCACCGTTTTAAAAATAAGAATTTTCCTTCAAAACATATTTGACTCTAAAACTGAGTGCACCAGAGATTTGGGTAAGGGAGTTCATTTGACTTGGGAAGAATGTGTTAAGCATTCCCCGAGTCCCGTAACTAGTACAGTTACGTACATGATCAAGTCGGCTTTTAAGAATACTCAGATTGAGGTGGAAACACACAAACAAAAATAAATACTAAAGAGGCTCGAGGTCATCCCCACAGACCCCACCTAATAAAAGAAAAATAATAATAAAAGTAATATCCTAAGCTAACCTACACTATACTTCCTCCACGGTGTAGTTTCGGCCTCCGTTACATTCACTTCGGGGCATATCCCGAATAATAATAATATATACAAACTTTGTGGGACATTCCCCTGAATATAAACTAAAGGGAACAACCTCTTACCTCAGCAAAATAAAAGGAAGCGACTCACGGTTTGCCTACCCGAATGTGGTCGGCCTAAAACATGTCACTCATTATTTATTACTACATTGTATGTGTGCTCCTAGTAAATTGAACATGAAATAAAATCAATAAAACATAACCAAATAAGTGTTGAGGACTCATTTTTCTTTTTAGTTTTTACCCAAACCCACAGCCATATTCCAATTTTGCGCAAAATCAATTCCCATGTCCCATGTCCAGTTTTACTATAAAAAAGGGTAATTTTTTAGCCACATATCTCCCAGAACAATTGATTTGAGTAAATCTACAAACAATCAACTAAACGAAGCAAGCACTTTGCATATGTTACTGAAGGATCACAAAATCGTATCACTGAAACAAGCAATTAAAGTTAGACAAAAACGAATGAGCAAAGAGTTGAAGAATTGAACTTCCGCAGAATGTTGTCTTCACTATTAATAAGAAAAATCCTGATTCTGCTACATCAACTTTGAAAGTATTAAAATGTGACAACAAACTCCGATTAAAATCTGGTCGGGAAGCGAAAACAGGAACTGTGAACTACACCTCGGATGACAACACACTTTGACAGACCCTTTTCAACTCAAATCGCAAACTCGTCGTATTCCATGGTTTTAAAAATCAGAAATAAGAAGAAGAAGCTAAAATTTGAAACTAAAATCTAAAGGACTTGAATCAGAAATCAGAATATGAAAAATTCCCCTATCCTTCCTTCCTCTGTTCTATTCTGTTTCGTGCCCTACTGTGTTTGTTTTTTGTTATATTGTCCTATCTCCACTCTCTTGGGCTGCTGCTGGTTTTTGGCGAGCTCTACTGGCGGGGATGGCGGCAGTGAGGCTGAAGAAGACGGTGCGGCTGCTGGTGTTAGGGGTTAGGTGGCGGTTGTGATTTTTAGGGGTGGTGAAGGATTTGATGGTAAGGAGGGGGAAGCTTGGCATGGTGGGTGTCCGTTTAGAGAAGGGATGGGTGTCGCAGATGGTTTTCTCGGGTTCTTTTTTGGGTTGGGCGGTTGCTGCTTAGGGTGTGGAGGAGATTAGGGTTGTTTAGGGATAGTTAAGTGTGAAGAAGAAGGGGGGGGGGTCTTCTTTAGGGTTCCTAGGTTTTTTTATTAGGGTAGTTGGCTTGCGATTATGGGCTAAGATCTGAATTGGGCCAAATTTGCCTTTAAAAGTGGTCCTTTAACTCTACTAAACTAAAAAATATTAATTCCTAAAATAATAACTATAAAATTGTGAAATCGTTCCTAATTAATGAAAATAAACTGCATTATGACATGAAGCTATATATATTGATATTTTTTAAAATTATAATAAAAATGGGTTAAAAATAATATTTTTTCAAAAATACCTAATACCTTAATTAAATAGAGAAAAATGAAACTAATTTTTGTATTTTTTTCAATTTTTGTGCTTTAAAAGTAGAATTAAAATTAATAATAAAGTGAAATACTATAGAAATAAACTCAAATAAATACTCTGAAAATACTAGGACTATTAAAGGATAATTCTAATGTGCGGATAAAAAATTACATGTCTATAGCAGCTCCTCTTTGACTGGAAACACGGAAAATTTTCAGACAAAGACCGACGAGACAAGTTTTTTGATCTGAACCTTATTTAAAGACAACAAAATAAAAGAAAGATAGTGCGACCAAGTCCTTGTTTTGGACAGCCTACATATCCCAGGTTATAAGGGAATCAATCCACTTGTAGTTCAAAAGTAGGAACAGTGATGAAGTATACCGAGGTAGAGAGTCGAGTGAAGTGTTGTCGAGGCTCCGGTCCGCGGTTCCTGCCATTACATAAAAAATAAAAGGTAAAAGTACATAAAAAACAAAAGAAAAACACAAGATCCTATCTACTTCTTGTCTTGAATCTCCATTTGCTCCTTCAACATGAAACTGAAAATTCACCCTATTCTTCAGGTGGGCATCCTGCTGACTTGAATTTGAACAAAACTAGAAGTTGACCCTGTTCTTCAGCTGGGCATCCTGTTGCTTGCACTTGAAATAAATTTGAACTTGGAGTATACTTGAGCTTGCAAACCTTTTCTTTTGGGGCTCGTGCTACTTCTAATTTGAACTAAAAATTGCCCTATTCTCCAGGCGGGATCCTGCTGTCTTTGAATTGAATCTTGAAAACTAAAAGTTGACCTTGTTCTTCAGGAGGTCTCCTGCTATCTTTGACTTAAATCTTGAAAACTGAAAGCTAACCTTGTTTTTAGGCAGCCTCCTACTGTCTTTAACTTTAATCTTGAAAACTAAAAGTTGATCTTGTTCTTCAGGCGGGATCCTGATGCTTCTCTTACTTGAACTTGAAAATTGAATGTTGACCTTGTTTTTTAGGAGGCCTCCTGCTGTCTTTGAATTGAATCTTGAAACTGAAAGTTAACCCTGTTCTTCAGGCGGGACCCTGATGATTCTCTTACTTGAACTTGAAAAATCAATGTTGACCTTGTTCTTCAGGCGATCTCCTGATGCTTCTCTAACTTGAACTTAAAACTGAAAGTCAATCCTGTGCTTCAGGCGGTCTCCTAGTGCCTGCAAGCAAAATAACAAACGAACAAAATTTTCTGCCCCAGTTTGCACTAGAAAGATTTGTGAGTTGTTAGCAATACTATAAATCAACTATGCTATTGATGAAAAATGCAATGATGAGAGTAAAACTAAAGACTCGACTAGGATGTGCGTCTCCTGTGAGAGTGAACTTAAGGAAAACTATAAACTAAGCTTAACTAAACTAAAAATTGATCCTATTCTTCAGGCGGGACCCTTGAACTAAAAGAAACTAAGGATTAACAACTTAAGAAAACAAAAATTGACCCTATTCTACAGGCAGGGCCCTTGAACTTAAGAAAAACTAAAGATTAACAACTTAAGGAAACTAAAAACTGACCCTATTTTCTAGACGGGACCCCTAAACTAAAGAAAAACTAAGACTAACAACTTAAGGGAACTAAAAACTGACCCTATTCTCCAGGCGGGACCCCTGAACTTAAGGAAAAGTTAAAGATTAACAACTTGAGGAAACTAAAAAGTGACCCTATTCTCCAGACGGGACCCTAAACTTTGGGATTAACAACTTAAGAAAACTAAAACTAACCCTATTCTGCAGGCAGGACCCTTGAACTTAAGTAAAGCTAAAAACTCTTCTGACTAAAGAGAATGCCTAGGAGGTACGGTTCTTCTCAACTAGGAAAAATGCCTAGGAGGTAATGGTCTTCTCAACTAGGGGAATGTGTAGGAGGTAAAAACCTTCTCAACTAGGGGAATGTCTAGCAAGTAAAAACCTTCTCAAACAGCCTTTGTGCTGACAAAATTTGGGCATGACACTTGAAAAAATTCATGCTTCCAAGCTTTGATTTGGACATAGTCTTCGTCCCTGTTTCAAACAAAGAAAACTTGTGAGTTCAAACATGGTGGTTGGTTTATGGCCTTGAATTTGAGGGTGATTGCTCTTTCACTTTCCATAATAACTTTGATTTCAACTTGAAAGACCTTACTTGTTTATTAACTAACCACTTTCTTGTCAAACCTTATCATAGAAAACACCTCTGATCCGTTCAAGCCCAAATCTCTCTATTTGTTGCATTGTTCTCATAAATAGGCATTTACTTAACCTTTGTATTTCATATGAATCCCAAAGCACGTCAATTGTCACCAACCCAGTGTGCATACCACTCTTTCCTGACTTAAGCCACTTTGATGTACTAGCCAGACTCCACTTTGTGCAATTGGAAAACTTGTAACAAATTTTGAAGTCATTTCTCACTTGTTCTGACCAAATAGACTCAAAAGGAGGACTTAAATAAAGCAAGAGGAACATATCAAGGGGTCAATGGAAAGGGATGATATCTAACAAGAAAATTACTAAGTAGAAACTTATCAGATGTGGATACCAACTCTAACGACCATGACATGCATTTTGGATTAAGTGGCATACTCTGTCCAATAAGTCTAATTTTTAGTTCTTGTTGTACCTTCAACCTTTGGAAACTCCAATGATCCAATTGTTCTATTAGATTCACAATCCTTTTTTGACTTGTGGTACCCCGAATGATTTTTACCATCAAGCCTCTCTCATTTTGTTCTTTCTCCCAACTCACCGTCGCCTTAAGAGTTTACACTTACCCTTTCACAGTGGCCCCTATTGACCCCGTTATTATTGACTTTTGCCTTTAATATCAAATAACCTTAGGCCAGATCCACCCCTCCATTTAATGGATCATTAATTTGCTCTGATTCTTTTCGAGCAAGATCGAAGGGATGCCCTTATCCCTTGACCATCTCATCAGATTATACACCCCCCACTTATATTAAGGGGGGTTAATAAAACTCCAATGTCGAGCTATCAAGGTACTATTCTTGAGCATATACAAGGACAAAGATCGAGGATGGATGGGCCGGTTTGTGCGAGTGAAGACTTTTGACCTCATTCCGGCCGAGAAGATGCCATTTTCGGAGGAATGGAATATGACGCATAAGTACAATTTTGCTTTCTTCACTTCATTTTGTTTCTTTTTTCACTTCCTTTTGTTTCACATCATCAATATCTTCGTGTATGGTGTAGAGACTTCTTGGGTGCCCGGTGCAATCCCTGACCTCGAAGGTTAGATTCGTAAATTGGCTTCAACTTCTTCGTATGTCGAGATCTCATGGCGTGATTTAGCATAGGCCCAGTGGGAGGCCAAAACTTATGGTAAGCCTCTTTTCATGCACTCGGTGATCCTTTTCCTAGGTACTTTATTCCATAATTATTTGATTTCTTTTTATATAGGCCTTGGAGATACTTTCGTCTTGAGGTCGCGCCCACTTGGGGAAGAAGAGGTCCCAAAATTGACTAAGGATAAGAAAAGAAAAAGGGTCTCGCCTTCTGATATTCCGAAGCCTAAGAAGAGTAGGGCCCGTAAGCCAAAGAATGACTCTACCGCTCTACTTGTTGACATAGCCCAAAAACTACAAGATGAAGAAAAAGATGATTATTATGATGGTGACTTCAGGCTAGTGGCTCGAAAGAAGAGTGTTGAGGTCCTAAAGGCCGCTCAGTCGCCTATGATCGAAGAGGTTCAGCCTTTGGCTGAGGAGTCGGGGACTGAATATGTCTCCCGCCGTGATGAATAACCGGCAAATGTGCCTGAAGGGCTCAGTTCCAAGACCTTTTGAAAAGGAGAGAGTGCCCCAAGTGACTTGCTTAGGGCTATCAATATTGATGATTCACCACCCGACCCCATATTTTCTGAAGGGCAATTTCGAGAGGCACAGTCTGTATAGACTCCCGACGTGGGTATGACCCACGAAGGGGATAACCCCCTGATGTGGGTACGGCCTTTCGATGAGGTTCGATTACCCTGTGTTGCTAGTCATGCTAAGTCCCAGTCTTGGAGAGAGACTCTCGAAGAGATTCATGCTCGTGGCTTTGACCTCACAGTCGATATCGAGAATGCAAAAGTGTTAGAGCCAAAGCCGAAGCTTTACTCTCTAACAATGATGACTCCGGGAGCGCAAGTGGATCCGAGAGTGGAGAAGATGAAGATGAAGCCCCCAAGAAAGATTAGGCACTTAGAACTTTTTCCTCCTTTTTGGATTTTTGTGTAAGACCCTAAGTGGTCTTTGTAAATACTCTCGTATATATGAAAGATCTTTTCTCTTTCCAATTTGTCTCTGACTTTTGTTTTGTGAAAAAATTGTTTTGCTTTCGCGTTATGATAATTTTTGTATACTTTAGGTTTTGTGAGAAATTTGACTCACTTCACTATCTTGTCAATTTTTTCATTTTCGCTTGTTTGTCAATTCGAAACTTAAGCGATTTGATTGGAGTTGGACTAATATAGTCTCTATCATCGAGTGTGTATCCACTCGAACTTGGAGTAAAAACCCTTAGGTTTTGTTTGAGCGAGGGCGGATTCTCGAACCCAAAATATAATGGCCCTTAGGCTCTTTGAATTGGGCCGATATGGCCTCAAAAGAGTGGCTTCTTCCCCTTTTGGCTTAAAGAGCCTAAGGGCCATTATATTTTGGGTTCATATAAGAATTTATTATGCCTTAGCATGAGGTAGATCTGTACCATTAGGATTCTTTAGGTTTAAAGTTATCGAAAACTTTGTTATGCCTTAGCATAAATTTGTTCGAGAGTTAGAACAATTTAGTACCCCTTAAGGTTTTCGAGGGTTGATGTTATCGAAATCCTTTGTAATTTTGCCGAGGGTAGCCTTGTTTAACAGGTTTTGTGAAAATATTTGAAGGCTTATTTTATTACAGAAATCAGACATCTCCGAACCGTGTTAGTTTGGCCGTAACCTTTAATTTGAGATTTACCCTTTGGGCTTGTTTCTCAGTTGTACTTTGAACTTGTCCGAAGTACCAGTCCCCGAGTGGGATGGTCTTGGCCATTAAAACCAAGAGTTTCCTTTACAAGGTCTTATGTTTTTGGATGACAGTCCCCGAACACGAGGTTGATTGTCCGATCTTTGGTTACGATTGGCCCTTGAGCCAGTTTTCGTAATATATCGTAAGTACAAAATTGCAAAGTAGAAATCTTGCTAAAGAATGGAACATATGATAAGGGAAAATAATTCTTTCAATAGATCATCCATGCGTACGTGTTTTGTCACTAGGGCTCGGGCAATCTACGGAGGCCTGGTTCGTTTTGACCGAAATCTTGCCCTTTACTAAATTTTCCTATCGAGATCATGTCATTCGACTCCTTGAAAACTTAACATCTGAGGGTGATGCCCCCCCGATATTTGAGGTTGATTGTAAAGAAGTCTCGGATAGTGTTGAATTGTCTCCATATAGCACATAAAATTGTTGCCTCGTTAAAAACCTAGCCGAAAAAATCATTTGGGATAAAAACCGATCTAAGGGAAAAAAGAGCAATGCGTGTTTTAAAACCTAAGGTCTTCGTGTTGAAGAGATTCTTGACGTCTTCGATCGAATACCTACAATAAGTTAGAATTGTACGCAAATGAACAGGAAGAAAGTCATACCATAGTAATAATATCATTTGAGGAGTGATAGGCTCCAATTGTTTGGCAATTGTTCACCCTCAATTGTGCCAAGTTTGTAAGATCCCTTTCCAACGACACCGAGGACTTAATATGGCTCTTCCCAATTTGGGTCGAGTTTCCCTTTGTTTGGTTCTCGGGTATTGAGGGTGATTTTTCTCAGAATTAAGTCCTCGATTTGAAAGTGGCGAATATTGGTTCTTCGATTGTAGTATCTTTCGATGCGCTGCTTCTGTGCTGCCATTTTGACGAGGGCAGCCTCTTGTTTTTCATCTAAAAATTCGAGGCTTGTGTTCATAGCCTCATGATTTGATTTTTTTGTTGTGTATCGGAACCTAACGTTCGGTTCCCCAACCTCGATCGGGATCAAAGCTTTGGTGCCATATACTAAGGAGAACAATGTTTTCCCCGTACTAGATTTTGTCATAGTCCGATACGCCCAAATGACTTCGGGCAAAATTTCTCTCTATTTCCCCTTAGCGTCGTTCAACCTTTTCTTTAGGTTTTGAATGGTGGTCTTGTTTGTTGATTCGGCTCGTCCATTCCCACTGGGATGATACGACGTTGATAGTATCCTTTTTATTTGTGATCTTCAATGAAATTCGTTATTTTGTTGTCGATAAATTTTTTTCCATTTTCGCATTCTTGGAGGGTATCCCAAATCGACATACGATGTGATCCCAGATGAAGTCTATAACTTCTTTCTCTCTGACGTTTTTAAAAACATGTGTTTTAACCCATTTAGAGAAATAGCTAGTCATAAATAGAATAAATTAAGCTTTACCTGGGATCGATGGTAGATGACCAACGATGTCCATTCCCCATTTAAGGATGGCCATGGGGATAGGACTAAATGAAATTACTCTCCAGGTTGGTATATCATCGGCACATGACTTTGGCATTTCTCACATTTCCGAACGAACTCCTTCATATATTTTTCCATATTGTCCCAATAATATCCTACTCTGGTGACTTTATGAACCAGTGATTCGGCACCATAATGGTTCCCGCAAGTGCCCTCATGAATTTCTCATATGACGTAGTCGGTGTCTCCCGAACCCAAGCATATTGCCAACGGCCCATCGAACATCCTTCTGTATAACGTTCCATCTTCGACCAATGTAAATCGTGCAGCTTTCGTTCGCAAAGTCCTCGATTCCTTAGAGCCCGATGGAAGTTTTCCATTCTTCAGATAATCGATATATTTGTTCCTCCAATCCCAAGTTAGGCTCGTGAAGTTTATTTCGGCGTGGCCTTCTTTGACCACCGATTTTAAAAGTTGTACAACGGTCCTCGAGCTAATTTCATCGTCTTCGACTAATGACCCTAAATTTGCAAGAGCATCGGTATCACTATTCTGTTCTCAAGGTACATGATGTGAGGTCCATTGTTTGAATCGGTGTAAGGCCACCTGTAATTTATCCAATTACCTTTGCATTCGATTTTCTCGGACCTCGAAGGTTTTGCTGACCTGGTTAACCACGAGCTGGGAATCACACTTAGCCTCTATGACCTCAGCTCCTAAACTTTTAGCCAGTTCGAGACCTGCAATCATGGCCTCATACTCGGCCTAATTGTTAGTCAACTTATGGGTTTTGATAGATTGTCTAATTGTATTGCCTATGGGTGGCTTCAAAACGATGTCTAGCCCGGACCCCTTCACATTTGAAGCACCGTCTGTGAAAAGGGTCCACACCCCCGAGGACACACTCGATTTCAGCAATAACTCCTTTTGGACCTTGGGCACGAGGGCTGGTGTAAAGTCGGCCACGAAGTCTGCTAATATTTGAGACTTGATGGTCGTTCAGTGTCGATACTTGATATCGTAACCACTTATTTCGATAGCCCATTTGGCCAGTCGGCCTGAGAGCTCGGGCTTGTGAAAAATGTTGCAAAAGGGATAAGTGGTTACAACACAAATTGGGTGACATTGAAAATATGGTTTTAATTTCCTAGAAGCGCTTATTAGAGCTAGCGCTAATTTTTCTAAGTTTGGGTACCGTGTCTCTACTTCACCTAAAGTTCGGTTAACATAGTAAATAGGAAATTGCATATCTTTCTCTTCTCGAACTAAGACACCACTTACCACAACCTCCGAGACTACCAAATATAAGTAGAGTTGCTCGTCCGTTTTCGGAGTATAAAGCAATGGCAGGCTCTAAAGGTACCGCTTCAATTCTTCTAATGCTTGTTGGCATTCCGGGGTCCAAGTAATATTGTTTTTCTTTTTGAGAAGTGAGAAAAACATGTGTCTTCGATCAGAAGACCTCGAGATGAACCGGCCTAAAGCAGCTATCCGCGCTATTAACCTTTGCACGACTTTAACACTGTCTACGATGGTGATGTTTTTGATCGTCTTGATTTTATCGAGGTTGATATCGATTCCCCAATTTGATACCATAAAACCAAGGAACTTGCCTGAACCGACCCTGAATGCGCATTTCTCGGGGTTGATTTTCATGTTGTACTTTCTCAAGATGTCGAAGGTTTCCTGCAAATGTGTCAAATGGTCCTCTGTGCGCAGGGACTTAACTAGCATGTTATCAATATAACCTTTATTGATTTACCTACTTGTTCTTCGAATATTCGGTTTACTAGGCATTGGTAGGTTGCACCAGCATTTTTTAGCCCAAATGACATTACTTTATAGCAATAAGTACTATACTTAGTGATAAATGAAGGCTTTTCCTGATCCTCTGGGTTCATTTGTATTTGGTTGTACCCGGAGTAGGCATCGAGAAAATTGAGGGTCTCGTGGCCGGCCATGGCATCGAGCATGTGATCGATACTCGGCAAAGGAAAGAGTCCTTAGGGCATGCTTTGTTTATGTCTTTGTAATATACACAAATTCTAAGTTTATTCCCCTCCTTGGGGACTACAACTACATTTGCTAACCACTTGGGATATTTCACTTCCCTGATGGATCCTATGTTGAGAAGTTTGGTTACCTCGTCCTTGATAAATGCGTGTTTTACCTCGGACTGTGGCCTTCTCTTTTGCTTTACCGTTCTAAACTTCGGGTCCAAACACAGTCGATGAGTGGTGATCTTCGGTGAGATACCTATTATGTCAAGGTGGGACCAAGCAAAACAATCCATATTTTTAATAAGGAATTTAATGTGTTTTTCCTTGAGCTCAGGAGTTAACCCTGTGCCCATGTATACCCTTTGGTCGGGTAGATGTTCGATTAGTATGACTTGTTCCAGCTCTTCGGTTGTTGACTTCGTGGTATCAGAATCATCGAGGATTACAAAGGTTCGAGGTATCATGCAATCATCGTCCTCGATAATTTCCCGTAGTTCCAATCTGGTCGAAGCTGACAACTGTGGCTGCTATTTGACCTTCTATTTTCCCTTTGATTCTGGTCCCTTTGTAGATGTCAGAGTTGACATGGGTATCACCTCATCGATTGCAAACATCTCTTTAGCTGTTGGTTGTTCGTTGCATGCAGTTTTGACCCCTTCCGGTGTTAGGAATTTCAATACTTAATGAAGAGTTGAAGCTACCGCCCTCGTTTTATGGATCCAAGGCCTCCCGAGCAGCACATTGTATCTAATATCACCTTCGATTACATGGAACTTCATTTCTCGGATAGTTTCAGCTACGTTTACTGGCAACATGATTTCCCCTTTGGTGGTTTCACTTGCCATGTTAAAACCGTTGAGCACTTGAGCTATAGGCACGATCTGGTCCCGAAGGCCGAGTTACTCTACGACTCTCGATCGAATAATGTTTTTCGAGCTACCTAGATCAACCAACATACGTTTAACTTAAATTTTATTCATAAAAATAGATATTACCAATGCATCATTGTGAGGCTGTTCGATTCCTTCTACGTCCTTATCTTTGAAAGATAAGGTATCCTATGGTAAATAATCCTGAGTATGTTTCTCCCTTGCGATTGTCACCTTGGTGAATTTGAATGTTGGGCTTTAAGGAACGTCAACTCCACCAACGATCATATGAATCACATACTGTTGTTCTTCCTATTCATTTTTTCTATTTGCATCCCGATCTTTGAAGTGGTTTTTAGCTCGGTCACTCCAGAACTCTCGAAGGTGACCCTCGTTGAATAAACGAGCTACCTCTTCTCTCAACTCTCTGCAGACTTCGGTTCTATGACCATGGGTTCCTTGGTGTTTGCACATTTGATTTGGATTCCTTTGAGTTGGATCAATCTGTAGGGGTTTGGGCCACCTAGTATCCCTGATTCATCCAATGGATGACACAATACCTGAAGCATCAATGCTAAAGTTGTATTCCGATAATCGTAGTACTTCTTTAGACTCTACATGTTTATCAAAGCCCTTAATCATGAGCCTTCGGGGATTGTGACCTCGATCATTTCTTTGATCATTTCGAATAGGATTACGTCCCGGTCCGTTGTTTCTACGATCTTCACTATAAGGTTGGTATTGATCTATGTTCGATTGGGGCTCTCTATCGATGTCTCTTTAAACCCTACCTTTGAATCTATTTGGGTAAACGGAACCGGACGGGGCTCCCAACTGATCGTCCTTGACTCTGATCTTCAATTGGTATTGATTATGTACATCGGACCAGGTCACCGCTGGATATTCAATCAAATTCTGCTTTAGTTGACGTGATGCTACCGAAATCCGCTCATTCAAACCCTAAGTAAAATCTTGGACAACCCAATCATCGGTAACCGGGGGTAGGTCCATGCGCTCCATCTGAAATTGAGGTACAAATTCCCTTAACATCTCATTGTCCTTTTGTCTCACTTTGAAGAGGTCCGATTTTCTGGTCGCGACCTTTATTGCTCCGGCGTGTGCCTTTACGAACGAATCTGCGAACATGGCGAATGAATTGATGGATTCCTCCAAATTTATTTAATGGAACAGATTCAATCTTATCGTCTTCCAAGTCATTTCCCTTTACTCCGCATGTGTACGAGGTGATGTGTTCATTAGTGTCGGTGGTCCCATTATATTTGGGGATGTCCGACATACAAAACTTCTTAGGAATGGGCATCAGAGCCGCACTTTGAGGAAAATGCTTCTGCATGAATTTCTTCGAATTCAAACCTTTTAGAATGGGGGCGCCCCCGGTATTTGGTCAACCCGTGAATTGTACGTCTCTACCCTTTTGTCGTTATCCTTGATCCTCCTTTCACCTGATTCGGTCCGCTTAGTGAGCTCCTCGAATATCTTCAAAATGGAGGGATCTGCCCTTATTGGCATTCAATCTTTCCTGGATAGGTTCGGTTCTGTGAACAACTTCTGGTGATGTTTTGATCTTAATTCTGCTTGGTGCTCGATTTTGGTGTTGGGGTTCCGCTATCGCAGCTTGCTGGGCTTACAACATTTTGAATATCATTCGAAGACTAATTTTACCTTCCCCACCGCCTTGTGTGCTCTGATCAACCACTCGGTAACCTCTGCAGATACTATTCCCTAGATCGACACCTAGATTTGCATTTAGGGCGACGTGCAAGCTGACATCGACAGGGTCTGTGATCGACCCTCCCTCGTGGCCAGCTCGAAGTACTTCGATCCCTGGTGTTGCTAGATTATTATTTTCCTCGTGGAAACCGAGGCCGTTATCAACACAAGTGGGTATAGCTTGTGCGTTAGACATGTTGTTCTAACAATTGAAAATACTTGTGAGAACAAGCGTAAAGTAGTCTGTGTTATGAGGATCATACCACGCAATTACTATTATCCTTATCCCCATGGTGAGCGCTAAACTATTTTCCCTATAATTATGAAAGTGACAACTATGATTAGACTAAATAGTTACCTTTGATTTGATTTATCCCGTAATTCCCATTGGGATCTTCGGTCAATCCTGGATATCTCAGCTTTCCATCATCGTGCTATGCTCGAAGACTTGATACATCTGGGCTCAAGCGCTACTGGCCTCAATATCGATAGGTACTTTTGATCCTCGAACTCAGAGTCTTGTCTTTATTATTTCGACCCACTATGAGGCTGACCCTTGATCCCTTCTTTGATCTCGGTCAAACAGTAAAATCGGACTGTCTCGATTTTAACTGTATACACCTTTATATACGGTCTAATTTTCCGACAAAAGGTGTTCGGTTTTACCCCCTTTGTTGTAGCTCTGCCACTTGAAAGAATAATAGGTTCCATACTAGGGATTTCGCGACAAGAGTTTGTGTTCTTTGTCATCTTGCTTCAGAATAGGATGAGCACCTTTTTCAGCATGGGTGACAATATTCGTCTGAATAAGAAAGATATTAGAAAAGGAATTATGGTGTAAGTCAAAATTTTTAGGCATACAAATAATACACAAATTGCCGCAACAATGATTCAGTTAGAAATTACTTGGCTGAAAAATAAAAATTTGCTATTTGTACAAGTGATGTCTATTTAAGATAAAATACGTACCAATTTTAAAGGTTTTTGTTGAAAAACTAATTAAATTTTGTGTCTCAAATCTCAATAAGCAAATATGCATTCCTACAGATTTCCTTCGTAAAAATAGCACGGTATAGCCAGTTTTCGATCTGGTCATTCAAAAATAGCCAACGTTTACCAAATCAATGAAAAATAGCTACTATTTTGCTGCAAAAGAGACCAGTCTAGCATAATATATTGAAGTCGGTGCACCTGTGTATGAACTCCAGCATATTATGTTGGACCGGTATACTTTGCTAGCTCCAGCATAATATACTGAAGACTGGAGCACCGGTGCTCCAAACTCCAGTATATTATGCTGGACCGATATACTTGCTGGAACTCCAATATATTATGCTGGAGTTTTAGTGTACTTATGCTGAAACTCCATCATATTATGCTGGAGTTCCAGCATACTTATCCTGGAACTCCAGTATAATATGCTGGATTTCAAGCATACTTATGCTGGAACTCCAGCATGATATACTGGCGTATTTTTCGGGTTTTGAACAGTATTTTTGCTCAAATTTATCTTTACATAAAAAATGGTTAAATTTCAATTACTTTTGAAACTGAGCTATTTTTGAGCGACCAGTTATAAATATGTCTATTTTTGAATTTCTCTGGTTTCCTTCGCATCCAACCTCTTTCTCAAAGGAGCTTCTTTCATTTATTGATTCTATTTCTTACAATCTTGGTTCTTCAGTCTCTGCTTGTTATAGATCTAGGATTATGAGATCACGCATTCAACCAACTGTACTCGCCAAACAATTTTCGAGAAATTTCGAGGAGAGTCAAACAAGTTTTTTCATATATCTTTCGATATTTTGAATTTTATATTGTTTTAATTATAGTACTTTTTACATAATTTTCAAATATATTAATTTTTTTTCAAAAAATTTAAAGTGTTTAAATTTATTATCACATTAAGAAGTTTACTCTTAAAATTCGAGCTCCGCCAAATAGATTAGGACAAGTGAAGCACTATTATTTTTAAAGAGTGAAAATTATTTTGATCTCCCAACTTTACTTTAAAAATTACATTCCTCGTCCAACATTAAACAATAGATATTCTACTTCTCCTATTATATGCTTGTCTATTTTACCATTGATATTTTCAATTCCTCCTCTATGTATATGATTTTTTTATTATATTATATAAGAAATATCTTATTATAAATTTTATAATTAAAGCTCAGTAACATTTAACTAGAATAGTACTTCTATGAATTTGTAACAAAATTTATTCTTACTCTTTTTTATTATTAATTTAATATTAAGTATATATTTAGGTTTTACTTTCTCTTTTATTCTCTCTCTCTTTTTATAAATTTAAGTAACAAAATATTTTCTAAGTTATAATTTAAAGAACATCCAAATATAAATATGTAATCTTTTCAAAATTTATTCTAAAAGCTACCTCTATTATTAATTATTATTTTTTATATTACTGCACTAACTTTTATTTGATTGGTATTAATAAGATATTTTATTCTTATATTTTAATTGCGCCCATTTCTTTAGTATTTATAGTTTAAATAAATTATATATGATTGATTATCGTTTTTTACTTTTTTTTTTATTTTGTTAAAAAAATTACTTTCACTATAGATAAATACATAACATAGATTAAAAAATATCGTGATATTAAAAAGTATAAAAGAAAAATATAGACCAATGCTGATAAGATCAAGTGTAAAATATGTATTTTAAAAATATAATTGAGTTCGAAGGATCAGAATGTCTATTGTTAATGAGGAGTTTGATTTTTAAGACTTTCACCCTATTTTTAAACAAAAGCCGAGGCAGTCGGCACATAAAAAACCCGTCTGCTGCCCCAAGTTGGAGTGCTTTCTCTCTCGGTTAAATATTAGCAGCAGAATTATACATACATATTCTATAGATATGGCGCTTGCTGATAGAGATTTTCCCGGTAAACATTCTCTTCCTCTTAACTAGTTGAATTGTGATAATGAAAGTCGTTCCTTTTGTGTTTTATTGCAAATTTTTTGTTCCCTTTTCCTTTTGTTAGGACGAATAATTTTGCCGTTGCTTACATTGGGTGGAATTGCTCTTTGGATGAATTATTACGGGTTTTTGGGTAAAAGACCGAGAAGTAAAGTTCTATTCTGGTCAAGAGCAGGTCGATTAATCAAAAAGTATTTGGGACCTGATTACGTAGAAAAAGAAAAAGCTTTAGCAGAGGTATGTGCAAAATCTGTTTTTATTTTTTTATTTTTGATGGTGTCTTACGAAAACAAATTGGCAAAATTATAAAACAGAGTCATGGTGATCTCCAGGGGAAAAGAAATCTTTGAATCTAGTTACTCATGGATTTTTTTTTAAAAGTGAGAGGGCAGTCCAGTGCATGAAGCATCCCGCATTCACGCAGGGTACGGTACGCAGGGTACGGGGAAGGACCGCACCTCAAGGAGTGTGATGTAAGCAGCCTCCCCTTTTGCAAGCCTCGACCTAGCAGACAACTTTAATGTTGCTCCACGACTCCCTTTCTTTTTTAAAAGTGATTAAGATAAATTGACAATGTCGGTCTTTTTGGAGTACTGAATTAGATTATCGGTTATCCTCTTCATGTTTGAAGCTAATTCAGAAAACAAAAACAAAGATTAAACCCAAACTTGGCAAAAAATTAAAGAGTAGAGGTTCTAATTGAGGAGCCAAAAGCGTGTTATTTACGCACGAGTCCACATTTTGCTACATAACATGGGTCCAATAATCAAATATACTAGTAGTGATGTTTATCTCATAAGCGCGGGAAGGGCATCTTTTTTGTAGTTTTTTTTTTTGTTGTTGGAATAACGTAACTTTTTATACATTTTCTCTTTAAAAATCCGTGTTGCCACCTGTAATGCAATTAGGTTCATGATGCAAAGGAGGATTACTTCAGCCAGCTACCAGATGATGTTTTGTCTTCCATTCTTGCACATTTGACAGTAGTAGATGCTGCTAGGACGAGCATTTTATCTAGAAGGTGGAAATATCGCTTTGCCTCTATGCCTACATTACAATTTAGATGCCTTGACATGTTTGGGATTAAACCTTACAACCATACATGTTGCCCTTACTATCAACAAAAATTCTTGAAAGGAGTAAATCAGTTATTACAACTTTATACGGGTCGTAAAGTGACTCATGTTAAGATGACTTTTTGCTTTGGGAGACAGTTTTCTAGTGAATTTGACCAATGGATGCATTCTATTTCAAGATTAGGTGTTGAAAGACTATATCTTTCTTTTGATTGTGGTATTAATTATCCCATCCACAATTCCAACCCTATCCGTAATTCGGACAAGTTGTTTAAATTTTCCCTTGAGCTTCTATCTCAAGCATCCTCATTGAAACATTTGCTTTTGTACCATTGTGTTGTCCAATCAAGTATAGGAGTTCGTCTTAAATCCCTCAGGACCCTTACTTTGCTGGGTGTTCTGTTAGAAAGCGACCAACTTGAGCGTATTTTTTCCTCTTGTTTGAATCTTAATCTGTTAGAGCTATGCTATTGCAAACTTCCTTATAAGCTATGGATCTCTGGTACAGTAACATCTGTTGTTTTCTTTGCTTGTGGCGGATTGGAAGAGATTGATCTTTGGGCTGCAAATCTTCACTCATTTGAGTGTAACTTCTTTAGCAAAGTAAGATTTTATTTTTCTTTTGTTCCCATGTTGGAAAATGTAATGATTGATTTAAAAGGAGCCACTGCAATGCCATACATATTTGGTGATTTTGCAAGAGATTTACCAGCTCAGGTTAAATCTTTAACAGTCAAAGCTAGTCAGTCTCAGGTATTTAATAATGTCTTGTCTTCTCAAATTCCTTCGATCTTTGTCTTTTTGAATACCTTGATCACTTGAAGCATTTTTTATTTCAGATAGAATACTTCCCAATAAAGACACAGATGTTCAGAAACCTTAGGGAGCTAACCTTGGTGCTTGTGTTCACGCACGACTTTGACATAGTCAACATTTCGCCTATCTTAGGTGTTTGTCCTCTTCTTCAATATTTGGATGTAGTGGTGAGTTATTCATATTCATCTCTCTTTTTTTCCCTTTTTCTGGATATTCTATATATTCTTTGCTTGATCTTATATGTTGATGACTTCAACATCTATTGAATTTATAAGTGCACCCGCTCTCCCGCATGCATATGTACTGATAATTCTCCTTGTGTTTATGTGTCACCATGCATTTTCTATCAAAAACAATTTATACTGGGGAAAGTACAATTATTGCCAATGACCGTCATCTATTGGCGTGTTTAGTTTGCATGAGACAAAACATCTTTCACTTCCTAGTTAGTCTAGGAACGAGAAAATGATCCAAATGGTCCTTAATTTATTGGGGTTGTTTCATTTTGAAACGTAATATATCCCTCTTTATAGATATGATCCTTAATGTTTGTAAAGAGGTGACAACTTTAGTCCAAAGCCCTAATTCTAAAGATTCTGCTAATTTTAACCCTTCATTTCATGTGTTGTTCACATGACTTTTAAAGGTTAACCTGAAAACCTTCAACCTCTACTGGTCAAAATGAGCTTTTAAAAAGTGCTTCACTTTTCCCTTACGTCTTCTGTGCATCTCAGGGCATTTTCTTTTGTTTCTGAAGTGCTGTTTTTCAAGTTGTTAGTTTTTGAAGTGCAATTTTTTTTCAGTGCAGTCTATTTTCTGAGCAGTGCAGTGCAGTTCTTTTTACTGCAAATAAAAACAGCTCAACAACGTCTATAGAAGCAAAAACCTAATGATATCTTCACTTCAAATTACATTAAATGAAGTAAAGTTTAATGGAAACACTAATACATAGTAGCTGAATACAGCTTTACAAAATACACTATGAGTTGTTGTAAGATCTTTACTTCAAACCAGCTACCCAACACCAAAACAACAGCATTAATTCTCCATCAGCAAAAAAATCAGCAGACGGCCTGAAATGTGCGGGAAAAAAACCATTAGCTTAGATATGACAGAAAGTATAACCAGGTTTCACCAAACAAAAAAAGGTTACCCTGTTAAACATTTATGTGGGATGAAGTTATGTTTTCATCTTGGACAATTTCTATTCTTCAAACCTGTAAAACAAAGAAACTTAGGTTTTCCTTAAGATGATGAGCTAATTCTACTGTCATACAAAACTTTTTTGACCAATAGCTTATAGAGAACAAATGATGTAACAGGCATACAACAAGCTGGCTCAAACACCTTTTTTTGGCTGCATATTTGAGGAGGGTTTTAGATCAGGGAAGGTTTTACCAGTTAACCTTTAAAAGTTATGTGAGTTGCACATGGGTTGAATGGTTAACCTTAACAGTCCTTTTCGAAAAATTTGTTAGATTTAGGAATTTGGACCGTATCTATCACCTTTTTACATACATTACGGACAAAAATGAAGCAACCCCAATGCATTAAGGACCATTTTGATCATTTTCTCGTCTAGGAACTAATAGAGATGTTTAACCCAAATAGTAATTATCTACTACTACTTTTTTGCAAGGGGGATTATGAACCTTTTTGGGTTAGCTGAATTTAAATAGCTTGTAAGCACCAAGTGCTGAAAAATACTTTTTTAAGCGTTGGGGCCAATTTATAATTAAGCAGCTACACATTTAGGTAAAAGTGCTGAAGCTGAAAATAAGTTATTGATGTGTTTGATAAAAAGTGTTTATTTTGTTATAAGAACCAAAATTTCCTTAAATCTGTTAACACTATAGAGGAGCTGAGTACTGAAAGATTTTTAATTCTGAAGTGATTCAAATAAAAATTAGTAAATGATTTTGGATGGGCACAATTTGCCATTTGATGTTATGTGCACAGTTTAACAACATATATATTTTAAGATTATAGAATGTGGCTTCCTTTATCATTAAAATAGCATAGTAAAGAAGAAGAAGCTGCAGCTTATGTTTCCCTTGACCAGAACAACCGGAAATAATGTTGAAACACTTTTGCCAGGAATTATCATTGAATTGAGACCTGCATCTTAGAATTGTTCATATCGGACTGCTCTAAAAGATCTCAGCTATATCATTGCCTCGGCAGGTTAATGTTTCTGTGAAGAATGATAAAATAGTTTACCAACCTTTCTGATTAGTTGCAGAGAAAGGTTTCTCACTGTCAAATGTGGATATTTGACCTTATTTGTACAAGCACCGTGTATGAGAGACAGAGATGGAGGAATAGGGCGATGAAAGAAGAAAGACGAAGAAATGAGTAGAATTAGGGCTTTTTTGTAAAGGATATTTTTGTTTTAAGATGTTATAAGGCATAAAAGGTAAAATACTTGGTCAAAACCAAATAGCTTTTAAGCTAAAAATCCATAAGTTGGGCCTAGCTGGTTACCTCTCTATGATCATTTCACTGTTCTGATTTGGACATAATGAATTGTTGATAAAATGACTAGGGAAGGATTCAATAACTCAATTACATATGCTTATTCCAAGAGAAATGAATGAAGATGTAGATATCTAATGTAGTGAAATTTCTGCTTCCCCTTAAAAAGGCACTTAAGCTTTTAAACTTAGATGCTATTCATCTAGTCATGTTTACTTAAAAAAAATACCCTTGATGGTAACTCAGACAAGGCATGAATTTTAGATTGCTAACTTAGCGCTGAAAATGGCTTACCTACCATACATTGGCATGTCCGCCTGAATTAAAGGATAATATGATAAGTATATTACCTTTTCACTTTAGTCAAGTCATGTTTACACCAATAAAAAAGTATTACCCGACGTAGACTAAGGATAACAGTTACTTTGCTAAACCCTTTTGTGAATTGCTACATCCCTACAGCTTTTTGTTTTAATTTCATTAGATCATTTGACTTTCAGTCCTAGAAGAATACAACTTTGAGCAACTACAGATAGACATTCCTGATTCCACCACTTGGACTGCAAGATACAAAAGATTTTTTGAAAACTCTGCTAACTCTATCATGAAGATAAAAAATCTAACTGTATAATTTTGTTCTGCTCATGGTGTAGATTGGAACATGTAAGATACTGAATCAGTTCCAGATGTTAGAAGCCCTACAGGATTAGAAGAGGCATATTTGTGCTTTTTTGCTTCTGAAGATATTGACATATTGTACAGTTGTAATAGCGCACCCTTTGAACTGTTTATCTATAAAATTACTTTACCTTCTCAACAACAAAAAATCATCTTTAGATAGTGCAATTATTTTGAACTAATTTCTTTTCCTCTCCTACATTTTTTTAATAATCTGGAATGACTGATTTGCGCTGAAAACCTTGTTAATGCTGATATTTGATAACAAAGTGCCACATAAGTTTAGTTGGCGAAGTGCAAGTCTTCAAGGTCCTGCATACATTAGAGAACTATATGTTATCATTTGTTCATTTTAACTAGGAGATGTTACACCATGTTGTGTGCTAGAAAAGGTCTAACTATACTGGTAAGTGAATGAAGCGCTTACTATAGTTGATTTCCATTAAACTATTTTCTTGATCCACAGCATAATGAACTACTTAGTATAATCCTTACTGTCCAATTAATGTGCTGCCTTAGCAAGCAGTCTTGGTTCAGTTAAATGCCGCTTGCTTAAATACAAAATTCATAGTTGTGTTAAATTAGCAATATGTTGATCTCATTCTCGTTGTGATCTCAGCAATCGAGGACGACAAGGGATGGAAGAGGAAGTGGCATAAGGCCTCCTTTATCTCCTACATATCACACTGAACTAAAAGAAGTGACATTTGGTGGATTTCGTGGAACCAGAGCAGAGATTGAATTTGCTGTTTATATTCTGAGAAGTGCATTGGTACTTGAACGAATGTTTCTCACCCCATGTTTTACATGTTATTCTGGTAGTGGTACATGGGAGAAAACGCGGGGTGTTTCCCTCGATGAAAGAAAACGTAACTCAATTGAACAAGAACTACATGGGCAAGCTATCTCTAGGAATGCTGTGGTCATCATCCAATAGGTTCTTGTACAAATACTATATTAGCTTTCTATTGTCATCAGTGGTATGTAAACTTGTAGAGGTTATGGAATTACCTATTTATTTGCTATTGCTAAACAAAGACTATATTTTATGATTTTTCAATGGTAGCAGGCTCATGCTTTAATGAAGAGGCATTGTCTGCTTGTGCTGCATTTTCTTTTGCCCCCTTAAGAATGGATGGTTGGACTAAATGCTCGTGCAATTATGTCACAACCGTATAATGCTTCTATTTTTCTGCTGCTCATACACATTTTCTCTCATTTTTTTATTCTTCATTTGGATAACATTAGGTTCTTCTTTGGTGTTTTAGCACAGTATGGTAAGTAACTTCCTCTCCTAGTGTTGAAGACCATTTTGGTGCATTCTATCCTTAATGTTTGGCATGTCAAATTTCATCGTGGTGCTGGCCCTATTGGTTAGAGGCGTTTGGTATAGGTGTCTTTCTGTTGATATTAAGTAAGAACAGTTCTATATCTCCTTTCTTTTTTATAAAAAAAAAATTATCCTGAATAATCGATGTCTCAGTTGAGTTGTTTTTGGTTAGCATTAGCTGGGAATTGATAGAATTGCTGTTCTGGTTGCAATGCTAGTTTCATGAGAGACGTTAAGACTTTTGATAATGTATTGCTTCACGAGCCATCTCCTTTCCATGATATGGGAACTTGTGAGTTGCACGATACCGGCTTGCTAAAAAAGATGGAACAAAAGTTGGAGACAGAAGGCTAGAAGATGTCAACAGACTGCGTAAATGTGTTGAATAATGGGCTCGATGTATCCTTGAAGCGATTAATCAAAGAGATTTTTTTCTTTCCTATACCATATATGAAATCTTATTACCAAAAATGTGCATAGTTTCTAATTTACTCGCCCTGTTCACATTTTTTCTACAGTTATTATATCAATCATTAACTACTAATTAATAGTAGCTGAATCTTCCTAGTTTGTCGAGCTAAAATTCAGGAACAGAATCTTCTAAAAAGATTTGGCGTAAATCAGATCAAATCATATCACGGAAATCCTTTATCTTCAATTTATAATCAAATTCTGTTCTTCGATATTTTCACAATCGCTACAAATCAAAATCCCAGTTCGTCATTAAATCAAAATCGCTACAAATCCACCATTGACAGCCATTAAAAAGCTTGAAAGCTTTGAATTCAAATTTGGATTTTCAAAAATCATTATTGTTTGGATTGGTTGTTGTTGAAAATAATTGGGAATATGTTTTGGAGTTTATATCTCAATTTTGAGGGGTTTTAGTGAAGATAGACTTGGTTTTGACTGAATTTCAGATTGAAACTCGAAGAAGAAGAAGACATATTGCAGAAATTGTAGATATTTTGTAGATAAATTGTAGATTATTTGTATTCTGATTGTAGATGCTTTATTTTCTGTTTTCACAAATAAAAAAACGACTAAAACTTCTACAAATCTTCTGAAAAAACGCAATTATATCAAAAATCCCAATTATGCTATAATTGAATGGGAATTGGGACATTAAAATTCAATGTACCCAGTTTGTAGATATTTTGTAGATAATTTGTAGATTTTCAACATAGATTGTAGTTTAATTGTAGTATAAATGTAGTAATTATGTAGATACCCTTACAAATAATACTGCTTTATACATACTTAAACTGATTTGTAGTATATTTGTAGAATTTTTGTAGAAAATTTGTAGATGAAGAGAAAAATTTTGTAGTCAATATTTTTTCAACATAGATTGTAGTTTAATTGTAGTATAAATGTAGTAATTTTGTAGATAATTATGAAAATAATATTGCTTTATACATCCTAAAACTGATGTGTAGTTTATTTGTAAATAAATGTAGGAATTTTATAGATATTACCGTAAAATCAGATTTCCATAGAATTTGAGATATATGTGGCATAGGAATATAAAAATCTCTTCTATTTATTTCAAATTCTTATCAATCCAACTGTAACTACTTCATATTTTTGTTATATCAAATGTGTGTATAAAGTGTGCGAAATCAAGAAACTCAGATTAGAAATAGAAAACGTAAAACAGAAGTAAAAATAAGAAATGGATAATGGAGAAGTAGAGAACAAAGGAGTTTCCTCGTCGGAAACCGTCAACGGCGGCGAAGGTGTATTTAGTTCAAATTCTGATCAATCCAACTGTAACTAAAATTTATCTACAATTTCTGCAATATGTCTTCTTCTTCTTCTTCTTCTTCTTCTTCGAGTTTCAATCTGAAATTCAGCCAAAACCAAGTCTAAATCTTCACCAAAACCCCTCAAAATTGAGATATAAACTCCAAAACATATTCCCAATTATTTATAACAACACCCAATCAAAATAAATAATGATTTTTGAAAACTCAAATTTGAATTCAAAGCTTCAAAGCTTTTTAATGACTGTCAATGGTGGAATTGTTGCTCTCTTATCTTTTTGAAGGTTTGTTCTTCTTAATTGAGAAAATTTGAAGATGAAGGTAAATGTGTGTATGAACTTTGAAGATTTGATTTCAATTTTGATGAACTTTGTTGTTCTTCGTTGATGAACTTCCACTGGAGTAAAATGGGGAACCAACTTTGTTGAAGGGTTTCTTCAATTTTCTGTGAATTTAGAGGGAGAATTTGATTTTAGAAGATGGAAAAAGGTAAAAAGAACGTGGGTGGGACTGAGGGGTTAGGAGAGAGAAACGTGCAGATTCCTTTAATTAAGGAGTAAAAAATGTACAATTAATTATACCCTTAATTAATTATGGTATAGAATTGATAATTTGGTATACTAAATGTAATTAAGTCAAACCTTAAACATTGATGGGTAATAAGGTTTCCTATGTGGCATAGGAATGTAAAAATTCCATTAATCAAGCCTTGTTTGGGCTTAGCAGGCTAGCAGGAGAAGAAAATAACAAATAGCTACTTTTAATACCGGTAAGCAAAATTTATTTATTGTCACTCGGACAAAACTTATAACACCCGATAGCCTCAAATTACAATATACATTTTATAGCTCAAAAGTAATTCTAGTGGCTAGCTACCGAATTATTCATCTGACCCACAAGCACCTGATAGATCTTAAAAGGGAAATTTTCATAAAGCACTATTTTTTAGTAGTAATTAGCCATTTATAGATATCATTTGCTATATTACGGGTTATATATACCTTTTATGTGGTTATTTGATGTATTTAAGCTATTGTATTCATGAATACAATAGCAAAAATAGTCGTGAATCAAGGAAGTCCAGCTAATTAGTTGTTGTATTCGACTGTATTCATGAAGTGAAACATGGGATTACAGCTGGACAGATTATTGTACGCGACTGTATTCACGACATGAAATAGGGGATTACACTGTTTTTAAAAGGGAAAGTGAATCAATTAACATAATAGACTCCTAATATAACTCAACAAACTCAATTATAACACATAAATTTTGTATTTTCAGTTGTAAAAAAGATTCTCAATCGAAAAATACCCCAAAAACATAGCAATCTTCAGAGAAATTATATAATACATTTGAATACTTAAATTATATTAATTAAAAAAACTTATGAATACATTCATGGCATATAGCGAGACAGTGAATACAATAAAATACAGAGAATACAACGGAATACATTGAAATACAATGAGAAAAAAAGACAGTGAATACAATGAAATACATGGAATATAACGAGATACATTAAATTATAATGAAAAAAAGACAATGAATACAATGAAATACATGAAAATATATTGACATATATTAACAAAAAATCATCCGACATCATCCATATCTCAATTTTTTCAATTGGCAGGGACGGTATTCACGAAGCTAGTGGAGCCGGCTTATACAGCAGTGAGGAACGAGTTTAGGAAGAGAATGGGAAGGAAAATGACAGTGACAAGCCTTGGCGATTCGACACTTGCTACACAGTCCCCATTACAATTCCAACAATAACGCTAATGTTTGTGGGCATGAACGTAACGCTACTGCATGACAACGTCTTGATCTGTAGCAGTTCACGCAGTACCACTCTTTTATTTCAACATCGCCTCCTCCAGTATCATCATAAGCCTCCCCCATCTTCCACCACCTAACCCCATTTATTTGACCCACATTGCTGTGTAAACAATCAACTGCCGAAAATTTTTACTACACACCAAATCCAACAATGTAGAAAAGAAAACTTCATTAACGTTTAAAAGAAATTCAATTAAAGAAAGGAAGAAAAGAAAAGAAAGAAGCTTAAATAGTACCGAATAGAGATAAAGAAAAAGAACTAGACAGAGAAGAGGAAGAAGCAGCCACCAACTTACTCCACGATCGATTCCGATTATGCACTATTTCCATTGTTGAAGCCGAGGGTATTTTCTTTTAATCAAAACACATACAATAATTTCTGAAGTGGGCTTTGCACAAATCCGGTGGAAAGAGGAGGAGATCGGAAATTTTAATGGGATGAGGGAAGAGAATGTGATGTATCAAAATAGAGAGAAAGAAAATAGTGTAACTGATTAGCGTATTTAGTGGCTTAGGGCTAGGAGGTAACCACAATTAACTATTTTGCTATAAACCTTAAAAGATATCTATAGAATATATTTTTTTAAATGATATTTATTTAAAATAAATATGGTGTTAACCTTTGCTATATGAGGTAAAAAATCCATCTTAAAAAGGAGATTAAATCTCCAGCATAACAAATTCATAGTAACAACAATCCACAAACAAACACAGGTTCACTGGAGAAATGATTTCCAGCCCAAAAAGGTTTAGCCGGAAAACTTCATTAGTCGCAGCACTGGCCGAAAAATTTACGGTAGCCGAAAAAGCTAGATACCGGCCAGATCTGTCGAAACCCAAATAGCAAGCAAACCATATTTTAGATCTAGATTTTCATAATATCAAAAGCCCCCAAAATAGTAAATAAAATAAGAAGAAAGAGTTATCGGATTTAATGAAGGATCGCTGATATTTGAGTTTCCTTCCAGATCTAAAGCCAACAAGATCGAGCACATTGGGTTAGATTAACTGGGTTTTGATTTCGATTTCATGATTAGTGGTGAGGTCGAGGCTGGAGCCTGGACACCATTATTATTAATACTACAACTGCTGAGATTTGACAAATCTTGTATTCAATTCTTGAAACTTTGAACTTAAAGGCGAGAAAAAAAATCACTCCAAATCAAGTAGTAGTCCCAAAAGTTTGACCAATGTAGAGGTAGACCCCACGTCTTACATTTTTAGATTATGTATTAGACTAGAGAGCATTTGTTTTTGAATATTGGTATATTACAACCAAGAGGTTGTGAGTTCGAGTCTCCCCAAGAGCAAGGTGGGAAGTTCTTGGAGGGAAGGATGTCGATGGTCTATTGGAAACAGCCTCTCTACCCTAGGGTAGGGGTAAGGTCTGCGTACACACTACCCTCCCCAGACCCTACTAGGTGGGATTATACTGGGTTGTTGTTGTTGTATATTACAAAATATATACAAAATAGGTTGTCACTATACAAAAATTATACAAAATACACCGTTACTATACAATTTGTATATAATAGACTGTCACTATACATAATATATACAAAAAATAGATTGTCATTATATACAAATACACTAAATAGACTGCCACTATATAATTTATATACAATATATTGTCATTATACAAAATATATACAAAATAGACTGCCATTATATAAACTATATACTAAATAGACTATCACTATACAAAAATTTATACAAAATAGACTATCACTATACAAAAAATATATAAAATAGACTGTCACTATATAAAAAAATTATACAAAATAGACATTTCGGGCTATTAGATGTAATATGTTTGGGACGGAGGGTCATTTCGTGTCAATGCAGAAAAACATTGGCTATTAAAATTTTGAGGGGCTATAAAGGGTCATTTTCTCATGAGAAAATGGCACCACGTGACAACACATGGCAGGAATTGGTATTTTTTAGCATTATATTAGGTTTGGCAAAGATAACCCCAAACAATTAGCATTATATAGCCACATCCTAAAAAAACTACTCTCTTATTGTCTCTCAAACAATTGGCCCCAAACCGTCTGCTCCCCCCTTGCTGTTCAATTCTCTTCACTACTTCATTCTCCCTTTTTGCAAATTATGCACAAAAAAAAATCAGTGGATAAAAAGGTAAGGTTGATCTCACATAAAAAAAATCAAAAGCAAAAACTAAGAGAGAAAAAATATATTTTAACTTTATTTTTCTTCTCTCTTCATTTTTTGGTTAGATTAAACGAGTAGGTGTGATTGAAATTGGTTGAAAATACCTAAACGAGGCTATATACAAAATTTGAGCAAGATTAGAAGTGATTTAGACTGGTTTCAAGTAAAAAATCAAACCTAAAAATCCAACTGCGACATGTGTATTTTACGTTGTATATCGTGTAAATCAGTGTATATCATACAATTCTTTAAGGACGTCTATGTATATCACTTTATATATCGTGTATACAACATAATTGTTGTTACATTCTGCATTTTTGAACGTTAAAGTTTTGTCGTAAGTTAATCGACGTAAGGTCAAGGATGAGATTTTCTTGAGATTATAAGCATTTATGCTATTTATAACATGTAATAAGTAAGTGTTGTGAAGGTTGTCGATTTGGGATAAAATACAATCCGAGCTATAATACCCGATATTTATGAAATAGTGCCATACAAGTTACCACATGAACATGATAGTAGGGTATATAAAATGTGTCTAAGTCAGTAGTATTTTAAGTAATTTGAGATAATTCTAAATTATGTGGATAATTGGTTAATTATTGGATTAGTGGGAAATTATAAGTTGATTAAGGAGTTGATGGATGATTAATTAAGGTCTTTGGATAAAGATTAAGGAACCTAACGTGGCAGCGAATCTTGTCCAAATTATGACTCTTATATTCTGAGTGAAAGGTGGCACATTTAAGTAGTACGTGGCTTAGTCATTAGTAAGTGGGCCCACACTATTTAAAGCCTGAAACCTCTCTAATTCAAAGAAAGGTCTTATATCAAAGTGTTAGGCAATGGATATTCAAGCAAGAATTCAAGATTTCAAGCAAAAAAAATTCTTAAGCATCTTAGCAACGTGACTCTAAAGAAGCCTGGTAATCTTTCTCAAGAATATCATACGGATTTTTTCCTACTTCGATCTTGCCGTTACGAGTTTTGTCGCAATTGTCGTATGTTAGAAGGATTGTCCAGAGAACCGGCTCAGGTATGTTAAGGCTAAGCCCTTCCTTCATTTTGGCATGATCTCATAATTACACGAGTTTGATAACGAGGCATAAAGAGAAGCTCGTATTCCTGAATTTATATACATTATCCTAGTCTCATAAGTTACAGTATTCTCCCTTATTAGGACATTATATATTCAATTGAGTATTGTCGTCTTCCAATCAAGAGAGAAGAGTCTCTCTCTCTCTCTCTTTCTCCCTCTCTCTCTCTCTCTCTCTCTCTCTCTCTCTCTCTCTCTCTCTCTCTCTCTCTATATATATATATATATATATATATATATATATATATATATATATATATATATATATATACCTTTGATTAGATGGTAAGTTATATACCAAGCTTACTATGGTCGAGCTCCTATGAGCGAGCCCAACATGGTCGAGATACGAGCCTACTATGCCCGAGAGCCTATGAGCAAGCTTACTACGGCAGAATAGTTACACGTTCCGAGACTTATAGGGCCGAACATTTATTTTACTTACTATATATATAGAGTTGAGTCAGTATCAGCAGGTAAGTATATCTCCAGATCATCTTTGACTCCAGTTACTTTCAGTTATTATATTATCAGTTTAGTTTCAGATTTCAGTTATTTTATTGCCTTGCATACTCTGTGCATTATTTCGTACTGACATCCTTTTTTATGGGGACGCTGCATTTCATGCGCGTAGGTTCAGACAGATAGACGGGTAGACCTCCTCAATAGGTGTTGCCCGAGTTCAGCTTTATCAGTAAGCTCCACGTCCTTTGGAGTTGTCGGGTCTAGAGTTTTGTGTACATATTGTGTATATATGTATATAGGTTATAGATAGGTCTGGGCCCTGTTCCGATCACAGTACATCCATCAGTAAAGGCTTGTAGACATATCCTGTCAATTAGTGCAATATGTTGGGCTTGTAGGCCTTGTATATATATTTGGTTGGTTTATTAGCAGTAGTAATTATGACGGCCTTGTCGGCCCAGCTTTATATTGATGTTTAGTCAGCGTTAGTTTCCATTCAGTTTTATAATTTGCTTTGCAAATTGTCTTACAATGTGAACCATGGTCAAAGTATGACATTATATGTTTAGAGTCCCTTAGTTGCAAGTTGGCACGCAAGGATAGGTGAGGCACCGGGTGCCGGTCTTACCCCACCAGTTCAGGGCGTGACAGAAATGGTATCAGAGCAGTTCTGTCCTAGGGAGTCTACAAGCCGTGTCTAGTAGGGTCTTGTTTATAGATGTGTGGTGCACCACATTATATAAGCAGGAGACTACAGGGCATTTAGGAGTTGGTTATCCTTCTTTCAAATCTAAATCATGTTGTAGAACTGAGGTATAGGAAACTTGACTTAAACTTATGTATTGGCGTTTGCATGCACATATCACGGTGACTAGGAAGACTACAACTAGCCATATGAAAGATACAACAGTAGGTGAGGGTAATAACAGGGTACCCCAGTAGATGGGGCCCAATTTGAGGCCCAGGAAGAGACCCCTACTCATCCATTACCAGCCTCTCTACCACCACTTCCATCATATCGGGACTTGAGGAGTGCGGTGCATTTGTTGACATAGTTGGTAGTTACCCAGTAACAAGCTAGGGCATCCGCTAGTGCAGGATCTTCTGAGGGGTATGGAAGTTCAAGGGTCCGAGAGTTTATTGCTTTGAGTCCCTAAGAGTTCACGGGGACATATCAGAGGGAGGAGCCACATGATTTCATAGATCAACTTCACAGGATCTTTCGGGTTATGCATGCCATAGAGAAAGAGGCAGTTGAGCTAGCAGCTTTTCGACTTCGAGATATAGCCACCTTCAGATGCCTTCTTTGATCAGTACTTGCCGCGGGAGATCCAACAGGATCGAGTCAATCAATTTTTATCCCTCAAGCACGACAATATGAGTGTTCGAGAGTATACCGTTTTGACTCATTGGCTAGATATGCACCATCCATAGTTGCTACTATATGGAACAAGATTCACAGGTTTATAGCAAGGTCGGCCCTAGAGTTTACCGAGGCATGTGCCACTACTGCATTGCAGGATAGTATGGATATCTCCCGAATTTAGTCTTTCGCCTAGAATATAAGAGGGGCAGGCATCAACAACAGGGTACAGAGAGGACTGAGTCAGGGCAGCATAAGAGGATGCGATTTGCTAGGTCTCAAGAGTAGTCTCAAGGTAGTTACAGGCCATAGTACTTCGAATGGCCACTTAGGAGTTTGCCACCTTAGTTACATGGTTACAGGTATGAACGCTATACTCAGTCATGCCCAGGTGAGACCTCACGTGTATCGGGTTTGCAGTGACGGCGAGGTTTAGGGAAGACATGATCATTTATGTTGCGGTGTGACATATGTGGTAGAGGACGCTTAGGACAATGCCAAGCTGGTTCTGATACTTGTTATATATGTGGAAGTCCATGGCATATGATGCGAGATTGCCTAAATAGAGAATATGGGGGTATGGCACAACCAACGAATTCAGAAACATGATCATCTATGTCCATGTATCCTTCAGGGCGCGAGTCTCAGTCTTCGGCTGTTAAAGATCGAGGTAGAGGTTCTTGTTCAGGTGGTAACCAAAATCGTATATATGCTTTAGCGGGTTGACAGGACCAGGATACTTTACTAGACGTTGTAACATGTATGTTGACCATTTTCTCTTACGTTGCTTATGCCTTGATAGATCCATGATCTACTTTATCGTGTTTTACCCCATTTGTCACAGGAAAATTTGGTATAGTGCCTGAAATACTAAGTGATCTTTTTGTGATATCTACACAGGTCAGAGAATCAATTATTGCTAGACGGGTTTACCGAGGTTGTACGGTGACAATTTGTAGTCGTCAGACCTCAGCTGACCTAGTTGAACTTGAGTTGTTGGATTTTGATACTATCATGGCGATGGACTGTTTGGCAGCTTGTTATGCCATAGTTGATTGTCGAGCAAAGACAACCAGATTTCATTTTCTGGGCAAGCTAGTCCTTGAATGGGTAGGTAATACAGTGACACCCAGAGGTAGGCTTATTTCCTATCTGAAGGCGAGGAAAATGATTGTAAATGGGTGCATTTAAAATATTATGCAAGTTAGAGATACAGATGCTGAGATACCTACACTTCAGTCTATTCCTGTTACACCCCATATTTTTGTACATGGAAGTATGCCATAAGTAAATTGATATAAAATCGAAAATGAGATGTTACGTCTCACATTTTTTTGTACGTTGATGTTTCGTCGTAAGTTAATCGACGTAATCGCGGGAATGGGATTATTTTGGAATTTTAAGTATTATGCTATTTCAAACAAGTGATGAGTAAATTCATGAAGGTGAAAGGGAAAGCAAATCAAAGAAATGAATTTTCGGCCAAGTTTGGCATTTTGGGGTAAAATACGGGCCGAATTAAAATACATGATATTTATGGACTAGTACCATACAAGATACCATATGGCCATGATAGTAAAGTGTATAAGGTATGTGAAAGTGAGTAATATTTTAAGTAAGTGAAAATAATTCTCAATTATGTGAGTAATTGGTTAATGGGACATTACCTAGTTAATTAATAACTAGTGGTAGATTAATTAATAACTTTGGATAAGGACCCAAAATAATGACGTGGCAGCCACCAATTCAAGACTTGTGACTTATATGTCACTGGGCTAGGTGGTAAGTCTTAACAATATGTGTCATTTCCGTTTTAATAAAGGAAAGACACATATAATGTTGTCTTATCTATCCTTAAGAAACATATTACAAACATACATTCTTATGCATTTAAAAATAAATAAAGGTATGTTACATATTCAGCAATGTGAGTAGTATTTTAATGAAGGTATAAACTTCATTAGCAATGTGAGTTGCTTAACTCTCACTCAAATGGGATTTAGTAATATAACAACAATGTAGGATTTGCGATTCTAAAGAAGGACGGAATAATCCTTCTTAAGAATATCATATGGATTTATTCTTACTTCAACCCATCATTACGTGTTCGTCACACAAGACGTGTGTTAGAGTAATTGTCAAGAAAATTAGTCCAGGTACGTTAAGGCTATCCCTTCTTTCTTTTGACATGATCTATACTATGAGGTCCCGTGAAAAATTCCACTCAAAACCCGAATCTCGTAGTGCCAAGTTAGGGGCAGGTGTTAGCAACTCATAAAAATTCTTCACGGCGAGCTTGCGAGCCACGGTTCAGACCCTTTGAGTTGATCACAACATTAAAAAGTCAAGAAATAATATTTTCCAGAAAAGCACGATTCTGCGGTCGATAATGCGGTCGCATTTTAGGTATGCGGACTGTATAGTCACCGCAAAGTGGGTCAGTGTGTTGGTCAAATTTGAGGTTGAATATGCGGTCAAATATGCGATCGCATAATCGATATGCGAATCGCATAATCGTCGCATAATTCCCGTGGGATTTTGTGAAGAGCAGTTCTGCGGTGCATTAGTCGACCGCAGAACGGGTATGTGGACCGCATTTCTATCGCATACCAGACAGAATGTTCAGATTTTTGGGAGCCTTTTTGCGGTCCATTCTGTGGGCCGCATTTCCACTTTGCGATCGCAGATCCGACTCGGGGCTCTAATTTTCTAAATTTTAAACCCGATCCATATCCTTATATTCGGTATAATAGTTCATTTTGAGCATAACTCCTGAAGCTTAGAGACAAACAGAGAGAGAGAGAGAGAGAGAGAGAGAGAGAGAGAGAGAGAGAGAGAGAGAGAGAGAGGGGTCTTAGAGAGGGGAAGTGTCTCTTATCAATATCAACCCATAAATCCTTGTTAGAGCATTGAAGATAATCAAGTGAAGGCACCTAAATCTTCATCCGAAGAGGTAAGAGTTCTTCACCTCAATTCTTATTTCTATACTCAATTATAAGGGGTCACTAATGAGCTAATTCATGGATATAAGAATGGATTCCTTGCATGCATATCAAACCTTAGGGTATTGGGAGATAGTGAAATAAAAAGAAAGCAACTGGGGTATATAATGATAGAAATTTCTTTCAAAAAGGACCTAAGATCACAATGCACCTTTAGTGTTTGATAATATGCTCGAAACAAGCTAGAATATCAATCTCGTCTCTAATTCTCGATTCAATTTGTAATTCTTACACAATAGATCGAAGTGCTAGAAGTTCCGAAATTTTGTAAAGTGTAAGGAAAGCTATATTGAAGTATGTACGGCTAAAGACCACTTTTATTAGAAATTGAGCTCCGTTGGCGTTTACGCAAAAGTGGTGAAACTAGAATTTGTTGATGTACCGATTGTCATTTCCCATGAATTGTTTTGCAATTATATATATATATATCTGCATGAAGGACGTGCCTCAATGTGCGTAATAAAATATCCTTGATACTTAAAGATGTGTGAAGAATATAAATCATGTGTTGACATGCCTAGGCTATAAGCCAATATTAAAACAGATATTGTCATGCTAACTATGTGAAACCTTACTTATGTTTGCAACTCGAATTACTTATGTATGTGCTTATGATCACAAATTGCAAGATGGAGATTGAAAATGGAAAAGATGTGATAATTGTGGCCCTAAGTGCCAATGAATTGATATGATATATGTGAAATAAAGATTCAAGTGAGAAGATTGATGAGAAAGGAAAAATGCCTAGGTAAGGTGACTTAGCCGATCGGGCTGTGATCGGATACCATGCCACACACATGGTGGTAATGTGCTAATATTGAATTTCGGAAGAAGGGAAAATGGTGATTGAGTTATATGTCTCAAATGAGGCAACCTAGACGATTGGGGCGTGATCGGACTTCGCTCAAGATAGCGGTGGTATTGAGAACAGTTATGAACATATGAATGAAATGCCCCAAGCTACGTTATGGAAATTTTGTGAAAGATTATATGATTTGTCTATTTGATAATGTGTTACTCTTGTGATTTTCTTGTTCTTGATTGATAGTTCTTTCTAGTAAAATGGTGTTTAGTTATACATACTAATACTATTCCATGGTACTAACGTCCCTTTTGTCGGGGGCGCTACATTTTTAAATAGATGTCAGTGGCTCCATAGCGGATAGTGCCAATCATGTATAGCAGAGCATCCTTCTTCTCATGATCTTTGTGAGCCCTTTTCTCCTTCAAGGGACTATATTGCACATATTTTTATTGTGGACTTTCACTTTTGAGGTATAGCCGGGGCCTTGTCGTCGGCATTGTCATACTTATCTTTTGTATCCTTAGAGGCTCCGTAGACATATATGTGGGTTATGTGCGGGTATTGAATGGGTGTACTAACTATGTTGTAATTCTAGCTCTCGCTTCTCTAAAGTATAAATGTATGGAATCTTGGAACTTATCTACGGTTTAAAATGTTGTGATTTAAAATGAACTAACAATGTAGAATGTACTATCTTTCCTCGTCTAAATAAATGTATGAAATCATGGTTTCCTTATTCATATTGAGTTGGGTAGATAGTGGTTGATAAGGGTTGGGTTCACTCGATTGAGCACCGATTGCGCCTCCCAAAGTTGGGGCGTGACATATACGACACAATGAAATGAGCAAAATACGCAACTTTCATAAATGACTCTATTCATAGAAATACTAGGGGTGACTATATTCTTTATTCCCAATGTGTCATATTATTCTATTATTTGTTCATGGATCTAAAAAATACGTAAGATGATAAAGTTTATTTCATAGTATTAATCAGAGGCAAAATGGTCTTATGACGTATCGGGAGATTTTTTATTAACGTATTTCATATGCATTTCATGCATTTGTACATGCACATTAACCCATGACCAGATAGCGTTATATACGTGTATATATGTATTTTATATGTATATGAGATATGGAAAAAGGTTACGACGTTATATACACACCTCCACTTGATCAGCTGGTATACGTTGATGATATTTCCCACAGTCGCCGAGATGATATGATGGGATGCCCTCAGAGGCTTGATGATGTTATGAACACATGTACCTATGCACGACATGACATTCATACACATATGCATGATATTATAATTAGTTCATGATTTTTAAAGTTATTTAGACTTACATGTGGAGACATTTACTCTATATTTCCTCCATATCTGTTATGTACGTATTTATGTGCCTTACATACTTAGTACATTATTCGTACTGACATCCTTTTTTGCTAGAGGATGTTGGTTTTCATGCCCGCAGTTAAGGAATTCTGATTTCAAACCGGTAGAATACAATTAAGGAAAGAAATTTGATTGAAAACTTTTCAAAGTACATACATAGAGTTTATTTAAGGCAAAAGTCCATTGGTACTCGGTTTGTAAAAAAAGAAATGGAATCAATTAGACAGCTAGTAAAATCAAAGTAACAGGTTTTGTTCGAATGAACCAAGTCGAGAAAAGGTAAAGAAGGCTCAATTAGAGAAACTCAATAACAATCAGTCAAGACTTATTAAAAGGAATCCGAATTCAATCAATTAGTTGGTAAAGACCTTTTGAAAGAAAAGTTCTCATATATAAAGCACACAAACATATGAATCAGGAAGTTATTTACAAGAGAGTTTAATCAAAGAGAGGTTCAGAATCATAAGCAAGAAAGGGTACAAGTCTAGTTTGCAGACTCACAATGAGTCTGAGAGTCCAGGGTCCCAAAGTGGAACCCTATCTCAAAATTCCCCAAGGAAACCCTAACTACTAGGCTTTCAAAATTAATGAGACATAGAGACTAGAAGGCAAGTCACTTGGTAGAGGCTCAGAAGTCTTTTCCAAAGACTTATGAGAAACAAACAGACATGATACAAAGAAAGAAGACTGATTCAATGGTCATGCAGACCATGTTTGAGAAAACTCGAAACTTAAACAAGTTCAGAAGAAAGAGGTGATACAAACTTAAACAAATATAGATGAAACACGTTAATCAAGAACACGAACAGAGTCTAGTAAAGCAAACAAAAATCAAAGAACTCAACGGTAAACACATATAGTAGAAGAGTAAGGAAAACCTAACACGTATTAACGTGTAATCACATGTATAGTAGAAAAAGAAAAGTAGAAGGACAAGCAAAAGAAGACATACGAGCATAACTCAGACAAACACACGTAAAGAAAGAATCAGAAAGATCTTTTTGAAAACGTTTTTTCAGAAACGGTTTTGAAAAGAAAATTTGGGGAAAACACTTTAGAAGCTCAGTAGAACACAAACATACCATAGATCTAAGAAAATAAACAGAGGAGAACCTCGAACAGCTTAGGGTTTCGGAAAAGGCTTGGAAGAAAAATCAGATCCTGAGTCGAAGAGGTCAGGTATCAGGCTCCTGAGGCTTGAATATGCCGGAGCATGGCCGGAGAAGCCCTAGAACTGAAGATCTGAGGAGATCTGAAAGAAAAACCATCAAAGTCAGCCTTCAAAACCTCGAACACCCAAGGTTTAATGGTGAAGAGGGGTGAGTACGGATCGTTCATGGCATGAGAAGCCATGGATTCCAGTGAAAACATGGTGAAATAAGGTAGTAGGAGGCTAGGGTTTCGAATAGCTGTTGAGAGGATTTTAGAGAGTTTGGGATTCAAAGGCGGCGGGCCAGGTGATAATGAGGGGGATTAGGATAGGTCGTTTGGTTTAATTATGGAAGGGTGAGTTATGGCCGTTGATCTTGAGTGATCAACGACCCAGATTTAAGAGGGTAGGTGGGAACCGGGTAGGGTCATTTGGATTGGGTTGTGGGTTGGGTTAAGTTAAAGATTGGACCGGTCCAGATGGGGTTAATACTGGGTCACAGAATGGTTAAAATTGAAAGGTAAAAGGGGCTGTAATTGAAATAAAGTGAGGATAAATGTTAAATAGCCATTTTTTTCCTTTTTCATTTTATAGAAATAGTAATAATAATTTTAAAAGTAAATTAAAAGTACTAAGCCAACAAACAATATATAAATATTAATTTAAAAATATTGAAACCAATTTTACAATTATACAATACTATTAACCATAAAATAGGCTATAATTGTAATTATACGCAATTTAGTCTTTTAAATATCAAATAAACTTGTAAAAAATGTACAAAAAATCACCTCAACTATATTTTGGTATGAATATAAGAATAAAATAAGTTATTCACCAAAATGATAAAGACTAATAGGCCATCTCTATACTCCTTCCTAAAGTAAAAGTCGATCTTGAATCTTTTATTTTCGCATAATGAAAGATTTTAGTCATGGGCATTGCTTCCCCTTTTGTAAAATATCTTCTTTCCATAAAATCAGCACTCTAATGAATATTTATTCCACAATGTAGTAGTTCTTTGACAAGAGGGGTTGCTATGATGTTAAGTAATCTCCACTTCCAACCATGAGGTTGTGAGTTTGAGTCTCCCCAAGAGCAAGGTGGGAAGTTCTTGGAGGGAAGGATGTCGGGGGTCTTTTTGGAAATAGCCTCTCTACCCCATGGTAGGAGTAAGGCATGCGTACACACTACCCTCCCCAGACCCCACTAAGTAGGATTATATTGGGTTGTTGTTATTGTTGTTGTAATGTAGTAGTTCTTTATTGTAGTAAATATCTCCTTGCTAGATTATGTAGTATATTCAAAATCTTGTTTCCATATAATATTTTTTTCCTTCTTTGTCCTTTGAATTTGTATTCCAACAATTACTTCCCTTTTACAATCTTTTAGTTTACCAAAGTATGCTTCTAGAATAACTTTCCTTTTTCGTATACTCTAAATATTGTAATTATAATTTCGGAATATGCAATTCTAACAGATTTGTTTCTTCAATTATTAATTAGATCCAAAAGATTATCAATTAATAAATATTTTCAATGTTATACAAATTGCATCCAACAAATAGATTTCATAAAATTGCCGAGTGACATTTTCTTAATATACCACTTGGCTTAACCTCATGCTTCACTACTTACCTTTTAATATAATATAGAAGATTTACCAGTATTCATTTTAACCTAACCTAATTATAGTAAATATTTTTATACCACAATGCAACATTATAATAAGCAGGTACGGGTGGGAAGTGGCCAAGTTGTAAAAATAGCACGGGCTAGTCAGTTTTCGGACTAGTTATTCAAAAATAGCTAACGTTTGCAAAGTCATTAAAAATAGTCACTATTTTGCTACAATACGGAAAGTTCTAGCATAATATACTGGAGATTGGTATATCTGTGTATGAACTTGCAGCATATTATGTTGGAACTCCAACACGCGGAAAGTTCCAGTATAATATACTGGAGATTGAAGTACATGTGTATGAACTTCCAACATATTATCCTGGACCAGTATATTATACCGAAACTCCAGTATATTATACTGGAAGTTCAGTATATTATACTAGAGTTCCAGTATACTTATGCTGAAACTCCAGTATACTCCAGTATGTTATACTGGAATTCCAGTATATTATGCTGGAGTATTTGTCATATTTTAAACAATGTTTTCGTTCAAATTTATCTTTACATAAAAAGTGGCTAAATTTCGATTACTTTTAAAACTATAGCTATTTTTGAAGGACCACTTATAAATCTGGCTATTTTGAATTTCTCTCGCTACCGGCCAGCCCACCAAAAATAGGGGCTGAGTTGGCTTTTTAATCCTAAGATTTATGCCGCTTCAGGGCCTGGTAGCCAAGACTGGCCAGCACACATAGTGGTATATCGGGCGGCCCAACACACTAATTTAAGGTTTTGAACTTTCTAGGGCTTTTTCTTCAAATTTTATGGAGTAATTCATTAGGCTATTGTGGAAAGTGGAATGTTCTACTTATTCATTAGGCTACTGTTCATTAGTTGTTCAGCATATAAAAAGGGGGAAAAAGTTGCCATACAGTTCGGTAATTCAGCAAAGATTGACACCCGTTACAAAGTAATAATCAATAATCATTTCCAAACACTAACGGCATTTTTAAGCACGTCGTGCCAAATCTAAATTCCCAGAAATAGTAATATCAACGCCAAGAATTGTGGTAGAGTAGTAAATACTCTTCCATCCTTAATCAAAGGTTCTGACTTTGAGTTTGGAAATAAAATCGCCTTTAATAAAAAATACTTTACCCTAGTGTGAAACTTTTCGATGCAAACTAGGATTAATTGAACCTCAAAGCAGGTACACAATATTGAATGGTAATAAGGAAAAAAGAAAAAAAAGAAGTATTAGACTATCAGTATCCTGTGGAAGTGAAAATTAATCAGGTGGTTTCTATAATGGACCTTTCTTTGTGTATCATTGTGCTAACATATTCATTCCATCTTTAAAATGAGTGCTTAAACGAATTATTTTTTACAAACTGTGGATCATCATAGATTGGCCCTAGTTTACAATTATAACCATTTCTCACGCCTGCTTTTCTAATAGATTTCGGTTTCCAGTTCTCAATCATCAGGCTAATCCAATAACTCCCCTTTAATTGAAAATGAATCATGAAATTTTCCCCCTAAAGGAACCCACATATGGCCTAAATTAAAGTTTTATAGTTCTTGGCGTATATATATTACTGATTTTGTCTGTCTATATTAAAGGCCAACTTAACTCATAATTTTTGTTGCTCACTCCGATCCTCTCAAGCAAACATATTGTTTAACTTCATGATTCAACAACGATAATAATTAATAGTTAATCCTGAGACCAACTTTCACGGGCGCTGGCTATCACGTCTGACAAAAATAGATTGTCACAACCCTAGACAAGCGAGGTTGGCTTCTATTTTCAAAGAGTATATGCTCATCACACAACGTGCTTTCCTTATTTTGCACATACTCAAATTATGATCGGCAAATTTGATCGGCTATTTGTATAACAATCCCTATATTTTATTCGTAACTTATGTCAACCACTATCCTTTACAAGTAACAATCAATTAACATAAGTACAAATTCTAACCTTAAAAGACTAAAGATGATGAATTAAGGTTTTTATCTAACAATGGATGCTCTTGAATTCACAAACCAGCCAGTAATTACAAATTAGCATAATCATACATTTTACCAAATTATTCCTGCAACGTGTTGCTCCGATGGTTGACATTGACAAGAGGAGTTGCTGCGATGGTAAGCAACCTCCACTTCCAACAAAGGGGTTGTGAGTTCAAGTCACCTCAAGAGCAAGGTGGAGAGTTCTCGGAGGGAAGGATGTCGAGGTTCTATTTGGAAACAGCCTCTCTACCCCAGGGTAGGGGTAAGGTCTGCGTACACACTACCCTCACCATACCCCAATAGTGGGATTACACTGGGTTGTTGTTGTTGTTCCCGGAACGTATGACGTTTTTAATTCCTTCTTTGTTCCTCCGTTTGAGATAGCCAATGTATTTCCTTGTTTTCAATGTCACGCATTCTCTGTAAAATCTTGGGACTACAAATCTGCAATATTAACTAAAAGAAGTAAAATAATGTTCAGCCCACCACCGCCAGTGACTAGAAACTTCAGTCACCACTAAAATTTTGTCAGCCAAAAGAAGAATAAAATGAAACCAAGTTGAGTTCATATATAACTAACACTAACAGTAGAATGAAATCAACAGAAATTTAAACTAGTGTAAAATTGTGTGCTACACAAAGACAATGGAGAATGAACAATTTAGCAGTCAAAAGGGGGACAAAATTACTCAGGGAATGTTTCTGGTCCCATGAATATATGTCATGTCTACAAAGCGTGACATAACATTAGGAGTGCAATTTCTAGATTGAGAGCTCTCCCATTTATTCCAACAATTAACATCAATATGTTTCACTTCACATTAACAATGCTCTTTTATGTGTATCAGCTCAAAAGGGGTTGGCTGTACTCTTTGCTGATAAATTCTGTTCCCAGCTTTTTTTTGATTCCATAATCAACAATTACCATCTGTTTTAGCTCGATGCTGGTATCCGATACGAGTGCGAATTTAGATGTTGGATTCATCATTATATAAACTAGTCTTAGCATACGCATATTTTTCGTGTTAATGAAAATAAATTTTTAAAAATAATATAAAAAATATTCAAAGACGTATTTACGTTTTAATATAAAAATTAACGAAAATTTGTAAGTTTCAAAAAGATAGATATTAATCATATTTAGGAGTTTGATCAACTCTATTCTATCCATACCTTTGTAATCACGTAGGCATCCAAACTCAATTATTAACAACTCTTAATGTTATGATTTTTTATATAGTTTAGATAAGGAAAGATTTAATAATTAAAATTTTAGTTAATTTCAAACTCCTAAATATTAAGAAAATAATCTAAATGACTATTTTTCTAGTGTAAAATCTATTTTAAGGGCTAAAAAAGGCGAACGAAATTTTGTTAAGTGCTTTCGTGGTTATATATAGATTAAGCACAGACAAACACATTATTTTCTTGAAAAATAACTTATAGTATTATTAATCAACGGTGTAAATTAACTTGATTTCTATTTAATTGAGATAAATGGCCAATGAATAATATAGATGGCTCCTGCATGTTTCACCATCATAACATTACGAATTATTAATGATAACTCTAAGTGATATATTCAAATTTAAAAAAGACATCTGCAAGAAGCAGACGACAGATATAATTAAAGGTTCTTGGAGACTGAATAGTAACAAAAAAAACATCTTGCCTTTTAAATCAAAAAATGTAAGATTAAACCAATCTGAATTTAAGCACTTTTTCTTTTGTGATTTTTGTTTTTGTCTTGCTCTAGTAATCAGTATGCTCCATTTAGTCCCCCTAACTTTTCTGAACGTTACTTAGACATCCCTTATTTCAAGCTTGGGATCTTATGAAAGAATAGTGAAATTCACTAACTTTTGACACCTTTTGCTGTTTCATTTTATGATAAAAGCTTTGTCCTTTTCTTCTTTCTTCTTGTCTTGGTTTTGGGACTTTTGTGTTGCTTTCATTGGTACCTATTACGAAGCATGTTTACAAAATGCAATATTATAAATAAATCTAACATTAGAAAATTTTGGTGGGAAAAGGATAAAGAAGAGATAGAGGGAATTACAAGAAAAAGCTCAGTTCCAAAGGCACATGATCTAACAATTCTCAAAGAAGTTTGTCCTCATGGCTCTAACATGTGTTTAGACTAGTGTTAACACCATACGAGTTTTTATGGGCAATTGGGGGGCATAAAACATTAAAATGTATACTCATAATTGAAAAATTACGAAAGAGTTTAAGTTTCGTAGCGTTAAAAAATATATACCGAGTATAATTAAAACTCGAAAGGATAACTCATGAGGTGAGAGTTGTTGAAGAACATATAATGAGATAATAACTCATTCCTTCAATAAATATAAGATATTTAACATTCTCTCGTACTTTTAGGTCAGACATATGGAACATGAACAACATTACATGGAGTCGTAGTATTAGATCAACCAAGAACAAGGATGAGTTTCATTTTGATACCATGTTAAAAAGATGACCACTTGACCTCATTCAACCTGAAAATTTTGCTCATGAAAAATATCAAGATCATATAAGGAGACAACAACTCATTTATTCTATTGTGCGACACTTAATATATATTAGTTATTACTTATTAAATATATGCTCATGACTTAAAAAGGATGAATTACCTATCTTATTTGGTAAAATTAAACTAAAATATACTCTACTAAACTCAGCTTGATAGTGATCAAAATGTGGGAAATAGAAGAGGGTAAATTGAAAGTAGAAATGAAATATGGAGACCATAAAGGTATTTCCTCCCAAAGCCATGTGAGAAAAGCAGCTTTTTTCTCTTCTTCTTCCTGCTATAAAGCGACCACGCCCCTTTGCTTGTAATCATTTGGTCTATTTTGTTATAATTCCCTCACACCCTCTTTTTTCTCTTCTATTTTGCTCAATTTTCTTTTCTTTTTATAGCCCTCCTTCCTCGTTCTCTTACAATTTGAGATGGCGGAATCAGAATTTTAACCAAAAGGATTAAAAATATAAAGAAGCAAGTACTCAAAAGGAACTCAGCCTCTACTATATATATGATATTTAAAATTTAAATAAGTGAACACTCGGAGAAGTCAAAAGGACTCAATCTCTTCTATCTATATATATAAAAAAATATTTTTAACTTTATATATAGTGTAATTTTCGACGAAGGAGACGAGGAGGAACCCCTTCCGCCAGCGTAGCTACTGTATATATTTTTTTCGAATATTGTCAAACTCGAGTGAATAGTTATTTTATGCCAAAAGAAGGTATTCACATATTTTCTCTAAGACTTGCACCTTGGAATAAATATATCCTTTCTACGTTTTGAGGGGACAAATTGGTGTTAAATGCAAAAAATATTTGAAGAGTTTATTATTCTTATTAATATTGAATTTAACGTCATTATTACATCAGACAAAAACAAAAATTAAGGATGGTTAGATCGAATTATTATAGTATAATTAATGTGAATTAGGCAACGTCTCAATGTTCATCATTTCCTCATTTAGGCACAAGTACTTTAATACTCAATAGTATCACTTTAAAAATAAAATAACAAAACTTAGGTTAAGCCAAATAATTAAATAGTACTATATATTGTTCCATATATATCATGGGAAGAAGAGAAGCCCGCTCGTGCGAAAAAGCCAGTCACGCTCCCATAATTACATTAGGTTCTGCACTAAAAGACAATAATCATGTTTAACTAAATTAAAAAATTTGCTAAAAACTAAGATTTAATCATAGGAACAATTGCTTTAATTTTGGCACGAAAATCACCGTTATTCGTCAAAGCTCGCAAAGTTGAACTGTTTTTACTTGGAAGCTATAAATTCTGATTTTTTATACACTTCCCCAATATCACACCCCTTTGTTAGTTCTAAGAGGTATATATCAGACTGATTCAAAATACTTTAAACAATAAGGAGATATATATATATATATATATATATATGTTTGATAGTTGAAACAATAAGGTTTTTTTTGATTTATCGTATAAGCAAATTAATTCAAACATAAAATTTAATATATAAGTTATACAATATTTAGTGATAATATAAAAGGCCGTGTAATTCAATACAATATCCGGTTACGTTTATTAAATTCTGCATTTATGAATATCACTATACGTTATGCATGAATTTGTGTATTATCTATGCAAAATAGAATACGAAATAAGAGTACATATATTAGCAATACATAAATACGAATAACTAAAATAAGAGTACATATATTAGCAATACATAAATACGAATAAGTAAAATCAAAATGCCCTAAAAGTAAAAAGTTATTGCGTAACAATGTTATTTATCGCATAATAATCTTCACACTATCACGCAACCTATAAACCGTTTATGCATAACTAGCACCTGAATCAAATGAACTTTACGGGAAATAGTTTTCAATACTAATAAGCATTCAATAATATATGTCATGTTATAAAATAAAAGTAATGCAGTAAAATGTAAATAAGAAGAGATAGAAAAAAGGGAGAAGTGTTTTCTTCTTTCATTTTGGTGTATTTTTCTATTGTAGTTACATGGCCTTTTATAGGCATAAAAAGTAAAGATGATGGACATAAAGTAGAAAATTTAATCTTTAAGTTATTCACAACATGAGCATCCAATGTAGCGTCCAATATAGTATCCAATGTACAAACTATTCATAACACTCCCCCTTGGATGTCAATTTAAGATAATGTGCCTCATTAAAAACTTACAAAAAAAATATTGGGATGTACATAGTTATTTATAATATGCATTGTTTGCTGCCTCATTAAAAACCTTACCAGGAAAACCCAGTGGGACAAAACCTTGATTAAGGAAAAGAGTGCAGCGTGCAGTTACTCCCCCTGATGAAAAATCACTTAATGTCTCGAAGACGACGCATTCCAATCTTATATATCAGCTTTTCAAATATTGAGGTTGGTAACGCCTTAGTGAACATATCAGCCAAATTATCACTTGAACGAACTTGTTGTACATCTATTTCACCATTCTTCTGAAGATCATGAGTGAAAAAGAATTTCGGTGAAATGTATTTTGTTCTATCTCCTTTGATATATCCTCCTTTCAGTTGAGCTATGCATGCAGCATTGTCTTCATACAATATTGTTGGAATATTCTCATTCGAAGAAAAACCACATGTTTGCTGAATGTGTTGAGTTATAGATCTTAACCAAACGCATTCGCGACTTGCTTCGTGAATGGCTATTATCTCTGCATGATTTGAAGAAGTAGCAACCATAGTTTGTTTTGTCGAACGCCATGATATGTCTGTACCTCCACTTGTAAATAAATAGCCTGTCTGAGATCGACCTTTGTGTGGATCAGACAAATATCATGCATCTGCATAACCAATCAATGATGGCTTGGATTCATTTGAATAAAATAAACCCATATCAATAGTCCCTTGGAGGTATCTGATTATATGTTTAATACCATTCCAGTGTCTTTGTGTTGGCGAAATACTAAATCTTGTCAATAAGCTTACTGAGAAAGCTATATCTAGTCGGGAATTATTGGCAAGATACATTAATGCCCCAATTGCACTAAGATATGGTACTTCGGCACCAAGAAGCTCTTCATCATTTTCATGAGGTCGGAATGGATCTTTCTTTATATCAAGTGATCTCACAACCATCGGGGTACTCAATGGATGTGCTTTATCCATATAGAATCGCTTTAAAATCTTTTCGGTGTATGTTGATTGATGGACAAATATTCCATCTTTCATATACTCAATTTGTAGACCAAGACAAAATTTTGTCTTTCCAAGATCTTTCATTTCAAATTCTTTCTTCAAACAGTCTACTGTTTTTGGAAGCTCCTCAGGAGTTCCAATGATATTTAAATCATCAACATACACAGCGATTATAACAAATTCAGATCCAGACCTTTTTATAAAGACACAAGGACAAATTGGATCATTCTTGTACCCTTCTTTCAACAGGTATTCACTCAGGCGATTGTACCACATACGACCTGATTGTTTCAATCCGTATAAAGATTTCTGAAGCTTTATTGAACAAGTTTCTCGAAAACTTTTATATGCTTCTGGCACTTTAAATCCCTCAGGTACTTTCATAAAAATTTCGTTGTCTAATGATCCATACAAATAGGCTGTAACAACATCCATTAGATGCATATCAAGTTTTTCTTGCACTGCCATATTTATGAGATACCTGAAGGTGATAGCATCCACTACAGGAGAATATGTCTCCATATAATCAATTCCAGGCCTTTGGGAAAACCCTTGTGCCACAAGTCGTGCTTTATATCTAACGACTTCATTTTTATCATTTCGTTTTCGCACAAAAACCCATTTATACCCTACTGGCTTTATGCCTTCAGGAGTTCGAACTATGAGTCCGAAAACTTCACGTTTTCCAAGTGAAGTTAACTCTGCCTGGATAGCGTCTTTCCATTTTGGCCAATCATTTCTCTGTCTACATTCATTGACAAATTTTGGTTCAAGATCCTCATCTTGTTGCATTATTTCAACATCAACATTATAAGCAAAAATGTTATCGATAACAATATTATTTCGGTTCCATCTTTTCCCGGTTGAAACATAACTTATTGATATCTCTTCATTTTTATTATTTTCAGGTACATGGACCTCTCCTAAGGTCTTATCATTTATTACGTCTTGGGGCTCTTCTTGAGCCACTACCTCTATGTTATGTTCACTTTGATCACTTGCTCCTTTTCTTCTTCGAGGATTTTTATCTTTAGAACCGATTGGTCTACCACGTTTCAAGCATGGCTTAGACTCATTTGCTTTAATTAATTGTCCTACCTGGATATCAACTCGAATTGGAGTATTAGCGACTGGAATATATGACTTAGTCACCCTTGGTAGGTCAGTGAATGCATCTGGCAATTGATTTACAATATTTTGTAAATGAATAATCTTTTGAACCTCTTGTTCACATTGATTTGTTCGAGGATCTAAATGAAACAGTGATAATGCATTCCAATCTATCTTCTTTTTCAGCTGCCTATTTTCTCCCCCTAATGTTGGATATACTGATTCATCAAAATGGCAATTAGAAAATCTTGCCGTAAATAAATCTCCAGTCATCGGCTCTAGATATTTTATAATAGAAGGAGATTCATATCCAACATATATCCCCAACCTTCTTTGAGGACCCATCTTTGTGCGTTGTGGTGGAGCAATTGGAACATATATCGCACAACCAAAGATCCTAAGATGAGAAATATTTGGCTCCTGACCAAAAGCCAATTGCAATGGGGAGACTTTATGATAACTTGTGGGTCTTATCCGCACAAGTGATGCTGCGTGCAAAATAGCATGACCCCATACTGAAATGGGAAGTTTTGTTCTCATAAGCATTGGTCTAGCAATTAATTGGAGGCGTTTGATCAATGATTCTGCTAGACCATTTTGTGTATGAACATGAGCAACCGGATGCTCAATTGTTATCCCAGTTGAAATACAATAATCATTAAAGGCTTGGGATGTAAACTCACCAGCATTATCAAGACGAATTGTCTTAATTGCATAATCTGGAAATTGTGCTCTTAGCTTTATTATTTGAGCCAACAATCTCGCAAATGCCATATTGCGAGTTGATAGTAAGCACACATGTGACCATCTTGTAGATGCATCTACCAAAACCATATAATATTTGAATGGTCCACATGGAGGGTGAATGTGCCCACATATATCACCCTGTATACGTTCCAGAAATGTAGGGGATTCCATCCTAACTTTAATAGTTGATGGTCTAATAATTAATTTTCCTTGAGAACATGCAGCACAAGAGAATTCCTTAAATTGAAGAATCTTCTGATACTTCATTGCATGTCCATGTGAATTCTCAATTATTTTACGCATCTTATTAGAACCAGGATGGCCCAACCGGTCATGCCAAATAATAAAATTATCTTGATTAGTAAACTTCTTGTTTACTATGGCATGTGTTTCAATCGTGCTAATACTTGTGTAGTATAAGCCGGAGAAAAGAGTAGGTAACATTTCAAGCACATATTTCTTACCGGACATTATTGTAGTAATATAAAGATATTCAATCTTTTGATCATTTGTAATCTCAATATGATAGCCATTTTGGCGAATATCTTTGAAACTTAATAAGTTTCTTTGAGATTTACTACAATATATTGCTTCATCAATAGTCAAATTTGTTCCTCCTGGTAGTAATAAATTGTCTCTTCTAGAACCTTCAATTAATCTTGTACCACCGGATATTGTATTAACATTCGCTTCTTTCATTACCAAATAAGAGAAATATCTCTTATCTTTTAAAATAGTGTGTGTTATAGCACTATCCAGAAGACGTATATCATCTTTATTAATCTTGAGTCCAACTGAAGACTGAGGAATTTTCATATTCTTCATAAAAAACAAATAATACATCATAAGAAATATGAAAGACAAGCGGAAAAAAAACATTAAGAAATACATTAGGAATGTAGAAACTAGCAACACATGATGCATTAGGAAAATACACTCAAGAAAAATAAATTAGTTGCAAACATAAAAATAACAACTTTTATAGCTTCATTCCCCAGTAAGATGATTAGTTCTTCAGTCAATATCCTCAAAGAAGTCTCCAAATTCTAAATGAGTAATATTTGTTAGGCCTTCAAAATCATCATCTTTATATGCAAGATGTGCCTTAGAATCATATTTATTTGAGAGACCTGCTTCATCATCATTATTTTGAAAGGTCAAGTGTGCCTCCACATTATTTTCTTTTTTCTGGAGGAAGGCTTGATAATTTTGACAAAATGTTCTGGCGTACGACGAATGCGTGCCCAATGACCTCTCATACCACATCGGTGACACATACTAGCTTTACCTTTTGAATGATTAATTTGAGAACCCTTATTGTTCTCCAATTTATTTCCACCATAATGACGATAATTGTTTTGCCCCCATGCCACGTCCACGTTTACGACAATGTCCACGACCACGATAATTATTTTGTTTTCTTTCAAACTTATCATATGTTGCTACAACATTCACTTGCGGAAATGGAGCTGACCCGGTGGGACGAGCTTCATGAATTTTCATTAATAGAGTATTATTCTACTCAACCACAAGTAGGCATGTGATTAACTCAGAATATTTCTTAAAACCTTTTTCACGATATTGTTGTTGTAGCACCACATTTGAAGCATGAAAAGTAGAAAATGTTTTTTCCAATAAGTCCTCATCTGTGATAGTGTCTCCACATAATTTTAATAGAGAACTTTCTTTAAAGATTGCAGAATTATACACACTTACGGTTTTAAAGTCTTGCAACTTTAAATGTGTCCACTCATACCGAGCTTTCGGTAATACCGTAAGTTTTAGGTGGTCATATCGATCCTTCAAATTAATCCATAATTCAAGTGGATCTTTTACGGTTAAATATTTAGTTTTTAACCCTTCATGTAGATGATGACGAAGGAAAATCATGGTCTTCGCTTTATCCTGATTTGATGCTTCATTTCCTTGTTTAATAGTATTTTCAAGACTTTTAGCGTCAAGGTGAATTTCAGCATCAAGAACCCATGATAAATAGTTCCTTCCGGTGATGTCAAGTGCCACAAATTCAAGTTTTGATAAATTTGACATAGTGAAAACTATCATAAAAGATGAATAAGTTAGAGAAATAATTATAATAATAAACAATTAATGAAAACAAAACGATTAAGGTAAAAGAAATGAAAATAGAGCTATATCATGTTAACAATCTACTATTTCATTTTATTCTTGCCATAAAGTAGAAATTACATACTTGTTTCATTTCACTTTATATTATTGATATATATGTGTTAATAGAATTGAACGTGACTAACATTATTTATATGTTCCAATAAATATAAAGTAATTAAAAAATTATTGCTTGTCAATTCATTTCTCACAGTTCTTCAAAATGCCTTAAAGATATGTTTTGATCCAGGGAGTCCATGACATTAGTGCATAGCTAGTTTGATGACTTTCAGGTCCTCTAAGAGTTGAGCACGGAAGGAAATAGTTATTTAATTACTGCAATGTACTTAAACTATTTAAGATGCTCAAGCGCACATGTAATCTGCAAACAATGAACATATGATATGTACTGCCATAAATAAGATGATTATAATGATACATACCTTAATAAAATATGGCTCAATTTAGCGGGAGTTAAGAATAAAATTAGAGCTTCGTGCTGATAACGTGTTATAAAATAAAAGCAATGCAGTAAAATGTAAATAAGAAGAGATAGAAAGAAGGGAGAAGTGTTTTCTTCTTTCATTTTGGTGTATTTTTCCATTGCAATTACATAACCTTTTATAGGCATAAAAAGTAAAGATGATAGACATAAAGTAGGAAATTTAATCTTTAAGTTATTCACAATATGGGCATCCAATTTAGCGTCCAATGTAATATCCAATGTACAAACTATTCATAACATGTCATATATATTTTCTTATTTTTCATATTTTTATTAGAGACAGACCTACGTCACGATAATCCCACCTTTGAAACACTTTGCTAATGTTCCCAAATAATGAATCAGAGCACATGAAGCTATTTCCTTATCTTTTTTCTGTCAAGAAAAAAAATGGCAGACTAACTGATATTTATATCAGTTAAAGAAAGAGTCCAATGCAAAAAAAAAAATGCATGTTGGATCTTTGGTCCGCTCCGAAAAGATGAGCTTTTCGGTTCGCTCGCCCCCCCATGTGGTCGGCCTTCTTACCAGTCTGCCTCCTTTCTCTTGATGAAATATATCGATACCCGAGTTCCAGCTTTGCCTCGATTATCTTATTATTTTGCTGATGTTACTGATATTGTTTTATTCTTTATACTTTCTTGAATCGAGGATCTATTGAAAATAACATATCTACCTTCTCAAGGTACGAATATAGTCTACGCACAACATTATTTTTTTCTAGATCTTATTTATGATATTATACTGAGTTCGTCACTGCTAGTTGTGTGTAGTTAAATAACTAGTAGGCACATTCTAACTGTTTAACTCTAGTCATTCTCACCCTTTAAGAATACCAATTCCTCGTTCATTCTTTCATTTACTATTTCACTCCCCCCCCCCCCCCCCCCCCAATTTTTTTGAAAAAAAAATAGCTAAAAAAGCAAAAGAAAAAAAAAAGGAAAATTAGAAAGGAGAGAGGCCCCACCCACCAAAATTCTTTAACATTCATTTCTCTCAATATAAATATGGCATAGACGAGTAAGCTTCCTACTAGCCAGCTGTTTTATAAGTCCATTTCTGTAGTAAGAGATTCAAGAGCTTATTCAGTAAGAAGAGAGTGAGCAGAGAAAATACTAAGAAAAAGAAAAAGAAGAAGATGGAATCTTCAGACAAAGTAGTGGAAACAGTGATAGTAGGTAATTACGTGGAAATGGAGACTGAAGGAAAGTCTAATAATGACATGAAATCTAAGATCTCTAATTTATTCTGGCATGGTGGTTCTGCTTATGATGCTTGGTTTAGTTGTGCTTCTAATCAGGTTAAATTAATTAATTTCTCCCCAAATTCTTTCTTAAAATATTTTTTATTAATGCACACATTGATAGATGAATTTGCTTTGTTTTTATTTTGACTTTTTTTTGGTGTACATTCTCAGGTAGCTCAAGTACTATTAACATTGCCATACTCATTTTCTCAACTGGGAATGATCTCTGGTGTTTCATTTCAACTCTTCTATGGGTTATTAGGCAGTTGGACAGCTTATCTCATTAGCATTCTCTATATTGAGTACAGAACCAGAAAAGAAAGAGAAAAAGTTGATTTTCGCAACCACGTCATTCAGGTTTCTCCCTTTCAACAACCTTGTTATTAGTAGCTTATGCAGGATTTTACATAAACAGTATCAATTTATTGTCACAATTCAACTCATAATTTAATTTTACTCTTGTAAAAGAGCCGCCCATTGCACTAAGCTTTCGCTATGCGTATGATTCGGGGAAGGACATGATTACAAAAGTATATTGTTTGAAGGAGCTTTTTATTCTTGTGTCAATCAAAAATCTTTTCTTGTTTTGAAGGGGTGTATTTCTTTTATTTAACTTAAAACCAAAACACTCCGACAAGATATAGGTTAATAGATATTTTGTCTGTGACAAAAAACCAATACTACTAAAATCTAAATTTACATAAGGGACATGACAACTGTATAAATCCATTTTTTCACATGGAATTCTGAGTTTTCTATACTATTTTAATGTCTAAATTATTATATGTAATTTTTGTATTACAGTGGTTTGAAGTTCTTGACGGGTTGCTAGGAAAACATTGGAGGAACGTGGGTTTGGCTTTTAATTGCACTTTTCTTCTGTTTGGATCTGTAATTCAACTTATAGCCTGTGCAAGGTTCGTCCTCTTTAATTTTCTACCTGCCCCTACATATAATATTTTGTCTTTTTTCTACTCATATAAGTAACACAATCTATTTTATTTAAATGTGCAGCAATATATATTACATTAATGATAATTTGGACAAAAGAACTTGGACTTATATCTTCGGAGCTTGTTGTGCTACTACTGTCTTCATTCCTTCTTTCCACAATTATCGAATCTGGTCTTTCCTTGGCTTATTAATGACCACTTACACTGCTTGGTATCTTACTGTCGCGTCACTTCTTCAGGGCCAGGTATGTATTGGTTTAATTCGGACTATTATCACCTTTAGCCCACGACAAAAACTATTTATATTTGGTAGCCGAAAAAATATATAAAATTTGTATATTTTAATATATAATATATAGAATGTATCTACTCCCTCCTTTCAATTTTACTTAGCATCTATACTAAAAATAGATTTTCATTTTTACTTGTCACTTTACGAATATCAAGAGAAAACAAACTTTTTTTTCCTGTTATACCCACATCGTTTGTTACTCATTTTAAACCATTTTCTCAAATCCAATAAAATATGCATCAATTAATATATGTATCATGGTAAATTATGCACTTCATTTATTATTTCTTAAGGAACGTTAAAAATCAAAACGTGCCAAGTAAAGTGGATGGACGGAGTATATACAAAATATATATTTTTCAACAATTATTTTGAGAGCGGTTATGCAGTGTCATTTTTTCGTTTAATTTCACATATGATTATTTAACTTAGTTTCGTCGTCGTGTCACGAAATTAAGCATATATCGCATGAGACAATTCGGTTCCCATCTAACATTGGTGTTAAATGGAGAACTATGAGGACCTGATCCTATGAGAGGACTGAACCGGGCTAACCTATAGTATACCGGTTGTTATTCGGGCAGTTAAGTTGGTATGGTAGCGTCTTTCGAATTGAAAAAACCAGTAACAACAAAGAGATGCTACTTTAGAGTTCCGAATTAGTAGTAATTGGATGTGCCATGGGAATTGAAAACCTTCAGGATTTTTTTTGACTCGTAGCCCACATCAGAAATTATTTATATTCGGCAACCGAAAAAATATCTAAAATTTGTATAATTTTTATATACTCCTATAAGATACAGAATGTGTATATATATATATAAAATATAAATTTTTTCGACTATTATTTTGAGAGCGGCTATACAGTATCATTTTCAAACCTTTTAATCATATCTATACATATGTGGAGATTTGACTAATTAATTAGATACTTTAGCTTTGAAATGTTAATTACTCTATATTTATGTTTTTTTTTTCCTTTAAAACAGGCGGAGGGGGTGAAGCATTCGGGACCAACAAAATTGGTGCTCTATTTCACAGGAGCAACAAACATTCTCTACACATTTGGGGGACATGCCGTTACTGTGTAAGACATATAATTATTTTTATTTGCTTTTGACGAATATATTTAGTTCATATATATAACCTTCTTTTTCTTTTTCTAACATTCAAGTACAAGGGTAAAACTATAAAAATAGGAGATATTTTAGTATCTATAACTTTATGAAAATGACTTTACCTTGACTTCTTTCGACAGATTCTGAAGAAGTAATCTAGTGGACTATTCTTTTGTGTCAAAAAGATTAATATTCTCTCAAAACTTAACATTTACTACGCCATGACCAATCATTGTCAAAACACTATTATTGTTATTATTATTCTCCACAACTGTGCATATCTCTTGTAACTTTTACTTTTAGCTTTTTACATGCATTTGTGGCTAAAATATAAATAGTGGTTCCAGCATCTTTTTTCCATGGCCAGATTCCCTTTTACCCTTTTCAAGTTAGAAAGTCAGAACTATTTTTTCGAATCACTTTTGCTTTTATTGCTGAATCAATGACGGAAAACTGTTGAAGCTCTGAGCACCTCCTTGTTTTAATGTTCATTTTCTGTTTCCTTGGCATAAATTCACAGAACCATTAACCAAGGTAAAAAGTAAAAAAGAAATCTATCATAAATTTGATAGCGAGTACTGCAAAATTAGATCTTGATATTTACTCAACTGGATTTTTTAGCTTCTGTACAACTGTAAAAGCCATTTAATTATGTTGTGGACATGTGGGCATGGAGGTATAGGTCTGTAGCTCATAGGTACATTGAAAAAAAAAACATCTAAAAATATCGTATTTCATGTAGATCAATTCACGTGAACTTATTAATTGGACAAATAGTTTAAGAACAGAAAAATATTTTGAAATTTGCGGTCTTAAATATGCCTATTGACTATAATATTTTTGAAACTTGTGGTTTTAAAAATGTCATAACATTTGTTTGTCAATAGACACATCTCATTAAGTGTAAAATAGTATACTTAAATTAAATTATTTTCAAATTTAAAAAAGGCATCATTCTGTTTCAAACCGACTAAAAAAGAAATAAGTTAACATAAATTAAAACCAAGGGAGTGAGATTGTTTCTCTATATAGTAAGAATTTTAACTTACATACATTTCTTGTTAATCTTTTGTATTTTAAGGGAGACTAAAATTTTGTGGTTTTTTTTGGGCAGAGAGGTAATGCACGCGATGTGGAAACCACAAAAATTTAAGGCAATCTACTTATGGGCAACTCTTTATGTGTTGACACTGACTCTTCCATCAGCAGCAGCAGTCTATTGGGCATTTGGAGATTTACTTCTTGATCATTCCAATGCCTTTTCTCTCTTACCAAAATCACCCTTCAGAGACATGGCTGTCATCCTTATGCTCATTCATCAGGTCCATTATAAATGTCATTTTAGTCAATTCTATTAACGTTGAGTGATTTTTTAATGAGTGTGTCAAAACTTTAAACGAAATTAACATTGAGTTGTTTTTCTTTTGTGGCAGTTTATAACATTTGGTTTTGCATGCACGCCATTGTATTTTGTATGGGAAAAAGCTATAGGGATGCACGAGTGTAAGAGTCTATGCAAGAGGGCGGCGGCGCGGTTGCCGGTGGTGATTCCGATATGGTTTTTGGCCATAGTATTCCCTTTCTTTGGCCCTATAAACTCCAGTGTTGGTTCACTTCTCGTTAGTTTTACGGTCTACATTATCCCAGCACTTGCTCATATGTTCACCTTTAAATCAGCTGCTGCCAGAGAGGTACCAATCTTTCATTTTCCTATACTTCAAAAATGGAAAAAAAAGTAAAAGAATCTTATACTATGATTCCTAAGGGCCCAACAGAGAATAAAGAGAAAGAATAACGAGGTGTTATCACTTTTAACTCGCCACAAAAATTATTTACATCTGATAATCGAAAAATTGTATAAAACTTATATAATTTTTGTATATAACATACATAATATATATATATATATATATATATATATACAAAAAATATATAAATTTTATATATTCTATCGGCTATTATTTTTACGGTGGCTATTCAGTCTTGTTTTTCTAAGAGTAGAATAAAAGGGAAGTCACGTCTCACACATTAGTACTTTGACTTTAAGTGAAAAAAGAAACTATTTATTCTTGGAGCTATATATATCTAGGAGGAATCGTCCAAACATAAAGATATTCCTATTAATAATGCCATGAGGCATCTCAGTCTCCAACTCTCTTTCAATTTTGACTGAAAATCTCAAAGATATTGGTTTAATATTTTAATTTTACGTCGAAAATTAGATAATACTATGAGGGTTAAAAGTGTTAAAGGATATTAATAATTCCTAATTCATTTGTTTATGTTTTTCAAAACTTTTTGTATGTTATGAATATGTGGTGATTGTATACTTTATGTAATGCAGAATGCGGTAGAGCAACCACCAAAATTCGTGGGACGTTGGCCTGGAACATTTACGATAAACATATTTGTGGTGGTATGGGTACTGATTGTTGGGTTTGGATTTGGTGGTTGGGCTAGCATGACCAATTTCATACATCAAATTGACACATTTGGTCTTTTCACCAAGTGTTACCAATGTCCACCTCCTCCGGGATCTCCACCACCGTTCCTCCCTCACGTCGGCGATACCCGGTTATGGATAAACATTACCCCCGGTAGAAGATTATCCATACCGGGTATAATAAGCTTATCCTTTCAGTACCCAGTTATGGATAAATATTATCCCCGGTAGAAGATTATCCATACCGGGTATAATAAGCTTATCCTTTCAGTACCCAGTTATGGATAAACATTACCCCCGGTAGAAGATTATCCATACCGGGTATAATAAGCTTATCCTTTCAGTACCCAGTTATGGATAAATATTATCCCCGGTAGAAGATTATCCATACCGGGTATAATAAGCTTATCCTTTCAGTACCCAGTTATGGATAAACATTACCCCCGGTAGAAGATTATCCATACCGGGTATAATAAGCTTATCCTTTCAGTACCCAGTTATGGATAAATATTATCCCCGGTAGAAGATTATCCATACCGGGTATAATAAGCTTATCCTTTCAGTACCCAGTTATGGATAAACATTACCCCCGGTAGAAGATTATCCATACCGGGTATAATAAGCTTATCCTTTCAGTACCCAGTTATGGATAAATATTATCCCCGGTAGAAGATTATCCATACCGGGTATAATAAGCTTATCCTTTCAGTACCCAGTTATGGATAAACATTACCCCCGGTAGAAGATTATCCATATCGGGTATAATAAGCTTATCCTTTCAGTACTCCGTTATGGATAAACATTGCTCTCAGTAGAAGATTATCCATATCTGGTATAGTAGCAGCTTACACAACAGCTTCCTTTCTTCTATAAATAGAAGAGATTTCAGTTCATTATGTACATCAGTTTGAATTCGAATAATATATCAGTTTCTCTCTATACTTGTCTTTACTTTACAGTCTTTAATTTATAACAAGTTTATAGTTTTGAACTAGATTATATCACGAGATCGACTTTGAAAGCTCAAGAGGGGGTAAATTGTAATCGATTTAAAAATCTTAGTTGACTAAGTATAAGTTTAGTCGATTAGACTTTGTGCAGTGATTGATTCAGTAGAGATAAACTAAAGGAACATAAAGGTAAAAAAGACACATCAGTTTTTATACTGGTTCAGCACCAGTGTGGTACCTACTTCCAGTTCCCTTGGGTCAAAAAGGTTTTCTTAGATCTTTGATGAATGTTTACAGCAGTGATGGTTTTAGTATGTTCACCACCAACGATATACAACAACAGTGATTCTTTCCAATGTTGACACAACTTTCGTTTTGTGTTCTAACTCTTCCTATCGTTTGTGACACTCGTAGACTCAAGAATATATTTTTTGTAATAAGAACTAGAAAGGATTAGAAACAAATGATGTAGTTGCGTAAATTTGAATGTCCTTCTGCTTCTTCCTTTATACCTTGACGAGTCTTTTGTTTCCTTGTCTTTTGCGATTGTATTGCAATAATTCTAGGAGTCTGTTCCTTGTGAGGCATATACATCTAAGAGAAAGACCCAAGGGTAGCCTCGTAAATCTAGCTTGAAATGGTAGCTAGATTCATTCTTAATCTTGACGAATTGCTTCCTTCATTCCTCCTTGATTTGAGCTTCTACAGAATCTTTTGGATTTGATCTCTGGCCTTGATTAGCTCTCTTCCCATTCTTGCGCGCTTGAGAATCTTTGGCAAGGCTGACTGATTGACTTTCCTTCTTTGTTCCTTGACTGATTTATTCATTTTCCATGTAAAGCAAAGTTCAAAATACATAGTCGTTGAGCAGGATCTTGTTTCCTTTAATCAATATTATTGCTTATCAAATCTGCATACATGGATATGTCATTACTCAAAGCTTTTTTTAGATTATTGATCATTATTAAATTTCTAAACCTAACAATCTCCCCGTTTTTAATGATGACAATAATTTAAAGAGAATTTGACTAATTTTATTGGCACTTCCCTTTTTCAAGTGTGCCCCCCCCCCCGATGTACTAGTCAAGCAAGCAAAATAAAAATATTGTCTAAGCATCCTAGACACTTAATTCCTTCCAAGAAAATACTTCAGAGTGTTGATCACTTTAGTGCAAAAACTGTCATAAGAAGCATCAATATCTTTGGTGACTTTGGTCAGCTTCTCAGTTACATCCTGCATGGCCCTGATCCCTTGCCTCCTTGTGGCTTTGAGAGTGATCCTTAGCTTAGCCACGTCTGCTCCAGTTTCCTTGGTTACTGCCCTGATCTTGTCCACCTGCTCCTGCGTAGATGTTAGTAATTCCTTGATACCTGCAGTATTCTGCTCAATCTGCAACAGCTGATCTGAGGAAGAGGATTTGTTGGTTTTAGATTTGATCCCCCAGTGCTCTGAGGAGGACTGAACTTCGGTGATTTGTCTTTCTTAAGCCATGTTCCCTCAATCAAGGTATATCCCATCATGGCAAAAGTAGTCTTGTCATAGGTGCTGGAGATAATTTTAGGAGCATAGCGAGAGATCCATTTTCATAACTTTCAAGATGTGAGAGATTAGTAAACCATAGGGCAAACTGCTCGCAGAAGATAAAACATCCCTGATGCTTTCAAACATGTACTCACGTGCCTAGGCAAACCAGTTGATAGCTTTATCATTTACCAAACAATATAGAACAAATACATCTCAGAGAGACACAATACTCAGTGAACCAGTACGGGGTAGCAAAGTGGTAGCAATAATGTGGGCTAGGATACGGTGTTCAAATTTCAAATTCTTTGGACCTATATCAGAGAGGTTTTTAGACAACACACTCTTGGCTTCCTCAAACGATACTTCAAAATTATCAGGACAAGAGTGTTGAACAAAAATATTGAACCCAACAAACTTTGTTGCAAAGATTTTCTTAAACTGATAAGAGTCAAGAATAATACAAGTTCCTAAAACCATGGATTCTATATCGTCTTTATCATTCACAAACATATTTGCATAAAACATACGCACATGCTCTTAATAGACAGTATCACCAACAATAACAAATAGAGAGACAAGTTTCTGAGTTTCGAAAACTGACATAACAGTTTTGCATAGACTTTAAACTTACAGTGTGGCCAAAAGCAATCGACTTCCTTTGAAGGCAACAAACCTAGCCTTGTCTTCAGGGCCATAGAAGTTCATCTTGTCTTCAGGGCCAAACTCTACACTTTCAGTTTTTCCCCTTTTCTGAGAAGATGGTTTAGGGATGGACTCCATTGGTCGTTTTCCCGCCGTCTTTTCGGAGATGAGAATGTCTTCTAGAGAGTCACTTGAAACTTCCTTGGTCAGTAGATGATCTGTGCTTTATGAGGATTCTACATCAACAGGATCATCTTTGATTTTCTTGAAGCGATGGTTTCTTCTGGGTATGGAGGAGAAAGGAGAGGGTTTGGTTTTGGACATGAGTAAAGGAAACAGAGAGATAGAGATAGAGTTTCTTTGAGAGAATAAGAGATATGATCGAGGGAGAAGGGGTTTAAAAGGGTTTGAGAGGACGCCTCGATTCTTTGAGAGAAGTGTGAAGGGCAACTGAAAAGTTTCCTTCTGCAAGCCCGCCGTCAGTTCACTATTAATACATGTACATACTAACAAGTTCTTAAAAGATTTTTTGAGGCAAAAATTACGAGAAAACATATGGACAAAAATTAAACTTAGACAATTATGGAAAACATTAAACACAGCTACAAGGGAATTGTACAAATGCCAATATATTTACAAAGGAAACAAAATCTTTCTTCAAGCAAAGGTTTTGTAAAAATATCTGCTAACTGATTTTCAGTATTTACAAATTCTAACACAACATCTCCTTTAACAACATGATTACGTTTAAAATGATGCTTAATATCACACATAGTAAGAACACAGTTAAGACGTAAATCATAATCTAATATTCGATGCATAATCCATAGTACTTGTGTGCAGCAGTTGCCTACTGCCAAATATTCTGCTTTAGTAGTAGTTAGGGATACACCACTTTATTTTTCACTGTGCCAGGATATAAGAGATTTTCTAAATAATTGGCACGTTCCACTTGTGCTTTTTCTGTCAATTTTATCTCCTGCAAAATCTGCATATGAAAAACCTTTGAGATCAAAACTGTCTAAACTTCCGTACCATAATCCATAGTCGATTGTCCCTATCAAATATCTGATAATACGTTTAATAACATTCAAGTGGGATTCTTTAGGAGTTGACTGATATCTTGCATATTTGCAAACGCTGAACATAATATCTGGTCAACTAGTTATAAGATAGAGTAGGGAGCCAATCATACCTCGATACATTGCTTCATCAATACTCTTAACGTCTTTATCTTTATCCTAGGTAGTTGATGAACTCATAGGTGTTCCTATGGCCTTTGGGACATGCCAAATTTTTTGATGAGTTCTTTATTTTGTTTGACTAATGAAGAATCCTTTCTGTACTTGCTTGACTTGAATCCCAAGGAAGAAAGTTAGTTCCCCCATCATACTCATTTCAAATTCCTCTTTCATGTTGTTTGAAAAGTTCTTGCACAAAACAAGGTTAGTGCTACTAAAAATAATATCATCTACGTAGATTTGTACAATTAAATTATCTAAAGATGATCATTTGATAAAATGAGTAGTATCAATATTACCTTTGTCAAACCCATGTTCGACTAAAAATGAGCTCAGCCTTTCATACTAACCTCTAGGAGCTTGCTTTTGACTGTACAGTGCTTTGAACACGTTGTAGACATAATTTGGAAAGGATTCATTTACAAATCCTAGAGGTTGCTTAACAAATACTTCCTCATAGATGAACCCATTTAAGAAAGCACTTTTCACATCCATCTAAAATAGTGTAAAACATTTGTGAGCAGCATAGGCTAATAGAATACGAATTGATTCTAACTTGACAACAGGAGCGAAGGTCTCCTCATAATCAATTCCCTCTTGTTGTGAATAGCCTTGTACGACCATCCTAGCTTTATTTCGCACAGCTTGTCCAGATTCATTCAGCTTATTTTTGTACACCTATTCCGTTCCAACAATAGATGCATTTGGTGGTTTAGGAATGAGTTCCCATACCTTATTTTTCTCAAATTGATAAAAGCTCTTCCTTTATTGTAGTTATCCAACTTTAGTCCCCAAGGGCCTCATTTACCTTTTTTGGTTCGAACTAGGATATGAGAGCAACGTTTGATGTCTGCTTTAGTGATCTTCTAGTTTTCATTCCTTCCCGAGGGTCTCCAATGATGTACTGATGTGGATATCCAGGCTCACTTTTCCATTCATTTGGAACAACTAATACTAGCTCCTTTTCAACATAATTTGTTGGATCAGTTGTAGAAGATCCCTAATTTTCTGTTGGGCTATTAGTCGACTGTCTTGCTGATTAGTCATTTCATCAAAAGTGTTCTCACCTGTATTGATAGACTTTGGAACAATGGAAATTTTCTCATCTTCAGGAAGTTGTTCATTCCTTAAGCGAGGTTTAGTGTCCACAAAAATAACATGTATAGATTCTTAAAATACGCTTATTAAAAACTTTATATACTCTACTAGAGGGAGAGTATCCAAGAAAAATACCTTCATCGTTTTGTCACGACCCGAATTTCCCATCCTCGGGAGTCGTGATGTCGCCTACTAGTAAAACCTAGGCAAACCGACCATTTGTACAAATTACCTTTTTCTCATTTTAATTCTTTAACAAATGTGAAACAACAGTTATAAACAGTGGAAATTTAAAACAAGCGGAAGAAACAATAAAATCATTTAAATAGTTCCAACATGATTCTTAAACAAAATCTACACAGAACTGGTATCACGCTTCACAGACAGTCTAGAATTACTATAAACAAGGTCTAAAAAGTAGATAATACATTGTTTCTGAAATATGTAAATGAAACAGGATGAAGGGATAGAGGGAGACACCAGGGCCTGCGGACGCCTGCAGGACTACCTCGAAATCTCCGACTGGACTGAAGGCAGCCACCCAAGCTAAGGTCCGAATGTTGCTGCTCCAGGATCTGCACACAGTGCAGAGTGTAGTATCAGCACAACCGACCCCATGTGTTGGTAAGTGCCTAGCCTAACCCCGACGAAGTAGTAAGAAGGCTAGGACCAGACTACCCAATAAACCTGTGCAGTTATATCATATACAACGAAAAATAAAACCGAAATATACAATTAAGGATGGGAGGGGGACATACTGCGGGGGAAATATCATTTACCAATAGTAACTTAGGGGAAAATCATAAAAAACAATATAAAATTTGCGCCAGAAAGTATAAGAAAACTATAACCAATCAATAACCACCTTTATCATTTATTGTTGCGGCGCGCAACCCGAACCAAATCATAAAAACATTGTTGCGGCGTGCAACCCGATCTATATCATTTATCAATCTTGCGGTGTGTATCCCGATCCAATTATAATATTATTGCGGTGTGCAACTCAATCCATATATAATATTGTTGTGGCATGCAGCCCGATCCAAATATAATATTGTTGCGGCGAGCAACCTGATCCCAATATACAATTCAACACCAATCACAAAAAGAGTCCCGACAAGGGAACAATAAGAAAACAGCACTATCCCGACAAGGGAATCGACAATATAAGTAAATATGTCCCGGCAAGAGAGTCAGCTATAACCAAACTTGTTCCAACATTTAACTTCACAAAAGAAACCTCAACTAGTACCAATACTCAACTATAAGCAATCTCCACGAGAGTAATCATAATTCTCGTCCAACACAGGAAATCAACAACTTAGGCATTCGTAGCACTTAATAAGAACACAACGATTTCAATTCAAGACTCACGGGCATGCTTGACACCAACGTATAGATACTCGTCACCATGCCTATACGTCGTACTCAACAAATAACACATAACAAATAGGACACAACTTATAATCCCTCAAGCTAAGGTTAGACCAAACACTTACCTCGAACTTCCACGGTCAACTCAAGCCTCAAACACCACTTTTCCTTTAGAATTCGCCTCCAAATAACTCGTATCTAGTCCAAATCGATTTCACAACATCAATAAATGCTAAAGAATTCATACACAATGCTTAATTATAGGTTTTCTATCATTTTTCCTAAAAAGTTAAAAATTGACCCCGGGCCCGCTTGGTAAAAATTCGAAGTTCGGACCAAAACCCGATCACCCATTCACCACAAGCCCGAATATGCAATTAGTTTCAGAATCCCACCCAAAATGAGGTCTAAATCCCAATTAATCAAAAAGCTCTAACTCTACCCAAATTTTCTAATTTCTACCATGAAAATCCTAGGACTTTAGATAAAAGTTGATGAAATACATTGGAGAGTTGAAAGAAATTAGTTAGTGGACACTTACTTGTCATTTGGGAAGGAAATCTCTTGAGAAAATCGCCCTAGGCCTTCTATTTTGGTGAAAATTTGAAAGAGAAAACGCTGAAGTTAAAAAAAACTTTAGTGCCCGACTCTCGCACCTATGGTGCTTGGGTCGCACCTGCACAAGCACACGTGCGGAAAGTTGACCACTTCTACGGAAATGACTAGGCCCGCTGAGGCCGCACCTGCTATAGGGGATCCCCTCTTGCGGAATCGCTTCTGCGGAAGCTTGTCCGCATCTGCGAGAGGGCTGAACCGCACCTGCGACCCTATATGCGCACCTGTGAGCTCGCACATGCGGTGCTTGACTCGCAGTTGCGGTTACACCAGAACCGATGCAACAACAGTGTTTTTCCTAAGTCTAAACACCCCGGAACCTACTTGAAACTCACCCGAGCCCTCGGGGCTCCAAACCAAACATGCATACTAACTCAAAAACATCATATGAATTTATTCGTGCTATCAAATCGCCAAACTAACACCTTTAACAACGTATTTAACATCAAAATCAAAGAAAAATCTCAAGAACACTTATGTTCCAAATTTCACAACCGAGGGTCCGATTCACGTCATTTCAAGTCTGTTTCATACCAAATTTTACAAGCTCGACTTAAGTCACATATAAGACTTGTAGCCCGTGCTCCGAAACCAAAATACGGGCTCGATACCATCTACTTCCAAACATTTTTCATTTCTAATAACTCATATATATTCTAGAAAATAATTTTCTTTAAAAATTCATTTCTCGGGCTTGGGACCTTGGAATTCGATTCCGGGCATACGCCCGAGTCCCATATTTTCCTACGGACCCTCCGGGACCATCAAATCACGGGTCCGGGTCCGTTTACCCAAAATATTGACCGAAGTCAACTTAAATTTATTTTAAAGGCAAATTCATCATTTTTCATAGATTCTCACATAATGGCTTTCCGGCGACGCCCCCGGACTGCGCACACAAAATGAGGTGAGACAGAAAGAGGTTTTTAAGGCCTCGGATCACAGAATTTATTTCTAAAAATAAGTGATGACCTTTTGGGTCATCACATTCTCCACATTTAAAACAACCGTTCGTCCTCGAATGGACATAAAAAGGAAGTACCTGAGTCGGGGAAAAGATGGGGATAACGGCTCTGCATATCGGACTCAGATTCCCATGTCGATGCTTCAGCAAGCTGACCTCTCCACTGAATACGAACAGAAGGAAAACTCTTCGATCTCAACTAACGAACCTGCCGGTCTAGAATAACTATCGGCTCCTCCTCATAGGACAAATCCTAGTCCAACTAGATAGTGCTGAAATCTAACACGTGGGATGGATCGCCGTGATACTTCCGAAGCATGGACACATGAAACACTGGATGCACGACTGATCAGCTCGGCGGCAACGCAAGTCTGTAAGCCACCTCTCCCACTCGATCAAGAATCTTAAACGGACCAATGAACCTAGTATCACGACCCAATTTCCACTAATGGTCGTGATGGTGCCGGACACCGCTATCAGGCAAGCCAACCAAAATACTTAATGAAATTCTCGTTTTAATAATTTTAAAAACTATAATTTTCCTTCAATTTTACCAGTAAAAGATAATCGTTTCAAATCAAATATAAATGTTAGGAAGTTAATACAAGATGCCCCATAATCATCCAGAACCCGGTGTCACAAGTGCATGAGCATTTACTAAGGAATGACATAAAAATACAGTAACTGTCCGAAATACTAATGGACAGAAATGAAAATACATTACAATACTCCGAAGGAGACTCTACTGGTTGTGGTCGTCTCGATAAATGCAACTCACCTAAGTCTTCATATCAACCATGCCGCAATGCCACTAAGCTACTCACCACATATAAACCCGTGCAACAAAAATGCACAACAAGTGTAGTATGAGTACAGAAACAACGTGTACTCAGCAAGTATCCCATCTAATCTCGAAGAAGTAGAGACGAGAGGTCGACTTCGACACTTGCTAGTGGTCCGATAATAATATAGTAAAAATGTGAGGAAATTATGGATTTATATAGCAATTATAACTCATAAAGCCGGAAAGCAGGTAAACACCTTCTCAACTAATAAAGGATGTCCAAGATTTACTCTCCATTATCTTTATTAATTTATATCAGCCATGAAAGGCAAATATCAATATTTAAAATTCTCAAGTAAGAAATACAAGCATGCGCATATCATGCCGAGGTCGTACGACCCGATCCAACAGAAATGTGCACTGTCGAGGGTCGAATGACGCGGACCATAGATGCATCTATTACCTCGTTCGCGAATCATACATGTGACGCGGTCAAATTTAAATAAACAATCACCCTGCTCGCGAATCACACATGCGACGTAGGTACACATAAACACACATGCTCAAACAGCCAATTAAGAATTTATCGGGGAACATTTATCCAAATAAAAGCCAATTCTCTTTTAATGATTGAAAAAAATGAAGTTTAATTCTTTTATAAATTCATTTACTAATTTGATGTGATTTATGCAAATCAAACTGTCAATAAGATTACAAATGTTCCAAGTATAGCATATTTTTGGGTCCTGGACTACCCGTACTTAAACATAATAGTAGCTACGCACGGACTCTCGTCATCTCGTGCATACGTAATCCCCACAAATAGGAGCACATAACCAATTAACTCACCTATGTGGACAATTTTCTCTTACAAGGTTAGAAAGGAGACTTACCTCGCTTTGAAGATCCATAACCGACATTTCACGCTCTTCCAAAGACTCGAATTGATGCACAATGCTCCAAAACTAGCCAATAATTATGCAAATCTATAAATACATGTTCAATTACTCACTACAATCCGATTTATAACAATCCTTAACCCCGATCGAAAAGTTGACAAAATTGCCCTCGGGCCCACGTGCCCGGATTCCTAAATTGTTCGAAGATAAACTTTACCCGTAACCTCACGAACTCAAATATATAATTTACTCTCAATTTCATACCCAAAATCGTGGTCAAATTTCAAGAATATCAATTTTCTAGGTTTTTCCTCAAACCCCAAATTTCTACCAATTTACATGCTAAAATCCATACATAATCGATATATTTTACTCAAGATAGGTGGGGTTAGATTACCTTGTTGATGATGACGAAAAACCTCACTTGAAACTCTCCAAAATCGTCCACACCAAATGAAAAATGGGGGAAAAATGATCATCTCCCGAGTTTAAAAGAATACATTGCCTCCAGCATTTCCGCACCTGCGGTCGCTTGACCGCTTTTGCGGTTCCGCAGGTGCGACCACCCAGCCGCTTCTGTGGTTTCTCACCAGGCTGCCCTTTTCCGTTTCTACGTCCTCTCCATCGCAAGTGCGGTCCCACTTCTGTGGTGACCTGACCACATCTGCGGTCCCAGCCTAGCCGTCCATTTCCGCTTCTGCGGCACAAAGGTCACTTCTGCGGCTCCGCACCTGCAACCCTTGCCTCGCAGGTGCGGTTATACCAGCAACCAACAACTTCAGCCCTTTCTGAAATTCCATTTTAGATCCGTTAACCACTCGGAATCCACCCGAGGCCCCCGAGACCCCAACCAATCATACCTACCAGTCCCAAAACACATCACGGACTTGATCGAGGCCTCAAATCATATCAAACAACGCTAAAACCACGAATCGACCTCCAATCCAAGCTTTATGAACTTTAGAATTTCAAACTTCTATATTTGATGACGAAACCTATCAAATCATATCCGATTGACCTCAAATTCTGCACACAAGTCATATTTGATATTACGGACCTACTCCAACTTCCGAAATTGGAATCCGACCCCGATATCAAAAAGTCCACTTTTGGTCAAACTTCTCAAAAACCTTCAAATTTCTATCTTTATCCAAATGACTTCAAAATGACCTACGGACCTCCGAATTCACTTCTAATCGCGCTCCCAACTCCAAAATCACTATACGAAGCTACTCCCAGACACGAGAATCCCAAACGGACATTGATAACACTGAAATGCACTTCAAGCCAAACTTATGAAATTTCTTCCAAAATGCTAACTTCCATAATAGGCTCCAAAATGCTCCTGGGTCATCCAAAACCCGATCCGGGCATACGCCCAAGTCCGAAATCATCATATGAACCTACTGGAACCTTCAGATCTCAATTTCGAGGTCGTTTACTCTAAAATCCAATCTTAGTAAATTCTTTCAACTTAAAGCTTCAGAAATGAGAATTCTCTTTCCAAATCAACTCCGAACTACCCGAAATGCAATTCCGACTATGCACACAAGTCATAATACCTGAAGTGATGCTGCTCATGGCCTCAAACCGCTGAACGACGCACTAGAGCTCAAAACGACCAGTCGGGTCATTACACCTAGGGCTAAGCTTGCCATTCTTTCCAAATCTCATTACGCCCTTCATAGGCGATACCCGAAGCAATACCCGCTCACCGACCATGAAACTTTGACATGTGATTTTCTCATCGCGAACCTTACGGTCGGTGTAGACATGTGATTTTTGACCATCCCCAAGATTTTACATATTTTAGTATTTGAATATTTAGTTAAGGTCTAATATAGTTATTTCAACTATTTTTGACTCTTTTACTTTATTTTATCACTAAAATAAAAATTACAAAAATAATTTCGTTAATATTTTGTAGTCATACTATTTTACTAGGATTTTTATTTTTTATATAATCTTGAAAAAATACCAAACTAGTCTCACAACGTAATACTGTCTATTTTAATTAATTAAGCTTAGTCTTATATTTTTATGTTATAAATTGTATAAAATTTTTAGAAGGAAGAATTAGTTTTGAGTTGGTTTATCTCATTTTTATGAATTTTGTAGTCCATTTTTAGTCTTTGGCCCAATTTTAAGGCCCAATAAGATCAAACATATACTCCCTTAACCTAAAAAACCCTATATATATACACACTCTAATAAGACCTAGATCCCTAGACAATAGGATTCGCCGTTTTTTTCTTGGAAAATTAAAGAAAAGCCAAAAATGAAGGACCCCTAACCCAGAACAAAATCAGCTGTTATTCATAATCTTGGACCCTAAAAAGCCTTCAGTTCCTTTTCATCTTCTTCAACAAGAACAAAAAAAAAGTCCTAGAGAAGAAGTTGCGCCACAGCATTCCCCAATAAAAATACATACGCACAATAGATACAACAAAAACGTGTATGTAACGACTATATTTATAGAGAGAAGAGAAACAGAGCCTACCTAGATTGAAGTTGAACGAAGATTTGGGTTCGAAAGAACCGACAATTCAGTGAAAGTTGGGAGTGTAAATTGATGGTTGTAAACATGATTGAGAAGGAATATGGAGAAGGCAGAATTAAGACTGAGGGTTTTTGTGTTTCTTTCTATTTCCTTTAACTTTTGCATTATTTAATTTAAGAAGTTTGTCCTTTCCTGGGCTATTTTCCTTCCATTGTTGTACGCTCAATGAGGATTCAAGTCAACAACATTCAATTTCAAACGAAATTCGACTCAAACTAATAAGGAAATTGAAAAAGATTTGAAATGCCGGGCTTAGCTTGTAACGCCTGTAACAAGAAGTTCTTTTATGAAAAATGAGCAAAACTTAATTACAAATCTGAATGACACCGTTACAATCTTAAACGCAAGGAGATTGACGGTCACTCAATTTCGCCGTTAATTACAGTGGAGGTGAGTATGTTCAACTCAGTAGAGCTGCGCTTGCTGGAGTTTGTGTACAACTTCAGAATCGATCGGGTGTTAGGAGTTGGAACATTTTTCGGTGTCGATTTGAGGTTTCAGTTTGTAATTTTGGTGATTCAGTCCAAAGATTGTTGCTTTGTTTAGTCCGATTGAGTTACAATTTCAGGATTTATTCATCAATAAAAGGTCCATTCTCAATTTTCATTCTCATTTCATTTTGTTATGATATCTTGGTGCGCGTGTTGGTTGAATTGTGATTCTATGTTGTTTGAGTAGCATGTCTTAGTTTTCATTTAAATTGTTCTAATTAGTTTTTTATTTTGATTGTGATATATGTAGTCTTGGTTCCTGAATAAATGCTTTTAATTGGGTAGATGGAAAAATTGAGTTGTTTCTTTCTTGGCAAGGAATAAGAATGGGACATAAGGTGGGTCTTGAACCATAAGGAATCTAGCCAAGTAATAGATCATGTTAGCTAGTCTATCTGCTCCCCAATAATATCTTGTTCATAAATTTGGCATTGCAACAATCTCAAAGACTAGGAAAATAATTAAATGCACTAGTTGCTTTAGGTGCGATTAATGATAATTATCGTGAATATGGGTACGGTTCCCGTGACATGGTTACGATACGTAAATCTCAATTCGGGTGTGCATTTCATGTAACCCGACCATAACCTCAAACATTAATAAAATACACATGTTGTAGATTGTGGGTACGATTCTCGTGACACGATTCGTAACATGTACAAAAACAAATGAGTGCGAGACAATCGTTACTCGTTCAAATAATTTTCATAAATCCTAAAAGTGGTTAAATAATTAATTAAGAGCGGTCGGAGGAATAAAATGCACAATAGGTTCAAAATATGTAATTAATCAAATAATTAGGCCAATATTAATAGTTGAGCGACCGTACTAAAACCACGAAACCCGAAAATGCCTAACACCTTCTCCCGGGTTAACAGAATTCCTTACCCGGATTTCTGTGTTCGCAGACCGTAAATAAGAGTCAAACTTTCTCGATTCGGGATTTTAAACCGGTGACTTGGGACAACATAAATCATCATCCCAAGTGGTGACTCTGAATTTGAATAAATTATCCTATTTTGATTATTGTCATTTTAATTGAAAAAACTCCCCTATACCCCCTTTCGGGGTAGGAAAAAAGAGGTGTGACAGTTCTGGCGACTCTGCTGGGGAGAAGAACCCCGACCTTTGGTTTAAGGTTCAAGAATTCGAGCTTAGAATAATTGTTATATTTGGTTTATTTATTATCTGGTTTTATTTACATATATGGGCCTAATGTGCTAAATATTGCTTTTTACCGCTTTGATATTATCTGAACTGTATATAAACTGCTACGAAACCGCTCTCTTCTAATCTTCTGAGAAGTGCACGCTGGCGTGACTTCTTTCTGTTAGTGTCATACCCTAAGTTAGAACGAGGTTCGGACAAGTTGCAAAGCCGGATGGTCTTTTGGTTACCTATACTCTGCCCCCCTCGGCTCGAGTTATCCGCTCGGGTAAGCAAGGTCTAGAACAATACACCCAAGTTTTAAACCTAGAATAACACAGCCTCATGCCGGATACCTAGTAAGAACGCTTGTTTACATCATGTGCATTTAAATTTGGGGATTCAACACAGGGATTGGTTCCGTCTAGGACAGGTGTACCCCCAAAAATAAAAGACCATCCTGATGCATCCTATATGCTACATTTTGCAATTTTCAAGGGTAAAAAGGTCATTTGGCGGACCAATGAGGTTTGGGAATAAATGAAAAAAGAGGGTGAAGTGTAAAAAATGAAGCAAGTAGGGTTCGGTTATGTTTTTCTTTCATATTTTTTTTAAAGAAAAAGACAAAAAAACATGAAAAATCCAAAAAAAAAAAAATTTTTGCAGTTTCTCATCATTTTCAAGAAAAAGGAAAAAAAAAAAAAGAAAACTCCAAAAAAGAGTTTACATGTTTCATCATTTTTCAAAAAAAAAAAAAAAATATTTTTTCTCTAAATTAGTTATTTTTTTTTATAATTCTCACCCATATCCAATCTTCCCGAACTACGCGAACATGATTCTCATCTCTCGGGGCGGGATATGTAGGTAACCCACATAGGGTACGGTCTTCCTAGTGAGTCTTAGGTTCTTGGCTTCGCGGGGTCGTAGCTAAATCTTGCATGTCTAGCCACTTTTGGCCACATCGGTCATTTTGCAAAATATGGCTATTTTTGCAAAATAGTTTGTTTAATTGTCTGGAGCATTTTGAATCCACAATTAGGTGTCTCTTTATTTTAATTCACATCATTGTCGATATTTGCATGTCTAGCCGCTTTAGAATACTAATTCTAGGAATAAAAAAATCATTTGAGGTGGTTTTCCTTTATTGAATTAATATCTAGAACTCAAAATAAAAAATTAATTTTATATTTCCTTTAGTACGTTAAGACTAAAAATTCAAAAAGAAAAGAATTTTCTTTTAGTACTTCTTTAAAAGTTTTCTTTAAGATATTAATTTCAAAAATCCAAAAAGATTTTCTTTTGAGGTTTCTCTTTGGGAAATTAATGAAAAATGAATAAATTTTTTTCACTAGAACTTTAGGATATCGTACATAGAAGAAAAAAAATATACTTTATATGTTGTTTATCTGAAATCCAAAAATATTTTTTTTATCTTGTTCATTTCTCGTTTCGAAATCTTTTTTCAGGGATATCAAATGAAAATTCAAAATATTTTTCTTTGGTTTATTCTTTAAATTTCCTTCCTAAAAAAATGAAAAAATATTTTTTTTCTAGGGTTTTTTCCTTAATAATTTCTCATAGAATATTTGTTTAAAAAAAGGTATATGCTCGTTTAAGCTTGAGTTTAGAATAGGTTATAGAACATTAAGTCTATAAAATCAAAAAAAGATTTGCTTCTTTTATTTCTCTTTTTTCATAAAAGTAGTCATTAAGGTAATAAACAAAAAAAAGTAAAAAAAGAAAAAAAAAAGAAAAAAAAGAAAAAAAAAGAGAACGTTAGTTTGTTTACTTTATTCACAATCTTCCTGAACTACGTAAAGATCTGATTCATGCGGGGACATGATACGTAGACAACCTATATAGGGTTCGATCGTTTCATTTTCTTTTAAAAAATAAAAAAAAATAAAAAATCAAAAAAAAGGGAAAAAAAAGGATGAAGTTGTGGGATGTGAGAAATGAGAGGAAAGAAAAGAGTGATAATTAGAAGAAAAAAAAGGAAGGAAAATGAGCAAGCCTAGAAGTCCTAGAAAAAAAAGAAAAGAAAAGATCGAAATGAACAAAATCGGGATGATGCCAAGTGACCTTGTGACCCTCGAAGTCATTCTAGAACCGTTAATTGTTGCTAGGTGCATTACACACAATGTGATATTTGCAGCTGTTAAATGCCCTAACGTTAACGTGATGACCTCATTTTGTTCCTTTTTGTTATCTCCATTGAGCAGAAGGGTGGTTGGTTTGTGGCTCTTAAGGTAACTCATCCATACAACACAAGGTCAAAGAGCAAGGTAGTCATGATTGGCAAAGAGTTGGACACAAGGGTTATTGATCCGTCTAAGGGTATTGTTGAATCAGAATCTGAGTTGAAAGAAGAGGTCTTAAGGGTAAAAGGACAGATGGCCGAAATATACCAAGCCTAGATTAGTGGGCATCCTCCATCATCAGTTCCCACTAACTACACTGAAAGCCTTGTCACCATTCCGCCACCATCACAAATCCAGCTTCTTACTGCTGCTTATGTATACCTGCAACCTTTTCACACTCCACCCACCAAAACCACCTCATATCCCGCTCATTTGGTCACTCATGCTTTTGTAGCTCCTCCACCAGCTACTTTTCCTCGATCCTCTAACGAGACTGTGCTCAAAGTCCCTGATGCCCAACACTATGCTCCAGAACCAACTTTCAAGGTCTCGGATTCATACTCTCACTCTCCTCATTTTGAGTCTCCCGGTGAAATTGAGAAGCCTTCTAAGACAGTGGAGCAAGAGGAGATATCCAGGAAGGTGAAAATATTAGAGCGATCTTTAAGAAACATGCAAGGGATAGGGAGCCAGATGAGCGTGTCTTTTTCGCGCCTCCTTTTTCTCGCGAAATCGGGCTTGTGACATTTGGGAGGACAACTCGTTCCCTTTTGGGAAATTGGGTTTTGGAACTTGAAGAGTCACCACCTAATGATTAAGTGCATTAGGACACTAAGAAGGGTTTGAGTTTGAAGAACCAGAGTTTGGGTAAGGGCTAGAAATTATCTCGAGGGGAAGGTGTTAGGCACCCCTCAAGATCCACTAGTGTAGTTCCCGGCCATGTTACAATTGTGACTTCACATAATCAAATAAACAATTAAGGGCTCAATTAAGAAAGGGTTCACATATTATTGCAAGCAAATTGAAAGTTTGAAGAGAATAAAGAAAGCAGAAATTTTTAAGGAAATAGTTCGGACAATAAAACAAGTTAAAAAGAGAGGGGGTCCTAGGTTTACAAACAATATGGATCACATCAATGCAATACCCGGTAATCACTCCTCAAAAGAGGGGTTACACGTGGTATTAACGCACCGGTCATCATATCTATAACTACCCTTTCCACCCCGTTAAGGTATTAAAGCACAAAATGGTGTCGTTACTTATTGCATGCTAGTACCCGCCCCAATCCTATCAGTCCCGGAGGCATTTGAGGACTACTAGTCCTAAAGGGAAGGGAGATTTGGCTTTTCAGAGTGTTAAAAGGATAAAATTCTAGGGCGACAATCAAAACATATAAGGCAGGTATGGGAAAACACGTAACAATTAAAGGGCTCAAACAAGCCTCCTCGTTTAAAGAAACAAATTGGCTAGCATAACTTACAAGTACTGGTTATTGTATGAATTCAATTAAAGTGTAGGATAGGCTGATTCATCACATATTTCTCAGATGAGGAGTCCGAATTAGCCTTCCATGGTTGTAATTGATCAAAGACTGATGCAGTTAATCAATTATCTACTGGCTTGTCTAGGTGAAACTTATAGGCATGGCATCTAACAATGCTTACTCTGATTTTAAAGAAGGCTTATTGATTATATAAAAAAAACATAAGATCTGCAGATATTAGACAACATTGCAACTGATTTTAAACTCGTAGATGAAATAAGCGAATCAGATTCAAAGGGTTACTCCTATAGGCATGATTTCTAGGTGTTGTTGGTTTTAAAACGATTATAAAAGTGCAGGAGTCCTATTGACATGGTATCTAGAATGAAACTTATTATTACTTAACCTATAACTGTTTGCCAAATGATAGATGTAAAATGCAGAAGTACCGAAGACCTATAGTCATGATTTCTATATGCAGAAGTGCAGAAACTTATAGGCAGGATTTCTATATGATATGCGAAAGTGCAGAAAACCTATAGACATGATCTCTATATATGCAGAGGTGCAAAAAAAACCTATAGACAGGATTACTACATGATATGCAGAAGTACAGAAACTTATGGGCAGGATTTCTATATGACATGCATGAGTGCAGAAAACTTATAGGCAAGATTTCTACATGATATGCATAAGTGCAGAGCTTGTGAATAGTAACGCCTATGAGCATGTTGTCTACCCTTTGCATACATAAATGATCCTCCACTTTTCACTAGAACCCCATAAGTTATTACAATATATTACAGACCAGAATGAATTAAGAAAAGTAAAATTACATCAAAAACTAAGCTACAAGCCTACAACCAATGAGCCTAATTCAGACTCAAGGTCTAACAATATGAGATGAACCAACTTCCAGGATCAGGTTTCCAAAGCCTTTCTCTTATTTGGGATGTATCTTATTTGGGATCAGGTTTCCAATGCTTACACATTGCAGAATTAAGAGCATAGTGCAGTGTGGAAATGCCAGCCCTCAAATGTCCAAGTTCAGAGGGAACTCAAGGTCCCAAAGCAAGGCTCATAAGAGAAGGGCAGAACTTAGAATCTAAGAGGGAGTGTAAGTGCATAGAGGGGGACTTAGGGAGAGCCATGGCAGGATGGTGGTCATGCCCAGCAATTGGGAATGCTGGCACACCCCTGACCAGCCTGTTAGTCAAACTTGGGAGTTAGGATCCATTATGGATCAGGTTGTGGCCTGGGCAGTAATTTGGATACTGCCAGGCCAAGAACCTTAACTCAAGCACATAGAAGGGAACAGGGGTAGGGATTCACAATAGAAATAGATGTAGGGAAAGAACATAATTAACATAAATCATTGAACATGAGTAGTAAAGTAAACAAGAGGGCTGGAACTGTAAAGTAAACACATAGGGGTGAGGCAGAAAACTAAATAAAAAATACCAGTTTCAAGGGAAAACAAGTAAAATAGTAGTCTTGAAGAGAGCCAAGTTGCAAACAAAGTGATTCCAAAAGATCTCAAGTAAAGCAGAGTGTTGAATTCAAAACAGTATTGCAAGTGTGCAAGTACTGAGTTGGAAGTTAGGAACTAGTAGTGAAAGTGGTGAAGATGAAATCGTAAGGTGTAAGGTTAAGTTCTGAGGTGTCTTAAAAGTGCAAAAGGGCAGCCCCTTTTATAGTGCAGAGAAGCAAGTAAGAAAGGCAAAGAAATATCATTGAAATCAGTCTCCCTTTGGTTAAGAGATTCTAATTCCAACAGGTAAAAATTAATTAAGGAAAGACATTTCTAATTAAAACCGTTCAAAGTAGCACAAAATAGGTAAATACATAGAAGTTATTTAAGGGAAAAGTTCAATAGTACACGGCTTGGAAAAATAAGGAAAGCGAATCAATCAAACAGCCAGGGAAATCAAATTACAAGTTCAATTCAAATGAACCAAGTTAGGAAAAGGGTAAAGGAGGTTTAATCAAAGAAAATCAGTAACAAACAATCAAACCCCCATTAGAGGATTTCAGAACCAATCAATTAGTTGGTAAAAACCTTTTGAAAGAGAGTCCTTATATATAAAGCACACAAATATGTGAATACCAGAGGGGATGTCAAATTATTTAGAAGAGAGTTTAATCAAAGAAAGGTTCAGAATCATAAGCAAGAAGAGGTATAAGTCTAGTTTGCAGACTCACAATGAGTCTAAGAGTCCAGGATCCCAAAGTGGAACCCTAACTCGCACACAAAAGATCAAAATTTGCCAAGAAATCCCCAAATTTTAGGGTTTCTAATTGAGTTAGACAATAGAGATGAGAAGGTAAGCCACTCGATAGAGGTTCAGGAGTCTTTTCCAAAGACTTATGAGAAACAAACAGACATGATACACAGTCAAGAGCATGGAGAACATGTTTTGAGAAAAACTCAGAACTTAAACAAGTTCAGAAGAAAAAGTGATACAAACTTAGGCAAAAACAGATGAATCATGCTTAGTAAGAACACAAACATAGTTCAGTAAAGCAAACAACATCAAAGAATTCACAGTAAACACATATAGTAGAAGAGTAAGGAAAACATAGCACGTATTAACATGCGAGTACAGGAGAAAAGAAAGTAAAAGAACAGTACGTGCGTAGTAAAAGAAGTCATACGAGCATAACATAGACAAGCACATATAAAGAAAGAACAGAAAGAATCAGAAAGATATTTTGAAGAAACCTTTTAAAAATCCTAAATCGAAATTAAACGATTTTGAAAAGAGAATTTGGGGAAAACCTTTAAAAAGTTAAATAGACCACAGACATATTCCAGATCTAAGAAAATAAACAAGTAAAGAACCTCGGACAGCTTAGGGTTTCAGAAAAAAACCTAGAAATGAGAAAGGTCTTGAGGAAAGTCAGACCCTGAGTCGAAAAGGCTCATATTGCCTGAATATGCCGGAGTAATGGCCAGAGAAGCCATAGATCTACAGGTCTGAGAAGGATCTGAAGAGATCCATCAGAGTCGGGCCTTAAAACATCAAACATCCAAGGTTGAGTGGTGGAGGGGAGTGAGTACAGGCCATCCATGGCCTAAGAAGCCATGGATTCCGGGGGAAACGTGGTAGAATAAGGTGGGAGATGGTAGGGTTTCAGAGAGCTTGAGAGTGTTTTGAGAGACGAAGGGTTTCAAGGTGGCAGGTCAGATGAGAATGAGGGAGATTAGGGTAGTCGTTTGGGTTTAATTATGGAAGGGTGAATAATGGTCGTTGATCTGAATGATCAACGACCTAGATTTAAGAGGGTAGGTGGGAAATCAGGTAGGGTCATTTGAATTGGGTTATGGGTTGGGTCAAAATTAAAATTGGGCCAGTTCAGTTGGGGTTAGGATTGGGTCAATTAAGGGTTAAAATTGAAATGAAATGGGGCTGTAATTGAAATGAAATGGGGCTAAATGTTAAATAGCCAGTTTTTTCCTTTTATTTAGAAAAAATAGTAATAATGATTTTAAAAGTAAATTAAAAGTGCTGAGCCAATAAATAATATATAAATATCAATTTAAAATACTGGAACTAATTTTATAATTATAAAATGCTATTAATCTTAAAATAGGCTAGAATTACAATTATATGCAATTTAGCTTTTTAAAATACCAAATAAATTTGTAAAAATGTATAAAAAATTACCTTAATTATATTTGGTATAAATATGGGAATAAAAATAAATTACTCACCAAAATTGATAATTTTGGGAATAATTACTGATTTTTGTGCTGCTAAAAATGGACAATGAATTGATTTTAAAATCTTTGAAAAATACCAAAACTCTTGGGCATGCTTATATATGCATGTACATGCTATTTTGAAAGTATTTTGTATATAAAATACATAGGGAAAAATTAGGTATGAACAGTCTTACAAAGACCTGTGCTTGTTTCTTGACATCCAACTGCCTGCTGGGTTTAAGATACCAAAATTTGATTTGTATGACGGACATGGAGATCCTGTTGCCCATTTGAGAGGCTACTGCAGTAAGATGAGAGGCGCTGGCGGGAAAGACAATTATTGATGGCGTATTTCAGTCAGAGTCTGAGTGGGGTAGCTCTGGAGTGGTACACCCGCCAAGATGTTAGCAGGTGGAACACGTGGGAATATATAGCTCAGGCCTTTGCTAGGCACTTTTTGTACAATATATAAATTGTCCCGGATCGCATGTTCCTCGCCAAGATGGAAAAGAAGCCTAATGAAAGCTTTAGGGAATACGGGCTTAGATGGAGAGAGCAAGCTGCCAGAGTCAATCCCCCGATGGGAGAAAACGAGATGGTCGAGTACTTTCTTCAAGCTCAAGAGCCAACTTACTTTGGGCATTTGATCTCGGTTGTGGGTAGGCCTTTTAATGATGTGGTAAAAATGGGAGAAATGGTAGAAGATGGGCTGAAGTCGAGCAAGATCATGAGCTATTCTGCTTTAAAAGCCACAACATTAGCAATTCAGAACGGCACATGAAGCTTGCTGGGTCAGAAGGAACATGATGATGTTGCCATGGTTGTCTCAGGATCAGGACAAGGTTCAACGGGTCCGACTCACCAATATACTCAGCATCAACCCCAACCCCAAACCTATCCCCGAGCTCCACATAATCCACTTCAGTATTATCCTCTGAACAATGTCCGGTCATCTGTCCAACCACCGGGTCACTCCTTATGGCGAGCGCCAACACCGCATAATGCACTCTTGCCTTCATAACATTTTCGAGCACCCAACAATCCTAGAAAATAGGGTCAGGGAGGGGAACAAAGGCAAAGAAATAGTTTCACGCCAATCGAGGAGTTCTACACAAGCTTGTTTGAAAAGTTAAAGCATTCTAGCCTGATTTAGCAGCTCCTCGGCTATACTCCAGACCCATATGCAAAAGGTTTTGATCCTACTGTACGATGCATGTACCACTCTAACGTCCAAGGGCATAATATTAAAGATTGTCGTGCTTTGAAAAGGGAAATAGAAAGAATGATTCAAGAAGGGGTAATTGTGATCACGGACAGTGACAGGGAGCATGCGAATCCTCTTGGGAACCTACTGACGGAAGTTGTTAATGGTCTTGGCAATATTGATATAGAATCTGGTGGCTAAGATGACGTGCTTGGTAATTGAAAAGACGCTCCATCTCTTGGCAAGCCAGGAAGGAGTCTTGGTGGTTTATTTTGTTGTTATTTGTGTTGTCCGAGCTATTTTTAGGGTTGTAATCTGAATATTGTCTTGTGACTCAAAACCCCTCTATCCTTTTATTTTGACTAGTTTGTTTGGTCGTAGTAGCTTGTTTAGTATTGTCTGGTTTTGTTCCAGGGTTGTAACCCCAACTTATTTTACTTGTTTTGTTGTTCAAACCCTTTCACCATATGTCTAATACAATTTCCTGTTTCTATTATTTTTTTAGTCAGTGTTTGTTTAGTTCTCTTTTCCTTTTATAGTTCTTTTCCGCTGACTCTAGTGATATGACATGCACGCGTAATTCTCATCCTAGTTTTAAAAGTTAGTTTAGTCATGAAGCAATGAAACAATTTTGAAAATGATAGGGGCATTTGAGGGAAATAAGTAAAGGCATTTTGAGACCACTTAAAGCCCTAATTGTGTGAAACTAGGGCAGATAGAACATAAAGAAGATACTTCAAAAGATGGTACAAGGTTCTAGGCAATGGCATGAAAAGTTGCCTTTTGCTTTGCAGGGTTACGGCACTACTGTTCGCACTTCAGTAGGTGCAACTCCTTATTTGTTGGTATATGGTACTGAATCAGTGACACCCGCGGAAGTTGAAATTCCATCCCTTCGGATTGTCGCTGAAGTTGAAATTGATGATAATGAGTGGGTCAAAACCTGTTTGGAGCAATTAAGTCTGACTGACGAAAAAAGATTGGCGGCAGTGTATCATGGTCAATTGTATCAGAAGAGAACGACAAAAGCATACAACAAGAAGGTGCGTCCCCCAAAGTTTGAAGTGGGTCAACAAGTATTGAAACGCATCATACCGCATCAGGCTGAAGCTAAAGGCAAGTTTGCCCCAAATTGGCAGGGGTCGTTCGTGGTAACGAGAATGTTGTCTAATGGTGCTTTGTATTTAACAGATGTAGAATGCAAATGTGTGGATATGGCTATCAATTCTGATGCAGACAAAAGATATTATGTATGATTTTCTTTGGTTTGTTTAATTGTGTTGTTTGTATTTGGCATGCTTTGAAGATTGGAATGACAAAGGTATTTTATTCTGCTATCTAAACACTTTATCCTTTGTTACCCCTTTGAGCCTTATTTATTTTCTTTCGTATCCCTCTTTTGGAATCAAAAACAGAGTTTAGAAATACAAATACAGAAAAAAAAAGAAAAAGAGAAGAGAAAAAGATAAAGAAAAAATGGGAAAAGAATAAAGAAAAAAAATAAAAGAAAAGAAAAAAAAGAAAAAAAGAAAAAAAGAAGAGAGAAAAGTACAAAAAACAAAGCAATTCCTATATCATGAACTACGTTTGACCTGATTCTTTTTAAGGATACGTAGGTAGTCTCACGGTTCGGTCCCATCAAAATAAAAATTCAAATATCCCCAAGCAAAGAAACTGGGGCAGAAGTTATGGTTGTTGTAAGAGATCTGATTCCAAAAGTTGTAATTTTGAGCCCTTTAAGCTATTTTTTAGCCTTTATGATACCCTTTCTTTCTAATCCTGTCCAAAAGCCAACATTACGGTCCAAAGAAAGACCTTCCGATTAATTTTTGAGTAGTGCCAAGTTAAGCGAGTTAGAGGTATGATTCACATCAGGGAAAACACTCCGTTCTACACAAGGAAAACAAAAATGAGAGAGTCTTATCGGTGAAAACCTTCACAGGCACTCTAAGGCGATGGTAAGCTGAGAGAAAGAACAAAATGAGAGAGGCTTGATAGTGAAAACCCTTCAGGCACTACAAGTCGAATAAGGACCGTGAATCAGATGGGATAATCGGAGCATCGAAACCCAGTTTCACGACTCAGAGGTACGGCAAGAGTTGAACATTAGACTTGCTTGACAGATTAGGCCACTTAATCAAAAGGTGCATGTCATTGTCATTGTCACGCTTCCTTTTTCCCTCCGCGGGGAGGAAGTCTGGGTTTCGACATTCATGGGGTGTAATGACTCGTTTCCTTTTGGGAATTGGGTATTTGAAGAGTCACCACCTAACGGATTATGGTGCGTTAGGGCACCTAGAACGATTAACTCTTGGGTTGGTTTGCATTAACAGAGTTTAGGGTAAGGGCTCGAAATAACCTCGAGGGGAAGGTGTTAGGCACCCCTCTTGGCCCACAACTGTGGGTCCCCGCCGAACTTATATTCACAAATTAGTCCATACAAATAGTTGAATCAAATAAGTTGTTTGTAAAGCATATTGAACAATTCAAGTAGTGAAGTAAAGGTTTGAACAAATTATAAACAAACAAAGCTTTAAACAAGGTGAGAATTTGGGGTAAGGAGGGGTCCTAGGTTGTTTATCCTATAGGATCACCCCATGCAATGTCCGGTAAACACTCCTCCATGAGGGGCTACACGTGACATTAACGCGTAGTCATCATATCCCATGTCTACCCTTCCCATCCCCTTATTGGTCATGCAAAACGAGTGTTTGGTCAATGATTTCTATTGCGTGCTGCTACCCGTCCTTTCTTAATGTTCCCTAAGGGAGTTAGGACCTCTACCTATAGGTAATTCTAGACGTACCCCTAAGGTTTAGAAAGGCAAAAAAATTTTAACGCGACAAACAAAACATTTAGGACTTTCACGCATAATGAGAGTAATTAAGAAGCTCAAAGTTTTCTCCTCAAACAAACATACAAGCAGCACGACTCTAATACAGTTAAGGTATTTATTAATCAAAGTCCTAAAGCAGGATCTCTAAGTGAATATGTAGAAACAAACCAAACTTTCAGATATAGAAGTTATAACCTAGTAGCTGCCTAGGGCCTCTTCTTTAAAAGCTTATTGAAATCAGAACTTTGAATGACAGAAACAACTTTAGAGAAATACAGGTTTTGAAAATGCCCTAAGGCTTGCCTATATGCAGTACTGTATCTATGTTAATGCATAAACAAACAGGTTTTTGAAATAGACCCTTTTAGTACATATAGGCAGGGTATCTAATGAGATTAAAACAATTTTGAAAGGACTAGTTTAGAAAATGTTGACACTTATTAAGACTGGTTTTAAGAAGCAAGCTAGGTGAAATGAAATTGACCTATTAGGCTAATTAGAATTACCAGACAGAATTGCGAGTATAGATCCCTAGAGACATGATATCTAGGCGTATTACTGTTTTTAATCAATTTGCAGTAACATATGAAAGGCTTATTAAAGCTGAATCGGAATTAGGTCCTATAGGCATGGTATCTATATTTGAATCGATTTAAAATATGATGGCTTGGAACCTAGAAACATGTTTTCTAACATGACAAATGCAGAATTTATTAACATGGTTTCTATCTGATGCAAACGACGTTAAAAATGAAGTCCTTATAGGCATGATTTCTATTTGATGCAGAGGAAATTAGAAGTGGAATCCTATAGGCATGATTCTCTATTATGCAAAAGCAACCAGATTCAACAAGAATAAAAATCCTACGGACATGTTTCTAGTGAGTGAAGCAGGCAGATTTGAAAATAAATCCTAGGAGAAGGATTTCTACCCATGTTACCCCAAAAGATATACATCTACCCACCCTTTTACTAAATATCCCAAATATCTGTTTACAAATTATTACATGTCAATAAATGAATTACATAACTGAAATGGAAAACTAAGAATCTATTCTATAGGGAGCCTGCAATTAGGCCCAAGTTTTCCAAAACCTCCAATGGTCTTACAAGCCTCATTTTCATAGACAAATCAGAGTTTAGGTGCATCAAAGTTCCCTAAGGGTCTCAAGGACCCCGAGCAATGTTTACACCTAGACTTAGTAGCCAAGCATTGAACCAGTGTAGTATGGAAAGGCCAGCCTCAGTATGCCAGATTTAGAGGGTTCTCAAGAGGATCCTAAGGCAGTACACATACTAAAGGGGCAGAACTTATTAACTAAGAGTAAAGTGAAAGTGCAGGACGCATATTGAAAGAAGTTTGTTAAGGACCGGACTTAAAAGTCTGTTTGAAAATAGTTAGTAAAGTAATAGAGATTGTTTGAAAAGGTTGGAGTGATAAACCAAACCAGGAACTCATGATAGGATCACGCACAGAATCCAAATGGATTCAATAGTCACACAAGAGGTCAAAAGGCTTTGGGGATACACAAGCATTTGACTGCAAACATATAACCCTGGCAAGGGTATTTGGATTGGTTTGGATATGCTCAGCAATAACTGAAACTGGCATAATCACAAACTAATCAAAGAGAATATAAACACATAGGGGAATAGGGATTTGGGACTTATAAGAATGGTAAGCACATAGTAGATTAACAACAATCGTCCAGGCATGCTTGAATCACACAAGGGAACACATGAATTTAAAGGGAGGGGAGTCATACTATCATGCCTAACTACAAACTTCACAACAGAACCACAAGTAAAAGCAGGCTAGAAATAAAAGAAACTGAAACAAGAAGATAAACATGTCGTTGTTGAGGCTCTAAATTAAACTAGGACATACTAGTGAAGAGAAGTAAGCAGAATGAAAGAACCAAAGAGCACAGACGATTAGCCTTGGCTTGCAGCCAGCTAATAGTAGCAAATAACACAAGGAAGAGAGGAGAACATATATTTTAATAAGAGAGGAGTTTTTTGAAAGCCAAGCGTTCGTCCCTTGTTTGTGAAAACTTAGAGAACTTATAGTTGAAAGTAGGTAGTAGAATAAGGTAAAAATCATAGTAGTACACTAATTTAATAATTCGGAATCAATCAATTAGAGAATCAAGGAAGTGCTTCCTTAAGTTAAGGGAATCGAGATCAAACGGAAAGATTTAGTACCATATAAGGGAGGAAGAGGAATCAATGCATAATTAAATAAGGAAGGATCTAGGGTTCATTAGGCATAAAGTAGTCAATTAGGACCAAATTCAGAAAGACCCAATTAAGGAAAGACTAAGTAAAACAAAGTACCATAGTAAATAAGGTAATGAAATTAGTTAATTCAAACAGACGAGTAGAATTCTAGGGCTTTGAAGGAAAATCTTTCAATTACCAACAATTAAGAAAAATCAGAGTCAATCATGGGGAGTCATGATTCTGCATACTTCAACATATAAATAGAGACGAATGAACAAAAGTAGCAAACAAAAAAGGTCAATTATATAGGCAGAAAGAAACAAGAGATGAGCGAACACCATCATATAGAGGTGATATATAGGCTAAAGATTCAGTAGAACATATTCGAAGAATGGTGACCATGAGAGATTAAGAAGAACCAAGTAAACATGCTAACACAGAAACGAAGTGAAGAGAACCATGCTAACACACATAGAAACAAAGTAAAGAAAATCGTGCTAACATGCATAGAAACAATGTAGAGAAAACCATGCTAACACACATCAATAAGTAGAGAAAATCATGCTAACACAAGTAAAGAGAATCATGCTAACACAGAAATAAGTAAAGAGAATCATACTAACACACAGAAACAAGTAAAGAGAATTGTGCTAACACACAGAAACAAGTAAAGAAAAATCTTTAAAAATTAGGGCTTTTAACAGAGTTGAGTTAAGAAGCAGTAGAAATATAGAATTGGTCAAAATAAACAAGGGAAAAGTTTAAATCATAAAGAAATCCGTCAAAACAGGTACAGAAAGAACTCCGAGAAACCCTAGTTTCCAAAGAAAGTAAAAATCGTTTAGAGTAGAAGATCTTTCAGAACAAAGCTCGAGAATAAGCAAATCATAGAAGGAAACAGGCTTAAAGCATGAAAATAACATAGATTTGAGAGATCCAGAAGAGAGTTAGGGTTTCAAAAGTAAACCTAAGTAGAAATCGAAAGAACCTGTTGTAACTTTACAAATCGTAACAAACATGGTGTGATTTTGCCCAAAATCACACCAGAGAAGCCTCAAACAACAGAATCAGAAACCCTAGGTCCAAATTGACATGGCCCAGGACCCTTGAGTGCCTTAGAGATGAGGAGCAAGGCGGTGGAGTGACTATTGGAGGCTTGGGGCTTGAGAGAGAGCCGCCGGAGATGACCGGAGAAGGAGGTGAGTGGACGAGTCTAGGGTTAGGTTTAAAAGAAGAGTGGAGATGGGAGAGCATATGAAGGTGGCGGATTAGAGAAATGATTAGGGTTAGGGGGGTTGGTTAGAATTAAAAATGGAAGGGAATTATTTGGACCGTTGATCTGGGAGATAAACGGTCAGGATTCAAATGGGTAGGTGGGTTTCAAGTTTGGGTAAGGGTTGATAGGGTATGGATCGGGTTATAAATTGTAAAATTGCGCTGGGAATGGGGGTCCGATTTGGCTATAATTGAAAGCCAAATGTGGTTGTTATTTAAATAGCAGTTTTTCCTTATTTTAATTTATAAAAATAATAGGTAGTTTCTGGAAAATAATTTAAGGTTAAAAAATAATTTAAAACACATAATTAACATTTTAAAAATATATGAACCAATTTCATGCACATAATATATAATTATATCTTAAAATGGGCTAACATTGCAATTATATGCAATTTAGCGTAAAAAATACTAAATGTAATTGTAAAAATACATAAAAATTACATTAGCCATATTTTGGAGTAAATATAGAAATACAATAAATGAATTATCAAAACAATAAATTTGGAAGTAATTATTGGGGATTTTATGGATAAAAACGGAGAAAATAAATCAATTTAAGCCCTTAAAAATATGGGAAAAATAATGAAATCCTTGTGCATGTTATATATATATATATATATATATATATATATATATATATATATATTCTATTTTGAAAGTTTTTATGCATATTTAAAATATATAGGGAAAATTTGGGTATCAACAGTCATTAGAGTTGTTGTCCACATTTGATAGGTTTCTACTTTGTAATTTTCTTGTTAGGTATTATCTCTTTCCATTGTCCTTTACTCTGTTCCTTTTGTCTTGTTTACTTCCTCTTCTTTAGTCTGTTTGGTCAAAACAAGTGAGAAATGACTTCAAAATTTGCTACCAGCCTTTCAATTGCACAAAACGGAATCTGTCTTGCACATTAAAGTGGCATAAGTCAGGAAAGAACAATAGGCGCACTGAGTTGGAATCAATCAACCTGCTTTGGGATTCATGTGAAATGCAAAGGTTTAGTATATGGCAATTTATGAGCACAATGCAACATATAAAGAGTATTGGGTTTGAACGGATTAGAGGTATTTTCTGTGATAAGGGTGACAGAGAAAGTGTTTAGTCAATGAACAAGCAATGTCTTTCAAGTTGAAATCAAAGTTATCATGGCAAGTGAAGGAGCAATCACCGCAAAGTCAAGGCCACAAACCAACCACCATGTTTAAACTCACAAGTTTTCTTTGTCTGAAACAGGGGTGAAGGCTATGTTCATATCAAAGCTTAGAAGCTTGAATTTTTCCGGTGTAATGCCTTAATTCTACTTACGCAAAGGCTATTGAGAAGATCACACATCACCCCTAGGAGAAATACTTCCTAGTCTGGGTTTTCAAGTTATATTTTATTGTAGGAGATGCACTTCCTAAATTGAGGTTTCGCCCTTAAGAGACGCACTTCCTAGCTTGGGTCTTTAAGGTTATATTTTTATTTTAGGAGACGCATTTCCTAAATTGAGATTTTACCCCTAGGAGACGCACTTCCTAGTTTGGATCATATGATTTTGAGTCGTTGAAGTTTTACCCCTAAGAGACGCACTTCCTAGTCTAAGTCTTTCACGTTATATTTTGCTTTAGGAAACACACTTCCTAAATCGAGATTCCACCCCTAGGAGACGCACTTCCTAGTCTTGGTCATTTCAATTCATCCCTAGTAGACGCACGTCCTAGTTGGAGTCATTGAAATTTTACCCGTTAGGAGACACACTTCCTAGTCTAGGTCTTTCAGGATTCACTTTCAGGAGACGCACTTCCTAAATTGAGTTTCACCCCCTAGGAGACGCACTTCCTAGTCTAGGTCTTTCAGTTTATATTTTTGCTTTAGGAGACGCACTTCCTAAATTGAGTTTTATCCTTAGGAGATGCACTTCCTAGCTTTGGTCATTTATATTCATTCCTAGGAGACGCACTTCCTAGTTTGAGTCAGTGAAGTTTCACCCCTAGGAGACGCACTTCCTAGTCTGGGTTCTTCAGGATATACTTTTAGGAGACACACTTCCTAAATTAAGGCGTGTTGTAGAATAAAATACACGAGTTGTAGATTGTGGATACACATTTCCTAAATTGCTAGGGGTTGTACAAAACTTCCTAGTGTTCGGATATTAATTAGGCGTGTTGTATTAAGACATGCTACTCAAACAACATAGAATCACAAATCAACCAACACGCATACCAAGATATCATAACAAAATGAAATGAGAATGAAAATTGAGAAATGGACCTTTTATTGATGAATAAATCCGAAAATTGCAACTCAACCGGGCTAAACAAAGCAACAATCTTTGGACTAAATTACCAAAAGTACAAACCAAAACCTCGAATCAACACCGGAAAATGTTCCAACTCCTAACACCAGATCGATTCTGAAGTTGTACACAAACTCCACCACGCACAGCTCCACCGAGTTGAACACACTCACCTCCACTGTAATTAGCGGCGAAATTGAGTGATAGTCAATCTCCTTGCGTTTAAGATTGTAACAGTGCCATTCAGATTTGTAATGAAGTTTTGCTCATTTTTCATAAAAGAACTCCTTGTTACAGTCGCTACAAGCTAAGCCCGGCATTTCAAATCTTTTTCTATTTCCTTCTTTGTTTGAGTCGAATTTCGTTTGAAATTGAATGTTGTTGACTTGAATCCTCGTTGACCATACAACAGTGGAAGGAAAATAACCCAGGAAAGGACAAACTTCTTAAATCAAATAATGCATAAGTTAAAGGAAATAGAAAGAAACACAAGAACCCTGAGTCTTAATTCTGCCTTCTTCATATTCCTTCTCAATCATGTTTACAACCATCAATTTACACTCCCAACTTTCACTGAATTGTCGGTTCTTTCGAACCCAAATCTTCGTTCAACTTCAATCTAGGTAGGCTCTGTTTCTCTTCTCTCCATAATATAGTCGTTACATACACGTTTTTGTTGTATCTATTGTGCATGTGTATTTTTGCTGGGGAATGTTGTGGCGCAACTTCTTCTCTAGGTCTTTTTTTGGTTCTTGTTGAAGAAGATGAAAAGGAACTGAAAGTTTTTTAGGGTCCAAGATTATGAATAACGGCTGATTTTGTTCTGGGTTAGGGGTCCTTCATTTTTGGCTTTTCTTTGATTTTCCAAGAAGAAAAACGGCGGATCCTATTGTCTAGGGATCAAGGTCTTAGAATGCGTATATGTATAGGGTTTTCTAGGTTAAGGGAATATGGGTTTGATCTTATTGGGCCTTAAAATTGGGCCAAAGACTAAAAATGAACTACAAAATTCATAAAAATGGGATAAACCAACCCAAAACTACTTCTTCCTTCTAAAAATTATATACAATTTATAACATGAAAATATAAGACTAAGATTAATTAATTAAAATAGACAGTATTACGTTGTGAGACTATTTTGGTATTTTTTCAAGATTATATAAAAAACAAAAATCCTAGTAAAATAGTATGACTACAAAACATTAACGAAACTATTTTTGTAATTTTTATTTTTCTGATAAAATAAAGTAAAAGAGTTAAAACTAGTTAAAATAACTATATTAGACCTAAACTAATTATTTAAATGCTAAAATATGTAAAATCTTGGGGAGGGTCAAAAATCACATGTCTATAGCTGCCTCGCTTTGACTTGAAACACGAAGTATTTTCAGACAAAAAACGACTAGGCAAGTTTTTTGACCCGACCTTTATTTAGGGAGACCAAAAACTAAGAGAAAGGAGAATGTGACCAAGCCCTAGTATCTGAGCTGCCTACATATCGTTGGCTATAAAGGAATCAGGCCACATGTAGTTCAGAATTAGGAAAAATGATGGAGTACCGAGTTGGAGAGATGATTGAGGTATCGTTGAGGTTCCGGTCCGCGGTTCCTGTTATTACATCAAAAATCAAAATGAAAAAGTCTAACTAAGCCTGTCAACTATGAATTACAAGATTCCTATCTATAAGTCTTCTGAAGCTTGATCTTGAGTCTTGAATGGTTCTTCATGCAGACTTTCGATTTGAACATTGATGCTTGTTAGCTGCAAGTGCTAGCTCGTTCTTCTTCAACTTTTCGGATCAAGACCGGACATGTCTTTTCGGATCAAGACCGGACATGTAGTGCTTGTGGCCTCAGCCATGTCTTGAGCATCTCACATTTTTCATCTACTTCTGCATTTGGATTCACTTCTTGATTGTCTTTTTTTTTATTCTGGATTGTGACTAACTTTTGTTATCATCTCGGACTCTTGACTCGCATTCTTGCCGCGAGCTTCTGCTACTTCTAACTTGAATTGAATTCTGAAATGACTTTCCTTGTTCTCCAGGTGGGCGCCTGATTGCCAACACTTGAATTGTATTCCCTTGTTCTCCAGGTGGCCGCCTGATTGCCAAAACTTGAACTGTATTCCCGTGTTCTCCAGGTGGGTGATTGCCAAAACTTGAACTGTATTCCCTTGTTCTCTAGGTGGGTGCTTGCTACTGACTTGAAACTTGAAATAATTCCGAAATGAATTCCCTTGTTCTCCAGGTGGGTGCATGCAATCAAAACAAACAAAATTTTCTGCCACAATTTGCACTCAGAAGATTTGTGAGTTATTAGCAAAATTGTAAACCACTTGTGCTATTGATACAATGATGAGAGTAAATTAAAGAATCGACTAGGATGTGCGTCTCCTATGATTAAAACTGACAAACTTATACTAAGAAGTGTGTTTCCTAAGAGTAAAACTAGCAAACTTTGACTAGGAAGTGCGTCTCCTAAAACAAAAATATAACCTTAAAGACTTAGACTAGTAAGTGCGTCTTCTAGGAGTGAAACTTGAATGAACCAAACTAGGAAGTGCATCTCCTACGGGTGAAATCCTAATTTAGGAAGTGTGTCTCCTAAAACAAAATATAACCTGAAAGACCCAAACTAATAAAATACACGTGTACAAAAATAAACGAGTGCGAGAAAATCGTGACTCGTTCAAATAATTTTCATAAATCCTAAAAGTGGTTAAATAATTAATTAAGAGCGGTAGGAGGAATAAAATGCACAATAGGTTCAAATATGTAATTAATAAGATAATTAGGCCGATATTAATAGTTGAACGACCGTGCTAAAACTACAGAACCCGGAAATTCCTAACACCTTCTCCCGGGTTAACAAAATTCCTTACCCGGATTTCTATGTTCGCAGACCGTAAATAAGAGTCAAACTTCCTCAATTTGGGATTTTAAACCGGTAACTTGAGACACCATAAATTATTCCAAGTGGCGACTCTAAATTTGAATAAATAATCCCGTTTTGATTATTGTCACTTTAATTGGAAAAACTCCCCTATACCCCCCTTCGGAGTAGGAAAAAGGAGGTGTGACAGTCGGCATAACTCATTTGCCTGGACTGAGCTGTACGGAGCCTATCCTGAATAATCCTTACCTTGTCCAAGGCATCCTGCACTAGATCCGTACCCAACAACCGATCCTCTTCCGCCTCAAACCATCCAACTGGCTACCGACACCGCCTACCATACAAAGCCTCATAAGGAGCCATTTGGATGCTTGACTGATAGTTGTTGTTATAGGCAAACTCTGCTAAAGGTAAAAACTGATCACATGAGCCTTCAAAGTCAATGACACAATCTCGAAGCATATTCTCCAAAATCTGAATGGTCCGCTCGGCTGCCCGTCCGTCTGAGGATGAAATGTTGTGCTCAACTCAACCCGTGTGCCCAACTCTCAGAAGAATAGGAGACTGCCACAGGAATGAAATATGCTGACTTGGTCAGTATATCAACAATAACCCACACTGCATCGAACTTCCTCTGAGTCCATGGGAGTCCAACAACGAAGTTTATAGTGATACGCTCCCATTTCCACTCAGGAATCTCAATCTTCTAGAACAAACCACGGGGCCTCTGATGCTCGTACTTGACCTACTGACAGTTCAAACACAAAGCCACATATGCAACAATGTCCTTCTTCATTCTCCGCTATCAATAATATTGCCGCAAATCCTGATACATCTTAGCGGCGTCCGGATGAATAGAGTACCGGGAACTATGGGCCTCCTCTAAAATCAACTCTCGGAGTCCATCCACATTAGGCACGCAAACTCGACCCTGCAATCTCAAAACTCCATCATCTTCTAAGGTAACCTGCTTGGCACCTCCGTGCTGCACCGTGTCTCTCAGGACACACAAATGAGGATCATCATACTGCCGATCTCGGATACGCTCCAATAAAGAAGAACTATCGACTGTACAAGATAACACATAGCTGGGCTCAGAAACATCCAGCCTCACGAACTGATTGGACAAAGCTTGAACATCCAAAGCAAGCGGTCTCTTACCGACCGAAATATAAGCAAGACTGCCCACACTGGCTGACTTCCTAGTCAAAGCATCGACCACCACATTGGCCTTTCCAGAATGATATAAGATGGTGATATCATAGTCTTTCAACAACTCCAACCACCTCATTTGCCTCAAAACAAGTACTGCAGACTCTTGTGATCTGTGTACACCTCACATGACACGCCATATAGATAATGCCTCCAAATCTTCAACGCGGGAACAATGGCTGCTAACTCCAAATCATGAACCAGATAGTTCTTCTCATGAATCTTCAACTGCTGCGAAGCATAGGCAATGACCTTTCCATCTTGCATCAACACCGCACCAAGTCCAATACGAGATGCATCACAATAAACTGTATATAGCCCTGAACCTGTGGGCAAAACCAACACTGGTGCCATAGTCAAAGCTGTCTTGAGCTTCTGAAAGCTCGCCTCACACTCGTCTGACCACTTGAACTGGGCACCCTTTTGGGTCAACCTGGTCATCGGGGCTGCAATAGACGAAAACCCCTCTACAAACCGACGATAGTAGCCTGCCAGACCCAAGAAACTCCATATCTCTGTAGCTGATGCTGGTCTAGGCCAGTTCTTGACTTCCTCAATCTTCTTTGGATCTACCTGAATACCCTCTACTGATACAACATTACCCAAGAATGCAACTGAACTCAACCATAACTCACACTTCGTAAACTTGACATACAACTGACTGTCCCTCAAAGTATGAAGAACCACTCTAAGATGTTGCTCGTGCTCCTCTCGGTTGCGGGAATAGATCAAAATATCATCAATGAAGACTATAATGAACGAATCTAAGTAAGTCTTGCACACTCGGTTCATCAAATCCATAAAATTTACTAGGGCATTAGTCAACCCGAATAACATCACCAAGAACTCATAATGTTCGTACCGAGTGCGGAAAGGTGTCTTAGGGACATCGGATGCCCTAATCCTCAACTGATGGTAGCCAGATCTCAAGTTAATCTTCGAAAATACCTTGGCACCCTGAATAATCTATACACATTCTCATCGATCCGTCCTTCTTCTTAACAAACAACACCGGCGCCCCCCAAGGCGAAACGCCAGGTCTAGTGAAACCATTGTCAAGCAAGTCTTGCAACTGCTCCTTCATCTCTTTCAACTCAGGCGGGGCCATACGATACGACGGAATAGAAATGGGCTGAGTGCCCGGAGACAAATCAATACAAAAGTCAATATCCCTGTCGGGTGGTATACCCGGCAAGTCTGAAGGAAATACCTCATGAAACTCACGAATAACAGGCACAGAATCAATAGAAGGAACCTCGGTACTAGAATTACGAACATATGCCAAATAAGCCAAACACCCCTTCTCGACCATACGCCGAGCCTTCATATACGAGATAACACTATGGGTAGAATGACCAGGAATCCCTCTCCACTCTAAACGAGGTAAAACCGGCAAGGCTAAGGTCACAATATTGGCATAATAGACCAAGATAGCATGGTAAGGCAATAACCAGTCCATCCCCAATATGATATCAAAATCAACCATGTCCAAAAGTAACAAATCTACACGAGTCTCAAGACCCCCAATCACAATTATACACAAACGATGGACTCGATCTACCACAATAGAATTACTCACCGGTGTATACACATATATAGGAGCACTCAAAGAATCACTAGGCATTACCAGATACGGTGCAAAATAAGATGACACATAGGAGTATGTAGACCCTAGATCAAATAGAACTGAAGCATCTCTACTACAAACCAGAATAGTACCTGTGATAACTGCATCGGAAGCCTCAGTCTCAGGACTGGCTAGAAGAGCATAACATCAGGGTTGAGCCCCTCCACCCTGAACTACATCTCTGGGACGGCCTGCTGCTGGCGGTCTCCACCTCTAGCTGTCTGACCTCCACCTCTAATACCTCTACCTCCACCTCTAGCAACTATACCCCCACCCTTAGCTGGCGGAGCGGGCGGTGGAACACCTGGCGCCTGAACCATAGCACAGGAACCCTACTGCTGCGACTGAATACCCGCTAATCTCGAACAAGCCCTCCGGATATAACCATACTCACCGCACTTAAAGCATCCACCTGAGTGCTGTGGCTGAGGAAATTGAGACTGACCCTGGTGACCTGAATGACCACCTCGAAAACTCTAGAGCGGCGGTACACTGATAAGAGCTGGTGGTGCATTGTAGGGCTGCTGATCAGCATACTGCATATGAGAAGTACAGCCACCTGAAGCGCCGTGAGAAACCTGAAGTGCTGACTGAAAAGGCCTAGGAGTATGGCCTCTACTATACAAATCCCTGCCTCCAGACGAGGCACCACTGAATTTGCCTGAATGATGAGGCCTCTTGTCAGACCCTTGACCACCCCCTGCGATAGAACCATCTCAACTCTCCTGGCCACATTGGTCGCCTCTTGAAAAGAAATATCACTCCCCGTCTCCTTATCCATCTGAAGTCGAATAGGCTGAATGTGTCCCTCTTGAACATCCTCACCCCCTCTCTCTCTCAGTGGAAAGTATGATAAGAGCATGATGGGCCAAGTTGATGAATCTGGTCTCGTACTGAGTGACAGTCATAGAACCCTGCTGGAGGAGCTCAAACTGCCTCCGATAGATCTATCTCTGAGTGATAGGGATAAACTTCTCCAAAAATAGCTGAGTAAACTGCTCCCAAGTCAAAGCTGGTAATCCGGCTGGTCTAGCCAAACAATAATCTATCCACCAAGTCTTGGAGAATCCAGACAAGCGGAAAGTAGTAAAGTCAACCCCATTGGTCTCCACTATCCCCATGTTCCTGAGAACCTCATGATAGTTGTCTAGATAATCCTGGGGATCCTTAGAAGATGCATCGCTGAAAGTAGTAGTGAAGAGCTTGGTGAACCTGTCCAATCTCCACAAAGCATCGGCAGACGTAGCTTCTCCATCACCGGTTTGGGCTACCACACCTGGCTGAACTGCTCCAACTGGCTGTGCTGCTGGAGTTTGAAACTAGGGAGCCATCTGCTCCAGAGTGCGAGTAGCAGGAGTTTGGGCTCCTCCTCCAGCCTGAGAGACGGCTGGTGCTACAGGAATCAAGCCTGCCCGGGTGACACTCTCCAGAAGACCCACTAGATGGACCAGAGCATCCTGGAGTACTGAGGTAGCAATAAACCCCTCTGGGACCTGAGCTGGGCCCACCGGAACTGTCTGGGCCAGAACTTCATCATCAAAGTCAATCTGAGGCTCCGCCGCTGGTGCTGCTGCTCGGGGATGAGGTCTGCCCCTACCTCGGCCTCTAGCACGACCTCGACCTCGCCCTCTGCCCCTCGTGGGAGCTGATGCTGGGGGCTCGGGCTGCTGATCGGTGGATGAGGAAGCGCGTGTTCTCTCCACCTGTGAAAGAACATAGTAGAAATTCAATTAGCATTGAGAAACCAAATATCATGACAGGAAAAAATAGATGTGAAGTTTTTCCTAACTCTGTAGCCTCTAGGGGATAAATATAAACGTCTCCGAACCGATCCCTCAGACTCTCTAAGCTTGTTTATGAATTGTGAGACTCATGTAACCTAGAGCTCTGATACAAACTTGTCACGACCCGAATTTTCCACCCTCGAGAGTCATGATGGCGACTACTAGTGAAAGCCACGCAAGCCGACCATTTGCACAAATTATCTTTTTCTCATTTTAATTCTTTAAGTGTGAAACAACAGTTATAAATAGCGAAAATTTAAAACAAGCGGAAGAAACAATAAAACCATTTAAATAGTTCCAACATGATTCTTAAATAAAATCTACCCAGAACTGGTGTCACGTTTCACAGACAGTCTAGAATTACTACAAACAAGGTCTGAAAAGTAGATAATACACTGTTTCTGAAATATGTAAATGAAACAGGATGAAGGGATAGAGGGAGACGCCAGGGCTTGCGGACGCCTACAAGACTACCTCGAAATCTCCGACTGGACTAAAGGCAGCCACCCAAGCTAAGGTCCGAATGTTGTTGCTCCGGGATCTACACACAGTGTAGAGTGTAGTATCAGCACCACCGACCACATGTGCTGGTAAGTGCTTAGCATGGCTAGGACCAGACTACCTAATAAACCTGTGTTATTAGCAAAAAATAAAATCGAAATATACAATTATGGATGGGGGGACATGCTGCGGGGAAAATATCATTTACCAACAGTAACTTAGGGGAAAAGCATAAAGAACAATATAAAATTTACGGTAGAAATAATAAGGAAACCGAAATCAATCAATAACCACTTTTATCATTTATTATTGCGGCGCGCAACCCGATCCAAATCATAAAAATACTATTGCAGCGTGCAACCCAATCCATATCATTTATCACTGTTGCGGCGTACAACCCGATCCAATTATAATGTTGTTGCGGCGTGCAACACGATCCAAATATAATATTATTGCAGCGTGCAACCCGATCCCAATAGATAATTCAACACCAATCACAAAAAGAGTCCCGACAAGGGAACAGTAAGGAAAAACGACTATCCCGGGAAGGGAATCGACAATATAAGTAAATATGTCCCGGCAAGGGAGTCAGCTATAACCAAACTTGTTCCAATATTTAACTTCACAAAAGAAACCTCAACTATTACCAATACTCAATCATAAGCAATCTCAACGAGAGTAATCATAATTCTTTCCCAATACAGGAAATCAACAACTTAGGCATTCGTAGCACTTATTAAGAATACAACGATTTCAATTCAAAACTCACGGGCATGCTTGACACCAACATATAGATACTCGTCGCCATGCCTATATGTCGTACTCAACAAATAACACATAACAAATAGGACACAACTCCTAATCCCTCAAGCTAAGGTTAGACCAAACACTTACCTCGAACTTTCACGACCAACTCAAGCCTCAAACATCGCTTTTCCTTTAGAATTCACCTCCAAATAACTCGTATCTAGGCCAAATCGATTTCACAATATCAATAAATGCTAAAGAATTCATACCCAATGCTTAATTATAGGTTTTCTATCATTTTTTCCAAAAAGTTAAAAATTGACCCCGGGCCCGCTTGGTCAAAACTCGAGATTTGGACCAAAACTCGATTACCCATTCATCTACGAGCCCGAATATGCAATTAGTTTCGAAATCCGACCCCAAAACGAGGTTTAAATCCTAATTAATCAAAAAGCCCTAACGCTACCCAAATTTCCTAATTTCTACCATGAAAATCCTAGGATTTTAGATAAAAGTTGATGAAATACATTGGAGAGTTGAAACAAATCAGTAAGTGGACACTTACTTATAATTTGGGAAGGAAATCTCTTGAGAAAATCGCCCTAGGCCTTCTATTTTGGTGAAAATTTGAAAGAGAAAACGCTGAAGTTTATTTAAAAAAACCTTCACTGCCTGACTCTCGCACCTGCGGTGCTTGGGTCACACCTGCGCAAGCGCACGTGCGGAAGGTTGACCGCTTCTGCGGAAATGACTAGGCCCGCTGGGGCCGCACCTACGATAGGGGATCCGCTCTTGCGGAACCACTTATGCGAAAGCTTGTCCACATCTGCGAGAGGGCTGCACCGCACTTGCGACCCTATATGTGCACTTGCGAGCTCGCACCTGCGGTGCTTGAATCGCAGATGTGGTTACACCAGAACTAATGCAACAACAGTGTTTTTTCTAAGTCTAAACACCTCGGAACCTACTCGAAACTCAACTGAGCCATAGGAGCTCCAAACCAAACATGCATACTACCCCAAAAACATCATATGAACTTATTTGTGCGATCAAATCGCCAAACTAACACCTTTAAAAACGAATTTAACATCAAAATGAAAGAAAAATCTCAAAAACACTTAAGTTCCAAATTTCACAACCGACGGTCTGATTCAAGTCATTTCAAGTCCATTTCTTACCAAATTTTACAGGCTCGACTTAAGTCACATATAAGACCTGTACCGGGCCCCGGAACCAAATACGGGCCCAATACCATCAACTTCCAAATATTTTTCATTTCTAAAAACTCATATATATTCCAGAAAATAATTTTCTTTAAAAATTCATTTCTCGGGCTTGAGACCTCGGAATTCGATTTCGGGCATATGTTCGAGTCCCATATTTTCCTACGGACCCTCCGGGATCATCAAATCACAAGTCCGGGTCCGTTTACCCAAAATATTGACCGAAGTCAACTTAAATTTATTTTAAAGGTAAAATTTATCATTTTTCACTGATTCTCACATAATGGCTTTCTGGCTACGCGCCCAAACTATGCACACAAATCGAGGTGGGACAGAAAGAGATTTTTAAGGCCTCAAATCACATAATTTATTTCTAAAACAAGTGATGACACACGTTTTTGGTATCAAACTTTACAAGATTGTCTTTTCCATTGTTGTGTATGAAGCATTTTAGCCAAAAAGATAAAAATAACTGATGTTGGGTCTTTTTCCTCTCCATAGACATGTGTTGAAGATGTGACATACTGTGCTTACAACTTTTGCCTAGAAGTGGCGTGGAAGAGAATTTTTCACAATCATGGTTCATACCATATCTTGCAAGGTTCTATTTTAATGTTCCACCACTCCATTTTGTTGCGGTGATCTTGGAGATAAAAAATTGTGAGAGATCCCTTGACTATTGCAGAAGTTCTCAAAAACTTTGCTTTCAAATTCTTCTCCATGATCACTTCTTATGGAGGATATGTAGTAACTTTTTTCCCACTGCGCCTTCTTGCAGAAGACTTGAAAATTCCTTAATTCCTCATCTTTATGACTTAGAAAGATAACCGAGGTGAATTGAGAAAAGTCATCTACTATAACAAAGTCATACTTTCTACCACCTATGCTAGCAGTTCTAGTGGGACAAAAAAGGTCCATATGCAAGAGTTAAAGAGGCTTTGAAGTAGAAACAATATTTTTAACTTTAAAAGAGGACCTGGTTTGTTTTCCTAGTTGACACGCATCACAAATTTGATCTTTTGAAAAATTTAATTTTGGCAGACCAATGACAAAATCATTTCTGGAAAGTTTACGAATAGTATGCATGCTGGCATGATCAAGTTTTTTATGCCATACCCAAGTATCATCAATTATAGAAGCTAAACATATTTGATTACCAAGACTATCAAAGTTACTGATTGTATAAACATTCCTGTCCCTATTTCCAGAGAGAATAACTTTACCTGATTCATCTTTAATGAACCAACTATGTTTTTTAAAAGTAACCACATTATCACATAGTTGACTAATACTGAGAAGATTATAACCAAGTTCATCAACCATATACACTTTGTCTACATCACATGTTGAGCCGAGGAGAACTCTTCCAACTCCAATTACATTTTCTTTTGATTTATCTCCATAAGTGACTGTACCTCCATCTAGTTTGGTGACCGTTTTGAATAGTTATTTGTCTCCAGTCATATGTCTGTAAAACGCGCTATCAAGGTACCATTTTTATTTTCAATTCTTCTTGCGGTGTTCCTGCAAAAAATTTTACTTGTTTTTAGATACCCAAGCCTGCTTGGGTCTTGAATGGTTAGAGCTCTGAGTATTAGCTTGAGTAGAAGTCTTGGGTCACCAGACCCAACTTCTGTTGTTCTTGAACCTGCAATGGTTAGAGGTATGACAAAGTTTTTCGCAATAAAAACAGGAGGGATTACTGGGATTTTCTGTCTTTTTCTCCTCTGATTCGAATCCTGCATTGGTTAGTGTTGTGGTAATTTTTGACACAATAAGTACATGCAAAAAGATTTCTTATTCTAGTCAAAGATGTATGAGGAACAATCTGATTCGATCTAACAGAACTATGACTGGTGGATTTTCGCAATCCATTCAGTTGAAGTTGAAGTTCATTAACTTCATCTTGAAGCATATCTAGCTCAATTTCACACACTTCCAACTTTAAAGCCTAGTTCTTGGAGTTCATAACAGTTAGGACATGTAGGAAGATGTACCTCATTAGTTCCTTCGTCTGCCATAAGACCTGAGTCCTCTTCCTCACTTATTCCTTCGTCTGCCATGAGACCAAGTTCTCCTGAGTCCTCATTGCTATCTTCTTTCATGGCCATGAAATACATGTTGGCAATTTTTCCGTGATCAGATTCTTCTTCATCACTTCAAGCTCCAAAGGACTTCTTTTGTTGAAAATTTCTGGTTAGTTTCTTTTTCAGTTCAGGGCATTCGGCTTGAATGTGTCCATATTTCCACACTCGTAGCATCTTCCATCAGTTTATCATTATCATTGTGTATCTTCCCTTTTCTAAAATTTGATTTGCCTCTGCTGCTATTTTTATTCTTTCTCATCATGCTTGTTACAACTTTGGAGAGCATAACTATGTTTTCATCTTGTTCTTCTCCTTCTTTTTCTTCTTCATTTTTTGATTCAGCTACAGTTTCTTTGAGTGCAACTGTCTTCTTCCTTTCTTGTTGAACCTTCCTGTCTAGGTGTGTCTTCTCAGATGCAATTAGATCACCTCTAAGCTCATCATGGGGCATTTTTCCAAGATCCTGACATTCTAGTGCAATAACTTTGGGTTGCCAGATTGTGGGAAGATTTTTCAGAATTTTTCAGACATATTCTCCACTTTTGATTGGTCTACCAAATAATTTTAAGTGTCCAAGGATTTTGCTGAACTTGGAAAACATTTCCTCTACTGATTCTCCATCAAAATAATTCATAGCCTCGAACTAGGAGATTGATCCTTGTTTCTTTTACTTTGTTGGTTCCTTCATATATGACCTCTGATTTATCCTACATTTCCTTTATGGTTTCATAGCTTGATATCTTTTCATATTCTTTTCCATTGATAGCATTGTACAACAAACTTTTTTGCCTTAACATTCACTATTATGACATCCGATTGTTCTTCAGTGTAATCATCTAAATCAAGAGGATCAAATGATACCATGACTTGACCATTGTCCTCTTACTTTGGCGGAATTGGAAGATTTTCCTTTTTGATCACGCATCAAACTCTAATGTCATATGACATAGTGTAGGTCTCCATGCGTACTTTCTAGTGAGAAAAGTGCTGGCTGTTGAAGTATGAAGGTCGTACCTGAGAAGTTCCTTCTTGGAATAACGCTCCAACGACTGTATTTGATCCCATGATATTTTTCTCACTTGCTTTTAAGCAAAGTTCGTGAGCCTTGCTCTAATACCAATTGAAATTACATGGGAGGGTGAGTGAATTATAACCTATTTAAAAATCTTAGTTGACTAAGTATAAGTTTAGTCGACTAGACTTTACACAGTGATTGATTTCAGTAGAGATAAACTAAAGGAACAGAAAGGTAAAGAAGACACAATAATTTTTATACTGGTTCAATATCGATGTGGTACCTATGTTCAGTTTTCTTGGGTTTTTTAGATTTTTGATGAATGTTTACAACAGTGATAATTTTAATATGTTCACCACCAGCGATAGACAACAGTAGTGATTCTTTCCAATGTCGAGACAACTCTTGTTTTTTGTTCTAACTCTTCCTATCTTTTATGACACTTTTAGACTCAAGAATACAATGTTTGTACTAAGAACTAGAAAGGCTTAGAAACAGATGATGTAGTTGCATCAATTTGAATGTCCTTCTGCTTCTTCCTTTATAGCTTGATGAGTCTTCCGTTTCCTTGTCTTCTGAGATTGTATTGCAGCAATTCTAGAAGTCCTTTCCTTGTGAGGCATATACATCTGAGAGAAAGACCCAATGGTAGCCTCGTGAATGTTTCTTGAAATGGTAGCTAGATTCATTTTTAATCCTGACGAATTGCTTCCTTCATTCCTCCTTGATTTGAGCTTCTGTAGGATCTTCTGGATTTGATCTCTAGCCTTGATTAGCTCTCTTTCCATTCTTGCGCGCTTGAGAATCCTTGACAAGGTTGACTGGTTGACTTTTCTTTTTTGTTCCTTGATTGATTAATTCATTTTCCATGTAAAGCAAAGTTCAAAATACATAGCCATTGAGTAGGATTTTGTTTCCTTTAATCAACGTTGTTGCTTATCAAATCTGCATACAAGGATATGTCATTAGTCAAGGCTTCTTTTAGATTATTGTCACACCTCCTTTTTCCGCGCCCGCGGGGCGCAAGGGGAGTTTTTTCCAATTAAAGGACAATCGAAACGGGATGAGTTTATTTATTTCAGAGTCGCCACTTGGGAGATTTAGGGTGTCCCAAGTCACCAATTTTAATCCCGAATCGAGGAAAATAATGACTCTATATTACAGTCTGCGTACCAGAAATCTGGATAAGGAATTCTGTTAACCCGGGAGAAGGTGTTAGGCATTCCCGAGTTCCGTGGTTCTAGCACGGTCGCTCAACTGTTATATTCGGCTTATTTACCTGATTTTATACGAGTGTGAACCTATGTGCAAAATTTAACTTTTAACCGCTTTTATCATTTACTGTTTTTATCAAGAATTGCAACGTTGTGAAAATGTATCTCGAACCGCGTCACAATCAATGTACCCGTGGTCGTCGACACACTTTGACTCCGTTGAGATTTGGATTTGGGTCACATCAATGTGCACCCGAGTTTAAGGAAATTAAATTATTAAAGGCGCGCCTAAAGCGACTAGCGTATTTATTTTGGGTAGGACCGTGGAATTTTACTAAACGGTCCATCCCGAAGTCTAAACAATTTTTAAAGCAAATATTTACTGAGGGCCCCGCAATTTGTATTTTATTTGGCGAGGCTCATCTCATTCTTATTTTTTTTTTTATTGAAATGAATTTGCAACGTCATGGACACGCACCTCGAACCACGTCACAATCAATGTACCCGTGATTAGAGACACATTTCGAATCCGTCGAGATTTGGATTTGGGTCACATAAATGTGCACCCAAGTTTAGGAAGGTAAGGTTTATTAAAGCGTGTCCTAAAGAGACTAACGTGTTGTTATTTTAGGAGGGTTGTGAGATTTGCTAAACAACCCGTCCGGGAAACTAAATGCTTCAATGATTTACATTTAACAAGGGCCCCGCATCTGCGTGTTTTGTTTATTTTTCATCGAGGCTCATCTCGTTCTTATTTTAAAAGGATATCCTATAGCAACTACGTTTCTTGTCGTGTTCGCCTCTATCAATTGAAAACGGTAGACAGTCCTAATTAATTACATGATTGCGAGTTTATCTATAACAGAATTCCGAGTGCTTGCGCAAAATCAGAAACGCGGCCACGTACACAGTTAGCCGAGCAATATTAAGGGCCCAAACCCAACCCACGCAGTAGCGGTTGGGCCTGGGCCACTGTTTTTCGATGAGAGCCTGCTTGGCTCGCTCGACTTGGGCTCAACCTTCATGAGGTTGAGATTGTAAGCTCTATGTTTTTTTTTGTCTTAAAGCATGGTTTACCAGTTATATGAGGCAATTTATCAGAAGGTAAAGAACTTAACTAGTAGTGTACAGTTTTCATGCTTGGCATACATTAAAGAATTATACCACACCATTAAACTAAATCTAAGATACAACCTACTGCATTGGGTATACTTTTATCTACCAGCCTGCATATACAATTGGATGTCAAATTACCCTACATTTACAGTTGCTATGTGTTAAAGCTACCCAGTATCCGAACAAAATACAAGCTATCATACATCCCGGATCATTCAGTGTACAGACTATACATAAAATAAATGATCTCCAACTCTTCTCTTTGTATTCATACTCAACTTCAGATTACATTGACAGTATTAGTTGTGTACCTGGTATAGAGGAACAAAAGAGGAAGGAAAATGTTCAGCTGAGTAGTACACAGCAAGCACAGCAGCAGCAGATAATACAGCACAACACAGCAACAACCAAATAGCCACAAAGATGAAATTCACACGTTGGTCGAGCAACAGACAAATAATCCCAGGAAAACAGAGTAGGAACCAACAGAGACAGCAGAGTATTCAATGTAAACACCCCAGCAATTCCATAACTACAAGTGGCTCAAACAGGCAAACAACAGTAATTGGCCAAGACCAGCTAAACCAACATAAACTCTTATGTAATTTTCAGACAGTGTTTGGTTACAATATTCCAAGACTTTATGTTTCTTTTTTCTCTCAAGACTGAAAAAATGTCCAGCCCCTTTTAAGTTCTCAAATGGCCTATTTATAAGCCAACAATCCAGTGCAGTCAAGCTGCCTGGATCCTGCCAGTTGCAATCTGCCCATACCCCTTAACTCCCCATGCCTAAAGGCATCTTTCTTGGTAAACTTAATCAGCCCCCCATGCTTTGTCCTATTCCTTTAATCAAGGATTATGGGTGCATTTAAAGTATTCATTTTGAACCCATGCCCTCATGTTTTGTTCCCCATTGTCACTAGGCTAATCATATTTTAATTACCACTTGACATATTCTGAAATTATCCCCTAATCAGACCCTGTCTTATGCCAAGATTACCCTTACACCTTGCATATTACTGTATTACCCTAACTCTTAATAGTTAGTATATAAACCTCTCTGATTTCAACCAATACCTGACTACTAGCTAATTAAACTCAATACTGCTTTCAGGCTGATTTGTTAGATTGCTAAAGCTAATTGCCAATTCTCTGCCTACGTTTAGGCAGTGATTCAAACTTTAAGCAAACAGGGGTGCCAATCAAATGGTATGAGCTGGCCACATTGGGAGCCAAATCTGACTAACTCACTACCAATTGATCAATATGCAGTCAAGGGTGTAAACTATAATCGACGTGCTACTATATCAGGCTTACAAACAACATCATAAAATAAAAGAGACAGGCACAGTAATCGTACTGAAATGTAGGCTCCTGATTTTTCAATCTTTCAAGTGAATTCAGTTGACGACGCTTATTTAGATGACTACACAAACTATAATATACAACAAACAATCAATAAAACCAACAAAACAAAAAAAAACTCATCATTAACTCAAAACGTACACACATGGACAGACGAGTCACAAAACAAAACAAACCAGAACATGAACGACAGATAGAATTTAGGAGGACAAAAGAAAAAGGAAAATACCTCAGGGAAATGAAACTAAGACTGACTCAAGTTCGAACTCGGACCAGGTTATTTGGGGTCTAATGGAATTTAACCGAAGTGTTCTCAACTGAGAACACTTTGGTAAAAGTCTACTAGACCCTGATCCTGCTACTGATTCGGACAGACCTCCATAACTCTAAGATCTAGGGTTTCTGGTGGTCTGATTTGGGATCTGCTCAGTTCCGGTCAGATTCGAACAGAACCAAAGTTATTCGGGGGGTGAGGGAGGTCAAGAGACGCTGTGGTGTGAGTTTGGGTTCAATCGGTGTAGATCTGGTTTTTGCTCGAATCTTCGATTGAAGATTCGAGAAGCTTCGGGGTGATTCGAGGTGAACGGTTGACATATTCACGTTCGGGGTGGTTGGGTGCATCAGGGGTGTTATTTTGGTGGTCATCGGAATCCGAGTGGCCGAGGTTACAGAGGAGGAACCTAAGGTTTCTTAGGTTTTGAGAGGAGGGGGTTCGGGGACGAAGGTGAACAGTGGGGCTAGGGGGGTTTGGTTTGGGGCGTGGGGGTAAGGGGTCAGGTTTATATACGATCTAGGGGTTTAGATCCTGGCCGTTGGATCAAATGAGATCTATGGCCAGGATTTATTCACTTAGGGAAGACGGTGTCGTTTTGGGTTTGATAGTGGGTGAGACCGGGTGAGGCTGGATCGGGTCAGATGTTGACGCGTTTAAGGCCTAGGTCCGTTGGATCAAGGAGTTGGACGGCTTAGATTAATCTGCCTGAAACGGCGTCGTTTCAGGAGGCACCTGGGCAGGCCTGGACTTGGACTGGGTCTGAGTGCTGGTTTGGGCCCGTTTTATTTCATTTCTTTTGGGCCCAAACCGGTCTTCCCTCATTCTTTTACCCTCTTTTTTTTCTTTTCTCTTTTTTTTTTCTTTTAATAAAAAATAAAAATAGCAAAATTAAAATCAACAACACTATAACATGTCCACATAATTATCACAAAAAAATTGTTAAGTAAGTTAAATCACAACCTAAAACGGACGATGCACATATATTTATATTTTGAATTTTCTTTTAACGCCACATATATTTTTTGTATTTTTGTTTGATAATGACTAGATGCAAAATGGACAGACTCACAAACGACTAACAACACATGTCACGGAAAGATCGAAAAATTGTACAGCGAAGCCTTTTGCCACTATTTTTATTTTCTTTTGGAGCGATTGTCCGTGAAGCAAAAATCACGTGCTTACAGCTGCCCCTCTTTGCACGAAGACACGAAGGGTTTTCGCGCAAAGATAAAGCGAGCGATTTTTGCCCGTCCGAATACTCCGTGTGAAGCATTTTTTGAAAAAGATTTGACCGAACCTTTGCTTCAGAGGTTTCCTACATATCCTGGGCTGAAACAGGAATCAGGTCAATGTAGTTCGGGAAATTTTGGTAGCTGGGACTACCGTGTGACTGTAGTGTTTGCTGTTGTTGTGCGCTGTTGTATGCTGCTGTAGGATGCTACTGCTCAACCGATCTCCCTATTACATTGCTCTAAAAGGAAAACAAGAAGCTAAGTTAAACTGAGGATCCTGAAATTTCATCCATCTTCAACTTGTTCTTGTTGCCTTGCTTTCTTGTCGGCTAATGCTTTCCTCCGACGCCTTTATTTTGTGAACTTGGAGATGATGCTGGTCCTTCACCTTTTCTGAATGTCAGTTTTCGTCACTTTGCTTGACCCGCTGGGGATACGACTTTCTTCTTTAAATCTTTCAATGGTTTCCTCAGTGGTATGGCTTTTCATCAGAATTGTTATGTTGGGCATGCCATAGCGTTCCCAAACTGCTCTTTTGAGACGCGTTCCTTCTTCCCTTTGAATGTGCGCTTGCTTTTGCAGTTGTCTGCTTCTTGGTGCTGAGGATTTTATTGTTTCCCGTTTGGGGATCTCTGTCGTAACCTTCCGTCTTCAGGTGGGGTGACTGATTCCAAAATCTAGAGCTGAATGTATTCCCGCATTATACTGGTGGGCGACCTAGAACTTAAATGTATTCCCGCATTATACTGGTGGGCGACCTAGAACTTAAATGTATTCCCGCATTATACTGGTGGGCGACCTAGAACTTAAAAGTATTCCCGCATTATACTGGTGGGCGACCTAGAACTTAAAAGTATTCCCGCATTATACTGGTGGGCGACCTAGAACTTAAATGTATTCCCGCATTATACTGGTGGGCGACCTAGAACTTAAAAGTATTCCCGCATTATACTGGTGGGCGACCTAGAACTTAAAAGTATTCCCGCATTATACTGGTGGGCGACCTAGAACTTAAAAGTATTCCCGCATTATACTGGTGGGCGACCTAGAACTTAAAAGTATTCCCGCATTATACTGGTGGGCGACCTAGAACTCAAATGTATTCCCGCATTATACTGGTGGGCGACCTAGAACTTAAAAGTATTCCCGCATTATACTGGTGGGCGACCTAGAACTTAAATGTATTCCCGCATTATACTGGTGGGCGACCTAGAACTTAAAAGTATTCCCGCATTATACTGGTGGGCGACCTAGAACTTAAAAGTATTCCCGCATTATACTGGTGGGCGACCTAGAACTTAAAAGTATTCCCGCATTATACTGGTGGGCGACCTAGAACTTAAAAGTATTCCCGCATTATACTGGTGGGCGACCTAGAACTTAAATGTATTCCCGCATTATACTGGTGGGCGACCTAGAACTTAAAAGTATTCCCGCATTATACTGGTGGGCGACCTAGAACTTAAAAGTATTCCCGCATTATACTGGTGGGCGACCTAGAACTTAAAAGTATTCCCGCATTATACTGGTGGGCGACCTAGAACTTAAAAGTATTCCCGCATTATACTGGTGGGCGACCTAGAACTTAAAAGTATTCCCGCATTATACTGGTGGGCGACCTAGAACTTAAAAGTATTCCCGCATTATACTGGTGGGCGACCTAGAACTTAAAAGTATTCCCGCATTATACTGGTGGGCGACCTAGAACTTAAAAGTATTCCCGCATTATACTGGTGGGCGACCTAGAACTTAAATGTATTCCCGCATTATACTGGTGGGCGACCTAGAACTTAAAAGTATTCCCGCATTATACTGGTGGGCGACCTAGAACTTAAATTTATTCCCGCATTATACTGGTGGGCGACCTAGAACTTAAAAGTATTCCCGCATTATACTGGTGGGCGACCTAGAACTTAAAAGTATTCCCGCATTATACTGGTGGGCGACCTAGAACTTAAAAGTATTCCCGCATTATACTGGTGGGCGACCTAGAACTTAAAAGTATTCCCGCATTATACTGGTGGGCGACCTAGAACTTAAAAGTATTCCCGCATTATACTGGTGGGCGACCTAGAACTTAAATGTATTCCCGCATTATACTGGTGGGCGACCTAGAACTTAAAAGTATTCCCGCATTATACTGGTGGGCGACCTAGAACTTAAAAGTATTCCCGCATTATACTGGTGGGCGACCTAGAACTTAAAAGTATTCCCGCATTATACTGGTGGGCGACCTAGAACTTAAAAGTATTCCCGCATTATACTGGTGGGCGACCTAGAACTTAAAAGTATTCCCGCATTATACTGGTGGGCGACCTAGAACTTAAAAGTATTCCCGCATTATACTGGTGGGCGACCTAGAACTCAAATGTATTCCCGCATTATACTGGTGGGCGACCTAGAACTTAAAAGTATTCCCGCATTATACTGGTGGGCGACCTAGAACTTAAATGTATTCCCGCATTATACTGGTGGGCGACCTAGAACTTAAAAGTATTCCAATTGTTTCCCCGTTCTTCCGAGAAAATTTTCGACAATCGGCAGAAAATTTTCTGCCCCGGTTTTTGGTAACTTCCATGGCATTGCATCTTGTTGCCGTCATCAATTCTTTGCTCTCCTGCAAAAGACAAAAGGTTTTAGTCAGTTTTAATCGTGGGGGTAGAGGGTGCCTTTCTGGCGAGCCATTTTTCTCTCTTCCCCTTTTCTTGCTCTTTGTCCCCATAATTGGTTGGCAGGCAAAGTTGCCTGTTGGGGATCTCTAGCCTGCTGGGGATATGGTTTTCAATTTATCCCCTTTTCTGCTTTCTTTTAAAACACATGATGTGGGAGTCTGCTTCTAACTCCCGAAACCACTCCCTTTGGAGCTTACTTCTTCCAACATTTCCGAGCACAATCCCTGCATCGCCTGGGGCCGGCCTTTTAAGACTGTTTGTATTACCCTGCATTGGGTGAATTTCCCTTCGGTTTCTGGTAGTAAGCTTTGAAAAATCCTTTAAAGAACACTTTTTTAGGAAAAGAAAATAAAGATATGGAAAAGAGAAAATCTTTCTGAACCAATCTTTTGTGGGAGGAGACAATCAAAAGAACTTATCTGGATGACACAACTGGTCCCCGTGATCATGACATGCACCATAGATTCCCGACCCAGTCTATTTGTATCAATTGATTTGTCCGACGGGCTGACTTGCTGGGGATGATAAATGGATGTTCATCTTGTTGCGAATGTGGTAGGTTTCGCTGCTCTATCTTGTCGCCTCATAGTGCCCTTCGAGGGGTTTTCACTAATGAGACTCTCTCTTTTCTCTCATCTCCCGGCGCCTTATGGTGCCTGTGAAGGTTTTCACCAATAAGACTCTCTCATTTCATTTCCCTCATCTTACATCGCCTCTCGGTGCCTGTGAAGGTTTTCACCGATGAGACTCTCTCATTTTATTTCTTTTCGAGGAATCGGGGTGTTGTAGATATGATCCTCTCTTCTGGAGATTCTTTTGACTATCAACTCATTCCCAGTCTTACGATCCTTTTCTTTGCTGGGGATCGGTGTATCATTCTCGGCCTTATTTGCCGGATTTGGCATCTCTCGAACATTGATCGGGAGGTCTTTTGGATGTCGATGTTGGTTTTGGTGTGGGATTGAAGGAAGGCTGAAAACAACTTGGAGGGTGATGTGCTACAACTTTTGGAATCAAACCTTTGTTGGAACTTAAAACATAACTTCTGCCCCAGTTTTCTTGCTTGGGGAATTTATTTATTTTTTACTTTTATGTTGTGCTACGTGCATTACGCACGCTGTGTCTATTATGCACACTATGTACATTATGCATCCTATATTTATTATGATGCATACTATGACCGAGCCGTGAGGCGCCTACGTATCCTCTTTGAGGAATCAGGTCAAACGTAGTTCCCACGGTTTTGTATTTCTTTATGATTTCATCTTCTTTTTCTTCTTCTTTTTCTTTTTTTTTTTTTTTTTTCATGTCCTTTCCATTAGTGATTCCAAAAGAGGGGTATGAAAGGATTACTTAAGGCTCAAAGGGGGAAGCAAGGGTTAAACAGTGTTTGGATAGAAGAAAGAATTGCCTCCGTCATCTCATTATCCATCAAATGCCAAATACAAACAAATAAACCAAAAATTGCCATAATTAGAGAAATTACGCATAATATCTCTTGACTGCATCTGAATTGATAGCCATGTCGACACATCTACCTTCGATATCTGTCAAACACAGAGCGCCGTTGGACAATACTCTGGTCACGATATAAGGCCCTTGCCAATTTGGGGCGAATTTGCCTTTTGCTTCGACCTGATGTGGGAGGATCTTCTTTAACACCTGCTGCCCTACCTCAAACTTCCTGGGGCGCACCTTCTTGTTATATGCTCTTGCCATTCTCTTCTGATACAGTTGACCATGGCACACTGCTGCCAATCTTTTCTCATCTATTAGGCTCAACTGTTCCAATCGAGCTTTTACCCATTCATCATCATCAATCCCGGCTTCAGCGACAATTCGGAGGGATGGAATTTCGACCTCCGCTGGTATCACGGCCTCAGTTCCATACACCAACAAATAAGGAGTTGTGCCTATGGAGGTCCGGACGGTAGTGCGGTACCCTAACAAAGCAAAGGGTAATTTCTCGTGCCATTGTCTGGACCCTTCCACCATTTTTCGTAGTATCTTCTTGATATTCTTATTGGCTGCTTCGACTGCTCCATTCGCCTTGGGACGATATGGGGTGGAATTGCGGTGTGTAATCTTGAATTGTTGGCACACCTCTCTCATCAGGCTGCTATTAAGATTCGCACCGTTATCCGTAATGATCACTTTTGGGATCCCAAATCTGCAGATGATATGGGAGTGAACAAAGTCCACCACCGCCTTCTTGGTTACCGATTTGAAGGTTTTAGCCTCAACCCATTTGGTGAAGTAATCAATGGTCACTAGAATGAACCTATGACCGTTGGACGCTGCTGGCTCGATGGGCCCAATGACATCCATGCCCCATGCCACAAACGGCCAAGGTGCTGACATTGTATGTAGCTCTGTTGGCGGAGAATGAATCAAATCTCCGTGTATCTGGCACTGATGGCATTTCCTCACGAAAGTGATACAGTCGTGTTCCATGGTTAGCCAATAACACCCTGTTCGAAGGATCTTTCTTGCCAACACATATCCGCTCATGTGTGGCCCACAAACTCCCGCATGTACCTCTTCCATGACCGTCATTGCTTGACTGGCATCTACGCATCTCAACAATCCCAAATCCGGGGTTCTTTTGTACAATACTCCTCCACTGAGGAAGAAACCATTCGACAAACGCCGAAGGGCTCTTTTTTGGTCTCCCGAGGCATGTTCTGGATATATCCCCATTCTGAGGTATTCCTTGATATCATGAAACCAGGGTTCGCCATCTGCTTCTTCTTCTACGGTATTGCAGTAGGCGTGCTGATCACGGACTTGGATATGCAGAGGATCAACATACATCTTGTCAGGGTGGTGCAACATTGATGCTAAGGTGGCTAAGGCATCTGCAACCTCATTGTGAACTCTCGGGATGTGTTTGAACTTCACCGATCGAAATTGCTTGCTCAGATCATGCAAGCATTGTCGGTATGGTATGAGCTTTAGATCTCGTGTTTCCCATTCACCCTGAATTTGATGTACCAAGAGGTCCGAGTCTCCCAAGACCAAGACGTCTTGGACATCCATGTCAGCAGCCAAGCGCAGACCCAGAATGCAAGCCTCATATTCGGCCATATTGTTGGTGCAATAGAAGCGTAGTTGAGCCGTAACAGGATAATGCCGTCCTGTTTCAGAAATGAGTACTGCTCCTATTCCAACCCCTTTTGCGTTTGCAGCTCCATCGAAGAAAAGCTTCCAACCTGGTTCCTCAGGTAATTCCAACTCATTCGTATGCATCACTTCTTCGTCCGGAAAATACGTTCTTAAGGGCTCGTATTTTTCATCAACGGGATTCTCTGCCAAATGGTCTGCCAGTGCCTGGGCTTTCATGGCCGTCCTTGTTACGTAGATGATATCAAACTCTGTGAGCAGAATTTGCCACTTTGCCAACCTTCCCGTGGGCATAGGTTTCTGAAAGATATACTTCAATGGGTCCAAGCGGGATATGAGATAAGTAGTATATGAGGACAGGTAGTGCTTCAACTTCTGAGCTACCCAAGTCAGGGCGCAGCATGTTTTCTCGAGTTGAGTGTACTTGACCTCATGCACTGTGAATTTCTTGCTAAGATAGTAGATGGCCTGCTCCTTCCTTCCTGTGTCATCATGTTGCCCCAGTACACAACCAAATGAATTTTCCAAGACTGTCAGGTAAAGGATTAGGGGTTTCCCGGGCTTAGGTGGGACCAACACGGGTGGATTAGACAGATACCCTTTGATTTGGTCGAAAGCCTCTTGACACTCTGTCGTCCAACCTTCTGCAGCATCCTTTCTCAGTAGCCGAAATATGGGCTCACAAGTTGCTGTGAGTTGAGCGATGAACCTGCTGATGTAATTGAGTCTACCCAGCAAACTCATTACCTCTGTTTTGTTCCTTGGCGGTGGCAAGTCTCGGATGGATTCAATTTTGGATGGGTCTAACTCAATCCCCCGTCGACTGACGATGAATCCTAGCAACTTTCCTGATGGAACCCCGAATGCGCATTTGGCCGGGTTAAGCTTGATATCATACCTCCGGAGTCTTTGGAAAAATCTCCTTAGGTCTGCCACATGGTCCTCCTGACGCCAAGATTTGATGATCACATCATCGACGTACACCTCTATTTCTTTGTGTATCATGTCATGAAACACAGCAGTCATTGCTCGCATGTACGTTGCCCCAGCGTTCTTTAAACCGAACGGCATTACCCGATAGCAGTAGGTTCCCCATGGCGTAATAAACGCTGTCTTCTCAGCATCCTCTTCGTCCATTAGGATCTGATGATATCCCGCATAGCAATCCACAAAGGATCCGATCTCGCGCCCAGCGCAGTTATCGATCAAGATATGAATGTTGGGTAACGGGAAATTGTCCTTGGGACTTGCTTTGTTGAGGTTGCGGTAGTCGACGCACACCCTGATTTTTCCATCCTTCTTTGGGACTGGTACCACATTGGCCAACCACTCGGGATACCGAGTGACCCGAATGACCTTAGATTGTAATTGCTTAATCACCTCTTCTTTGATCTTTACACTCATTTCTGTTTTAAATTTCCTTAGTTTTTGCTTGACCGGAGGGTATGCCGGGTCAGTGGGCAATTTGTGAACCACTAAATCGGTGCTCAATCCAGGCATATCATCATATGACCATGCAAAAACATCTTTGAATTCCCTGAGAGTTTCGATCAATTCTGCTTTGACATTTGGCTCAATGTGGATGCTAATTTTGGTCTCTTGGATGATATCAGCGTCTCCTAGGTTCACAGCCTCAGTGTCGTTTAGGTTAGGCTTGGGTTTCTCTTCAAATTGGCACAGTTCTCGGTTTATTTCTTCGAAGGCTTCCCCTTCGTCACATTCGGATTCATCATCACAAAAGACCTCTTGTATCATTGAGTCAGATTCAGATTGATTTATTAGACTAGGTCGAAGATCCGCTGTGCATGCCATGTCATTAGGACCAGTAAAAAGAGAACTGTTCAGAAAGAAAAAGAACAAAACAAGAAATTAAAATGGGACAAAAGAAAAGAACTTTATTAAATTCGCAGGATAAAAAGGGTTCACACTTTTACAAAACGAAAGTAAAGTTGGGATTACACCCTTGAATAATCCGATCAAACAAACAAACAAACAAAACATTAATCAAAGCCTACTACCAAGACTCCCCTCGGACAGGAAGAGGAGTAACCGTCCAATTGTTGATCTTGGCCTCAGGCCCCACAAATTGTATCTCTGCTCTGCTGGAACCTTCTCCAGCTTCCACCATACTGACATCCGCAAATAGCCTCTCAAAACTCTGATTGAGGTCTTCATTTATGCCGATCAAAGGTCCTTGAATCTTTGGGATCGCTGACCCCTTGGCACTAGCTTTAACAAAAGACCTCGAGAGGCGTGGTACTGGTTTAGGCAGAAACCAGACCCTCTTCTTCATTTTTCGCGCTTGCTTCCTGTCTGCTGGGGTTGGTTTGAACCCCAACCCGAAAGTTTCCAGATTCTTAGGAAGGGAGACAGGTTGGACTATCCCTTGAAGTTCAACTCCCAGGCCTTTTCCCGGCACAAACCCATTACCCAGCATCTCCGATACCATCATGACTGTTGCGGCAGCTACCCTAGGGTGCGGGATGATTTCTCCTTCAGAGATTTTGTTGGCCGACCCTGTATCGAGAATCTGGTAGACCCAAGGACCCTTGTCATCAGTGGTCTCTATGAAAGGCACAATGGTTCCGCCCATGGTGCATGTTGTATCCTCACCGTGCAACACGACCTCTTGTCTTTCCCACTCGAACTTCACTGTCTGATGTAGGGTGGAAGGCACCGCTTTGGCTGCATGAATCCAAGGTCGTCCTAACAGCAAGTTGTAAGATACCGTGGCGTCCAACACCTGGAATTCCATGGTAAACAGGACCGGGCCAATGGTTAGTTCAAGTACAACATCCCCCACAGTGGCTGTTCCGTTTCCGTCAAACCCTCGGACACAGATGCTATTCTCCCGGATTCTTCCACGGTCAATCTTTAACTGGTCCAGGGTGGATAATGGACAAATATTGGCGCTTGAGCCGTTATCCACCAATACTCGGGTTACCACCGAGTCTTCACATTTGACAGCTAGGTATAGAGCTCTGTTGTGCTCCGTACCTTCCACCGGCAGGTCATCATCTGAGAATGTCACTCTGTTCACCTCGAAAATCTTGCTAGCAATGGTTTCCAGGTGGTTTACAGAAATCTCACTGGGTACATGAGCCTCGTTCAATATCTTTAACAGGGCCCGACGATGTTCCTCGGAATGGAGGAGTAATGACAATAGTGAGATCTGGGCAGGTGTTTTTCTCAGCTGCTCAACCACAGAATAGTCTTGTACTTTCATCTTCCTCAGGAAGTCCTCAGCTTCTTCTTCTGACACTGGCTTCTTGGTTGCCACTGGGTTTATTTTTCTTAACTCCACCGGAGCAAAGCATCGACCTGATCGAGTCAGCCCTTGCGCTTCACAACTGACTTCTTCCACCTGTTTTCCTTGGTATGTCACCACTGCTTTTTCATATTTCCAGGGCACAGCCCTGCTGTCAAGCATTGGCAGTTGGACCACCGGCTTTATGGTCACCCGTTCTCTACATACCCCTTTCAACATGACTGCCGGTGTGGGCAGGATCCCTGGTATTACCAACTTGCTTGGCTCGGGTTTGCTTGCTATGGCGGACGGGTTCTTCCCCCATATTACTACCGGCTTGACGCCTTCTCCCTGCGACTGTACATTTGTTCCTCCACTGGTTAAGACTTCTTTTGGGGCAGCTTGGATCATCATCACTGTTTGTGAGGGTTTTCTTAATTCACCTCCCTCACACACCAACTCAATCATGTGAGCTTCGTGGTGCGCTGGCAGCGGGTTTTGGTTGATGTTAGGAGCCTCCGGTGTCTGGACCTCGATCTTATTGGTGTCAATAAGATCCTGTATGGCATGCCTTAACTTCCAACACTTCTCGGTATCGTGCCCGAGCATCCCTGAACAGTATTCACAACTGATTGAACGATCCAAATTCTGAGGCGGGGGATTTGGTTCCCGGGTATGGACGGGACTAACCAAACCCAATTGCCGCAGCTTGTGGAACACAGCGGTGTAGGTTTCTCCCAGTTCGGTGAAGGTTCTTTGCTTCCGCAACCTGTCATTTCTGGCATCTGGATTTCCCCGGAAACCTGCCCCTGAAGGATTTCTATATGCCCTTGGTGGAGGGTAAGTGTTTTGTGGTGGTGCATATATGTTCTGGGGAGCCGGTGCGCGCCATTGTGGGCGAACCGGAGGCTGAGTGTATACCTGGGCTTGGTGTACGGAACAATGTGGTTCTCGAGGTGGATAGAAATTTTGTGGTGGGTTGTATGGGTAGTTTGACCTGTGAGGCCTGGGTTGGTTGTAGTGCGGCCTGCCAGCCCTGGACCAACTGCCTGCCTCGATCGTGGCAACCTCTTCTTTCTTTCTTCTTAGCGCACCTCCCGTGCCGCTTTGAATAGCCTGGGTTGTGGCCTTAAGTGCCGAATAGTTTAAGATCTTGTCCGACCTCAAACCTTCTTCTATCATGACCCCTATTTTGACCACCTCGTTGAAAGATTTTCCAACCGTTGTCACCAAGTGACCAAAGTAGGTTGGATCCAATGTCTGCAAAAAGTAGTCTACCATTTCTCCCTCTCTCATGGGAGGATCGACCCTAGCTGCTTGTTCTCTCCAACGGAACCCGAACTCGCGAAAACTTTCCCCGGGTTTCTTCCCAGTCCTCAATAACGTGAGACGGTCAGGGACTATCTCTAGATTGTACTGGAAATGACCTGCAAAAGCCTGTGCCAGATCATCCCACGTGTACCACCTGCTGAAATCCTGCCTGGTATACCATTCCAGCGCAGATCCGCTCAGACTTTGGCCGAAGTAAGCTATCAAAAGCTCATCCTTGCCTCCTGCCCCTCTCATTTTGCTACAGAACCCCCGCAAATGTGCCATGGGATCACCGTGCCCTTCATATAAATCAAACTTGGGCATCTTGAACCCAGCCGGGAGTTGGACATCTGGGAAAGGGCACAGATCTTTGTATGCCACGCTGACTTGATTGCCCAGCCCGTGCAAGTTTCTGAAGGATTGCTCCAGGCTTTTGAACTTTCTTAACACTTCATCCTGTTCAGGGGCCTTAACCGGCTTCTCAACCTCTGCCGGTACTTCCAAATGGGGATTGTAAACCTGTGGTTCCGGTGCGTGGAAGGTAGGCTCAGGGGGATAGTATTGTGTATCGTGAGCCTGAAACAATGGCTCACTGGTCGTTCGCTGCAAAGGGGCTGATGCAGGTCCCACAAAAATGGGAATATTGGATGTTGGGAGAGGTTGGTGGGGTGGTGGAGCTTGGGAATCATGAGGGCTTCTCTCTTGATGATAGAGGGGGTTTGGGCGGCTTGTGGAAGGGCCAGAGTGAGGGTACTCCGGCACGTGTCCCAGTGTCTCAGGGCTCTTTTGCGTTTTGGCCAGGGCTAGCTGCATTGCATGCATCTCCAGTCCCATCCTCTCAATCTTTTCCATTGCCTCTTTTAGCAACTGGCTCATCGGCCTTTCTTCCTCATTACTATTCTCAGAAGTGGTCATGCTTGTTGCTACCGGTCCTTTGGATCTGGTTTGATATGAATGTGCTGCCAGAATTCTTTAACAACTAACTGTCTGGTATCAGACAACAACAAACTTTGTTAGTGTTAGAGCTTAACAGATTTGATCATAACACATAGAGGATGCAATGCACCTAGGCAGTTAACCGTTTCTACATGCTTTGCTTCAAACCACATGCGTCATCCCGGTTTGTTCATTCGTCTCTTTTTTAGAGTATTATGCGAAACCCCGCGTTTTTATTTTATTTACACTTTCTTTTCTTTATTTAAAAAGCGGTCGAATCTTATGGGGATTGCCTACGTATCACGTCCCCGCGTGAATCAGACCAGGCGTAGTTCTGCCCCAAAGTAAAGACACGTAGAAATTCTTCCGGAGTCACTTAATTTCATTATCAAAATTTGCTATTACACATTACTTCAACAAAATAGCAACAGTACAGACTCCAGGGTTTTAAACTTGGTTTGAGGAAAAGAAAACAACATTGGGGAAACAACAAACAAAATAACCAGGACTCGATCAACAACTAATTTTCCAACTTAGGGACCCACGAGGCATCTTTCGGCCCTTTCGCGGCCCTAGGTGTAAGGTCTCTTTGCAAGCCCTTCAACTCGTTCATAATCCGATGGACGCAGCCCATGATGGAAGCAATGAGGTTTTCCCGAGGTGTCTGCTCGCATGCCAAACATTTTAGGTAGATGTAATGCCCGACTTTGTCAATTCTTGCCCGAATGTTGTCTCTTTCTGCGAACAATTGCCTTATCTGTCGGTTCTTCAACATTAGCGTTTGTGCATTGGCGGCGAGCTGATCCTGGAATATATCCATTTGCCTTTCCATCCTTGTCATTGCATTGTACTAGCGTCTCCGGTCGGCCTGGGAATCTTGCGTTTGCTTGAAGATCCGCTCCTGCAAAGCGGAATTTGTTTCCTTCGCTGCTTTGACGCTCAGTTCACAATTCCTCATGACTTGCTGTAGGCGCTTTCTCCGGGCCATTGTACCTTCTGCCCATTTGGCTCTCATCCTTGCTATGCAGGCCTCTGATAGGTCTAATTCCACCTGGCTCTGGATGACCTGATTTCTCAAACTGGCTATCAATCTTTCATCGGAGCAACGCCTCTGTCGGTCGATGTTATTCTTACTGGCTTGGCGAAGCCGGGCCTTCAGGGTTTGGTTTTCTTGGGCTAACTTGTCTTTTTCAGCCTGCTCTTGGGCGACTTGTACGTTGTTTTCGAATACCATCCTTTCCATTTGTCGCTTCAGCTTCCTAATTTCAACCAGGTAACCTTCCTCTTTTGCAAGCCAGTCCCATTGTTCTTGCGATGACTCAACAAAATTTTGGAGGTGAGGCCGTTTGGTTGGCCGTTTTACGATGTTCTTCTTGTTCTGCCAAGTGATATAGGCCGGCGAGACTTCACCCCTAGACAAATCATTTACTCGGGTATTCGCCGTTAAGTACTGGCATTCACTCCATATGCAACGAACTGTCTTTTCAGGAAATTGGCCGTCACTGCTGACCTCGACTGCATAAGTGCTGAGATCTTCGTCCGGGTGTAGTACTTGACATCTTCCCAACTGCCTCATTACCCTGTAAGGGGCATAAGGTTGAATACCCCTGAGTCCCATCAAGAGGAAGTGAGGACCAGTGGCGGGCATGTATATGATTTCTTCCACAGAAAGCCAACCCAAAGTCCAGTTTATTTGGTCTGCGGTGATGATCCGGAGATAGGATATCCATTCTTCAAACCCTCCCGGTGATCGGAAACCTGAAACCCTTAGGCTATAACCCTCGATGCAGCCCACATTTGTAGACATGTAACGCATATACTGAGGGTGGTGACACAAGTGTTCGATCATCCACATCTGTAACAACAAGTTGCACCCTTCGAAAAAGTCTGCTCCAGCCTTACAAGCCGTGAGGGCTCGGTATATTTCTGACATTATCATGGGAGCAAGGATGCTTTTATCGTTGGTAATCAGGATTCTGACGATTCCAGCCACCTTTAGGTCGATATTTCTATCTTTTCGGGGAAACACCACAAGGCCCAAAAATGCCACCATAAAAGCGAACCGCCTATGCTCATTCCATTTTACCAGATTTCCCCTGCTGCAAACACCACTTTCTGGCTCATTGAATCCTCCTATGCTCCCGTACCTCTGGTATATGAATTGTAGGGTAGAAAAACCTTTATCCAGTTCAGCGTATGGGACTCCTTTGCTTATCTTCAACAGATCCATGAATTTGTGTGAATTCACAGCCCTTGGAGCGATCAGGTATTTGTGTCTCAAACCTTCAGTGACGTCCATGTAACCCGCCACTTCCTCTAAGGTTGGGGTGAGTTCAAAATCTGAGAAACGGAACACGTTGTGGGCCGGATCCCAGAATGTCACCAAAGCCTTTATGATGTCGCACCGAGGCCTAACTTTCAACAAATCAACCAAACCCCCCAGATGCAGTTTGACCTTGTCTTGCTCTGGCCTTTCTAAATCCTCCCACCATAATCGCACCTCCAGGGGAATTTTGCTTCTAACTGTCATCGGCAAACTTGGACTCATGCTCATTCTGCATGTTTGTTGGGATGATTAAGCAAAGATCCAGACTCATTAGACTCAAATACACAAATCGACACCCTTTTTTTTTCTAGAAAAACGAAATCTTGGTTGTTTTTGAAAGTACGATGTTACCTCAAAACTCTCGTTATTTGGTTTATATCTCTATTTTGAAAGAACAAGTTGAGCCCGATGGGGGTTGCCTACGTATCCCGCACCATGCGAGAATCAAACTGACGTAGTTCGGGCATAAATCGAATTTTGGGGACACCTTATTTTTCTTAAAAATGAATCAAGGATTCCCCTTTTTTTTCTTTTTCTTTTAAAACAAATTAATAAGACACACATTTTTTCAAAATTCTGGCGGGGCTTTGACCATTTTTGTGACTTTTCAAGAATAAATAAGTAACCCCTTAACCGTTATTCCTCTTCCTTTTCCAAACATTCCCGATATTCAGAAACCGGTCAGCATGCAAGCCTTGAAACAAGTAAATGCATAAAGCAAACAGGATGTAGCAGGATGGTCTTTATTCTCAGGTTGCCTGTCCTAGACGGACCCAGCCCCTGTGCTGAGTCCCCTAAGTCAAATGCACATGATGCAAATAAGCGTTCCTACTAGGGATCCGGCATGAAGTTATGTTATGCTAAGCTGTAAAACCTAGGTGCTTGTTCTAGACCTGGCTTACCCGAGCGGACAACTCGAGCCGAGGATGGGAGCTGTGTACCGGTAACCAAAAGGCCATCCGACTTTGCAACTCCTCCGAATCCTCGTTCTATTTTGGCATATGACACTAACAGAAAGAAGCCACGGCCAGCGTGCGCTCCTCAAGAGAGAAGAGAAGGGTTTCGGCACAGTTTATATATACAGTCCAAGTAATATCAAAGCGGTAAAAGCAGCATTTAGCACATTTAGGCTAAAACATATAATAAAACCAAATAATAGATAATAAATAAAGCCAAATAATAACAATTATTCTAAGCTCGAATTCTTAACCCTGAACCAGTGGTTCTGGGTTATAAAATCCCCAGCAGAGTCGCCAGAGCTGTCACACCTCCTTTTTCCGCGCCCGCGGGGCGCAAGGGGAGTTTTTTCCAATTAAAGGACAATCGAAACGGGATGAGTTTATTTATTTCAGAGTCGCCACTTGGGAGATTTAGGGTGTCCCAAGTCACCAATTTTAATCCCGAATCGAGGAAAATAATGACTCTATATTACAGTCTGCGTACCAGAAATCTGGATAAGGAATTCTGTTAACCCGGGAGAAGGTGTTAGGCATTCCCGAGTTCCGTGGTTCTAGCACGGTCGCTCAACTGTTATATTCGGCTTATTTACCTGATTTTATACGAGTGTGAACCTATGTGCAAAATTTAACTTTTAACCGCTTTTATCATTTACTGTTTTTATCAAGAATTGCAACGTTGTGAAAATGTATCTCGAACCGCGTCACAATCAATGTACCCGTGGTCGTCGACACACTTTGACTCCGTTGAGATTTGGATTTGGGTCACATCAATGTGCACCCGAGTTTAAGGAAATTAAATTATTAAAGGCGCGCCTAAAGCGACTAGCGTATTTATTTTGGGTAGGACCGTGGAATTTTACTAAACGGTCCATCCCGAAGTCTAAACAATTTTTAAAGCAAATATTTACTGAGGGCCCCGCAATTTGTATTTTATTTGGCGAGGCTCATCTCATTCTTATTTTTTTTTTATTGAAATGAATTTGCAACGTCATGGACACGCACCTCGAACCACGTCACAATCAATGTACCCGTGATTAGAGACACATTTCGAATCCGTCGAGATTTGGATTTGGGTCACATAAATGTGCACCCAAGTTTAGGAAGGTAAGGTTTATTAAAGCGTGTCCTAAAGAGACTAACGTGTTGTTATTTTAGGAGGGTTGTGAGATTTGCTAAACAACCCGTCCGGGAAACTAAATGCTTCAATGATTTACATTTAACAAGGGCCCCGCATCTGCGTGTTTTGTTTATTTTTCATCGAGGCTCATCTCGTTCTTATTTTAAAAGGATATCCTATAGCAACTACGTTTCTTGTCGTGTTCGCCTCTATCAATTGAAAACGGTAGACAGTCCTAATTAATTACATGATTGCGAGTTTATCTATAACAGAATTCCGAGTGCTTGCGCAAAATCAGAAACGCGGCCACGTACACAGTTAGCCGAGCAATATTAAGGGCCCAAACCCAACCCACGCAGTAGCGGTTGGGCCTGGGCCACTGTTTTTCGATGAGAGCCTGCTTGGCTCGCTCGACTTGGGCTCAACCTTCATGAGGTTGAGATTGTAAGCTCTATGTTTTTTTTTGTCTTAAAGCATGGTTTACCAGTTATATGAGGCAATTTATCAGAAGGTAAAGAACTTAACTAGTAGTGTACAGTTTTCATGCTTGGCATACATTAAAGAATTATACCACACCATTAAACTAAATCTAAGATACAACCTACTGCATTGGGTATACTTTTATCTACCAGCCTGCATATACAATTGGATGTCAAATTACCCTACATTTACAGTTGCTATGTGTTAAAGCTACCCAGTATCCGAACAAAATACAAGCTATCATACATCCCGGATCATTCAGTGTACAGACTATACATAAAATAAATGATCTCCAACTCTTCTCTTTGTATTCATACTCAACTTCAGATTACATTGACAGTATTAGTTGTGTACCTGGTATAGAGGAACAAAAGAGGAAGGAAAATGTTCAGCTGAGTAGTACACAGCAAGCACAGCAGCAGCAGATAATACAGCACAACACAGCAACAACCAAATAGCCACAAAGATGAAATTCACACGTTGGTCGAGCAACAGACAAATAATCCCAGGAAAACAGAGTAGGAACCAACAGAGACAGCAGAGTATTCAATGTAAACACCCCAGCAATTCCATAACTACAAGTGGCTCAAACAGGCAAACAACAGTAATTGGCCAAGACCAGCTAAACCAACATAAACTCTTATGTAATTTTCAGACAGTGTTTGGTTACAATATTCCAAGACTTTATGTTTCTTTTTTCTCTCAAGACTGAAAAAATGTCCAGCCCCTTTTAAGTTCTCAAATGGCCTATTTATAAGCCAACAATCCAGTGCAGTCAAGCTGCCTGGATCCTGCCAGTTGCAATCTGCCCATACCCCTTAACTCCCCATGCCTAAAGGCATCTTTCTTGGTAAACTTAATCAGCCCCCCATGCTTTGTCCTATTCCTTTAATCAAGGATTATGGGTGCATTTAAAGTATTCATTTTGAACCCATGCCCTCATGTTTTGTTCCCCATTGTCACTAGGCTAATCATATTTTAATTACCACTTGACATATTCTGAAATTATCCCCTAATCAGACCCTGTCTTATGCCAAGATTACCCTTACACCTTGCATATTACTGTATTACCCTAACTCTTAATAGTTAGTATATAAACCTCTCTGATTTCAACCAATACCTGACTACTAGCTAATTAAACTCAATACTGCTTTCAGGCTGATTTGTTAGATTGCTAAAGCTAATTGCCAATTCTCTGCCTACGTTTAGGCAGTGATTCAAACTTTAAGCAAACAGGGGTGTCAATCAAATGGTATGAGCTGGCCACATTGGGAGCCAAATCTGACTAACTCACTACCAATTGATCAATATGCAGTCAAGGGTGTAAACTATAATCGACGTGCTACTATATCAGGCTTACAAACAACATCATAAAATAAAAGAGACAGGCACAGTAATCGTACTGAAATGTAGGCTCCTGATTTTTCAATCTTTCAAGTGAATTCAGTTGACGACGCTTATTTAGATGACTACACAAACTATAATATACAACAAACAATCAATAAAACCAACAAAACAAAAAAAAACTCATCATTAACTCAAAACGTACACACATGGACAGACGAGTCACAAAACAAAACAAACCAGAACATGAACGACAGATAGAATTTAGGAGGACAAAAGAAAAAGGAAAATACCTCAGGGAAATGAAACTAAGACTGACTCAAGTTCGAACTCGGACCAGGTTATTTGGGGTCTAATGGAATTTAACCGAAGTGTTCTCAACTGAGAACACTTTGGTAAAAGTCTACTAGACCCTGATCCTGCTACTGATTCGGACAGACCTCCATAACTCTAAGATCTAGGGTTTCTGGTGGTCTGATTTGGGATCTGCTCAGTTCCGGTCAGATTCGAACAGAACCAAAGTTATTCGGGGGGTGAGGGAGGTCAAGAGACGCTGTGGTGTGAGTTTGGGTTCAATCGGTGTAGATCTGGTTTTTGCTCGAATCTTCGATTGAAGATTCGAGAAGCTTCGGGGTGATTCGAGGTGAACGGTTGACATATTCACGTTCGGGGTGGTTGGGTGCATCAGGGGTGTTATTTTGGTGGTCATCGGAATCCGAGTGGCCGAGGTTACAGAGGAGGAACCTAAGGTTTCTTAGGTTTTGAGAGGAGGGGGTTCGGGGACGAAGGTGAACAGTGGGGCTAGGGGGGTTTGGTTTGGGGCGTGGGGGTAAGGGGTCAGGTTTATATACGATCTAGGGGTTTAGATCCTGGCCGTTGGATCAAATGAGATCTATGGCCAGGATTTATTCACTTAGGGAAGACGGTGTCGTTTTGGGTTTGATAGTGGGTGAGACCGGGTGAGGCTGGATCGGGTCAGATGTTGACGCGTTTAAGGCCTAGGTCCGTTGGATCAAGGAGTTGGACGGCTTAGATTAATCTGCCTGAAACGGCGTCGTTTCAGGAGGCACCTGGGCAGGCCTGGACTTGGACTGGGTCTGAGTGCTGGTTTGGGCCCGTTTTATTTCATTTCTTTTGGGCCCAAACCGGTCTTCCCTCATTCTTTTACCCTCTTTTTTTTCTTTTCTCTTTTTTTTTTCTTTTAATAAAAAATAAAAATAGCAAAATTAAAATCAACAACACTATAACATGTCCACATAATTATCACAAAAAAATTGTTAAGTAAGTTAAATCACAACCTAGAACGAACGACTCACATATTTATATTTTGAATTTTCTTTTAACGACACATATATATATATATATATATATTTTGTATTTTTGTTTGATAATGACTAGATGCAAACTGGACAGACTCATAAACAACACATGTCACGGAAAGATCGAAAAATTGTACAGCGAAGCCTTTCGCCACTATTCTTATTTTCTTTTGGAGCGATTGTCCGTGAAGCAAAAATCACGTGCTTACAATTATTAATCATTTTTAAAATTCTAAACTTTAAAAAACTTTTCTTGCTTTGATAAAAACAAAATTTGCAACAATTAAGACCTCAGATTGTCAAGATATTATTTGTATTTTATTCGAAGGTACGTCGCAAAGTATGTCATAGTGAAATGGAATCAGACAATTGTGAAGAATATAAATGCCGAGTGATCTAATGGCTAATGTGCAGTTTGACTATTCAGTAACATATTTTTGTGTACATTTTTGGAAAAGACAAGTTCAATGAATTATCTTCTATGTGTATATAATTAATTGAGATTGTTGTAATACTATTATAGGCTCCAGTTTTACATGGTGTCTATCTTCAATTTTGCATTGGTGTTGAATATTAAGGGATAATTTCACTTAAATACAATTCACACACCTGGCTTGTAACATAATAGCCTAGATACTACTTTGCAAATTTATAGTCCAAAATAATAGGCTAATTCCCGAAAGACAACTTATTTCATACAATTAACTACGGTTATTGCTCCCTCTTTATACAACTAGTTGTTTTCATACACTATTATGTCCAACATGATAAAAGGTTTCATTTCTCCTCAGAGCTCGACCAGACATTGGAAATAAAGGTTTCAAACTGCAAAGAGTCAGACCCAATTTCAAAAATCTTCAATATTCTTCTGCTAGTCACCATGGACGACGGAGTAGGAGCCCGAGCCTTCTTCGAGCCATTAATGGCAGAACTGCGTAGGGGTAGGGGAAGGAGAATAGCGGGGGCTAGGTTAAAAGAGGATGAAGGATCCATGTGGGTTGGAAAAAAAGAAGTGAGAGGCGGTGAGAGAGAATTTGGTGTGCTGGGAATGAAGAAAGAAGAAAATAATAAAAACCCTAAAAGTGTGTCTTTAATAATGGGCTAAAGGCTGAAAAATTTCTTTCAAGTTATGTACAACGCTAAATAGGGTAAGAGCTTCAACTCTGGGGCATTTTCGGTTGAACTGTTAGGTCAAGTGACAAGAGCAGTAACTCTTTCGAATATTAATTTCATCATCGATATTTTACCTTTTCCATTAATCAAAGCCCATTCTCACCCTTAAAAAAGAAAAACAAATATACATCTCAATGAAGACTATCCGATATATAAGCAATTAATATCTCAGACTCGACTTTATAATCTAGCTAGCACCATCTTTATATCAAGTTAGATGATTCATATTTTAGTAAACCAATGAGTGAAACTTATTACTTAACAGATTTATTACAATAGAGTTATGCAAATATATGTCCACCGAATAGTCAAAATATGCTCAAAGCATTTGATTCGTTTGAAATTTGTACTGATATTTGTAACTCTATCAAACAATTCAATGGACTCAGAACAACGTCACCAACAAAATGAAGAATTACAAAACCAAATTAAAGGTGCTACAAATTTTACCTATCATTCTACAATTTAACTGCTTCCTTCCTCATAATTCAATATATAATATGCACTTAACTCCTGTCCTAAACTTAGTGGGTGTTTGAGTTGGCTTTTAAGCTAGTCAAATCAGCTTTTAAGTTTTTTTTTTTAACTTTATTCGGTATTTGACAAAGTAAAAAAGTGCTTAAAATAAATTAAAAATTACTTAAAAACAAGCCAAAAACAATACACAGTGCATTCCCAACTTATTATTTTTTTTTGCTTAAAAGCTATTTGTAAGCACGTGATTTTTGCCCTATAAAAGAATTACTCCCAAAAAATTCAAAATAAAATGATTTTCCTTGGTGTGCAATTTTGAGAATTTTTGTGACATTTTTGGATAATTATTTGTATTTGTCTGTGCATGTTTATTTGTTAAATTAATAAAAAATACAAAAATATGTCGCATTTTACATGTAGGATTTAATTCTACAATTGTTAGTAATTAAGTTTGTTTTACAAAAAATTAAAAATTACAAAATAGGCATCTTTTGCATTTTTAGCATTTAATGTCCAAATATACAATTTTATGCTTAATTATTACTTAATTGTGCGTTAATTGTTATTGGGAGTTAATTTGCGCTTTTATAACTTAATAATAATTTAAGGATTTTTAGAATTTAGTTTAGAAAAATAAAAGAAGAAAAAAGAGCTAAAATATAAAGAAAATCAGAATTGGGCTCTTCTTCAAATTCAAGCCACAAGCCCAAAAAATACCCAACATTCCCCATGACCCAGTCCATTTCAACCCGGGTCGACCTGGTCCGCCCCATAACTAAACCACCCGCCCAACCCCTTTTCTTCATTTTCATTTTTTGTATCCCCCAAACCCTAAAGAACCTACCCGCCCCCTCTCTTTCTTCTTCCTCTCCAAAAGCTTCCCCAAGCTCCCCTCCCTAGCAGCCATGGTTGCCTCCTCATCGTCGACCACCCTCCAGTCCACCAGCCTCCTCCTCACGACTAGCTGTTGTCGCTGCTTCGTTTTCTTCTCCGTCCAAACAAACCCTCGAGACTCCAGCTCCCATAGTTGCCCGCCTCTTCTCCTTCAACACATACACGCATGCACAACATGAACTCCAGCTCCACTATCGTCCAACGACAGCCATGAACGACCCCAAGCAACCATGGTTGCTGCTGCTTCGTCCAGCTTCGACCATGGCTGCCCCTTTCTTCTTTACAACCTCACGTCCAAACGACCACCCCGTCCGCCATTAACGAGCAGCATGGCTGCTGCGTTGCTGTTTCTTCTGTTGCTCCTGCTGCATCCAGCCTCATCGAGCATCTGGCTCAAGACCAAACTCCATCGCTGCTGCTTCACATTTGTGTTCGTCGCTTTCAGTCCAGTCCAAAAACAAGACTCAACCATCTCGTTTGTTCGAGCTTTGGTCGAGGTTTGTCGAAACAGTCCATACATAGTTCGAGTTCGTCGTTGGTCAGTCATTGTTCATCGTTTCGATCCGGTTAGTGGGTTTTGAGTTTCACTTTTGTCCGTATTTTGTTTTTGATATTCTCAAATCTAAAATCGGTAAATGTTTGTTTTGTTCGTGTTCATTGTTTTGTTAATTTTTCAGTTTGTTCATGTGAAATTGTTAGTTTAATGTTTGATAGATTCAAATTGAAGTTTAATTAATTATTTCTTCAGTTTGTTTTATGTGTTATGTATTTTTTCAGAAATTGTTAATGTTAGTTTAAATCATTTGAATCCGTCATGTTTGTTGTTTAAAATAGATTTAATGCATGTTCATTCTTTGTTTGAAGTTCGTTTTTAATCCAGTGATTTAATGTGAGTTTATTTTGGTTTTTGATTTGTTGATTTAGTTTGAATCATGTATTTTTGTTGTTGATATTGTTGTCTCTTTTCTCATTCATTTTTTGGTCTAAGTTAACCAGGATTGGTTCCCAATATGGTTAACTTATTCACATTAATTTGAAGCTGCATGGTTCAATATGTGTTCATGAGATTTGTTGTTGAAATTTGTTTAGAAATTGGTCATATTTGTTGTATTTTGGTTGAGATTGATTAAGTGATTTGATTATAGCTGATGGAGGTAGTTTGGTAAATTTCAGTACGTTCAGGGGTAAAATGGTAATTGCAGTAAGGTCGGAGGGGTACTTTTGGAATTGAACATTTGAACATTTATTTAAGTTAAGCATGGGGGACAAGATGTAATGGGATGGGGTTGATATAATTGTTTAATATAATGGGGGACAAGACATAAATTAGTGGGGGAATAATGTAATTCTTTATGTTAAGCATGGGGGACAAGATGTAATGGGGTGGGGTTTTGATATAATTGTTTAATATAGTGGAGGACAAGACATAATATAGTGGGGTGGTAATAATGTAATTATTTATGCTAAGCATGGGGACAAGGGTTTAAAATAAAGAAAACATTAAGTAGTGGGGACAAAGCATGCAATTGGGGGAATATTTGGGGTTGGGAATTCAAGACAAGAGTCTTGTTATAAATAGAGACTTGAACATTCAAAGAGAACTAAGACTTGAGAGAAAAAAACTTAGACTGAACTTGCAAGATTTTTGAGTATTAATTTGAGAGAGGAAGACATTCCGAAAATCCCAAGAGTGTTAGAGAGTTAAAAAAAAAAGGGAGAAGTGAGTTTAGTTTCGGGTTTAATACACGCGTGGTTTATTGCTGTTTAGTTTGCTTACAAACTTTTGGGTTTATTCTATTGAGTTGTTCGGTTTTTCCTCAAAGTTTTCTGGGCCTTGAATCTGATTATAATTGTTATATTTGGCTTTATTATCTGATCTTTATTACATGTTTTGGCATAACGTGCTAAATGTTGTTTTTTACCGCTTTGATATTACCTGAACTGTATATAAATTGTGCCGAAACCCTTCTCTCTTCACCTCCGGGGATGTGCTTACTAGTTGAGACTCCCTATTCTGTTAGTGTCATACCCTGAAATAAAAAAGAGGCTCGGACAAGTTACGAAGCTGGATGGCCTTTTGGTTCCCGGTAAGCTGCCCCCTCCTCGACTTGAGTTGTCCGCTCGGGTACACAGTCTAGAACACCGACTCAGGCTTTGAACATAAAATAACATGACTTCATGCCGGATCCCTAGTAGGAACGCTTATTTGCATCATGTTGCATTTGACATAGGGGACTCAACACAGGGGTTGGGTCCGTCTAGGACAGGCAACCTGAAATGAAAAGACCATCCTACTGCATCCCGTTTGTTTTGCGCATTTATTTGCTTCAGTTCTGCATGCTGATCGGTTTCTAAAAAAAAAAACTTAAAAAAAAAGAAAAAGAAAATAGCAACGTAGGGAGATAATTACTTATTTTTTGGAAAAATAAAACCAATGTCCAAGTAGTGTCAAAACCTCGCCGGAATTTTCTAAAAAAAATGAAAACAAATTTATCTTTTAGTTTGATTTATTAAAAAAAACATATAAAAAAAATATTTCCTTTTAATCACTTTCAAAATCCAAAAAAAAAGTATTTATTTAAAAGTAGAAAAAAAGGGGAAAATTCAAAATTAAAAAAAATATTGTTTCATTTGTAGTATCTCTTTAAAAGATTTTCGAAATTTCAAAAAAAAGTGAAAAGAAGTTTAAAATTCAAAATATTTCCTTAGTCTTCGTCTCTTTTCAAAAAAAATAAAAATATATATATATATAAAAATCCAGGAAATAGTTTTCCTCATTTTCTTTTAAAGATTCTATTTAAAAAAAAGAGGATTTAGTTTGTTCCCCCTATTTCTGATCAGCCCGAACTACGCCGGTTTGATTCTCACAGGGTATGAGATACGTAGGCAACCCTCATCGGGTCCAACCTCCCCTTTTTCAGAAATAGCCAAAATGTCAGAATTTTAATTTATGAAGTCAGGTGATGCCGTTTTGTCAAGAATAGCCTAATATTCCCGAAAGGGACGCCGGAAGGCTGACTTTGCATAAACAACCATTTTTGGTCATTTTTAAAAAATTTGACCAAATTGCCCAATGGCCTTAGGATCCTCGTCCCCGAGGCTCTGCGAGGCCATGTTCCCAATGTCGGGCCACCATTCTGAAGAAAGAGTCATAAATAAATCAAGTGATGTTGTTTTGTCAAAAACAACCCAATGTTCCCGAAAGGGACGGCGGAAGGCTGACTTTGCATAAACGGCCACTTTCGATCATCTTTTAGAGTTTTGATCGGTTGACCCTCACAGCCTTAAAATCTTCATCCCCGAAGTGCTGAAAGGCCGTGTTTGAAAATCGGATCTTTCTTTCTAAAATATAGTCAAATCATTTTTGCTTAAATCACCTTAATAAATGTGCAGAATAAACACAATGCAAAATGAACACTTGTTTCTTTAGTTTTGCACTTGTTTGTCCCGAACTACGCAAGATCTGATTCATGCGGGGTCATGATACGTAGGCAATCTCCATCGGATTCGATCATAGCTATAAAATAAATTGAGTGAAAAAATAAACTGAAAGAAAAGGAGAAAGAAAATTGAGTGAAAAAGAGAAAAAAAAATAGTGAAAAAAAGAGAAAAAGAGTGACAATATAAAAAAAAGAAAGAAAAAAAAAGAGTGCAAAAAATAAATAAATAAAAGAGCGGCAAAAACAAGATCAAGAGTGGTTAAAGAGAGGCAGGAATAAAAGAAAAGAGGTACATAGTGAAGAGGGCTAGTTTAAGACCGGGATGAAACATGCAACCCGTTCAAACATATGGTAGAAGCGTTTAACTGTTTAGGTGCAATTGCATCCCAACGTGTGATTTCCTATATGTTAAATGCCTCAAAACTAACAAAGTTGTGTGTGTGAGTAAATTAGCCAGGTTCTGTTCAAGTGATTAGTTTTGTTGGTATGCGGTGATGAACATGCAGCCTTGCACGCGGCCACAACATTATACACAAAACTGAGCTCCACCTCCCAGAAATGCCCATCCTTACCAAGCTCCATTAGTCCCCAATCAAATGTTCCTCAGTACAATCCTCACCCAAGAGAGTCTTTCAAAAGGAATCAGTTCACCACTATTGGTGAATCATACTCAGGTTTGTTCCAAAAGCTAGTCAGGCGAAGTCGGCTGCAGCCAGTGGCCCCAAATCGGCCAAACACCGAGTCCCCCCTCCCCGCATCGAGCTGATACTAGATGTGAATACCACTCTTGAGCAGTGAGGCACGGTACAAAGGACTGTTGGTCATTGGACCCTCAAAATGGCAGTTGAAGACTTGATTGAAGCTAAAAGAATCGTTCTCCGGGACGAAAAGGTTCCTAATATGATGAACATTCCCCTGCCTACTCTCACAAACGGGCCAATAGATGGAATGATCTGTGAAGCTAAGGAATTTGATCCGGCACTAAAGGCTATTGCAGCTATTGCCGAGACAGAAGAAAAGCCAAAAAAAAACGATTGCCAGGCCTGAAAGTTCCCCATCAGACGGGAGTCTCGGTAGCCAGTTTTGCTATCCTTTCTGCATCTGGATTGTCTCAGGGTGTGATCCAGATGTTTTACTTTATTGTCTTACTTTCCGATGTAAACCCTTCTACCTTCAAAAAAAAGAAAAAAAATCAAAAAAAATCAAAAAAAAAAATCAAATGAAATTGATATTTCATTTTTCCGGAATGTCTTTTTTCTTAAATCTTGTCAATTTTCTCATTCTCTTTTAGTTCTGTTAAATGCGGATTTCAATAATATGACATGCTTGCGGACTTCATGCCCGGATCTTAAAACTCTGTAAGACCTTGAAATAATGAATCAAGAATTGGGTCACAATGAAGAATAGCTTAAGGAAACAAGACAAAGAGTTGGAACAACTGAAGAAAAATTGGTTCCCGAAATTGGAAAGGTCCATACATTACAACAAGAGTACTACCAAAAAGAGTGCATTGTACTTGGGACACATCGAAGGAAATGCCCTTGAAATAACTGTCAATGCAAATGCATTCAAAAGGTACTATGTTGGATCCTACATATAGTTCTAATATTTTCCGGTTGAGATGACGAAGGCTTTCATTCTCGCTACCCAAACACTATCAACCCTTTGCAAACCCATTTGAGCTGGTTACTCTTCTTTGATTACCCTCTTTGGAACCTGAAAGTATTATTGAAAATAAATTGAAAAAAAAAGAAAGAAAGAAAGAAATTGAAATGAAAAAGAAAGAAAAAAAGAAGAAGAAAGAATTGGAAAAATGAGAAAATATATATACAAAAAAGGAAAAGACAATGAAAATGAAAAAAAAGGAAGGGAAGTGAAAAACAAAGCAAATCAGAAAAACAAAAAATCCCAAAAAAAACAAAAATCCAAGAAGTCCCCCAAAAGTGAAATTGGGGCAGAAGTTATAATGGTTCGACAATGATCCCACCCAAAAGGTTCCAAAGTTGTAGTTCAATCCAAATTCTTTTCACCCCAAACCTTGTTCAAGTCCTTCTGATCAATCGGCAAAGCGGTTCAAAATGGGAGGATGGAGTTATTTGGGTCTGATACAACAAAATGAGAGGAATAAAATGAGAGAGACTTATTGGTGAAAACCCACACGGGCACCGTAAGGCGACGGTAAGCAGAGGAAATCAAATGAGAATCTTTTTAGTGAAAACCCACACGGACACTATAAGGAGATGGTAAGAAATGAAATGAAAAATTCCAGCTCGTGAAAACCCACAAAGGGTGCCCATGATCGAAAATAAGATCCTCACAGCCATCGGCATCAACAGAGTCCTAGCAAGGTTCCTCGATATTCAAGGCAAAGTTGTGATGAATTTTTGAGAGTCAGACGGTTTACACAGATCAGGCATCCAGTCCAAAAGGCATGTCATGTTCATTGAAGTCCGCATGTTCTCCAGATAAGTCCTTCTCTCCTTTCCCCGAAAGGGATACTTCTAGTTTTAAACTCATTCTCCGTTCAATTATTTGTTTCTCTTTGAATCCCTTTTGGTCTAACACTGTTCCAAAACCAAGACAAAGAAAGGATGGCAAAACTGATTTACAGGGCTTTCGTTTGATACACGCTAATGTGCAAAAGGCACCCGCCCTCAGCAGGTGCATCAAGTCAACCTCGACTGGCCATGGCGGCCGATGCTCAGGAATCAACACTCTTGGAAGGAGAAGATAGAATTAAAGCACCTATAAAGACAATTGAAGCTGAAAGGGTTGAGCTTCACATGGCTAATCGCCTCAGAAAAGTCGGAGAAACCAAGGTACCCCCAAATGCTCTAAAATTGAAGAAAGAAGACAAAAAAGAAAGGCCTACAAAGAAAAAAAATATATAAAAAAAATAAAGTTGGAAAGGTTAAGTCCCACGCGATTAGCCATTGCATTTAGGTTTGAGAATCAAAAAATCCCTGATGCTCCGGAAAAAAAAAAGAAAAAACCAACGTTGATTGAGCCTGAACTACGTCTGACTTGATTCCGAAAGGATACGTAGGTAGCCTCTCTCTGGGGTTCAGTCACACCAAAAATAAAATCCAATTTACCCTGAAGTTGAAATTGGGGCACACCAAATGGTTCCGAAGTTGTAATTTCACCCACAATTCTTTTACCAAGTACAAGTCCTTCGAATCAATTTCCAAAGGCAGGGGAAACCAAGAAAGATCATGATGGGAAGCCGGTACATTCTAAATTGAGAGAAATAAAATGAGAGAGTCTTGTTGGTGAAAACCTTCGGGCACCGTGAGGCGACGAGAGTAGAGAAATCGAAAATGAGAGAGCTGGTTTAGTAAAAACTCGCAAAGAGTGCTATCAAGCGACAACAAGGAGAGAAATGAGAAAGGTCGACTAGCGAAAACCCGCAAAGGGCGCTGTCGGCCGAAAAGATGATTCCACCTCAGAAAGGTTTGGCAAGGTTCCCTGGTTTGGGAATATAAATCTGTTTTGGTTCATGAGGAAATGCAAGTTCATGAAGGTCGGACATCCAGTCCAAAAAGTACGTCATGTCAATTTAAAGTCAACATGTTTGCCTCAGATAAATTTTTCTTGTCCTGAAAGGGACGCTTCTCTTTTAAAATTCGTTTTCTCCTCTCTTTGTTTACCCTTTCCTTAAATCCTTTTCGTTTTAACCCTAAATTCTGAATGTGTTGGAAAGAAAGGTGGCAGGACCGGTTTCACGGAGCTCCGTTTAGTAGGAAGTAAAGAAAATACCCTGCTTCAATGGTACGTCTGTCCAATCCCGATTGATCATGATGTTGATTGCTTTCAAAGTAAAGCCACACCACACCCAAAAAAAATCGACAAATCCCCACAGGGTCTCCCTTTGTACAAATCCCAACAGGGTCTCCCTTTGTAAAAATCCCCACAGAGTCTCCCTTTGTAAAAATCCCCCAAAGAGTCTGCCCCAGCTAATCCCCAACGAGTCTGCCTTGTACAAATCCCCACAGAATCTCCCCAATAAAAATCCCCACTGAGTCTACCTTGGTAAAAATCCCCAAGCAGAATAGGATGGAAGAACTAAAGCCTTACACGGGCAAATCATCACAAAATCTGGGAATGCGAGTCTGAACAGTTTAAAAGGGTGTTGATTGTGAATCCAATCAATGACAGAGTTTCTCAACAGGAATAAGGACGTGACAAGGCAATTGGAACAATCATGGTCACCGAACCAACCACCATTTTTCAAACTGACAATTGTTCTTTGTTTGGAAAATTGAAATAGGTGTGATCCAAAGCAACCGTGCAAGAAGCAGGTGTTGGCCAAAAAGAAAGGAAATACGTGAATGCAAGAAACAGCTTTGCAATAAGGAATCTACCCAAAAGAGAAGTTTCCCCAAAATTCTCTCTTACATTTTACTAAACAAAAATAATAATAAAAAAGAAGTAAGAAGAAAACTAAAAAAAAGAGGGTCAGTTAGAATCCCCGGCGTTTTCCCTGTTAGCCGATATTAGGGCTCCAATCCCTGAGTTGAGCATTTTGGTTGGCCAGCATTAGGGCTCCAATCCCTGAGTTGAGCGTTTTTCATGTTAGCCAACATTAGGGCTCCAATCCCTGAGTTGAGCATTTTTCCTTTAGCCAGCATTAGGGCTCCAATCCCTGAGTTGAGCGTTTGTTAGCCAACATTGGGGCTCCAGTCCCTGAGTTGAGTATTTTTGTTAGCCAGCATTAGGGCTCCAGTCCCTGAGTTGAGCGTTTGTTTAGCCAGCATTAGGGATCCAATCCCTGAGTTGAGCGCTTTTCCTGTTAGCCAATATTAGGGCTCAAATCCCTGAGTTGAGCGTTTGTTTAGCCAGCATTAGGGCTCCAATCCCTGAGTTGAGCGCTTTTCCATTTAGCCAGCATTAGGGCTCCAATCCCTGAGTTGAGCGTTTTGCTTTTAGCCAGCATTAGGGCTCCAATCCCCGAATTGAGCGCTTTTCCATTTAGCCAGAATTAGGGTTCCAATCCCTGAGTTGAGCATTTTTTCTGTTAGCCAGCATTAGGGCTCCAATCCCTGAGTTGAGCGTTTTTCCATTTAGCCAGCATTAAGTCTCCAATCCCTGAGTTGAGTGTTTTGCTGTTAGCCAGCATTAGGGCTCAAATCCCTGAGTTGAGTGTTTTCCTGTTAGCCGACATTAGGGCTCTAATCCCTGAGTTGAGCGCTTTTTAATTTAGCCAGCATTAGGGCTCCAATCCCTGAGTTGAGCATTTTTCCTGTTAGCCGACATTAGGGCTCAAATCCCTGAGTTGAGCACTTTTCCATTTAGCCAGCATTAGGGCTCCAATCCCTGAACTGAGCATTTTTCTGTTAGCCGATATTAGGGCTCCAATCCCTAAGTTGAGCATTTTGTAGCCACCATTAGGGCTCCAATCCCTGAACTGAGCGTTTTTCTGTTAGCCAGCATTAGGGCTCCAACCCCTGAACTGAGCATTTTTTCTGCTAGCCGACATTAGGGCTCCAATCCCTGAGTTAAGCATTTTCCTGTTAGCCGACATTAGGGCTCCAATCCCTGAGTTGAGCGCTTTTCCATTTAGCCGACATTAGGCTCCAATCCCTGAACTGAGCATTTTTTTTGCTAGCCAGCATTAGGGCTCCAACCCCTGAACTGAGCATTTTTTCTGCTAGCCGACATTAGGGTTCCAATCCCTGATTTGAGCACTTTTCCATTTAGCCAGCATTAGGGCTCCAATCCCTGAATTGAGTGTTTTTCTGTTAGCCGACATTAGGGCTCCAATCCCTGAGCTGAGCACTTTTCCATTTAGCCAGCATTAGGGCTTCAACCCCTGAACTGAGCATTTTTCTGTTAGCCGACATTAGGGCTCCGATCCCTGAGTTGAGCATTTTTGTAGCCAGCATTAGGGCTCCAATCCCTGAACTGAGCGTTTTTCTGTTAGCCAGCATTAGGGCTCCAACCCCTGAACTGAGCATTTTTTCTGTTAGCCAGCATTAGGGCTCCAATCCCTGAACTGAGCATTTTTCTGTTAGCCGACATTAGGGCTCCAATCCCTGAGTTGAGCACTTTTCCATTTAGCCAGCATTAGGGCTCCAATCCCTTAGTTGCGCATTTTTACCTTTTGCGACATTAGGGCTCCAATCCCTGAGTTGCGTTTTTTAGACTAAAGTTGTCCCATCCCCTCTTCAATCCTATAGATTATTATGGCGATTAACTCACGAAATTTTCCTAGTGAAACTGGGGCAGAAAAATTTCGTTCGTTTGTTTTGTTTGTCTCAGCAGGTCTGACCTCGAGACGCATGGATCGAGATGACCTACGGTTTGAGTCTCAATCCAGAATAAAGAAAAGAAGAAAAGAACAAAAAGAAGATGTTCCCAAATATTGGAACAAACAAAGGGCAGGTCGCTCAAAATTTGATCAAATTCCCGAGCTCCGCCAATCCCGTTTCACTCAATACTGCAGAAATAAACAAGCGCCTACAACTTGCGAGCATCAGGATTCAGATCGAAGTCTACAAGCAGAATCAGCTAAGACCCAAGATCAAGTTGCAAAAGAATTATAGATAGGAATCTTGTAACTAGCGGTTGACAGGCATACGTAGTTAGTTCAGTTTCAATTTTCTTTGGTTGTAATAAGGAGGCCAGTAAAGCAGTAGTGGCAACAACAATAGCAGTAACTGCAAGCATTGCAATCCCATGGTAGTCCCAGCTACCAAAATTTCCCGAACTACATTAACCTGATTCCCCTTTAGCCAGGGATATGTAGGAAACCTTTGAAACAAAGGTTCGGTTAAATGTTTTTCAAAAAACGCTTCACACGGAGTACTCGGATGGGCAAAAATCGCTCACCTTATCTTTGTACGAAAACCCTTCGTGTCTTCGGGCAAAGAGGGGCAGCTGTAAGCACGTGATTTTTGCCCTATGAAAGAATTACTCCCAAAAAATTTAAAATAAAATGATTTTCCTTGGTGTGCAATTTTGAGAATTTTTGTGACATTTTTGGATAATTATTTGTATTTGTCTGTGCATGTTTATTTGTTAAATTAATAAAAAATACAAAAATATGTCGCATTTTGCATGTAGGATTTAATTCTACAATTGTTAGTAATTAAGTTTGTTTTACAAAAATTAAAAATTACAAAAATAGGCATCTTTTGCATTTTTAGCATTTAATGTCCAAATATACAATTTTATGCTTAATTATTACTTAATTGTGCGTTAATTGTTATTGGGAGTTAATTTGCGCTTTTATAACTTAATAATAATTTAAGGATTTTTAGAATTTAGTTTAGAAAAATAAAAGAAGAAAAAAGAGCTAAAATATAAAGAAAATCAGAATTGGGCTCTTCTTCAAATTCAAGCCACAAGCCCAAAAAATACCCAACATTCCCCATGACCCAGTCCATTTCAACCCGGGTCGACCTGGTCCGCCCCATAACTAAACCACCCGCCCAACCCCTTTTCTTCATTTTTATTTTTTGTATCCCTCAAACCCTAAAGAACCTACCCGCCCCCCTCTCTTTCTTCTTCCTCTCCAAAAGCTTCCCCAAGCTCCCCTCCCTAGCAGCCATGGTTGCCTCCTCATCGTCGACCACCCTCCAGTCCACCAGCCTCCTCCTCACGACTAGCTGTTGTCGCTGCTTCGTTTTCTTCTCCGTCCAAACAAACCCTCGAGACTCCAGCTCCCATAGTTGCCCGCCTCTTCTCCTTCAACACATACACGCATGCACAACATGAACTCCAGCTCCACCATCGTCCAACGACAGCCATGAACGACCCCAAGCAACCATGGTTGCTGCTGCTTCGTCCAGCTTCGACCATGGCTGCCCCTTTCTTCTTTACAACCTCACGTCCAAACGACCACCCCGTCCGCCATTAACGAGCAGCATGGCTGCTGCGTTGCTGTTTCTTCTGTTGCTCCTGCTGCATCCAGCCTCATCGAGCATCTGGCTCAAGACCAAACTCCATCGCTGCTGCTTCACATTTGGGTTCGTCGCTTTCAGTCCAGTCCAAAAACGAGACTCAACCATCTCGTTTGTTCAAGCTTTGGTCGAGGTTTGTTGAAACAGTCCATACATAGTTCGAGTTCGTCGTTGGTCAGTCGTTGTTCGTCGTTTCGATCCGGTTAGCGGGTTTTGAGTTTCACTTTTTTCCGTATTTTATTTTTGATATTCTCAAATCTAAAATCGGTAAATGTTTGTTTTGTTCGTGTTCATTGTTTTGTTAATTTTTCAGTTTGTTCATGTGAAATTGTTAGTTTAATGTTTGGTAGATTCAAATTGAAGTTTAATTAATTATTTCTTCAGTTTGTTTTATGTGTTATGTATTTTTTCAGAAATTGTTAATGTTAGTTTAAATCATTTGAATCCGTCATGTTTGTTGTTTAAAATAGATTTAATGCATGTTCATTCTTTGTTTGAAGTTCGTTTTTAATCCAGTGATTTAATGTGAGTTTGTTTTGGTTTTTGATTTGTTGATTAGTTTGAATCATGTATTTTTGTTGTTGATATTGTTGTCTCTTTTCTCATTCATTTTTTGGTCTAAGTTAACCAGGATTGGTTCCCAATATGGTTAACTTATTCCCATTAATTTGAAGCTGAATGGTTCTATATGTGTTCATGAGATTTGTTGTTGAAATTTGTTTAGAAATTGGTCATATTTGTTGTATTTTGGTTGAGATTGATTAGGTGATTTGATTATAGCTGATGGCGGTAGTTTGGTAAATTTCAGTACGTTCAGGGGTAAAATGGTAATTGCAGTAAAGTCGGAAAGGTACTTTTGGAATTGAACATTTGAACATTTATTTAAGTTAAGCATGGGGGGCAAGATGTAATGAGATGAGGTTGATATAATTGTTTAATATAATGGGGGACAAGACATAAATTAATGGGGGAATATGTAATTCTTTATATTAAGCATGGGGGACAAGATGTAATGGGGTGGGGTTTTGATATAATTGTTTAATATAGTGGAGGACAAGACATAATGTAGTGGGGTGAGAATAATGTAATTATTTATGCTAAGCATGGGGGACAAGAGTTTAAAATAAAGAAAACATTAAGTAGTGGGGACAAAACATGCAATTGGGGGAATATTTGGGGTTGGGGATTCAAGACAAGTTTCTTGTTATAAATAGAGACTTGAACATTCAAAGAGAACTAAGACTTGAGAGAAAAAAACTTAGACTGAACTTGAAAGATTTTTGAGTATTAATTTGAGAGAGGAAGACATTCCGAAAATCCCAAGAGTGTTAGAGAGTTAAAAAAAAAAGAAAACAAAAACAAAGGGAGAAGCGAGTTTAGTCTCGGGTTTAATACACGCGTGGTTTGTTGCTGTTTAGTTTGCTTACAAACTTTTGGGTTTATTCTATTGAGTTGTTCGGTTTTTCCTCAAAGTTTTCTGGGCCTTGAATCTGATTCGAATTTGTTGATGTTGGGTTGTTGTTGTTGCTGTGTATTTACACTACTGCTGCTTCTACTGATCTTCATCTTCTTTCCTTGCTTTCCCAAATACCAGGTACACAAACTGATACACTGGTTCATCTTGTAAGTCACTCGAGGCATGAATGCAAACAAATGAGAAAGATTTGAAGTTGTAATTTAATGTAGTCTTTTCCTTCTTTTACTGTCTGTATGTAGAATGTTCTATGCGTTGCCATGCAAACTCCTTAAACAACTCACTTTTGAAACTTAACCATAATAACTCGAAAGTATGTAAATAAAGTAGGACCTTATCTTCATTTATTTTAGAAAACAAAAAAATAGAAAATGTAGTCATGCTAAGATTATCCCTTTTAAAAAATAATGAGACGAGCCTCGCCAAATAAAAATGCAAATTGCGGGGCCCTCAATAATTGATCATAATAAATACTTAGAATTTGGGATGGACTGTTTAGTGAATTTCACTGCCTTCCCCAAAGATAATAACGCGTTAGACTCTTTAGGCGCGACTTAATTAAATTACATTCTTAAATTCGGGTGCGCATTTATGTGACCCAAATTCAAATCTCAACGGAGTCGAAATGTATTAACAACTACGGGTGCATTGATTGTGACGTGGTTCGAGATGCATTTTCACGACGTTGCAATTCTATAAAAAATAAATGATAATAATAAAAGCGGTTTAAACTTAATAAAAGCACATAAGTCACAACATGTATTTAAATCAGATATTTAGCCATTATAACAATTTAAGCGACCGTGCTAGAACCACGGGATTCGAGGGTGCCTAACACCTTCCCTCGGGTCAACAGAATTCCTTACTTAGAATTTCTGGTTCGCAGACTTCATTTGGAAAGTCGAAAATTTCCTCGATTTGGGATTCAAGATAAACCGGTGACTTGGGACACCAAAAGCCAAACCTTTCCCAAGTGGCGATTCTGAATTAAATAAATAATCCCATTTCGAATATTGTCACTTAAATTGGAAAAACTCCCTCGCGCATTTAACCATTCGGGGCGGGCGCGCAAAAAGGAGGTGTGACACTATTTATGTTGAAAAATCACTTTTTTCATCCAATCCAAACAGACTCTTAATTTGCTAGCTTTCGAAACATGTGCATGACCGTGCCCACTTAGCCATTCATAACATATTTTGATACTATAAAATATTACTAATTTGTTCATTTATAATTGAAATAAAGAAGTTCCATAGACAAATAAAATATGCAACTGCAAAGGATAACAATTGAAGATTATGTAGTGGAAGATAGGAATTCTACTCCTGTTTGAAGACATATGATACCATTATTCCTACTACTATTATTCTATGGTCTTGACACCATCACCTTAAATACAAAATTAATAAAAATATTAATGTACTTACATTTAAATGGAAACCCCAATTTTATCACATTCAACAAGGCCTTGTACGTCAATAATTTAGTTCACTGATAAAAACATTAAGGTATCGTTTGGCACGTGAGATATGATTAAATGCGAGATTGTTCTATTTCGCATTTTGTTGAATTTTTTAATCTGAAATTAGCAATTTCGAAATTAATTATTTCTGTAATAATAGTGAGACAGAGTGGAAGAGGTAGTTGGATAAGGATAAAAATGGAATAAACTCGCTAGCCTCTATACTCTACTTTACAGGCCTATTTTTTACCTGAACATTTTGACAGACAAAACTCTTTGACTGCTATACAGATATAACAGCAACATTTTCTGCATGATCTATTAAAATGACTAAACTATCCCCAATAACCAACAAAGCAGTCCCATTCCATTCATTGAACAAGGAGGATAAAATCGCCAGTTCAAATGAAATTTGACCATTGGTCTTACCCTCGGTTCAAACTTATGACCCTGACCGTTTAATTTCCTCGAGAATTTCCAGCCGTCGATTGAATTCCCCATAAATAAACATGGCCCACAGTCTTCTGGGCCCACTAATTCACCCCGAAAACGTGGCACTGCGCTCCACTATATAATCAGCTGTTTCTTAGAGGAAAATACACGGTGACATAACCAAGAGAACACAAAAGGGTTTTAGGGTTTTAAGCTTTTTAGGGTTTCTGTGAGAATGGCTGAGGAGAGTGGACAGAGGGCTAAGGGAACCGTCAAGTGGTTCAGTGACCAAAAAGGTTTTGGTTTCATCACTCCCGATGACGGCGGCGAAGATCTGTTCGTTCACCAGTCAGGTATCAGATCTGAGGGTTTCCGTAGCCTAGCTGAAGGGGAAACCGTTGAGTTCGAAGTTGAGTCTGGAGGTGACGGCCGTACAAAGGCTGTTGATGTTACCGGCCCTGATGGTGCGGCCGTTCAAGGTGGTCGTGGCGGCGGCGGTGGCGGCGGCGGTCGCGGTGGTGGTGGTTATGGAGGCGGCAGTGGTGGATACGGTGGAGGTGGCCGTGGTGGTAGCCGTGGATATGGTGGCGGTGACGGAGGCTATGGTGGTGGAGGCGGCTACGGTGGAGGTAGCCGTTATGGCGGAGGTGGAGGTGGCTACGGTGGAGGCGGTGGCTACGGAGGTGGTGGAAGTGGTGGAGGAAGCGGTTGCTTCAAGTGTGGTGAATCTGGTCACTTCGCTAGGGACTGTAGCCAGAGTGGAGGCGGCGGTGGCGGTGGCAGGTTCGGTGGTGGCGGCGGTGGAGGCGGCGGCGGCGGCTGCTACAAGTGTGGTGAGGATGGTCACTTTGCCCGTGAATGTACCAGTGGAGGTCGTTGAACATGGGTTGAAACCCTTTGATCACTTTTTCTTTTAGCCTGTTATGTTTTTGTCTAAATGTGGTGCCTATGGTAACCTTTCGTATGGGTCTTTGCTACTGTTTCTTCGACTATGGTTGTTTGCTTATTTTTTTCTTCTGCTTATTAGTAGTATCCGTTATACGGTTTAGTTCAGTTTGAAACATTTGGTAATGGGGAGTCTGATATTTTGTGGTGCTGCATTGAATACTCTCTGTACATGTTTACATACATGTTTCTGAAGAAATATCAATTAATCAACTGACAATATTTGTATCCCTATAGTTTCTTTACTGCATAGATCATCCACTCCCTTTTCGCTAAATATCTTGTGTTCTGAGGTTTTATTTAATGGGATTTGATAATTATTTACATTTTGATTGAATGCTTCTTGTGCGGAAAGGATGATATATGGGATGCTTTATTCGTTGTTAATTAATGGGTATTTGTTTGAACTTGACCTGTTTGTATGGTTATTAGTGTTTGGTTATGCTTTAAATGTTGATGCAAATGTCTTTTAGATTTTTATGGTGTTTGTGTAAATGAGGTCCTTGAAAAGGACAAGTTTAAGTCACAAGTGATGCTTATTCTGTGTTTAATTGAGTGGTTCTCTTTGTTATTATTGAAGGAATAACTTTTGACTTGGGTTTTTCTCATCTATTGGTCTAGCTATAATGCTCAACCGGATGCCACCTATTGTCAAGCATCAAATAATCTATGCATCTTTTTGGCCTTTTAGATATTTACTCTGACCCAAATGCTCTACTTGCAAAGAAAGATACCATCTTTCTCATCCTTTTTTTGCTTCCAAATACTACTTAGCCAAAAAAACAGAGGATGTTTGCTTGAAAAAGTATCACAATGATCAGTACTAGTGTTTTGAAACTTTTTAAACAATATAATCTTTCAAAGTGAAACAAAATCTAATGCATATGCATGATACCCTAACTCTTGTTTCCTTCTGAGTTGTAGAACATGCGGGTTATCTATTAGGGAGAATTCTACTTCTAGCACTAAAGATTTGAAATATGAGATCAATATTAGGTACTCAAAAGTAAATGTCTAGATAACAATTTAAAGATGTTGATTGTAGTTGCTAACACAGTAAAGTGGATCATTATCGTTCCTGATCTCCCCAATTATTTGCCATTTGAGAAAGTTGAGTGTCTTGATACCTGATTTTTTCTATGGTGTGCTTAGTTTTTACGGGATTGCTTTTGATTTGATTCGTGCACCATTTACTTGATGGCATTTTCCGCCTTTAGCTGGATGCCTTGATTTCCAGCACCGTTAAAAGTATTTTCTTTAGTAACCAGTAAGCTGAAGTGTGAGGTTTCGATCTTTAATGGACGAGTTTTTCCAGTGTCATTTACTTAAATATAGCGCATTCTTATAGGGGGGAAATTCTCAGGAAGTAGAAGACTATAAAACAAATAATGATATTCTAATGACTCTTTCCATTTCGTAACTTAATTTTCTCTATGCATGCTTTCCATAATTCACAACGCGTTGGAAGTTACAAAGTGGGGATGAATGACAACATAGTATAAAGTCGAAAAATCTCGAGGTAACAGCTTATTCGACAAGAAGTAACTCGAACCATCCTGACCATTGCTCTGTACTCCTCGTGTTTACTTTGTGTAAAAAAAGAGGAGGAAAATCAAGTAGATATTGACCGCTGGAAATTGAATTCATAATCAATATTGAATATTCAGTACCTACCAGTCTTAATTTGTTTTTGTTGTCAGCCACTTGTGTCTTGATTACCTACCTCTACTGGTCTTTTGGACTGCACAAAGAGTTCTACACTATCGCCATTTGCCATTGTGATCTTTGCTCCATCACACTTTGATATCAGCTTTGGTCCAACATGAAGAAGGCGTCAAAATTCAACCTAAACCATGATAACAATAGCTTGATTGATATGAACTCAAGGTAAAGGCAAAAGCACATTGAATCCTACAAAACAAAATGTCTAGGCCTAATAAAATTTCTCCAATCCATACTTTGGGGCAGAATGTCTGCCATATCCAATTTGGTGGCATGGGAAATGTAGAACTATAAGAACTGAATTCCTATAGCTTTTAAGCCATAGGTTAGGATTTCTAACTTTTGGCTTGTCATTTTAGCTTAAAAACAAGTGCTTAAAAGCACTTTTATTACTTTATCCAAACACTACAAAATGGCTTAAAAACACTTAAAATAAGCTAATCCAAACAGATCAATAACTCAATGATTTTCTTACGAAGGCTGCAACTATCGTAACTCACAAGATGTGAAAAGACGAGAGATTGCAGATGATGTACACTAGGAAGTCATAACAGCCAAATCTTGGTTGAAAACTTAGCCCTTCCAGCTTTAGGAACAGATATAAAATAACACTCAGTAATTCGAGGGTAAAGCTCAACCAGTGGCAAAGCAAGGAACAAAGCTGGATGACATACGATCAAAAGTTCGGGATGGTGTGATCCAAGTCAACCTTAGAGGCAAAGCAGTTCCTTGAGTTTGTCCATCGAGTCAGTAGCACACTTGCAAAGGTGGAAAGCGGACAGATATCATCGAATCGGATGTGAAGAAATTCCTGAAATCCACTCTTAGAGTTCGAGAATCCAAGCGCTGGCAAGCCAGCTAGCGAACCAAGGGGCAACGAGAGGGCCAAAAGTCAGTTCCGTGCCTTAGTCATTCCTCTCTCTGGTAGCAATCCGTTTGCCAGTGGGTTATGCAAGGGTGTTTAAAGTCTATTTTTTTATCAACAACACGTAATATTTTACCCTATACGTAGTATAATTTGAACATGTATTTTACCCTATACATAGTATAATCTTGGCCATACATAGCTTCGCCCTTGAGCTCAACTAACAAGAAAATCGAATAGACAATGCTGGTGATTTGAACATATGTATTAGCAAGGTACATGAAGCTAATCTTGTATACGATCCAAGATTACTGAAAAAAGAAATTTAAAAAGGAAAACTAAAAAGTATCTAATTTTTCACATACTGTGGAAGTATTATACAACTTGATAGGTTCACAGCCGTGAGCCTCTGGATTGATAAAGTTCCATAGTTTCTCTGCCTTTGTTCACTAATTCTTCAACTATAGGATCTTGCATTAGGTGCCCTTGCTTTGTAGCCCATTCCAACACTATGTGTGCATTATCATCAGCTAATGCTTCACTATCAGGAACATGTGTTGCTATGTAACTCAAGAGTTTCAAACAAGGAATCTGAACCATTTGTTCTCCAAAATAAATCAATGGAACTAAGTGCTTTGTTCCTCCTGCCTGAATTATTGCCTTGCAATGATTGACTCTTAGGAAATTTTCTGTACAAGCAAATTTGTTGAGTGCATTTGCAGCCTCAATAGTTACTTCTGGTTCTCTATCATCTAATAGAGCCACCAATGGACTAATGATTCTTGTCTCCGTTGCTCGAAAAGTTCTAGCTAAATGCCCTATAGATTGGATGCTTGGAATAAGCAATTCTGAGTCTTCCTTGTTGATAATTCTCAAGAATTGATCTACCACGGCTTTGGCAGCTGGTGCTGTGGGCTTAAAGGCAGAACGTCTCAAGTCTGCATTTTTCTCAGCAACACCTGTGAATTTAGGTGTGTCAAATGAGCAGTTGGACTAAATCTAGGCAAGTTAAAATGTGTTGAATCAATAAACTGTCAACAGTTTGTTAGGGCCAAGATGAGCAAGTCAACTTGGGCTAAACAATGAGCCATAAACCACCTCGCTTTTATTGTCATGATTATATCCGACCAACCAAACAAACAAAACTAATAAATGCCCTATATGAATCTTCACTGAACATGTTACTCCAATTAAGTTCATCTTCGACCTATATTATACAAAGTATATCTAAACAAACAACCCAAAATATTTTTTATCTATATATTTTGATAAGTATTTTAGAGGTCTGTTTGGGTTTCATAAGTTGTCCAAATCTGCTCAAGCTTTCAAATGGACTAATTTTGGTTATGTTCAAGAAAATCTGCCAATGATTGTATACTCAGCATATTTTTATGAACTAAACGTGATACACCTACCTGTGATCTCCATCAGTGCATAGGCTGAATGATATTGTACTTCATCAGGGCCTTTCTCAAGCAAAACTGCAAAGCATAATAGAGCTCTGGATTCTGTAATACTACTACAAATGCTAACATTTTCAGCACAAAGATGTCTAAGTGCTCTCGCAGCCATTGCTTTCATTTCAGCCTTTGTAGCTGGATCTTCATATTCCCTCCCTTTAATGCTAGTCCCAGTCAATCCAACATGGTGTTGCCTCTGCTGATTAGCGTGTTGTCGCTGCTGCTGATTCGGATTTGCTATAGGATTGTTGGGCTGGTTTTGTGTCTGGTTTTTCACGGCCATTGCACTTGTAACCAAATTATGCATTTGGTCAGTTGTTTGATTATCCATAGGGTGAGGAATTTTACTCTGAGTTCTATTATCATCATCGTCAACCTTGCCTCCAGAGTGAATATCACTGAATTTGCTAGTACTAGAAGAATTAGAATGAGCCATTGCAGCTGCGTGTATACACATATGATGTTTGTTTGCAGCAATAGCATACTTACTATGTTCTTGAATTGTTTCAAAAGCAAGATGACTAACCAATAACCTAATAGTATTAGTTTGAGCAAAATGATCTTGACATTTGTGGTGATTTTTAGCCAATTCTGAAATAGCCCAAGCCACCACTATCTGAACTTTCATAGGTCCATCTTTGAGAATTTTAGCAAAGACAGAACAAACACCAGCATTCACAATCTGTTCAACACTCTCAGGGTCTCTACCAAGTAATCCAATAGCCCTCGACGCGTTCTCCTGACCCTCCATTCGTCCTTCTTTAGCCAATTTCAACAATGGCGCGACCCCGCCTTCTTCTATAATCAACTTGCCATATCGCTCGTTGTCTCGAGCCAATGACACAAGCGACGCGGCCGCATCAGAACGGTCCTCTAACGACCCTGTACACAAAATAGCAATTTGTTCCCATATGAGACATAAAATTGGCTCGTTAGCTGCAATTGGAGGAAGGCCGAGATACTCATCGTCGCGATCGTCCGCTGGCGTTGAGACACGTAGCAGCCATTGAACATCACCTATTGAATTCTCAAGCTGTTGTGCCGTTTTCTTTAAAGCAGCAGTTGGAATGATCGTAAAAACACGACTCAATCCTCTGGCACAACATTTGAATACGAGGGTGAGTGCCTTGTCCAAAACTTGTTCCGTGTCATCGATGATTCGACGTGTTGGACGTTCGTATAAGTCGTTGCTAGCGCGCGCGGCTTGTCGGAGGAGAGCCGCGAGCCGCTCTGTTTTGGCTTTGATTTCAAGACAATCTTGTTTGAAATTGCAAACCTCGTCAGCTGCTTTTGTTACCTGGTCTGCCAATTGTATTGGCCTTGCTAGTATTTGTTTCACTATGTCCGCCATCGTAATAGCGGACTCTTAATATTTCCTTAAATACGACAAAATCAAAGTTTTTTCACAAGAAAAAATGAAACCACATGGAAGAAGAATATGAGTAAAAGGGATACAAAGAAAGAAAAAAAAGACGGGGGAATTGCGTTAAACTTTATATTAAAAAATGGTAAGAAAACAAGAAATGAAAAAACATGAAAGGTCTTTTCTTTTTTTGCTTGTTTCGTAATTGTAGGTTTGAGTTCTTGATTTTTTATTCTAAGGGGGGTTTAGGGAAATGATGATATTAGCCATAAACGGAGGAGGACAAGAGGAGGGTTGCGATAGGCTGACGGCAGGGGTTGTGATGGAGGGAGGATGGATTCAGTATGGGTTTTGGAATGGTCAAACGCAAATGTCTCTTTTAACTTTCCATGAAAATTGAGAACAAACACTCATGCATGGACGTTACAACCTTATTTATAGGAAACATATGTTTGTACTAACCAAAGAAATTAAGCAAGCAGCTAATATATAAAAGCCATTCTATAAACCATTGGATATCATATGTCAATTTTCAGTTTAAGTGGATGGGAATGTTAAAGGTTGGTTAACAGGAAAGTAACGGGAGGAAACATTTATATCTAGCTCTATAGCTACTACCCCATTTAACGTACTCTGAAATGAAAAGTTGCCTATAAGTGTGTAAGAGCCCGTTTGGATTAGTTGACTTGAAGTAGCTGATAAACATTAGGTACTGAAAATCACTTTTAAGTGATGAAATTGATTTAATAAATAAGCAATTACGTGTTTGAATACACGTGCTGAAATTGATAATAAGCTGCTACAGTATTTGATAAAAAAATACTGATAAGCTCTTTTTCCTATTAAAATGACTTGAATAACCTTAAAATTGTTTACACTTATAAGGACGTAATTTCTTCAAAATTTTAGATTCCAGATCGATTCAAACACAAAATATTCTATTTGTCATTTTATTTTAAATACAATTGTGATTAGATAAAATAATTTTTATGATAAATATAATTTATTTTATGATAAGTATATAATCATAAGTTGTAATAATTAATAAATTGACAAAAATTTCTCAGTAAAAAAACAAACCTAAATAGAATAAAATATTTGAAAAGAAACACTGTATTCATCAACACAACCCTTAGAAAGCAATACATCAAAAATTTGATATGTCCTCGTTTATTAGATACAGTTCAAAGATTAATACACAATCACATAGATACAAATATGCAAAGAAATAGAGAATTTGCTTACTTCAAATAGTCTGTGAAAATTGTAGACATGAAGAGGGGGGGGGGGGTTTAGGTTGAAAAAATACTTGAGGCGGTGAGTATCGAAGCAGGAGTTTTGTTCTGAAAAGAAATATTTTAGGGATAAAATAGTAAAAATCTTGGTCAAACTTAAAGTGCTTATAAGCTAAAAATTCATAAGTTGGGGGTGACCAGTTTATGGCTTTTGGCTTATAAGCACATGGCTTATAAGCACTTTTAACTTTACCAAAAGCGTAGATAAGCCGAAAAGTACTTATAAACTAGTTTGACCAGCTTATAAGCTTAGCCAAATACCCTCTAAGTACAGTCAAACATTTTTATAACAGCTTCGTTTGCTCTGATATTTTTTGACTGCTATAGTGAAGTGTTGTTATAGAAAACATCTATTATAACATAACATAAAGATCGATTCCAAAAATAACTTGACTTTTATAATAAACTAGTGAACTGACCGCACTTTGCGTAGTTAAATTAACGATATGATCAATTTCTAATATCCGAATAAAAAAATAACAAAAGTAGTCAATCGATTTAGTCTTATTTTCTTTTCATAAATAGTTATATCCAATAAATGGTGTGGTCAAAATTTATTTTCTCTACTTCTTGGAGGCACTTATATTAATTTGACCACCTATCATGATTATTTTCTTAAGATTTCTAATAAATATATTTAAGTTAGAAACTTATATTTTCAAAATTTTAGGAAGTGAATAAATCTATGTCCAAGTGTTGCTTTTCTTCTCCTTACTTTCATAAAAATAAAAAAATAAAAGAGACTTTATTCTATTTTAAGGAATAAAGAAAAGGCAAAAAAGTTTTTTACTATATTCTCATTACAGTTTTGACATTTTGAGATTTTATTTTTCTCCTTTCATTATTTTTCTTGTTTATCTATTATTCTTTTCACGATCTTATATTCATTCCAATATTATCTTCCACTTCCCACAATTTGTGGCCCTCTTTATTTACTTACCTTTGCTTATCTTTTCTATTTATTTTTTTTGTTTTTCTTTCTTGTATTTACACCCTTCTATCATTTCTATTACCGATTTCCTCCTACTAACTCATGAAAAATCCAAAAAATTAATTTTTCTCTCTATTTTTTTCCCTTATACTTTCCTTTATTTATGTACCATATTTAAAAAATTCAAATATCACTTTCTAACATATATTAGTATACCTCCTCTTTTCCTCCTTTTTTTCCTTCTCACAGAGTGCATCAACACTTAAATATTTCTCTAGAGTTATTCTCTTGTCCTTATTGATCTTGCACTTATAATGTGTTATGCCTCGTTCAAATTTATCCTTTTGAATTTAGAGAGACCAAAAAATTAGATAGCTCAAAATGCCAAAATTCTATCGTCCTCCTTGTAAACATTTGCGATGATCCAAGTGGCGCCAATTATTATTCTAGGTTTTATTAGCCTTTTCATCCAAATATCGTAGTCTTTTTCTACTTTATGACTTATATATATATATATATATATATATATATATGTTCTTAAATATACTTATATATTTTTTCATATATAATAAAATATTTTATAAGTTGTAAAGCATAATACACACTTTAAAATTTTTTTGTTTACTTTTTTCTCATATAAATACCCTTTAATTACGCCGTAAAATAAAAAATTATCCTTAAATAACCAAATCAATTCCCCTTCCTCCTCCTACTAATCTTATGGAAAAGCTTTAAAAATTAAATTTTTGATTAGTTGCTCCTTCCATTCCAATACACACTATCACTTACTCCATAAATTCAATAGAGAGAAATAAAGAAAAAACCACAATTTAAGATAAATATGCCGCAACCACACAGAGAAGCATGGATAATTTGAATAAATTGCCGAACAAAAGCTTAGTTGAATTGAGTGCCTTTTAAGTTCCTTCTATCTCCTATTTGCATATGCACACAAATCATATTATTTGTTTTGAACTGGGAGAAATAATCACATTTTTTGAGGTTCTCACTTGCTTTTGAGAGCATATAGATTAAACATATTTTCTCAATTTTTCTGGTTGAGAAAATATAGCCTCGGTAGCAAACTATGCAACAAACCATTAAAGTAATATAACCTGTGTAGAAAACTTGAATTTGAATCCCATGCTCCCGAAAATAATATCAATGCTTTTCTCTTCCTCATTCTCCCACTCCACTCCCTAGTCAATAAAAGTTATGCACACAATTTGTGTCAAAAGAATAACTGGGGTAAGAATGCGAATAACTGGAAAAAGAGTTTTTTTTAAAAGATTTCGTATAGAGAGTGAAGGATTGTGTCACGACCCGAATCAGAGGGCCGCGACGGGTACCCGGTGCTTTACTCAACCGAGTACCAACGTAACATATCTTTCTTATCATACTATCATGAGTAAATGAGCCATAAAACCGGTCATGAGATAACAAGAATAAAATATAAGGGAATACTCAACGTATGAAGACCAAAAATGATATACAAACTTATATATGTGACATACGGGCCTATAAGGCCGACATGACCATTTGTAAACTCAAAACATAGGCCGACAAGGCCATACAAGTGTCCTTACACCTGACATCTGTCTACAAGCCTCTAAGAGTACATAAAATCATAAAGATCGGGATAGGGCCCCGCCATACCAATCAATATATATCCAAAGCATACTGACCAACTAGGCAACTCCGGAGCAAGTGGAGTGCACCAACACCTTCGCTGAGCTGATAGCCTACTAGGAGGATTGTCAACCTATCAATCGAGACCGGCGGGCATGACACGCAGCATCCCCAGGCAAAAGGGATGTCAGTACGAATAAAGTACCGAGTATGTAAGGCAGAAAAGCATAAACAAGAACAGTAATGTAAAGAGAGATAGAGGAGATACAACCTGTAACATCTGAGTGCCTCTGGGGGCTACTGACATGAAATGCATAATACATATATATACATGAACTTTTTAAAAACATTCGCCTCTGTGGGCATCATCATCATCATATCATACCCGGCCTCAAAGAGGACTCGATAAAAACGTACCCGACCATCATAAGGCTCGGTAGAATCGTACTCGGCCACGTGGAGCTCGGTAAACCCAACTGATCAGTGGTTGCACAATAGGTGCCATACCCGGCCGACTATAGCGCGACTCGGTAGAGTAAAATAGATACATATATATAATGCAGGCTCGACTCATGGAATCCCGTTCTAACCCTTTCGGAGTGATGTAAGGTCATTGCACCTTCGATTAACATTATGGACATCCCTACCATCAATATGAACCTTAGTGGGATTTAAGGATCATACACACTTATTTAGAATAACTTTATAAGGAAAGAACAACATGGACAACCTTAGTTTCTAGGAGTAGATCCGTTATGAATTAGCGTACCGTTTATGTTCATGTCACTTTAGATCATGCCAAAAGAAAGAATCGCGTCGTAACACCCGGAATACCCTAGAGTTTGTGTGGGATTTTTGGGAAGGAGTTGCAGGGGTTCAATTAGGTTTTATTGGTCTGAAAGATAGGTGAAATAACTGAGTTTATAATCCCTTAAAAGTCCCCTTTTGACCGACTTAGTTGAGGCCTCTCTTTTTGGCAAGTAGGTGATGCACCTACTTGTCACCTACTAGCTGCGCGGTCTCGCGAAAATGCGAATATCTCTATACTCCGAGATCGTATTGATAAACGGTTTAATGAGTTGAAAACTAAACTCATAGATCTTAAATTTCATATGTAGATCATCCCTTGATTAAAAGTATGTTGGGAGAAAAGCTCGGCTACATTTAACCTAGGTTTCAACTCATTTTTGAATGTAACTTGTGATGACCTTTTCCAACTTTTGTTCCACAACTTGCTTGACTTAAAAACATAACACACGACTATCATACGACTAAACTAACTCATAACATAACCTCATCATCATGTTAATCACCCTTGTCTCACCCCAAAAGTATAGGTTATAACATTCCAAACTTGTCGACATTCGACGAAACTTATTTTCTTTAATTCATTTAGCGCCTAAGCTTTCCAACCCTTTTGGTACTCGTTATTCATGATAATAAAGATTTGTAACCTCCATTATAATTAACTTACTTTACGTACTTTCAAAGTTGATCTCATTTCTGAGCTTACATCAATTGACTTACGGATACTCTAACATACAAAAACATAGGGTGTAACATCATTCCCCCCTTTGGAACATTCGTCCTCGAATGTTGACTGATCCACTTATCATTTTCATAACCCATAGCTCTTGTGAACACTTTAATACTCTTCTAGCCATGTAGGCAACTATTCTTTGAATAAATCCAAAGTCTAGGGTATTCCCCCTTTAGTCCTCCTTCTCATACCACGACTTGTGGTCGGACCCCTTCCAATCTCGTAACTGTTGCTCCTTTTTATCATGCAGCCTGTACGACTTTTTCCTTGTATGTGCGCCTATGCCACTCTTTTTTTCTCCAGCTTTTATCCAATCTCTAGGTAGCACGTTGTAAACATATACAAAGCTTGATATGTTGTCCGTCTGGGCATCTATGGGTATACTGAAGTTCTTCACTCGGTACTTTGTTAAACTTACGACTTTTGCTATATCTTGTTTCATAGCCTCAGTTATCTATGCTTATGGCTTTAATACAACTAGGTAGGTCATATTATACAATAACTCTTACTTCGGTTTACTATTACCGAGGTCTGCCACCCAACTCCAGGTTACTCTCTCACTGCTTATCCTATATGTATAATCCTTATTACTGTTCATCTAAAGAATGACATCATAATCTCCTCTCATACTTTGGAATCTTTATCCATCTATTATTGATTTACCTTAATGTTAATCTATAATCCACCATTGATAACTTGAAACCTCTTACGTAATACATTGCCACAAGTCTCACGTCTCATTGGGGAACATTTGAAGTGGTTTTCCTAATCCACCTAGGGACAATACTATACTTCAATAATCGTATTTCATAGCATCCCAATGTGATTCGTCTTATGGGGGTATCCTAGTCCCGTGCCATCCATGAAATCTCTTCTCTTTGAATCATTACTCCAATGAAGGCCTATATATCATCCTTTTATAATTTACCACTATTACATCCTTACATTACAACCAGAAGAGCATTCCATATCTTCTAAATGCTCCTAGTCTTAAACTCCTCCGTGTTAATTCAAGCTATACTGAGCCTTTTATAACATATATAAACCAACAGCTCTCTTGTTTGATGGACTTAATACCGAGGTCTTACCTATTCTTATCAGCTTCTAACTTACCTTTTCTCACCCTTACTCACATCTACCCAAAATCTTTTCACTCTACTATACTTTCGCTTGCGACCTACACATATTTATTTATTCTACTCAGAACCTTCCTTTAACTTGCTAGCACCTTAGATTCCCTTTTGCGCATTCTCAGCTGTCTTTAAATGTAAATAATTACTTTTTCTGGTCGTTCTACCACTTGCTACATGGATACTTGGCTTATCATAGTGCCCACGAACACTGGAATTCCCTGTGACTCGTATGCTCTCAAGTATCACTTTGATGTTTTTTCCCCCTTTTTTTTCTGTTCATTAGCCATGATAGGTGCCACTTTCTTATGGAGTGCATGAAATATTATAGTGAGACTGCTGTTACAAGATCAAAGATCATTTCCTTTTTAGGTCACTATGCTTAGGTGGAAACCTTCTTCCTTATTTCCTCAGCTAGTCTTTCGTGGTAGTACTTAGAAGACCTTTTGGATCTTATAAAGTTGTGATCTTGTTATACTGTATACTCAAAGGAATTTTTGATATTCTTACTCGCCTACAAACATCCTTACTTACATACCTCTGTGCCGTTGTGCTCGTAGGATTACTTGTAAAATCAAATTTTGATTATCTCCTTAGTGGCACCCTCCATTATTCCCGTAATACTTATACAATACCTTTAAATACCCCAACTCCTATATGAGCATTTCTCAAGGTTTATGACGTCATATTTGCGAGACTGAATTCACTATATTAGGATTCACTACATTTATCTTGCATGATCTGTTGACTCATCTATAACCTCCTGTTTAGCCATAACTGGGCTCTTCCTTAATCAAATCCCAAATACTCATTGGCCTATCCTCACATCAATTTTCCGCGTAATCTTTCTTGGGTTATTTCCTTTGTTTTAACTTACATCATGCACTGGCCTCTGATCTATCAATGACATTTCGGGCAGGAACCCTTACTTCCTTTCCTTGACGTCGTGTTTGTATAATGCACTGATATCGTAGCATATCTGTAGGCTTTGAATAAGTACAATCTCATCCCTTTTTCACATTACCGCATTATTCTTCTACCACTCCATGATTAGTAGAACCACTAAATTCTGACTTCATGTCACATCACTCCATATTCCCCCCTTTAGAGGAGTACTAAGAGCTGGAGCTACGACGATCTACCTATAGATATTTTACCTCTATATATTTGACGTCTTTTCGCATCATCGATTATCCTTACTCGCCTTGTAGTAATGTTTTTTGTACCAAGGATAATAAAATTCCTTGCTCGCGAGGATGACACTTAGTGTAACTGGCGCACATAGTCCCTTAAGCTTAACTTTGATCATATTGCTTGCTTTAGGGAAGCGACTTCCTGAATGACCATTAAAGGGCATTCTTTTGTCATCCATTCTATTATCGCCGGAACGCAACCTCTGAAATTCTCATGATGCCGACTATTATCATATCATTTAGTCCCTAGTTCACGTTTAGTTTATCTTGTTTACCAGCTCATACTGATTTCTACTACTCTGGGGGTATATCTTTTATTGCTGGTAATCGCGTTAGAGTTGCGAACTTATTTCTCGAAAAGAAGATATGACTTTATGCCCTATACTCCTTTGTTGTTTCAAGGCCTGTCACCTCTCATCTTTTTCCTTCACTTAACTATAGACTCTATAATTCTGTCATTTTCATCATCATTTTTTTTTCCACCGTTGTCATCCATGTGGACATCTTACTCATAATTCTTCATTAACTCTATTCTTATTTTCCTACTAACATTTATGTTTATCACTTTATTCTGAAAATATCAACAAGACATTCTTTTGCTTTTAGCTCCCCTTACTTCATCTCGCTGGCTCTTCGGGATGCCTAAAATTCTCTCTCCTAGGGACACGAGCCATTCTAAGGTAATATTTATCCCTTCAAGGCTTCCAGTGGCTATCTTTATAGTACTCATATCTAGCTGTACTATTTTAGAGTGCGCCATCTGGGTATCTCACAAGGAGATTTATTAGCACATTTGCATTATGCTTCAGATATTGTTAACTAACACAAACAATCAATTCACCATTATGGGTTATCCTAACCCCAACCGGATCCTGATATCTCGTCCTTTTCTTAATCTACACATGTTAGCCCCCAATAGGGTATAACTGAGATGGGTATGGTCAATTATACATACCTCTGTTACTGTTGAGGGTAACTTACAATGCTTATATTTTTCTGTCGGAGATGAAAATACCGATAATCTTTATTAACTAGGTGCCTTGTACTCTTCCCATCTTGCTCCTTTTACTTGTTGAAGCTTGTATCTATATTTTGAATCTTTCATTGCCTTTAGGGGTGGATAGATATTCTTTGCCTTAAGGCTCCTTATCGAGAAGCTTACATTTCTTAGTACACACATGATCTACTGAAGACCTTATATTTACCCATCATATGCATCATGCAAAATCGAGCTCCTCTAACTCAACTCTTTCACAGCCACATGTAAGCACGTGATTTTTGCTTCACGGACAATCGCTCCAAAAGAAAATAAGAATAGTGGCGAAAGGCTTCGCTGTACAATTTTTCGATCTTTCCGTGACATGTGTTGTTTATGAGTCTGTCCAGTTTGCATCTAGTCATTATCAAACAAAAATACAAAAAGTAAATATTTTTGTGATAATTGTGTTAAAATGTTGCATTGTTGTTTAAATCCGTTACCTTATTATTTGTTATTTTTATTTTGTTTAAAAGAAAAGAAAAAATAATAAGAAAGAAAACAAAAGCAAAAGAGTAGGGAAAATCGGTTTGGGCCAAGAAATGAAACAAAATAGGCCCAAGACCAGGACACAGATCCAGTCCAAACACAGGCTGCCCGGACACGTCCCAAACGACGTCGTATCAGCGCCTCAATCTGAGCCGTTGATTCATGGCAATCAAACGGTCCAATACAGCCCCTGCTAAGTCGAAACGACGTCGTTTCAGGCAAGTTAATCTGGGCCGTTCATTCCCATTGATCCAACGGATCCAGGCCTTCCTCTAAACCCGTCAACATGACCCGATCCAATCCCCTACCCGGTCATAACCCACTATCATCTCCCGAACGACGTCGTCCCTCCTCAATGGTTAGATCCTGGCCCTTGATCTCAATTGATCCAATGGCCAGGATCTAAACCCTCAATACATATATAAACCTAACCCCCTTACCCCACGCCCCAAGCCACACCCCCCCCTCGGCCACTATTCACCATCTTCCCCAGGCTCCCTTTCCTCTCAAACCCTAGCAGCCTAGGTTTCCCACCATAAGCCTGGCAACCACAGTTCCGATGACCACCAAAATAACACCCCCGATGCACCCGACCATCCTGAACACGAATCCACTAACCACAAGCCTCGAATCACTTCCGTTCGTCTCGAATCTTCGTTTGAAGATTTGAGTCGAACCTGGACCTATGCCAAACCACCCCATCTTCATGCTAGACACTCTCCTGACCTTCCTCGTGACCAAACCAAGCTTGGTTTGGTCCGAATCCACCCACAACTCCCAAAAATCCAGATCTGGAAATCCAGACTTTTGAAACACATGCACCTGGGAACCCGGCCAGTTTTGACATAGGTTTGAGGTCTAATAGACCTTAACCAAGGTGTTCTCATGTGAGAACACCCTGATTAAAGTTTGTTCGGCCTCAAAAGTTCGAAGTCAAGTTTGATTTGGGTCTGTTTGGTTTAAACGTTTGGTAAGTTTTCCGTTCTTTTGTTTTATTTCCAAATAAGTTGTCAGCATATCTCTTTGTGTTTGTTTGTTATTTTGTTATTTTTCATCCAGATTTCTTTCATCTCTGTTAAAGACCTTTTATTTGGTCGTTTGCCTTCTATTTGTATTCTGAGTGTGCTCTGTGATGAACCTGTTCGATTAGATTGGTCGTCAAATGAATAGACTTATATAGGTTCCCAGTTATTGAACACAGAATCGTCTGATACCCTTTAGATCCCTAAACGTATTGTTTATGTGAGCGATTGATTATTATCTGTTATAATTAGTATAGTCGACTCGATAAATATCGTCGATTAGCTTTCTATCACTAATAAATCAAATGAGCTAATAAGGTCTCATGACTAATTGAGTCTTTGTCACTGACTGTATGCCCCAGCATTGTTTGAAATGGTTTGTTTGCACTATAAAACTGACTGAAAAGGTTCAGACTAGGCAGTCCTGAGTTCGAGCTTTCATCAGTGCAAAAATGCCCTAATGCTGCAATAGGCAGGGGCAGTAATAATCAAGGTTAACGGGGGTAATCTGGGGTGTTTAAAAAGAACAGAAGTAATTAGTTTAAGTGAGCTGACAAAAAGGGTACTAACTTAGGATTAAACTAATACCAATGGGGGAACAAGACACAAGGGTATGGGGGCTCAAAATGAATAAACAAATGAGCCCATAATTCTGGATTAAACAAAACCAGGCGTGGGGAATAAAGGGAGCTGACACCAAGCATGCTGAGCATGGGCTTAAAGAGTATGGGCATTCTGCCAATTGGCAGGCAGGGCAGCTCAGCTGTAATGGTGCATTTGGCCTATAAATAGGCCATTTGATAACTAAAACAGGGGCTGAAGTTTAAGGGTCTTAGGCTGGACTTTTAGCTTTCAGAGAGGGAAAAACAAAGGGCTGGAAAATTTGTAGTCTAAAGAGAGGTCTGGTGAGTTCAAAGAAAACTGAAAAAAACATAAGTTAGTTTCCAATAAACACTGCAACCAAACACTGCCTGAAAGTTGTATAAGAGTGCATATTGGTCAAGCTGTCTTGGCCAAGTTCTTGGTTTGCATTGGTTGAGCTGTTTCTGGTTATTGAATTGGTAGTGTTGCTGCATTGAATACTCTGTTTGCTGTTGTTTCATCTTTCTTTTCTGGGTTCATTGGTTTGGTACTCGACTATTGGTTGTTCCTCTTTGTTGCTCGATCACTTGTGAGCTTCATCATTGTGGCTGGTTGTTGTTGCTGTGTTGTTGGTGTTATCTGCTGTTGCTGTATTCGTGCATACTACTCAACTGATCACTTTCTTTCTTCTGTTCCTCTACATCAGGTACACAACCAAGGCACTATCAAAATGTAATTAGAACATTGAGCATGAATGCAAAAGAAAGGAAAAAGACTTGAAGTTGATTTTCATATATATACTGTTATATTAGATATCACGTATTGTATGATAATTTTCATTTTTGTGTTGACAATCGAAGCAGCCTATATGCCTAGTGTATATTAATATAAGTTAGCTAAATAGTAGCTTACATATGTATGTTGATAGGTGATAATATGTTCAATGAGATATGTTGCATTTCAGATTCTAGTTTACTTTGCAGTATATGTTGATATGTATACCAAGTATGAACACTGTACATCCTGGATTAAGTTCTCTTTTTTTTGGATTGATGGTCTCATATAATTAGTAAACCACCTGTTAAGACAAAGAATACCAACCTAGGCCTCAATCTCATGAAGGCCGAGCCCAAATCGAAACAAATCAGTTAGGCCCATATCGAAAAAGGGGGCCTAAGTCTGGCCATCTCGCATGAGCTAGGTTTGGGCCCATAATTTTCGGCTAGTTATCCATAATCGCAGTCACATTTTATTATTCTGTAAAAGCATTTTAAATCCTGTTATAAGTAAACTCGCAATCATGTAATTAATTAGGACTGTCTACCGTTTTCAATTGATAGAGACGAACACGACAAGAAACGTAGTTGCTATAGGATATCCTTTTAAAATAAGAACGAGATGAGCCTCGATGAAAATAAACAAAACACGCAGATGCGGGGCCCTTGTTAAATGTAAATCATTGAAGCATTTAGTTTCCCGGACGGGTTGTTTAGCAAATCTCACAACCCTCCTAAAATAACAACACGTTAGTCTCTTTAGGACACGCTTTAATAAACCTTACCTTCCTAAACTTGGGTGCACATTTATGTGACCCAAATCCAAATCTCGACGGATTCGAAATGTGTCTCTAATCACGGGTACATTGATTGTGACGTGGTTCGAGGTGCGTGTCCATGACGTTGCAAATTCATTTAAAAAAAAAAAAAAGAAAAAAAAAGGAATGAGATGAGCCTCGCCAAATAAAATACAAATTGCGGGGCCCTCAGTAAATATTTGCTTTAAAAATTGTTTAGACTTCGGGATGGACCGTTTAGTAAAATTCCACGGTCCTACCCAAAATAAATACGCTAGTCGCTTTAGGCGCGCCTTTAATAATTTAATTTCCTTAAACTCGGGTGCACATTGATGTGACCCAAATCCAAATCTCAACGGAGTCAAAGTGTGTCGACGACCACGGGTACATTGATTGTAACGTGGTTCGAGATACATTTTCACAACGTTGCAATTCTTGATAAAAACAGTAAATGATAAAGCGGTTAAAAGTTAAATTTTGCACATAAGTTCACACTTGTATGAAATCAGATAATCAAGCCGAATATAACAGTTGAGCGACCGTGCTAGAACCACGGAACTCGGGAATGCCTAACACCTTCTCCCGGGTTAACAGAATTCCTTATCCGGATTTCTGGTACGCAGACCATAATATAGAGTCATTCTTTTCCTCGATTCGGGATTAAAATTGGTGACTTGGGACACCCTAAATCTCCCAAGTGGCGACTCTGAAATAATTAAACCAATCCCGTTTCGATTGTCCTTTAATTGGAAAAAACTCCCTTGCGCCCCCTCGGGCGCGTAAAAAGGAGGTGTGACAGCTCTGGCGACTCTGCTGGGGATATGACCCAGAACCACTGGTTCAGGGTTAAGAATTCGAGCTTAAAATAATTGTTATTATTTGGCTTTATTTATTATCTGATTATTACATGTTTTGAGCCTAATGTGCTAAATGCTGCTTTTACCGCTTTGATATTATTTGAACTGTATATAAACTGTGCCGAAACCTTTCTCTTCTTACCTCCGGGGATGTGCTTACTGGTTGAGACTCCCTATTCTGTTAGTGTCATACCCCAAATAAAAGAGGTTCGGAAAGTTTCTAAGCCGGCTGGCCTTTTGGTTCCCGGAAAGGAGCTCCTTCCTCAACTCGAGTTGTCCGCTCGGGTACACTGTCTAGAACACCGACCCAGGTTTTGAACATAGAATAACGTGACTTCATGCCGGATCCCTAGTAGGAACGCTTATTTGCATCACGTTGCATATGACTTAGGGGACTCAACACAGGGGTTGGGTCCGTCTAGGACTAGCAACCTGATATGAAAAGACCATTCTGGTGCATCCCACTGTTCTCCGTGCATTTATTTGTCTCATACCCGCATGCTGACCGGTGTTTTGATATTTGGAATATTGTGAAAAAAAGGGGAAATAACGGTTGGGAATTGATTTTGAAAAAAAAAAAACAAATACTGTCAAAACTCGGCCAAAATTTTGAAAAGTCGTTGTTCTATCTTTCATAATAAAATTATATCAATGGAAATATAGAGTTGTCTTATCATAAAAATCAAAAAAAATCTTATTTTTAAAATTGTTTTTTTATATAATAATAATAAAAAAAAAAAAAGTCTTGTGTTGTCTTTACTTTTATCATTTGTTACAAATATATGTATATATATATGAAAAATTCGAAAGTTTTGCTTTATTTCCAAATGTATATATCTTTACTTATGGTAAAAGTATTTATCTTGTTATAAGTCTAGAAAAGTCCTTTCAGGCTCCCAGTTTTTCGAAAAAAAATAATAAATAAATAAATAAATAAACAATAAAAATAATAATAATATATATTGACTTCTTTAGAAAGTTTTATATATATATACATGAAAATTCAAAATTCAAAAAAATCGCATATGTTTTTGCTTTTAGCAGGATAAGTGTCGTTTGTTAAAATCTTATTAATAAATGTGCAGAATGAGCACGATTCCGAATGAACCATTTTCAATCATGAATAAAATTCCCCTCCAATTGCGGCTCTGGTGGAATGATTTGGGCAAAGAGGGGCATGACGAAATCAAGAAGTATCTGAAAGGCCTCACGAGTTTGTTGGATATCAGGCCACGAGGAGATATCATAAGGGCACTAGTCCCCCACTGGGATCCTGCGCACAATGTCTTCCGCTTCTCAGATTTCGAACTTACCCCAACTTTAGAAGAAATAGCAGGGTATATCGGCAGCGCTGAGACTCCTTTGAGGCACAAATATCTGATTGCTCCGAGAGCTGTGGCAGTACACCGGTTCCTGGACTCCTTAAAGATAGTCAGAACAATTCATAACCCTGACTTGGCAAAAGGTTTTTGCAGCATGAGTTTCATATATCAAAGATATGGTCACATAGGAGGATTCGACAAGCCAGAAAACCAGTTGTGCAGCAAAGGTAATCGCCAGAAGTGGGAAGAACATAGACGAATTGCTTTCATGATAACTTTCTTAGGACTACTAGTATTCCCAAGAAAAGATGGGAATATTGACATAAAGATAGCAGGGGTCGTCAGTACGTTGCTCACACAGAGTGATAGTACGTTGGCGCCCATGATAGTAGCTGATATATTCCGGGCACTCACTTCTTGCAAAGCCGGAGGAAGCTTTTTCGAGGGTTGCAATTTGTTGTTGCAAATGTGGATGACCGAACACCTATGTCACCGAGCCCCGTTTCTGAGCCATGGATCCGCAGGAAAGACCTGCATAGAGGAGTTCTATACCAGAGTTAATGAAACCTACCTGCCAGAAGGAGTCACAGCATGGACCTCATATTTCCATACCCTCAACGCCAGTCAAATACAATGGGCGCTAGGATGGTTATCGATCGACGAAGTCATATACATGCCATCAGCTAGGCCCCATTTCCTCTTAATGGGACTTAAGAGCATTCAACCATACGCACCACATCGGGTTTTAAGGCAACTTGGGAGGTATCAGATAGTGCCGAAAAACGAGGATCTGAGCATCCAGGTAATCGAGATCAGTCCCGACGGCCAGTTTCCTGAAGCAAGGGTTCGTCAAATTTGGAGCCAATGTCAATACTTAGAAGCAAATACTTGTGTAATGAATCAGGCAAAAGGGGAAGTTTCGCCCGGGTATCAGGCCTGGTACAAAGGGGAGACATCATCTGGAAGACCGACCAAAAGACCTCACCTGCAAGAATTTGTCAAATCTTCACAAGAACAGTGGGGCTGGTTGGCCAAAGAGCAGGAATATCTCGTCAAAGCAGGCAAACTGAAGCAACAAGTTCAGGATATGAGGTTTGAGTGCCAATTACAGTCTGCCGCCCACGAGGGAGAAAGGAACAAGTTAATCAGAGAAGGCGAGGTCCTCAAAGCTCAGATCCGGAGAATGAAAAAAGAGGCTAATAGCCAGCTGAGAAGCCGGGCAGATAAAAGATTGATAGCAGGGTTAAAGGATCAGGTTGCGAAATGCCAGAAAGATTTGGAAAAAGCCAGGGCCAGCACGGCAAAATTGCGAACCAAGTGGGCAAACGGTGCGATGGCTCGGAGGCAGCACCTGCAACAAGTCATAAGGGAGTATGAATTGAGCATCGGGACCTTAAAGGAAACGAATGCCTCTCTTCGAGAAAGGATCCTCAAGCAAACACGAAATGCCCAAGCCGACAGAAGGCAATGTTACGATGCAATGAACAGAATGGAACGACAAATGGAGATATTCCAGGATCAGCTTGCCAACAACGCGCAGACACTGGGATTGAAGAACCGACAGATAAGGCATTTGTTCGCAGAAAGGGACAACATTCGAGGAAGGATCGACGAGATTGGGCATTACATCTACGTGAGATGCCTGGCATGCGAGCAAATGCCCCGGAAGACCCTCATTGTTTCCATCATGGGTTGCGTCCACCGAATCATGAATGAGTTGAAAGGTCTGCAGAGAGACCTCACACCAAGGGCCGCGGAAAGGCCGAATGATGCCTCGCGGGCCCCTAAGTTGGAAAATTAATCTTTGGTTGAGTTTTGTTTATTTGGTTTTGTTGTTTTTCCATATGTTGTTTTCTTTTCTTTTAGTCAAAACGGCTTAAGAACTGTGGAGTCCTGTACTATTGCTATTCCTTGCTTGAAGTAATTTGTAATAGCAAAATTTTGAGAATGAATTTAACGATTTCACAAGAATTTTGTGTTTCTTTACTTTAAGGCAGAACTACGCCTGGTCTGATTCACGCGGGAACGTGATACGTAGGCAATCCCCATAAGATTCAACCGCTTTTAATAAATAAAAATAAAAATACAAAATAAAACACAGGGTTTCCCAAAGTACTTTAAAATGGATGAATGAGCAAACCGGGATGACGTATGTTGTTTGAGGCAAGGCATGTAGAAACGATTAATTGCCTAGGTGCATTGCATCCTCTATGTGTTATGACCAAATCTGTTAAGCTCTAACACTAATCAGTTTGTTGTTGTCTGATATCAGACAGTTAGTTGTTAAAGAATTCTGGCAACACATTCATACCAAACCAGATCCAAAGGACCGGTAGCAACGAGCATGACCACTTCTGAGAATAGTAATGAGGAAGAAAGGCCGATGAGCCAGTTGCTAAAAGAGGCGATGGAAAAGATTGAGAGGATGGGACTGGAGATGCATGCAATGCAGCTAGCCCTGGCCAAAACGCAAAAGAGCCCTGAGACACTGGGACACGTGCCGGAGTACCCTCACTCTGGCCCTTCCACAAGCCGCCCAAACCCCCTCTATCATCAAGAGAGAAGCCCTCATGATTCCCAAGCTCCACCACCCCACCAACCTCTCCCAACATCCAACATTCCCATTTTTGTGGGACCTGCATCAGCCCCTTTGCAGCGAACGACCAGTGAGCCATTGTTTCAGGCTCACGATACACAATACTATCCCCTGAGCCTACATTCCATGCACCCGAACCACAGGCTTACAATCCCCATTTGGAAGTTCCGGCAGAGGTTGAGAAGCCGGTTAAGGCCCCTGAACAGGATGAAGTGTTGAGAAAGTTCAAAAGCCTGGAGCAATCCTTCAGGAACTTACACGGGCTGGGCAACCAAGTCAGCGTGGCATACAAAGATCTGTGCCCTTTCCCAGATGTCCAACTCCCGGCTGGGTTCAAGATGCCCAAGTTTGATTTATATGAAGGGCACGGTGATCCCATGGCACATTTGCGGGGATTCTGTAGCAAAATGAGAGGGGCAGGAGGCAAGGATGAGCTTTTGATAGCTTACTTCGGCCAAAGTCTGAGCGGATCTGCACTGGAATGGTATACCAGGCAGGATTTCAGCAGATGGTACACGTGGGATGACCTGGCGCAGGCTTTTTGCAGGTCATTTCCAGTACAATCTGGAGATAGTTCCTGACCGTCTCACGTTACTGAGGACTGGGAAGAAACCCGGGGAAAGTTTTCGCGAGTTCGGATTCCGCTGGAGAGAACAAGCAGCTAGAGTCGATCCTCCCATGAGAGAGGGAGAAATGGTAGACTACTTTTTGCAGACATTGGATCCAACCTACTTTGGTCACTTGGTGACAACGGTTGGAAAATCTTTCAACGAGGTAGTCAAAATAGGGGTCATGATAGAAGAAGGTTTGAGGTCGGACAAGATCTTAAACTATTCGGCACTTAAGGCCACGACCCAGGCTATTCAAAGCGGCACGGGAGGTGCGCTAAGAAGAAAGAAAGAAGAGGTTGCCACGATCGAGGCAGGCAGTTGGTCCAGGGCTGGCAGGCCACACTACAACCAACCCAGGCCTCACAGGTCAAACTATCCATACAACCCACCACAAAATTTCTATCCACCTCGAGAACCACATTGTTCCGTACACCAAGCCCAGGTATACACTCAGCCTCCGGTTCGCCCGCAATGGCGCGCACCGGCTCCCCAGAACATATATGCACCACCACAAAACACTTACCCTCCACCAAGGGCATATAGAAATCCTTCAGGGGCAGGTTTCCGGGGAAATCCAGATGCCAGAAATGACAGGTTGCGGAAGCAAAGAACCTTCACCGAACTGGGAGAAACCTACACCGCTGTGTTCCACAAGCTGCGGCAATTGGGTTTGGTTAGTCCCGTCCATACTCGGGAACCAAATCCCCCGCCTCAGAATTTGGATCGTTCAATCAGTTGTGAATACTGTTCAGGGATGCTCGGGCACGATACCGAGAAGTGTTGGAAGTTAAGGCATGCCATACAGGATCTTATTGACACCAATAAGATCGAGGTCCAGACACCGGAGACTCCTAACATCAACCAAAATCCACTGCCAGCGCACCACGAAGCTCACATGATTGAGTTGGTGTGTGAGGGAGGTGAATTAAGAAAACCCTCACAAACAGTGATGATGATCCAAGCTGCCCCAAAAGAAGTCTTAACCAGGGGAGGAACAAATGTACAGTCGCAGGGAGAAGGTGTCAAGCCGGTAGTATTATGGGGGAAGAACCCGTCCGTCATAGCAAGCAAACCCGAGCCAAGCAAGTTGGTAATACCAGGGATCCTGCCCACACCGGCGGTCGTGTTGAAAGGGGTATGTAGAGAACGGGTAACCATAAAGCCGGTGGTCCAACTGCCAATGCTTGACAGCAGGGCTGTCCCCTGGAAATATGAAAAAGCAGTGGTAACGTACCAAGGAAAACAGGTGGAAGAAGTCAGTTGTGAAGCGCAAGGGCTGACTCGATCAGGTCGATGTTTTGCTCCGATGGAGTTAAGGAAAACCAACCCAGTGGCAACCAAGAAGCCAGTGTCAGAAGAAGAGGCCGAAGACTTCCTGAGGAAGATGAAAGTGCAAGACTATTCTGTGGTTGAGCAGCTGAGAAAAACACCTGCCCAGATCTCACTATTGTCATTACTCCTCCATTCCGAGGAACATCGCCGAGCCCTGTTAAAAATATTGAACGAGGCCCATGTACCCAGTGAGATTTCTGTAAACCACCTGGAAACCATTGCCAGCAAGATTTTCGAGGTGAACAGAGTGACATTCTCAGATGATGACCTGCCGGTGGAAGGTACAGAGCACAACAAAGCTCTATACCTAGCTGTCAAATGTGAAGACTCGGTGGTAACCCGAGTATTGGTGGATAACGGCTCAAGCGCCAATATTTGTCCATTATCCACCCTGGACCAGTTAAAAATTGACCGTGGAAGAATCCGGGAGAATAGCATCTGTGTCCGAGGGTTTGACGGAAACGGAACAGCCACTGTGGGGGATGTTGTACTTGAACTAACCATTGGACCGGTCCTGTTTACCATGGAATTCCAGGTATTGGACGCCACAGTATCTTACAACTTGCTGTTAGGACGACCCTGGATTCACGCAGCTAAAGCGGTGCCTTCCACCCTACATCAGACAGTGAAGTTCGAATGGGAAAGACAAGAGGTCGTGTTGCACGGCGAGGATACAACATGTACCATGGGCGGAACCATTGTGCCTTTCATAGAGACCTCTGATGACAAGGGTCCTGGGGTCTACCAGATTCTCGATACAGGGTCGGCCAACAAAATCTCTGAAGGAGAAATCATCCCGCACCCTAGGGTAGCGGCCGCAACAGTCATGATGGTATCAGAGATGCTGGGTAACGGATTTGTGCCGGGAAAAGGCCTGGGAGTTGAACTTCAAGGGATAGTCCAACCTGTCTCCCTTCCTAAGAATCTGGAAACTTTCGGGTTGGGGTTCAAACCAACCCCAGCAGACAGGAAGCAAGCGCGAAAAATGAAGAAGAGGGTCTGGTTTCTGCCTAAACCAGTACCACGACTCTCGAGGTCTTTTGTTAAAGCTAGTGCCAAGGGGTCAGCGATCCCAAAGATTCAAGGACCTTTGATCGGCATAAATGAAGACCTGAATCAGAGTTTTGAGAGACTATTCGCGGATGTCAGTGTGGTGGAAGCTGGAGAGGGTTCCAGCAGGGCAGAGATACAATTTGTGGGGCCTGAGGCCAAGACCAACAATTGGACGGTTACTCCTCTTCCTGTCCGAGGGGAGTCTTGGTAGTAGGCTTTGATTAATGTTTTGTTTGTTTGTTTGTTTGATCGGATTATTCAAGGGTGTAATCCCAATTTTACTTTCGTTTTGTAAAAGTGTGAACCCTTTTTATCCTGCAAATTTAATAAAGTTCTTTTCTTTTGTCCCATTTTAATTTCTGGTTTTGTTCTTTTTCTTTCTGAACAGTTCTCTTTTTACTGGTCCTAATGACATGGCATGCACAGCGGATCTTCGACCTAGTCTAATAAATCAATCTGAATCTGACTCAACAATGCAAGAGGTCGTTTGTGATAATGAATCCGAATGTGACGAAGGAGAAGCCTTCGAAGAAATAAATCGAGAACTGTGCCAATTTGAAGAGAAACCCAAGCCTAACCTAAATGACACTGAGGCTGTGAACCTAGGAGACGCTGATAACATCCAAGAGACCAAAATTAGCATCCACATTGAGCCAAATGTCAAAGCAGAATTGATCAAAACTCTCAGGGAATTCAAAGATGTTTTTGCATGGTCATATGATGATATGCCTGGATTGAGCACCAATTTAGTGGTTCACAAATTGCCCACTGACCCGGCATACCCTCCGGTCAAGCAAAAACTAAGGAAATTTAAAACAGAAATGAGTGTAAAGATCAAAGAAGAAGTGATTAAGCAGTTACAATCGAAGGTCATTCGGGTCACTCGGTATCCCGAATGGTTGGCCAATGTAGTACCAGTCCCAAAGAAGGATGGAAAAATCAGGGTGTGCGTCGACTACCGCAACCTCAACAAAGCGAGTCCCAAGGACAATTTCCCGTTACCCAACATTCATATCTTGATCGATAACTGCGCTGGGCGCGAGATCGGATCCTTTGTGGATTGCTATGCGGGATATCATCAGATCCTAATGGACGAAGAGGATGCTGAGAAGACAGCGTTTATTACGCCATGGGGAACCTACTGCTATCGGGTAATGCCGTTCGGTTTAAAGAACGCTGGGGCAACGTACATGCGAGCAATGACTGCTGTGTTTCATGACATGATACACAAAGAAATAGAGGTGTACGTCGATGATGTGATCATCAAATCTTGGCGTCAGGAGGACCATGTGGCAGACCTAAGGAGATTTTTCCAAAGACTCCGGAGGTATGATATCAAGCTTAACCCAGCCAAATGCGCATTCGGGGTTCCATCAGGAAAGTTGCTAGGATTCATCGTCAGTCGACGGGGGATTGAGTTAGACCCGTCCAAAATTGAATCCATCCGAGATTTGCCACCGCCAAGGAACAAAACAGAGGTAATGAGTTTGCTGGGTAGACTCAATTACATCAGCAGGTTCATCGCTCAACTCACAGCAACTTGTGAGCCCATATTTCGGCTACTGAGAAAGGATGCTGCAGAAGGTTGGACGACAGAGTGTCAAGAGGCTTTCGACCAAATCAAAGGGTATCTGTCTAATCCACCCGTGTTGGTCCCACCTAAGCCCGGGAAACCCCTAATCCTTTACCTGACGGTCTTGGAAAATTCATTTGGTTGTGTACTGGGGCAACATGATGACACAGGAAGGAAGGAGCAGGCCATCTACTATCTTAGCAAGAAATTCACAGTGCATGAGGTCAAGTACACTCAACTCGAGAAAACATGCTGCGCCCTAACTTGGGTAGCTCAGAAGTTGAAGCACTACCTGTCTTCATATACTACTTATCTCATATCCCGCTTGGACCCATTGAAGTATATCTTTCAGAAACCTATGCCCACGGGAAGGTTGGCAAAGTGGCAAATTCTGCTCACAGAGTTTGATATCATCTACGTAACGAGGACGGCCATGAAAGCCCAGGCACTGGCAGACCATTTGGCAGAGAATCCCGTTGACGAAAAATACGAGCCTTTAAGAACGTATTTTCCTGACGAAGAGGTGATGCATACAAATGAGTTGGAATTACCCGAGGAACCGGGTTGGAAGCTTTTCTTTGATGGAGCGGCAAATGCAAAAGGGGTGGGAATAGGGGCAGTACTCATCTCTGAAACAGGACGGCATTATCCTGTTACGGCCCAACTGCGCTTCTATTGCACTAACAATATGGCCGAATATGAGGCTTGCATTCTGGGTCTGCGCTTGGCTGCTGACATGGATGTCCAAGACGTCTTGGTCTTGGGAGACTCGGACCTCTTGGTACATCAAATTCAGGGTGAATGGGAAACACGAGATCTAAAGCTCATACCATACCGACAATGCTTGCATGATCTGAGCAAGCAATTTCGATCGGTGAAGTTCAAACACATCCCGAGAGTTCACAATGAGGTTGCAGATGCTTTAGCCACCTTAGCATCAATGCTGCACCACCCTGACAAAATGTATGTTGATCCTCTGCATATCCAAGTCCGTGATCAGCACGCCTACTGCAATACCATAGAAGAAGAAGCAGATGGCGAACCCTGGTTTCATGATATCAAGGAATATCTCAGAATGGGGATATATCCAGAACATGCCTCTGGAGACCAAAAAAGAGCCCTTCGGCGTTTGTCGAATGGTTTCTTCCTCAGTGGAGGAGTATTGTACAAAAGAACCCCGGATTTGGGGTTGTTGAGATGCATAGATGCCGGGCAGGCAACGACGGTTATGGCGGAAGTACATGCCGGAGTTTGTGGGCCACACATGAGCGGATATGTATTGGCAAGAAAGATCCTTCGAACAGGGTGTTATTGGCTAACCATGGAACACGACTGTATCACTTTCGTAAGGAAATGCCATAAGTGCCAGATACATGGAGATTTGATTCATTCTCCGCCAACAGAGTTACATACGATGTCAGCACCCTGGCCGTTTGTAGCATGGGGCATGGATGTCATTGGGCCCATCGAGCCAGCAGCGTCCAACGGTCATAGGTTCATTCTAGTGACCATTGATTACTTCACCAAATGGGTTGAGGCTAAAACCTTCAAATCGGTAACCAAGAAGGCGGTGGTGGACTTTGTTCACTCCCATATCATCTGCAGATTTGGGATCCCAAAAGTGATCATTACGGATAACGGTGCGAATCTTAATAGCAGCCTGATGAGAGAGGTGTGCCAACAATTCAAGATTACACACCGCAATTCCACCCCATATCGTCCCAAGGCGAATGGAGCAGTCGAAGCAGCCAATAAGAATATCAAGAAGATACTACGAAAAATGGTGGAAGGGTCCAGACAATGGCACGAGAAATTACCCTTTGCTTTGTTAGGGTACCGCACTACCGTCCGGACCTCCATAGGCACAACTCCTTATTTGTTGGTGTATGGAACTGAGGCCGTGATACCAGCGGAGGTCGAAATTCCATCCCTCCGAATTGTCGCTGAAGCCGGGATTGATGATGATGAATGGGTAAAAGCTCGATTGGAACAGTTGAGCCTGATAGATGAGAAAAGATTGGCAGCAGTGTGCCATGGTCAACTGTATCAGAAGAGAATGGCAAGAGCATATAACAAGAAGGTGCGCCCCAGGAAGTTTGAGGTAGGGCAGCAGGTGTTAAAGAAGATCCTCCCACATCAGGTCGAAGCAAAAGGCAAATTCGCCCCAAATTGGCAAGGGCCTTATATCGTGACCAGAGTATTGTCCAACGGCGCTCTGTGTTTGACAGATATCGAAGGTAGATGTGTCGACATGGCTATCAATTCAGATGCAGTCAAGAGATATTATGCGTAATTTCTTTAATTATGGCAATTTTTGGTTTATTTGTTTGTATTTGGCATTTGATGGATAATGAGATGACGGAGGCAATTCTTTCTTCTATCCAAACACTGTTTAACCCTTGCTTCCCCCTTTGAGCCTTAAGTAATTCTTTCATACCCCTCTTTTGGAATCACTAATGGAAAGGACATGAAAAAAAAAAAAAAAAAGAAAAGAAAAAGAAGAAGAAAAAGAAGATGAAATCATAAAGAAATACAAAACCGTGGGAACTACGTTTGACCTGATTCCTCAAAGAGGATACGTAGGCGCCTCACGGCTCGGTCATAGTATGCATCATAATAAATATAGGATGCATAATGTACATAGTGTGCATAATAGACACAGCGTGCGTAATGCACGTAGCACAACATAAAAGTAAAAAATAAATAAATTCCCCAAGCAAGAAAACTGGGGCAGAAGTTATGTTTTAAGTTCCAACAAAGGTTTGATTCCAAAAGTTGTAGCACATCACCCTCCAAGTTGTTTTCATTTTTTTTAGCCTTCCTTCAATCCCACACCAAAACCAACATCGACATCCAAAAGACCTCCCGATCAATGTTCGAGAGATGCCAAATCCGGCAAATAAGGCCGAGAATGATACACCGATCCCCAGCAAAGAAAAGGATCGTAAGACTGGGAATGAGTTGATAGTCAAAAGAATCTCCAGAAGAGAGGATCATATCTACAACACCCCGATTCCTCGAAAAGAAATAAAATGAGAGAGTCTCATCGGTGAAAACCTTCACAGGCACCGAAGAGGCGATGTAAGATGAGGGATATGAAATGAGAGAGTCTTATTGGTGAAAACCTTCACAGGCACCATAAGGCGCCGGGAGATGAGAGAAAAGAGAGAGTCTCATTAGTGAAAACCCCTCGAAGGGCACTATGAGGCGACAAGATAGAGCAGCGAAACCTACCACATTCGCAACAAGATGAACATCCATTTATCATCCCCAGCAAGTCAGCCCGTCGGACAAATCAATTGATACAAATAGACTGGGTCGGGAATCTATGGTGCATGTCATGATCACGGGGACCAGTTGTGTCATCCAGATAAGTTCTTTTGATTGTCTCCTCCCACAAAAGATTGGTTCAGAAAGATTTTCTCTTTTCCATATCTTTATTTTCTTTTCCTAAAAAAGTGTTCTTTAAAGGATTTTTCAAAGCTTACTACCAGAAACCGAAGGGAAATTCACCCAATGCAGGGTAATACAAACAGTCTTAAAAGGCCGGCCCCAGGCGATGCAGGGATTGTGCTCGGAAATGTTGGAAGAAGTAAGCTCCAAAGGGAGTGGTTTCGGGAGTTATTAAGTTCTAGGTCGCCCACCAGTATAATGCGGGAATATTTTAAGTTCTAGGTCGCCCACCAGTATAATGCGGGAATACTTTTAAGTTCTAGGTCACCCACCAGTATAATGCGGGAATACATTTAAGTTCTAGGTCGCCCACCAGTATAATGCGGGAATATTTTTAAGTTCTAGGTCGCCCACCAGTATAATGCGGGAATATTTTTAAGTTCTAGGTCGCCCACCAGTATAATGCGGGAACATTTTAAGTTCTAGGTCGCCCACCAGTATAATGCGGGAATACATTTAAGTTCTAGGTCGCCCACCAGTATAATGCGGGAATACTTTTAAGTTCTAGGTCGCCCACCAGTATAATGCGGGAATACTTTTAAGTTCTAGGTCGCCCACCAGTATAATGCGGGAATACTTTTAAGTTCTAGGTCGCCCACCAGTATAATGCGGGAATACTTTTAAGTTCTAGGTCGCCCACCAGTATAATGCGGGAATACATTTAAGTTCTAGGTCTCCCACCAGTATAATGCGGGAATACTTTTAAGTTCTAGGTCGCCCACCAGTATAATGCGGGAATACTTTTAAGTTCTAGGTCGCCCACCAGTATAATGCGGGAATACTTTTAAGTTCTAGGTCGCCCACCAGTATAATGCGGGAATACATTTAAGTTCTAGGTCGCCCACCAGTATAATGCGGGAATACTTTTAAGTTCTAGGTCGCCCACCAGTATAATGCGGGAATACTTTTAAGTTCTAGGTCGCCCACCAGTATAATGCGGGAATACATTTAAGTTCTAGGTCTCCCACCAGTATAATGCGGGAATACTTTTAAGTTCTAGGTCGCCCACCAGTATAATGCGGGAATACTTTTAAGTTCTAGGTCGCCCACCAGTATAATGCGGGAATACATTTAAGTTCTAGGTCGCCCACCAGTATAATGCGGGAATACATTTAAGTTCTAGGTCGCCCACCAGTATAATGCGGGAATACATTTAAGTTCTAGGTCGCCCACCAGTATAATGCGGGAATACATTTAAGTTCTAGGTCACCCACCAGTATAATGCGGGAATACATTTAAGTTCTAGGTCGCCCACCAGTATAATGCGGGAATACTTTTAAGTTCTAGGTCGCCCACCAGTATAATGCGGGAATACATTTTAAGTTCTAGGTCGCCCACCAGTATAATGCGGGAATACATTCAGCTCTAGATTTTGGAATCAGTCACCCCACCTGAAGACGGAAGGTTACGACAGAGATCCCCAAACGGGAAACAATAAAATCCTCAGCACCAAGAAGCAGACAACTGCAAAAGCAAGCGCACATTCAAAGGGAAGAAGGAACGCGTCTCAAAAGAAGTAGTTTGGGAACGTTGTAGCATGCCCAGTATAACAATTCTGATGAAAAGCCATACCACTGAAGAAACCATTGGAAGATCTAAAGAAGAAAGTCGTGTCCCCAGCAAATCAAGCAAATTGATGAGAACTGACATTCAGAAAAGGTGAAGGACCAGCATCATCTCCAAGTTCACAAAATAAAGGCGTCGGAGGAAAACATTAGCCGACAAGAAAGCAAGGCAACAAGAACAAGTTGAAGATGGATGAAATTTCAGGATCCTCAGTTTATAGCTTCTTGTTTTCCTTTTAGAGCAATGTAATAGGGAGATCGGTTGAGCAGTAGCATCCTACAGCAGCATACAACAGCGCACAACAACAGCAAACACTACAGTCACACGGTAGTCCCAGCTACCAAAATTTCCCGAACTACATTGACCTGATTCCTGTTTCAGCCCAGGATATGTAGGAAACCTCTGAAGCAAAGGTTCGGTCAAATCTTTTTCAAAAAATGCTTCACACGGAGTATTCGGACGGGCAAAAATCGCTCGCTTTATCTTTGCGCGAAAACCCTTCGTGTCTTCGTGCAAAGAGGGGCAGCTGTAAGCACGTGATTTTTGCTTCACGGACAATCGCTCCAAAAGAAAATAAAAATAGTGGCAAAAGGCTTCGCTGTACAATTTTTCGATCTTTCCGTGACATGTGTTGTTAGTCGTTTGTGAGTCTGTCCATTTTGCATCTAGTCATTATCAAACAAAAATACAAAAAATATATGTGGCGTTAAAAGAAAATTCAAAATATAAATATATGTGCATCGTCCGTTTTAGGTTGTGATTTAACTTACTTAACAATTTTTTTTGTGATAATTATGTGGACATGTTATAGTGTTGTTGAAATGAAACAAAATAGGCCCAAGACCAGGACACAGATCCAGTCCAAACACAGGCTGCCCGGACACGTCCCAAACGACGTCGTATCAGCGCCTCAATCTGAGCCGTTGATTCATGGCAATCAAACGGTCCAATACAGCCCCTGCTAAGTCGAAACGACGTCGTTTCAGGCAAGTTAATCTGGGCCGTTCATTCCCATTGATCCAACGGATCCAGGCCTTCCTCTAAACCCGTCAACATGACCCGATCCAATCCCCTACCCGGTCATAACCCACTATCATCTCCCGAACGACGTCGTCCCTCCTCAATGGTTAGATCCTGGCCCTTGATCTCAATTGATCCAATGGCCAGGATCTAAACCCTCAATACATATATAAACCTAACCCCCTTACCCCACGCCCCAAGCCACACCCCCCCCTCGGCCACTATTCACCATCTTCCCCAGGCTCCCTTTCCTCTCAAACCCTAGCAGCCTAGGTTTCCCACCATAAGCCTGGCAACCACAGTTCCGATGACCACCAAAATAACACCCCCGATGCACCCGACCATCCTGAACACGAATCCACTAACCACAAGCCTCGAATCACTTCCGTTCGTCTCGAATCTTCGTTTGAAGATTTGAGTCGAACCTGGACCTATGCCAAACCACCCCATCTTCATGCTAGACACTCTCCTGACCTTCCTCGTGACCAAACCAAGCTTGGTTTGGTCCGAATCCACCCACAACTCCCAAAAATCCAGATCTGGAAATCCAGACTTTTGAAACACATGCACCTGGGAACCCGGCCAGTTTTGACATAGGTTTGAGGTCTAATAGACCTTAACCAAGGTGTTCTCATGTGAGAACACCCTGATTAAAGTTTGTTCGGCCTCAAAAGTTCGAAGTCAAGTTTGATTTGGGTCTGTTTGGTTTAAACGTTTGGTAAGTTTTCCGTTCTTTTGTTTTATTTCCAAATAAGTTGTCAGCATATCTCTTTGTGTTTGTTTGTTATTTTGTTATTTTTCATCCAGATTTCTTTCATCTCTGTTAAAGACCTTTTATTTGGTCGTTTGCCTTCTATTTGTATTCTGAGTGTGCTCTGTGATGAACCTGTTCGATTAGATTGGTCGTCAAATGAATAGACTTATATAGGTTCCCAGTTATTGAACACAGAATCGTCTGATACCCTTTAGATCCCTAAACGTATTGTTTATGTGAGCGATTGATTATTATCTGTTATAATTAGTATAGTCGACTCGATAAATGTCGTCGATTAGTTTTCTATAACTAATGGATCGAAGGAGCTAGGAGTTTCACATAACTAATTAAACTCGGACACTGGCTGGATGACCTAGTAATGTTTGAAATGGTCTGTTGGCATTATAAAAATGACTAAAAGGGTTCAGTCTAGGCAGTCCTGAGTTCGAGTTTTCATCAGTGCAAAAATGCCCTAATGCTGCAATAGGCAGGGGCAGTAATAATCAAGGTTAACGGGGGTATTCTGGGGTGTTTAAAAAGAACAGAAGTAATTAGTTTAAGTGAGCTGACAAAAAGGGTACTAACTTAGGATTAAACTAATACCAATGGGGGAACAAGACACAAGGGTATGGGGGCTCAAAATGAATAAACAAATGAGCCCATAATTCTGGATTAAACAAAACCAGGCGTGGGGAATAAAGGGAGCTGACACCAAGCATGCTGAGCATGGGCTTAAAGAGTATGGGCATTCTGCCAATTGGCAGGCAGGGCAGCTCAGCTGTAATGGTGCATTTGGCCTATAAATAGGCCATTTGATAACTAAAACAGGGGCTGAAGTTTAAGGGTCTTAGGCTGGACTTTTAGCTTTCAGAGAGGGAAAAACAAAGGGCTGGAAAATTTGTAGTCTAAAGAGAGGTCTGGTGAGTTCAAAGAAAACTGAAAAAAACATAAGTTAGTTTCCAATAAACACTGCAACCAAACACTGCCTGAAAGTTGTATAAGAGTGCATATTGGTCAAGCTGTCTTGGCCAAGTTCTTGGTTTGCATTGGTTGAGCTGTTTCTGGTTATTGAATTGGTAGTGTTGCTGCATTGAATACTCTGTTTGCTGTTGTTTCATCTTTCTTTTCTGGGTTCATTGGTTTGGTACTCGACTATTGGTTGTTCCTCTTTGTTGCTCGATCACTTGTGAGCTTCATCATTGTGGCTGGTTGTTGTTGCTGTGTTGTTGGTGTTATCTGCTGTTGCTGTATTCGTGCATACTACTCAACTGATCACTTTCTTTCTTCTGTTCCTCTACATCAGGTACACAACCAAGGCACTATCAAAATGTAATTAGAACATTGAGCATGAATGCAAAAGAAAGGAAAAAGACTTGAAGTTGATTTTCATATATATACTGTTATATTAGATATCACGTATTGTATGATAATTTTCATTTTTGTGTTGACAATCGAAGCAGCCTATATGCCTAGTGTATATTAATATAAGTTAGCTAAATAGTAGCTTACATATGTATGTTGATAGGTGATAATATGTTCAATGAGATATGTTGCATTTCAGATTCTAGTTTACTTTGCAGTATATGTTGATATGTATACCAAGTATGAACACTGTACATCCTGGATTAAGTTCTCTTTTTTTTGGATTGATGGTCTCATATAATTAGTAAACCACCTGTTAAGACAAAGAATACCAACCTAGGCCTCAATCTCATGAAGGCCGAGCCCAAATCGAAACAAATCAGTTAGGCCCATATCGAAAAAGGGGGCCTAAGTCTGGCCATCTCGCATGAGCTAGGTTTGGGCCCATAATTTTCGGCTAGTTATCCATAATCGCAGTCACATTTTATTATTCTGTAAAAGCATTTTAAATCCTGTTATAAGTAAACTCGCAATCATGTAATTAATTAGGACTGTCTACCGTTTTCAATTGATAGAGACGAACACGACAAGAAACGTAGTTGCTATAGGATATCCTTTTAAAATAAGAACGAGATGAGCCTCGATGAAAATAAACAAAACACGCAGATGCGGGGCCCTTGTTAAATGTAAATCATTGAAGCATTTAGTTTCCCGGACGGGTTGTTTAGCAAATCTCACAACCCTCCTAAAATAACAACACGTTAGTCTCTTTAGGACACGCTTTAATAAACCTTACCTTCCTAAACTTGGGTGCACATTTATGTGACCCAAATCCAAATCTCGACGGATTCGAAATGTGTCTCTAATCACGGGTACATTGATTGTGACGTGGTTCGAGGTGCGTGTCCATGACGTTGCAAATTCATTTAAAAAAAAAAAAAAGAAAAAAAAAGGAATGAGATGAGCCTCGCCAAATAAAATACAAATTGCGGGGCCCTCAGTAAATATTTGCTTTAAAAATTGTTTAGACTTCGGGATGGACCGTTTAGTAAAATTCCACGGTCCTACCCAAAATAAATACGCTAGTCGCTTTAGGCGCGCCTTTAATAATTTAATTTCCTTAAACTCGGGTGCACATTGATGTGACCCAAATCCAAATCTCAACGGAGTCAAAGTGTGTCGACGACCACGGGTACATTGATTGTAACGTGGTTCGAGATACATTTTCACAACGTTGCAATTCTTGATAAAAACAGTAAATGATAAAGCGGTTAAAAGTTAAATTTTGCACATAAGTTCACACTTGTATGAAATCAGATAATCAAGCCGAATATAACAGTTGAGCGACCGTGCTAGAACCACGGAACTCGGGAATGCCTAACACCTTCTCCCGGGTTAACAGAATTCCTTATCCGGATTTCTGGTACGCAGACCATAATATAGAGTCATTCTTTTCCTCGATTCGGGATTAAAATTGGTGACTTGGGACACCCTAAATCTCCCAAGTGGCGACTCTGAAATAATTAAACCAATCCCGTTTCGATTGTCCTTTAATTGGAAAAAACTCCCTTGCGCCCCCTCGGGCGCGTAAAAAGGAGGTGTGACACCACATACAATCTTTTACCAACCATCTTTTTAAATGTAGGTATCGTTGTATTATGACTAAAGTCGAATTTAGGAGTTTGAATTCTTACAACAGAGCTCTACCACACGATCTAGAATAAAAAGAAAGAGTGAAAGTCCTAAATGCCCTTTAACCTCCTGCTTATAAGTGTGGTGCACTACACACCCATAAATAAGACTCTACTAGACACGGCTTGTAGAATCCCTAGGACAGAACTGCTCTGATACCACTTTTGTCACGACCCAAATCAGAGGGCCGCGACGGGCACCCGGTGCTTTACTCAACCGAGTACCAACGTAACATATCTTTCTTATCATACTATCATGAGTAAATGAGCCAAAAAACCGGTCATGAGATAACAAGAATAAAACATAAGGGAATACTCAACGTATGAAGACCCAAAATGATATACAAACTTATATATGTGACATACGGGCCTATAAGGCCGACATGACCATTTGTAAACTCAAAACATAGGCCGACAAGGCCATACAAGTGTCCCTACACCTGACATCTGTCTACAAGCCTCTAAGAGTACATAAAATCATAAAGATCGGGACAGGGCCCCGCCATACCAATCAATACATATCCAAAGCATACTGACCAACTAGGCAACTCCGGAGCAAGTGGAGTGCACCAACACCTTCGCTGAGCTGATAGCCTACTAGGAGGACTGTCAACCTATCAATCGGAATCTGCGGGCATGACACGCAACATCCCCAGGCAAAAGGAATGTCAGTACGAATAAAGTACCGAGTATGTAAGGCAGGAAAGCATAAACAAGAACAGTAATGTAAATAGAGATAGAGGAGATACAACCTGTAACATCTGAGTGCCTCTGGGGGCTACTGGCATGAAATGCATAATACATATATATACATGAACTTTTTAAAAACATTCGCCTCTGTGGGCATCATCATCATCATATCATACCCGGCCTCAAAGAGGACTCGGTAAAAACGTACCTGGCCATCATAAGGCTCGGTAGAATCGTACCCGGCCACATGGAGCTCGGTAAACCCAACTAATCAGTGGTTGCACAATAGATGCCATACCCGACCGACTATAGCGCGACTCGGTAGAGTTATATATATATATCTATATATATATATATATATAATGCAGGCTCGACTCATGGAATCACATTCTAACCCTTTCGGAGTGATGTAAGGTCATTGCACCTTCGATTAACATTATGGACATCCCTACCATCAATATGAACCTTAGTGGGATTTAAGGATCATACACACTTGTTTAGAATAACTTTATAAGGAAAGAACAACATGGACAACCTTAGTTTCTAGGAGTAGATCCGTTATGAATTAGCGTACCGTTTATGTTCATGTCACTTTAGATCATGCCAAAAGAAAGAAGTAAGTGCCTTAACATACCTTGTATATTCTTCCCAACCTCAAGCTATGCAATTTCACGGCTCCTTGGTCTACAATAAGAGAAATGACACTCTCGTTATCGTTTAAACGTCGTAACTATTATGTATCGACCACAAACTATTTTACAATGAAACGGACAGAACCTCCCCTATATATATGACTTCACACTAGTCAAAACAATCACAAACAGACCAACATACCCCTATCACTTCATACACAACACGACAACCATAATAGTGTCAACCAACCCGAAAATGTTACGACGAACGACCAACAAACAACCTTGCCATTATGTGGTGTTTCTCCACAACCTTCCTCCTCTCAACTCCATAAAAATAGTAATAAAAGAGACAACCCAATACCAACACGAAACATCCCAAAAATATTCCCACAAGTTCATCAACTCAAAAATAATTTTTCAGTTTACTTAAACACGTTTCGACTTGTCTTTTCTTTCAAATTGGGAAATACAACCAAAAGTACATAATTATACCTCTTATCCAATTAACCAGCCATGAATTCAACTTAAAAATAATTTTACAACCAGCCAACCATTACACAACAACAAACAACATACCATTCTTTCGAAACTAGCTAGGTCTATTCTTTACGATCGAGTTACAACTTGCAAACACATAGATAATGGAAGGAGAAGCATAAACTTACCTTGTACTGAGTATAACCCACGAAACCTGGTCCTTTTTCATCAAAAATAGGTTCTTCAACACGGCTACAAGAAGGAGAAAGAGAAACTAGCAAGCTGTCTGGACTTTTCAGCACTAGAATTGCGTCGTAACACCCGGAATACCCTAGGGTTTGTGTGGGATTTTTGGGGAGGAGTTGCAGGGGTTCAATTAGGTTTTATTGGTCTAAAAGATAGGTGAAATAACTGAGTTTATAATCCCTTAAAAGTCCCCTCTTGACCGACTTAGTTGAGGCCTCTCTTTTTGGCAAGTAGGTGATGCACCTACTTGTCACCTACTAGCTGCGCGGTCTCGCGAAAATGCGAATATCTCTATACTCCGAGATCGTATTGATAAATGGTTTAATGAGTTGAAAACTAGACTCATAGATCTTAAATTTCATATGTATATCATCCCTTGATTAAAAGTATATTGGGAGCTACATTTAACCTAGGTTTCAACTCATTTTTGAATGTAACTTGTGATGACCTTTTCCAACTTTTGTTCCACAACTTGCTTGACTTAAAAATATAACACACGACTATCATATGACTAAACTAACTCATAACATAACCTCATCATCATGTTAATCACCCTTGTCTAACCCCAAAAGTATAGGTTATAACATTCCAAACTTGCTGACATTCGACGAAACTTATTTTCTTTAATTCATTTAGCGCCTAAGCTTTCCAACCCTTTTGGTACTCGTTATTCATGATCATAAAGATTTGTAACCTCCATTATAAAAAGATTAACTTACTTTACGTACTTTCAAAGTTGATCTCATTTCTGAGCTTACATCAATTGACTTACGGATACTCTAACATACAAAAACATAGGGTGTAACAGATTGATGAGGAACAATAAACCAAAGTTATGTGATGGAAAGGATTTGCTTAAATATTTATAGTAAACCAATTCAATTTGTAACTTTCATCGAGTATAATAGGAATAAATTGTAACGTAAATTAGACAGAGCAATTGTAATAGAATTAATGTTAGTGTATTAATTAGTAATAATAGGATCATTATAACCAATTGAAACAGATATTATAATTGATCAAGATTGATCTGGTAGCTAAAAACGGATGTCTTTCAGTTATGGTATTATTGTTTTCTCTCTTCCTTTATTTATTATGGAGCTATAATTAAAATTTTATTTCTTTGGGTTCAAAAATTAAATATATTGTATTAAAATGAGAAGAAAACCCCAAAAAACTGAGAAAACAGATAAATATATTTCCTGAATTAGGAGAGATGCCACATCAGCTTTTTTTATTCCCAGCTTTATTATATATATAGATGACTATTATATATGAATGTTATTATAGAAAAGTTTGACTGTATTTCTATTTTAATGAGCTCACTCATTCGATGCCTATAAATAAATTTCTTTTTAATGCACTTAGAGGTTATCTAAACTCATAGATTTTTATTATTATGTATTATCTCATATTATACTTTCTCAAACATACAATTTCTGAATATAAGAGTCGACAATAATAATTGAACTTTAATCTATTTATCATGTAATTTTATACCCCAAAACTTGGATAGATAGGAAGAAATCACCTAGTATTTTTTTTCTTTGTTGGAAATTGTATCTGAAATCTCATAATTTGCGTCCACTTTGTTGATCACTAGGTTACACCTTTGGAGGCTAAGTCCACATCGATTTTGAAAGATTATATGTTTTTCTCATACAATCTTCTTACCTAAACGCTTCATAAGCCTATTGTAAACTATATGCGTACGATGGACATACTGTAAGTAGTACAATTACCTTTTTCTCACCGAGTCACACGATTAGTAGTTTTCGATCCCAATACGCCATTGGTTGTACTCCTTTTCCTGATCCTACATTTGGTATCAAACATCAGCTAACAACTAGTAGTATTTCTGTTAACTTTTTATTAAAAAAAGTAATAACTGTACAAGTGAAAAAGTTAACGTTAAGCTATATATATATATGAGTTTTTCTAGCTTATACTGTAGTAATGTTGTGCTATAAAAAGGTTCCAACCATCAACTTTTGACAATCACAAATTCATTAACTCAACATTAATATATGGACAATAAGAAATGAGGTGACACCTCTCTTTAGCCAAGAAACATATTTATCTTTTTTTTTTTTTTTTTTTGGATTTTTCATCATTTTTTCCATTTATTTAGTCTTATAAATTCAACCACCATAACTCACACCTCTTTATCTTCATAACCTATATTTTTTTAATTATCTCAATAACTCTCATGTCTTTCATATTCATAACCTCTAAATATTTAATGTGTAATTTTATGACTAATTATTATATGTTCCTACATATGTACCTATATAAGGACTTGTATGTGTTGAACAAATATGATTGACACTAACTTTATATTTTGCTTATAGTGGTTTGAGCTATCTCTATGTCAAAGGTTGTAGTGGGAAAGAAATATTATACTAAGATATGATATAATTTCTATTCTTTGTTTTTGGTTTAAGGTAAATGCACGAAGATATTCTATGCATGTTTGAATCTTAAGAATGTTTAAGAAGAAGTGTCAAATAATGAGGTGAAGATTGAAGTATTTCACAATTCTCATTACTGGTATTTGATTTTGTCATATTTAGGTTGATGTTGTATAAGTTGAAGTAGTGATTTTTTTCTAAATAATATATACATAAAGATTTTGATATTTGTTTTTTGTTGTATATATTTGTACTCTACAATTGCAATAACTTGACTCGTGATTTTATCCGATGTCGAAATGAGATTCTAATGTGTTTTTCTTTTCCTATTATATATAAATTTATTTTATAAATATATTTTTCTATTTGTTCATAATTCTTTTGCCTCTATTTTTTTTTTCAATGAACTTTTTTGAATTAGGCATTAATCTATGACATTGACAATTTGTAGATAACTTTAAGTTAACATACAATGTAATCTAATTAATTAAGAAATCACATGTAATAATAGGTTATTACCGATAAAAAATTTAACAATGTGAATGGGGCAAGCTTTCGGTAGTTTAAAAATCACTAGACAACGAGTTATTAACTTTATGAAATAATGTATTTTTTATTTTCGGGATATACTATCGATGATTGAAAACTTAGTGAAGTTTATAATCAAGTTGCAAACAATACTCATTATTCTAATATTAGGATTTACACACAATTAGTTTTGATTCTTATCTTATTAAGTGGGTTATTTTGAGAGATTTTTTTATTAAAAAATTAATTGTTCATGCGAATGCTTGGTGAATTTTATTCTTTAAAGTGTAACATTATCTCTAATTTATTATTGCAGTTACTCAATTAAATGTATCACATAAAATCATGTTTTAACTACCAGAATAATACAATAAATTAATGCAATAAAAGTTTTTAACATATGTTGCAAACTAAGAGGAGAATGTCTTCCTAATGATCTTTTGTTAAAAAGTACATATTTTTTCTCATAGAAATTTTCAGCTTCTCAATATACAACTAACAATAATTTAATTTATTTTATTTGTGTAATTGATAGCTTTAAGAATCTATGCGACTTTATTTTAGGTTTTATTTTTCTTGGTCTTGAAATTTCTTAATTAGATAAAACTTAAGTAATATTCATAGATAATATACAATTAACTATACATCATTTAATTTATTTGCTACAAATAAACTAAATTTATGAATTAAACCAAACATATTTTATTTATTGGCAATTTTCTTTCTCATAAAAGATGGATAATATCTACATTTGTTATTAACTCGATAGATTTTTTTTAAAAATTTTATTGATGTTTTTAAAACTCCGCGCGAAGTGCGAGTAAGTCTACCAGTGAACACCTAATTTAATGCTGATGTCAGAGGAACAACACTTTTACAAGATTTGGCGATGCAACCATACTGCAAAACCAAGAACAGCAGCTTAAAATGATCAAGCAGAGTGACATTATCAGCACCTAAAAATCATAAAACTATTTTTTTGCCACATTATAAAGTATATGAACTTCACCAACTATAATAGTAAAGTCGCTATACTTCACACACTAGTCATATATTTTGACACATCAAACTTACAACTCATTTAACTACTAGCTATAACGACAAAACCCACCAATAGAGATAGGTGGGTAAAATCTTGTGACTTACCTCTATTATGAGCAAAATTTAATAATTTTTATGTGACAATAAATAGTATTGTTGACTTTATTATTATAGTGAGTACAGTCACTTACTTTGATATGACAGAAATATAATAATATTGCGACTGTTTTACCACAAAAGTAAATTTCAATAGTCATAAGTGAAATTATTCTAGACAAAATATAGAAGCTTTTGATGCAGTTCATAGAAATATTTAAAGAAGTTCAATTGTGAAAGGATAATTAAAATCTCACGAAACGGAGAAAACCACCACAAAATGCTAAGTGGAGTAATATTTTTCAATCCAACCCTGTCCCGAAGGCAATATGGGCTGAACTTGGCAGCGCATTGGCTACCACGATACGACTACTTTAATTCGTTAGAAGGACATAATAATAATAATAATAATAATAATAATAATAATAATAATAATAATAATGATGATGATGATGCCTAGCACGTCACTTGAACAAAATACATTGCTATCCATAGAAAAGCAGAATTTGACTAGATTGTTTTTTATTAAAAAATTTCATTGGCAGAAGACCACCCCTAAATTTTAAATAATCCTTAATTATCCATGCTTAGGGACCTGGTATCAATGTTTATGCCCTCTCAATCAACACTTATTATCCACTACGTACAATATTCTTAAAACAACGAGACATGGAATTGTAAAATATCTTTGCTCCCACAACCACATGTATGCGGAATATATGCAAAAACGTTAGTTGAGTTATTCAGCTATTGAAAGTGATAAATCATACTAGTAAATACAGATGGTAAGTTATGCAATGCAGGGGCGGAGCTAGAGTGCCGACTACGTAATTCGGTCGAATCCAGTAACTTTGATTCAAACTATGTATTTATCTTAAAAAGTTCACTTAATATGTATAAATTATTAGTTTAGAATCCAGTAACTTAAGAGGATCATACTCCCCAATCCATAAGCTTGAAATCTTGCCTCCGCCGATGCAATCGACCCAACTTAAAATGAACTCTAAAATTTGGAGAGCATTCTTTTAAAAAAGAAAAGAGAGAAAACGTAAAGCAAAAGCATTTGTTACTGATGGCAACAACACATGCAGAACCATATCGTGTGATGTTTCAACTTTTTGCTTGGAATTATTAGCGACATGAGTTATAAAGTATAGATATGGTGCATGATATTGTGTACCAATTTAGTAAAAAAAACTCTATGCAAAAGTATGAACCCTTCGTATAATTCTTCGGGCTATCGTCATATTCCATGTATACATTCGCAATAAAACCAGAAACAAAAAACATACGTACTATTTTTGTTGGGATCACCATGATTACTTGTACTGATATTAATGGTACTCTTTCTTTAATAATTGATGTAGTAATGAAACTAGGTGTTTTTAGGTGTACCAAGGTTCAGGACATATCACATTATGAGATTCATGGTTCAAACATTTAGGTGCAATTCGAAAAAGAAACATCGAGCGTAAGGATTCGGAATTTGGTTCCATTATCATGGTCAACAGTACCCCTATTTTGTTATTTTCTTTATTTTGTGAAGCATTTAACTTATATGTATTGATTGATAGTGGAGATTTCTTTTAAATCGGTGTTTTTTTAACTGATTACCCCCAACTAGTGGTAGCAGATGGATCAAAAAAACAGTTATCCATCCATATAATTTATTAAAAATGGGGTTGAATAATGAATTTTTTAAAAAAATGTCAAATATGGATAAGATCCATATTATCCAATTTGAAAAATGAATAATCAATGGATAACCAATGACTTTAATTTTTTAAATAGCAAAAGACCCAAATTAAGGGTTTTTGAGTTTGGGAAACTAGGAATTATCCGTCAGTTAGCCTATTCCATATTCGTATTAAATATGTGTCGGGTCGGGTCGGGTCAGGATAATTTAATCTTTTTTGTGTTACTTATTTTTGACTCGCCCATATCCGACGCATATCAACGTCTAAGCTACGCAGATACTAGCATGGCAAAGATTTCCAAAATCTTCGACGCATGCAATTGATTTCACTACTATTTGATGAGTTTTATTTCACAGGAGTGGATCTAGGTAGAGGAGAGGGGGTGATACAGTACCTGGTCGCTCGGATAAAATTTCATATACATACTGATACTTCACTAGTATTTCACGTAAAAAATCTATATAAGTAAAGGATGGCACCCTAAATAACAAAATGGCCATAGGTGCCATGGTCGAGGTGCCACGGTCAAGGTGCCACCTATAATGCAAAGCCTATTTTACTATTCAATTTTCCTTTTCCAGATTGTTTTCTTTTCTTCTTTTTTTCTTAATTTTTTAAATCTTCATCTTTATGTAATCCCAATTTTATTAATTTTTTAGATTATAAAAGGATATTTGCTTATGTTTTCTTGTTCTAAATCTCAAATTTTTATTTGAATATGTTTTTAATCATTTTTTCTCTAGCTAATGTTATTTTTTCTTGAATGGAGACCAAACATTTCCAGTTTAGTTATCGAGTATTTATTTATGCACCAAAAGATCTTGTAAAACAAACCAAATTAATTCAAAATAGATTGAACCAACCAATCGAATTAATTCAAAATAGAACAAACCGACCAAATGTACACCCTTATTCAACATCCTTGACAACTGATAAGTTTATATTAAATACAGTGGCACTAGTAGCCATTAAATCCTAGATCCGCCTCTGATTTTACGACTCATTTCTCACATGTCATCCTAGCTATAATTAAGGGAACTTTTCATAACTATACGAATTTAAAAGGAATATTACAAATTTTGCTTTCATCTGTACCGAAAGAATTATTTAACAAGACTTCATTGTATTTTGCTTTAGAAGAACAAAACAATTGTTACTCAGAAGACTGTAAAAACAGTTGTTTCCTGAAAAATGAAAGAGTCAAACTCATGGTTTGGCATTCTATAGGCCTCCCAATAGATATATTTGTCTCATTTTCAGTTTCATTATGTCTTCTGTTTAATATTGTTCCACTTTCTTTTTTTCTTTTATCTTTGTCGGAGAAAAGGCAATATATAATTGTTTTTCTCAATTGGATAAGCTAAACATAGCTAACCCGCACGTAGACCATCGACTGCCTTTCCCTAGAGAAGAAAATAATGACAAAATATACTTAACACCCTCCGTGAAAAAATCTGCACATAAAAATATCCAATTTTCACTATTAGAAAATTGCCTAAAATCGTCCAGAAATGTTGACCTAAATCGAACGAAAAACTAAAAAAGCCGACCTATTTTCGACCGACTTTAAACCGTCGAAATTAGGTTGGTCGGTAATAAATAGCGACCGAAGTCGGTCGCAATTTCCGACCGATTTCGGTCGGTTAATTAAATTTCACAAACGACCCAAAAAGAAAAAATCGACCGAAAACAGTCGGCATTTTTAATTATGCAATTAAAAAATGCATCGCCTCGGAATCGAACCAAGGTATATACTGTGGCAGGATACTATTTTACCACTAGACCATTGGTACATTTTGGTTTAAGACTTTCTTTTATTTTATTTGTGCTCTTTAATAGCATTTTCGCACGAAAATAACCGACCAATTTCGGTCGGTTTTATTAAAAAAATAAGATTATCGACCGAAGTAGGTCGGTTTTTTTAAATGGCTGACTGAAATAACTGACCAATTTTGGTCGGTTTTGAATATTAATTTTAATTTATTTTATATGAAAAACCGACCAATTTCGGTTGGTTTCTTAAAAATAAATTTTGCAGGATGCTAAAATAGTTTCCTACTTTTTGCGCCAAAAGAAATCGACCGAAGTTGGTCGTTTTGTAAAAAAATTAAAAATTAAAATATTTTGGCGAGAGCGGCGGCGCTAGAGGACACTATCTGCATCCTCCAATCTAAGCGGGAATCTGAAAAGGCAATGGCTATGCTGAGGGAGGCGCGGCTCGTGGAGCGCATTGATGAGATTGACCGTGAGGCTTCGAGCCTAGGGCCCGGGTTGTGGCGCTCGAGGCTGAGAGGGCGTAGTTGTTGGCTCGAGTTGAATCGGCCTCTACCGCCGTTCCTCGTCACTTGCATGAACTGTGGGTCCATGTTGTGGCCTAACGAGACATATACAAGGGTTTGTGGGAAGCGGGTAAAGTTTCTGAGGCTGCCTTTGAAAAAGCTCGAGCGAAGGTGCGCGAGGCTCGTGTCAATTGCGCCTACGACCCCGCGACACCGGCGAGGATGCTAATGTTAAGGATGGGATGCCTGAAAACAATGACAGAGAGAACGGCGGTGATGATGCCGAGTGAAAAGTTGTTGCAGCTTTTATAATCTTTTTTTTGTTCATTTTTGTCTTTTTTTTTTCTTGTTGTTCATTTTCGTCTTTTTTTAGGGCCTGTTTCGGCCTCTTGTAAGGTGCGACTGTTGCGCACATATATATAAATAAAATAGTTGCTTCGCCTTTGTGTATCTTTTGATTTTCTTTTTCTTTTCCTCGTTTGTTACATATCTTCTTGTTTTGGCGTAGACCTTTGGATATTTTTTTTGTGACGAGTCCTTGATCTTTCCGGTTGGGAGTTCGACCCTACTCGGATCGAGTAGGGTCTCGTCGCGTGAGTCCGAATGAAGTCACTTTGGATCTTAAAATCCGGGCGAGGTTGGCTTCCGATTTGCCGACTTAGGTAGAATCATCCTTAATTCAAACGAGGTTGAATTCAGACTCGTCATTTTGGGCGAAGTCAGTTTCAACTTAAACATTCGAGTGTGATTGAATTCAGACTTACCGATTTAGGCGAAGTCAACTTGGAATCGCCATCTTGGGCGAAATTAGTTTCTGACTTATATGTTCGAACGAGGTCGAACTTAGAGTCATCGTCTTGGGCGAAGTCAAGTTCTAACTCATATTTGAGCGAGTTTGAACTCTTTATTTTATTTGATTTTGACGATGGTTAATGGCCATAAAGGTATTAATTCGAGCGAGATCGAATTGTGATCTATTTACTTTGACGATGGACAGTGGCCGTAAAGGTGTTAATTCGAGCGAGATTGAATTGTGACCTATTTGCTTTGACGATGGCTAGTGGTCGTAAAGGTGTTAATTCGAGCGAGATCAAATTGTGACCTATTTCCTTTGACGATGGCCGTTGGCCTTAGGGGTGTTGTTTCGTGCAAGGTCAAAATAGTAACCCGTAGTAATTCGAGCGAGGTCGACCTTTTCTTTTGGCGATGGCCCTTGGCCATAGGGGTGTTGTTTCGAGCAAGGTCGAAATCGTAACCAGTTGTGATTCGAGCGAGGTCGAACCTTTCTTTTGGGAGAACATTACATGTCGTCGTACTGCTTATGCATACGTCGGGGTGAGCCCCAATAGTGTGTTTGACCAAAAAAAAGTGTTAAACCTTTTAGTTAAACTAATTAATAGAGAGATAGAAGGTAAATCTTAGCCAAACATAATTAACTCTAGATCCAAACATATTGAGTACAAAAGTCAAAGAAGAACAAGCTTGTGTAATATTTCTTAAGATGATTATCATACATCAAATGTAAATGAAAAACTTACATCTATGACAGGCTTGCACCATACTCGTAAGAGCACATAAGGAGAAGAGAGAAAGTTGTTGATGACTAAGAGACCGCTCTTTGTTAATTCCATAACGATGACTATAAATGTTGTAGCCAGATCTGGGCTGAGGTCCCGTGTTGGTGATCTCCTCCCATCTATATATATTAACAATTTTTCCTTTTATCCAATGGTCTTTAACCGGCATACTTTGTCATGACTGTACCCTTCATTACTTGCCCGAACATTACACTTATTCTGCGATGTAAGCTTTCTGATGGCTTGACCACGGCAATGGCCGAGGTGCTTTTTGCTATCACGCCCCGTGGGCACGACTACGGCTCGGTCGACCCCTTATCGTCCCTTTTAAGAACAACCATCTTATGGTCAGATTTTGACCCATACATAGTGTTTGGACCTAATTAATATCCGAACACTAACTCATGAGGAGAAATATACAAAATCAAATAAAGAGACAACTGTATACATATATTTCTCAAATAATTAATGGTACTTAACACTCTCACCACGCGTACGATTGAATATCTAGAGCATGGATAACCTAATATACGATCCTAACATGGATGACCCAAGAATTGGAGGAGTATCGCTAAGAAACTATGTCAAGAAAATATATCTAGCGTCTAACTCAATATCAAAAGCTAGCTTATGAAGTGAAGAGTCCAGATTCCCTCGACATGTAATACTTAAACACTACACTCTCAAGTCCTAATTTTACTACCAGCATTGATCGGTTTCCCACTTCTGCCCGCAACTATAGACCGGTTCACATACGAAGCTAGCGGTGTTTGATGATGTCACTGTCACTGAAGGCTGCCGGGAATATTGGCAATCATAATAAGCTCTCTTGTCAGGATCAGACAAAGTGACATAAGCTGAATGAATCTTCATAAACTCAGTTGCTGATATTTCTTTTTTAGGAAAGGCCACTGGCCACAACATCTGGATGACTGTATTTGCAGTCATAGGAATTCCTAACAACTCATACAATGACAATATTGTATTGGGGGGAAGGGGGGGGGTGGTAAAGAGAAAAATTTAATTACATTTTGTTAGATGAATTTGTGCAGTGTTAAAGTAGTGTTTTGACTTAACTGTGTTCTTGAAATGGTGTTTGTGGTCTAGCGCTGATCAAGTTCTAGTTTTGTGGGCCAATGCTGACCAACAAAGGTGTAAAATAATGTGGATAAGGTCAAATTTTAAAAAGTAAGTGACATGTCATTTAGCTGTCTGCTGCTGACTCATACCCCCGTGATAGTTGGAATCTATCTGCAACATTTGGTTATTTAATTTGTTGTGTGGCAGTTCAAAGCTTTTGTTATGTTCAGATTTTAATCTGCACAAAACGATCTATACACTAGCAGCGGTCAAACTTCAGTGGCGCAATGGGTGTCAAAAAATTTGAAACAGGAACTTGAAAATGATGCCGGTAGATGTTGTAGATGTCGTATTTTCCTTAACAAACTTTGACAATTTCCAATAATTTAGACTCATTGGATCGACTATCTAACGTTTCTTCCAAGAAAACACTTCTTAACAAAAAAAGTGTATTTGGTACGAAGAAAAATATTTTTCTAAAAATTTTAAAACTTTTTTTATGTCTGGTTGGCTTCTTCGTCAACTCATTTTCCTTTAATTGGAGAAAAATATTTTCCCTATCAAAAGGAGGGAAAATATTTTCCAAAACTCTTTTTCAACCTTATCCACCTCATTCCTCATCCCCACCAACCCACCCTACTCCAAATCACCCCGACTACACCCCACCCACCCCCCGATCCCAACCCCCTCCCCCCACCACACCCCACCCACCCCAACTTCCGTCACCACTCACCCTAAATATAATTATTGTTAAGAATATTTTTTTTTATGTTGTAGATAGAGTACTTATTTTTATTACAACAAAATGAGTATATTCTTTTCATAATGTAGTAAAAATATTTTCTTTCATTTCAACTAAACGAGTACTTTCTTTTTATGATGTAGAAAAAGTATTTCCTTTCATTTCAACAAACTAAGTATTTTTTTTTTGGAATAGAAAAGGTATTTTTTCTCAAAAAATGAATCCTTTTTTTTATGATGTAGAAAAAGTAATTTCTTTTATTTCACAAAACGAGTACTTTCTTCCAAAAGATGGGTTGAGGAGAATAGCATAAAAAATTATTCTCCTAAAAATATTTTATACTCTCTAACTAAATATTAAAAAATATTTTTCGGAAAAAGTTTTTCACTCACCAACCAAACAAGAGAAAGTAAGCGATAAACCCACTTATTTTACAGAAAAATAAAAATATTTTCCTTCGTATCAAACACACCCAAAGTAACATCTTAAACTTCGTCTTCAATCACACTTTGTCAAATAAAAATAGATGGAAGGGATGCTCGTTTTTCTCTTCCAATGTTGGTTTGCTAATAGAGGAATTGAAATCGTATAACAATGCTTAAGTATAATTGGCATTTTATTGGCCATAAATTTAGGTTAGCACTAGTAGCCCAAAAAAGTTGGCGTAAAATAGCCTAATCCCAACAGACACGATTATATAACCCCTCAAAACTAGGGGGGATTTTAAGATTTTGTCCCCCCCCCCCCACACTTGCACGATGTATTCCTTTAGAAGCGTAACTACTCACTCGACCAAAATAAAAGAAATGCAGAAACTATATTCCCTTCACAAATCAAAAAAGGTGCGAAGTTTTTTCGGCAATAAGTGTAGTTCAATATCAAATTTCAGAATTCTTATGCAATAATTAGTGCTTTCTTGAAGAACAATTTCTTTATTTTTGAAGTTCTAAGAAATCAGCTGAAGAAGGGTTTCAATCTCTCTATATAGAATACATATTCAATGGCTACTTTGCCGTTTTTGATACAACACGAGGAACACTGGGATAGCAACAATCGACTTGTGGATTACCCAGTTGAAGGCGTGGTAATTAGTACAGAAACTAAATTTGGTGGTTTTTGTTTCTACAATTTTAAAACAGCTGATGGCTGACACCACAATTAATTTGCTTGAAATCCAGTACAAATGCGATGATGATTCGCCACCAATGATGATACACAATGATATGGGATTGCATGTATATATCGAGTTGAAGAAGAAAAATTATGCGTTTAATGAATGTCCACTGTGTTTAATAGTGAAAGAGAAAGATATGGACGCTTTTAATCGAAACGAGAAAAATTCATCTGTATGCCTACAAATTGCCACTACATATGATATACATAATGGTGATACACTATAGTTGATTGGGTTTGATAACGTAGATGTCACGACCCCAAATACTCCGTTCGTGATGGCGTCTATCGCAGTACTAGGTAAGCCAACCAAATATTTACCACAACGAAATCTTTTATAAAAATTATTTTTCTAGAACTGATTAAGTCTCAAATTCATCATGTGAAATAGATTAATAAAATAGAATATGCGAAAATCAGTACAAAATATACCAACACAGCTCAACAATCCAGTGTCACTAGTCAAGAGCCTCTAAATACAACTCAAACTGACTGAATAATACATCATAAGTCTGAAATAGCAGAATACTAAGATAGGAAGGAGGAAAGCAAGGCCGTGAACGCCATGCATTTACCTTGCAGTCTCCGGTAAAGCTATGAGAATGCTAGAAGCTCTCACTCTGCTGCTCGGGCACCTGGATCTGCACACAAGGTGCAGGGAGTAACGTGAGTACGCCAACTCAGTAAATAACTAAAGTAAATAAGGTCTGAGTGCAGTGACGAGCAATTTAAAACCGTATACTCCCTCTGTTTCATATTAGATGAGGTACTTTCCTTTTTAGTCTGTTCCAAAAGAAATGACACATTTTAAATTTGGAAATAATTCAACTTTAAACTCTTTCATTTTACCCATTTACCCTTAATGAGATCTTTTTATAGCCACACAAATATCATGGCCCCACAAACACTTTACCCCTTAAGCTTTTAAGACCACAAGTTTTAAAAGTCTTTTTTTTTAAACTTCATGCTGAGTCAAACAACCTCATCTAATATGAAATGGAGGAAGTAAGAGTTTTCAACAGAAATATCAAGTCAAAACCAACAGTGCCATAGTCAGTTATCTCGTAAAACTTCAAATTCAATTAAAATACTTTGAAATCATTTATTCAACATTTTTCAACAATCTTTGTATAAAAATAAGAGTGAAAGCAGCAAAATATCATAAACGGGCCCCTCGGGCAAGGTATCACTCATAAGTGTAGCCTCTCGGGCAAGCCTCTCAGTCACTCGTGACTCATCTCTCGTCAAACAATATTCACACTCAGCACTCCGGCTCAATAATATCTAATAATAATAATAATCATAATAACTGTTGCTGCGTACAGCCCAATCCATAGTTTATAATCGACTACGCTTGTTGGGGGTGTACAGACTCCGGACGGGCTCCTACAACCCAATCGTCATATTGCTGCGGCGCGTAGCCCGATCCAATATATATATTGTTGCGGCGTGCAGCCCGATCCATATATGTATCGTTGCGGCGTGCAACCCGATCCATATATGTATCGTTGCGGCGTGCAACCCGATCCATAATATATATATCGTTGCGGTGTGAAGCTCGATCCATAATATATATGTAATCCTCACCATTAGGTCCTCAACCTCTCTCAGTTATTAGCCTCACAGTCACTCGGGCATATCAGTGAAAATCAGGGAACTCAGCCCAAACAGTTTTGATATATTAAGAAGTAGAGCGATGAAATCGGATTTAAACAATAAATAGGTAAAACATGACTAAGGATATGCTTTCAAAACAAATAGAGCGATGAAAGTAATAAAAATACCCCTAAGGGCCTAAACAGGTCGGCACAAGGCCCCAAACATGGCGTACATCCCAAAATATAGTATCAATCTCTAAAATATAGGATATCATAAGATTTCAAATCAAGTACGCGGCTTAATAGCCGCTACGGGGCGGACTAAGTCACAAATTCCTACCGGTGCATGCTCACACGCTCGTCACCTAACATGTGCGCCACCTCATTTATCAAAACAATAAGAAATACCGGGGTTTCATACCCTCATGTCCAGATTTACAATGGTTACTTACCTCAAACCGGATGAAATACTACTCCGCGATGCCCTTGCCTCTCGAATCGGCCTCAACTCACGTCGAATCTATCCAAAATTCAGAATTACAATATCAATATATGCTAAGGGAACGAAGCACATGCGAAAATAATCAAATTATATAAAAAATCCCGAAATTGGTCCAACCCGACCCCCGGGCCCACATCTCGAAATTCGATAAAAGTCACATCAATGGAATCCTTATCCTCCCACGAGTTCATACATACCAAAAATACCAAAATTCGACCATAAATGGCCCCTCAAATCCCTAAATTAAGGTCTCCAATTTCCAAGCTCTAACTCCTCAATTTTCGGCTTCAAATCCCCCAAATTTCATGTTTAATTAGGTAGACATCACAATAGGATCGAGTATTAAGTCCATAAATCTTACCTCCTAGAAGTTCTCTTGAATCCCCTCTTCAATCTCCCTCAAGAAGCTCCAAAACCGACTCAACAATGGTGAACTATGGCCAAAATCGCAAAAATGGCCTTTTAAACATTCTGTCAAGCGATTTAAAATTCCTTCATCGTGTTCGCGGTCAATGCCTCGCGTTCGCAAAGCACAAAATTTGTTGACCACTTAATCCTTCTTCGCGAATGCGACATCCTGAACGCAAATGCAAAGCTTCAGATCCTCAACCCATCACGAACGCGACCTCTAGCTCGCGAACGCGAAGGCCAAATGTCTGCAACACCAACAGCAGAAATCTGCAACTTCCCTCAACAAGATTTGATCCGTTTCACCACCCGAAACTCACCCGAAGCCCTCGGGACCTCAACCAAACATACCAACATATCACATAACATCATTCAAACTTGTTCCATGCCTCAGAATGCTCAAAACAATATCAAAACACCAAATCATCATTGGATTCAAGCCAAAGAATTCCAAAACTTCCAAATTTCCCTTTCGGTCAAAAAGTCTATCAAACCGCGTCCGAATGACCTAGAATTTTTCACACACGTCACAAATGACACAACGGACCTACTCCGACTTCCGAAATTCCATTCCGTCCCCTATATCAAAATCTCACCTATAAACCGGAAAATGCCAAAATTCCAATTTCGCCAATTCAAGCCTAAATCTACTCCGGACCTCCAAAACACTTTCCGAGCACATTCCTAAGTCCCAAATCACCTCCTAAAACTATCCGAACCATCGGAATTCATATCCGAGCCCTTTTTCACTAAGTTCATTCCTTTCCAAAACATATCCGAACCCGAACCAACCAACCCGATATCACATAATACAGTTGACGAGACAATAAGAAGCAGAAATGAGAGAAACAGAGCGGTAACTCAGGAAACAACCGGCCGGGTCGTTACAGTAGATGATCCTGAAGTTGTAGATTTTGATGAAACTCCAATAATAGATGATCCTCTAAATAGTGTTGTTTCGGAAGGCCAACTTTACAAGGACAAGGGCACACTGATAATGGTGTTTAAAAACTATGCTATTCGGAAAATATTTCAGTTTAAGGTTGATCGATCAAGTCCATCAAGGTATGAATGTATATCTAACTTTAATAATTATAGATAATCGTCAATTTTTTTATAGTAATGATGCACAATAGTTTATCTTAATTTATTTACTATTGTATAAATTTGGATGTTATTAGATACTGCCTGGTATGTTTCAATGACCGTTGCACGTGGTTTCAAGTCTTCATCTCTAAACAAGTCAAAAATATTTAGGATTAGAAAATTCTGTAAGGATCACACATGTTCGGTGAGGGATAGATTGTTTACACAACGTGTAGCTACTGCCCTATTATTAGAAGAATTATTTGTGATAAATATGATAATCCAAGAACAATATACACTGCAAAGGACATAATGAAAGACATGAAAAAACATCATGGTATTGACTTAAGCTACTGGAAGGCAAATAGATCAAAGCAAAAGGCCCTTTAGGTTTTGAGAGGAGACCCAAGTGAGTCATATGCAAAGTTGCCGATCTACTTATATATGTTGATGCATTCCAAGGGAATGAGAATTTTGCAAACCTATTGTTGTGGTTGATGGAAGCTTCCTTAAAGAAACGTACATAGGAATGTTACTCACAGCTTGCTCGCAAGATGCTAGAGGTTTGTTCTAGAAAAACTCTACTGTATTTCATTAACATATTCGTGTATATCCATGTATCTCTTTGTATATCAGAGTATACGTATATGTATAAATATTCTGTGCATAGCCATTTATACTTATATATTTATTTTAAATCTGTGCATATCGATTAAACATCTATAGGTATTTAATCTCCCCCACCCCTACCCCATCCAACACATGTATATTACTGTAAAATATTCCATCTTGATGTGTGCATATACTATACACTTAATAAATAGAATATATTTATAATAAGCACTTTGTTGAATAAATATAATTAGTATATCGTAAACAGGCAAGATTTTACCACTTGCATATGAAATTATTGATAAGGAGAATGATGCCTCATGGGGGTGATTCTTCGAAAGATTCAAAGAAGAATTCGGTGACAGAGATGACATGTGCATTGTATCAGATATAAATGAGAGCATAACAAAGGCAGCTTCAATAGTGTATCCTCAAGTTTCTCATTGTGTTTGTATATAACATCTATGGAGTAACATAAAAGACAGATATAAGAGGAGCTAAGAGAGATATTTTTTGCTACAGCAAGAGCATATACCATTCAAGAGTTTAATCACCATATGACAGAGATGGAACAAATAGATGGAAGAGTGAAGGATTGCTTATTTGATATTGGGTATCATATGTGGTGTAGAGCGCATGCAAAAGTCAACAGGACGATGACAATAACTTCCAACATTGCAGAGTCATTAAATTCAGCAACTAAGAAAGCGAGGGAACTTCCGATACAACAATTATTGGAAGAAATTCGAATGTTGATCAACAGGTGAAACTACACAAAACGAAACATTGCACAAGCAACATTTACAAAGCATACCGTAAATACAATGCTATACTGGATGAAAATCTTGATGCATCACAGCATATGATGGTATGTTTATATTATATAACATGTTCCTTATTTCAAATTCATGTTTATCTACAGAAACACTCAATAGGGTTAGTCTTTTGGATTAGTTACATAAAGTCTTGACTAATCTTGCTTTTCTACAAAATATAGGTGAGACCATCAACTGAAAACTTACATTCAGTTATTGACAATGGGAGGTTGTTCATTGTTTGCCTTAGGGAAAGGACATGTAGTTGTAGAAGGTTCCTGTTAGATCAAATCCCTTGTCCGCACGCGTGGGCGGTTTTGAGGTCAAAAAACTTGGAGGGTGAAGATTACTACTCTATGTACTACAACAATGAATACATGTTGAAAGCATACGACATTCCAATTTATTCTCTTCCAGATGAAAGTACATGGACAATACCTATAGAGGTATTAGAACAAGTTGTGTTGCCACCAGTTGGGAATAAGATACCTGGAAGACCTAAGAAACTAATATACAAGAAGGTTTCAGAATCACAAGCTAAGAGGGCAAAGAGTTCATGCGGACAATGTGCACGTGGGGGCCACAATAGAAGAACATGTAGAAATATACGTAATCACCACTGAATGACCTTAAAGATAAATGATTTATGTATATATCAAATTCATTAAATGATTGAAATATTATTCATGTTCAAGTACACTCAAGTTATTTAAATTTGCACTTGTATATACAAGTTTTAATTTATTAGAGGTTGTATTTTCCTATGTATATCAAAATGTATCATTAATTTAGTTGGTCGAGGTCAATACATTAATTTGTGTAGGACATATATATCATGATGTATATTATAGACATGTAAACAATATTATTGTCACGATCCAAATTTTTCACCTTCGGGATCGTGGTGGCGCCTAACATTGTACTCCCTAGGCAAGACAACGTTACAGATTATTACACCTCTTTCCTTTAACCTTTTATAATTAAGGTCTAATAAAACTAAATCAGCGGAAATAAACGCGAAAGTGCATGATTTAACTAATTACTCTTATACTATTTGTTGATACCCAATTTTTTCTTAAATATTTTTAATATGCATAAATACCTTCAAAATAGCATATATATGCATATATAAGCATGCACAAGGTTATTATAATTTTTCCATAATTTTAAGGATTTAAATTGATTTATTTCCTTCCCTTTTATTCATAAAATCTCCAATAATATCTCTCAAATTATTGTTGTGGTAATTTAGTCATTTAATTTCTATATTTATGCCAAAATATGGTTATAATATTTTTATGCATTTTTATAATTGCTTTTTCTGTATTTTTAAAGCTAAATTGCATATAATTGTAATATTAGTCGTATTAATGTATAATTACATTTATATGCGTGAAATTGATCTCCTATATTTTTAAAATATTAAATATCTATTTTAAATCATTTTAGTACATAAAATTAATTATCATTTATTATAAATTATATAGGAAAAATTGGCTATTTAAAATATAGCCAGATTTGCATTTCAATTGTAGCCCAATTTAAACCCAACCCCAACCCAATTTCAGATTAAAAACACCCGACCCAAGGCCTAAACCCACCTACCCGACCCAAAGCGATATTAAATCCTGGCCGTTGATCTAAAAGATCAATAGCCCTCGTCCTTTCTTACCATTTTTAATTCCAACGACCCCTAACCCTAGCTCATTGTTCAGATACCGCCGCCTCTATATTCTCTCATCTCCTCTCCTCTCTCAACCACTCAACCTAACCCTAGATCCTTCAACTACCGACCTTCTTCTCCGGTCTTCTCCGGTGATCTCCCTTCAACTCCTAAGCCTCCAATGGCTCCTCTAATGCTATGCTCTCCTTCTCTAAGGTCTTCAAGGGCCCTGGGTCACACCGACTTGAATCTAGGGTTTGCTATTTGTCTGTTCTTGACTACTTCAGTGTAATTTCAAGCAAAATCATGATGTGCTTATTACGATCCTTGAGATTTTAGACAGGTTCTTTCATCTCTACTTGGGTTTCTTCTGAAACCCTAATTTTTGCTTATATCTCCTAGATTTGTATGATTTTTAAGCGATTTGAGTCTGTTTCTTTGATGTTTTACACTATCCTTATAACTCTTTACAAGAATCATCGATTTCAAAGTGTTTTTACCTTCTTCTAAAATTAGGGTTTTCAGAACTTCTTCTAAAACCTTGTTTAAACCGATTCTTTATGTTTAAACTTCTATTTCTTGCATATTTAGACTGATTCTATGATTTTACTACCTCTTCGACTTGCCTATGTTGAAAGCCTTCATTTTTCTAGGTTTTTCATTTGATTTTGTGACTAGCGTTTTCTTGTTTGAGTTTCTGTGACTATTTCACTCCGAATGTGTGTTCTTACTGAGGTTTTAGCCTAATTTATATCACCTCTATGTGCTTATGTTCATCTTGATTGTTCAGACTTGCCTCTTTCTATCGATACTGTTTAACCTGCATGTTTGCTATGACTGGTTATTCTTATTTTTATTCTATTTATATGCTGAATACTGAATCATGACTTCCCCTTTGATTGATTCTAGATATCTTATTTTATGGTTTGATTGAAAGACCTTCCTTTAAGCCCTCAATCTCTACCTCTTCTATTCAAATTAACTGATTCGCCTACCTTGTCTGTTGTGGTACTTTATTCTTACCGACTATTTCCTTAATTAAGAGTATTCTGAATTTTGCCCTAATTGTTTACCCTATACTTACTGAATTTGATTCTTTCCTTATTAGTCATACACTGATTTCTTTCCTTATATGTTACTTGTTCCTACCGTTTGAATTAATTCCCTTAACTTAAGGGAGTACTTGTCCTAATTTTGCTCTAATTGATTCTGAGTTCCATAATTACTATGCTACTATGATTCTTATCTTATTTTTATCTAATTTCGAACTACTATATATACACACACTCTCATTAACACAAACACACGAATACTTTGGTTCAAAAGCTCTCTCACTCACACTTTAACTTTCTGCTCTCTTTCTCTTTTGTGCTATTTGCTACTATTTTGAGTTAGCCGGCTGTAAGCCAAGGCTAACTATAAAAGTAGTCTACACTCCTGAACTTGTATGGTTCTGGGATTGATCTTAAATCATATGGATCCTACTAAAGCCCCTTGAGCATTGCTGGTTCTGTGACTATGCCTGATCAGTTGTGGCTGAGCATGTCTGTACCAATTCCTAAGACCTTTGTCTGTTATGTGCTTACAATCATGTGCTCTATGTATCCCTAATACCCATTACCCCTGTGTGTAAGTTTGTTTTGGTCCTGTGAGTATTGTTGATATGGTTTTGGACTCCTTGTTTGATCTGCTGTTGTCTAATCATGTAACTCTCTATTTTTAAAGTAGTTTTACTGCATGACTCCCTCTTTTACTCCACAAATTATTTCAAACAAACCTCATTTTTATAATGTTTTCCCACTAAAACCTTTCAAATTGTGTCAAGCACTTTCACTCTACTCCTAAGTCAATAGGTTCTGCCCCTCCAATATGTGTACTGCCTTGGGATCCTCTTGAGAACCCTCTGAACTCTGGCATACTGAGGCTGGCCCTTCCACACTACACTCATTCAATTTGGTTACTAAGTCTAGGTGTAAGCACTGCCCGGGATCCTTGAGATCCTTAGGGAATTTTTATGTACCTAGACTATGACATTGTCTATGGAATTGAGGCATTTGAGGCTATTGAAGGCTTTGGAAACCTGGGCCTATCTGTAGGCTCCCTATAGAATAACTTCTTATTTTCTTATTTACTTATGTAATTCATTCATATGGTCTGTAATAACTTATAAACGAATATTGGGATAATTAGTGAAAAGGGGGTAGCTACATATTTGTGAGGTAATACGGGTAGAAAGCATGCCTATATGACTTTTACATCTTGTCATATTTGTCTCACTATGTTAGAAATCATGACTATAGGTTTCAAGGGATTCCATAATAGAAATCATGTTTATAAGTCTTAAAATCAGCTTCACAAGTAGATGCCATGCCTATAGGATATAATCCAAATCCGACTTCTGTTATAACAAGTTTTTATGTGTGTTTTCACTTGTCATCATGCCTGCAAGTCTTTAAAATCAGTATTAAACAAGTAGATATCATGCTTATAAGGAACAATACCAGAAATTCTGCCTATTGATCTAAACTAGTTTGATTTTAAATAAATTAATTTGGTTAACGATTAGCTCACTTCTAAACTGGTTTAATTAATGGTTTATTTTCCTGAAACGAGTTCTTTCAAAAACTGCCTCAATATATTATTAGACAGCATGCTTATAGGTACTAAAGAGTTCATTTCAAAACCTTCCTTGTTTCACTATATAAAATGTAGTCATCAGTATTTCGCGTATAGGCAAGCCTGTAGGGCATTTTCAAAACTTGCAATTCTGAAATTGTTTATGTGACTTAATGTTGTTCTGGTTCAAACAAGCTTTAAAATTAGTAGGCAACTGATACGGTCATTACTTCTGAGTTTATAAAACAAACTGCCTGTTTTCTGTACATTCACTTAGACATCATACCTTAGGATACTGTTTAACCAAAGGCCCTTATTTGTGCTTGAGTCGTGCTATTTATATGCCTTTTCTGTGGAGGTAAATTGAGCTTCTTATTTGCTCCTTCCTGCTCTTGTTTGCTAAAAGTTCTATGTGTTATTGCTTGTTGCCTTAGTATTTTCACCTTTAAAACTTTAGGGGTATGTCTAGAACCACCTATAGGTAGATGTCCTAAATCCCTCCAGGATCATTAAGAAGGGACGGGTAACAGCACGCAATAGAGGCCGCTGACTAACACTCACTATAAATGACCACTAAGAGGATGAGAAGGGTAGATGTGGGATATAATGACTACGCGCTAATGTCACGTGTAGCTCCTCATTGAGGAGTATTTATTGGACATTGTGTGGGGTGATCCTATAGGCTAACCAACCTAGGACTCCTCCTTTTCCAAAATTCCTTTTTCTGTTTAAAACTTTATTTTATACAACTTGTTCAAAAATCTTTTATCCTTTGAGTTATCCAACGTGCTTTACTTGCAACCTGTTTGATTCAACTATTTATTTGTAATGGACTAATTTGTGCATATAAGTTCGGTCGGGACCCACCGTTGTGGACCAAGAGGGGTGCCTAACACCTTCCCCTCGAGGTCATTTCGAGCCCTTACCCTAATCTCTAGTAATGCAAACCAATCCAAGAGTTAATCATCTAGGTGCCCTAACGCACCATAATCAGTTAGGCGACGACTCTTTAAATACCCAATTACCAAAAGGAAATGAGTTATTACCTCCATGAATGTCGAAACCTGGACCTCTCTCCACGGAGGGAGAAAAGGGGGCGCGAAACTATTAACGAAAACAGAAGTAAATGCCACCCAGAAACTGGTGTCACAACTTACGAACAGTCTATGACTACTACAAGTAATGGTCTGAAAGAAAATACATCCGTCTCGGAGAAAGAAAAACAGAAATGAAGCAAAGATAGGAGGGGACGCCAAGTCCTACGAACACCTACAGGACTACATTGGGTCTCTTGAATGCAGTAACAACAACTAACCTCTCGATCAGCCACTAGCTCCAAAATCTGCACAGGAAGTGCAGAGTGCAGTACTAGTACAACTGACCCCATGTACTGGTAAGTGCCGAGCCTAACCTCTACGAGGCAATGACGAGGCTACGACAGAGCATAACAACATATATAACCTGCAACAGTTGATACTAAAACAGAAATGAAATATAGAATGAAATATAACAGTAACTTGCATTAAATAAATACGGAACCCAGTCTTGTACTAATACTCAACTATAACCAATTCTTAAGGGAGTTTCAACACCACAATAATTAACCTCAGCAGAAATGAATACATAAACAATAATTGATGTGGCGCGCATCCCGATCCCACCATATAATCAGTAACGGTATAAATATTCACCCTTATTACTCCTTATTGCGGCTTGCAACCCGATGTTGATACTCAATTTTTTTCTGTATATTTTTATTATGCAAAATACTTTCAAAACAGTATATATATGCATATATAAGTATTTCCCAAGGTTTCATTATTTTTCCCAATTTTTAAGAGGTTTTTAAATCAATTTATTGCCCTAGTTCATCAAGAAATACCCAATAATTATCACCAAAATTATATTTTTTGTGATTAATTTATTGTATCCTTATATTTATACTAAAATATAGCTAACATAATTTTTTCATATTTTTACAAATTTATTTAGAATTTTTAAGCTAAATTGCATATAATTGCAATATTAGCCTCTTTTAAGATTTAATTGTAATTATATTTATAAAATTTGCTCCAGCATTTTTTATTTGATAATTATTTATTATGAATCATTTTATTACCTTTAATTTATTTTCAAAAAGTATTTTACTATTGTTTATAAAATTAAACAAGGGAAAAGTGGCTATTTAAATGTTAGCGCATTGCATTTCAATTTTAGCCAGATTTGGCACCCCAATTTGAACCCAATTTCAAATCCAATTACCGAGCCCAAATCCTAAATCTACCCGACCCACATCCCATTCAAATAATCCGCCCGAACCCTTTTTTGATCCCAGCCGTTGATAACTTAGATCAACGACATATGTTTAACCTTTCCTTTTTTAATTCCCCAATACCCCCCAAACCCTAATCACTTCTCACCTATAGCTGCCTTTGGATTCCCCTATCCCAATTCTCTCTCAGAAACCCCAACCGCCTCCTTCCACTTTCACCCTAAAATTACCAGAATCCATGGCTTCCAAGGCCATTGAAGTTCTATACCAACACTTGTAGTTTTCTAAACTCATACTCACACTTAAAAGTATTCTCTCTTATTACTTGTGGCCTGATTGCAAATCTTGCTACCTGCTTCTCTCCCTATTTTCTTTCTTTGAACTGGTATGTTCTAATTAAGATTCAGCACCACAACAATGTGTTTGTTTAACATTTTTTCCTCCTGTCTGCCTACTGCTTGTGTTTAGTTCAATACTTATTTAGCATTCTCCTTCTGCCTATTCTGCCGCTATTGTGTATTCTAAGTGTGTTAGGCAATGATGGTTGTTTGAGGCATGACAACATTAAAGTATTGCTGTCTATGACTCAAACTTGATCCCCTAGGATCATAGCATCATGCTACCATTGTATGTTGTATATTCTATTGGTTTTGTGAGCATAAAAGCATTCCCTATTGCTGTGTATGCCCAGAATCAATTAATGCCCAGGCACAAGGGCTCTCTGCAATCAGTTCCCAACCCCTGAATCCCTTTCTGTGAAGTTATTATTTCTGTAGCACCCCTTTCCCTTTTCCTTTACTCCCCCATTTCTTCAAGTTCTGTTTCTACACTTGCACTATCTCTTAGCCTTTAAATTCTGCCCCCCTCTTGTGAGCCTTGCTTTGGGATCCATTGAGCTCCCTCTGAACTTAGACACTTGAGGGTTGGCCCTTCTACACTGCACTGATCCCCATTCTGAATTCTGCATATTCAAATGCATATAGAAATCATGCTTATAGGCCCATTCTGAATTCTGCATATTCAACATCATATAGAAATTATGCCTATATGATTATTCAATTATGCATATTCCATTACATCTAGATAACATACTCATAGGTTTAAAACAAATTTTGCATCTAGATACTATGTCAATAAGGTTTGAAAAAAAAACAATGTATAGAAAGCATGCCTATAGGGGTTTCTAATAAAAAAATCGATTCACCCAGTAATAATGGCTACTATCAGCCGCAGGACTTTTAATCAATTCGTTAAATCCTGCCTCTCTTTTAACAATCTGATTTTATCACTTAGCAAGTTTAACGAGTATGCATTCAAAACATTTTACTTCGAGCCTTGTTGTTTCAATGTTTTCTGAATCCAGTAGATACCATGCCTATAAGATCCTTGTCCAACACTTAGGCAAGCCTTAGGGTAATAATTATAAACTGAATCTGCTTCTGTTAATAATTACAACCAACAGGCCTGATTCAGACTTCTTATCTGAGTTATGTGATAAGCTGAAACTGTCTCAACAATTTCCTCTCACTCGTCTTTAATACCTTTTAAAATCGGACCTAAAACAGTATGTGTAAGTCATGCTAATTACGTGCTTCTTTGTTTATGGAGGCATATCTGAGCCTCTGTTTGTTATATGATTTCCCCCAATTTGCAAGATGTATTTTTGTATGCCGCCTTAGAGTTTTACCTTTGAAACTATAAATAAGCCTAATACTCTCCCTTTTAGGATTAGTAGTCCTAAATGCCTTCGGGATTGATAAGACTGGGGCAGATAATAGCATGCAATAGTAATCGAGACCAATCCGCACTTTAAATACCTCAACGGGGTGGGAAGGGTAGATATGGATATGATGACCGGTGCACTAATACCACGTGTATCCCCTCTTCTGAGGAGTGTCATACCGGGTATTGCATTGATGTGATCCATATTATAAATAAACCTAGGACCCCTTTTCCCTTTTATTTGCAAACTTCTTTGCAAAACTCGTCCTTTAATTGTTCTTTCAAACTTTTATGTGTTTAAATATAAATCCCCTATTATTTGAGCCTTATTTGTCTACATGTTGATTGCACCAAATTCACAATAATTATCTGGCCAGGAACCACACTAGTGGATTCTGAGAGGTGCCTAACACCTTCCCCTTGGAATAATTTCAAGGCCTTACTCAGTCTCTAGTTGTTCAAATCAAATTCTTTTGGTGTCCTAATGCACCCTAATCATTAGGTGGCGACTCTTCAAATTCAAACCCAGTTCCCAAAAGGAATGAGTTGTCTCTCAAAATGTCATAAACTCAATTCCGCGAGGAAAAAGGGGGCGCGACACCCGATCCCACCAGTCCACCCTTATTACTCCTCAATATATCACATGTATTCCTCCTGTTGCGACATGCAACCCGATTTCACCTATCTACCCTTATTACTCCTTGTTGCAGCATGCAACCCGATCCCACCAGACAATCACATTCACCTCTATTCCTCTTGTTGTGGTGCGCAACCCGATCCCAACATATAAGTACCTATCACAACACAAGAACATGTGTTTCACAATTTAACTTAAAACCTTCCACAACATTTATACCTCAAATCATAACAACGGGAGGTCTATGCCATTACGAAAGTTCAACAGTTAATACTACACAGCGAGACCAACCAAAGTGTACCATGAAGCACCAACAAACCAACTTCAACCAACAAGGTAATAAAACTAAACTATGAAACAATTATTACTTCAATAGAGGATACAAGAGTTAACATGAAGCAATTAGAAATGGAAACATTTATGAGCAGGTAGTAATTAAGGCAAGAAACAATATATTAGGAAACGGGGAAGGGAACACGCAAAAATGATAATTTGGTGACGCATAGGTACTCGTCACCACACCTATATGACACACACATGGAATTTCAAATAGAAAATAAGTCGGGAATTTCTAATCCCTCAAGTCAAGGTTAGACCAAACACTTACCTAAACGCAACGGGTATTTCAAAGCTCAATCATCTTTTTACCTCTCGATTCCACAACAAATTCACTCGTATCTAGTCATAATTAACTTAATAACATCAATAAATGCTAGATAAATCAATTCCAATGCATAATTATAGGTTTTCCAACATTTTCCCCAAAAAGTCAAAACCCGACCCCGGGCCCGCTTGGTCTAAACTCGAAATTCGGACCAAAACTCGAATACTCATTCACCCCCGAGCCCGGATATGCAATTGGTTTTGGAATCCGACCTCAATTTAAGGTATAAATCCCCAAATTTTGAAATTCCTAAGTTCTACCTGTGAGCACGTGATTTTTGCCTTACGAAAAAACTACTCCAAAATAAATCAAAAAATAAATTAAATTTCTTTTACTATGCAATTTTTGAATTTGCGTGATGTTTGTTAAATATTTGTCTTATATCCGTAAATATTTACTTTGTCATAACAAAATGAAAATAAAAATAAAAATATATGTTGCATGCATATTTAGGATTTGATTATGCATTTAATAATTGATTCAAAAAATAAAATCACAAAAATATGTGTCTGTTCTAGTTTTAATATTTCAATGTATGATTAATGTGTTGTCTATGTATTAATAGGTAATTTATCTTTGTAAGGGTAATTTTATTTTTATAATTTTAATTAGGAATTTAATAATTAGGAATTTAATTAGAAAATGAAAGAATGGGAAATGATAGAAACGGACCTGGGCCCAGAATTTTTAAACAAAAATAGGCCCAAATACTCAAAGGACCCGGTCCATGTCAACCAGTCCCATACAGGACTCAAACGACGTCGCTTCTGGATTTTTAATCTGGGCCGTTGATTCATTGCAATCAAACGGTCCAGTTCAGCCCCTGCATAAATGAAACGACGACGTTTAGGGCAACTAGATCTGAACCGTTCATCCATCTTGATCCCACGGTCTTAAAAACTCACCCAAACCCGATCCGTTTCAACCCCGGGTTGACCCCTTTCCCCAACTTAAATCAAACGATGTCGTTTGGATAAGTGGATTGATCTCATCCGTGCATCTTAATTGATCCAACGGATGAGATCAATCCACCCCACCCCTATATAAGCCCAAACCCCTACCCCAGCCCCCTAACTTAACACCCCCTCTCCACTGTTCATCATCATCTTCCGAAACCCACCCCTAACCCTAGCCGCCCTAGGATCCCATCGCTTGAAACCCGGCGGCAACAACGCCACCAGTCACCAAAATAACACCCTAGAACCCCCTGAACATCCTCTATCCAGATATGCTGGCCACTTGGCTCGAATCTTCTTGAAGGTTCTCGAATCTTCATTTGAAGATTCGAGCCGAGCTTAGATCTAAACCAAACAACCCCTAGTTAACACCATAGTACCCCCTAGCATGCCTCGTTATGGATCTGGTTTTGGTTTGGTTCGAATCCCTTCAGAACTCTTCGAATCTTCTTTTGAAGGTTCGGACCAAACAAGAACTTACCCAGATTTGTTCTAAACTAACACCAAATCACCCTTAGGTTTCCCTCACCCTTGTGTCATTGTTGGTTCCCCTCGAATCTGACCAGAAATGGTTAAGTCCCAAATCGAATCTTCAGGAACCCTAGAAATACCAGACTTTTGGATTCTGCCCGAATTAAATAAAGATTGAGGTTTAATCGACCTTAGTCGAAGTATTTTCAGTGGAAAATACTTCGACTAAGGTCTGTTTGATTTCAAACAAAGTCCAAATCCAAGTTGAGTTCGAGTCCGGTTGAAGTTAAAGATTTAGAGGTACTTTCCTTATTTCTTTTTTGTTTCTTACATGAATAATTGTTTGTTTAATAACCTGTTAATTTTTCATGTTTTTATTTGATTAATTCTGTCATCTTTGTCTCATGCCCGTATGATTAGTCAAATAAATGAATTGTTTCTGTTGGTTGTGATTAATTACAATGTGTGTGATCGACTCGATTAAGTTCGTCGATCAGTTGTGTTATAAATCTTGTTTCTGAAAATGCTGATTGAAACAGTCTGTTTCTTTTGTTTTAGACTGATTATGGGCAAATGTTGTAAATAATCAACTGATTAATACTCGTCAATTAAATCATGTTTGTTTGCAAATCAGTAAATTCAAATGAATGTTGTGTATATATTGTTTTCTGAACAAGGCATTGTCAGTATATTGACAATGCTCATGTGTGTGTTTGATCTTGGTTCAATGTTGAAGTCCAGTCTGAATTGTTATAATAATTTCAGTGATATGTTGTTATGATGTTAGTTTTGAATTCAGTGTGATTTTACAAATGTTGATTAGATGTAATTGTGATAGAAGGTTACATTCTTAGTTAGGATTCAGTCCAAAACTTTAGGATTGGTTGTAGCTGTCTTAAATCAGATTAATAATCAGGTTTGAACAGATTTTAAAAATCTGTATTGTTAGATTTTAAGTTTGACAGCAGTAATAATAGTAATCACAGTAGGATTTCTGAGGGTATTTCTGGGACAGAATAGTGAGGGCAATATGATAGCACAATGGGCTGAAAGTGGAAAGTTATTGGCTATTATTTAAAGTGATAATGGGAAACAAGAGATAATGGGGCTGCTTAAAATCAGGATAGGATCACTTAAAGTATTAAAAAGCAGTTTTAATGGAACTTTCTGATTTTTAAAGAAGAAAGGGGGTCCAGGCAGCACTTAAAAAGATAGGACCAGACCTGTATAAGTACAAGAGACCATCAGATTTGAAGGAGAAAGAAAAAAGAAGAAGAAAAAAGGAGGACTTTCAGACGGAAAGAAAAGAGAGATCAGAAGAGGGAAAAGTAAGATTTTGAGCAGATTTTTAAGAAGGAATTTGAGAGAGAGAAATAAGTTTTCAGATAGAGATTTTAGAGTTCATTTTTTTTAGAGAATTTTAAGAGAGGCTGATTTCTAAAGCATAGAAAATGCACACAGAAACACATATACATTTGAGAGAAACAGAAATCTGAGAAGAAGAAAGAAAAAATAGCAAAAGAAACAGAAAATAGAACACTCACACACGTACACAATCTGTCACAGATACAAATGCAGAAACAGAAAATCAGGAAGCTGAATTTGAAATAGGAAAGAAACTGAAATCTGAAAAATGTTGTTCTAGAATCTGTCCGTTGTTTGTTTGTGGATATTGTTCAGTTTGAATCTGAAATTTTTCCTCAAGTTTCTGTCACTGTTCATCTGGGTTAACGGGTCTTGGTCAGACTTGCTGTATACTGCTATTCTGCTGATTTGATTACTGTTGCTACTGCTGAAATTTAACTCCTTCTTCCTTCATTGCCAGGTACATATCTTTTAAACTTATGTTGTGATGGGTTTCAACATGACAATAAATAAAGTTTGAGTTGTAATATTATCTTCTATTCATTTGAGCTCTTTAGTTAAAAGTTCAGTTTTGTTTTTTGATCAAATAAGCAGTATATGTTGACAGGATGACTGTAAGTTAAATGTCCTTTATTGAAGTCTGAATAAGTGTTGTAACAAGGTTAATTTCTAAATTTTCATTAAAGTATAGTTATGATTGAATTGTTAAGATAGGACACATGGCATGAAGTTGGCTATTAGTTAAGTCCTATGACATTGTTAGTCAGGTATAGAGCATTCTGAAATATCAAGAAAGTGCATGGTTAGTGTATTTCGATTGTTTGGTTGTGGAGTAAGGTTAGATGATGTTAGTTGCATTTTGTCCATATATGGCGTAGTAGTGATTATGATTATAATCAATAGTCGAAAGTTGCATTAGTACCTTCTGCTATGTTTGCAAATGCCAAAATATGACGAATAATGTTGTATGCAATATCATCTTATTAAGTCAATTATGTAGATTTGCTCTCTCTCTCTTAATAACAAATGGCCTAGGAATTTTACAATGTGAATGTTTAGTATTTAGCAACGGTTCACATAAATTGAGAATCAAATCGGTTAGATTATATATATCTTACGTTCAACCATAAGCAGAATTAACAAAATAATTAGGCCTATTAGATTAAAAGCAAGCATAAGAGAATAAGATGAGATGTACAAGTACAAATTGCAACACTTTATATCAATGGCAATTAGAAATAGAATTTGCACTAAAATAAATAATGAAAAATTGTTCAAAAAAAAATACTTCTTTCCTTCATAAATCATTTTGTTAGTTTCATATACAATTCCTTCTTTGGCATATATATATATATATATATGTTATATTTGCTAAAAATCATATTTTATTCTTTTTCTTCGAATTTGAATAGTGTGGATGAATATAATTTGTACTCGGAAATTATAGTCGAAGGGCAATATTTAATATATTGTGAATTCTTTTAAAAGAATTTAAAGACATCCCCTAAAATGTGAATTTTTCAGGAATTTCATATAAAAATGTGTAGATATAATAAACAATTTTGTGAAAAATCCATAATATTATTACAAAAATTTTGTGCAATTAGGGATGCGTTCGCGTACCCTGACTATATTTTTAAAAGCAAATTCAGATTATGCGTACGCGCAATTTCGAGCGAATATTTAAGAAAAGGATTTTTCCAAGGATGTTAAAATAATTTCATATAACCGGAGATGTGCAGTTCATTGTCTAAATACAAGGGTGATGATGTTCCTGATTTTATTTTAAATTTCGAACATATTTTTTTTTAATAAAAACTATAACATGGACAATTTTATTGTATACACGTATGCGTGGCACGATCCTCTGTAATTCTAAAAGATATATAATACGAATATACGTACGCGTAATTCGTCATAAACAATAAGTAAAAGCGGTAGTAAAATCATGCAATAAAAACGTATTTAGTAAAATCAAGATAATTAAGCCAATAATAAAAACAGTTGAGCGACCGTGCTAAAACCACGGAATTCGGAAATGCCTAACACCTTCTTCCGGATTAACAGAATTCCTTACTCAGGATTTCTGGTTCGCAGAATAAATAACAGAGTCATATTCTCCTCGATTCAGGGATTAAAACCGGTGACTTGGGACGCCTTAAAATTCCCAGGTGGCGACTCTGAAGTAATTAAATAAATCCTGTTTCGACTGTCCTTCAATTGGAGAAAACTCCCCACGCGCCCCGCGGGCGCGGTAAAAAGGAGGTGCGACACTACCCAAAAACACCCAATTCCCTCATGAAAAACCCTAGATTCTAGGATGAAATCTTGTAAAAAGAAAAAATAGATTGAAATAAATGAGCTAAGAATCATTTACCTATGATTTGGGAAAGAAATGGTCTTTGGAAAATCGCCTCTTGAAGTTTAGGGTTTGAAATTTTGAGAAATGAATCAAAAATCCCGTCTAAGTTATGTTTTGAACAGCTACAGATGTCGCATTTGCGACCTCAGCTTCGCAATTGCGAAGCTCGCAAATGCGAGACTGGCATCGCAAGTGCGAACCTGTCGCATTTCTGCTACTGTCGCAAATGCGAGCATTTGGTCGCAATTACGATGCCCCCCCCCTTCCCTGACTACTTCGCATTTGCGAAGGTCCGTTCGCATTTGCGAAGGTCCGTTCGCATTTGCGAACTCTGTTGGCCTAGCCTTCTAATCGCATTTGCGATGAAAGGCTCGTAAAAACGGACCCTTCCGAGCTCGCAATTGCGATGCCTGATCTCGCAATTTGCGAGATCAGGGGCCTGCAATAGCTGAAGCATACCCAGCAACATTTTCCTAGGTCCAAAATCATTCAGTAGCTTATCCAAAACTCACCCGAGCCCCCGGGGCTCCAAATCAAACATGCACACAAGTATTAAAACATCATATAAACTTGCTCGCGCGATAAAATAGCCAAAATAACATCTAGAACTATGAATTCAACACCAAAACACATGAAATTTTCAAGATAGTTTCAAATTTTCTATTTTCCCAACCAAAGGTCCGAAATACATCAAATCACTTCCGTTTTTCACCAAATCTCACAGATAAGGCCTAAATATCATAACGGACCTGTACGGGCTTAAGAACCAAAATACAGGTCCAATACCAACAAGATCAATTCTGTTAAATTATTACATTTTTAGTCTTATCAATTTCTTTCAAAATTCATTTCTCGGGCTAGGGACCAGAGAATTCAATTCCGGGCATACGCACAGGTACCATATTTTTTTACGAAACCTTCGAGATTGTTGGAACACGATTTCAGGCCCGTTTACCCAAAACGTTGATCGAAGTAAATAAAAATTATCTTTTTAAGCCAAAAATCACCATTTCTTAAATTTTTCACTAAAGGGCTTTCCGGATACACGTCCGGAATGCACACGAAAATTGAGATCTTGGAGAACACCCTCGCTCCCTGAAGCTGGTCGAATAAGTCATCAATGTGAGGCAAAGGATACTTGTTCTTAATTGCTACCTTGTCCAACTGCCTATAATCAATGCACATCCTCATTGTGCCATCCTTCTTCTCACAAATAGAACCGGCGCACCCCAAGGTGCTCCTTTAACTCCTTCAAATCCGCGGGTGCCATACGATACTACGGAATTGAAATGGGATGAGTGCCCGGCACCAGGTCAATACCAAAATCAAATATCCCTGTCCGGTGGCATGTCCGACAGGTCTGCAGGAAACACATAGGGAAAATCCCTCACAACTATAACAGAATCAATACTGGGAGTTTCAGCTCCGACATCCCTCACAGACACTAGATATGAAAGACAACCCTTCCCAACCATATATTGGGCCTTCAAAAAAGAGATCACTCTACTAGGAACATAATTAGTCAAACCTCGCCACTCAATCAGTGGCACAGTTGGTATAGCCAATGTGACTGTCTTAGCATGACAGTCCAGAATAGCACGACACGGAGATAGCCAATCCATGCCCAAAATAACATCAAAATCCACCATACACAATAATAAAAGATCCATTCGGGTCTCCAGACCCCCAATAGTCACCACACACGACCGGTACACACGGTCTACAACAACAGTATCACCCACCGGGGTAGATACATGAACAGGTAAAGCAAGAAACTCTTGGGGTGTACCCAAATAACGAGCAAAGTATGATGACACATAAGAAAAGGTGGAACTGGGATCAAATAATATAGAGGCATCTCTGTGACAGACTGAAACAATATGTGTAATGACAGCAATAGCATCGGGTCTGCCTGGGAGTGCATAGAAATGGGCCTGATCGGCCCTGATCGACCTCCCCTTTCTGGGGCGACCCCTGGCTGACTGACCCCCACCCCTAGTTGGCTGAGTGGGTGGTGGTGAAGAAACTAGTGCTAAAGCCGATGACTGACCCCTCTGCTGAGATGAACTAGAAAAATGACGAGGACATTGTCTTCACATATGACCCACCTCGCCACACTCATAATAACTCACAGGTGCTGGAGAAGGGGACTGAAGGGAACCCATTGCACCGGAGTGACTAGCAGCTACACTCGGCATAGAAAAGCCCTAAACCGACGGAGCACGGGATGAACTCTGAGCTGGAAGGGCACTAAGTGATGACTGGTCCTGCTGAGAACTGTGATGACCATGACCCGAAGATGCCCCACAATAACCTGGATGAACGACCTCTGTCGTACTAAAACTGACCCCTCGAAGGAGCACCACTAAAACTTCCAGATCCTCGAGGCCTCTTGGCCTCCCTCTCCTCTTGCTCCTGACGGCAAACTGACTTAATCTCACGGGCGATATCCACAACCTCCTCAAAGGTAGCACCAGTTACCCTCTTCCTGGTCATGAGAATACGGAGCTGATAAGTAAGACCATCAACAAACAGCTCCTCTCTGCGACACTGCGGCACATACTTCTCCAAGAAGAGAACGGAAAACTACGGTCAGGTAAGGAGTGCTGCACCAACAGGCCTATGCCTCTCAAAATCCTCCTACCAAGTGAAAGCAGCTCCTGAAAACTGATAGGTGGTAAAAGCGAGCTGGTCTCCAAAACACCTGTTGTACGAAGCATCTTCTAACACTTATCCAAGAAACCCTAGGCATCCTTGCCCTCTCCACCACTGAATGACGAAGGCTACAATCTACCAAACCTCTCCAACCTACGCTACTCATCCTTCGGCATGACAGGAACTACATAGTCCTGAGCAGCTGCAACCGGCTGGGCTGGATGTGCCCCCGGTGTCTGAAGTCCATGCACGACCTGCTCAGGTGTGCGAGCGGCGGGAGTCTGATTGCCTCTCCTGGCCTGAGAAGTAGCTGCAGATGTAGTGGCTGAAACCACCTGAGCCAATCTAGTGCAAACTGATAAGATTTGAGCCAAGGCCTCCTGAAGACCCGAAATCACAATGGGCATAGCTGGTGCTGCTAGAGCATCCATAGCTGGAACCTGATCCTGAGCTGGGGTAGCTGGTGGATCTGCGGGTGCTGCCCTAGCTGCTCTGCCTCTAACACGACCATGACCGTGTCCTCGGCCTCTGGTGGCCACAACTGGTGGCACTGGTGGTCGTCCACCCTGTTCGGTAGCGCACGTCCTCACCATCTGTGAGAGAATAGAATAACAGAAGTTTAGTACTCGGATCAACAAATTCGCACGACAAGAATTTCAAGAATGTGAAGTTTTTCCTAAAGGTTCTGCAGCCTCTCGAGGATATATACAGAGGTCTCTGTACCGATCCGCGAGACTCTACTAAACCTGCTCATGACTCGTGAGACCTATGTAACCTAGGCTCTAATACCAACTTATCATGACCCTAAACCCAGACCCGGTCGTGATGGCGCCTCTCATGAAGACAAGGTCAGCCGACACTTCCCATTTTTTAGCTTTTAACAGTTAAGCATTAGGAATAGTCTAAACATAATAAAATAAATCCAAAATAACAGATGATAATATAAATACGCGGAAGAACACCCATACACAGCCCTAACCGGGGTGTCACTAGTCATGAGCATCTATACGTCATAATACAAATCCACTAAGTCTATAAACTAGTACAACTGTCTGAAATGAGATAGAACTGATAAAGGAGTAGAGACACGGGGCTGCGGACTCCAACAGCTACCTCGTGAACTCCGAATGTCTGCCCGAAGCTGAAGGAATCAACACTCGGGAGCGGAACCAGCTACGCCTAAATCTGCACGCAGGGTGCAAGGAGTAAAGTGAGTACTCCAACTCAGTGAGTAATAAATGTAAATAACGACTGAAAGTAAGAAAACACGTAAGGCACAAAGTATTCTATAATGAAGCAGTAAAACCATTTAAAAACAGTAATTCAGTGAAAGATAGGTAGGATTCTTTAACTCAAATGTAGTTTCATGAAAAAACCTTCTTTTTTTCAATAATTAAGCAATTAATTGATAGTCAATTATGAAAAGTAAACACATAAAGGCTCGCCCCTCGGGTATAGTATCAACAAATTCGCCCTTCATGCAACATCTCAGAATAGTACCAGCCCTTCGGGCAATCACATCGAACAATACCAGCCCCTCGGGCTCAATCTCATATCACAATGGGTACCCGCACTCACTGGGGTGTGCAGACTCCTGGAGGGGCCCCTTACGGCCCAAGCGCAATAACAAGTCATCTCGTGGCATTAAATCTAGGCACTTGGCCTCATATAAATCAAGCCAATCGTGGCGTACATATCTCAGGCCCTCGGCCTCCAATCAGTATCGGTGTTTCCTCACAACGTAGGCCCTCGACCTTACTCGGTCAAAAATCATCACAAGCCTCTCGGGCAATAGTAAAACAGTGTTTCTCAGCCCAGACTTCATTTAAATATCATTTAAGTCTTAAAACAGAGTAAACATGGCTGAGTATGAAAACAGTGGAAAATAGCATGACTGAATTTAAGTAACAAGTCAAAACAGTGAGAAAATAATAATAAAAATTCCCGAAAGGTTCAAATAGTTGGCACGAAGCCCAAATATGGTATTCAACCCAAATCATAATGATAGCAAATAAGTTTCAGTCAGATACGTGGTAAAATCATCAACCGGGACGGACCAAGTCACAATCCCCAATAGTGCACGACCCCACGCTCATCATCAAGCGTGTGCCCCACCTCAATATAGCACTACGATGTGCAATCCGGGGTTTCAAAAAACATCATTTACAATCATTACTTACCTCGAACCGGCTAAATCTCTAGCTCGCGACGCCTTTGCCCCTCGAATAGGCCTCCACGCACGTCGAATCTATCCAAAATCAAAACGAGGACGTCAAAATACGCTACGAGAACGAAGCCCAAGCGAAAACAATCAATAAATGGCACAAATCCCGAAATTACCAAAACCGACCCCCGGGAACACGTCTCGAAATTCAGAAATTTTTTACACCTATAGATTCCTTATCTTCCCAAGAGTTCATACATATCAAAAGTTCTCAAATCCGACCCCAAATAGTCCTCCAAATCCTCAATTAAAAGTCCAAATTTCCAAGTTCCAGTTTCCCCAATTCAACCTTTGATTTCCATAATTTCTAACTCTAATCCATGAAATAATAACATAGGAACGAGTTTTAGGTCCGACTTCCTTACCTCAATGAAATTCTCTTGAAATCCCTCTCTTAAATCGCCTGAAAAGATCCAAGGCCTAAGTAAAATGGTGAAATAACTCAAATTCGCGAAATAAAATAACTTATATGTTCTGCCCAGGCCTTTCCGCATCTGCGGTCCTTCAACCGTATTTGTGGTACCGCATTTGCGGTTAAATCCTCCGCTTCTGCGGAATTCACTTAAGAGCCCAAAATCGCATATGCGATAAGCCATCCGCACCTGCGACTCCGCAGGTGCGGTCCTACACCGCATCTGCGGTGTCTAGAAAGTCCTCAACAATCCGCTTCTGCGACTCCTCTTCCCGCACCTGCGGCCCCCAAACCGCAGGTGCGAAAATGCCATAAGCAGCAATTCAGCAGCTGTAACAAATTCCAAACTTCTCAGTTAACCATCCGAAATCACCCCGAGGCCCCTAGGACCTCAACCAAAAGCACAAACATATCCTAATACTTTATTCAAACTTGTTCCAATCATCAAAATATCTCAAACAACATCAAATCACCCAAAACACATCGGATTCAAGCCAAACTTTCTAAAATCTGCCAATTTTCGCTTTTGATCAAAACCCAACCAAACTACGTCCGAATGACATGAAATTTTGCACACACATCTCAAATCACACCACAGAACTACTGCAACTCTTGTAATTCCATTCCGACCCCCTATATCAAAATCTCGCCTACCAACCGGAAATCGTCAAAATATCAACTTCGCCAATTCAAGCCTAAATCTACTCCGAACCTCCAAAACTCATTCCGATCGCACTCATAAGTCATAAATCACCTCCCGAAGTTAACTGAACCATCGAAACTCACATTCGAGCCCTCTAACACATAAGTCAACATTCGGTTGACTAAATGCCTCAAACCTTACCAAAATCATTCTGGATTCGATCCGACCAACCCGACACCACAAAACATAGATAACGAAGCATAAAGAAGCAGAAATGGGAGAAACAGAGCGGTAACTCATGAGACGACTGGTCGGGTCGTCACAACAATTTTTTTCGACAAACCCCAAAAAAATAAAAATTCAACTCTTTGCACATTTTTTTATTCTTCTATTCATATAATATATATATATATATATATATATATATATATATATATATATATATATATATATGGTATATTTTGAATTATTATATTAATACTCCAAATATACATTGTGTATATTTATTTTTTTTTAAAGAATTATGTACTATCTTTATCAAAATAATATAATATTATACCAATAAAAATATTTTAATATACACTTCATAATATATTTAATAAATAATTAATTTATAATGTTACAAACATCAGTTATTTACCTAAATATGCATCGTCAGACAAGCATTCACATATACCAAAAAATAATTATTTATTCCACCAAATAATTATTTAGAGAGAGATAAAGTGCCAATAAAATCATACTAGTTAATACAAAATCATTCATAAAAGAGAAAGGAAAGATAAAAATCATATATTGAGCATTAAATTAGCAACTAAAGCGGTTTCCAAAAAGGAAACGTGATTTTCGCTTGAAGGGGGAGAGGCGTTGGGGCAATGGGAATACCAGATGGATTATGTTACGATTGCAAATAATTAGTTGCCACAAATGTTAATCAAGTAATGCTGCTACAACTTTGTAGAATATTTTAAAATATTAGACAGTTATGTTTTTTCCTCTTACAAGAACAGCCTTGAAAGTCGGTGATCTTGATTTTTTGACTCTATTTGTTCCGTAGGCAAAATATCAAGTTTAACCGTGTTAATTTAATATAATATTTCAAAATTTTAAAAATCACCTGAAAATGTTAATTTTAATGAAATTTTTTTCAATTCTAGGCAAAAGTTAATGAGGTTTTATTTTCTCATCTGAAAATTTTAAGGCTTTCGAAAGAAATTTAATTTACTCATTTATACATACAAAATTATTGGATGCTTTAGGTAACCTTTTTTTGGTGTGAGAAGAAACGCATAATAGTCCATAATAATTGAAGGTTAGTTTTTATACTTTTAAATAAAACTGTTACACTTTGAATATGTAAAAATAACATTAAAATAGAAACTGCTTTACACAAAATTGAAAAATTGAAGTAGATTTTAAATATTTGCAATAATACGAGCAGTAAAATGGATCAAGACAGTTTGAAGATCTTACAATAGTATATTTCATGAAGCAAAATGATGATTTGAAAACAAGAGAGGTAGTATTATAAAGGAGAGAAAAAGTGAGGCGTGAAATTTTAATCCCTATACAATATCATTGCTTAAAGTCTTTAATTATTGAAAAAGTATAAGCAATAATGAATGTCATCAATTGAGGGTTATTTTTGACATTTTAAAAATACATGCAGTGACTCGGCTAATTTTCATCTATTTTTAGCCACTGTTATTTATTTTTTAGTAAGTAAAAAGACTTCATTTATCAAGTACTTTGTTTGTTTTAATTTATGTGAACCTATTTCTTTTGCAGTCTGTGCTAAAAAGAATGACTCATTTTCTTATTTGGAATCAATTTATCTTTATGCAGTGATTTATAACTGCACAAAATATATATGCATTATTTTACATCATAAGTTTAAAAATCTTTTTTTTTCTTAAACTTCGTATCAAGTCAAATAATTTTACATAAATTGAAACGAAGGGATAATGAGTTATGTACAAGAACCAGCTCACAGAAATAGCTATGTTTGGACATTACCCCAATCAGTCTTATCAATTTTGTATTACCTCACCATCATCATTTATGTCAATGATGGCCACTTTTGCTTTACAATAATCTTCTTTTGGCCCTATACATGTGAACGGAATTATGAAGATTTTAGTTTATATACACTAAACTTTAACGTATTAATATGTCTTTTTAGTTGTAGCCATTGATTTGTTTTACTTTTCACCTTATTAAATTTACTTTTTATGATCGATATATTACATTATAGTAGTGTCGAGATGAAGTATTAAACTACATAAACAAGAAATTCTTAAAAGGCTATTGTTCAGTAAAGATATTAGAGAAAACATTTATAGCATTTTTTTTCCCTTTTGGAGAAAGTTGCTGAGTTGACGAACTTAAGAAAACGTTAGAATTATCTTACGTTTACTAGAGTTGGGAAAGAAAATATAGGAAATGTTTTTCGTTAATCCAGATTAATGAATACATAGCTCGTTCGAAACAGAGTGGAATTTCAGTACAAAAGGCAGTCCGGTGCACTAAGCTCCCTTATGCGCAGGGTTTGGGGAAGGGCCGGACCACAAGGTCTATCGTACAGTCTTACCTGCATTTCTGCAGGACTTACCTGCATTTCTGCAGGAGGCTGTTTCCACGGCTCGAACCAGTGACCTCATGGTCACATGAGGTCAACTTTACCAGTTACAAGTTACGTCAAGACTTCTCTTCAATTTACACGCAATTTAACCAACACACAAAATCTCAAATCAAACAATTTTTACAAGGTATAACAAGTGGTAATTAAACACACACGACCTGATTCGCGCACAAAACAAGAAACAACTGATAGTTTTCATAGTATTGAAACATTATGTAACAGAAAAAAGAAGACTTTCACTTCAGAGCTTGCCTTCAATCCTTGCATTTGTAAGCCCAACACACGCATCCACAAAATCTTCATCAATAAAATCAGTAGAATATATCTGTAACCGATTACCATAACCTCTAGAAATACTTTCAGTTATAAACAATCTTGCATAAGGATGAATCCGGTTCGTCACCGGTTTAACACACACAACCGGATTATCCGCCTGAGGCGTCACCGTATTCTCCACCCTATAAAAATATTTCCGGGATGTTACTGGCGGCTGTTCACTCAAATGCTTCATATTACTCTCAAATTTTGTTTCAGGCAAATCAGTATCAATCCAATTATCTTTTAAATACCCAGCGCTCCATAATGGACTGCCATGTTTTGGCTGAGGAGATTTTCTTGGTTTCCAAACACAAATTACTCTTTTTGGCAATAATTCTGCTACTGTTTTGTTAAAAACAGAGTCATCTTGGTGGATTAAATACTCCCCAAGCTGATCTTCTAAGTATTTATCGAATTCTGGTGGATCTTCGTGTCCGAACTCTGTTCGGATCTCGAGGATTATGATCTCTGATTCTGTCTCCGACAGAAATTTTTTGACATCGTTAATCACAACATCAACGTTGTAAGAAAGAAGGATGCCATGACATACACGGCGATCTTCTTGAACTCGAATGTCAAGAACTCGAGTGCCCATTACCTGTTGAACGTATAATTAAGTAAATAAAAATATAATTTTTTTTAACAATTTAAGTTTTTAGATGAGATGATCCCACAACTTAACATGGTATCAGAATAGAGACAGAGACAGGAATATTACCAGCTGTTTGTAAATGGATAGAGATTGGGTTCGGGCGAAAGGTCGAGAAATAAATGGAATTCCAATTTTGTTTGTTGCAGAATCATGGGTACCAGGCCAAATTATCTTGTTCACATGGAGTTTTTCCGGGGCAAGTGCTGACATCCAATTTTTTCTATCTTCCGCGCGATAATCTGCACCAGGGAAATCTGTGCTATTTTTTTCCTTGAGATCATATAAAAGTTTCTTCTGAGTACGAATTGCTTTTCTTCGTTCCACCTGTTTAGAGAAAAAAGTACCCATTTTCACAATACCTCAAAAAGAAGAAGAAGAAGAAGCAGCAATAAAGTCACTTCTCCTTTTCTTCTCTCTTGGTTTTGTAGTTGAACAGGATTAAGTTTTTGCGTTTAATATATATATGCATTATAACGCCTTTTTTGTCAATACAGAGTAGAAAGTTTCTTCAATTATGACAAATAAAGAAACTTCCGTAATATTTTAATACCCATGTATTGTCTTGACATATTTTCCATGTGGATTGGTCCAGTTGTCTTAGCTTGAGGGGCCGGCTTCGTTGGAATTATTGGTAGAGACCAAGGAAAGTCACAATCTTTTTTATATATATTCAGCATCCCATTAGAGCCCGACTATATCCGAATTCGCGCTATGTATTTAAGGAAAAATGCTGACTACTATACTTATGGCTCGAATTAGTGACCTTTGGTTAAAAAAAAAAAAGCAGCCTCATCCGGTACACCAACATCCTTTGGTGGTTATCTTAAATTATACTAGTTAGCGTGCAACAGTTGTTTCTCTATTTTTATATAAATGGCTCTGATATTAGTTTATTTCATTTTTAATTGGTAAAATACATAAGTAGTCACCCGAACTATACACCAAATCCATGTTACACACTTTTGAAAGATGATGTACTAGATACAATTTTGAAAAGTTGCATATGTAAGGTGATATTGGTCCTGAGAAAGTGTGTAACGGAAATTTAGTGTATAGTTCGGGTGGCTACTTATGTATTTTGTCTTTTTAATTCTTCTTTCTTGTACATGTTCATAGGTTCGGCTGGCCATGAGGCACGGAGCTAGAAACTGGTAAGAGGGTTTAATTAAGTCTTTTATATTGGAAAATCATGTCGCGCTAATAACAGCATAAACTTTTTTTATATATATAAATTATTGAATTTCCTGACATAAAAAAATGTTTTAATTTAATGATAAAGGAATTTAAAAATTACCTTAGATCAAAAGTTCAAAGCAAAGGTGTGAAATGGATGAAATCGTTGAACCTGATAATTATCCAAGAGGTTGCAACTAATTCAACAACCACGATAACAACACTTATGATGTATTATTCTAAGCCTCGAGTGCAATTCCTGTATAATTAAATTAATGTATTAAAACGGGCAGCAGGTGGAAAAGGTCTGTTACTTAAAAAGATAGAAGTGTATATATATAAAAAAAAAATGAACGTTGACCCATAGCAGCTTCTTAATTATCTGTTGAGGTATACCAGTTCAGCGAGATTCATGAAATCAATGGGATATGTGAGTCACATCATTTTATGTAACTAAGGGCTCGTTTGAAACTAGAAATAAGGAATAATTAATTACGCGTTTTGTACTATTTTCCTTAACACTTTTCATTTGAAATGTAAGTCTAAGCCATCAATATTAGAGTGACTATTAGTCTTGTACTTGGCACATCAGCTTTACAATAATAAATTTTTATTATAAAATATTTAAATTTTTTTAAAAAAATTAACATATAACCTATTCCTTTTAAAATTGGACCCTCAAAATTAGGAGCCTAAGGTATATGTCTTACTTGCCTGGCCTATGTCTAAATAACTTGATCATGGGACCATCTTGAACTTGCACCTTCCCTAACGTATGCATGTTTCGGTATGTGATTACACAATATTACTTAACTTTATCCCTTGTATCACTAATATCATAAAATTATTTTTTTGTATCATTAAGATCACTTAAATTTGCCCTTTGAATAAGTAAAGTCACTAAATTATTTTTTGTATTATTAAAATCACTAAATGAAAATATTTGGATTCGAAAAAACATTGAGGAATTTCTAGATAGAAACCCTAGAACACATACACACGGATATTAAAGAGGGAAAGAAGAGAGTAAATATCCGATAGATTTTATTAATACTGAACTTAATCTATTAGTTATCTGCACAAAATAAAAAGACGGGGTATTATCACTTTTAGCCCGCGTCAGAAACTATTTATATCTGGTAGCCGAAAAAGTATATAAAATTTATATAAATTTTGTATATATATATATAAAGCTATTATTTTTACAGCGATTATACAGTGTCATTTTTTCCTAAAATGATCCACTATCTCTAAGGTCAAGGCAGATGATATCTAACACGCTGGGTTTTATTGGGTTGGGCTGCTTCTGATGACCACACTGTAACTCCAACACGTGTTAATTCAGAAGAATTAATCCAAATAGTCGCCCACCAAATCACATAAACTAAAAATAGTCGGTGGATATATAATATATGTATAATTCATATATTAAATATGTATAATCATATATATGGTTAAAAAGAATAAATAATAAATGTGGCCGGCTATTTATATAAATATCGATCCCGTTAATTTATGAGAAAATACAACCGGAAGATGACTTTCGTACGTGCTCATAAACGAGACACTCCAAAATAAAAACAACAAGATATTGATAACAAAGTAGAAAGCCGTGAACCCGAAGCTTTCATCGTCCATAACCTCTTCTTAAATGACACACAACACAGAAATGTATTGAAAGCTAGACTACAGACTGTTTTTGAGGATCTCTATTCCATCGTACTTTCAAGATGATTTGACGTACTTTCTTCGTCTTAAGCAATCCACTTTTTAGTATTAATTAATAATTAAATTAACCATATTAACCTTAATTTGTTCATTGAAAATACAACAACTACTCCTAGGCTCTTCACTTCAAGGACAACTTTAGAAGAAAAAAAAGAAGTTAATTCTTTATTGATATCCAATAAATCAAATATTGTGGACCAAAAAAAGCCAAACAATTTATTAAAGTGGACCGAAGAGAGTAACATATTATATTGTTAGTTGTATAACTATGCACATTGAAGTATTAACTGGTTATTAGATAATTATCACGTTCATTAATGTTGTTGAACTATCTCTATAAGGTAGGATAATGTTTGTGTATATACTATCCTCCTTTAATTTTATTTATGAGATTACACTGAGTTGTTGTTGTTGTTGTTGGTAATGTTGTTGAAATAAGGTAGAGTACTAAAGGTTATTAAATGCTTAATATCGAGTAATTAGCTTATATACACAGGTAGTATAAATTATTTTTTATATTATTAGTGTTATAAAAATTATGTTTTCCTGAGCCGAGGGTCTATTGGAAACAAACTCTCTATCCTCACATGTCACGATCCGAATTTTCCACTTTCGGGGCCGTGATGGCGCCTAACATTAAACTCGCTAGGCAAGCTAACGTCATAGATTATTACACCTTTTTCCTTTATCTTTCAAATATTTAAGACTTAACAAAATGAACCAATTGAAATAATTGCACAAGAAACAGTTTAAAAGCTTAACTTTGAACAATACCGAAATCAGAAATAAGATATACCAAGAACTGGAGTCACAACTCACGAACTGTCTATAATTACTATAAGTAATGGTCTAAAAGAAAACTATACATCTAATTTGGAAGGAAAATAAAAACAGAATACAGTAAAGATAGAAGGGGACGCCAGGGCCTGCGGACGCCTGCAGGACTAGCTTGGGTCTCCTGAACTGAAGGCAGCACCCTCGAACTCTGATCAGACACTAGCTCCAAAATCTGCACAGGAAGTGCAGAGTGCAGTATCAGTACAACCGACTCCTACGTGTCCTCTCTTATTTCTCCTCAACACATATCACCCTTATCTCTCCTGTTGCGGCGCGCAATCCGATCCTACCTGTCTACCCTTATTGCTCATTGTTGCGGCGTGCAACCCGATCCCAATATATATATCAACACCAATTACAAATGATTAAAAACAAGAGTTTCACAGGTAAATTCAGTTTCCCCAATATACTTATATCGAAATCCACACAATGGAAGGTTACTATGATTAAGAAATTTCACCGGTGTAAACTACTCAGCGAGACCAAACAAGGTATGCCATAAGACACCAACAAGCCAACATAAGCCAACACATAATAAAACGAAACCATGAAACAATTAAATACTCCAATAAAGAGAACAATGGTTAATATGAAGCGATTAGACATGGAACATATACGAGCAAGTAGCAATTAGGACATGGAAGCAAAAATAGCAATTTAAGGCAAGAATAGTATAATAGGAAACGGGGAAGGGAAATAAGCTAAAATGGAAATTTGGTGAAGCATAGGTACTCGTCACCACACCTATAGGCCACACACATGGAATTTCATATAGCAAACAAGCCAGGGATTCCTATTCCCTCAAGTCAAAGTTAGGCCAAATACTTACCTCAAGCCAACGGGCAATTCAACACTCAATCACCGTTTTACCTCTCGGTTCCACTTCTAATCCGCTTGTATCTAGTCATAATTTACTTAATAACATCAATAATTGCTAAATGAACCAGTTCCAATGCATGAATATAGATTTTCCAATGTTTTCCCCAAAAAGTCAAAAATCGACCCTGAGCTCGCTTGGTCCAAGCCCAAAATTCGGACCAAAACCCGATTACCCATTCACCCCTGAGCACGAATATATAATTGATTTTTGAATCCGACGTCAATTTGAGGTCTAAATCCCCAAATTTCAATGTTCCTAAGTCCTACCCAAAATTTCCAATTCAACCATGAAAACCCTAGATTCTAGGATGAAATCTTGTAAAAAGAAGTTAAGGAGTGAAAGAAATGAGTTTAAAATTACTTACATATGATTTAGGGAAGAAAGAATACTTGAAAAATCGCCTCTTATGCTTTAGGGTTTTAAAAAAATAAAAATAGATGAAAAGTCTCGCTTATATAACCCCACATATCCTCAGAACGCTGATTGCAGAAAAAGGACCGCGGCCGTGAAGCTCACCGCTGACCGCAAAATATCGGGCGCGGCTGCAGAAACTCTGGCCTTGCCTACCGCTGACCGCACAATTCCACCGCGACAGCGGAATCCCCAGCGCAGTCGCGAAGATTAACTGAGGACCGCGAGACCGCGGTTCAGAGACCTGCAATTTTCTGGAACTATGCAGCACAGATCTTTTCCTAAGTCTATACACCCCGAAGCCTATCTGCAACTCACTCGAGCCCTCGGCGCTCCAAACCAAACATGCACGCAAGTCCAAAAACATCATACGGACTTGATCGTGCAATCCAATCATCCAAATAACATCAACAACTATGAATTTAACATCAAAATCAATGAAATTCTCAAGAACACCTAAAGTTATTATTTTCACAACCGAGGGTTCGATTTATATCAAATCAACTCCAATTCTTACCAAAGTTCACATATTCGACTTAAACATTATTTTAAACCTATACCGGGCTCCGGAACTAACATACATGCCTGATACCATCATATTCAAAAATTATTCAATTTCCAAACTTCTTATATTTTTTTGTGAAACAATTTTCTTTAAAAATTTATTTCTCGGGCTAGGGACCTCGGACCTCAATTCCGAGCATACGCCCAAGTCTCATATTTTTTTACGGACCCTCCGGGACTGTCAAATCACAGGTCCAAGTCCGTTTACCCAAAATGTTGATCAAAGTCAATTTAAATTCAAATTTAAAGGCAAAATTAACATTTTTTCCTCAAGTTTTCACATAAGGGCTTTCCGGAAGCCCGCCCAGACTGCGCACGCAAATGGAGGAGAAAGAAATGAGGTCTTGAAAGCCTCGAAACTCCAAATTGGGTTCTAAAACACAAGATGACAGTTTGGGTCATCAGATTCTCCACTTCTAAAATAACTATTCGTCCTTGAACGAACATAGAAAAGTACCTGAGTCAGAAAAAAGATGGGGATATCGGTTCTGCATATCGGACTCGGATTCCTAGGTCACTGCCTCAACAGGCTGACCTCTCCACTGCACACGAACTGAAGGGAAATTCTTCGATCTCAACTGACGGACCTGCCGGTCTAGTATAGCTACCGACTCCTCCTCATAGGTCAAGTCGACAGTGCTGAAGTCTAACACATGGGAGGGATCACCGTGATACTTCAAAAGCATGGACACATGAAACACTAGATGCACAGCTGATAAACTCGGCGGTAATGCAAGTTTGTAAGCCACCCATCCCACTCGATCAAGAATCTCAAAAAAAACCAATGAACCTAGGGCTTAGCTTGCCCTTCTTCCCAAATCTCATCACGTCCTTCATTGGCAACTCCCGAAGCAATACTTGCTCTCCGACCATGAAAGCCACATCGCGAACCTTACGGTCGGCATAACTCTTTTGCATGGACTGAGCTGTACGAAGCCTATCCTGAATGATTTTAACCTTGTCCAAGGCATCCTGTACCAAATCCGTACCCAACAATCGAGCCTCTCCCGGCTCAAACCACCCAACTGGCGATCGACACCATTTTCCATATAATGCCTCATAGGGGGGCATCTGGATGCTCGACTGATAGTGTTTGTTGTATGTAAACTCCGCTAACAGCAAGAACTGATCCCACAAACCTCCAAAGTCAAAAACACATGTTCGGAGCATATAGTCTAAAATCTAAATAGTACGCTCGGACTGTCTGTCCGTATGAGGATGAAAAGTTGTGCTAAACTCGACCTGCGTACCCAACTCACGTTGTACTACCCTCCAGAAATGTGAGGTAAACTGCGTACCTCGGTCAGAAATGATAGTCACGGGCACACCATGAAGACGAACAATCTCACGGATTTAAATCTCTGCCAACCGCTCAGAAGAATAAGAAACTGCCATAGGAATGAAATGCGCTGACTTGGTTAGCCTATCCACAATAAACCATACTGCATCAAAGTTTCTCTGAGTCTGTGGGAGTCCAAAAACAAAATCCATAGTGATACGCTCCCATTTCCACTCAGGACTCTCAATCTTTTGAAACAAACCACCAGGTCTCTGATGCTCGTACATTACCTGCTGACAATTCAAACACCGAGCTACATATGCCACAATATCCTTCTTCATCCTCCTCCGCTAATAATGCTGTTACAAGTCCTGATACATCTTAGCGGCACCCGGATGAATAGAATACCGGGAACTATGGGCCTCATCTAGAATCAACTCAAAAGAAGTCCATCCACATTAGGCACACAAATACGACCATGCATCCTCAAAACTCCATCATCTCCCATTGTAACCTGCTTGGCACCTTCGTGTCGCACCGTCTCTCTAAGGTCAAGCAAATAAGGATCATCATACTGTTGATCTCTGATACGCTCAAATAATGAAGAATGAGCGACTGTGCAAGCTAGCACACGGATGGGCTCAGAAACATCTAACCTCACAAACTGATTGGCTAAAACCTGAACATCTAAAGCAAGCGATCTCTCACCGACTGGAATATACGCAAGGCTGCCCATACTGGCTGACTTCCTACTCAAAGCATCAGCCACTACATTGGCCTTCTCTGGGTGATATAAGATGGTGATGTTATAGTCTTTCAATAGCTCCAACCATCTCCTCTGCCTCAAATTTAGCTCCTTCTGCTTGAACAAGTATTGCAAACTCTTGTGATCCGCGAACACCTCACACGACACGCCATATAAATAATTCCTCCAAATCTTCAGAGCGTGAATAATGACTGCTAGCTCCAAATCATGAACTGGATAATTCTTCTCATGGATCTTCAACTGTCACGAAGCATATGCAATAACCTTGCCATTCTGCATCAACACCGCAACAAGCCCAATACAAGATGCATCACAATGCACTGAATATGGCCCTGAACTTGTGGGCAATACCAACACTAGCGCTGTAGTCAAAACTGTCTTGAGCTTCTGAAAGTTTTCCTCACACTCGTACGACCTCCTAAACTGGGCACCCTTCTAGGTCAATCTGGTTATCAGGGCTGCTATAGATGAAAACCCCCTACAAACCAATGGTAATAACCCGCCAAATCTAAGAAATTTCGGATCTCTATAGCTGATGTGGGTCTAGGCCAATCCTTGACTATCGCAATCTTCTTAGGATCCACCTGAATACCCTATGTTGATACGACATAACCCAAGAATGCAACTGAACTCAACCAAAACTCACCTTTCGAAAACTTTACGTATAACTGGTTGTCCTTTAGAGTTTGGAGAAACGACTCGAAGATGTTGCTCATGCTCCTCTCGACTGCGGGATTAGATCAAGATATCATCAATGAAAATAATCACGAAGGAATCCAGATAGGTCTTGAACACTTGGTTCATCAAATCCATAAAAGCTGTTGGGTCATTTGTCAACCCAAATAACATCACCGGGAACTTATAATGCTCATATCGAGTGCGAAAAGCTGTCTTAGGGACATCAGATGCCCTAATCCTCAACTGATGGTAGCAGATCTCAAATCAATCTTCGAAACACTTTGTCACCCTGAAGCTGATCAAATAAATCATAAATTTTCAGCAATGGATACTTGTTCTTGATGGTGACATTATTTAACTGCTGATAATCTATACACATCCTCATCAATCCATCCTTATTTTTAGCAAACAACACCGGTGCACCCCAATGCGAGACACTAGGCCTAATAAAGCCCTTATCAAGCAGATCTTGCAACTGCTCCTTCAATTCTTTCAACTCTAGCGGGGCCATGCGATACGGCAGGATAGAAATGGGCTGAGTGCCCGGGGCCAAATCAATACAAAAGTCAATATCCCTGTCAGGTGGCATCCCCGACAAGTCTGTAGGAAACACCTTTGGGAACTCTCGAACAACTGGCATAGAATCCATAGAAGGAAGCTCAGCACTAGAATCACGAGCATAAGCCAAATAAGTCTAACACCCTGTTGGACCAAGTACATGTGAAGTTTTGAAGACTAACAAAAGAACTCAGACATGGACCAGGTCCATCTTGTGAAGCACATTCATGATCAACCCAAACATGTGAGATGCACGTGAATGAGATAAATATAACTTATCAGAAGTAATATCTCCTGATCTGATCGAAAAGGTTGCATATTAGATAAGGAGAGAAAGACTCCTTACACGAAGAGAACACAGTTTAGGAAGAAGATAATGTTAGAGTATGAGATCAACTAGAACTCTTCTACGATAGAAGAGTAGCATCTGAATCCCAGTCAATGTCTAATTACTAACCCATTAAATATCAGTGTTGCTCTCTTTTACAGGTAATGCACATAAGCAGAAGTTAAACTTAAATTGAGAGCAAAAGAGCAAGGCAATTTTGCAAGCAATTTATGTTTGATTCAAGCGTGCAATCCTGAAGCTTCAAGTCATCCCTAAGGGGGGTAGTTTCAAGTACCTGGGGTCGTTTATTCAGGGGTCCGGGGAGATCGACGAGGATGTCACACACCGTATAGGGGTAGGGTGGATGAAATGGAGGTTAGCGACGGGAGTCCTGTGTGACAAGAAAGTGCCACTGTTACTGAAAGGTAAATTTTATAGGGCAGTGGTTAGGCCTGCTATGTTGTATGAGACCGAGTGTTGGCCGGTGAAGATCTCACACATCTAGAGGATGAAAGTTGCAGAGATGAGGATGTTGAGGTGGATGTGCAGGCATACAAGGAAGGATAAGATTAGAAATGAAGATATTCGAGAGAAGGTGGGGGTGGCCCCCATGGAGGACAAGATGCGGGAAGCAAGACTCAGATGGTTCGGGCACATTCAGAGGAGGAACACTTATGCACCGGTGAGAAGGTGTGAACGACTGGCGGTGGTGGGTACGAGGAGAGGTAGAGGGAGACCTAAGAAGTATTGGGGAGAGGTGATCAGGCAGGATATGACGCGACTTAGGGTTACTGAGGACATGGCCCTAAACAGGGAATTGTGGAGATCGAGCATTAAGGTTGTAGGTTAGGGGAAATTGTGATGTCTTTTTTTACAGCGCACTAGAGTGAGACTAGCCAGTTAGGAATTAGTCTTAGAATGCTATTGATTAACTACTGATGATGGGCTTTATCTTTTGTGTATTAATACCTTACATCTTTCTCGTATTTCCTATATCTCTTATATTGCTGTTACTTTGTTATTTTATGGTATTTATGTTATGTTATGGATTTTATGGTATTTTATGTTGTTTTATTATGAGTCTATTGATAGTACTAATATAGTGTCTCTTGTTGCCTCTTTGAGCCGAGGGTCTCCTGGAAACAGCCTCTCTGCCCCTCGGGGTAGAGGTAAGGTCTGCGTACATATTACCCTCCCCAGACCCCACTTGTGGGATTACACTGGGTTGTTGTTGTTGTTGTTGTTGTTGTGCAATTCTGAAGCTACTTGAACAAGATAGAAGAACCAGTTCCAAGTGTTTATCTTTTATTTTAGTTCAATTGTAGTAGGTGATTTTACATTGTACCGTTTAGCTTTTATAAAAGCAATTGTATTAGGTACCTAGAGTATTCAAGTTAGAGTTAACTTGAAGTTGTCGCAACAGTTGAGACTGTGTGCCACAACGGGATTAGAGTTAATCCTAGGTTTACAAAAGAGTTTTTGAAATGCAGTTTTTGGCTCAATAATTTTAGTGAAAGTTTGGGAAAATCCTACTGAGTAGTAGGTCATAGTTTTTTCACCTTTTGAGACAGGTGTTTTCCACGTAAAAATCTCTGTGTTCTTTATTTTCTTCACTTATTATTCCACAAACAGTAGTAGTTGGAATATATAGAAGAACCAAGTCCTTCTATAATCAAGTTAAGCAAAATTGGGTACCACACAAATCACCCCCCTCTTGTGTGGTATTGACGCATAAAACATCAATTGGTATCGGAGCGGGTTATCCTTGAAAAGGTTAACACCTTAGGAAAAGATCAAGATGAGTGTACCACCTGGAAACTGGGAAGGGCAATCCACTGCTAGACCCTCACTCTTTAATGGTGAGTACTATTCTTGGTACAAGAACATGATGAGAGATCATATCATATGAGAAGACTATGAACTCTAGGACATAGTCATTGATGGTCCCCTGGCCACAACAAAGAAGAATGCTGAAGGATTGGACGTGCCAAAGATAAAAGCTGACTGCAGTGCTGAATACTTAAAGAAATGGGAAAAGAATGCCAAGGCCAAAAAATGGCTTGTGTGTGGATTGGGTCCAGACGAGTACAACAGGATTCAAAGTTGTACCACTGCTAAGGAGATATGGGACACTTTACAAGTGTCTCATGAAGGAACTCCTCAAGTAAAGAGATCAAGAGGAACATATTCTCAATATGAGAATTTTACTATTAATGAAGGAGAAACTATCCAGGAGATGTACACAAGGTTCACAACACTAATAAATGAACTTAAATCTCTTGGGAGAATTATCCTTGAAGAAGACAAGGTTGAGAAAATCTTGATAAGGGACTTACCAGTAACTTGGGAAAGCAAAATCGTTATTATTCAGGAATCAAAGAACATTACTACTCTCAAGTTAGATGAACTGATTGGATATCTCACTGCCTATGAACTGAGAAAGCAAATCATAAAAATAGATGCACCCAAGAACGAAAGGAGTCTGGCTCTCAGAATAGCTGAAGGTGCAGATCTGGGGGATGATGAAATGGCCATGATCACAAGGGATTTCAAAAAGTACCTAATGAGAGCAAAGGGTTCTTCAAGAGGTACAACCTTCAACAAACCAAGGGCTCCTGAGAAACAAACCAACGAGGGTTGCTACAAATGTGACAAGATTGATCACATGATCAAGAACTACCCTTAGTGGGAAATTGAATGGAAGAAGGAAATGGTTAAACGAAGGAACATGAAGAAGGAACAGGTTCAACCCAAAAGCAACAAAGGGTCAACAAAGGCTATGGTTGCTGCTTGGGGAGAAACATTAGATGAGGATTCAGAAGATGAAGCTGGAGATGAACAAGCATTTATGGCCATCGGAGAATCAGATGATGAACAAGAGGTAAGTGTGATTCATCTTAAAGACAAGGTTAAATTTATGTCTAAAGAAAGGTTATCTGAACTATTGCTAGACTTCATCGATGAATCTGAGGTAATTAACAATGAGAAGGAACAATTGTCTAGGGAGTGTGTGATCTTAAAATCTAAGTGCAAAAATCTAGAATCTAGGGCTAATGAGAGTGACAGTAAAAATGTTGAGTTGAAGAACCAGGTTCTTGAACTTGATACTAGTGTCTTAGAACTTAGGTCTGAAAATTTAAAATGAAATTAGGAACATATAAGAAGAAAGATGATCACACACATCTCACCTTAGAAGAAAATCTAGGAAAGATGAAGGATGAGTTGTATCAGAAAGATGAGCAAATAAGAGTCTTAAAGAAGACCTAGGGAAGGTAAATCATGAACTAGATAGAACTTGCAAATGAAATAAGGCTTCTGATGCACTATCCTGGCTACAAGAAGACCACAGTAGCAACAAGAGAGGACTTGGCTATGGGACCCAAACACCTAAGTGGGACCCCAAAAGCAAGTACATCACTCTTCCTGAAAACAAAATCTGCACACACTGTGGCAAGACTGGTCATTACAAAAATGAATGTAATGCAAAAGAAAAGGCCAATCAAAAGAACAAAACCTTTGTTCAAGAGAAAAATAGGCTGCATGGGTGGGCCAAAAGGAATTTAATTTACCCCTTTGCCTATAGAAAGAGACCCAAACTAGTTTGGGTTCCTAAAAATAACCCCTGATTTCTTTTTGCAGGTCCAAGTGAAGGGAAGTAGCCAAATATGGTACATGGATAGTGGCTGCTCAAAACATATGACAGGAAGCAAGAACCAGTTCCTTTCACTTGAGGACTTAAAAGGAGGTAATGTCTCCTTTGAAAATGGGAAGAAAAGTGAGATTATTGGGGTTGGAAAGGTAGGTAAGACAGACTCACATTCCGTTGAGAATGTCTACTTGATAGATGGCTTGAAATATAGCATAATCAGTGTATCACAACTGTGTGACAGAAGAACCTTGTAGCATTTACCTCTACCAAATGCTTTGTGATTAATCTTACCACTGACAAGATTGTTTTGCAGGGAAAAAGAGTTAACAATATTTACATTGTAGATTTGTCCACTCTTTCAGAAAATGAACTCACTTGCTTGAGTGTGTTGGACAATGATCCCCTCATGTGGCACAAAAGACTTGGTCATGCAAGTCTGAATCAACTCAACAAATTAGTCTCTAAGGACCTGGTGATAGGGTTACCTAACATCAAGTTCAAGGAAGACAAAGTTTGTGAGGCCTGTGCAAGGGGGAAACAGGTAAGATCATCCTTTAAAAGCAAGAAAATGGTAAGCACAACCAGGATGATGGAACTGGTTCATATGGATCTCTACGGTCCAATGAGAACATTGAGCAGAGGTGGTAAGAAATATGTGATGGTACTTGTTGATGATTATTTTAGGTTTACCTGGGTACTGTTTTTAATATCTAAGGATGAAGCATTTGACATATTTACTGCCTTTGTTAGAAAAACTCAGAAACAACTAGGTAATCAACTTGCATCAATCAGGTCTGATCATGGAACTGAATTTGAAAATGCTAAGTTTGCTGAATTTTGTGATGAGCATGGTATAGATCATAACTTTTCTTCCCCTAGGACTCCTCAACAAAATGGAGTAGTTGAAATAAAGACTATGACTCTTGAAGATATGGCTAGGACTATGCTTCTTTCTAGTAAACTGCCCCATAGCTTCTGGGCAGAGGCTGTAAATACTGCATGTTATATCATTAATAGATGCATGACTAGACCTCTTGTAGAGAAGACTCCCTATGAGTTACTTAACATGAAAAATCAAATATATCCCATCTTAGGGCATTTGGATTCAATTATTTTGTGCACAATAATGGAAAGGACTCCCTAGGTAAGTTTGATCCCAGAAGTGATGAGGGAGTATTCTTGGGATATTCTTCATATATCAAAGCTTATAAAGTGTTTACTTTGTGTGTAGAAGAAAGTGTACATATAGTTTTTGATGAAACTAACATTCTTTCTAAGAGACATGAACATGAGGATGAAGTTATTGGGCTGGTAAAAGATTTGAGTGAAGTCTCAGCTCAAGCTAAAGTTGCACCAAAAGAAGGAACAGGTGATGGAACAGGTTCTTCCATCCAGGGCAACCTGACAGGGGAACTAAAACCAATCCCCTAAAGGAACCTATTCATAACCATGTTCCTCAACAATAGAACATGAGAGAAATATCAAGCAGAAATCAATTGGTTGTGAAACCTCACAAGTATCAAAGTTCTCATCCCATTGAGAACATAATCATTGATCCAACCTCTGGAGTTAAAACTAGATTACAGTTAAAGAATCTGTGTGCTTTTGATGCTTTCCTATCTCTTATTGAACCAAAAAATGTTGTTGAGGCTTTACAGGATGCAAATTGGGTAAATGCAATGCAAGATGAACTCAATCAGTTTAAGAGAAGTCAAGCTAGTTCCAAGACCCAAGGACAGATCAGTAATTGGCACTAAATGGGTCTTCAGAAATAAGTTTGATAAAGATGGAACAGTTACAAGAAACAATGCAAGACTGGTGGTCCAAAGTTATAGCCAAGAGGAGGGCATAGATTATGATGAGACCTTTGCTCCAGTTGGAAGATGGAGGCAATAAGACTCATCATAGCCTTTGCAACACACATGGAATTTACTCTTTATCAGATGGATGTCAAAAATGTCTTCCTGAATGGCTACCTAAAAGAAGAAGTATTTGTTAAACAACCTCCAGGGTGAGAGCAAGGAGTATTCGGAACATGTGTACAAATTAGACAAGGCACTTTATGGACTCAAGTAGGCTCCTAGAGCATGGTATGAACGACTGCTCAAATTCCTACTTGAACATGGCTACAAAAGAGGTAAAATTGACAGTACTCTATTCTTGAGGGAAAAAGGTAAGGATCTTCTTGTGGTACAAATATATGTTGATAACATAATTTTTGGGGCAACCACCGACAAACTAAGTAAGGATTTTGCCAAATTAATGGGGAGTGAGTTTGAAATGAGTATGATGGGTAAGCTTAACTTTTTCTTAGGCTTACAAATTAAACAAAACCCAAATGGAACCATGATCCATCAGCATAAATATGCAAAAGAGTTGATTAAAAAGTTTAAAATGGATGAATCAAAGGAAATAGACACACTCATTGCAACAGCTACTAAATTAGACATAAATTAACCCGGTTTATCTGTTGATAAGAAGTTGTATAGGGGTATGATTGTTCACTTTTGTATCTTACTACTAGCAGACCTGACATAGTTTTCAGTGTAGGGCTTTGTGCTCGTTTTCAGGCAAATCCTAAGGAATCTCACTTGACTGTTGTCAAGAGGATACTGAGATATTTGAAAGGCACCACTGATCTATGTCTTTGGTACCCTAAAGGTAGTAATTTCAATCTAGTAGGGTATGCTGATGCTGACTATATAGGTTTCCTTGTGGATAGGAAGAGCACCTCAGGTATGACTCATTTTCTTGGCTCATGTCTTATATCATGGGCTACTAAAAAGCAGAATTCAGTGGCTTTATCTACTGCTGAGGCTGAATATGTTGATGCTGCCTTTTATTGTGCTCAATTGCTATGGATCAAACACCAGCTGATAGATTTTGGCATTAAAGTTGGTTGTATTCCTATTTTTTGTGATAATACTAGTGCTATAAGTATTAAAAAGAACCCTGTTCATTATAAAAGGACTAAGAACATAGATGTTAGACATCACTTCTTAAGAGATAACTGTGAGAAAGGATTGATCACCATAGAATTCTGTGCTACTGATAAACAAATTGCTGACATCTTTACTAAAGCACTGAGTAGAGAAAACTTTGAAAGGAACAAGTTGGAATTAAGGATGATTAAGATCACCTAATAGAACCAGCTCAGAATGCACAATGAAAAAAAATTGGCTAGGAAATTTGATCTTGTGTAAATATCTAAATTAATTTTTACTCAGCTTCATACTGTAAATAGTATACTTTTGTGACATGTGTTAATATGACTCACTGATCTCTTACAAAATTTTCTCTATTGTGGTAAATTGAGGCATGGTCAAGAGAATTCTAAATGAATAACCTGGTTTATCAGTATTGGTCCATCTGAATGCCAAGGTATATTTTCTATACTCTGCACAATTAGAAATATAAATATTTAAATCATGAGCAGAGTCCTACAATTTTGCAACTCCCTAGAAAATCCTATCAGTTTGTTTTTGAACCAGTTCCGTCCTTATTAGAATTCTAACCACAAAAATTGCCTAAAATCTAGGGAAGCCTAATCGTTCGTTCAACCTGCAATTTTAGGTTGGTTAGACCTCTAATTGACCGCTAAAGCTACTGTTGTCCATTAAATGAGTCTTTCCCTTTAAATACTCATCATTACTTCCTGTCACCCTCATAGTTCAAAACCGTAAAAAAACCTCTTCACTCTCAATTGCTTTCTTCTCCAAAGCTTTAACTCACCAATTCTCTCAAGAAATCAGCTACAATGACAAACTCACAAGATAATCCTGGAACTCCTCCCAGCCCACTCCCTCTGATTTATCTACCCCTCCTCCACCTAGAACATCTCCCAAACCTAGGCTAAGAAGAGTAAAAATGTTTGCTCGCAAAACGGTGGCATCTGGTGCTCTCTCAAAGAAACTAAATGAGCAATTAAAGGCAAGTCAGGCTCAAGACTCTGATTCTAACTCTGATTCTGAGTCGTACAAATCTGCTAGTGAGGGGGAAGGACCTGGGTCTTCTGAATCTGAGAAGGCTCAAGAATCCCCTTCTAAGGTAAGTTTTTCTTTGATTGAGAATTTAGAAAATAGGTCTATTTTAGTAGGGCCTATCAGGGATGTGGAATTACTTGAATTAAGAAGGAGTGAAGGTAAAAAGAAATCTGAAAAAGAAAAAGAGAGAGGGTGGATATGGTGACGAGAGGGGAAAAGGGAAAGGAGTGGTTGATCATTCACCCACTGCTGATTTGTCTGTACTTGCTATTTGTGGGGTTGTACAAGAAAATGTTGAAGAAAGTGGCAATAAGTCAGGGGAAGTGGTTCTAGTGAAGTTGCTGAAGGGTTAATTAATTTAAGTGCACAGGGAGATGAACCTGGTTCATCAACTGAAGAGACCCTAGCAGACCTTTTGAAAAAGGTAGGGGCAAGTTACGATCCGAAGAAAAGGAGAACTCCTACACCAAAAGCCCCCAGTGCCCCTAAACCCTCCAAGAAAAGAAAGGCTTCCTCCCCAACAACTACTGAAACTTCCTTGCCCAAGGGAAGAGCCACAAAAAGTAGGGTAAAACAGAGTGAGAGTGATCTACAAAAGGCTCTGGCTGAAAGTAAGAAGAAAATGATGGCTAAAGGAAAGGGTAAGGTTGCAGAATCCTTAAAAGTTGTTGGTATTGAGGAGATGGAATAGGTCCATCAGGAGAAAGTTACAACAGTGGAGGTTCAGACCCCCAAGCCCAAAAAGCCCAAGACTTATTCCAAGAAGTCTTCCTCTATGTTTGAGGCTGCTAAACCTTCATTGGCCAAGAGGACAAGGTCTGTAGTGAAAGATAAACAAGTTAGAGTTTCTGAAGATGAGGAGTGGTGTGGTGAAGAAGAAAATGAGACTGATGGTAAACAAGACAAGCTTGCCATGTTTGGCAAAAGAAAAATTTTGAATGGTAGATTGCTGAAAGATTTGGTGGAACCAGGGATGGTTCGTTTGGTTGACACACTGGCTGCTCAGGGCTGAAAGGACATGGTCCTTTAGATGGATGGGATATTGGCCAGAAATGAAATAATTGAATTCATGGCAAATGCTGAAGTCAAAGATGGCAGAGTTACAAGCAAAGTCAAATGAGTTCAAGTGACATTTGATGCAGAGAAACTGGGAGAGATTCTAGACATCCCTGCTGAGGGATATGATGATTACACCAGACAGAGATGGCCAAGTCTGGATTCCTTTCCATCTGCCCTTACAATCACTAGGAGATTTTGTGATGACGAAGTGAATGAGGCCAAGTTTGTGCACAAAAGTGAAATGAAGCCACAACACAAAGTCATTTTTGAGTTTGTCAACAAGTGCCTACTGCCCAAGCAGGAGAGAAGGCATATTGCAAATTATATGGACTTAGTTCTGATGGAGTGCCTTGAAAGTGGAAGGCAAATCAATTGGCCTGCATTCATCATCAAGCTACTGGACAGGGTTATCAATGGCTCCAAGGCTCATGCTAACCCCTATGGCTTTATTCTGACTATGGTTCTGGATAGGTGCAATGTACCTCTAAAGAAATGGGAAATGGCTACAAGCAAGGATTACTTTGGTATTAATACTCTGCTTGCTTGTGACTACTTAGTCGATGTCATCCCAAATGAACCTGGTTCATCCAAGAAGACTCCTATCAACAGTAAAGTCGGGGCTCTTGTTTAGGAAAGTGAAGCCAAGGATACTGAGATAGCTAGGCTAAAGGCTCGTGTGACAGAGGTGGAATCTGAGAGGGATGCTCTCAGAACTGAGCTCACCAAGGAAAAGGAGAAGAAAGATGGACTTCTTCAAAATATGTTGAATCTTCTCCAAGCCCAAAACCAACCATCTAGCTCTCCCAAGCCTTAGAAATTCTAGCCTTTATCTCCTGAACCTGTCTAGTACCTTCAGTGACCCGGATTAGGGATTTTTCTTTTTTTTTTGCTCATGTTTTGAATATTTTTGCTTTCTTGTTATGGATTGTAGTAGCAACATATCTTCTATCAATGGTATCTACTATTTTTGCTCTTGTTAAATGTTAATATTTTCTTGATAGTTTAAATACGTTTGCTTGATTAGTGATGATTAATCCATGATTGCACTTGTAGTTTCTCCAGTGGCCATGAGTACTTATTAAAATCTGGGACTCATACTTTGTATGCAACTTTTCGATGATGCCAAAAGGGGGAAGAGATATTGTGCTTTACATATTCTGAATAAGTGATATTTATAACCTAATTAACTTGGTCCTTGATGATAAGTGAATTTTCTAAATGGTTAAGCTGAGTTCTTACAGGATCCAAGTAAGTAAAAAGCACAGAGTTTGTCATCATCAAAAAGGAAAAATTTGTTGGCCCAAGTACAGGTGAGGTTTTGAAGACTAACAAAAGAACTTAGACATGGACCAGGTCCATCTTGTGAAGCACAGTCATGATCAACCCAAACATGTGAGATGCACGTGAAAGAGATAAATCTAACTTATCAGAAGTAATATCTCCTGATCTGATCGAAAAGGTTGCATATTGGAAAAGGAGAGAAAGACTCCTTACACGAAGAGAACATAGTTTAGGAAGAAGATAGTGTTAGAATATGAGATCAACTAGAACTCTTCTACGGTAGAAGAGTAGCATCTAAATCACAGTCAATCTCCAATTACTAATCCATTAAATATCAGTGTTGCTCTCTTTTAAAGGTAATGCACATAAGTAGAAGTTAAACTTAAATTGAGAGCAAAAGAGCAAGGCAATTTTACAAGCAATTTATGTGTGATTCAAGCGTGCAATCCTGAAGCTACTTGAATAAGATAGAAGAACCAGTTCCGAGTGTCTATCTTTTATTCTAGTTCAATTGTAGTAGGTGATTTTACATTGTATCGTTCAGCTTTTATAGAAGCAATTATATTAGGTACCTAGAGTGTTCAAGTTAGAGTTAACTTGAAGTTGTTGCAACAATAGAGGTTGTGTGCCACAACGGGATTAGAGTTAATCCTAGGTTTACAAAAGAGTTTTTGTAAATATAGTTTTTGGCTCAGTGAACTTAGTGAAAGTTTGGGAAAACCCTACTGAGTAGTAGGTCATGGTTTTTTCACCTTTTGAGCCAGGTATTTTCCACGTAAAAATCTCGATGTTCTTTATTTTCTTTACTTATTATTCCGCAAACAGTAGTAGTTGGAACACATAGAAGAACCAGGTCCTTCTATAATTAAGTTAAGCGAAAATTGGGTACCACACAAATTACCCCCCTCTTGTGTGGTATTGACGTATAAAACATCACACCCCTTCTCGACCATACGCCGAGCCTTCATATAAGAAATAAACCTGCTGGTAGAATGACCAGGAGTCTCTCTCCACTCCAATCGAGGCAACTCTATCAAGCTAAGGTCACGGGTCTTGGTGTGACAATCCAATATAGCATGATAAGACGACAACCAATCCATCCCTAAAATGACATCAAAATCGACCATATCAAGAAGTAGGAGATCTACACGGGTCTCAAGACCCCTAATAATAACCACACACGAGAAATAGACATGATCTACCACAATAGAATCACCCACCGATGTAAACACATATATAGGAACACACAAAGAATCACGAGGCACAACTAAATAAGGGGCAAAATAAGATGATACATAGGAATATGTGGACCCTAGATCAAATAGAACTGAAGCATCTCTACTGTAAACTAAAACTGTACTTGTGATAACTGCATTAAAGGCCTCAGCATCAGGTCTGGCTGGAATAGAATAACATCAGGGCAGGGCCCCACCACTCTTAACTACATCCCGAAGATGGCCTCCTGCCGGCTGGCCTCCACCTATAGCTGTCTGACCTCCACCCCTAACGACCTGACCTCCACCTCTAGCAGATTGACCCCTACCTCTGGCTCTCTAACCCCTACCTCTAGCTGACTCAGTAGGCGGTGCCAGAATCATGGCATGAGAACTCTGCTGCTGCGACTGAACACCCACTAACCTCGGACAAGCCCTCCGGATATGACCATACTCACCACACACAAAACATCCATCTGAATACCGTGGCTAAAAAAATTGAGACTGACCCTGGCGGGCTGGCTGACCGCGATAATAACTCTGAAGAGGAGGTGCCCTATTAGGAGTTGGTGGTGCACTATAAGCTGGCTGCCTTGAAGGAGGTGCATAAGAACCACGACCCCCTGAAGCTCAATGAGATGTCTGGAGTGCTGAATGAAACGATCTGGGAGGATGGGCCCTACCAAAAGTACCTCGACCTCCATATGAGGTCCCACTGAATCCTCCAGAATGACGTGGCCTCTTGTCAGACCCCTGACCACTCCCCTGTGATAGAACCATCTCCACTCGCCTGGCCACATTGGCTGCACCCTGGAAAAAAATTTCACTCCTTGTCTCCTTAGCCATCTGCAATCTGATAGGCTGAGCTAGTCTCTCAATAAACCTCCTTACCCGCCTCTCTCTCTCGGTGGGAAGTATAAGAAAAGCATGACGGGCCAGTCGATAAATCTGGTCTCGTACTAGTAACAGTCATAGAACCCTGTTGGAGGCGCTCAAACTGCCTCTGATAATCCTCTCTTTGAGTGATAGGGAGAAACTTCTCCAGAAATAGCTAAGAGAACTGATCCCAAGTCAAAGCAGGCGACCTAGCTGGCCTGGCCAAACAATAATCCCTCCACCAATTCTTGGCGGAACCCGACAGGCGAAAAGTAGCAAAGTTGACCCCATTGGTCTCTATTATCCCCATGTTCCGTAGAACCTTATGGCAACTGTACAAATAGTCCTGAGGATCTTCTGAAGATGTACCGCCATAGGTAGTAGTGAAAAGCTTGGTGAACCTGTCCAATCTCCACGAAGCACCAGAAGACATAGTCGTTCTATCACCGGTCTGTGCTGCTACTCAGCTGACGAAGCGATATGTGACCTCAGCATCCGCAAATGAATAAGAGTAGAAGGTTCAATTTAGCATTGAGAGAACAAAATCGCACGACGGAGAAGAATAGAAGTGAAATTGTTCCTAACTCTGTAGCCTCTAGGGATAAGCACAGATGTCTACGTACTGATCCCTCAGACTCTACTAAGCTTGTTCGTGAATTGTGAGACCTAAGCAACCTAGAGCTTTAATACCAACTTGTCACGACCCGAATTTTCCAACTTCGGGGCCATGATGACGCCTAACATTGAACTCGCTAGGCAAGCCAATGTCACAGATTATTACACCTTTTTTCCTTTATCTTTCAAATATTTAAGACTTAACAAAATGAACTAATGGAAATAATTGTGGAAGAAATAGTTTAAAAGCTTAACTTTGAACAATAACGAAATCCGAAATAAGATACACCCAGAACTGGAGTCACAACTCATGAACTGTCTATAATTACTACAAGTAATGGTCTGAAAGAAAACTATACATCTGTTTTAGAAAGAGAGTAAAAATAGAATACAATAAAGATAGAAGGGGACGCCAGGGGCTGTGGACGCCTGCAGGACTACCTTGGGTCTCCTGAACTGAAGGCAGCACCCTCGAACTCTAATAAGTCACTAGCTCCGAAATTTGCACAGGAAGTGCAGAGTGCAATATCAGTACAACCGACCCCATGTACTAGTAAGTGCCGAGCCTAACCTCGACGAAGTAGTGACGAGGCTACGGCGGGGCATATAACATATACAACATGCAACAGTTTATACTAAACAGAAAGGAAGTACCGAATGTAAATAAACAGTAACTGACATTAAATAAATCTGAAATCCAACTGTTCTACTAGAATTCCGCTATAACCAATTCTTAGGGTGTTTCAACAGTATAATAATGGACTTCAATAGATATGAATACTTAGCAACAACTGATGCGGTGCGCATCCCGATCCCATCATACGAATAACAACTAAATCAATATTCACCCTTATTCCTCCTTGTTGCGGCGTGCAACCCGATCTCCCCTATCCTCTCTTATTTCTCCTCAACACATATCACCCTTATCTCTCCTGTTGTAATGCGCAACTCAATCCCACTTGTCCACCCTTATTGCTCCTTGTTGCGGCGTGCAAACCGATCCCAATATATATATATATCAACCGTAATCACAAATGATTAAAAACAAGAGTTTCACAGGTAAATTCAGTTTCCCCAATATACTTATACCGCAATCCACACAATAGAAGGTTACTATGATTAAGAAACTTCACCAGTGTAAACTACTCAACGAGACCAAACAAGGTATGCCATAAGACACTAACAAGCCAACACATAATAAAACACAACCATAAAATAATTAAATACTCCAATAAAAGGACAACAATTAATATGGAGTTATTAGACATGGAACATATATAGGCAAGTAACAATTAGGACATGGAAGCAATTATGAGCAAATAGCAATTTAAGGCAAGAATAGTATAATAGGAAACGGGGAAGGGAAACAAGCTAAAAATGGAAATTTGGTGAAGCATAGGTACTCGTCACCACACCTATATGCCACACACATGGAATTTCACATAGCAAACAAGTCGGGGATTCCTATTCCCTTAAGTCAAAGTTAGGCCAAACAATTACCTCAAGCCAACGGGTAATTCAACACTCAATCACCGCTTTACCTCTCGGTTCCACTTCCAATCCGCTTGTATCTAGTCATAATTTACTTAATAACATCAATAATTGCTAAATAAATCAGTTCCAATGCATGAATATAGATTCCCAATGTTTTTCCCAAAAAGTTAAAAAATGACCCCGTGCCCACTTGGTCCAAACCCGAAATTCGGACCAAAATCCGATTACCCATTCACCCCCGAGCCCGGATATATAATTGGTTTTGGAATCCGACCTCAATTTGAGGTCTAAATCCCCAAATTTCAATATTCCTAAGTCCTACCCAAAATTCTCAATTCCACCATGAAAACCCTAGATTCTAGGATGAAATCTTGTAAAAAGAAGTTAAAGAGTGAAAGAAATGAGTTTAAAATCACTTATATGATTTAGGGAAGAAAGAATATTAGAAAAATCGCCTCTTATGCTTTAGGGTTTTAAAAATAAAAATGGATGAAATGTCCCGCTTATATAGCGCTCACAGATCCTCAGAACGTTGCCCGCGAAAAAAGGACCGCGGCCGCGAAGCTTACCGCTGACCGTGAAATATCGGGCGTGATCGCGGAAACTCTGGCATTGCCCACCGCTGACCGCGAAATCCCACCACGATAACGAAATCCCCAGCGCGGACGCAAAGATTCACCGCGGACCGCGAGACCCCGGTTCAGAGACATGCAATTTTCTGAAACTATGTAGCACAGTCCGCAACTCACCTGAGCCCTAGGGGCTTCAAACCAAATATGCACACAAGTCCAAAAATACGGACTTGCTCATGTGATCAAATCATCAAAATAATATCAACAACTATGAATTTAACATCAAAATCAATAAAATTCTCAAGAACACTTAAAGTTACTATTTTTACCACCGATGGTCCGATTTATATCAAATCAACTCTGATTCTTACCAAAGTTCACAGATTCAACTTAAACATTATTTTAAACCTGTACGGGGCTCCAGAACTAACATACGGGCCCGATACTATCATATTCAAACATTATTCAATTTCCAAACTTCTTATATTTTTTTATGAAATAATTTTCTTTAAAAATTCATTTCTCAGGCTAAGGACCTCGAACCTCAATTCCGGGCATACGCCCAAGTCTCATATTTTTCTACCGACCCTTCGGGACCGTCAAATCACGGGTTTGAATCCGTTTACCCAAAATATTGACCAAAGTCAACTTAAATTCAAATTTAAAGGCAAAATTTACATTTCCCCCCTCAAATTTTCATCTAAGGGCTTTCCGGAAGCGTGTCCGGACTGCGCACGCAAATCGAGAAGAAAGAAAATAAGGTCTTGAAGGCCTCAGAACCCCGGATTGGGTTCTAAAACACGAGATGACCTTTTGGGTCATCACATCACAAGGTAGGGGTAAGGTCTGCATACATACTATCCTCCCCAGATCCCATAGTGTGGGATAATACTGGGTATTATGTTGTTGTTGTGTTATAATTCAACATATTAAAGCATGTTACTATAGTTGGGGGTGCAGCACAAGTGCATCATAAATATAAGTACAAATAGCAAGGGCTAGCTAGTTTTCGGACCAATAATTAAAAAATAGGCACATTTGTAAAGTCATAAAAATATAGCCACTACTTTATGCGGAGATATAATCTGGATAAAAATACCCTACATGAAATATGAAAAAATTTCAGCATAATATGCCAGATTATGAAACTCATGCATATAAATTTTCAGCATATTATGTTGAAACTCTAGCACATTATAAAATTCCAACATATTATACTCGATTATCATATATAAAAAAATTGAATCCAACATAATTTTTAAGGATATTTTTATTCGAATTTTATTTTTATTTGAAAACGTAACTATATTTCGGTTACTTTTGAAATAATGACTGATTTTCAATTAGCATATATAAATCAGGCTATTTCTAAATTCTGATCTTCCCCAAAATATACTTGACTATGACAAATCAGCAGGAGATTGGGGTCCAACTCATTAAGGTGTTTAGCTACCAACCATTTTATCCAACTCTACATTTTACTGGGAATCTTGCAGACATCAACGCATATTCCAAAGAGGTATTATCACTTTTTAGCCCGCAAGAAATTATTTATATTGGTCGAAAAATATATAAAATATTATAATTTTGTATATAGTATACAAATATATATGTATAACAAATTAAAAATATATATTTTTCGGCTATTAATTTAAGAGCGAGTTATTTTCCTATTTTCAAAAGCAATCAAGCACGGGTTTATCCAAGTCGAAATGAAAAGAACCAGCATGATAGTACTAATAAGTTGCGCATAAATTTTCGTATTAATTAGATAGTTTGAGAGTAAGGAAGAAGTACAACGGTTTACTCTTTTGTTGTGTGGGAAAAGAAAAGTTAATTCAGTGCAAGAGAAGTATTATAGATAGAGGAAGCTGCATCCTACGGGATATTTTCTTGATTGTAAAGCATTATTCACACGATGAGCTTAAATTTGAAGGCTGTTATAAAATAAAGACTGTAAAGTAAAGACAAGTATAAAGAGAAATTGATATATTATTCGAATTCAAACTGATGTACATAATGAACTGAAATCTCTTATATTTATAGAAGAAAGGAAGTTGTTGTGTAAGCTGCTACTACAAGCTGTTGTGTAAGCTGCTATTACAAGCTGCTATGTAAGCTGCTACGCAAGCTGCTGTGTAAGCTGCTACTGCAAGCTGCTGTGTAAGCTGCTACTGCAAGCTGCTGTGTAAGCTGCTACTATACCAGATATGGATAATCTTCTACTGAGAGCAATGTTTATCCATAACGGAGTACTGAATGGATAAGCTTATTATACCCGGTATGGATAATCTTCTACCTAGGGTAATGTTTATCCATAACCGGGTACCGAAGTGATAAGCTTATTCAGGAAGCTTATTTCCAATAGAGTACTAAATAGATAAACATATTTACGGCGGAGTCCCATATGGATAAACTTTTTCAGGAAGATTATTTACAACACAGTACTAAATGAACATCCATAATATAATATATTTATAACACTCCCCCTTGGATGTTCATTAAAAGATAATGCGTCTCATTAAAACCTCACTAGGAAAAACCACGTGGGAAAAAAATCCTAGTGAATGAAAAAGAGTACACATATTTAGTAATACGCATTGTTAGGTGCCTCATTAAAAACCTTATAAGGAAAACCCCATGGGAAAAAACCTTAGTAAGGGAAAAAGAGTGCATCGCGTATTTTACTCCCCCTGATGAAAACCTTGTTTCAAATATTTGAGTCTCCGCATTCCAATCTTGTATACCATCTTCTCAAAAGTTGAAGTTGGCAAAGATTTAGTGAATAAATCTGCTGGATTATCACTTGAACGGATTTGTTGCACATCAATGTCACCACTTTTCTGAAGATCGTGTGTGTAGAATAATTTTGGTGAAATGTGCTTCGTTCTATCTCCTTTTATAAATCCTCCCTTCAATTGGGCTATGCATGCAGCATTGTCTTCGTATAAAATTGTGGGTCTTTTCTCACATTCCAAACCACATTTTTCTCGAATAAAATGAATTATTGATCTCAACCATACGCATTCCCTACTTGCTTCATGAATAGCTATTATCTCAGCGTGATTTGAAGAAGTAGCAACAATAGATTGCTTTGTGGAGCGCCATGATATGATAGTACCTCCATATGTAAATACGTAGCCGGTTTGAGATCGAGCTTTATGGGGATCAGATAAATAACCTGCATCTGCATAACCAACAAGGTCTGCACTATCTTTGTTAGCATAAAACAAACCCATATCAAGAGTTCCCTTTAAATATCGCAATATATGCTTAATCCCGTTCCAATGTCTCCGTGTAGGAGAAGAACTATATCTTGCTAGTAAATTAACAGAAAATGCTATGTCAGGCCTTGTAGCATTAGCAAGATACATTAGTGCACCAATTGCACTGAGATAGGGTACTTCGGGACCAAGGAGTTCCTCGTCCTCTTCTGGAGGTCGGAACAAATCCTTATTCACTTCAAGTGATCGAACAACCATTGGTGTACTCAATGGGTGCGCTTTGTCCATGTAAAAGCGTTTTAAGACCCTTTCTGTATAGGCAGATTGATGGATAAAGATCCCGTCTGCTAAATGTTCAATTTGCAGACCAAGACAAAGTTTTGTCTTTCCAAGATCTTTCATCTCAAATTCTTTCTTAAGATATTCAATTGCCTTTTGGAGCTCTTCTGGAGTTCCAACAAGATTTATGTCATCAACATAAACAGCAAGTATAACAAATTCTGATGCCATTTTCTTTATAAAAATACATGGACAAATAACATCATTTATGTAACCTTCTTTCAGCAAATATTCACTAAGGCGATTATACCACATGCGCCCAGATTGCTTTAAACCGTACAAAGATCTTTGTAATCTGATTGAATACATTTCCTGAGATTTTGCTTCAGGCATTTTAAATCCTTCAGGAATTTTCATATAAATTTCATTATCAAGTGAACCGTACAGATAAGCTGTAACTACATCCATTAGATGTATTTCAAGCTTTTCATGTAGTGCTAAACTGATGAGATATCGAAATGTTATGGCATCCATAACAGGTGAATATGTTTCATCAAAATCAATTCCAGGTCGTTGTGAGAATCCTGGTGCAACAAGGCGAGCTTTGTATCTTTCAACTTCATTTTTATCATTCCTTTTTCGCACAAAAACTCATTTATGACCAACTAGTTTTATACCAGCAGGTGTTTGGACTACTGGTCCAAAGACCTCTCTTTTAGCAAGTGACTTCAATTCTGATTGAATTGCCTCTTGCCATTTTGGCCAATCAGATCTTTGTCGACATTCTTCGACAGATCGAGGTTCAAGATCCTCACTATCTTGCATAATATTAAGTGCAACATTATATGCAAAAATATTATCTACCACTATTTCAAATCGATTTAAATTAATCCCATTACCGATCGAACTTATTAAAAGTTCCTCACTCACATGAGCTTCGGGTTCATTGATTTCTTCAGGAATCTCAGAACTAATCAGATTTTGGGTCTCTTCAGGAGATCCCTTCATAGTATCGTTTTGATCATTTGTCGATTTTCTTTTTCGAGGATTTCGATCCTTAGAACCCAAAGGCCTACCACGCTTCAGGCGTGCTTTAGGTTCACTATCTCTCATGCTAGTAGATGGTCCTACTGGGACATCAATTCGGATAGGCACATTCTCTGCTGGAATATGTGACTTAGTTATCCTTTTCAAATCAGTAAATGCACCTGGCATTTGATTTGCTATATTCTGTAAATGGATGATCTTCTGGACCTCCTGATTACATATACGGGGATCAAAGTGAGATAATGATGAAACTTTCCACACAATTTCTCTTTTGATTTCCTTTTTCTCTCCCCCTAATTGTGGGAAATTTGTTTCATCAAACCGACAATCTGCAAATCGAGCAGTAAATAAATCTCCTGTCAATGGTTCAAGATAGCGAATAATAGAGGGTGATTCAAACCCAACATATATTCCTATCCTTCTCTGTGGTCCCATCTTACTACGTTGTGGTGGTGCTACTGGCACATATACAGCACATCCGAAAATTCGTAGATGGGCAATATTTGGTTCATGACCAAAAACTAATTGTGACGGAGAATATTTATTATAATGTGTCGGTCTGAGACGGATAAGTGATGCTGCATGCAAGATAGCATGGCCCCAAGCAGTAGTGGGCAATTTTGTTTTCATAAGTAGTGGTCTTGCTATCAATTGCAGGCGTTTAATAAATGACTCTGCAAGGCCATTTTGAGTATGAACATAAGCTACAGGATGTTCAACTTTTATCCCAACGGATAGACAATAATCATCAAAAGCTTGAGATGAGAATTCTCCAGCATTATCAAGGCGAATAGCCTTTATAGGATAATCTGGGAATTGTGCCCTTAATCGAATTATTTGGGCTAATAGCTTTGCAAACGCCAGGTTGCGAGATGATAGTAGGCACACATGAGACCATCTTGAAGATGCATCTATTAGGACCATAAAATATCTAAACAACCCACTTGGTGGGTGAATAGGTCCACATATATCCCCATGTATACGCTCTAAAAAGGCAGGGGATTCAATACCAACCTTCATTGGTGATGGTCTAGTGATCATTTTTCCTTGATAACAAGCATCACAAGAAAATTCGTCATTTGTAAGAATCTTCAAGTTCTTTAATGGATGCCCACTCGAATTTTCAGTAATTCGTCTCATCATTATTGATCCGGGATGGCCCAAACGGCCATGCCAAAGCACAAAAGTATTTGAATCCGTAAACTTCTGGTTTACGATAGAGTGTGCTTCAATTGTACTAATTTTTGAATAGTATAAGCCAGAAGATAAAGTTGGTAACTTTTCTACAATGCATTTCTGGCCAGAAATATTCTTTGTAATACAAAGATATTCCCTGTTCATTTCATCTATTGTCTCAACATGATACCCATTTCGGCGGATATCTATAAAACTCAACAAGTTTCTTCGGGACTTGGAGGAGAACAATGCATTGTCTATAATAAGTTTTGTTCCCTTAGACAGAAATATTATGGCTCTTCCGGAGCCTTCAATCAAACTTATATTACCAGAAATTGTTGAAACATTTGTTTTTTTCCTTATGCAAATAAGAAAAGTATTTCTGATCGTTGAATATGGCATGAGTTGTTCCACTATCAATAACACAAATATCTTCATGATTTGTCTTTGATCCAAACATAATTTGAGGGTTATCCATATTCTCTAATACTTTCAAAGTATTTGCTCGAGATGTCAGAGTCTCGTGCTGATAACGTGTTATAAAATAAAGGCTGTAAAGTAAAGACAAGTATAGAGAGAAACTGATATATTATTCGAATTCAAACTGATGTACATAATGAACTGAAATCTCTTCTATTTATAGAAGAAAGTAAGCTGCTGTGTAAGCTGCTACTGCAAGCTGCTGTGTAAGCTGCTACTATACCAGATATGGATAATCTTCTACTGAGAGCAATGTTTATTCATAACGGAGTACTGAATGTATAAGCTTATTATACCCGGTATGGATAATCTTCTATCTAGGTAATGTTTATCCATAACCGGGTACCGAAGTGATAAGCTTCTTCAGGAAGCTTATTTCCAATAGAGTACTAAATAGATAAACATATTTACGGTGAAGTCCCATATGAATAAGCTTCTTCAGGAAGATTATTTACAACAGAGTACTAAATGAACATCCATAATATAATATATTTATAACAAATGCGATATTGTTTGTTGGAAAACTACTTAAATTACGACTAAGGCTCGAATGTTGCGGTTGAGTCTAACTGTCTAAGCTATATTCAATTTAAAATTTAAAATTGAGCCTAAGCTATTTTTTCAAATTCGAGTACTTGTTAGCTGTTAAAAATAATTGAATGGAACCAAATGGTTAGGTATTCGACTTTTTAAGGTGTTCCATTTGATGTTCGATATCCGCATTGGTACTGTGATTAATTTGTATTGCGCAAAATAAGGCATATTAAAGAGGAAAATATTCCTTATCATGATTTTTTTCATAATTATAAAAGATGAAGGGATTATCTTTATCTCGTCACAATCCTTGATAGTTAGTTATTTCGTTTGGACTCATTTTGATTACAACACTCTAAAAGACAGAAGTGACGTATCCTCTTTCTCTTTGTCTATTTCTTCTTCTTGGTTTTTTCAAGGGGGAGGGGGGGGGGGTTGCACCTTTCCCCCTTAAGGACGTTAAGTCATTTCACATTGCTTTTACTTTCTTCTTTTATTGTAAATATTCCATCTAAAACTATGAAAATGTAGTAAGTGGAAAATATCAAATTATATTGACTTTGGTTGTATAAAAAGTTTTCTTCCCTAAGAATAGTTTCAGGAATGATTCTAGTGGAAGTTAAGAGAGATGGAAAAAAACCTTGATTACATGATCATTTTAGAGAACATTAAGTAATAATAATGTATAAATAAATAAATATTTCATTACTTCTTCAATGAGAAGAGAAAATGAATTTGGTTCTTTAAATATGAAAAAAAAGAAGGTAAAAGTTTTCCAGTAATCTGAGAAAGACTTTTCTTCTGTCTAAGGGGTCACTTCTCCCTTCTCCCCCGAAAAGAATATAAACCGATAAAACTTATTGAATTCATCATAATATAAATAGAAAAATATCTAATGAATATTCCAATGTAAAAAAATAATATATAAATCTTCAACCATCAAGGAATGTGCTCATACTTAATTAGTCATTTCAAATTCGAATACTAGAAATAAAAAAATTCTGGCATAATTGAAAGCCCACACCAGTTTAGGGCAAAGTTAAAAATTTAGAAAATAAGTTGCGAGTTAGTAATACTCAAATCTTATAATTAAATTTTTTACCAAATAAGTTAAATTATAGATTTCAATCTAAGTAAGTAAATGTAATGTGGTAAGTCAACTAAAATCTACAAAATTTAGATCCTTAAAATTGAACTCAAACTTGTAAAATTTAAATCCTAAAGTCATCTCCTTCAAAATTGCTTAAAAATTAATCAAAATATGAGGTAGTATGATAGGGAACACGTGATATAATTTGGCACGATAAAACCGAGGCTGCATCTCATCATCACCGTTGGATCTCAAACCCTCAAATCCGTCGATAAACCCCTCTTATCCTCTCTCTCTCAATTTCACCTACTCTTTCCTACTGCTCTCTCTCTCTCTGCTTTTCCCTTTTTTCGCCTCTCCAGAAACTGAGGCACAATTAGAAAGATCTTCTCTTTTTCTACTATATATCTCTTAACCATACCCTTTTTCTTCTCACTATCTTCGTCATCACCGACATAGCCTGGTAATTTTCTCTCTTCTTTTGGTCATTTTTACTGTTTTTGTTACCATTGTTATACGTTTTTACTGTGCTTTTTAGTTCTTGGCAAAAAGGTTCTTAATTTATGCCGTACTATGATCTGATTTTAGTATAGTTATTTGAGTTTCTGTGTTTTATGAGTCCGAATAGATTATGTAGTCTTTTGGGTGCTAGGGTTTTCATTTTTCCTCGGCTTTTGTTTGCTGCTGATTTTTAATTGCGGGAAAAAGGAGTTCTCTTATGTGTATTCTAAGCTATATTAAGATCTCATTTCACTGTGGTTAATTAGGTTTCTGCGTTTTAGTTCCTTTCTATTGCTTTATGGGTCCGAATTGATAATGGAGTCCTTTGGGTACCTGGTTTTTTTTTTTGCCTTGATTTTGTTTCCTGCTGATTTTAATGGATATTCTCAGCTCTATAGTGATTTTACTTTAGTTAATTGGGTTTCTGGCCTAGTGCCGAGGGTCTATTGGAAATAGCCTCTACATTCACTATAGGGTTAAGGTCTGCATACTATCTACACTCCCCAAACCCCACTCGTGGGGCTATACTGGGTTTTTTGTTGTTGTTGTTGTTGTTGGGTTTCCAGGGTTTAATCTATTTTTATTTCCTTATAAATACAAATAAATAATGTAGTCTTTTGGGTTGTAGGATTTTTTTGCCTTTGATTTTTGTTTACTGCTAATATTTTCATGATTGGCTTGCGTAGTTCTTTGTTGGTTTTGATTTGTATTGCTTATAGGCCGGAATTGAAAATGTGCGCCTTTTGAGTGCTAGCATTATTATTTGTCTGATACTAATTTCTTCTTGATTTGTTTCTGTGTTTGTTGTTGATTTTGTTATGTGAATCTAGGTTTCGTTGAGGTTTATTTGTGATGGAAAATGGGGAGGAAGTATTTGGCAAGGCTGGGATAGGGGAGAGGAATGGTGTCGTAGATGAGACTGTGGAATTGCAGGCGGAGGATAAGGCAGCTGTGAGGCCAGATGTGTCAAAGGAATTGGAAGAGGATGATGTGTTTGAGGAAGCAATAGAGCCAGAGAATCCTGGTGTTGATGTTGAGGATGGAGTTGTCAGTGAGGGCAATGATGGCAAGTCTGGGAATGTTAACTGTTCTTTGGAGGACGGCGAGAATTCTGATTCAAGGGATGATGCTGACAACTTTGAGGAAGCAGTTGAAGCTTCGCATGAGATACAGCATGCCGATGATGAGTCTAACCAGAAGTCAGAAGCTAAATGGAACGAGGAGCCTTCAGTTGAGAAGCAAAGTGCTGATGAAATAGCTGCAAAGGGGAACTCTGATTCAAGGGATGATTTTGAGAACTTTGAAGAAGCAGTTGAAGCTTCACATGAGATACAACATGCTGATGATGAATTGAATCAGAAGTCAGAAGCTAACTGTAACGAGAATCCTTCAGTTGAGAAGCAAAGTGATGATGAGATATCTGCAAATAATGAAAAAGAAGTGGTTGAGCAGAGTAACATAGTAGACAAGGGTAAAGATGAGGTGGCTGAGGTTTCAGATCTGGGTGCTGCTGTAGAAACTGAAATTTCAGTAAATTGGGATGAAAAGAAAGATAAGTCAGCTGAACCAGTTAAGAAATCTGAGAATGGAGTTTCCCATCATGTGAACCTGGGAGAGGCTCAAACTCATGATGATGCAGATGAAACAAACCCTGATATTCTTGGAAAATTGGATACCCAGGATGCAAACGAGGCAAAAGTGGATCTTCAGAACCAGGTTCATTCGTACAAAGATGCTTTGCTGCGTGATGAAAAGAATGTTGATGTGATCGAAACATCTGCTGTTCAGCCTGCTGGGCATCAGGACACTGCTGACGTCCACAACAATGTTTCAGTTAGTTCTGGCTCCGTACTGAATGATGAAAAAAATATTGAACAGGAAGGAGTGCATTCTCTTCTTGTAAAACCTGTGAATTCTGATGTTAAGGATGAAGAGCTGAAAGATATTTCCCATAATGATACTTCCACAAATGGTCATCTTGGAGAAAGCTTGAACCCAAGTGATGAACTCAAAGAAGAAGTAGTGCCTACTCCAGAACAAATTAATGGTAGTTATGTGGATAAAGAGCATATGGATATAGAAAGAAAAGTGCGTAGTCCGGAACAAGTTAATGGTAGTAATAAGGATGAAGAGCTGCAGATAGATGGAGAAAAAGCAGTACGTAGTATAGAACCAGTTAACAGTAAGGATGAAGAGCAAATAGATGGAGAAAAAGCCGTGGCTAGTCCAGAACCAGTTAATGGTAGTAGTAAGGATGAACAGCAGATCGACGGTCCAGGCCATGTTACTGCTTCTACTCTGCAAGGAGGAAGCTCCCCCTTAAAGGCAGAATTGAGAGACAAAGAATCAACTAGCCCAGAACCAACAGCTCATGAGGACATGGTGGAACAAAAGGATATTCAGAACGGTGATGCTACTGATCATCAAAGATTGGAATTAAACGAGTCGCCTGCTACTGGGCCAGGGAATTTGAATGACACGATAAACAAGCAGAAAAATGTTTCTGTTTCTGGCACTCCAGCCTTTGAAAAGCATACCGGAGATTCAGTAATGGATAGAACCACTGCACTGGATGAAATGTCTGAATCATCAGAAGTGTTGATGTCCAACAATCATGAGAAGGTCTCCGAGGTTCCTCAACCTCCAGTAGTTGATGCAGGCGTTGGAGTCGATAAAGTTGTTGTGAAGGAACCAGAAGCCAGATCTGCAACGGAACTCCCATCATCTTCTGGTGCACCTGCAACTCGGATACACGCACCTGCTCGACCTGCTGGCCTTGGTCGTGCTGCCCCGCTATTGGAACCTGCTACTCGAGCAGTCCAGCAGCCTCGTGTAAATGGAACAGCATCTCCTGCACAAAACCAGCTTGTTGAAGAATCCACAAATGGAGAGGCTGATGAATATGATGAGACACGTGAGAAGCTCCAGATGATAAGAGTCAAGTTTTTGCGTCTAGCTCATAGGCTTGGGCAGACTCCACATAATGTGGTTGTTGCCCAAGTCTTGTACAGATTGGGGTTGGCTGAACAGCTGCGGGGGAGAAGTGGAGGTCGTGTTGCTGCTTTTAGTTTTGATCGTGCAAGTGCTATGGCTGAGCAACTTGAGGCAGCTGGACAAGAACCCTTGGACTTCTCTTGCACAATAATGGTTCTTGGGAAAACAGGTGTCGGTAAAAGTGCAACCATAAATTCGATATTCGATGAAGTTAAGTTTGGCACTGATGCTTTTCAGTTAGGGACAAAAAAGGTTCAGGATGTTGTTGGGACTGTGCAGGGAATCAAGGTTCGAGTAATTGATACTCCTGGGCTTCTGCCTTCCTGGTCAGACCAGCGCCAGAATGAGAAGATCCTTCATTCCGTGAAACGATTTATTAATAAGACACCCCCGGATATTGTTCTGTATCTTGACAGGTTGGATATGCAGAGCAGAGATTATGGTGATATGCCGTTGTTGAGGACAATTACCGAAATTTTTGGACCGTCAATATGGTTTAATGCCATAGTTGTTCTGACGCATGCTGCATCTGCTCCACCTGAAGGCCCCAATGGTACTGTAACGAGCTATGACATGTTTGTAACTCAGCGGTCTCATGTTGTCCAGCAAGCAATACGTCAGGCTGCTGGAGATATGCGCCTTATGAATCCTGTTTCGCTAGTGGAAAATCACTCAGCATGCAGGACAAACAGGGCTGGACAAAGAGTGTTGCCTAATGGACAGGTTTGGAAGCCTCACTTGTTACTTCTGTCGTTTGCGTCAAAAATATTGGCTGAAGCAAACACATTGCTTAAATTACAAGATAGCCCACCAGGCCGGCCTTATGCCACTAGAACAAGATCTCCTCCTTTACCTTTCCTGCTGTCATCCCTTCTACAGTCAAGGCCACAGGTTAAACTACCAACGGATCAATTTGGTGATGACGATGAGACCTTGGATGATGATCTGGATGATTCTTCAGACTCAGAAGATGAATCAGAATATGATCAACTGCCACCTTTCAAACGCTTGACCAAAGCTCAGCTGGCAAAGTTGTCCAAAGACCAGAAGAAAGCATACAATGATGAGTTGGAATACAGGGAAAAGCTTTTTATGAAAAAGCAATTGAAGGAAGAGAGGAAGAGGCGGAAGATGATGAAGAAAATGCAAGCTGCAGCTGAAAGTTTACCACCAACTGATCCCAGCGAAAATGTAGATGAGGAGACTAGCGGTGCAGCATCAGTGCCAGTACCCATGCCAGACTTGGCGTTACCGGCGTCATTTGATTCTGATAATCCAACTCATAGATATCGATATCTCGATTCTTCTAATCAGTGGCTTGTGAGGCCTGTCCTAGAACCTAATGGTTGGGACCATGATGTTGGTTATGAGGGCATCAATGTAGAAAGATTGTTTGTTGTCAAAGACAAGATCCCTATATCTTTGTCCAGTCAGGTTTCGAAGGACAAAAAGGACACCAATCTTCAAATGGAAATTGCAAGTTCAGTGAAGCATGGAGATGGAAAAGCAACTTCTGTAGGTTTTGACATGCAGTCAGTTGGTAAAGACCTTGCTTATACTCTTCGCAGTGAGACCAGATTCTGCAATTATAGGAAGAATAAGGCGACAGCTGGTCTTTCAGTAACTCTCTTAGGTGATGTCATGACAGGTGGGGTGAAAGTTGAGGACAAATTTGCTTTTAATAGACGGGGACTATTGGTTGTGTCTGGGGGTGCCATGTTTGGCCGTGGTGATGTTGCTTATGGTGGTAGTTTGGAAGCAACGTTGCGAGACAAAGATCATCCTCTTGGTCGTTTCCTCTCAACTTTGGGGCTCTCGGTTATGGACTGGCATGGAGATCTTGCTATTGGATGCAATTCACAAACCCAGATACCTATTGGACGACACACAAACTTGATTGGCCGTGTCAACATTAACAATAAGGGGTCTGGACAAGTTAGTATTCGTTTGAACAGTTCAGAACAGCTTCAGATTGCCTTGGTAAGCTTAATTCCACTAGTCCAAAAGCTGCTTAGCTTCTCTCAACCAGTGCAATTTTGATGATGATGAAAATAAGGCCACTGCACCATACTGCCATTCAGTGATTCACAAATCACTTCTATAGTGGCCATCAGCTGATCGGCATCACTGAACGTGAGTATGTCCTTTTTTTTCCTGGTTTCTTTCTCAGCCATAATATTCATGGACTTTATTGGTTGCTGTTATTTCGGGTGAGCATTTTCTGGAGATGTTTTGAACCTTTTTTATGGGGAAAAGATGCTCTTTTTGTGGTTTTACAATTATTTCTTCCATGATGTGAACTGCATTCATATTTCAGTAGCTTTTGGGTTATTTATTCCATCTGATTGCACTGGTTCTCAACTTGGATCTGCTGTAGCTCTTGCTTTTTCAGTTTTACCATTAATAAACTACATCTCTAGTCTTTATACTCGCATTGCATATGTATCTTTGACCTTATAGTTGCACTTCACGGTTAGTCTGAATCGTTCTATGTTTATAAACTTAGGTAAAAGAACTTGTGTGCATCAAGATGATGATGCTGGGAACAGTTTATAAGACAGAAAGTTATAAGGTGGATAAAGAGGAAAAACCTTTATCCTATTCTGTTCCCATAAGATGCATGATGTGATCTGTTACACTGCTTCAAAATTCCAGCTGTCAAATCAATAACCTCTGGTGTGCATTGATATTGATAGAAAGAATGCACACTAAAGGTTCAAAGTGTGTTTTATGGTCTATCTGAATACACTTTTCCTCCCCGACGAGGAACCTCTGGTTGATGTTTGACTAATTCTACTCCTATCCAAATTTATACTCAATGTCTTACTCTATGTTGAAGAAAGGTGAAGTCGATATTTAAGTTTGTCACTTACCTAAAGCTTTGCCTATTGTGGTTAAAACTAGTACCTTGCAGATTTGATTGTAGAACTTTCTGTCTTATACCTTGCAATGTAGGCTCTTTATTTTGCTTAAGATATACCCGTGTCAAATGGCTGTGGAATGGGTATAAGTTCTTGTGGGTCCTGCAAAGTATGAAAAGAACTTGCTTTAAATTGAACAAGCCCAAGTCCATATAGTAATGCTGAAGAATTAGACAACTGAACGTGATCTACTTGAAGTGGGCTGGATGGATTTATATGAAGTTTGTTATTGACTGGAAAATGTTCCTATACTTCTGATTAGTATCTGCAATTGTGTTTAAGGAATAGTGATCTTGTATCTGAATGTTGCTTCCCATATGAGGAAATGCTATCTGTTGAGATTCAATGCCTGCCTCATTTCAGCTTTAGCTGTTTATTTTGATTCCATGTTTGGTGAAGTGGCTTGTCAGTTCTATCTTGATGACTTCCTATGCTGATATAAACTAACTAATGTGCAGATGCACATTGTTTTCTTGAGACGAGAGCGAGAGAGGAGATGGGCTTCATGAGGAAAAATGTATGTCCAAGATCATCTGAAAGCATTCGGTTGTAGCCTAAGAAGAGAGTTTAGCCAACCCCCCTCTTCAAATTTCAATTTTGGTTAGTATCATGAAACTGAGATTGAATGTTCTTGTAAACTTGATTGGGAAACGTTAGCTAGTTAAGTTTCTAAATAGATAATGAAAAATGGGTTAATGGTATAGCAAGTTGAGTTTAGCTATTGTAATATGGGGCTGCTGTTATGCCGCTGATGAGCTGTTCCGGTATGCTCTTTTCCCGGGCTACATCGAACTGCATTTTTGTATTTGGTCTGCACTTCCTGGTTAAGTAGTTTCTAGTCTGGAGATTAATTGCGAGATTTTAACGATTGGAGTTTGCTTAGCCCAGTCGGATGGATGCTTGTGCTTTTATTCTACTAATAATAGTAACATACAAAGCCAAGTGGAAGATCCAAAGCAGATCATCTGCTGTCTATTTACCAGACATTGTAGCCATCAAATGGCCTCTCTGCCGTTCTCTTATCTTTTCTAGCATTGCAAGTAGTATTGAAATATGATTTATTACTTTTGATAGATTCATCGTTTCCTATTGTTTTCAGTTGCGAGCCATGTGCTCCTTGATTGATAAACCTTTTGTCGATTAGTGTACAGACTTACTTGTGTCAATATGCTTTTCGATTGCTCCATCAAGCCAATCTCTTTGTCCATTACTTGAATGGAATCTCCTCTGGTAGAATGTCTTATTTTAATTGCTAAACGAACAGTAATTATGTAATGTATATCTATCTATATCTATCTATACTATAGTAAAAGTGGGAAGCCCTTAATACAAAAGTTAAATTACCAAAGTATCCTTTAATTAACCTATAAATAGTTTCTTTTAATATAAATAAAAAAACTAAAGCTACAAGGGAACTTAACTTTCCATCAGGCGCCTATTCAGAAGAAACCTGTTTCTAAGTTTTAACACTGAATTCTTCACATCAATAGTCACAACTCTTAAAAGAAAGCCTTTTTTTGTTGTTGCTAAAAACTTTTAATACAAAACCCAACACCTACAAGCAACTCCTAAATAACTAATTAAAAATGTGCACTATGGATATATGTAGTTACTCGAATTTACAAAGGGATGAGTCTCTCCATTCAAGTCAACCATCATTCATATGGAGTACTAGACAATGCTTAGAGTAACTTAATGTGCAAGATTTTGTTTACAATGAACTCACATCAGATTTAAACCTTGCTTGAATGTTGGTCTAATGTAACATCCCGTACATTCGGAGTAGGTCTGGATATGTTAAATGGGTATTAATCTGATTTTTAGGTAAAAATTGCACGAGGCGCCCTATTTGGTCGCCCCCATTTAACTTATACCCATTTTTTTAAAAACTTTTAACTTGTACCCACTTTTTAAACAACTTCAGTCCCCTTTCTCCTCCTTCTCCTCCTCAAAGTTATATCCGCCCTTAACCTCTTGAGATTAAACTTCTACTTCATTTTCCTCCAGGCAAACAATCATCGGCAGGAGAACAATATCATAGATCTCTACGTTCTGCTTCTCAGATATGCAGGGTAAACATATATTTCCATGTTGATAACTTCTTGAGGGCATATTAATACTTATATATGAGTAATTTTTTTATATTTTTGTTCGTGCTACCAGTATTTTATTAGAAACTATACCTCTCCACCGAAACTATATTACTTCATGTGATACAGAAAAGAGACCTTACAAAAAGGTAATTAAGCAGTGTCTCTAATATCTAATTTGTGAAAGTTGCATGTTCATATTTTCAGCCTTATGGATGTTGAATTAGTCATTAGTGGGATGTGATTTCAGAAATTACGGGATGTCGTTCGTGAGCTGGAGTCCTTAAGGCCAAAAGTTGAAAAGGAAATTACCAAAGTGAACAAAGAACTTCTAGAGCTGAAGTTCTCCAGTTACAAAACAAAAACTTCAGTTTTAGAGCTGAAGTTCACCAATTACAAAAACAAAACTTCAGCTCTAGAGCTGAAATTCGCCAGTTACAAAACAAAAACTTCAGTACACTTGGGTCCCGTCTACTAGAATACTGAAGTTTTGCGTGATTGCCTTTGCTACTTTAGCCCCGTATGCTGAAGTTACGCGAAAAAGTGGGTACGCTTGCAATTTTTTTTGCAAAGCAAGCACAAGTTAAAACGTGACCCAAAAAGCGGGTATAGATGCAAATGGCCATATTTTAGACATATGAAGTCCTAGGGGTATGAGTATGAGTGAAAATAATTGTTTTAGAATCAAGATGAAGAATGAGGTGCATAAGATTCGATAAAATATACAAAGTTTACAAAAGGTCAGTTTTGCATGTGATTGTTCATAAAAATTATATTTTATTAGTTATGTATATTTATTTATTCAAAGCTTTGTTTTTATAATATTGCTTTTATTACAAAAATTATATAATATATGACTTGATATACACGTGCAATGCACGTGCCGAAAGACTAGTTAATGCTTAAAAACCCAACAGTATTAACAAGCAAATAGACCAGGTGCCTCGAATTAACATATAATGCTATAGCGCACAGCTAAACTGATGGAGTACGAAATATGGCGAGTTTGCAAAATAAACTGAGCAACACAGACATACACAGCAATTCGTTGTTAGTTATTGTATGTTTTAAACGACGTGGGCGTAAGGCGAGACGTTTTATATATGCTTCAGCGAGGCATAAGCTCCATGGGTATTAATTTTTAATATTTTATAAAATAATATAATTATAGTAAATATTTATAAATGGGTAAAATTGTATAAAAATTGAAGAAAACTATAAATCTTATATACTATATTAAAAGCACGAAGGTCCTTAACGAAATGTCGTTCGCCTTTTTTACCCTTTAAAAACAAAGTTTATATTGGATAAAATTGTAAAATCAAAAAACTTTCCTTATATTTAGGAGTTCTAAATAAATAAAAAAAATCTAATATAATTTAGTGTTTGATATCTTCTCCTAATAAGGATACAATATATTAAAACATAAAAGAATACAAAAAAGGTAGGAGGAAAGATTTTTGTTGGTTTGCAACAAGGAAACTTCACGTTTTATGTGGTATTTTTTTTCTTTGTCCTTGTTTAATCAAAAAGACCAATTTTTCTTTTCATATGATTTATTTGTTGTTTTTAAAATTTAAATCATAAGTATTTTATTAGAAGCTTGGTTGTTAAATTCGTTAAAATTTACTATGGCATTAAGTTTTGAAATAGTAATTATTGTTGAAAAAAATAGTAATCATTAATTTGTGATAAGAAACTAATTATCATAATTTAATTTACAAAAGTACCTAAATTACCTTAATGCATATGTTAAAATAAAATAGATGGAAAAGGACTTTTATTTTTTGGTCAAACAAAAACTAATATTATTACTGAGAAATTTTGCTACATAATTTAACTTTACAAAACAAGAATTAGTTAGTAAATTCATCTCGTAGCTAATAGGAATTTTTTTTATAATATATAGCTGATTCTGTCACTAAGTAGGATTATCGATAAATTTTATTATTTAACTACATAATTTATCTATCGTTAATTTTTCTTCTCTTTGTAGTTAACTTGTCTTAGAATACATGGTACCTAGATGACTATTTTGATACGAAATTAATATAAAAAAACAAGATACATAATAATACTAAACTTTCAATTATCTTGGTTGTTGTCGTGCTTAGATAGAACATCCACTATTTTTAGTTACTAAGTAGGCTCAATATTTGTCATATTCAAGAGATTATATTTTTAAAAATCTTATTGCTAAGGGCTTATATTTTTCATAATTTTATACGGATCGATAGAAGGTACACGCGCATTGCGCATATCCTAGCACGAAGACCCTTAGCGAAATGTCGTTCGCCTATTTTACCCTTTAATATAGATTTTATATTGGTTATAATTATAATTTTAATTATTCTACTAATATTTAGGACTTAAAAATCAACTAAATTTTGGTCATTAAATCTTCCCTTATTCTGACTACATATATAGAAACTCAATTTTAGGAATTTAACACCAAATAAAAATTTACTTATAAATCCTTTCCTTAAATAAATTATGTAAAGTAGTTATGACATTTTCACACGTGCATTAGACAAAATGTGTATAAACGTGTTAGAAATCTACAAATAAAATTTTAGATCTAATTTAAGTCTTCAAAAATTAAAGATTACAAATAATATGTAAACCAAACTTAAACATACTAGATCGTGTATGAAAAAATATATAAATAAGTTTAATACAACATGCTTATGTTTTGAAAATAATAGTAGTATTTTTAATTTGAAGTAATAAGTACTATAATGTACTTTAAATTAATTATTTGAATTAGTTGAATACATATTGTAAATTTATACACATATTAAATTACAAAACCAATTACAATACTCGAAAAGTAAAACATATATAAGATAAATTTATATATTGAAATTAATTAAAATAAATTATATACATTTATTCATAAGTAATTTAAGGTAGTAGTTAAAATAGCTAAAAGAAAACATAGTGAGTGAAAGGTATAAATTGATATTCCTCATTGAATTAGTTATACAAAATCAATATTCTTTGTTGAAATAAATTTACACATTTATTTTAATTTAAAAATAATATTTATATAATTTTTTAAAAGTTTTATACTCATTTAGATAGGTTACATGCGCAACGCGCGTACCGTAAGACTAGTTTATATTAAAAGCACGAATGCCCTTAGCGAAATGTCGTTCGTCTTTTTTATCCTTTAAAAATAGATTTCACATTAGTCAAAATCGTCATTTAATTATTTTTGCGCTATTTAGCTTTTTAAAATTAACTAAAATCTTGCTTATTGAATGTTTCCTTATTTGAATTATATAGAAAGTCCTAATATTTAGAATATTAAAATTAATTAATATTTTATCTTATTTAAATTCTTAACTTATATGAACTAGGTAAAATAACTATTATAATATCTTCCCTACTACTTTTTCTAATGTTTAGAAACTTAGGCACGAAGAGAAATCGGCAATATATCTACCGTTTTAAGTTATGGCATATTAGTGAAAATTCATCGTATGATGAGTTGTATTTTGCTTTCTATGATGAGTAATGAAAGTCATCTTAAATTCACTTCCTGATTATTAGTCCTGAAAGCTGGTGAGAGCTCCTTCTTTTATTTTATTTTTTATGTGCATGGGAATTGGGATGAATTTATATTATGATATGATTTTTTTGGCATGCAAGAAATAAATTATGAAACCTTGAATCATAGATAAAAACAGAAAAAACTGTGGTCTGTGGAGCTATTTTAGACCTGATTAAAATTAATGTTGTAGCAACACCATAAAATACTACACAAACTCTGATTTCTTTAACAAGTCTTTAGTCAATAAGGAATTATAGTTCTACTCTTTTTCATTCGTGAATATAATATCATTGCTTTATTATATAAATGTGATTGATAAAATAATTGAAAGAATTAACAAAATCAACTTATTCTGCAAAGTTATATGTTTTAATTTGATTATTTTGTAGGGTTTGATTCCTTGACATCTCCTCGTTTGAAATTTTGATTTAAATAAGTTATGTAAAATTTGATATTCAGGTCTCTTATTATAAACTTTACATTAGACAAATCGTAGTGCACCAGACTGTCTTTTTTAGACAAATCATAATTTAGTTATTTTTCTCATATTTAGAACATTAAAATCAACTAAAATAATGCTTATTAAAACTTTCTTTATTTGAATTATGTAAGAAGTCTGAATATTAACGACTTTAAAGTAGAAGTTATTTAGGAGAGGTAGGAGTAATATTAGTTTTCTTCCTTGTAAATCCTGGTGACAATTTTATTGGAAATATGTTTCACATCCATTCTTCGTAGGGAACTTATAATTCTAACAAGATGTACTATTAAAAGTAAGAGGTTTGGTACCTAATTAAATATATATTCTAGTTAATAAATATTATTTTTAAATATTATACAAATTGATAAAGAGAATAATATAATATTATTCAAGTAGGAAAAAATTCGAAAATAATCCACATCTTCTATATCTATCTCTATACTATATTAAAAGCACGCAGGTCCTTAGCGAAATGTCGTTCACCTTTTTTAGGTAAATACTTACCCACACCGGGTGTTTACACCAAACTATATTAACTCACTATGGTTAATTAATTTAATTAGATGAGAATACATGTAATTTACCATGGTTAAATGATTGAAGTCCATATGCAAGACATATGTTATATATCTATTGGTTTGGTGTAAACATCCGATGCGGGTAAGTTTTTACCCCTTTTTTAACCTTTAAAAACAGATTTCACAATGGATAAAATTATAATTTAAATTACTCTCCTAAAATTTAGGACTTTAAAATCAATTAAAGTTTTGCATATCAAATCTTTCCTTATTAAACTAGATTAGAAAAAAATACTTTAATATTGATTTTACCTTATATAAATTGTACTAATTGAAAATATATCCCTGGTGTAATACTTATAAAATTAACACTTTATACGGTGCCTTCATATGATCTCTAATTAAATTGTAATTTGAGGATATAAAATCACATATTAAATTAAAGTTGTTTAATATGTACAATAACATCTAAATTGCATATTAATGTGGAACAATAACGTGTAAATTACAATTCAAAGTGGAACAACTAAATATGCATTTTAAATTTTTTATTTAATTAATTATACAAAATTACTAGTCCGTATTCAATTAAACTAAAATAATTATTTGATAGCATATTTAATTATACTAAATTGTACAAGCTTAAATCGATAATATAAGGGCATGAAACCTTTATGAAAAATATTAGTTGATTTTTTATCCTTAAATAGTTTTTATATTGAATATATAATTTAAATATGTTACTAATATTCAGGACTTTACAATTAATTAATATTTTCCTTATATATTAAATCTTTTTTCATAATAATTTGTTCAACCTATTAAATTTTCATGTTTGAGTAATAATTTTTTTTATTCACACACGTTTTGATAAAGTTATATAAATCATAAATTTTTTTCTTTATATCTCATCAACTAAAACTTCACTAGCTTGTTAACAATGAAACCTTTGAAGAGAGACAAATTAAAAATACATAAACTTTAATTATATAAGTCATCTGAAAAAAACTTTAAAGAACCGTAAAAGAAGTAGAGCTAATTAAATTTATCTGTGTCTTCTCGAATGAACTTGAGAATAGCTTTTGGAAAAAAAATAAATTTTTTAAAAATATCCAGGCTATGTGTTTTTTACTGAAACTAAAAATGAAGCACAATAACTTGTGAAATTTAACTGATAAAATTATAAACAGAAAAAAAATTTAAGGTGAATATATTAAATAATAATTGAGGATTTCTATGAACAAAATTTTTCTTTATTAAGTTAGCTATATAACCTCAATATTCATCGCTTTCAGAAACTTACACTTTATTTTATAATTCAAGACAATTTAAAAATATAAATATGTCATATTCTTACCAAAAATTACTTTTTAAAATAGGAAACACGCGCAACGCGTGTAGACTAAGACTAGTATGTGAAAAATATATGTAGATGTGCTTCATCCCCATAAAAAAAACTAGTCAAAACAATCCATTATACGGTACTTACAAGCACAACTAACTTGAGTCGAAAAGAATAAAGTTTTCTACATAGAAGACAAAAAGGATGACTAACCTGCAATTTGAACTTTGAACTTGCTGCTGTGAATGAGAACAGAGTTCTCTTTGTATTTGTAAAAAAAAAATTACAAATTGTTGCTTTTGGGAGATAGTAGCAGACTAGCGGACAAGATAAATAATTGGGAAAGACCATAAACTAGGACTTCAATCAATAAAAAAAGATCTTGACTTTTAAATTTAGTTCATTTCAGTTCCATTTAAAACTTTTGAGTAATTACAAGCTCATTTTTGAGAATTTGGGCATTATATGAAAAACTTATTCAACAAATTTTATTTTAATTTGAAAAAGTTTCTGTGGATTATGCCTCACTATAAAAACGTGCCTCACACGCTCGGGCGTACGCCCCAAATTGTTGGGCGTACACCTCTTTAAGATTTTTGCCCCACACCATCGCCTCAGGGCATTTTTGGTGCCCCTCCTTGGTTCGCTCCGAAATTGCCTTTTAAAACACTTTTTGTAGCCTACAGTGCTCCGTATCCAAAAAATCCCCTTGATACTGATGCTTCTCCGTTTTGGCAGTGCAAATCTCAAGTTGCTTTCTTTATGTCAATAGCCGACTATATTCATTGTTTACTTTTCTAATTAAATACATCATTTATACATAATTATACACATATAATATATAAATTATGTATATATTATTTTTTGTAGGTTGAAATATTTTTAATATTATAATACATTGTGGCTTTTATTAGTGGATTAATTGAATTTTAAATTGTAGCCTCGTGAGTCGGGGAGTTCAAGGTGCATAGTGATGGAAGGAGAATCGAGCCTAGGAACATATATAATTCTATCAAAATAGATGATTAACATAAACGGTTTAAGCTAATTTTCTAGAGATGAGCGTCAAATGAATATGAATGAAGCAAGAAAGAGTATATTGGCGCATGACAAATTTTGATGTGTTGAGTAGTCTAAATTTTCGATAATTCTGCGGTAAAAAAAGAATGATAGAAAGACATATATTACAGTTGCAGCTGATATCATTATTGCTTTCCTATTTTCGGAGGCACATAATCTCCTTTTGTGCTATCTAATCCACTGCAGCATCATGATAATCACCCAAATTGCTGTATTAAATTATTAAAGAACCTTTTTATATGCATTTAGATCTCTATATCATTGATGACAATAGTTAGATGCAATTCCTAATCATAATTTCTTCTTAATAAGACGCACTTCCAGAGCAATTTAGGGCGATCGACAATTAGAGGCGCACTTTAAGTATTTAATGCAATAATTGTATAATATTTTAAAAATATTATAAACGTTCTTATTTTTTGACAGAAAGGTAAAATAAGTAGATCCCGTAATGGTTACGAAATAACTAAGAACAATTGTAATTAATACTACTCCCTCTTGTCCAAAATAAGTGATTTTTTAGATGTTTTAATACAGATTAAGAAATTTACCTTTTAACATTAATTAACAATGAAATTGATCATATTAATTTTTACTATTTCTTCACATAAACACTCCAACACTATTTACTTCAAGGACAATGTAGAAAAAAAAATAATTAATTCATTATGGAAAAATCACTTATTTTGAACCATAAAAAAAGGCCAAAAAAATCACTTATTTTGGACGGGAGGGTAATTTCGATCGTTACGTTAATTATCTGTCCTTATTCAGTGAGTTGACTTTTACATCAGAATAATAAAACAATAAAGAAACATAGATATCGAACATCACTCCGTTCCATTTTTCGGATCTAAGCTTATTATTCCCCAAAAGTTAAAAAATGAAGTAACAGCAAGAATTAGTAATGACGTACAATGACATTATACTCAACAATAACAGTTGTATTGCTTGAGAAATAAGTCTTAGCTGTAGCAACTCCTTGAGCAAGCCTAAAAATTCCAGATCCACCAATAATTTGCAACTCTCTGTATTCCTGCGATTCAGCAACTCGACCAACCACACTCAGACTACTACCATTATATGGTCCGGTAGTGAACACAAAATTGAAGTCGAAAAACAGAGCTATTTCAGTCAATGATGTAGCCCCATGAATTCCCTGGGCTAGGCCCACTTGTTTCGAATTGGGCTCTGGCCCAATAGTTAATGGGTTGTCAAACATTCTAACCATGCCAAAGAATGTAGGTGATTGGGCCGTGATGTTGGCTTGTGCAATAACAGGAGCTGTTTCGTTATCTCCTGCGAAAATTTCGTGAAAGTAGAAATGGAATTTTGTGGTTTTTTGCTTTGCGTAAGGAAGATTTTTGAACCATTTTTCTACTGCTTTTGGGGTTTTATCTATGGCTGCCGCTGTCACCATTACTAATATGGACAAGCTTATAATAAGGCGAATGGCCATTTGCTTTTCCATTTCTTTCTTGTTTCTGCAGGAAATAGGTATTGATTGAAAGAAAGAGATTCATCTTTTTCGTTTCGTATATGGTTGTATTTTATACAAACGAGTAGTCGGCGTCGTGGCTTCAATAAACTAATAATCTCACCAACAGCCGTAGACTTTTGATTTTTTCAAAGAGGATGTTAATTATCTAAATTAATTATATTCTATTCTTTATGTATAAATATATGTAAGAAAAAGATAGTGGTATCATACACAATTCCAGCTGACTTTCTCCATGCTCTCAATTGAGACCAGAGGTATGACTTTCTTGCAGGAATTATGATTTAGCAATTTGTTTAAACAATTAACATCTTTTATATGTTTATCATCATCAACCGGGGTAGGTCATAGGTGCTAGATGCAAAAAAAAAAAAAAAAAAAAAAAAAAAAAAACCAGGTCAACATATAATAACATCTGATAAAATACTAAAATAATGGTCGGCGTTCAGACTTTAGATTAGTGACAAATTGGTTAGTACTAACATCTAACCCACTTTTACTAATTTAATTACTGTCGTGCCACGCTACGTAATTATATTATGCCATAAAATGCAAAATGACCCCATGTCCAGTTACTTGAATCAAATTGTAGAAGATCCAGGCAACTATAAATGTGTCGCGGGCTCGATTTGTAGGTTATCATGTAATTGATAGTTCAATGGTAAATTCTACTGAATTTATCATTTGCAAGCATAGGCGGATTTATGTGGAGGGGGTGGGGTACATCCACCCATGCTCCCCTCCTAGGTTATGTATATACAGTACAAAATTTGTTAGTTACATACATAGGTGACCATCCATGCTCAATTGACTACTTTGATGTATTGGTGTTTGAGTGCCCCTTTTGTCTCCTAGATCCAAAGTTTGAATCCCCATCCCCACATACTTCTTTTTAATTAAATTTTTGTATTTTTTTTCTTTTCTAAAGTTTCTTTTGACTTTTAATCAAATATCAAGAGCGCAATTTTTTCTCATTGGTCTCTGCTTTTAGTTTCTCAGGTATGCAACTACCCTGTCTTTCTTCTTTCTCTTTATTTTAATTTACTCAGCTGAACTTTCTTCTCCTCTTGCAATTTTCCGAATTCTCTTTTCCCTTTCTATTCAATGTTTGAATCTCTTGCCAAGATTTTATCTTATTGTTGGTGATTATTATTGTTTATTTCTAAGATTGGGCTGTTGAATGCTATTTCTTGGCAGAGCTATGACTTTAAAGTCTTGAATATTGGCAGTATTGATTTGCCCACATATTGTGTTTGAGAAAATACTTGATCGAGCTTAGTTAAGTAGGGGCTATGTGAACTTAATTTTTGACTAATTATTAGTATTTTGGGCCAAGATAACATAAGATTGAACTCTGCTAAGAACTAGAGTTTGAACTTCTACTAAGAATTCTCCAAAAATGAAGTAATTACTAATAATCAAAAAAAGAATCATAGTATGAAGCCAATGAATAAGAAAATTGATCTAATGTAGTAACCAATTGATTTGTGTCCCTTAAATCTAATTACTCTATGAATTGAATCATACTATTCTATTTGAATTAAGATAGATTGATCAAACGGTTCCACAACCTCTTCCTTAATTTCATGTTGTTGTGGGACATTTTCGCTCATGTTCGGGTCCATTTTAGCTCCAACTACCTGAGTCTTGTGTGAATGCAGTAGAATTCACAAGCAATGAAGGTTTTGGAGTATGTTAGAGGTGGGGGTGTTTAGGGTTGGGGGAGCAAATGCAGAATGAGACTTCTATTTTTTTAATTTACGACCTGCTCGATTTCCGCATCTGCGGTATTTCATTGCATCTGCGAGCTGCATATGTGGCCAGTAGCACGCTTCTGCAGAAACTGCCGCTTCTGCGGTAATAGAACCGCTTTTGCGTGACCGCATTTGCGGTTAAAAATCCGCAGATGCGGTTACACCAGAAGATTGATGCACAGATTTTTCAGCTACTAGTTTTGGCTCTCCGGATCACTCAGGCCTGTCAAATCCAAAAAATCTAAAACTTGGTAGATTAGTCACAAATAATATTCTAAGCTATTATAAAAAAGAAAATTTCGAAAATGACTAAAAAAAATTGAAAAATGATGGGTTGCCTCCCACCAAGCGCCGCATTTAACGTCGTGGCACGACGCAACTCAACTTTACTACTTTTCTCGCCAATTGGACGATATGAATTGGGCACCTAGATTGGAATCAAGCCTGTGACCACGAGCGACGGGGGGTGGTAAGTCAATGATCAAGCCAAACTTTAAATTCTTCATTTTGCACTTCTTGGCTCTCATGTGAGGAATGCCATTTTGCTTTCTTGTTCTCTCAAGTTGTAAGATGTATGGTTGTTGCCTTTCCTCCTAGCAATCCCTTATTGACTCGTGTAGTTCAATTTCCATATCACCACATAATTCTAATGTTGAAAAATGCTTGGAATATGACTTCAAACCTCCAACTTGCAATTTTTCTCTGATTTTGACATCCTCTTTTTCCCCCAGATTAGAATCAATCTCAACCACATTTTCATTTACACCGGTTGACTCTAATTCCATATTTTTCTTGGCATCATTAACAATCATGGAGTCGGGTGGCGGATGTTCAATTCTTGATTCCTCAAAGTAGAGCTCACTTTCTTCCTCGAAATCGGACTCTTCTTGACTTTCTTCCACACTTTCAAGTTGGTGGACATAGTGAGCCTCAACAAATGTTTTCATTTGATCTCCCAAAGTGCGGATATGTTCATCATTCCAAGCCAAGCATTGTTTCAAGTCCTCTAGTGCAAAGTTGTGCTCCTCCTCATTTTCAAGAATGGTATCCAACATGAGCATCATCTTTTCATTTTGAGCATTTGAGAGTCCTTCTTGGTTTTGATCAAGTGCCAAGGAAGGATTTTCGGCTTCCACATTCAAGGAAAATTCTTAGCTATCATTAACTTCCGAGACTTTTTGGACCTCTAGAGTTTCAAGCATTTCTCCCATTTGTGAGTGCAATCTTTCAAGTGCCAAGTCATTTTGGAGACTATTTTCCAAAAGCTCCTCCAAGGCACTTTGTTCTTTGTTTCCTCCTTCAAGTAGACATTCTAACATGAGCTTGAACTCTTCATTTCGGCCATGCTCAACTTCTTCCACTTCCATAGCCCTATAATTTTCATCACAAAAAGTAGAATCATCATAGCGGGAGCTTGGGGAAGGGAAGGACAAATAAGCACAATCATCCAATGACTATTTTGAAAATCACACTTACCACAAATACTCCACTCATGGGTTTGAGATTGTGCGCACAATCTACCCCCGGGAGAATTTAAACAATTTTACCATGAGTGTGGTCCTCCACAATAAGGACAAGGGTCATCAAAGTATGAACAACTACCATCTGACCAATTATCATTAAATGATGCCATTTTTCAAAAATAAGAAAATATACAAGAAACAAACAAGAAAAATAGACCAAGGTAAGAAAAATAATTACACAAATATTTACAAGTTTGGACCAAAGCACTTACGCTTATTTCTCAAACAACCTAAATTACGCCAAATTATTCCCCGACAACAGTGCCAATGTTTGATGACGTCCAAATCCACTACTAAAAAGTAAATGGACACGGTCACATGCAATATAATTTACCCAACTATAAGTCGGGGTCGAATCCCACAAAGAACAATGTGTAAGCGATTAGGAATGTAAGAGAATTATCACTTATCGCGCAATGCCAAACACTTAGAATTGGTTTTTGAAAATATTTTATATATAAATGTGGAAATGTAAACTAACCTAGAAAGCAAGTAAAATGATCAATGGCTACAAGGATGGATGCATCGGGAATTACACTCAAGTAACAATCCAATGTATTTCACGATTTTACAAATATGAGCGAGTTTATGTTAATTAGCTACGGATAATAATTCTTAATTAGCTTCTTACGAAGACTAACAAGACTTCCTAATAGAATTATCCCTAAAATAATTAAGATATTAAGCACACTCGGAATGGCTACAAGTAGTTCAATCTTATCCCTAGGTAGAATCTATCAAATGAGGGTTAAAACCTCAAGTTCTTGTTAATTAATCTTTCCCAACCCCAAATTATATTTTTCAAAATTAATTCGGAGTTAATGGGCGAGTCCTAGGGTTAGCTAATCCCTTTGAAAACATTAAAGAACAAGAATAATTAAAGTAACAATAACTCACTTCATAAAAGAATAAAAATCATTCAATACATAAGCACAACAAGGTATTTAATCCACACTTTAAACATGAATATTTTCATAAACAAGATTCAAGTGTTGAATAAAATACTACACACTTAGATATACAATACAAAGCAAGGAAATGAAGAAAGCAACATAAATGAGTAAGAAATTCTCAACCAAAAGCTTCAAATCTTCAAGACCAAAGTGTGTGTGCAAAGTCCAAGCTTCCAACCTTGTTCTCTCAAGCCCTAAGAATTGAAAATATGCCAAAGATCCCTAAAATATCTGCTAGGACGAGTATAAAAATGGTTTGGGGTTGAAAATATGTGAAATACCTAATTTGCCCAGGTCTGATGCCCGTTGACCGCACCTGCGGAAGAATCCTCGCAGGTGCGGCTCATGCAGAGATTCCATCGCAGAAGCGAAATGCCAACTAAATCTCTGTAACCGCATATGCGGTTCACCAGGTGCAGATGCGCCATCGCAGAAGCGGTAATCTAACCCCAGATGCGGTTTCTCGCAAGCTCAGGCAATTCCGCAGAAGCGGGGTCGCTTCTGTGACCATCCTTCCGCAGAAGCGGAATCACAGGGAGTTTTTGCATGGTTTCACCCTTTTTTGCGCAATTCACTCCAATTGAATTCAAATCACTTCATGGTATCATTTACTTGAAAATCTAACAAACACAATATACACGACCTCATATTATATTTAAAAGACATGAAAGCTAAAGAAAAAAGACTAGAATGAGTGGTAAAATCACCACTCATCAGTAAGTCTTACGGAACTAAGCTTCACACATAAGCCCAGGGGCGAGCCTCATGTGAGTCCTAATTCTGCCTTTCAAAACAGAGGTTTGCAAGGATACTTTTACTCAAGTACTCCTATGATTCTGTCTTTAAAGTTAAATAAGTTGTGTTTAACATAGTCATATGAGGCTTTCGACAGATATTCGTGCTTCTCAGTTCACACACGCAGTCCAATAGTTTCATCCAAATAGTTGATTTAGTCGAAATTTGCATTCTAATAGCTAACATTAATATTTGAAATGCTAAGTTGTATCTTCTTTTATTTTCTTATTTGATCTTACTAAGTTACTAACTTATGTTTCTTAATTAAAAACAAGCTTTAATCTCGTTTTCAGAGTTTGTTTATATATATATATATATATATGTTAATCGGTCTTCTTGATAAGGTTGGCTCCAATGCCCTTGCGTTGACACTGGCGTTGTCAAAGAGAATCTGTAAGCATCTGTTATGAACCAAATCACTAACCAGTTTATAATACATAAGAGTGGAAGAAAAAGAGAGGAACAATACTTATTGATCTATGTTCTGGTGCTTTTCAATATTTAAAATGTAGTAACAAAGAAGTTTTTCAAATAGCATAAGATCTACTAACAGATCGTGTACTTACCCTCAACAATCATTAGCAGCTGACATTACAGTCTTGTATAAAAATTATCACATCTGAGAATTAGACATGCTAGTCAATAACTACTAAAATCCATCTTTTACTTGAGCAAGGAATTACAACATGATGCATATCGTCCGTTATAATCAGCAGTTCTTGTACATACATAAGTTGTTCGTCCAATGAATTACAAATTAAATATGGTTCTTCTAAGAGTATCTGGTTCAGATGTCATTTGAACGTAAACTCCAAAGTTTTGATAAAAACATCAGCGTTAGTACAGGGAGATATCCCAATGTATACTGTGACAGGGAAACAAGAGTGTGAAGCAAACAGCTAAAGGCATGTTGCCACAAAAATGATGGTTACGAATACACATTAAATCTTGATAATTCTGTAGAATCTAGTAATTCTAATATTCTTTTATTCCCGGTTGAGTTGAAATAGTACCTACTGAGTTATTATAACGAAGAATATCCACCATGTTAGTCATGTTGGGTGCACTGTGTGTCTATGTAAGAATAAGGTAACTAAAATAAAGAGAAATAAAACTTTTCTGAATTTATGAGTGTACCATGCCAATGAACTTTGGTAACAATTGTAGTCCGAAGGAATAGTTGACTGAAGTTTGGCGCGGTGACTTGTTATTTGATGACTTAGAGGAAAAAACCTAAGATAGAGGCTTTCCCAACTCTCTAACTCTCCCTATCCCAAACTTCTATCTCACTCAAAAGAACCATGGATTCAGATTCTTCCAACCTAGAAAACACAAAAATTCCCCCGAAACCACTGGATAATTTAATTCCTAGTAATCCATCTAGGGATCAAACCAACATGGGAAACCCAATCGATTCCATTCCAACCACTTTTAAAGAAAAATTAATTGGAAATGGGGAACAAATTTATCTCTCCATAGACCCTCTATCTTCCCTTACCCTACCAATGGAAATTCAAGAAGATGAGTCTGCTCCATTTTCAAAAGAAGATTATGAAAACCTAGCCCTCTCCATTACCATCACACTGGAGAACAACAAAGAATATATCATTCTTGGAAATACTCTCTAATAATCAAACTACACGGAAAAAGAATCCTTCATCAAATTTTGAAATAAAAAATTCAAGAACTATGGTTAATTAAAGAAAAATTTTCCCTCATCGACTTGGGCAATGATTATTATTGTCAAACTTCAAAATGAAGGCAGTATGAACTATATCCTCCAAGATGGGCCATGGTTTATCTATGGCTTCTTTTATCTATCCAACGCTGGCAACCAAACTTCGTAACCAAGAATGCAAAGCAAAGCCACACGGCTGTTTGGGTCAGGCTATTCCAATTACCCACATAATTCTATGATAGCCAAATTTTACAAAAAGTAGGGAAAGCCATTGGAAAACTCCTAAAGGTAGATGCTTGTACATCTTCATCCCTACGAGGAAGGTACGCTAGACTATGCATAGAAGTGCCTATGGACAAACCAGTAAAAAAAGTTATCTTTATCGGAAGTCATAAGCAGCAAATCCAATATGAAGCGGACAATTATCTTTGCAAATCATGTGGTCACTTGGGCCATAAAACCACATATTGTCAGGAGAAGGGAATTACAAAGAAGGAAATAAATCCTTCACCAATGAATAAAGCAAAAAATTCCACACCAGATCCACTGGACGAAGGCTGGCAAACGGTCATCTTCTCACGACGCAGAAGAATCCAACAACAAAAATCAAACGAGCTAGATACGAAATTCCAAGAGTCAGATATTAATGCCTGGGTAACTAATTTCACTTCAGGTAAGTTTTCTGCTAATCAAAAAATTAAATATGTTCCAAAAGTAAGTAATTATGATTCTGTTAAAAATGAACAACATAAACCCCAGTTTTCTTCATCTCAAATCACCCACAAAAATAATATATTTGATGCTCCTAAAAGACCTCTAAAATTTGAGTCTCAACAAGTGGTTTTAGGAAATACCACTCTCAAAAACCAAAACCACTCCGATATAGATCTATTGAACCGGGTTCAGGTAGCAAATCCTGACAATGGTCTTTCAATTTCACTAGAAGACAAATTAGCTAATAAACAAGACTATATCCTAATTAACTCTAATAACCAATTGGAGGTATCTCCTTCAAACACTAATCATCATAACCTAGTTTTTACTCCTTCTAGAAACAAAATAAACCTACAACCTACTACCAGTCCTTTGCATGCAGAAGCCCACCCGTCCAACCGCACACAGTCTCCAGTCCAAATGGCAAAAACTCCGATACACGTGCCTAGCAAATCCCATGCAAAATCCTCTATATGTTCTAACATGCTAAACCTCCCCGGTGACATGCAAATAGAGGTAATAATTCCCTCTGTCACAACCCCTCAACCTTTATATTACCAAGACCCTTCTCCTAAGAATGCCAAGAATACCATTAAGCAATCGGAGAAGATTCCGACTAATCCAAATTCTGAGAAACCAAAGACTACTCCACATGGACAACCTACCTCCTTTCCCTCAACAAATGCCCCCACTTCCAATAGTGTATGCCCAACCTCCACTTCCTCAGAACCATCACCCGACCTCCTGGATAGAGCTAGGTCTAATGGGGAGGGAGATATCACTCCAAGTGAATATCAACGGGCAAGAGAGTATAATACTCATCAACAACCCACAATTCCTAGCACAGATTGTGTCCGAGGGCCTACAATTATCAATGAGAAACTATCTGAATCATATTTGGGTAAACAACATCATGCAACCTCTAGCACTCGGGATTAACAACAACCTAGTCCAAGCCATGCGTGCCCAATTGAACCTGCCCCACCACTTCTCTCAGAACCCTTATCTCTTTCAAAACATATGTCTAAAGCTTCCCTTCTTTCCTCCGCAAGCGTTGATTGCCTGAATCCAATCTTAATGCCCTGGGAGCTGCCTCAGAACCCCATGCAACAAGAAGTGCCAATGAACCCAGGCTTGATGGATCAACAGGTTCCCCAACCCCATATGCCACAAGATTTAGGAAATCCAGAGGGGGAGGGAATGGAGGGGGAGATAGACCTTATAGGGGAACAAATGGTAGAGTCTTCAACCTAGATGAAGTAAAGGTGTATCTATTCGAGGAGAGGAGACAGAAGAGGCTTATTCTATCATGTCTACCTTCACTATTCAAATGCACAATGGACATGAGGCCACCCCACGATCCCACTGTAGGGGAACTAGCCATGATTTGAGTTCCCTCTTTAAGGAGGAATCCAGTATTCCCATAAGTAAGCCAGTCCAATGGTCCCCCCATCACCCTCATCTCCCAATGAATCATGCTAAAAATATTATTATCTGGAATATCGGAGGAGGAAATAATGCTGAGTTTAGGAGAAATTTTCACGAATTAATAGTCACTCACCACCCTTACATGGTTACCTTACTGGAAACAAGGATGATAAGCCATGGTTGTCTAATGAATGAATTTGGGTTTTTGGATATGATAGAGGTCCCAACATAGGGACAATAAGGCGGCATGGCAGTGATGTGGGATACCAACTTGGTCCATGTCAACAATTTTGTCGAAAGAAATAATGAAATCCATACACTACTTGAGGTAATCCCTTCTAAATAACCTTGGCTATTTATATCCATTTATGCTAGTACAAAGATTTCAAACAGAAATAACATATGGGACAATATCACAAACATTTACGATAATTATAAATGTGCTTGGCTACTAGGATGAGATTTCAACGATGTTCTTGTAGCGAATGATAAGTTAGGAGGTAACCCTATAAATAGAAGAAGGGCGGCCAAATTATGGAATAAGTTTAAATATTGTAAGTTAATGGACCTGGGTTTTAAAGGTTGTAAATATACATGGTCAAATCACAATAAGATAAATAGTAACCGTATTATGGAAAGACTACATAAGGTTCTAGCAAATGAAAATTGGTTAAGGATATTCCCTAAGGCATCTGTAATTCACTTGCCTCAAACTCATTTGGATCATAATCCCATCCTTCCAGAACTAATTCCAAAACACATAACAACCCTTTCAAAACCATTCAGATTAGAAACTTATTGGTGTGGTCACTCCGAATTTGGTAACATTATTAATGAGTGCTGGCTTGACAACAATTTTGTTGTAGCCTCCAATAATTTTAGGAATCGTATTATTGAATGAAAAATACAACCTTTGGATACCTTTTTAAGAGAAAGAAAAAAATCTTGGCAAAATTAATAGGGATTCAGAAGTCTAGCTCCTATGGTCAAAGTACTTTTCTTAATAACCTAGAAAATTCCCTCAAGTCTGACTACAACAATATCTTAAAAATCGAAGGAGACTTCCGGAAGTTACGCTCTAGAATAAACTGGCTCAATGAAAGAGACACTAACTCAAAATTCTTCCACGTCTGTGCCACTAATAATAGAAGAACTAATAAGATTGTATTTCTTAAAGATATTGAGGGTAACTAGATTGATGATCCTCAGAAAATCATGGATCACACCTACAACTATTTTAGGCAAATTTTCACTACTAGCCAAATTTACTCTGACTGGTCAGCTATTAATATTGACCCCCCTAGCTTCAAATTTTGTAACTTATCCTTCTTATACAATACTTTGTCCCAGTCAGAACTCGAAAAAGTAATTTTCAATTTTAAACCTTTTAAATCACCCGGGTCGGATGGTCTCCATCTATTCTTTTTTCAAAAGTATTGGCAGTATTTAAGAACCTCTGTCACAAATCTTTTCCATCAAGCATTTGAGATAGGCAAACTTCCAGATGGGATAAATGAAACTTACCTCTGCCTAATCCCCAGAATCCCTAATGCCAATAATCTAAAAAATTTCTGTCCTATTGGGCTTTGTAATACTATTTATAAAATAATCTCTAAAACCATAGTCAATAGACTAAAACCCTTTTTAGAAAACTTATTTTGCCCTTACCAAGCTAGTTTCCTCAAGGGAAGACGTACTAGTGATAATACCATTATAATGCAGGAACTAATGCTTAGAATGCACAAACAAAAAGGTGCTAAGGCTAACCTAGTTATGAAAATAGACCTAGAAAAGACTTTCGACCGATTAGAATGGTCTTTAATTTATAGAATCCTTCGTCATTTTAATTTCCCTCCAAAAATCTCTACCTTAGTTATGATTTGTATCACAACCAGCAAGATAGCTGTCTTAGTTATATTATGCCATAAAGGCAAAATGACCCCATGTCCAGTTAATTAAATCAGATTTTAGAAGATCCAGGCAACTATAAATGTGTCATGGGCTCGATTTTGGAGCATGTACAGTTAATTTGTAGGTCTAGAATCATGGAATTGATAGCTCAATGGTAAATTCTACTTAATTTATTTGCAAGGATATTTTTACTCAAGTACTCGTATGATTTTGTCTTTAAAGTTAAAAGCTGTGTTTAACATAATCATATGGGGCTTTCGACAGATATTCGTGCTTCTCATTTCACACACACAGTCCAAAAGTTTCATCCAAATAGTCGAATTAGTCGAAATTTGCATTCTAATGACATTAATATCTGAGATTGTAATTATGGCCAATATTTTGGCTGATGGAGTCCATCTCACATTAGCATAAGCATCTTTGCAAAGTGTAAACTTTGTTGACAATATTATTTGGGACACAAAAATATTGCATTGTGTGGTAGATATTATTTGCACAAATTGCATCTCTTCTTTTACAAAAGAGACCAAGACTTATTTGCCTATAAAAGGGAAGGCCATTAGTTCATTTATATACACCAACAAGACTTGAGTCTTCATTTCTTGTTTCTTCCTTTCCTCCTTTATTAAAAGTGTTTTATATAAGAGTTAAGTGTTGGGAAGCACTTGTGTGAGCCCTTTCTTTAGAATGATCTTGTGAGGTTATTCTCTTAGGGTATTTGGGATTAATTAGAGTGTTTACTCTCTTTTGTACTCTTGTTGTTATAGTGAAATTGCTCCTCTTCGCTTATGGACGTAGGTCACTTATACTGAACCACGTTAAATTTGTGTATTCTTTATATGCTTTAATTGCCATTGCTATCAACTTCCATTGTCTTTGTTATTGTCATTATAACGTTGTTTGGCTAAATTCCGCACTACCCAGATTCTCGATCCTAACAGAGATGCTAAGCTGGATCTTCTTTAATTTTCGTATTTGATCTTACTAAGTTGCTAACTTGTGTTTCTTAATTAAAAACAAGCTTTAATCTCGTTTTCAGAGTTTATCCATATAAAGACCACGTAGAAAGTTATTCTGTAACGTAAAAGAAAAAAAATAAGAAACAGACCTCATGCAGTGAGACTCTGCGTGGAAAAGTACGTAACTGTTAGTCTATTTGTTTCCGTTAATTCCTTTTATTAAGAACTGTTGAAATACATAGTTGTACATTATGTAATTATAGTAGTACTCTTCTAGAAGAGTAATCAGTTATTAAAGTGGCTAGATTGTTAGCATAGTAGAAGTCGGTTACTTGATATGTGGATGTATATATATATTGTATTAGTACTGTACATTTCAGTTAGAAGAAATAGAACAAAAAATTCCCTAACAAACTTTCTCTGCTTAAATACTTTTCTTCTCACTCTCTCTACAGACGAGCTTCAATGGCATCAATGGCTGCCAATATATTCAATTTAACATGTTATCAGAGCTAGGCTCACAACGATCGATATTGACAGTCGCATAGAAGCTCAGATCTGATTCCTCCTCTTCTCATATTCAATTTTTCCCTAATTTCTCAATTAACTTTCGTCTCTGCTAAATTCCGTATCAAATCCTTCACTAAAACCAAAAATGTCAGTCGATACACCTCAAAACGTGGCTGGAACCTCACATGCAAGCTCTCAACAACTTAATTGTAACGATCCACTCTATTTGCATCCTTCAGATACGCCAGGTGTCGCATTGGTGCCACAATTGCTGATTGGAACGGAGAACTACTCGGAGTGGAGTATATCGATGAAGATGTCTCTGCTCGTGAAGAATAAATCGAATTTATAGATGGATCGTGTGCTAGAGAGACCTACATAGCAGATAGCTTTCGATTGCATCTGTGGGAGAGATGCAATGCCATTGTCCAGTCGTGGATAATGAGCTCTGTAGCACAGGAGCTGAGGAAAGGAATAGTGTATTCATCAAATGTACAAAAGGTATGGGAAGCCCTCAAGGAACTTTTTGATAACGTAAATGCAACAAAAATCTATCATATGAACATAGAAATAAGTAGTCTAATGCAGGGTATCTCCAGTGTATCAATATATTACTCGAAATTGAATGATTTGTGGGCTGAATTTGAGTCAATTATAACCTATCCTGGTTGTGATTGTGCGAGATCTAGGCTATTTGTTGAGTTCTTACGCCAACAGAAGCTAATGAAATTTTTGATGAGACTAATTGATACATATACACCTCAAAGGAGTCAGATTTTAATGATGAACCCCACTGCCACACTTGATCAAGCATATTCTATGCTCATACAGGATGAGAGTTAGAGAATGAGTGGGAGTTCGATGTCATAGAGTGGTATTCTGGGGAGTGGACTTGTGGAAGGTACTAGTAGCATCAGGCCTAAGCGTAGCAATAATCTTTGCTATGACTATTGCCACATGAAGGGCCACAAGAAAGAGAATTGCTACAAACTAGTTGGATATCTATCCAATTCTAGATTTGACAACAGAAGAAGAGGTGGTTTTAAGAACCAGAATCAAATGCCTACAGCTCATAACGTGAGTATGAATGATAAAGGGAAAATGCATTTTGAAAATCTGAAGAAAATAGCTACACCAACTTTGACAGTGTTCACTGCTGAACAATACCAATAAATTCTGAAGCTGCTAAGCAAGGAACATGAACCAACTGAAACAACAAACATGACAGGTATATCTAATGCTTCTCAAGGTTAATGGATTATTAACTCTAGAGCTTCTAATCACATAGCTTCATCCTTGAACCTGTTATTAAATCCTAAGAGTGTGCCAAATAATCAACCTAATTATGTGCAATTACCGAATGGAAACAACACTGAGATCACTCACACTGGGTCTTGTTCTATTCTTCCTACACAAACTATACAAAATGTGCTATATGTGCCTGACTTTAAGTACAACCTTCTCTCTATTTCTAAATACACAAGAGAATTACAATGCTCAATTAGTTTCTATCCTAATTTCTGCCTATTTCAGGATCTCTTCGGTGGCATGGTGAAGGGGATTGGTAGATTCAGGGGTAGCCTATACATCCTCAATCCTTTCACACATGTTGCTGCTCCTTCTACTGCTATTCTTTAAATCATATAGCTTCTTCAGTCCAACATCATTCTGATGATTTGTGGCATCAAAGGCTATAGTCATGTTTCAATTGCAGTATCATAGAAAATACCCTCAATAAAGGATCTTGTGTCTAAATCAACACCTAATACTTGTTCTATATGTCCATTAGCTAAACAAGTTAGACTACCATTTCCTACTAGTGTAACCAGATCAAATTCCCCATTTAGTCTTGTACATATGGATGTTTGGGGTCCATATAGAGTGTCTACTTACAATAATTTTAATTACTTCCTTACTCTTGTTGATGATTACTCCAGGATGACCTGGACATTTCTCTTGAGACTGAAAAGTGATGTCTATGTTGTCTTACTTGATTTCCTTCAATTGGTACACAATCAATTTTCTACTTTTGTTAAAGTCTTTAGATCTAATAATGGACATGAGTTTTTAATTCTATATGCTCTAATCTGTTTAGATCCAAAGGCATAGTCCATCAAAGCAGTTGTGTTCACATCCCACAATAAAATGGGATAGTATAAAGAAAACACAGATACATTCTTGAAATAGGAAGAGCATTGAGATATCAAGCCCATACCATTAAGATTTTGAGGGAATTGTATTCTGATAGCAATATACATCATAAATAGATTGCCAAGTCCAACCTTAAAGGGTCATTCACCCTATGAATTGTTTCATGGTCAGCCACCCAAGCTTGACCATATGAGAACTTTTGGATGGCTTTGCTATGCCACAAAGCCTAATTTTAGTGACAAGTTTACTCCAAAATCTATTCTTGTAATCTTCATGGGATATTCATCTACACAAAAAGGATACATGCTTTATGATATTGAAGCTAGTAAGTTTTTCTTCAATAGAAATATGATATTCCATGAAAATATCTTTTCCTTCAAATTTCCTAAGAGTAAATTTCTTGCAGCACCAGATTTAAACTACTCACCATCCATAGACTTCCCTGATATAACTTCACCTGCTCATTCACCCCTCCAACCTGACCTCTCATATCAACCTATTATATTCTCTTCACCTGATCAATCTACTGATTTCTCTGCACCACGGTCCCCAGTAGTTCCTGCTGATACATCCAATTCTGTTCCCACTCCTTCACCTCTTCCTCCATCTAATGCTGCTCCCATTAGAAGGTCAGGCAGAACATCTAAGCCCTCTATTTGGTTGACAGACTATGTTCATCCTCCATTACCTTCTACCTCCAATTGTATCAACTATCATATCCATCACTGTGTTTCCTATACTCATTTGCACCCACATTATCAGTCATTTCTTGCCTTTTTTTCTACTGATACTGAACTTTCTACTTTCTCTCAAGCATCCAAGGATGATAGATAGGTTCAAGCAATGAAACTTGAGACTAAAGCTCTAGAGGATAATCATACTTGGGAGGTTGTGGATCTACCTACTGGGAAAGTTCTAATTGGTTGCAAGTGGGTATATAAGATTAAGTATAATGCTGATGGGTCAGTGGAAAGGTTGAAAGCTAGACTAGTTGCTAAGGGCTATACATAACAAGAAGGTCTAGACTTTCATGATACCTTCTCCCCTATAGACAAACTTACTACTGTTAGGGCTGTTGTAGCTACTGCTGCGCTGAAGCATTGACCTCTTTTTCAAATGGATGTGCACAATGCGTTCCTTAATGGGGATCTTGATAAGGAGGTCTACATGACACTAACCCAGGGATTTGGTAGTCAGGGGGAGTCCAAAGTGTGCAGACTACTCAAATCCTTCTATGGGTTGAAGCAAGCTTCAAGACAATGGAACCTTAAGCTCACACAAGCCCTCACAACTACTGGTTTTCAACAAAGCAAACATGACTAATCTTTATTCACTAGACTTGTCAAAAATAAATTTATTCTAGTGCTTGTATATGTGGATGCCATCTTGGTAACAGGAAATGATTTAAAGGAAATCAACCAGGCTAAAGCTTCACTTCAACAGAATTTCAAACTAAAGAACTTGGGAGAACTAATATACTTCCTAGAAATTAAGTTTGCTAGATCAAAGGAAGGGATACATATGTCACAAAGGAAATATGCACTTGAGATGATTTCAAAAACAGGCTTAGCAGGATCAAAACCAAAAGACATACCTATGGAACAAAATCTGAAACTCACAAGAGTGGAGTTTGATAAGTGCACTAACACAAGCAACCATGATGAGGCATTAGTAGACGGGGGAGTTATCATAGGCTCATAGGGAAGCTACTATACCTCACAATTAACAGAACAGACATCTCATATGCAGTCTAGTGCCTTAGTTCATGCATGTACCAAAAAGGTCACACTATGAAGCAGCATTACATGTTGTGAGATATGTTAAGAAGCAGCCAGGTTTGGGATTACTTATGTCTAGTAAGAGTGAAGAGCGGATACATGCATTTTGTGACTCAGATTGGGCCTCATGCCCTATGTCAAGAAAGTTAGTGACAGGGTACTGTATAAGGTTGGGAAGTTCACTCATCTCTTGGAAGGCAAAGAAGCAAAATACCATCTCAAGAAGCTCTGGAAAAGCAGAGTACAGGAGCACGGCAAGCACAGTAGCTGAACTAGTTTGGTTGAAGGGACTATTGGAAGAGCAACAAGTGAATCTAATATCATCTATGGAGCTATACTGTGACAACAAGCTGCACTGCAAATTGCAGCCAATCCTATGTATCATGAAAGAACAAAACACGTAGAGATAGATTGCCATTTTATTAGAGGAAAAATTTAGCAAAGTATTATCAGAACAACCTATGTTGCTACTCAATGTCAACCTACAGATATTCTAACAAAGGCATTGAGACATCAGCAGCACATGGTTCTTTTATCCAAGTTGAGAATGAAAAATATTTTTCATTCACAACTTGAGAGGGAGTGTTGAAATACATAGTAGTACAGTGTAATTAGTAGTACTCTTTTAGAAGAGTAATCAATTAGCAAAGTGGTTAGATTGTTAGCATAGTAAAAGTCGGTTACTTGATATGTGGATGTGTGTGTGTATATATATATATATATATATATATTGTATTAGTATTGTACATTTCAATTAGAAGAAATAGAACAAAAAATTCCCTAACAAACTTTCTCTTCTTAACTACTCTTCTTCTCCCTCTTAGTTTCCTTTCTCACTCTCTCTACAGACGAGCTTCAATGGCATCACTGGCTGGCGATATATTTAATTTAACAAGAACTAGTAACATAAAAAATCTGTAAACTAATACTTTTTTTAGTAAATTGGTAAATAAAGGATAATGAGCTTCAGGTATATACATACAAAATAATTTTGTAAACAGATTTAAATCATAAATATTATACTTTTTCGGTTGGCTCCAACACTCTAAATTATCACTAACTTCACATTAACATAAGTTATGAAGGAAAAGACTTCAAAAAGTAAAATTATAGATGAACGTGGAGAAGAATATGAGTCATAGAAGTTCAAACAACAAAATATTAAGAGAATGACTCTAATATAAGATGAACTGCCATAAGGTCATGTCATTAACTTACACATTAAGAATTTGGGAGTTATGGACATGAAAAGCGATTAGAGAGTTATGGGTATTAAGAGGAGATGAAGAGGTGTGAGTTAAAAAAGGTAAACTTCAACACAAAATAAATGTAGAAAAAGTAAAGGAAAAACCAGTAACAATTTAATTAATAAAAATATATGTTAATCGGTCTTCTTGATAAGGTTGGCTCCACTGCCCCTGCGTTGACACTAGCAATGTCAAAGAGAATATTCTGTAAGCATCCGTTATGTACCAAATCACTAACCAGTTTATAACATATGAGAGTGGAAGGAAAAGAGGGGAGCACTTATTGATCTATGTTCTGGTGCTTTTAAATATTTAAAATGTAGCAACAAAGAAGTTTTTCAAATATTAGCGTAAGATCTACTAGCAGATCGTGTACTTGCCCTCAACAATCATTAGCAGCTGACATAACAGTATTGTATAAAAAATATCACATCTGAGAATTAGACATGCTAGTCAATAACTACTAAAATCCATCTTTACTTGGGCAAGAAATTACAACATGATGCATATCGATCAGCAGTTCTTGTACATACATAAGTCGTTCGTCCAATGAATTACAAATTAAATATGGCTCTTATAAGAGTATTTGGTTCAAATGTCATATAAACATAAACTCTAAAGTTTTGATAAAAACAACAGCATCAGTACAGGGAGATATCCCAACATATACTGTGACAGGGAAACAAGAGTATGAAGCAAAGAGCTAAGGGCATGTTGTACCACAAAAATGATGGTTACGAATACACATTAAAGCTTGATCTGTAGAATCTAGTAATTCTAATATTCTTGTATTCCCGGTTAAGTTTATTAGTACCTATTAAATTATTATAATGAAAAATATCCACAATGTTAGTCAATGTTGTGCGCGTTGTGTGTCTATGTAAGAATAAGGTAACTAAAGAGAAAGAAAACTTTCCTAAATTGGTGAGTGTCACGACCCAAATCGATGGACCGCGACGGGCACTCGGTACCTTACTCAATCGAGCACCAACATAATGTATTTTTTCATGTCACACTATCATAAATAACTGAGTTGGAAGGCTGTCGTGAGATAAGTAGAATACAACATTTGATACCAACTTATGCATAAGACATACGGGCCTATAAGGCCAAAATAATCACTCGTACACTGAACATAAGCTGACAATGCCATACAATCTTTTATGTACATGACATCTGTCTACAAGCCTCTAAGAATACATAATTTTCATAAAGGTCGGGACAGAGTTCCGTCATACCACACAATACACATCTAAATCATGCTAACCAAACAAGACGAAGCAAATGAAGCGCACCAACATCTTCTGCTGAGCTGATAGCCTACTTGGAGGGCTCTCGACCTGTCTATCAGGACCTACGGGCATGAGACGCAACGTCCCCAGGCAAAAGAGACGTCAGTATAAATAATGTACAGAGTATGTAAGTAATGAAAATCAGTAAATAATAGACATGAGAAAAACATGGAGTAAAGACTCGACATATACGTTTGCATAGCTCTGTGAATCATTTCATTTTTATAATGTCATAAAAATGCGTATAAATGTCATACCATGCATGGGTATATATGTTCATAACATCATCAAGCCTCTAAGGGCATCTCATCATATCATATCGGCCACTGTGGGCAAATCATCAATGTATACCAGTTGATCAGGTGGTGGTGCATATAATATGCCGTAACCTTTTCCCATATCCCCCATATATATATATATATATATATATATATACACGTATATAACGCCATCTGGTCATGGGTCAATATACATGAATGCAATGCATGAGAAGTATGTCAATAAAATCTCTTGGAACGTCATAAGACCATTATGCCTTTGAGTAATATCATGAAGTAAACTTTTTTCAACTTACGTATTTTTCTGATACCTATGAACAAATGATAGAATAATATGACACATGAAGAATCATGAACATAAGCATCTCTAACATTTTTATAAATAGAGTTATTTATGGAAATTGCGCATTTGCTCATTTCCTTTATGTCGTACGAATCATGCCAAAAGAAAGAAGGGATAACCTTGACATACCTGAGTCGATTCTCTTGACAATCCTTTTAATATTCGCCAATTGTGACGAAACACGTAACGGCGCGATCGAAATAGAGAACGACCAAATTTAATCATAACAATAGCGCAACCCAGATGTCTACCAAATGCTCCATCGTTTGTAATTTGGTGTTGTAGTAAGGAGATATTATGATTTCCCTTCAATTTTCTAACGTAAGCCTCCATGGGAAAGAACAGTACTTGAATCCTTTGAAAGTCTGAGAGCCAAATGAATAAAAAATGGTCACAAACCTTTAGGTGTTTGAATGGGTGTGGGCCCACTTCAAGTGGTGACTAAGTTACTTTAATTCTCCACAATATGACATATATGCAAGACTTTTAAGAGTCATTTTAATTATAAGGGTGGGGCTGCCCCATTAACTAATAATCAACCAATTACCCATATAATTAAGAATTTTCTCAACTTACTGAAAATACTACTCACTTTTTGTCACGACCCTAAACACGGATTCGATCATGATAGTGCCCCTCGTGAAGATAAGGTCAGCCGATACATTCCCACTTCATTTTTAAGCAATTAAAAGAATAAGTATTAAGTCTTTAACATGATAAAATCTTAAAATAAGCAGTGAACAGTACAATTTGCGGAATTTAAAATCAACACAACCCAACATTGGGGTGTCACCAGTCATGAGCATCTAGCAATATACTACAAGTCTGAAAAGTCTACACAGCTATTACAGAATCACTGACAAGAGAGAAGAAATGAGATAGGGAGGGAGAAGCGCGGGGCTGCGAACGCCAAACAGCTACCTCGTGAACTCTGAAATCTGCCGGGAGCTCTCAACCCTCGCAAGCAAGACTTGCAGCGCCTGAATCTGCACACGGGGTGCAGGGAGTAAAGTGAGTACTCCATCTCAGTGAGTAATAATAATAAATAAAGACTGAGAAATAAGAAATCACGTAAGGCACATCACAGGCTATAATGAAGCAGTAAAAGCTAGTAAAAATAGTCAAACAGTGAGGAAATATAAGTAAAAATCTCCTAAGGGTTCAAATAGTTGGCACGAGGCCCAAATATGGCATTCAACCCAAAACATGATAATAGCAAACAGTTTTCAGTCAAATACACGGTAAAACAATCATTCGGGATGGACTAAGTCACAATCCCCAACAGTGCACGACTCCACGCTCGTCATCCAGCGTGTGCTCACCTCAATATTGCACAACGATGTGCAATCCGAGGTTTCATACCCTTGGGACAATATTTACAATCATTACTCACCTTAACCCGGTCCAAACTCTTCCCCGCGATGCCTTTGCCCCTCGAATCTGCCTCAACTCACATCAAATCTATCCAAAATCAGAATCACGACGCCAAAATATGCTAAGAGAACGAAGCCCAAGCGAAAATAATCAATTTATAACATAAATTCCGAAATTACCAAAACCCGACCCCTGGGCCCACGTCTCGAAATTTGATAAAATTAACATCAATAGATTCCTTATCTCCCCACGAGTTCATACATAACAAAAGTACTAAAATCCGACCACAAATGGTCCCTCAAATCCTCAAGTCTAGGTCTCCGATACCAAGCCCTAGTTTCCCCAATTTTAACCCTTAAATTCCATTAATTATAGCTCTAATCCGTGAAATAATAACATATGAACGAGTTTTAGGTCCAAAATCCTTACCTCAATGAAACCCGTTGAAATCCTTCTTCAAATCACCCAAAAAGTTCCAAAAACCGACTTAGGAATGGTGGAATAGCTCAAAAATTGCGAAGGAATGAATTTATATGTTCTGCCCCAGCTAAACCGCTTCTGCGGTCACAAGCTCGCACCTGCGGACCCGCATCTATGGTCCCAGGTGCGCTTTTGTGCAAATCACTTAACCGTCCATTTTTCGCTTTTGTGATACCTTACCCGCACCTGCACCTTCGCAGTTGCGGCTCCTTATCCACTACTGCGGCTCCACCTTCCTAGGCCCTTTTCGCTTCTGCGGCCCTTTTCCTCGCATCTGCGGCTTCGCACCTGCAATCCCCAATCTGCAGGTGCGGAAACAACAGAACCAAAAAATCTGCAGCTTTACCAAAACTCCAAACTCCCCGTCAACCATCCGAAATCACCCCGAGGCCCCCCGGGACCTCAACCAAAAGCACAAACATATCTCATAACATCATTCAAACCTGTTCCAACCTTTAAAACGCTCAAAACAACATCAAAACACCAAATTCGCATCGAATTCAAGCCTAAGACTTCCAAAATCTTCTAAATTACGCTTTTTGATAAAAAAACCCAACCAAACCACGTCCGAATGACCTGAAATTTTGCACACACATCCCAAATGACACAACAGAGCTACGACAACTCTCAGAATTCCATTCCGACCCCTATATCAAAATCTCACCTATCAACCGGAAAACGCCAAAAATCCAATTTCGCCAATTCAAGCCTAAATCTACTCCAGACCTCCAAAACACATTCCAATCACGCTCATAAGTCCCAAATCACCTCCCAAAGATATCCAAACCATCAGAAATCACATCTGAGACCTCTAACACATAAGTCAACATCAGATTGACTTTTCCAACTTAAGTTTCCTCAAAAGAGACTAAGTGTATCAAACCTTCTCAAAACCTTTCTGAACCCGAGCCAACCAACCCGATCACATATAAAACCGATAAACAAGGCAATAAGAAGCAGAAATGGGGAAAACGGAGCGATAACTCATGAGACGACTGGTCGGGTCGTCACATCCTCCCCTCTCTTGAACAAATGTTCGTCCTCGAATGAGTAAAGAAACATACCTGAAGCCTCAAACAGGTGAGGATATTTGCTCCGCATCTCCCGCTCGGTCTCCCAGGTAGCCTCCTCCACGGGCCGACCTCTCCACTGCACTTTCACTGAAGCTATATACTTTGATCTCAACTTTTGAACCTGATGCTCCAAAATAGCTACTGGCTCCACATCATAAGTGAAACCACCATCTAACTGAACCGTGCTGAAATCTAGAACATGAGACAGATCCCTAATATACTTTCGGAGCATAGAAATATGAAATACCAGATACACACTCGACAAGCTGGGGGGCAAAGCAAGCTCATAAGCCACCTCCCCAATCCTCCGAAGAACCTCAAAAGGCACAATGAACTGAGGACTCAATTTACCATTCTTCCCAAATCTCATAACACCCTTCATGGGCGAACCCTTCAATAGAACCTTCTCACCAACCATGTAGGACACATCTCGAACCTTCCTGTTAGCATAACTCTTTTGTCTCGACTGCACTGTATGAAGCCTCTCCTGAATTACCTTCACTTTTTCTAAAGCATCCTGTACCAAGTCTATCCCCAATAGCCTAGCCTCACCCGGCTCAAACCAACCGACTGGAGATCTACACCGCCTCCCACACAAAGCCTCATACGGAGCCATCTGAATACTCGACTGGTAGCTGTTGTTATAAGCAAACTCTACAAGCAGTAGAAATTGATCCCATGACCCTCTAAAATCAATGACACAAGCACGCAACATGTTTTCCAATATTTAGATAGTGCGCTCGGGCTGCCCGTCCGTCTGAGGGTGAAAAGTTGTGCTCAACTCAACCTGAGTACCCAACTCTCGCTGCATAGACCTCCAAAACTACGAAGTAAACTAAGTGCCCCTATCTAAAATGATGGAACTGGGACACCATGCAAACGAACAATCTCCCGGATATAGATCTCTACCAACCGCTCTGAAGAATAGGTAGTACACACATGAATGAAGGCGGACTTGGTCAACCGATCCACAATCACCTAAATAGCATCGAACTTCCTCGAAGTCCGTGGGAGTCCAACTACAAAGTCCAACTGATCCTATCCCACTTCCACTCTGGAATATCCATCCGCTAAAGCAAGCCACCGGTCTCAGATGCTCATATTTCACCTCTGACAATTGAGACACCGAGCTACAAATCCCACAATATCCTTCTTCATTCTTCTCCACCAATAATATTGTCTCAGATCCTGATACATCTTCGCGGCACCCAGATGAATGGAATACCGTGAGTTATGGGCCTCCTCCAGAATCAACTCCCGAAGCCCATCCATATTGGGCACACATATCCGGCCCTGCATCCTCAACACCCCATCATCACCAATGGTCACATCTTTGGCATCATCATGTTGAACTCTTTTCTTAAGGACAAGCAAATACGGATCATCATACTGGCGCTCTCTGATGCGATCATATAAGAAAGACCGAGAAACAACACAAGCCAATACCTAATTGGGCTCCGAAATATCTAACCTCACGAACCGATTGGCCAAGGACTGAACATCAACTGTAAGAAGTCTCTCCCCAACTAGAATATATGCCAAACTCCCCATACTCACTACCTTTCGACTCAAAGCATCGGCCACCACATTGGCCTTCCCCGGATGGTACAATATAGTAATATCATAATCCTTTAGCAACTCCAACCACCTCCACTGCCTCAAATTGAGATCCTCTACTTGAACAAGTGATGGAGGCTACGATGATCGGTAAACACCTCACAAGACACACCATACAAGTAATGCCTCCAAATCTTCAACGTTTGAACTATGGCAGCCAACTCCAAATCATGAATGGGGTAGTTCTTCTCATGGGGCTTCAACTGACGAGAAGCATAAGCAATAACTCTACCCTCCTGCATCAATACACACCCAATACCAACTCTCGAAGCATCATAATACATGGTATATGAACCTGAAGTTGATGACAAAACTAACACTGGAGCCATGGTCAAGGTTACCTTGAGCTTCTGAAAGCTCTCCTCACACTCATCTGACCATACAAATAAAGCACCCTTCTGAGTCAACTTGGTTAAGGGCGATGCGATAGATGAGAATCCTTGAACAAACCAGCGGTAATAACCCGCCAAACCAAGGAAACTACGAATCTCTGTGGCTGAGGACGGTCTGGGCCAACTCTGAACCGCCTCTATCTTCTTTCGAATCAACCTGAATACCCTCGTTGTACATCACGTGCCCCAAGAAAGCCACTGAACTGAGCCAAAACTCACACTTGGAGAATTTTGCATAAAGCTTGTCTTCCCTCAATCTCTGCAACACAACTCTCAAATGCTCCGCGTGCTCCTCCTGAATATGCAAATACACCAGAATATCATCAATGAAGACTATGACAAATGAGTCGAGATAAGGCCGGAACACGCAGTTCATCAAATGCATGAATGCTGCTGGGGCATTGGTCAGCCCAAAAGACATCACCAGGAACTTATAATGACTATATCGGGTCCTGAAAGCCGTATTAAGAATATCCGAGTCCTTGATCTTCAACTGGTGATAACCTGAACAAAGATCAATCTTGGAGAACACTCTCGCTCCCTGAAACTGGTCGAATAAATCATCAATGCGAGGCAAAGGATACTTGTTCTAAACTGTTACTTTGTTTAATTGCCTATAATCAATGCACATCCTCATAGTGCCACCCTTCTTCTTCATAAATAGAACCGGCGCACCCCAAGGCAACACACTAGGCCGAATGAACCCCTTATCAAGGAGTTCCTAAAGTTTCTCTTTTAACTCTTTCAACTCTGCCGGTGCCATACGATACATTAGAATAGAAATGGGCTGAGTGCCCGGAACCAGGTCAATACCAAAATTAATATCCCTGTCCGGTGGCATGCCCGACAGGTCTGCAAGAAACACATCGGAAAAATCCCTCACAACTGGGACAGAATCAATACTGAAAGTCTCTGCACCGACATCCCTCATGAAGGCTAGAGACGAAAGACAACCCTTCCCAACCATACGCTGGGCCTTCAAAAATGAAATTACCCTACTAGGAACATAATCAGTCAAACCTCGCCACTCAATCCGTGGCATACCTGGTATAGCCAATGTGACTGTCTTAGCATGACAGTCTAGAATAGCACGACACAAAGATAGACAATTCATGCCCAAAATAACATCGAAATCCATCATACACAAAAAAAAAGATCCACTCGGGTCTCCAGACCCCCAATAGTCACCACACATGACCGGTACACATGGTCCACAACAACAGTATTACCCACCAGGGTAGATACATGAACAAGTGAAACAAGAGACTCACGGGGCGTATCCAAAAAATGACCAAAGTATGATGACACATAAGAAAAGGTAGAACCGAGATCAAATAATACAGAGGCATCTCTGTGGTAAACTGAAATAGTACCTGTGATAACATCATTGGAAGCAATAACATCGGGTCTAGCTGGAAGTGTATGGAAACAGGCCTGACCGCCACCTGATCGACCTCTCCCTCTAGGACGGCCTCTAGTTGTCTGGCTTCCATCCCTGGCTGGGTGGGTGGGTGATGATAAAGTAACTGGCACTGAAGCCGATGGCTGATCCCTTTGCTGAGATGGACCCATAAGTCGACGGGGACACTACCTCCACATATGACCTATCTCTCCACACTCATAGCAACTCCCGACTGCTGGAGATATGGACTGAAGGGAACCTCTAGCACTGGAATGACTAGCAGATGCACCTAGCATAGAAGAGCCCTAAACTGATGGAGCACAGGATGAACTCTGAGCTGGAAGGGAACCAAGTGATGATTGGCCCTGATGAGAACTGTGAGAACCATAACCCGATAACGCCCCATGATAACCTGGGCGAGCTGGCTGAGCATGCCTGAATGGACAGCCTCTGTCGTGCTGAAACTGACCTCTCGAAGGAGCACCACTATAACTACCAAATCCTCGAGGCCTCTTGGCCTCCCTCTCCTCTCGCTCCTGGCGACGAACTGACTCTATCTCACGAGCAATGTCTACAACCTCCTCAAAAGTAGCACCAGTACCCTCTACCTGGTCATGAGAATACGAAGCTGATAAGTGAGGCCATCAAGAAACTTCTTAATCCTCTCTCTATCTGTCGGAACTAACCAAATCGCATGACGAGCTAACTCGGAGAACCTCATCTCATACTGCATCACAATCATCTCTCCCTGATGCAACCAGTCAAACTGCCTACACAGCTCTTCTCTGCGAGACTGCGGCACATACTTCTCCAGAAAGAGAACAGAAAACTGCTGCCAGGTAAGGGGTGCTACACCAATAGGCCTACGCCTCTCAAAAGTCTCCCACCAAGTGAAGGCAGCTCCAGAAAACTAATAAGTAGTGAAAGCGACCCACTGGTCTCCAGAATACCCGTTGTACGAAGCATCCTCTAACACTTATCTAAGAAACCCCGGGCATCCTCGCCCTCTACACCACTGAAAGTCGGAGGCTGAAGTCTACCAAACCTCTCCAACCTACGATGCTCGTCCGTTGGCATGGCAGAAACTACATAGTGCTGAGCAGCTACAACCGGATGGGCTGGATGCACCTCCGGTGTTTGAAGTCCCTGCACGACCTGCTCAGGTGTGCGAGCGGCGGGAGTCTGAGTGCCTTCCCCCGGCCTGAGAAATAGTTGCGGCTGTAGTAACTGAGTCCGCCTGAGCTAGGCCAGTGCATACCTATAGAATCTGAGCCAAGGCCTCCTGAAGACCCGGATTCACAATAGGTACAGCTGGTGCCTGAGTTAGTGCTGCGGGAGCATCCACAACTGGGACCTGATCCTAAACTGGGGCAACTGGTGGATCTGCAGGTGCTGCCCTAGCTGTTGTGCGGGCCACACCTCTGCCCCTACCGCGACCATGACCGCGTCCTCGGCCTCTAGTGGCCACAGCTGGTGGTACGGGTGGTCGTCCATCCTGACTGGTAGCGCGTGTCCTCACCATCTATGAGAGAATAGAATGACAGAAGTTTAGTACTCAAGTCAACAAATTCGCACGACAAGAATATGAAGTTTTTCCTAAAGGTTCTGTAGCCTCTCGAGGATAAATACAGACGTCTCCGTAACGATCTGTGAGACTCTACTAAACCTGCTTATGACTTGTGAGACCTATGTAACCTAGGCTCTGATACCAACTTATCACGACCTTAAACCCGAATCCGGTCGTGATGGCGCCTCGTGTGAAGACAAGGCCAGCCGACACATTCCCACTTCATTTTTAAGCAATTAAAAGAATAAGTATTAAGTCTTTAACATGATAAAATCCCAAAATACAGTATGATTTACGGAATTTAAAACCAACACAGCCTGACATCGGGGTGTCACCAGTCAAAAGCATCTACTAATATACTATAAGTCTGAAAAGTCTACATAGCTATTATAGAATCACTGACAAGAGAGAATAAATGAGATAGGGATAGAGAAGCACGGGGCTACGAACGCTAAACAACTACCTCATGAACTCCAAAATCTGTCGGGAGCTCTCAGCCCTCGCAAGCAGGACCTGCAGCACCTGAATCTGTACACGGGGTGCAGGGAGTAAAGTGAGTACTCCAACTTAGTGAGTAATAACAATAAATGAAGACTAAGAAATAAAAAATCACGTAAGGCACATCACACGTTATAATGAAGCAGTAAAAGCCAGTAAAAATAATGAAACAGTGAAAATATGCAAAGTCTCTTCAGTTCAGTTTAACCTTCTTAAAATCCCTTTTTTTAAGCAATTAAGCAAGTAAAAGACAGGCAACTAGGAAAGGTAAACACATAAAGAAATGCCCCTCGGGCACAATACCTACAGAATCAGCCCCTCGGGCAACACATGGAACAATAACCAGCCCCTTGGGCTATATCTCACATCACAATGGGTACCCGCGCTCACTGGGGGTGTGCAGACTCCTAGAGGGGCCCCTTACGGCCCAAGCGCAATATCAAGCCATTTCGTGGCATAATCACATAGGCTCTCGGACTCATATCAACAAGCCATCTCGTGGAATAAAAATCTAAGGCCCTCGGCCTCCTAATCATAATCAGTGTTTCTTCACAACATAGGCCCTCGCCCTTACTCAGTTAGAATCTCACAAGCCACTCGGGCAACAGTAAAACATGATGCTCAGCCCAAAATATCATTTTAAACATCATTTTAAGTGTTAAAGCAGGGTAAACATGGCTGAGTTATGAAAATAGTAGAATATAGCATGACTGAGTTCAAGTATAAAGTCAAACAGTGAGAAAATATCAGTAAAAATCCCTTAAGGGTTCAAATAGTTGGCACGAGGCCCAAATATGGCATTCAACCCAAAACATGATGATAGCAAACAGTTTTCAGTCAAATACGCGGTAAAACAATTATTCGGGATGGACTAAGTCACAATCCCCAATAGATTCGATAAAATTTATATCAATAGATTCCTTATCTCCCCACGAGTTCATACATATCAAAAGTACTAAAATCCAACCACAAATGTTCCCTCAAATCCTCAAGTCTAGGTCTCCAATACCAAGCCCTAGTTTCCCCAATTTTAACCCTTAAATTCCATTAATTACAGCTCTAATCCGTGAAATAATATCATAGGAACGTGTTTTAGGTCCAAAATCCTTACATCAATGAAACCCCCTTGAAATCCTTCTTCAAATCGCTCAAAAAGCTCCAAAAACCGACTTAGGAATGATGGAATAGCTCAAAAATCGCGAAGGAATAAATTTATATGTTCTTCCCCAGATAAACCGCTTCTGCGGTCACAAGCTCACACCTGCGGACCCGTATCTGCGGTCCCAGATGTGCTTCTGTGCAAACCACTTAACCGTCCATTTTTCGCCTCTGCGATACCTTACCCGCACCTGCGCCTTCGCAGGTGCGGCTCCTCAGTCGCTTCTGCGGCTCCAGCCTTCCTAGGTCCTTTTTGCTTTTGCGGCCCCTTTCCTCGCATTTGCGGCTTCGCACCTACGGTCCCCAATCCGCAGGTGCATAAACAACAAAACCAGAAAATTTGCAGCTTCACCAAAACTCCAAACTCCCCGTCAACTATCCGAAATCACCCCGAGGCCCCCGGGACCTCAACCAAAAGCACAAACATATCTTATAACATCATTCAAACTTGTTCCAACCTTTGGAACGCTCAAAACAACATCAAAACACCAAATTTGCATCGGATTCAAGCCTAAGAATTCCAAAATCGTCTAAATTACGCTTTTGATAAAAAAAAACCCAACCAAACCACGTCCGAATGACCTGAAATTTTGCACACACATCCCAAATGAAACAACGGAACTACTGCAACTCTCGGAATTCCATTCCAACCCCTATATCAAAATCTCACCTATCAACCGGAAAACGCCAAAAATTCAATTTCGCCAATTCAAGCCTAAATCTACTCTTGACCTCCAAAACACATTCTGATCATGCTCCTAAGTCCCAAATCATCTCCCAAAGCTATCTGAACCATCAGAACTCACATCCGAGCCCTCTAACACATAAGTCAACATCTGGTTGACTTTCCAACTTAAGTTTCCTCAAAAGACACTAAGTATCTCAAACCTTCTCAAAACCTTTTCGAACCCGAGCCAACCAACCCGATCACATATAGAACCAATAAACAAGGAATTAAGAAGCAGAAATAGGAAAAATAGAGCGGTAACTCATGAGACGACTGGCCGGGTCGTCACACTTTTAATACACTTTACGTATACTACTATCGTGGTCATGTGGTATCTTATATGACACTAGTCCATAAATACCAGGTATTTTAGCTCGGACCGTATTTTATCCCAAAAATGCCAAATTTCAACGGAATTCATTTCCTTTGATTTGTTTACCCTCTCACCTTCACGAATTTTCTCATCACTTGTTTGAAATAACATAATCCTTATAATATCCAAATAATATTTTCCTTGGGCTGATGTCAATTACCTTACGACAAACTCAATACCGCGAAGCGTAATATCATCGTAATGTAATACTGGAAAGCGTAATATCATCGTAATATAATATTGTAGGGTGTAACATTATCGTAATATAATACTGCGAGACGTAGCATTATCGTAATATAATACTGTGAGATGTAATATTGCAGGGCGTAACAATGAGTGTACCATGCCAATGCGAATGATCTAGCATGACTTCAGTAGCAGACATGGGCGAAGCTATGTTGGTCCAACTGATCACCCTTTGCCAAAAAATTATACGACATATAAGGTAATATATTAGTTGTTATTAATTAAAAATAGACTTTGAACACATTTACATAGCCAACCGACAAAGGGTGTTTAAAATTTGAACACCATACTGGTAGCAGAACAAATATTCCTCTTTAACATTTGTCAACAGGATAATTCAAACAATGTAAAAGATCATGACTTGTGGGAAAAGAGACAACACACTCTCATGACCCTTAACCCGATCCCGGTCGTGATGAAGACAAGGCTAGCCAATTAAACACAATTCACTTTTTAAATAGTTAAATAACATAAAAGCAGTCTAAAACATGATATAGCAATACTAAGTAGTGAATAATGCCAATAAAGTGCGAAAGTACAACCCAACACAGCCCTAACCGGGGTGTCACAAGTCACGAGCATCTATAGCCATAATACAAGTCTGCTAAAGTGATAAACTACTACAAGTGTTTGAAAAGGAACATAAATGATAGAGGAGTAGAGACACGAGGCTGCGAACGTCAACAACACTCCGGAGCGGAACCAGCTACGCCTGAATCTGCACGCAGGGGTGCATAGAGTAAAATGAGTACTCCAACTCAGTGAGTAACAAATGTAAATAACAACTGAGAGTAGGAAAACACATAAGGCACAAGGCATTCTATAACAAAGCAGTAAAATCACTGAAAAATAGTAAAACCAGTAAAGATCAAGTAAAATCTTCTTTCAACCAGTAAACAAGTAATTGACAGATAATTAAGATAAAGTAAACAGATAGAAGTTCGCCCCTCGGGCACAGTATCAACAAATCCGCCCCTCGGGCAACATCTCAGATCAGTACAAGCCCCTCGGGCTCAATCTCACATCACAATGGGTGCCCGCGCTCACTGGGGGTGTGCAGACTCCTAGAGGGGCCTCTTACGGCCCAAGCGCAATAACAAGCCATCTCGTGGCATCAAATTTAGGCCATTGGCCTCATATCAATCAAGTTACCTCGTGGCGTATATATATCTCAAGTCCTCGGCCTCAAATCAGTATTAGTGTTTCCTCACAATATAGGCCCTCGGCCTTACTCAGTCAAAAATCATCACCAGCCTCTCGGGCAATAGTAAAACAGTGTTTCTCAACCCAAACATCATTTAAAATATCATTTAAGTATTAAAACTGAGTAAACATGGCTGAGTAGTAAAACAGTGGAAAATAACATGACTGAGTTCAAGTATAAAGTCAAAACAGTAAGGAAATGTCAATAAAAATCCTCGAAGGTTTCAAATAGTTGGCACTAGGCCCAAATATGGCATTCGGCCCAAGTAATGATGATAGCAAATAGTTTTTAATTAAATACGAGGTAAAATCATCAATCGGGACGAACCAAGTCATAATCCCCAATAGTGCACGACCCCACGCTCTTCATCAAGCATGTGCCTCACCTCAATATAGCACTACGATGTGCAAATTTGGGGTTTCAAACCCTCAGGACATCATTTACAATCATTACTCACCTCAAACCGGCTAAATCTCTAGCTCGCAACGCCTTTTCCCCTCGAATCAGCCTCCACGTGCGTCGAATCTATCCAAAATCAGAACGAGAACGTCAAAATATTCTAAAGGAACAAAGCCCAAACGAAAACAATCAATAAAGGGCACAAATTCCGAAATTAGCAAAACCCGAGCCCCGAGCACACTTCTCAAAACTCAGAAATTTTTACATCATTAGATTCCTTATCTCCCCACGAGTTCATACATGTCAAAAGTTCTCAAATCCGACCCCAAATGATCCTCCAAATCCCCAATCAAAAGTCCAATTTCTCAAGCCCTAGTTCTTCAATTTTAGGCTTAGTTTTCATTATTTTCTAGGTATATTTCATAATAGAATCGAGTTTTAAGTTCAAAATTCTTACATTCAAACGTTTCCCCTTGAATCCCTCTTTAATCTTCTTCAAAAAGCTCAAAAAACGATCAACTATGGAGGAAAATAGACCCAGATTCGCGGACAAGACAACCTTTTAAACATTCTGCCCAGACATATTTTCTTCTTCGCGAATGCGGTCAAACCCTCGCGTTCGCGAAGCACAATACTAACTTTGACCAAACATCCTCTTACGCTAACGCGACAGAACCATCACGAACGCAATGCTTTACCCAGGCAACCCTCCGCGAACGCGTTCAGCCCATCGCGAACGCGATGAGTTAAATCCACTGAAGCTCAGCCTCACCAATCCTTCTACGCGAACGCGATATCTAACCTGCGAACGCGATGAAAAACCTCACAGCCTTTGCGAACGCGTCACCTGCCTCGCGAACGCGAAGGCTAAACCTTCACCTCCCTTAGCAGGCTCTTCGCGAACGTGAAGACCAAAATGTTTGCAACTGCATGAACTGTTTTTCGGCAATTTTTCAAACTCCAAAATGGTACGATTGACCACCCGAAACTTACCCGAATCCCCCAGGACCTCAACCAAAAGCACCAACATATCCTAAAATCTTATTCAAACTTGTTCCAATCATCAAATCACCCAAAACACATCGAATTCAAGCCTAAGTTTCTAAAATCTTCCGAAATACGCTTTTGATCAAAAACTCAACCAAACCACGTTCGAATGACCTGAAATTTTGCACATGCATCCCAAATGACATAATGAAGATACTGCAACTCTCGGAATTCCATTCCGACCCCTATATCAAAATCTTGCCTAACAACCGGAAATCGCCAAAATATCAACTTCGCCAATTCGAGCCTAAATCCATTATGGACCTCAAAAATTCATTCAGATCGCACTCTTAATCCACAAATCACCTCCTGAAGTTAACCGAACCATCAGAACTCACACCCGAGCCCTCTAACACATAAATCAACATCCAGTTGACTTTTTCAACTTAAACTCACTCTAAAGAGACTAAGTGTCTCGAACCTTGCCAAATCCTTTTCGAACTCGATCTGACCAGCCCGATACCAAATGACACGGATAATTAATGCATGGCAAAGTAAAAATAGGGAAAACGGAGTGGCAACTCATGAGACAATTGGTCGGGTCGTCACATCCTCCTCAACTTAAACAAACGTTCGTCCTCGAACAAGTCAAGAAACATACCTAAAGCCTCAGACATGTGAGGATATCTGCTCCGCATCTCCCGCTCGGTCTCCCAAGTAGCCTCCTCCTCGGGCCGACCTCTCCACTGCACTTTCATTGAAGCTATATACTTTGATCTCAACTTTCAAACCTGACGCTTCAAAATAGTTGCTGGCTCCACATCATAAGTCAAATCACCATCTAACTGAACTGTACTGAAATCCAAAACATGAGACGGATCCCCAATATACTTCCGGAGCATAGAAACATGAAATACCGGATGAACACTCAACAAGCTGGGTGGCAAAGCAAGCCCATAAGCCACCTCCCCAATCCTCCGAAGCACCTCAAAAGGCCTAATGAACCGAGGACTCAATTTCCCTTTCTTCCCAAACCTCATAACACCCTTCATGGGTGAAACCTTCAGTAGAACCTTCTCACCCACCATGTAAGACATGTCTCAAACCTTCCTATCAGCATAACTCTTTTGCCTCGACTGCGTTGTACGAAGCCTCTCCTGAATCACTTTCACCTTCTCCAAAGCATCCTACACCAAGTTTGTCCCCAATAGCCTAGCCTCACCGGGCTCGAACCAACCAACTGGAGATCTACATCGCCTCATATGGAGCCATCTGAATACTCGACTGGTAACTGTTGTTATAAGCAAACTCTACAAGTGGTAGAAACCGATCCCATGACCCTCCGTAATCAATGACACAGGCACGCAACATATCCTCATATATCTGAATAGTGCGCTTGGACTGCCCATCTGTCTGAGGATGAAAAGCTGTGCTCAACTCCACCTGAGTACCCAACTCTCTCTACACGGTTCTCCAAAACTGCAAAGTCAACTGAGTACCTCTATCTGAAATGATAGAAACTGTGACACCATGTAAACGAACATTCTCCCGGGTATAGATCTCTGCCAACCGTTCTGAAGAATAGGTAGTACACACAGGAATGAAGTGCGCGGACTTGGTCAGCCGATCCACAATCACCCAAATAGCATCAAACTTCTTCAAAGTCCATGGAAGTTTAACTACAAAGTCCATAGTGATCCTCTCCCACTTCCACTCGGGAATATCCATCTGCTGAAGCAAACCACCCGGTCTCTGATGCTCATATTTCACCTGCTGACAATTGAGACATCGAGCTACGAATCACACAATATCTTTCTTCATTCTTCTCCACCAATAATGCTGCCTCAAATCCTGATACATCTTCATGGCACCCGGATGAATGGAATACCGCGATCTATGGGCCTCTTCCAGAATCAACTCTCAAAGCCCATCCACATTGGGTACACAAATCTGGCCCTACATCCTTAACACCCCATCATCACCAATGGTCACATCTCTAGCATCATCATGCTAAACTCTGTCCTTAAGGACAAGCAAATGCGGATCATCATACTGGAGCTCTCTGATGCGATCATATAAGGAAGACCGAGAAACCACACAAGCCAATACCTGACTGGGCTCCGAAATATATAACCTGACAAACCGATTGGCCAAGGCCTGAACATCAATCGCAAAAGGTCTCTCCCCAACTGGAATATATGCCAAACTCCCCATACTCACTTCCTTTCGGCTCAAAGCATCGGCCACCACATTGGCCTTCCCCGGATGGTACAATATAGTGATATCATAATCCTTAAGCAACTCCAACCATCTCCACTGCCTCAAATTAAGATCCTTTTGCTTGAACAAATGCTGAAGACTGCGATGATCAGTGAACACCTCACAAGATACGCCATACAAGTAATGCCTCCAAATCTTCAACGCGTGAACTATGACATCTAACTCCAAATCATGAACGGGGTAGTTCTTCTCATGGGGTTTCAATTGACGAGAAGCATAAGCAATAACTCTACCCTCTTGCATCAATACATAACCAATCCCAACACTCGAAGCATCACAATACATGGTATATGAACCTGAAGCTGATGGTAGAACCAACACTGGAGCTGTGGTTAAAGTTGTCTTGAGCTTCTGAAAGCTCTCCTTACATTCGTCCGACCATACAAATGAAGCACCCTTCTGAGTCAACTTGGTCAAGGGCGATGCGATAGATGAGAATCCCTGAACAAACCGGCGATAATAACCTGCCAAACTAAGAAAGCTACGAATCTTTGTGGTTGAGGACGGTTTGGGCCAACTTTGAACCTCCTCTATCTTCTTCGGATCAACCTAAATACCCTCGTTAGACACCACGTGCCCCAAGAAAGCCACTGAACTGAGCCAAAACTCAAACTTGGAGAATTTTGCATAAAGTTTCTCCTCCCTCAATCTCTGCAACACAACTCTCAAATGCTCTGCGTGCTCCTCCTGACTACGCGAATATACCAGAATATCATCAATAATGACTATGACAAACGAGTCAAGATAAGGCCGGAACACATTGTTCATCAAATGCATGAACGTTGTTGGGGCATTGGTCATCCCAAAAGACATCACCAAGAACTCATAATGACCATATCAGGTCCTGAAAGCTATCTTAAGAATATATGAGTCCCTGATATTTAACTGGTGATAACCTGAACGGAGATCAATCTTGGAGAAAACTCTCGCTCCTTGAAGCTGGTCGAATAAATAATCAATACGAGGCAAAGGATAATTGTTCTTAACTATTACCTTGTTCAATTGCCTATAATCAATGCACATTCTTATTGTGCCATACTTCTTCTTCACAAACAGAACTGGCGCACCCCAAGGTGACACACTAGGCCGAATGAACCCCTTATCTAGGATTTCCTGAAGCTGCTCTTTCAATTCTTTCAACTCCACTAGTGCCATACGTACGACGGAATAGAAATGGGCTGAGTGCCCGACACGAAGTCAATACCAAAATCAATATCCTTATCCGGCGGCATGCCCGGCAGGTCTGCAGGAAACACGTCGGGAAAATCCCTTAGAACTAGGACAGAATCAATACTGGAAGTCTCAGCTCCGACATCCCTCACAAAAGCTAGATATGAAAGACAACCCTTCCCAACCATACGTTGGGCCTTCAAAAAAGAGATCACTCTACTAGGAACATGATCAGTCACACCTCGCCACTCAATCTGTGGCACACCCGACATAGCCAAAGTGACTGTCTTAGCATGATAGTCCAGAATAACACGACACGAAGATAACCAATCCATGCTCAAAATGACATCGAAATCCACCATACTCAATAATAACAGATCCACTCGAGTCTCCAGACCCCCAATAGTCACCACACACGACCCGTACACACGGTCTACAACAACAGTATCACCCACCGGGGTAGATACATAAACAGGTAAAGCAAGAAACTCACGGCGCGTACCCATATAACGAGCAAAGTATAATGACACATAAGAAAAGGTGGAACCGGGATCGAATAATACAAAGGCATCTCTATGGTAGACTGAAACAATACCTATAATAACAGTATCTGAAGCAATAGCATCGGACCTGCCTGGGAGTGCATAGAAACGGGCCTAACCTCCCCCTGATCGACCTCCCCCTCTGGGGCGATCCCTGGCTGACTGACCCCCACCCCTAGCTGGCTGAGCGGGTGGTGATAAAGCAACTGGCGCTGAAGCCGATGACTGACCCCTCTGCTGGGATGAACTAGCAAAACGACGAGGACACTGCCTCCACATGTGACCCATCTCAACACACTCAAAACAACTCTTAGGTGCTGGGGAAGGGGACTGAAGGGAACCCCTCGCATCGGAGTGACTAGCAGATGCACTCGGAATAGAGGAGCAATGAGTTGATAAAACACAGGATGAACTCTGAGCTGGAAGGGAACTAAGTGATGACTGGCCCTGCTGAGTACCGTCATAACCATGACCCGAAGATGCCCCACGATAACTTGGGCGAGCTGACTGAGTAGGCCTGAATAAACGACTTCTGTTGTGCTGAAATTGGCCCCTCGAAGGAGTACCACTATAGCTGCCAAATCCTCGAGGCATCTTGGCCTCCCTCTCCTCTCGCTCCTGACGGCAAACCGTCTCAATCTCACGGGCGATATCCACAACCTCCTCAAAGGTAGTACCGGTCACCCTCTCCCTGGTCATAAGAATACAAAGATGATAAGTAAGACCATCAACAAATTTCATGATCCTCTCTCGATCAGTCGGAACCAACCAGATGGCATGACGAGCCAACTCAGAAAACCTCAACTCATACTGTGACACAGTCATATCCCCTTGTCGCAACCACTCAAACTGCCTACGCAGCCTTTCCTTGCGGGACTACGGCACATACTTCTCCAAGAAGAGAACGGAGAACTGCTACCAGGAAAAAGGTGCTGCACCAACAGGCCTACGCCTCTCAAAATCCTCCCACCAGGTAAAAGCATCTCCTGAAAACTGATAGGTGGTAAAAGCGACCCCGTTGGTCTCTAGAATACCAGTAGTACAAAACACCCTCTAGCACTTATCCAAAAAGCCCTGGGCATCCTCTCCCTCTGCGCCACTGAAGGTTGGAGGCTGCAATCTGCCAAATCTCTCCAACCTACGCTGCTCATCCTCCGGCATGACAGGAACCACATAGTCACGAGTAGCTGCAACTGGCTGGGCTGGATGTGCCCCTGACATTTGAAGTCCTTGTACGACCTACTCAGGTTATGAGTGGCGGGAGTCTGATTGCTTCCCCCAGCCTGAGAAGTAGTTGCGGCTGTAGTGGCTGAAAACGCCTAAGCCAGGCCACTGCAAACTAATAAGATCTGTGCCAAGGCCTCCTGAAGACCCGGAATCACGATGGGCACAACTGGTGCCTGAGCTGGTGCTGCTGGAGCATCCATAGCTGGAGCCTGATCCTGAACTGGGGCAGCTGGTGGATCTATAGGTGCTGCCCTCTCTGCTCTGCCTTTACCACGACCACGACCGTGTCCTCGGCCTCTGGTTGTCGCAACTGGTGGTACTGGGGGCCATCTACCCCGACCAGTAGTGCGTGTCCTCACCATCTGTGAGGGAATAGAATAACAGAAGTTCGGTACTCGGATCAACAAGTTCGCACGACAAGAATTTCAAGGACATGAAGTTTTTCCTAAAGGTTCTGCAGCCTCTCGAGGATAAATACAGACGTCTCCGTACCGATCTAGGAGACTCTATTAAACCTGCTCATAACTCGTGAGACCTATGTAACCTAGGCTCTAATACCAACTTGTCACGACCCTAAACCCGATCTTGATCGTGATGGCGCCTCTCGTGAAGACAAGGCTAGCCAATTAAACCCAATTCACTTTTTAAACAGTTAAATAACATAAAAGTAGTCTAAAACATGATATAGCAATACTAAGTAGCGAATAATTCCAATAAAGTGCGAAAGTACAACCCAACACAGCCCTAACTGGGGTGTCACAAGTCATGAGCATCTATAGCCATAATACAAGTTTGCTAAAGTCATAAACTACTACAAGTGTTTGAAAAGGAACAGAAATGATAGAGGAGTAGAGATACGGGGTTGCGTACGTCAACAGCTACCTCGTAATCTCTGAAAGGCCCGCCTGGAACTGGAGGAAATCAGCACTCCGGAGCGAAACTAGCTACGCCTGAATCTGCACACAGGGGTGCAGGGATTAAAGTGAGTACTCCAACTCAGTGAGTAACAAATGTAAATAACAACTGAGAGTAATAAAACATGTAAGGCACAAGTCATTCTATAACGAAGCAGTAAAATCACTTAAAAATAGTAAAACCAGTATAAATCAAGTAAAATCTTCTTTCAACTAGTAAATAAGTAATTGACAGATAATTAAGATAAAGTAAACAGATAGAAGTTCACCCCTCGGGCACAATATCAACAAATCCGCCCTTCGGGCAACATCTCAGATCAATACCAGCCCCTCGGGCTCAATCTCATATCACAATGGCTACCCGCGCTCACTGGGGGTATGCAGACTCCTGGAGGGCCCCTTACGGTCCAAGCGCAATAACAAGCCATCTCGTGGCATCAAATCTAGGCCCTCGGCTTCATATCAATCAATCCACCTCGTGGCATATATATATCTCAGGCCCTCGACCTCAATCAAAAATATCACCAGCCTCTCGAGCAATAGTAAAACAGTGTTTCTCAACCCAAACATCATTTAAAATATCATTTAAGTATTAACTGAGTAAACATGGCTGAGTAGTAAAACAATGAAAAATAACATGACTGAGTTCAATTATAAAATCAAAACAGTGAGGAAATATCAATAAAAATCCCCGAAAGGTTCAAATAGTTGGCATTAGGCCCAAATATGACATTTAGCCCAAGTAATGATGATGGCAAATAGTTTTCAATTAAATACGTGGTAAAATCATCAATCGGGACGGACCAAGTCACAATCCCCAATAGTGCACGATCCCACGTTCATCATCAAGCGTATGCCTCACCTCAATATAGCACTACGATGTGCAAATTCGGGGTTTCAAACCCTCAGGACATCATTTACAATCATTACTCACCTCAAACCGGCTAAATCTCTACCTCGCGACGCCTTTGCCCCTCGAATCGGACTCCATGTATGTTGAATCTATCCAAAATCAGAACGAGGACGTCAAAATATGCTAAAGGAACAAATCCTAAACGAAAACAATCAATAAAGGGCACAAATCCCGAAATTAGCAAAACCCGAACCCCGGGCCCACTTCTCGAAACTCAAAAATTTTCACATCATTAGATTCCTTATCTCCCCACGAGTTCATTCATGTCAAAAGTTCTCAAATACGACCCCAAATGGTCCTCCAAATCCCCAATCAAATGTCCAATTTCTCAAGCCCTAGTTCTTCAATTTTAGGCTTAATTTTCATGATTTTCTAGGTAGATTTCACAATAGAATCGAGTTTTAAGTCCAAAATTCTTACCTCCAAACGTTTCCCCTTGAATCCTTCTTTAGTCTCCTTCAAAAAGCTCAAAAAACGATCAACTATGGAGGAAAATAGACTCACATTCGCGGACAATACGACCTTTTAAACATTCTACCCAGGTATATTTTCTTCTTCGTGAACGCCTCGTACCCCTCTTCACCTTACTTCTTTTACTTGTTAAAACTTGTATCTAGCTTCTGAATTCCTCATAGATTTTCACCATATTCGTGAATAGATATCCGTGCCTTAAGGCTCCTTATTAAGAAGCATACACATCTTAGTACACACATGATCTGTTGAAGACCTCATATTTACTCATCATAAGCATGATGTGAAATCGAGTTCCTCTGACTCAACTCTTCCACATCCACATGCAATCTCTTACCAACTGTCTTTGTGGATGTAGGTATCGTTGTATTACGACTAAAGTCGAATTTAGGAGTTTGAATTCTTACAACTGAGCTCTACTGCACGATCTAGAGTAAGAAGAAAGAGTGACAGACCTAAATGCCCTGTAGCCTCCTGCTTATAAGTGTGGTGCACAACACACCCATAAACAAGACTCTACTAGACACGGCTTGTAGACTCCCTAGGACAGAACTGCTCTGATACCACTTCTGTCACGACCCAAACCGAAGGGCCGCGACGGGCACCCGGTGCCTTACTCAACCGAGTACCAACGTAACATATCTTTCTTATCATGTTATCATGAGTAAATGAGCTAGAAAACTCGTCCTGAGATAACAAGAATAAAACATAAGGGAATAGTCAACATATGAAGACCCAACATGATATACAAACTAATATATGTGACATACGGGCCTATAAGGCCGACATGACCATTAGTAAACTCGAAACATAGGCCGACAAGGCCATACAATTATCCATACACCTGACATATGTCTACAAGCCTCTAAGAGTACATAAAATCATAAAGGTCGGGACAGGGCCCCGCCATATCAATCAATACATATCCAAAGCATACTGACCAAATAGGCAACTCCGGAGCAAGTGGAGTGCACCAACACCTTCGCTGAGCTGATAGCCTACTAGGAGGACTGTCAACCTATCAATCGGGACCTGCGGGCATGAAATGCAGCGTCCCCAGGCAAAAGGGACGTCAGTACGAATAAAGTACCGAGTATGTTAGGCAGGAAAGCATAAACAAGAACAGTAATGTAAAGAGAGAGATAGAGGAGATACAACCTGTAACATCAGAGTGCCTCTGGGGGTTACTGATATGAAATGCATAATACATATATATACATAAACTTTTTAAAACATTCGCCTCTGTGGGCATCATCATCATCATATCGTACCCGGCCTCAAAGAGGACTCGGTAAAAGCGTACCCGACCATCATAAGGTTCGGTAGAATCGTACCCGGCCACGTGGAGCTCGGTAAACCCAACTGATCAGTGGTTGCACAATAGGTGCCGTACCCGGCCGACTATAGCGCGGCTCGGTAGAGTAAAATAGATACTATATATAATGCATGCTAGACTCATGGAATCATCTTCTAAACCTTTTGGAGTGACTTAAGAACATTATGGACATCCCTACCATCAATATGAACCTTAGTAGGATTTAAGGATCATACACACTTGTTTAGAATAATTTTATAAGGAAAGAACAACATGGACAACCTTAGTTGCTAGGAGTAGAGTCATTATGAAATAGCGTATCGTTTATGTTCATTTCATTTTAGACCATGCCAAAAGAAAGAAGAAAGTGCCTTAACATACCTTAGATCCATTGAGTCCCTAATCCCTTCCAAGCAACTCTTCAAACAAGTCAACTCAATCTATCATAGTATAAGGAGATTCAAAATCAGTGCTGAGCAAAGGCTAAGTCTATAACTTAAGCTAGTAGCTCGTTTACGTAAATTTGGGCAGCATCTCCCTTGTAACAAGGGCCTCCTCCAATACCATATACCAACAACAATTACCAGAGCAATCCATCAATACATAATTATCAATATCAAGACACCATATAACAACAACAAGTCACAACTACATTACGACGAGCGGCAAGCTCCGATTGGAATCCGTATACCCCTTATCAATCCTTATAGACCTCTTAATTCAACATAAAAGTATCATTAACATGATAATGAAGTCATTAATCAATGATTCCAGCCTTATACCATATATTTATAACAACGAAAATAATCCACAACTTCAACTATCCTCAATTAGCAACTTTATTCACTAGTTCATGTCTAGCCCATCCATTTAACTTAATCAACATCAAGATAACCTTAGGCACAAGCAAGATCACAATATACATACCTTATACAGTAACTTCAAGTCAAAATCCAAGTTATATTCAGTTTACAACAACCCTTAATAGCAATACAACACCATAGAAGTGACTTAAGCTAATCCAAGTATTATCTTGTAGTTTATCATCCTAACAACTTAACCAACATACAAGCAAGCTTAAGCACAATTAGTAGGCTGTTATACTCACCTTAGACAGCAGCAACAACTTGGAATTTCATCCAAATACAGCCCACAACAATCCTCAATGACAACACAACCTCAAAGAGGTGTTGTTCTTCACTAGAACTAAGTTTTGATGTTGAAATATGGTGTAATCACTTTGGAATCACTTCAAACCCTTGTGGTATATGTTTAGAAGGGTTAGGAGAAGTTTGGAGACGAATTTTAGTTGAAAAATGAGCAAAAATAGGCGTCCAAATCGTTTATAAATTGAAGTAGGTCAACCACCGCCTAAGTGGGTCCCTTTGGGAGCTGCTTGCGCGGTCTTGCGAAAACGCGAATATCTCTCTACTCCGATGTCGTATTGACGAACGGTTTAATGTGTTAGAAACTATACTCGTAGACCTTCAATTTTGTAGGTAGAAAACCCCATGATTCCAATTATATTTGGAGAAATCATCATATACATTTGACCTAAATTTCAGCAAATTTATGAATGTAACTTGTGATGACTTTTGCCAACTCTTGTTCCACAACTTGCTTGCCTTCAAAATGTAGAAAATGAATATCATACGACTAAAATAACTCATAGAATAACTTCCTTATCATGTTAATAACCCTAGTCTCACCCCAAAGTACATGTTATAACATTCAAAACTTGTCGACTTTCGACGAAACTTATTTTCTTCAATTGGTTTAGCTTCTAAGATTTCCATCCCTCTTGGTACTCGTTATTCATGATCTTAAATATTTGTAACCTACAAGGTAACATGATTAACTTACTTTATTTGCTTCCAAATAGAATCTCATTTCCGAGCTTACATCAATGACTTACGACGTACTCTCACATATGAAAACTCGGGGTGTAACATCATTCCCCCCTTTGGAACATTCGTCCTCGAATGTTGACTGATGCGCTTATCAGTTTCATAAACTATGGCTCTTATGAATACTTTAATGCTCATCTTTCCATCTAAGCAACTGTTTTGTGAATAAATCCAAACGCTTGGGCATTCCCCCTTTTAGGCCTCTTTGTCACACCATGACATGTGGTTTGAATTCTTCCAACATCGTAACATTTGATACCTTATGTCATGCAGTATGTACGACTGTGTCCTTGTATGAGCGTCTAGCGACTCGTCTTCTCTTTTTCCTCCATCTTTTAGCCAATCTCTAAGCCTTACTTTATGAATATATACAGAATTATGACAAGCTGTCCCTCTAGGCATCTATAGGTGTACGGATGTCTTTCGCTTGGTACTTTATCGAACTTAAGACTATTTCTATCTCTTGTTTCATAGCCTTGTATATCTATCCTTATGGATTTACTACATCTAGGTAGGTTATACTATACCATAAAACTTACTTCGGTTTATTATTACCGAGGTTTGCTACCCAACTCCAGGTTACTCTCTCGCTGCTTATCCTATATGTATAAATCTAAGTCCTTTAGTGCTTCCTCATTATTATTCATCTAAGAATAACAAACAAATCTCATCTCGAACTTTGGAACTTGTACCCATCTATTGTTTATTCACCTTAATGTTGATCTATAATCTATCACTGATAACTTGCAACCTCTTACGTAATACACTGTCACTAGGGCTCACATCTTATCGGGGAACATATGAAGTGATTTTCCTGATCCACCTAGGGATAATACTATACTTCAATAACCGTATTTCATTTCTCCCAACGCGATTCATCATATGGGGGTATTCTAATCTCGTACAATTAATGAAATCCCTTTCTCGTTAAATCGTTACTCAATCAAAGGCCTAAGTATCATCCTCTTATCTATCACCCTTATTCTACTGCCAGGGCAGCATTCCATCTCTTCTAAATGCACCTAGTCTCAGACTCCTCTGTGTTCATTCAGGCTGTACCGAGCTTTTTATTACATATGGAAATCATCAGCTCCCTTGTTTTGATGGGTTTAATCCCGAGGACATACATATTCTCGTCACCTTCTCACTCACCTTTTCATATCCTTACTCCTATCTACCTAAAACCTTGTTGCTCTACAATACTTTACCTTAGGACCTACACCGATCTATTTATACTACTCGCAACCTTCCTTTAACTTGCTAGCACCATAAATTTCCTTTCGTGCCTTCTCAGTTGTCCTTAAATGTAAGCAATTACTTTTGCTGGTCGTTCTATCACTTGTTGCATGAATACTTGGCTTGTCTTTTTGCCCACGAATACTATAATTTCTTGTACCTCATATGATCTCAAACATCACCTTTGATAGCTTTTTTTTTACCATTCCTTAGCCATGATAGGTGCCACTTTCTTATGGAGTGTATACAATATTGTAGTGAGACTGTTGTTACAGGATCATTTACTCTCTAGCTCACTATGCTTAGGTGGAAACTTTCTTCCTTATTTCCTCAGCTAGTCTTTCAGTGTAGTACTTAGGGAGACCTTCTGGCTCTTGTAAAGTTGCGAGCTTGATATATCGTACACCCGAAGGTGATTTTCGTTATTCTTACTCGCCCATAATAATCCTTAGTTACATAAATTTATGCCTTTGTGCTCGTAGGGTTACTTCTAAGCTCAAATTTTTATTGTCTCCTTAGTGGCACTCTCTCTTATTTTTATAAACCTTAAAAATGGTACCTTTAATTGCCTCAACTCCTATCTGAATTTTTTTTCAAATGATTGCGATCTCGTATCTGCGAGACTGAATTCACTATGTTGCGGTTCACTACATTTATCTTGCATGATCTATTGATTTATCCGTGACCTCTTGTCTAGCCATAACTGGGCTCTTCCTGAATCAACTACTAACTACTCGTTGGTCCATTCTCATATATATATTCTGCATAATCCCTCTTGTGATATATCCTTTGTCTTAACTTATCTCTCGCCACTAGCTCCTAATGTATCAAGTGTCCATTCACACTTATTTATCAATAACATCCTGGCCGGAAACTTTTACTGCCTCTCCCCGGTGTCGTGCTTGTATAATGTTCTGGAGTCGCAATATATCTGTAGGAACTAAATAAATGCAACATCATCCCTTTCTCTTTTTTACCACATTCTTCCTTTACCATTCCATAGTTAACTGAACCGCTTAACTCCGACTTAATATCATATCACACCATATTCCCCCTTCAGGGGAGTACTAAGATTTAGTACTACGACGATCTACCTATAGTTGTTTTACCTCTTCATCTTTAGCGTCTTTTCACATTATCAATGAACCTTAATCACCTTATGGTAACCTTCTGTACCAGGGATAACTAAATTTCTTACGCATGAAGGTGACACCTACGGTAACTGGCACACTTAGTCCCTTAAGATTAACTCTGCTCAGAGTGTTTGCTTTAGGTAAGCGACTTCCTAAATAACCTTTAAAGGTTATTCGTCTGTTGTCTATTCTATTATTGTTGGAGCACGATCTTTGAAATTCTCACGATGTCGACGATTATCAAATCCTCCGGTCCCTAATTCATGTTCGGTTTTATCTTGTTCACCAGCCCATACTGATTTTTATTACTCTGGGGTCTAACCTTTCCTCCTGGTAATCACGTTGAAGTCACCAACTCATTTCTCGAAATAAGAATATGACTTTATGGCTTATACTCTTTTATTGCCTTAAGGCTTGTCACCTCTTGTATTTTCCTTCACTTGACTATAGACTCTATCATCGTGTCATATTTTGATTTACTGTTATCACCCATATATCACATCTTACTCATGATGCTTCATTTATTTTCTTCTTATTCTCCGGATAATATTTCTTTTGTCTATCACTTTATTCTGAAAACTTCAATAAAAAGTTCTTTCCCTATAAGCTCCCCTAGCTTCATCTCACTGGCTCTTGGAAATGCCTAACATTCTTTTTTTTTTACTCGGGGCTAGAGTCATACTAAGGTAAATATTTGTCCCTTCTAGGATCCCACTGCCTATCTTCTGAAATTTTTGAATATTCCAGTATTCGTATCTGATTGTACTACTCTAGAGTTCACCATCTGGGTGTCTTAGAAGGAGATCTATTACCACATTTGCACCATCTTTCGGAAACGTTAGTTAATGATAACAACCTATCCACAATTTTTGGGTTACTCTAACTCCAACTGGATCCTGATATCCCATCTTTCTCTTAAATAATATCTGTTAGCTCCCATAGAACATAACTGAGATGGGTGTGGCCAATTGTACTTACCTCTGTCATTGATGAAGGTACCAAAATGCTTATATTTCTCTGCCTGATTTGAAAATATTGATAATCTTCATTATCTGGGTGCCTCGTACCCCTCTTCACCTTACTTCTTTTACTTGTTAAAACTTGTATCTAGCTTCTGAATTCCTCATAGATTTTCACCATATTCGTGAATAGATATCCGTGCCTTAAGGCTCCTTATTAAGAAGCATACACATCTTAGTACACACATGATCTGTTGAAGACCTCATATTTACTCATCATAAGCATGATGTGAAATCGAGTTCCTCTGACTCAACTCTTCCACATCCACATGCAATCTCTTACCAACTGTCTTTGTGGATGTAGGTATCGTTGTATTACGACTAAAGTCGAATTTAGGAGTTTGAATTCTTACAACTGAGCTCTACTGCACGATCTAGAGTAAGAAGAAAGAGTGACAGACCTAAATGCCCTGTAGCCTCCTGCTTATAAGTGTGGTGCACAACACACCCATAAACAAGACTCTACTAGACACGGCTTGTAGACTCCCTAGGACAGAACTGCTCTGATACCACTTCTATCACGACCCAAACCGAAGGGCCGCGACGGGCACCCGGTGCTTTACTCAACCGAGTACCAACGTAACATATCTTTCTTATCATATTATCATGAGTAAATGAGCCAGAAAACCCGTCATGAGATAACAAGAATAAAACATAAGGGAATACTCAACATATGGAGACCCAATATGATATACAAACTTATATATATGACATGCGAGCCTATAAGGCCGACATGACCATTAGTAAACTCGAAACATAGGCCGACAAGGCCATACAAGTATCCATACACCTGACATCTGTCTACAAGCCTCTAAAAGTACATAAAATCATAAAGGTCGGGACAGAGCCCCGCCATACTAATCAATACATATCCAAAGCATATTGACCAAATAGGCAACTCTAGAGCAAGTGGAGTGCACCAACACCTTCGCTGAGCTGATAGCCTACTGGAGGACTGTCAACCTATCAATCAAGACCTGCGGGCATGAAGTGCAGCGTCCCCAGGCAAAAGGGTCGTCAGTACGAATAAAGTACCGAGTATGTTAGGCAGGAAAGCATAAACAAGAACAGTAATGTAATGAGAGAGATAGATGAGATACAACCTGTAACATCAGAGTGCCTCTGGGGGTTACTGAAATGAAATGCATAATACATATATACACATAAACTTTTTAAAACATTCGCCTCTGTGGGCATCATCATCATCATATCGTACCCGGCCTCAAAGAGGATTCGGTAAAAGCGTACCCGACCATCATAAGGTTCGGTAGAATCGTACCTGGCCACGTGGAGCTCGGTAAAACCCAACTGATCAGTGGCTGCACAATATGTGCCGGACCCGACCGACTATAGCGCGACTCGGTAGAGTAAAATAGATACATATACATAATGCATGCTCGACTCGTGATAGATACATATACATAATGCATGCTCGACTCATGGAATCACATTCTAAACCTTTTGGAGTGACTTAAGAACATTATGGACATCCCTACCATCAATATGAACCTTAGTAGGATTTAAGGATCATACACACTTGTTTAGAATAATTTTATAAGGAAAGAACAACATGGACAACCTTAGTTGCTAGGAGTAGAGTCATTATGAAATAGCGTATCGTTTATGTTCATTTCATTTTAGACCATGCCAAAAGAAAGAAGAAAGTGCCTTAACATACCTTAAACCCGTTGAGTCCTTAATCCCTTCCAAGCAACTCTTCAAACAAGTCAACTCAATCTATCATAGTATAAGGAGATTCAAAATCAGTGCTGAGCAAAGGCTAAGTCTATAACTTAAGCTAGTAGCTCGTTTACGTAAATTTGGGCAGCATCTCCCTTGTAACAAGGGCCTCCTCCAATACCATATACCAACAACAATTACCAGAGCAATCCATCAATACATAATTATCAATATCAAGACACCATATAACAACAACAAGTCACAACTACATTACGACGAGCGGCAAGCTCCGATTGGAATCCGTATACCCCTTATCAATCCTTATAGACTTCTTACTTCAACATAAAAGTATCATTAACATGATAATGAAGTCATTAATCAATGATTCCAGCCTTATACCATATATTTATAACAACGAAAATAATCCACAACTTCAACTATCCTCAATTAGCAACTTTATTCACTAGTTCATGTCTAGCCCATCCATTTAACTTAATCAACATCAAGATAACCTTAGGCACAAGCAAGATCACAATATACATACCTTATACAGTAACTTCAAGTCAAAATCCAAGTTATATTCAGTTTACAACAACCCTTAATAGCAATACAACACCATAGAAGTGACTTAAGCTAAGTCCAAGTATTATCTTATAGTTTATCATCCTAACAACTTAACCAACATACAAGCAAGCTTAAGCACAATTAGTAGGTTGTTATACTCACCTTATACAGCAGCAACAACTTGGAATTTCATCCAAATACAGCCCACAACAATCCTCAATGACAACACAACCTCAAAGAGGTGTTGTTCTTCACTAGAACTAAGTTTTGATGTTGAAATATGGTGTAATCACTTTGGAATCACTTCAAACCCTTGTGGTATATGTTTAGGAGGGTTAGGAGAAGTTTGGAGACGAATTTTAGTTGAAAAATGAGCAAAAATAGGCGTCCAAATCGTTTATAAATTGAAGTAGGTCAACCACCGCCTAAGTGGGTCCCATTGGGAGCTGCTTGCGTAGTCTCGCGAAAACACGAAATATCTCTCTACTCCGATGTCTATTGACAAACGGTTTAATGAGTTAGAAACTAGACTCGTAGACCTTCAATTTGGCAGGTAGAACACCCCATGATTCCAAGTATATTTGGAGAAATTCTCAGATACATTTGACCTAAATTTCAGCAAATTTATGAATGTAACTTGTGATGACCTTTGCCAACTCTTGTTCCACAACTTGCTTGACTTCAAAATGTAGAAAATGAATATCATACGACTAAAATAACTCATACAACCTCCTTATCATGTTAATAACCCTAGTCTCACCCCAAAGTACATGTTATAACATTCAAAACTTGTCGACTTTCGACGAAACTTATTTTCTTCAATTGGTTTAGCTTCTAAGATTTCCAACCCTCTTGGTACTCGTTATTCATGATCTTAAATATTTGTAACCTACAAGGTAACATGATTAACTTACTTTATTTGCTTCCAAATAGAATCTCATTTCCGAGCTTATATCAATGACTTACGATGTACTCTCACGTATGAAAACTTGGGGTGTAACAGACATACCGAAGCTACTGCAACTCTCGGAATTCCATTCTGATCCCTATACAAAAATTTCGCCTAACAACCGGAAATCGCCAAAATATCGATTTCGCCAATTCGAGCCTAAATCTACTACGAGCCTCCAAAATTCATTCTGATCGCACTTCTAAGCCACAAATCACCTCCCGAAGCTAACCGAACTATCGGAACTCACACCCGATCCCTCTAATACATAAGTCAACATTTGATTGACTTTTTTAACTTAAACTCACTCTAAAGAGACTAAGTGTCTCAAACCTTGCCAACTTCTTTCCGAACTCGATCCGACCAGCCCGATACCACAGGATATAGATAATTAAAGCATAGCAAAGCAGTAATAGGAAAAACGAAGCGACAACTCATGAGACGACTTGTCGGGTCGTCACACTCACTCTGGTCAAATTCATCGACAATAAATTATGAAATAAAGGGGCAATTGACACTCTCATGATGTGTAACTCGTAATGCAAAGACAGAGAGAAGTATTTGTTAGTAATATGTATTTGTAAAATAATTCTGGAGAATATAAAATAACGTATAAACAGAATTTAAAAACAGAAACAAAATTTTAATCCGAGCCCACTAAATTCACAGTGTTTCCTTAAGGAATTTAATCCCCTCTTAATACCCAAGGTTATGATTATTTCCTCCCAAGATAGAATGAATTACACACTGGTGTAGTGGTACTTCAAACCCTAGTGTTTCAGCGAACACAAAGTTCGGTAGCAAATCACACTTACTGTTGCTTTGTTTGATGTTAAAAGTATGCAGAAGAAGGAGGAGAAACTCAAAAAATCGTATGGAAATTCTGAGAGAATAGACTTGTATTTATAGCCAAAGTTGGGTTGAAATCTGAAGAGGTGCAACTCTTCAGAATGGTTGTTTATGCAAAACGGTCATAGCATAAATGCAATAACATAACAGAAATAGCGTAACAGAAACTGAATGTAAAGACGGGAAAAGTTGCAACTTTTTGAGAAAGAGGCATAGGATAGTGTTAGACGCATACATAAATAATAATTTTTGGGAAAACAAGAAATTAAGAATGGTAATTTTTTTAGAAAACTGGAAAATGTGTTTCCTTGGCAAAGGAAAGTGCCACGTAACCTTGATGACTTGAACACTAAGTTATTCCTTAGACAACTACATCCTCTTTTTCAATTTTCATAACTAAAATTACCTTTTCTCAAAATCGTCGCAAGGATCACTGATTTAATGAAATATTTCTATTTACTAAACGTCTAGCAAAAGTACATTTTCCGGATAGAAAAATCAAGGAGAGAAACGGCAATTAAAGAGAAAAGTGAAATAGGTTCACAAGAAAATCAACAAGTGACAAAGAATACATATGACTTAGTAACATTGTACTCAATATGATAGCATACCCTATATATGATATTACTCAGAAATAGTTATTTGCGGTGGCAACACCCTTAGCTAGCCGGAAAACTGCAAAAATACCGATAACCGGCATCTCTCAGTATTCGTCGAAAATAGGGCTTCGGCCAAGGACACCGAGAGTGCTACCATTGTACTTTCCCTCAGTGAACATAAAGTTGAAACTCATCAACAGATTGAATTCATTTAGAGAAGCTGAGCTCGCAGTTCCCTGGGTTTGACCAATCGTCGTTGAATTGGGCTCCGATCCCGCCGTCACCCGTCAGTCGGTCGTCAAAGATTGCCAATAGGCCAAATGTCGCGGGCGACTGAGAAGTAGAATTGTCCTAGGCTATTTGAACTGCATTTGGTTTTTTGCCACTAACTATATCGCGGAGATAGAAATGGAGATTGGTTAAGGTTAGAAATATGCTTTAGAAACTGCTCTCAATATAATTATTTACTGTAGTAATTTAATTTGAAATTTAAATAATTTTGAACTAGTCTTTAGGAGTAAACTAGTCTCTAGAAGTTTGTTACTTTCAGTCGATTTTGTGAATTTTTAGGTCTTTTAACTTAGTATTTCTCTTCTAAATTGTAGTCACGATGCAATAAAATTATATAGAATTTTCAACTTCATTAGAGTTCCTTTTACATCTACTCAAGTATATTCCTTTTATTTTCCTTAGTTTCTTTTATCAAAAACCAACAATTGCTATCAGATCCATCTTCTTAAGGGATCCGAGTAAAAAAAATAATCTTGAAATCGGTTTATTCTGCAGCAGTAAATGATCGTTACAATATGGATTCCAGAGAGTGAAACGAGTTTTTCTCAATTGGCTCCTCCAACCTTTGATGGTGAAAATTACCAACTATGGGCAGTGAGAATGGAGACTTACTTGGAGGCTTTTTAGATCTTTGGGAGACCGTGGAAGAGAATTATGATGTTCTTCCGCAACTTTATTTGCTGAAACTCTAGCCTTTGTTGGAAAAAAAAACAGAAAATCAAAGGCGAATGCAACTTTGTTTGCTAGTGTGTCTGCAATAATTTTCACGAGAGTTATGACTCTCAAATCAACAAAAGAAATTTGAGATTATCTGAAGGAAGAATATACAGGAGATGAAAGAATACGAGGCATGAAGGTGTTGAATTTAATAAGGGAATTCGAGTTATAGAAAATGAAGGAATCTGAGACCGTCAAAGAATACTTAGATCGGTTGATTGGAATTGTTAACAATATAAGATTGCTTGGTACTAAATTTAAAGATTCAAGAATTGCTTATTTTATTTTTGTTACGGTACCTGAAAAATATGAAATGTCCGTAACTACCTTGTAAAATACAAAGGATCTATCAAAGATTACCTTGGCAGAATTGTTAAATATATTGAAGGCACAAGAGCCAATGAGGCTTATGAGGCAAGACGGTATGGTTGAAGGAGCCCTGACAGCCAACCTCAAAATTCAAAGCAAGGGTAACATTGCAAAGAAATATTACCCACCTTGTTAGCACTGTTGCAAAAAAGGTCATCCACCATTCAAATGTTAGAAGAGGGAAGATGCAAAGTACAAAATTTGCAAACAAATTAGTCATGAAGCTGTAATTTACAAAGGCAAATCTCAAAAGCATGAAGCAGATGCCCAAGTCGCCAATGAAGAAGAAGAAGAAGATCATTTGTTTGTGGCAACTTTTCTTTCAATTAAGAAATCTGATTTTTGGATAATTGATAGTGGTTGTACAAACCACACGACATATGATATAAATCTTTTCAAAGAATTCACGTATATGGGAAATAAGATAGTCAGAATTAGGAATGGTGATTATATTCTTGCTAAAGGAAAAGGAACTGTTGCAATCGCAACAAATTTAGGTACTAAGAAAATTTTAGATGTTCTTTATGTTCCTGATATTAATCTAAATTTATTGAGTGTTGGACAACTAATGAAAAATGGATTTAAAGTATTCTTTAAAGATAAATATTTTTTCATTTATGATGCAACTGGACTTGAGATTTTAAGGGTTAAAATGAGAGGTAAAAATTTCTCATTAGATCCAACAAAAGATGAAAAATGGAGCCAAAAGAATCTACAAAGTGCAGATAATCCTCCAACTGAAAACATATGTGAAAATGAGGTACAGAAGAAGTTGTCAACATTTTGGGAAAAACAAAATATGGAAGAAAGTTGACAAGCCTCAAGGCAAAATACAAATCTGAAAGAAAGTTGATATTCCTCAAGGCAAAATGCAAATGAAGCCAAAAAAAGAGCCAACTTATTTTATTGACAAGCATGATTTGCAACAAAAATTGAACTCAATTTACTGCAAGTACAAAGATCAGTTGGCAGATTTACGTACAAAGTCGATTCCAAGTAAAGGTTTACAAGACATAAATTTAGAATTTGCAGCTTCAAAAGCAAGGAAAAGTGTTAGAAATATGCTTTAGAAGGTGCACTCAGTAAAATTATTTTACTGTTTCAGCTTAAGAGTTATTTAGTGCAGTAATTTCGTTTGAATTTTAAATAATTTTGAACTAGTCTTTAGGAGAGAACTAGTCTCTAGGAATTTGTTATTTTCAGCCAATTTTGTGCTGATTTTTAGGTCTTTTAGGTTAGTATTTCTCTGATAAATTGTAGTCAAGATGCAGTGAAATTATATAAAATTTTCAACTTCAGTTCTTTAGAGTTCCTTTTACATATATTCCAGTATATTCTTTTATATTTTCCCGTCATCTTCCCCTGTTTCCCCTGTTTCCCTTTGGAACTAGTTTTCAACTGCTTTGGGTTCTTGCATAATGCCATAAGCCACCGACATGAAAATGACAATAGAGAACGATAGGATTTGGGTTAGCTGTACCATATTCTCTTCTAAGTGAGTTTTGTTTTCAAAATTCACTTTCTTAACTAAGAAATCACAACATGTAAATTATGAATATAGGTGAAAGTTCCCGTTGACAAGTGAAAAGTATATATATAACCCTACTTTTGTGTGGGCTGGAGCAATATTAGTTTCCAAAGACATATTCTTCACATTAGGGTTCGAATAACTGCATTAAGGTACTCCCTCTATTCCAATTTATGTAAACTTATTTCCTTTTTGGTTCGTTCCAGAAAGAATGAACCCTTTTTAAATTTGGTAACAATTTAACTTAAACTTACAATTCTACCCTTAATGAGAAGCTTTTATAACCACACAAATACTCTGGGGCCCATTTGGACTTGTTTAGAATCATAAATTCTAAAAATCTTTATTTTTTTCTTAAACTCCATGTCCAGTCAAACACGTTCACATAAATTGGAACGAAGGGAGTAACAGATATACTGGCACATACAGTAGCACCTCACGGGGCGGCTTTGACCTTTAGACTTGATGAAAAGGCACATTCAGTTTATTGGTAGGGTCGTTTGGGACTTTGACCCTTGACATTTGGCGAAATTTGTTACTCTCATTTGTTAAAGTTTATGAATCTATTTTTTTTGTTCAAAAAAGAATGATTCCTTTCTAAATTTGATATTAGTTTAGCTTAAATTTATAATTTCACCCTTAATAATAAGTTTTTATAACCACATAAATACTCTGGGCCCTTTTTAAATTTGTTTTGGACCACAAATTTTAAAAGTATTCATTTCTTTAAATTTCGTGTTCAATTAAACAAGTTCACACAAATTAGAACGAAAGGAGTAGTATACATGCATTAGAAAAAAACAAAAGCAACTAAAGATAAAGGAAAAAAAAGGATGTCGATGATTGAACTTCATGATATAGAGCTATGATTTCTGGTTCAGCTTTGAGCTTTCTTTGCATTCATGGAAACGCTTCTAAAGTTAGACACAATTACTCTTATTTGAATTTGTAGAGACATGCCAAGTGCCAACCTGTAAAAATTGGCGAACCTAGAAATTTTGTAAAAGTTGTTGAAGGTTTAATATATATTCATAAAAAGTAATTTTTGACCTATATATAGTAGTATAATTTCTTAAATACTCAGTATAATTTTTTAATGCATATAGTTTCGCCCCTACCGATAATTACTTACGTACGTAGAAAGTCATTGGAGGTTGCCAAATAAATTCATTTCAAATTGGAAAAAGAAGAAAGGAAGCTTATAATATAGAGTACATAAAAGGAGGTTGCCTTTTGTTTTATTTTGTCTAGGATGAAATATTCGACTTGTGACCTACCTCGAAGGTAAGAGTGGCAAACGGGCGGATCGGATCGGATATGGTTTGGGTCGAAAATGTATAATGAAAAAATAGATAAATTATCTTATCAGACCCATATTTAATACGGATAAAAAATAGATTAATCGGAGGATAATATGGGTTAACGGATTAACCGTATTATCCATGACTTCTTGCATATGATCAATTTTGGGAGAATTCTTTGTCTCCCTAATTTGAGAAACCCCCAATTTGAGACTTTACAAATAGTATAAAAGTTAGGCCCGTCGGTTATCCATTGGTTATCCATTTTCTAAATGGACAATATGATTCTTATCCATATTTGATCCGTTTTTAAAAAGTTCATTATCCAACCCATTTTTTAGCGAATAATATGGATAGTTAACTATTATCTTTTAAACATTTTGCCAACCCTACTCGAAGGGAAGCTTACCGATTCAAATGTTAGATGCGGCACAATCATGCATATTGCTGCATTCCTTTATCATGATTAAGTGATATATATTCTTAAATTAATTTGTGACTCTTATAATTAGGTTGGTTGATTTGATGTAAACACTCATAAGAGTAAGCATTTATCGTTGAGGTATTGTTGTGCATATGCATTGATTGTGTGTTATTGGCTAATGACTAATCCCATACTTTTAGTTTCTACAATTAGTTTGATCTTTGATAATACTATATACGGTAGAAATCGAGGCTACCCGATTTCGTGAGCTCGAGGGTCATTTCGAGAGCGAGATCGAAAAACACTAGGAGCAAGCCCGATTGGAGGCTTCGAAGATAAAGATGTCCGATGAACATCGAGGCCGAACGTGACCGGCCTCGGATAATGCCGTTACGAGTTTGTAACAGAATGAGCAAGATCCCCGCCACGTCCCCTAAATCATGGCGTAAATCCCAGGACAAATTTGTACGAATCCGTACTAGCCGGTTAGACAGATGTCCCAATAAGATTCTTTACTGTAAATAGAAATGTACCTTATTTAGGGTTCCTCTATTATATAAAGGGGACTCCAATCATTTGTAACACAATCTAATCATAAGCAAAGAATATACTATCCTGTTTTTCTCTCTTACTGTTCATTAGAATTGTCTTTTACATTTATCGTTCTTACTTTGTTGCTCTTAGTTCATCTCGAGGTCACTAAGCTCGAGGTCACCTTTCTTAAGTAACATTGGTTTGATTCATTTATTTCTTTCATTTTTACTTCATATTTCATGATTATTAATTGGTATTGCACTAAATCACATATCTTTAAAACCTCAAATCAAGTTTAATTGTTACTCATATTTTCGAGGTAAATAGTTTGGCATCCACCGTGGGGCTAAAGATAAAGTGGTTATTTCAGTACTGATTCTGATAACACACGTTATTTTTACACTTGTTCTTGTCAAAGATTCTTTGTTTTCAGGTTAAAACATGTCAAACTCAAAAAATCCTCCCGTGCACGGCGATGACGGTCTTAGATTTCATGGGGAAAACAAAAATGTAGCTGTTCCGGGAACCGGTATACCACCAATTAACTCTGGAGAAGTGCCAAATGTGGAACCAGTCGATGTTAGTTCACACATTGCTTTAAATGCGGATTTAGGCGCAGACCCCGAGGGAAGTGTACGTAGGGAAGTCAGATCTGGTGGCCAAGGAACATAAGGTACAGGAAACGGGGAATCAACCTTCAAGTAATATTAGAGATGCTACAAGCTCAACAGATTTCCATCGCTCAACTTCAAAGTTAGAATAAAACTCTAAATGTGGTCGAACCAGGGAACACTCGACATACTGAGCTGGTGCCGGAGGGATCAAATGGTAATGGCTCGGGGATTGACCCCATAATTATGAAGATGCTCGAGGAACTCACCAAGAGAATCGAGTCCGGGGAAAAAAGATCGAGGATAATGACAAAAAATGGAGACTTATAACTCCCGTGTTGATCAAATATCGGGGGCATCCCCGATCTTAGAAGGGCTAGATTCTAAAAAGTTCATGCAAAGACAATTCCCCCTAGTGCGGCTCCGAAGCAAATTCCCAAAAAGTTCTGTATGCCCGAGATTCCCAAGTATAATGGAACGACCGATCCGAATGAACACGTCACCTCGCATATGTGCTCCATCAAAGAAAATGACTTGGAAGATGACAAAATTGAATCCGTACTACTGAAAAAGTTCGGGGAGACTCTGTCCAAGGGTGCCTTGATATTGTATCATAACTTACCCCCTAATTCTATTGATTCGTTTGCTATGCTTGCAGATTCTTTTGTAAAAGCACATGCCGGAGCCATTAAAACAACGAGGAAGTCAGACTTTTTCAAGGTAAGGTAGAAAGAAAACAAGATGCTCAGGGAATTCGTATCTCGATTCCAAGCACAGAGAATGGATTTGCCTCAGGCCACCGATGACTGGGCCATTCAAGCTTTCACTCAAGGTCTCAACACTCGGAGTTCTATAGCTTCACATCAATTGAAACAAAGTTTGCTCGAGTACCCGATTATCACTTGGGCCGACGTACATAATTGGTACCAATCGAAGATTAGAGTCGAAGGATTCCTTTGGGGTCCGTTTATCCTAGCAGGCCCATGGGTATGATCAAGGGGATGTCGATTGAGAACAGAGGTCGAATAGAGATCGATATCAACTGTACAACGGAGACCATAGAGGCAGCGGGTATGGGCGAAGCTTCGCATAAAACGAGAGGAGAAATGGTCGAGGTCAAAATTCACGAGGGCCTGATGTCGAGGAAGATCACATTAAATATCCAAAATACGAATAAAGGTACTACCCCACTTCAACTCTCTCTATTTTTTCGACTAACACTTGCAAGCTATCGACAAGGATCGACATGCAGCTTTGAATCTTAAAGCACGCGTTGCACTCTTTTTTTATTGGACCGGTTTTTATCCCAAAGGGGCTTTTCCGACAAGGTTTTTAATGAGGCAACCATTGTTCGTGCTAACTTAGAGCAGTTCAACGGTATCGCCTACACTATTGGTGGAAAGGTATGAAGAGGGATGTCGCTGAGTATGTGGCTAAATGCTTAGTGTGCCAGCTGGTTAAGGCTGAGCACCAGAGACCAGCAGGACCCTTACAGCCAGTTCAGATACCACAGTGGAAGTGGGACGAGATACCTGAGATAAGCTTCGAGATCTGGGAGGCATTACTTTCGAATGTCCACTTTGTTGCAAGGAAGTTACTTCATGACAATAGGGCCTCGATAGGAAAATGTTGTAAGGGTCAAATGGTCAGATGAGCCGTGCCCATATAGATTACTCGAGCTTTAACATCATGTATAATAGTCTATTGAGAGAAGTATTTTTCCTTGCCGATATCTCATGCTTTTAGAAAAAATTTCTATTTTATACTCTCTATTTATTGTGTAAACAGGCTTAAGGGGCCAATCACAACGGAAGTTCAAACTGCTAACATTTCGAGACCATAAGACCTTAAAGGCGATCCTCGATTTTACGGGCCACGGCCACCCCACTCGGGGACTGACTCTTCGGTCAAGCTCTAAGTAAAACGGAAGATAAGCCCGAAGGGCAAGTTCCGAACTAAAAAGGCTACGGCCAAGTTAACGCAGGTCGGGAGCATCCGAAATTGTAACAAATACAAAAGCCCAAAGGCTATCTTAACCAGAGTTCGAGCAATCTCTCATTCGGGGACTATCTACGAAGCCTAATGGTTAACTTACTTCGAGTTTGAGCAAATTCTCACTCGATCATAAAAGCCCAAGGGCTATCTTAACCCAAGTACGAGCATACCTCGAATGCTCGGGGACTACCTACTCGATCTATCCAAGTTCGAAATCATAAGACCACAAAGAGGCACCCCCCGATACACAGGCCAAGGCCATCATACTCGGGGACTAACTTTTCGGACAAATTCGAGAGGCTATCGAGAAACAAGTCCGGGAGACATACCCAAAGGCTATGGCCATAGTAAAAGGCTACGACCATATTAAAAGGTTACGGCCATATTAAAGACTACGGTCATGTAAAAGGATACGACCGAAATAATGCGGCTCGGAGACGTCCGACTTCCGCCATAAATTATAGGCCTTCAAATACTTCGAAAAATCGGTTAAACTCGGGTACCCTCGGCAAAAGCAAAAAAGGGCTTCGATAAAATCAGCCCTCAAATAATTTAAAGGCTTCGATAACATTAGCTTTCGAAAAATCCTCAAAAGGCATTAACATAAAGGATTCTGATCGATTGAACCCTCGAAACCAACGGGTACAAAAAACACATGCTAAGGCATAAAGAAATTTTCACTAAGTCTTTTAGCCGAAAAGAGGGAAAAATTATAGCCGTCTTAGAGGCTGAATTGGCCTAACTTAAAGAGCTTAAGGGCCGATCTAAAAGAGCCTAAGGGCCAATATAAAAAACCTAAGGGCTAACTTTACTTTGAGTTCGAGCAAATCCTCACTCGACTATAAAGCCTTAGGGCTATTTTCATTTCGAGTTCGAGCAAGTACTCACTCGACTAATAAGCCCAAGGGCTACCAGATTTCAAGAAAATTCTCACTCGAGGACTATCTATGAAGCCTAAGGGCTAACTCTATTTCGAGTTAGAGCAAGTCTTCACTCGATCATAAAAGCCCAAGGGATATCTTAACCCGAGTCCGAGCAAACCCTCATTCGGAGACTATCCATAAAGCCTAAGGGCTAACTTACTTCGAGTTTGAGCAAATCCTTACTCGACTATAAGCCTAAGGGCTATTTTCATTTCGAGTTCGAGCAAGTATTCACTCGACTACTAAGCCCAAGGGCTACCCGAGTTCGAGAAAATTCTCACTCGAGGACTATCTATGAATCCTAAGGGCTAACTCTATTTCGAGTTCGAGCAAGTCTTCACTCGATCATAAAAGCCCAAGGGCTATCTTAACCCGAGTTCGAGCAAACTCTCACTCGGGGACTATCCATAAAGCCTATGGGCTAATTTTACTTTGAGTTCGAGCAAATCCTCGCTCGACCATAAAGCTTAAAGGCTATTTTCATTCCAAGTTCGAGCGTGCACTCACTCAACTATCAAGCCCAAGGGCTACCTTACCTCATCGACTGTTGAGCCTAAGAGCTACTCAAACTCAAGTTCGAATGGTCGTTTGAGGACCATTGATCAGAAACGTTCGAGGAAAGAACTTATTGTCGGTCATTACCATCTCAAACTTTGGACATTCAAAAAGAGTTTTATGCTAAGGCGCTTTGACCCGCACAAAAGGGTAACAGATTCAGAAGCCATGGAAGGAAAATGGCTTTATATAAACCTTTTACAAGAGCCATAGATCACGATCAAGAGTTCCTCGCTAGGGCCGATCGACCTCAAAAACAAAAAATTACTAAGAGCACGAAACGTAAGCGGCACGGTCCTTATTGGTGGAAGTGTATTCGCCCTAAGAATCTTCCCCGCCGTCGGACTCACTAAAAGTTCTCGGAGTTTTCCTCGAGAAAGGCCAACTTCCAAGCTTTCGTTTCTTTAGTCGCTTGCGTTACGATGATGATGTCATTGCAAATCAGGATAAAAATCAAGGACTCAATTCATTTATTGTCGTTATACTCTAAGAAACGCGGGGACTATCTGTATACGGTAGAAATCAGGGCTATCCGATTTCGTGAGCTCGCGGGTCACTTTGAGAGCGAGATCGAAAAACACCAGGAGCGAGCCCGATGGGAGGCTTCGAAGATCAAGGTGTCCGATGAATATCGAGGCCGAACGTGAGCAGCCTCAAGATAATACCGTTACGAGTTTGTAACAGAATGAGCAAGATCCCCGCCACGTCCCCTAAATCATGGCGTAAATTCCGGGACAAATTTGTACGAATTCGTACTAGGCGGTTAGACAGTTGTCCCAATAAGATTCTTTACTGTAAATAGAAATGTACCTTATTTAGGGTTCCCCTATTATATAAAGGGGACCCCAATCATTTGTAACACAATCTAATCATTGGCAAAAAATATACTATCATACTTTTCTCTCTTAATGTTCATCAAAATTGTCCTTTACATTTATTGTTCTTACTTTATTGTTCTTAGTTCATCTCGAGATCACTAAGCCCGAGGTCACCTCTGCTGAGTAATATTGGTTTGATTCAGTTATTTCTTTCATTTCTACTTCATATTTCTTGATTATTAATTGGTATTGAACTAAATCACATATCTTTAAAATTACAAATTAAATTTAATTATTACTTGTATTTTCGAGATAAACAAATACAATTGCAAATACCTTTGAACAAACAAATATTTGCAAATACTGAAGTATTGTTTAGAGTCCGACAGATAAAAATGTTAAAGGGGGTAAGCACCTCAACATTGACATCGAGTTTTCTTTTACAAATTAATAATTGTCTTTTTCTTCTTTTTTCAACTCCATCTATTTTTACCTACCCTTTAATAAAAAGTCCAGAAGTAGTTGACCAGCTTCAACTAAGACGCTGTCGCTGTGCATCAATCATATACTTTAAGAAATTATTGGTTCGGTTATTTTTGTTCAAGTACTTCAATTTCTTTATTGCTCACACATCAATCTCATTCCAAAAAAGCAAAATTAGGCAAGAAAAAATTTAAGAACTAGACTAAATGCATACAGACAAGTTGCATCTATAAGAAAAACAAAAAGAGATCAAATATATGTGACAATGGTAACATTATAGCCAACAATAGCATCACCATTAGGATTAGCCGAATAGGTTTGAGCAATAGCATACCCACGAGCCAACCGGAATAGACCGGTCCCACCAACAATAGCCATTTCACGAACCGGGTTCATTGCCGGGTTCAAGCTTAGCAGGCTAAACGAACTACCTTGGTAAATACCATCTGTGAACCCATAGTTGAGCACCATGATAAGGCCCAAATCAGTTTGACCAGCTGACCCGTAAAGCCCACGGGCTCGGCCCAATAACTTTGAAGTTGGGTCTGGTCCAATAGTAAGTGGATCATCAATCATAAGTAAAGCCCCAAATATTGTAGCCGAATTGTTGGTCTCAGCTGCTTGGGCTATCCTGACTGCACTTGGATTGGATCCACTGAGTTTATCATGAAAATAGAATTGAAGAGTTGTTACTACTTCTTTGCCTGATTCTACCCTCTTGGCCCATGACTCCTGATCTTGTCCTTCAGCCCATCCAAATATTATCACTAACAATATGACAAGTAGAGCAACAACCCTTTCCATGGCCCAATTACTTGCTAGATGTCAATTTTATGGATGAATAAGCGTAATAGAAATGAAAAAATCAATTACAAGAGGAAGCCGAAGATTCCACTTATGATGAGGAGTCGGTGGCTATTTTAAACAGGCAGGTTCGAAAGTTGAGGTCGAAGAATAAAGAAAAAAAAGACAGAAAGGGCAAGATCAAGATTTGAGCTATTGCTTGCTAAGTATTTGTGTGCAACACAAAAATCAAATAGGATATGATAGTGCTTTTTATAAGAAGGGTTGGGGGATTAGTTATAAATTAAAAGCCTCTTTTGACTTTTAAATAAATCAAGCAAACTACATTTCTAACTAATCTGGTCCCACTTAAAGGTTAGAACCTTTATTGAACTCTTGAGAAAGAACAAAAAACAAACAAAACAATTCCATATATTGAGCATAAAGTCAAGTTAGGATTCTAGAAGTTTTAGCATCTTTAGTCATGCATTGGTTTGCCAACACAAAAATACGACAAAAATATATTTCAAATCTTATATATTTCAAAGTTTTAAATTATCAGCCAAGTTTTGTCAAGTATACTAGGAGCAGGTGAGGAGAAAAAAAGATACTAGGAGCAGGTGGGATGGAGAAAATTGTTGTTAGAAATTTAATTAAATAGGATTTACATCCAAAATTGTACTTAACTTGTCCGTTGTTATAATGAGTGTTTCCGTATCTCTTTGGCGTCAAAGTCACATTATTTGAAATTTCTGGACTAATAAGATTTGGTTGCTTTTGTTGCTTCAACTTTTTGTCTTATATTTTTGGCCAAGATTTTTTTTTTTTTCGATTTGGTTCTTTTTCTCTATCACCTTCTGTTTGCCCTTAAACCCGATAACAATTAAATTTGTACACGGTTTTAAAAATATGTGGATAGATTCAACACAAATAATCAAGAATATTGGATAAACGAGTTAAAGACAAAATGAATGATCAAACCAATTATAATGTTAAGGCCCAACTCGAACTTAAATTGAACAGTAGTTTTGCTTTCGATCGAACCTTGGTTCGAAACTAATTGTGAATGAAAAACAGACAGTAAAGTAAGAACTTTGTAATAGCTAAAAAGCATAAAAATGAATTTGTATTGCCTTAATTCGCGCGTTACAATGTGTCTTCTTAAAAAAGAGTTTCCCCTTTGTATAGTAGGAGGGTTTCATCCTTAGTACAATTCTAAAAAGGGTAAAAAGAACTTCCTTTCTCGCCAATTACTTATCCGTATCGGGTGAGATCTGCGCCGTGATATCCGGTTGAGTACGGATATCACGGCACTCTGTTAGTCATGCGCAACCGTTTGCCATATTTCCAAGGTCTTGGAGCTCGTTTTTAGGCCCGGGGAGCAGTGGCGGAGGCAGGATTACCGCCAAGGGGTTCAAAAAGGAAAAAGTTAAAAATGTTGTAACTAGTGGGAATAAAACCAATGACCTTACAAATGTTTTAAACCCCTTCACCACTAAGTTATTCTTATAGGCTATGTCAAATGAATTCAAAACATAATATATAGAGGTAAAAGACAGATTTTATCTTACATATACCGTATAATTTTTCGACGAAAGGGGTTCGGGTGAACACCCTTCCGCCACCCTAAATCCGTCCCTGCCGGGAGTGTTGCTTCATCATGCCCGACGATGAGCACATCATACACCTGTTATAGACCTCGACATGAAAGGCTCCCAGCCTCGATTTCAACTTTATATGTCCGTAACCTTCTTCCGTCTTCCTCATCGGGAAATCGGGTAAGCATTGTTTCGGATTTTACCCGTATACACCTTCCATACTGAAATCATGATAGATAGGTGCTGGGTTTGAGAGGTCTGGTTTGAAAATTTTGACGAGGAAGAGTTGGTAAGTGTCGGTATTTAGTACATCAGTCATCAAAATAATACACCAACCACGAGAATCTCACGTAGTTATGGAGTTTGACAATATTTTCAAGAGTTCCAACTTCGGACGCAACGCAAATACATAATTTAGTTGACCAACGTACCTAATTTTTTTCACTTTTCTAATTCAAAAATCATAATTATAAAAATCATAATTATATTAGGTACGCAACGCAACGTACCTAATATGATTAAAAATCATATTTATAAATGAAAGATGTATAGACATCTGTATACATTTATGTTTTGTTTTTAGTGTGAATATCTTTTGTCATGATTTCTCGTGGCAACATACATGTGAATAAACTATTTCTCTTGAAAGTTCGAAAGCTTTTGCCAAGATGCTTAGGCCTGATGATCAAGGCTAAGGCGTCAATACCATAACCCTAAGACAGGCGGATCTAGAATTTTTATAACATGGGTGCATCATTAAAGAAAGGAGAGAAAAAAAGTATTTAAGTAATATTTGATCTCTGCTATTCTAGGTAAATAACTCAACATTCAATCAAGTGCACTATTTTGCCTCTTTGGAGCATAGGTGCAACAAATAATATTAGACCAATTCTAAAAATAAATATGTACATAAAATACCTAGTTTGGTGGAGAGATCATGAGTTCACTTGCCCCATATATTTGCCTATAAATCCGCCCCTACCACGATTATGGGTTTAATCCTTGCGTAACATGATAGTATAGTCAATGTATATTCTTCCACATTTTAGCTGTTATGTTTCTATTTTACACGTCTTTTAAATTATTATTAAGAGATGGTTTATTATGGTATGTAGTCAATATTTTTTCCTTAAAAAAACAACTAATATTAAATTGGGAAGAAAGTAATTAATTGTATCTTGATTTCCAAAAATGACAAGTATTTTAATTCAATTATTTTTTAGTAACCACGGCAGCTAAAATGTAAGTATTTATTATGGGTCTCCATTGCGTTCTCCAACAACAATAACAATAACATATCCAGTATTATTTTATATCGTAGGGCTTGGGTGTATACGCAAGACCTTACCCCTACGTTGTGAATGTGAGGAGGTAGGAGGTCTCCATTGCGTTCTCCAAAAAATAGAAAAGGTAAGTTTTCATTTTTATTTAGATGCTGTCATAATAATTCAGGGTAAAAATGTAGGAGGTTTTCTAACCAGGGTTGCTTGCTCAAAGCCGTAGGCAATTTCAATTAATTTAGGCTCAGACCCTTTCAACCCACTAAAACAAATGCCAATAGGCACCCCTTTGTCATATGCAGCAGGCACACTAATTGCTGGAAATCCACCAATTGCAACAACAGCAGCAACACCAGAATCAGCAGTTACCAATGCATCCAACTTATACTTTTTCATCAACTTTTGTAATCCATCTTTTGTTAATCTTGATAAATTCCTCAAAGCTTTCAATTCTGTTTCCCCAGTTCCATTTGTTGCTTCAGCTGCCAAAAATATATCTTGACCAAATTCCTTGAGCATTTCCTGAAATAAATTAAGTTAAATTAGTTGCTAAGGTGATATAAATTGATTCTTGTAGATTATTTGATCATGGATAACGTACCAGTTCAGAATTGTTTTGATTGAAGATTATTATATCTGCTAAAGATCGAACAGGGGAATCAACTAGCTCTTGTAGATAAGCATTTAAGGCTATCTTCATTTCAGCCAATACTGCTGATGCTTCACCGCTCAGATTAAAGTCTAAAATTGTCTCAATGTTCGCTATGTTCACATTATCTATCAAGACTGCACCTTGTAGCCTGCATTTGAGGAAAACATCATAAAAGAAGGATTATTTTTATGTTTCCTTGGAAGACATGATTATTGAGGGAAGCCTTGGCGTAACTGGTAAAGTTGTTGTCATGTGACCAGGAGGTCATGGGTTTAAGCCATGAAAACAACATCTTGCCGAAATGCAGGGTAAGACTGCATATAATAGACCCTTGTGGTCCGGCCCTTCTTCAGACACCGCGCATAACGGGAGCTTAGTGTACCACCTGCCCCCTTGGAAGACATGATTATTGCTTCCAAATTAGATACTAAAGATAATTCCATTTCTATAGATTGATGGTGTAAATAATTTTCACTCTAGTTTAACCTGTTGTAGTTGGTTCCATGTCTTATGTCCCAAGAAATTAGTTTCACTTATTAGGAACAGTTACATGTAGTTATTTTTTCAGTGAATTAATTTTCTTACACTTAGTGTATAGAAATTTAACTCGCATGAGAAATTAGGAACTCCTAAAATGATGTCTTTCAGCAACAACAAAGTACCTGAGTGTTTGGAGATGTTTCTCAAAAGCTTGAGCCAAAGCAGGATTATCTGTGAAATTGAAGAATGGTTCCCTCACTATTCCCAATCTCTTGCCCTTAAGGCCATCTACTTTCAGAAATCGAGTATAACCACCAGGAGGGATTAATTTTTCTGCTGCACGAGTTGCAGCTGCATCATTGTGGTCAAAGCCTACAATAACATCAAGAACATGAACAGAATCCGCTACAGTTCTAGCAATTGGCCTGTCTAACCAAAGCATAAGACAAGTTAGTATTGGTATAATTAAGAATTATTAAATCAAATGGATATGAACTTAGATGTGATCTACCCAATGGAGTCTTGTCTGGGAGTAACTGGGATGACCCCAGCTCGGCTAGTGAGACCAACGGTTGGTTTGATGCCTACAACTGCATTAGAGCTGGCGGGGCATAAAATGGAACCACGGGTTTCTGTCCCTATTGATACAGATACCATGTTTGCTGCCACTGATATTGCTGATCCGCTACTGGAGCCACAAGGGTCTGCTGAGAGAACATAAGGATTCTGCATAGGAGTTGCGCACATATAACTGGTTTGGCATAGTAACTTAGGTTGCAAATTGAAGTAGCTATTAAAATGTGCTAAAGTAGTAGCTAGATACTAGTAGCAGTAAAAGGGCAGCCCGGGTCACTAAACTACCGCTATGCGCGGGGTTCGGGGAAGGGCCGAACCACAAGGGTCTATTGTACGCAGCCTTACCCTATATTTTTGCAAGAGGCTGTTTCCACTGCTCGAACCCGTGACCTCCTGGTCACATGACAACAACTTTACCAGTTACGTCAATGTTCCTCTTACCCTACTAGTAGCAGTAAGTACATGCATGCATAACTTGCCTTTCCTTGTCCACCTCTGGGACTCCAGCCATTGGGTGCCGTTAGCGCCCTAGAATGAGCCCACTCGCTAAGGCTAGCTTTACCTAGTACAATTGCCCCTGATTTTCTCAGCTTTGTCACTACACCTGCGTCCCGTGGCACCACTGATCCCAGTAATGAAAAAGATCCAGCAGTTGTGTTAAGCTTATCTTTTGTTGCTATATTATCCTTAAGAAGTATTGGAATACCATGCAACATGGATAAAGAACATGACTTCGTAATTGCCTCGTTCCTCTCATTGTCGGCCTTCTCAGCTTCCAAGAGTGCGTCAGGATTTATCTGTAGAAGATACTATTAAATAAATAATTGTGTATTTTTTTAGCAGTTTGAACTTGGTAATACTTTTTCACATTACCTCTATAACAGCTTTAAGAACTGGATTAAGGCGTGAAATTTCTCCTATGTAGAACTCGACCAGCTGCCTCGACGTTAGATGGTTTTGGCTAAAAGCAAGCTGAAGATCAGTAATGCTAGCTTCTTTGATCGAGAATGCATGGCAGATATCAATTTGCGACCATCCCAAAAGAGATAATGCCGTTAGAATAAGAAATGCAAACAAGGAATAAACGTTCATAGTGCTAATTTTAGCCAAGATGCAGCATATCCCTAAAAGATGGATGTAACTGCACTTCACTCTCCAAATTTTTGATGATTCAGTGACTTTTCTATTTTGATACGAGTGAATTGGAAAATAAACAATTCTTGAATGATGTCAGGGATTAATCGAAAAATAAATATTTATAGAGTGCCAAGATATTTAATTCTTGTCACGGTACGTCTGCCGGCAGCATTCGGCAGTATTGAATTTTAAGGAATTTTCAATGTAAGATATCTTTTTGATCGACTTAGATCCTGTGCCTTATCCTTGTTGAGTTATTCAACAATAGGATAATTCAGTTATTAACATCCAACCTACTTAAGCTAATAATAAGACAGCTTTATAAGCGGCAACATCATATAGCTAGGCTGCTAGTATTCTAAAATAGACAATGGAATCTAGTCGTAATACAGAACGGGTAAAATAAGTAATTCACATATCACAAATTCACAATCCCTACATAATTATTCACTATATACCAATCTCTATATTACTTCATAAACAACCCTTGCATTACCATCCCTACATAACTAGAAAAGAATTTCTTTTAAGCTTAACTGGTCAAAGTTAGACAAATTCAAAGGATTTCAAAAAATAGCAAGCAAATAACATGGTACAATGCACCATTAGATGCACATGCAGCAGTAAGCAATGTTCTTTACTTTCTTTGATTCAAAATCTTCTCTATTTTTCAGGGCAAACAATATCAATGTGAAACAGTTGCTTTGCTTCCTTCACATTAAACTACGGAAGGAGGTCGCCGAACTTTGCTAGATTGTTCAACTTCGATTAGCTTTGGTTCAGTACCCTTCAACCCTCCAAAACAGATTCCAAAGGGCATGCCATCACTTTCATAGCCGGCTGGCACGGTTATTGCTGGGTAGCATCCTATTGCAAAAACAGGGGAGGCACGTGAACCAGGCGCGACCATTGCGTCTAGCTCATAGTCCTTCATCATTTTCTCAAATCCATTTCGTGAAAATTTACGCAATTTCTCCACAATTTTCTTCTCTTCCTCCCCGTATCCGTCAGTCTTCTCGGCTGCTATAAAGGTATGTTGGTCATACTCGGTATGTTTCTCCTGTAGTAAAAATGTCCATTGGATATTTTCAAATTACATAGATAAAAGTATATACAGCTCAAAAATCAAGCCACTATTTTTATTCCACCTCCATGTCACAGGGCAGGGAAAAGCTATTGCCTTTTACACCCAAAGCTCCCAAAAGTATCAAAAGGTTGGGGTCTTAGACATCAACTTTATGACACATATAGCCATTTCATTTGTTGAGTGAATTGCACCCCGTCTAGGAAGTAAGGGAACTGTCTTGACTGTGTTTGAAACTATCTTAGCCTTCGAGTAGATGAGCTAGACTACCCTATGTACTAATTTTGACACAATGCTAAAAAAATTCGCCGTTTTGGTATTTCCTCACATGGACAGAGGATGTTCTACTTAATCAAAACTAGTCTAAGGCAGAAATGAGATACTGTTTCTGGTTCTTGATATTACTTCATGTTGGTTTTACTTAATGCATAATGATCTTTACAGCAAAGCAATTTTACGTACCAACTCAGAGTTGCGCTCATTAAAAGCGATAATGTCAGCCAATGACCTGACAGGTGAAGTGATCAACTCTTTCAGGTATGCATTGATTGCCGTCTTGAATTCAACCATCATCACCAATGCTTCACCGCTGTGATTTGGATCCATAATCTCTTCACCATGCTCAGGTTGTCTACCAGAGTTGCTCCTTGTTGTCTTAAATTCCAACATAAGGTCCACCAAAAATAACAAAGCATCATAAGGTCCATCAGATAACTACAAGTGTTCTATAACCAGGAAAGCAAGTCATGCCTTCTTATTTTTCATTTGCAATTTTTGAAGATAAAATGTGACTTGAGGTTACAAAGCTTCATACCTTAGTAAATCCAGGTGATGCTCAAAAGCTGATTTTTCAATTTCTCCATGTATCATTTCCACAAATGGATGTCTGACAATGCCTATCCGCTTCCTTTTCAGACCATCTTCCCTGAGAAACTGCTTATAGCCACCCTCAGGAATATATTTAGCTGCTTCCCTGGTGACTTCGTCTCTTGGATCCACTCCAACAATTACATCAAGCAGGTAAACTGCATCAGTGACATTCCTGCATATAGGCCTGAAAAGCAAAAAAATATATATACATATTTATGTTTTATGGAGGTCTGATTCACATTGCCAAAATATCAGCATGTAAGTTTCTAAAAAATAATCTTAAACCAAATATTTGCCACGAAGATTAAGTGGAATCCTGATTAACACCCAACCTTTAGAAAACAAATGCTACAAATTAAATTAGGTTGAACTAAATCTACATTTATATCAAACTAGATTACAAGTAGCATCAGATCAATAAAATACTTTTTTTTATATAACTTGCTGCTGTGATCTTCTGTTAGCTCACGAGAAACTTGAAAGCACTTCTTCTGATAAAGAACCTCTATTTAAGTCTGCTTCTTTAACATCATTGTCAACATCACTGAGACAGTAACACAACTTCTTCTTTAACTTGTGTTCAGTAATAATCAATTTAATTGAAAAACACCTAACAAAAATACACTCACCCAATAGTGTCCCAGAGGGATGTCATTGGTATGATCCCAGCCCGACTTGTGAGCCCAACCGTAGGTTTCAGCCCTACAACTGAATTGTGATCTGCTGGACAGATGATGGAGCAGTGAGTCTCAGTCCCTAGAGAGACTGCCGCCATATTTGCAGCAACAGATATTGCACAGCCACTACTCGACCCACATGGGGATCCAGACGGGCAATAAGGATTCTACATTATATAAAAAGGTAAAAGTAATGTTTATAATGTTAAAAATTTGACACTTGGTCCCAGTAAGCTTGTACATGATAATATAATACTCTTTCTAGCTCTACAAATAAGATTTATTCAAATCTGTACAAGATAAGAAATTTTGAAGCATGAATTATTATCCAAACAAATAGCTCTATTGCATCATCCATATGCCACATTATATGCTGGTACTCTGCGCAAATTGCAATTTATCACAGAATATAGTCGTCATCCACTTTCAGAACTGTAACTTCTCTCTCCGTCTTTGTTTAATTGCAAGGAATATGTGACACAAATGACCAAAGAGTTTAAGTTATGTGCACTAACACTAACAGTACAAAAAAAATCATTCAGTCAGGTCACATATAAGGTCATTACAAGTAAATCTCTGTGATAAACATTAATTTGTAATAACTAACTTGGTCCCAGTAAGCTTGTACAAGATAAGAAATTTCGAAGCATGAATTGTTATCCAAACAAATAGCTCTATTGCATCATCCATATGCCACATCCTATGCTGGTAATCTGCGCAAATTGCAATCTATCACAAAATATAGTCGTCATCCGCATTCAGAACTGTAACTTCTCTCTCCGTCTCCCTTTTTTAAAACAATTGTTGCTTTCTTGTTTGTTTAATTGTAAGGAATATGTGACACAAATGACCAAAGAGTTTATGTTATGTGCACTAACACTGACAGTACAAAAAAAATCATACAGTCAGGTCACATATAAGGTCATTACAAGTAAATCTCTGTGATAAACATTAATTTGTAATAACTAACTTGCCATCACAGGTTAAATTATATTGACAGTCTGCTTGCGTACAGCAACAGGCAAGGTAAAATGTAGAGCAGCACGGTGTTTAGTGTTGAAATTGTCAAAAGTCCCACATCGGTGGGTGACAATTTGCCTTCTCATCTTCTTAAGACATTTGTATCTTCTCTCTTTAGTATTATTTCACTTGCATTTTGGAGTGGAATAAAATATTGGTTGTATCCGAGGAAGTAGGCAAAATTAGCCGAACCTCGTAAATTCTGGTGTTCCTTTTATTGTTGTCTTATTGTCTTATTTATTATTTAGGGACTGCCATAATTTTGGTATAGTAGTTGTGACTCATTCACACTATATACATTTGGCTTTCGCAACAATTGGTATCGGAACCAAGGTATTGTCTAAGTATGCTCTGTGGTTGCAGCATCGTCTGATCTTCTACATCAGAAAAGATTTATCTTGGTAACTGAGCCAAGGTTCTGACTGAATATGCTCTTTGGTTGCAGCTTAGTCTGATCTTCCACACCAGAAAGGAAATAATCTTGATTTGTGTCGCTATTAAATAATATTTGTGACAAAAATGGGAGACAATAAACAAGAAGAATCTACATCAAGTGTCAATAATACGTCATCGTTGCCATCTTCATTTATGACAAGAATTGTGTCAAATGCAAAATTTGCGATAGAAATTTTTGACGGGTCAAGACATTTTGGGATGTGGCAAGACGAGGTTCTAGATGTCCTTTTTCAACAAGGGTTAGATCTTGCCATTGAAGAAAAGAAACCAGATGTTATTGGAAAAGAAGATTAGAAAATTATCAACCGTATTACTTACGGTACCATTCGATCCTACCTTGCTAGAGAGCAGAAATATCCATACACAAAGGAAACTTCTGCAAGTAAATTATGGAAAGCACTGGAGGATATATTTTTGAAGAAAAATAGTCAAAATAAATTGTACATGAAGAAAAGACTGTTTCGCTTCACCTATGTTCCTGGTACCACAATGAATGAACATGTCACCAGTTTCAATAAGTTGGTCACAGATTTGCAAAATATGGATGCAACTTTTGATGATGGTGACTTGGCCTTGATATTGTTGGGGTCACTTCCTGATGAGTACGAGCATCTTGAAACTACTCTACTCCATGAAAATGACGAAGTTTCTCTCAGCGAAGTTTGTTCGGCCTTGTACAGCTATGAACAAAGAAAGGGAGAAAAACAAAAGGGCGGAGAAGGAAAAGCACTGGTTGTGAGGGGTCGTCCTCAAAATCAAACGAGGATAAAGAAGGGAAGATCCAAGTCAAGATCTAGATCCAGCAAAGATGAATGAGTTTTTTGTCGAGAAAAGAGGCACTGGAAGAAAGACTTTCCGAAGTTGAAAATAAAGCCAAACATAACAATGGAAAGGCCATTATGGATTCAAATGTAGCTGATTGTGATGATTCAGACTTCTCATTAGTTACAACAGAGTCGTCAACATCATCAGACATATGGTTGATGGACTCGGTTTGTAGTTATCATATGTGTCCCAACAGGGACTGGTTCGTGAATTTTCAAGAAGGAGAATATGGAGTCATCCACACAGCACACAACAACCCTCTTACCTCATATGGCATTGGTTCAATACGATTAAGGAACCATGATGGAATGATCAGAACATTAACAGATGTTCGATATGTACCGGGTTTGAAAAAGAATCTATCTTTGTGGGAGCTCTAGAATCAAAAGGGTTCAAAATCATTGCAGAAAATAAAGTGATGAGAATATGCTCTGGTGCACTAGTGGTAATGAAGGCCAATCGTAAGAACAATAATATGTACCGCTATCGTAGTAGTACAATTATTGGGACAGCGACAGTGACATCCAGTGACAATAAAGAGGCAGAAGCAGCCAGGCTATAGCACATGCGTTTAGGGCATGCTGGAGGAAAATCCCTGAAAACTCTATCAGATCAAGGATTGTTAAAAAGGAGTAAAGACTTGCAACTTGGAGTTTTGTGAGCATTATGTCAAAAGGGAAACAGACAAGGGTTAAATTTGGTACAGCGATCCATAATACTAACGGTATTTTGGATTATGTACACTCTGATGTTTGGGGTCCTTCCAAAACACCTTCATTGGGTGGGAAGCACTATTTTGTAACCTTTGTTGATGATTTTTCCCGAAGAGTGTGGGTGTATACAATGAAGAGGAAAGATGAAATGTTGGGAATTTTTCTCAAATGGAAAACAATGGTGGACAATCAAACAGGCAGGAGGATCAAGTGTATTCGCACAAACAATGGAGGTGAATACGAAAATGATCATTTCAATAAGGTTTGTGAAAATGATGGCATCGTCCGACACTTCACTATCAGACATACACCATAACAGAATGGAGTGGCAGAACGTATGAACCGGACCTTACTGGAGAAAGTACGGTGCTGGGCAAAGAATTTTGGGCTGAGGCAATTACATATGCATGCCACCTCATTAATCGTCTACCATCTGCTGCTATTGATGGCAAGACACCATTTGAAAAATGGTATGGAAAGCCTGCTGTAGATTATGACTCTTTGCACGTGTTTGGCTCAACTGCATATTATCATGTGACAGAGTCAAAATTGGATCCAAGGGCAAAGAAGGCTATTTTTATGGGAATTACTTCTGGAGTCAAAGGATATCGCTTATGGTGTCCTATGACAAAGAAAGTAATATTCAGCAGGGATGTTACCTTTGATGAATCTGCTATGGTAAATAAGGTAACAGAAGATACCAAACAAAATGAGGGTGCTTCTAAGCAGGTGGAGTTTGAGGGAAAATTTATTTTTCCTACACAAGAAGCAGATGAGGTAACAAATGAAGATTATCCTCTGGAAGAAGAGCCAGTAGAGAGGGAGATTCCAACTCAGGAACCTCAACAGCAACTTGAATCAATAGCAACCAGCAGGCCAAAAAGGACAATAACAAAACATGTTCGCCTTATAGAGACGGTTACTTGTGCCGCCTCAATTGTAGCTGATGATGTTCCTACAACTTATAAAGACACAGTCCAAAGTTCAGAAGAAGATAAGTGGAGGATTGCCATGAATGATGAAAAACAGTCCCTTCATCAGAATCATACATGGAGATTAGCCAATCTCCCGGGAAAGAAAGCAATTGGGTGCAAATGGGTATTTGCAAAGAAAGAAGGATTTCCTAACCAAAAAGATGTTCGCTACAAAGCAAGATTGGTGGCCAAAGGATATGCTCAAAATGAGGGAATTGATTACAATGAAGTGTTTTTTCCAGTTATAAAACATTCCTCCATTAGAATTATGTTGGCTTTGGTAGCACAGTTGGATTGGAACTAGTTCAAAGGGATGTAAAAACTGCGGTTTTACATGGAAACTTGGAGGAGGAAATCTACATGACTCAGCCAGAAGGATTCAAAGTTGATGGAAAGGAAAATATGGTGTGCAAACTTGAAAAATCGTTGTACGGATTGAAACAATCTTCTAGACAATGGTACAAACGATTTGACAAGTTTATGTTGCGGCAAAGGTACAAGAGAAGCAAGTACGATCATTGTGTGTATTTGCGCAAGATTAAAGATGGTTCCTTTATATATTTTCTCTTATATGTTGATGATATGTTGATAGCTTCCAAGAATTCGGAAGAAATTGATAAGTTGAAGATTCAACTGAAGAAGGAGTTCGAGATGAAGGATCTGGTGAGGCAAAGAAAATTCTTGGCATGGAGATAATAAGAGATAGACGTCCAAAGAAACTCTGTTTATCTCAGAAAAAATATTTGAAAAGAGTACTACAACGTTTTGGTATAGATGAAAAGACTAAGCTAGTTAGTACTCCACTTGCTCCCCATTTTAAGCTAAGTACTACTATGTCGCCAAAAGATGAAGCTGAACGAGTATATGTCAAAGGTACCATACGCAAATGTTGTTGGTAGCTTGATGTATGCAATGGTCTGTACGAGACCTGACATTTCACAAGTTGTTGGAGTTATTAGCAGATATATGCATAACCCAGGAAAGGAGCATTGGCAAGCTGTGAAGTGGATTCTACGGTATATTCGTAATACTGTAGATGTTGGGATAGTTTTTGAGCAGGAATGCAATCAGTCTGCAGTTGGATATTGCGACTCAGATTTTGCGGGTGACCTGGACAAACGAAGATCAACTACTGGTTATGTGTTTATTTTTGCAAAGGCACCAGATAGTTGGAAGTCTACTTAACAGTCAACGGTTGCTTTGTCTACAACAGAGGCAGAGTACATGGCTATTACAGAGGCTGTGAAGGAGGCAATTTGGCTTCAAGGTTGCTAAAGGAGCTTGGTATTGGACAAAAAAGTATCACAATTTTTTGTGATAGTCAAAGTGCTATTCAATTAGCGAAGAACCAAGTTTATCATGCAAGGACGAAGCACATTGATGTTCAGTATCATTTTGTACGAGAAATCATAGAAGAAGGTGGAGTCACGGTGAAGAAAATTCATACTACGGAGAATCCTGCTGATATGCAGACAAAAGTGGTGACTGCGGTCAAGTTTCAACATTGTTAGGATTTGATCAACATTGTTGAACACTAAAGATTGAAGATGAAGACACAATCAAAATTTGTTATTGAGAGAAAATTGAAGGTGTGAAATTTTGCTAAGGTGGAGATTTGTTTAAAATTGTCAAAAGTCCTTGGGTGACAATTTTGGATGGGAATTTTTTCCTATAAAAGGAGGCCTAATGTTTAGGATTAAGACACACCTCTCATTTGACTTCTCATCTTCTTAAGGCATTTGTATCTTCTCTCTTTAGTATTATTTCACTTGTATTTTGGAGTGGAATAAAATATTGGTTGTATCTGAGGAAGTAGGCAAAATTAGCCGAACCTCGTAAATTCTGGTGTTCCTTTTATTGTTGTCTTATTTATTATTTAGTGGCTGACATAATTTTGGTATAGTAGTTGTGACTCATACACACTATATACATTTGGCTTCCGCAACATTTAGCACTTATTTGGTATCTATTTTCATATCAAGGAAGAAGGGGAGCCTTGGCGTATCTGGTAAAGTTGTTGCCATGTGACCAGAAGGTCACGGGTTCGAGCCGTGGAAACAACCTCTTGCAGAAATGCAGGGTAATGCTGCGTACAATAGATCATTGTGGTCTGGCCCTTCCCGAACCCTACACATAGCGAGAGCTTAGTGCACCGGGTTGCCCTCTTATTTTCATAGTAAGGAAAGCTGATAAATTAATCTTATAATCTGGGAACAAAGATCAAATGACAAAACTAGAACAAGGCATGAATCTCTCAGCTCACAAGTAAAATCTCTATAAATGGAAACAGAGAAGCAACATATACATCAAATTGGTCAAATATGTATTTCTTTCGACCTTCTGAATAAAGAAAGATAAAAGGGGCAAAGAGTAACAAACCACTCCTTGTCCAGATCTAGCACACCAACCATTAGGAACTCCACTGAGAGAACGAAACTTATACCATTCAGTGAGACTCGCCTTCCCCAAAATAATAGCGCCTGCTTTCCTCAACTTCTCCACTACTCCAGCATCTCGTGGAACCTCAGATCCTAACAAAGCATAAGATCCAGCAGTAGTATTCAACTTATCTTTTGTCCCAAATGTGTCCTTAACAAGTACAGGAATTCCATGTAAATCCCCTAAAAAATTACCACCTTGATTAGTGATACTGCTACTTCTCTTTTTATCAGCCTCATCAGCTAAATTCTGAGCGTCCGGGTTAACCTCGATAATGCCGCGAAGCAGCGGATTTAGGGTTTCAATTTGGTGAAGGTAAAAGTCAACCAGCTTTCTTGCTGTAAGTTTGTTTTGTGCAAATGCTTGGTGGATTTCCTTAATGGTGATTTCTTCAATCTTGAAAGCCATTTCGCCTTCCATACTTTTTCTGATTGTAATTCAAGATAATTAGTGGAACTATGAGCTTATGAGTATTACTATTACGAGTTCTTTGATATATATGAGCTCCATTTCTTTTCTTTTTCTTTTTTCGTTTCTTCTGGGCAAAAGGTACCATGTGCATAACTTCGAAGCTACTGCATAGAGCCGATTGACTTGGGGGATGATTATCTTATACTCCTCCTTCTGCTTCAAATTATTTGTCAGTGTTTGCCCCTTAATAAAATATTCCCTCAGGTCCACTTTACAACAAGAGGCGGAGGTAGATGGTTGACTACGAATTGAACCCTAACTTTTCACCCACAAATTTATATGTAAAAATTCCTTAAAATTATAAAAATTAATGGGTTCAATGCTAATATCGAACTCATAAAATATAAATCATGGATTCCGCCTTTGTTTAAAACTTGTTTGGATGTTTGTTACGTGTTTGCTTTGATTTAATTGTTACTTAAATTCTTATTGTATCGTATCGTTAAATTTGTTGTTACATAACGATAAAAAAATTACTTTATGGAACGACGGATTTATTGTGGTCGCATAGTTCCCTTATTTTTTTCTCATCTTACCCTTCCTTATTATTAAATAATCATATTTTATCCTTTACTCTACCTTTTCATTGTATAATATTGCAAATTCATTCTTCATATTGTTGTTGCATCACACCATGAAACGACGAAAAGCAATACAATCTATCCAAACATTATATATATCAAAACGATACAGTGCAATACAATACTATATTATACGATACATAATGGAACGATACATAATAACCCTCCAAACAAGTCGTTAATTAATATTTTTAATTGTTGAATCCACCTTTTAGCATTAATTAAAGATATCCAAAAATAATAGTATTAATTAATCAGTTTTTTCATCTTCATCTCAATTAGTTAAGAGACAATCAAAACATATATACAGTTGAATCATTCTTTCATCTTCATGTTTACTATTTATATGATACATGGATAAATATTAAGATATTAAAATGAAGAAATAAATATAACAAAATGGTTTATAAACCCACTTTTCCCTTTCTCTGCCAGTGCCGGACTTGTTCCATTTTCAGAGTTTATTTTGCCTCTAAAAATGTAGTCCCTTTACATGTTTTGCGAAAATGTAAAATTGATTAGGAAGATCATCTCACAACGAGTATGAATATGATGTTTTCATTTTGTTTGTTAAATCCCGCTAACAAAAAGAAAATAAAATCATACCATGATGATTTTGAAAACAATCATTCGAAAATTTGGATAAAATGAAGTTTCACCATGAGTTTAGGCATGAAAAATAATTTTAAGGTTTTTTTTTTTTTTTTCATTGAAGCAATCAAGTTAAAATAGCATGGGCTAGCCAGTTTTCGGACTGGTCATTCAAAAATAGTCAGCGTTTGTAAAGTCATTGAAAAATAACCACTATTTTGCTGCAACAGGGACCGGTCCAGCATAATATACTGGAGATCGGTGCACTTGTATATGAACTTCAAGCATATTATGCTGGAAATCTAACACGCGGAAAGTTCCAGCATAATATACTGGAGATTGGAGCACCTGTGTATGAACTTCCAGCATATTATGTTGGATCGGTATATTATACTGGAACTCCAGTATATTTATGCTGGAACTCCATTATAATATGCTGGAGTTCCAGTATACTTATGCTGGAACTCCAGTATATTATGCTGGAGTATTTTTCGGATTTTGAAAAGTGTTTTCGTTCAAATTTATCTTTACATGAAAAGTGACTAAATTTCGATTACTTTTGAAACTGTGGCTATTTTTGAATGACCACTTGTAAATCTGGCTATTTTTGAATTTCTCCCAGCAATCAACTCTCATTTCGGAGTCAATATAAGAGTTTACAATAGGGCAGTCAAATTTTGCGTAAGCCCAAATGACCCGTTCAACCCACCCAAAGCTGGGATTGGGCTAGTTATTGACCTGTCTATTTATTGAACTTAGCTCATATTGACCCAACTGATCTCAGCTCATTTAAAGTTTGGCTGATTTTTAGCCCGAATTCATCCATGAGTAACTTTGCCATAATATGTTAGAAATAATTTTTTTTGGTTGATCTGTTATGACCATATCAAAAGGAAAAAAAGTCTTATTTAGTATCTATACAATTCATAAGAAAATAACACATATTAAGAAGCTTGATAAGAGTTGGGCGGGTTGGGTTATGACCCAAATTTTAGTCTATCTTGACCTAGCTCATCTTAGCTCAAGTAACTTTTAAGCGGTTCAAATGACCCACCCTATTATTGACTCAACTCATTTTGACCCGCCCAAAATCGGCTCAACCCGCTCATTTGACACTCCGAGTTTACATGGTAGATAAATGTAGAACACATCCACAAGAATATAATCAGTAACATCAATAAATTAAAATATGGTATACTCCAAAATACTACAGTAAGAAATACAGAGCAAATGTACGAATAGTGTACGCCAAACGTCGTATTCTTATCCATGCAATGGAGCAATAACGTAACGTGCTGTATAGCTAAACATAGTATAACGTGATTAGCTCAACTATATATTAAGAAAAGTATACAAGGAAGACAAATTAATTAAACCAAATTAATCACTTGCAAGGATTGAACTTGCACGTGGCATTCCAATTGCCAGAATTAGCCCTCATAAAATTCAAAGCTGTGTGCAAAACATGTTGAGTAGATCCCATTAATGCCCAATTCATATGCTGAATTACACCCAATGGATGATAAGGAAACTGCACACTGTTATAAGAATTCAAAAGTGCAGTTGTTCCTTCTCTTAGCAAAGTCTTATAAGGTTCTCCTCTGCCTTTCATTCCTTCCCATAATGTTATATCAGTTCCATATTTTCTAGCAGCAATTAGACCAAATACAACTCCTACTTTTGAATCTGGTGTCACTACTTTCCAGTAGCATCTGTATTCTGGCATCATCCAGTTCCTGCAGTACAAAATGATGCCATTGTTTTACGTACAAAGTTTCTTTTTCTGATCTCAACACGTAAATGGTATTCCTAGCCATGTTTGACTAGGATCCACCGACACTGGAAAAAACTTATAGTAAGTAGTAGTTACAGAAGTTTACAAAATAAGGGTCCATATGTACAAACCAATAAAAACAGTTCCTTTTTTAACTAATTAAGGGCTCATTTGGTACGAGGGATAATGAATAATTGTTCCGGGACTAAATTTAGGAAGAATTTATGCCATGTTTGGTTGGTAAAAAATTGCGGTATAATTAATCCCGGAATTAGTTATCCCACGATTGTAGTATTTTTTTTTTATTCTTGTAGAAATGTGGAATAACTAATCCCGAAATAATTAATCCTGGGATACTTTCTTTTCAACCAAAATACCCTACGTGGAGCCAAAAGGAATGGTCTTTAAAGAAAGCAGATAGTAGAAGTAGGTTAGTTAGATACTAACTGCTGCAGTACTAATTTAGGGTGTGAGCTTATGTTCAGTAGTAAGGAAATCATTTTCTGAAAAATGTTTTCTGGAAATGACTTATTTCCTGAAAAATGTTTTCTGGTGTTCGATTGGAGGCTAAACATCAATATCAATATTAGTAAATTGATGGTGCGTCTGAAATTTATTAGTACTAAATATTAATATCAATAATGTCTGGAAATTCAGTGATATAAAGTAAAGATTGAAATAATTGTAATTGAAAATGACTCCCATCTAATTTCTCCCTTTTTGCGGAACTTTTTTTTAAGAAAATATTTTCTAGAAACCAAACAGCACCACTCATTTTCATGGAAAAGGAAATTCCCAAAAGATATTTTTCGCTATACAGTCAGACCTTTCTATAACATTATCTTTATATAAAAGTCTAAGTTTTTTGTGGAATTGATTTTTATGTTATGTTATATAATATATGTCATCTATAACAACACTTGTTTGACTGTACCAAACAAAGACCTCAATAAGAGATTGACATATGTATAGAATTTTAATGCCACGAATGTAATTATAGATACTTACTGGTGTGGGCAAGCTGAGGCTTCCAAATAAGGGAAAGGAGGCATTGGGGGTAAGTGAGGCATTGGAGGAGTAGGTGGTAGTGGTGGCAATGGAGGTATGGAAGGGGAAACAGGGTTGGGATGTGGTTGTGGTTGTGGTTGTGGTTGTGGATATGAAGAAGATTTTGGACAGAAAGACATAGGATCTGCTGGCTGAGAAATCAAAGGATCAACTATGTACATTTCCATATCAAACATCCTAAACATTAATCTTGGTGATTTCCCTTGACCTCCTCCTGTCCCACATCCTCTTGTCCCTTGCTCACTACTACCCGTAACCTGTGCAACAACAATGTCGAGTCATTTAAGCTCATCTCATTTCAAGAAAAAAAGGGCAGCCCGGTGCACTAAGCTCTCGCTATGCGCGGGGTCCGAGAAAGGACCAGACCACAAGGGTCTATTGTATGCAGCCTTACCCTGCATTTCTACAAGAGGTTGTTTCCACGGCTTGAACCTGTGACCTCCTGGTCACATAACAACAACTTTACCAGTTACGTAAAGGCTCCTCTTCAAGATTATGCAAAATATAAAAGTTGTCTATATTAACCTGTGCAACACAACCACTCAAATCTGGAGTACCATCGAATCTCATGGCAAAGTTTCCTAGCCAATTTGTTGTTTCTTCTCTCCATGTTGTCATTTGCCCATTGTTATCTGGGCATGCCATTGCTACATTTATTCCTGCACATAAATTTGGCACTCAAAACCTTAACTAACAATGGTAATAAGAAGCATTTAGATCACAGAATCTCTTTTCGAGTAAAATCAAGATTCAAGACTAAAAGGGAGCTTTGACACAATGGAAATATTTGTCACCATATAACCAAGAGGCCACAGATTTAAGTCGTGAAAACAACATTTTTCATAAATATAAGATAAAGCTACATATAATAGACTTGATGTGGCCCGACCCTTTCCAGCACCCGTACTGCCCTTATAATCAAGATTCAAGGATATCAAGAAGCAGGACAAACATTGGAATTTGGACGAGAAATACCAAAAACTAACAACAACAACAACAACAACAACAACCAGTATAATCCCACAAGTGGGTCTTGGGAGGGTAGTGTATACGCAGACCTTATCTTTACCCTGGGGCTAGAGAAGTTGTTTTCAATAGACCCTCGGCACAAGAAGATGAAATGCAAAAATACCAAAAAACTAAGTTGATTCTAATTAATGTCATATGTGAACTCAAAAAGAAATTAAAAGAATTACCACAATATAGGTTTAGTTACCATTTAGAGGATAATCAAAAAGAGAGACTTGGCCATCTTTGCATTGGTCACAGAAGACAGTGCCAGAGACCATTGCATAACCATGAATTCCACGAATGAATGCTGCTGCTGTAACAATTAGAAAAGCTGTAAAATAAAGCTTTTGGGACCAATCCATGATTTTTTTTTAGTTACTGAGAATGAGGGAAGAGAAAGAGACTTAAGTAGTAAAGCCAGTGGTTGGTTTTGAGTTCAATCTTGAATGTGAATAAAAAGCACTGATATGGTGGTAGAAGAATTTATGAAGCTTGGCTATACAGCAACACTCAACTGTCTCCATTAATGAGGTTTTGAAAAAAAAGGTTCTTGAAAAAGTATTTGGATCGGTACGGGTAAAAAATCATTATGATCCAGCTTTTTATTAGACAAACTAAAGCAATTTATTGCATTCACCAGCCTCTCATTTTGCTATACTGTTGTACCTTGGACTTATTATAGATACCACATAGCCATAGACATATTTGCAATTTGCAAAATTATACTCTTTTAGAAACTTGACTCGTGAGTTATGACCACTTAAATATCCTTCAAATTAATGTATGCAAGTGTTTAAGGTTCTTAATTATTTTTAAGGTTTTGGCTGAGAGACCTACCAATTTTTAACGTGCTGAATGTTCTTGTGTTTTTTTCTTTCTCTTTTTTCTTGCATACAATTCTAATGACATATTTTAGGTGCATTAATTAAGCTTATGGAAATGTCATAGTAAATGATTGTTTGTTGTTATGCATCTGCAGTTATATTTCATATCATGCATATGGCAGGGAGGAAGGTAGTTGCGATGCAAAGAGAACGTGGCAACCTGGAAACCAAGTTTACAGAGGACTTTGTGCTTTTACAAAATCCTGCATTCAGATATGATCAGTTTAAGTTTTATGTACTTTTTTCTTTCTTTCTTTTTTCTTAGCTCGGTGCACTAAGCTCCTACTCTGCGCGGGGTCGGAGCAGACCCTTGGATGCAATCTTACCTGTATTTCTGTAAGAGGTTATTTCAACAGCTCGAATTCGTGACTTCCTGGTCACATGACAGAATCGGGTCGCTTGTAAGATAATAATAATAACAATATTAATAAGAATGACACAGGAAGGAGAGGAGCATTTTTTTTTAATTTGCAAGTCATCACTAAATTACATACCTCACAGTTGGTGGTAGTTTTGAGATAAGTATGTGATTAGGGGTGTGCATTCGATTTATCGATTCGATTTTGACCCTTATCGATAATTACTTATCGATTATCGATTTGTACATATGTTTATCGTTATCATTTCAATAAGGTTCGATTTTTTCGATTTCGATTTATCGATTTTTGGGGCTTATCGATTCGGTTATCGATCACACCAATAAGAAAATTTGCGCGATTCCACGGAAAGTATTATCGCTATAAACACGCCTAACTAATATGGACAAAAAGAAGCTTAAATAAGACGAACACCGTTTATAACATAAAAATTGTGTCAACAAGCACATGCAGCGAAACTAAAGTAAGGGATCAAATGTATGCCTCCAACACTCCAACGGTATAAAAAAAATACATCATCACAGCTAATTCTGTTTTTCATTAATTTGAACTTCATTCCCTTGAGCTTTAAATATGATCATTCCTTAAATGTGGTAGAAGAAATAATAGGGTTAGGGACTTAGGGTAAAGAGAAGGGTATTATAGAATAAGGGTAAAAAAAAATAATTAATTTTTTTTTTGTCATTTTAGTATATCTTATCGGTTTATCGATAAACCGATAACCGAAGAGGACAAAATCGAAATCGAAATCGATAACTCGATAAGGAAAATTTCGAAATCGAAATCTATAAATCGATAAACCGATAACAAATAATCGATTCGATTTATCGATAAACAGATTCGAATGCACACCCCTATGTGACTAAATATTAGAAATTTTTTAATATTTTAACTAACAAAAGTTAAAGTAAGATATCTTTACACAAATAGTCTGCCGAATTCAATGTTTGTTGTTTTTAGTCGATATATATAGAGATTATACACGATTAAATACATATTACATGTTGAGTGTGAATAAGTCATCTTTTTTCAAAAACAACTCAGCTCTAATTTCAGCATTATTGTGGATATCCAAACATAGCAAAAACCACGAATCATGTCTCATGTGACAAGAGAATTGCTCTTAAGAAATTGAATAGCACAAATGGAAAACTAAAGGTGGTCGCATATTACAGCTATATATGAATGTCAAATTGACAAAAAAAACAGAAAGAGTAAATATTCCATAAGAACAGACAACTTCTTGTTGAGTAATACAGTTTATAGTTGAGCGTTGACAATCAGAGCAAAAAGCAGCATCACTTTTGAGTTATAAAGTGATTGTTGATGTGAATGTAGTAATTATAGCCATACAACCACGTTTGCCTGAAATTAAATAAAATAAAATAGAAATTGAAGAAGACCGCCTATTTATTTCTGAAATTCTTTAATTTTCTACAAGTGATAACGTGGCAAAAACTCGATGGTGATGGATATATTAGATAGCCGTCCGAGTCATGTGGAGCATTCATAAATATCATTTGCCAAAAAAAAATAAAAAATTGTGCTGTTGTAATATCATGAAAGAGTAATATGCACTGTTATCATAGTAATGTATTTAAAGTGTCAACACATAAGAAAAGGCTAATGTATCTTTGAAGCTAAAATTCAAAAGATGAATACAAAATGGATAAAATTCAAGGGATTTTTACCTATCTATACCATATATCAAACCTTATTACCCTCAATGTTTAAGGTTTGTGTTTATTACATTTAAGCATACCAAATTACCATTTCTATACCATAATTCAAATTAGGGATATAATTAAGGGTTCATTTATATTAGGCATAATTATAGGACTGTATCTTCCCACTTTCTCTTTCCTTTCATCTCAACTGTTCACAACACACACACAACTCACGATGCTCCTATGCTTCCTCTCGTTGATCATCCCCAACTGCCCACCACCGTCGAAGAATATCATATTTTCAGATTCACAAGAAAATTTTAAAATTCTTTGATCCAACCGCTTGAATTCCCACTGGAAATAATAATGGCAGAGAGTTCGAAATTCTTTGACCTATTTTTTTTTGGACAGTGGTTGAAGGTTACTGGTTAACACAGTCGATTGAAATTCGAAGAAGAAGATGAGGAAGACATATTTCCAGAATTTGTAGATATTTTGTAGTCAAATTGTAGTCAAATTAGAAAAATTGTAGACTGTTTTTTGCAGAAGATTTTGTAGAAGCTTTAGTCGTTTTGGATTTGTGAAAACAGAAAATAATGCATCTACAATCAGAATACAAATAATCTACAATTTATCTACAAGATATCTACAAAATAGATACATTGAATTTTAATATCCAAATTCTCATTTCAATTGTAGCATAATTGGCATTTTCGACATAATTGTAGAAGATTTGTAGAAGTTTTAGTCTTCCCAATCTACAATTCATCTACAATTTATCTACAATTTATCTACAATTCTACAATTTAACTACAATTCTTCTTCTTCTTCTTCTTCTTCTTCTTCTTCGAGTTTCAATCTAAAATTCAGTCAAAACCAAGTCTAATCTTCACCAAAACCCCTCAAAATTGAGATATAAACTCCTAAACATATTCCGAATTATTTACAACAACACCCAATCCAAACAAATAATGATTTTTGAAAACCCAAATTTGAATTCAAAGCTTTCAAGCTTTTTAATGGCTATCAATGGTGGAAAATATATGGAAGAACAGATGAAGATGAAGATGAAGATGAAGATGAAGAACAGAAATCTCCTTTCCGTTTGATTACTGGAGCTTCAGTAGCTTGCGTTTTTTGAGAATTGTAGTTGAGTGAGAGAAGAGAGATCTCTTTCCGTTGAGGAAGGAGAGAATTACGCAGCAATTCGAATTTGATGTTGACAGAATCACACGCAGATCTGGTGCCTCATTTTAGGGCTTTTTTTATGGCAAAATCTACCTATTTTTGGATTGGTATATAATTTGTAGTAAAAGTGTGGACTACACGGGTAAATAACAAATTATGAACATTTTTGGTAATAAGATTTGATATATGGTATAGATAGGTAAAAATCCCAAAATTCAATGTCTTAGACACACTTTAAAAGACTAGATGTGAAAAGCCCATGCTACGCATGGGCCCAACAAGATATGATTGTTCTTTGCATTGTATTGTTACGTTAGTTTGGTGGCAGAACATCTAAAATATTTACACGCTGACTTGCTTGAATTTCAATCCTCTAAAGTAAAAGTTAGAATTCTAGTAGCATTGAGCCAAGGCATTATTTCTGTCATTATTTAACTACTATGAAAGCTTCGAACTGAAATTTATGATTTTTCAGAATTAAGTGATCTCTTGATATATTCATGTACAGATAACTTCAACATACAAGTGACATACTGCTAAGGATGTGGGGGGAAAAGGGGGTCAGAGATGGCATTAAACAGAAAGGTCGAAAATAAAGCAGAAGACTCTTACCATTTCCTGCGTTCTGGTCAACATAAGTAAAGGCAAAGTTTTCTTTAATTCGTCAATATTTTTGAGCAATTTCTCATTCTCAATATTGCCACTTGTTATTTCAACATCTAAAGTTGCGATTCACATCAAACTCCAACTCAAAACAACCAAAGGGTTTGAAATGAAACACCCATTGTTGTATTTTTTACCAAGCATACACAATTTAAAGTTCTTCCAGAGTTGTTGGTAAAAAGAGTCATGGTATTTCAAGCTGTTTACACTTAGAACAGCAGTCCGGACGAAAAAGATAGAAGAGGCTATAAGAGCTATTAACATTATTATATCACTAATGAAGAATACAACAAAAATAAAGCAGAAATGATACCAATATATATAGAAGATAGAAACGTAATTAACAGGAAGAGAGTTAGTAGATGATCAAGAAGCTCTCCCACAAAAGTTGTTGTTGAACTTTTCAAAGCTTTGTTTTTCTTGTTTAAGCTATGAACTTCATTCTATAATACCTCCTTGCCTGTGAGCAAAATGCATATGTCATCATTATTTTTCATAGAAAGTTCATTTTGAAAAGGCACGCGCGACGGCATGAATTCATATCTGCAAAAGTCAGTGCTAAAGTTTACTAACAGTTGTCTTGAGATATGGAATTTGCTAACAAAAAGATGTTGCCCCATATTAGAGATACAAAACTCTTCGTTTGCATTTTCACACATAAAAGTGTCACATAATTTAAGAATAGAACCTTCTGTTATTGATACTTATAAGTATCTCGTCGTGCCTCCTTCGTAGACAACAAATCTTTTCATCCAAATGTTTGAGAGAGGTCTCTGAATCAGCTAAAAACAAAGACACGAAATGAGAGGAAATTATAAAAGCAGTGTGAATAAAAGTTCATCACCAGTTCACCACTACTTAAACACCCCAGAATAAGTTTTTTGTATGTATTTCATGTGTTTGTTTTTATCCAAAACAACTGATATTATTAGAAGTTCTAAATTTAGTTTTAAGCTCATATTTAGGGTAGTAAATTAGAGGATCGTAATATATATATATATATATATATATATATATATATATATATATATATATATATATATATATATATATATATATATAAAAGAATCTGAAAGCAAGTAATTTGACATCTGAACACAAAAAATGAATTACCAAAAAAAAAAGAAACAAACACATCCAAGATCAAAACAAGCTTGCCTAGAATGTCTGAGTTCAATAATAATATCCTGATTGATCTGCAGAATGTAGAAAACAGAGTTAAAAGGAGGATCTATAAAAACATTCATGATGACTTTTAGCCAACTTATTCAATCAGAAGACCTTTTTTTAAATAAAAAAAAATCTAAGTTACAATCAGAGGATTCTTAGTGTCCTCTTAGTTTAGTGGAAGATTATACTTCTAACTCCTTCGTTCACTTTTCTTTCTTACCTGTACAAGATCTTTTAGTTGGGTAGTTTGTATCTTTGTGTCAAAGGAATAAGCTTTACTGATCGATCTTTTTCAATGTAGTCAAATTCGTCCATAACTTGCACTAATCATTCGAATTATGCAGAACATTTATTTGCTAAATGAAAATGTTAAGACCACTTAACAATTGTCATCTAATGTTTTTCTACAATACAAATAGAAAGAAGGCAGGTAAAAATAACATCTTCAGTATCTTATGCCACAGTTTAGTTTCTAGCAAATCGGAATACTATCTGAAAATAAAAGCACCAACTAAGTTTATTTCTAGCCATTAAGAAACCATTGAGCTTGGAAAGTAGGTAAAGAACCCCATTCGATGTTTCAAATTCTACAGGGTTAATTTTATACTTCGAAATTTGCTCTCCAGCAATATTTTTTGCAGTCCTGTAAGTAGCTTGTTTATACAAAATAGTTTAGCACAAGCTAGTTACCTATTCAAGATACTTTTAAGAAATGAAGAGTACGTTGTCCAAATAAGGACACGTGCTCAAGCAATTTATTGAGCCGGTCCAACTTCAGCAACACATAGAGAAAATAATAATATATATACATAACTAAGCAATTTTAAAAATGCAGGTTAAACATGTAACTAAATAAGTACACGGTCAATATTCGGGCAGTAAATCCAAACAAAACATTTCAGGAAGTAATTGCTGCAAGCTTTGAGAATCTTGCTCGACCAATGGACAAATAACAGTGTCCAAATAGTATAAAATAAAATCTATTAGTTGTTTTCAAAGGTGTTGTTTGTGTAAAATAGAAATGTAATCTCTTTCGGAGATAAAGGTGTAGAAGTGACTTTTTATTGCAAGTGTAGTTATAACAATAACTCTAATTCTTGCTCTAAAAGCAGAAATATCAGTACCTCCAAGCGTGGAAGAAGACATTTTTTATCAAACTTCTTGTTGTTACTAAGAAGTATGAACCTTCAATATTTCTTCTCTTCTTCTTATATCAGACAGTCCAAGTGTTACCTAGTGTATTACAAAATAAATGTAATACCAATCAGTGAAATATATCCTGGAAACTGTGATCTTTTTACTTAAAAAAAGGTTTTGAAATTTTAAAATCAAAAACTCATTTCTTTACCTGCCTATCAAATCTTCCAGGTCTAAGCAAAGTTTGATCAAGAATTTCAGACCTATTAGTAGGAGCAATCACAACGACTCTAGTATTTCCAGTGAAACTATCTATTTCAGTGACAACTTTATTAAGTGTCTGCTCTCACCAGTTACTTCATCAATAACAGTTCCTCTCTGCCTCCCAACTCCATCAATCTCATTAATAAATATTTAAAAAGGTAAATTATTTTGCCTTGTTCAATAAATCCCTTGCTTTAGATGTAACAAAATAAAATTTATAACATGAAGGGTGTACATTGGCGTGCTCTCTTAAACTTACAAGTTAGCATGTATGGATATGGATATGCAGTCTATATGCAGCTCTCATCAACTCCAATTGTCGAGTAGTCAAAGCACTTTCAACTTCCATACACTTCACTATTTGCGATTCAATCTCTCTCATTGTAAGGTACTTAGTTTATACATTGTCATTCACCTAAGACATACAAACACACAGAGACATACACACATATACATGTATATATACACATACGCATATGAAAAACACAGTGAATGAGATAAAACTGTGTGGAAACACCTGATAAAGCATATCCTGGAGCGAAACTGACACAGAAGTGCAACTGAGTGTTCCATTGCTTCAGTTTTCATTCCTTCCTTTGTGTTTAAGAGATGACACGGGAGAATCTGTAAGCTACAGGGTTCAAGATTTTTGGAGATTCAAAATCTTCATTTACAACTAATGCACAAGAAAGGCCAATTTGCACACACGTACAATCTGGTGGTACTGATCCTGCATATTTAGAATTTTTTCCTGTATAGTATTTGATTTCAAATATGCGAAAGAGATCAATTGCACTTATTTCAAGAAGACAAAGGAATGATATGCGGAGAATATTATAGAATTTTTTAATTAAGCTAAAAGAGATCAATTGCGCCTATTTAGGAAGCTCGTTAATGGAAATTCAGTTTTAGTAATCAATAAATATCAAAGTTGCAAGTGAAGATACACGCATAAGTATAGAATATTCGGCAAAAGTCTACTCTTGTAAAGAGCTAACCATATCAGCAAAACTGAAAAATCTGTGAGCTACAAACCTAGAGCAGTACCACTAAGTCCCAGATAACATCTGAAGATATAGTAAAGGAAGAAAAATTCAGTGTTGAAACAAGACATTGCGTAAGGAAGCAGAAGAATAGAGTTTCAATAAGGAAGGATCATGTTTTCTGCTCTACTCTATTAATCAACACTTGTTATTCATATTTTCGAAATCTATGCTACTATAGAGTTAGTTAGCTATTTCATATTTGATACAAATGATTTAGATCATGTAGTTATGCGAATTAAGAATGGGTGTCCCAAGAAATCCTAAATGCCTCTTTCTGATACAAATACCCGAAAATCTTCAAAACAAGAAGACCTAAGAAGCTAAGTAGACCTTAAGATGATGTGAATAACAAATATTAACTGCATATCCTGAGTATGAATAGAGAACGCCCGCTGCATCTCTTGTTGTATGTAATAATGAGAGAAGATATTATTTTTAGGTGGTCTACAGTAACAACAATTGTTAAATCCATCCATTTAACAAAAAAATTACTTACCGGATAGCCAGTGTTGTGCCCAAATTGTGTCATACCTTGGCTTGTGATAGTACAATGGTCAATTTATAAGATAGCAACTGCCTAAATGATTTCTTCGTATACTACATTGTGTGTTGTATGATCATCATTGCTATCATTGTTGGCAGTCGGATCAATTAATTACTTCATGCTCATGACCATACTAAGTGTAAATTTACCCAGCTCATGACCATACTAAGTGTAAATTTACATGCTCTCGAATCAAGGCAGAGTTATGACTTTACCAATTACTTCAGATGTAGTATTTTACCATAAATAGTAGTTAGGAGACTTACGGGTTTCTTTTACAGAAACTGATTTACAGCAACTACAATTTATGTCACCGGTCATCAGAAACTCTCATGAAGTAGATGAATCCCTTTTGTCCACAGCCTAAAACCCTCTAGTTGCAGAGAACTCCTCCAAACCCTAGCCAAATTCAAGTTATTTTTTTGTGATTATCATGTTAAGTTGCGTTAAAGAAAACTCATTTACAAGCTTATAAGTTATAACGTACTAGAGATAAGACACTTTCTTTTGAAATTTTAAATCTAGCAGACTAGAGGGACCTTACAAACACTATCCGACACAAAGTAGATAAATGGTAAATAAGATACAGGTCAAACACTTTAAACACCAGCCGAAGCAAGGAGAAGAGAGCAGATTTCAGTTGCTGCCTATACTCGCTAATATATGTAAACAACTTTCCACAATTATAAGAATCTGTAATCTTTTAATAATCCCATCTGAACATCCTAAACAAGATCTAAACATAATAATAAGAATTAGGGAGAAGTCAAAAATAAATAAAATAACAATAATTATATGAATCTGTAATCTTCCACACAGTCTTTACGCCTTTGTGTTCCGCATATGAATGTGTACTAGCTTACGAACAAACAATTCTAGACTATGATGAATAGAAAAAGAACAAACATAAATAGCAAAACAATAATGTTGGTGTAAGTACACAGGAAAAACACAACCCACTACAGACTAAGCAGTTCTATCAAAATTGCCTTAATGCTTCGCGCATCACATGCATCGGGGTAAAACTATTTCAAACTCTGAGGAAACAAACACAGCTCATAAATAACTCCTCTGTTTGGCATCATATTTGTGGCTCTCCACCAGATTCCTCAGCAGCTCCCTGTGCAGTTTCTTCAACAGCTCCATTTACAGTTTCCTCAGCACTACAATACATTTAAAAATGAGGGTCAAGAACCACGCCACTAAGGTAAAGAGTGGAAACAATTCTAAATCAAAACGAGAAACCAGTAAACCAAGCAAATTTTCAGGTGCACTAAGAAAGTAGAACATATACAAAGGCAGATAAAGTCATCAAACCGCTGCACAATCAGATAAAACAGACATGTACAACCCAAGCAGCCATAAAACATAATGGAGGAAAAAGAGAGACTGTACATAATAAGTCACACTTCCGACCCGGTTGAACAGAAAAATCATTCATGACCCTTAAACAAAACACCACTAGCAAACTGCTAGTGCAGCATAACACAGGAAGGGGGTATAGTTGACCCAATAGGCCTAACACACACAATCCTATTCTACCGGAACCAGAGTTTATCCAACTTACTCGACGGGAAATGCACTGACCAGCAGCAAGAATCAGCATTCAATCAATTATGTTTCATTCTCAAATTAGTTGGATTCAAATCTGTAAATCATTTGCCCCCGTTTCATCCAAAATTAAACCCCTCATAATTTCTCTAAATTAGGACAGAAGACCTCGAAAACAAAATGTTACAGATCTTCTAGCAACGTCCTGTTCTGAGGCCATTTTGGAGCAAAATTGAGTCAAATGCATGGGGTGAAGCAGCATTTTATTGCAGCGTCCCTAAAAAGGCAATGCTAAACTTAGGGTACAAAGCAGCTGGCTTCATTCAGTACCAAGCAAGGGGCACAAAGCTTTAGTTGTTCTTCCATAAATCATCCATGATTATGACTACACGACTACATCATACTTGGAACACCCCACGCTCTGTCACATTGGTGCATAGGGAGTTAAATTTAGGCTAATCCAGCAAAAAATTAAAATTTAACCCTAACATAACTTGTTAACCCCAAAAAATAAATCTTCTTCAGACCAAACAGCGTACCCCAACGTCTTTCAAATAGTTCCATTACCAAATATCTATAACCAATTAACTAGTGACAGTTGATTCGCTTTTGCAAAGACTAAAGAGCAACCAGTAATATGATTCATCAAAGACCCTACCTTACAAAAATAGATAATCAATTACTAAGTAATTCATTGAAAAACCAACATCACATGAAACTTAATTCAGCATAAAACAAGCTACTAAAACACATAAGAATTCATCACTACCTTAAAGGACGAACTTCTTTTGGCTCAGGCTTCCTCCAACTCTTCTCAGTCCTCTCCTCACGCATGAAACTCGGCTTCCCATTCCCCCAAGCTTTTTTGTCACTTGACTCAGAAACCACCTCCTTTACCTTCAAAGATTCAAGCTTTTGATCAATCTCCTTCCAATCTTGCCCCTTCTCCTTCAAAACTTCCTCCCTCGGTCTAGCTGCCCCAAATGGATTATTAGACCCTTTGGGCTTCACCACCACAGTAGCCTCATTATTACCACCATTCTGATGCTGTACTTCAGCTATAGGCAATGTCCTGGGCTGCAAATTCAATTTGGGCCTACCTCCACCACCACCACCTAAAGTTTCTTCTCTCTTTCCTCTTCCCCAATTTTCTGAATCCACTCCACTATTATTGGACTCATAGCCCCCGCCTCTTCGCTCTCTTAAACTGTCGAATGCCCCACCTCCACCGGACCTTTTAGTCCACTTATCCGAATCCGAATCACTGCCGTTTGACCCGAAACTCCCTCTCCTATCAAATCTTCGACCCGAAGAGGGTACAAAGGATTTATTTGCGCCCCAGTTATCAGATTCATCAGCTTTGGAATGCGAATCTGAGAAAAATCCTCCTCTTTCGCCTCTCTCCCTTCTGTCGAAACTGTTACCAATGGAAGTTTTTTTAGCTGCGCCCCAGTCGTCAGTCTCGTCGGCGCGTGAAGGCGCAATTTCCCTGTCGGAATCACGTCGGAACCCTCCCGGTCTCCGGGACTCGTCCGACGAACCTCTACCTCCTTGCCTATCGTAACCGTACGATCTGAAGCCGCCTCCCAGGCGAGAGCTGTCAAGTTCCTCGGCGGAGCGTTCGCGTGGACCGGTGGGGAGCATCATGACTTCCTCCGGCGTTAATCCCTTGACGGCGGCAGCAGCAGCGGATTGAGACTTCTTAACGGAACTGTAAGTTGAGAACTCCTGAAGGGATAAGGTTGGTGGCTTCTTCTTCTTCGTTTTGGTGGTGGCGGCGGCGGCTAGAGATGGAAAATCGGAGAGCCCAGCGGTGGCGCCGTTGGAGTGGTTGTCGCCGTTTACTGACTCTTCCTTTTGGAGCTCGGACTCATGTTCCTCTGAATCTAAAGCCCACGCGCCTGGTTTTGCCCACGCGCTCACAGTTGCCGCCATGTTTGCTCTTGCTAATTGCTCTTTGGACTCTGTTTGTTATCTCTGTGTAGGTTTTTTGAGAGTATTCGCTTCTGTTTCAAGCGAAGAAATAGGTTTTATATAAATATAAAAGGATTGCGTTGATTTGATCAAACGGTAAGCGTTCAATGCGGAATAGATTCGGCTTGATTGGACGGTGGAGATTAAGTCCTTCATCTCAAAGGAAATGGACTTTGCGTTGAGTTTACACTATTCTTTTATGTTTATTTGAAGGCGTGTAATTGTAGACCACAAATATTGCATTCCATATCTTTGGTCTAATAACTAGGAATTTACAAGTAATCACTATTGTTTGACTCAAAAAATATCGAAACATTTTTGAATAAATCAATCAAAAAAAATAAAGAGATAAATCTTAGTCAAACATAATAAACTCCAGATCAATGAGCTAACAGAATAAATAGTATATAAGATGAAATAGATATAATCGATCTTATTGAAACTTTCGTTGTGTCTCCCATTAATCAATGGGGAGGTTGTTTTACATATCCTTCTTTGGAGATTGCTAAATTGTTCCTTTTGTTTTTAGGAAGATTGCACAAGAGGGGAGTAAGGAGAGAAGAGAAGCCCCTTAACCGAAGGTTTTTCCTTACTATATATAGTCATGGGACCTTTGCTATCTACTTGGTCCGACGCTCTTACATTATGTCTGTCTTGGTCGTCCTTTAAACATCGTTTCTTCTGGCTCGACGGGTATCGAGATTGCTTGATTTGGAATATGCCATGTCATTTTCCGTCGCCTTGCCGCCTGGACGGGACGTTGGTCAACTTGACGGCAGCGGTCGGATTTTGACCAATACAGTTAGTCCCTCCGTCTGTCGGAGTCGTCCCCTGTCGGGCTAGGTAGACGGATCATGACTGCTACGAATTCGAGAGAAATCTGATTGTTGGTTCCTTGGTTATGCTTTTTAGATTTCAAGTGGGGTGACGGCGTTCTTTCGATTTCCTTGGACCGTTGCGGCTGTTTCGGAACCGAAATGTCGTTTGGCAATGAAACCTTGTTTCGTGGCTGCTACCATTATGACACACGTTCCTGGGGAACCGAAACGTTTCGTGCCCTATCAGATTCGATTGGCAACTCTTTGGTTTCGTGCTTGAGGGGTTTACGTCTCTTATAAATATAAGGAACTCATCATTCGATTGACACACTTATTTGCCTTTTGCTTGAAAGAATTCTGCAGATATACTTTCTTCCTGATACTCCGAGTTTTCGTTTGCCCTCAGTTAACTGAAAATTTTCATCCTTTCTTTCCACTGTCTTTTTGCCGCATCATCTTGACAAAATGGCTGGTGATTCCTCTTGCACTGATCTCCCTATCACAATTCCGACACCGAAAAATGTTGCTCAGGCCACTGGGGGCAGAAGTGGTAGAAGACGAGGAGGTCTCGTCGGTAGTTGAGATTTTGCCTCGTCTTGGGAGAAAATTGACCGACTTCAGCAATCGCGCCAGGGCGGAGCCGAAACCTGTCGCTTTTGTCATGAGAGAAGAATACATTGCAGAGTTGAAAGCTAGGTGGGGTATTCCCGGTTACGTTGACATGCGATCGGCGATAGGGACTGACATAGTTCATTTTGACTGCCCTGGGTACTGCGTGTTTTATGCCTACCCCTTTCTTATTGGGTACACACTTCCTCTCCCTCTCCTGGTGGTAGATTTCTACCACTTTTATGAGGTATGACCCGCCCAACTTTCACCGTACCTATACAAGTTGTTCCTTATGTTGCTTAAGTTTGCAGAACTCGCCGGCCGTGAGATCACTTTGTATCACATACTCAATATTTTCGCCCCTCAGCTTATCCGCAGCACGATGCTTCACATGCATCCTCTGGGGTCGAAGATTCTGGTGGTAAAAATAGACGACAGGGCTAACCGTCATTTCTACGAGAATTATTTCTATGTGCGGACCGGGCACATTGTGGCGGATCTAATGGGGTTCCTTGAGAATTGGTACTTTGCACGTAAGTTTCTTATGCTTTTAGTCGGAGATATATCCGACCACTTTCTGTTACAGTACTAAACCCTATTATGTCTCCACAGCCGATAAATTGCCTCATCCATCTGTCGAAGGTATCCGCGAGTGGGTGAGCACCATCCTTCCCTATACGGTAGGGGTTCACACATGGTCGGCCGTTTATGAAAAATTTGGACGTAGACCCCTTACAGGTGAGATGTCATTTCTGTTTGCTATTTTTCCTCTCTTTTTACTTAGTTTCTCATGTGCTGTTTGTCGATGCCAGGGAGAGTGCGGAGAGTGAGGGCTCCTCCATTGGCTTTCCATCAGCCGATCTCGTCTGCTCGCCCTGTTGCAGCACCTGCCGCTCGGCCTTCATCGAGGGTTGCATCAGTCGAGTCGGCGACTGTAGTTATTCCTGCGGAGGCCACTTCTTAGACTGAGGTCCCGACTCGTGTTTCTCGTCAGACGGGTGAGTCTCCTCATGTTAAGGAAGAAGAAGGGCCATCCAAGAGGCGGCGAGTGGAATTCGAGGCAGCCCCTCCGACTGTAATTCATCTAGACGTCTCTCCCTTGACAAAATCTGGGGCGGGGGTTGATACTGCTCCGCCCATGGAGATGGAGACAGTCGTCGTATCTGCCCCGTCGATGGAGATTCATGCTATTGTTGTTGATTAGCATCCTGTTGTAACCGGGGGATAGATTTTTGAGGCTGCCATTATAGTTTCAGAAGTAACCTCGTCCTCCGTACCTGGTCGTGCTTCTTCCCCAGCTGCTGAAAGAGGGAAAGGTGTTGTGGTTGACGATTATATTCGAGTCGGACCTCGATCCTGATGATGTTAGGATGCTTGAGGAGGGTATTACCAATCGATGGTTCATGCGGGAGGGCCGGCCCGTATTCTTGAGATTTCTTCGGATGTTAATCTCCTGGGGGACACGGAGGATCTGGTGCCACAGTTCAACATTTTGTGTTTTGCTGCTGAGAACGAGGCTCTCCATAACGTTCCTGATGTCGATTTGATGAATGAGATAGCCGTTATGGGTTTGAGGGTACATTGCACTTTTCTTTTATACTTCTCTCATTTTTCTTGTTGATATGGCTTTAACCTCTCCTCTTGTTTTTCAGACGTACATGGTGGAAGTGGAGAGTATGCGCAGGGCTAACATTCGGGCCAAGATTTTCTTGAAGATGTTGGAAAAATATCGACGTTATCGCAACAAGTGCCGTGAGATACACAAGCGACTGATGGAGAATCCTCGTGCTCGATCCCTCAGCGAGGAATTGGAGAAGAGAGATCAGCAGTTGATGGAGGCTATTCGCAGGAACAGTGTGCTCGAAGAGCAGCTTCACGCGAAGGATGAAGAGCTCGAGGTGGGAAAGGGGGTGGCAGCAGAGTGTGACTATTTGCAGGGGAGGCTGAGGTCAATACAAGCCAAAATGGACCAAAACCTTATCAAGGTTGAGGCAATGAGTGCAGAGTGGATGGGGAAGATGGGTGAGTTGGAGAGAAAGGTCGTCGGACTGGAGAGTATCGAGAGTGCCTGGTCTGCGGCTTCAGCAAGGGCGGTGGCTCTGGAGAACACTATCTGCGTCCTTCAGTCTGAGTAGGAGTCGGAGAGAGCGACGACAATGTTAATGGAGGCAAGGCTTGAGGAGCGCATTGGTGAGATTGATCGGGAAACTTCGACCTTAGGAAACCGGGTTGCCGCACTTAAGTCTTAAAAGGAGCGACTATTGGCTCAGATTGAGTCTTCCTCTGTCGATGCTCCACGTTGCCTACATGAGCTTTGGGGTCATGTTGAAGCTCAGCGGGATATATATAAGAGTGTGTGGGAGGCGGGCAATGTTAATGAGGCCGCATATGAAGAAGCACGAGCAAAGGCGCGGGAGGCCCGCATCAACTGTGTTTATGACTCTGCGACTCCGGAAGCCGACGAGGGTGCAAATGATGAGGGAGAGCTTCTTGGAGATGATGGTGGTGGTGATGACGCCGAGTGAAAGAATGTTGTCTTAGTTTGTTTTATGTTTTTTTATATTCATCGTCGTTTGTCGTTGTTCCTTTCTTCTTCTTTTTTTATTGTTGGCTTGGGCCGTATGTAATCTACAACCGTTAGCTCAGTGACCTTGTATAAAGAAGAATTTTTTTTGTTGTTATCTGCCTCGTACTTTGTCTTTGTTTTTCGCTTTTTTGTGACTTTAGCATTGGATGGATTCCCATATAGCGAGTCTCGGTCTTTTATTCCCTTTTTGTTTACTAACGGCCCTTGGCCTTAGATATATTTTAAACGTTTCCCTCTGGCGATGGCTCATGGCCTTGAGGGTGTGATTTCGAACTTTTGTCAAAATATCGACCCGTCGTTGTTTGATTAAGGTCGAACTTCTTCTTTTTGGTGAAGGCCTTTGACCTTAAAGGGTGTTATTTCAAACTTATCGAAATAGTAACCCGTCGTCATTCGATCAAGGTGGAACTCTTCTTTTTGGCGAAGGCCCTTGGCCTTAAAGGATGTTATTTCGAACTTATCGAAATAGCAACCTGTCGTCGTTCGATCGAGGTCGAACTCTTCTTTTTGGCGAAGTCTCTTGGCCTTAAAGGGTGTTATTTCGAACTTGTCAAAATAGTAGCATGTCGTCGTTCGATCGAGGTTGAACTCTTCTTTTTGGCGAAGGCCCTTGGCCTTAAAGGGTATTTCGAACTTGTCGAAATAGTAACCCATCGTCGTTCGATCGAGATCAAACTCTTCTTTTTGGCGAAGGCCTTTGGCCTTAAAGGGTGTTATTTCAAACTTGTCGAAATAGTAACCCGCTGTCATTCGATCGAGGTCGAACTCTTCTTTTTGGCGAAGGCCCTTGGCCTTAAAGGGTGTTATTTCGAACTTGTCGAAATAGTAACTTGTCGTCATTCGATCGAGGTCGAACTCTTCTTTTTTGTGAAGGCCCTTGGCTTAAAGGGTGTTTCGAACTTGTTGAAATAGTAACCTGTCGTCATTCGATCGAGGTCGAACTCTTCTTTTTGGTGAAGGCCCTTGGCCTTAAAGGGTGTTATTTTGATCTTGTCGAAATAGTAACATGTCATCGTTCGATTGAGGTCGAACTCTTCTTTTTGGCGAAGGTCCTTGGCCTTAAAGGGTGTTATTTCGAACTTGTCGAAATAGTAACCTGTTGTCGTTCGATCAAGGTCGAACTCTTCTTTTTGGCGAAGGCCCTTGGCCTTAAAGGGTGTTATTTCGAACTTGTCGAAATAGTAACCTGTTGTCAGTCCTAGTTTTTGGAGAATCAGACATCCTCTGGGGGAGTCCCAGTTCGTTTGACATTGTTTGCATCAGAGAGTGTAATGTCGGAGAGTATGAAACGTTGTTGTTTCGCTTATGTTCGTTCTGCGCACACATTGTAGTTTCCTTGTCTGATTCCTGTTACCGGCTTGGAGGTGTCACCAGCGGGCAGTATTTTCGGTTGTCTTGTAGTAGTTTCTCATTCTTTAATTGAGATGTTTCTTTGCTTTCTCGCCCGTGCGGCATTTGTTTTCCTGCTTGAGCAAAGAGCAGAAGGTGAGTTAAAATGATACTTTCCTTACCCGCATCCGATGGACCGGTGAATGAGAGCAGGTTTGTAACGTTGCTCGTTTTGTTTGGCATTTCGATAGTTGATGGGGCGAGGATTTCTAAACTCCATGACTTTACTCGGATCTCCTTCCCCTTCTATGGTGCGCCTTTGCCCCGCGTGGGTTGGGTTTTGCTTTAGCGCTCTTTCCGATGGGTAATCGTGTTTCTTGTCTTTGATCTGGAAGAGATTAGGGAATTTCACTAAGAAATCCCCACAAACGACGCCAAATTGTTTAAATCAAAAGATATCAGAACTTTTTTGAATAAATCAATCAAAGAAAATGAAGGGGTAAATCTTAGTCAAACATAATAAACTCCAGATCAATGAGCTAACAAATTAAATAGTATATAAGATGAAATAGATATAATCGATCTTATTGAAACTTTCGTTGTGTTTCCCATTAATCAATGGGGGGAGGTTGTTTTACATATCCTTCTTTGGAGATTGATAAATTATTCCTTTTGTTTTTAGGAAGATTGCATAAGAGGGAAGTAAGGAGAGAAGGAGAAGCCCCCTTAACCGAAAGTTTTTCCTTACTATATATAGTCATGTGACCTTTGCTATCTACTTGGTCTGACGCTCTTACATTATGTCTGTCTTGGTCGTCCTTTAAACATCATTTCTTCTGCTCGACGGGTATCGAGATTGCTTGATTTGGAATAGGCCATATCATCTTTCGCCTCCTTGCCGCCTAGACAGGACGCTGGTCAGCTTGACGGCAGCGGCCGGATTTTGACCAATACAACTATATTAATCAGGAAAAATAAAGACAGAAAAAAGAACAAGAAAAACGTTTCAAAAGATGATGGCAACAACAACAAACCTAGAAAATTACAAATAGGATCTAAAGAAAATAGTGTGTATGCAAATCTTATTTCTACCCGGGGCAGAGAGTTGTTTTTTATTTCAAAAGATAAAAAGAATTAAAAGAGTCTGATGAAAAAAATAAGTAAACAAGAAAGGCAGTACGACCTCGTATACTTATTAATTTTCTTTCAAAAATGATTTACACGAGATTTTTCCAATGTGTTGAGTTTGTTATTACTCTTCTCCTAGAAAAACTATTTTTTAACTTAAGAAATATCAAACAGTTCACAAATAATAGGTAATTTCTGGCGGTTCTGCTAATCCTCCTATAAATTCCATTCCTAAAAAACCCGGCAAAACATAGTTTATTATATACTAGTATTAAAACGTTCTCTCTGTTTGACTCAAAAGATATCAGAACTTTTTTGAATAAATCAATCAAAGAAAATGAAGGGGTAAATCTTAGCTAAGTATAATAATCTCTAGAACAAAAGATATACAAGGAGAATATAGAGGATAAGATTTCTTTATCTTGTCAAAACGAACCCTCAAACAATAATGGCATTATGTAAACAAATGCTATAGCAATTGTTGTAAGTCAGAAAAAATTCCTAGAGAGCTTACAAGGTGGTTTTACGCTCTACATATATGGGACAAACCCCTTCTAAACCATAAAAGACAAATCATAGGGAATATTCGAAAGAAAATTCCTAATGTCCCCTAATGGGCTTACACTGCTGCAAAAGTCGTACAGTCTCTTGTTCGCCTGTAGGTCGTCCCCTGCAGGATGACCAGCTACGAGGATCTCGACGTTTGTCATACTCATCAACGGTCGTGGTTGTTCAAATTTGAACCCATACAGTTAGTCCCTCCGCTTGTCGAGGTTGTAACTTGGTGCGTCCTCGATAAGCGGACACCACGCGTTCTCATGGAGAAATTTGATCCTACGAGGCATTACGGCTTGGCCAATAATGGGCTGTCAGCATGCTCAACAAGACACCAGGTAGTATATTTTACCAGGAATGACGTCATCTCTGCGTGCGTCTTCAGTGTGCGTGTTTTTGAGATAGGGGTTGATGGCTTGTCGCTTCGATGTCGGTGCCACTCTGCGACCTTTCGCTTTGATTTTGGCGCCACCCAATCCTATAAATAGGTGGAGGGTTTGTTTTTTCAAAAACTCTTGGCCATTTCATTTCTGATTACCCTTCTCATCTCTCCCGAGTTTGTTCTAACAACATTCTGCTTCTTCTTCTCCCATTCTTCTCTCACGACCTTTTCTGCTGTTCTAACACCTTTTTCATCGAAAACATGCCAAGATCACATCGATCTCGTAAGGGGGTTTCTGAGGTCGCCCCGTTTTCCATGGCGCCCCCTCAGGCAGTAAGGATTTGATGGTGGAAGAAGGGGATAGACTTCCTTCGGTGGAGGAGTTGCTGCCGAGACACCCCATGTCTTGAAGCGACTTCCTCAAAGATCCTCCTACTACTCCTATCCCCGTACTCTCTGAAACGGAACAAGTTCATATTGACGCTCTTCGTGCAAAGTACGGCATCTCCGCTCATGTTGACATGGTTCTAGCGGTAAGGAATTTCGTGGAAGTCCATAGACCTGGGTACTGCGCTTTTTATGAGTACCATTTTGTGATTGGTTATTCTTTCCCCCTACTTCAGTTAGAGTAGGAGTTCTGTAGATTCTATCAAGTTTGCCCGGCACAACTTTTGCCATACATGGTCAAGATACTCCTACTGTTGACAAAGTATGCGGAGTTGGCGGGATGCGAGGTTACTGTTCACCACCTCTCGCACATGTTCTCGTCTAGCTTCCACAAGGTTACTATGGTGCATTTGAGGCACCATGGAACAAAAGAGCTGGTGGTTGGCACCGACGACCGAGCAAGTCGCAAGTTTTGGCATAAGTACTTCTTTGTCAAAACCGAACACATTGTGTCTGACCCCGCCAGGTTCCCGGAGCGATGGAACGAGACTGTCATGACCCTAACCCCGGTCGTGATGGCGCCCAACACATTGCTAGGCAAGCCCGACAAATAATCAATCTTAACCCTTTTCTTTTTTAAAATTCATTACCAGTTATCAGTGTTTCAATACCAATTTAACATAATATACGTCTGAAAACAGTACATTAAATGTGCAGAAGTCATAATAATATTGCCACATAGCCCACCGATCCAGTGTCACAAGTCTGAGCCTCTAATACCAGTTTATCAACCTAATACATATCAATCTAGGGAATGCGGATAAAAACAAAGGATAGAAAGGAGTGATCAGGGCTGCGGACGCCCTGTAGTACCCGCTGCTCACGTAGCCCGATCCGTTTATTTATCATCGGCGGCGCTCACTGGGGGTGTGCAGACTCCGGGAGGGGCCCCTTATGGCCCAAGCGCAATATCAAGCCATTTGTGGCATCAAATCTAGGCCCTCGACCTCATATCAATATCAGTATAACACTGTTGCGGCGCACAGCCTGATCCCATAGTATCCTCACATCTGGCCCTTGGTCGTACTTAGTCCAGAAATCATATAAGCCCCTCGGGCATTAGTAAAACAGTAGTTCTCAGCCCGAAACATCATTTAATAGATCATTTTAGTTTCAAAACCGAGTAAAAAGTGGTTGAGTTGTAAAATAGTGGGAAAACGATACGACTGAGTTCAAGTAGTAAGTTAAAACAATGAGGAAATAATGATAAAACTCCCTGGAGGGTCCAAATAGTTGGCACGAAGCCCAAATACGGCAATCAGTCCAAATAATGATGATAACAAATAAGCTTCAATCAAATACGTGGTAAAAGCATCACTCGCGACGGACCAAGTCACAATCCCCAATAGTAAACGACCCTACGCTCATCATTAAGCGCATGTCTCATCTCAATATAGCACTACGATGTGCAAATCCGGGGTTTCAAACCCTTAGGACATCATTTACATTCATTACTCACCTCGAACCGACAAAAACTCTAGCTCGCGGCGCCTTTGCCTCTCAAATCGGCCTCTTCGCGCATCGAATCTGACCAAAACCAGAACAAATATGTCACAATATGCTAAGGGAACATAACCCAAGTGAAAACAATCGAAAAATATCAAAAATCTTGAAATTAATAAAACCCGAGCCCGGGCCCACTTCTCGAAACTCAGAAATTTTCACATCATTAGATTCTTTATCACCCCACGAGTTCATACGTACCAAAAGTTCTCAATTCCAACCTCAAATGGTCCCTCAAATCCCAATTCAAAAGTTCAAAGTCCCAAGCCCAAGTTCTTCCAATTTTAGCTTAAATTCCATGAATTTCTAGGTTAATTTCACAATAGAATCACGTTTTGGTTCATAAAACTTACCTCCAATCAATTCTCCTTGAATTCCTCTTCAATCTCCCTCAAAGAGCTCTCAAAATGATCAACTATGGTGGAAAAATGGCTCAAAATCGCGGAGGAAATGTCTTATAAACTTTTTGCCCAGCTCTGATATTCCTTCTTCGCGAACGCGGTCAATGTCTCGCGTTCGCGAAGCACAAACTTACATTGACCAATTTTTACCCTACGCGAATGTGTCACACCAATCGCGAACGTGATGCTTCTGCCTCCTACACCTTCGCGAACGCGACAACTTTAAGCGAATGCGATGAACAAAATGCCTTGGACCCCAATTTGCTCTACGCGATCGCGAGTGCCTTCTCGCGAACGCGATGCACTGCTTCCCATCCTTTCGTGAACGCGAGGCACCTCTCGCGAATGCGAAGGCTTAATTCTGGTCTTCCTCAAATCCTTCTACGCGAACGCGACATACCCCTCGCGAACGCGAAGGGTTATTTTCTGCAACACCTGAACTCCCAAAATCTGCAACTTTTCAACTTTGAAAATGGTCCAATTGACCACCCGAAACTCACGTGAGGCCCCCGGGACCTCAACCAAGAGCAAAAACATGTCCTAAAACCTCATTCAAACTTGGTTCAATCATCAAAACACCTCAAACAACACCAAAACCATCAATTCTCATCGAATTCAAGCCTAAGTTTCTAAAAACTTCCGAAATACACTTTTGATCAAAAAACCAACCAAACCACATCCAAATGACCTAAAATTTTGCACACACATCCCAAATTACATAACGAAGCCACAACAACTCTCGGAATTCCGTTCCAACCCTCGGATCAAAATCTCGCCTATCAACCGGAAATCGCCAAAATACTAACTTCGCGAATTCAAGCCTAATTCTATACCGGACCTCCAAAACCACTTCCGATCACACTCCTAAGTCAAAAATCACCTTCCGAAGCTAATCGAACCATTGGAACTCACATCCGATCCCTCTAACTCATAAGTCAACATCCGGTTAAATTTTCCAACTTAAGCCTTCTTAAAAGAGACAAGTGTCTCATTTCTCATTCATTCCCCTCCAAATGCAAACCAACTAACTCGACCACATAAAAGACAGCTAACGAAGCATAAAGAAGCAGTAATGGGAGAAAACGGAGCGGTAACTCCTGAGACGACTGGCCGGGTCATCACATCCTCCCCAACTTAAACAAACGTTCGTCCTCAAACGAGTCAAGAGACATACCTGAAGACTCAAACAGGTGAGGGTATCTGCTCCGCATCTCCCGCTCGGTCTCCCAGGTAGGCTCCTCCACGGGCGGACCTCTCCACTGCACCCTCACTGAAGCTATATCCTTCGACCTCAACTTTCGAACCTGACGACCCAAAATAACTACTGGCTCTACATCAAAGGTCAAATCATCATCCAACTGAACCGTGCTGAAATCTAAAATATGCGACGGATCTCCAATATACTTCCGGAGCATAGAAACATGAAATATCGGATGCACACTCGACAAGCTGGGTGGCAACGCAAGCTCATAAGCCACCTCCCCAATCCTCCGAAGTACCTCAAAAGGCCCAATGAACCGTGAACTCAACTTCCCTTTCTTTCCAAATCTCATAACACCCTTCATGGGCGAAACCTTTAGCAATACCTTCTAACCAACCATATAGGATACATCTCGAACCTTCTAGTCCGCATAACTCTTCTGACGCAACTGCGTTGTACGAAGCCTCTCCTGAATCACCTTCACCTTCTTTAAGGCATCCTGAACCAAATCCGTCCCCAATAGCCTAGCCTCGCCGGGCTCGAACCAACCAACTGGAGATCTACACGCCCTCCCATACAAAGCCTCATACGGAGCCATCTGAATACTCGACTGGTAGCTGTTGTTGTAGGCAAACTATGCAAGCGGTAGAAACTTATCCCATGAACCTCCGAAATCAATAACACAAGCACGCAACATGTCCTCTAGTATCTGAATAGTACACTGGGACTGCCCGTCCGTCTGAGGATGAAAAGCAGTGCTCAACTCCACATGAGTATCCAACTCTCGCTGAACAGACTTCCAAAACTGGGAAGTAAACTGAGTACCCCTATCTGAGATGATGGAAACCGGAATACCATGCAACCGAACAATCTCCCAGATATATATCTCTACTAACCGCTCTGAAGAATAAGTAGTACACACAGGAATGAAGTACGCGGACTTGGTGAGCTGATCCACAATCACCCAAATAGCATCAAACTTCTTCAAAGTCCGAGGAAGTCCAACCACAAAGTCCATAGTGATCCTCTCCCACTTCCACTCGGAAATAACCATCTGCTGAAGCAAGCCACCCAGTCTCTGATGCTCATATTTCACCTGTTGACAATTGAGACACCGAGCTACAAATCCCACAATATCTTTCTTCATTCTTCTCCACCAATAGTGTTGCCTCAAATCTTGATACATCTTCGCGGCACCCGTATGAATGGAATACCGCGAGCTATGGGCCTCCTCCAGAATCAACTCTCTAAACCCATCCACACTGGGCACACAGATCCGGCCCTGCATCCTCAACACACAATCATCACCAATGGCCACATCTCTGGCATCATCATGTTGAAATCTATCCTTAAGGACAAGCAAATGCGGGTCATCATACTGGCGCTCTCTGATATGATCACATAAGGAAGACTAAGAAACCACACAAGCCAACACCCGACTGGGCTCCGAAATATCTAGTCTCACAAACCAATTGGCCAAGGCCTGAACATCAACTGCAAGGGGTCTCTCCCCAACTAGAATATATGTTAAACTGCCCATACTCACTGCCTTTTGGCTCAAAGCATCGGCCACCACATTGGCCTTTCCCGGATGATACAATATAGTGATATCATAATCTTTAAGCAACTCCAACCACCTCCGTTGCCTCAAATTAAGATCCTTTTGCTTGAACAAATGCTGAAGACTGTGATGATCGGTGAATACCTCACAAGATACGCCATACAAGTAGTGCCTCCAAATCTTCAATGCATGAACTATGACAGCCAACTCCAAATCATGAACATGGTAGTTCTTCTCATGGGGCTTCAACTGACGAGAAGCATAAGTAATAACTCTACCTTTCTGCATCAATACACAACCAATCCCAACTCTCGAAGCATCACAATATACGGTATATGAACCTGAAGTTGATGGTAAATCCAACACTGGAGCTCTGGTCAAAGCTGTCTTGAGCTTCTGAAAGCTCTCCTCACACTCGTCCGACCATACAAATGGGGCACCCTTCTGAGTCAACTTGGTCAAGGGCGATGCAATGGATGAGAATCCCTGAACAAACCAGCGATAATAGCCTGCCAACCCAAGGAAGCTACGAATCTCTATGGCTGAGGACGACCTAGGCCAACTTTGAACTGCCTCTATCTTCTTCAGACCAACCTGAATACCCTCGATGGACACCACGTGTCCCAAGAAAACCACTGAACTGAGCCAAAACTCACACTTGGAGAATTTGCATAAAGCTTCTCCTCCCTTAATCTCTGCAATACAACTCGCAAATGCTCCGCGTGCTCCTCCTGATGGCAGCGGCCGAATTTTGACCAATACAACTATATTAATCAAGAAAAATAAAGACAGAAAAAAAGAACAAGAAAAACGTTTCAAAAGATGATGGCAACAACAACAAACCTAGAAAATTACAAATAGGATCTAAAGAAAATAGTGTGTATGCAAATCTTATTCTTACCCGGGGCAGAGAGTTGTTTTTTATTTCAAAAGATAAAAAGAATTAAAAGAGTCTGATGAAAAAAATAAGTAAACAAGAAAGGCAGTACGACCCCGTATACTTATTAATTTTCTTTCAAAAATGATTTACACGAGCTTTTTCCAAAGTGTTGAGTTTGTTATTACTCTTCTCCCAGAAAAACCATTTTTTAACTTAAGAAATATCAAACAGTTCACAAATAATACGTAATTTCTGGCGGTTCCGCTAATCCTCCTATAAATTCCATTCCTAAAAAACCCGGCAAAACATAGTTTATTATATACTAGTATTAAAACGTTCTCTCTGTTTGACTCAAAAGATATCGAAACCTTTTTGAATAAATCAATCAAAAAAAATGAAGGGGTAAATCTTAGCTAAGTATAATAATCTCTAGAACAAAATATATGCAAGGAGAATATAGAGGATAAGATTTCTTTATCATGTCAAAACGAACCCTCAAACAATAATGGCATTATGTAAACAAATGTTATAGCAACTGTTGTAAGTTAGGAAAAATTCCTAGAGAGCTTACAAGGTGGTTTTACGCTCTATATATAAGGGACAAACCCCTTCTAAACCATAAAAGACAAATCATAGGGAATATTCAAAAGAATATTCCTAATGTCCCCTAATGGGCTTACACTGCTACAAAAGTCGTACAGTCTCTTGTTCGCCTGCAAGTCATCCCCTGCAGGATGACGAGCTACGAGGATCTCGACGTTTGTCGTACTCATCAACGGTCATGGTTGTTCAAATTTGGACCCATACAGTTAGTCCCTCCGCTTGTCGAGGTTGCAACTTGGTGCGTCCTCGATAAGCGGACACCACGCATTCTCATGGAGAAATTTGATCCTACGAGGCATTACGGCTTGGCCAATAATGGGCTATCAGCATGCTCAACAAGACACCAGGTAGTATATTTTACCGGGAATGACATCATCTCTGCGTGCGTCTTCATTATGCGTGTTTTTGAGACATGGGTTGATGGCTTATTGCTTCGATGTCGGTGCCACTCTGTGACCTTCCGCTTCGATTATGGTGCCACCCAATCCTATAAATAGGTGGAGGGTTTGTTTTTTCAAAAACTCTTGGCCATTTCATTTCTGATTACCCTTCTTATCTCTCCCGAGTTTGTTCTAACAACATTCTGCTTCTTCTTCTGCCATTCTTCTCTCACAACCTTTTCTGCTGTTCTAACACCTTTTTCATCGAAAACATGCTAAGATCATATCGATCTCATAAGGAGGTTTCTGAGGCCGTCCTATTTTCCATGGCGCCCCCTAAGGCGGTAAGGATATGATTGTGGAAGAAGGGGATAACCTTCCTTCTGTGGAGGAGTTGCTGCCAAGATACCCCATGTCTTGAAGCGACTTCCTCAAAGATCCTCCTCCTTCTCCTACCCCTGTACTCTCTAAAACGGAACAATTTCATATTGACACTCTTCGTGCAAAGTACGGCATCCCCGCTCATGTTGACATGGTTCCAGCGGTAATGGATTTCATGGAAGTCCATAGACCTGGGTATTACGCTTTTTATGAGTACCCTTTCGTGATTGGTTATTTTTTCCCCCTACTTCCATTAGAGTAGGAGTTCTGTAGATTCTATCAAGTTTGCCCAGCACAACTTTTGCCATACACGCTCAAGATACTCCTGTTGTTGATAAAGTATGCGGAGTTGGCAGGATGCGAGGTTACTATTCACCACCTCTCGCACCTGTTCTCGCCCAGCTTCCACAGGATTACTATGGTGTATTTGAGGCACCGTGGAACAAAAGAGCTGGTGGTTGGGACCGACGACCGAGCAAGTCGCTAGTTTTGGCATAAGTACTTCTTTGTCCAAAATGAACATATTGTGTCTGACCCCGCCAGGTTCCCAGAGCGATGGAACGAGACTCGTAAGTGTCTCCACTTATTTTACTCTTTCTCTTCCTCTTCATTCATTCTAGGGTTTGTTTGCTTCTCGTTTGCAGCTATAGGACATCTGCCCCGCCCTATTGCGGGTATAAGGGATTGGTTAGCCCATTTGTTTCCCCATGCAGCGGAGACCCGAGATTTGCTCGCCTTCATAAAACGTTATGGCCCGAGAGTTTCATTTGGTAAATGTTTCATCCACCTTCATCTAACGTTAAAGGAGGCCGGCGTGTCAAAGGCGAAAGCTCAGGTTCAGATGTCGACCCGGAGGACGTTCGCAAGTTTGTAGGTTGCCATACTCATATGAAGGTCAAGGTGGAAGGGTCTGATCGCCACATAGTTTTCCGGAGGACTACAACCTGTTGTGGAACTGCGATCAAGTGGTGTCTATTTTAGCCCCTCTATGTGTTGCCCTAGAAAGCGAGGCGCTAGAGCGATGAACGACATGGAGTTGTCTCAGAATGTCGTCGGCATGGCCTTGCGGGTAGGTGTCTTTCTTTTCGTTTTCATCGTTAGGCTTGCATTGTTATTGTCGACCTGTGTTTTTGTCTTAACTTCTTTCTTTTTGTGCTAGACCTTTATCATGGAGACCAAACACGAGCGCCGGGAATGAAAGAGGATGGCCATCTACGGGAAGATGTCTTTCAAATATCAATAATATCGCGTTAAGCATCGTGAAATGGCCGACATTTATAATTAGGACCCTGATTTTCAATTATTTTGCGAGGGACTCAAACAGAGGGAGGACCAAATGGCGTGCAAGGTCGAGGAGCTGAGGGAGCGAGATGAGGAGCTTATGAAGGTTATCGCCTGTAATAGTAAACTTGAGGCCTCCCTTACGGTGAAGGAGGATGAGCTTGAGTTAAGCATATGGGTGATGGCCGAAAATGTCGACTTGTAAGCGAAGGTGACCAGTTTGACCGTTGAATTGGGTACGAAGGCGGTGAAGATTGAGGGGCTTACGGGCGAACTGAGTGTCGGTGCTGATAAGCTGGCGACTACTATTTCTGGAATGGCAGCCTTGGAGAATACCCTCCGTGTTTGTAGGTCGGAGCTGACCGAGGAGAAGGAAGCATCTAAGCTTAAGGCATCGGGGCTTGTTAAGGAGTTGGAGGCGAAGCGATCTATGTTGAATGGGCAAGTGGCCTCGTTGAGAATAGAGGATGTGAGTCGACACTCACAGCCTTCTACGTCTCGTGCCTCGGCCGATCCGATCGTGCCTCGTTGCTTATATGAGTTGTGGGTCCATGCTGAGACCCGGTGTGACGTGTACAAGGCTCTTCATGCTGAAGGAAGGGCATTTGAAGCAGAACTTCAGGGTGTGCGTGTCGAAGCTCGTGCAGCTCATAAGGCATATGGGTATGACCTCTTACACCTGACGGGGATGACATCAACTCTGATTATGCGAATCGTCTTGCTTCTAACTCTTGGTATGAAGATGTGTATCCAACCGCGGATGATGTGTAACTTTTTGTTTGTACTTACTTTTTACTTTGGGACCTTTGTAAGGGCATGCTTGATCCCGTTGTAAAGATAGGTGTAAATAACATTTTGTGGTAATGTAGAATTTATTTCGCCTATTCGGTGATTATCTTTGTAATATCTATGGTATCCAGGGTACTTGTCGAACTATTAAGTCGATTTTGCTTTGGGTGAGGTCGATCCCTTTTTCTTTTGGCAGTGGCTTCAGCCTTTGGGATGCTACTTTCGAACTGTTGTCGAAGTGGGATCCCGTCGTAGTTCGAGTGAAGTCGAACTTATATTTTCGTCGATGGCCTTGGCCTATTGGGATGTTACCTTCGAACTGTCATCGAAGTAAGATCCCGTCGTAGTTTGAATGAGGTCGAACTCGTATTTTCATCGATGGCCTTGACTGGATGTTACTTTCAAACTGTCATCGAAGTAGGATCCTGTCGTAGTTTGAATGAGGTCGAACTCATATTTTTGTCGATGACCTTGGCCATTGGGATGTTACTTTCGAACTGTCATTAAAGTAGGATCCCATCGTAGTTCAAATGAGGTCGAAATCATATTTTCGTCGATGGCCTTGGCCATTAGGATGTTACTTTTGAACTGTCGTCGAAGTAGGATCCCGTCGTAGTTCGAATGAGGTCAAACTCATATTTTCGTCGATGGCCTTGGCCATTGGGATGTTACTTTCGAACTGTTGTCAAAGCAGGATCTTGTCGTAGTTTGAATGAGGTCGAACTCATATTTTCATCGATGGCCTTGGATATTGGGATATTACTTTCGAACTGTCGTCGACGTAGGATCCCGTCGTAGTTCGAATGAGGTCGAACTCATATTTTCGTCGATGGCCTTGGCCATTGGGATGTTACTTTCGAACTATCGTCGAAGTAGGATCCCTTCGTAGTTCGAATGAGGTCGAACTCATATTTTCGTCGATGGCCTTGGCCATTGGGATGTTAATTTTGAACTATCGTTGAAGTAGGTTCATGTCGTAGTTCGAATGAGGTCGAACTCATATTTTCGTCAATGGCCTTGGCCATTGGGATGTTACTTTCGAACTGTCGTCGAAGTAGGATCCCGTCGTAGTTCGAATAAAGTCGAACTCATATTTTCGTCGATGGCCTTGGCCATTGGGATGTTACTTTTAAACTATCGTCAAAGTAGGATCCCGTCGTAGTTCGAATGAGGTCGAACTCATATTTTCATTGATGGCCTTGGCCATTGGGATTTTTGCTCATACATTGGAGGTTTGATCGTATTCCCGTAGGAAATACATGTCGACTTTATACATATAAATGGATATTTGATTATATTCTTGTAGGAAACACGTGTCGACTTTGTACATGCAATGGATATTTGATCATATTCTCGTAGGAAATACATGTCGACTTTATACATACAATGGAGATTTGATTATATTCTTGTAGGAAACACATGTCGACTTTGTACATACAATGGAGATTTGATCATATTCCCGTAGGAAATACATGTCGACTTTATACATACAATGGAGATTTGATTATCTATATCCAGTCCCTTCATTATTCGGCTTGGAGATCACGTCGACGGGCGGGGTAATGAACAATACTTCGGACTTTGAGACGTCCCCCTTGCCGCCTCACTAAAAACCTCACCAAGAAAACTCGATTGGGACAAAACCCGGATAAGGGAAAAGGAGTAAGACTTAGGTGGCCCCTCCTTTCAGAAGTGGAAGTATTTGAGATGGGCGACATTTCAATTGTTTTGGAGCAGTTTTCCTTCCATTGTCTCTAACTGGAATGCTCATTTGTTTGCTGCCATCGTGATTATGTATGGTCCGTCCTAGTTTGTTCCTAGTTTTCCCTCGTTAGGGTTTTTTCCTGCTTGTGTTTTAGCTTTGAGGACGTAGTCTCCGACCTTGAGCGGTCATACTTTGGCCTTCTTTTTATAGTACCTTTATACTTGTTGCTTTTGGGCTACCATTCTTACGTGGGCCATATCCCTTCGTTCTTCGACTTCATCCAGATATTGTAGCCTATTTTCTTCATTGTTTGGTCCGCTTTCGTTGGAGTATCTCAAGCTAGGTTCCGACTTCGACGAGTATAATTGCGTCAGTCCCGTAGACTAGTGAATATGGCATCTCGCCTGTGCTAGTTTTTGGTGTAGTGCGGTATGCCCATAGTACTTCTGGTAGTAGTTTAGGCCATAGCCCTTTGGCGTCCTCGAGCTTCTTTTTCAATATATTCAGTATCACTTTATTGGAGGATTCGGCTTGGCCATTGCCGGCGGGATGGTATGGTGTGGAGAGTATTCGCTTGATGTGCCATTTTTCGAAAAACTCGGTCATTTTCTTTTTGACAAGTTAAGGTCCGTTGTCACAACTGATTTATTTGAGGATACCGATGTGGTATATTATATTTTTCCATAGGAACGCGATAACTTCTTGCTCACGTATTTGAGTTTATGCACTTGCTTCCACCCATTTATAAAAATAGTCAGTTAAAACCAAAAGGAAGCGTACTTTACCTCGTCCTACTGGGAGGGGTCCGACAATATCCATCCCCCACTTTATGAATGGCCATGGCGAAGTGACAGAATGCAGGAGTTCTCCTGCTTGGTGTATCATAGGGGCGTACTTTTGACACTGTTCACACTTCCTGACGTAATTTGCGGCTTCTTTTTTCATAGTAGGCCAGTAGTATCTAGCGCGGATGAGGCATCAGACGAGAGCGCGGTTTCCCGTGTGGGTGCTACAGTGCCCCTCGTGTACTTTTTCTAGTACTCGCCTTGTTTGATTTGGCCCAAGACACTTGGCCAGGGGGCCGCCAAACGTTCTTTTGTAAAGATCACAGTTTATGAGGTTGTATCTGGCTGCCTGTATTCAAAGCTTTTTCGCTTCTTTCTTATCTTGTGGGAATGTTTCATCCTGCAAATATGTTACAATACGGTTGCGCCAGTCCCAAATTAGGTTTACAGAATGTACCTCGATCTGGTCTATTGCGGATTGGAGAAGAGTGACCACGTATTCTTTGTTGATATTTCTGGTGGATGCTGCTAGCTTGGAGAGACCATCTGCTTCAATATTCTGTGCCCTGGGTATTTGGTCGAGGCGACATTCATCGAATTCTGGCAGCAGTTTGTGAATTTTTAACTGGTACTTTTGTAGTTTCTATTCTTTGATTTGGAAAGTCGCCGTGACTTGGTTCACCACGAGTTGAGAATCGCAATTGAGGGCGAGTCGTCGAGCGCCATATTTGAGGGCTAATTTCAATCCTGCAATCAAAACTTCATACTCGGCCTCGTTGTTAGTCATCTCGGGGCATCGTATGGATTGTCAAATTACTTCACCCATAGAAACTTCGAGGACGAGTCCCAGTCCTGATCCCGATGCATTAGATGCATTGTTAGTGTAGAGGACCCAGAGGTCGGAATGTGCAGAAGCGTGGAGCACCTCTTGATCTACTTCAGGCAATATTTTCGCGTTGAAATTGGCGATGAAATTGGCAAGCACCTTTATTTTTGCGGATCAAGACTGCACTCACCGCGACTTCGAAGATTGCTAGGTACACCAGTAGGCATTCACCTGGTTTTGCCTTGACGAGTAGTAGTGGCGAGGATAGGTATACTTTTAGCTTTCTCAAGGCGTCGACGCATTCTGAATTCCACTGTAGTCCATGGTCTTTCCTTAGCACATTGAAGAATTTATGGCATAGGTCCGACGATCGTGAAATAGACCTCGACAGGGCGGCTATTCGTCTTGTTAATTTTTGCACTTGTTTCTTGCTGGTTAATATCACCGGTATTCCTTCTATGGCTCTGATATGATCCGGGTTAACTTCGATACCCCTTTGTGACATCAGAAAACTAAGGAACTTTCCTGAGGTTACGTCGAAGGCGCATTTTTCGGGATTCAGCTTCATTCCGTATTGCCTCAATATCTCGAAGGCTTCGTTAAGATGACCAATGTGATCCTCTTTATTTTTCGACTTCACTAGCATGTCGTCGATGTAAACCTCCATGGTCTTACGAGTTGTTCTTTGAACATCTTGGTGACTAACCTTTGATATGGCCCATGCGTTCTTGAGTCCGAACGGTATGACTTTGTAGTAGTACGTTCCTCGGTGAGTGATGAAAGTGGTCTTTTCTTGGTCTTCTTCAGCCATTAAAATTTGGTTGTAACCAGAATAAGCATCTAAGAAGCTCAGTAGTTTGTGCCCCGCTGTTGCATCGATAAGCTGGTTGATATGTGGTAACGGAAAGGAATCTTTCGGGCATGCTTTGTTCAAGTCGGTGAGGTCGACACACATCCGCCATTTCCCGCTCTTCTTTTTTACCATGACCACATTGGCGACCCATTCGGGATATTTTGATTCTTGGATGGAACTATTAGCGAGTAACTTATCAACTTCTTTGTTGACCGCCTCATTGATGGGGGCATTGAAATTTCTCCTCATTTGCCGTACTGGCGGGTAAAGAGGGTCGACATTCAGCTTGTGTGTGGCGATGTCCCTTGGGATTCCCGGCATATCTGAATGGGAAAAGGCAAACAAATCGGCATTGTTAGTTAAGAAGTCATGGTACTTACCTGGTTCTGATAGGTTGTGTCCGATGTAAGCCTTTTTCGTGCTATCGGTGTTGTCCAGCTGAACAGGGTCGAGGTCTTCTACGGTTGCCTTGCAGGATTCTACGACATCTAGGTCTTTGATGGCTTCTATTTGTATGTCGGGTTTAGTTCCCGATATGGCTGATTGTTGGGTGTGTGTGCAATCTTGGGCGATTCGGTAGCATTCTTGGGCAGTGCGCTGCTTGCCTCGGATGCTGAATATCCCCAATGTGGTAGGAAATTTGATTACTTGATAGAAACTTGATGGGACGGCTCGCATAGCGTGTATCCATGGACACCCTACGATGGCGTTATAGGTTTTTTCCTGGTTCATGACATGGAACGTCATTTCTAGGGTGACTCCTCCTGCCAGAATGGGTAGCACTATCTCTCCAGAGGTTCGTTCCACTGCATTATTAAAACCTGTTAGTGTTATGCAATGCGGTACTACTTTATCCTCGAGCCTCATCTGTATGAGGACTCATGGATGAATAATACATGCACCGCTTCCGTCATCCACAATTATTCTCTTTACATTGGTATCTGCGATGCGAAAAGTTATAACCAAAGCATCATAGTGAGGGAAAGACAAATCGTTGGTATCCGACTTATCAAAGATGATACTATCTTCGAGGTCGTCATACCGTTCGTGGGCGACTGTCCGTTTGAGTTTGTGTGTGGTAATGAATTTCACATGGTTGATTACTGTGTTGTCACCACCGCCAATGATCATTTGTATGGTTCGAGCTGGTGACGGTGGTTTTGGAGGTCCCTGAGGTTGATCGCGTCCACGAGCGAAGTTAACCCGTTCTCGATCGCTCAGCAGTTCTTTCAGGTGTCCCTGGTTTTGCATTCTTACCACTTCCTGTCGTAGAGCTATGCAGTCTTCGGTCTTGTGTCCCCTTTCGTGATAGAATTCACACAAAACGTTCGATCTCCGGGTGCTCGGATCTTACTTCATCTTTTGCGGCCATTGCACCTTTGTGCCGAGCTTTTCCAGTGCATACACTATTTCTGAAGGAGAAACACAAAAGTTATGAGCAAATAATAGTGTAGGCATACCTCTTTCATTTCGGGGTGGTGCGGTGTGTCAAGGCGCGGTGTCTGCATGTCGTTGCAGGAGGTGGATTGGGTGTTCGGATATAGGGTTGGGGCCTTTCTCGATTGAAATAGGGTAGTTGGTCCCTTCGGCCATTGTTGCAGCGGTGTTTCCTTGTTTCAGTTTGGATCGTTGTTAGCCACTAGATCAGGCAGTTTAGGTCATCCTCGTCTGCCCTTACTTCGGCGCAATAGGCATTATGGATTTCTTCCCACGTGGTGGGGGGGGGTACTTCATGAGTCTACTTAGTAGCTTTTTGGTTGCTTTTGACCCGTTTCTGTTAAACCCATTTTGGAAGGATGCTACCGCCAGTCCTTTTGACACGTTTGGTAGGCTCATTCTCACCTTGTTGAATCGGGATAGGAAATCCCGAAGTCTCTCGCCTGTCGTCTGCCTGACAACGAAGATGTCATTTACCTTGGCCTCTGCCTTTTTCGCTCCTGCGTGAGCGGTGATGAACTTATCTGCCATTTCTTTGAATGTTGATATTGATCGTGCTGGTAGTTGGGAATACCATGTCAACGCTCCCCCTATCAGAGTTTAGCTGAAATTTTTCAGCAGCACCGATGACACCTGTTCTTTCGATAGATCGTTACCTTTTACTACAGTAACGTAATGGATTAAGTGATCTTCCAGGTCCGTGGTACCATCATATATTTTCAAATATGGTGGCATTTTGAAGTGTTTCGGAATAGAGTGGGAGCCACCCCTTCACTGTATGGTTGTTCGACGAATCGGCCCACGTCACGTTTTGGTAGCAACTTCAGAGCGGCCGGTATTTCATCAACCATTTCCTGATGCTCTTTCATCTAATCGCGCAGTGTTTTGTTCTCATTTTCCATCTCTTCCATTTTCTTTAAGATGGCCGCAAGTGCATCGTTACCTGCATTAATGACAGTATGAGTGTTACCTGTTCGTGGAGTTTCTGGCTCATCGGCGATAGTTGCGGTTTTCGCGGGTATTGTGCCTTCCATATCCCTTTGAACAGGTTTGTCGAGTATATTGCTCAAGGTGTTTATCAACCACTCATCTAATAGCCTTTTCACAGCCGGCGGGGCTTCTCTTGCTGCGGATGTTGAGGTTACCCTCTCGCGCGAGTGACTTGCCCCTATTATAATGTACTTACTTGTGTATTTTTCGTATTTTTGGTTGTTTGAATTTGTTTAGACTGTTAAAGTTTTTTTGGTTTGGTAGAGTATAGTGTTTGTAGATAGTAAGTGGTACTAATTCGATTTTTTTCCCGACGATGGATTTTCTTGAGGGAAATGAAGTTGAAATTCGAAAAAAAAATCAAAATTACAAGTTTGGCTTTTATTTCAGTTTAGTGTATGCTAGTTTTTATTTAATTTAAAAATTTCCCCTTGATTTTTATTTATGCCGCGGTTCTTTTTCAAGGGTGTATTTGAACCGGGTGTAGTGTAATTTTTATTTTTATTTTTTCAATTGAATAAAAAGTTCCTAACTTACAGCGTTAATCTCTTCAAATGCACATGCTTTAGAAGTGGTATGTACCTTATTTGTGATGCTCAACCTCAGTTCTTGATTCTAAAGTAAGTGCCTTAAATTGTGTATTTATAACTATGCTTAACTGCTTTGACTAGAGAGTCGAGAAAGATCCAAGCTTGAATAAGTTGTGTGCCAATGTGTGGGTGAGGTTGCTGAAATATTTTGTGCTTAACAATTGATATCTAGAACTTGCCTTCAAGTGTTTTACAAAGTAAAATAGTAGCATTATTTAGTTTAGGAGATGATATAGGCATTTCTTTGTTGAACCAGTTTTATAATTATTCTCATCTAGTTGTATATATCTTAGTCAAACCTTTTGAGCTGTTAACCCTATTTTTTTGGCATCCACATTACAAACCTTACCAATTTATGTAAATATATTATTTGTTTGAACCTCTATCTCTCATGAGCACTTAGTGTTGTTTTAATGTTGTTAAAGTTCAGAAGAGATTGGATGGTTTGTTTAAAAAAAATTGAAAAAATACATATATACAATGTGAAGAGTAATTCATATTTGTATATATATGTATATATATAGGGGATGAATTTTCATTAGTAACATTCCCTAACTTATGGTGCTTAAAGAGAATGGGATTTGTTGTTAGTATGTAAAACCTCAAAAAGGTTGGAGATGGTTTAACAATAAGAGTGATGCTGAAATTGTGAAATGAAATGGTGTATGTATGGAAGTGCTCAAAGAGGTGTAGCTACTACATTCTATATTTATCACACCCTTCCTGAGCCTGCATTACAACCAATTAAAGTCCTATTTGATCCTTGATTGAATAAGCTCAATTAGTAGAGTATTACACTAGGGGCAAGCATATGGTATGTCATCTGTTGCACATGAATTTCAATTTTGAGAGTGAGTTAATTCTTCCTATTTTGAGTTCCTAAATATTCTTGAATATTATTTTGAGAGGAACTAGTCTATATTAGTTGTGGGAGGGCACATGATTTGTAAAAGCAAGGAAAAGTTTTGACTCTTGTGTTAGAGTAAGTAAGCAAGTTATGAAAATGCGTGGCACTTGTGAGTCATGTCTTGACATTGAAATATTATGAATTGGTACTTAAGTGTCAGCATGTGTTGTTAAAGAAGTTGTTTGATAAAAAGGAGTCGTCCTTATGTGAAATGTATGTTAGTTACTCGAGGACGAGCAATGGTTTAAGTGTGGGGTGTTGATCATAGGCTAAAAACTCGTATTTTAGTCGTTGTAACAACACTTTAATTATTGCATTTTACAAAGATTTGAGCTTAAATGATAATGAATTGTACTAAATTCATGCTTTATGCCTTGCAGGAAGCTAATCCGACTTAAGAACTAAATTTGGGATGAATTTGATTAATTTGGGGCTTTGAAGTCTGAGTAAAAGCTAAATAAATCAAGTCGGGATCGTGTTCGGGGGTCGCAAAGTAAGCCGGGATAGCAAAACAAATGAAAAAACGAAGCAGCGCAAAAAATTGCACTACCGCGCCGCGGCAGTGCAAAATTCTGTGTTGCATTGTTTTGCTCCGTTAAAATGTATTGTGCCTCTGTTCAATCCATATACGCGTCGCACGGGGCATCGCGGATGTGTAAAAATCGCAGAACTATTTTATTTCGGTCTAAAAAGGGTATAATTATCAAAATCCCTTCCTACATGATTAAAAAGGGTAAATCATCCATTATTGAAGGGGGCAGACCTGATTTTAGAGAGAAAAAGGAGGAGGACACTCATCTTGAAGCATCAAAAATAAAGAGGAACAACATTTTGGAGCAAGGATTAAAAGAGTTTTTCTAAACTTTCTTCTAGTATCTATCTATTTGATGTTTAAGACTTATATTGTTGATGTTTGTATGAATATGAGTGGCTAAAAACCCAAATATTCTTTGGTTGTGGGTGTTAGATGATTATGTTGTTTGAAGCTTAAATTGATGATCTTGAATTTATCGTTGAGGGTTGTTTATTTGATTCTGCTATTAATTATTTTACTACGTAGCTAACAATGAAATACTATTTACGAATTTTGAGTTAAACTTGGAAAAAAAAATTCTTGATTGCATATAGAATCAAATAGAGTAAGATCTAGATCCTGGACATCGGGTGAAAGATTCGCGATTGAGATAGAACTATACTTAATTGTCTTGTTTGGTTGAAAAATAAGAATTGTAAATGCATTTGAATTAATTTAATACCATAGAAATATAGGTATTAATTTAACTTGAATAGGCGCATAAAAATTCGACAGATTCTTATGGGTATTATTAACCCTATAATCAATAACCCAAATAATTCAATAAATTATTGTTAAGCTAAAAGCGTAGCATGATATCTAGAAAACCCATGACCCTGGAATATCTCTCTTATTAATTATTAAAATTAAATTGCATAAGTGGCGTAGTAACTTTGCGTTGTATTATTGTTTGATTACTAGTTAAATTGTAAATTGGTTATTTATGTATTTTGTGATGAATTAGCTTGAATCAATAATTGTTTGAGTTTGCATCAATCGATAAGTTGATCATAAGTCCTCGTGGGAACGATACTTTACTTATTACTATATTACTTGAAGATCGCGTACACTTGCGTGAGTGTTTTGAGCGCAACAAGTTTTTGATCGCGTACAAGTGTTTTGATTTATTTTTTTCGAATTTCAACTTCATTTCCCTCAAGAAAATCCATCGTCAGGAAAAAAATCGAAATTAGTACCACTTACTATCTACAAACACTATACTCTACCAAACCAAAAAAACTTTAACAGTCTAAACAAAATCAAACAACCAAAAATACGAAAAATACAAAAGTAAGTACATTACAATAGGGGCAAGTCACCCCACACTTAAAAACTTGCATTGTCCCTAATTGAAAAGATCAAAAATAGATCAGAAAAGAGACTCCCTGAGGCCATTGGCCTAAGCATCTTCATCCTCAAAGGTGCACAAATATTCCTCGTCATCTGAGGGAATAGAGTTCACATCCTTATCCCCGTCGGCTACTAGATGCAACCTTAGATGGGCCAGTGTTTGATCTTTTACTTGGGCGCCGAGACATTATACCTACACAACATAATATATTAGCTAAAACACACAAAATCATTTTAAAAGCAAATGGAGTAAATACCCCACACTTATGTTATTATCATGTTGACACTTAGCATGTATAACAGGGATTCAGACTACCCTGTTCTTCAATTAGAATGATATAATGCTTATCGGCCTACCCAACATTAGAGAGAATTGCAACAATTGTAAATAAAATAAGAATTCAAAAACTAGGCTGAAAATATTAAAAATAAACATAAAAAGAAATTAGTCTATTTTACAAAATTCAAAATTATTATACAAAATATACTACATAGGCACATTAGCATGAATCCTACATATCATTTTACATCTAGCAAGCGAAAGATCATGGTGTAGTCTAATGTCATAGTTGTTATTAAAAATAACATCCCACAATGCAATTTGTTTCTCAATTTGCAACATTACTCAATTTCATGTCACTTAGACATTTTAACAAACACATTGTAAGCATGTCTTGCATTCTTTAAATTTCAACTTGAAATGAGACAAATTCACCATATCAACAACACAAATATACCTCACATCACAACTACAACATCACCACATCTTCACAATAATATTTAATGCACAAATTCATGCTTGTACCTGACTAAAGACATCATAACTTCTAAAATCTAATTTTTTAAACTATAATTTAAAGTTAGTGATGTTACTCATTGGGCTGCCTCCCAACAAACGTCTGATTTAACGTCGCGGCACGACGTGAACCACTTTTTGCTTCCACCTTGAACTTATGAATTGTACCCCTAACAGGGCATCCAGTCTGTGGCTATGCTCATTTGGTGGGGCTACAAAGATAACCAGACCAAGTAATAAATTTTCACTCGGCACTTTTTGACCTTTAGATGAGAAATGTAATTTTTGCTTTTTGACACAACAAATTCAAGAATATAGGAACTTTCACCCTCACTCTTTGAGTCCCCCATAGGCTCGGATGACTCGATTACTATCTTACTATCTAAACACAATGAGGAAAAATGATTGGAATGAGGTCTAATGCTCCCTAACTAATGAATTTTACTACTATTTACATACTCATTTATACACACACTCAATTATCCTAAAGTAATGTTATCTACTCCCTCACATGACTCTAGAGCACTCTTCTCAACATTGTCATCCTCAAAAAAACATGATCTAATGATTGGTATTCGTGTTTTAGCTCCTCAATATGGTCTAGAAGATTTTTTTCAGCTTCATACAACTCATCATTAAATTGTTGGGCGTTACACGCATCAACCTTTGTACTCAAATCTGAATCCAAGTTATGCAACCAAGCTAAAATTATCAATTTTTTGTGCAAGCTCATCTCTCTCCTTAGACCAATCTTTCATCAACGTTGTTAGTAAACAACGTTGTTCCGCAGATTCCCCTAATCGAGAATATCCGTCCCAATATCAACCCTTACTCCCATATTCAAATTCAGATCTCCAAGAGGTGAGGCCATGACTAGCCCAAAAATACGGGCTATAAAAATCTTCCGTCAACCAAGCGTCTTCATCATTAACCTTACCTCTGTATATTTCATCCCCATATTTCATCCTGAGAGAACTAGAAACATACTAGGAGAAAAATCAAATAGTTATAAAAATAAAATATTTACAAAAAAAAAAGAAGAAAAAAAAACTTGTAAAGATAAGAATAAAAGTCTGATCTAGAAAATAGTTAATTTCTAAGTCCCTGGCAATGGCGCCAAAAACGTGTTGCGCTCAAAACACTCACGCAAGTGTACGCGATCTTCAAGTAATATAGTAATAAGTAAAGTATCGTTCCCACGAGGACTTATGATCAACTTATCGATTGATGCAAACTCAAACAATTATCGATTCAAGCTAATTCATCACAAAATACATAAATAACCAATTTACAATTTAACTAGTAATCAAATAATAATACAATGCAAAGTTACTACGACACTTGTGCAATTTTCTTTTAACAATTAATAAGAGAGATATTCCAGGGTCATGTGTTTGCTAGAGATCATGCTACGCTTTTAGCTTAAAAATGATTTATTGAATTATCTGGGTTATTGATTATAGGGTTAATAATACTCATAAGAATCTGTCGAATTCTTATGCGCCTATTCAAGTTAAATTAATACCTATATTTATATGGTATTAATATTAACTCAAATGCGTTTACAATTCCTATTTTTCAACCAAACAAGGCAATTAAATATAGTTCTATCTCAATCACGAATCTTTCACCCGATGCCCAGGATCCAGATCTTGCTCTATTTGATTCTATATGCAATGAAGAATTTTCTTTTTCAAGTTTAACTCAAGATTCGTAAATAGTATTTTACTGTTAGCTACGTAGTAAAATAATTAACAGCAGAATCAAATAAACAACCCTTAACAATAAATTCAAGATCATCAATTTAAGCTTCAAACAACATAATCATCTAACATCCATAACCCCAGAATATTTGGGATTTTAGCCACTCATATTCATAAAAACATCAACAATATAAGTCTTAAACATCAAATAAATAGATATTACAAGAAAGTTTAGAAAAACTCTTTTAATTCTTGCTCCAAAATGTTGTTCCTATTGATTTTTGATGCTTCAAGATGAGTCTCCTCCTCTTTTTTCTCTCTAAAATCAGGTCTTCCCCCATCAATAATTGATGATTTACCCTTTTTAATCGTGTAGGAAGGGGTTTTAACAATTATACCTGTGACGACCCGACCCGTCGTCATGTGAGTTACCGCCCCGTTTCTCCCATTTTATGCTTCTTCATGTTTTGTTGTCGGTATTCGGTGTGTTAGAGTTAAATCGGATTGGTTTTGATAGGAAATGACACTTAGTCTCTTTAAAGGAGGCTTGTTTTGGAAAAAGTCAACCAGGTGTTGAATATTGAGTTAGAGGGCTCGGATGTGATTTACGGTGATTCAGTTAGCTTCGGGGGATGATATGTGGCTTAAGAGTGTGATCGGAATTGATTTTGGAGGTCCGGAGTAGAATTAGGCTTGAATTGACGATGTTAGTATTTTGGCGATTTCCGGTTGATAGGTAATATTATGATCCGAGAGTCGGAATGGAATTCCGAGAGTTGAAGTAGCTTTGTTAGGTGATTTTGGATGTGTGTGCAAAATTTCAGATCATTTGGAGGTGTTTTGGTCGGGTTTTTGATCAAATGCGTATTTCGGAAGTTTTAAGAAATTTAGGCTTGAATCCGATGTAATTTGATGGTTTTGGCATTGTTTGAGGTGTTTTGATGATTGGAGCAAGTTTGAATAATGTTTTAAGATGTGTTGGTGCTTTTGGTTGAGGTCCCGGGGGCCTCGAGGTGATTTCGGATGGTTAACGGGAAGTTTGGAGTTGTAAAATGCAGCAGAAAAATTGCAGAGTATTTTTGTTCTATGCGATTGCAGAGGGTGTCATGCGATCGCATAGAAGGAATTCGAGGGGCTGTTTGGTTGTGCTATGCGATCGCGGTTGAAGGCATGCGATCGCACAGGGTAAAGACCTTGTGCTATGCGATCGCAGGGAGGCCTATGCGATCGCATAGGGCTAAATCTGGGGGGCAGAATATTTGTGCTATGCGATCGCATGGGCTCTAATGCGATCGCATAGAAGGAGTTACAGTGATCTAGGCAGAATGTTAAAACATTTCATCCGCGAACCCAACCCATTTTTCCACCATTTTTGTGCAACCTTGAGAGCTTATGGACGGGAATTGAAGGGGTTTTGACGGGAAGTGATTGGAGGTAAGTCGTATGAACTAAATACATGATTATATTGTGAAATCATCTTTGAAATTCATGAAAATATAGCCAAATTGTAAGAGATTAGGGCTTGAAATTGAAATTCTAAATTTGGGATTTGAGGGCCCATTTGTGGTCCGATTTGAGAGATTTTTGTATGTATAGACTCGTGGCGAGATAAGGAACTTGATATCGTAAAAATTTCTGAGTTTCAAGACGTGGGCCCGGGGCTCGGGTTTTTGCCAACTTCGTGATTCTCGATTGTTTTCGATTGTTTTCGATTGGGTATTGTTACCTTAGCATATTGTGATGTATTCGCTATGATTTTGGTTAGATTCGACGCGCGTGGAGGCCGATTTAGGGGGCAAAGGCGTCACGAGCTATAGAATTAGCCAGTTCGAGGTGAGTAATGGTTGTAAATGATGTCCTGAGGGTTTGAAACCCAGATTTGCACATCGTAGTGCTATATTGAGGCAAGATACGCGTTGGATGATGAGCGTGGGGTCTTTCACTACTGAGTATTGTGACTTGGTCCATCCCGATTGATGATTTTACCGAATATTTGACTGAAATTCATTTGTTATCATCATGATTTGGGCTGATTGCCATATTTGGGCTTCGTGCCAATTATTTGAACCCTTCGGGGATTTTTATCACTGTTTCCTCACTACTTGACTTATTATTTGAACTCAGTCCTGTTGATATCTACTGTTTTACAAACTCAGCCACTTCTACTCAGATTTGAAACTTAAATGATATTTCCACATCATGTTTTGGGCTGAGAACTACTGCTTTACTAATGCCCAAGGGGCTTGTGATGATTTTTTGGACTGAGTGAGGCCGAGGGCCATATGTGAGGATATGTTGAGTGATATGAGGCCAAGGGCCTGAGATACTTTATATGCCACGAGGTGGCTTGAGTGATGTGAGGCCGAGTGCCGAGTGATGATGCCACGAGGTGGCTTGATATAGAGCTTGGGCTGTAAGGTGCCCCTCCGGAGTCTGCACACCCACAGTGAGCGCGGGTACCCATTATGCTGAGCGATTGATACTATGCCCGAGGGGCTGATATGAGTGATTATGAGGTAGCCCGAGGGACTGATACTATTCTGAGAGTGAGCCCGAGGGGATAATACTGTTCTAAGTGATTGATGCTGAGCCCGAGGGGCTGATACTGTACTAAGAGTGAGCCCAAGGGGCTGATACTATGTTGAGCGATCGATACCGGGCCCGAGGGGCGGATTTCTACTTGTTATTTACCTGTTAATTTACCGGTTTTACTTGTTTTAAAAGGAATATCATTTGATTTCTTCACTGACTTACTGCTTTAAGTGATTTTTACTGCTTGATATGGAATTGCTTTGTGCCTTTACGTGTTTTCATACTTTCAACCATTATTTATAGTTATTACTCACTGAGTCGGAGTACTCACATTACTCCCTGCACCATGTGTGCAGATCCAGGCATAGCAGAGTCCGCACCTGAGCCCTGATTCTGTCCAGGCTAGGCAGTGATTTGGAGTTACGAGGTAGTTGTTGACGCCGTAGCCCCTTGTCTCTCTTATCCTCTATCATTTATGTTTTCTTCAGACTATTGTATCGGATTCTATACTTGTAGACCTATAGCAGATTCTGTAGTAGCTCATGACTTGTGACACCCCGGTTTGGGCTGTGTCGGGATGGTTCTTGCGGTTATTATCATTAAATTTCGCAATTTATGAGTATTATATTATATGTTATTAAATGTTTAAAAGAGGTGTTCCGTTTTGGTCTGGCTGGCCTTGTCTTCATGAGAAGCGCCATCACGACCGGGTTCGGGGATTGGGTCGTGACAAATTGGTATCAGAGCCTAGGTTACTTAGGTCTCACGAGTCATGAGCAGGTTTAGTAGAGTCTCGTGGATCGGTACGGAGACGTCTGTACCTATCCTCGAGAGGCTGCAGAACCTTTAGGAAAACTTCATATCCTTGAAACTCTTGTCGTGCGAACTTGTTGATCCGAGTACTAAACTTCTGATATTCCATTCTCTCACAGATGGTGAGGACGCGAACTACCAGACGAGGTGGACGACCACCAGTGCCACCCACTGAGGCCACCAGAGGCTGTGGACGCGGTTGTGGACGTGGCAGAAGCAGAGCAGCGAGGGCTGCACCTATTGACCCACCAGCTGCCCCGGCTCCGGATCAGGCTCCAACTATGGATGCTCCAACAGCACCAGTTCAGGCACCAGCAGTGCCTACCGTTGTTCCGGGTCTTTAGGAGGCCTTGGCACAGATCTTATCAGTTTGCACTGGCCTGGCTTAGGTAGTTTCAGCCACTACAGCAGCAGCTACTTCACAGACCGGGGGAGGCAATCAGACCCCTGCTGCTCGCACACCTGAGCAGGTAGTGCAGGGACTACAGACGCCGGGGGCACCTCCAGCTCAGCCGGTTGCACCAGCTCAGGAGTTTGTTGTGCTAGTTATGCCGTATGATGAGCAGCGTCGCCTTGAGAGGTTTGGTAGACTCCAGTCTCCGTCATTCAGTGGTGACGAGGGCGAGGATGCCTAGGGTTTTCTTGATAAGTGTCAGTGGATGCTCCGTACAGCAAGGATTCTTGAGACTAGTGGTGTGGCATTTACCACCTTTCAGTTTACTAGAGCTGCCTTCACATGGTGGGAGGCGTATGAGAGGCGTAGGCCGGTTGGAGCAGCGCCCCTTACTTGGAAGCAGTTCTCCACTCTCTTCCTGGAGAAGTATGTGCCACAGTCCCGCATAGAGGAGCTGCGTAGACAGTTTGAGTGGTTGCGACAGGGGGATATGACCGTGTCACAGTATGAGTCGAGGTTTTCTGAGTTGGCTCATCATGCCATTTGTATGGTTCCGACAAATCGTGAGAGGATCAGGAGATTTGTTGATGGCCTTAACTATCACCTCCGTATTCTTATGACCCGAGAGAGGGTGTTGGGTGCTACATTCGAGGAGGTGGTCAATATTGCTCGTGAGATTGAGACGGTTTGCCGTCAGGATTGAGAGGAGAGGGAGGTCAAGAGGCCTCGAGGATCTGGCAGTTATAGTGGTGCTTCTTTGAGGGGCTAGTCTCAACATGGTAGGGGACGTTCTTTCAAGCATGCTCAGTCAGCCCGCCCAGAGTATCGCGGGGCATCTTCGGGGCATGGTTATCATGGATCTCAGCGGGGCCAGTCATCACTCAGTGCCCTTCCAGCCCAGAGTTCATCTCGTGCCCCGTCAGCTCAAGGTTCTTCTATGCCGAGTGCATCAGCTGGTCATTCCGGTGCAAGGGGTTCCCTTCAGTCCCCTTCTCCAGCACCTGGGAGTTGTTTCGAGTTGGGAGAGTTTGGGCATGTGTGGAGGCAGTGTCCTCGTCGTATTGCTAGTTTGTCCCAACAGAGGGGTCAACCCTCGACTTTTGCTCCAGTCACTTCACCACCCGCCCAGCCATCTAGGGGTGAAGGTCAGGCAGCCAGGGGTCTCCCTAGAGGGGGAGGTCGATCAGGGAGCGGTTAGGCCCGTTTCTATGCACTTCCTGGCAGGCCAGATGCTATTGCTTCAGATGCTGTCATTACAGGTATTGTTTCAGTCTGCCACAGAGATGCCTCTGTATTATTTGATCTCGGCTCCACATTTTCTTATGTGTCATCATAGTTTGCTCGTTATTTGGGTACGCCCCGTGAGTTTCTTGCTTTATCTGTTCATGTATCTACCACAGTGGGCGATACTGTTGTTGTAGACCATGTGTACTAGTCATATGTGGTGACTATTGGGAGTTTGGAGACCCGAGTGGATCTATTGCTATTGAGCATGGTAGATTTTGATGTCATTTTGGGCATGGACTGGCTATCTCCATGTCGTGCTATTCTAGACTGTCATGTTAAGACAGTCACTTTGGCTATGTCGGGTGTACCGCGGATCGAGTGGCGTGGTGTGACTGATTATATCCCTAGTAGAGTGATCTCTTTCATGAAGGCCCAGCGTATGGTTGGGAAGGGTTTCCTTTCATATCTAGTGTTTGTGAGGGACGTTGGAGCTGAGACTCCTAGTATTGCTTCTATTCCAGTTGTGAGGGATTTTCCCAATGTTTTTCCTGCAGACTTGTCAGGCATGCTACCGGACAGGGATATTGATTTTGGTATTGACCTGGTGCCGGGCAATCAGCCCATTTCTATTCCACCGTATCGTATGGCACCAGCAGAGTTGAAGGAATTAAAAGAACAACTTTAGGAACTCCTATATAAGGGGTTCATTCGGCCTAGTGTGTCACCTTGGGATGCGCCCATTTTATTTGTGACGAAGAATGATGTCACAATGAGCATGTGCATCGACTATAGGCAATTGAACAAAGTAACAATTAAGAACAAGTATCCTTGCCTCGCATCGATGATTTATTTGATCAGTTTCAGGGAGAGAGGGTATTCTCCAAGATTGATCTCCGTTCGGGTTATCACTAGTTGAAGATCAGGGATTCAGATATTCTTAAGACTGCTTTCAGGACCAGATATGGTCATTATGAGTTTCTTGTTATGTCCTTCGGGCTAACTAATGCCCCAGCAGCATTCATGCATTTGATGAACAACGTGTTCCGGCCTTATCTTGATTTGTTCGTTATAGTATTCATTAATGATATTCTGGTATACTCGCGTAGTCAGGAGGAGCACGCGGAGTATTTGAGTGTTGTGTTGCAGAGATTGAGGGAGGAGAAGCTTTATGCAAAATTCTCCAAGTGTGAGTTTTGGCTCAGTTCAGTAACTTTCTTGGGGCACGTGGTGTCCAGCGAAGGTATACATGTTGATCCGAAGAAGATAAAGGCGGTTCAAAGTTGTCCCAGACCGTCCTCAGCCACAAAGATTCGTAGCTTTCTTGGGTTAGCAGGCTATTATCGCCGGTTTGTTCAGGGATTTTCATCCATTGCATCGCCCTTGACCAAGTTGACTCAGAAGGGTGCTCCATTTGTATGGTCAGACGAGTGTGAGGAAAGCTTTCAGAAGCTCAAGACAGCCTTGACCACAGCTCCAGTGTTGGTTTTGCCATCAGCTTCAGGTTCATATACTGTGTATTGTGATGCTTCGAGAGTTGGGATTAGTTGTGTGTTGATGTAGGAGGGTAGAGTTATTGCTTATGCTTCTCGTCAGTTGAAGCCCCATGAGAAGAACTACCCCGTTCATGATTTGGAGTTGGCTGCCATAGTTCATGCATTAAAGATTTGGAGGCATTACTTGTATGGCGTATCTTGTGAGGTGTTCACTGATCATCGCAGTCTTCAGCATTTGTTCAAGCAAAAGGATCTTAATTTGAGGCAGCGGAGATGGTTGGAGTTGCTTAAGGATTATGATATCACTATTCTGTATCATCCGGGAAAGGCCAATGTAGTGGCCGATGCTTTGAGCTGAAAGACAGTGAGTATGGGGAGTTTGGCATATATTCCAGTTGGGGAGAGACCCCCTGCAGTTGATGTTCATGCCTTGGCCAATCGGTTTGTGAGATTGGATATTTCGGGGCCTAGTCGGGTGTTGGCTTGTGTGGTTTCTCGGTCTTCCTTATATGATCTCATCAAAGAGCGCCAGTATGATGATCTGCATTTTCTTGTCCTTAAGGACAGAGTTCAACATGGTGATGCCAGAGATGTGACCATAGATGATGATGGTGTGATGAGGATGCAAGGCTGGATTTGTGTGCCCAATGTGGATGGGCTTAGAGCGTTGATTCTGGAAGAGGCCCATAGCTCGCGGTATTCCATTCATCCGGGTGTCGCGAAGATGTATCAGGATTTGAGGTAGCATTATTGGTGGAGAAGAATGAAGAAAGATATCGTGCGGTTTGTAGCTCGGTGTCTCAACTGTCAGCAGGTGAAATATGAGCATCAGAGACCGGGTGGCTTGCTTCAGCAGATGGTTATTCCTGAGTGGAAGTGGGAGAGAATCACTATGGACTTCGTGGTTGGACTTCCTCAGACTTTGAAGAAGTTCGATGCTATTTGGGTGATTGTGGATCAGCTAACCAAGTCTGCGCACTTCATTCCTGTGTGTACTACCTATCCTTCAGAGCGGTTGGCAGGGATTTATATCCGGGAGATTGTTCGGTTGCATGGTGTTCCGGTCTCCATCATCTAAGATAGAGGTACTCAGTTTACTTTACAGTTTTGGAGAGCCGTGTAGAGAGAGTTGGGTACTCAGGTAGAGTTGAGCACAACGTTTCATCCTCGGACGGACGGAGAGTCCGAGCGCACTATTCAGATATTGGAGGACATGTTGCGTGCTTGTGTTATTGACTTTGGAGGTTCATGGGATAAGTTTCTACCACTTGCAGAGTTTGCTTACAATAACAACTACTAGTCGAGTATTCAGATAGCTCCATATGAGGCTTTGTATGGGAGGCGGTGTAGATCTCCGATTGGTTGGTTCGAGCCCGGCAAGGCTAGACTATTGGGGACAAATTTGGTACAGGATGCCTTAGAGAAGGAGAAGGTGATTCAGGAGAGGCTTCATATAGCGCAGTCGCGTCAGAAGAGTTATGCAGACCGGAAGGTTTGAGATGTGTCCTATATGGTTGGTGAGAAGGTCTTGCTGAAGGTTTCTCCCGTGAAGGGTGTTATGAGGTTTGGGAAGAAGGGCAAGTTGAGTCCTAGGTTCATTGGGCCTTTTGAGGTGCTTCAGAGGATTGGGGAGGTGGCTTATGAGCTTGCCTTGCCACCCAGCTTGTCGAGCGTTCATCCGGTATTCCATGTTTCTATGCTCCGGAAGTATGTTGAGGACCCGTCTCATGTTTTAGACTTTAGGATGGTCCAATTGGATGATGATTTGACCTACGATGTGGAGCCAACGGCTATTTTGGGTCGTCAGGTTCGGAGATTGAGATCAAAGGATATCACTTCGTGAAGGTGCAGTGGAGAGATCGGCCCGTGGAGGAGGCTACTTAGGAGACCGAGCGGGAGATGCGGAGCAGATATCCTCACATGTTTGAGGCCCCAGGTATGTTTCTTGACCCACTCGAGGACGAGCGTTTGTTTAAGTTGGGGAGAATGTGATGACCCGACACGTTGTCATACAAGTTACCGCCCTGTTTCCCCCATTTTATGCTTCTTCATGTTTCGTTGTCGGTATTCGGTGTGTTAGAGTTAAATCGGATTGGTTTTGATAGGAAATGAGACACTTAGTCTCTTTAAGGGAGGCTTGTTTTGGAAAAAGTCAATCGGGTGTTGACTATTGAGTTAGAGGGCTCAGATATGATTTCCGGTGATTCGGTTAGCTTCGGTGGATGATATGTGGCTTAGGAGTGTGATCGGAATTGATTTTGGAGGTCCGGAGTAGAATTAGGCTTGAATTGGCGAAGTTAGTATTTTGGCGATTTCCGGTTGATAGGTAAGATTTTGATCTGAGAGTCGGAATGGAATTCCGAGAGTTGCAGTAGCTTCGTTAGGTAATTTTGGATGTGTGTGCAAAATTTCAGATCATTCGGAGGTGTTTTGGTTGGGTTTTTTATCAAATGCGTATTTCGGAAGTTTTTAAGAAATTTAGGCTTGAATCCGATGTAATTTGATGGTTTTGGCGTTGTTTGAGGTGTTTTGATGATTGGAGCAAGTTTGAATAATGTTTTAAGTTGGATTGGTGCTTTTGGTTGAGGTCCCGGGGCCTCGGGATGATTTCGGATGGTTAACGGGAAGTTTGGAGTTGTAAAATGCAGCAGAAAAATTGCAGAGTATTTTTGTTCTATGCGATCGCAGAGGGTGTCATGCGATCGCATAGAAGGAATTTGAGGGGCTGTTTGGTTGTGCTATGCAATCGCGGTGGAAGGCATGCGATCGCACAGGGTAAAGACCTTATGCTATGCGATCGCAGGGAGGCCTATGCGATCGCATAGGGCTAAATCTGGGGGGCAGAATATTTGTGCTATGCGATCGCATAGAAGGAGCTACAGTGATCTGGGCAGAATGTTAAAACATTTCATCCACGAACCCAACCCATTTTTCCACCATTTTTGAGCAACCTTGAGAGCTTTTGGATGGGAATTGAAGGGGTTTTGACGGGAAGTGATTGGAGGTAAGTCCTATGAACTAAATACATGATTATATTGTGAAATCATCTTCGAAATTCATGAAAATATAGCCAAATTCTAAGAGATTAGGGCTTGAAATTGAAATTCTAAATTTGGGATTTGAGGGCCCATTTGTGGTCCGATTTGAGAGATTTTTGTATATATAGACTCGTGGCGAGATAAGGAACTCGATGTCGTAAAAATTTCTGAGTTTCGAGACGTAGGCTCGGGTTTTTGCCAACTTCATGATTCTTGATATTTTTCGATTGTTTTCGATTGGGTATTGTTCCCTAAACATATTGTGATGTATTCGCTCTAATTTTGGTTAGATTCGACGCGTGTGGAGGCCGATTTGGGGGGCAAAGGCGTCGCGAGCTAGAGAATTAGCCAGTTCGAGGTGAGTAATGGTTGTAAATGATGTCCTGAGGGTTTGAAACCCCGGATTTGCATATCGTAGTGCTATATTGAGGCAAGATACGCGCTGGATGATGAGCGTGGGGTCTTTCACTACTGAGGATTGTGACTTGGTCCATCCCGATTGATGATTTTACCGAATATTTGACTGAAATTCATTTGTTATCATCATGATTTGGGCTGATTGCCATATTTGGGCTTCGTGCCAATTATTTGAACCCTTCGGGGATTTTTATCACTGTTTCCTTACTGCTTGACTTATTATTTGAACTCAGTCCTGTTGATATCTACTGTTTTACAAACTCAGCCACTTCTACTCAGATTTGAAACTTAAATGATATTTCTACATCATATTTTGGGCTGAGAACTATTGCTTTACTAATGCCCAAGGGGCTTGTGATGATTTTTTGGACTGAGTGAGGCCGAGGGCCATATGTGAGGATATGCTGAGTGATATGAGGCCGAGGGCCTGAGATACTTTATATGCCACGAGGTGGCTTGAGTGATGTGAGGCCGAGTGCCGAGTGATGATGCCACGAGGTGGCTTGATATAGCGTTTGGGCCGTAAGGGGCCCCTCCGGAGTCTGCACACCCACAGTGAGCGCGGGTACCCATTATGCTGAGCGATTGATACTATGCCCGAGGGGCTGATATGAGTGATTGTGAGGTAGCCCGAGGGGCTGATACTATTCTGAGAGTGAGACCGAGGGGCTGATATTGTTTTAAGTGTTTGATACTGAACCTGAGGGGCTGATACTGTAGTGAGAGTGAGCCCAATGGGCTGATACTATGCTGAGCGATCAATACCGTGCCCGAGGGGCGGATTTCTACTTGTTATTTACCTATTAATTTACCGGTTTTACTTGTTTTAAAAGGAATATCATTTAATTTCTTCACTGACTTACTGCTTTAAGTGATTTTTACTGCTTGATATGGAATTGCTTTGTGCCTTTACGTGTTTTCATACTTTCAGCCATTATTTATAGTTAGTACTCACTGAGTCGGAGTACTCACATTACTCCCTGCACCATGTGTGCAGATCCAAGCATAGCAGAGTCCGCACCTGAGCGCTGATTCCATCCAGGCTAGGCAGTGATTTGGAGTTACAAGGTAGTTGTTGATGCCGCAACCCCTTGTCTCTCTTATCCTCTATCATTTATGTTTTCTTCAGACTGTTGTATCGGATTCCGTACTTGTAGACCTATAGCAGATTCTGTAGTAGTTCATGACTTGTGACACCCCGGTTTGGGCTGTGTTGGGATGGTTCTTGCGGTTATTATCATTAAATTCCGCAATTTATGAGTATTATATTATATGTTATTAACTGTTTAAAAGAGGTGTTCCGTTTTGGTCTAGCTGGCCTTGTCATCACGAGAGGTGTCATCACGACCAGGTTCGGGGATTGGGTCGTGACAATACCCTTTTTAGACCGAAATAAAGTAGTTTTGCGATTTTTACACGTCTGTGACACCCCGTGCGATGCCCCGTGCGACGCGTACATGGATTGAACAGAGGCAGAATACATTTTAACGGAGAAAAACAATGCAGTGCAGAATTTTTCATTGCCGCGGTGCCTCACGCGGCGCGGCAGTGCAATTTTTTGCGCTGCTTCATTTTTTCATTTATTTTGCTATCCCGACTTGCTTTGTGACCCCCAAACATGATCCCGACTTGATTTATTTAGCTTTTACTCAGACTTCAAAGCCCCAAATTAATCAAATTCATCCCAAATTTAATTCTTAAGCCGGATTAGCTTCCTACAAGGCATAAAGCATGAATTTAGTACAATTCATTATTATTTAAGCTCAAACCTTTGTAAAATAAAATAATTAAAGTGTTGGTACAACGACTAAAACACGAGTTTTTAGCCTATGATCAGCGAGACAGTCACGCCCTTGTGGGGGGGGGGGGTGAGATCTCTCCCTCAGGTGTAGCACTTGGCGTTGCGTTTTCGTTGTCTTCCCTACCGGCTTCATTGAGGGAATTCAGGAGGTCGTTCGTAACACCTACTATTGTCTTTAATCTTGCTTCTCCTTTTCCTGCCATTGTTAGCCTTTGCGAGGCTAAGAAGAGGTGATTATTTCTTTCAAGGATCTAGACAAAACTAAGATCTCAACTATAGAAATTCCCACAGACGGCGCCAAATTGTTTGACTCAAAAGATATCGGAACCTTTTTGAATAAATCAATCAAAGAAAATGAAGGGGTAAATCTTAGCTAAGTATAATAATTTCTAGAACAAAAGATATACAAGGAGAATATAGAGGATAAGATTTCTTTATCTTGTCAAGACGAACCCTCAAACAATAATGGCATCAATCGTTTATGTAAACAAATGTTATAACAAGTGTTGTAAGTTAGGAAAAATGGCCAGAGAGCTTACAAGGTGGTTTTACGCTCTATCTATAAGGGACAAACCCCTTCTAAACCATAAAAGACAAATCATAGGGAATATTCGAAAGAATATTCCTAATGTCCCCTAATGGGCTTACACTGCTGCAAAAGTCGTACAGTCTCTTGTTCGCCCATAGGTCGTCCCATGCAGGATGTCGAGCTACGAGGATCTCGACGTTTGTCGTACTCATCAACGGTCGTGGTTGTTCAAATTTGGACCCATACACACTCTGTCCTAGACAATCAGATGCCGAGTTCCTAATTATTAAGTGCTAAAATATCAACTACTAAGTATTACAAGGAAAATTATGATGCACTCGAAGTAGTGATTGTCCACTATGAGAATAATGCTTATTTAACTTTTTTTAGTCCAATAAATAAAGGGGTTTTGGTATGGTACCTTAATTATAGATATTGGCATCAAATAGCTAATATATATATATATATATCACAATAATAATATATATATCACAACTTTTTTTTCCTTCTTTGTCTATACCAACATGTATATTAAAATTTTATTTCATTCTTTGTATATAAATAATATTATTCTTTGTATATCAATAATATAAAATTATATATATAGTTATTGCTGCCTTTATATCAATGTATGCCACAATAAAAATATTATATTATTTATATATCTTAGTGTATAGCACATCGAACATGTGTATACCAAAATAGATATCATAAGTTTATTTTTCTTCGTTCTTTGTGTACATCAAAAATTAATTTTCTTTGTATACTAAAACATTATTTACTCTCACAATTATATTTATTATTTTTATATTTTAGAACTTGCTTAAACATGCTATATCAACAATTTATTTTCTATAATTAATAATTATATTATTTATATATCACAGTATATAACATAATAATAATGTGTATATTAAAAAAATTATTAAAATTTTATTTTCCTTCTTTGTATAACACATTTCAGATTGAAAACTCAAGTTTAAGACGACTCCACATGTGTATCCCCTATTGTAACTCGTGTATACCTCTATGTACATCAGTGATATCTCATATATATTATGTGTATCTGTGTATATCCATGAAAATTTGTGCTGTATATACGATATACAATGTGATATATACGGGCGTCCATAAAAAAATTGTATTGTATACCGATATACAAAGTGATATACATAGACGTCCTTAAAAACTTGTGTGTGATAAACACTGATGTACACGATATACAACGTGATATACACATATCGCGGTTGGATTTTTAGGTCTATTTTTTGCCGAAACCAGTCTAAATCACTTCTAATCTTGCTCAAATTTTGTATATAGTCTCGTTTAAGTATTTTTCAACCAATTTCAATCACACCCACTCATTCAATCCAACCCAAAAAGGAAGAAAGAAGAAAAATAAAGTTGAAATATATTTTTTCTCTCTTAGTTTTTGCTAATCTTGCTCAAATTTTATATATAGTCTTGTTTAGGTATTTTCAACCAATTTCAATCATACCCGCTCATTCAATCCAACAAAAAAAAGAGAAGAAAAACAAAGTTGAAATATATTTTTTCTCTCTTAGTTTTCGGTTATGATTTTCTCTGATGTAAAATCAACCTTACCTTTTCATCCCACTGATTTTATTTGCATAATTTGCAAGAATTTTGCTAAACTATGAGAGCAAGAAGAAGAAATACAAGGAGAAAAAGGGGGAGGGAAGCCAAAATAGCGTGTATTTTTTTTTGAGAGAGAATATAAAAGAGAGTAGTTTTTTTTTTAGGATTTGGCTATATAATGCCAATTGTTTGGGGCTATCTTTGCCAAGCCTGATATAAAGCTAAAAAATTGCCAATTCCTATTATGGGTTGTTATAGAATGCCAATTTTTCATAAATAAAACTAGTATCTAGATATTGTAGTAAAAATTACACGGGACGCCCTATTTAGGGCGCTCTCATTTAATCTATACCCATGTTTTTTTAAAGTTTTAACTTGTACCCACTTTTTAAACAACTTCAACCCTCTGTTGCTGTTGGTGCTGCTATGAAACTTCAGTTCATGGGGATGATGTTGCCATAAGTATGTTTATCAGATTATTAAAAAATAAATTATGAATAACTTTCTAAAGTAAGTACGTACATGTATGTAAATATAAGTCCATTTCCTTTAATTCACATTCTATTATATATTTTTTGGATTCAGCTTTGTACATTATCAATGCATTTTAACATGTTGTGCTAAATCATTATCTAGTTTTTTAAGTTACTAATTCATGTTGAAGTTCATGCTGAAGTTCAACAAATATAGAACAAAACTTCAGCTAAAATATGCTGAAGTTCAGCAAATAAAGAACAAAATTTCAGCTACTAAAATGTTTAAGTTCAACAATTACAAACAAAAACTTCAGCAAATAGAGAACAAAACTTCAATTATTATGCTTAAGTTCAACAATTACAAACAAAAACTTTAGCAAATAGAGAACAAAACTTCAGTTACTATGCTTAAGTTCAGCAATTACAAACAAAAACTTCAGCAAATAGAGAACAAAACTTTAGCTATTATGCCTAAGTTTAGCAATTACAAACAAAAACTTCAGCAAATAGAGAACAAAACTTCAGCTACTATGCTTAAGTTCAACAATTACAAACAAAATCTTCAGCAAATAGAGAACAAAACTTCAGCTACTATGCTTAAGTTCAACAATTACAAACACAAAAATTCAGCACACTTGGTTCAGCAATTTTTGCTACTTCAGGCACGTCTACTAGAATGCTGAAGTTTTGCGTGATTGTCTTTGCTACTTCAGGCCCGTATGCTGAAGTTACGCGAAAAGTGAGCACGTTTGCAGTTTTTTTGCAAAGCGAGCACAAGTTAAAACGTGACCCAAAAAGCGGGTATAGATGAAAATGTCCCGATATTGTAGCACATTATGTGTAACAACGTAGGGGCCTAGCTGTGAAATAGCACAATTGGGTTGAGATATAACTGGCCTAGGGCCCTCCACTTGCAAAACAATTGGGCTTGGATTGAGAGCCCTGATTGGCCATTTGTGGTTAAAATAGCACGAACTAGTCAGTTTTTGGATTGGTCATTCAAAAATAGCCAGCATTTGCAATGTCATTGAAAAATAGCTACTATTTTGCTGCAACAAGGACCGATCTAGCATAATATACTAAAGATCAGTGCACCTGTGTATGGACTTTCAGCATATATGCTGGAACTACAACACGCGGAAAGTTCCAACATAATATACTGGAGATTGGAGCACCTGTGTATGAACTTCCAGCATATTATACTGGAACTCCAGTATATTATGCTGGAGTTCCAGTATACTTATGCTGGAACTCCATTATAATATGTTGGAGTTCCAGTATACTTATGCTGGAACTCCATTATATATACTAGAGTTTCAGTATACTTATGCTGGAACTTCAGTATATTATGCTGAAGTATTTTTCGGATTTTGAATAGTGTTTTCGTTCAAATTTATCTTTATATGAAAAGTGGCTAAATTTCGATTACTTTTGAAACTGTGGCTATTTTTGAATGACCACTTGTAAATCTGGCTATTTTTGAATTTCTCCCCCATTTGTGGTCATGTTTTTTTGGAAATTAGCCCGATCTAGAATTTCAAATTCACAAGTGAAATTGTATGACGATATTCTAGAGTTTCACTTGCATAATTTTAAGCTAGCGTTTGAACATAATTGAAACTTAAAAAATGAATTTTTGAGATGAGATGAAATAATTTTTGAAAGTTAAAATTGTGTTTGGATATGCATTTTACTTGAAAAAATTAGATGTTTTATGAGTAGAAAACTTCAATAACTATTCTAGAACTCTTTTTGGGATTTGAAGATTTTGTTTTCAAAATCTGCCAAAAAATGGTCTAAATCTATAAACAAGCAGATATTTAAAAATAAAATTTGGAAAAAAGCTCCCAAATTTTATGGCCAAAACGGGAGCTAAATTTCATGACAACAGTTATCTTTCAATAACAAGAGCTGAAAAGAGGCTATTCGTGAATTTTAACCCCCCCCCCCCCCCCCCCCCAAACCCAACCAAATTGCTTGTTTCAGCGTCCATCTTTATGGTTGAGGTAAGTGCGAAATGCTTCACTTTGCTGCTAAGCATCTATAACAATACGGCTTTAACAATCTTCTAACTTCTAAATTATAAACTCCACAAAGTACATAATGTATCATTCTCCAAAACTAATGCTTACAAAGGCTTGGTTTACTATCTTTCAAAAGAATACCATCCTAACTTACTGCTGCAACCTTCTTCACTATGTTATATTCTCATGCTAAAACAATGAATAATATGTTACAACAATAAGGTGGCTCAATAAATTACAACATGAATCAACTAAAATACTCTTACAAAACAAGCTCAAATAAATGACACCACCATGTATGTACAAACCTCAATTTGAATAGCAGGTCAGCAAGAAAAGCATGTCCAAATGTACATGTTGGTCAAGGCTTCTTCAAGAATCCATGCCAAGCTTCATATACAAGGTGACCTCGACTAGTAGCCTTTTCCCAAAATTGTGCTCGTAGGAGAACTTGCCTCCCAATTATAAAGCTCAACATTTCTGAGCCTAAAGAAGAATTCTCATTCCACGAAAACATAAATCAAGCATCAGTTATGGATACAACTTCAACTTTTGCGATCAAGATCTAGAATCGATGGCCACGAGATCAAATCAGCGGAAATAATTTGAATCATTCAACATTATGTAATGTCCATCCTCCATAACCTTTATATCTTCGCCGTCATACCACGATATATTTCCTGCATAAACCAATGTATTCTAAGCACAAACCTGTAGTAAAATTTGAGTAGAAAAATGATATTGAGGCCTCAATTTGGACTTCAAAGTACAGTAGCTTCAGAGAATCACTTTTAAAAGTAAAGTCCAGCCCCAGCTCAAAAAGGTCATCAGTCCCAACACCAATGTAAGGTACCTATGTGTCACACATGGGCAACAATGTAAAAATGCGTGCTCTTTTGGGTCACCAAGTACCCAAAATCAGAAGCGCATTTTGATATGTGCACCTGAATTGAGCAAAGTAGGAACAGCTAATCTCACATATGCAACTTTGTAAAAACACATACTCTCTTCATGATCTAGCCCCATCACGAAAAGAATAATCGTTGTCAAAAGGTAGAGTAAAATCAAATACCAGACTCGATTATTTTATCAGTGTCTACTTACAATCTCCACTGAATCGGAAAACTACAAAAAACAAAATTTAGAAGTATCGAGAAATTTGTATACTAAAATTAGTTAGATTGACTGAAGCAGGAGATAACTACACCTAAGTCAAAATATGCTTTCAAGTGTTGCAGACAGAATGAGCCAATTCCTTACTTTTGGCAGATTTTAGCTTGCATAATATCAAGGATATATACATTGATATGAGAGACCTACAGCATCTAAAGGTGGGTGCATGCTGCAACTTCATTTTACCTGGTGTAGTTGCTGGTTCCTGTTCTCTAGTCACATGGAGTACGACTGTTCCTGAAAGTACTGTGATAAATCCACAGATCTCAGATACTATACTGCTAGCATCTTGTCCAGCCCAATCCTGTAGAGCAATATCACAAAGCAAATGATGGGTTCACATTTTACTCCGTAAACATATTGAAGGACGACCACAATTAAGAATAGCTTAAATTGACAACATACCTTGAACATTATTGCGCTTGCAATGATGGTCAAAGTGGTGAACATTACATAATATATTGGGGAAACAATTGCGGCATTGAATGTATCCAGTGCCTAATCAAATGGTGCATAAATGTCAAAAAATGGTTCAGACACCCAAAAGAGAAGCAATGTAAATTATCCCTAAAAAATCATGCGTATTGCTAAACTGCAAAACCAAGATTAGGCATAATAGCATGCAGTTCTTAGTAACTGCACTTTATAATGGTCAACCAGCATCTCAAGGTTCATTTGATAAGGAAAATCTCAATATGAAGTAGTACCAACTATTGTAGAAAATTTCTTTTACGAGATTACCAACCAAAGCACTCATTGCAGATATTAAAACTAATCACATATCAAGCATGCAAGAGAGAGCTACAAAGGAAACGAGAAACTGAACCGTAGTATCCTTCATCTCAACTTAGGAGTAGAGCAATGCATCATTTAAGGACACCTTCAGTTTCATAGTACCCTACTTATTTGTCTAAGTGACATAAAGATCTAAATTAGAAGAAGCATTTATTGCCAAATCACAAAAGTTGAAAACAAAGTGTTGGTGGAGGAGAGACACATTAAACGAAGATCGCTGACTTACACCGATAAGCTCCTGAAAGAAGAGGGAGACATGAATATTATGCTGGGGGATTTGGAGCACTCTGAGAGTCGTAGAGATTTCGGGTATTGTAGGCATACAAAGGTTATGGAGGTTGAAGGGGCTATGTGTAGGATGAGCAAGGAAAGAGCGACCGGGCAGGACGAGATCCCAGTGGAATTTTGAAAGAGCGCGAGTAAGGCGGGTTTGGAGTGGCTTATTGGGTTGTTCAATGTCATTCTTAGAACAACAAAGATGCCTGAAGAATGGAGGTGCAGTCCTTGTACAAGAACAAGGGCGATATTTAAAATTGCAACAACTATAGGGGTATTAAGCTGCTGAACAATACTACGAAAGCTTAGGAGAGGATGGTAGAGATGAGGGTGAGGAGGTGTGTGTCTATTTCCGAAAATCAGTCTGGATTCATGCCGGGGTGATCGACTACAGAAGCTAATCATCTTGTTAGGAGGTTAGTGGAGCAGAATAGGGAGAGGAAAAAGGATCTTCATATAGTGCTCATTGACCTAGAAAAAGCATACAACAAGGTTTCAAAGGAGGTTCTATGAAAATGTTTGGAGGCTAGAGGGGTACCTATGGCATACACTAGGGCGACTAAGGACATGTACGACGAAGCTAAGACCCGGGTGAGGACAATGAGAGAAGATTCGGAACACTTCCTCGTCGTGATGGGGTTGCACCAAGGATCAGCTCTTAGCCCGTTTCTATTTGCTTTGGTAATGGATGAATTGATATGACACATTCAAAGGGATGTGAGATGATGCATGTTATTTGCAGATGATATCCTACTAATTGATGAGACACGAGGCGGAGTTAACATTAGGCTGGAGGTAGACTCTGGAGTCTAAAGGTTTCAGGTTAAGTAGGACTTAAACAAAATACTTGGAGTGTAGGTTCAGTAACGTGACTCATGAGTCTAACGTGGAGGTGAGGTTTGATACACAAGTCATCCCCAAAAGAGGAAGTTTCAAGTATCTAGGGTCAACAATTCAAGGTCATGAGGAGATTGACGATGATGTCACACATCGTATTGGGGCGGATGGAGGAAATAGAGGCTCGTATCCTATTTTTTGTGCGATAAGAATATGCCACCGAGACTTAAAGGTAAGCTCTATAAAGTGGTTGTTAGACCGACTATGTTGTATGGAGCAATGTGTTAGGCAGTCAAGAATTCTCATGTCCCGAAAATAAAAGTAACGGAAATGAAGATGACGAGATGGATGTGTGGGCACCCAAGAGAGATATGATTAAAAATGAGGATATTCGGGGTAAGGTGGGAGCGGCTTTTGTGGCAGACAAGATGCAGGAAGGAGTTTGAGATGGCTCGGACATGTGAAGAGGAGATGTACAGATGCCCCAGTTATGAGGTATGAGAGGTTGTTCGTGGGGGGTCTAATAAGAGGTAGAGGCAGGCTAAAAAAGTATTGTGGAGAATTGATTCGATAGGATATGACATATCTTCAACTTACCGAGGACATGACCCTTGAGGCCTTGATAGGAGGGGTTGGAGGTCAAAAATTTGAGTTGTAAATTAGTAGGTAGTCGATGTCTTTCCTTTCCATAATAGTAGTATTATCATTATTATTGCATTCTTTTATTCTTACATTTATAGTACTATTTGTTGTTTCTTTTGCTTCAGCTATCTCACTATTATGTGCTGTTGTTACTGCTTCTCTTCTTCTCCATGTTTTTTTCGAGTCGAAGGTCTATCGGAAACAGTCTCTCTACCTTCACAAGGTAGGGGTAGGATCTGCATACACATTACCTTCCCCAGGCCCCACTTGTGGGATTACACTGGGTTTGTTTTTGTTGTACAAAAGTAGAAAACAGAAACATAACTTAAAGACCTCAGGAAAGCATTGTAGCATAGTTGCTATCAAGTATTGATTCTCTGTTTTATCGTCATTTAACATGAAACACCTTGCGCAAGAATTGATATCATTACATGGAGATCATAAATCCAATAACTGATCTAATATTTAAATTCAGAGGAATTGAAACCAGAGATACACATGATGCATGAGATGAGCTGACCCTGGATGCATTGCTAGGTCATCATCAATATAGACGCTTCTGAATTTTAACACCTTAAATGACAAGCATGTTATTGAAGAAATGGGACTTCGCGCTAGTCAAGGTAATGCAAACGAATGATCATATGGATTTCTGAAAGTCTCAGTCAAGCTGGGAAAGTACCATATACACATTACCTTGTTTAGATAATTCAACTGTGTGATGACACAGATGACTGCAACAGCTAGAAAAAACCAAGTCTGCGGATAGGCAATCTGACTAATTCCTTCCAAAGTAAGTTTTATTGCAATTCCAATAGCCTTTATGCTTACAACCTGCAGATATAATCTTTTTAAAAAAAGCTACAGAAACATCCTGACAGGCTAGCAAAATGTTCACATGTGCAAAACCGCATCTTGTCCAACAACAAGAATGTAGTGTACACATTCCACCAAAGAATAAAAGAAGATGACGGAAGTAGACTAGAATAAAAAATAATTACCGTAAGTGCACCCATTAAGGAACATATTCCCAAATAGACCAGTACGTTCGTCTGCCCACAACGAGGCTCAAAATGCAACATCAAAGCTACTACTACGGATACTGTTGCGGCTACATAAATCAAAAATGCTGATGACAAAAGAAGCAAGGAGAAATTAGTAATAAGCTCTGCAAGAGGGAGAAATATCTTATAACCTATAGCTAGATAAACAGGAATAATACCAAAAGTCCAGACCTGGTTGAATTGCCAAAATCCAGATTTCCTGCACAGAAGTTGGCATATGCTCCTGAGGTGCATGTACAACAATTACCACAGATCCTACAATGCACAATATGCATCCCACCACACCTAACAGTTGTAATCGTTCCCTCAACAAAAAGTGCGCCAAGATAGCACTATTCAGATTCACCAAGGTTAGTTACGCAAACATCAGCAGGAGTTCCTTATCAGAATTTTAAAACAGCTAAAAAGGCTTCAAAATCATACCTGATAATTATACTCAATGCACCAAGAGGGGTCACAAGAACCGCCGGAGCATAAATATAAGCCACAAAATTGGAAACCTCCCAAACAATCACTGCATACCCAAATCCAAATGACATTAAGACCAGAACAATGTAACACATTCCTGGAAAGAGGTTAACTTATGGAGACATCTCATGATCCACTTACTTGTGATCATGCCTGACCACCAAAGGGGTTCAAGCAAATAAGTATAACCTCCAACTCCTGCAGTGAAGATTACAACAACTGTTTAGCCAGGTGAATTGAAGTTGACAGCGTATTTAATGAGGAAAAGGGGTGCTAAAAACGATGTTTGTTGCTGTGCTATCAATTAAGTACTAACCAGATAATTGGCACACTAGACTACAGTCTAAAAATAAAAATCTATATTAACTTTCAAGCAAAATATGATCAGCTAGAAGTACTGGCATAGATTACTCCATGTGAAACTCACAAGTATTTCAGGGATAAAAGCTTCAGTTCCCACTAGAATGTCCAACCAACGATGGTTCTTCTCATATTATGTATGGGTTGGCAAGATCATGAATAAGAATAGAAACTATTGGTATATAAACATTGGGTTGCAGTGTTTCAGCCGGCTAGACAACTATTATTTGTCAATCTTCTACTCATGGTTTAATTAAAGAAAATGACAACAGGAAGAAGAAGAAACCTAAATGTGAAGAACCCAATTCAGCAATTCCCAACTAGTAAGTGCTACCAGAAGAAGACTGGACCTAATGGGGCTAGAAAGGTTGTCAACATTGAGATGCATTAGTTGCCTTTAGATCTCATATTAGTCATTTTAGCATTTCCCTATCCACATTCAAATAATGGGTTTAGACCTCTAGATTTTCTCGTCTTTATTCATGTGACCATCTCCTACTTCATTTATGTATTCCAACACAGGCCTGAACTGAAGGATATTGTTTCCACCACCTAAATGATTAAAAATCCTGGTAAGCTTAGCTCTTGAGTAACTGCATGCCCTTAGCATATAGTCTACCAGATGGTGACTATAGATCCTATTAATTAACAACAAATTACACACCCTAAAATACCTGATGAATCAAATAAGAACCAACATAAATACAACAAATTGAACAGAACAATTTTACCCTATGTTGAGATACAATGTATAAGCATGCCCAGGTATTAGATATATAAACTTGCAATATTTACCAAATACAAAATAATTAATGCAGTATATTCTTTCACTAGTACAATTTCTCCTATGTGAGTTTCGCAGAATGGTCAGCTTAAAATAATTTGACTACAATGAATCTTTTGACTATTTGAACAGGCCTCATAAAGCTGGAATGGATACCGAAGATTCATACAGTTGAAACCCAACTAATTTGGTATTGAAGGCGCTGTTGATTATATTTTCACTAATATCACGGATAGCACTATCATCAACACAATTTCACCTTTAATTACTAAAATTTTTGCATCCACACAAGTAATTCAACTTCAGGCAAGCGAATAGATTGTGCCTTTTCAATTAGTAAATTGTCTAATAAACCGAAGTAAAACTATAAGAGAGAGAGAGAGCATTTCAGACCTGCACGAGTTCCAGCAGCAGCAGCACGTTTGAGACCTTTCTTCTTCAATATAAAACTTGTTCCAATGAACAAGCTTGATACCATAGCTAGAACTAACCCTCTACTATTCTCCGAAAACCCCATCCTCTCTCTCCGTCACTTCTTCTTACTTCTCGAATATTTATATACACAAACAAATACTCAATCTGGAAGAATAATTGCTTCACTGGAGGCTTCCAACTCTTCTATACACGCTCAAAAACGCATTAAATACAGAATCTGAAAAGAATAATTGTTCCTTCTAAAAAATTACAAAAACTGAGCTACTGTTCGTTGGGAATTGGGAGAGGGAGATATGAAACAATTGAAGAACAAATAAAATAGTTTCAGAAAATTCTTGTTTCCTCCCTCTCCTAAAAACCCATAAAGTTAGTTTGTTTGTTGGAAGCTTCGGTAATATGGTATTTCTTCCTCTGCTTCTTCAACGTTTTACTGTGACGTGGGGACTATTTAGTAAACGGGAAACACGGTAGCAATTTTAACGCCGTTAAATCGAAGCTTTGAGGTTCTTTTGGAAATGCTTCGTTAACGAGTCTAACGACCAGGAAGGCCACGTCACCTGATAACCAAACAGCGTGTGAGCTGGCCCAACTGACCTTAATCAGCTGCATATTCACTTTCTTCTCTATATTATTATTGCTCCTTTTACTATTTTATTTTATTTTATCTGTTTAGATGGTGGTGTTCCAATCACCGTACCTACACATTGATTATTTTATTGAATATCTAATCTCCTGTCATCACAGGTATTAGTAAGAAACATATAAACCTTTTTTTTTGCCTACGTTAAAATTTGAAATTATGCTATTTCATTATTGTCTTGTTCAAAATAATTTTCAATACATGTTTTAAATTATTGGAGTAAAAAAAAAATCTAAGCGAGTAGCGTTAGTAGTAAAACACTCATGTCATCGACTAGTAGTCGAGAGGTTTAAGCTTCCAAAAAGGGGTTAAATGAGAAACCATGGTTGTTTCTCAAAAGAATTACTATAAAGACGATAACAAAAGTATCTAATTATCAAACAGTATCAAAAAAATCACTAAGATTCACCCGCAACTTTACGGTTCAAACTTCACTTCATCACGATTTGTGATTGTGTCTCGATCGGTCCGCTTTAACAATGATAATTAATGAGTAGTTGTTTAGTACTCGCATGTGAATCTAGTATTTTTATAATATGAATGTACCACTAAAGGATGGAGGAAAAAGAAATCAGTAGAAATTGGTCTTTACTTCTCTAGATAAATAACTCAGCATTCATTCAAATGCACCATTTAACCTCTTTGGAGCATTAGTACTAGACTTTCACGTCTAGCTAGAGGGGTTGCTCTGATGGTAAGCAACCTCCACTTCCAACCAAGAGGTTGTGAGTTCGAGTCTCCCCAAGAGCAAGGTGGGAAGTTCTTGGAGGGAAGGATGTCGGGGGTCTATTTGGAAACAGCCTCTCTACCCCAGGGTAGGGGTAAGGTCTGCGTACACACTACCCTCCCCAGACCCCACTAAGTGGGATTATACTGGGTTGTTGTTGTTGTTGTTGTAGTATGAGCTTGCCAAAGTAATTGAAAATTAGCCATTATTTAATGCAGAAAAAAATCTAGAAAAAAAATTTCTCAGCCGAAAACACAAAAAAACCAAGCATAATGTGCTGAATTTGTAGAACCCCTGCATATCATGTTGCTGGAATTTCATATGTAAAAAGTCTGAGCTCCAGTATTTTATGTTATGATTTTTTTGGATTTTAACTAAGGGTATTTTTGTCCAAATTTTATTTTTGCATAAAAAATTTGGCCATATTTAACCTAATTTGAAAACTATGACTAATTTTTAATTAGCAATTGTAAATCACCCTAATTCTAAATTTCTTTCGTAATATAAGGAAAAATTTGTCGGCCAAGTCGTAAAGATGTCCTCTGCAAGGACGGACGCATGTTAAGTGAAGCGCTATCACACAACACTGCTTCATCGAAAATATTTACTAAATATATATTAATACAGTGAAAAATAGATAAACGGGAAAAAATATCACCACTTAAAGCAAACTATCTTCTGGCGTGTTGGTTATGTGTCTGATTTTTTCTATAAGAGGTTAGAGGTTTTAATCGCAACTAACGCGTAATTTTTTATTTTTATTTTTTGCAAATATTTGAGTGATTAAGTAGAATTGAACTTAGGATCTTTTCTAACTTAAGACTCAAAAAAACTAATGGACTAAAGTTATTTACTGTTTAAAAATATGATAAATTATAGTTATTTTATCCTTTTCCTTTATAAATTTCGACACCGCTTACAAAAGTTTATGTGTTCGTTGCTATCCTTTCAAGCTAAATTTTAGCCCAACCTCAACTCATCACCCTCTTTCCTTTGCCCGGCAGGAGGTCATCTTATCGTCCGATCTTCATATATAAGCTTCATATTAACTCCAACAATTTTACACTAACACGTATATATCTCAACACTTAAGAGCTTTCAAAACTTAATACTTATGAGCGACTTCTAATCTAACGAATCAGTATATTTAATACTTATCAGCGACTTTTAATTTAATGAACTTATACATAAATATAAAATTGGGAATGAGAAAGGTGATGTGGCATCTTTCTGTTTGAATAAAAAGTGTTAAACTTTTTTATAAACTATTTAAACATGAAGATTTGAGGTAAATCCTAACCAAAGATAACTCATCATAGATCTGAGACAGAGGACAAGAACAAGCGAGCATAGCTGAACATAAAATTTAACTATAGCCATAACTGAATCCCGTAATACAAGAGGATGGGAAATTTCATAATATTGAACGACAATGAAGAATACATAGATAAAAATGGTCATCGATCTTTAACACGGTTGACCCCCATACATTTGGCATGATGAGACTAACGTAGTATATTGAGGATCTGAGCTCCCTTGATTCTCTCTCTTTAGCGAGGAGAAAGAGAAGAAGATCCTTCTTCTTCGAAAATATGTCTCTGTGTGAATCTGTTTCAGCCCCCTTTCTTCTTCTTCTCACTTAGTTTAAATACTAGGCATCCTCGTTTACCCAAAGGTCATTATCCATAGTACCTAAGCCAGTTGATTGTATCACTTATTGACCTTCTGAGAAGCTGTAATATCCAATTCATCGTTCAAATACTCTGAGTACACGATCTCAGTCTTGGTCGAGGTGTGTGTCATTATAGCGTTGTATGGATACGACTTCGGTCCAAGTGACCTTTTGCCATTCCTCTTCATGCGGGTTCTTGTCTGGTCAGATTTCGACCCATACAGTTCACATCTCCGCCTATTGGGGTCGTCTTTTGGCGAGCTCGATGGGCGAACTCTGTCGATTCGAAAGTTGTTAGGAATATGATCACTTTATGAGAGAGACGAGTATCTCGTGGCGAGGTAGCGACATGACGTTTTGAGAGTTGGATCAGACCGTTACGTCAGTTCAGAATGTCATTAAAATTCATCATGCGTCATTATGGCGCACGTTTCCTATGCAATGTATCGTTTTTCGTGCCCTTTCCGTTTTCAAAATGGTGGCGTTTGGTTTTCCCGCTTGGGGTATTTATATCCCTATAAATAGGGGAAAATCTTACTTTTGAATGTTATACTTCCCAATCGCTCAAGAGACTTTTGCGGCTTTTTTTCCTCTCCTTCAGTTTCTCACATTTCCTTTTCTGTAAAAAATTCCTGTGGCCGCTAACTTTTTCCCTTATTAGTCCTGATTTTTTGCAATCAAAGAAGAGATGGCTAGTGAATCCTCCAAGCTGTTGGTGCTCCGGTGCCGGAAAACGATATACCCCTACTCGAAGAGGGACTGGGCTTGGCGGAGGACGAGAGTTTTCCGACGGTAGATGAGGTGGTTCCCTGCCCATAGAAGGTAAGGATTGACTTCAATAGCCCTGCTGGGGATGAGCTGGAACCTGTTCTTTCTATGATGGATTTTGCGGCTCTCATGGCGTTCAAAGCCAAATGGGGAATCCCTGATCACATTGAACTAGTTTCGGCGGGCCGGGACATAGTGCACATACACCGCCCGGGCTATTGTGCGTTCTATGCATATCCATTAATCATTGGATACACGCTTCCCCTTCCCTCTTTCGCGATGGATTTTTGCCGCTTCTACGAGGTGTGTTCGGCTCAACTCTCTCTGTACGTGTACATGCTCTTTCTTATGCTTATCAAGCACGCTAAGCTGGACAACCGGGGAATTTCTCTACAACACATGCTTCACCTCTTCACCCCTCATTCTCATAGGGGCACGATGATTCACATGTGTCACCGAGGAACCAAGAGTTTGGGGGTGAAGATGGATGACAAGACCAACCGCCGCTTCTGGGAAAACTACCTTTATATTCGTACGGAGCACGTGGTGTCTAACCCTGTTGGGTTCCCTGAGGCGTAGAATTTTGCCCATAGGTTTCCCTTTCCTTTTTTTCTATATTATATTTTTTTGAACATAGTTGTTAGTTGTTTCCCTTTAGTGACCGTCGAGTGTTTTCTGTTTCCGCAGCCGAGAGGGTACCTCCTCCACAAGTTGCCAATATTCGCGATTGGGTGAGCTCAATTCTTCCCCACACGATGGGGATCCATGAACGGGTGCCTTTCCACCAGAGGTTCGGGCGCAAGCCTTCCGCTGGTAAGTCGACTTATTTCTCCCTAAGTCACTTTGTTCTTTGCTCCGCCTTTTTCTTTATCTTATATCTTTGTTTGGTCGAATCTCATTGGCAAGTAGAAGGGCTAGGGCTCCTGTCCTTGCTTCCGTAAACCGGCTTCCTCTACCGGGCCCGTACCAAGGGTGACTGTGAATGAGGGCAGTTAAAGTTCGGTTGCTCGGTGGGCCGCGTGCCCGCCGAACCTGTTCGTTTGGAGGTCGCTCCTCGGTCAGACAATCTGATTCTCACAGCCCGTTCAATGGATGAACCTTCTCGTGGCAGTGGCGAAGATGCCCCGTCAAAGAGGCGGAGGTTGTCAAAGGGGGCATCTGTGACGACCCAAAGGGTCATCACCGTAGTTCTTCCTTGTTTCGCGCTTCTGAGGCCTTGAAAACCTCGCTTTTAGTTGCCTTGATTTGCGTGCGCAGTTCGGGCACGTAGCCGGAAAAGTTTTTATGTTAGAATATGTGAATTATGTGAAAAGTTTGATGAATTCTGATATTAATATGCATAATATTGACTTCGGTCAACATTTTGGGTAAATGGACCCCGACCTGTGATTCGACGGTCCCAGAGGATCCGTAGAAAAATATGGGACTTGGGCGTGTGCCCGAAATTAAATTTCGAGGTTCCAAGCCCGAGAAATGAATTTTTGTGTGAAATTATTTTCTGAAATTAATTAAAGAAAATGAAGAAGGAAATTGATCAGAAAACTGTGGTATCAGGTTCGTATTTTGGTTCCGACGCCTGTACGAGTCTTAAATATGTTTTAAGCACTATCTGTAAAGTTTGGCTAAAAACAGACGTCATATGACGTGTTTCGGACTTAAAATGGGGAATTTGAGTTTTATGAAAGTTGAAAGAAAATCATATATTTTGAGGCTTGATTCTATGTATATGATGTTATTTTGGTGAATTGATCGCACAAATGAGACCGTAAGATGTTTTTAAGATCATATGTATGTTTGGTTTGGAGCCCCGAGGGCTCGGGTGAGTTTTGAGTGGGGCCCGGGAGGTCTTAGACTTAAAAAAATGCAGGTTCAGGTGTTGCAGGCCCAACGCGGCCGCGACCATTTCTGCGCGGTCCCCGCTGGTAGCCACGCGACCGCGGTGCTTTTCTGTGCGGTCCGCGTGGTGGGGGTTCAGAGGGTCGATAGCCAGGTCGACCAGCGCGGCCGCGCACCAAATTAGTGCGGTCCGCGCTGGGTGGGTTTCAGAGAGCCCACTTCTTCCCTCCCTCGGCGCGGCCGCGGTACATTTCCGCGCGGTCCGCGCTGGCAGCCACGCGGCCGCGGTGCATTTCTGCGCGGTCCGCACCAGCCCCCAGCAAAATCTATAAATTCGGGATTTTCAGACATTTTTCCACTTTTCAAAAACCCAAAACCTAAGAGGCGATTTTCCAAATGACTTTTCTTCTCCAAAACGATTGGTAAGTGATTTCTAACTTAATTTCTTTATTCCTTGACATCTTTTAACATGATTTCAACTTCAAAACAAAGATTTTCATGGGGGAAATTGGGTGTTTTGGGTAGAACCTAGGTTTTCTACAAATTGAGGAGTTGGACCTCAATTTGGGGTCTGATTTCAAAACAAAGCATATATTTGGATTCGTGGGAGAATGGGTAACCGGGTTTTGGTCCGAACCTCGAGTTTCGACCATGTGGGTCCAGGGTTGTTTTTGACCTTTTTGGGAAAAACCTTGTAAAAATTATTTCCATGCATTGGGATTGATCCATTTAGTAATTATTAATGTGATTGAGTAACTTATGACTAGATTCGAGCGGATTGGTGGTGGAATCAAGAGGTAAAGCTATACTAGAAGCGTGAGTTGAGTTTGGAGCATTCGAGGTAAGTGTTTGTTCTAACTTTGGCTCGAGGGAATAGGATTAAGATGATATTTGCTACTTGCCAATGTGGAGTACGGTGTATAGGCATGGTGACGGTTATCTATGCACCGGAGTCTAGAATGACCGTGAGTTTTGATTGCTTTTAATTCGAATAATGTGACACAAGCTCTTTGTTTATTTGATGAGTTTAATATAATGTGAACGGTTGAGGTAAAATTGTGATTGGTGTACTTTTGGAGCGTTAGCTCGAACATGAATGTGTTAGTTGAGGAAAAAGGGATTTAAAAAGAGAATATATTGTGATTACTCCCTTGCCGGGATGTGTAGACCGATATATATACTCTCCATTGTCGGGATATTTTTGGGTTGTTAGTTGTACCCTTGCCGGGTTAGAGTGATATGTTGTTGATTTCCCCTAATGGGACTCTCCTTACAAAATCATATGTTTCGAATTATATTATGGGATCGTGTGGCACGTCGTCCACTTTTATATGATATTATGGGATCGTGTGGCACGCCGTCCACTTATATATATGATATTATGGGATCGTGTGGCACACCGTCCACTTTTATATGATATTATGGGATCGTATGGCACGCCGTCAACTTTTATATGATATTATGGGATCGTGTGGCACACCGTCCACTTATATATGATATTATGGGATCGTGTGGCACGCCGTCCACTTATATAAGATATTATGGGATCGTATGGCACGCCATCCACTATATATATATATATATATCATGGGAACCGGAGTTTCTTCTGTTTATTTCCGATATTTCATTTTTATCTGTTACTCCCCGATAGCATGTCCCCTCCTAGCTTTACTTTGTATTATCTTGTTATTGTTTTCTTGCACTTGTATATATATCTGTACAGGTTAATTGTGGTAGGTCCTGTCTAGCCTCGTCACTACTTCGCCGGGGTTAGGCCAGGCACTCACCGGCACATGGGGTCGGTTGTGCTGATGCTACACTCTGTGCATTTTTGTGCACAGATCAGGGAGCAGCTTACGGACCACATCAGTAGGACTTCTGGGAGCTATCTTCAGTCCAGGGACTCTCGAGGTAGCCTAGCTGGCGTTCGCAGGCCGAAGACCCTTTCCATGTTTTTCGTTTGTTCATCTTGTATCAGACAAACATGATGTATTTCCTTTCAGACATTGTTTGTAGTATTTTGTAGTAGTCTGTGAGCTAGTGACACCAAACCTTGGTTAGTGAGGTGTACTAAACTTCCGCACTTTTGGTTTTCAGTTGCTTTAGATTTAAAGTCTTCCACTTAAATTTTGTCTCGTTTATTATATTGTTTGAAAGAAAGCAGGAAAGGTGTTTTAAATATTTGGCTTGCCTAGCTCCGATAGTAGGCGCCATCACGACACCCGATGGTGGGAAATCCGGGTCGTGACAGCATCTTTGGTTGAAACATCCTCGAGGGACGACCCTACTTTTGCGGTATTTGAAGATGATGGTGATACCGGCCTAGGTACGGAGGCGATGCCCATTTCGATCGTAGAGGGAACTGTCATGGTAAGGGACAGAGTTCGGGGGCTGTCGTGATTGTTCCGAGTGGTCCATCAACGTCTCGGCAGGCTTGTACCCCCTCTTCAGCTAATGAAAGGTTAAAGGGCATAGTGATGGATGATTATGAGTCTGATTCTGATATTGATCCTAAGGACATGAGGATGTTCGAGGAGGGTTTTACCAGAGTTTATGTGAGGCGGAGGGCCCTTCCCGTGTGCTCGAAATTTTGTCAGACTTTAACTTGTTGGAGGACACGGTGGACTTGGTGCCCTAATTTGACCTTTAGTGTTCCGCCATCGAAAGCGAGTCTCTTCGGGAGATTAGTGATTCCGGGTTGTCACGTGGTGTGGCTGGGAAGACCTTGAGGGTGAGTTTCCTTTTGCTATTTTCTTTGTTTTGTGCTATTTGCCTTCGTTGATTTCTCCCTCCCCCCTTTTAGACTTGCATACTGGAGATCGAGAGTGCTCGTAGGGCTGAGACGCGGGCCGAAGTCTTTCTGAAAATGGCCGCTAAGTATCACCGGTATCGCAACAGGTGCTGTGAGATGCATCCGCAATCTAGGGCAGGCAGTAATACTCAATCTGTCAGGGAGGAGCTAGAGAAAAGGGACGAGAATATGATGTGGTCTATCCGCAGGTGCAACGAGCTCGAGGAGCTACTTAGTGCCAAAGACGAGGAGCTCGAGGTGGGCAAAGGAGTTGCAGCGGAATGCGAGGATCTTCAGGCGAAGGTGTTGTCTTTGCGATCCAAGCTTGAGCAGAATGCCACTAGAGTCTCCATTCTAAGTGCAGAGTGGACAGGGAAGGTGGCAGAGCTAGAAAAGAAGGTGGCGCAGTTGGAGAGAGTTGAAGGAGCTCAAGTGGATGCATTGGCGAGAGCGGCGGCTCTGTAAGACACTATCCGCATCCTCTGGTCTGAGCGGGAAGCCAAGAGGGCGATGGCCACACTGAGGGATGCATGGCTCGAGGAGCGGATCGATGAACTTGATCGGGATGCTTTGAGCCTGGGAGACTGAGTTACGGCTCTCGAGGCTGAGAAGATGCAGTTGTTGGCTCAGGCCCGCCCTCAAGAATCTGCCCATGTTGCTGTCCCCCGCCATTTGTACGAGTTGTGGGTCCATGTTGAGTCCCAACGAGATATATATATGGGTTTGTAGAGGGCGGGTAACGTTCTTGAGGATGCTTTTGAAGATTCACGTGAGGCTCGTCTTGCTTGTGGTTATGACCCTGCGACACCGGAAGCCGATGGGGGTGCCGAGATTGAAGATGGGCTTCCTTTCGATGATGACAATGCTGGAGAGGATGGTGGTGGAGATGAGGCCAGGTGAAATTTTTATAGCTTTTTGTACTTAGCTTTTTTTTGTTCATTTGTTGTTGGGTGGGCCCCCCCTTCTTTTTGGCTCTTTGTAAGATACTTATATTTTCTTGGAATGAAATAGTCGACTCATCTTCGTTTGTATGTTTTTGGCTTTCCCTTCTCTTTTTGACTCACCAACTTAGGCGGAGTCAGTTTTGACTTGAAAATTCGAGCAAGGTCGAATTTTGACTCGCCAACTGGGGCAGAGCCAATTTTGACTTGAAAATTCGAGCAAGGTCAAATTTTGACTTGCCAACTTGGCCAGGGTCCGTAAGGGTATATACTCGAACGAGGTCAAATTGTGACCCGTAATGAATTCGAACGAGATCGAACTTTACCTTTACTTGGCGACGGTTGGGGGCCGTAAGGGTGTAAATTCAAACAAGGTCGAATTGTGACACGTAATGAGTTTGAGCGAGGTCGAACCTTACCTTCACTTGGAAATGGCCGGGGGCCGTAAGGGTGTAAATTTGAACGAGGTCGAATTGTGACCCGTGATGAGTTCGAGCGAGGTCGAACTTTACCTTCACTTGGCGATGTGCTGGTTCGAGGGAGTGGTAAGAATGTCGCATACGACTTTGCTTTTATTGGAGAATATTACTCGTTGTTGTATCATTTATACATATGTCGGGATGAGTCCCAATTTATCTAGTCCCTTCATTACTCGGCCTGGAGAGGCCGTTAACGGGACATGCGATGAACTTATTGCTTGGACTTTTGGGCATCCTGGGACTTTATTAATTCGAATGAAGTTCGGACGTGATTCATAATATTTAGTCGGTTGCGTTGGCATAGGATTGTAATGGCGAGCATACGTACAAGTTTTTCGAGTTCATGTTCTGCCTGTGTTGGAGATACTGTATGTTCCATGGGCTCACCGCTCAGTACGAGGTTATGCAAATTGTTTCTTAATAAGTCCGGCTTGTTCTAAGTCGTTTGTCTGTTATTTGTAATATGGTACGGTGTGGAAGGTTTTGCTCGACCGTCGCCTGCGAGATGATATGGTGCGGTACGTTTTCCTTGTGTGTTGTTTTGGTGGCGTTTGTTCCTTGTTCGCGCACCTGGAAGAATGCTCGTGTTCCTATTCCAATCCAAAAAAGAAAAATAACAAGGTAAACCCAAGCAAAATTGTCTGCTACCTTGACTTGATAGGTTGGCGAGGGGAAAGGGGAGTTGTAGGACGACTCGTTTTATCCCGTACTTGAATGACGACTTCAAATTGGGTAGCCTCATGTCTAACGTCCCTTCCTAAGAGGTGGAAGTATAGATCAATATCTAATATTGACATAGCAAATAGGATTGCGGACGTGCTCAGTGCGTAGTGACCGTAATCCCACTTTGACAACTCATACTCACGATGTACCAAACTCATCGCTACAACAAGACGTGGATTTTGTATAGATATCAGACATAATTTCGATTTCATGCATAGATCTGACCCTGGTTGGTTTGGTTATTTAAAAAGCATGCCGACAACTTTCTAAAGTTGGTGTTTATAATGAGAGGGCAAGGCTACGACAACCGGAAAGTGAAACTCTGTCTGACTTTAGATCTAGAGGAAACAAAAACTTTGGCTAGAAAATCCCTACAAACGGCGCCAAATTATTTGACTAAAAAGTGGTAAATCTTTTTGTAAACTAATTAAACAGGAAGATTTGAGGTAAATCCTAGTCAAAGATAATTCATCATAGATCTGAGACAGAGGACAAGAACAAGCGAGCATAGCTGAACATAAAATTTAACTATAGCCATAACCGGATCCCATAATACAAGAAGAGGATAAGGAATTTCATAATATTGAACGATAATGAAGAATGCATAGATAAAAATGGTCACCGATCTTTAACACGGTTGACCCTTATACATTTGACATGATGAGACTAATGTTGTATATTGAGGATCTGAGCTCCCTTGCTTCTCTCTCTTTAGCGAGGAGAAAGAGAAGAAGATCCTTCTTCGTCGAAAATATGTCTCTGTGTGAATCTGTTTCAGCCCCCTTTCTTCTTCTTCTCGCTTAGTTTATATACTAGGCATCCTTGTTTACCTAGCGGTCATTAGCCTTAGTACCTAAGCCATTTGATTGTATCACTGATTGACCTTCTGAGAAGCCGTAACATCCAATTTGCCGTTCAAGCACTCTGAATACACGACCTCGGCCTTGGCTGAGGTGTATGTCGTTATAGCGTTGTATGGATACGACTTCGGCCCTAGTGACCTTTTGTCGTTCCTCTTTACGTGGGTTCTTGTCTAGTCAGATTTCGACCCATACACTTTCTATGTCCAGCAATTGTATTTATCTCTTTTCTCTTTTTTTGACAAATTTGGTTCTTTTTCCCCCTCTAATGTTGCTCAAAGATCTCTAATTATATTAGTTCTTTTTGAATTCCTTAATATGCCAAGAAACTGATGAAATTATTGATATATTTAAGTACGTATTTAAAGTCCTTAATTTGCCAAGAAACGGATAAAATTATTGAAGAATATTAAGGACCAGGATAACATTTCCTTTATATAAAGAGACATATTCTTCATTAATCATAGCAGCAGAAATATGGTATATGGTACATTTAATTGTACATTAAACAAGAAAGGTAGACCAATGGGTAAAAGAGAGAAGGAAAGCATATTTTTCTTTACTCTTTTTTTGTTTTCTCCTTTTTTTGTTTTGCGCCAGGAGAGGGGGAGGGGAAAAGCTTGATATAGAGGATGTTCTCCAACTCTCCCTCAACAATGGTCAAAGAAATTATTTTGATAGAATGATAGGGGCCAGTTGTTGTTGGGAAGGAGGTGTCTGTGCGGTTGGCTCTAAATATCGATGCCAAAAAAAACATAGATGTTTTACTTGCTCAATTTTGTTATAAATAGAATTTTATTTAAGGTAAATATCTATATTTAGAGAGATTCTAGGGTTTATTACTTGGTGGCTAAGTCAACCTCTCCCTATAAATAGAGGGTTTTATTCCATTGTAATTCATCCCATATCAATAAGAATTCTCTTCTCTCTACTTTTCTCTGCAATACTCTTCTTCTTTTATTGTTTCATAACACGTTATCAGCACGAGACTCTAACCAATTGAGTAGAAGATTTGGGATTGAGCATAATGATTGTCAATTATTCTATGAACTTCCTTCATGATTAAATTCTGGATTTAAGGTAAGTATTTTACTTTTCTCTTTCAAATTCTTGACATTCTATAATTTAATTTTAAATACAAGCAAAGACAATAAATTTTGATTGCAACTCTAATAGAGTTTGAAAGATATTATAACCATCCAAAGTGGTAAAATTTCTATATCTTGCCATGATCAAATTCATGTATGATTGTGGGCAAAGAATTGAAAACCCGTCCCATTGAATTTGCTCCATTCTCATTCCCTTTCTCATTCCCTTTAGAGAATGTGATAGCAGTATGTGATAAGTCTAAAAGAATGACAAAAATTATTACTATGAATGTATCAATGGATGTGGACGTGACAATAGATGAAATTATATTTGTCATCATTGTGATAATGAGAACAATAAGGATTCTCAAAATAATCATTCACTTTGTGAAAGTAATATTTGTCATCGATTTGACATGAGATTTTATAAAGCACATATAGATGATTATGGTCCATTCATGATGTGAATATGACAACATCTAATTTATGAATACATATTCATTCTTGGAAGAATATGAACGTGCTAGTGGTAGTGAATCACTCACCTCTTGAAGGAGATTTGAGATGATATAAGAAAATAATGTCATTATTATGGCATGAATGGTCATTTGTCATGTACCTATTGCACACCAAAATATTTTGGTAATGCGATTATTAAAGAATAACATTAATGCAAGAAACATATCTTGCATATAATTTTGACCATAACCATAATGATATAACTTTCTCTTTAAAAGAGATATTCACCATATTGATATTGATGAATATGTGGTAGTACAAAATTAATTGAGAACTTTGCAAGAGCCAATTATACTATTTTGGAGAAACACAATTGATTACTAATAAGGTATTGTGTTGTAGTAAGTCTCAAAGAAACTTATTCAGTTTCCAAAGTACACGCGAAAGCAGTTGATTATATTGAGACTATAAATAAAGGAAAGATTTAATATCTTCTATTACTACAATTTGTAGCGGGGTAATATGTATGTGAAAAGTTACCCGCTTTATTCTTCAGTTTGTACTACACAAATAAAAGAATGCCACAATAAAGTAGAACTTTATTGATATAAAACTCATATCATAATAAACTTGGAGTTTATTGATATCCAGTTGGCATAGCTGGTTTAGTCATATCAATTTAAATATGATGTGCAAAAATAAAAGAGAATTCAAATGAGTAAACATTAAAGAACTAGAAAGATCTTTACGAATTCTCCTAGGTTGCTTGTTCTCGTTAATTAGTAGACCAACTAAAATTGGGATTGAATCCCATAAACGCTGGAAATATCAAAAGTGAATATGGGCCCATTCACTTGCCATGTATACCACATAAGATGCATCTATGAGATGGTTACATGTGCGATTATTATTAACCTGCAATATGATGTTTTGCGAGGTAACTTGCTCAATAATTTAATTTCGAGCATAATTTCCAGATTTTCTATTCAAGAAGTTCATCTTGATAAGTTGGTTTACATCACAGCTGGTTTAGCAAAATAATTTATTGAGTGCCTCCACTTAATAGCTAAATTATTACTGATGAGAACAAAGTTATCTATATCAGTTTGATATAAGTCATATGCGAAAGTATATTATATTCTCCCTTCACAAGTGGTTCGGGGTCAGGAACCAAATAATTTCATCTTGTTATTATTGATGTGCGGTGTATATATTGATTAAGACCATAACGCACAGAGATGAGTTCCAAAGTTGAGGAAGCAAGTTAGTCTTTCTAACATGAGGGGGAGACATGATAAACAGTTGAGAAAAAAATTACATGGAATGAATTATTATTTATACATATAGATCCTCGAATAAGATAATATGAACTTGAAGTTCATAAAAGGATAATTCATTTGCAATATTTTGCAAAGCATGTCAGACTCATTTGCTTACCCAAAGAAAGTAATTATATTTTCATTGCAAATGCTCATATTAAGTCCTAGAAGGACAAAGTATATGGTACGCTTAAACCATATAGACAAATCGGTTTCAGATAAAACTTCTTGATAAAGAAGATGAGCAAATGATCAAACTGATCATAATAAGGAGGCAAGTGATCTAGAAGATCACATGACATAACACTTCATAAAATCTCATGAGAGATTCAGGTACCTGAATATATGAATGAAGAGATCTCTATGTTATGTCTTTATGAAAAATTATTGGAACCGATATAAAATGTTCGCCGACGACATCTATCATAGCGCTAAGTATATATGGGGATCTTAAGGCTGTCGAGACAGATACAAAAATATTGGCCAAATAGACGATACACAATTCAAATAGAATTGATTTAATATGAAAGACATGTAGTTTTGGACATGTAGTTCAAATACTTGAAAGTATAAAGTCAATGGTATGTGCAATCAGTTTTCGATATCTTATATGTTTAGCATGACATAAAAACTTGATATGCATCTAAAGTCTATTATATGGCTTATATGACTTAACTTATATGACAATCCATGAAGGATTTAAATCTCTTAAAGCATATACAATTCTTGGTCTTGAAGTACCACATCCTAAGTGCAATTTGTGCACATATGTATCTTGCTATAACTATAAGCATGATAATGTGATATCGAGAATACCTCTATGAAGATATTAAAAAGGTCATTCTACGGAAGTTTATGAAGACATTATATATGTATCACGAATGATGATTTCAAGATGCAAAATATTCATTCAAGTTAATATGGTTGATTTATTTATCAAATCTCTACCAACGATCTCTTGAAGATGGTGCACAAGATTGAAATGTGAAGACTCAAGGATGTAAATGATGCTCTCATCAGGGAGAGTTAATGCGCGTTGCACTCTTTTTCCCTTATAAGATTTTTTCCCATTGGGTTTTCCTTGCAAGGTTTTTAACGAGGCAACAAAAAAACGTATTGTTAGATATGTGTACTCTTTTTCCTTTTCTATAATTTTTTTCCCATTGGGTTTTATTTAGTTAAGGTTTTAACGAGACACATTATCTGTTGAATAGACATTCAAAGGAGGGAGGAGTGTTATAAATAGAATTATATTTAAGGTGAATGTCTATATTTAGAGAGATTCTAGGGTTTATTACTTGGTGGCTAAGTCAACCTCTCCCTATAAATAGAGGGTTCTACTTTTCTCTGCGATACTCTTCTTCTTTTATTGTTTCATAACAAATTTCAGTTTTTATGATTTATAAGGATAAATTATTTAGCAACTTTCAAGTTGGAGTATCTTCCGTTTAAAGTGACTCCTACTTGAATTTGATATTTTATTTTTTCCCGTGACCTTTGAGCTACTTGCTTAGGAAAAAGATAGGCCGTACTTAAAAATTCAAATATCAAAAAAAGATTAAATAATAAACTCAACGAAGCATTTTACAACTGTGCCAGGCATGAACATATTCACTAATTTTAAATAATCATAAACAAGATCACGTGACACAAGACAATTTTTTCCTCCCTTTTCTTGAAGGAGGGAGGTGGAAGGCGGTACGTTTCCAAAATTTTGCTTCATCCAGCCATTTTGGCGAAAAATATCGGTAGCATATAGAATATCTAGTAATGATTGTTAGATTTTTCATTAAACCCCGTTATAAAAGCTTTTTAAATAATTTATTAGCGATTTTCTCCATTAATCCTGGTTCTAACCTCAATTGCTTAATCTGTTCTTGCTTCTATTCGAAAATCGGGATAAAATTAAGGTTCTGCTCCTGAATCTGTATAGAAGATTAGGGTTTTGATAAGAAAGAGAAAATTGCAGATGAAGAAACTTAGAAAAAAAGTGACAAGATAGAGAAGAAAGATATAAACATGAGGAAATAAGGTGAAATATAAAAAAAAGAGGAGAAAATAAAAAAAATATAAATTTTAAATAAGGCTAACTAGCCATTAAACACTGTCAGGTGGGCTATTTTAATGATTTTTTTTTGGCCTTCACGCGCATTTTTGTCGATTTATTGCACACATTATGCCACATAAGCGATGAGCGAGTTTTATTATAAAGGAGGATAAAGTTCAGAGGGTTTTCGGGGAAAGGCGATAGTTTAGCTAGGCAACTGAGAAAAATTATATAATTTAGGCCAATTTTAGAGTATTACCTCCCATAATAATATAAACTCTATAAGCTCCATCAGGCTTTTCAGTTAAAATTAAAGATAAATTTTGATCAATAATAATATCTATGTTAGCATATGATCATAAGTTCTCTATCTTGGCTAAGAATTTTTACTCATGTTTAATCAGTCTTTTTTATAGTACTCCTTTTTTGCTACATAGGAAAAATTAAATTAAATTATCAAAATCTTTCATAATTAAGTGTGGCTCCCAAACACACACGCAAGTATACGTGGTTGACAAGTAGTACAGGATTGTAAGTCCATATATCATACTCACATGGACTTGTGATTAACTATCAACTAAATTAAACCAAATAATTAATCTATTCAAGCGAATCCTAACGTATGAATATTTAACTAAAATTAATCTAAAGTAACAAATTAAGAGATTAAAGAAAACAACGACAAACTTAAAACCGAATTCAATATGAGTGAATATTCTAGAGTTATGAGTTAGCAAACAATTCTGTTGAGTTTTTCACTTAAATCGTCTAATTAATTTATCTGATTTATTGGTTGACAAGGTTAATATTGCTCGTAGCCCTCTCCCGGAGTACAACTCGCCTATTCAAGCTAATTTAACGCCTATATTCCTATGGAATTAGAATTAACAAGAACGCATTAATAATTCATGTATAGTAACCAAGCAAGGCGATTAGGTATATTCCTATCCTAACCGCAAATCCCCTCCCCCTCCTTCAGAGTTAAGATCTTGCTCTACTCAATCTTATTGCAATCTAGAATTCCTTCTCCCGAGTTCAATCCTAGATTCATATATAGTATTCAATCGGTAATCAAGCAATCAAATAATTAAGCGCAAGACTGAATAAATAAACCAATACGATAAAATAATAAGAACAATCTAAGCTTCAAACTACAACGTTCATGTAGCATCCAAAACTCTAGAACTAATAAACTATGAGATTAAAAGAAGAGACGAGAATAAAAACTAGTTTGAAGCCTCCTCCAAGCATGGTGCATATTCCTTAGGTCTAAAGTTTGTCCAAAGTAGTTTCCCTAGGTCTCCGATGTGTCAAAAGTCCTCAGAATAGCGTTTTAATATGTAATTATACCAAGTAGGGTCGGGACCAGACGAAAACACCTTCTCCCGCGCGAAATAGGATAATAACTCTGTAAAATTTGTACACGCGCGCCGCATGGGATGCGCACTGTGCGGCACGGCAGTGGGGAAGTTCAGAGAGCTGTTTTCTGACAGACTGTTGGAAAATTGCACAGGTGCGGCGCACGCTACGACACACTGTGCAGCGCGGTAGTGGGATTTCGCAAAAATACAAAACATGAAAGTTGTATTCCTTTCGAATAGCTTTCCAACGATATATTGCGGAGCCCGAATGGAGTTCTGAACGAAAAGTTATGTGCATTTTACTAGATAATGCGTCGTATGCCCGCTCGATTCTTCGTTTCGTTCTTAACTATCATCCGTTGATCCCCGAACACGATCCCGGCTTAATTCCTTGGGCTTTTACTCAGACTTCAAAGCTCCAAATCACTTGAATTCATTCCATAATATCTACATAGCTCGAAATCACTCCTACAAGGCATAAAATACAATTTAGTGCAAAACACTAGCGATTAAAGCTCAAACTCAATTAAAGTGCAGTAAATTAGAGTGTAATAAGCGATTAAAATACGCAATTATAGCCTATCATCAACATCCCACACTTAAAATATTGCTCGTCCTCGAGCAATCAAACTACATTTTATATAGACACGATCTTTTTAAACAATTCTCCTAACTCATCACACCAAGAATATTTAAAATAGACTAAGCACAAGAGTGTAACATCCTCACCTCAAAATTTGACTCACAAGTACCACGCATTATTCACAACTTACCCACTTACTCTAACATAGAGGTCACTGAAATTACCTTTTCCTTCATGAATAAAGTGCCCTCACACAACAAAGAGAGTAGTTCCACACAATAAAATTTAAGAACACTTAGGAACTCAAGATAGAAAGAATTCACTCACTCTCAGAAATAACATTCATATGTCACAAGAGATGCACCATAGGCTTGCCCGTAGTGTATTACTCTACTAATCGAGCTCATTCAGTCTAAGATCAAGTAGGACTTTATGTGGTTGTAATGTAGGCTGCGGGACGGGTATGATACATTTAGATATAAGAGCGACTACACCTCCCTAAGCACTTTAATACATACACTTTAACATTTAAAACCACATACTTATGTCAAACCATAACTCCACCTTCACATCAATATATGTTAACTCCCCACTTCTTTAAGCACAAGTATATCACTAGCCACCACCATCTAGAATTATTTTTCACAACAATACAACTAATTTTTTTCTTTCCAATTCATGTGGCTCTTACTTTTTCAAAACAGTGCACCTTTCTCCTTATTTCATTAGTTCCACTCAAAAGTCAACCCAATCACCCCACACTTTAACTTTTACACAGTTCATAACAATTCAAGTGCTCATGAGAGGTGAAAAGGTTCAAATAGATGGTTAATTCAAACAAATGTGTGAGGCTTGTAATGTGGTTGCCAAATAATTAGGCGGGTAAAATATATATATGGCTCAACAAAGAAACACCTATATCACTTTCAAGACTAAACAAAACTACTATTTCGCTTTGCAACCACACGGGATAAGTTCTAGACATCAAATGCAATGCATAGAATAGCACAAAACCTTACACACACATGGCACATAACTCATTCAGGATTGGACTCATCAAGACACTTTAGTCAAAAAAGTTAAGCAAACTTAAGATCATACGATTTAAGGTACTTATACAAGAGTCAAAAATTGAGCCTAAGCGTCACCACTAAAGTACTCTCTATTCTCAAGGCATGACAAAGTTAAAAGATATTGCTTCAATTCAAAACAAGCACAAGTTTTCCTAGTTCTAAAAAATTAAAATTAACTATACCCGGTTCAAACGAAACCCTTGGAAAAAAACCGCGACACAAAGAAATCCAAGAGGAATTGCTACACTACCTACAAAGAAAATCTTTTTGTCCTTTTTCTTTAGACTTAAATCTCTCAAGAAAACTGTCTAGGATATCCATCGTTGGGAAAATTCCAATTTTCTATATTTTTTTTAACAAAAACTCCTACACTAAGAACGAGTACTCCAGCTAAGCTAAGATAGCACAGAAAATCAAACAGACAATCTCTTCACCCCACACTTAAAATTGTGCAATGTGCTCAATGCACACTATAAATAATAAGAGGGTAAAAAAGACTCCCTGGTAGGACAAAGGTTGAAGCAATAGTGGCTCACGGGATACTTAGACTTCTTCCAGGTATGATCCCTTGTGCGAATACCTCAAACTTATTTTCAACCACCTGCTCGCTTTTGCACATGTCTATTGGTACTCCTACAAAATACAAAAACAACACTACAAAAGATATAACACAATAAAAAATAAGCAAAAGTAAAAAAAGAAAAAAGAAAATTGGGTTGCCTCCCAACAAGCACTTGATTTAACGTCGCGGCACGACGCCATCACTTTTACCACTTTTCTTTTCACTTTGAGGATATGAATTGCGCCCCCAATTTTGCATTAATATTTCTGTCATGTTCCTAGGAAGGTGGTATGAAAATAAAGGAACCAAGTAAATAATATCGCATCTTGCATTTCTTGGATTTTAACTGAGGGATGTCGTTTTGTCTCCTTGGCATCACAAATTTCAGAATATATGCACTTTGTTCCCCATCCATTGTCTCCTTCATATGCTTGACTGGATCAATTCCCATGTCACCAATCAAACACAATATTGAAAAGTGTTTAGAATGAGGTCCAATACGTTCCAACTCCAAAATTGCATTATTTTTTACATCCTCAATTTTGCGCACTTCGTTAAACTTTGCATCATTAATAATTTGGTTAAATAGTTGGGATTCCTCTTTTTGCTCCATAAGTTGGCCAGTATCCACAATAATTAGTTGTATGGTATCAGACGCCTCAACCTTTTTACTCAATTGAGCCTGCAAGTCATGGATATCTGAGCCAAATTCGTCTATCTATTGCCTGAGCTCAGTTCTGTCGTCTATCAGTTGTTCTGTCATATTTGAAAGACCATCACTGAGGAACTCATGAGATTTTATCAGCTGAGATTGTTCCTCTAGCCAAGATTGGCTCACTATAGCTGCTTCTTCTAAATTATCTTCTGGTGGGAACTCGCTCTCTTCAGCCACCCGCCTCGGCCTTCATTCTCATTATTGTTGCACTAATTCTTCGTATAGCCTTTCGATTTTCATCTTGTTGTTCGGCTACTTGCCTCATCATCATGTCATGTTGTTCGGCTACTTGCCTCATCATGTCTATAATACGAGCCACGCTTTCCATATCCTCCACTTCATTGCTCCTATCAAACTCATAAATATTATAATAAGAACTCTGAGAAGGATAATAAGAATTAGGACAACCATCCCAATGGACACCTTGACAACCACACACATTACAAAAATTCCACACATCAGATTGAAATGCACAATTTTACCCTAAGTGTGGTCCTTCATAATATGGACAAGGATCACCGTAATAAGAATAACCAATATTCAACCAATTATCATCCCAAGATGTCATATCAACAAAGATAGTAAATATTAAACTAAATTAAAAATTTAAAGACTTGAATAGACAAAGAGTAAAAATCTAATCTAGTAGGCTAGTTAATTTCTAAGTCCCCAACAATGGAGCCAAAAACTTGTTGCTCCCAAATGCATACGCAAGTATACGTGATCGACAAGTAATATAGGATTGTAAGTCCAGATATCGTACCCACAAGGACTTGTGATTAACTATCAACTAAATTAAACCAAACAATTAATCTATTCAAGAGAATCCTAATGTATGAATATTTAACTAAAATTAATCTAAAGTAACAAATTAAGAGATTAAAGAAAACAACGATAAACTTAAAGCCGAATTCAATATGAGTGAATATTCTAGAGCTATGGGTTAGCTAACAATCCCGTTGAGTTTTCCACTTAAATCGTCTAATTAATTTATCTGATTTATTGGTTGACAGGGTTAATATTGCTCGTAGCTTTCTCCCGAAGTACAACTCGCCTATTCAAGCTAATCTAACGCCTATATTTCTATGAAATTAGAATTAATAAGAACGCATTAATAATTCTTGTATAGTAACCAAGCAAGGCGATTAGGTATATTCCTATCCTAACCCCAAATTCGCCGCCCCTCCCCCCCCCCCCGAGTTAAGATCTTTCTCTACTCAATCTTATATGCAATCTAGAATTTCCTCTCCCGAGTTCAATACTAGATTCGTAGATACTATTCAATTGGTGATCAAGAAATCAAATAATTAATCGCAAGATTGAATAAATAAACCAATATGATAAAATAATAAGAATAATCTAAACTTCAAACTACAACGTTTATGTGGCACCCAAAACTCTAGAACTAATAAACTATGAATTAAAAGAAGAGAAGAGAAGAAAAACTAGTTAGAAGCTTCCTCCAAGCGTGGTGTGTATTCCTTAGGTCTAAAGTTTGTCCAAAGTAGTCTCACTGGTCTCTGATGTGTCAAAAGTCCTCAAAATAGCATTTTTATATGTAATTATACCAAGTAGGGTCGGGCCCAGACAAAAACACCTTCTCCCGTATAAAATAGGACAATCACTCTGTAAAATTTGTACAGGCGTGCCGCATGGGGCGACGCACTGTGCGGCGCAGCAATGGGGAAGTTCACAGAGCTGTTTTCTGACAGACTGTTGGAAAATTGCACAGGTGCGGCGCGGTAGTAGGATTTCACAAAAATGCAAAACATGAAAGTTGTAGCCCTTTCGAATAGCTTTCCAACGATATGTTGTGGAGCCCGAATGGAGTTCTGAGCAAAATGTTATGTGCATTTTACTAGACAATACGTTGTATGCCCGTTCGATTCTTCGTTTCCTTCTTAACTATCATCCATTGATCACTGAACACGATCCTGGCTTAATTCCTTGAGCTTTTACTCAGACTTCAAAGCTCTAAATCACTTGAATTCATTCCATAATATTTACATAGCTCGAAATCACTCCTACAAGGCATAAAACACAATTTAGTGCAAAACACTAGCGATTAAAGCTCAAACTCAATTAAAGTGCAGTAAATTAAAGTGTAATAAGCGACTAAAATACACAATTATAGCCTATCATTACTAAGTTACATGTCTCAAATCTATAGGGAGCAAAAACTCGATATTCTAAACAGGGGCAGATGTAGTGTGTTAATGACGGGTTCAATTGAACCCATAATTTTTAATACGGAGTAAAAATTCATATGTGAAAATTTATTAAATTTTTTAAAATAGTAGATATGAACCCATAACTTTAAAAAAATAATGAATTTAATTTTTAAACATTAAAAATTGAACCCATAGAATTTATTTTGTATATCCGCCCCTGATTCTATAACTCGTGCCTAGATTAGCAAATCTTCTTCATGCCTGTGATTTCTATTTGCAGTTACCTACGGATTCCATGATATTATTTGCACAGTATGGTCCTCTTTAAGATCACTCTTTAAATTATTTCCCCGTTAAGTTAGTGGGATAAGTTTTGCCTATTAAAGTAGCTGCATGAATATCTTTTGGCAGGCAAATTTAACTTGTTGAGCTAATAGTTATTACATTTGAATGCTGGAGAAAAAGAAGACCATCTGTGCAGTTTGGAATGACACCAGTAGTTTAATTATATTATATTTAAAGATTAGTCAATTCCTTCAACCTCAATGTTCAAACTCCAGGACCTTGTGCCGTAAGTTCGAAAATTATTTCCAAAAATTCGAATCTTATGTCCTGGATTTTAAATTAGCAGTTTAGAAATTCAAGACACTTGAGTGTGTTTGGTATGAAGGAAAATTATATGCGGTAAAATATGTTCATATTTAATGTTCGCATGAGAAAGTGACGCGTGGAATTTGAGACAGAAGACAATCGGGCCCGAGAGCGGTGATCTCGCTTGTTATCTGAGAGAATTGTATTCGTAAAGGCGAAGTAAATGCCTACCACCTGGTAGTATTTAATGAAGGATATTCAATAGTATTAAGTGCACGGTCCGTTGCAGAAAATAAGGCATTTACTGCCTACCATTACACAATCCGGAAAATAAGGCATTTGGTTGATGAGTGATAAACTTTTTCCGGAAAATATTTTCTAGTGTTTGGTTAGAGAGTAGAAAATACTTATTTAGAAAATAATTTTTTGTGCTACTCTCCTCATCTCCCTTCCCCCATGTTTGTTGCGCCCCCCCCCCCCCCCTCCTCCTCCTCCTCCTCCTCCTCCTCCAAATACCCAATATTTTTAAGACTCTATTTTTTGAAGAATTTAATTATTCTTATAAAAATTCTCACAGACTCAAAGGAACTAATGTGCTACTTTACTTTTCTAAGCAAAGACAATATTGGAATTTTTGCTCCATAATATAAAAAAAGATACTTTTTTTTGGTTGAAAAAAAAAAGTAATCTTTCTACAACATAAAAATAAAGTACTCATTTTATTGAAATAAAAAAAATACTTTTTCTACATCATGAAAATAAAATACTCATTTTGTTGAAATAAAAGAAAATATGTTTCTACATCATGAAAAGAAAATATTATTTTTGTTGAAATGAAAGAAAATACTTTTTACTACATTATTTTATTGAAATGAAAGAAAATACTTTTTCTACATCATGAAGAAATACTTTCTTGTTAACAAATTATATCATGAAAGGAAATACTCATTTGTTGAAATGAAAAAAATACTCTATCTATAATATGAAAAGAAAGTACTATTAATAATATTTTTATTGGGGGGTGGGGGCGGGGGAAGGGGGTCGTGCAGGGGTTGGGGTGGGTAGGTGGGTGTGTAAGGTGGGTTGGTGGAGATGAAGAATAGTGTGGGGAAGGTTGAAAAAGAGTTTGGAAAATATTTCACTTCTCTTGATAGGGAAAACATTTTCCTCTAATTGAAGAAAATGAATTCATGAGGGAAATGTTTTCCAACACATTTAAGCCAACCAAACATGGAAAAATTGGGAAAAAAATTCTGAAAAATATTTTCCTTCATACCAAACGCACACTTAGTCCTGGGTTTCAAATTATCAGCTAAAAAATTTAGGACATAAAAATTTAGAATACTTGATCCTAAAGTTTGGGAAATTGATTATTCTTTAAATACATTATAAATTGTCGATACATTTTAAATATCATGTTTAAAAGTGGCTACTGGTGCACTTCGCCCGTAGTATTTTCCAAGCTCATAATGATTTAGATTACAAACATTTAAGATCTGATGAGTGAGTAGAGGTTAAAAAACATGTTTAGTGCATAACCATCCATCTAATTAAAGAATATGACTCTAAAATTTTAGTGGTGTTATGAATAGTTTGTACATTGGATGCTACATTGGATGTCCATGTTGTGAATAGCATAGTTTGTATATCGGATGCTACATTGGATGTCCATGTTGTGAATAGCTTAAAGATTAAATCTCCTACTTTATGTCCATCATCTTTACTTTTTATGCCTATAAAAGGCTATGTAATTGCAATGGAAAGAGATACCAAAGTGAAAGAAGAAAAGACTTCTTCCTTCTTTCTTTCTCTTCGTATTTACATTTTATTGCATTGCTTTTATTTTATAACACGTTATCAGCACGAAGCTCTAATTTTATTCTTAACTCCCGCTAAGTTGAGCCATATTTTATTAAGGTATGTATCATTATAATCATTTTATTTATGGCAGTACATATCATATGCTCACTGTTTGCAGATTACTTGTGCTCTTGGGCATCTTAAATAGTTTAAGTACATTGCAATGATAATAATTATTTCCTTCCGTGCTCAACTCTTAGAGGACCTCAAAGTCATCAAACTAGATATGCACTAATGACATACTTATAATATTCATGGACTCCCTCAATCAAAACATATCTTTAAGGCATTTTGAAGAACTGTGAGAAATGAATTGACAAACAATAATTTTATAGTTTAATTACTTTATATTTATTGGAACATATAAATAATGTTAGTCACGTTCAATTCTATTAACACATATATATAAATAATATAAAGTAAAATGAAACAAGTATGTAATTTCTACTTTATGGCAAGAATAAAATGAAATAGTAGATTGTTAACATGATATAACTATATTTTCATTTCTTTTACCTTAATCGTTTTGTTTTCATTAATTGTTTATTATTATAATTATTTCTCTAACTTATTCATCTTTTATGATAGTTTTCACTATGTCAAATTTAACAAAACTTGAATTTGTGGCACTTGACATCACCGGGAGGAACTATTTATTATGGGTCCTTGTTGTTGAAATTCACCTTGACGCTAAAGGTCTTGGAAATACTATTATACAAGGAAATGAATCATCAAATCAGGATAAAGCGAAGGCCATGATTTTCCTTCGTCATCATCTACATGAAGGGTTAAAAATTAAATATTTAACCCTAAAAGATCCACTTGAATTATGGATTAATTTGAAGGATCGGTATGACCACCTAAAACTTACGGTATTACCGAAAGCTCGGTATGAGTTGATACATTTAAGGTTGCGAGACTTTAAAACCGTAAGTGAGTATAATTTTGTTATCTTTAAAGTAAGTTCTCTATTAAAATTATATGAAGACACTATCACAGATGAGGACTTATTGGAAAAAATATTTTTTACTTTTCTCGCTTAAAATATGGTGCTACAACAACAATACCGTGAAAAAGGTTTTAAGAAATATTCTGAGTTAATCACATACCTACTTGTGACAGAGCAGAATAATACTCTATTAATGAAAAATCATGAAACTCGTCTCACTAGGTCAGCTCCATTTCCGGAAGTGAATGTTGTAGCAGCATATGATAAGTTTGAAAGAAAACAAAATAATTACCGTGGTCGTGGACGTGGTAGGGGACGAAACAATATCGTCATTATAGTAGAAATAAATTGGAGAACAATAAGGGTTCTCAAATTAATCATTCAAAAGGTAAAACTAGTATGTGTCACCGATGTGATATGAAAGGTCATTGGGAACGCATTTGTCGTACGCTAGATCATTTTGTCAAACTTTATCAAGCCTCCCTCAGAAAAAAAGAAAATAATGTGGAGACACACTTGACCTTTCAAAATAATGATGATGAAGCAGGTCTTTCAAACAAATATGATTCTAAGGCACATCTTGCATATAAAGATGATGATTTTGGAGGCCTAACAAATATTACTCATTTAGAAGCTGGAGACTTCTTTGAAGATATTGACTGAAAACTAATCATCTCACTGGGTAATGAAGCTATAAAAGTTGTTATTTTTATGTTTGCAACTAGTTTATTTTTCTTGATTGTATTTTCCTAATGCATCATGTGTTGCTAGTTTCTACATTCCTAATGTATTTCTTAATTTTTTTTCTGTTTGTCTTTCATATTTCTTATGATGTATTTTTTATTTTTTTTTATGAAGAATAGGAAAATTCCCCAGTCTTCAGTTGGACTCAAGATTAATAAAGATGATATATGTCTTCTGGATAGTGCTACAACACACACTATTTTAAAAGATAAGAGATATTTCTCTTATTTGGTAATGAAAGAAGCGAATGTTAATACAATATCCGGTAGTACAAGATTAATTGAAGGTTCTGGAAGAGCCAATTTATTACTACCAGGAGGAACAAATTTGGCTATTGATGAAGCACTATATTGTAGTAAATCTCAAAGAAACTTATTAAGTTTCAAAGATATTCGACAAAATGGCTATCATATTGAGACTACAAATGATGAAAAGATTGAATATCTTTATATTACTACAATAATGTCCGGTAAGAAATATGTGCTTGAAATGTTACCTGCTCTTTCCTCCGGCTTATACTACACAAGTATTAGCAGGATTGAAACACATGTCGTAGTAAACGAGAAGTTTACTAATCAAGATAATTTTATTATTTGGCATGACCGGTTGGGCCAATTTGGTTCTAATATGATGCGTAAAATAATTGAGAATTCACATAGACATGCAATGAAGAATCAGAAGATTCTTTAATTTAAGGAATTCTCTTGTGTTGCATGTTCTCAAGGAAAATTAATTATTAGACCATCAACTATCAAAGTTATGATGGAATCCCTGCATTTCTGGAACGTATACAGGGTGATATATGTGAGCCCATTCACCATTCATGTGATCATTCAAATATTATATGGTTTTGATATATACATCTACAAGATGGTCACATGTGTGCTTACTATCAACTCGCAATATGGCATTTGCGAGATTGTTAGCTCAAATAATAAAGCTAAGAGTACAATTTCCAGATTATGCAATTAAGACAATTCGTCTTGATAATGCTGGTGAGTTTACATCCCAAGTCTTTAATGATTATTTTATTTCAACTGGGATAACAATTGAGCATCCGGTTGCTCATGTTCATACACAAAATGGTCTAGCAGAATCATTGATCAAACGCCTCTAATTAATCGCTAGACCAATGCTTATGAGAACAAAACTTTCCATTTCAGTATGAGGTCATGCTATTTTGCACGTAGTAGCACTTGTGCGGATAAGGCCCACAAGTTATCATAAAGTCTCCCCATTGCAATTGGCTTTTGGTCAGGAGCCAAATATTTCCCATCTTAGGATCTTTGGTTGTGCGATATATGTTCCAATTGCTCCACCACAACGCACAAAGATGGGTCCTCAAAGAAGGTTGGGGATATATGTTGGATATGAATCTCCTTCTATTATAAAATATCTAGAGCCGATGATTGGAGATTTATTTACGACAAGATTTTCTAATTGCCATTTTGATGAATCAGTATATCCAACATTAGGGGAGAAAATAAGTAGCTGAAAAAGAAGATAGATTGGATGTATTGTTACTGTTTCATTTAGATCCTCGAACAAATCAATGTGAACAAGAGGTTCAAAAGATTATTCATTTGTAAAATATTGCAAATCAATTGCCAGATGCATTCACTGACCTACCAAGGGTGAGTAAGTCATATACTCCAGCTGCTAATGCTCTAATTCGAGTTGATATCCCGGCAGGACAATTAATTAAAGCAAATGAGTCTAAGCCATGCTTGAAACGTGGTAGACCAATCTGTTCTTAAGATAAAAAATCCTTGAAGAAGAAAAGGAGCAAATGATCAAAGTGAACATAACACAGAGGCAGTGGCTCAAGAAGAGCCCCGAGACGTAATAAATGATAAGACCTTAGGGGAGGTCCAGGTACCTGAAAATAATGAGAATGAAGAGATATCAATAAGTTACATCTCAACCGGGAAAAGATGGAACCGAAATAATATTGTTATCGATAACATTTTTGCTTATAATGTTGCTGTTGAAATAATGCAACAAGATGAGGATCTTGAACCAAAATCTGTCAATGAATGTAGACAGAGAAATGATTGGCCAAAATGGAAAGACGCTATCCAGGCAGAGTTAACTTCACTTGGAAAACGTGAAGTCTTCGGACCCATAGTTCGAACACCTGAAGGCATAAAGCCAGTAGGGTATAAATGGGTTTTTGTGCGAAAACGAAATGATAAAAATGAAGTCGTTAGATATAAAGCACGACTTGTGGCACAAGGGTTTTCCCAAAGGCCTGGAATTGATTATATGGAGACATATTCTCCTGTAGTGGATGCTATCACCTTCAGGTATCTCATAAATATGGCAGTGCAAGAAAAACTTGATATGCATCTAATGGATGTTGTTACAGCCTATTTGTATGGATCATTAGACAACGAAATTTTTATGAAAGTACCTGAGGGATTTAAAGTGCCAGAAGCATATAAAAGTTTTCGAGAAACTTGTTCAATAAAGCTTCAGAAATCTTTATACGGATTGAAACAATCAGGTCGTATGTGGTACAATCGCCTGAGTGAATACCTGTTGAAAGAAGGGTACAAGAATGATCCAATTTGTCCTTGTGTCTTTATAAAAAGGTCTGGATCTGAATTTGTTATAATCGCCGTGTATGTTGATGATTTAAATATCATTGGAACTCCTGGGGAGCTTCCAAAAACAGTAGACTGTTTGAAGAAAGAATTTGAAATGAAAGATCTTGGAAAGACAAAATTTTGTCTTGGTCTACAAATTGAGTATATGAAAGATGGAATATTTGTCCATCAATCAACATACACCGAAAAGATTTTAAAGCGATTCTATATGGATAAAGCACATCCATTGAGTACCCCGATGGTTGTGAGATCACTTGATATAAAGAAAGATCCATTCCGACCTCATGAAAATGATGAAGAGCTTCTTGGTGCCGAAGTACCATATCTTAGTGCAATTGGGGCATTAATGTATCTTGCCAATAATTCCCGACCAGATATAGCTTTCTCAGTAAGCTTATTGGCAAGATTTAGTACTTCGCCAACACAAAGACACTGGAATGGTATTAAACATATATTCAGATACCTCCAAGGGACCATTGATATGGGTTTATTTTATTCAAATGAATCCAAGCCATCATTGATTGGTTATGCAGATGCAGGATATTTGTCTGATCCACACAAAGGTCGATCTCAGACAGGCTATTTATTTACAAGTGGAGGTACAACCATATCATGGCGTTCGACAAAACAAACTATGGTTGCTACTTCTTCAAATCATGCAGAGATAATAGCCATTCACGAAGCAAGTCGAGAATGCGTTTGGTTAAGATCTATAACTCAACACATTCAGCAAACATGTGGTCTTTCTTCGAAAGAGAATATTCCAACAATATTGTATGAAGACAATGCTGCATGCATAGCTCAATTGAAAGGAGGATATATCAAAGGAGATAGAACAAAACACATTTCACCGAAATTCTTTTTCACTCATGATCTTCAGAAGAATGGTGAAATAGATGTACAACAAGTTCGTTCAAGTGATAATTTGGCTGATCTGTTTACTAAGGCATTACCAACCTCAATATTTGAAAAACTGATATATAAGATTGGAATGTGTCGTCTTCGAGACTTTAAGTGATTTTTCATCAGGGGAAGTAACTACACACTGCACTCTTTTCCTTAACCAATGTTTTGTCCCACTGAGTTTTCCTAGTAAGGTTTTTAATGAGGCAGCAAGCAATGCATATTATAAATAACTATGTACATCCCAATATTTTTTTTGTAAGTTCTTAATGAAGCACATTAGACATTCAAGGGGGAGTGTTATGAATAGTTTGTACATTGGATGCTACAATGGATGTTCATGTTGTGAATAACATAGTTTGTACATTGGATGTCCGTATTGTGAATAGCTTAAAGATTAAATCTCTTACTTTATGTCCATCATCTTTACTTTTTATGCATATAAAAGGCTATATAATTGCAATGAAAAAAGATACCAAAGTGAGAGAAAAAAAAGACTTCTTCCTTCTTTCTATCTCTTTTTATTTACATTTTATTGCATTACTTTTATTTTATAACAAATTGGAGCTTTATTCGATCAAGTTTTCCAAGGTCAAGGACCACCAGTTTCCACCAACTATTATTCTCAACTTTCGTATCGGCGAATGTGATAGAGAAAGTTCCTTCACCTCCTCCAGTAGTAAAAAGGCAAAGCTAGCCACTACATTACGAATGAATTCTCAATTCTCTTTTCAACCTTTTGAATAGAGAATCCAATCATTTGCAATTCTCAAATTATTTAAGCGAAAACATTATTTAATATATATAAATATATTCAAAATTTAATAAGCTACACTTTTTATAATTCAAAACCCATTAATTCAAAATTATAACTTCGCATCTGAGCGAATTTCCTTTCGGCCACTGGTATATGGGCACAAAAAGGAACTCCCACTAAAACCTCAAGAAATATTAAACATCAATTAAAGAAAGGTGAAAATATAAGAAAAACAATCAAAGTGATTCCAAATATAATTAACACAATCAAGATACGGCAGCGTTGATTATTTTATCACAAAGTACAAAGACAAGGTGTAGCTGCTCTAGGAAGGCTAATATTCTCTCTACGACTCTATTATAAAATGTGATGTTTAACGTATTATATATTGTATCTTTTTCTTTGTTTGACAACATGATCGTGTCGAGTGATTTTATGGTGTGCCTCTCATACAACTAATATTAATTGTGTGAGGCATAAAAATAAATTTTTTTGATCATATCTTAGAATTTCCTTCTTGAAAGGTTCAACGTTGTAAGTTCAGAAGCCGATTGAGAAAAGAAGATCCTATATCAAATAACTCTTGGCAAGTACCAGCTCCAAAGATTACCCATTATAAACAGCACAATCGAGCTTTAGTTTATCGAGATTACCTAATGGATATTTCGAATACTCTATACATTTAGAAAAAGACTAATCCCTTCATTTAATTGTATTGGACGGTATTTGAGTCGCAGAGAATTCAAGAATAAAATACACGCAAAGAAACTTTTGACACATGTCTAAAGCATGTTAAAATTTGTGATCTTACAAATGTGATTACATTGCTATATTTATAAAAGCGTGTCATTTAAGTAAGTAGATGAGTTTAAAATTAAAAGTGTTCTAATAAAAAAAAGTGTAGTATCTGCTTTAGTATACAAGGTAAAAGCTCCTACCAATTTTTTCATCTAGAACTTTTGACACTTAATGTAACAATCAATTATTGTTTTAATCAGTAACAACTTCTAGATATAGCCACATAGATGCATTCATTATCGAAGGGCGCGCTGCTACGTCTTACAAAGTCACACAGCCAAATTAGTATCCTCTATAGTACATTTTCTTTTTCAAATTAATATTAATAATAATACTCCCTCCGTTTCAATTTATGTGATATTTTCTTTTTGATCCGTGTAAAAAAAAATGATCAATTTCCTTATTTAAAAACAATACCTTTATATAATAATTTATAATCGCATAAAAATATATGTGTATCATTTTACACTACAAATTCAAACTCTTTGAACCGGAGGGAAAATTTGAAAAATAAAGTATTTCCCGGGATGCACTCCTACATACTTTGATGGTGCGCCACATCCACAATTGTGGACCCTCGCTACAATCACACCGCTCAATACGATCCATACCACGAAATAAAATATCGTTTCGGAATCAGATTCATTTCCCAAAAATTGGCCCCACAACTCTAAGAAAACTTATGGAAAGAGAACAAAATCAATTCACGCGAACCGCATCGGTCAAAAGTCGGTCGCCTCTTTATCAGCCAAAATACAACAGGCCAAAATAATGACTTGACTTCGTTTAGATCACGAACAAAAAAGTAATTATTCTACCAAAACAGGAGATAATTAAAACAAAAATCAAAATTAGCAGAGAGAGTATTATCTTATTTAAACCATAGTCTTAAGATTAAACATAAACTGGTAGAAGCAGAACCAATACCAATTACAGCACAACCCTAGAACTAGACCCACAGTAAGCAAGCAGTAACTGATAGATTAAAATTAAAAACAAAGCCAAAAACGGCGACTTAAATATAGATAAACTAGATCATCATCAACGTCCTCAGATCTAGCAGAGTTGACCACAGTCAGCAATCACAACAGGCTTGGAGCACCTGCCAGATCCAGATCCAACAGCCTCAGCCTTCTTAATCACATCATAGCCTTCAACAACTTGACCGAACACAACATGCTTGCCATCGAGCCACTCAGTCTTAGCGGTGCAGATGAAGAATTGAGAACCGTTGGTTCCAGGTCCAGCATTAGCCATGGAGAGGATTCCAGGACCGGTGTGCTTTCTTTTGAAGTTCTCGTCGGCGAATTTGGCGCCGTAGATTGACTCACCTCCGGTACCGTTTCCGGCGGTGAAATCACCTCCTTGACACATGAACCCTGGGATCACACGGTGGAAGGTTGAGCCTTTGTAGTGCAAAGGCTTGCCCATCCTTCCGACGCCTTTCTCGCCGGTGCAGAGAGCACGGAAGTTCTCCGCCGTCTTGGGAACGGTGTCGGCATAGAGCTCCATCACCACACGGCCAGCTGGTGTGCCGCCGATGGTAAGGTCAAAGAACACCTTTGGGTTTGCCATCTCTCTAGATTTTTCAGTGAGGTTTCCGCTGTGTACGATTTGTGCTTAGGGTTTAAGCTAGACGGAACATTATATAGGAAGATGTGAAAGCGGATAATTTAAAGTAAGATAATCGTGGCCGTCGGGTTGAGACAGGTGTCAGGATCTCGGAGAGTCTGATAGAGAAAGGGTTTGGGTTAAAATTCACCGCTGCTGGTTAGAATCTTACCATGGTTAGTCAGAGTTATGGCTAACCACGTGATATATGCGTCACTGATGCTAACGGGCCACATAAAGCCCAAGAAGGAAAGATATACATGCCCAAAAAGGGGCATTTGCATCTATACCCATTTTTTGTCACGTTTTAACTTGTGCTCGCTTTGTAAAGAAAAATGTAAGCGTACCCACTTTTTCGCATAACTTTAGCATACGGGGCTAAAGTAGCAAAGACAATGACGCAAAACTTCAGCATTTTAGTAGCCGGGCCTGAAGTTCAGCTCTAGAGCTGAAGTTTTTGTTTTGTAACTGGCGAAGTTTTTGTTTTGTAACTCGCGAACTTCAGCTCTAGAGCTGAATTTTTTGTTTTTGTGTTTTTGTTTTGTAACTGGCGAACTTCAGCTCTAGAGCTGAAGTTTTTGTTTGTAGCTGAAGAAGTTTTGTTTTTGTGTTTTTGTTTTGTAACTGGCGAACTTTAGCTCTAGAGCTGAAATTTTGTTTGTAACTGGCGAACTTCAGCTCTAGAGCTGAAGTTTTTATGACTGGGGAACTTCAGCTCTAGAGCTGAAGTTTTTGTTTTTGTAATTAGGGAACTTCATCTCTAGAGCTGAAGTTGTTGTTCTATATTTGATTAACTTCAGCATGTTGCATGAACCATCCCACGATTGCAAAAGTTAGTTGATCAATCCTTGATTTACTGCACCACTAAGATAAAATATGTTTAAATGTGGTTACCATGGTCCATATAATTGGTGCAGTCTACCCATTCTTATTGTAGCTTTGAGCTGTTTTCTACGGTCAGATGTTTTTCGCTAAGCCTTAGGCAGTTTCTGATTATAAGGCAACTGAGCACTTATGAGTACTTCAAGCTCCAAAACACAAGTAGTATTAAGTTTTCTTGCAGAGACATAATCTTAAAATTTTTTGGCACGTTTAATAATTACCAAGGAAGATAGAATACAGCCAGCCACTTATCAATTTCAAGAGGCCGATTCAAGTTTTCAAGTCAGTGTATTGTAGCACCTACTACTCCTTCGTAATGATGTGTACTTTAAAATAATGTTGAAGTCATCGTTGTAGAAGAATAAAGAAGAAAACGAAGGAGGAGAAAAAGAAGGAGAAATGGGGCTGAAGTTGTTTAAAAAATGGGTACAAGTTAAAAAAATTTAAAAAATGGGTATAGGTTAAATGAGGGCGACCAAATAGGGCGCCCAGTGTAATTTTTACCCCAAAATGTGAGCCCAAGCTCAAGCCCAAGTCCATTTTCCATGACGAACCCAAACCTTTTCTTAGACCTTTCCTCTCATGAGTGACTACGGTTCTACTAATTTTTATAAAGCACTATCTTTTAGTAGTAATTAGTCATCTATAAATACCATTTGCTATGTTACGTGTTATAGATACCTTTTACGTGTATTTGATGTATTTAACCTAATGTATTCATGAATATAGTAGCAAAAATAGGCGTGAATCAGGGAAGTCCAGCTAATCTCCAGATGTATTCAACTGTATTTACCAGGTGTATTCAAAAATACAATAACGTTTTTAGCGTAAAATATGGACCTTTCAACTGGTTTAAAACGGAAAGGAAATCAATTTACTTGATATTCTCCTAACATAACTCAACTAACACAAACTATTGCACCATAAATTTGTAGTCCTCCGTTCACGAAGCAGAGCAACATCTGGATTTTAAGTTCTCCTTTTTTTCTATAGTTCCAGTGCGTACCCAGTTCTATTTTCAACAACGAAAAGTTGTGATTGATACAATTGTATACATATGGCAAGTTTAACAGTATTGTTGCGACGTTTTGGCAAGTGGAACATTGAGAGCAATTACGTCGATTATTCAATTGAGGGAATACTAATAAAGGAGTATGCGTCATATAATGATTTGGTTGCGTCAATCACTAATCAACTGGGCATAGATTTGAGCTCAAAGTCCATTAAAATTCAATACAAAGTAGAAGGAAATTGCATGCCAATGGAAATACAAATTAATATGGGTTACAGGGTGTGTATGTAGAGTTGAAAAAAGAGAACAGAGAACCCGGGATGTATCCTTTGTGCATAACAACTATTGAAAAAGAACTTGTATCCGGAAGTAGTTTAATTCAAGGCGACATTGTGCAAATAGACAAATCAGTTCAAAGGTATGATTCTGATACAGATGATACACTTGCACTAGATTTTGTCAACTCAGGACAAGCAATTGGGGTGTTCGAACTGGACAAGGATTTGATAATTTCAAAAACTAATCAAAGGGAGGTTATAGCTAGACAAATATATAAGGATAAAGCAACATTGAACGAGGTGATGGAGCATTGTGCTATATCTCAAAGGTTTCAATTCCGAGTTGATAGGTCTAATTCTGTCAGGTTTGAGTGTATTTTATTATTCTTTATTTTTGTCGTATTTTGTATTTATGGTTGGAGTTATAAGTTATATATTGATGTGTTTACGCATATTTGTAAGACAATTGATCTTCACTGATGTGGTTAACTATTTTTTTATGGTCTTCAAATACATGTATTCTTGTGTATTTTAATTGTATAAACTTATTACAGTGGCTCTCATTGTTTTCCTCATTGGTTTACTAGTTGTATACAAATGTATGCATATAACTATAAGTGTATTCAGTTGTATTATTTGCACAAATAAATATAGTCGTATTTGTGTTCATGGGTATATGAGTGATTTTTTTGTAAGCATTTATGCTAATCATATGTATAATGATAAATTCTTTGCAGCTAATTATGTATGTCAAAAGATTGTGAATGGAGGTTTAAGGCTTCGAGTATTAACAAATCAGAACTATTCAAAGTGAGAGAGTTCATTGATAAGCATACATGTCCGTTGAAGGACAAAGTGTATGAGCAGCGACATGCAAGTAGTAACTTTATAGATGGTCTGATTAGGCCCAAGCTTACTAATCATAAGAGGAAATACACCCCAAAGGATATAATTGATGATGTGAAATCAAATTTAGGTGTAGATGTTAGCTACATGTTGGCGTGGCGGGCTAAAGAAAAGGCGATGAATTTTTTGAGAGGTGAACCAGCTAATTCATACAAAACATTATCAGGATACTTATATACAATGGATAAGACATATCTAGGTTCACACGTTAGAATGGTAAAATTGCCCAAAAATGAGTTCATGTATGTGTATATATCTTTGTATACCTTTATAAAAGGGTTTGGTCATTGTAGACCCATTGTGGTTATGGATGGAAGTCACCTAAAATCTTACTATACCGGGACATTCGTCTCGGCCAACACGTTGGATGGTGCAGGTGAGTACGTGAATTATAATAAATTTTATTAATATTGTAAAGATTGAAATACATATTTTAAAAATATGTACAATGGATGTATGCAAATCTGGAATCAAATTCTTACTACAATGGATGTATGCAAATCTGGAATCAAAATGTAATTTGTATTCAAATGAAAGCAACAATAATGATTAGTAAATTATATGCAACTGTATAATGAATGCAGCATCAACTGTATTCAACTGTATGCAGCAGTAACTGTATGCAGCATTAATTTTTGGTAAATTATAAACTAGTCAGGATAGAAATAACATGCAATTGTCTTTACAAGTCATATATTGCCACTAGCATATGGTGTTATTGATTCAGAGAGCGATGCTATTTGGACGTGGTTCTTTGAGCAATTCAAGATAGCATATGGTGGCAGGGAAAACATGTGCATCGTTTCAGATAGAAATGAGAGTATCATTAAATATGTATCGAGAGTGTATCCAGATGTACCGCATTTTGCCTGTATATGGCATCTATGGAACAACATATATAAGAAATTCAAAAAGAGCCATGCAAAGTTGAGCGAGATATACTTCTCGATGGCAAAAGCATACACACAAGCTGAATTTGACAGTCTGATGGAGAAGGTGGAGACGGTAGATATTAGGGTGAAAGAATACTTGGAGTTAGCTGGATACGAACATTGGGCTAGGTTTTATGCACATGTTAACAGGGGATGGACCATGACGTCAAATATTGTTGAGTCAATCAGTGCCACACTACTGTCAGCGAGGGAATTGTCAATATACGACTTCCTCGAAGAAGTTAGGAAGATGTTTGGACGTTGGAATTGCACTAACCGCAAAGAAGCTACACAAACTTACACAACGCTTGAAAAAAAATACCAGGAGATGCTAACTTTGAATGAGGCAATGTCTACACTCATGACTGTAAGTTTTATTAATGTAATTGTATCATATATTTAGCTCTTTCTTTAGATAGCTTAACTTTTTCTGAAATAATTTATACCTTTTTTAGGTAGATGTATTCAGTTGTATTATCATGCAAAGTCCTATAATGTTTTTGTTTCTTTTCAGCTGCCTAGAGTTAACCAGATTTTAGATGTATAATAGTATATTCATAAGATAAGACGTAATTATAGTTTATAGTCTGCTGGTCTACATAAATGATGTATTCTTCTGTATTCAGTTGTATTTAACTGAATAATTCTGTATTATATATACAGAAATTCATTTGTTTAGCTGAAATAATTATGCATTATGCATATATGATGCATTATTTAACTTAATAATTCTGCATTATACATACAAAAATATATTTGTATTCAAAACATATTTGATTTAATTCATACTGCTGTATATTTAATACGTCTATTCTATGGTATATAAATGAATTTTTTTGTTAATATGTGCTCAAAACTTATAGGTCTATGTTTAAATATAGGTGGTACCATTGACTGAATAGTTACATACGGTTACTGATAGAGGGAGGAATTACACCGTCTGCCTGTTAGAGAGAAAATGCGTTTGTGGGAGATTCCAAGTTGATGAGTTACCATGCCCACATGCTTGGGCTGTATTGAAGAGCAAATTTCTAATGCCAGAAGATTATTGCTCTAACTATTACAAACCAAATTCTGTTGTAATGACATACGATGTGCTTGTGTACTCGCTACCGGACAGAAATGAATGGAATATACCAGCACATGTTGCAGAGGAAGTTGTATTACCACCCAAATGGAAAAGACCTCCTGGAAGGCCAAAGAAGAAGCGCGATAAACCTTTCAGTGAATTGCTGCAGCCGAAAAATTAACATTCATGTAGCATATGTGGGTAGGGAGGACATAATAAGCGAACATGTAGAAATGCTTCACGTAGGATTTAGTTAACACTCTGACATGTATTAGTGCTCCAATGATTTATCATTACTTCTGATGACATTGTAAAATAAATCATTTTGAACCTTTAAATGAATAGATTCTGGATATAGTTAGTTGTAGTATTGTGTTGAATACATTCGAATACAACCTTTCAACAGATACTTAGACAATCTAGTATATACAGTGGCTGAGTTGTATATACATAACCAACCACAATACTCTGAATACAACTATATAACAATTTCAATAAATACATATACAATCTGCTGAATATATAATTATAGCAATTGTATTACTCAGTCTCTGAATTGGATATACAATGCACACGACTGGAGCTTATTACATACTAATAAACAATGTTGAATACATACAAAAATACAAATTGTCTTATACATTGTGCCTGCCTTGACTATACAAATCAAACCAAATGAATGCAATTACTTATAGATTTGTATAAGTATGAATATAAATTGCTTAAGTGAAATAAATACATCAAGTTGAGTACATACGTATAAACCTGTAACATATAGTTTCTGACTTTGATATACAAGCCAAGTGACTGAATCTTGATACATACTTATACGCCCTGTTGAATACATATCAATATATCCTGTAAGATACATATGAATAGAAACTGTAGATTAAGCATGAATACTTATGAACAAAATAATGAAACATAGATTGAAAAGTTGCAATGGTCATATATGAACACTGTTGATAAAGTGATTAAAACATGATTTTTTCTAACTGAATACCATCTTCACTAAAAAACTATTCAAAAAACAGTATTCACCGAAAACAACCTTCCAAAACTACATTCACCTAAAGCTACTCTAACACTATCTGCAACTTTGAATCTGACTCCGTGATTTGCCTAGCAATCTTTGAGGGTGCTTCATTCTCGCTTATGGCATCAACATCTATCTTCCGCATAGCATAGTCCCAAAGGAGAGCACCATATCTTTGACATAGTAGATTGGAGTCAAATGTTGTTTGTGGAACCCCACCAAGATTGCTCAGAAACTCCGCGTATGCAGCAACGTGCACCCCACAATCCCTGAAAAATGTTGATTGAAACAATTAAAAATAATTCATACAATTAGAGTTTTAAAATGATACAAACATGATGATTGAATACATACATGCTGCCAGCTTTTTGTTGAGGCAGATTTGATATGAAAACAACTTCAAAGAGATCAGTATGTGACTTGTCAGTGTATGTTGAGTAAGTAGATCAATCTATGCCTTGACTATCTCTGGAAAAGCCACTGATTGATAGATACAGAGGTACAAGCTTAGCAAGCTTATCTATCTCAGAAGCTATATATGCATCATGACCTGCAGATCTGTATGAGTCATACATTTTGATACATCTCTCCTTGAATGAGACCACAACCAATATCCAGTGTAGTTTCTCCTTCAAGTTGACTGGTATCAAGACATTATCAACAGTATGCCAAGGTACATTAGCTAGCAATCTGTAACCCCTTATGTACTCACATACCACATCCTCTTCTTTGGCTACATTTGCAATACTATCTGTATCAACATACCTGTCGAAGATTTCTGCGATTCTTGTCTTGAATATACAATCAACAGTTGTATATTTGAAGTTGGTTGTTTAGTTGTACTTTCCCTTCTTTCTCATATAGTAGAATATGACGTCAATATGCTATATAGAATTTTAATAACATAGTGTTAGTACAATGAATGAAATTAAGGAAAAAACTGAATTTTCATCATGAATAATCAGTTAAAATACATAATACAAATACTGTTAAATACATCTGTTATTAAAGCTACTGAGTACTGTTAAAATACATCTGAATACAATTAAATACATTTGTTATTCAAGACAAATGAGGCCATTATATACATCATACATATTCAGTTAAATACATCTGTTATTTACAACTACCGAGGACTGTTAAACTACATTTGAATACAGTTAAATACATCTGTGATTATAGCTACTAAATACAGTTAAATACATCTGTTATCAAATCTACTTAATACTGTTAAATACAATTGTTATTAAAGCTACTCAGTACTATTAAACACATCTGAATACAGTTAAATACATTTGTTATTCAAGGCAAATGAGGCCATTAAATACATCATACAGATTCAGTTAAATACATCTGTTATTTACAACTACTGAGTACTGTTAAAAATACATCAGAATACAGTTAAATACATCAGATGTAAAACATACATCTGAGTACAAATTTGTGTAAGAGCTCAATTTGTGAATTATACAATTAGACAAACCAATCATAAAGAAATGAATTATAGTGGATTTTGAAGGGTTAAAACTTACATTGTCATCCCATAGTTTATCGTCAAATTATAGAAGGTAAAACCAATTTTTTGAATTGACTTGATTAACTCCAAAATCCAATGGTATATGAAGTGTTGACTTGTTCTTCTTGTAATGGTCTTCCAAATTACTTCTACAAGTATGATATAAAAAATATTATATCAATTTTTAAATATATAAATAATAATAGACATACCGGGAAAAAAACTCACTTCTGTTCATGTCTAGCGATAAGACCATCACAAACCCATTTCTCGTATTCCTAAATGATTAATGTAGGATGTGGCCCCGTCATTGAATCATCCTCAAAGGGGTATCTTTTTTCAAATATGGGGGTCAACTTTACTGAGGTACCTGTTATTCATTGAATTCATAAATAGAGACTAAACATTATAAATACCATGGGGAAATAGATCATAAGTTTATAAAACACTAACCTGCGTAGTCGAAGTTAGACTCGTAAGGCGAAGAATACCATCTACTTAGAGATGGTAATGGGGTTGATTCAACATTTTTTGCATTATTGTGTACCACAATTCTAGTTTATGGAATTTGACTAGGAAGAAACTTGTCGTCCAGCTCAAATTGCGATACATAGTAATTTGTAGATACACCCTCTTGGCCTATAGGTTGTATGTTGCCCGGCACCTCCAATGTAGTATTCCCCTCCACTCTTGACTTCACACAAAGAGCATTAACCATTGTATTTTGTTAGACATATACATCAATGTTAGTGTATTATAAATGACCTATATACATATAGTAACTGACTGTATGAATACATCTAAATATATATAAATAGAATACATATTTGATCTTGAATTTGTATTTTGTTGAGGCTGTATTTAAGAGGAGAATTTAAATACATCAGACTACATGTTAAGAATACATCTAAATACATATAAATACAGATGCTATTTGAGGCAGTATTTAAATGCATCTAACTGCTGTGTAAGTATAAAGGAAGCTTAAATATATACAAGTATCATATTTTAATATACATGAATACATCTAGATACAACTGCGAAGATCACAATAATTATGTATAAATAAAGTCAGGAAAATACAAATGCATATAGGATTAAGATAATTAAAAATACTGAAATATTCTGTATATACTTGTATTTCATAGTGTTACAAATTGTTTTATATATGATTAATCCGATTAAGAGCAAACAAGAGATATAAACATATACTAAAGAGGTTAAAAAATGTTAAACCTCAACATTATCGCCGACAGATGTATCAGTCTGTCTATGACCTTTTGGAATATCTTGCAAGTTGGCATCATATGACATTTCAATACCATCATCACGTCTTCCTGTGGTTTCCTTTCTCTGGTGTAAGCTTTCTTTTTGCCGATTGTCTTGAAGATGGTCAGAAAGCTTCTTAAAGTTATCATTGATCAATGATCTCAGAGACTTGAACTCACCCACAACCTTAGCAAGACATAAATAATTAGAAAAGTGCGCCAAAAATATACGAAGGTTAAGCACAAAACTGTAATGTTTAATATATGGATAAAAAACTCACGTATTCTTTGAATGAATTTAGGTCTTTCGTCAAATAAGATACTTCATCATTTTTGGAATCTGCCGGCTGATTGCGATGCAAAACATTTTGTGCAATTTTAGGTACACCAACAGGAGGAATCTTAGATTAATTCTCTGTATTCGAGGGATGAATAATTTGTTCCTTGTGCTTTTTATGGGGCGGTGATGAAGATGGACCAACACTTGCAGTATGTTTCTTTTTACACCGAAGATCAGGTGTAGGAGAAAAGTCATCCGAATCCTCTGCCGACTTATCTGAATGAGTAGGAGTAGGACTATTCTCAACAACAATGCCTACTGGAGGAATCTGAATAACGGCAAGCTCTATATAGATTGGATAGATGTCCTTGTAAATAATCTAAAAAATGAAATACAATCAAATTCTTACTACAATGGATGTATGCAAATCTGGAATCAAAATGTAATTTGTTTTCAAATGAAGGCAGTAGTAATGATTAGTAAATTATATGCAACTGTATGCAACAATAATAATGAATGCAGCAACAAATGTATTCAACTGTATGCAGCTGTATGCAGCAGTAACTGTATGCAGCTGTATACAACATTAATGATTAGTAAATTGTAGACTAAGCAGGATAGAAATTGTAAATTACCATGTTTCCCTTGTCATTGAACATGCCGTTCATCAGATAAGCAAAGTTTGTCTGATTTTCGGTGGATCTCCAATTGAGTATTCTAGGGACCACGTTATCAACTCGGAGTGAATTTTGGGATCAACATTTGAACAGGACTCATAAAATCACACTTGCATAGCTAGGGGCATCCCAGTTGTCCTGTAGTACTTCTTCTGAGCATCCATCTTCTTGCTAATAGATTTTGTCAGGCTTTCAAATGCTTTTATACCCCATGGATATTCAGAATAGCGCCCACTCTCGACCAAGTCAAAATGCAGCCTTGGGATGGTTGTGCTGTTCTTCTCGGATGAAAAAATGAAGGTGTGTATTAAATACAACACAACTATCTTTAATGCATCACCATCGTTGTCGTGACCCCAGTTCTTGTCAGCAAAGCATTTCATCAAATCTTTCTTCTTGACAAGATTGGCACCTCCAAAGTGTGTCTCAATAATCTGGTTAGGAACCTTTTCATTGAACTCAAAATTAGCAGGGTTATCAAAACATTTGAGGCCAGTCACAAGCGCAAACTCCCTTATTGAGAAAGATAATGAAGTACCATTGACGTGTATTGTAAATATATTGTCAGGACTTCCTTCTAACTGGAGAGCCATGAAGCATCTGAAGAGTTGATGTTGGACTCCACAACGCTTCATTTGAAGGAAATTTTCAAAACATGCATTACCTAGTTGTTGGTACTACTCTGGAGTAAGATTTTCTTTTAGCTCGGAGACTATGTCTGCGTTAGTATATGCACTGATATGCGGTGCAAATATAGGTTATTTTTTCACAAACAACTTAATTCCCTGCATTTAATAAGAATAAATACAACTGAATACAACACATATTTCATAGTAAAACTGATATGAATACATATGAATACAACTAAATACAAACTGCAAAAATAAACTAAATAAAATATCAGTGCTAGAAATATATGTACACATATAATGCATACGCATACAACAAAAAAAGACATTGCAATTAGAATAAAACAGTGATGAAAACTTTGAAAATCCTTATAAATACAACTATATATACATAAAAAACAGAGAAGTCAACAGGTTTATACATGTAAATACAGATGAATACATCAACAATATAGATGAATACATCAGAAATTACCTTTTCTTCCAGTGTATCCGAGCTTTTACTTGCTTCAACCTCCTTCCTCTTGACAGATGAAGCTTCAGAAATATGTTTTTTTCCTCTTTTCCGCAATGGGAAGTCTTGTTTCCTTCAATGATTTCTCAACTTGGGTTTCTTTGAACTTGTCATGGCGAGATTTTGTTCTCTTCTCCAATGCCATATTTTTGGCTAAACCTTCATCCAATTCCCCTTGAATGATTTGCAAGGAGAAAGAGGGCCCATCGAAAGTGAGAATTTTAGTGGGTATACCTCTGGTAATCAACTTGCGGGGTGTTGAATTAGACATTGTGAGAATACGCTTGGATACTGTTGGTTAAAGAAAGCTTGGTGAGTAGAGATGTTGAGAATAAATAAAAATAGCGAAAATCAAAAAATTTAAATACTTACCACACTAATTATAGAAACAAATGACAACAATCTAGAGAAAATTAGGGTTTATGCCGAGATTGGGGAAGAAAGCAGCGGTGTGGGTGAGAGTTTCTCTGGTTTTGGGCGAGTTTATAGGGAATGGGAAAGAGAATATAGTGTATCAAAATAAGAGAGAGAAAGAGCGTGTATTGAGAAATTTTAATGAAATACGGTAATTATGAGAGAGAAATATCCGAAAGGGAGAGAGAAAAATAAAAAATAACGTGTTTAGTGGCTTAAGTGTAGGAGATAACCAAAATTAAAATTTTTGCTATAAACCATAAATGGTATCTATAGAATATAATTTATTTAAATGGTATTTATTTAATATTAATAAGGTGTTAACATTTGCTATAGGATGTAAAACTTCCTATAACAATATACCCATATAATTGGCAGAAAATAGCCCTAGTTATAAATATTGGCATCAAATAGCCAATAAATGTATATCACAATAATAATATGTATATCACAACTTTTTTTCTTCTTTGTCTATATCAACATGTATATTAAAATTTTATTTTCATTCTCTGTATATAATAATATTATTGTTTGTATATCAATAATATAAAATTATATATATAGTTATTGCTGCCTTTGTATCAATGTATATCACAATAATAATATTGTATTATTTGTATATAATAGTGTATATCACATCGGACATGTGTATACCAAAATAGATATCACAAGTTTATTTTTCTTCTTTGTGTATATCAAAAATTAATTTTATTTGTATAAGTGATATCTCATATATATTATATGTATTTGTGTATATCCATGAAAATATGTGTTATATATACGATATACAATATGATATACACGGGCATCGATAAAAAATTGTGTTGTATACACGATATACAAAGTGATATACACATATGTCCTTAAAAACTTGTGTGTGATATATGCTGATGTACACGATATACAACGTGATATATGCTGATGTACACGATATACAACGTGATATACACATGTCGCAGTTGGATTTTTAGGTCTAAATTTTTTACCTGAAACCAGTCTAAATCACTTCTAATCTTGCTCAAATTTTGTATATAGCCTCGTTTAGATATTTTCAACCGATTTCAATCACACCCGCTCATTCAATTCCACCAAAAAATGAAAGAGAGAAGAAAACAAAGTTGAAATATATTTTTTCTCTCTTAGTTTTTGCTAATCTTGCTCAAATTTTATATATAACCTCGTTTAGGTATTTTCAACCAATTTCAATCACACCCACTCATTGAATCCAACCAAAAAAAAAAAAGGGAGAGAAGAAAAACAAAGTTGAAATATATTTTTTCTCTCTTAGTTTTTTGCTTATGATTTTCTCCAATCTTACCTTTCCATCCCGTTGATTTTTTTTTTGTTGCATAATTTGCAAGAATTTTTGCTAAACTATGAGAGCAAAAGAGAAGAGATAGAAGAAGAAATGCAAGGAGAGAAAGGAGAGGTAAACCAAAATAAGCGTGTAGTTTTTTTTAGAGAGAATATAAAAGAGAGTAGTTTTTTTTAAGATTTGGCTATATAATGCCAATTGTTTGGGGATATCTTTGCCAAACCTAATCTAAGACTAAAAAATTACCAATATCTGTTATGTGTTGTTATAGAATGCTAATTTTTCAAATAATTAGCAAGTGAAGTCCGGCTTGCGCTCGGGCTCAACATAATGCCTATAGTTTTATAGAGTCATTATAAAATAGTAAGTATTCACATCTTTTTTATTTGAGGTTTAACTTTAAATTAGTTTGATTCAATTTGTCTAATTTTTTTTTTGAGTTCTTTTTAACATTCCTAGTCATAAACTCCTTATCAACTTTCCACGTCGAATTCTAAAATTATTAAATAAACTTTAGAAAATAATCTTATCAATGATGTAAACAAAGACCTTTTTCTTTTATAACTATTTTAGTTTTTGTCATTTCCTTTAGTGTCTCATGCACGTAGCTCGTGATTCTTCATATGAGTTAACCTTTTCAGTTTATATCATCAAAGATGATAATCAAGTTCACTATAAGATTAAAATATGTGCCATTACTTATTTACACATGACGATTTTTCTATAAAATCAAAAAGAACAATACAGTAAACATACATGAAAGTTAATAAAGTCTGCAATAAATCGTTTGTAGGAGTCAATATGCATAGCCCGGAGAAGACGATCCAAGGATAGTAAGAGTATCAAGTATTTATCATAGAATATCAATTTCAATTTGATCAATTCAAATATAAGTACTGTAATCTCATTTGCTCAACCTAATATTTTCTACTATATTATGCAAAAATAATTGAAAAGTCATTTAATAACAAAATTATTTGACTAACACTTATAATATCTCTCTCTTAACATTATGTCACTTCCTATTCATTGGTGATACAATATTTTTACTATTTAATGACACATTGTATGTCACGACTCCGGTTCGCCCTCCGTAAACCATCGTGACGAGACCAAGTCTCTACGACTAGGTAAGCCTAAATTGCAGAAGAAAACCAAAATTTGCGGAAGTAAAACATTTTAAAACAGTAATAAAGTAATAACAGTGTTTAAATGTGCCGCTCGACATACACCATGTTTAACTCTCACTATCCAATACATAGATCCAAGACCCAGAAACCCACGAATCACAAGCTAAGATCAATACTACATAGCTGTAACTCCGGAATGTCTAATAAGAACAGAAAAATACAAAAAGGCTAAATACTAAAAGCAGGAATAGAAAGGGACTTCTCGGTTTGCGACGCGACAGATGTACCTCGAAGTCTCTAGAGCAGTCGCCTCCTCAAGGATGATAGGCCCGAGTAGCGGTACCTGGATCTGCACATGAAAAACATGAGCAGAAGGGGAATGAGTATACCACAACGATACTCAGTAAGTGCCAAGCCTGACCTTGGTTGGGTAGTGACGAGGAAGGTCAGGGCTATACTGAGGTTAAATAAAATATAAAGATGACAGGATAAGATAAGCAGTGCAATTGAGAATCTACAGTAAGAATCTATACAGGATAATAAGAGTACAATAACGGAAACATAGATGAAGTCAAACCACAAGGAAGTACCACTCATAACAAGGATGATAACCGGGGATCTCTTGGTATCTTGAGGATCTCTTGGTATCCTCAATATATGCTAGGGATATCTTGGTATCCTCAATATATGCTAGGGATCTCTCGGTATCCCGAGGATCTCTTAGTATCCTCAATATATGCTAGGGATCTCTTGGTATCCCGAGGATCTCTTGGTATCCTCAATATACATGTCAGGGATCTCTTGGTATCCCGCACCTCAGTTCAGATCATAAATACGTACATGGGATCTCCCGGGATGCCGTCCCGTAGTCCCAAAGTAAAAACACACAGTAGCAACACAATAATACCCAATTAAGCTAAATTCTGTACCAAGTAAATAGTTAATTCTAGCCTAACATACTTCACGTAATGCAATTAAGGCAGTTTAGGTAAATAGGCAATTAAGTCAACTAAACATGCTTTCCTAAACTAGCAACAGGCTAAATACGCAAGTAGAATAAAACAGGAAAAAGAACTCAATTGAAATACTTAAGGAAAAACCGAATTTTCAACAATTAGTTCACGTACGCACTCGTCACCTCACGTACAAGGCGTTTCAATTATCAAATATATCATATCCTAAGGGAAAGGTCCCCCACACAAGGTTAGACAAGCCACTTACCTCGAACCAGTTCAAATCAACCCGAAACCACGCTCTTGCCACGAGTACTCGACTCCAAATGGCCCAAATCTATTCAATTCAATCTTATAATGTAAATAACACTTCAAGCAATTGATTCTACAATTAAATTCTAAGCTAATACGCGTAATTAGGTAAAATGACAAAGGCGCCCCTTGGGCCCACGTCTCGGAATCGGGTAAAATTTATAGTTTTAGAATCCTCAAACTCTCACGAGTCTAACCATACCAAAATTATCCAAATCTGATGTCAAACCCCCAATCAAAACTCAATTTCTTGGTCTAAGAACTTTTTCCCAATTTTCATACAAATTTCGAAATTAAAGGATGAATTCATGTTTAGATTAATGGATTACAAGCAAAAAAGAGTCTAGAATCGTTACCCAATCGATATCTCTGAAAATCCCTCAAAATCTCGCTCAAATACGAGCTCCCAAGCTTAAGTTTTGATAAAAATGGCTAAACCTTAGATTTTGAAATCTTATATCTACCCAGGTAATTCTTTCTTCACGAACGCGGTCAAACCCTTTCGTTCACGAAGCACAAAATAATTTTGCCCATTTTTCCTATTACACGATCGCGGCCAATACCTCACGAACATGATTCTTTGCACAGACAGGCCTTCACGATCGTGTTCCACCTATCGCGAACGCGATGCATTAAATCTACTGAAACTCAGCCGCTCATTTTCTTCTATGCGAACACGACACCACCCACGCGAAAGCGATGTACAAACACTTAGCCTTTTGCGAACGCGGTGCCTTCCTCGCGAATGTGAAGGATTAATTTTCACCTTCCTCAACTGACTCTTCGCGAACGCGAAGAGTAAAATTCCTCTGCAACAGCTCAACAAAATCTGCAACATTTTTACAACTTAAAATGATTCGTTGAGCATCCGAAACACATCTGAGGCCCCCGAGACCTCAACCAAACATGTCAACCAATCCTAAAACATCATTAAAACTTGTTCCAACCTTCGGAATGCTCAAAACAACATCAAAACACCTATTTTTTATCGGATTCAAGCCTAAGAATTCCAAAAACTCTAAAAATACACTTTTGATCAAAAAGTTTATCGAACCTCGTCCGAATGACCTAAAATTTTGCACGAATGTCACATTCAACACTACAGAGCTACTCCAACTTCTAGAATTCCATTACGACCCTCAGATCAAAAACTCACTATCGGACCGGAAATTCCAAAAATTCAATTTTCGGCATTTCAAGCCTAAATTAGCTACGAACCTCCAAAACACAATTCGAATACACTTCTAACCCCGAAATCACCCAGCGGAGCTAACGAAACCATCGAATTTCCATTCCGAGGCCGTCTTCACACTATTCCGACTACGACCAACTTTCCAACACTTAAGCTCTCATTTAGGGACTAAGTGTCCCATAACTCTCCGAAACTCAAAATCGAACATCCCGACAAATCAAAATAGCAGAAATAAACTTGGGAAAGGCAGTTAATAGGGGATTGGGGCGTAAATTCTTAAGACGACCGGCCGGGGTCGTCACATCCTCCTACACTTAATCCTCAAACGAGCATAGAGACATACCTAAAGTAGTAAAAAGATGAGGGTAACGGCTACGCATATCCTGCTCAGTATCCCAGGTCTTCTCCTCGACCGGCTGGCCCCGTCACTGAACCTTTACCGAAGCAATGTTCTTTGACCTCAGCTTTCTAACCTGCCTGTCCAATATTGCCACTGGCTCCTCAACATAAGATCTATCCTTGTCCAACTGGACTGAACTGAAATCCAACACGTGCGATGGATCACTGTGATACCTTCGGAGCATCGAAACATAGAATACCGGATGAACTTCGGCCAAGCTGGGAGGTAAGGCAAGCTCATAAGCAACCTCCCCAACACGCATCAATATCTCAAAAGGTCCAATAAATCTCGGGCTTAACTTTCCTTTATTCCCGAATCTCATAACGCCCTTCATAGGTGAAACCCGAAGCAGAACCCGCTCTCCAACCATATAGGAAACATCACGAACCTTCCGGTCCGTGTAACTCTTCTGTTTGGACTGGGCTGTGCGGAGTCTATCCTGAATCACCTTAACCTTCTCCAACACATCCTGAATTAAGTCTGTGCCCAATAATCTGGCCTCAACCGGCTCAAACCAACCGACCGGAGATCTGCACCGCCTACCGTATAAAGCCTCATACGGTGCCATCTGAATGCTGGACTGATAGATGTTGTTGTAAGCAAACTCCACCAATGGCAAGAAGTGATCCCAATACCCTCTAAACTCAATCACACACGCACAGAGCATATCCTCAAGAATCCGAATAGTGCGCTCGGACTGTCCGTCCGTCTAAGGGTGAAATATTGTACTTAACTCCACCCGAGTACCCAACTCATGCTTAACGGTCATCCAGAACCGTGATATGAACTGAGTACCTCTATCTGAAATGATGGACACTGGAATTCCATGCAGACTAACAATCTCCTGGATATAAATCTCCGCCAACCGCTCTGAGGAATAAGTAGTACACACAGGAATAAAATGAGCGGACTTGGTCGGTCGATCCACAATCACCCAAACAACATCAAACTTCCTCAAAGTCCATGGGAGCCCAACTACAAAGTCCATGGTGATTCGCTCCCACTTCCACTCCGGAATCTCTATTTGCTGAAGCAACTCACCCGTTCTCTGGTGCTCATACTTCACCTGCTGACAGTTGAGACACCAAGCTACGAATCCAACTATATCTTTCTTCATCCGCCTCCACCAGTAGTGCTGCCTCAAATCCTGATACATCTTCGCGACACCCGGATGGATAGAATACCGCGAGCTATGGTCCTCCTCTAGAATCAACTCTCGAAGCCCATCAACATTGGGTACGTAAATTCGACCCTGCATCCTCAATATCCCATCATCGCCAATAGTCACATCTCTGGCATTACCATGTTGAACCTTGTCCTTGAGGACAAGCAAATGAGGGTCATCATACTATCGCTCCCTGGTACGATCAAATAAGGAAGACCGAGAAACCACACAAGCTAGAACCCGACTAGGCTCTAAAAGATCCAATCTCATAAACTGGTTGGCTAAGGCCTAAACAACCATCGCCATAGGCCTCTCCGGTGTTGGTAAATATGTCAAACTCCCCAAACTCTCCGCCCGACGACTCAAGGCATCAGCCACTACATTGGCCTTGCCCGGGTGATACAAAATGGTGATATCATAGTCCTTTAGCAACTCTAACCACCTCCTCTGCGCAAATTTAGATCCTTTTGCTTGAACAGGTGCTGCAAGCTCTGATGGTCAGTATAAATCTCACAAGGCACACCAAATAAGTAATGGCACCAAATCTTCAGGGCATGAACAATGGTAGCTAACTCATGGTCGTGAACATGGTAGTTCTTCTCATGTATCTTCAATTGTCTAGACGCGTAGGTAATCACCTTACCGTCCTGCATCAACACCGCTCTGAGGCCAAGCCTCGAGGCATCATAATAGACCGTATAAGACCCCAAACCTGTAGGTAGTATAAAAATTGGGGCTGTGGTCAAAACTATCTTGAGCTTCTGAAAGCTCGCCTCACACTCCTCCTTCCACTAGAACGGAGCACCCTTCTGAGTCCACTTGGTCATAGGGGCTGTAGTCGATGAAAAACCCTCCACAAAATGACGGTAGTAGCCCGCCAAACCAAGGAAACTGCGGATCTCGGTAGCTGAGGATGGTCTGGGCCAACTCTGCACGGCATATATCTTCTTCGGATCCACCTGAATACCCTCACTCGATACCACATGGCCTAGGAATGCCACTGAATCCAACCAAAACTCACATTTCGAGAACTTAGCATATAACTTCTTCTCTCTCAAAGTCTGAAGCATAGTCCTCAGATGCTGCTCATGATCTTCCCGACTCCGGGAATACACCAGAATATCATCAATAAAGACAATGACGAACGAGTCAAGATATGGCCGGAACACAATGTGCATCAAATGCATAAAGGCTGCTGGGGCATTGGTCAGTCCAAATGACATAACAAGGAACTCGTAATGACCATACCGAGTCCTGAAAGCAGTCTTCGGGATATCTGGCTCCCGAATCTTCAACTAATGATAACCTGAGCGCAAATCAATCTTAGAAAACACCCATGCACCCTAAAACTGGTCAAATAGATCATCAATACGAGGCAAAGGATAATGGTTCTTCACTATAACCTTGTTCAACTGGCGATAATCAATGCACATACGCATGAAACCATCTTTCTTCTTCACAAACAAGACAGGAGCACCCCAAGGTGATATACTAGGCCGAATAAAACCCTTATCAAGCAATTCCTATAACTGATCCTTCAACTCCTTTAACTTAGGAGAAGCCATATGATACGAAGGAATAGAAATGGGTTCAGTGCTCGGCAACAGATCAATGCCAAAATCAATATCTCTATCAGGCGGCATGCCAAGAAGATCAGTTGGAAACACATCGGGAAAATCCCGTACTGCTGGGACTGAATCAACTAAAGGGGTATCAACACTTACATCTCTCACATAAGCTAAGTACACATCACACCCCTTCTCAACCATACGCCGAGCTTTAAGAAAAGAAATAACTCTACTAGGATTGTGATCTAAAGTACCCCTCCACTCAACATGCAGTACACCTGGCATAACCAGTGTCACGATTTTGGCGTGACAATCAAGAATAGTATAATGGGGCGACAACCAGTCCATGCCCAAGATAATGTCAAAATCTACCATGCTAAGCAACAATAAATTGGTTCTAGTCTCAAAACCACTAAGAGCAACCAAACACGACCGAAAAATGCGGTCCACAACAAGAGAATCTCCCACAAGAGTAGAAACATAAACAGGGGAACTCAAATAATCCCGAGATACACCCAAATGCGGAGCAAAATATGAAGACACATAAGAGTAAGTAGAGCCTGGATCGAATAGAACCGATGCATCTCTATGGCAAACTAATATAATACATGTAATGACAGAATCAGAGGTTACAACCTCGGTACGGGCAGGAAGGGCATAGTATCTAGCCTGGCCTCCCCCTGTAGAGCGACCTCTACCTCTAGCTGGCTGAGCAGATGGGGTAGTAACTGGAGCTATAATCATAGCTTGTGAACTCTGCGGGGCACGCTGTGGCTGAGAAGTCTGTGGAGGTGCACTCCTCCCAAGTCTAGGGCAATCCCTCACGACGTGGCGTATATCACCACACTCAATACAAGCTCTGGGAGGACGTGACAACTGTGACTAGCTCGGACCAGGTCTGCTGGACTGACCTCTGAAAGCACCCCGCACAGGAGGCGCGCTAGAAATCGGAGGTGCATAATAAGGCTCCTGAGGCCTAGGAGGAGCTGGAGCACTACTGGTTGCTGGAAGAGCTGAATGAATAGGACGACTCATATAACCCCTACCATGATGACCTGCAGCTGGGGTACGAGCACCAGAATAATGACCCGACTCTTGAGACCTCTTAGCCTACCTCTCCTCTCTCTCCCTAGCATGCATACCCTCAATCCTCCTAGCAATGCTCACCACCTGCTAATAAGAAATATCCATATCCAACTCACGAGCCATGCTAGACCTGATGCTGGGAATAAAGCCCTCAATAAACCAGCAAACTCTCTCGCGAACGGTAGAATTCAAGGCTGGTGCATGCCTAGCCAAACAGGTGTAACGGACAACATACTCTGAGACAGTCATAGTACCCTGGCGCAAATGCTCAAACTCTGTGCGCCGTACGTCCCTGAGGCTCTGAGGAACATACTTTCTTAGGAACAGATTTGAAAACTGAGTTCAAGTCAGTGAAGCAACCTTATCCGGACTGTCTAACTCATAGGTACGCCACCACTCATAGGCGGCTCCTCAAAGCTAGAAAGTATTGAAGGAAACCCCGCTCGATCCTGATATATCCATGGTACGGAGAATGCGGTAGCTCTCATCTAGAAATCCCAAAGCATCCTCCGATGCTAGAACGCTAAATACAGGAGGCTTGTACTTCTTAAACCTCTCAAGCCTCAGCTCCTCCTCCTCGAAAACTGCTGCCCTGTCCTCGGGCTGAACTGGCACTGCAGACGGTCCAGGAATAATCTCAAGGGCCTGCTCAACATGCACTTGCTGCTCAGGAGTGCGGGCAATGAGAGTCTGTGCTCCTCCCCCGTCCTGAGATGTGGTTGTAGTAAGGGGAAGCAACCCTGCCTGAGCCAAGGTGGTATACATGCTCATGAACTGTGCCAAAATTTCCTGAAGCGCTGGAGTAGTAGTAGCAGTAGGCGTATCAGGTGCCTGGACTCCAACTAGAACTGTGGGTGGTACCTCGGTGGCAGCTCGCGCAGGTGCTCTGGCTGCACCACGTGCGTGTCCTCGGCCTCTACCCCGACCTTGGCCTTTGACGGCTGCAATAGGGGGCGTGGGTGCCTAATCATCTCGGGTAGCATATGTCCTCACCATCTGTGAGAAAATAGAAGACAGAAGTTTAGAATTGTGATGTCAAAATATCGCATGACAAGGAATCAAATGAAGTGGGAATTTTCCTAATAGTTACATAACCTCTCGTAGATAAGTACAAATATCTCTGTACCGATCAACAAGACTCCAATAAACCGGTTTGTGATCCATGACTCCTATGAACCTAGAGCTCTGATACCAACTTGTCACGACCCCGGTTCGCCCTTCGTGAACCATCGTGACGGCACCTAGTCTCTACGACTAGGTAAGCGTAAATTACGGAAGAAAACTAAAATTTGCAGAAGTAAAATATTTTAAAACAGTAATAAAGTAATAACAATGTTTAAATGTGCCTCTCGGCATACACAATGTTTAACTCTCACTATCCAATACATAGATCCAAGGCCCGAAAACCCACGAATCACAAGGTAAGATCAATACTACATAGCTCTAACTCTGGAATGTCTAATAAGAACAGAAAAATAAAGAAGGGCTAAATACTAAAAGCAGGAATAGAAAGGAACTTCGCGGTCTGCGGACGTGGCAGATGTACCTCGAAGTTTCAAGAGCAGTCGCCTGCTTAAGGATGATAGGCCTGAGTAGCGGTACCTGGATCTGCACATGAAAAACATGCGCAGAAGGGGCATGAGTACACCACATCGGTACTCAGTAAGTGCCAAGCCTAACCTCGGTTAGGTAGTGTCGAGGAAAGTCAGGGCCCTACTGAGGTTAAATAAAATATAAAGATGACAGAATAAGATAACTAGTGCAATTGATAATCTACAGTAAGAATCTATACAAGATAATAAGAGTACAATAACAGAAACATAGATGAAGGCAAACCACAAGGAAGTACCACTCATAACAAGGATGATAACCGGGGATCTCTTGGTATCCCGAGGATCTCTTGGTATCCTTAATATATGCTAGGGATCTCTTGGTATCCCGAGGATCTTGGTATCCTCAATATATGCTAGGTATCTCTCGGTATCCCGAGGATCTCTTGGTATCCTCAATATATGCTAGGGATCTTTTGGTATCCCGAGGATCTCTTGGTATCCTCAATATATGCTAGAGATCTCTTGGTATCCCGAGGATTTCTTGGTATCCTCAATATACGTGTCAGGGATCTCTTGGTACCCTGCACCTCAGTTGAGATCATAAATACGTACAGGAGATCTCCAGGATGCTGTCCCGTAGTCCCAAAGTAAAAACACATAGTAGCAACACAAGAATACCCAATTAAGCTAAATTCCGTACCAAGTAAACAGTTAATTCTAGCCTAACATACTTCACGTAATGTTAAGGCAGTTTAGGAAAATAGGCAATTAAGTCAACTAAACATGCTTTCCTAAACTAGCAACAGGCTAAATACTCAAGTAGAATAAAACAGGAAAAAGAACTCAATTGAAATACTTAAGGAAAAATCGGATTTTCAACAATTAGCTCAAGTACGCACTCGTCACCTCACGTACAAGGCGTTTCAATTATCAAATATATCATATCCTAAGAGGAAGGTACCCCACACAAGGTTAGACAAGCCACTTACCTCAAACCAGCTCAAATCAACCCGAAACCATGCTCTTGCCACGAGTACTCGACTCCAGGTGACCCAAATCTATTCAATTCAATCGCATAATGTAAATAACACTTCAACTAACTGATTCTACAATTAAATTCTAAGCTAATATGCGAAATTAGGTAAAATGACCAAAACACCCCTCAAGACCACATCTCGGAATCGGGTAAAATTTATAGTTTTAGAATCCTTAAACTCTCAAGAGTCTAACCATACCAAAATTATCCAAATCTGATGTCAAACCCCCAATCAAAACTCAATTTCTTGGTCTAAGAACTTTTTCCCAATTTTCATACAAATTTCGAAATTAAAGGATGAATTCATGTTTAGATTAATGGATTACAAGCAAAAAAGAGTCTAGAATCGTTACCCAATCGATATCTCTGAAAATCCCTCAAAATCTCTCTCAAATACGAGCTCCCAAGCTTAAGTTTTGATAAAAATGGCTAAACCTTAGATTTTGAAATCTTATATCTACCCAGGTAATTCTTTCTTCACGAACGCGGTCAAACCCTTTCGTTCACGAAGCACAAAATAATTTTGACCATTTTTCCTATTACGCGATCGCGGCCAATACCTCACGAACATGATTCTTTGCACAGACAGGCCTTCATGATCGTGTTCCACCTATCGCGAACGCGATGCATTAAATCTACTAAAACTCAGCCGCTCATTTTCTTCTATGCGAACACGACACCACCCACGCGAAAGCGATGTACAAACACTTAGCCTTCCGCAAATGCGGTGCCTTCCTCGCGAATGTGAAGGCTTAATTTTCACCTTCCTCAACTGACTCTTCGCGAACGCGAAGAGTAAAATTCCTCTGCAACAGCTCAACAAAATCTGCAACATTTTTACAACTTAAAATGATCCGTTGAGCATCCGAAACATATCTGAGGCCCCCAAGACCTCAACCAAACATGTAAACCAATCCTAAAATATCATTAAAACTTGTTCCAACCTTAGGAATGCTCAAAACAACATCAAAACACCTATTTTTCATCGGATTCAAGCCTAAGAATTCCAAAAATTCTAAAAATACACTTTTGATCAAAAAGTCTATCGAACCTCGTCCGAATGACCTAAAATTTTGCAAGCATGTCACATTCAACACTACGGAGCTACTCCAACTTCTGGAATATCATTATGACCCTCGGATCAAAAACTCACTATCGGACCGGAAATTCCAAAAATTCAACTTTCGGCATTTCAAGCCTAAATTAGCTACGCACCTCCAAAACACAATCCGAATACACTCCTAACCCCGAAATCACCCAACGGAGCTAACGGAACCATCGAATTTCCATTCCGAGTCCATCTTCACACTGTTCCAACTACGGCCAACTTTCCAACACTTAAGCTCTCATTTAGGGACTAAGTGTCCCATAACTCTCTGAAACTCAAAACCGAATATCCCGACAAATCAAAATAGCAGAAATAAACTTGGGAAAAGCAGTTAATAGGGGATCGGGGTGTAAATTCTTAAGACGACCGGCTGGGTCGTCACATTGTATCAATGTGTTATTTCAAGTGAAATAATAATTTTCACTTGCAAACCTTAAAATTTTATTTTTGGTAAAACTGCAATATGACCATTAATTTAGGCTTATACATAGTAAATTTTCTCGACCTTCTCCGCAAAAGCCCATATGGGCTAAATTATTCTTCATAAATGGAAATCAAGTTCAAGCACAACTTGAACTTGCCAATTGGAAGAGGCCTTGTGAACATATCAGCAGGATTGTCTGTGGTGTTGATCTTCTTAACAGACTTTTCCATCAGAAATGATTTTTCGGATAAATAATATTTGATAACATTGTGCTTAGTCCTCTCATGATATATTTGGTATTTAGTAAAGTGAATGGCACTTTGACTTTCACAGAAAATGGTAATATCACTTTAGTGTAAACTAAGTTCAGCAAATAGACGCTTCAACCATAAGGCTTATTTGATTGCCTCGGTTAGTGCCATATATTCGGCTTCAGTAGAAGATAAAGCTACTACATGTTGTTATGTAGCTTTCCAATTGATAGCGCAACCAAAAATGCAAAATATATAGCTTGTTAGTGATCTTCTTTTGTCAAGATCACCTGCATAATCTGAGTCTACAAAACCAACCAAAGTGTTAGTATTTCTCCCAAACTCCAAACATGTATTTGAAGTACCTCGCAAGTATCTTAGAATCCATTTCACAGCCTGCCAATGTGCTTTACCAGGGCAAGCCATATACCGACTTACCACGTTCACTACTTGTGATATGTCTGGATGTGTACAAACTATTGCATACATAAATATTGCCGACTATGCTGGAATAAGGTACATGTACCATATACCTCTCTTCTTCCTCTAACTATGGTGACTGAGCAGCTGATAACTTAAATAAGCAGTAAGTGGGGCACTAACTCGTTTAACATCTTTCATGCCAAACCTCTCCAAAAATTTCTCCAAGTACTTCTTCTGGGTCAGGAATAGCCTGTTGGATCCTCGGTTGTGATGACCTAAAGTGTCATCTCCTATTTTAGAACTCGATTCTGTGCTCCGAGGTCTTAAAATCTCGTTTTATTCTTTCTCGATTTGTGTGCGTAGTTCGGGGGTGTATCTGGAAAACCCTTATGTGAAAAATTTATGAAAATGATAATTTTTGGCCAAAAAAGTTGATTTTTGTTGACTTCTATCAATGTTTTGGGTAAACAGACCCAGACCCATGTTCCTTCAGTCACGGAGGGTCTGTAGTAAAATATGGGACCTGGACGTATGCACGGAATCGAATTTTGAGGTCCCTAACCCTAGAAATAAATTTTTGAAGGAAATTGATAAGACTGAAAATGTATTAATTTAAAAGATTTGATCTTGTTAGTATCGGGCTCGTATTTGATTCCGGAGCCCGATACAGGTCCGTTTTGATATTTAAACCTTATCTGTGAAAATTGGTGAAAAACGAAATTGATTTGATATGATTCGGGCCTTTGGTTGAAAAGTTGGAAGTTTTGAAACTATCTTGAAAATTTCATACAATTTGGTGCTAAATTCATAGTTCTAGGTGTGATTTTGGCGATTTGATCGCATGAGCAAGTTCGTATGATATTTTAAGACTTGTGTGCATGTTTGGTTTGGAGCCCCGAGGGCTCGAGTGAGTTTTGGATAGGCTACGGAGTGATTTGGAACTTAGAAAATATAGCTGGTATGCTTCAGCTGTGTTGCAGGCCTCAAACCTCACAAATGCGAGGTCAAGGTTCGCATTTGCGATCGCTGTTGAGGTCGCATTTGCGAGGCCTTCATCGCAAATGAGAAGGAAAGCTGGGTAAGCAGTTATCGCAATTGCGAGCATTTCTTCGCATTTGCGAAGTGAACTGGGAAATGGCAGGGATCGCAAATGCGATCATTTCATCGCATTTACGGAGGAGCATGTTCGCATTTCTGCTGCCTTCGCATTTGCGAAGGCAGTAGAAATGCGAGGGGTTCGCAAATGCGACATCTGCAACTGTTTAATACATAAGTTAGACGGAATTTTCTCCATTCTCCACATTTTTCAAATCCTAGAACCCTAAAGGCGATTCTCCTAAGACCAATTCTTCCCCAAAATTTTGGTAAGTCATCCTAACCCACTTTCTTTCAATTTTCCATCACATTTCATGAATTTTCAACCAAAAATCTAAGATTTCTATGGTAGAAATTAGGGGTTTGGGTATAATTAGAGATTTTTATAAATTGGGGATTCAGACCTCGATTTGGGGTCGGATTCCAAAAACCAACTGTATATCCGGGCTTGGGAGTGAATGGGTAATCGGGTTTTGATCCGAATTTCGAATTTTGACCAAGCGGGCCCGAGGTCGCTTTTTTGACTTTTCGGAAAAAATATTGGAAAATCTATAATTGTGCATTGGAATTGATTTCTTTAGCGTTAATTGATGTTATTAAGTTAATTATGACTAGATACGAGTGGATTGGAGGTGGAATCAAGAGGTAAGGCGGTAATTGAGCTTTGAATTGCCCGTTGGTTTGAGGTAAGTGTTTGATCTAACTTTGACTTGAGGGATTAGGGATCCCCGACTTAATTTCTATGTGAAATTCCATGTGTGTGGCGTATAGGTATGGTGAGGAGTACCTATGCGTCGCCAAATTATCTATTTGTCTTGTTCCCTTCCCCATTCTTAATATATTATTTTTCTGTCTTAACTGCTACATGCTTATTGATGTTTTCATGTCTAATTGCTTCTTGTTAAATATTGTTTTCTCTACTGAAGTTATCAATTGTTCCTTAGTTTCATTATATTACATTGTTGGTTTAAATTGGCTTATTGGTGCTTCATGGTACACTTTGGTTGGTCTCGCTGTGTAGTATTTAACTGATGGAGTTACATAATGGTATAGATTTCCCGTTGTTTTGGTTTGAGGTATAAATGTTGTGGAGGGTTTTAAGCTAAATTGTGAAATACTTGTTCTTATTTTGTGATTGGTACTGATATGGTGTGATCGGGTTGCACGCTGCAACATAAGGAATAAGGATGAAATGTGATTGTCTGGTGGGATCGGGTTACACGTCGCAACAAAGAGTAATAAGGGTGGACAGGTGGGATCGAGTTGCACGCTGCAACAGGAGGAATAAGGGTGATATATTGAGAAGTAATAAGGGTGGACTGGTGGGATCGGATTGCACGCCGAAATAAGGAGTAATAAGGGTGAATGTTCATATTGTTACTTGTATAAGGTGGGATCATTTCATTGTTTATGTATTCTTCCTCTACTGTGATTTTATTCCATAGCATTGTAATTCTCTTAAGGATTGGTTATAGCTGAGTACTGGCAAAATATCTGGGTTTCGTATTTACTTTGTTGCAAGTTACTGTTTCAATTCGTTCTGTATTTCCTTTTGTTTTATCATATGCTATTAGAGGTTATATTGTATAAGCCCCGCCTTAGCCTCGTCACTACTTTGTCGAGGTTAGGCTCGACACTTACCAGTATATGGGGTCGGTTGTATAGATACTACACTCTACACTTTCTGTGCAAATTTCGGAGCTGGTAGTGGCTGATCGAGAGGTCGGTTGCTGATACTTCATTCAGGAGACCTAAGGTAGTCCTGCAGGTGTCCGCAGGTCCTGGCGTCCCCTCCTATGTTTTCCTTATTTCTGTTTATTTCTTTTCGAGATAGATGTATTCTCTTCTTTCAAACCCATACTTGTAGTTATTCATAGACTGTACGTGAGTTGTGGCACTAGTTTCTAGGTGGTAACTATTCGATTTTGATAATAGTATAAGGATAATCAGTTAAATATGTACTTCCGCTTTTATTTCTGTTTGAATTATCTTTGTTAATCTTAACTATGAAAATGAAAAGGAAAAAGGTGATTATAACTCTAACGTTGATTTGCCTAACAAGTGCGATGTTAGGCGCCATCACGGTCTCTACGGCGAGAAATTCGGGTCGTGACATCGGTCTCTTTTAATCTCCATGCCAAGGATTTTCTTAGCTGCTCCCAAATCTTTCATCTCAATTTCACTTTTAAGCTGACTTTTTAAATTGTGAATTTCTATCAAATCCTTAGCAATAATGAGCATGTCATCAACATATAGTAACAAGTACACAAATGAACCATCATTTAACTTCCGAAAGTAAACACAACTATCATACATGCTCCTCGAATAACCATGACCCAACATAAAGGAATTAAACCTCTCGTACCATTGTTTTAGAGAGGTTTGGCATGAAAGATCTTCCTTTCCTTCAATTTCAAATCCTTCGGGTTGATGCATGTATATTTGTTCATCAAGTTCGCCATGTAAGAAAGATGTCTTAACATCAAGCTGTTCTAATTCCAAATCATACATGACAACTAAGGCAAGCAAGAAACAATAGAGCTATGTTTAACAATAGGTGAAAAATATCATTAATCAACTCCTTGTACCTGACTATAGCCTTTTGCAACTAATTGTGCCATATACCTTGCATCTTCAACCCTTGGAATGTCATATTCTTTCTTGAAGACCCATTTGTAACCAACAATTCTCTTTCCTGATAGTGGCTTCACGAGAGACCAAGTACCATTATTGTGGAGAGACTCAATTTCTTCATTCGTTGCAATCAGCCACTTGGCTGAATCAACATCAGAAACTGCTTCTGAATATTTTGATGGTTCTCCAATTTCTTCAGTTTCCTGTGCAACTAAAAAAGCAACTGTAACATAATCTCCAAATCGTAATGGTTGCTTACTTTCTCTTCTTGGTCTATGTTTGGCTATAGAATACTCCTCTTCTTCCGGTTCAATTTTAGGAGTCTCAACTTCAGGAATTTCAGCTTCTGGCTCAACTTCAGGAGTTTCAACTGTATTTTGCTTCAAAGTTGGTGAGCTTGGCTCAAAAGGAATGCCAATCTCAACATCCACCCACTTCTATGTATTTTTTCCTTTATCTGTATTGCTCTTTTCTGTTATGTAACATAAATGATTCATCAAAGGTTATATCTATGATAATTATAAATTTTGGTGCCATGGGATCAGGATACCATAGTCGGTATCCTTTCACCCAGATGCATACCCAAGGAAAATGCACTTTTTATCCCCTGGCTATAATTTTCCATCATTTACATGCATGTATGCAGGACAACCAAATTCTTTAAATCAGAATAATTAGTAGGAGTACCTGACCACATTTCCTCTGGAGTCTTAAAGTTCAAGGGTGCAGAAGGAGCACACTTGACAATAATAACAAGCTGTAGAGATAGCTTCTGCCCAAAAAGCATTTGTCAACCCAGCATTTGAAATCATGCAGCGAGACCTTTCCAAAAGAGTTTTATTTATTCTTTCTGCCACACTATTTTGTTAAGGTTTCATTCTCATAGTACGGTATCGAGAAATTCCTTCATTCTTGCAAAATTCGTTGAATTCATCATTACAAAATTTCAAGACGTTATTTGTTCTAAGACGCTTAATCTGTTTCCTGTTTACTTCTCAATCAAAGCTTTCCATTGTTTGAAAGTTAAGAAAACATCACTTTTATTTTTCAGAAAATAGACCCAAACGTTCCTATGTTGCAGTCAATAAAGTTGCAGGCAACATTGTTGCCCATAAAGACAACTCCACCTCCAATAGATTCATATGTAGTAAATAAATCCCTATTGGGACACATATGTTAAGAACAACCCTAATCTAAAATTCACTAATAGCTCCCTCAGTCTCATCGGCAGCTATACTTGCTTCATCAATGTCAGTATTTTTGTGCTCATTTTTCTTTTGTGTATACTTTTCTTTGTTTTTCAATTTAAAGCATTGAGAAAAATATGACCTTTCTTATGATATTATTTGCACATGATATTTCTATATATGGATTTTGACCTTGATTTAGGTCTCTCACTACTTGAATCTTTTTATTGGATCTACCTCTTATGAACAAGCCTCCCCCTTGATTCCCACTAATTTTTCCAGTAATATCTCTATATATTTGTTCTTTTGATTTCAAAATAGATTTGATATCTTTATAAGAGATATTATCCTTTTCATAAAGCATAATATCTCTTATATTCTTAAACAACCATGGTGAGGAAACAAGCAATAACACAATTTGATCCCTCATCTTTGATTTCAGCATCTATATTAGTTAAATCCATAAGAAGGGAATCCAAAGTATCAAGATGTGTAAGTATAGAGGTACCTTCAGCCATACGAAAAATGTAGAGTTTATTCTTTAGGTAAAGCCTATTTTTAATTGTTTTTTTCATATTCAGGGTTTTCAGCTTTTCCCATATGCCATTGGGTGAGCTTTCTATAGCTACTTCACGCAGAACCTCATTTGAAAGATTTAAAATGATACTTGCTTTTGCCTTTTTTGTCAATGACAGCAAACTCCTCGTCCGTTATTATATCCATCTTCTTATCCTTTCCTTGTAGTGCCAAATCTAAGACATCCTGAATTAGGATAGCTTCCATCTTTAATTGCCACATTCCGAAGTTTGCACTTCGATCAAATTTCTCAATATAAGTTTTTGTTAGAGTCATATTGACTACTGAAACTAACCCAATTAGATCCGGCACTGATACTAATTTGTTATGATCTGTAACCTGGGTAGTGCAAAATTTAGCCAAACAACGTTATAATGACATTAACAAAGACAGTGCAAGTTGCAACCACAAGCGGTCAGGGGCAATTTCACTATATCAATAAGAGTACAAAATTAGAGTAAATACTCTACTTAGTCCCAAATACCCCAAGAGAATAACCTCACAAGATCACTTCAAAAAAAGAATTTACACAAGTATTTCCCAACACTCACTCTCTTACAAAATACTCTATAATGAAATAAAGGAGGAAAAAAAAGACAAGAGTGAAAAACATTTGAATTGGTGTGTTTACAAATGAGGAGAAGCTCCTTTATTTATAGCAAGAAATCCTTGGCCTCTAAGTTTGTTATAGCGGATATGATGTCATGGCAAATGTCATGAAAACTTGGTCCCCAAATTTTGTTATACTAGTGGATATGATATCATGGCAAATGTCATGTGAACTTGGTCCCCAAATTCATTCTTCCATCATGTATTCTAGTAAATAGGCTTATGCCTATATGAGATATGGTATGAGAGCCAAGGTGGAGATTTGTAATAGAAATTTTTACCTCCTATAGAAAAGGCTAACACCTTATTTATTTTAAATAAATACCATTTTAAAAGATTATATTCTATAGCTACCTTTTAATGTTTATAGCAAAATATCTATTTATGGTTACCTCCTATCCTTAAACCACTATATACGCTATTTATTATTTTTCTCTCTCCTCTTTCAGATTTTTCTCATATGATTACCGTATTTGATATAAACTTCTCTCTCCATGTTCTATCTCTCTCTAATTTGATACACGCCATTCTCTTCCCCCATTCCCATAAACCACGATTCTGCAACTGAAAATATCTGTCACCCACATCGCCTAGCTCTTCCCATTCTCAGTCACCATGCTAATTTCATACACACCATCTGCATTGTCTCTCTCAACTTTCGTTATTTTTTGCTACAAATAGTTGTTGGTAAGTATTTAACTTGTTAGAATTTTGCTTGTATTTTGTTTATTCTATTTATCTCTACTGATTTTTATAAACAATAACCATTGTTATTGTATTCAACAGAAAACTTGAGATTTTCTCTCCAACGTATGATTCAACATCCCAGGAGAGGGTTACCAGAGGTATACCTACCAAAGTACTCAATTTCAATGGGCCCTCTTTCTCTTTACAAATCACTCAAGCGGAATTGGAATTTGCAGGTTCAGCGGCAAATACAACTGCAGAGAGGAGAACAAAATACACAATGACACATTGAAAGAAGCCCAAGTTGAAAATTTTCGAAAGAATCAGCACTTCCCATAGCGGAAAAAAGAAAAAAACTTATGGATAATGCTTCATGTGTCAAGGAAAAGGAGGTCGATGCAAGAAATAACTCAAATACACTGGACGAAAAGGTAATTGTTGATGTATCAATATGTATTTGAGTCCTCATACATTGAGTATTATCTTCTCCAATGGGTATTTATTATTGTATGTTATTGTATTTATATGTGTGCAATAGTGGATACATAGCTTCCTCTTCTTATTTATTGATTTGATTTATATGTATGTTGATATATTCATAAGTATTCAAAATTGCCTTCATTATATTTATACTTATTACAATGACTTTTGCATATCGTATTTAGATGTATTCATAAGTATTCAAAAATTCCATCACTGATTTGTACTTATTACAATGACTTTTGCATGTGTGTATGTAGATGTATTTATATGTATACAAAATTTGGCTTCACTGATTTGTGCTTATTTACTCTAGTGTCTTTTGCAAGACATAGATTGGTCTTATGACTCAACATACAATGACAAGGCACAAACTGATCCCTTTGATGTTGTTTTCATTTCAAATCTGCCTCAAGAAAAATCCGGGAGCATGTATATATTCAATCCTCTTACTTGTATCATTTATAAGTCTAATAATATGAATTGTTTTTAATTGTTTCAATCTACATTTTCAGGGATTGTGGGTTGCATGTCGCGGCATACCCAGAGTTTCTGAGCACTTTTGGTTTGGTTCCGCAAATAATATTTGATGCCAATTTACTCCGTCAAAGATATGGTGCCCTCCTTTGGGACTATGCTATGGGGAAGATAGACGTTGATGCCATAAGCGAGAATGAAGCACCCTCAAAGATGGTTAGGCAAATCACAGATTCGGATACGTCGGTGAAGATAGTGTTAGAGTAGTTTTAGGTGAATGTAGTTTTGGAAGGTAGTTTTATGTGAATACTATTTTTTGAATATTGTTTTGGTAAAGATGGTATTCAGTTAAGAAAAAAAAATCATATTTTCATTTTAATCACTGTATCCACAGTGTTTATATATGATCATTTCAAGTATTCAATCGATGTTTCAATATTTTGTGCATCAGTATTCATACGTAATCAGCAGGTTGTATTCGTATGTATTCAATAGGTTGTATTCATATGTATTCAACAGGTTGTATTCATATGTATTCAACAGGTTGTATTCATATGTATTCGTTTGGATTGTATATTCAAGTCAGAAACAATATTTAACAAGTTGTATTCATATGTATTCAACATGTTATATTCATATGTATTCAACATGTTGTATTCATATATATTTAACAGGTTGTATTCGTATGCATACAAATGTATTCTGTTGGATTGTATATTCAAGTCAGAAACAGTATTTAGACGTACTTTACATTCATAAACAATATACAATTTCACATACAAACATGTTTTGTATTTAGATTTATTTAGATGTATTCAAAAACATGAATGAGTTATGTATTGCTGAATGATATATGAAATCTTTTTATAATACACTCATATTCATATGTATACAACAAGTTGTATTCGTATGTATTCAGATGTATTCGAATATATTCATATTATTCATTAGTATTCAAATGTTTCCAGATGGTATTGTTTGTGTAAGACATTTTGTATTGTTATGTATTCAGCATATTGTAATTATATATTCAGATTTAACTGCATATGTTAAATATTCATATTTATTCAAAATATAAATGCAATATGTATTCAACAGTTTACTAAATTATACCCTGCATAATTTATTCACACAATAATCTAATACACCAACTAACTATATCCAGAATGTATTTACGCAAAAATCCAAAATGTATTATTTCAAAATGTCACCGGAATCAATGACACATCGTTAAAGCACTAATACAAGTCAGAATGTGAATTAAGTCCTACGTAAATGTAATGACCCGACCGGTCGTTTTATGAGTTACCGCTCCACTTCCCTATTTCTGGTTCTCTTTATGTGTTATTCAGTTGTATCATGTTGTCACGACCCAAAATCCCAACCCGGTCATGATGGTGTCTCTCGTGAGGACAAGGCCAGCCAAATAACAAAACAGTACATCTCTTTATAATTACTTAGCAGGAATAAGTCAAAATCATGGGCAATATAATCTTAAATGCGAAATAAACGTGATAGAACAAGGAAAACCCTCCCAACTTAGCCCGAAATCGGGGTGTCACAAGTCCAAAATGACATAACGAAGCTACAGAAATTCTCGGAATTCCATTCCGACCGTCGGATCAAAATTTCACCTATCAACCGGAAATCGCCAAAATACTAACTTCGCCAAAATGAGCTAATTTCTTCACCGAACCTCCAAATTTAATTCCGATTGCGCTCCTAGGCCTTAAATCATCCCCCAAAACTAACCGAATCATCGAAATTAAATTTCGAGCCCCCTAACTCACAAGTCAACGTCCGGCTGACTTTTCCAAACTAATTCTTTCTTAAAGAGACTAATTGTCCCATTCAGACCAAACTCGATCCGAATTGACTCAAATTCACCAAGTACACATATTGAAACATGAATAAGCATTTAACGGGGAATACAGGATGAAAATATAGGAAACGACGGTTCGGATCGTTACATTCTCCCCAACTAAAACAAACGCTCGTCCTCGAGCGAGTTAAGAAACATACCTGGAGTTTCAAATAGGTGCGGGTACCTGCTCCGCATCTCCTGCTCGGTCTCCCAAGTAGCCTCCTCCATGGGCCGACCTCTCCACTGTACTTTCACTGATGCTATATCTTTTGATCTCAATTTTTGAACCTGTCGACTCAAAATAGCCACTGGCTCCACATTATAAGTCAAATTTTCATCTAACTGTACTGTACTGAAATCTAAAATATGAGACGGGTCCCCAATGTACTTCTGGAGCATGAACACATGGAATACCAGATGAACACCCGACAATCTAGGCAGCAAAGCAAGCTCGTAAGCCACCTCTCCAATCCTCCTAAGTACCTCAAATGGTCCAATAAACCGCGGACTCAACTTCCCTTTCTTTCCGAACCTCATAACACCCTTCATCGGCGAAACCTTCAGCAAAACCTTCTCGCCCTCCATAAATGACACATCTCGGACCTTCCGGTCCGCATAACTCTTCTGACGCGACTGAGCTGTGCGAAGTCTTTCCTGAATTACCTTCACCTTTTCTAAGGCATCATGGACCAAATCTGTCCCCAACAATCTAGACTCACCGGGCTCAAACCAACCCACTGGAGTTCTACACCGCCTCCCATATAAGGCCTCATACGGTGCCATCTGAATACTGGACTGATAGCTGTTGTTGTAGGCAAACTCTGCAAGTGGTAAAAATTCAACCCAAGAACCTCCAAAATCAATCACGCAAGCACGCAACATATCCTCTAATATCTGAATAGTACGCTCGGACTGTCCGTCCGTCTGAGGATGAAATGCTGAACTCAACTCCACCTGAGTGCCCAACTCGTGCTGAAAAGTCCTCCAAAACTGAGAAGTGAACTGAGTACCTCTATCTGAAATAATAGTAACTGGAACACCATGCAACCGCACAATCTCCTGAATAAAGATCCTAGCCAGCCGCTCCGCAGAATATATGGTACACACCGTAATGAAATGCGCTGACTTGGTCAGCCTATCCACAACGACCCAAATCGAATCAAAATTCTTCAAAGTCCGAGGATCCATAGTAACTCTCTCCCATTTCCACTCAGGAATAATCATCTACTGAAGCAAACCGCCCGGTCTCTGATGCTCATATTTCACCTATTGACAGTTGAGACACCGAGCCACATATCCCACAATGTCTTTCCTCATTCTCCTCTACCAGTAATGCTGTCTCAAGTCCTGATACATCTTCGCAGCACCCGGATGGATGGAATACCGCAAATTGTGGGCCTCCTCAAGAATCAAATCTCTAAGCCCATCAACATCGGGCACACAAATACGACCCTACATCCTCAATACGCCATCATCACCTATAGTCACATCTTTGGCATTATCATGCTGAACTCCGTCCTTAAGGACAAGCAAATGCGGATCATCATACTGGTGCTCTCTGATGCGATCATATAAGGAAGATCGAGAAACCACACTAGCCAATACCCGGCTAGGCTCAGAAATATCTAACTGCACCAACTGATTGGCCAAGGTCTAAACATCAACTGCAAGAGGCCTCTCCCCAACTGGGATGTAAGCCAAACTCCCCATACTGACTGCCTTTCGGCTCAACGCATCGGCCACTACATTGGCCTTTCCCAGATGATATAGAATGGTAATATCATAGTCTTTAAGTAACTCAAGCCATCTCCGCTGCCTCAAATTAAGATCTTTTTGTTTAAATAAATGTTGAAGACTACGATGATTAGTGAATACCTCACAAGATACGCCATATAAATAGTGCCTCCAAAATTTTAAGGCATGAACTATAGCAGCCAACTCCAAATCATGAACATGGTAGTTCTTCTCATGGGGCTTCAACTGACGAGAAGCATAAGCAATAACTCTACCCTCCTGCATTAGCACACAACCAATCCCAACTCTGGAAGCATCGCAATATACCGTGTATGAACCTATAGTTGATGGTAACACCAACCCTGGAGCTGTGGTCAGAAGTGCCTTGAGCTTCTGAAAGCTCTCTTCACACTCACCGGACCATACAAATGGGGAACCTTTCTGAGTCAACTTGGTCAAAGGCGATGCAATAGAAGAAAACCCCTGAACAAATCGGCGATAATAGCCTGCTAGCCCAAGAAAACTCCGAATCTCTGTGACTAAGGACGGTCTAGACCAACTCTGCACTGCTTCTATCTTCCTTGGATCAACCTGTATACCCTCGCTGGACATTATATGTCCCAAAAATGCCACAAAACTTAGCCAAAATTCACATTTGGAGAATTTTGCATAAAGCTTCTCCTCTCTCAATCTCTGCAACACTACATGCAAATGCTGGGCATGCTCCTCCTGGCTACGCGAGTACACCAGGATATCATCAATGAATACAATAACAAATGCATCCAGATAAGGCTGAAATACACTGTTCATCAAATGCATGAACGCTGCTGGGGCATTGGTCAGCCCGAAAGACATAACCAAAAATTCATAGTGACCATATCTAGTCCTGAAGGCAGTCTTGGGAATATCCGACTCCCTGATTTTCAACTGGTGATAGCCCGAACGGAGATCAATCTTAGAAAATACCCTCGCTCCCTGAAGCTGATCAAATAAGTCATCAATGCGAGGCAAAGGATACTTGTTCTTCACTGTTACCTTATTCAACTGCCTATAATCAATGCACATTCTCATTGTGCCATCTTTCTTCTTCACAAATAAAACAGGTGCACCCCACGGGGACACGCTAGGCCGAATGAACCCCTTATCTAGGAGTTCCTGAAGCTGCTCCTTCAATTCTTTCAGCTCTGCTGGTGCCATACGATATGGCGGAATAGAAATGGGCTGAGTGCCCGGCACTAAGTCAATGCCAAAATCAATATCCCTGTCCGGCGGCATGCCCGACAGGTCTGCAGGAAATACATCAGGAAAGTCCCTCACAACTGGGACAGAATCAATACTAGGAGTCTCAGCTCCAACATCCCGCACAAAAGCCAGATATGATAGATAACCCTTCCCAACCATATGCTGGGCTTTCAAGAAAGAAATTCCTCTGCCAGAGACATAATCAGTCATGCCACACCACTCGATCCTCGGAACACCCAGAATAGCCAAAGTAACTGTCTTAGCATGATAGTCTAGAATAGCATGATATGGAGATAACCAATCCATGCCCAGAATAATATCAAAATCTACCATGCTCAACAACAAAAGATCAACTCGGGTCTCCAGACCCCCAATAATCACAGCACATGACCGATACGCACGGTCTACAACAATAGTATCGCCCACCGGGGTAGATACATGAACATGTAAAGAAGGAAACTCTCGGGGCGTACCCAAATAATGAGCAAAATATAAGGACACATAAGAATAGGTGGAACCGGGATCGAATAATACAGAGGCATATCTGTGGCAGATTGGACAATTCCTGTAATGACATCATTTGAAACAATAACATAAAAAAACAGGCCCGTCCACCGCCTGATCGACCTTAATCCCCATAAGCAATAACCGACTCACCAACACGCCTCAAACTGGAACCAATATAGCACAAAATCGTGCAATCAACTTATTTAATAGCAAACTCCTCAACTTGGCTCAAAGACATAGATCAAAATGCACTCAATAAATCATAACGCACATACTCTATTATTGTTGTAATACCATAGTGAGATTGAACTCACTCCTTCATAAGCTTGTGGAAACATAAATCATCTAGAATTTTAACTCTTCTGCAATTCTTGCATTCACTCACATAACAGTTAAGCCCACTCTCTAGGCGACCAAATTTAGATTTCAACGCATATTCTTTACTTGTAAATGAGATCTTCTAATAGACAGTATAAGAATCGCGCCACCTTAGAACACTGCGCAGGAGATAACCCACATGTTTCACTTCTAATTAATATTTTTGTATACCTTCCGCCGTCATTCACATTACACAATCACTTAGTCTTCCTGAGTCTAAACTCATACCGTAACATGAAATATACTTCACTCCAAACAGGAGACATGAAAAGATTCTTCACGCGCCCATAACTCGGGGCTACACATTAGATCACAATGAAAATCAAACACTTAATAGTTCATCTATTATCCTGACGCCCTTCCTCGTCACCTCCAAGTCATATAGATATATCTCGCAGTACTAACATACTCCTCACGTGGCTATCCAACCATCATTCCCACTAATAGGGACAATACCGGATATATAATTTCAAAACTCTTGCTCGCACAATCAGTACTTCGGTGCTCAAACCATAGGAAAGGATCCAGCCTCAAGTCCTCCAGACTGGCCTAATATCAAACTCATAGTGATTACGTCTCGCCCTTTGTCCGGGGAATTACAAGCCATCAAGGCACATCTAATACTGAGCACTCGTTCGCGCATACGAACACGTGGATGGAATTGTAAGAGTTACTTTTTTTTTCTTTTTTTTTCAGCTGAATCAAGGACGCACGATAAGAATTCAAGAATATGAAGTTTTCCTAAAGGTTCTGCAGCTTCTCGAGGATAAATACAGACATCTCCGTATCGATCCGCGAGACTCTACTAAACCTGCTCATGACTCGCGAGACCTAGTAACCTAGGCTCTGATACCAACTTGTCACGACCCAAAATCCCAACCTGGTCGTGATGGCGCCTCTCGTGAGGACAAGACCAGCCAATCAACAAAATAGTACATCTCTTTATAATTACTTAGCAGGAATAAGTCTAAATCATGGGCAATATAATCTTAAATGCGAAATAAACGTGATAGAACAAGGAAAGCCCTCCCAACTCAGCCCAAAATTGGGGTGTCACAAGTCCAAAATGACATAACGAAGCTACAGAAATTCTCAGAATTCCATTCCGACCGTCGGATCAAAATTTCACCTATCAACCGAAAATCGCCAAAATACTAACTTCGCCAAAATGAGCTAATTTCTTCACTGGACCTCCAAAATTAATTTCGATTGCGCTCCTAGGCCTTAAATCATCCCTCAAAACTAACCGAATCATCGGAAATAAATTTTGAGCCCTCTAACTCACAAGTCAACGTCCGGTTGACTTTTCCAAACTAATTCTTCCTTAAAGAGACTAATTGTCCCATTTCATACCAAACTCGATCCGAATTGACTCAAATTCACCAAGTACACATATTGAAACATGAATAAGCATTTAACGCGGAATACGGGACGAAAATACAGGAAACGATAGTTCGGGTCGTTACACATGTGGTATTGGGTTGATTGGTTCGGGTTCGGAGTAGTTTTGTAGAGGAATGAGACACTTAGTCTCTTTTGAGTAAGCTTAAGTTGGAAAAGTCAGCCGGATGTTGACTTATAGGCAGAAGGTCTCGGATGTGAATTCTGATGGTTCAGATAACTTCATTAGGTGATTTGGGACTTAGGAGCATAATCAGAATGTATTTTGGAGGTCCGTGGTAGATTTAGGCTTGAATTGGCGAAATTGGAATTTCGGCATTTTCCGGTTGGTAGTGAAAATTTTGATATCGGGGTCAGAATGGAATTCCGGAAATTGGAGTAGGTCCATTGTGTTAATTTTGACGTGTATGCAAAATCTCAAGACATTCGGAGGAGGTTTGATAGACTTTTTGGTCATTTGCAGAATTCGGAAGTTTTGGAATCCTTAGGCTTGAATCCGAGGGTGATTTGGTGTTTCGGCGTTGTTTTGAGTGTTTCGAGGATTGGTACAAGTTTGAATAATGTTATATGACTTGTTCGTATTTTTGGTTGAGGTCCTGGGGGCCTCGAGATGATTTCGGATGGTTAACGGAAAGTTTGGAAAATTGAAGATGTAGTTGAAGCTGCTGGTTCTATCATAACTGCACCTGCTGTTAGGGGACTACATGTGCGATCACTGCAGAAGCGAGAATCAGCCGCAGATGCAGCCACAAGTGAAAAAGGCAGAAGTCGCAGGTGCGGAGGAAGGAACGCACCTGCGTGACCGCAGGCACCGATATCGAGTCACAGGTGCGGTTAGGGAAATTTAAATGAAAACCACAGAAGTGGTTGGATGGAGCGCAGAAGCGGTCCCGCAGGTGCAGGAAATGGACTACAAGTGCGGTATCGCTGGGCAGAAGGTATAAAAAGGTCCCCTTCGTGAATTTTGCTAAGTTTCTCCATTTTTGAAGACGGGAAGAGAGCTAGGGCAGTGATGTTTCAAGGGAATCAAAGGTTTTTCAGTTGCGTAAGCTACTTAAGCTTTATTACTTGTGCTTATGACCATTTTTTCATTGTTTAATCATGGTATTAGTGGAAATTAAGGAAGAAAGTTGGGAGATTAGGGCTTGTAGTTGGAGAGCCTTGAGTGGGGATTTGAGTGACTATCTGAGGTCCGATTTCAATGCCTTTGGTTTGAGTAGACTCGTAGGTGAATGAGGATTCTTGTGATGTGATTTTATCGGATTCCAAGACGTGGGACCAGGGGTTGGGTTTGACCAATTTCAGGATTTTTGATGTAATCTAATTATTTTCGCGTGGGCTTTATTTCCTTAGCATATATTGACGTTATGGTTCTGATTTTGGTTAGATTCGGGGCATTTGGAGGCCGATAGAGAGGCAAGGGCGTCGCGGGCTTGAGTTTGGATTGGCTAAGTAACGCTTCCAAACTTGGTTCTGAGAGTATGAAACCCCAAACTATGTGTATGATTACCATTGAGGTGAAGCAAATGCCAAAAGACGGGCGTGTGGACGTGCACCGTAAGAATTGCGGCTTGGGTCATTCCATGGCACTGCTTAGTGACTTTTTCATGCTGATATCGGTGTTGTAATTATGTGATTAAGTTAATGAGCTGCAAATCATGCTAATTATCATGTTAAGGCTTCACGCCAACATTGTTGAGACCCGAGAGGTTGTTTCTTGCTGTCATGTCATTTGCTTCATTTATATTATGTACTCAGTCCTGTTCATGCATATTATATCATGCCTCAGTCTCGATTATTGCTATTTGACATATCATATCATTATTCGGGCTAGTATCATGATATTTTTGAGCCCGTGTGTGTGAGACTGGAGAGTAATGACTGAGTGAGGCCGAAAGACTGATATTGAGTGACAGTATGGGATTGGGCTGCACGCCGCAGTGAGATATTGATCATGCCTTTGTTGGCTTGATATAGCGCTTGGGCTAAGAGAAGCCCCTCCGTAGTCTTTACACCCTACTGAGCACAGTTGATGATAATGAGGGATGGATCTTCCCTAGACATGGATCTTGTCTGAAGTATTTATACTTGGAGATGGATCTTCTCCATAGGGGTGGAATAACCTTCCTCGGTACTGGATGACTGCGGTCAGTGATGTGTATATATTCTGGGATGGATCTTTCCTAGGCCGGATGGCCATATATAGTACCGAGTGGTTGAACACTTGTGAGTGGAGGTATACATAACACTGATCATACTATCTGTGCATTAGTATTTAGAGGTTCCTAAGCTTTATACTCCGTGTTGTTCATACTGTGTTTAGTTATTGTTGAGAATTTTACTTGAACTGTAAGCATGTTTACTTTCTGTATTAAATGATGCTACCTGTTGAGGTTTGGTTTGTTACTATCGTCAGTCCATAGTTTGGACTTGTTACTTACTGAGTTGGTGTACTTACGTTACCCCTGCACCTTATTTGCAGATCCAGGTGTTTCGGGCCATGGTAGTGGTTGCTCATCATATTGGTTAGACTTTCCTTGGAGATTGCGAGGTAGCTGCCTGACGATCACAGTCCCGCCTTCTCCTTCCTTATCTTCCTTTTTAGTGTATTTGTTGGCTACTCTCAGACTGTATTAGTCTTGTTTTATTTCAAACCGTTTTAGTATGTTGCTCATGACTAGTGACACCCGAGGTCGGGCTTGTATTTTCCGCTTGTTTGGATTTTCACTTTATATATTTATCGGATTTCTGTTAAAATTATTATTTTACTTAAGCCTTAAATGAAATATGGAGTAACTGGTTAATAGTTGGCTAGCCTAGTTTCACAATAGGTGCCATCATGACCGGGTCAGTTTTGGGTCGTGATATGTTGGTATCAGAGCCTAGGTTACATAGGTCTCACGGGTCATAAGCAGGTTAAGTAGAGTCTCGTGGATCGGTACGGAGACGTCTGTACTTATCCTCGGGAGGTCGTAGAACCTTTAGGAAACAATTCACGTTCTTGAATTCTTGTCGTGCGAATCTATTAACTCTGGTAACTAAACTTCTGTTATTCTATTCTCTCACAAATGGTAAGGACACGTGCTACCGGTCAGTACGGACGACCACCAGTACCACCAGTTGGGGCCACTAGAGGCCGAAGACGCGGTCGAGGCCGTGGTAGGGGTAGGGGTGTAGCCCGTACAACAGCTCGGGCAGCACCTGCAGATCCACCCACTGCCCCAGTTCATTATCAGGCTCCAGCGGGGGATGCTCCAGCAGCACCAGCTCAGGTACCGACTGTGCCTATTATTATTCCAGGTGTCCAAGAGACCTTGGCTCAAATTTTGATCGTGTGCACCAGTCTTGCTCAAGAAGTCGCGGTTTCTACTACAACAACTACTTCTTAGGCTGGGGGAGGCACTCAGACTCCCGTCGCCCTTACACTCGAGCAGGTTGTTCAGGGACTACAGACACCGGAGGCACCACCAGCCCAACCGGTTGCACCTGCTCAGGATTTTGTAGTTTCAATTATGCCTGATGACGAGCAGCGTTGATTGGAGAGGTTTGGTAGACTTCAGCCTCCAACTTTCAGTGGCACAGAGGGCGAGGATGCCTAGGGTTTCTTGGATAAGTGTCAGAGGATATTACGTACAACGGGTATTCTCGAGAGTAGTGGGGTCTCATTTACTACTTTTTAGTTTTCTGGAGATGCCTTCACTTGGTGGGAGGCTTATGAGAGGCGTAGGCCTATTGATGCACCACCCCTTACTTGGCATCAGTTCTCCATTCTCTTCCTAGAGAAGTATGTACCGCACTCCCGTAGAGAGGAGCTGCGCAGGCAGTTCGAGAAGCTACGTCAGGGGGATATGACCGTGTCGCACTATGAGATGAGATTCTTCGAATTGGCCCGTCATGTTATCTGGCTAGTTCCCATAGATAGGGAGAGGATCGGGAGGTTCGTTGATGGCCTCAACTATCATCTATGGATTTTTCTGACCAGAGAGAGATTATCTGGCGCTCCTTTTGAGGAGGTGGTTGACATTGCTAGAGAGATAGAGTCAATTTGCTGCCAGGAGCAGGATGAGAGGGAGGTCAAGAGGTTTTGGGGATCTGGTAGCTTTAGTGGTGTTCCTTCGGGAGGTCAGTCTCAGCACGGCAGAAGCTGTCCATTCAGACATGCTCAGCCAGCCCGTTCGAGTCACCATGGCATCATCTGGCCATGGTTCTCACAGTTCACATCAGGGTCACTCGTCTCTCAGTGCCCTTCCAGCTCAGAGTTCGACTTAGGCACCATCAGTTCAGGGCACATCTATGCCTGGTTAATCTAGTGGGCATCCCGGTGCGCGGGGTTCCCTTTAGTCCCCACAGTCATTTACCGGGAGAGGTTGCTTCGAGTGTGGAGATTTGGGTCATATTAAAAGGTTCTGTCCCCGTCTTATGGGAGGTTCATCCCAACAGAGGAGTCAGCCTACGGCTTCAGCACCAGTTACTTCCCCACCCGCTCAGTCAGCTCAGGGTGGAGGTCAGTCAGCTAGGGGTCGCCCTAGAGGGGGAGGTCGATTAGGTGGTGGCCAGGCCTGTTTCTATGCCCTACCAGCCAGACCAGATGCTATTGCTTCAGATGCTGTGATTACATGTATTATTTCAGTCTGCCACAGAGATGCCTCTGTATTATTTGATCCCGGTTCCACTTTTTCATATGTGTCATCATATTTTGCCCATTATTTGGATACGCACCACGAGTCTCTTGTTTCATTTGTTCATGTATCTACTCCGGTAGGCGATACTATTATTGTGGACCGTATATATCGGTCATGTGTAGTGACTATTGGGGATTTGGATATCCGAGTAGATCTCTTGTTGCTTAGTATGGTTGATTTTGACATGATATTGATCATGGATTGGTTATCACCGTGCCGTGCAATTTTGGACTGTCATGCTAAGACAGTGACATTGGCTATGCCGGAGTTGCCATGGATTGAGTGGAGAGGTTCGATGGATTATGTACCCAGTAGAGTGATTTCATTTTGAAGGCCCAATGGATGACTCCTACCATTGATTCAGTCTCGGTAGTGAGGGACTTTCCGGATATATTTCCTGCAGACCTGCCGGGCATGCCACCGGATAGGGATATTGATTTTGGTATTGATCTGGTACCGGGCACTCAGCCCATTACTATTCCACCGTATCGTATGGCACCGCCGGAGTTGAAGGAGCAGCTTCAGGAACTCCTTGATAAGGGGTTTATTCGTCCTAGTGTGTCACCGTAGGGTGGCACATGTCCTATTTGTGAAGAAGAAGAATGACACTATGAGGATGTGCATTGATTACAGGCAGTTGAACAAGGTCACAATCAAGAACAAGTATCCTTTACCTCGTATTGATGATTTATTTGACCAGCTTCAGGGAGCTAGGGTGTTCTCCAAGATTGATCTCCGTTCAAGGTATCACTAGTTGAAGCTTAGGGACTCGAACATTCTTAAGATAGCTTTTAGGACCCGATATGGTCATTATGAGTTCCTTGTGATGTCTTTTGGGCTGACCAATTCCCCAGTAGTGTTCATGCATTTGATGAACAACGTGTTTCCGCTTTATCTCGACTCATTTGTCATTGTGTTCATTGATGATATTCTGGTGTACTAGCATAGTCAGGAGGAGCACGCGGAGCATTTGAGAGTTGTGTTGCAAAGATTGAGGGAGGAGAAACTTAATGCAAAGTTCTCCAAATGTGAGTTTTGGCTCAGGCCAGTGGCTTTCTTGGGGCACGTGGTGTCCAGTAAGGGAATTCAGGTTGATTCGAAGAAGATAAAGGCGGTTCAGAGTTGGCCCAGATCGTCCTCAACCATAGAGATTCGCAACATTCTTAGTTTGACGGGTTATTACCGCCGGTTCATTCAGGAATTTTCATCTATAGCATCACCCTTGACTAAGTTGACTCAAAAGGGTGCTCCATTCATGTGGTTGGATGAGTGTGAGGTGAGCTTTCAGAAGCTCAAGACTGCCTTGACCATAATTCCAATGTTAGTGTTGTCATCAGCTTCAGGTTCTTATACAGTGTATTGTGATGCTTCGATAGTTGGTATTGGGTGTGTTTTGATATAGGAGGGTAGAGTGATTGTGTATGCTTCTCGTCAGTTGAAGCCCCATGAGAAGAACTACACTGTTCATGATTTGGAGTTGGCTGCTGATCGGTGCCAACCCTACACCACTACAAGGTAGCGAGAGCGGTCGAAACACCTTAACCCGAGATGGTCGGGATCGAATCCACATGGAGCTAGAATTTGGAATTGGATTCCTATCTAAACTAGAGATGTGCAGTGCTCTTAATTACACTTCCAATCATCTTTTGGTTGGTTGTTACTTCTACTATTTATGCTAATAATAAGCTAAATTAAACTAAGAATGATTGCTTGTAAGGTTTTCTAAATAGTTAAAGAGGCACTAGGGAAGTGACTTTCTCCTAAGTGAATACTTGACGGGTTCTAAAACCTAAGGCAAAGACGTTGTGTTGGGGATTGTGATATAGCCAATGCACGAAATTACTCACTTTATACCTCTCGGTAACTTGAGTGACTTTGCCCTAATTGACTTTCTCAAGACCAATTGGGTGTCAAAATTGTGCAAGCAATATAGGCTCAAGTCGCGTATTACTATCTCTAGGTTTAACCCTTTAATTGTGGCTATCAATCTCTTGATTACACCCCAATTCCTTGTTGGACTGATTTTCCTAGACTCAAGCTCTCTTTCTCAAGAAGAGCCCAAGTCAAATAAGCACAAATTAGTGTTTGCATTAACTAATTCAACACCAAATATCAACTACCCATAAACATCTAAGCCTTAAATCAAATGACCCATCAAATACCCACACTAGGGTTGAGCCACAATCCTAGCTAATGGGTCTAGCTAGTCATAATAATGGAAGAAAACAGAAAAATTGATGAAGAATAACTCATATGATTTAATAACAAACTAAGATAAAGAAGATTCAGTGTTAATCTAGCTACAATTTACTCAAAATGGACATAAAACGTCGTTCACGTGCTCTGGTTTCTAACAGATTACAAAAGATACCCTAAAAATGTGAAAAGAAAGTATTTATACTAGGCTGAATTTTGTGGACAAAAATACCCCTGACGAGGTACTACAGTCCGCATAAAATGCACCGCGGACCGCGATGAGGCTTCTTGGCTTGATTATACATTCTATGAATCTGGCCACCGCGGGCCGCATAAAAAGCACCGCGGCCGCGGTGTCTTCAACTGCGGTCCGCACAAAAAGGACCGTGGACCGCATTGGCTTCCAATAATTGAAATCCCAACTCTCTGAATCTCTGCTCCGCGGACCGCATAAACTTGATTGCGGCCGCAGTGAGGCTACTACGGTTCACACAAAATGGTTTGCGGCCGCAGTGCTTGAGCTTCCAAAATTGCACTTCTCTGAATCTCCTCACAGCGGACCGTACTAAATGGATTGCGGCCGCGGTGGGTCTATTGCAACTGTGCTTTGATTTGTTCTTGGTACTTGCACATGTTTCACTCCTTTTTGAGCTAGTTTTGACTAATTGTCACCTTTTTGACCAAACCCTACAAACAAGTACAACATGTAAGCCTTTGGGACTATTTTGTATACATTTTTAATCAAAACTCAAGTAAAAAAGAGTGTAAAATGAACTATAATCCCTAGTTATCAACTCCCTCAAACTTAAGCTTTTGTTTGTCCTCAAGCAAACAAAAAAAGATCCACCTCCTTAAGAGTAAATCCAAGATAATTCAGCTGACCTAACGTGACCTCATCTAGCATCAATTGGGACTAACAATTGCCCTCAATTCAAATGAATAATTAACAACATTCGACCTTCTAAGCACCATGGATTTAGTGCGATATAAGGGCATCAAGAGTTGACTCAATCCATTAAAGAAACTCTTTCTACTACCTTGGTCATTGTGGAACCCAAACTCATACTCCTCAACTCTCCCTAAGCAAACCTCACTTTTAGGTTGTAGCACTCAGAACAATTGTGGAAAACACACTCATCTCTCTCAAAGAAAGGTCACAAGTCCGGCTCTAAGTACCATAAGCTTGCCCCTTATGTGAGCCACCAATAATGTAAGCTTCATTCAACTCAAGATCATATAGGGCTTTTGTGGAGATATAGTGAAGGTTTTTGGTTCAGGGTAGGAAATATTTGGTCTAGGTAGGTTCCATCTTCCCTTAAGCACTTCATTTGCTTCATTTTGGCACACATTCTCTTGACGTTGTGAGTTATTAACTTCTTTCTTAGGGGTTAGAGAGATACACTATCACTTTTTCTTGTTCATTTCAAACCGTTTTCTCCTTTCTCAACTTTCCACACCTTTCATCTCTTTACTTTTATTGAATCCCTTCATTTTTTTTATTTTTTTAATTTACATTGATCATTCTTTTTGACTTTTTGGTTTTCTTTCTTTTTTCATTGCCTTTCCTTTTCTTCATTTTGTACCTTTTACCACTTTGTTGCATTCCTCGTCTCTCCCCCCAAACTTATGTTTTTGCCTTGTGTTAAGGAAAGATCGGGTGCCAAGAGAGGGTAGTTTTAGAACGGGTAAAAGCTTGTATCGTGGTTTTTGAAAAAAAAAGGTCTATGGCTCAAAAGAGTTGACTAAAGATATTATTATTGGTAGACTATAGAAGTTTTCAAGATATAATTTGGATCAAGGAGAGCCTATAATCACATCTCAAGTCAAACTATACTTAGAATTTTGCCTATACAAACATTCAGGGCAAGCTCTAGACTAATGGCTCGGGACTTGGACTTGCAATTCAAATTCTCACCACACAAGCTATATGATTGCTAAAGAGACAAAGTCGGGGGCCCACAACAACCTTAGCTAAGATTTGAGCAACACAATGGTCCCAAAAAACCACTTGATAATTATCGGCCAACACATAAGTCTTAAGGCCACAACTTTCACTATCCTATACACAATAATTTATTTTTGACCATAGGATCAAAGGCAAATGTGTTAGGCCCAAGTGAAGCTTTGCTTGAGGCACCCTTACTCACTAACTACTATTTACACAAAAAGCAAAAGAAAACAGACTCAAATCCTTAAGAAGGTTGTCATGCCATCTATCATCGGGAAGAGCCACCCGGTTCACACAAATTCCACCTTTGGAAAGAACCATGACATTAAGAAAACCAAAGGCTTATTGAACGCAAAACTCAAAATAAGAAGCTATGAAAGAGAGAAAAATTATGTGGAATGAATATGTATAGGAAGCTATGTGGAATGAATATGTACAAGAGGGGATTTAGACGAATATACATAAAAGGGATGAATATATACATTAGAAAGTAAATTTATATACAACCCAAAGTTGCAAAGTAAGAAAAGTGAACTAAAATGGTAAAATTATGTACATACCAAATGTGAAAAGAAAGTATAATAAAAGAAAGTAGTGTCATATATACAACCCAAATCATCCAAATAGGGCTACCCCCTCAAATGAAAGCTAGCATTGTCCTCAATGCTAACTAACCAAAAATAGCTCAAAATAAAATAGAGAGTAAAGAAAACTCCCTATTGGCCCTCTGTCTGCATAGGATCATGAGTTTGGGTCCCTGGGTCCTCGGACTTCTCGGGAACCTGTAACTGGATCCCTATAACCCGTGTCTGCACTGGGACCTGGGCCTGTACTGGGTCTTAAGGCTGGCTAGAGGAACCTCCATGTGGGTCCTCCAGCTCTATCACTGCATCATCAACTCGGGGGATCACCCTCTTCCTCTTTGTTGGCCTCGCTGTCTCCTGCTTCGGCTCAGGCTGGGCTGCTGGAACCGGGTCATGCAATAACATCTCCAAGGACAGGTGATCAGTAGCCTTTAATTTCTCCACTTCGGCCCTCAACTCCTTCACAGACTCCTTTGATGCTCGAGTTTTTCTTAGCTTATTTATCTCCTTTGCAAGCTCCTTCAGTGCCTTTCCAAGAGAATCTACAACATCCAATATCGATTTCTGGTTCTCCCGGAACTTCTTATGGTTGTCCAAAAGCTCATTGAGAGTCTCTTCCACTGAGGCTGGGACCTGTGGCTGTGGTGGTACGAACTGGGCCTCCACCGAGCTCGAAAGTACAGACAGCTTAGAAGTGGCTGCCTGCATCCAGTTGTTGATACTAGAAAGGGTTTGGCTTAAACGGTTGGCAGTCAATGGGTAGGCTGAAGATAAGGGGATATCTGGGGAAGTGGCAGTAAAGAGTCCTAGGACCATATCTGGGGTAGCTGAAGGAGGCTGAGTTGGAGCTACTACTACTACTGGCTCTTCAGACTGGCTAGTAGAAGCCGTGGATTTGCCTTTAGGAGCTTTTCCTTTGGGGTTGTCATCACCCTGTAGGCTGTACCAGGAAAAAATGTCTTTGATTTCACCTTCACATCGAATATCCTTTTATCTATATCTTGATCCTCAAAGTACATAGTAAGGATATTTGGGAATGGGTAGGATCTATCACCTTCATTCACCACCCGTGTAATCACCCTGAACATAACATTCCCGATGTTGATCGGGTACCCCGCCATGATAAACGCCACTAATATAGCTCGGGAGATAGTAAGAGAGTTCTCATGAGTGGTGGGGTCTAGCCTGCTGCACACAAATGTCTCCCACCCTTTCGCCTCGAAGTTCAGGGTTCTCCTCAAAATTTTGACTCCCATTGTCAACCACGCTGGGGTGGTACCTGGGATTGCCAAGTACTCTGCTAACCACGGACGGGTATCCTCCCCCAATGCTACCTTTTCTAAGTATAAAGTTTCATCCTCCTCCAGGAAGCCTAGGTAGTCATTGATTGTTTTTCCATCAAATTTTACTTTCAAATTTCGCACGTTAGTCACTGTAGTGCCCTTTTTGATGTGGGCAACATTAGTGTAAAACTCCTTTACCAAGTTCTCATTTGCATCCTCGACGTTGCCTATGAAATAATCCCAGCCCGGCCTCTCTCTGAATTGCCTCTGCACATTTGGGTTGTGAGGCAGAAGATTCTTATCAATGAATCTCCGTTCAAGTATCAACTTCCTCTCGGGCCACCATTCTCTGAACTTGTGGTATGCCAATTCACTAACAAACCTATCTTGCCAAGCTTCCGGTTTTCTGGTTCTAGCCACCCCTCCTACTTGGGGCTCACCTCCTCCTTCTTCTTCTTCTATGGGATCCTCACCGGGTGTTGAAGATGTAGGTGAGGTAGAAGAAACATCATCACCGCTCTCAGCTGAGCTCTCAGATGACTCAGAAGAAATTTCCACTGAAGCTTGAGTGGATGCCTCCCGGGAGGGAAAATACTCACTTCCCGAATGGGAAGAAGCTCTATCCGCAACCCTTATAGACTTTCTGGTTTCCTTAATTGCTTACCGGACTTGTAAGGTCAATCTAATCATGCCTCGTCCCCTACCCCAGGAGGATTCTCCTTTGCCTTTTTGTTTATCACCACCGCCTCGTGATTTAACCATTTTCTGCAAGTGGAATTCAGTTGAAGCTTGTTAGTATCACAATATCAGAAGAATCAGTCAATGAGATAATTGTAGAAAATAGAAGAAAAAAGCTGCAGATAGCAAACTGCGGTCCGCACAAAATGCAGTGCGGCCACAAAGTGACCATCGCGGACCGCACAAAATAGTATCGCGGTCCGCATTGAGGTGGGGGTCATACTACCCACTCTCTGATAAAAATCCACCGCGGACCACACAAATTGTAGTGCGACCGCGGTAAGGCATCGCGGACCGTAGAAAATCCACTGCGGCCGCGGTCCTCAAATTTTCAACTTGCTGAAGTTTCACCACCGCGGTCCATGGCATTGTGGATAGTGGAGAAGCACCGCGAACCGCAATAAATCCACTGCGGACCACGGTAAGCCACAAGCAGTAACCAACCTAGGGTTTCAATTTTTTCTTCACATTTTTATCCTAATTTGCACATATTATTGATCCCCTAGGTGTTTAATCCATATTCTTTACTAACAAACCCTAATCTAAACATTATTAAGCAAACCTACGCTACAATTTAAAGAACAGGGTAGAAAAAGAAGAAGAACTAACTAATTAAAAGAAAATAACAAAGTTAAAAACTAGGGAAAGATTAAAAGTACCAGTGATGAGATGCAGTAAAGATGAATGAAGATTAGAGATTGAATTTGCATAGCTAGGATTTGATGAACAATGATTTTTTTACTATTGAATGAGCAAAGAGAGAAAAGGATAAATGGAGCCCTCAGGTCCTATTTATAGAAAAGGACCCTGGGACCCACTATACCTACCCACTGCAGATCACATAAAATGGCACCGCGGTCCGCGGTACTCAGAAACATGAAGCACTGGGGAGACGTCCACTGCGGACCACAAGAAATGTTGTGCGGCCGCAGTGGTCCACCGCGGACAGCATAAATTGCATTGCGGCTGCGGTGAAAAACTTCAGAGAACCCCATTCTTTACCAAACAACTTTGCAGAACGCATTGAAATGTTTCCCCTGCACTAAGGCATTTGCGGCCGTAAGAAATGCAATGCAGCCCTAGTGCAAACTTCAGAGAATGCACATTTTTTCAAACTTGGTCCTGCACTGCATCAAAATAATCCTACACACATATCACAACCAGTTAGTCCAAAAGCAAATCCTACACTAAAAAGAAAGACACATGGGTTACCTCCCAAGAAGCACCTGATTTAACGTTGCGGCATGATGCAGGTTACCATCAAATCACTTTAGATGGATCAGTCCCACCACGTGGTTGTCATCAATCTTCCCAAGGTAGTGCTTGACTCTGTGCCCATCAACTCTAAAGACCTCTCCATTTTTATTTTTCAAGTCAAGTGCACCAAACGGAGTCACAAACACCACTTCAAAACGTCCACTCCATTTTGACTTAAGCTTTCCCCAAAACAGACGTAACCGAGAATTGAACAAGAGAACCAAATCACCCACTTTGAACTCTTTGCCACGAGCATACTTATCATGAATGTACTTCATCTTGTCCTTATACAAGGACGAACTAGAGTAGGCATGGAATCGGAATTCATCAAGTTCATTAAGCTGCTCCACACGAAGATTTGCTGCCACATCCATTCAAGATTCAGTTTCCTCAAAGCCCACATGGCCTTGTGCTCTAACTCAACTGGTAGATGGCAAGCTTTCCCAAACACCAACTGATATGGAGACATACCAATCAGAGTCTTGTAAGAAGTCCAATAAGCCCATAGAGCATCATCCAATTTCTTTGACCAATCGGTCCTATTTGCATTGACCCTCTTTGACAATGTACTCTTGATTTCCCTATTTGAGACTTCAACTTGGCCACTCACCTGAGAATGATAAGGAGTAGAAACTTTGTGATTGACACCACACTTTGCAAGCAAAGTGTCAAAAGCTCTATTACAAAAATGAGACCTCCCATCACTTATGATTGCTCGAGGAGTGCCAAACCTAGTAAAAATACTCTTTTTGAGAAATGCAACAACACTCCGAGCCTCATTGTTGGGCAAAGCCACGACTTCAACCCACTTTGAAACATAGTCGACTGCTACTAGAATGTATGTGTTCCCACATGAGCTAACAAATGGGCCCATGAAATCAATGCCTCATATATAAAAAATATCAACTTCAAGAATGGTATTGAGAGGCATCTCACCTTTCTTCGAAATTTCACCTGCTCTTTGACATTCGTCGCATATCTTCACAAGTTTGCTTGCATCTTTGTACAAAGTTGGCCAATAAAATACACAACTAAAAACTTTTTAAGCCATCCTCGCCCCGCCATTATTGCCACCATAGGGCGAGGAATGACAAGCCTCTAAGATACTCAATTGCTCCTCCTCCGGGACACACCTTCAGATCACACCATTCGTGTAGATCTTGAACAAGTACGGCTCATCCCAATAGAAGTCCAAACTATCCCGTTTGAGCTTCTTCCTTTAGTTAGAATAGAGCTCACACGGGATTATACCAGTCACAAGAAAATTAGCAACGTCTGCAAACCATGACATACCATTCACCGACACAGAAAGGAGTTACTCATCGGGAAATGAATCATTGATCTCTAGGCCATCACGAGGCCTCCCCTCCTCCTCCAAGCGGGACAAGGGGTCTGCCACTTGGTTTTCACTACCCTTCCGGTCCACAATCTCCAAATCAAACTCTTGAAGTAACATGACCCATCGCATCAGCCTAGCTTTGGAATCCTTCTTCGTCATCAAGTACCGGAGTGCAGTATGATTGGTATGAACTATGACCTTGGAACCCATGAGATACGGCCGAAATTTCTCCATTGCGAACACAATAGCCAAAAGCTCTTATTCAGTCACCGTGTAGTTCACTTGAGCATCATTCATTGTCTTGCTCGCATAGTACACCGGATGAAACATTTTGTTCACTCTTTGACCCAAGACCACTCCAACCGCAACATCACTTGCGTCACACATAAGCTCAAAAGGCAAGCTCCAATTGGGTGCGGTAATAATAGGAGTGATGGTCAACTTGTTCTTGAGAAGTTCAAAAGCTTGCATACATCTCTCATCGAACACGAACTTGACATCTTTTTCCAATAACTTGCATAAGGGATTCACTACCTTCAAAAAGTCTTTGATAAATCTCCGGTAGAACCCCGCATTCCCAAGAAAACTTCTAACTCCCTTGACAGAAACAGGGGGAGGGAGCCTTGAAATCACATCAATTTTTTCTTTGTCCACCTCTATACCATGCTTTGAAATTTTATGCCCAAGAACTATGCCCTCCTCAACCATGAAGTGACATTTCTCTCAATTAAGAACAAGATTGGTTTCTTCACAATGGGACAACATTCTATCAAGATTTTTCAAGCACTCATCAAACGAGTCACCCATAACACTAAAGTCGTCCATGAACACATCCAAAATATTTCCACCATATCGGTGAAAATGGCCATCATACACCGCTGAAATGTAGCCGGTGCATTACACAACCCAAAAGGCATCCTAGAAAAGGCAAAGGTGTCATATGGACAAGTGAAGGTGGTCTTCTCTTGATCTTCCGGAGCAATCAAAATTGGTTGTACCCAGAATACCCATCCAAGAAATAGCAGAAGGCACGCCTAGTAAGTCTGTCTAATATCTGATCAAGAAAAGGCAAAGGAAAGTGATCCTTGCGGGTCACTTTATTCAACTTGCGGTAGTCCATGCACACCCTCCACCCGATGACAGTCCTTTTTGGAATCAACTCATTCTGCGAATTGGTAGCCACAGTCATACCACCCTTCTTCGACACACATTGCACTGGTGAATTCCAAAAGCTATCAGAGATGGGGTACACAACCCCGACATCCAACCACTAAATAACCTCCTTTTTCATAACTTCTTACATTGCCTCGCTCAACCTCCTTTGATGTTCCAAGGAGGTCTTTGCATCATCTTCCAGAATAATCTTGTGCATACAGAATGCAGGGTTTATCCCCCGAATATTCGCTAAGGTCCATCCAATTGCCTTCTTCTGCTTTTGGAGCACCGTCAATGTGGCATCAACCTGCATATTAGTAAGACAAGAGGAAAGAATAACTGGCAAAGTTGAACTAGGGTCTAAGAATTCATACCTGAGGTGTGGAGGCAATGACTTCAACTCTAACACCGGAGGTTCCTCGATTGAAGGCTTTGTTGGTGGGGTCTTCCTATTCTCTAGATCCAAAGAGAGTTTTCGAGGCTCATAAGAGTAAGAGCCCATTCCATGTAAAGCATTCACACACTCCACTCGGCCTTCATCCTTATTTATATCAAGATTCAACAATACCACCTCGAGAGGGTCTTCCACATTGATCATTGCACTAGTATCATCAACTATCACTACCGTGACAAGGTCTACAAAAGAGCACACTTCAGAATTATTGGGTTGCTTCATTGACTTGCTCACATGAAAGACCACTTTCTCATCACTCACCCCGGAAGGTGAGTTCCCCTGCTTCCATATCAACTAAGGCCTTCCCGGTAGCAAGGAAAGGTCTTCCCAATATGATTGGAACCTCATAATCTACCTCACAATCCAAGATCACAAAATCAGCTAGCAAGATAAATTTGTCTACCCGAACAAGAACATCATCAATAATACCTAATGGTCTCTTCATAGTTCTATCCGCCATTTGCAATCTCATGGAAGTTGGTCTTGGTTGCCCAATACTCAAAGTCTTAAAAACTGAGTATGGCATCAAGTTGATACTTGCCCCCAAATCACATAGATCCTTTGCAAAGTTCGCACTTCTAATGGTGTAACGAATGGTGAAAGCACCGGGATCTTCTAGCTTCGGGGCCATTGAGTGTACTATTGCACTAACTTGGTGGGTCATCTTGATAGTTTCACAATCCATGGATCTTTTCTTTGTCACCAAGTCCTTCATGAATTTAGCATAACCCGGCATTTGCTCTAGAGCCTCCACCAAGGGCACATTAATGGATAAGATCTTTATCATGTCAATAAACTTCTTAAACTAATTCTCATTTTTTTGCTTCGCGAGCCTTTGAGAATAAGGTAGAAGTGGCCTTGGCAAAGGAGCCTTGGCTTTAGGCACAACCGTTTTCGGCATGTCTATTACGTGTTCCTTAGACGGGTTCACATTATTCTGAGTTTCCACCTCGGCATCTTGGATATCAATCCTCACTTCCTCATTCACGTTCTCATCAATCACATTTTCAACCACCAAAGGAATCTCATCTTCTTGCAACTCAACTTCATCACTCAAAATTTCTTTTTGTTTGGAGGCATTCATATCACCGCCTCTTCCACTTCTTATAGTTACCGCCATTACATGCTCGGAATTGTTCCCACCCTTCGGGTTCACTACCGTATCACTTGGTAGAGCCCCCTTAGGGCGAGTATTCAAGGATTGTGAGATTTGGCCTAATTGAACCTCCAAGTTTCTGATTGAAGTATTGTGGGAAGCCAACTGAGCATTAGAGTCCACATTCTTTTTCATCATCTATTCAAACATAATTTCAATTCTCCCCATTTCATTGTTGGAAGAACTAGGACCTTGGGATGTAAATGGGGGTGGATTGTTCGGTTGTTGATACATTGGGGGTCTTTGAAGGCCTTGCCCCCAATTTCCTTGGTTGTTATTGTTCCAACCACCCTGATTGTTGTTTCACCCCAGTTGTTGTTGTTGTCATTCCAATTACCCTGATTTTGTTCACTAACATGTTGACACTCTCCATATCATTCACTTGGAGTGGATTTTGAACCTGTTGTAACAGTGCCTTTGCTAGCTGGTTCATTGTTGTCAGCTCTGCTATTGCCTGCCCATGATCATGGAGCTCTTTTGTGCAAGTGGATGACTATGGGGTCACCTTGTGGTACATTGGCTCTACTTTGCCAAGCGGAGGACGTGTCATCCATCTCATCAAGAATGTCACAAGCCTCATCATAGGACAACTTCATGAAGTTACCCCCGGTGAGTTAGTTCACTATACACTGATTTGTTGTATTAATGCCCCGGTAAAATGTCTGTTGTATCATAGCCTCAGTCATATCATTGTTGGGACATTCCTTTACCATGGTTCAGTATCTCTCCCATATCTCGTGTAATGGTTCATTGGGCTCCTGCTTGAAAGCTAAGATCTCATCCCTCAAAGCTGCCATATGCCCCGGCGAGAAAAACTTTGCAATGAATTTATCCGCCAACTCATCTCAAGTAGTAATGGAATGGTTGGGAAGTCGTTCAAGCCAATCCAATGCCTTCCCTCTAAGTGAGAAAGGGAATAATCTCAACTGAAGTGCATCCTCTAACACATTAGTTTGCTTTCTCCCCAAATAGGTATCCACGAAACCCTTGAGATGTTTGTAAGCATTCTGATGGGGAGCACCCGTGAAATACCCTCGCTGCTCCAACAATGTCAGCATCACATTTGTAATTTGAAAATTGCCTACCCGAATCCGGGGTGGGACAATTGCACTAGCATATCCTTAGTTGGGAAGCACTCGAGGAGCCACTCTCGAAGGTGGCGGGGGAGGGATTGGAACATTATCATTGACCTGCCAGCCTCTCCTTTGTCCTTGAGGTACAATAGGAATCTCATCATCAATATTGTCATCTATCTCCTCCCCCGGCAGAAGATCTCCAAGAGGTGCGTTGTTTTCTGCCATTTTGTACCTGAATTTGCGACACACGCAAAATAGTAACGCAGAAGGAAAGAAGAACAATATACAAAACTATCTAGATAGATAGCCAAAACTGTTAGCTCCCCGACAACGGCGCCAAAAAGTGATTGGTGCCAACCCTACACCGCGACAAGGTGGTGAGAGCGGTCGAAACAGCTTTTACCCGAGATGGTCGGGATCGAATCCACAGTAAGCTAGAATTTGGAATTAAATTCATATCTAAACTAGAGATGTGTAGTGCTATTAATTACACTTCCAATCATCTTTTGGTTGGTTGTTACTTCTAATATTTATGCTAATGATAAGCCAAATTAAACTAAGAATGATTGCTTGTAAGGTTTTCTAAATAGTTAAAGAGGCACTAGGGAAGTGACTTCTCCTAGGTGAATACTTGATGGGATCTAAAACCTAAGGCAAAGACGTTGTGTTGGGGATTGTGATATAGCCAATGCACGGAATTACTCACTCTATACCTCTCGATAGCTTGAGTGACTTTGCCCTAATTGACTTTCTCAAGATCAATTGGGTGTCAAAATTGCGCAAGCAATATAACCTCAAGTCGAGTATTACTATCTCTAGGTTTAACCCTTTAATTGGGGATATCAATCTCTTGATTACACCCCAATTCCTTGTTGGACTGATTTTCCTAAACTTAAGCTCCCTTTCTCAAGAAGAGCCCAAGTCAAATAGGCACAAATTAGTGTTTGCAACCACTAATTCAACATGGAAACACAAATCAGTCCAAATATCAACTACCCATAAACATCTAAGCCTTAAATCAAAAGACCCATTAAATACCCATACTAGGGTTGAGCCATAACCCTAGCTAATATGTCTAGCTACTCATAATAATGGGAAAAAATAGAGAAATAGATGAAGAATTACCCATATGATTTAATTACAAACTAAGATAAAGAAGATTCAGTGTTAATCTAGCTACAATTTACTCAAAATGGACATAAAACGCCGTTCACATGCTCTGGTCTCTAACAGATTACAAAAGATACCCTAAAATGTGAAAAGAAAGTATTTATACTAGTCTGAATTTTCTAGACAAAAATACCCCTGACGAGGTACTGCAGTCCGCATAAAATACACCGCGGACCGCGATGAGGCTTCTTGGCTTGATTTTACATTCTCTAAATCTGGCAACTGCGTGCCGCATAAAATACACCGCGACCGTGGTGGCTTTAACTGCGGTCCGCACAAAAAGTATCGCGGACCGCATTGGCTTCCAACAGTTGAAATCCCAGCTCTCTGAATCTCTGCTTCGCGAACCGCATAAACTTGATTACGGCTGCGGTGAGACTATTGCGGTCCGCACAAAATGGTTTGCGGCCGCAGTGCTTGAGCTTCCAAAATTGCACTTCTCTGAATCTCCTCACCCCGGACCGCACTAAATGGATTTTGGCCGTGATGGGTCTGTTGCAACTGTACTTTGACTTGTTCTTGGTACTTGCATATGTTTCACTCCTTTTTGAGCAGGTTTTGACTAATTTTTACCTTTTTTACCAAACTCTGCAAACAAGTACAACATGTAAGCCTTTGGGACTATTTTGTATACATTTTTAATCAAAACTCAAGTAAAAAGGAGTGTAAAATGAACTATAATCCCTACTTATCAGCTGCCATTGTTCACGCGTTGAAGATTTGGAGATATTATCTCTATGGTGTGTCTTGTGAGGTGTTTACTGATCATCGTAGCCTCCAGCACTTGTTCAAGCAGAAGGATCTCAATTTGAGGCAGCGAAGATGGTTGGAGCTGCTAAAGGATTATGATATCACTATCTTGTACCATCCAGGAAAGGCTAATATGGTGGCTGATGCCTTGAGTAGGAAGGCGGTAAGTATGAGGAGTTTGGCGTATATTCATATTGGGGAGAGACCTCTTGCAGTTGATGTTCAGGCCTTGTCCAATCGGTTTGTGAGGTTGGATATTTCGGAGTCCAGTCGGGCATTAGCTTGTGTGATTTCTCAGTCTTCCTTATTTGATCGCATCAGAGAGCGTCAGTATGATGATCCTCATTTGCTTGTCCTTAAGAACAAGGTTCAGCACGACGATGCCAGAGATGTGACTATTGGTGATGATGGGGTTTTGAGGATGCAAGGCCGGATATGTGCACCAATATAGATGGGCTTCTGGAGTTGATTCTAGAGGAGGCCTATGGCTCGTGGTATTCCATCTATCCGGGTGTCGCGAAGATGTACCAAGATTTGAGACAGCATTACTGGTGGAGAAGAATGAAGAAGGATATTGTGGGATTTGTAGCTCGGTGTCTCAATTGTCATCAGGTGAAATACGAGCATCAGAGACTGTGTGGCTTGCTTCAGTAGATAGATATTCCAGAGTGGAAGTGGGAGCAGATCACCATGGACTTTGTAGTTGGACTCCCAAGGACTTTGAAGAAGTTCGATGCTATTTGGGTGATTGTGGATCGGTTGACCAAGTCTGCGCACTTCATTCTGGTGTGTACTACCTATTCTTCAGAGCGATTACTAGAGATTTATACTTGAGAGATTGTTCGCTTGCATGGTGTCCCAGTTTCCATCATTTTAGATAGAGGTACTCAGTTTACTTCACAGTTTTGGAGAGCCGTGCAGCGAAAGTTGGGTACTCAGGTTGAGTTGAGCACAGCTTTTCACCCTCAGACGGACGGGCAGTCCGAGTGTACTATTCAGATATTGGAGGACATACTACACGCTTGTGTCATTAATTTCGGGGGTTCATGGGACCAGTTTCTGCATCTCGCGGAGTTTGCTTACAATAACAGTTATCAGTGGAGCATTCAGATGGCTCCGTATGAGGCTTTATATGGGAGACGATGTAGATTTCTAGTGGGTTAGTTTGAGCTGGGTGAGGCTAGGCTTTTCGGTAAATACTTGGTTCAGGATGCATTGGACAAGGTGAAATTGATTCAGGAGCGGCTTCGCACGACGCAGTTGAGACAGAAGAGTTATACCGACATGAAGGTCCGTGATGTGTCTTACATGGTTGGGGAGAAGGTTCTGCTGAAGGTTTCACCCATAAAGGGTGTTATGAGATTTGAGAAGAAGGGCAAGTTGAGCCCTCAGTTTATTGGGTCGTTTAAGGTGCTTCGGAGGATTGGAAGGCGGCCTACGAGCTTGCCTTTCCACCTAGCTTGTTGAGTGTGCATCCAGTATTTCATATTTCTATGCTTCGGAAGTATATCGGCGATCCATCTCATATTTTGGATTTCAGCACGGTTCAGTTGGATGGTGATTTGACTTATGATGTGGAACCGATGGCTATTTTGGAGCATCAGGTTTGAAAGTTGAGGTCAATGGATATAGCTTCAGTGAAGGTGCAGTGGAGAGGTCAGCCCATAGAGGAGGCTACTTGGGAGACCGAGCGGAAGATGCGGAACATATATCCACACCTATTTGAGACTCCAGGTATGTTTCTAGACCCGTTCGAGGATGAACGTTTATTTAAGAGGGGGAGGATGTAACGACCTGGCCAGTCATTTCGAGAGTCGTAGCCCCGTTCCCCTATTTCCTTCTTCTTTTGTGTTCTACAGCTATATTGTGACTTACCTAGTTATTTGGTTCGGGTCCGAATTGAATTCGAAGTGAATTGAGATACTCAGTCTCTTAATTGAAAGCTTAAGTTGGAAAAGTTGACCGAATATCGACTTATGTGTAAACGACCTCGGATTTGAATTTTTATGGTTCTGTTAGATCTGTTAGGTGATTTTGGATTTAGGAGCATGTCCGGATTGTGATTTGGAGGCCCGCATTAGAATTAGGCTTGAATTGGCAAAAGTTAGAAATTTGAAAAGTTTGACCGGGAGTGGACTTTTGATATCGGGGTCAGATTGGATTTTTGAAAGTTAGAGTAGGTTCGTGGTATCATTTATGACTTGTGTGCAAAATTTGAGGTCAATCGGACGTGATTTGATATGTTTCGGCGTCGTTTGTAGAATTTAAAAATTTCTAAGTTTATTAGGCTTGAATCCGTATGTAATTTGTGTTTTTCATGTTTCTTGAGGTGATTTGGGGACTCGACTAAGCTTGTATGGTGTTTTGGGACTTGATGGTATGTTTGGTTGAGGTCCTGGGGGTCTCAAGTGAGTTTCGGGTGGCTAACAGATCATTTTTGGACTTTGGTTTATGGCTGATATCTGCTGGTGTATTTTTCTAGTTTTCTCTTACACATTTGCGAGAAGAGCCTCGTGTTCGCGAAGGGTTAATGTAAGCTGGGAAGATCTTTGTTCTTCACGTTCGCGAAGAAGAGGACACAAACACGAAGGTGTGGTCTATGTGTACATCGTGAACACTGGAGTGATGTCACGTTCGCGAAGAGGAGTGAGGCAGTTAGGGATCCCAGGTCCTTGGCCTACGCATTCGCGAGGCATGGGTCGCGTTCGTGAAGGGTCAGAGTTAGTAAAGCAATGCGTTCACGAAGTGTTGGTCGTGTTCGCGAAGAGTTAAGCTGAGGGGTAGTCAAATTGGTCTACGTGAACGCGAGAGGACGGTCGCGTTCGCGAAGAAGAAATCTAGGCAGACAGTATTGATTTAAAAAAACGAGGGTTGAAACCCATTCTTCATATTTTGGGCTAGAGACCACGGATTTGGGCGATTCTTGAAGGGATATTCGTGTTGTTGATTGGGGTAAGTGATTCTTACTTGGTTTGGCCATATTCCATGATTATGTCTATAATTTCATCATCTAATTTGTGAACTGGGGTGGAAATTGGGGAAAAAGATGAAGAACTCTTGAGTTAGATTTTTGAGGTTTTGAATGAGATTTTATTATCGGTATTGAGTAAATTTGGTATGGTTAGACTCGTGAGTGAATGGGCTTTCGGGTTTTTGTGACTTTTTCCAGATTTCGAGACGTGGGCCTGAGGGCTGGGTTCGGGCTAATTTCGGATTTTTGCCATAATTTAGTAATTTTCTTGTGGAATTGATCCCTTTAGCCTATATTAATTGTATTGTACATCTTGTGGCTAGATTTGGGGCATTTGGAGACCGATTTGAGAGGCAGAGGTATTTTGGAGTAGAGTTTGGTCCGAATTGAGGTAAGTAACACTTTCAAACTTAGTTCTGAGGGCTCAAAACTCTAAATTATGTGTTATGTGATTGGTATTGAGGTGACACACATGCCAAGTGATGGTCGTGCGGGCGTGCATCGTGATAATTGTGGCCTGGTTGTTTCCATGGCACCGTTTAGTGGTACTATCTTGTTGATATCCATATTTTTACCATGTGATAAAGTAATTGAGCTGTCAATCATGTTAGATATCATGTTTAGGCTCTATGTTGGTATTGTTGGGACCCATAGTGGTCATTTCTTGCTGTCACTTTAGTGATTTTATTGATATTTCATACTCAATCATGTACATGCATTCATATCATATTTGAGTGTCAGTTATTATTTATTGATTCATCATATTATTGTTTTAGGCTAGTTTTCATGATATTTTTAGTCCGTGAGTGAGATTGGAGAGATTGATGACTGAGTGAGGCTGAGAGCCTAATTATGAGTGACGGTTATGGGATCAAGCTGCACGCCGAAGCGGTTATACTGATGTTATGATAGTGCTTGGGCTGTAGGAGCCCCTCCGGAATCTATACACACCCCTAGTGAACGTGGATGATATTATTGAGGGATAGATCATCCTTAGCGATTAACAGAGATTTATATCCGAGAGATTGTTCGCTTGCATGGTGTCCCAGTTTCCATCATTTCAGATAGAGGTACTCAGTTTACTTCATAGTTTTGGAGAGCCGTGCAGTGAGAGTTGGGTACTCAGGTTGCGTTGAGCACAACTTTTCACCCTCAGATGGACGGGCAATCCGAGCTCACTATTCAGATATTGGAGGACATGTTGCGCGCTTATGTAATTGACTTTGGAGGGTCGTGGGATTAGTTTCTACCGCTTGCAGAGTTTGCTTACAACAACAGTTATCAGTCGAGTATTCAGATGACTCCATATGAGACTTTGTATGGGAGACGGTATAGATCTCCAGTTGGTTGGTTTGAGTCGGGTGAGGCTAGGCTTTTGGGTACAGACTTAGTGCGGGATGCTTTGGACAAAGTGAAGGTGATTCAGGAGCGGCTTTGTACAGCGCAGTCCAGACAAAAGAGTTATGCTGACAGGAAGGGTCCGTGATGTATCTTACATGATTTGGGAGAAGGTTCTACTGAAGGTTTCACCCATGAAGGGTGTTATGAGATTTGGGAAGAGGGGTAAATTGAGTCCTCGGTTCATTGGGCATTTTTAGGTGCTTCGGAGGATTGGGGAGGTGGCTTATGAGCTTGCTTTGCCACCCAGCTTATTGAGTGTGCATTCGGTATTTCATGTTTCTATGCTCCGAAAGTATATTGGCAATCCGTCTCATGTTTTGGATTTCAGCACGGTTCAATTGGATGGTGATTTGACTTATGATGTGGAGCTAGTGGCTATTTTGGAGCGTCAGGTTCGAAAGTTGAGATCAAAGGATATAGCTTCAGTGAAAGTGCAGTGGAGAGGTTGGCCCATAGAGGAGGCTACCTGGGAGACCGAGCAGGAGATGCGGAGTAGATATCCTCACCTATTTGAGGCTTCAAGTACGTTTCTTGACTCGTTAGAGGACGAACGTTTATTTAAGAGGGGGACGATGTAACGAACTGGCCGGTCATTACATGAGTTACCGCTCCGCTTCCCTATTTCTACTTCTTTATGTGTTATTCAATTGTATCATGTGGTATCGGGTTGGTTGGTTCTGGTCCAGAGTAGTTTTGTAGAGGAATGAGAACTTAGTCTCTTTTGAGTAAGCTTAAGTTAGAAAAGTCAACCAGATGTTGACTTATAGGTAGAAGGTCTCGGATGTGAATTATGATGGTTCGGATAGCTTCGTTAGGTGATTTGGGACTTAGGAGCGTAATCAAAATGTTTTTTGGAGGTCCGTGGTAGATTTAGACTTGAATTGGCGAAATTGGAATTTCGGCATTTTTCGGTTGGTAGTGGAAATTTTGATATCGGGGTCGGAATGGATTTTCGGAAATTGGAGTAGGTCCCTTGTGTTATTTGTGACATGTGTGCAAAATTTTAGGTCAATCGGAGGAGGTTTGATAGATTTTTTGGTCGTTTACGGAATTCAGAAGTTTTGGAATTCTTAGGTTTGAATCCGAAGATGATTTGGTGTTTCAGCATTGTTTTGAGTGTTCTGAGGATTGGTACAAGTTTGAATAGTGTTATATGACTTGTTCATATTTTTGGTTGAGGTCCCGAGGACCTCGGGATGATTTGGGATGGTTAATGGAAAGTTTGGAAAATTGAAGATGCAGCTAAAGCTGCTGGTTTTATCATAACCGCACCTGCGGTTAGGGGACCGCAGGTGCGATCACCGCAAAAGCGAGAATCAGCCGCAGATGCGGCCACAAGTGAAAAGGGAAGAAGTCGCAGGTGCGGAGGAAGGAATGCACCTGCATGACCGCAGGTGCGGATATCGAGTCGCAGGTGCGGTTAGGGAAATTTAAATGAAAACCGCATAAGCGGTTGGATGGAGCATAGAAGCGGTCCCGCAGGTGCGGTATTACTGGGCAGGAGGTATAAAAGGTCCCCTTCGCGAATTTTGCTAAGTTTCTCCATTTTTGAAGACGAGAAGAGAGCTAGGGTAGTGATTTTTCAAGGGGATCGAAGGTTTTCAGTTGGGTAAGCTACTTAAGCTTTATTATTTGTGTTTATGACCATTTTTCCATTATTTAATCATGGTATTAGTGAAAAATTAGGGAAGAAAGTTGGGAGATTAGGGCTTGTGGTTGGAGAGCTTTGAGTGGGAATTTGAGGGACTATTTGAGGTCCGATTTCGATGCTTTTGGTATGAATAGACTCGTGGGTGAATAAGGATTCTTATGATGTGATTCTTATTGGATTCTGAGATGTGGGATCGGGGGTCGGGTTTGACCAATTTCGGAATTTTTGATGTAATGTGATTATTTTCGCGTGGGCTTTGTTCCTTTAGCATATATTGACGTTATGGTTCTGATTTTGGTTAGATTAGGGGCATTTGGAGGCCAAATCGAGAGGCAAGGGCATCGCGGGCTAGAGTTTGGCTTGGCTTGAGGTAAGTAATGCTTCCAAACTTGGTTCTGAGAGTATGAAACCCCAAACTATGTGTATGATTACCATTGAGGTGAAGCAAATGCCAAGAGACGAGCGTGTGGACGTGCACCGTAAGAATTGCGGCTTGGGTCATTCCATGGCACTGCTTAGTGACTTTTTCATGCTGATATCGGTGTTGTAATTATGTGATTAAGTTAATGAGCTGCAAATCATGCTAATTATCATGTTAAGGCTTCACGCCAACATTGTTGAGACCCGAGAGGTTGTTTCTTGCTGTCATGTCATTTGCTTCATTTATATTATGTACTCAGTCCTGTTCATGCATATTATATCATGCCTCAGTTTCGATTATTGCTATTTGATATATCATATCATTGCTCGGGCTAGTATCATGACATTTTTGAGCCTGTGTATGTGAGACTGGAGAGTAATGACTGAGTGAGGCCGAGAGCCTGATATTGAGTGACAGTATGGGATCGGGCTGCACGCCACAGTGAGATATTGATCATGCCTTTGTTGGCTTGTTATAGCGTTTGGGCTAAGAGAAGCCCCTCCGGAGTTTTACACCCTAATGAGCGTAGTTGATGATAATGAGGGATGGATCTTCCCTGGACATGGATCATGTCCGAAGTATTTATACCTGAAGATGGATCTTCTCCATAGGGCTGGAATGGCCTTCCTCGGTACTGGATGACTGCGCTCAGTGATGTGTATATATTTCGGGATGGATCTTCCCTGGGCTGGATGACCATATACAGTACCGAGTGGTTGAGCACTTGTGAGTGGAGGTATACGTAACATTGATCATACTATCTGTGCATTGGTATTTAGAGGTTCCTAAGCTTTATACTCCGTGTTGTTCATACTGTATTTAGTTACTGCTGAGAATTTTCTTGAACTGCAAGCATGTCTACTTTCTGTACAATTAAATGTTGCTACCTGTTGAGGTTTGGTTCGTCACTACTGTCAGTCCATAGTTTGGACTTGTTACTTATTGAGTTGGTATACTCACGTTACCCCCGGCACCTTGTGTGAAAATCCAGATTTTTCGGGCCACGGTAGCGATTGCTGATCTTACCGGTTGGAGACTTTCCATGGAGATTGCGAGGTAGCTGCCTGGCGATCACAGTCCCGCCTTCTCCTTCCTTATCTTCCTTTTTAGTGTATTTGTTGGCTACTCTCAAACTGTATTAGTCTTGTTTTATTTTAAACCGTTGTAGTATGTTGCTCATGACTATTGACACCCGAGGTCGGGCTTGTATTTTCCGCTTGTTTGGATTTTCTTTTTATATATTTTATCGGGTTTCTGTTAAAATTATTGTTTTACTTAAGCCTTAAATGAAATATGGAGTAAATGGGTAATAGTTGGCTTACCTAGTTTCACGATAGGCGTCATCACGACCGGGTTAGTTTTTGGGTTGTGACAGTGGAGCATTTCTACAAGTTCACTTATTATGTCCTCCCTGCCCACATATGCTACATGAATGTTGATTTTTCTTCTGAAGCATTCACTAAACGGCTTATCGCGCTTCTTCTTTGGCCTTCCAGGAGGTCTTTTCCATTTGGGTGGTAAGACAACTTCCTCTGATATATGTGTTGGTATATTCCATTCATTTCGGTCCGACAGAAGATACATGGGCACCTCGTATGTCATTAAAACAAACTTTGGTTTGTAATAGTCAGAGCAATAATCTTATGGCATTAGAAACTTGATCTTCAAGACAACCCAAACGTGTGGGCATGGTAATTCATCGTTCACTGTATGCAATTATTCAGTCGATGGTACCACCTACATTTAAACATAGACCTATGAATTTTGAACATTTTTTAAAAAAATATTATTTATATACCAAAAGAATAGACGTATTAATTACAATATCGATATATACAATTAAAATATAATTTAAATATACAGCAGTATACTTTTATTTATCTTTCAAAATCATCATATATATTGAATTCAAACAAATATGTATTAAATACAAATATATATATATATATATATATATATATAATACAAAGACATACAGTTGTATACAATGAAATACATTTAATACAGTGGAATACATTCTATATGTAGGCTGGCAGAATATTAAAGATGATGACATCTTAACTGATGAATACAGTGATATACAGTAACTATCTGCTTCTGAAATGTATATGGTTAGAAACAAAACCATTAAATTCAACTAACGATACAATGAGCGTATGGATTGTATTTTGAATAGTAGAAATTGTATCAGAAATAAATACACCTTGTACGAGTGCTTAAAATACACCTTTTTGTGTCATAATGTATGACATTAGGGTGTTACTTAGTGGTATCAGCATGTTATCATGCTCAACCTGGGGACATTCTAGTGTTATATGGGCTTATAAACACAAGGCAGTTGGAATCCTCAAGCCTGACTTTTGCCTTGCAAAGCCTGTTTAAAGCCAGCCCCAACATGGCATTTGCCTTGCAAAGCCTGCTTAAAGCGAGCCCCAGCTACAATGTCTTTTGCCTTGCAAAGCCTGCTTAAAGCCAGCCCCAACTACAATGTCAATTTGCACAATGTCGCTTTGAATTAAACTACCTCCAGCTACAACTTTTTTGTCAATTGTTGTTACGCACAAAGGATACATCCCGAATTCTTTGTTCATATTTTTCAACTCTATATACACCTTGTAACCCATGTCGTTATGTATTTCCATTGGCGTGTAATTTCCATCTACTTTGTATTCGATTTTGATTGACTTTGAGCGCAAATCTAGGTCGAGTTGTTTAAAAATTGAAGCAACCAAATCTTTGTACGACGCATACTCCTTTATTAGTGTCCCCTCAATCGAATAATCGACATAGTTGCTCTCACTGTCCCACTTGCCAGAATGATGCAGTAGCACGGTTAAACTTGTCATATGTATAATCGAATTATACTTATTTCTTTATATAATTGTATGAAATCTGGAGTTTTATTGGTTGAAAACAGAAACACCCACGAACGATATCAACAGAAAAAGGAAGGATTAGAAACTCGGTGATTGCTCTATTTTGTTGTATTTATCGTCTGGGAAAAATATTCAGCATATTCGCATCAAATACAGATTACGGATGATGTAATTGAGTTATTTGAGTTATATTATGAGTCTATTATGTTAATTGATTCACTTTTTGTTTAAAAACAGCTGAATAGACCATGATTTGCGCTATTTACGTTACTGTATTCACAAATACGTATCGTGAATACAGTCGAATACAATAATTGTCTAGCTGTAATCCCTTATTTCACGCTGAGTTTTGCTACTGTATTCATGAATACAGTAACTTAAATATATCGAATACACTCGAAAAAATCTGAAAACATAGCTATAGAAAATAATATAGTAAATGATAGCTACAACTAACTAATAACCACTAAACAATAGTGGTTTGTGAAAATTTCTCTTTGTAATATGACCATAAAGCCCAAGAAGGAAAGATGTACAAGCCCAAAGCTCAAGCCCAAGTCCATTTTGCTTGACGAACCCAAACCTTTTCTTAGACCTTTCCTCCCAGGCCTCACTACGGTTCTACTAAAAAATTTCTTCTCTTATTAAATAATTTGTGCAAGAAGAGTATTTGAGTAATTATAAATGACTTGTAATCTATTTTCTGTTTACTTATCACTTTATCATATAAACCTATCAAATTTGTTAATCTTGTCATCATGGTCAAGCAACAATTGTCTAATCCTTGTAGATGTATATGCGGCACACTGGTTGTACAATTTCTCAAATCAAAGCAAGAAACAAGTATTAAAAGCCCATGCACTAGTATTTTCTTTTCTCTGTTGTTCTTTTTTCGCCCTTTTCTTTGTTCATCTTTTTTGTCAACTCTGGCAATTTATTAAAAGCAAAGGTTATGAAAAATTAAAACTGAAAAGTAAGTGCGGCATTGGTTTAAAAAGTACTCCTAAAAGATTATAGCTCAACAAATAGAATATACTTCCCAAAGCAAATGAATTATTCTCTGTAAATTGCTTAATCTCGATTACTAGTTTGAGTGTTTAGCTACACTAGGTAACATTTAATGGTATTTGTCGGTAGCCGTGGAAGCTGCTATATATTTAATTTGACTCTATATAGCAACGGAAAATGACATTTTAAGCCAGCAATGATTATGATAAAGATTGACACAAACAACAAAATTGTCATTTCCATCAATCGCGCCAATGATCACTGCATACAGTATTAGTTTTGTTTCTATCGATCTGCATGGATTATTATGGTTTAAGTTTCTTAATAATGATACGTTAACTTTGTAAATTAATAGAGAGGAAAATGATCAACATAATTTTCAGACTAAAAAAGCAGATTTTCTGAAAACAGTAATCTCTGCAATTGATCAGCTATTGTTTGCGCAATGAATAACAAAGACAAATATATATAAAGAGAGGAACAATACAAGATTATATGAAAGAGTAATTAAAACCCAACGGTATATTAAAAAAGAGATGACTAGTACAAGTTTCCATGAATGACAAAAACCAGTAACATAACAATGAAAAATAAAAAGATCCGTTCTTTAACGTATACACTAGTATACAAGATATACCCGTAATTATTCCCCGGACCATAATTCACTTGAAGATGTACAAACATTTGCATGAACACTCAACTAAGCAAACCAACACAGTAAAAACTAACTCTCAACCCCATCAACTTCCCTATTCTCTGTTCATTTCCTTTCACATTCTCAAGCATCATATCTCTTGAATGTTCCAGCGTTTGATCAACTTATTTCATAAATTGCAAATAATTTTCAAGGCTTCACGAAAAGGAAATTCTATGTAATGTTTGTCTATGGGTGATGAGGAATAGAAGGAGGAAGTGGTGGGAAGAATGGATGGTGGAATGGAGGAAGTTTAGGGAAAGGTGGAAGCTGTGGAAGTGGTGGGCATGGTTTTTTGTAGAATGGTGGGATTGGCTTGTAAATTGGAACAGGTGGTGGCATAGGTTTTACTACCGGTGGCTCGTACACCGGAACTGGAGGAGGCAGTGGCTTCACTACCGGTGGCTCGTATACTGGAACTGGAGGAGGCAGTGGCTTTACTACTGGTGGCTTGTATTCTGGAACTGGAGGAGGAAGTGGCTTTACTACTGGTGGCTTAGGTTTGTAAGTGGGAACTGCAGGAGGCTTTGGTTTTGGGGGGCATGGCTTTTTAACCGGAGGTTTTGGTTTTGGTTTTGGTGGGCATGGCTTTTTAACTGGAGGTTTTGGTTTAGGTTTGTAAATAGGAACTGAAGGAGGATTAGGTTTTACTACTGGTGGTTCAGGTTTAGGCTTGGGTTTGTAAATGGGAACTGAAGGTGGCTTTGGTTTTGGTTTGTAAACAGGAACTGGAGGAGGATTAGGCTTTACTACTGGTGGTTCGGGTTTAGGCTTGGGTTTGTAAATGGGAACTGGAGGAGGAAGTGGCTTTACTACTGGTGGTTCTGGTGTTGGATTGTAAACGGGAACCGGAGGAGGATTTGGCTTTGGAATTGGAGGAGGACATGGTTTTTTGAAAATTGGAGGAATAGAGGGAAGTGGGAAAGGGTGGTTAAAGTGTTTCCATGGTGGCAAATTAGGGAAATGTTTCATCCAAGGATGATCTTTAGGGAAAGGTGGCAACTTTGGCAATGGTGGATATTTAAAGTGAGGCCACAAGAAAGCAGAAGTGCATAATGCTGTTGAGAATTTAACATTTCCAGCAGGTTTTAGTGAGTGTTTTCCATCAGTTTTGGTGATCACAATCTTGGATGATTCAATACCATTGTGTGCTGGACATGGTGCAGCTGATGCACTGTGTAATTGTGCATAGCATTCTTCCTTTAGCTTGCCATCTTTTATCATTTCTTTAGGAAGTGACACTTCAAATTTGCCATCTTTGTCAAGCTCTCCTTCACCCCTTGTTTTGATTTCTCCATTCTCAAGCTTGCAGTCAATGCTTACATGAAGCCCTGAAACAAATAATGTTACATGGTTAGATAACAACAACAACAAACAACTCAGTATAATCCCATAAGTAGGGTCTGAGGAGGGTAGTGTGTACGCAGGCCTTACTCCTACCTTACAAAGATAGAGAGTTTGTTTTCGGTAGACCCTCGCGGCTCAAGGAACAATGATATGTAACATGGTTAGATGCTAACAAATTTTTTAGACACGTTGGAAAGATAGGTATTGGACTTAATTTAGTCAAAAGCTAGCTCAAAAAGCGTGAGAATTTTTCAAATTCATATAAGAGTGACACTTAAACATCAAGCACGCTCAGGACTGGACATATGGAACGGAGCCCAACATTGGAAAATACAATGGAGATTAGTTTGGTTGATACCATATTTAGAAAATATACTTGGATTTAACTCAACTCAACTATATAAAGAAACAATAGCATATTGACATGCATTTAAACTGTAAATTAGAAAGAACCTGAGAAAGCATGAATGGTGTTAATGTTATTCTCTTTGCAATCAGCGCATTCTCCAATGCCAAAAACTTTGATTGTGTTGTCATCAGCAAAGCAGAAACTAGAGAGTAATAAAGTCAGAGACAGTCCGAGGAGGACTCTGCCACAAAGTGACTGCAGCCCCATTCTGTACCAAAAAAATGTAAATTCTGAATGGTGTTGTTGTGTTTGTTACAACTGACTAAAGGGTATATTTATAGTACTTAATTACTTAGCAATATGTAAAGAAAAGTCTGGTTTTAATTATGACTGTCTTACCGACACATAGTTAAGGACCTCACATGAGTTTAGGTCCCATGGATCTTGATTTTTTAATGAATGACAGAAAGATTGAAAAAACTGAAAGGTTTTTTTTTTCTCTTTGTAAAATATAGAAATAAAAAAAAAAAGATTTTCAGCAATGGGTGGTCACAGGCATAGCTAGCTGTTTGATAAAACGCCATTATCATCATTCAATGAGGTCTCCAACTGTACACCTCGTCTCTTTTCTACCTGTAAACCTACTTAGTTAGCTCTCATTTATGTCACTTATTTTACTGAAAATCTTCAATTAGTTACTTAGGTTTAAATGTGACCAGGAGGTCACAGATTCGAGCGGTAGAAACAGTCTCTTAAAGAAGGCTGCGTATAGGGATGACAAAATGGTTAAAAGAAAACAATTAACCACTCATATTATCCACGGATAATTAACTATTTAAAAACGGGTCAAATGTGGATAAGAACCATATTATCCATTTAGAAAATGGATAATCAATGAGTCTAGCTTTTACATTTGTAAAGCCTCAAATTGAGGGTTCCTCAATTTAGGGAGACTAAGAATTCTCTCAAAAATGATCATATGCAAGAAGTCATGGATAATATGGTTATTTATATTATCCGCCGGTTAACCCGTTTTTTATCCGTAAATTTATCCGGTTTTTCATTACCCGTTTTCGTCCCCAACCATATCCAACATTTAGTGGGAATTGAACTCATGACCTTATGTAGATTTTGAACCCCTTGCCACTAAACTACACTTTTGGATTGTGTTAAGGGGGTTCAAATCTTAATATACAGAGGTAAAAAACAGATTTTGCCTTATATATACAGTGTATTTTTTTTGGCGAAGGGGGTTCGGGTGAACCCGTTGCGCCCCCTAAATCCGCCCCTGCGACCCGCCACGCCCGTTTGCAACTCCTAGCTGCATATAATAAATACTTATGGTCCGGCCCTTTCTCTTTAGAATTGAAACTTTAACTACTTTTTTAACAAAGTGCTGTAAGGGTATGATTGCCAGTATTTCTACTACTGTACATCTTGTGTTTTTATTTAGTTTTAAATTTAAAAGAAAGGGTAGTTAAATGTTGGCATTTATAATGAGTAACAAAAACACGTTCTTCTCTCATTATTCACGTGAATTAATTGACATTCGTCGACTAACTTCTACTACCGCAAATTATAGAACACATAATTGTACTCCACTCATCATGAAGAAGTAAGTGCATAATTTTATGTATTATTGCATGTATAGAGTACTTCTACCATAGTTGCATCCTCCTACATATCATTAACATTCAATATTGCAGCTTTGCATTGCCTAGTTGCAGTTGGGGAACCACATTGGTCCGACGATTGTCAGAGAATATCCTTTGTTTGGAAAATTACATTGTACATCGGTAAATAATTTCTATTGATTGTTGAAAGCTTCCAATATAGTGACAAAGGGGTTTAAAAAAATGATACTTCAGTTCCAGTATAATCCCCTTATTTTCAATCCGCCCTGGCTACAACAACAACAATAACAAACTCAGTAGTTTTTTACAAGTGGGGTTTAGGGGGGTAAGATATACGCAGCCTTACCCTTACCAGACATAGAGGCTATTTCTGATAGACCGTCGGCTGGAGAACGACTAAAAAAGAAAAGGTAATTGTAACAAGTAGGAATAACATCAAGATAAAATAATATCGAATCCAAGAATGCAGTCAAACTCTAGGCACTAATAGCCATTTATGAATAAAAGATATCATACTAACACTAATGTTAGCGAATTGAGTAATACAAAGAGAAACGCTCGACTACCTACGAACTTTCTACCCTAATCTTTAACCTCCACCCTGTCTAAATGTTCGATAATATGGAAATGCATAATTTCGAGACTTCTTCATTCGTTCCGTTTATCCTAATTTGATATGAAACTCCAGTTAAAGAATCAAATTGTAGCATATCCTCTTATTTTGTAGTAATAATCTGCAGATATTGTAGCATATCCTCTTATTTTGTAGTAATAACTATGATTACCCATCAGGTGTAAAAGAACATTCGTGTGATGCCAGAGGTTCATCAAAAGAAGCTGTTGGAAAATTGAAATTAAATTTCAAAAGAACAGCAAAATTTTCTTTATCCTGTTTTTCTTAAAAAAGAAGACTTGAGAATAAAAATAAAATAAAAAATAAATTGACGGTTCTTTGTTTATTCCCCATGACCCTACAAATTAAATCCCACCTCCACCTCTATTTCTGACACCATCACTGCAGAAAATGTTTAATTCCGTAAGCTTGACTTTTCAAGCTCATGTTTGTCTTCTTTATATGATTTCTGTACCGATAATAAAATTTGTTGTAAAATTGTCAAATTATATGACTTTCATTTCCGTAAACTTGACTTTTCAGCTCCTGTTTGTCTTCTTTATACGATTTTTGTATCAATAATAAAATTTGTCTTACTTCAAGCCATATTGCACGAATTCGAATCCCAATAGCTTGATGGCCATTGTTGTCCAATTGGCTATTTCCCATCCCTTTTTAATTAGTAGATGTGAGAAGAAATTGCCAAAAAAAAAAAAAAAAAGTTGCTAACTTTTCTTTGAACTTAGGTTGAAATTGTGAAAATTAGGTTGAAACGGTGAAAAGGATTCTCCAAATAATTCGCCATGCTTTACTTGAATACCATTTCCGACATCACATGCAGCTTTGTAATATGCAAAGCACAAAATTTATAGTCACGTTAGAAGGTTTGTACATATGCTGTCAATATTAATTGTAATGTACGAAAGTATTCAATCTGAATGTGTGAAAAAAGGCAAGGTGTTTTAGATAACTTGAACTAAAGGTATCAAGAGCGAGGTAAGAACACTAAATATCTCCTTTCTACATTTCCCCTTTAACCATGATTTACTTTAAAAATATCTGAGTTAACAGCTCTATTCTCCTTGCTTTATCAAAGAAAACGAAATTTCTTCAATTTATTTCCCTCTCCAACCAAAAGGGGAAGGAAAATGATATCTCGCGGTTGGCAATTAGGTTGGTGAGGTTCCACATTTCATATATGGCGACTGCAATTTCTGTAGCATGTGATGCTTAATTGCTTTAAGTATACAGAGCCACAAAAGTGGATAATAGAGATCCAGCGAAGCCTAATAAAATAAAAATCTTTGATGAATCTTTTGCTTCTTCCCCCACTCCTAAATGTCATAGTAATGAAGGTGATCTGTATATTGATGTGATCTGCTTCCCATTTCATCTCATGTATGTTAGGTGTCCACATTTCCATGGTCTAACTTGACGCTGTTACTGTTATATTAGATTTTTCCAAATTCAACATGTTCAAATCTTCCTAGCCGACAACTCTATTAAACCGTGCGTACTGAGTGAAACAATTTGAAGAACTATGAAAAGATTGATTCTACTTTATCAATCAGTCTAAAGCAAAGTTACTGAAGGTCTAAAATTATGCTTTGTTTCCTTAACACAACATTAAAGACGTTAAAACAATTTAGTCTTTATTTTCTCTTAGAAGAAGCAAGGCAATTTCAATTTACGCCAAGGAAATGAAAGCAACATCAGACTGAATAATGGACCGCAGATTCTGGTGTGGTTTCCTTCTAATTGATTTTAGAAGACAGAGACGGCTAATCAAATTAAAGATGGCAGAAGTATCCAACTCAAAGCAACAAAAAACATAAGAATCTGGTGCACGCCAAGTCAACACAAAGGGAAAAGGTAAATTTGTTGAAAGGGAAAAATGAGAGTTGAATTTGACAAAATTGTTTCTTTGCTTCCTCGATACCCAGTTAGTTCGTTGGTAGTAAAAAGTAAAATTGGAGGCTAATAAGTTATCCTCGTGCTACAACAGTGAAGCAGGTCTAACATTTCTAATTTAAACCCTCTCGTTTTGGACATCCGGTAAAATACAGCTAAAAGTAGCAGTTCAAGCCATTTACTTCTTCTTCTTCAACTTGTTGGACTGCGACTGAGTATATGCAGTTCCCTTGAAAAAAGAACAGGAAAGTTAGCAAATCCTTCCGACCCGAATCCAAATGTAAATATACACATAAAAATTTTGAAATCCAGATTACTAAACATTTCCAGAAATGTACTCTTTAACAATATAATAAACCACATACCTGCAACCATTCATCCATGGATGCATCAGTTGTTGCAGTTCCAACTTCAACCTTTGCCTTTGGTGCTCTCTTAGTTTTCTACACACACATCCAGAAAAGAAAGAGAATGATTTAGAAGGAAACAAGAGCAGACGAATTCATATGCTTAAATGAAAAAACCCCTAATGTGCTTATTGCTGATACATTTTTTTAAGAGATATTTTATTCAGGAAATAGCACTAACTGCATTAAAAGGGAGGTATTTTTTATTTATTTTTTGATCGGTCGAGAGGTATTTTTCTTAGGTCCAGCTGCTTGACAGATTGCTTTGTTCTCATATGGTAACACTAACGACTCTGTATGACTAAAAAAACCCTCACTGTTACCAGCACATCAGCTCTCAGTCACTTCAAGAAGCAGATTTCAGCCCTCACCGTTGACATATACATGTCAATAGGATAGTGGTGCAAGATCTAGAAACAATAACCCCACACACTAACTACTTGTGGCCCCTCATACATACCCTACAGGCATTTTTTAAGATATAACCGAGTTTTTGAAGCACCTTTTTTCCATCTTACAAGGAACATAGGTAAGTATAATCACCTTTGAGAGATTTTGTAGCTGGCCACGTATCCAGAACCCGAGAAGTCCAAGGAGGGCAACTCCAAGACAAAACAGGAAAACAGACTCAACACTGAGAAGACCACCAGGTTCAGTCACTTCAATAGTTCCATTGTAGAACACATTTTGATAAGCGTTCTGGTCTATCTCGTAAATAATTGTGCCCACGAGATCAAAACTTCCAGGCTGCAACATGATGAACAGAATTATCAGTTCAGAGAAGAAACTGTGAGAATGAAGTCAAAGCAATTATATGAAAATAAGCAGGACAATTTTTCCATGTCCAAAGCAATTATATGAAAATAAGCAGGACAATTTTTCCATGTTAGTTGATGAGGAAAAATGGTAATAATGCTATACAACAAACCTGCATAAATTTGCTGACAGCAAATATATATGGAAAGGTAGCCTGAGCAGAAGGAGGAACTGTTGCGTTGTTAAAAGCCTAGTAAATAAACGAAGATACACAATTAGCCAATTCTGATATCCAAATATTAGTAAACAAAGCATGAAATACACTGAACATATGTTTGAACAAACACAGGTATACCCAAGGTGCCATATAAGTATGGCCTTTTCTTAGCTCCAACATGAACTCTACCTTAGTTGGTGAACTTAAAAATGCTGCTAGTAGAGCTCAACCTGACAATAAAACTTAGCTCTGACATATGAGGTTGTTTTAGTGGAAAAGTCCTCTTCCAACCGAGAGGTTGGGATTACATTTCACCAAGGAAGCCAAGTACTAAAAGTGTTTAGGGTATATTCAATTCCTTACAAGCAAGTTAAGGCACGATAATTCATTTGTTAGTTGATTTGAAATCTCCTTCAGAATAGGATTCATTTTGAAGCTTTTTGAATGCCCCAAATAGTTTAAGTTCATCATAAGTAAAGTCAATAAAGAGAAGTTTCATGCAAAAATGGGATGTTTTTAATTCTTTGAAATTGTATGCTAAAGTAATTTCGCGTCTGTAAAGAGTCATCTTCTCTTTCCCTTCTCCGTGGTCAATGTCAAAAAAGAAAACGAGGACCTTATTAATTCAAGCAATCTTATATTTGATTAAGATCTTTCTAACCAACAAATTTGGCAAGAGAGAAAATATAAATATTTAGAAAACCTATCGTGGTCATCAGCTAAAAGGAGAGAAAATAAGGGCATTTCCAAATAGCTCTTGTGAAATATAGCTTGTTAGGAGCAAACACAACGAAACTTTAACTGAAGAACAGAAACTATTAAGTGCAAACATGATATGTATCATGGAATATCTTCGGGTAACGTTATTATCACCAAAATTTAAAACAAGGTAAATTTAACAATACCTAAGCCCCAACTTAAACTAACTCACAACTAAAGAGACAAGAGAAAGAAAAAGCCTTTCGGATCATAAAAATTTGAGACAACATAAATATAACAAGACTATATGCAAACTTAAGGAACCAAATAGAAGCTAAATAATCTAGAGAGTATAAATACCATTTTTTTCAGTTCAGTCAACATATTTCACCAGTAATCTTAAGAAGCAAGCAGCGTAAAGCATGATTAATAGGAAAGGATGTAACCAACAATTACCTGAACAGAAAGATTTTGAACCAAATAGCGATGATCAAAGGGAAGGTGAACACTGGCTTGGATGGCAATGATATTCAGATTTGATTCCCCTGCTTTAACCAAAGTCGGCAAATAAATCCATCAGAGCAGATAAAGGAAGAGATGCTATCAGAACAATACTATTAAAAATCAAAAACTTAATGGGACAAAGAAAAGGAAAATACAGAATTACCATCATTTTTCATTCCAACCAACAGCTCGCTCTCCTCACCAGCTGCCACTACTGCATAGACAACGAAAAACATGATTTAAGAGAGGCAAACCATTAACAGCAACCTTGTCCAAAGCAAAATTAGGTAAAGATAATAAAGATGCATAGTAGACACTGAATTTAAACTCACCTTTCGAAGGGTTTTTAGGGAAAACACAAATCGTTTCAATCCCAGGTGCAGGACTATAACTCTCACTGCTAAAATCTTGGACATCCTCACCAACAATTCCAAGATCCCCTCCTTCCTCGGTACCCTCAACCACTTCTGCTTCAGGGTCGGATTGAGCTCTAGCAACTAAAAGAAAATATTAACACCAAAATGAACTTCACGAAATACAACCATAGCAATTAACAATGAACAACAACTACTAAGCCTCAATCCAAAACCAGTTATCGGCAAGATACATTTTGCTCAAAATGACCGAACAAGTTAAAGCCTGAAAGGAAATTCTCATAATCAACCTAATCAACATCATAAAAAAGTTACGAGGCGTAAAAAGTAGCATAACATTGAGGATCTAACTAAATCCGAAGCATGAGGTCTAGGTTCGAATCTTAGAGGAGGCAAACAACACTAGGCAATTGCTTCCCATATGTCTAATCCTTGGTGGGCAGAGTTACATAGTAACTGAGCTGGTGGGAGTTAGCAAGTACCCGGTGGAATAATCGAGGTGCATGCAAGTTGACCCGGACACCACCGTTATAAAAAAATATGAAGATCTAACTAAATCAAAAGAGTAGAGAATTCTATCAGGGAGCAGGCAATGCATGCATTATCATTTCTTTTCCAAGTCATTATACGAAACAAAACACAAGAAGCTATTATCAAGTCAACGACAATGACTTTGACTAACCAAAACTAGCAAAAACTTTCCACAATCAAAGTCTACATTCAATTCTAATGCTTATCGTTTCCAAATGGAGAACGTATCAAAGCATAATATTTAACATTCCAGATTTACTATGGCAATCAAAATCATAATCCAATCCGATATCAATCGGGCAATAACAAAATTGGAATAGTCCACATTAAATAGTCAAACCTCGATTAAATCGAAGAGAATCAAAATTACGAATATCAAAGAAACATAGTAGAGTATTAGATAAAGCTTAATACGTAAAATTGTTCATGCGATCGTGCATGAGCATGCGAATGCGATGAACTACAAAAATTAACATGCAAAGATGAGGGATTTGACTGAAAGTTTTCAGGAATTAAGATCTGTGATCTAAGAAGCAAACCTTGAAGAAATGATGAAGAGAAGAGGAGAAGAGCCAGGACGAAGAAAACCCTAATTGTCATTTTGAGAGGAAGGCGGAGCACACGAACGAAGACCAAAGACGAGAGTGAAACAGAAAATCAAGCTCTGAGGTCACAGAAAACAAACCCAGCCCAGAATTTTCTTTTTGTTTTTGTTTTTCTATTTTAACAGATTTATTCATGTGAAAACAGATATGTTATGTCAACTCAATAGGAATCGGGGGCCCAAACTGAGAAATAATCACTTTGGGCTTTGCTGCAGAACTCACAAGATTTGTTTATTAATGACTTCCCGTAATTCGAAATTTTCGTTCATATACCATATAGTAAACGATATTACTAAATATATAGTTTGCATATTATCTTTCATGCTACTAGTATTTCTACATAATATAGATAATGCATTAAATAAGAAATCATTGTAGTTGTAGGCTTCCTTATTTAGGCGCGCTAAAATTGGGGATTACATATTCTTCCAGATCTTCCACAATGCAAATTACGCACATTAATCTTCTTCGTCAGTTTCGTTTCAAATTTAGCGTCTCTGCTTTTTCGATACACTGTGTTTCAAACTTTTTTCTGATTTCACAAATCAGAAACGACTAAATCTTCTACAATTCTTCTACATCAAACGCACTTATGTCCAAATTTCAGTAATACAAAGCAAAGGAAAAGAGAGCAGCAATTCCACCATTGACAGCCATTAAAAAGCTTTGAAACTTTGAATTCAAATTTGGGTTTTCAAAAATTATTATTTGTTTGGATTGGGTGTTGTTGCAAATAATTGGGAATATGGTTTGGAGTTTATATCTCAATTTTGAGGGGTTTTGGTGAAGATTAGACTTGGTTTTGGCTGAATTTCGGATTGAAACTCGAAGAAGAAGAAGAAGAAGAAGAAGAAGAAGAAGAAGAAGAAGAAGAAGAAGAAGAAGAAGAAGAAGAAGAAGAAGAAGACATGGCATACATTATATTGCAGAAATTGTAGAAAAATTGTAGACTGTTGTTTATTTATTTTTCTTTTATTCATTTAACTATTGTATGAAAGTTGAACAACATTGTATAAAAATTATATTTAAGTGGTATTATATTGTAGTTGTATATAACTTAGTAGAAATAATGTACGAAAATTGTAGATAAGTTGTATAATATATAATTAGTTGTATGAAAATTATTTTTACTATGTATAAATCAGATACAAAATATACAAAAGACATATTGTATAAATTTTGTATAAAATTTGTATGTAAGTTTTATGTTATTGTAGTTGTATTTCACTGGGTGAAAATAATGTGTGAAAGTTATAGAAAATTGTAGATAAATTGTATTCCTCTATAACGGAAGATGTTGGCATATCAAGTAACTTTAGTGTTGCAGACGAACATACATAAAAATAAAGATAAATTCTGTTATGAACAGTTTGTAGATAATTTGTAGAAACATTGAAATTCTGTATTTTCATATTAATTTTTCAAATGATATGCAGTTTTATTGTAGAAAACAAGCCATTGTGAGTCTTATTTGACTCATTCCTCACATTCAACCTATTCTATAAATTTACGCCTCTTTAAATACAATACAACCATACTTTCTTGAATTTAAAGGTATAGCAATATATATAGCTTAAAAAAACATCTTCCCCTCTGCAAAAGTTAGCTCCAAAACAGACGAAGTAGAATAACAAGTTCTCATCAAAACTTTTAACACAAAAACACAAAGCTCAAATTTTATGTTATTGTAGTTATATTTAACTGGGTGGAAATAATGTGTGAAAGTTGTAGAAAATTCTAGATAAGTTGTATTCCTCTATAACGGGAGATGTTGGCATATCAAGTAACTTTAGTGTTACAAACGAACATGCATGAAAATAAAGATAAATTTTGTTATGAACAATTTGTCGAAACTTTGTAGATAATTTGTAGAAACATTAAAATTCTGTATTTTCATATTAATTTTTCAAATGATATGTAATTTTGTTGTAGATTAAATGTAGAAAATAAGCCATTGTGAGTCTTATTTGACTCATTACTCACATTCAACCTATTCTACAAATTCACGCCTCTTTAAATACAATACAACCATACTTTATTGAATTTAAAGGTATAGCAATATATATAACTTAAAAAACATCTTCTCCTCTGCACAAGTTAGCTCCAAAACAGACGAAGTGGAATAACAAGCTCCCATCAAAACTTTTAATACAAAAACATAAAAGCTCAAAAATAAATAAACAACAGTCTACAATTTTTCTACAATTTATTGCTGCAATATAATGTATGTCATGTCTTCTTCTTCTTCTTCTTCTTCTTCTTCTTCTTCTTCTTCTTCTTCTTCTTCTTCTTCTTCTTCTTCTTCTTATTCTTCTTCTTCTTCGACGAGTTTCAATCTGAAATTCAGCCAAAACCAAGTCTAATCTTCACCAAAACCCTCAAAATTGAGATATAAACTCCAAACCATATTCCCAATTATTTACAACAACACTCATTCCAAACAAATAATGATTCTTGAAAACCCAAATTTGAATTCAAAGCTTCAAAGTTTTTTAATGGTTGTCAATGGTGGAATTGCTGCTCTCTTTTCCTTTCCTCTTATGTTACTGAAGGAACCCGAAATCATAACCATCAAATCGACCAGGCTTGTGCTCATCTTCCCCGGGCACAAAAACATTGGGAGAAGATTGCAGAGGTGCTGACAGTGCCTTGGCTATGGAAGAGATAATGTGATTTTGATACATAAATCATGGGTGTGGGAGGGAAATGTGGGTGAAGGTGTGGGAATTGGAGAGAGAAATGTGGGGGAGTGGTATTAGAAGGAATATACGGTACCATTAAATTAAGAATATAATTAATACCCTTAAATTAATACAGTAGGAGGCGACTCTGAACATTTTCCAGTTATTACGGGGTTGCACCAAGGGTCTGCGCTCAGCCCATTCCTATTTGCCCTGGTGATGGATGCACTGACTCATCATATTCAAGGGGAGGTGTCATGGTGCATGCTATTTGCTGATGACATTATTCTAATTGACGAGACACGAGGCGGCGTCAACGAGAGGCTAGAGATTTGGAGACATGCTCTTGAGTCTAAAGGTTTCAAGTTGAGCAGGACGAAGACGGAATACCTCGAGTGCAAATTTGGAGTTGAGCCGACGGAAGCGGGAGTTGAAGTGAGGCTTGACTCTCAAGTCATTCCCAAGAGGGGTAGTTTCAAGTACCTTGGATCGGTTATTCAGGGGATCGGGGAGATTGACGAGGATGTCACACACCGTATAGGGGTGGGGTGGATGAAGTGGAGGTTAGCGTCGGGAGTCTTGTGTGACAAGAAAGTGCCACCGTTACTAAAAGGTAAGTTTTATAGAGCAGTGGTTAGGCCTGCCATGTTATATGGAACTGAATGTTGGCCGGTAAAGAACTCACACATCCAGAAGATGAAAGTAGCAGAGATGAGGATGTTGAGGTGGATGTGCGGGCATACAAGGATGGATAAGATTAGGAATGAAGATATTCGAGAGAAGGTGGGCGTGGCCCCCATGGAGGACAAGATGCGGGAAGTAAGACTCAGATGGTTCGGGCACATTCAGAGGAGGAGCACTGATGCACCGGTGAGGAGGTGTGAGCGACTGGCTGTAGTGGGCACGCGGAGAGGTAGAGGGCGACCTAAGAAGTATTGGGGAGAGGTGATCAGACAGGACATGGCGCGACTTAGGATTACTGAGGACATGGCCCTTGACAGGGAATTATAGAGGTCGAGCATTAAGGTTGTAGGTTAGGGGAGAGTTGTGAATATTTCTACAGCACAATAGAGTGAGACTAGCCAGTTAGGAGTTAGACTAAGAATGTCATTGATCGTCTATTGATGCAGGGTTTTACCTGCTAGTTTTACTATACCAGTCATCTATTTCGTATTTCGTATTTCGTATTCTGTATTTCATATCTCTTATATTACTGTTATTTTATTATGCATTTTTATGGTACTAATATATCGGCTCCTGTTGCTTTTTGAGCCGAGGGTCTCCTGGAAACAGCCTCTCTACCCTTCGGGGTAGGGGTAAGGTCTGCGTACATATTACCCTCCCCAGACCCCACTTGTGGGATTATATTAGGTCGTTGTTGTTATTGTTGTAATTAATACCCTTAAAAACCACCAATGGTATGTAAATGGTAATTAGGTATACTAAATGTAATTATATCAAACCTTAAACATTGAGGGTAATATAGTTTCCTATATGACATAGAAATATAAAAATTCCATTCGAAAATCTAGACTTGCTCAAACTAGTGATAATATACAACACAATCAAATAAGCTTACTTAGCTTTGGCTGAAAATTTGTGAAGGAAAAAGATTAAGAGGAATTTATCATAAGTGAAATAGTTATACGATGAGAAATGAAATGATTATACAAGTAATAAAAAATTTGGATTGCATTTCCCGGGAAAAAGTACTACGTGATTTACTTACCTTATTAGTCTGTAAAAAACAATGATACCTGTCTATATTTAGATATCAACTGCTTCGCATATGACTGCCTCCGTTCACTTTTAATTGTCAACTATTCTAAAAATAAATTTTCATTTTTGCTTGTCACCTTTCGCATATTAAGAGAAAAATAATTTATTTTTCCTGTTTTGCCCTTAGAATTAATTACTTATTCCAAATCATTTCCAAATTCATTAAAACTATACACCAATTAATATGAGTATCATGGTAAATTATGCCCTTTATTTATTATTTTTTAAGGGTCGTGCAAAGTCCGAAGTGGACAAGAGTCAAAGTTTGAGGTTTCTTGAAGATTGTTGAGTTGTGGAACTCTAGAGGGGATGCACTTATTGATATTATATTAATTGCATGAATATGAGATGACGACAGGTTTTTGAGTTATGAGTTTTAATGTCTACAAAAAACAACTTACTAGATTCTGAATAATAAGCAAGACTTTTAAACATAAATACAAGATTTAAACAAAAACTACTAAATTCTGCCGAACCCCTAGGTCGAATAGTAGCTCCGCCCCTTGCATTTTTGCGTTTACTACGCCTAGCAAGTGTCCTCAATAAATAAAGATGCTGCAAAAAGACAACTGAAAGTGGACTTGTAGTGCGCAGGATGCCATCTAGACTAGGAGTTCAAGAGGCATATTCTTTGGAAACTGGAAAACAAAGTATAGAAGAAGAAATACAAATGTCGATACATTAATGATTTTGGACAGTTCTCAGTGCAAAAAGGACAATATATATTGGGAGAACAGCAGCCCCTTGTTCTTACACAAGCATCATACAAGTAAAAGAAACTATAAATTCAGTGCTTCCGCCTCTAACAGGTTCAATGGTGTAAATGACACGCTCTTGTTGGCGAAGATGAAATGATTTTTGCAGTTACACTTAATCCCCGTGGATTGTATATCGTTCCCACTTCTTTGTCGGGTCATATATCTGCAACAAAAAGACAGCCAAAGCCATATTATGTAGAAGAAAATAGCTATACTACAATAGAATGTTTCAATGGTAGGGTGGAAGGGTGTTCTGAGTGCAACTGCAGTATTAGTTGCAGTAACTCAAGATAATTGTGTCGAGTGAGAACTTAGAAGACGTGACTTAAATAATTGTCAATCAAGTCCATCGCCAGCCAGTGAGGGATATAATCACAAAGATGAAGAAAATATAATAAGAGATGCTACCTCCCACCGAGAAGCTGGAAATATATGCTTGTTCTTTTCATACCAATGTCTCTCTACAACTTTCCCAGCATGTGACTGCATAGCAATTGTAACACAAGTAAAATGAAGAAAAATCAATACTCAGTTGGAATGGGCAAGTGACTTGGACGAATCTATCAAGTATCAATTAACTTATAATCATCTTATTCACATTAGAGAGAGAAAAATTGATGTGAAAGATCAAGAGCACCCACCTGCAGAAACAAGATAGTAACACTTACGGGATCAAGATACTCTCTCTTACACACACAAACACACACAAACACAGAGAGCTTCTATGTTATCTGGGGTTAACATCATTTTCCAGGACATTATACAAGAAATTTGATATTTTAAGGTTAATTCAGAGAACAGAACTACTAACAGGAAAAGGAAGAAAAAACTAAAAAGAAGCATATGTCAAGATGCCACACTAGCAACCCCACTTTTTTTTTGGATTGGTCACAAGAAGCATTCAATACGATATATCAAAGAGATGAGAATTTGAAACCAGTACAGTTAAAAATCACTTAAAATGGCGAAAGAGAATGTGCAAATAGGAATTCATACCTCATCCTTCTCTATAGTAGCATCAGCAATGGTCCTCACATCTTCATGGACATCAAAGTGAAAAAGCTGTCAAGAATAGTAAAGATAATTCTCACTGAGTGACTGCCACAGATTTAACAAGGCATGGAAAGAAACTCAAAATCAGGTATTTCACATCATACAAAATGAAGCAAGGCATAGTGCAAAATAAGTCATATATCCTTTTGCAATCACCATCATTGTTCATCCTTTTGTAATCACACATGTTAAAGGACCTGTTCGTGCTACTTTCCTTATAAAATAAGTTTAATTTTAGACCAGATTTTTTCTATGCAGAAACTAACGCAAAAAATGCCAAATTCAAGTTTGATTAAGAAAAAAAATCAAAACCAAATTTGAGTACAGTAACATTAAATATAACGTCTGTTACGACTGACTTCATAAAGAGTTATGGGGAAGAGTCACATGTGATCGATGTAAAATGGAAACTGTGGGAACTATCTTCAAAATTTCACTAATTAGTTAACCAAAGACTCTGGGGAAAAAAGGAAGGATAACCAACGAGCACAGACTACATACTGAACAAACTACAGAGATCTTTCCCTGGATTCAAAGAACTCAACCGCCATATAGTATTCTAGTGAGGGAGATTTATTTTGAACTGAATTTAACTACTAAAAGGAAATGTGGCCTACAGGAAGAAAACAAGAAATTTAATGTATTATCAGGCAATGGAAAAGCTAATTTTGTGGTGGCCAACACTCTTCAGCTCTGCAGAGAGGATAGCATTTGCATGAGGCAGCTCTAGTCCACAACCACCTCCAAGTTCTTTAGTACTTTATCCTTAATTTTAATTCAGGATAACAAGTAGATAGAGTTCTATTGAAGAAGTGCAATAAGCACAGTATAGAGATGCTGTTTTCTTTGAATGATTGATTAATGGGAGTAATATGTGGAACGAGTACTTTAGAGTTAATGTAAGACACTAACTAGTACTCTTCTCTTCTTAGACATAAGCAGAAAGCTACATGATGCATCAACTTCATAAGAACATAAGTCAGGATTGAACATTACCGGTCCACTCTTTCCCCTCGCTTTGTTTATAATCAGCTCATAGAAACTGTGTTGCTGACATCCACCAAAATTAACAGCGAGTTAGCCAGTATTCAGCATATTAGAAGATAAGACATGAATCACACAAGTACGAAGGATCTTACATGAGGAATGATTAGATCTTCTTTCACATAAAGAAGATTCTCCACTGAAGTAGTTCGAACCTCTCGAAACTCAGGTGCAAGCTGCTGCTGAACGGCCCGAAGAAACTCCCCTATGGAATCACCCTTCCTCACCTGGAATGGAAGTAGTAGAATTGAATTCAAAAGCGAAATTCAAAAGATTGGACAGCTTTATAGGCTCTTCATTTCTAGTATTTAGGGACCTGAATCACTCGTCTGTGGCCTGTTCCGTCCCAATAGCTGTAAGTGATTTGTAGAGGCTCGTCTAGGCATATAGCAAGAGAAACAGTCAGAAGCTAGATTTCTTCAAACACTTTGGAATTCTAGGAGCCACCTCCAAAGAAGGGGTAAGGGGAGACTGAAAACTGTTTTAAGTAAGCATAATATACTTTAACATACTTACTTTTGATTAGCTCCTGCTCGCGCACCCACTGTTTCCGAAGCCTTTCACGTTCAGCTTGTTCCTCTGCCTCCCTCTCACTGAAAAAATGCACTTTGAATTCCAAATTAAATTAATGAGTAAAAAGGCCAAAAGAGGACACAATAAAAGTAAGTACAAGAGGCTTCTTTTGGGGGGAGGCAGATTGTAGTAATGCCCAACCTGTCCGGTAAGAAGCTGGTCTCTACTGTAGGATCTTTGCCAAATTTTCTCCACACACGCTTGTCAGATTCTTCATTCTCTATATTGCAGATGAGAAGAGAAAAAACATAAGTATAGTACCATAACATCACAATCTGACGCAATTTATATACTCAACTATGTCATAAAGATTGGCCAATACAATTGATTAGACATGCCCATGTTCTGGATAACTCTCTGCACATATGCGTGTAAACATACTCATGCATATCTGATGACACTTGATAGTGCCATAGTGGCACCTGACAAACGTAGGAGGCAATAACTTGATGGGGAAGAACGGAAAGTTAGACCCAGGAAGAGATGATAAATGCCGCATGATTTTCATTAAACAGGACATGGCCTGTAGGATATCTTTTCTTTCTATGAATGTGGTGTACGAGCCAGCTTGCGCACATCTCGACTATATCACCAAGTAAGATATCTATTTCCAGAAACGCATGCATCCTAAAGACCGTTTCCCTCTTAATCTTAAAGTGTGCCAAACTGCAGGCTTATGTGATTGAACTGACCAAACTGAGAGTTTTCTCAATACAATGAAGAATTCATGTAATGTGCATGTCAGAGTTCCAAAAAGAAGATGTAACAGATGCCATGCACCATCTAACCAACAGAAATATCCACCAAGTCGCTCGTCTCGACGAAAACAAAAAGAATTCAAAGCATACAACAACAATCCTCCCCCCCCCCCCAAAAAAAAAAAAAAGTAAAGGAGGGAAAAAAACACCTCATTCTAAGGTGGATAATCAAAGTGACAATGAATATTGTGTAGTAAACACAAGGCAAAAATGCATTAAAAGTAAAAACTGCAAAGACTGCTAACTGATCTGCTTGTTGGAGAACTTAGATTAAAGTGGAGCATCAAGATTCAAGAAAGTAACCCAGTCTTCACATCAGAATGAAGATTTCATACCTAAATGTCATATTCATGGTTTCCATTCACTTCAAAAAGAAAAAGAAAAATGCCTTTGCTAACCAATAGGATCTCTTGTCAAGTTCTCCTCCTATTTTAACACAAAATGACCCTGGATATAAACTTACTTTTAAGACATGCATACAGTATCAGAAATTAAGGAATCTTAAGAGATTGCTACTTGTTTGGAGCAGGCCTTCGTGAAACCTAGCTTAAACAATTTACTCCAATTAGTTTCTCTTTTCTTTTCTTACCTTTTTTTTTCTTTTCTTTTTTAATGACGGTGTCCGGGCTATCCTGAGCACACAAATTTCTTTTTTATTATTCCTATTCAATAAGACAAATTTCATTACTAAACACCTCGTCAGTTTCAACAGTATGCACTAGCTTGTTTTCTTCTTTTTCAGCTGTACAATAAATATGTTTAAGTTTATAGCAACCATGAACCTTCTTTGACATTATTGTTTAGTTTGTGGAATTAAAATTTTATAAAGAGAACACCTGAAACATGTCTGTATTTATCTCACTCTTTCCGAAGAGAGGCAAAATTAGGATTGAAAGAAATATTGTCAGTTGCTAATGAATTCTTCAAATTTCAAGAACAGATAAGAAATTTGTTTCTTACTATTTTCCTCATCTTCATCTTCGTTGCCATTATCCAAATCATCGCAAAAAGATAGTCGTGGGTCAGCCTTTATCTTCCTCTTTTTAAGCTTTTGTAACTGAAGCTCTTCCTCCCTGTGACAGAAGAATCAGTCCGCAAATTAAACATACATCACAACTGAACTCATACATATTGCACTCTTTCAGCTTCGCAAGAATGACACGAAGTAGGAAATACACTCACTCTTGTTGCAATTTCTGAAGCTTCTCCTTTTCTTCCTCTTCAAGCTTGGTTTTAATAGTGACCCTCTACACATGATTCAAAATACAAGAGCAGTTCATTTCATCAAGAGATGAAATTGCAAATGAAAGAATCTTATACGCAAAGCGATCAACTCACCTTCTCAACATATTGCTCCCTTGTAACAAGACCCACAGTTTCCTTTTTAAAAGCAGTTTCGAGAATCTGAAGAAAAAAAAACATATTTCGGTATAAGCAACAATGTCTTGAAAACACATCCACGTATCTATTCTGTGAGTCAACAACTGAGTAAAAAAACATAATTACAACTCCTCCTTACAACAACAGAAGGAACATGTGTAATTAGCTACAATTAAGGGTGTTAAACGGGTCGGGTCATCCCGGTTCCGGACCGGTAGAAGGGGTCTGGGTTAAGGGTGTAGTGCGGTTTGCACCGTTTACCTTCGAACTACCGGTTACCCGGACCGGTCAAACCCGGTCAATGAACAGTGTTCTTCAACCGGTTAACCGGCCCGGGCCGGCCCATACCGGTTTTAAAAAGTAAATTTTTTTTTTAAAAAACTGGGCCCAGATATCTGACCGTTGGCAACGGTCCATTTCAGAATATGGTCGTTGCCCAACGGCTGAATTGCACAAATAGCCCAATTTTGGTTTTTTTTTAAAAAAAATTAACCCCCTTTAAAAAACTATAAATAACCCCCCCCCCCTCCTTCTTCCTCGTTTCTTCACTCATCTCTCAATTCTCATATTCTCTCATTCTTCAATCTTCATTCTTCACCTATTAAAGTACAATCAACTATTTGGCTATTTTTTTTTTAATTTAATTTATCGTAGTATTTATTATTTGAAGTTTGAACAATTGAACTTCAAAATTGGAACAATTAACGTTTCTTCGTGGTAACATTGGAGTTGCGAAATCATCAAGTGCTCAATTTATTGCCGAATTCGGTGCACTCCCTCTAACTCTTTCTCTTATTTACTATTTTATTTGCATATTTATTTGTTGCTAGTAGTTAAATTTTTACAATACGTTTAATGCTGCAAAAAGAGTTTGTAACAAGGTTACTAATCATGGAAATAAAAAAAAGAGGTAGTACTTCAGCTTCAGCATCTGGTAGTAATTTAAATACCTCTCCAAATATTCCTGAAACATTACCTGATATAATATAGATTATGAACAATTCCAGGAAGATTTTGGTATAGAAGATAATGAATTAGAAATGGAAGATGAGATACCACTTACACCTAGTAGTGTTGGAGCTGTTTTAAATCCTTCTATTAAGATGTCTAATTGCCACCAATTAATGAATGCTTTATATACTTATATGGAGACTGGACCAACTGAAACCCCAGATTTATATACTTGTATGAACAAGCTAAATGAATATTTACAACAATTATATAATTATTATGCAAATGTAATTGATGATGATGCTCTTAGTGTAGCCAATGTTAATCCCACTATGCACTGTACCACTTCTGCTACTTCTGCTACTGTGGATGATGAAGAAGGCCTTGATAGTTTAATATTTTTTCTACATTTTCTAACACCCAAACCAGTAGCAGGAACATTGATGAACTTCAATTCTACTTACAGAAGCAAAAAGAACCTCGTACAAAGGAATTTTCACCGTTGGGATGGTGGCATGAGAATGGAAAGCAATTTCCTGTTCTTTTCGCTATGGCTCGGGACGTGCTAAATGTGCCAATTTCAACTGTTGCATCAGAGAGTGCATTTAGCCAAGCAAGACAACAACTTTGAGACACCCGTCACTCATTGGGAAGCAATGCTTTGGAAGTTTTAGTATGTTTCAGAGATTGGATTAGATCGGAACAAAGAAATCAAGGACGTGAAGATGTTGATAGCCCAGAAGACAAGGAACTTGGAGATATATTAACACATGGTAACTCATCCGAATTTAATACTCCAGAAGAAGGTCACTCAATTCATATTGATTATGAAGAACTTACTAAGGCAATGCAAAACCTTTGAATTTACTCCTTTTTGGTTAATTTACTTGTTGTTAAATGTAAACCTTTCAATTTGTAAGTTTGAATTTTGAAATAAATGTAGCACTTGCAATTTATAAGTGCAATTTTTTCCCATCTTCCTCGTATTCTTTATATTTTTACTTTGTATTAATATAACTTACAATAGTTATACAAAATACAAAAAAAAAAAAATAACACTAAACCCGGCCCGGCCCCGTCAACCCGTGACCCTTACGGTTCAATTTTTACCCGGATGAACCCGAACTCATTAAACCCGGTAGGCCCCAACCCGTAACCTGCCCGGACCATAACCCGTACGGGTACTAAAATTCCCTACCTAGCCCGGCCCGGCCCACCCGTTAAACACCCATAGCTACAATCAAAGGCTGAAATAAGCTCAGGTGTGACAAAATTCCCATAAATCTTCTAAGTTACATTTCAATAATAGCAATTAATCAACTAGTTGATGACGACTATATGAGTCATTTGTATCCATTTAGCTCTGTTGGGGCAATTTCTTACCAAATTAGTTCTCCGCTATATTTCGTCATTTTGTATACAGAACAATGTACGTTTGTATATCAGTTAAAATAAATAAATAAATAAATAAAGGAACGAGCTTTATAAGCAAGTGTAATTGAAACCTCGGATGTACTGGACCCGAATTGAAGAAGCCCAGGTTGGCCTTTAGATGAAGCAGTCTTATTCTTTAGCTCCTGAATTTTTCGCCTCTCTGCTTCTCTCTGCTTTTCAAGCCGTCGGATTCTAACGGCGTCTTGGGCCGTACCCACGTACCCATCTCCCATGCCCGACATGTTTCCTTAAATTCTTCTTCTAGGGCACAAAGTTTTGAACTTGAAACAATAGATTGATGATTTTTGGGCAACCTCTGCGTATGCAAATATTAATACGTTGTGAACGGGAAGCTGGGGCGTGAATCGGTTCACAGCCGGGTAAACCCACGGCAACCAAAACTTGAAGTATCAAAACCTAAGTATTGGTTAATTACAAAGATGTACCTGAAGGTTCTTCTCAATGACGGCTACTTCACCCATAGTTTCAAATGTTGCGCAAATCACTCTCATTTTATAAGTTTAGTAAAAACAAACTCCTTTACTTTTTTTCTTTTTTCCCTACATAAATTCACCAACTTTCCATTTAATTTGGTGATAAGGCATTGATACGATTTAAAATGTAAGGGGTTGGAATTATTGGTGGAACTTGTACGATGGGCTTGCAAGGTTGTGTTATGAAGTTAGTGAAAGGAGTTGGCGGAGTAACCAACAAGTCTTACTATTTATATTTGAATCCATTTAGCTAATTTATTTTATTATTTTATTATCCTGGTAAGTTTCTCTTATTCCTTTTTAGTCCTTAGGTCTTTACTCACATTCCTTTTTAGTTCAGCTCATTTCCCAGGCATGAATGAAATATGTTATTTTCTTTTCCTTGGCTTAGCTTAATTCTTAGCTTTAGGTTCTTCTTAAATTCTCAAATCGTAAAAGTGGTAGAGCATCGATTCTCTGACCTCTATGGCAATAGAGGTGAATCGATTTCTCCCACCGTACGGCTGTTATAATGACCCACGAGCTAGACATCCATGGCTGAATGCTATAGTGAATGCTCCAGCTAGTGCACCAAGTTCCACACTTGGAAATCTTCCACAGGATATCAACTATGCACCCTACCAAGGTCCTAGTTCTTCTGGTTATTGTACTAGAGGGTATGGAGCTTAATACATGGGGGTATCAACAGCAATTCAAATCAACAAACCCTCTATACACCTCTAATTTCAATCCACATCAACCTTGGCAAGCTGGGAGTTCCTCATCGGTCCCTTATGCCTACCAGCCATCAGAGTTCACCACGGCCTTTTTCGATTTTTCGATTACCGGAGTGGTTCCAAATGGAGGCACCGCAATGGGTTTCCAATATAATAGCACGGGTTTCCTCCCTAGCATGGAAATGGTGAGGACTGATCACAACTCGGAGTATAATCCTCCACATTTGTTATTTCAGCAGCAGCAACAGCAGGCTTTTGTTAATAGGGTCATCAACGATTCTGTTCTAGTCAATTTTCTGACTGACGAGGCAATTCCATCTGCTGCTGATAATTCCAACCACAGATCTGAATATTCCATTACCCTTTTGCCGTTTCAGCAGCAACACTTTTGTTTTGATGCCATCGTCGAGAGCTCTCTTCCATCCGATTTTTTTATGGATGGGGGGATTTTGATGGGTTGCAACAGTAGCACTTCCATTCATGCAGATGAAAGACTAAGCAATTTAATCGATGTTACTATCCCAGAAGCTACGCCGAGGAAAGAGATGTTGGAAAAATTTGAGCCAGCGAAAGAGGAACAACATCCGCTCATGAGCAACAGATGTTTGATGAAATGCCAATAGATAAGGTAATGATGCCTTTAGACAAATCAATACCTATATCTGAAGATCGACAGGAAAATAAAGCATTGGGTGTTGGGGAAGAAACTTCTAATGAAGATACTGAGATGGGAACTGAACAATATGAGCTAATTGATGCAGAAAATGAGTGCATTACTAATGAGCTCAAATCAATCCCGGCAATGTATGGTAAAATGAGTGTCCCCGAATACTAGCACAATATGTCTGAAAGCAGAGGCAGATGTAGTGTATTACCAACGGGTTCAGCTGAACCCATAACTTTCGACGCGGAGTAAAAATTTGTAAGTAAAAATTCATTAAAATTGCAAAAATAGTAGATTTGAACCCATAACTTTGAAAATATAATGGGTTCAATGCTAAAAACTTTAAAATTGAACCCAGAAAATTTAAATCCTGGATCCGTCTATGTCTGAAAGTAAGTTTTATGTGGATGGCAACACCTATTTCACTGTTCAGGAGGTCGGGAAGAAGTACATTGATGAGAGTAGCATTCCCTTGATCGATGATAAGCCTGAGGAATTTGCCGTTGTGGTGAACAACAATGATAGCAGCCACATTATTCAGGTTCATCTAGTTGCCACTATCGCGAGTGCTGAAAAGAACCACTATGCCATGAAGGATTCTGTGACAAACTCGAAGAAGTATATGTCTGAGAATAATCTGACAAGCGAAGTGGACTTAAAGGGCATAGATAAGAAGATTGACAAGTTGGTTTAAGAGGTTGTTGAGTTTGCAGATGCAAGCCCTGTTCCGGATCATAGCCAGCTGCTAGAGCATGTATTTGTTGTTCCTAGGAGCTTTAGAATTGGGCCTGATCGAAGGCATGTGGATGCTCCGTATTCTCTTATGGTGAATGGTGTAATAAGCAAAACTGGAGCAACTTCCAAGTCTGTCAAGGAAAATTCTTCTGCTGAGTTCGTAGGGAAACATTGGTTCCTTCTACCTAGCACCATGACAACTTTTGCACTTAGTAAGATGTTGACAAAAGAAACTCACATATGCAAAGAAGAGAAACATATTGCTTACAGATTGATCTATGAGTTATTAGCTGATACTTCGACTTCTCGAGTAAAGAAAAAACGGAAGAGAAGTGGAGATGAGACAAATTTAGAAGCAGTAGCTTCTGTCATGGAGCAGCTTGATGAATTTGATAAAAGACATATTAAGCTTGATTATATGACCTCAAAAAGGGCCTGTGAACAGCTCCAAAACAGAGGTGTTATTGGATGCTACCAAGTAGATAGCTACAACAGAGAGGAAACTGTTGGTTGTAGTATTGTGTGGCACAATGGAGAATTGTGGGGAGGCACTTTGAACACTCAGTGTCTTGAAGTCTTTGTTTCCATAGAGATCAGAAAGAACCTTACTCTTGCAGGACCTGAGATACATAAAGAGTTATTGGCAAAGGAACTTGCTTAATGCCCTGGAGCTAAGCTATTTTTCCTTGATAGCCATTTCCTTCTAGGTGGTCTATTGGTGAAGGAGGTTGAATTGCTGAAAAAGAGGTTTCCGAGGTCACTCGAGCATGACATGGTCTTAGCACTGACACTTGTACTTTTTGCTCATGCTAGTGTTGGAAAGAAACCTCATATCATCCAGGAAGTTTATAACCAATTTGAGCAACTTCACCAGAGAAAATTAACATCTCTTGATATTTTTGTGTTGGTGTGCACTGCTGGAGAAAATTGTGAAATAGATGTTCCATTGAAAAATGGGATGTGGCAACTTTTGGGTGGAGAAGCTGGTGATTGTCACTCATGGTTGGGTCTAGACTGTGAGGATCTTCTTCATAAAAGTCTGTCTCGTATGACTTTTGTTGTAGTACACTCTGAGAATTATAACGAGATTGATCTGCTATTTAGACATTGTAAGCTTTTGCACACCTGGTTATTAAAAGGGATCTTCTCCAAATTTAGGAAGACACTGCACATCAGTGTCACACTTAGAAACTATTACAAGGACATTACCAGTTTGATAGCTTTAGCAAGGATGAGAGGTGGACATATTTAACCTTTAGTTGTTGTTGCAGCTAGTGCACGGACTGAAGCTGAAACCACAAATATGGTTGATAATGCTAAGACAAATGTAGTTCATGCATTGCAAATTGCAAGAGATCTAGCTTGGAAGTGGCAGAATATGAATTCCTTTTCTTTTGGACTTGATCACTATCATAAGAACCAGCTTTCACTTGCTTTCATTAAAGCTGAAGTTTTAGGCATTTTTAGTAAATTGTTCTGTGACATGGATGCTGAAGTTATACGGGAAGATGCTGGTAGTAAAATGTTGAAGTAATTTCCTTTGTTGTCGAAGCTGGCATGCCGATATTATGGGAAACCTTGTACCCTATTTACTGTTGCAGTTTTGAAGGGAAGTGTGCTGGTGCTAATTCATAGTAATGTTATGGAATATTTATATTTTAAAGTGGTTGATAGCAGTTTTGAGTATGACAGAGGAAGGGTCTCTATTAGTGTTACTTCACAAGGCGAAATAGAAATTTGCAAGAAAGTTATGTGTGATCCTTCCCATTTGCTTAACAAGATTATCCTACCTCGGAAGAAATTGAATTGCATATCAGATGTGTATTTGTTCTGTTGTACTTACACTCCCAATGTTGCCCAAAGGAAAATTAAGTGGAAGTGCTGAATATGATACTATTACTTCACACAGGGGATTTCAGGATGTACTTGGAGTCTTGCAGTCAGAGTCTCATTCTCGGGACAAATCCAACATGTTCTTTGTTTTAGTGAAGGAGCAAAGGCGTTGTTTTGCAAGGAATTCTTCCCTCTTTCAACAAGTTCACTTGCAAAAGTGTGATCATTGATGGTGATAATTTTGAATCATGGATTCGACTTCCTAATGATAGCATTTGCACTGTTGGAGCAGTAAAGCTTATGAACATTGATCCAAAGAAACTGATAGAGTATGGGGGCTATATTCGAGACTTAAACAAGCTATTCTTTTCATTGTTGAAACTACTGCAAAGCCAAGAGGAAAACAAGATAATCAAGCTAGTCCTTCTCAATTACAAAGATTGTTGGATGTTTCTTAAGGTGCGGAAGAAAAAGATCAAACTAACTGATTTGAGGACTTCAATAATGTATAATGCTTGCACGGGGTTGACAATCATTGATCTGGAAAGATACAAATGCTTCCAGAGTACATTTTTCCATCTCTCCTTCCTTGAGGACGCGAAAGTTCTTAATTGGGGAGAACTTATACGATTTAAAATGGAAGGGGTTGGAGTTATTGGTGGAGCTTGTACAATGGGCTTGCAAGGTTGTGTTATGAAGTTAGTGAGAGGAGTTGCCGGAGTAACAAACAAGTCTTACTATTTGCATTTGAGTCCATTTAGCTAATTTACTTTATTATTTTATTACTCCTTTAGCTAATTTACTTTATTATTTTATTACTCCTTGTAAGTTTCTCTGATTCCTTTTTAGTCCTTAGGTCTTTACTCACGTTTGAGGCTAAAAATTTGGGTACACCTTAGCTTAATTCTTAGCTTTAGTTTCTTCTTAAATTCTCAAATCGTAACAGGCATCGCAAGAGTTGATGTTGAGCGATAGCAAATTCTCGAGTTTTTGGTAGGCGTTTGGACATTGTTTGGATAAAGTTTAAAAATACGATGTTGAAGTTAAAGATGAGTATTTGGGAAGTTTCAATTGTATTTAGATATGAATTTTACTCAAAATTTGAAGGTTGGTTACTGAAAATTAATTTCGATTGAATTGCTCCTTAAAATAATTTTTTTTTATATTTTATCAGAAATTTAATATTTGCAAAATGCTGATCGCCAAACTAATAATTTAAACTTCAATATTTTACAAATACTAAATTTTAGTGTGTGTGTATATATATATACTAGCTTTAGGGTACGTGCGTTGCAGGTGTTTATCGCGTCAATCAATTAAAATTTATATAAAAGAATAAGTTATGTAAAATTGTAATGGACATTAAAGTAGATGCAAACATTTGTTTATTAAGTTAATGCGATAGTTAGAGTTACAATAATTGGACCTACAACAATAAATGATTTGATTAAGTTTGTTATGATGCATTTACTAAAATGCCAAATATTTTAGCAAAGAATATTAAAAGTAAATATGCATGTATATTATTGTGGGAAAAAATACATGTAAATTACTAAAAAAATATTAATCATAGGAGTAAAATATTGTACGTACATTTAATGTTAGATAAAAAAACTGTAGTAACAATATTTTGGAGAGTAAAGTTTTATGTCAAATATGTGAAAGAAAATTTAACGATGTAGTTCTAAATATTAGGAGTTTCTATATAGTTAAAATAAGAAGAAAAAAAATTAATAATTAAAATTTTATTTGATTTTAAAATTTTAGATAATAGAATTAATTAAATTATAGCTTTGACTAATATGAAAGCTATTTTAAAGGATAAAAAATGCAAATAAAATTTTGCTAAGGAGCTTCTTACTTTTGATATAGTATCAATAGATGGAAAGTACGTGTTGCATCTTATTGTACGTTCGCTAGGTGTTACCTCGTATTAATGAGAATGATTTTTTAAAAATAACATAAATATTATTCAAAAGATGTGTTCACGTTATAATATAAGAATTAACAAAAAAATTATAAGTTTTAAATGATAATTGTGTTAATCATGTTTAGGAATTTGATCTATTCTAGTAGTTTTTCCTTTAGTTTGTTCTAATACTTGATTTATTATATAAAAATATCAGAGGAATAATATTTGATTAAAAGGTGAAACTATATTTTGTGTCTACCCGCTTTGAAAGTTTTAAAACTATAATAATTAAGACCCTTGAACCTAAAATTGATGTTCGAAGCCAAAAGTATGATTTCAAGGCATATGGCCTACGTGCCTTGGAACTTGGAAGTCCTAATTTGAATTTGTAATATATGGATTTTAAGCTTCTAAATTTAAAAACGCTTTTTTTTTTACAAATAAGGTATAGTACATAATCAGAATAGAAAAAAATTTAATACATAAATTTAATTAATTTTGACGTCCTAAATATTTAAGAAACAATTAAAGTCCTAAATATTAAAAAAATAATTAAATAATTATTCTGATCAGTGCAAATTTTTTGACACTTTCTAAAGTAAAATTGTGTAAATTTCGATGATAAAAACAGTAGAATAGTAAAGCTTCTTTTATAGAAGCATTACATATATAACTGAAACAGGAAAAAAATTATGTAAGGTAAAATTATATATAGTTAAAATAAATAAAGATTTAAAAAAAAAAAAGACTCCTAAAACAAAAAGAAGTTCAAAGTGCTTATTTTTTACCAAATAACTTACAAAAAATTAATCTAAAATGAGTACAAAGTGATCGAAACTTTCCTAGTATAAAACGAAAGTGCTTGAAATTTAATTGAGTCAAAATTTTATTTAAAAGGCCTCCTAAAACTAAAAGGAGTTACAAAGTGGTTACTTTCCTAGGATAAATTGTGTTTAAAATTTAATACTGCTAAATTTAAGTGGAGATAGAAAGTGAAAAATCATCATAAGTCTAAAATTAAATGGAATTTGAAAGTGACGATAATTTTATTAAAAGATCATCTTAAACATATAAGTGGTATAAAGTTTTAGAAATTTTCCTAGTGGTAATTGAAAGTTCATAAAATTTAATACTACTAAATCTACATGGATTTGTAAAGGCACGACTTATAGATATAAAAGGAATAGAAAAATTAAAGTCTTAAATAGTAGGAGAATAATTAAATGAGTATTCCTAAATATTAGGAAATCTATTAAACAAAATATTTTTAATTATTAGAGAAATAATTAAATGACTGTTTTATCTAGTGTGAACTTTATATTTAGAAGGTAAAAAAGACAAACGACATTTTGTTTAGGGCCTTCGTGCTTTTTAGTTCCAATTAATAATTTTTTTAAAAAATTTCATAAGGTAAAATCTTAATTGATTTTAGAGTATTAAATATTAGGACTTCCTACGTAGTTCAAATAAAAAAATTATAACTAAAATTTTAGTTAATTGCAAAATCTTAAAATTTTAAGAAAAATAATTTAATACAGTTTTGTCCAATATAAGAACTATTAAAAGCAACTAAAAACGGAGAAAAAGGTCCAATAAGAGCACGAAAAAATAGTAAAAGAAATAACTTGACTAAAGATTAAAGCATACAGTCTAATACAAAAAGGATTCTATTCAACCAAGCTTTACAATCCAGATTAGCAAAATAAGATGTATTGGTTAAATACGTGCATGCAAAATTCAACTACTAATACAAATACATGAATGCAAAATTCAACTGCTTATTAAAAAATTGCTCAAAGAAAGAAAATCTAAAACCCTTAAGTTTGTAGTTGTTGCTCCAACAAGGCAAAATTATGATGATGAAAAGGTGAAATTGTAACTTCTTTTTATAGAATTACAGGCGTATATAAAATTGGGTGAAAATTTTATTTTTAAAAAAGACTCTTATAAGTTTTCAAAAAGCTTGTCTTCATCTAATATAATTATAAAAAATTTAGTGTCAAAAATTTATATCAAAACTTTCCTAGTGTGTGCATGAATTAGTCAAAATTTAAGAACTTTTCAAATGTGAAATTTTAATACTCCTAAATTTAAATATAGTTGAAAGTATCAAAAGTTTCCTAGTATGTGAATTAGTTAAAATTTTATTAACTAAAGAAAAACCGAAACCTTCAATATTTTCGTGGGTAGGTAGAGAGTGTTACGGGTACAATGTTATTGACTTATAGTTTTTCGAAGGTTATAATTAAGAAAGTTATACCTTCTGATGAATGGGGAATCAGCACACTCAAGGATCGTGAATATACACATCCAAACCAAAAGATTTCGGTCAAATTCAATTATTGGGATGTGACGACCCGACCCGTCGTCTCGTGAGTTACTGTCTCGTTCGTTCCATTTTCTGCTTCCTCATGTTTCATTATCGGTATTGGGTGCATTAAAATTTATTTGGAGCGATTTTGATAAGAAATGAGACATTTAGTCTCTTTTAAGAAGGTTTAAGTTGGAAAAGTCAATCGGACGTTAACTTATGAGTTAGAGGGCTCGGATGTGAATTTCGACGGTTCAGTTAGTTCTGGGAGTGTGATTTGTGACTTAGGAGCAGGACCGGAAGTAATTTTGGAGGTCCAGTGTTGAATTAGGCTTGAATTGGCGAAGTTAGTATTTTGGTGAATTCCGATTAATAGGTGAGATTTTGATCCGGGTGTCAGAATGAAATTCCGAGAGTTGTTGTAGCTTCATTGTGTCATTTGGGATATGTGTGCAAAATTTCAGGTCATTCAGACATCGTTTGGTCGGGTTTTTTATCGAATGTGTGTTTTAGAAGTTTTAAAAGAACTTAGGCTTGAATTCGATATAATTTGATGATTTTGGCGTTAGTTGAGGTGCTTTGACGATTGGAGCAAGTTTGGATAATGTTTTAAGACATGTTGGTGCTTTTAGTTGAGGTCTCGGGGGCCTTGGGTGTATTTTGGAAGGTTAACGGATCGATTTAGGCACGAAAAAAATAAAGCTGCTGCATTTTTTTACAGCACTGTGAGCAGTACCCATGAACAGTGCCCCCGTAACAGTATTCGTGAATAGTGTCGTGAACAGTACCCCGTAACAGTATTCGTAAATAATACCCCGTAACAGTATCCGTGAATAGTGTCGTGAACAATACCCGTAACAGTATCCGTGAACAGTACCCCGTGAACAGTAACACGGGTGAACAGTACACTGGGTAAACAGTAATTCTGAAAAATTCTGGGCAGAATGTTACATTTCATTCGCGAAAAACACCCCATTTCTCCACCATTTTTAGTCATTTTGAGAGCTTTTGGATGGGGATTGAAGGGAGTTTCAACTAAGATCGATTGGAGGTAAGTTTTATGAGTTAAATACATGATTTTATTGAAGAATCATCCTAGAAATCCATGAAAACATAGCCAAATTATAAGAAATTAGGGTTTGAGATTGAAATTCTAAATTTGGGATTTGAGGGGTCAAATGGACTCTGATTCTTGTGAATTTGGTATGTATAGACTCGTGGCAAGATAAGGAACATTTTGATGTAAAAATTTCTGGATTTCAAGACGTGGGCCCGGGGCTCGGGTTTTGCAAATTTCGTGATTTTTGATATTTTTCGAGTCTTTTCGATTGGGTTATATTCCCTTAGCCTATTGTGATGTATTCGTTGTGGTTTTGGCCAGATTCGATGCGCGAAGAGGTCGATACGAAAGGAAAGGGCATCGCGAAGTAGTATTTGGCCGGCTAGAGGTGAGTAATAGATGTAAATGATGTCCTGAGGGTTTGAAACCCCGAAATTTCACATCGTAACGCTATATTGAGGTGACTTGCACGCCGGATAACGGGCGTGGGGTAGAGCACCGTTGGGGATTGTGACTTGGTCCGTCCCGAGAGATATTTTACTACAATTTTGGTTGAGACGTATACTTTATTATTGTGAATTGGGTTTGTTGTCATGCTTGGGGCCTTGTGCCGACCTGTAGAATCCTTAGGGGATTTTTGACTGGTTTTCCTCGCTTATTTTGTTAAAGAATTTATATCCTCAGTCATGTTTCCAATTGTAGGCTTCTTGCCAATTATTTGAATCTTTTAGGGATTGATATCACTGCTTTCGCATATTTTGCATATCATTTGACCTCAGTCCAAGGTTTTAAATACTGTTTTGCAAACTCAGCCATCTTTCTAAGATTTGAAAACTTAAATGATATTTCTAAATGATATTTCGGGCTGAGAACTACTGTTTTACAAATGCCCAAGGGGCTTATGATGATTTCTGGACTGAGCATGGATCGGGCTGCGCGCCGCAGCAGTGTTATATTGATATTGAGACCGAGAGCTTGGTTTATTACATTGATATTGAGGTCGAGAGCCTGGTTGATTACATTGATATTGAGGCTGAGAGCCTGGGTGATTATACTGAGATTGATATGAGACCGAGGGCCTAGATTTGATGCCACGAGATGGCTTGATATTGCGCTTGGGCTGTAGGAGCCCCTCCGGAGTCTGTACACACCCCCAGTGAGCGCCGTCGACGATAAATAAATATGGATGGCTCGGGCTGCACGCCGCAGTGGGTACCAGAGGGTACCGTCATATGCATTGCATACACTCATGCATTTATTCTTTATCTGCATTATCTGCCATAATAATTATGTGCTCTTATTTCATTGACTGGTTGCTTTATTATTTTGATACTGAGCCTGAGGGGCAGATTTCTACTTATTATTTTGATACTGAGCTCGAGGGGCAGATTTCTACTTGTTGTTTTGATATTGAGCCCGAGGGGCAGATTTCTACTCATCATTTTACTGCCAAATTACCTGTTTTACTGGTTTAAAAGAAATTTCACATGATGTTTCACTGAATTATTATTTTAAATGATTTCACTACTTCTGTATAAAATATTGTGTGCCTTAACGTGTTTTCTTACCTTCAGTCATTATTTATATTTATTACTCACTGGGTCGGAGTACTCACATTACTCCCTGCACCATGTGTGCAGGTACAAGTATTCCTGAGGCATAGAGCGAGTTTTCTGCTGTTCAGTTTTCATCGGAGTACACAAATGTTACAAACAAACAATTGTCGTATAAAATTAGGACGACTTCTTTTATCTTTCAATCAAATACTATTTCAATTAACACTTTTTTTACAGTTAAGCTTAAGTATTGGAATGAATCGAAGTAATAATTGCTGTAAGATTAATCACATGATTAGCATTTATCATTTTCGAGTACTTGCATTGGACAAATTTTTATTAACTAAAAAAGATCCTCCTAAATTAGAAAGAAAAATTTAATAATACTCCTTGTCGCACCTCCTTTTTTCGCGCCCGCGGGGCGCGTGGAGAGTTTTCTCCAATTGAAGGACAGTCGAAACAGGATTTGTTTATTTGTTTCAGAGTCGCCACCTGGGAATTTTAAGGCGTCCCAAGTCACCAATTTTAATCACTGAATCGAGGAGAATATGACCCAGAAATTCTGAGTAAGGAATTCTGTTAATCCGGAAGAAGGTGTTAGGCATTTCCGAATTCCGTGGTTCTAGCACGGTCGCTTAACTGTTTTTATTATTGGCTTAATTATCTTGATTTTTATTAAATACTTTTTGTTACGTGATTTTTCTACCGCTTTTACTTATTGTGATTAAGGACCCTTCTTTGAATCGAATTACGCGTACGTATATTCGTGTTATAAATTTAAAAATGCGGAATTGTGTCACGCGTACGTGTACACAATAACTTTTGATAATATATTTATTAAGCAATCATTTTTTCGAAATTGTGTTGAATCAAGAATATTTGTTTTTCTTAAATATTGAACCGCACATCGCGGGTTTTTATGAAATTAATTTAACGCCTTTGAAAAAATCCTTTTATTAAATATTCGCTCGAAATTGCGCGTACGCATAATCCGAATTTTGCTTTTAAAAATATAATCAGGGTACGCGAACGTATCCCTAATTGCGCAAAATATTTGTAATGATATTAGGGATTTTTCCACAAATTGTTTGTTGTATCTACACATTTTATATGAAAATACTGAGAAATTCATATTCAAGGGATGTCTTTAAATTCTTTTAAAAGAAATTCACAATTTTTAAATATTGCCCGTTGACTACAATTTTCGAGTATTAATTATGTTCATCCCAAGACTATTCAAATTCACAGTGAAAGGATAAAAATTTGATTTTTTAGCAAATACAACATATATATGTATGCCAAAGGATGAATTGTATATGAAACTAACAAATTCTATTTCTAATTACCATTGATATAAAGTGTTGCAGTTGGTACTTATACATCTCGTTTCATTCTCATATACTCGCTTTTAATCTAATAGGCCTAATTATTTGGTCAATTTGTTTTATGAAGGTAGATAGGCATCGAGTTTATAGAAAAGGAGTTATTACACAAGTTAATTCAATAAAATTACTTTACATGCAACCTAACTGTATGTCGTAAACATTCATAACGTTTTAACATCGTAACAAGCTATATCATATCACCTTTCACCAACGTTTATACACACATCTATTATCTTTATAAAAATATACCATCAATACCATCTTAACCTTATTTAACAACAAGAGTTAGTAATGTAGTTTTCTTGATATTTCTACATTACTCTTTACTTAGCTAACAACACCATAAAATTTAAATAATGGCCCACTTTATGCCATGTTTCCTACCTTGACAATCTTAATCACAACTATACTTTAATGAAAATTTAGAAAATTAACCTTGTTACAACACTTATACAGTCTTCAATAAAGGATATTTAACTTACAGTCATCCTATCAACATATACTACTTATTTGATCCAGAAACAAAACTGAATTTTTAATTAAAGAGCTTAAATGAATAAAGATATTATTACAATTCAAGCTTCATTTATCTGTCATACTGAATCTCTTTCCAACATATAATTTAAAAGGATATGCACCTGGAAGTGGAGGTAGAAGAAGTAAGTTTCAGCAGTAGCAGCAATAACAAAATCAATGGAATAGCAGTCTTTCCACAGGTTTGAGCAATAATAAGACTCGAAGAACCCAGATGCACAGTGACAGAACTTTTAGGAAGTTTCAGATTTTTAACTGAACAACGATATTGAACAAATCCGGACAGATTTAATGAAAAGAATGATATTTCTGATTCTGAGACTTAGAACAAAACAGACTGAAAAACATAAAGAAGATACTTTGGAAAATGGTAGAAGATTCGCCACCTGGGGATATATCCCGCACAAGCCAGGCTTATATCCCGCACATGAGGATGGAAAAGTTGAAGAAGTCAGGCGTCCACCTGGAGAATGAGGATGAGAATTAAAGAAGTCAGGCGTCCACCTGGAGAATGAGGATGAGAATTGAAGAAGTTAGGCATCCACCTGAAGAATGAGGATGAGAATTAAAGAAGTCAGGCGTCCACCTGGAGAATGAGGATGAAGAATTAAAGAAGTCAGGCGTCCACCTGGAGAATGAGGATGAGAATTGAAGAAGTCAGGCGTCCACCTGGATAATGAGGATGAGAAAAGAAGAAGTCAGGCGTCCACCTGGAGAATGAGGATGAGAAAAAGAAGAAGTCAGGCGTCCACCTGGAGAATGAGGATGAGAATTAAAGAAGTCAGGCGTCCACCTGGAGAATGAGGATGAGAATTAAAGAAGTCAGGCGTCCACCTGGAGAATGAGGATGAAGAAAAGAAGAAGTCAGGCGTCCACCTGGAGAATGAGGACAAAGAATTAAAGCAGTCAAGACACCCACCTGAAGAACGAGGGAATACAATTGAAGTGTTGAAATCAAAAGCCCGCTCATATGATAAAGGAGCACACTTAGAATCAATAAAGCAGAGAAGTCCAACAGAATCCCCAGCAAGAAACAACAAGAGTTCCAAAAGGAATACGGAATAAGCCAAATGCCCAAGAGTCACCAAGATATCAAGACAACAAGAAACGCAAGGGCATGATCTAGATAAGATTTTTATAATTCATGTACCATAGTCTAGTTTAGCTTTTTGTATTTCCTTTAAAGTAAGGTGTAATAAGGAGGTCAGCAAGCAGTAAAAACAGCACGAAGCAGCAGTAACATCACAGTCCCACGGTAGTCCCAGCTACCAAAAAATTCCCGAACTACATTGACCTGATTCCTTTATAGCCAAGGATATGTAGGAAACCTTTGAAGCAGAGGTTCGGTCAAATCTTTCTAAAAATGCTTCCCACGGAGTATTCGAACGGGCAAAAATCGCTCGTATCCGCTCACTTTATCTTTGCACGAAAACTCTTCGAGTTTCCGCACAAAGAGGGGCAGCTGTGAGCACGTGATTTTTGCCTTACGAAAAACTACTCCAAAATAAATCAAAAGATAAAATAAATTTCTTTTACTGTGTATTTTTTTTTGAATTTGCATGGTGTTAAATACTTGTGTTATGTCCGTAAGTGTTTACATTGTCATAATAAAATGAAAAATAAAATAAAATACATATTGCATGCATATAGGATTTAATTATGCATTTAAAAGATAATTTAAATAAAATCACAAAAAATATGCAATCGTTCTATTTTAAATATTTCACTGTGTGATTGATGTTTTGTTTATGTGTTAAATAATTGTTATAGAGTAATTAATATATTTTTTGTGAAGTTAAAATTATTTTATAGTTAATATTAAAATTTAAATTAGAAAAAAATGAAAAAATAATACATATACACAAAATCGGACCTGGATTAAAATCCAGGCCCAAACCATTTTAACCCACCCCCACAGCCCAATCCAAAACAGCCCAGGTACCGGTCCAATTCAGCTACGCCAAACGACGTCGTTTGGTGATCATTCATCAAGGGCCGTTAGATTAGATCAATTCAACGGCTGAGATACACTACCCTTTACCCGTAACCCGTAACCCGATCCAGTGACCCGACTCAGCCGACCCTGGCATTAAACCAAACGACATCGTTTGGTTTAATGAATTGATCCTGGCCCTTCATCTTACTTGATCGGACGGACAATATAAATCCACCACACCCCTATATAAGTCCCAAGCCCCTACCCCGGCCCCTAACTGAACACCCCCCCTCCTCTCACTGTTCATCATCTTCCTCAGACCCCCCTAACCCTAGCCGCCCTAGGATCCCACCGCCTAAAACCCGGCGGCATCAACGCCGTCGGTCACCAAAATAACACCCTAGAATCCCCTGAACATCCTCTACACAGATCTAACATTGTCTTCCTTCGAATCAGGCAACTCTTCGAATCTTAAATCGAAGGTTGGCCTGAAAACCTTATCTTCTCCGATGACCTCCAAAATAACACCACAGTTTCTCCTAAATCCCCGCACCAAGGATCTGTTAGTTGCATGGTTCGAATCATACTGGAACTACTCGAATCTTCATTTGAAGATTCGAGTACAACCCTGACCTTATTTCAACCTACTTCAAACTCACACCAGTTAACCCCCTGACCTCCCTCGTGCCTAGAACATGTTTGGTTCTCCTCGAATCTGACCAGAAATGGTTAAATCCCAAATCGAACTTTCAAGAACCCTAAAAATACCAAACTTTTGGATTCCGTTCAGATTGAATAAAGATTGAGGTTTAATCGACCTTAGTCGAAGTATTTTCAGTGGAAAATACTTCGACTAAGGTCTGTTTGATTTCAAACAAAATCCGAAGCCGAGTTGAGTTCGAGTCTGATTAAAATTCAGAGGTACTTTTCTATTTCTGTTTGCATATTCTGTATGTATTTTTGTTTGTTTTAATAACTTGTTAATTTTTTTATATATATTTTTTGTTTTGATTAATTCTGTCATTTTGTCTCATGCCCGTCTATATGATCAAAATATGAAACTGTTTCTGTTGGTTGTGATTGTTCATAATGTAAGTAATCGACTCGATTAAGTTCGTCGATTAGTTATATTATGAATTCTCATTTATGATAATGCTAATAAAAAAACAGTCTGCTTCTATTATTTTAGACTGATTATGGACAAATGTTGTAAATAGTCTACTGATTAATACTTGTCAATTAAATCATGTTTGTTTGCAAATCAGTAATTTCAAATGTATGATGTGTATATATCGTTTTCTGAACAGGGCATTGTCAGTATATTGACAAGGCTCCTGTGTTTGTTTGATTTATTGTTCAAAGTTAAAGCTCAGTTACTGAACTCAGTGTAATATGTTGCTATGATGATTGGTTCTGAATTCAGTATGATTCTACCAATGTTTGATTGGATGTAATTGTATTAGGAATTACATTTTTAATCAGAATTCAGTCCAAACTCTAGGATTGGTTATAGCTGCTTAAACAGATTTTAAAATCTGTATTGTGAAATTCTGAATTTAAGACAGTAATAACATTAATTACAGTAGAAAATCTGGGACATTTTTGGACAGAATAGTGAGGGTAATATGATATAAAAGTGAGCTGATAGTGGAGTGATAATGGCTATTAGTTAATGAGTAATAATGGGGAACAAAGGGTAATGGGCTGCTTAAAATCAGGATAGGATCATTTAATGTATTAAAAAGTAGTTTGTAATGGAACTTTCTGTTTTAAAAGAAGAAAGGGGTCCAAGAAGCACTTAAAAAGCATAGGACCAGCCCTGTATAAAGACAGGAGCTGGACAGCTTAATGAAAAACTTGAAGAGAGTTTGAGAGATATTAGGAAAAAAAAAAGAAAAAATCTGAAAAAACAGAAGATTTTAAGAAAGAAAAAGAAAGGAGACTGAGAGTTTTTGAGAGAGAGAATTGGGACTGATTTAGGGCAGCTTAAAAGAAAGAGTTTTCAGACAGAAAAATTAGAAAGGAAGAAGAGAGAAAATCTGATTTGAAAAGGAAAGGGGCAGATTTTGAATACAGATTTGGAAGAAAGATTGAAATCAGATTTTGAGAGGGAGATCTTATCAGTTTTCATAGAAAGAAAGAAAAAACTGAAGCACAAAAATAGAATTCTGTCTCGAAAGTCAGGATTGAAGTTGATTCTGTGTTTAAAAATTGAAATTTTTTCAGTCTGTTTTGTTCTAAGTCTCAGAATCAGAAATATCATTCTTTTCATTAAATCTGTCCGGATTTGTTCAATATCGTTGTTCAGTTAAAAATCTGAAACTTCCTAAAAGTTCTGTCACTGTGCATCTGGGTTCTTCGGGTCTTATTATTGCTCAAACCTGTGGAAAGACTGCTATTCCATTGATTTTGTTATTGTTGCTACTGCTGAAACTTACTAACAGGATCCCAGAAAGTTACTAACGCCGCAATCAGATCATCACGGGGTTTAACTTTCATAATGTCCGTGAGATTTTCCAAATGCTTGACGACCCATTTTTGACCGTCTTCGCCTAAATCATACCACCACATTTGAAGTTGACATAGAAATTCTTCCGTACTTGTGGATGAGGGGCTTTGTGTGGTGCTCATTTTGTATCTGAAATTTAATTTTGATAAAGTCAAAATTCATTTTGAAACTTTATACTAGAAAAAAAAATCATTTTCGAAATTTTTTTTATTTATTAAATACCTTTATTTCAAAATTTAAAACTATTTTTTTTTCGAAATTTTTTTTTAAAACAACCCATTTTATTCCTTTCTTCTTACTATGATTTTATTTAAGCTGGTCAACAAGCATGTTCGAGGCAAATGAATGCACAAGTAACAAGTAGGATGCATCATGATGGTCTTTTTATTTTGGGTTCACCTGTCCTAGACAGACCCAACCCCTGTGTTGAGTCTCCAAGGCCAAATGCATATGATGCAAATATTCGTTCCTACTAGGGATCCGGTACATGGCTGAGTTATTCTAAGTGTAAAACCTTAGGTTGATTGTTCTAAACCTGGCTTACCCAAACGGACAGTTTGAGCCGAAGCGGGGGCAACGTACCGGGAGCACGAAAGTCTGCCCGGCCTAGTTACTTGTCCCAACTCCGTCTTATTTGGTATGACTTTAACAGAAAGGTGGGTCACGCGCACGTGTACACCATAAATTCAGAAGACTCAGAAAGAAAGGGGTTTCGTAGCAGTTGTATATATTCACAATTCAAATAATATTAAAGCAGTAAAAAAAAATTTAGCATGTTAAGCATATAAACAATTGAAAATCATATTGTAAACAAAGCCAATTAATGCAGTTACTTTAAGCTCGAATTCTTTAAACCCTGAACCAGTGGTTCTGGGTTACAGTGGAAGATAGAAACCACTATTGTCCCCAGCAGAGTCGCCAGAGCTGTCGCACCTCCTTTTTCCGCGCCCGCGGGGCGCGTGGGGAGTTTTCTCCAATTGAAGGACAGTCGAAACGGGATTTGTTTATTTGTTTCAGAGTCGCCACCTGGGAATTTTAAGGCGTCCCAAGTCACCAATTTTAATCCCTGAATCGAGGAGAATATGACTCTGTTTATTATTCTGCGAACCAGAAATCCTGAGTAAGGAATTCTGTTAATCCGGAAGAAGGTGTTAGGCATTTCCGAATTCCGTGGTTCTAGCACGGTCGCTTAACTGTTTTTATTATTGGCTTAATTATCTTGATTTTTATTAAATACTTTTTGTTACGTGATTTTTCTACCGCTTTTACTTATTGTGATTAAGGACCCTTCTTTGAATCGAATTACGCGTACGTATATTCGTGTTATAAATTTAAAAATGCGGAATTGTGTCACGCGTACGTGTACACAATAACTTTTGATAATATATTTATTAAGCAATCATTTTTTCGAAATTGTGTTGAATCAAGAATATTTGTTTTTCTTAAATATTGAACCGCACATCGCGGGTTTTTATGAAATTAATTTAACGCCTTTGAAAAAATCCTTTTATTAAATATTCGCTCGAAATTGCGCGTACGCATAATCCGAATTTTTGCTTTTAAAAATATAATCAGGGTACGCGAACGTATCCCTAATTGCGCAAAATATTTGTAATGATATTAGGGATTTTTCCACAAATTGTTTGTTGTATCTACACATTTTATATGAAAATACTGAGAAATTCATATTCAAGGGAAGTCTTTAAATTCTTTTAAAAGAAATTCACAATTTTTAAATATTACCCGTTGACTATAATTTCCGAGTATTAATTATGTTCATCCCAAGACTATTCAAATTCACAGTGAAAGGATAAAATTTTGATTTTTTAGCAAATACAACATATATATGTATGCCAAAGAATGAATTGTATATGAAACTAACAAATTCTATTTCTAATTACTATTGATATAAAGTGTTGCAATTGGTGCTTATACATCTCGTTTCATTCTTATATACTCGCTTTTAATCTAATAGGCCTAATTATTTGGTCAATTTGTTTTATGAAGGTAGATAGGCATCGAGTTTATAGGAAAGGAGTTATTACACAAGTTAATTCAATAAAATTACCTTACATGCAACCTAACTGTATGTCGTAAACATTCATAACGTTTCAACATCGTAATAAGCTATATCATATCACCTTTCACCAACGTTTATACACACATCTATTATCTTTATAAAAATATACCATCAATACCATCTTAACCTTATTTAACAACAAGAGTTAGTAATGTAGTTTTCTTGATATTTCTACATTACTCTTTACTTATCTAACAACACCATAAAATTTAAATAATGGCCCACTTTATGCCATGTTTCCTACCTTGACAATCTTAATCACAATTATACTTTAATGAAAATTTAGAAAATTAACCTTGTTACAACACTTATACAGTCTTCAATAAAGGATATTTAACTTACAGTCATCCTATCAACATATACTACTTATTTGATCCAGAAACAAAACTGAATTTTTAATTAAAGAGCTTAAATGAATAAAGATATTATTACAATTCAAGCTTCATTTATCTGTCATACTGAATCTCTTTCCAACATAGAATTTAAAAGGATATGTACCTGGAAATGGAGGTAGAAGAAGTAAGTTTCAGCAGTAGCAACAATAACAAAATCAATGGAATAGCAGTCTTTCCACAGGTTTGAGCAATAATAAGACCCGAAGAACCCAAATGCACAGTGACAGAACTTTTAGGAAGTTTCAGATTTTTAACTGAACAACGATATTGAACAAATCCGGACAGATTTAATGAAAAGAATGATATTTCTGATTCTGAGACTTAGAACAAAACAGACTGAAAAACAAAAAGAAGATACTTCGAAAAATGGTAGAAGATTCGCCACCTGGGGATATATCCCGCACAAGCCAGGCTTATATCCCGCACATGAGGATGGAAAAGTTGAAGAAGTCAGGCGTCCACCTGGAGAATGAGGATGAGAATTAAAGAAGTCAGGCGTCCACCTGGAGAATGAGGATGAGAATTGAAGAAGTCAGGCATCCACCTGAAGAATGAGGATGAGAATTAAAGAAGTCAGGCGTCCACCTGGAGAATGAGGATGAAGAATTAAAGAAGTTAGGCGTCCACCTGGAGAATGAGGATGAGAATTGAAGAAGTCAGGCGTCCACCTGGATAATGAGGATAAGAATTGAAGAAGTCAGGGTCGGCTGAGTCGGGCCACTGGATCGGGTTACGGGTTACGGGTAAAGGGTAGTGTATCTCAGCCGTTGAATTGATCTAATCTAACGGCCCTTGATGAATGATCACCAAACGACGTCGTTTGGCGTAGCTGAATTGGACCGGTACCTGGGCTGTTTTGGATTGGGCTGTGGGGGTGGGTTAAAATGGTTTGGGCCTGGATTTTAATCCAGGTCCGATTTTGTGTATATGTATTATTTTTTCATTTTTTTCTAATTTAAATTTTAATATTAACTATAAAATAATTTTAACTTCACAAAAAATATATTAATTACTCTATAACAATTATTTAACACATAAACAAAACATCAATCACACAGTGGAATATTTAAAATAGAACGATTGCATATTTTTTGTGATTTTATTTAAATTATCTTTTAAATGCATAATTAAATCCTATATGCATGCAATATGTATTTTATTTTATTTTTCATTTTATTATGACAATGTAAACACTTACGGACATAACACAAGTATTTAACACCACGCAAATTCAAAAAAAATTACACAGTAAAAGAAATTTATTTTATCTTTTGATTTATTTTGGAGTAGTTTTTCGTAAGGCAAAAATCACGTGCTCACACTCCTAAATATAGAGTTGGACGAAAACTTCCTATTGTGTAGAGAACGAAAATGTTTCCTAGTATGTGTGTCAATTATAAGTATTATAGGAATAGTAATTAAATAATTATTCCTAAATTGTAGGGAATTAATTAAATGACTTTTTAATATTAGGAAAATAATCAAATGACTATTTTGTCTAGTGTGAACTTTATTTTAAAAAGGGTAAAAAAGGCGAACGACATTTCGCTAAGGGCCTTCGTGCTTTTAATATAGTATAGATAGATATAGATATAGATATGGACACACAAAACTATGTTTTCCTTTTAATCCCAAAATATATTTTAAATTTTTATTACTAAAAAAAATAAAAGAAATTATTCTTATTAGATTTAAATGATTCACCTCTCTACAAAGTTAAAGTTCTCGTCAATCGTCTCGACTTTCAACTTAGATTTCTATCCCTTCTTGTCAAATATAATGTTAAAAATTTAGAATTGTTTCGACATTTTGAATACAATACTTTATAAGGTTGGAGGTAAATGTTCATTTTTATCTTGTTATGCCAAAAAATTATTATTATATGAATATTATTTTCTACATGTTTTGCAAACTTTTGTCACAATTGTATAGTTGAATACAAAGAAAATTACTTATAGCCCCATATTCTCTCGTACAAGTACTAAATAAGTCTACAATTTAAATCTTTTTTAAGATTTGTCTAGACCTCAATTTGGACATCAAACGTAAAGAGAGAATCAAGAAGGTTAAAAAAACAAAGAAAACCAAGTCAAATGCGAATATTCCAAAGAGTTTTGTACACAAGGATGCAACTTGGAGAAAGTTGAGTGGCGGATTTTATATTTTCAAGAAAGAAGTTGAAAACGAAAGGGAAAAGAAAATATTAAAAAAAAGAGGAAGTTGAAGGAAAAGATAACGGATAAAGTGAAGGTGGAATCTCGCATCGGAAAGCACTGCGAAAATAATTCAGTGCATAAATTGTTGTTCATCGACTTCAAAACCCTAGATTCATCATTCAATTCGCGGTGGTGAACTCAGAAAATGGATCAATTAAACAACGGCGCGATGTATCAATCGAATCACCTTTCAAATCATTGTTTAGCAGAGTTAAATCAGCTGCCTTCTGATATTGCCATGCCTTCTAATGGCTTCCATTCTGAATCCAGGTTTACAAAAAAAATTCTTCGTAATTCCAGCTCACTTTTCGTGTTATAGTTTGTCTAATGCTGTATTGGAGATTAAACAGTAAAAACATAGTTATGCGATTGCATTTAACTATGCCGCTTCAATTATCATCTGTTAGAAGTTCAAAATCTTATAAATTGACAAAATTCGAGAAATTTGAATAGAGAGCCAAATATAATTAATCACGATTCTAATCGACTGGGATCTGTATCTCATTTTAAATTATTTTCACATTTTTTTTGGTAGAGAAAGCTGATACGATAGTTATGCCACGCTTAAACGGGTGAAGGGCGAAATCCTTAAGCTTGCATAGTATCAAAAGGTGTGGTTGTGCTTCGTTCAGTGGGTAGTGGTATTCTCCAGTGCAAATTATGGTAGGACTTTGAGTTAAAATACTTGCTTTTGAGTTTGTTTTGGGGGTTATTTAAGAACATAGAAAAATCAAACAAAACGTGTGTGTATGTGGCCTAGAAAGGTTTTTTTAGAAGGTAAGTAGATTATGTATTGAAAATGCAACAACTTAGCACCTTAGCACCAGGTGCTAAGGCAGTATAAGAGTCCGTAATTCTTCCTCTAAGGAAAAAAAATAAATCCTAGGAAGTGTGTACTTAAACAAGAGTTATGACTCGGGTGTGGCCTAGTGGTCAATGAAGTGGAAGAATAACCATAAGGTCTCAGGTTCAAATCTCAGCAGAGACAAAATCATTAGGTAATTTCTTCGCATCCGCCTTAATATTGGTGGGCGGAGTTACTCGGTACTTGTGTTGGTGGGAGGTATCAGGTATTCACGTGCAACTATGTTGGGCCATTCTTAGCATACGAGTATTGACAGAACAGATGTGCACAAAAGGATGCTGTAATCAGACTAGCATAGTAGCATCTAGTTGGCTAATTTAACTAAAAAAAAGCTAATTGAAATTTGACAAGCATCTTTGGCTATATGTGGAACTGGAGATTTTCTTATACCTTGGTCATATTACAGAGAAATAAATATGTCTTTTGAATATGACTTCATTGTAATTCTCGTGAACTAACTTGTTTTACTAATTCTTCTTTATGTGCAGCACTAAACAACAGCCAGAAGCAGAACTCAAAGATTCTCTGGCTGCAAGAAAAGTGCAGAAGGCAGATCGAGAAAAATTAAGGAGGGACCGCTTAAATGAGCAGTTCATGGAATTAGGAAAGACTCTTGGTAAATTAGCAAATCTTTGGTTAAACTACTAAGTTCTTGCTACATTTTGTTTTCTCTGAGCTCATCGGCTAATTTGACTGCTGCATGTTATTTTACCTCATTGAGGCATGTTATACTTTCTTGTTGCAGCTACACATTGACCTTTAATGTTCTTCTTGTTTTTGTATTTTGTAATGTTTTAGTTTTAAATATATAATTACGTTTACAATTGGATAGTGCAATTGAATTACCATAAATTACACATCTTGCAAGATCAACTCAGTATAGGCGCTTGTCTCTTTTGAGTAGGGATAGCATTTGATTTTGGGAGTCCATGGTATTTGATTCTGCGAATAGGTTAATCATATCCTGAAATTTGAAGAGGCAATGTTTTTATTAAATGTACTGTAGGCTTCATTTTGTATGCTGATAAGATAATATGGTGCTAAATTGTAATACAAGGATTAATAATACATGAATCATGAAATGAGAAACACTAGGGTTATAGTCAAGTTTTTGGTTGATTATGCAAAAATGTGGTTCCAATACTATGTTTTTGCAATTTGATTACCTTATTCTTGTCTCAAATTTAGCCTTAAATTTCTATCTTTCACGTTGTAAGGGGGTTAAAGTCATTTGAAGTCCTTATACTGCATATTTACAGCACCACCTGTTCATTGGTATTGGATAATACAGAGTATGCTGTTGTTTAGTACGCCAATTGTTAATACAGAGTGCCGAAGGGCGTATCAAACACCGGAATATCTAATACAATGCCCAACACAATCTTTAAATTGAGTACCAAATGACCACTTAAGAGTCTGATGGAAGAAAGAAAAAGAAATGACCCCTTAGGTGTCGTTTGGTTCAGTTGCGGGATATCCCATGGGATTACAATTTTGGGATATCTCATGAGATTATCTATTCCACCTCTTATACGGGATAGTGAATACCACCATTTTGGTATAAAATCTATATGAGTATTAGCTAATACCCACAACCAAATTTGGGATACTATAAGCCCCAAATTTTGTACCGGGATTAATATTCTTATCTCAGTAATCAAACGATCCCTTAGAGTTAGTTTTTGTGCACAATCTATATATACATTTTTTTAGGATAAAACAGATAGGCTTTACGGAAATATAGGTTTAACCATGTCTTATTCATTCGAAGATTTGATACACAGATCCTGATAGGCCTAAAAATGACAAAGCATCCATCCTTAATGATACTGTTCAAATGCTGAAGGATTTGACTGCTCAGGTCAGCAGACTAAAATCTGAGTACGCTGCACTTACTGATGAAAGCCGTGAGGTGATCTCTTGACACTTTCTGAAAGTAATGTTCTTCTCTCTCATTTCATAGCCATAGAAGTTCTTATTTTTTCTTTTTCCTCAAGCAGTTGACCCAGGAGAAGAATGATCTTAGAGAAGAGAAGGCATCTCTTAAATCTGATATTGAGAGCCTTAATGCCCAATATCAACAAAGAGTAAGGACTATGTATCCATGGGCTGGGATGGATCATTCCATGGTCATGCATCCACCTTCATATTCGTATCCGATGCCTGTTCCAGTTCCAGCTGGACCAGTTCCAATGCATCCATCTCTGCAGCCCTATCCTTTCTTCAGCAATCAAAATCCTGCAGTTGTTCCAAACCCCTGTTCGTCTTTTGTTCAATATATGACTCCCAATACGTTAATTGAACAGCAATCGGCTCAGTATATGTCTCCAATAATCCAACCTAGTAGTATGACCAGACAAGACTCTAGAAACAAGTCATCAGATCAAGGAGAGAGCAGGATTGAGAAAAGTGAAGATTCCAATGAAGTGGCAACAGATTTAGAGCTCAAGACACCTGGATCTGCATCTGATCAGGTTAGTTAGGACTGCTGATTTACTTGGCCTACTTTCCCTTTAAGGAATCCCAATTTATTTGACCTGTTTCTTAGATGGCCAAATATTTTATTACTTGTGGTAACTGGCACCAAGTAGCTGCTGTGATATGTAAATTACAAAATGCAAGAACTCAGTTCCTTTCTTGCGCATACAATGAACTAAGGAAATCTATCAAGCTATTCAACTACTCTTATTTTACTCTTGAGTTGCCTCAATTTCATTTCTACAAAACTACTTCACTTTTATATACTTCAACTAGCCCATTAAGCATAGATTTTACTTTCTCCACTATGATGATAACTGTCATCCTTCAAGCTTTCTTTTCTTAATCTATTGCTGGTGAAATAGAATTCAATAAAATAGGAAAAAGGGAATCTTCTATGACCTAAAGGCACTTTGGCAAATTAAATATACCATCATGACACACTTGCAAATTTTGCAGGACCATTCATCTGGACAAAGGAAATCCAAAAAGATGTCAAAGAATGATAACAGCCTCACAGATGGAAGTTCGTCAAGTAGATGTTCGTCATCCCATAGCGTACAGGCCATTTCTTCAAATAGTGTAGTTAGGGGAACAAAGACAGATGATTGACATTTGGGACAGAGTAGGAACCAGGTTATTACCATTTTTATTGCTTCTTTTTTCGTCTGGTCCATCTGTGTTATCAAAAGGTTTACAATACCGAGTCAGGAAGCTGTTGCTGGTGCAATGGGTTCTGAATTTGGATATTTCTCATTGTATTTCCCTAACAGTTCTAAGGGGGTCATACCATGGAGGCTAGAGCTGTTGTTTCTGGAAAATAATATTGAATGCAAGGGAAATGTAGATATCCTGTCCATGAAAGTACTAGTGTTACATAATGCCAGAAAACTCACCATCATTCATCGCCTCGCATACCTAATCTTTACACCTCTAAGATCTTGTATCCTTTCCGAGCGTGAATGTGATTAAATTCTGAATTTTGGTGAAATAAGCAGGTTTATTTGACTGAGGTATGTCTTTGAATTAAGACCTCTCGTGAAGACTTGCCAAGTTCTCTGGAATTTTCAGTTAACCGCATACTTCAAGGTTACAATGCACGATAGAACTATAAAATATGTTTTCCGTCATGATCAGTACGACAGATTGTATGGGAAGGATTCATCATTGAGTTTATCTGAACTGCCATTGGATTGTATGGGATCTTTCACTATTGCCGGCAGCTTTTGCTGACGTGGAAAAACATATACTTCTTTTATCATTTTATGCAAGTTTTTATCCAGCGGAGTGAAAAATTGTCAAAGCATCTGGTTCTTCTGTTAGAGTCTTGGAGATGAACACACAATTAGTTTACTCGTGCTGTATCGTCAATAATGTGCCTTGTTAACACCTTTGACATTGTTCAATGGCTAATTGGATGGTAAAACTAGTGATATTTAAGCTGGTTTCAATTCTAGTTATTTTGAATTCACCTATAAATTGCTAATGAAAGTTGGCTGCGTATGAGTTGCTAAACGAACCAGAGAAAGGATAGATAAGAGGTCTTTTCTTTGCTAGGTTGCAACCATAGAGACACGAACACGTGGCAATAATTGAGTAAGTTTGGTATTATCCGAACCATGGAAAAAATATCCATGAGGAAAAAAAAGTTAATGAATTATCACGGAGAATCCGCCCGTCAATTTGTGGTTAGGCATAGATAACGACGGCTTTCTGTTTGGTGTCATTTTTAAGTTTTAACCTCCGCATTGTGACACCAGAAGCACGAGCTCATGTGTAGTTTGATCTCCTTCGGGCAAATATAAGGCTACCACCCATTGTGTGGGATTGGATTTCACATCCCAAGTGCAGAGTTTTAAAATTTTTTATTTTATTATTCAGTATTCGATAAGTAGTTCATAAGTGGAAATCATGTGAAAGGCTTCACTTTCAACTAATACTTATCGATTTGTCGATCACTAAATTCATTAGATTCTTGTGTTGAATTAGCTAATAAGTGAAATATATGTAACACTTGATTCTTAGTAAAAATAGAGTTAGTAATACGTGAACTATAGAATAACTGGCATAACATTTATGCAAGTGGTAAGACACTTCTTGTTTGACCAAAAGATGTAAAAATCTTTATGATTAAAATAACTAATGATAATAATAAGATCAATCTTAGTTAAGCACAATAAAATCTAGATCAAGTGATGGAAGGAATAAACAAGATGAATGATGTAACAAATGTGTGGGAATCAAATAAATGCTCATAAATGTGAAGACTTAAATGCACAATCAACCTTAATAAATGCAATCGGCGGCGGAGGAATAAGTATGAGACGATTGGGGAATCTTTTGATCTTCTCAGATGAACAAGGCTGCTTTTGTATTCACTCTCAGATGATTCTTTTACGAAGTGTTCTTTTGTCTTTTTTCTCTCGTCCCACTTTCTTTACTCACTGATCATTGTCGACTCAACACTACACTATGGTAGGAAAAGCGGATCGCAATAGCTTTTACCCGAATAGAGGTCCGGGATCGAATTTCCACAAGGAGCTAGTAGTGGAGTTGTATTTTCTGTCTAGCCTAGAGTTGTGGTTGTGCTTCTAATGTCACTTCAATCACCTTTTGAGTTTTTGCATTTATAACTACTATTATAAAACTACGGATTAAAGCTAGATTATGCTGGAAGAATATTGCTAAGTTGTAATTAATGGGAAGGAAGCGTACTAGGGTTGTGGCATTACCTTGGTGGCTAATTGACGGGTAGATGTTACTTAGGTTCGATTGACTTGTTTGAGGGTTATGCTATAATCGTTGCACAATTTTTACTCACTCTCACACCTCTCGGTAGAGAGAATGATTTTTACCCAATTGACTCTCTCGAGACCAATTGGGTTGGCAAATTAGACCAAGCAACTAGGGTTCAAGTAGGGTGATTACTCTCTCGAGATTTAACCCGTTAATTGGGACAATCATTTCTCATGAGTCCATCTCAATTCCTTGTTGCGTCAATTTTGAGATTATAAACTCTCTTTCTCAAGAAGAGTTAAACCCACAAAGCTTGAATCATTGTTTCCAACCACCAATTCTAAATTAAATCATAAAATCAACCCAAATAACAAACACCCATAGTCAATCTAACCCTAGATGACAACACCCATCAATTACCCACACTAGGGTTGAGCCACAACCCTAGCTAATGGGTTTAGTTACACATAATTAAAGAAGAAACTGAAGAAATAGATGAAGAACTACACATATTAATTAATTACTAAGAAGAAACTACAATAATATATTGCTAATGGGAAGCAAATATGCCAAAAATGGCTACAACACCAAGCGTAGCTATTCTCCTGTTCTCAGATCTGACCTCCCCCCTAAAAAATAGTAAAATGTTCTATTTATACTAGGCTGAAAAAACTGGATAAAATTACCCCTGTGAGGTCAGTGCGGGCCGCACAAAACGAACCGCGGTCGCACTGGCTCTTGGGTTTCAGTTGTTTGATGACTTGAACTAGGGGATGCGGACCGCGTGGGAGTGTACCGCGGCCGCGAAGGCAACTGGCGCGGTCTGCGCAGACGTGACCGCGGACCGCGGACCGCATGAGGACAAATGCCCCTTTGTTGAACCCTATGAATGCGGACCGCACAGAGCAGGAGTGCGGCCGCAAAGCTTCTCCGCGGGCCGCGTGAATCCTACCGCGGCCGCGTGACCTTAGGCTCGAAAATGTCCAGTCTCTGAACCTCCTAGTGCGGCCGCGGTCATTGTTACGTGGTTCGCACTAGGCCCCTTTTTCTTCACTTCTCTTGGCCTTTGATACTTGAGCAGGTTTCACCCCTTTTTGAGCCGATTTTTGACATCTCGTCACTTTGTCAATCAACCCTGCAATCAAGCACAACTTGTGAGTATTTTGGGACTGTTTTTGTATCAATTTATACTCAAAGCATAGGCAAGTAGGGGCATAAACACTTTAAAATCCTAACTTATCAACTCCCCCAAACTTAAAACTTTGCTTGTCCTCAAGCAAACAAAATAAGATCCACCCCTTAAAGGAACATCCCAGAGATTCCAGCTATCCTAAAATAACCTCAACAAGCATCAGTTGGGACTAACAATTGCCCTCAATACGAATGCATCATTAACACATTTAAAACTTTGAAAACTATAGATCAAGTGTAACACAAGAGCATCAAGAGTTGACACATTTCATCAAAGAGCTTTTCTCACTTACTTTGGTCATTGTGGAACCCAAACTCTCACATCCTCAACTCTCCCTAAGCGAACCTCTCCTTTTAAATATTGACACACAAATCGAAGCAAATGAAATTTCACTCATCTCTCTCAAAAAGGAAGGTCACAAGTTCGGCTCTAAGTACCATATGCTTGCCCCTTATGTAAGTATCCACTAATGTAAGCTCCCTTCAACTTGAGATCAAATAGGGCTTTTGTGGAGTCATTTTGAAGGCTTTTAGGCAAGGGTAGGACATTTTTATTCACGTGGGTTCAATCTTCCCTTAAGCACTTCTTTTGATTCATTTCGGCACAACTTTCTTGGCTCTTTTTGAGGATTTCACTTCTCCACAAGGGGTTAGAGAGACACATTGTCACTCTTTCTTATACAATTCAAAACATTTCTCCTTTTTCTACTTTCTCCACACCTCTTTTTTTCACTTTTGTTTTCCTTGAATCCTTTTTTATTCTTGTTCACATGGGACTTTCTTTTTGTCCTTTTTCTTTTCTTGCTTTTTCATTGCCTTCTTTTCTTTCTTTTGTACCTTACTACTTTGCTTCCTTTCTTGTCTCTCCCCCCAAACTTAGATTTTTGCCATTACTCAAGGGAAGATTTGGGTGCCAAGAGAGGGTAATCGTTTAGAACGAGTATAGGCTTGTAGCATTGGTTCTTGAAAGAAACAGGTTTAAGGCTCAAAAGGTTAACTAGGGATTATTTCATTGGAAGGCTATGAAATTGTTCAACTTAGCATTTGGATCAAGGAGAGCTTATAATCATTTCTCAAGTCAAATTTCACCTAGGATTTCGCCTCAACAGACATTCAGGGCAAGTTCTAGACCATTGGCTCGGGACTTGGACTCAAATTTCAATTCCTCACCACACACTAGGGATTTACTAAAGACATCGAGTCGAGGGCCCACAACGACCTTAGTTATGATTTAAACACACAATGGTCCAAAAAGACCACACGATGATCGTTTGGTCAATGCAAGAGTCTCAAAGCCACGACTTTCACCATCCTAAACACAACATTATGTCTTTGACCATAGGATCAAAGACAAATGTGTTAGGCCCAAGTTAAACCTTGCTTGAGGTGCCTTTAACTATGCTTATAAAAAACAAAAGAAAAATCAAAGAAACAGACTCAAACCCTTAAGAAGGTTGTCACGCCATCTATCATTGGGAAGAGCCACCCGGTTCGCACAATACTCCACCCTTGGAAAGAACCGTGGCATTAAGAAAATCAAGGGCTTATTGGAAACTCCAAAATCAAAACAAGCGGCTACGAGCCTAACTACAAAGCTAAAAATGAAAATTTAGCGAAAATAGAAAATAGAATGAATATGTACAATAGGGGAGTAGAATATACAACGGGGGATGAATATATACAGAAATGTAAAGTTATATACAGCCCAAAGTAAAAAAAAACACAAAATCAATAAAAATAAACTAAGAATCTATATATATACAGTCATCTAGAAAAAGTGGTCATTTCCTCTCTAGTGTATGTATATCCTTCTTAGGTCATCTCTTCTCGTATCTTTAGCTCTGCTTTTGTAATTTTTCTTCTCACCTTCTTCCGTTCATTGTTCTTTGTTCTGCGTTTTATCAATATACCTTCTTCCATCGAGATGCATAGAACACATCGGTCATATAAAGAGATTTCCGATGCCACCCCGCTTTCCATGGCACCTCCCTCTAGTAGTGAAGATATGGCAGTAGAGGACGGTGACAACCTTCCCACTGTGGAGGAGATACTACAGAGAAACCCCATGTCTCGGAATGATTTTCTTAAAGAACCTATCCCTTCTCCTACTCCGGTGGTTTCTGAGACTGAGTAGGCTCACATAGATGACTTTCGATCTACGTATAACATTCCCTCCCTTGTCGAGATAGTTCCTGCTGGGAGGGACTTCGTGGATGTCCACAGACCGGGATATTGTGCTTTTTACATATACCCCTTTGTGATTGTCCACTCCCTCTCTCTTCTTCCGTTAGTGGAGAAATTCTGACGGTTTTATGAGGTCTAACTGGTGCAACTTTCTCCATACACGTACAAGATATTTCTGGTATTGACGAAGTACGCGGAGTTGGCGGGGTATGAAGTTGGCCTTCATTATCTTTTACATTTGTTTTCCCCTAGTTTTCACAGGGGCACTATGATATATTTGAGGCACCGTGGGACCAGGGGGCTAGTGGTTGGAACAGACGATCGGGCAAGCCGTAAATTTTGGCATAAATACTTCTTCATTAGAACTGAGCATCTGGTGTCGGACCCCGCTGGATTCCCAAAATGGTGGAATCACAACCGTAGGTGTTGGTACTTGTAGTTTACTCTTGTTCTTTCCAACTTTGTACTTATTTATAACTTTCCCGTGCAGCTGTGAGGCGTATACCTCATCCCATCACCGGTATCGAGGACTAGGTAGCCCGCTTATTACCTCATGCGGTGGAGACTCGAGATTGGCCCGTTTTTATGAAATGGTTTGGGCCGAAGGTTCCATCCGATAAATATTTTTCTCTATTTTGACCTTTGACTATTCGCCTACGACTCCTTGTGATGACAGGTCGTAGGGTTTCCAGGAAGAAGGCCCCAGTCCCTACATTTTGCCAGGCCGTCGCATCAGCGGGGATGCAATTTACCTTGGTTGAGTCCGTCCGAGGGAGTCGTGCTCAGCCCGTACAGGCTAGAGACTCTTTTCGTGACATGATTGTTCGGGATAAGATCTCCTCCTGACCAGTCTATCACCTCGTGGACGATTCCACCAATGGGGACGAATCTTCGTCGAGAAAAAGGAGGAGGGTAGAACTCGGTAAGAAAGTTGCCACCGATGCTGGAAAGAGCAGAAATAGTGCGTCAAAGACGGCACTGGTGCCTGTTTTTATGGCAGATGCCATTTTGGCAGGAAGGTCTCCCTGGACCGAAGGAATATACCAAGGAGGGGGATCTGCGCGCTCTGCCAAGGTGGCGCATCATCTACCGTTGGAGGCGTTGTACACGCCGAGGGCGACGGTTAGGGTTTGGACATCGACCTAGAAGATGTACGAGAGTTCTTGGAATGCCATACTCGTGTAGAAGTAAGGATGGAGGGTTCTGATCGACATATTGTCGTTCCTGGAGACTACGACCTGTTGTCGAACAGTGAGTAGGCGGCGTCGATGTTTACCCCCTTGTGCGCTACTTCTGAGAGTGCGACACTTAAGGCGATATGCGACGTAGAGTTTTCACAGAGCGTTTCTGGCATGGCTTTATGGGTAAATGCTTCATTCTTTTCTTTTTGTTTTTGGTTCTGTTTTGTATCCTTAGCTCATTCTTTGCTTTGACTTTACTTTTCATACTAGACCCTCATCATGGAGATCGAGCGTGAACGTAGGGATAGGCGGAGGACGGCCATTTATGGGAAGATGACCACCAAATATCAGGAATACCGCACCAAGCATCGTGTATTGGCCGATCTCTTTACTCAAGACAACGACTTTTAGTTGTTCCATGACGGGCCTAAGCAGAAGGAGAATCAATTGGCACAGAAGGTCGAAGAGCTGAGAGAGCGAGATGAGGACCTGATGAAGGCCATTGCATGTTGCAATGAACTTGAGGCAGCTCTCAAGGCCAAGGAAGATGAGCTCGAGCTGAGTCAGGGGGTGATAGCCGAGAATGCCGACTTCCAGGCGAAGGTGGCCAACTTAGTTACCGAGCTTGACAGGAAGGTGGCGGAGGTCGTCGACCTTAAAGGCGAGCTGAGTGTGAATGCTGATGGATTGGCTCATGATGAAAGGGATAGTGCAACTGCTATCTCTGAGGCAGCGGCTCTAGAGGATGCCCTTCGTGTTTGCAGATCAGAACGGGACAAGGAGGTGGAGACTGATAACTAGGGATTTTAATACCTTTTATACTCCTTCTTGCTTATGTTTTGATTAAACATTTGTACAAAATAGTCCCAAAAGGCTCACAAGTTGTGCTTGATTGCAAGTTTGATCAACAAAGTGACAAGATGTCAAAGATCAGCTCAAAAAGGAGTGAAACTTGCAAAAGTACCAAGACAAGACAAAGCTCATGCAAAACAGGCCCAATGCGGGCGCACACCATTCTGTGCGGTCCGTATAAGTGAGGTTCAGAGAGTATGATATTCAGGAAAACAGGCAATACGGCCGCACTAGGTTCTGTGCGGTCCGCACTGGGATCTATGCGGCCGCACTCGATTTAGTTGGTCCGCAGTGAGAAAGATCAGAAAGTTGCCAGTTCCAAGTTTCAAGCCAATGTGGTCCACGCTCCATTTCATACGGACCACACCAGAAGCCTCTGCGGCCACACTCCATTCTGTGTGGTCCGCATTGCCCGATTTCAGAGAGTTCGATTTTCAAGCCTAGAGCCTTAGTGCGGCCGCACACCATTTTGTGTGGTCCGTACTAGCCCTGCGGGGGTATTTTTGTCCAGATTTTTTAGCTTAGTATACATAGTTTCTTTTCCCATTTTTAGGTCATTAGATAGTTTTAGCTAAGAGCTGCGCTCGTGGGTTCGAATATTTTAGCTATTTTGGGCAATTTTGTCTATATTTCAACATTGAATCTTCTTGTTTATCTTAGTAATTAATTAATATGAGTTGTTCTTCATCTATTTCTTGCTTTTCTTCTTTAATTATGAGTAGCTAAACCCATAAGCTAGGGTTGTGGCTCAACCCTAGTGTGGGTAATTGATGGGTCTTGTGTTTTAGGGTTAGATTGAATATGTTTGATATTTTGGCTAATTTTATGTTTAATTGCTAAATTAGTGGTTGCAAACACTAGTTTGTATTTAGTTGACTTGAGCTCTTCTTGAGAAAGAGAGCTTGAGTCTCTGAAATTGGTCCAACAAGGAATTGGGGCGTACTCAAGAGATTGATAGCCCCAATTAAAGGGTTAAACCTCGAAAGAGTATTACTCGACTTGAACCTTGATTGCTTGTGCAAATTTGCATACCCAATTGGTCTTGAGAAAGTCAATTAGGGTAAAATCACTTGAACTACCGAGAGGTGTAGAGTGGATAAAATCGTGCAATGGTTATATCATACTCCCCAAATATGTCAATCATGCCTTAGAATCAAGTATCCGTCAATTGACCATCTAGGCGAAAGTCACTACCCTAGTGCCTTTTAAACTATTTGAATAACCCGCAACATTTTACTCTTAGCTTATTCTAGTTTAATTTACTATTGTAGTTTGATAAAAGTAGAAGTAAAACAAAAACACAAGAATGTTTAGAAGTGTAATTTGGAACACATACACGACTCCAAACTAGATAGATACCCGACTCCAACTTCTAGCTCTCTGTGAAAATCGATCCCGACCCTAAATCGGGTAAAAGCTGCTTCGACCCTCTCTTGCTACTCAATAGTAGTGCAGGGTAGGCTTTGATCACTTTTTGGCGCCGTTGCCGGGGAGCTAACGGTTTTGGCTATTTATTTAGTTAGTTTTGTGTATTGTTCTTCTTTTCTTCTTTGTTACAAACTTGTTTGTGTCACTGTCACACCTCCTTTTTGCGCGCCCCGTCCCGAGGGGTTAGATGCGCGGGTGGAGTTTTTCCAATTTAAGTGACAATATTCGAAATGAGATTATTTATTTAATTCAGAGTCGCCACTTGGGAAATGTTTGGCTTTTGGTGTCCCAAGTCACCGGTTTATCTTTAATCCCAAATCGAGGAAAATATTCGACTCTTCCAAATGAAGTCTGCGAACCAGAAATTCTAAGTAAGGAATTCTGTTGACCCGAGGGAAGGTGTTAGGCACCCTCGGATCCCGTGGTTCTAGCACGGTCACTTAAATTGTTATAATGGCTAAATATCTGATTTAAATACATGTTATGACTTGCGTGCTCCCATTAAGTTTAAACCGCTTTTATCATTATCATTTATTTTTATAGAATTGCAACGTCGTGAAGATGCGTCTCGAACCACGTCACAATCAATGCACCCGTGATCGTCAACACATCTTGACTTCGCTGAGATTTGGATTTGGGTCACATCAATGTGCACCTGAATTTGAGAATATATTTTAACTTAAAGTCGCGCCTAAAGAGTCTAAACGCGTTATTATCTTTGGGGAAGGTAGTGGAATTCTCTAAACAGTCCCTCCCAAATTCTAAGTATTTATCGTGATCAATTATTGAGGGCCCCGCAGTTTGCATTTTTATTCGGCGAGGCTCGTCTCATTATTTAAGAAGGGTACCCTACAATGACTACATTTCTACTACATTTATCTTTAAAGAGAAGGATGATGCCGAATTTTGCGGGTTTGGACAAATACGGACTGAATCCTTATTATGTTTGCCGAAACTAAACTTGTTTGATTACCTGATTGATTGTTCATAAGGTGGGGGTTACCGCATGCTTTGTCTTCATCGAGTGGATAACTTATTAATTCGTTAAATGAGATTGCAAACAAACTAACAACATATATTGAGTTATGTTTAATGACCTCCAAGTTCTATTTTTTAACACTTTAACCTATTTGAAATTGATAAACGAAATCGACTGTTTTACCAGGGGAATTACTACTAAGTGAACTCAAAAAATGGTTATTAGTTTTTCTCAACAATCATCACATTATTTCGAGACAAACAATCTATACCGAAACTCAGTATCGAACCTGCATTGGGCGAATGAACTGACAGGAGAACTGGCATTCATAGCCAGACTCTTAATGTGACTGCATGGGAGTTTGTTTGGGATACATTTATCCCGGACCCAGTACCACAATTTTGTTGATTCAGTGGTCTAGGCAAAATACATACAAGTGCCTATGACTCTATGTTATACAGTCATAACTAAACCAAACAAGTGTTATACTGAACTGAATGTATACTAAATCAAAACATGTTGTCTATGTCATACTGTCATTACTATTGAACAATGCTATCTGACAATCCATCTCAAACAGAATGTATGCTAGTTTATACAAAGTATTTGCAGTTTGCAGTAAAATATACAATCCCAAATATCATTCGACCTATTTTTAACACCAATGTTATAACATGAACAACTGTTCTTTTCTCTATTTCTGCTTCAACTTCAAACTTTCAACCATACAAAGTTTCAGAGGTTGTGTACCTGGAAATATTTGACAATTGGAGGAAAGGGGGAAGTCAGCAGAGTATGATGACAACAAAATGCAGCAGCAATCACAGCACTATCAGTAGCAGCAGGGCAGAATAGCAGCAGACAAAGCGATACAGCAAGAAAACAAGCTCGAGTGCAGTGATACAACTATGGCCAATAGAGAACAAATGGCCAAATAACAGCAGCACCCAGTGGAGTAGAATCAGAATTCCAGATAGATCAAAACAGTAGTAAACCAATGAAAGCACTCAACTAATAGACACAACTGAGATTTCAGAGGATCAGAATTGGTTTGAACAAATTGAAACAACTGAAAAACCCAATAACAATAGGAGGAAGAAAGTTTCTGATTATTGGTTGTATCCCTTCTATCCCTTAATCTCCCTCTATCTATGTGTATCTATTTTGCATGTATTTCAGCTCTCCTTTTCAAACTCCTCACAGTATGTCTATATTCTTTTCCCTTATCTATTCAGCTCTCTTTCCCCAGAAATTCCTCACTGTGTGTGTTTATTTTCTTTTCAGCCCTCAAGGTCCAGTCTCCCTCCATCTATTCTGTATATCTCCCCCTTTTATAAGTCCCTATCCTACTCTTTTTTAAACAGCCTGTTTTCAGAAATCCAGTACCCTTCCCATGTGCCTTCTATTTTCAATTCCAAACTTTAGCTAATTAAATATTAAACCCCATCAACATTCCCTGGCAGATTTTACTTTTAAAAGGTTTAAACACTTCTTTAAACTAAAGCCAAGTATGGGCAGTAGGATAGCATATGCTGTCAAAACATTTTAAAATCAAACAAGGACCTTTATGCAGGCCACAGGTTGTGCACAAAGCACATGAGGAGCACCAATGCACATGAGGTGCACCAATGCAAATGTTGTGCAGGAGTGCACATGCCATCCAATTCAGCATTTTAACCAAACATCCCTTTTACATTACTGATCTAAATCAACAGCTATAAGTAAACAAAATTGTTTCTCAATTGATTCAAAAAAAAAAAAAAAAAAAAATGTTCGACAGAAACAAATCGCTTTGCTATGCTCAGATAGTTGAAACTAATTGACGACTCATGTCGACTCGACTATATTAGCATTATCGTACACAATCGTAGCCGAAAATCAAACATTCAGAAGTATGGGACACATGACTCGACTTATACTGATTAAAATAGAATGGTGCATCCGAGGAATCAGTTAGTTAGTACAAATTGGAATACAACCAATACGCATGCCGTATCAGAATAGGAGGAGAAGGATTCAGACAAACACAGATGTTCAAACAGAGTGGACGAACAAAAGTTGATAAAAATTCAAAACACAAATTGACACAAAACATGAACAGACATCTAATCCCTCACATGGACCAAACAAATAAGGGAAGAAGGCAGACTCACCTCAAATCCTGAAAAATCGGAAACCTTGAACCGGACTTGGACAGACTTTCTTAAGGCTGAACGGACTTTAATCGAAGTGTTTCTCAGATGAGAAACACTTCGATTAAGGTCCCTTGGACCTTAATTTCTTGGCTCGAACGGGTATGAACTAGTGACGAGGAACTACAAAGTTCCAAAACTCAGATCCGGGATTCATGTTTCCCTGGTTAGATTCGGACCAAACCAAGTATGGTTCGGTCACGAGGGGGGTCTGGGGAGTATCTGGTACAAAACTGGGGTTGGTTGGGTCAGATCGAGTTTTGACTCGAATCTTCGAATGAAGATTCGAGGACCTGGGGGGTGATTCGAAACATGGGGTTGGTAGATTTGGGTTCAGGATGGCCTGGGGGTCCTATGGTGTTCAAGGGAAGGTCACCGGCATCCATGCCGCCGGCTTTCATGGCGGAAGTATGCAGAGGCGGCTAGGGTTTTAGGGCTGTTCGTTTGGGGAGACGAAGCAGCCGGGGTATTGGATAGGGGGGGTAGGGTAGTGTTATGTACTTATATAGTTAGTGGGCAAGTGGATCCTGGCCGTTGGATGAGACGAGATGAAGGGCCAGGATCCTTCGGCTAACAGGGAACGACGTCGTTCCAAGGGTGAAGGGTTAGGGTCGGTCCGGGTGAGACGGGTCGGGTTTATTGGTGGGTTATGGGGATTGATCTTGGACCGTTGGATCGGCTCGGTTTAAACGGTTATGATGGGTTGGCATCGAAACGACGTAGCTTTGATGTTAAACTACGTCGTTTCATGGCCTGGGGGTGGGCTGTTTGGACTGGTGGCTTGGGCTGTCCGCTTGGGCTGAGTTCGTTGGGCCAATTTTAACAAATTGGCCCAAGTCCGGAAGGGCCTTTTCTTTCTCTCTTTTTTTTTATTTTTTTTTATTTTTTATTTCTTTCTTATTTGTTTTAAAACAAAACTAAAAAAAATCAAATTAAAATTAAATACACACTCAAATATAATTATTTGCGCACATACTAAAGTATTTCAAAACCGGTAAAGTCAAACCAAACAAAATCACGGACGAAAAATGCCTATTCACGATTTTCTATTTAATGACCGAATTACGGTTTGAATTACGCAGGACACATATATATTTTTTGAACTTTATTTTAATAAAGTAAATAAATAAGAATGGGCCAAAATCACAAATAAATCCACAAGGTGCCGCACAGAAATCCGAAATTGTACAGCGGGGCCAATTATATATTTTTTATTTCTTTTTGGAGCGATTGTCGTGTGAAGCAAAAATCACGTGCTCACAGCTGCCCCTCTTTGTTCGGAAACACGAAGGGTTTTCGTGCAAAGATCAAGTGAGCGTGTATGAGCGATTTTTGCCTATAGACCACTCCGTATGAAGCATTTTTTTTGAAAGATCTGACCGAATCTTGCTTCAAAGATTTCCTACATATCCTGGGCTAAACAGGAATCAGGTCAATGTAGTTCGGGAGGTTTTGGTAGCTGGGACTAACATGGGATTGCAATGCTTGCTGCTACTGCTGCTGCTGTTGCCACTGCTACGTTACTGACCGCCTTATTACAACCAAATGGAAATTGGAAACTGAGCTAACTACTTATATGCATGTCAACTGCTAGTTACAAGATTCCTATCTATGATTCTTTTACGACTTGATCTTGGGTCTTAGCTGATTCTGCTTGTAGACTCCGATCTGAATCTTGATGCTTGCGAGTTGCAGCGACTTGTTTAACCTCTGGGATACTGAGTGAGACGCGATTGGCAGGGTTCAAGCCCTTAATTAAACGTTGGAGTCAATCCTCCTTGCATTTACTCCGATATCTCGGGACATCTTTTTTTTTTTTTTTTTTTCTTCTTTGATTCCGAACTGGGATTCATCTCGTGGGTCATTTCGATTCATGTGGCTCGAGGTCAGACCTGCGGGAGAAAACAAACGAACGAAATTTTCTGCCCCAGTTTCACTAGGAAAATTTCGTTAATTAATCACCAGGAAGTTCATAAAATTGATGAAAGAGGATATGCGTGCTCAGTTCGGGGTTGGAGCCCTAATATCGACTAGCTGGGGAAAGGTTCAGTGTAGGGTTTAAAACCCTAACGCCGAACAAAGGAAGAATTCAGTTTAGGGTTTAAAACCCTAATGCTGACTAAAAGGAAAATTCAGTTTAGGGTTTAAAACCCTAATGCTGATTGCATTAAAAAGCTCAGTTTAGAGTTCAAAACTCTAATGCTGGCTAAAAGGAAAAAGTTCAGTTTAGGGTTTAAAACCCTAATGCTGACTAAAAGGAAAATTCAGTTTAGGGTTTAAAACCCTAATGCTGATTGCATGAAAAAGCTCAGTTTAGAGTTTAAAACTCTAATGCTGGCTGAAAGGAAAAAGTTCAGTTTAGGGTTTTAAAACCCTAATGCTGACTAAAAGGAAAATTCAGTTTAGGGTTTAAAACCCTAATGCTGATTGCATGAAAGAGCTCAGTTTAGAGTTTAAAACTCTAATGCTGGCTGAAAGGAAAAAGTTCAGTTTAGGGTTTTAAAACCCTAATGCTGACTAAAAGGAAAATTCAGTTTAGGGTTTAAAACCCTAATGCTGATTGCATGAAAGAGCTCAGTTTAGAGCTTAAAACTCCAATGCTGGCTGAAAGGAAAAAGTTCAGTTTAGAGTTTAAAACCCTAATGCTGACTAAAAGGAAAATTCAGTTTAGGGTTTAAAACCCTAATGCTGATTGCATGAAAGAGCTCAGTTTAGAGTTTAAAACTCCAATGCTGGCTGAAAGGAAAAAGTTCAGTTTAGGGTTTTAAAACCCTAATGCTGACTAAAAGGAAAATTCAGTTTAGGGTTTAAAACCCTAATGCTGATTGCATGAAAGAGCTCAGTTTAGAGCTTAAAACTCCAATGCTGGCTGAAAGGAAAAAGTTCAGTTTAGAGTTTAAAACCCTAATGCTGACTAAAAGGAAAATTCAGTTTAGGGTTTAAAACCCTAATGCTGATTGCATGAAAGAGCTCAGTTTAGAGTTTAAAACTCCAATGCTGGCTGAAAGGAAAAAGTTCAGTTTAGGGTTTAAAACCCTAATGCTGACTAAAAGGAAAATTCAGTTTAGGGTTTAAAACCCTAATGCTGATTGCATTGGAAAAGCTCAGTTTAGAGTTTAAAACTCTAATGCTGGCTGAAAGGAAAAAGTTCAGTTTAGGGTTTAAAACCCTAATGCTGACTAAAGGAAAATTCAGTTTAGGGTTTAAAACCCTAATGCTGATTGCATGGAAAAGCTCAGTTTAGAGTTTAAAACTCTAATGCTGGCTAAAAGGAAAAAGTTCAGTTTAGGGTTTAAAACCCTAATGCTGACTAAAGGAAAATTCAGTTTAGGGTTTAAAACCCTAATGCTGATTGCATTGGAAAAGCTCAGTTTAGAGTTTAAAACTCTAATGCTGGCTAAAAGGAAAAAGTTCAGTTTAGGGTTTAAAACCCTAATGCTGACTAAAGGAAAATTCAGTTTAGGGTTTAAAACCCTAATGCTGATTGCATGGAAAAGCTCAGTTTAGAGTTTAAAACTCTAATGCTGGCTGAAAGGGAAAAGTTCAGTTTAGGGTTTTAAAACCCTAATGCTGACTAAAGGAAAATTCAGTTTAGGGTTTAAAACCCTAATGCTGATTGCATGGAAAAGCTCAGTTTAGAGTTTAAAACTCTAATGCTGGCTGAAAGGGAAAAGTTCAGTTTAGGGTTTAAAACCCTAATGCTGACTAAAAGGAAAATTCAGTTTAGGGTTTAAAACCCTAATGCTGATTGCATTGGAAAAGCTCAGTTTAGAGTTTAAAACTCTAATGCTGGCTAAAAGGAAAAAGTTCAGTTTAGGGTTTAAAACCCTAATGCTGACTAAAGGAAAATTCAGTTTAGGGTTTAAAACCCTAATGCTGATTGCATGGAAAAGCTCAGTTTAGAGTTTAAAACTCTAATGCTGGCTAAAAGGAAAAAGTTCAGTTTAGGGTTTAAAACCCTAATGCTGACTAAAGGAAAATTCAGTTTAGGGTTTAAAACCCTAATGCTGATTGCATGAAAGAGCTCAGTTTAGAGCTTAAAACTCCAATGCTGGCTGAAAAGAAAAAGTTCAGTTTAGAGTTTAAAACCCTAATGCTGACTAAAAGGAAAATTCAGTTTAGGGTTTAAAACCCTAATGCTGATTGCATGAAAGAGCTCAGTTTAGAGTTTAAAACTCTAATGCTGGCTAAAAGGAAAAAGTTCAGTTTAGGGTTTAAAACCCTAATGCTGACTGGCTGGGGATAAAGCTCGAGAATACTACACGATCTATTTTTGAGTTTTCTTGTTTTAGATAAAAGGGAGTTTCGTGGAAGCTTACCTTTCGAGTGAATTCCTTATTGCCAAAATGTTTCTTGTACCTTCCTCTTTGGGCGACACCTGCTTCTTGCACGGTTGTCTTGGATTATACCTGTTTCAACTTTTCAGATAAAGAACAATTGTTAGTTCGGAAATGACGGTTGGTTCGGTGACCTTGATCGTTCCCAATTGCTTTGTTGCATCTCATATTTCTGTTGCGAAATCGCGCCATTGATTTGATTCGAATGGCGAAACCTTTAGACCGCTTAGGCTTGTATTTCCAGATTCTGTGATGATTTGCCTCGTAAGGCTCTTTTTTTTTTGTTGTCCCGTTTTGCTTGGAGGTCCTCAACGGGGATTTTATTGGAGGTATTTTGTGGGGATTTGTACAAAAGGGAAGCTTTGTGGGGAATATTTACAAAGTGGATTCTTTGTGGGGAATTTTGTACAATGGGCATGCTGGGGATTTATTTCAAAGTGGGATTTCTAGGATTTGTTGGGGTAAGCTTGTTGGGGATGTCTACAAAAGGACCCGCTGGGATGTGCTGGGGAGGTTCCATTTTTTCCCTTTTTTTTTTTTTTTTTTTTTATAATTTTATAATTTGGGGGGATTCTGTGGGAGATTGTACAAGACTCTGTTGGGATTTGTACAGGGGGGAGACTCTGTGGGGATTCGTCCGAAGGTGGACTTGCTGGGGAAGATTTCAAGATTTCTCTCTTTTCCTTTTCTCCGGAACACCATCAAACGTCATGATTCATCATGCTTGGGTAATCATATCAACGAGATGAGGTGCTTTCCTTCATGAGACGGGATTCCGTGTAAACAAACCATGCCACCTACCCTTTCCGGTGTGTCCTGAACTCGGGGTTAAAATGCAAAAGGGATTCGAAAAGAAACAAAGCAGGGGAAAACAAATCAGAAAAGAAATACCCTTTTCGGGGAGAGAAAGACTTATCTGAGGAAGATAACGTTGGCTTTAAATGACATGACATGCCCTTTGGACTGGACGTCTGACCTTCTAAGAGCTTGCGTTTTCCTGAACCAGAAACGGACCTGTGATTCCAAACTGGTGGCATTCTGCCGAGACTTTCTTGGGGTGGCGTCATCCTTTTCGGCCGACAGCGCCCTTTGCGGGTTTTCGCTGGCTGACCTCTCTCATTTCTCTCCCTGTCGTTGCTCGATAGCACTCTTTGCGAGTTTTTACTAAACAAGCTCTCTCATTTTGGTTTCTCTTCTCCCGTCGCCTCGTGGTGCCCGAAGGTTTTCACCGCCGAGACTCTCTCATTTTATTTCTCTCAACTCAGGGTGTGCTGGTTTCCTTTGGTGATGCTTATTGGTTTCCCACCATCTTTGGTAATTGATTTGAAGGCTTGTGCCTGGTGAAGAGAGGTAGCTGATACTAAACTTCTCAAGTGTCTGACATGCCCCGGTTTTCAATTTCAGGGTGAATGGGATTTTGTTGTTGGTGTGACTGAACCTCAGGGAGAGGCTGCCTACGTATCCTTTCGGAATCAAGTCAAACGTAGTTCAGGCCTCAATCAATGTTTTTTTTTTTTTTTTTTTTTTTTTTTTGAGAGGATTGGGTAGTGTTTAGGGAGCAGTGGGGAATAAAACCTTTGCCATTTTCGAATGTGTCAGGACCACCGGAGTATGATTTAGACGTAGTACCTCTTGACTGCATCTGCATTTACTGCTGTGTCGGGGTCATTTCCTTCGATATCACCTAAATACAATGCTCCCCGCGGCAGTATCTTCCTCACAATGTATGGGCCTTTCCAATTTGGGGCAAACTTTCCTCTTGCTTCTTCATGATGCGGCAGAATACGCCTCAGTACCAATTGTCCTACTTCGAAATTCCGAGGTCGGACTTTCTTGTTGTAAGCACGGGCCATCCTTCGTTGGTATAACTGTCCGTGACAAACTGCAGCCATCCGCTTTTCATCAATCAACGTCAATTGCTCCAGTCGAGTCTTAACCCACTCGCTGTCCTCGATTTCTGCTTCGACAATGATTCGAAGTGAAGGAATCTCTATCTCTGCCGGTATTACGGCCTCGGTTCCATAAACCAAAAGATAAGGAGTCGCTCCCACCGATGTGCGCACCGTAGTGCGATACCCCAATAACGCAAAAGGTAACTGCTCATGCCACTGTCGGGAACTTTGTATTGTTTTCCTCAAAATCTTCTTGATGTTTTTATTTGCAGCTTCTACAGCACCATTGGCTTTTGGCCGATAAGGAGTGGAATTCCTGTGTGTTATCTTGAATTGCTCGCACACATCTCCCATCAAGTGACTGTTCAAGTTTGCTGCATTATCTGTAATGATAGTCGCAGGAATACCGAAGCGACAGATAAGATTTGAGTGTACAAAATCCACTACAGCTTTCTTGGTGACCGACTTGAGAGTGACAGCCTCTACCCACTTTGTGAAGTAATCGATGGCAACCAGTATAAACCTGTGTCCATTCGAAGCCTTTGGTTCAATTGGTCCAATGACGTCCATGCCCCAAGCGACAAATGGCCAAGGTGCGGACATGGGATGCAGTTCTGTGGGAGGTGCATGAATCAAATTACCGTGCACCTGACACTGATGACACTTCCGGACAAAGCTAAAGCAATCCTTTTCCATGGTCATCCAGTAATAACCTGCTCTAAGGATCTTCTTCGCTAAGACATACCCGTTCATGTGAGGTCCACATACACCTGCGTGTACTTCGTGCATGATCTTTCTTGCTTCCTCGATATCGACACATCTTAAGAGATTGAGGTCCGGAGTCCTCTTATATAACAATTCACTGCTCAAAAAGAAACCACTTGCATGTCGCCTAATGGTCCTCTTTTGATCTCCAGTTGCATGCTCGGGGTATTCTTGTGTCTTCAAGAATTTCTTGATGTCATGGTACCAAGGCTGCGTATTTGATCCCGCCTCGATTACACAGCAGTAACCGTGTCTTTCCTTGATTTGGATTTCCAAAGGATCGACGTGGGCGTTGCCCGGGTAGGGTAGCATAGAAGCCAGAGTAGCAAGTGCATCTGCCAGTTCATTGTGAAACCTCGGAATATACCTGAATTCTATTGAGTTAAAGCGCTTGCTGAGGTCCTCCACATGTTGTCGGTATGGGATAAGTTTGACATCCCGAGTTTCCCATTCGCCTTGAACTTGCCGGATGATCAGGTCAGAGTCTCCCATAATCAGTAAGTCTTCGACATCCTGATCGATTGCCATATGTATGCCCATAATGCAGGCTTCATATTCAGCTGTATTATTTGTGCAGAAGAAACGAAGTCTAGCTGTGGCGGGATAGTGCTGACCGGCAGGTGAGATCAAAATTGCCCCGATCCCTATACCCTTGGCATTCACGGCTCCGTCAAAGAACATCTTCCAAACATGAGCTTCCTCCGAGATCGCTTCTACGGTGTTTACCTCTTCATCCGGAAAATAGGTATCCAATGGCTGGTATTCCTCATCGACCGGGTTTTCGGCCAAATGATCTGCTAACGCCTGGGCTTTCATTGCCGTGCGAGTGATATAAACTATGTCGAACTCCGTAAGCAAGATTTGCCATTTAGCCAGTCTCCCAGTAGGCATTGGTTTCTGAAATATATATTTCAAGGGATCCAACCTGCTTATGAGGAATGTAGTGTGGGCTTGGAGATAATGCCTCAGCTTTTGAGCAACCCATGTGAGAGCGCAGCATGTCTTCTCCAACAGAGTGTATTTGGCCTCGTAGCTGGTGAATTTCTTGCTCAGGTAGTAGATCGCCTGTTCCCTCTTCCCGGTCACGTCGTGTTGCCCCAGGACGCAGCCGAAGGAGTTCTCCAAGACTGTCAGATACAAGAAAAGTGGCCTTCCTGGTTCGGGAGGGACCAAGACTGGGGGATTCGAAAGGTACTCTTTGACTTTATCAAAGGCTTCTTGACACTCCGTTGTCCACTTAATCGCCGCATCTTTTCTTAACAACTTGAATATGGGCTCACACGTGCTTGTCAGCTGGGCAATAAACCGACTGATGTAGTTCAGCCTGCCCAAAAGACTCATCACGTCTTTCTTCGTTCTTGGGGGAGGTAGATCTTTGATAGATTTTATCTTAGTCGGATCTAGCTCGATACCTCTCCTGCTTACGATGAAACCCAAAAGTTTACCTGACGGAACTCCGAAAGCGCATTTGGCTGGATTTAGCTTCAAGTCATACTTCCTTAGCCTCTCGAAGAATTTCCTCAAGTCTTGGATGTGGTTATCCTGCGTCCTGGACTTGACTATAACATCGTCCACGTACACCTCTATTTCCTGATGCATCATGTCATGGAAAATGGCGGTCATGGCCCTCATGTAAGTAGCCCCAGCATTCTTTAAACCAAATGGCATGACCCGATAACAGTAGGTGCCCCAAGGCGTGGTGAAGGCAGTTTTCTCGGCATCCTCTTCATCCATCAATACCTGATGATACCCAGCGTAACAATCTACGAAAGACTGTATCTCGTGCTTGGCGCAATTGTCAACGAGGATGTGGATGTTGGGCAGCGGGAAATTATCTTTAGGACTTGCTCTGTTCAAATCTCGGTAATCTACACATACCCGAGTTTTCCCGTCCTTTTTCGGTACTGGAACCACATTCGCCAACCATGTTGTGTATTGGACTACCCGGATCACTCCTGTTTTCAGTTGCTTGGTGATCTCCTCTTTAATTTTGTCACTGACCTCGGTTTTGAACTTTCGTTGCTTTTGTTGAACCGGAGGACAATCAGGATGAATCGGCAATTTGTGAACCACTAGATCGACACCTAGTCCCGGCATGTCATCATATGACCAAGCAAACACGTCTTTAAATTCAAGAAGAAGTTGAATTATCGCCTCTCGCGTTTTCTTGTCCGTGTGAATGCTTATCTTGGTCTCCCGGATTTCTTCCGGGGTTCCTAAATTTACCGGTTCAGTGTCATTCAGATTCGGCTTAGGTTTATTCTCGAAATATTCCAACTCTCGGTTTATCTCCCTAAAAGCCTCTTCCGCATCATATTCTGGTTCTGGATTCATTAATTCGCAATTAAATAGCTCATTGTGACCTGGGCGTGAAGTCCGCAAGCATGTCATATTTAAAGCCGCATTATTAGGACTGAAAAGGAAGATAAGAGGAAAAGTAATAAAATCAGGACGAAAGAAAGAATAGGAAAGCAATGATGATTTTTTTTTATTATTTTCTTTTGAAAATTGGAAGACAACAACGTTTACAACTAGGAATTCGGAATAACAAACGAAAAGAAGAAAACGTTCAAGTTATGTCCCGGAGATCACTTGTGATACAGGAAAGGTGGCAGGACAGGTCTACCCGGACTTCCGTCTAGTTGGGACTGGCGTGATCTCCCAGTTTTGGAGCTTGGCGTTTGGCCCCATGTATATCATCTCAGCAGTGCTCGTGCCTTCGCCTGGTTGAACCATGTGGACCTCGTAGAGCATTTCCCTCATTGCCCCACATATTTCCTCGATTTCCTCAACTGTGAAGACCTCATCTTCTTCTTCTTCAGTGTACCCTGGCCTGACAAAAGTCGCATGTAAATCCGGCAGTGGTCGAGGCAACTTCCAGCCCTCACTTCTCCTTTTCTTTGCCCATTTTTCGTCTGCTGGAGTAGGTTTGAAACCTAGTCCAAAAGGTTTCTTGACGACTGGTAAAGTAATGGGTTCCGTCGTTCCCTGAAGATTTCGTCCAAGCCCCTTCCCTGGCCTAAATCCGTGTCGGATCATTTCTTTGGCCACCATAACCGAAGCGTTAGACAAGAAAGGCTGGGGGCAAGGTACTCCCTCTTCGTGCTGCTCTGCCAATACCACCTCGAAAGCTTGATAGACCGTATGCTCACTCCCTTCTCTTGGTTCAAGATACGGGATAGATGGGTCCCGATAAATGGCATGTTCATCTTCTCCATGGACCACGATCTCTTGGTCTTCATACTCGAACTTCACCATCTGGTGAAGAGTAGAAGGCACGGCTCCTGCCGCATGGATCCAAGGCCTGCCAAGGAGGAAATTGTACGATGTGTCCATGTCTATCACCTGGAAAGTGACTCGAGATTCGACTGGTCCTATGACCAGCAACAGGTCTATTTCTCCCATGGTGTCTCTCTTGATACCATCGAAAGCTCTCACGCAGACGTTGTTGGGTCGGATTCTTCCGGTCTCAATCTCCATTCTTTGCAGCGTGGAGAGCGGGCAGATGTCAACACCTGATCCCCCATCCAGCATCACCCGCTTGACATAGTAGTCCTCACATTTGACTGTTAAATGCAATGCCTTGTTGTGTGCGGCTCCTTCCGGGGGTAGATCGTTCTTGCTGAAGGAGATTTGGTTGATGGCGAAGAATCTTTCTGTCATCCGCTCTAGTTGCTCCACCGAGGTTTCGACCGGTACGTATGCTTCATTCAGGGTTTTCAACAGGATCTTTTGATGCTCGGTTGACCTCATTAATAGTGACAGCATGGACACTTGCTCAGGGTGCTTGCGCAGCTGGTCTATCACTTCGTAATCCGGCATCTTCATCTGTTTGAAGAATACTTCCGCTTCTTCAACACTCACAGGCTCCTTTGGAGGGAAGCGCCTTTGTGTGGCGTTGTTCAGTTCTTGGGTATTTGAGTACCCTCCAACGAAAGTATTTTCTGGAAGTTCTTCCCTGACCTCCTTACCTTTATATGTTACCAAAGTCTTTTGATAATTCCACGGCACTGTGGACGGGTTGGTCATTGGCTTTTGTGGCACGCGTCCGATAACCACTGGCTCATTCAGCCGAGGTGGTTGAATCGTCCCCCGGACCACATAGGCCCCTTTTGGCACGTACATAGGTTTTGCTTTTTTGATCCCGAAGTTCTGCGTCTTCTTGGCTTGACCTCGTGGTATGTAAAGAACTCCACCCTTTGCTGGTACTACTTTCCTCTCCACCTTCTTTTCGGGCTTGCTTTCTGCAGCTTTGGCCTCCTTCCCCCTTTCTGATTTCTGGTCTATTTCAGGCCTCCTTGCTGTGTCGACAATGGCAATTATGGCTTTCAAAGCAGGGTCGAACTCTTTGTCTTCACAAATCATGCCGATCAGCGGCCCGTTATTGTGAGCGGGCAATGGATTGTTAGTTACATTTGGGATCTCTTCGTCCCTTAGCACTATCTTCCCCTGCTCTATCAAATTTTCGACCACTCTTTTCAATGACCAGCAGTCGTTTGTATCATGCCCCTCGGCCCCTGAATGATAGGCGCATCTGACTCCGGCTTTGTAAGAAGGAGATGTCGGGTTTTGCCTTGTTTGAGGGATGGGTTGTAGGAAACCCAACTGAACCAACTTTGGGAACAGAGTCGAGTATGGCTCACCGATGGGCGTGAAAGTCCGCCGTCGAGGTGGCTCTTGGGGGCGGTAGTTATTTTGCGGGGGTTGTGGGTTATAGTGGTTGCGGTAAGGAGGCTGATTTCTGGGAGGTGGAGCTGGGCCTCGGTTGGCTTGTTGTGGTGAATGGTTATAAGGTTGGGCATTCATGACCATATAAGGTTGATGAGCATATGCCGCATTTGAGTGGGGGTAGTAGTGTTGTGAGGCACTTTCCGGAAAATGGGGCCTGTGATGACGATACTCCCTTGCTTCAGAGGCTGCCATAGCCGTTTCTTCCTTCTTCTTCCCCCTTGTCGTCCCTCCAGACCCGCTTTGGATGGCCTGAGAGGTTGCCCTTAGGGCTGCTTGACTCAGAATCCGACCCGTTTTCAGCCCATTCTCTACCATTTCTCCTATCTTGATTGCTTCCGCGAATGGCTTACCCATGGCCGACATCATGTTTTGGAAATAGTCAGACTCTTGAGCCTGGAGAAAGGTAGTGACCATTTCCACTTCATCCATGGGAGGCTTTACTCTCGACGCCTGTTCACGCCACTTGATAGCATACTCTCTAAAACTTTCCGAAGGCTTCTTCTTCAAATTCGAAAGAGAGTTTCGGTCTGGCGCAATGTCGATGTTATACTGGAATTGCTTTACAAAATCTCTGGCGAGATCATCCCATATATGCCATCGGGACATTTCCTGATCCATATACCATTCCGAAGCTATCCCTACTAAGCTTTCCCCAAAATACGCCATTAGCAGTTCTTCCTTTCCGCCGGCTCCCCGCAATTGGTTGCAGTATTTTTTAAGGTGTGCAATGGGGTCACCGTGCCCATCGTATTTCTCGAACTTGGGGGTCTTGAAACCCGTCGGCAGGTGCACGTGAGGGAACATGCACAGGTCGGCGTAAGAGACGCTCTTTTGCCCGCTCAAACCTTGCATATTCTTCAAACTTTGTTCAAGGCTTCTCATTCTCTTAGCAATCTCATTTTGTTCTGCAATCCTGGGGTTCTGTTCCTGTCCCGGTGCGAGTTCGCACTGAGGCGGTAGAGGATTATTGTTGGTAGCGAACCTGGTTGGTTCCATTGAGAACGATGGTGCTTGGAATGTAAAAGAGGATGAGTCAAAGCTTGGCTTGTATGTGGCAGGCTGTGCCGTAGCTGGGCAAGGCGATGCAGTAAAGATATTCATGCTTGCATCGGTGGCCGACATTCGGGGATGAGGCTCAGAAGGTGATCCGGCGGAGAGAACGGAGTTAGCTGGGTACCCGAATGGGGTAGCAGGGTAATTTATGGGGACATTAGAAGTCCCACCTGACCTGGAGAATAATTCAGGGAATCCGGGGACGACACTTGGCGGCTCTTTCCCATTGTTCCAATCATCCAGCATTTCCAACATGCGGAGCCGCAGGATTCTATTTTCTTCTGCAGTTGCGGATTCAGGCGTGAGGACGGCTGAGATTGAGCTCTCCTCAGAGACGGGGACTGTTTGCAATGGAATTTCCGAAGACATTTCCACACTTCCTTTTGACCTGGTGAAGTAGGTGTGAGTACTGTTTCTGGTCCTAACAATAGGTAGTTGAACACCTCTCCTTGACCTCGTGAAGTATGAGTGCGAGGCCAGACTTTCACCAAACCAACCGTCTTTTCAAAAACCCTGGAAACATGCTCAATGACAAGCGCACGGTTAATTTGTAGCAGATAACAGATAGTTAATCTCACGTTGGGCATGATGTACCTATACAGTTAAGTGGATTACTATATGTCTGCTACGAGAGCATGCGTCATTCCGGTATTTTCCTCTTATTTCCCCCTCTTTTTTTCTTCTTTTTTTTTTTTATCTTATTTTCATTTATTTTTCTTTTATATATATATATTTTGTAGCAAAATAAAATGCGATCGGATCCGATGAGGATTGCCTACGTATCACGATACTCACGTGAATCAGATCATTACGTAGTTCGAAAACACGAATGAACGTGAAAGAAACAAAATCTTTATTATTGAAACAGTCTATTACAAACTACATTTTGCAAAAGAAAAAGCAAACTTTGGAAATAAACCTAGACTCAAAAAATAGACTAAAAATCACCCTGATGACAAAACAGGCAGAAGATGCTAAGATACAGATTTGACCTATGAATGCATTATGGTTTTAAAAATTGGTTTCCGCGGGGCGTCGTTCGGCCTCGCCGCGGTCCTAGGCGTGAGATCCCTCTCAAGTTGCTCTAGCTCGTGCATAGTCTGCTTGACATAACCCATTACTGCCGAGAGGACGGTAGCGCTGGTCATGTTCTCACATCGTAGGCATCGTCTGGTGATGGCATGGGCAATGGCCTTGATCCTATCTCTGGTTTGCTTCTTCTCTACGAGCAGGCGTTTTGTCTGATCGCTGCATATCTTGAAAACTTGAGCATCTTGTACATGCTGATGCTTCAGTCGTCGTACTTCCAACTTCATCTGGGCTATTGAGTCATACCAGTATCTGCTCTCAATTTGGAAATCCTTGGCCTGATTAGCTGTTTTGATCTCAAGTGCAGCCATCTCTCTTTTTATCTTAGCAACAGTCTTCTCATGGTCGCTTTCCAATCGATTCAGGTACCTGCGATGCTTATCCGTTCTTGTATCCCACTGTGCTTTGAGCTCTGCTATGATGTTTTCAGATTTCTCCAAACCATCTCGCCATTCCCTGATTTCACCTTTTAGCCCTTTTATCAGCTGCTCGTCCGATCGACGCCTTGGTTGTCTATCTGCATCCAACCTTATCTGTTTGATCTGGGCTCTGAGCATTTCATTTTCTTGAATCAACCTGTTCCGTTCTCCCAGATCGGTAGCAACTTGCACGTTGTGTTCATATTTCAATTTTTCCACTTGTTGCTTTAACCCGCTGATTTCGGTGCAATAGCCTCTTTCTTTTGCTAACCAATCCCACTGCTTTTGTGATGATTCGGTAAAATTCCGGATGTGGGGTCTCTTAGCTGGCCTTTCATGCTCGAGTTCCCTTCTGTACCATGCAAGGTAACCTGGCGCCGTTTCTCCTTTGGCTTGATCCCGCACGCAAGTATCTGATTTCAAATATTGACCCTCATTCCAGATTTGGCGAATCTTTGCTTCTGGGAACTGTCCGCTAGGGCTTATCTCAATTGCTTGAGTGCTTAGATCTTCCTCATGAGGTACTGTCTGGCATTTTCCGAACTGTCTTAAAACTCGGCCGGGTGCGTAAGGTTGAATGCTCTTAAGCCCCATCAGCAAGAAATGAGTTTTAGTCGCTGACATATATAAGACCTCATCAACGGGCAACCATCCCAACTTCCATTGTATTTGGCTGGCAGTAAGAGCTTGAAAGAACGAGGTCCAAGCCAGGACTCCTTCGGGCAAACTGATCTCTTTGGCTCTTGCGTAAGATTCTTCTATGCGGGTCTTACCCGGGGAACCACGGCTCAAAATCTCGGAATGATGGCAAAGGTGCTCGGTCATCCATATCTGCAGGAGCAAGTTACAACCTTCGAAGAAATTTCCCCCAGCTTTACAAGTTGTGAGAGCTCGAAAGATGTCGGATACCACCATAGGCGCGAGAGTACTGTCACTTTGCGTGAGTAAAGTGCTGACGACCCCCGATATCTTCAAATCAATGTTTCCATCTTTCCTGGGAAATACCAGAAGTCCCAGAAACGTTATCATGAACGCCACCCGTCTGTGCTCGTCCCATTTCTGACGAACTCCTTTGCTGCACAGTCTGTTGATTGGATTATTGAATCCCCCCTCGTGACCGTATCTATCATATATGAAGCATGGAGTACAGAATCCGGCTGCTAGATCCGGGTTGTGGACTGTTCTAGGTATTTTCAATGAATCCAGGAACCGATGTACCGTGACGACTCTTGGGGCGACCAAGTATTTTTCCCTCAACGGAAGTTCAGTATTCCCGATGTATCCGGCCATTTCTTCCAAAGTTGGGGTGAGCTCAAAATCAGGGAAATGGAAAACATTGTGCGCCGGGTCCCAATAGGTAACCAAAGCTCTTATGATATCTCCCCGAGGCTGGATTTCCAACAGACCCATAAGACCTTTCAGATTTTTCTTAACCTCACTTTGCCCTTCAACACCTAGATCATTCCACCATAGCCGTAACTTGATAGGGATTTTGGTCATTATTGAAAAATGTTCATTTTGCATCGTGCTCATCCTGCACATTTATTAAGGTGATTTTAACAAAAATGAATGACTCAAAATATTTTTCAAAGGGGACCAAGCTTTGAATACGGCCTTTAAGCACTTCGGGGACGAAGATTTTAAGGCTGTGTGGGTCTAAAAACGCTAAGCAAAACCCAAAAGTGGCCATTTATGCAAAGTCAGCCTTCCGGCGTCCCTTTCGGGAACATTCGGCTATTCATGTCAAAACAGCATCACCTGACTTATTTATGACTCTTTAAAAATTTGAAACATATATTTTTTTGATTTTGGCTATTTTAGCAAAATGGGGGTTGAACCCGACGAGGGTTGCCTACGTATCTCACATCCGGTGAGAATCAAACCGGCGTAGTTCGGGGATATCGTAAAATAGGGAAAAAATCGAATAAACCTAGAAATCAAGAATGCGTATTTTTTTTTACATTTTTGAAAAGAGATAAAGATTATATTGTATTTCTTTTTAGGAAAAATTTGGACCTTTAGTCTGAATTCATAAAAGGGGTACTACGAAAGAAACAACACATTTTTTTTGAATTATGAATTTTTTTTTTTTTTTTTTTAAAAATAAATACCCTTTTTTTGATTTTGAAAGTGATAAAAGAAGATTTTTATAAAAAATTTTTTTTTTAATGACTCTCAATAAACAAGACAGTTTTTTTTCTTCTTTTTTTAAGAAAATTTCGGCAAGGTTTTGACACTACTTGGACATTGGTTTTATTTTTCCGAAATTAAGTAATTATCTCCCCTACTTTCGGCAATTTTTTTTTTTTTTTTTTTTTTTAGGAACCGGTCGACATGCGGAATCGAAGCAAATAAATGCATAACACAGATAGGAATGCAGCATGATGGTCTTTCCATTTCAGGTTGCCTGTCCTAGACGGACCCAACCCCGGTGTTGAGTCCCCCTAAGTCAAATGCAATGTGATGCAAATAAGCGTTCCTATTAGGGATCCGGCATGAAGTTTCGTTATACTAGGTTTAAACCTTGGTATTTGTTCTAGACCGTGTACCCGAGCGGACAACTCGAGTCGAGGAGGGGGCTACGTACCGGGGACCCGCGAGATCGTCCGGCTTTGTAACTTGTCCGTCCTCTTTCTTATTTTAGGTATTGACATTAACAGAATAGGGAGTCTCGACCAGCGAGCTTCTCCCCGGAGGTAAGAGGAGAAGGGTTTCGGCACAGTTTATATACAGTTCAGATAATATCAAAGCGGTAAAAGACAGCATTTAGCACATTATGCAAAAACATGTAATAAAGATCAGATAATAAAGCCAAATATAACAATTATTCTAAGCTCGAATTCTTGAACCCTGAACCAGTGGTTCTGGGTCCATTAGTCCCCAGCAGAGTCGCCAGAGCTGTCACACCTCCTTTTTGCGCGCCCCGTCCCGAGGGGTTAGATGCGCGGGTGGAGTTTTTCCAATTTAAGTGACAATATTCGAAATGGGATTATTTATTTAATTCAGAGTCGCCACTTGGGAAAAGTTTGGCTTTTGGTGTCCCAAGTCACCGGTTTATCTTTAATCCCAAATCGAGGAAAATATTCGACTCTTCCAAATGAAGTCTGCGAACCAGAAATTCTAAGTAAGGAATTCTGTTGACCCGAGGGAAGGTGTTAGGCACCCTCGGATCCCGTGGTTCTAGCACGGTCACTTAAATTGTTATAATGGCTAAATATCTGATTTAAATACATGTTATGACTTGCGTGCTCCCATTAAGTTTAAACCGCTTTTATCATTATCATTTATTTTTATAGAATTGCAACGTCGTGAAGATGCGTCTCGAACCACGTCACAATCAATGCACCCGTGATCGTCAACACATCTTGACTTCGCTGAGATTTGGATTTGGGTCACATCAATGTGCACCTGAATTTGAGAATATATTTTAACTTAAAGTCGCGCCTAAAGAGTCTAAACGCGTTATTATCTTTGGGGAAGGTAGTGGAATTCTCTAAACAGTCCCTCCCAAATTCTAAGTATTTATCGTGATCAATTATTGAGGGCCCCGCAGTTTGCATTTTTATTCGGCGAGGCTCGTCTCATTATTTAAGAAGGGTACCCTACAATGACTACATTTCTACTACATTTATCTTTAAAGAGAAGGATGATGCCGAATTTTGCGGGTTTGGACAAATACGGACTGAATCCTTATTATGTTTGCCGAAACTAAACTTGTTTGATTACCTGATTGATTGTTCATAAGGTGGGGGTTACCGCATGCTTTGTCTTCATCGAGTGGATAACTTATTAATTCGTTAAATGAGATTGCAAACAAACTAACAACATATATTGAGTTATGTTTAATGACCTCCAAGTTCTATTTTTTAACACTTTAACCTATTTGAAATTGATAAACGAAATCGACTGTTTTACCAGGGGAATTACTACTAAGTGAACTCAAAAAATGGTTATTAGTTTTTCTCAACAATCATCACATTATTTCGAGACAAACAATCTATACCGAAACTCAGTATCGAACCTGCATTGGGCGAATGAACTGACAGGAGAACTGGCATTCATAGCCAGACTCTTAATGTGACTGCATGGGAGTTTGTTTGGGATACATTTATCCCGGACCCAGTACCACAATTTTGTTGATTCAGTGGTCTAGGCAAAATACATACAAGTGCCTATGACTCTATGTTATACAGTCATAACTAAACCAAACAAGTGTTATACTGAACTGAATGTATACTAAATCAAAACATGTTGTCTATGTCATACTGTCATTACTATTGAACAATGCTATCTGACAATCCATCTCAAACAGAATGTATGCTAGTTTATACAAAGTATTTGCAGTTTGCAGTAAAATATACAATCCCAAATATCATTCGACCTATTTTTAACACCAATGTTATAACATGAACAACTGTTCTTTTCTCTATTTCTGCTTCAACTTCAAACTTTCAACCATACAAAGTTTCAGAGGTTGTGTACCTGGAAATATTTGACAATTGGAGGAAAGGGGGAAGTCAGCAGAGTATGATGACAACAAAATGCAGCAGCAATCACAGCACTATCAGTAGCAGCAGGGCAGAATAGCAGCAGACAAAGCGATACAGCAAGAAAACAAGCTCGAGTGCAGTGATACAACTATGGCCAATAGAGAACAAATGGCCAAATAACAGCAGCACCCAGTGGAGTAGAATCAGAATTCCAGATAGATCAAAACAGTAGTAAACCAATGAAAGCACTCAACTAATAGACACAACTGAGATTTCAGAGGATCAGAATTGGTTTGAACAAATTGAAACAACTGAAAAACCCAATAACAATAGGAGGAAGAAAGTTTCTGATTATTGGTTGTATCCCTTCTATCCCTTAATCTCCCTCTATCTATGTGTATCTATTTTGCATGTATTTCAGCTCTCCTTTTCAAACTCCTCACAGTATGTCTATATTCTTTTCCCTTATCTATTCAGCTCTCTTTCCCCAGAAATTCCTCACTGTGTGTGTTTATTTTCTTTTCAGCCCTCAAGGTCCAGTCTCCCTCCATCTATTCTGTATATCTCCCCCTTTTATAAGTCCCTATCCTACTCTTTTTTAAACAGCCTGTTTTCAGAAATCCAGTACCCTTCCCATGTGCCTTCTATTTTCAATTCCAAACTTTAGCTAATTAAATATTAAACCCCATCAACATTCCCTGGCAGATTTTACTTTTAAAAGGTTTAAACACTTCTTTAAACTAAAGCCAAGTATGGGCAGTAGGATAGCATATGCTGTCAAAACATTTTAAAATCAAACAAGGACCTTTATGCAGGCCACAGGTTGTGCACAAAGCACATGAGGAGCACCAATGCACATGAGGTGCACCAATGCAAATGTTGTGCAGGAGTGCACATGCCATCCAATTCAGCATTTTAACCAAACATCCCTTTTACATTACTGATCTAAATCAACAGCTATAAGTAAACAAAATTGTTTCTCAATTGATTCAAAAAAAAAAAAAAAAAAAATGTTCGACAGAAACAAATCGCTTTGCTATGCTCAGATAGTTGAAACTAATTGACGACTCATGTCGACTCGACTATATTAGCATTATCGTACACAATCGTAGCCGAAAATCAAACATTCAGAAGTATGGGACACATGACTCGACTTATACTGATTAAAATAGAATGGTGCATCCGAGGAATCAGTTAGTTAGTACAAATTGGAATACAACCAATACGCATGCCGTATCAGAATAGGAGGAGAAGGATTCAGACAAACACAGATGTTCAAACAGAGTGGACGAACAAAAGTTGATAAAAATTCAAAACACAAATTGACACAAAACATGAACAGACATCTAATCCCTCACATGGACCAAACAAATAAGGGAAGAAGGCAGACTCACCTCAAATCCTGAAAAATCGGAAACCTTGAACCGGACTTGGACAGACTTTCTTAAGGCTGAACGGACTTTAATCGAAGTGTTTCTCAGATGAGAAACACTTCGATTAAGGTCCCTTGGACCTTAATTTCTTGGCTCGAACGGGTATGAACTAGTGACGAGGAACTACAAAGTTCCAAAACTCAGATCCGGGATTCATGTTTCCCTGGTTAGATTCGGACCAAACCAAGTATGGTTCGGTCACGAGGGGGGTCTGGGGAGTATCTGGTACAAAACTGGGGTTGGTTGGGTCAGATCGAGTTTTGACTCGAATCTTCGAATGAAGATTCGAGGACCTGGGGGGTGATTCGAAACATGGGGTTGGTAGATTTGGGTTCAGGATGGCCTGGGGGTCCTATGGTGTTCAAGGGAAGGTCACCGGCATCCATGCCGCCGGCTTTCATGGCGGAAGTATGCAGAGGCGGCTAGGGTTTTAGGGCTGTTCGTTTGGGGAGACGAAGCAGCCGGGGTATTGGATAGGGGGGGTAGGGTAGTGTTATGTACTTATATAGTTAGTGGGCAAGTGGATCCTGGCCGTTGGATGAGACGAGATGAAGGGCCAGGATCCTTCGGCTAACAGGGAACGACGTCGTTCCAAGGGTGAAGGGTTAGGGTCGGTCCGGGTGAGACGGGTCGGGTTTATTGGTGGGTTATGGGGATTGATCTTGGACCGTTGGATCGGCTCGGTTTAAACGGTTATGATGGGTTGGCATCGAAACGACGTAGCTTTGATGTTAAACTACGTCGTTTCATGGCCTGGGGGTGGGCTGTTTGGACTGGTGGCTTGGGCTGTCCGCTTGGGCTGAGTTCGTTGGGCCAATTTTAACAAATTGGCCCAAGTCCGGAAGGGCCTTTTCTTTCTCTCTTTTTTTTTTATTTTTTTTTATTTTTTATTTCTTTTCTTATTTGTTTTAAAACAAAACTAAAAAAAATCAAATTAAAATTAAATACACACTCAAATATAATTATTTGCGCACATACTAAAGTATTTCAAAACCGGTAAAGTCAAACCAAACAAAATCACGGACGAAAAATGCCTATTCACGATTTTCTATTTAATGACCGAATTACGGTTTGAATTACGCAGGACACATATATATTTTTTGAACTTTATTTTAATAAAGTAAATAAATAAGAATGGGCCAAAATCACAAATAAATCCACAAGGTGCCGCACAGAAATCCGAAATTGTACAGCGGGGCCAATTATATATTTTTTATTTCTTTTTGGAGCGATTGTCGTGTGAAGCAAAAATCACGTGCTCACAGCTGCCCCTCTTTGTTCGGAAACACGAAGGGTTTTCGTGCAAAGATCAAGTGAGCGTGTATGAGCGATTTTTGCCTATAGACCACTCCGTATGAAGCATTTTTTGAAAGATCTGACCGAATCTTGCTTCAAAGATTTCCTACATATCCTGGGCTAAACAGGAATCAGGTCAATGTAGTTCGGGAAGTTTTGGTAGCTGGGACTACCATGGGATTGCAATGCTTGCTGCTACTGCTGTTGCTGTTGTCACTGCTGCGTCACTGACCGCCTTATTACAACCAAACGAAAATTGGAAACTGAACTAACTACTTATATGCATGTCAACTGCTAGTTACAAGATTCCTATCTATGATTCTTTTACGACTTGATCTTGGGTCTTAGCTGATTCTGCTTGTAGCGACTTCCCAACCATTCCATCACTACTTGGGATGAGTTGGCGAACAAGTTCATTGCAAAAATTTTCTTACCAAGGCATATGGATGCATTGAGAGATGAGATCTTGGCATTCAAGCAAGAGCCCACAGAACCTTGCATGAGATTTAGGAGCGTTATGGAACAATGGTGAAGTAATGCCCCAACAATAATATGACTGAGGCGATGATCCAACAAACCTTCTACTGGGGCATTAATACAACAAACCAATGCATAGTAAACTAACTTGTTGAGGGCAACTTCATGAAGCTGTCATATGATGAGGCTTGTGACATTCTTGATGAGATGGCTAACACTTCTTCCGCTTGGCAAACTAGAGCCAATATTCCCTAGGGTGACCCCACGGTTATCTATTTGCACAAGCAATTACATAATTATGGACAGGTTATAGCTGAGTTGACAACTACAATGAACCAACTAGCAAAGGTACAGTTGCAACAAGTTCAAAATCCACTCCAAATGAATGTCATGGAGGGTGTTAATATGCTTGTCAACAAAAGAAGACAAAGAGGGCAACAGAACTAAGGGAATTCGGAGCAATTTGATAACGATTGTGGTGGATTTCAAAATGATGGTTATGATGAACAAAGTGAAGAGGTGCAATACGTGAATAATTATCAAGGCCAAAGAGGCAATTCTTCCAACTAACAACAATGGAGACCCCGAGGCAATTGGGGCAATCAACACCAAGGCAATGGTAATTGGGGGAACAACAACCAAAACAACAACTGGGGAAATCAGAACAACAATCAAAGCAACCAAGGAAATTGGAATGATAATAACAACAATTGGGGTGGTAATAACAATCAAGGTGGATGGAACAATGGAAATCAAGGAAACCGGGGGCAAGGCTTTCAAAGTCCCTCAATGTACCAACAACCGAACAATCTGCCCCCATTTCCATCTCAAAGTCCTAGTTCTTCTAGAAATGATACGGGTAGAGTTGAAATGATGTTCGAACAGATGATGAAGAATAATGCGGACTAGGATGCTCAGTTGGCTTTCCACAATACCTCTATCAGGAACTTGGAGGTGCAGTTAGGCCAAATCTCACAGTCTTTAAATACTCACCTTAAGGGTGCGCTACCAAGTGATACGATAATGAACCCGAAGGGTGGGAACAATCATGTTATGGCGGTAACAACAAGAAGTGGGAGAGGCGGTGATGTGCATGCCTCCAAATAAAAGCAGATTGTGGATGATGATGTTGAGTTGCAAGAAGATGAAGTTCCTTTGGTGGTTGAAAATGTGATTGATGAAAATGTGAATGAAGAAGTGAGGATTGATATTCAAGATGTCGATCTAGAAACTCAAAATTATGTGAACCCGTCTAGGGAACACATAATACATGCCGGAGCCGGTTGTTCCTAAAGCCAAGGCTCTTTTGCCAAGGCCACCTCCGTCCTATCCTCAAAGGCTCGTGAAGCAGAAAAATGAAAATCAGTTTAAAAAGTTCATTGACATGATGAAGAGCTTATCTATCAATGTGCCTTTGGTGGAGGCTCTTGAACAAATGTCAGGCTATGCTAAATTCATGAAGGACTTGGTAACAAAGAAGCGGTCTATGGATTGTGAAACTATAAAGATGACTCACCAAGTTAGTGCAATAGTGTATTCAATGGCCCCGAAGCTTGAAGATCCCGGTGCTTTCACCATTCCTTGCACCATTGGGAGTGCGGATTTTGCTAAAGCTCTATGTGATTTGGGGGCTAGTATCAATTTGATGCTCTATTCCGTTTTCAAGACTTTGGGTATTACGCAATCGAGGCCGACTTCCATGAAATTATAAATGTTAGATAGAACGATGAAGAGACCATGGTCTATTATTGATGATGTGCTTGTACGGGTGGACAAATTTATCTTGCTAGCTGACTTTGTGATTTTGGACTGCGAGGTGGACTATGAAGTTCCTATCATATTGGGAAAACCTTTCCTAGCTACGGGGAAAGCCTTAGTTTATGTGGAAGCAGGGGAACTCACCTTCCGAGTGGGTGATGAAAAGGTGGTCTTTCATGTGTGCAAATCAATAAAGCATCCCAACAGTACCGAGGTGTGCTCTTTTATGGACCTCGTCACAGTAGTGATAATTGATAACACCAATGCAATGATCAATGTGGAGGACCCATTGGAGGCCGTATCGTTGAATCTTGATGTCAATGAGGATGCAAGCCGAGTGGAGTGCGTGAATGTTTTACATGGAATGGGCTCTTACTCTTATGGGCCTAGGAAATTATCTTTGGACCTCGAGAATAGAAAGACTCCACCAACAAAACCTTCAATGAGGAGCCTCCAGTGTTGGAGTTGAAACTATTGCCTCCATAACTCAGGTATGAGTTCTTAGGCTCAAATTCTATTTTGCTAGTTATTCTTTCCTCTTATCTTACTAACATCCAGGTTGATGCCATATTGGCGGTACTTCAAAAGTAGAAAAAAGTAATTGGATAGACTTTAGCTGATATTCGGGGGATAAGCTTCGCATTCTGTATGCACAAGATTATTCTGGAAAATGATGCAAAGACTTCCTTGGAGCATTAAAGGAGGTTGAACGAGGCAATGCAAGAAGTTGTGAAAAAGGAGGTGATCAAGTGGTTGGATGCCGCGGTTGTGTACCCCATCTCTGATAGCTCTTGGACTTCACCGGTGCAATGTGTACCAAAGACGGGTGGCATGATCGTGGTTAAGAATTCACAAAATGAGTTGATTCCTACAAGAATCGTCACCGGTTGGAGGGTATGCATGGACTACCGCAAGTTGAATAAAGTGACCCGCAAGGATCACTTTCCTTTGCCTTTTCTTGATCAAATGTTATCGACTTGCTAGACGTGCCTTCGACTGTTTCTTATATGGGTATTCTGGATACAACCAAATCTTGATTGCTCCGGAAGATCAGGAGAAGACCACATTCACTTGTCTATATGGCACCTTTGCTTTTTCTAGGATGCCTTTTGTGTTGTGTAATGCACCGGCTACATTTCAGCATTGTGTGATGGACATTTTCACCAATATGATGGAAGACATTTTGGAGGTATTCATGGATGACTTTAGTGTTGTGGGGGATTCATTTGATGAGTGCTTGAAAAATCTTGATAGGGTCTTGGCCCGATGTGAAGAAACCAATCTTGTTCTCAATTGGGAGAAATGCCACTATATGGTGGAAGAGGGCATAGTTCTTAGGTATAAAATTTCAAATCATGGTATTGAGGTAGACAAAGCAAAAATTGATGTGATTTCTAGGCTCCCTCCCCCTTCATCTGTCAAGGGAGTCCAAAATTTTCTTGGGCATGCGGGGTTCTACCGGAGATTTATCAAAGACTTTTCGAAGGTAGTGAATCCTTTGTGCAAGTTGTTGGAAAAGATGCTAAGTACATGTTTGATGAAAAATGTATGCAAGCCTTTGAACTTCTCAAGCATAAGTTGACCATCACTCATATCATTATCGCGCCTAATTGGAGCTTTCCTTTGAGCTCATGTGTGATGCGAGCGATGTTGTGGTTGGGGCGATTTTGGGTCAACGAGTGAACAAAATATTTCATCTGGTGTACTATGCGAGCAAGACAATGAATGATGCTCAATTGAACTACACGGTGATCAAGAAAGAACTTTTGGCTATTGTGTTCGCAATGGAAAATTTTCGGTCATATCTTATGGGTGCTAAGGTTATTATTCATACCAACCATGTCGTACTCCGGTACTTGATGACGAAGAAGGATTCCAAAGCTAGACTGATGCGATGGGTCTTGTTACTTCAAGAGTTTGATTGGAGATTGTGGACCAGAAGGGTAGTGAGAACCAAGTAGCGGACCACTTGTCCCGCTTGGAGGAGGAGGGAAGTCCTCGTGACGGCCTAGATATCAATGATTCATTTCCCGACGAACAACTCCTTTCGGTGTTAATGAATGATATTCCATGGTTTGCCGATGTTGCTAATTTCCTTGTGACTGGTATAATCCCGTGTGAGCTCTTTTCTAACCAAAGGAAGAAGCTCAAGCGGGGTAGTTTGGATTTCTATTGGGATGAGCCATACTTGTTCAAGATTTTCACGGATGGTATGATCCAAAGGTGTGTCCCGGAGGAAGAGCAATTAAGTATCTTGGAGGCTTGTCATTAGTCTCCCTATGGTGGCCATCATGGCGGGGCGAGGATGGCCTCTAAAGTTCTTAGTTGTGGATTTTATTGGCTAACTTTGTACAAAGATGCAGGTGAACTTGTGAAGAGGTGTTATGAATGTCAAAGAGCGGGTGGTATTTCGAAGAAAGATGAGATGGCTCTCAATATCATCCTTGAGGTTGATATTTTTGACGTATGGGGCATTGACTTTATGGTCCCGTTTGTTAGCTTGTATGGGAACACATACATTCTTGTGGCGGTGGACTATGTTTCAAAGTGGGTTGAAGCCGTGGCTTTACCCAACAATGAGGCCCGGAGCATTGTTGCATTTCTCAAGAAGAGCATCTTTACAAGGTTTGGTACTCCTCATGCAATCATAAGTAATGGGGGGTCTTATTTTTTGCAATAGAGCTTTTGACACTTTGCTTTCAAAGTATGCTGTCAATCACAAAGTTTCTACTCCCTATCATCCTCAAGAAAGTGGTCAAGTTGAAGTCTCCAACAGGGAAATCAAAAGCATATTGTCAAAGATGGTCAATGTAAATAGGACTGATTGGTCAAAGAAGTTGGATGATGCTCTATGGGCTTATAGGACTGCTTACAAAACTCTGATTGGTATGTCTCCGTATCGGTTGGTGTTTGGGAAAGCTTGCCATCTACCGGTTGAGTAAGAGCACAAGGCCATGTGGGCTTTGAGGAAGCTAAATCTTGAATGGGATATTGCAACTAATCTTCGTGTGGAGCAGCTTAATGAACTTGATGAATTCCGATTCCATGCCTACTCCAGTTCGTCCTTGTACAAGGACAAGATGAAGTACCTTCATGATAAATATGCTCGTAGCAAGGAGTTCAAAGTTGGTGATTTGGTTCTCTTTTTTAACTCTCGGTTACATCTGTTTCCAGGAAAGCTTAAATCAAAATGGAGTGGACCTTTTGAAGTGGTATGTGACCCCGTTTGGTGCTCTTGATTTAAAGAATAAAAATGGAGAAGTTTTTAGAGTGAATGGGCATAGGGTCAAGCACTACTTGGGAAAAATTGATGACGGCCACGTGGTGGCACTTCTTCATCTCAAATGATGTAATGGTAACTTGCGTCGTGCTGTGACATTAAATTGGGTGCTTCTTGGGAGACAACGCATGTGTTTTTCTTCTTGTTTTTATTTGATTTTCCTTGTAGTATAGGATTGATTTTTGGATTAACTGGTTGTGAGATGCTACAGGATTGTGTTGATGCAGTGCAGGACATAGTGAAAAAAAGTGTTCAGGTCTCTGAAGTTGTCAATGCGGACGCACTATATTCAGTGCAGACCACACTGGTGGAGGGTGAAATGTCGACCTCTCTGAAGTTTGTCACTGCGGCCTCACTACATTTTGTGCGGTCCGCGGTGGACCACTGCGGCTGCATGATATTTTGTGCGGACCGCAGTAAGTTGCCTTCTCAAACTTAACTCAAGCTGTGTGGTGTGAACCGCAGTCGATTCTGTGCGGTCCGCATTGGTTGTAAGACTAGGCCCCATGTCCTTTTCTATAAATAGGGCCTGAGGCCCTCCTGTTATACTTTTCGAACTCTTGACTCTCAGAAATAGTAAATCACTGTTCATCTGCTCATTTACTCAAAATTAACTGCTTGGAATCATTCATCTTCATTTCATCTTACATCTGGTAACTTAACTTCTTTTTAATTGCTTTAATTTTGTTATTTTCTTTTACTTTTTGTTTTTCTTGTCTTTTATTTTGTTCCTCCCGTAGTTTCTTCAATTGGTTAGGTTAGAGTAGTTAAATTCTTGATTAATGTAGACTTAGATAGTTAACAACACCGGGAAAACACGTAGAGACCTTACTTAGGTGAAAAATAGGATTTAAAATCAATATTCATGAAACCCTAAGTTAGTGTTGCCTCTGGGCACTCAGTGCGAACCACAGTCAATTCTGTGCTGTCCGCGGTGCTCTTGTGCGGTCTGCAGTAATATTTTGTGCGGACCACATTGCTGAAAGACTTGAAATCTGAACTTTGGTGACTGCGGTCGCACTATATTTTGTGCGGTCCGCATTGATCCTTGTGCGACCGCATTACATTTTGTGCGGTCCGCACTGGCTGGATACAGAGAGTGGGTAGTATGAACCCCACCTCTGTGCGAACCGCATTGCTGTTTTGTGCGGTCTACATTGACCTTTGTGTGGCCACACACCATTTTGTGTGATCCGCACTGCATATCTTCTGCAACTGTCTGCAATTCTTTATGCAACTCTGCTTTTAATTGCTTCTACTGATACTAACAAGTTTATTGGATTGTGTTTGCAAACAATGGTGAAACAATAAGGTAAAGGCTCTAAACAACCAGGCAGAGGAGAATCCTATTAGGGAGGGAAACAAAAAATGGTAAGATTGCATGTTCAAGCCTGGCAAAACATTAAAAACATGAGGAAGATGATTAAAGCTGCTGATAGGGCTATTGACATGTCTGGGAGTGAGTACGAGCCCTCCCAGGAGATATCTTCAGACTCAATCCCAAAGTACATCCCTGACTGGCCGGAGAGAAACAGACTAAGAGATACTTCTCTCACTTCCCCCGCTTCCCAAGTGTTAGTAAATGTATCTTCTGGGTCATCTGAGGGCTCAACTGAAGGCGGTGGAGATGAATACTACACCTCTCCCACAACTTCATTAACCGGAGAGGGTGCAGTAGGAGATAAAGAGGAAGTAGGAGGAGAATAAGTAGTTGGAGAAGGGGGTGAACCTCAAGTAGGGGGTGAACCTCAAGTAGGGGGTGTTGCTAGAACTAGGAAACCGGAGGCGTGGCAAGACCGGTTCGTGAGTGAGGTAGCGTATCATAAATTCCGCGAATGGTGGCCGGTGAGGAAGTTGATCCCGGAGAGGAGTTTTGTGGATAGAGACTTGCTACCTCACAACCCCAATGTGAAGAGGCAGTTTAGGGAGAGAATTAACTGGGAGTACTTTTTAGGTAAATGTGTAGATGCCAACGAGCACTTGGTTAAGGAATTCTATACCAACGTTGCCCACATAAAAAAAGGGCACAAAAGTGACCAAGGTGCAAAATCTGAAGGTGTTGTTTGATGGAAAAACAATAAATGACTACCTTGGCTTTGTTGAAAAGGATGAGACCATATATATGGCGAAAATGGAAATGGGCGAGGAGGTCCGTCCCTGGTTGGCACGGTATCTAGCAATCCCAGGTACCACCCCCGATTGGTTGAATGTGTGCATCAAGATTCTGAGAAAAAGTTTAAACTTCAAGGCAAGGGGATGGGAAACACTTGTGTGCAACAGACTGGACCCCACTACTCATGACAACTCCCTCCCTTTACACCAGGTAGTTTTGGTAGCTTCAATCATGGTGGGGTACCCGATAAATGTGGGAAATGTAATGTCTAGGGTAATCACACTTGTGGGCAGTGAGAATGACAGAAACTACCATTTCCCCAACTTCTTGACTATGTACTTCCGGGACCTCAAAGTTGAAAAGAGGCTGTTTAATATAAAGGTCAAGGCGAAGGCCCCATTCTCGTGGTATAGCATGCAAGGGGATGACAACCCAAATAGCAAGAACTTCAAGGGAACAACTACTGCTCCAACTGGCCAGTCTGAAGAGCCAGTTATGGTAATGGCTCCTGCTCAGTCTGCCTCCATGTCCACAGACATTCCTCTTGGCCCATCTGCTTCAGCTGACCCAAAGATACCCTCTTCCCGAGCATATCCAGTGACTGCACACCGATTGAGCCAGGCTCTCCTCAGTATCAACAACTGGATGCAGATAGAGTCATCCAAGTTGTTTATCCTCACTACTACAGTTAAGACTCAGTCGGCACCTATGCCTCCACAGGTCCCACAGTCCATAGAGAATGCCCTCAAGGAGATTCTGGCCAACTAAAAGAAAATCCTTGACATTCAGAAGGTGATCACAGATGCAGTTGATTCACACAATAAGGCTCTCAAGGAGCTTGCTAAGGAGCACAAGAAGTTGAGGAAGATGTAGGCTTCCAAGGAGTCCGTAAAGGCGCTGAGGGTTGATGTTGACAGGATGAAGGCAGATCATCTGCCTTTGGGCTTATTGCTACAGGACCCAGTACCATCAGTTCATCCCCAGCCCGAGTAGTCCCAGAGGCCTCCCAAGAGGAAGAGGATGATTTCCAGAGCGGACGATGCATTCATACAGTTGACAGACCCACCGGAGGCCTCATCCAGTCATCCACAAGATGCACCTCAGGAGCCTGTCCAGGCCCAGGTCCTAGCAGCAGATAGCAGGATATAGGGAACCAGTCTGAGGTTCCCGAGCATAGTGAGAACCTAGGGACCACTCAGGAGCCCATGCAGGCAGACGGGCCATAGGGAGTCTCTATATCCTTTTCCCTTTTTCTTTTTGGTGCTTATTTAGTTTAGTTGACATTGGGGACAATGCCAGCTTTCATTTGAGGGGTAGGCCCTACTTTTATGGATTTGGATTATTATATATATTTGACAGTTTTTAGGCTTTCTTTATTTTTCATCTTTGGTTTGTATATAATTTTAACATTTCGTTACATTTTACGTACTTTTATGTTACTTTGGGTCTGTATATAAAGTTATGTTACATTGTCATATTCATCCCATCTATTGCATATTCGACAAATTCCCTATTGTATATTCATTTTACTTTCAGCAATTTTTCGTTCTTAGCTTCTTATTTATGTTCGTAGCTTCTTGTTTTGAAAGTTTGCAATAAGCCTTTGGTTTTCTTAATGTCACGGTTCTTTCCAAAGATGGAGTTTATGTGAACCGGGTAGCTCTTCCTAATGATGGATGGCGTGACAACCTTCTTAAGGGTTTGAGTCCCTTTTTCTTTTTGTTTTTAGTAGTTAGTGGTTAAGGGTGCCTCAAGCAAAGCTTCACTTGGGCCTAGCACATTTGCCTTTGATCTTATGGTCAAAAACAAATTGTTGTGTTTAGGATGGTGAACGTCGTGACTTTGAGACTCTTGTGTTAACCAATAATCATCAAGTGATTTTTCGGGACCATTGTGTGCTCAAATCTTATCTAAGGTCGTTGTGGTCCCCCGACTCTATGTCTTTAGCAATCTCATAGCTTGTGTGGTGAGAAATTACATTGCAAGTCCAAGTCCCGAGCCATTGGTCTAGAACTTGCCCTGAATGTTTGTTGAGGCAAAATCCTAAGTGAATTTTTAATTGAGACATGATTATAGGCTCTCCTTGGTCCAAATGATAGCTTCAACACTTCCATAACCTACCAATGATAAGATCTCTAGTCAACTCTTTTGAGCCTTAGACCTTTTTCCTTCAAAGAACCATGATACGAGCTTTTACCCGTTCTAAAAAATACCCTCTCTTGGCACCTGATTTTTCCTTTAGCACATAGCAAAATTATAAGTTTGGGGGAGAGACGAGGATTGCAACAAAGTGGTAAAAAGGTATAAATTGAAGAAAAGGAAAGGCAATGAAAAAGAAAGAAAAGCAAAAAGACAAAAAGAATGCTCAAGGTAGAATTGAATAAAAAGGTATTCAAGAAAAACAAAGAATGAAAGGTGTGGAAAGTTGAGAAAGGAGAAAAGATTTGAAATGTATAAGAAAGAGTGATAATGTGTCTCTCTAACCCCTTAGAAAGAAGTGAAATGACTCAAAGAGTCAAGGGAATGCGTGCCGAATGAAACAAAAAGAAGTGCTTAAGGAAATATGGAACCTACTTAGACCAAACATTTCCTACCTAAACCAAAAGCCTTCACCATGACTCCACAAAAACCCTATATGATCTTGAGTTTAATAAAACTTACATTAGTGATGACTCACATAAAGGGCAATCATATGGTACTTAGAGCCGGACTTGTGACTTTTTCTTGAGAGAGATGAGTGAACTTCCATTGACCTCATTCTGAGTGTCACTACTATAAAGGTGAGGTTTGATTAGGGAGAGTTAAGGATGTGTGAGTTTGAGTTCCACAATGATCAAAGTAATAGAAAGAATTCTTTGATGTGTTGAGTCAACTCTTGATGCTCTTGTGTCGCACTTGATTCACGGTGTTACAAAGAGTAAATTTTTTTAATGATTCATTTGTATTGAGGGCAATTGTTAGTCTCAATTGATGCTAGATGAGGTTGCTTTAGGACAGCTGCATTTTCTTGGATGTTCCCTTAAGGGGTGGGTCTTATTTTGTTTGCTTGAGGACAAGCAAAAGCTTAAGTTTGGGGGAGTTGATAACTAGGGATTTTGATACCTTTTATACTCCTTCTTGCTTATGTTTTGATTATATATTTGTACAAAATAGTTCCAAAAGGCTCACAAGTTGTGCTTGATTGCAGGTTTGATCAACAAAGTGACAAGATGTCAAAGATCAGCTCAAAAAGGAGTGAAACTTGCACAAGTACCAAGACAAGACAAAGCTCAGGCAAAATAGGCCCAACGCGGCTGCACACCATTCTGTGCAATCTGCATGAGTGTGGTTCAGAGAGTATGATATTCAGGCAAACAGGCAATGCAGTCGCACTAGGTTCTGTGCGGTCCGCACTGGGATCAATGCGGTCGCACTCGATTTAGTGCGTTCCGCAATGAGAAGGATCAGAGAGTTGCCAGTTCCAAGTTTCAAGCCAATGCGATCCACGCTCCATTTCATGCGGACCGCACCATAATCCTCTACGACCGCACTCCATTATGTGCGGTCCATATTGCCCAACTTCAGAGAGTTCGATTTTCAAGCCTAGAGCCTTAGTGCGGCCGCACACCATTTTGTGCAGTCCGCACTAGTCCCGTGGGTGGTATTTTTGCCCAGATTTTTCAACTTAGTATAAATAGCTTTTTTTCCCATTTTTAGGTCATCAGATAGTTTTAGTTAAGAGCTGCACTCGTGGGTTCGAATATTTTAGCTATTTTGGGCAATTTTATCTACATCTCAACATTGAATCTTCTTGTTTATCTTAGTAATTAATTAATATGAGTTGTTCTTCAGTTATTTCTTGCTTTTCTTCTTTAATTATGAGTAGCTAAACCCATAAGCTAGGGTTGTGGCTCAACCCTAGTGTGGGTAATTGATGGGTCTTGTGTTTTAGGGCTAGATTGAATATCAGTGTTTGATATTTGAGCTAATTTCATGTTTAATTGTTGAATTAGTGGTTGCAAACACTAGTTTGTGTTTAGTTGACTTGAGCTCTTCTTGAGAAAGATAGCTTGAGTCTCTGAAATTGGTCCAACAAGGAATTGAGGAGTACTCAAAAGATTGATAGCCTCAATTAAAGGGCTAAACCTCGAGAGAGTAATACCCGACTTGAACCTTGATTGCTTGTGCAAATTTGCATACCCAATTGGTATTGAGAAAGTTAATTCGGGCAAAATCACTTGAACCACCGAGAGGTGTAGAGTGGGTAAAATCGTGCAACGGTTATATTATACTCCCCAAATATATCAATCATGCCTTAAACTCAAGTATCCGTCAATTGACCGCCTAGGCGAAAGTCACTACCCTAGTGCCTTTTAAACCATTTGAACAACCCACAACATTTTACTCTTAGCTTATTCTGGTTTAATTTACCATTGTAGTTTGATAAAAGTAGAAGTAAAACAAAAACCCAAAAATGTTTAGAAGTGTAATTTGGAACACATACACGACTCCAAACTAGATAGATGCCCGACTCCAACTTCTAGCTCTCCGTGAAAATCGATCCCGACCCTAAATTGGGTAAAAGTTGCTTCGACCCTCTCTCGCTACTCAATAGTAGTGCAGGGTAGGCTTTGATCAGAGATATTTGCGCTTAAGGTGGCGAGATTTGAGGGGCATATCCGAGATCTGAAGGCGGAGTTGTCTGCGTTAAATGAACAAGTTGCTGCTTTGAAGGCGGCAGACGTATGATGACAGTCGCAGCCCTCTACATCCTATGCTTCGGTTGACCTTGTCGTGCCTCAAGAATTATATGAGCTATGAGTTCATGCTGAAGCCCAGCTTGACTTATATAAGTCTTTTCATGCTGATGGGAAAGTATATGAGGTAGAACTCCAAGAGGTGCATATTAAAGCACGTGCCTCTTGAGAGGCGTGTGGTTATGACCCCGACATGCCTGGCGGTGATGATGTCGATTTCGACGATGCGGACAAGCTCACATCCGATTCTTGGTACAATAATGAGTATGTCATGGGGGTGGTGTGGCATAGGACTTGGTTGTATTTATTTTGCTTTGCCATTTTTGTGGGGGCGTTCTTGAGCCCTTTATAAAAACTTTTGTAATATAACAACTATAATGGAGCAGTTACTTTTTATTGTGTACCTCTGAATTATTTCTTGTTGTGTTTGTTTATTTGGCGACGACCTTTGTCATAGTCGTGCTTATTTCGAGTTGTCGAAATGTTAACCCATTGCATTTCGAGCAAGGCCAAGCCCTTGTATTTGGCAGCGACTTTTGCTATAAGGGTGTTGTTTTGAGTTAATGTCGAAATGTTAACCCATTGCATTTCGAGCGATGTCGAACTTATGTCAACTTTTTCCTTTAGTAAAGGCCTTAGCCATAGGGATGTTACTTTCAAGCTAATGCCGAAGTGTTATCCCGTCGTGGTTCGAGTGAAGTCAAACTCATTTCTATGGCGATAGCCTTAGCCGTGGAGTGGTTACTTCAACTCAATTGTCGAAATGTTAACCCGTCATGGTTCGAATGGTATCGAATGCTTTCCTGGCGATGGCCTTGGCCGTGGGTGTTATTTCGATTTAATGTCGAAGTGTTAACTTGTCGTGGTTCGAATGGTATCGAGCTCTTCTTATGGTGATGACCTTAGCCGTGGGGTGTTATTTCGGCTTAATGTCGAAATGTTAACCCCTCATGGTTCGAATGGTATCGAACTCTTTCCTGGAGTTGGCCTTGGTCGTGGGGTGTTATTTCGACTTAATGTCGAAGTGTTAACTCGTCGTGGTTTGAATGGTATCGAACTCTTCTTATGGCGATGGCCTTAGCCGTGGGGTGTTATTTCGACTTAATGTCGAAATGTTAACCCGTCGTGTTTGCCAAAGGATGGTGGAGGGTAACATGCTTTATTTTATTCGCTGGAGAGTCACGTATGCCGGTTTCATTCATACATTGGAGATACTTGTCGATTTCGAACATTTATTGGAGTAATTTCATTCATGCTTGGAGATATATGTCAATTGTGTACATTCAACGGAGTAATTTCATTCATGCATTGGAGATACATGCCGATTTCGTACATTCAATTGAGTAATTTCCTTGTACCTAGTCCCTTCATTGCTCGGCCTGGAGATGTTATCGGTAGGCTGTGCGATGAATTATACTTTGAACATCGAGACGCCCCCCTTGTCGCCTTGTTAAAAACCTCCCCGAGAAAACCCGATTGGGACAAAACCTGGGTGAGGGAAAAAGAGTACGACTTAGGTGGCGTCATTTCTCAAAAGTGGAAATATTTGAGGTGGGCGACATTCCAGTTGTTTTATAGTAGTTTTCCTTCCATTGTTTCTAATTGGAATGCTCATTTGCTTGCTGCTGCTGTGATTTTATATGGTCTGTCCAAGTTTGTTCCCAATTTTCCTTCATTTGGGTCTTTTGTTGCTTGTCTTTTGGCCTTGAGGACGTAATCCCCGACTCTGAGTGGTCGTACTTTGGCCTTCTTGTTATAGTACCTTTCTGCTTGTTATTTTTGGGCTATCATTCTTATGTGAGTCATGTCCCTCCGTTCTTCTACCTCGTCCAGGTCTTGTATTCTCTTTTCATCATTGTTTGGTCCACTCTCATTGGAGTATCTCAGAGTGGGTTTTCCAACCTCAACGGGTATAACGGCATCGGTACCGTAGACTAGTGAATATGGTGTCTCACCTGTGCTGGTTTTTAGCATGGTGCGGTAGGCCCATAACACCTCTGGTAGCAGTTTTGGCCATAACCATTTGGCGTCCTCAAGCTTTTTCTTTAATATATTCAATATTGTTTTGTTGGAGGATTTTGCTTGACCGTTGCCGATAGGTTGATATGGTGTGGAGAGTATCCGTTTGATGTGACATTTTTCGAAGAACTCAGTCGTCTCTTTCCTGATAAACTGAGGTCCATTGTCACAACTGATTTCTTTGGGGATGCCGAAGTAGCATATGGTGTTTTTCCAGATGAACGCGATGACTTCCTGTTTGTGTATTTGAGTGAACGCACCTTCTTGCACCCATTTGGAAAAGTAATCAGCTAAAACCAAAAGGAAACGTATCTTACCTTGCCCTGCTAGGAGGGGTCCGACGATATCCATCCCTCATTTTATAAATGACCATGGAGAAGTGACGAAGTGTAGGAGTTCGCCCGCTTAGTGTATCATAGGAGCATATTTCTGGCATTGCTCACATTTTTTGACGTAATCCGCGACCTCTTTTTTCGTAGTGGGCCACTAGTATCTTGCACGAATAATACATCTGACGAGGGACCGGTTGCCTATAATCGGCACCGTAGTGGCCCTTGTGCACCTCTTCGAGCACATGCCTTGTTTGATTTGGTCCAAGGCATTTGGCCAAAGGATCGTCGAACGTCTTTTTGTAAAGGTCGTAATTTATGAGGTTGTACCTGGCCGCTTGTATTCAAAGCTTTTTGGCTTCTTTTTTATCTTGTGGGAGTGTTTCCTCCTGCAAATATGATATGATGCAGTTGCTCCAGTACCAAGTTAAATTTATAGAATGTACCTCGACTTGGTCTATTGATGAGTGGAGGATGGTGACCACGTTCTCCTTGGTGATATTTTTTGTTGCTGCTGCCAGCTTGGCGAGACCGTCTGCTTTGATGTTTTGCGCCCGAGGTATTTGGTCGAGTCGACATTCATCAAATTTTGTTAGCAGCTTATGGATTTCTATCTAGTATTTCTGTGGCCTCTGCTCTTTTATCTAGAAAGTCCCAGTAACTTGGTTTACGATGAGTTGTGAGTGGCAGCAGAGGATGACTCGTCGTGCACCATATTTGAGGGCCAATTTCAGTCCTGCAATTACGGCCTCATACTCGGCCTCATTGTTAGTCATTTCAGGGCACCATATGGATTGGCGAATCACTTCACCCGTTGGTATTTCGAGTACGAGTCCCAATCTAGATCCTGACATGTTGGATGCACCATCGGTGTAGAGGACCCAGAAGTCGGGTCGCCTAGGGGAGGCGCGAAGCGCTTCTTACTTGACCTCAGACATTATTTCAGCACTAAAGTCAGCGACGAAGTCGGCGAGTACTTGCGATTTTATCACAGTTCGCGGTTGATATGTTATATCGTGCTCGCTTAATTCTATGGCCCATTTGGCCAATCTACCCGACAACTCGGGTTTGTGCAGAATGCTCCTGAGGGTAAAAGTTGTCACCACCTTTATGGGGTGACATTGAAAATATGGTCTGAGCTTACATGAAGCTACGACCAACGCCAGAGCCAATTTTTCAAGGTGGGGATACCTCGTTTCGGCGTCAACTAAGGTTTTGCTGATATAGTAAATCGGAGATTGTGTACCTTTGTTTTCGTGGACCAAAACCGCGCTTACCGCGACTTCGGATACGGCTAAGTAGACAAGGAGGCATTCGCCTGGATCTGCCTTGGCGAGTAACGGTGGTGAGGACAAGTAGGTTTTCAGTTTTCTCAGGGCGTTGATACACTCCGAATTCCACTAGAGCCCCTTGTCTTTCTTTAGAACACTGAAAAATTTATGACACCTATCTGACGACTGTGAGATGAACCTTGATAGGGAGGCTATCCGACCTATCAGTTTTTGCACCTATTTTTTGCTGGTTAATATTTCTGGTATTCCCTCGATGGCCTTAAACTGATCTGGATTGACCTCGATGCCTCTTTGTGACACCAGAAAATCGAGGAATTTGCCCGAGGTTACGCCAAAGGCGCATTTTTCGAGGTTTAGTTTCATGTCGTACTGCCTTAGTATGTCGAAGGCTTCCTTCATATGATCGATGTGGTCTTCTTTCCTTTTCGACTTAACCATCATGTCGTCGATGTAGACTTCCATTGTTTTGCCGAGTTGATCTTTGAACATCTTGGTGACTAATCTCTGGTATGTCTCCCCTGCATTCTTTAGTCCAAACGGCATGACCCTGTAGCAGTACGTTCCCTGGTGAGTGATGAAAGTGGTTTTCTCCTGGTCTTCTTCCTCCATGAGGATATGGTTGCAACCCGAGTAGGCATCTAAGAAGCTTAGCAACTCGTGTCCTGTTGTTGTGTCGATGAGCTAGTCAACATATGGCAATGGAAAGGAGTCTTTTGGGCATGCCTTATTTAGGTCTATGACCACATTGGCGACCCTCTAGGGATATTTTGACTCTTGGACGGAGCCATTTGCGAGCAGCTTATCGACTTCTTCACTGACGACTTCGTTGATTGCAACGTTGAACTTCTTCCTCATTTGCCGCACTGGTGGGTAGAGGGGGTCAACATTCAGTTTGTGTGTGGCGATGTCTTTCGGGATGCCTGGCATATTTGCATGGGGGAAGGCAAACAAATCGGCACTGTCAGTTAAGAATTTACGAAAATTACCTGGTTTCGAGAGATTGTGCCCGATATAAGCCTTTTTTGTGTTGTCATTGTCATCTAGTAGGACGGGATAGAGATCTTTTATTGTCGACTCGGATGCTTCCACGATGTTGGGATCCTTGATAACGTCGGTCCGTACATCAAGTTTTGTTCACGACACTGCTGATTGTTATACTTCTGCACTTGCTCCTTTTAGTTTTTGGGTGTGTGCGCAATCCTGGGCGATGCGATAGCATTCCTATGCGGTGTATTGTCCGTCCCAGATGCTAAATACCCCTAATAGAGTAGGAAACTTGATTACTTGATAGAGACTTGACGGGACTGCTTGCATGGCGTGTATCCACGAGCGCCCTATGATAGCGTTGTAGGCTATATCTTGGTTCATGACGTGAAACGTCGTTTCTAGGGTGACCCCTACGGCTATGACAGGTAGCACTATCTCTCCAGAAGTTCGCTTGACTGCATTATTAAAACCTGTTAGTGTTATGCAACCGGTATTATTTTATCTTCGAGTCTCATCTGTACGAGGACTCGAGGATGGATAATACACGCGTCGCTTCCGTCATCTACCATTATTCTTTTTACATCAGTATTTACAATACATAAAGTGATAACAAGAGCATCGTAGTAAGGGAAAGACAAACCGTCGATATCTGATTTATCGAAGATGATACTATCTTCGAGGTCATCATACCGTTCATGAGTGATCGACCATTTGAGTTTATGTGTGGTGGTGAACTTTACATGGCTGATTGTTGTGTCATCGCCTCCGCCGATGATCATTTGTATAATGCAAGCGAGAGAGGGCGATTTTAGAGGTCCCTAGGGTTGTTCTCGTCCATGGGCAAAGTTAGCCTATCCTCAATCACTCACCAATTCTTTCAGGTGCCCCTGATTTAGCATTCTCACTACCTCCTGTCGCAGTCCTATGCAATCTTCGATTTTATGACCCATTTCCTGGTGGAATTGGTAGATAGCATTCGACTTCCTAGTGCTTGGGTTGAACTTCATCTTTTGCGGCCATTGTACCTTCATACTGAGTTTCTCTAGTGCGTACACTATTTCTGAAGGAGAGACAAAAAAATTGTGAGCAGATAAGAGCGGAGGCATACCTTTCTCATGTCAGTGTGGCGCTGCATGTCGAGAAGGAGCATCTGTGTGCCATGGAGGAGGTAGGATAGATGTCCTGATGTAGGGATGATGCCTTTCTCGGGCAAGATGGGGCCCCAACTGATCTCTTCGACCGTCGTTGCGACGATCTTTCCTTGCTTCAGCTTGAACTGACGTCAACAATTGGATCGGACTGTTGAGGTCGGCTCTTACCTCGGCGCAATAGGTATTGTGGATTTCTTCCCAAGTGGTTGGAGGGTATTTCATGAGCCTGCTTAACAATTTTCTGGTCGCTCTCTACCCATTCCTGTTTAACCCGTTCTGGAAGGCCGCTACCGCCAATCCCTCTGACACATTTGGCAAGCTCATTCTCACCCTGTTAAACCGAGCTAAGAAGTCCCTTAGTCCCTCGCCGTGCATCTGCCTGATGGTAAATATGTCGTTTACCCTGGCTTCTGCCTTTTTGATTCCTACATGAGCGGTGACAACTTGTGAATACTAGGCCAGGGCTCCCACTATTAGGGTTTCGCCAAACTTTTTCAGTAGCATCGATGGTACCTGTTCTTTAGAAAGATCATTACCTTTTACGGCTGTGACGTAGTAGATGATATGATCTTCTAAGTTGGTAGTACTGTCATATATCTTCAGGTACAGTGGCATTTTGAAGGTTTTTGAAATTACGTGGGGGCTGCTTCCTCATTATATGGTTGTTTGATGAATCGACCAACGTCCCGTTTTGGTAATAACTTTGGGGTGCCTAGTATTTTGTCGACCCTTTCTTGGTGCTCCTTCATCTGGTCACGCAGTGCCTATTCTCATTTTCCATTTCCTCCATTTTCTTTAGAATGGCTGCGAGCGTGTCATTACTTGCATCAACAGTAGTGCGAGTGTTACATGTGCGGGGGAGGTCTTGTTCGTCAGCATCGTCGTGACATTTACGTGTGCAATGTCTCTACTATCCCTTCGAGCGGGTTTATCAAGTATGTTGTTTAGAGTGCTTGTTAGCCACTCTTCCAATAGTCTTTTTACTGCCAGTGGTGCCTCTCCTGTTGTAGACGTGGAGGCTTCCTTCTCGGGCGAAGCAGTTATGCTTTCGTGCGGGGATGTGAAACGTCTCCCCTGGGTGTGGTGTTTGGTGTCACGCTTTCGTTATCTTCTCTTATGTCTTCGTTGATGGTGTTCAGGATGTTGGTTGTGACACCTGCTATTGCTTTTGCCTTGCATCTCTTTTTCCTGTCATTATTAGTTTGTGCAAAGCTAGGAAGAGGTGACTATCCCTTTCTATGATCTAGATGAAATTAAAATCTAAACTAAAGATTTCCCCACAGATTGCGCCAAATTGTTTGACCAAAAGATGTCAAAACCTTTATGATTAAAACAACTAATGATAATGATGAGGTCAATCTTAGTTAAGCACAATAAGATCTAGATCAAGTGATGGAATGAATAAGCAAGATGAATGATGTAACAAATATTTGAGAATCAAATAAATGCTCATAAATGCGAATACTTAAATGCACAATCAATCTTAACAGATGCAATCGACGTTTGGGGGGGGGAATAAATATGAGATGATTGGGGAATCTTTTGATCTTCTCCGATGAACAAGACTGCTTTTTTATTCACTCTCAGATGATTCTTTTACAAAATGTTCTTTTGTCTTTTTTCTCCCATCCCACTTTCTTTACCCACCCTTCCTATTTATAAGGGACAATCTCCCAAAAAATCCTAAAAAGTACAACATAGAATATTTGAAAGGCATATTCTTATTGTCTTCCACTAAGTTTACACTGTCGTGGAACCGCTCTTAATCATTGCCTTTCCACAACGATCATCAGATGATACATCATGATAACCTCGTTCCTCGTCTTACTCGGTAATGGTCGTGGTTGCCAAATTTGGACTCATACACTCCAATTACTAATTGATAAGTTACAAGTTTGAGCAAATGATTGAACGGTAAGTGTAAATTATTAGTTATTCTTTAGGATATGTGAAGCGAAAAAATAACTATACTTGGTACTTTTTTTCTTCCGGGAATTAGTGCATTCATTGTACTAAAAATAAATAAATAATCAATTGTTATCTTCAATAGCTTTTTCTCATAGTGTTTACTAACTACCATAATCTGAAAATATTGAGTACTAGTATCTATATTATATTAAAAGAAGAGTAGTTTGCAATGTGGTTAAGCCAAGTGACAAGCTAAAATGAAGTCACTTGGCAATATTAAGACAACATAGAAAAATTGGATTATAAATGGAAAAATATTTAATAAAAGTAGTAGTCCAAGATTTTCTGTAAATTGAATTTCATTCTTTAATTAATCAAAACCAATTATTTTAACATTTAAACTAAAAAAATTCTCTTTTTGAGAATCTGTTGGACTACACAAAGAGGGATGCAATTTTCATTAAGCAAACAAATATATTATAGTTATAGGTATCTTTACTTAAATTTGTGTATAATTCAGTTATGGTAGGTAGGGGTGCACAGAAGAAATTGACAAACCGCACCAACCTGATAATCCGAGTCAAACCGAGAAAAAAAACCTGACTATGGTTTGGTTTGATTTGGTTTGGTATTGGGAAAAACCCCCGACCATAATTGGTTTGGTTTTAACTAAAGAAAGTCAAACCGAAACCAAACCAACCCGACATTACATATAAAGAAATTTTAGATATATTTTATATATAAATATACTTATTGTGATGTAATTTATAAATATTTCTTAAACAATTTCATAATTTTATCTTTTAACGTATTATTTCAAGGTTGAACTTAGAACTTTTGAATATTCCAATAAGTTTTATAGCCATTAACATTAGTAAATTAAATAATGCTAACAAAAGCCCAAGTCAAAACTAAATCAATACTAATGCTAACAAAAGACATTCAATTCAGTACTACCAACGGGAATGTATTGAATATCTATTTTTTGTTTTGCAATAATTTAGATAAAAAATACCTATTTTTATTTTTTTCTTTAGCGTTTAGTCATGTAATTAATATTCCCTTATTAGTCTACTTATTTTAGCATGACTTAATACTTTTAGATTATGTTTATTTTTATTATGGCTTATTAATTAGCAATATTTATATTACATAATTTTATTGTCTTTATTGTTGAATATTTTAGGATAATGCCATGACACATCTCATATTTTGTATAATTTTCTTGAAAAATACTTTATATAGTTGTATCTTACTAGGATTAAAGAAATATTTTGAGCACAATTTATGTGTTTTGTTCTACGAAAATTTTACTGAAAAATTCCGAATAGTCCGAAAATCCGAGAAAACCGAGAGTAAAAAATCCGAGTTTTATTGGTTTGGTTTGGTCTTTAGATTTAATAACCCGACACAATTGGTTTGGTTTGGTAATTATAAAATTCAAACTAACCCGACCTATGTACACCTCTAATGGTAGGTATCCTTTTTTGAGAAAGAATCAATTAAAATTTCGTTTTGTATTTTACTCATTAATTTTAAGTTAAAATAATAATTTTATATTTAGTACAAGCTTTGTATCTGATCTTATTTGCGAACAATATACATTAATATAGGTATCATATACATTACTAAAAGTATTTTTAATTAAATTTTGTGTATAATTTATTCCTTTTTAAACTAAAAATGTTCTCTTTTTGAGAATATGTTGGACGTACACAAGGAGGGATGCAATTTTCATTAAGCAAACAAATATATTATAGCTATAGGTATCTTTACTTAAATTTGTGTACAATTCAGTCATGGTAGATATCCTTTTTTGAGAAAGAACTTATGTATTAAAAATTCTTTTTTGTATCTTGTACTTAATTATAAGTTGAAATAATAATTTTATATTTAGTACAAGCTTTGTATCTAACCTTATTTGCGAACAATATACATTAATATAGGTATCATATACATTATTATAGGTATCTTTAATTAAATTTTATATATAATTCAGTTATGGTGGGTATTCTTTTTTAAGAAAGAAATAATTAAATAAATATTTTTTATTTATGAGTTTTGGTATCTTTAATTAATTTTGTGTATATTTCAATTATGGTAGGTATCCTTTTTTGAGAAAGAATCAATTAAAATTTCGTTTTGTATCTTACATATTAATTTTAAGTTGAAATAATAATTATATATTTAGTACAAGCTTTGTATCTGACCTTATTTGCGAACAATATACATTATTATAGATATCTTTAATTAAATTTTATATATAATTCAGTTATGATAGATATTCCTTTTTAAGAAATAATTAAATAAACATTTTGTATCTTACATTTATATTATATTAAAAGAAATAGTATTAAAAGTGAACAAGAGGACAAAGGAAAAAGACAAGAAAAATTAAGGTTTGGTGGTTAACAAATTTTAATTAACCACAAAAAAAAACGTTGGAACTTAAATAATGCCAAAAGCTAAAAAAAATGAAAGATTCGTATCATTTCTTCAGAACTCACACATACAAATTGATTTACCTATGCCTTTTTTAAATACTAGGATTTATATGCATAAAAATTGATTTACTATGATAGTCTTTCCTTAGAAATCTTTATTTAAGCAACTTTTCTTTAGGGTTGGCTTCTCTACATTGCTTAGGGCTTATTTTCTACACAAACTTCTACAAAGTATGGCTTCAAACTATAACTATATTAGCGAAATATCAATGTCCAAAATGAGTTGGAATTTGAAGGTTCGTGTTGCTAGATTATGACACATTCCAGACCGCGAGAAACCAGAAAATTATAATTCAATTGAATTAATTATTCAAGATGAAAAGGTGCATACTCTTTTACATGTTATTTTTTTCGAGTTGTGATGTATTTTCTTCAACTTATGCGTCTTACTAACTTAAATTTCTTTCTACATTTTTTATTTTAGGGAGATCGAATTCATGCAACTATTGGAAGAGCTGTTATGCGTATTTTCAAAACAAAAATACATGAAATGGGATTGTACGTTATGAAAAACTTTGTGGTTGGACCAAACAATCTGAAAATTAAGACCAGCAAGCATAAATTGAAACTGACATTTTCTCATAGGAGGAGTGTCGATGAAATTAGTGATTCACAGTTTAGTTTGAATATCTTCAACTTTAAGCCTTATGAGCATCTCACAAATCAACTCGAGGTTGATGAGAATGAACTATTCGGTAATTGTTTTACCTTTCGCTATTTTTTGTTGAATGTTTTATCACCTTATTTATAACTATTTATTTATATGTGGCAGATGTCATAGGAGAAGTTATTGATCATGGTAACATAGAATCATACAATCAAGGTGGTAAAACAAGTACCTTTATGAACTTGGAGCTTGAGGATCATGAGTACGCTTGCAACTATGAATTGAATTAGTTATAGATTCAATTACTATTATTTTCTCATTATTAATTTGTGTGTTTTACATATAGGAGGAACAATATTTCAGCAACATTTTTGGGAGAATTTGTAGATGAAATCTTGCCCCAATTGGATGGATCACCCAATCAACGTGTCATAGTAGTTATGCAACTCATAAAAGCTTACAAATTTCAAGGTATTCATATCATAATATTTAGACTTGACTTCTATTTTTTTTTGTGTGTTTTTAAATTAAAGTTAATTTTATATGTAGGCAAATATTCTGTGCGTAATACTTGGCATTCCTCGAAGCTTTGGATTAATCCTGATCGTCCTCAAGTTGCTGAATTTATATCCAGGTTTTTTATATACAATATTAAATTTATATATGTACTACTTAATTTATTTTAGCATATTTAGAACTAATGCAAATTTGGACAAATGCAGATTAGGAAGCGGGCGTGAAGTTAACTTTGAGAGGATTAGTCAAACAACTTCTCAACATAGTTATTCCGTTTTCGAAGAACTGGCTGTTGGAAATGTGGAAGTTAAAAATATTGGAGAATTAATTGATTTCATGCAGGTAAGCAAAATATTCTTTAGACAAACCATGACTAATAAATATAGATGTATCATCTTATATAATGTATTGATTTTTTTTACAAGAAGGGCAAATCTGGATTGTTGCTACTGTAGTAAATTTAGAACTTGAAAGAGAATGGTCATATGTAGGGTGCAAAAATTATTCGAAGAAAGCTGATAAAATTGGAAATAAAGTTTACTGCAAAAAATGTGAACGTGTTAATCATTCTGCTCTGAAAAGGTTTGACCGTAATCTATGCTTAATTAAAGATTATTAGAACATAAATTTATGTTAATTTTTTTTTAACTTAAAGAAGCTATCAGATACATGCTTCAGGTTCGAGTAATTGATGGCACATGCTCTATTTCTTTGTTGCTTTAGAATCATGAGGCAATAAAATTTATTGGAAAGTCTGTTGATACCTTGAAAGAAGGTGTAGTAGAGGTTTGTTATTTTATTTTTATTGTTTCATAGTTTTTAGTACTTCTAATACTAACATTGGTATAGACTTCTGGTGCTGCTTATGAGTGTTCTCATCTATTGGAGATTGAAGCTATTCTGAATGGAAAATTCATGTTTAAATTAACGGTTAAACCTTCCAACATTGAGGAGAAAAAGTGTTTATTCCAAGAATGACGTTGACTTCATCTGATGCGAGAATATCTTTTTAAGTTCCAGCGACGATAATTTTCAATTGTGGTGTCTTTTGACATGACAATTAATAAAAGTCAAGAGAAGTAATTGTCTCATATTGGGTTATTTTTAAAGAAATAAGTGTTTACACATGGACAGTTGTATGTTGCTCTTTCACGGGTGACAAGTAGAAAAACATTAAAGATTTTAATTTACGATGATGATGGACAAATAACAAATAAAGCTAGAAATGTAATGTACAAAGAAGTTTTCCGTAATTTAATTTAATACGTTATTAAATGATTTATCATTTAATTATTGTGCATTGTTATTGTCTTCTGATCCTTTGGTCTTATGTATCATTTTTTTAGTTAATATTTTTAATTTGGTATAACTATGTTATGTGGTAGTTCACCAGAGGTTCATCACTACAAAGAGTGATAAGCTTGCTCAAGAAGTCACTGGTTTAATTCACTCGTATATTAGTCCTCCGTCGTTTTTGTGGCCTAATCTACTAAGTTCCAAGCTTTTTTTATGTAGAGTTGATTAGTCAAAGTTTCATTCTGAGGGATTTTGAGATACCCGTGGATAACACTGCCATTTCAGGGGTTTTCGCAATTTTTGATATTGGGAACAGATTAGGGCAGACTACAGGCCTTTTGATGTCAAGTTGCCAAGTCAGAATTTCATTCCAAGGGATTTTGGGACCATTATTGATAACTCTGCAATTACAGGAGTTTCATCAATTTTTTATATTGGGAACATATTGAGTTCCCAGTTGGTATTCTATTGTTTATATCCATATAAAATATATTATTATTGTTTAAGTTCTCACCTCAGCATAATCAACCCTTCCACCGGCTTCATCTATGGTTTGAATAGCTGAATTTATCAGCCCTCGCAGTTGACATGTCCCTTTTCTGCCTCAACTTTGGCTTTAGACAGTGTTAGGCTAATAGACAAAGCTTGTGGAATGGTAGAAAGAGTAAAAAGTTTCAATTACCACAAATGCCAGACAATAATAAAGAGAGAGCCTTAGCAGGAAATCAGTTTTTGCATATGCATTGCCGCATACATTTTGATTCTGAATAAGCTAATGTTTGACATAATTCATGTTTCTTCATCATTGCCTCAATACAGAGGACAACTTTTGGAAAATGCACTGTAATATATCATGAGCATTTGCTACAAAAATATTCCCTTAAGCACATGCTTCATATCAAGCAAATTGTATAACATCATTATTTTTCGTGGAATATTCATATCAAACAAATTGTATAATATCATTATTTTTTATGGAACATTTATTAGGAGATGGAATGAAAGTTTTACTAGAGTTTTAAAATATTTTTAATATTTGGTTGTAAAGATGGTATTAACACTAACATATTAAACTTTACGATATAGATCGTTCTTTTTGATTATCCACGCATCGCACGGGTGCTAATACTAGTTAGTAATTAGTTATCTTAGTTTCTTTTTCTTTTTCAATATCTTTTTATTTTCTTCACATCATCATTAGTTCCTCACCAACCCTAATGATAGCCTGTTTGGCCAAGCCAGAGAAATCAGTTTATTTTGAGAAATGTTTTTTTCAAAAGTGCTTTTGAAAAAAGTATATTTGGAGAGAAACAGTTTGTGTTTAACTAATCAGTCTGAAAAAGCACTTTTGAGAAATAATTTGTGTTTGACCAAACTTTTTAGAAAGTGCTTTTAAGTGTCAAATTACGAATAAGGACATGAATAAATTTACTTAATAATTAATATTGTAAGTAAATAAATAATATCAAAATTTTGTTATTACATGCAATAATTAAAAAAAATTCATTTTATTTAAGCAAAATATGAAAATAAAATTAAAAAGCACTTAATTCTTTTAATATAAGTTAAATATATTAAAATTCTTTCAAAATCACTATATATTAGAAAGTTTTCCTAAAAATAAGAAGAAATATTTATAAATTAATATCCTAGTATTAGATTTAAGGTTTATTTTGGTATATATTATATTTTGTTAAGGATATTTTAGGTAAGAAGAAAAGTCAAAATTGCTTCTGCTTTTGGAAAGAAGTTATTTTTTTCTGCTTTTTTTCAAAAATATTTTTTTTTCCCAAATAAACTTGGCCAAACACCTCAAATTAAAAAAAAAAGTGATTTTGAAAAAAAACACTTTTTTTTCTCCCGAGAAGCTCGACCAAACAGGAACAAAAGAAAAAGCTCAGCAACCCTTATGTTTTATTACGTTTACAGAAATTGGGTTGGAACGTGTTTTCCACGCCCCGAAACAGGAGCGTGCACCAGATAAAGTTACATAAATAGATATTGGGAACAGCGGCACCTTTGTTAAGGCGCAGAAGAAGTAGCAGAAGAAGCTGCCGCTAAAACAGTACAATATCAGTAGCTGTTGTTGTCCAGAAAAGGCCCTAGAAAATGGCGGTAGCATCAACATCTCTGGCTTCTCAAATGTCCGGCCCAAAATCTGCCACATCTTCCATTTCATGTCCACAGTTCTCTGGCCTCCGTAAATCCTTCTCCAAGTTTGAAAACTCTGTTTCCTTCTCCACTTCTCTAGCCTTTTTCCATAACGTGGACTCTCAACTCCGCCTTTCTTCAGCCCAAAGAGGTTGTAGGGCTGTCGTCACTATGGCCGGCTCCGGCAAGGTAACTTTTTTTCCTCCTTTAACTGTTTGATTTCGCATGGTAATTTTGTGTGTTTCTTAGGATGGAAGAGTACATTGTTAGATCTATCATTGGTTTGTTAACTTATTGGTTTTGTAAAAGCATAAACTGATTTAAGAAAAAAATAAATTATATACTGACTTAAGAAAAAAAATTAAAGTGGTTGTACTCTTCCCATCTTTCCAATCTTGTTAGATAGAGTTACCCTGTACCTGTATTGTTAGAAGGCGGCAGGTATCACGTGTAATTAGTCTATGTGTGTGCAAGCTGATTCTCACACTAGGATTATAAAAATAAATAAATTAACTTGTTGTACTTATCAAAAAAGAGAAAACTAATACTGAAAATGTTTAAATTATATGCCTTTTTCCTATTGGGTTCTAATCTTGTCTCCTTGCTTGCAGTTCTTTGTTGGTGGAAATTGGAAATGTGTAAGTATCACTTCTTTGTTCCCTAGTCTTTCTACTTATGTGATTCCTTGTGTTACATTATATGTAGCTGCTTGGATTAACTTTCATGTGTCTTTCGTGTTCTTTACTTTCATTAATGTTTCTACCAGAATGGGACAAAGGATTCCATAAGCAAGCTTGTCTCTGATTTGAACAGTGCTCAGCTCGAGTCTGATGTTGGTGAGTTCTTCTACATTGCTGTCATATTACTTATGAAAATGTGTTTGTATACTTCAACATTTCTAGGAAGCTGGCAAACCGGCTCTGTGTCCAATCCAGCTTTTGAGTAGAGAATAGCTTAAATGATTTCTGTGATCATATAATAGTTGCCAGGGCATTTGACCTTGGTCTTGTCAATCTTAGTTTGGCAATATTTCATTGCCATGTTCATTCCGAATTCCGGTACAAGATGGCATCTGTGTTGTTCTCAAGACTACTCAGATGACACTGGCACTTTATATGTTTGCATAGATAAGTAATCAGGAAATTTAAGAAGTTGTGGAAAGAAGATAAGTGCAAACCTTTAATGTGAATTCTGTAGGTTTGCTATTTGGAATGTTCAAGACGATGCCCTTAACATTTATTTATCATTGATAATTATCACTTTCCGTGATATCATTTCCTCTTCAATGTTCTCTGTCCTATTTTACCATATTATATTGCAGCTGTTTGTTCTGAAACAAATGTCTTGTGGTGTTACACCTAGAAACTCACTTATTCAAAGAACTTGCTTGAATAATGTAGGAGAAGGCTTGACAAAGACACAAGAGATGATAATCCTACTGGGGAATTTCTTTTAGTTCTTGTTTGTAGGGCTGCTGCATCTTAGAGAAGTTATTTTCCTGCTTTCCTACTCTCGTTCGGTTTGTCTATTCTTGCTCCACCCATTTTTATCCTGTGGTACCAAAGTAAATGGTTTTTGGTCAATGACCATGGGATAATTGGATTCTCCCACAGTCTAAAGTTGGTTGAGCTTTCTGGCGCGCAGTTCGGCAACTCCTTTCAGAATCTTACTTGTAGTTGCTACACTTTCTCATATTCACACATAGAGCGGACACATTTACTCACTATTTTTTTTTTATCTTTTTCCTTGTCTTCATCAGCCAATTTGCTGGCAATGCGATTAAATTTTTTGTAGCATCTTAGCAGCTAATATCTCTCTACCTCAGATGTTAATGCAAGAATCTACTTTTGGAAAATTTCCAGATGTGGTTGTAGCACCTCCATTTCTCTACATTGATCAAGTAAAGAACTCACTCACCGACAGGATTGAGGTTTCTGCCCAAAATTGTTGGACTGGAAAAGGTGGAGCTTTCACTGGTGAAATCAGGTAAAATTCCATTTCCCCAAGCTTATGACTAAATTTATTCTATCTAATGGCTGGATTGATTAATAGTCTGGGTATCTGATGTTTTTATGTTATTTGAAAAGGCTTGATTTCGATAGACTCTTATGATTAGTTTAAGTTGTAGTCTTCCCAACTGCTGAAGGTTCAAATCAGAATATACTTGGATAAGTAATTTATGTTGGACAGTGTCTCTTGTTAAGAGGGCTCATTCAGTAGCTTAATTACGGGCAATTGGTTTAGGTGATTTTTTCCCATCTGCCTAAGTCTTGATGTGTAAAGCTACCTGGGATGTAGCTGATACCTGGTGGAATAGTCAATGTATGCGCCAATTGGCCTGGACACCACCGTCATACTAAATATTTAAAAAAAGTAAAGGAACACTGAAACCATTATTTCGTTGTCGTTTACTGTGTTTGCCCGCAAAACTATTGAAATAAATCTGCCTTTGAGTTAGCAACTGTTATCCTGGTTGTGTTATTCTCCACTCCATGATGTTTATTTTCCATTTGCAGTGTAGAACAGTTGAAAGATCTTGGCTGCAAGTGGGTCATTCTTGGTCATTCGGAGAGGAGACATGTAATTGGAGAAAATGATGAAGTAAGAGTTCTCTGGAATTTTTGATTTATGATTTTATAAAACATAAGAATTTTGATTACAAGTGGAAGAAAGTAAGCATTTGGGACGGCTTTGATCATACCTGATTGTGAGTTAGGACTGCTTATTAAGGACTTGACTGAACCATTCTCATGCAGTTTATTGGCAAGAAGGCTGCTTATGCTTTGAGCCAAGGTGTTGGTGTTATAGCCTGTATTGGAGAGCTGTTGCAAGAAAGAGAAGCAGGAAAAACTTTTGATGTCTGTTTCCAGCAATTGAAGGCTTTTGCAGGCAAATTTTGCTGATTAATATTATCTCCGTTCTCTCTTGAAACATTTTCTATATACTCATGAGATTAGTAGTTATAATTGTTATAAAAACAAAATGTACTTGCTAGGAGCAGAGATGAGATATCCATATGGTAACCTGTTTTAATGAGTTTATCTGATATAAACATATTACAGTCAAAAACTTTATTCCTTCAGATCTGTTTGATTGTTGTTCTTTTACTGCACAGATGCTTTACCAAGTTGGGATAATGTTGTCATTGCATATGAGCCTGTCTGGGCTATTGGAACTGGTAAAGTTGCCTCGCCTGAGCAGGCTCAAGAGGTACATGCAGCTGTTCGCGATTGGCTTACTAAGAATGTTTCAGCAGAAGTTGCTTCTAAAACACGCATTATATATGGAGGTATTTTAGTTTTATTCACAAGATCGCATGAGTTGTTAAGGTTGAATTGCATTGATATGTCAATTAAATATTGTAAAGGTTCCCCCTATTCACTGGAGTAATATGCCTCTTTGTTAAAAGTTCAAAAGGAAAACCATTTGCCTTGCTGAAACCTGAAATCAATGGCAAATAGGCCTCTACAGCCAACGGGTTTCCCTTTCTTTTATTTTAGTTTGTTTTTTGAGAAGACCAGCAGAATGCTTGTTAAATCTGAGGAACCTATCTTTTCTATTAAAAGGGCTTTGGTTGTGCTTATTACTCTTTTTGTCACCTCAAATGTTGATATACCACATTCAGTGTCATTGACTTGGTTGCCGTGGTTCCTAAAACCTGAAACATTGTTGGCAGGCTCTGTGAACGGAAGTAACTCATCTGACCTTGCAAAGAAAGAAGACATTGACGGTTTTCTAGTAGGAGGTGCTTCCTTAAAGGTAATCCAATTATTGCTAATATGTGAATCTTACTAGTCTAGCTGCATTTCTCCAAATCCTTGGGCTCTACTGAACATCATCAGTGCTCGTCCACATATGTTAGTTTTTCTTGGACCAAAATGTTCTATTAGATAGATGGATGTATGATACCAGTTCATGTGTGCGTTAGTTACTTTAACCTTTAGAGCGGGTAGGGGAATCAGCCATAGCTAGAAATTTGATGCTTTTTTATGGTTATGGTTCTAGATCGACTGTCTTGTTTAGATGCTAATTTGTGTACCAAGAATGATGCTTGATATTCTACATTGCAGGGTCCTGAGTTTGCTACCATTATTAATTCTGTGACTTCCAAGAAGGTGGCTGCTTGATCATTTGTCGTGAGGTTGATCATGGAAAATAAACGGCTTCGAGGAACACTAGACAATAAACTAAATGGTTCAGTTTTGTCAATCGAAATTTTGATGTTCCTGCCATTGTAACATGCTTTACATCCATCTCTTTGATAAAGAGCTGTACAAGCAAAATAATGAGCTTAGTTTTAGACTGCTTGTATTGCGCAGGGCTGGTACTGCTTGCTACTTGAAATTATATGCCCATATATATTTGACGTTACTCACCCCTTCTCCTTTCCCAAAATGAAGGGAAAAGGACTCAGACATTCACCCAACATGAGATACGAACTATGTTTCGAAAATAATTACAGGTTGGGGACAAGTAACAGGACCATTCTTTGCAAATCAATTCTAATCCATATTCACTGTTAAAAGAAAATCAGTTTTTGTTTGCCCAAGAACAGAGCCTGTGGAATCATCTTGAACATAAAGTCAAAGGATTTACTTCTTTTATTTGAAGTTTCTAAAGATTAATTATATTCTGTAAATAAATTATTCTCCCTTTATTGCATATAACTTTATTTTAAGAACGAATTTACCCACAATACCCTTCAATTAATAACTAGGGATTGCGCAAGCAAAGCAAAGTCGTTGATTTCAGTATACTATGTTGACGACAACAACAAACCTAGTAAGTTTTCACAACTGGGGTTTGAGAGGGTAAAATATATGCTACCTTACCTTTTACTTGGAAGGGTAGAAATGTAATGTTGTTTCAGATAAACTCTCAGCCGGAGAAATGATGAAAAGGAATAATGGTAACAAGTAGGAACAACAACAAGATAAAAATAAGAACGAAGCTAAGAAAGCAGTTAAACTCTAGGTAGTAGTAGCAATCTATGAATAAAAAAAATATCATACTAATACTAATGCTAGCGAACTGAGAAAACAAAGGGAAGTGTTCGATTATACGTTAACCTTCTACCCTAATCTTCGATCTCCACAACCTCCTATCAAGGGTCATGTCCTCAGTAAGCTCCAGTTGCGTCATGTCCCACCTAATCACCTCTTCCGAAGACTTCTTAGGCCTACCCTCCTGATACCCACCAAGGCTAACCTCTCACACCTTCTAAATGGGACTTCTATGCTTCTCCTCCTAACATGCCTGAACCATCTCAATCTCGTCTCCCGCATCTTATCCTTCACCGGAGCTACTCCCACCTTATCCCGAGAAACTTCATTTGTAATCTTATCTAATCTGATATGCCCATACATCCACCTCAACATTCTCATTGCAGTACTTTCATCTTCTATACATGAGAGTTCTTAACTGACCAACATTCTAGCTATATATATATATAATAGTCTTCTGACACACGCTATACTGCATTTCTTCCACTTGGCTTTTATCCATTGAAGGAGTCGAACCATAAAAAGACTGAAGTGGCTTAAATAAGTATGGAGTGAAGTACCTGTGCCATAACTTTAGCCAACCCCATCATATGATAATTTGGTAATGAACAGTTTATCCCACTACTCAGCTTAATATCAGGGGACCACTACCGAAGTGCAAAGAATGTAAGCTTAAAGTCAGTAGCAACATATATAAAAATACAAGAAATGTGTCTGATTATCTGGGTATATGAATTGTATGATAATAACAAGAAAATATAACAAAATGAAGAGCTTGTTTTCATTTTTATTTTCAACTTTTGGGTACCATTAGTATTCGCAGTTGCGAGTTTTCCGGGTTTATTTTGATTTTTTTTGTCTGTTTACGGGTCGTATAGCATAGGACAATAATAACAAGAAAATAACAATCTATACAAGAGTTCCGTTTTTCTTTTTCTTTAATCTTACTATTAAATCAAGAGTTTAAGTTTTATACATGTTGACAGTCACCTTGAAACTCTGGAAGGAAATAGCGCATGCACGATAATTTGTCTGTTTAATTATGTTTTTTGCTTTTTGACACCAAGTGGTTGGAGGAACGATACTGAATAATCAAATTGTTGCGCATTTATCGGATTGGTATCAAACCTCATAAGTCATTCTCAGGATAACACAGAGTCTTTGGCACCAATTATTGCCTTAAAGATTCTGTATCCTCATGATTTCGATAATTACAATCCGTAATATTTCAATATAGAAACCAATTATGGTCAAATCTGATTCATTTCAGTTTGACTAAAAAAAGGGAAGTATTGGGAAACATGACAAAAGCTTAAACCCTCAGAAATGACAACTCTAGATGAATCTATTTTCACTTTAATTACTCACTAATTAAGAGCTTAAAACGTAAGAAATGACCTATTTGTTTAAGTAGAAATTTAGTGTATAATTATTTAAACTATAGGTGTTAATCGGGCTGGTTGTTCCGGGCTGGACACAGAATAAAACAGCCCGTCCAGTTATTGTTCTGGGTTGATTAGTGGGCTGGGGTTTCGGGCTGTCAATGGGCTGAGATTTTCCGGGTTTTGGTGGGCCCGGACCGGGCCAAGCTACTTTTTTAAAAGTATATTTTATTTTTCTTATTCAATGTTATTGATATTTAATGTTTGCAAACTTTTAAGGCTTAAAATAAAACTTTAAACTTTGAAGTTTAAAGTTTTAAATTTAAAATTTGAAAGTAAGTGGCTACAAAAAATTTAATAAGACCAATAGGCAATATGTAAGGATCAAACTCCGAAGGCTTTCATTTTATATTTTTATTGAATAATAAATAATAATTCAAATTAATTTGCAAGTTCTATTTTATTTTATTTTTTATTTTTGAACTCGCAAATTAAAGTTTACAATAATTATAAAAAATAAGAAAGAGTACATCACATACTTTGCATCATTTTTGTAAGTTTATCCATGTTAACGTGAGGTTCTTGATTTCCGACATTGCTTGAATCGGAACCACAAACCATTATATCTCCAATTTCTCGGTCTTCCGCTTCATCTACCTCTTCACGCCATTGAATTCGCCGTTCTGATCTTATCCAATCTCTGAAATACACTAGAATTTCTAAAGCATTGTTGTCCAATGAATGGCGAGTATCTCTTAGTTGTTGTCTTGCTTGGCCAAATGCGCTCTCTGATGCGACTATTGAAATCGACACATTTAGCACGTCTCCATTATGTAAATTAAATTAATAATTCTAAATAACAAAATAATAATATACACCAAATAGGAGAAAGAGATGAAACGAGTGTACCGGGATTCCGGATGCCGCACAAAATTTGATAATTATAATTTTGTAGTGACTAAAGTAAATATTTGATGAAACTTGAAATAATAAGTAATGGAGAATTTAAGAGCAATATTCAATATTATCAAGAGAGAATTGAGAGAGAATTAGAGTAGTAAGAGAGTAAATTGTCAGAAAAAATAAAGAAGAAGGGGGGCTATTTATAGTTTTTAAAAGGTTAAAATTGTAATTTATCAATTATTAGGGGTAGGGAGTATTTTCTTAAGGGGGTAAGCCTAAATGGCCATTTCTGCAAAAAATGGCCGTTGCCCAACAGTCATATTTGAATTTAACCGTTGGCAACGATCCAGAAATTTTTTTAAAAAAATTGCAACGGTAACCGAGCTGTAGCCCGGTAAAAACCCGATAACGGGTAACTGGGCTAACGAGTTTCGGTGCACCAATTACCAAATTTTGTTCGTTCAAGCCCGACCATCCGCCCAGCCCTCCCCAATCCCTACAATATCGGGCTGACCCAAGCTGAACCGGGTCGAACCGGGCTGTGAACGACCAACCCGACCCGATTAACAAGTATAATTTAAACCAAATGTACCAGAACCACTTATAGGCTCCGTTTCTTATGTCTCAAATTATGTTATTAATTGCAGAATTATGTCTCGCTACCCTCTCCCTCGAAAACGAAAAATTATGCAATTCTCTATATGAAATTCACCGTAGAAAAAAGATCACTTCTGAAAGACTATTTAACCAACTTATTTCTCGTCTAGAAAAGAATGACGTGACTCAACAAACTGGCCAATTTTTTACTTGAAATTTTAGTCGAGTGGCCAGTTTACTTTTTTGGCCACTCGTTCATCAATCATCCATGAATATAATATAGAGCTTACAAAACTATATACCAAATAAAGGAGATAACCACCACAAGTAATAATTCTATCTTTCTGCTCTACCCTACCATCAAAGATTGATGGCCCATTCAAACACTAACAAACCAATCAAGTAATACATGAAAAGTAGGACAATCAACCTTACATTTAGCTCTATAGTACACTCCACCAAATGGCAATCAACTTTTACCTTTAGCTTAAAATATACTCCACCAAATCTAATTTTTCCCCAATGACTTTATTTACTTATTTATTTTTTAGAGGGACTCATAATGTATTCGGTTTGATGACAGTCATTTTTGTAAAATGTTTTTCAGATTATTTTTTTTTTTTTTTTTGTAAAATGTTCGGTTGGAAAGTTAAAAACTAGAAATTGTTAAATTTACTAGTAAGAAACTATTAGTAAGCGTTACTCAGTATAATGATATTAGCAAACTAAATAGAGATTTCAAGTTCGAGTATTGAGAATGGAGATTAAATCAGAGAGCACTTTCCCCTTAAATGTATTCTAAATGGTCCATATCTAAATTAGTTGGATCAACGAGTTCCAAATATCAAAAACCAAAAATGAAAATAATGTAGAAGTCTTGGTTAAAATAGTGAAATGCAGTTAAGAACTCAGATAATAGTAAAGCAAAATGATTTCCACCAAAAGTGAGAGAAGTTGTATTACAATAAGTAGTTACATATATACAACTTATACATCCTTAATTCCTCTTGTAATAATTATTAGGAACTATAAGAACCACATATCAAGAAAAGTAGACTGGTACTGCAACAAAACTAGTAACAACACAATCAAAGCAGCCACCCCCCACGGCGAGCTTCCTTCCGACGGCAGCTGATACATCCTCCGCCGCCGATCCCACGGCGACCCTCCGGAAAACCAATCCGGCGGGTCCACCGTGGACAACCAACGGACGGCGAATAACAAAACCAGTGGGACCGCCATAAGTATCCAACCAAAACTTTCTTCAGTAGCCTCCATCACTTCTTCATATGAAACAAACCATTGAATACCAAGAAATATGAAAATCACAGCTAAAAATAATAGTACTGGATAAGGCAAAGGATTTAGTGAAAAAACCTCCAAAATTGAGGAGGCTGTGTTTCTTCTTGGGTACATGAAAAACTATACTTTAGTTTTTTTTCCCTTGAAAATAAGAGTTTGGACAAGTTCAAGAAGTAGTTGAGACTATGAGAGAGTGCAAGGCTCAACTAATTTATAGCAAGGCTAAAAGCTATGTGTATGATAGTTGTCAGTCACTGATTTGAAGTTGTAATTGAGGTGCTTTATAGCCGTTGGATACTAACTTATTTTGACTATTTTACGAAAATGACATATCTTTATTTATTATTACTCCTACATGTGAAAGGTGAAAATTTTGATTAACTTTGAGGAAATTTCGGACAACTTACTAGCTATAAGTTTTATTTTACTTTAAGAGATGCCAAATGTTTGGTAAAGAACATATCTTTCACTGTTTCTCTCTTCTTACATACTCACTTTGATATCTATATATCTGCGGATCATGAAAACTGATACTTCTATACCAAAAAAAAAGAAAAAAAATACAACAAAGCAATTCGTTTTGTTTTCTCCTGTTTTAGGGACCAACAAAATCTTTACCTTTGAGTACTAATTTTTTTCTTCAAAACTATTTTTATTCTCGAACATCCAACTTTAACATCTTAAAATAGTTATTCCCAAGTAAACTAACTACATTTTATAGCACCATCATTTTGTCAACCAAGTGTAATGACCAAATACGATAGTGGCGAATTCATAAATTTTATTTAGGGTATTCAAACTTAAAAGAAGTAAAAAAAAATTCTGATAAAAGGTGTTCAATATATATTATATACCTCTAAAATCCAATATTTTACCTATATATACAATATAATTTTTCAACGAAGGGTGGTAGTGTTGTTCCTCTGTACTTGTAAATAATGATTCTGGAAATTAGAACGTTAGCTTATAAATGTAAATATAAATAAAAAACAGAAATTAATTCGAGCCCACTGAATTCACAGTGTTTCCTTAAGAAATTTAATCCTCTCCTAGTACCCAAGGTTATAGATTATTTCCTCCCAGGATAGAACGAATTACACACTGGTGTAGCGGTACTTCAAACCTCAGTGTTTCAACGAACACAAAGTTCGGCAACAAATCACACTTATGGATGCTTTGTTTGTAGTTAAAAACAATGCAGAATAAGGAGGACAACTCAGAAGTCGAATGGAAATTCTGAGAGGAAGGAATGCAAAGTATAGCCAATGTTGAATTCTTACTGAAGAGAATATCAAATTGCAATTCGTTTTTCCAGTGTATACGCAGTGTATACAGAGTGTATATCCAGTATATGCAGAGTGTATATCCAGTGTATACAAAGTGTATATTAAGTGTATACATAGTGTTTCAAGTGTTTTTTTCGATGTGTTCTACTTTCTCTCCAACTTATGCTCTATTTATAGCAGTTATTTGAGAGAAATACGCCCCTTACATGGTGCAACAAGCACTAGATCATGGAGAAAGCACTTACATGGTGGTATATACACTTGCTTGGTGGGAGGAACACTTGCACCATTGTGGGAGGTGCACTAGGCTGCATTGTTGCTTAGTGTTGCAACACAATACACGGATTGGAAAATATCCGTTACAAACACGGATTATATCACGTTAATATTCACTATTAACAAATAAATTTGGTCCAAAAAATTAATCAATCGATCGATCATTTGACCAAATCCGAATCCAAATCCCATTTCCCATTCACTCTAATTTTAAGACTATTTCATCTTAAACAAAAACTCAACAATCCCCCACATGAATGGGGAATGGCTATATCATGGAAGTATGCATGAAAAACTTGTGTGATTTGCAAACAAGAATTAATTGCATCTGGATAAGTAGGTTTCCCTTTGAACTTTCCGTAGTGAACTTATGTCGGATATACTCGGTCAATCGGTAGATTTGATATCTTTGAACCGTCGAACTTTAGTGTATACCTAGACAACCATAAGTCACACAATCAATCCCTTAACCGTCTTTGGTTCTCATTGTTGTGTTCGTTTCAGCCATGAACACTGCCTGGTTTCATAAGTGCGTAGAGAATTGGCCTTGCAAAATTCTCCTTGAAGCGGCTAACACTTCACACATACATAGGTGATTCCTAAACGTGTCATCTCATAGATACACTATTTGATATACCCTGTATCAAATTTAGAAATCATTAAAAAGCCTTAATGCTTTATCCTTGGTACTGAACATTGTCTCATCACGAGAATGGACTAAAACAAATTTTGTTGACAATGTTGAACCGTCATTAATGACTTTGTTTGATCTCCTTGAACCTAGATCTTGGGATCTCCAGTCTTCTAGGTAGAGTTACCGCCACAATGACTTGTTCTTGGCCATAGTCCCATTCCCCTCGATGATTTCTCAACTACCTCTCTAGTTAGGCCTTTTGTAAGTGGATCTGACACATTATCACTTGACTTTACATAGTCAATCGTGATAATTCCTCTAGAGAGAAGTTGCCTAACGGTTTTATGTCTTCGTCGTATATGACGAGATTTACCGTTATACATAACGCTCCCAGCCCTTCCAATTGCCGCTTGGCTATCACAGTGTATGCATATTGGTGCCAACGGTTTGGGCCAAAATGGAATATCTTCCAAGAAATTCCGGAGCCATTCAGCTTCTTCACCGGCTTTATCTAAGGCTATGAACTCAGCCTCCATTGTAGAGCGGGCAATACATGTTTGTTTGGACGACTTCCAAGATACCGCTCCTCCACCAATAGTGAATACATATCCACTTGTGGACTTCGAATCAGTTGAACCGGTGATCCAATTTGCATCACAATATCCTTCAATCACCGCAGGATATTTACTGTAGTGCAAATCAAAGTTTTGGGTATGTTCTAAGTATCCCAAAACTCGTTTCATTGCCATCCAGTGAGATTGGCCTGGATTGCTCGTGTATCGACTTAGTTTACTTATAGCACAAGCTATATCTGGTCGTGTACAATTCATGATGTACATTAAGCATCCCAACACACGAGCATAATCCAATTGTGATATGCTTTGGCCTTTGTTCTTTGCTAGTGCAAGATTCACGTCAATTGGAGTCTTTGCAACTTTAAAGCCCAAGTGCTTGAATTTTTCAAGTACTGTCTTAATATAATGAGATTGTGACAATGCCAGGCCTTGAGGAGTCTTTTGGATCTTAATCCCCAGAATTAAATCTGCAATTCCCAAGTCCTTCATATCAAACTTGCTAGTTAGCATACGCTTAGTAGCATTTATGTTGGCAATGTTATTACTCATTATCAGCATATCATCCACATATAGGCAAACAATGACTATGTGATTTGGAACATTTTTAATGTACACACATTTATCACATTCATTTATCTTAAAACCATTTGACAACATTGTTTGGTCAAATTTCGCATGCCATTGTTTGGGTGCTTGTTTTAGTCCGTAAAGGGACTTAACAAGTCTACATACCTTATTTTCTTTACCTGGAACCACAAACCCTTCAGGTTGTTCCATGTAAATTTCTTCCTCCAACTCTCCATTTAAGAAGGCCGTTTTAATATCCATTTGATGAATTTCAAGACCATACACTGCAGCTAATGCTACTAACATCCGTATGGACGTAATCCTTGTAACTGGGGAGTATGTATCAAAGTAGTCAAGACCTTCTCGTTGTCTATACCCTTTGACAACAAGTCTTGCCTTGAATTTATCAATAGTGCCATCATCTTTCATTTTTCTCTTAAAAATCCATTTAGAACCCAAAGGTTTATTTCCAGGAGGAAGATCAACCAATTCCCATGTATGGTTGTTCAATATGGATTCTATTTCACTATTGACTGCCTCTTTCCAGAACAATGATTCCGAAGAAGACATAGCTTCTTTAAATGTTCGAGGCTCATTTTCCAATAAGAAAGTCACAAAATCTGGTCCAAACGAAGTAGACGTTCTTTGACGTTTACTACGTCTTGGATCCCCCTGATTAAATGTACTTTCTTTTGTTTCTTCCCGAGGTCGTTTAGATACTTCACCAATCGACTCGCATTCCTTTTTATACGGATATATATTTTCAAAGAACTCAGCATTATCTGATTCTATAACCGTATTATTATGAATGTCGGGATTTTCTGATTTATGAACCAGAAATCGATATGCTTTACTATTAGTTGCATATCCTATGAAAACACAATCAACTGTTTTCGGTCCTATTTTTACCCTTTTGGGTTTAGGAACTTGCACCTTTGCCAAACACCCCCACACTTTAAAATAATTCAAGTTGGGCTTCCTTCTTTTCCATTTTTCATATGGAATGGATTGTGTTTTACTATGGGGTACTCGATTTAGTATTCGGCTGGCCGTAAGAATGGCTTCCCCCCACAAGTTCTGTGGCAAACCAGAACTTATCAACAATGCGTTCATCATCTCCTTTAATGAACGATTCTTTCTTTCCGCAATCCCATTGGATTGGGGAGTGTAAGGGGCTGTTGTTTGATGAATAATTCCATATTCTAAACATATTTGTTCAAAAGGAGATTCATATTCACCACCCCTATCACTTCTTATCATTTTGATTTTCTTGTTAAGTTGCGTTTCAACTTCATTTTTGTATTGCTTGAATGCGTCTATTGCTTCATCTTTACTATTAAGTAAGTAAACATAGCAATATCGAGTACTATCGTCAATAAAAGTTATGAAATACTTCTTTCCACCGCGAGATGGTATTGACTTCATGTCACAAATATCTGTGTGAATTAAGTCTAAAGGATTTGAATTCCTTTCAACCGACTTATAAGGATGTTTAACATACTTAGATTCCACACATATTTGACATTTTGATTTTTCGCATTCAAACTTAGGCAATACTTCCAAGTTTATCATTTTTCGCAAGGTTTTATAATTGACATGACCTAAACGTACATGCCATAAATCATTTGACTCAAGTAAGTAAGAAGAAGCTGAAGTTTTATTATTAGTTTCAACAACTATTACATTCAGCTTGAAAAGGCCCTCAGTAAGGTAACCTTTTCCTACAAACATTTCATTCTTACTAATCACTACCTTGTCAGATACAAAAACGCACTTGAAACCGTGCTTTACAAGAAGTCCAGTAGAGACTAAGTTCTTCCTAATCTCGGGAACATGAAGGACGTTGTTCAAAGTCATGACCTTGCCAGAAGTCATCTTGAGAAATATCTTACCGTATCCTTCAATTTTTGCTGTAGCAGCATTTCCCATAGAGAGCGTCTCTTCGGGTCCAGCAGAAGCATATGTAGAAAATGCTTCCCTCACAGCACAAACATGGCGAGTGGCTCCAGAATCAATCCACCACTCCTTTGGGTTTCCTACCAGGTTGCATTCAGAAAGCATGGCGCACAAGTCATCAACATCATCATGCTTTTCTACCATGTTTGCTTGACCCCTTTGCTTGTCTTTCTTCCGAGCACGACACTCCGTAGATTTGTGTCCGGTTTTCCCACAGTTGTAGCAGTTTCCACTGAACCGCTTCTTGCTTGGGTTGTATTTCGGACCAGAAGCCTTCTTTCTCTTTTTGTTATCTTCAACAATATTTGCTCCCATTATTGTTGAATTTCCACGGCCTCTTCTCTCAGCAGCTTTGTTGTCCTCTTCGATTCTCAATCGAACAATGAGATCTTCAAGGGACATCTCCTTTCGTTTGTGTTTCAAATAATTTTTGAAGTCCTTCCACAATGGAGGCAACTTCTCAATTATTGCTGCTACTTGGAATGCTTCATTGATGACAAGACCTTCAATGAAAATTCCGTTAGTAAAATTACTAAAAAATTTACTTTCAATATCAGTATTTATTTGAAACATACCTTCAGCAAGTAGATCATGAATAATCACTTGCAATTCCTGGACTTGGGTAATAACAGACTTGCTATCTACCATTTTGTAGTCCAAAAATTTTGCGGCGACGAATTTCTTCATCCCGGCATCTTCAGTTTTGTACTTCTTTTCAAGTGCATTCCACAATTCTTTTGACGTCTCCACGCCACTGTATACATTATACAGATTATCCTCCAGCCCGCTAAGAATATAATTCCTGCACAAGAAGTCAGAATGCTTCCATGCCTCAATCACGAGAAAGCTATCATTCTCTGGAGTTTCATCTGGAAGATCAGGAACATCTTCCTTGATGAACTTCTGTAGACATAACGTAGTCAAGTAGAAGAACATCTTTTGCTGCCAGCGCTTGAAATCCATCCCGGAAAATTTTCCGGGTTTCTCTGCCGGTGCCAACGCCGGAGTTCGACTTGTCGATGCGTTGGCAGTCATCATCGGAACAGCTTGATTTCCGTCATTCGCCATTTTTACTGTAAAAATGACACAATCAAACGTTTAATAAACGTTTAAAACTGGAGTGAAAAATCACGTAGATTTTAATCTCCAACAAAATGCCACGAAGGTTTTAAAACTGGAGTAAAAATCACGTAGATTTTAATCTCCAACAAACCGCAACGAAGGCTTAACTCTCCAAACGGGAGTACACAAAAAACCACAAAGGTTGGAAACAAGGTTATAGTTTCCAGAATAATAAAAGTAACACAAATACAGAAATTAAATTATTAAATTATTAAATTCCTTAAGATTGTTGTTCCTCTGTACTTGTAAATAATGATTCTGGAAATTAGAACGTTAGCTTATAAACGTAAATATAAATAAAAAACAGAAATTAATTCGAGCCCACTGAATTCACAGTGTTTCCTTAAGGAATTTAATCCCCTCCTAGTACCCAAGGTTATAGATTATTTCCTCCCAGGATAGAACGAATTACACACTGGTGTAGCGGTACTTCAAACCCCAGTGTTTCAACGAACACAAAGTTCGGCAACAAATCACACTTATGGATGCTTTGTTTGTAGTTAAAAACAATGCAGAATAAGGAGGACAACTCAGAAGTCGAATGGAAATTCTGAGAGGAAGGAATGCAAAGTATAGCCAATGTTGAATTCTTACTGAAGAGAATATCAAATTGCAATTCGTTTTTCCAGTGTATACGCAGTGTATACAGAGTGTATATCCAGTATATGCAGAGTGTATATCCAGTGTATACAGAGTGTATATTAAGTGTATACAGAGTGTTTCAAGTGTTTTTTTCGATGTGTTCTACTTTCTCTCCAACTTATGCTCTATTTATAGCAGTTATTTGAGAGAAATCCGCCCCTTACATGGTGCAACAAGCACTAGATCATGGAGAAAACACTTACATGGTGGTATATACACTTGCTTGGTGGGAGGAACACTTGCACCATTGTGGGAGATGCACTAGGCTGCATTGTTGCTTAGTGTTGCAACACAATACACGGATTGGAAAACATCTGTTACAAACACGGATTATATCACGTTAATATTCACTATTAACAAATAAATTTGGTCCAAAAATTAATCAATCGATCGATCATTTGACCAAATCCGAATCCAAATCCCATTTCCCATTCACTCTAATTTTAAGACTATTTCATCTTAAACAAAAACTCAACAATTAAAACTCAACAGGTAGGGTTATATAGCTTCGCCCCTGAAATACGGACATTAATCAAGAACGAAGTTGGGGGCTCAAGAATGCCACATACCCTCCTAATAAATTAAGTAGTGTAATTGAATGAGGAACCCACTAGTCAAGTACTATGTTAACAATTCAAGTTCATCCAACAGCATGTTAAAGTACTATTTCCTAGACATTCAAGCTTAAACAATATTAAAGAGGTACAAATTTACAGGAGCATTTTGGAGAAGTAAACAGGTAACTTGGATCTGCAACTTACTCAAATTTCCAGTAGAGAAGAAACAATAAAGTGGCACATATATATATATACATAAAGTTAATAAGAATAATATCTAAATCATTAAAGGAGACAAAGCGATATGAAATTTGGGCTACTTTTCTTCAAATTTTGGTGAAAGCAGCTGTAACAGTTGTAAAGCTATTTTAAAAATCAGAGAGTGTATAAGAATTTCAGCTAACTATCTGAAGGTTAAGCTGAAATCCATGCCCAAGTTCATAAGCTAAACTTTTGAACAGTTAAAGCTCTGATGGTAAGATACAAAAGCCAAAGTAGCATATTGTGGTAGTACAAAAAGCTTTGGCATGGAAAGTGGTTTGGTACACGGAATAAAGTGGGATAAAGTGTAGTACTAAATTTATTTTGGGATAAATTTATACTGTCAACTAAATATAGTATAAAATTTAGTTCTAGACTTAATCCTAGATATCCCATCTTATCCCACCTTATCCAATCAAATTTATTAGGTGAGATAAATTAGTCTAGTAATTATAATTCTTTGATAATTTAGTCTGCATACCAGACGACACTGTCAAATCGTGGTCAACTCTTGGTCAGCCCTTTAGGCCAAGTAGTTTCCAGAATTATATTGATATGGGCTCAATCATGATAAAGTGAACCCATTACTAACACAAAGGTTAAGGTACCTGGACTTCCAGATCCAACATTCAGTTTTTTTCTCTTCTTCTTTGGAGCAGGGTTATGTTTTGTATTTATTCATGTGGGCATATTAAAGTTAGGTCCTACTTAATTACTTACTTTTTCGTCCGCTCTCTTTTACTTATCACTTTAACTTTGTGTACATTCATTAAAAAAGTATTAATTAAAAGAACGGTTTAACTAGATTATCCTTATTTATTCCTTGATCTTAATTTGTTACTACTTCTTGCAAAGTTAGTGATTGACACAAAAGCAAGGACATATCATTTCTTTGGCATGACATACCAACTGAGTTTCGACTCGAACTAAATATATAATTTTAAGAATTGACGTGTACAAATATATTTAATAGTAAATGTTTGTTTGGTATGATGGAAATTACTTTCTGAAAAAAAATTGGAAAATCTTTTTCCAAATATTTGGTTGGAGAGTCAGAAATATTTACAGAAAAAATATTTATTAAAGATTGATAATAGTATTAACAAAACGAATAATATTTTGATGAGTATCAAGATTGATAATAATATTTAAGTGTTAGTTAAAGTAGTGATGTGAAGTTACTGAGTGTGAGATAATTGTGAAGGAAAATGACTTCTGGAAGGTGAGGATAGTCATTTTGCCCTTTCTTGCGAAAAATCACTAGAAAATAACTTATTTTGCTAAAAAAATATTTTCGAAACATTTTCCTTCTTACCAAATACACCCTAAATTATTGCATTTACTGACTCAAAATCCTCTATCATTCAGCGATCAAAGCAGTATTAGATAATAAAAAAGAAGTAAGAAACCCTTCACATGGTGCAAGACAGAACCATATATAGTAACCAATAATGCAAGCAGCAGAACAATATGTTTCTTAATTTTGGGAGGATGGAATTTACAGGTATATAAGCTGCTACAATTGCTTCGACAAGAGTTGCTGTTGGCTGGGGCGGAGGTACAGTAGTAGGTGCGGGTTCGGGCGAACCCAATGACTTTTTTCAAAACTCGGTATTTGTATTCAAAATTTTATCACATCTATATAAATATGTCATGCTGAACCCAGTAATAAAAAAAATATGAGTTCAATGATAAGAGTTGTGGGTTTGTTGGAAAAAAAATGTGAGTTCGATTCCTGATTAAAGTAGATTTTTATTTCGTTTTTTCAATATATTTTTTCACAAATCAACTGAACGACAACGTTTTCTTCACTTTCCTCTCAACAGACACTAAATAACATTATTTAATAAATAAAATATAACGCGTTTCTTTCTAATAAACAAAGAATAGAAGCTTCCCAACTTTAAACACAAAGTTTTCTTCCAATTCCCAAATCAAAAAAAAGCTAGGGTTCTGCCGGGTTCTGTTGCCTCTTTCAACTTCGTTGCTAGTTACTACTCCCTTGACACCACAACGAAATAGTTCGTCTCAGGTATCTGTCCATCTTCCCATCTCCTGTGAATCAAAATCCTTAACCCCTTTTCAATTGATTTTTGCACGTCAAGCTCTATTGGTTTTTTTTTATTTGGGTATTGTTAAACTTAAAGTTAGTAAAAAAACATTTTCTTTTAGAACACTCCTGATTTGAGGCAAATTATTTTCATATTGGAATGAATAAGCCCAAATAGAAATAGTGCAGAATTGTTACAAAGTAAGTCATACGGTTGATCCCAATTTGGTTTGAGATTAAGCTACTGATGATTGATTGTAAAAGGGGAATCTGCTAAATGTGCTAACAAGAGTAATGAATTAGTGTAATGAATGCTATCACAGAAGCATTACTCTAGTATCATTTATGAATAGATGATTAAAAGGATATTTACTTGATTTTGAGGGCATGAGTGACATTCTGAACTTATGTTTGTTTATCTGTGTTCCATTTTTGTTGCATTTACTCTTTATATTTTAGCACTGTGCATTCATAAGTTCTTATTGGTATATCTTATGGCACCTCGATTCTCTTTGTCAATTTATGGGAACTAGCTAGCTAGACTAAGTTTTTAAATTTTTGGGAACAAATCATATTATAGTTTACAAATTGAACTATGTCAAAGGAGATAAAGAATAGTTTGTTATAGCATTTTGAAACATACAACTTCAAGTGAATTTGTGTTTTGTGATTTTTAGGTTTTTCTAGCAAAAGTCGATATGATCACGAGTTTTTACAAAGCTCAAGCTTCTGCAGCTTCTTCTAGCTCTCCTTTGACAAGTTCTCCATGTTCAGTTATTAATAACAATTGTGAGCACGTGATTTTTGTTTCGCACGACAATCGCTCCAAAAGAAATAAAAAATAATAATAATTGGCCCCGCTGTACAAATTTTGGATTTTTACATGGCACTTTGTTGGTTATTTGCGATTTTTGCCCATTTTTACTTTATTAAAACAAAATACAAAAAATGTGTGTGTCATGCATAATTCGAACCGTAATCCGGTCGTTAAATAGAAAATCATAAATAGGCATCTTCGTCCGTGATTTTATTTTGTTTGATTTTACCTGTTTTGAAATATTTTAGTGTGTGTGCAAATAATTGTATTGAGTGTGTATTTAATTTTAATTTGATTTTTGCTTAGTTTTGTTTTTAAAATAAATAAGAAAAAGAAATAAAAATAATAAAAAAAAAGAAAAGAAAAGACCCCTTCTTCTTCCGGATTGGGCCAATTTTTTAAAAATTGGCCTAAACAAGCAATGCACCCAAACCAGGCCTGCCGGTCCAGTCCAGCTGATACCCAGGGTGTCCAAACGACGCCGTTTTGGTCCAAACTGATCTGGGCCGTTGATCTCAGATTGATCAACGGCCACGATCACCTCCCCTTAACCCACTAATGGCCCCGACCCGTTTTCACCCGGACCAACCCAAACCCTTTACCCTCAAAACGACACCGTTCCACTTAAGCCCTCAGATCCAGACCGTAGATCTAGATTGATCTAACGGTTGAGATCCGCCCACCCACTAACTATATAAACCCTTTACCATACCCTGCCCCCTAGCCAACACCCCTGCCTTCGTCTTCACCAAACCCGTCCCCTTCAAACCCTAGCCGCCCCTGTATCCTTCACCATGAAAGCCGGCGGCACGGACGCCGGTGACCTTGCCCTTAACACCATAGAACCCCCTTGCCGTCCTGAACCCAAATCTATCAACCACACACCTCGAATCCTATCCCACCTTCTCGAATCTTCATTTGAAGATTCGAGTCGGAACCTAATCCACACCGATCGGCCCTAAATCCATACCAGACACTCCCCAGACCCCCTCGTGACCAAACCATACTTGGTTTGGTCCGAATCTGACCAGGGAAGCACGAATCCCAGATCTAAGTTTTGAAACCACGAGGTTCCTCGTCACTGGTTCATAGCCGTTCGAGCCAAAGAAATTAAGGTCTAAGGGACCTTAATCGAAGTGTTTCTCATCTGAGAAACACTTCGATTAAAGTCCGTTCAGCCTTAAGAAAAGTCTGTCCAAATCCGAGTTCAAACTTTTGATTTTTTTCGAGTTTTAAGGTGAGTTTGCTTTCTTTCCTTTACTTGTTTTAGTCCGTGTGATTTGTTTTAAAAGTCGGTTCATGTTTGTCTTTGAACTTTTACCAACTTCTGTTTGTCCACTTTGCCTGAACCACTGTGTTTGTTTGAATCCCTCATTTATTCTGATAATGCGTATGTATATGCTGTGCGAATAATTGAGCTCCAAATTTTGGACTGACTAGTTGACTCCTCGAGTACATTTCTGCTTAGTCAGTATAATTCGAATCATGCATCGATACTGTTTAAATGTCTGATTTTTGGCTACGATTGTGTATGTTAATGCTAATATAGTCGGGTCGACATGTGTCGTCAATTAGTTTCAACTGCCTGAACAAAATAAATCGATTTGCTTCTGTTGAACATTTGCCTGAATCAATTAAGAACCAAGTTCAGTTACTTATAGTTGTTAATATGATTTCAGAAACCTAAGGCTTGATCTGTAATTGAAATCTGAGTTGATGGCATGTGCACTTGTGCACAGCATGTGCATTGTGCACAGCCTGTTTCCTGCATAAAGGGGTTTCTGAGTTAAAAATGGTTTGACAGCATATGCTGTCAGATATATTCTACTGCCCATGCTTGCTTTTAGTTAATAAAATAGGAAAGATAAGTCTGCCAGGGAATATTGATGGGTTTAATACTTAATTAGCTAAAGTGGAACTGAAAAGGTGAAGGCACATGGGAGGGGTACTGTGATATTCTAAACAGGCTGTTAAAAGGAGTAGTGTTTTAGGCTTATAAAAGGGGGGCATATTGAGAGATAAGGGGATAGATATACAGAATTAGGGAGATACAGACCTAAGAGAGATTAGAGGTTAGAGAACACACACACATACAGAGACAGAGATAGACCTAAGAGAGGATTAGAGGTTAGAGAACCCTGAAGATTGAGAGGAAAGAAAAAACACATACACTGTGAGGATAGAAGAGAAAAGAGAGGGCTGATAGAGATACACAGACAGAGCATACAGAGATAGGGAAAGATACTGAGAGGGAACATCTGAGAGTTCAAATTTTGGAAACAGAAAACTGGAAAAGAATTTTTTGTCTGATAACTCAGACAGACAAAAACTAGAAGTTGCTTCCTTTCCTTTTGTTTTGATTTCACTAAATCTGGACCTGTTTTGTGCAACACTGATTTCTCCCAACTGAGTCTGCTTGGTTGTTGTTTGTTCTACTTGAGAGTTTGGTTTAGTTGGGGTGTTGATCTCACTCCAATTGTTTTGTGAGTTGTGGCTGCTACTCTTCTGTTTCTTGTTGCTGCTGCTATTCTGCCCTGCTGCTACTGTTAGTGCTGTTATTGCTGCTGCACTTGTTGTCATTGTTACTCTGCTGACTGCCCTCTTCTTCAATTGTCAAATATTTCCAGGTACACAACCTCTGAAACCATGTATTGTTGAAAGTTTGAAGTTGAAGCAGAAATAAAGAAACGAACAGCTGTTTATGTTATAACATTGGTGTTAAAAATAGGCTGAATATTAGTTGGGCCTGTGTTTGTTTAACTGCAAACTGCAAACATACTGTATAAACTAAATATACATTCTGTTTGAGATGAACTATTAGATAGCATTGTTTAATAGTAATGACAGTATGACATAGACAGTATGTTTGACTTAGTATACATTCAGTTCAGTATAACATTCTGTTTGATTTAGTTATGACAGTATAACATAGAGTCATGGCAAGCACTTGTATGTATTTTGCCCTGACCACTGAATTGACAAATCTGTGGTACTAGGTCTGGGATAAATGTATCCCAAACAAACTCTCATGCAGTCACATTAAGAGTCTGGCTATGAATGCCAGCTCTCCCGTCAGATTAATTGTTCGATATAGGTTCGATATCGGGTCTCGGTATAGATTCCTTGTTTCGAAATGATGCGATGACTGTTGAGGAAAACTAATAGTCGTATTGAATTCAATTAGTAGTAATTTTCCTAATAAACAACCAATCTCGTTTATCAAGTTCAAATAGGTTAGAGTTTTAAAATAAAACTTGGAGGTCGTTAAATATAACTCAGTATATGTTGTTAATTTGTTTGCAATCTCACTTAGCAAATTAATAAGCGTATTCATTCGATGAAGACAAAGCATGAGGTAACTCTCACCTCATAAATAATCAATCAGGTAATCAAACAAATTTAGGTTCGGCAAACATAATAAAGATTCAGTCTGTATTTGTTCAAACAAGTAAGTTCGGTATCATCTTTCTTTTTTTAGAGACAAACGTAGTAGAAATGTAGTCACTGTAGGATACCTTTCTAAAATAAAGAGACGAGCCTCGCCAAATAAAAATGCAAATTGCGGGGCCCTCGATAAATAACAATAATAAATATTTTAGAATTCAGGCTAGGCCGTTTAGTGAATCTCATGGCCTTCCACTAAATAATAACGCGCTAGACTCTTCAGGCACGGTTTAAGTAAATTATATTCTTAAATTCGGGTGCACATTGATGTGACCCAAATTCAAATCTCAACGAAGTCGAAATGTGTTAACAACTACGGGTGCATTGATTGTGACGTGGTTCGAGATGCATTTTCACGACGTTGCAATTCTATAAAAATAAATGATAATGATAAAAGCGGTTTTAAACTTAATGAAAGCACGCAAGTCATAACATGTATTTAAATCAGATATTTAGCCATTATAACAATTTAAGCGACCGTGCTAGAACCACGGGATTTGAGGGTGCCTAACACCTTCCCTCGGGTCAACAGAATTCCTTACTTAGAATTTCTGGTTCGCAGACTTCATTTGGAAAAGTCGAAAATTTCCTCGATTTGGGATCCAAGATAAACCGGTGACTTGGGACACCAAAAGCCAAACCTTTCCCAAGTGGCGACTCTGAATTAAATAAATAATCCCATTTCGAATATTGTCACTTAAATTGGAAAAACTCCACCCGCGCATCTTACCCTTCGGGGCCGGGCGCGCAAAAAGGAGGTGTGACAGCTCTGGCGACTCTGCTGGGGAAAAAACCCAGAACCACTGGTTCAGGGTTCAAGAATTCGAGCTTAGAATAATTGTTATATTTGGCTTTATTATCTGATCTTTATTACATGTTTTTGCATAACGTGCTAAATGTTGTCTTTTACCGCTTTGATATTATCTGAACTGTATATAAACTGTGCCGAAACCTTTCTCTTCTTACTTCCGGGGAGAAGCTCGCTGGTCGAGACTCCCTATTCTGTTAGTGTCAATACCTGAAATAAGAAAGAGGTCGGACAAGTTACAAAGCCGGACGATCTCGCGGGTCCCCGGTACGTAGCCCCCTCCTCGACTCGAGTTGTCCGCTCGGGTACACAGTCTAGAACAAATACCCAGGTTACGAACCTAGAATAACTTGACTTCATGCCGGATCCCTAGTAGGAACGCTTATTTGCATCATGTTGCATTTGACTTAGGGGACTCAACACAGGGGTTGGGTCCGTCTAGGACAGGCAACCTGAAACGAAAAAGACCACCCTGCTGCATCCTATTTGTTTTGTGCATTTATTTGCTTCGGTTCCGCATGCTGACCGGTTTCTAAAAAGGGGGGAAAAATATCAGCGTAGGGAGATAATTACTTATTTTGGAAAAATAAAACCAATGTTCAAGTATTGTCAAAACCTCGCCGGAATTTTTCTAAAAAAAAAAAAGAAAAAAAAAACAACATTTGTCTTCTTAGTTTAAGTTATTATATATAAAAATTTTTCTTTTTATCACTTCCAAAATCAAAAAAACAAGAGAAGGTATTCATTTTAAAAGTAAAAAAAAAAAAAAAACGGAAAATTCACAATTCAAAAAAAATGTGTTGTTTCTTTCGTAGTACCCCTTTTGTAAATTCAGACTAATAGTCCAAATATTTCCTAAAAAAAAAATAATAATAAATATTTTCTTTAGTCTTTATCTCTTTTCAAAAAGAAAAAAAAAATATATAAAAACGTATTCTTGATTTCTAGGTTTATTCGATTCTTCTATTTACGGTACGACCGAACTACGCGGGTCTGATTCTCACCAGATGTGAGATACGTAGGCAGACCTCATCGGTTCCGGCCCCAATTTTTAAAAATCCAAAAAAAAAATATATATATATTTTTCTTTAGAAAAAAAAGAAATAAAAAAATATAGAAGTTTTCCTTAAAATCAAATAAAAAAAATAAAAAATAAATAAATAAATAAATAGTCTTCTTCTTTCTGAAGTCTTTCATATGAAAAAATGAAATAAGCAGCAACAAAAATCAAAAAAAAAAATAATACTCTTTGCTTTCTAGTCTCTTTTTGTAAAATGTCAAAAAAAAAATATATATATTTGAAAAATTGAATTTCAAAATATTAGGATTTTTCTTTAGAAGTGCTTTTGTAAATAAATAAAACTCATAATTCCGCATCATTTTCTTAAAAGTCCCTCTTTCAAAATTTAAGAGGCAACATCACATACGTTCTTTCTTCCGTAGAAAAGGTGAAACAAATGAAAAAGAAATCAACCAAACACATTTTCTTTTTTTTTGTTTAATATATATATATATATATATAAACACATTTTCTTTTTTCGTTTAAAATATATATAAAAAAAATTTGAATAAGTAAATAAACAAAGAATAGACAAATCTTTTGAGTCCTATGCTAGATGAGCACTTGCTTCTTTATTTTTATACTTGTTAGTTTCGAACTACGTAATGATCTGATTCACGTAGGCATCGTGATACGTAGGCAATCCTCATCGGATCCGGTCGCATTTCTTTTACTGCAAAATAAAAAAAAACATAAAAGAAAAGGAAGGAGAAAAAAACTAATAAGAGGAAAAATGCCGGAATGACGCATGCTCTCGTAGCAAACATATAGTAATCCACTTAACTGTATAGGTGCATCATGCCCAACGTGAGATTAACTATCTGTTATTTGCTGCAAATTAACCGTGCGCTTGTCGATGAGTATATCCAGGGTTTTTGGAAAGACGGTTGGTTTGGTGAAAGTCTGGCCTCGCACTCATACTTCACGAGGTCAAGGAGAAGTGTTCAACTACCTGTTGTTAGGACCAGAAGCAGTACTCACACTTACTTCACCAGGTCAAAAGGAAGTGTGGAAATGTCTTCAGAAATTCCATTGCAAACAATCCCTGTTTCCGAGGAGAGCTCGATCTCAGCCGTCCTCACACCTGAATCCGCAACTGCGGAGGAAAATAGAATCCTACGGCTCCGCATGTTGGAAATGCTGGACGACTGGAATAATGGGAAAGAGCCGCCAAGTGTCATCCCCGGATTCCCTGAATTATTCTCCAGGTCAAGTGGGACTTCAAATGTTCCCATAAATTATCCTGCTACCCCATTCGGGTACCCAGCCACCTCAGCCTTCTCTGCTGGATCGCCTTCTGACCCTCATCCCCGAATGTCAGCCACCGATGCAAGCATGAACATCTTTACTGCATCGCCTTGCCCGATTACGGCACAGCCTGCCACGTACAAGCCAAGCTTTGACTCATCCTCTTTTACATTCCAAGCACCATCGTTCTCAATGGAACCAACTAGATTCGCTACCAGCACTAATCCTCTACCGCCTCAGTGCGAGCTTGCACCCAGGCAGGATCAGAGCCCCAGGATTGCAGAACAAAATGAGATTGCCACAAGAATGAGAAGCCTTGAACAAAGTTTGAAAAATATGCAAGGATTGAGCGGACAGAAGAGCGTCTCTTACGCCGACCTATGCATGTTCCCTCACGTGCACCTGCCAGCAGGTTTCAGGACCCCAAAGTTCGAGAAATACGATGGGCACGGTGACCCCATTGCACATCTTAAAAAATACTGCAATCAATTGCGGGGAGCCGGCGGAAAAGAAGAACTGCTAATGGCATATTTTGGAGAAAGTTTGGTGGGAGTCGCTTCGGAATGGTATATGGACCAGGACATATCTCGCTGGCATATATGGGATGATCTTGCCAGAGACTTCGTAGGGCAGTTTCAATATAATATTGACATCGCACCAGACAGAAATGCTTTGTCAAACTTAAAGAAGAAACCCTCGGAAAGTTTCAGAGAATACGCCATCAAATGGCGTGAGCAAGCGTCAAGGGTAAAACCTTCCATGGACGAGATAGAGATGGTCACTACTTTTCTCCAGGCTCAAGAGTCCGACTATTTCCAAAACATGATGTCGGCCATGGGAAAGCCTTTCGCAGAAGCGATTAAGATTGGAGAGATGGTGGAGAACGGTTTGAAAACGGGAAGAATTTTGAGTCAGGCAGCCATAAGGGCAACCTCCCAAGCCGTCCAAAGCGGGTCTGGAGGAATGGCAAGAGGGAAGAAAAAAGAGGAAACGTCCATGGCGGTACCAGAGGTGGGAGAATATCATGATCCCGGGCTTTGTTCTTCGGAAAGAACCTCGCAACATTATTTCCCCCACCAAAATGCGACCTACGCTCCTCAGCCTTACATGGTCATGAGCACCCAGCCTTATATCCAGCGGACACAACCAGTCAATCGGGGGCAGGCCCCACATCCTAGGAATCAGCCTCCTCACCGAAACCACTACAATCCTCGACCTCCTCAAAATAATTTCCGTCCTCGGGAACCACCCAGGAGACCCAACTACACACCAATCGGTGAACCCTATTCCACCCTATTCCCTAAGCTTGTCCAAATGAATTTGTTGCAGCCCATACCACCAAACGGGCAGAACCCGGGGTCACCATCATATCAGCGGGGTGTCAGATGTGCATACCATTCAGGGGTAGAAGGGAACGACACCAACGACTGTTGGACATTGAAACAAGCTGTAGAGAATCTGTTAGACCAGGGGAAGATTGTGTTGAGAGACGAGGATATCCCAAATGTGACCAATAATCCGCTGCCCGCCCACAACAACGGGCCGCTAGTTGGGATGATTTGTGAAGACGAGGAAGTGGATCCGGCACTTAAAGCCATAATTGTTGTTGCTGATACAGAAAAAGGACCCAGGTTAACTCCGGAGCAAGAAAAAGGAATAAGTGATGTATTCAAGCAGGCCTCCATGGTATGGGGGACGGTCAAAACACCTCGGCCGAACGAGCCAGTGTTTGTCGGACGCATACCACAGGAGCCAAAATACAACAAAGAGGAAGATGATAAGGTGTCCCCGCTCGACGAGAGTGAGGAAATATGTGAGGCAACAAGGGAAAAGCTATGCGAAATGCACATGGTCCAGCCAGGAGAGGGCACTAGCACCGTTGAAGTATCGTACATGGGGCCAAGCACCAAGCTTCAAAACTAGAAGGCTACACCATTCTTGATCAAACGGAAGTCCTAATGAACCTGTCTTGCCACTTTCTTTGCATCACGAGTAACCCCCGAGGGTGACTCAGATGTTTTTCTTCAGTTTCATGTTTTTAATTTCCTGAATGTCGACCTTTTTCCTTATCTTCCCCAAAATGCCAAGAAATGAAATCATGCTTGATTACTCACTTTCTTCTTCTATGTTTTCTTTTGTGTTCTCTTCAATTCTGATAAATGCAGCTTTAAATAACATGACATGTTTGCGGACTTCATGCCCGGATCACGAGAACTCCGATCAGACTTCAAATAATGAGTCAAAATTTGAGATATAAAGAATTTGAAAAGTAAGAACAACTAAAGAAAATTGGTTCATGGTTTGGAAAATGTCCGTCACTAAAGTAGAGTTTGAGAGCAGTAAATGGGTTTAGACCCGTACAGAATGATAACCTTAATAACTGCGGTTTGTCACGAGCAATTATACCCAGAAAGAATGGTCCATACGTCATTGAAGAACGTTACCAAATGGAGCATTTGTATCTGGGCGACGTCGAAAGAAACGACGTCAGCCTTGCTTGGAAAGCAGGTGCAGTGATATGTCTAAATCACTCTGGCGATATCTTTGCACAGTTTGAGATGACGAAGGCTTTCATTCTCGCTACCCAAACACTATCAACCCTTTGCAAACCCATTTGAGCTGGTTACTCTTCTTTGATTACCCTCTTTGGAACCTGAAAATATTGTTGAAAATAAGTTAAAAAAAAAAACAGAAAAAAAAACAAAAACAAAACAAAAACAAAAATCCAAAAAACAAAAGTGTGCCTGAACTACGTTTGACTTGATTCCGAAAGGATACGTAGGCAACCTCTCCTTAGGGTTCAGTCACACCAACAATAAAATCCAGGAATTCCCCCCAAAAATAAAACTGGGGCAGAAGTTATAACGATTCAGCAATGATCCCACCCAAAAGTTCCAAAGTTGTAGTTCAATCCAAATTCTTTTCACCCCAAACCTTTTTTTAAGTCCTTCTGATCAATCAGCAAAGCATTTCAAAATAGGAAGATGGAATTATTTGGGTCCGATACAACAAAATGAGGAGATTAAAGATGAGAGAGTCTTGTCGGTGAAAACCTTTGGGCACCGTGAGGCGACGAGAGAAGAGAAATTGAAATGAGAGAGCTTGTTTAGTAAAAACTCACAAGGAGTACTAGCAGGCGACAGTAAGGAGAGAAATGAGAGAGGTCGACTAGCGAAAACCCGCAAAGGGCGTTGTCGGCCAAAAAGATGATTCCACCTCAAAAAGTCCTGGCAAGGTTCCCGGGTTTTTGAAAAAAATATAGATCTGTTTTGATTCATGAGGAAATGCAAGTTCTCGGGGGTCGGGCATCCAGTCCAAAAGGCATGTCATGTCAGTTTGAAACTGGCATACACTCCAGATAAGTCCCTCTTTTCTCCCCGAAAGGGGCGTTTCTCTTTAAACTCATATGTTCTCCTTTACATAGTTTTCTTTGAGTTCTTTTTGATCTAACTCTTAATTCCGTAGTAATCGCAAAGAAAGGTGGCAGGACCGGTTTTACAGGGCTCCGTTTGGCGAGAGTCAAATAAAATGTACAACCTCGGTGGCGCGTCAGTTCCATCCCGACTGGCCATGGTAGTTGATTTGCTTCCAAAACCGACAAATCCCCACAGGCTATCCCTTGTTACAAATCCCCCATGGAGTCTCCCCTTGTACAATTCCCCAAAGAAGTCCACCCCAGCACATCCCCAGCAAGTTTGCTACAAAAAAAAAAAGAAAATCCCCACAGAGTCTCCCTGATAAAATCCCCACCAAAAGCCCCAAGCAGAAAGGGACAGAAAAACCAAAGCCTTATAAGGCAAATCATCACAAAATCTGGAAATGCAAGTCCGAGTAGTCCAAAGGGTTTCGCATGTAAATCTAATCAATGGCAGAGTTTCTCAACAAGAATTAGGCTAAGACAAAGCAATTGGAACGGTCAAGGCTCCCGAAACCAACCGCCATTTTCAAACTGACAATGTTTTCTTTGTGTAGGAAATTGAGACAGGCGCGACCCGAAGCAGCCATGCATGGAGCTGGTGTAGCCCAAATGAAAATGGAGCACACAGGCATTGAAACAGCCGTGCAACGGGAAAACGACCAATGGTAAGTTTCCCCATAATTCTTTCGTGCATTTCTGATAAAAATCATGGTAGCATAGGACCTCGTTCCTCAATCTTTCCGGTATAAACCACGGATCTCCCTGGCATAACCCAAGGAACTTTTCCTACCCTAATCCCCGGCATAATCCGAGGACTCTTTTCCCTTCCCGACATAACCCGATGAATCTTCTCGGCATAAATCGATGAATCCTCCCGGCATAACCCGATGAATCCTCCCGGCATAACCCGATGAATCCTCCCGGCATAACCCGATGAATCTTCCGGGCATAACCCGATGAATCCCCCCGGCATAACCCGATGAATCCTCTCGGCATAACCCGATGAATCTTCCCGGCATAACCCGATGAATCTTCCCGGCATAACTCGATGAATCCTCCCGGCATAACCCGATGAATCCTCCCGGCATAACTCGATGAATCCTCCCGGCATAACCCGATGAATCTTCCCGGTACAACCCGATGAATCTTCGCGGCATAACCCGATGAATCCTCCCGGCATAACCTGATGAATCCTCCCGGCATAACCCGATGAATCCTCCCGGCATAACCCGATGAATCCTCCCGGCATAACCCGATGAATCTTCCCGGTACAACCCGATGAATCTTCCCGGCATAACCCGATGAATCCTCCCGGCATAACCCGATGAATCTTTCCGGTACAACCCGATGAATCTTCCGGGCATAACCCGATGAATCCTCCCGGCATAACCCGATGAATCCTCCCGGCAAAACCCGATGAATCTTCCCGGTACAACCCGATGAATCTTCCCGGCATAACCCAATGAATCCTCCCGGCATAACCCGATGAATCCTCCCGGCATAACCCGATGAATCCTCCCGGCATAACCCGATGAATCCTCCCGGCATAACCCGATGAATCTTCCCGGTACAACCCGATGAATCTTCCCGGCATAACCCGATGAATCCTCCCGGCATAACCCGATGAATCTTCCCGGTACAACCCGATGAATCTTCCCGGCATAACCCGATGAATCCTCCCGGCATAACCCGATGAATCTTCCCGGCATAACCCGATGAATCTTCCCGGCATAACCCGATGAATCTTCCCGGCATAACCCGATGAATCTTCCCGGTACAACCCGATGAATCTTCCCGGCATAACCCGATGAATCCTCCCGGCATAACCCGGTGAATCCTCCCGGCATAACTCAATGAATCTTTTCGGCATAACCCTAGAACTTTTTCCTTCAGTCAGCATTAGAGTTTTAAACCCTAAACTGAACTTTTTCCTTTCAGCCAGCATTAGGGTTTTAAACCCTAAACTGAGCTTTTTCATGCAACCAGCATTAGGGTTTTAAACCCTAAACTGAATTTTCCTTTTAGTCAGCATTAGGGTTTTAAACCCTAAACTAAACTTTTTCCTTTCAGCCAGCATTTGGGTTTTAAACCCTAAACTGAGCTTTTTCATGCAACCAGCATTAGGGTTTTAAACCCTAAACTGAATTTTCCTTTTAGTCAGCATTAGGGTTTTAAACCCTAAACTGAACTTTTTCCTTTCAGCCAGCATTAGGGTTTTAAACCCTAAACTGAGCTTTTCCTTTTAATCAGCATTAGGGTTTTAAACCCTAAACTGAATTTTCCTTTTAGTCAGCATTAGGGTTTTAAACCCTAAACTGAATTCTTCCTTTGTTCGGCGTTAGGGTTTTAAACCCTAAACTGAACCTTTCCCCAGCTAGTCGGTATTAGGGCTCCAACCCTGAACTGAGCATGCATATCCTCTTTCATCAATTTTATGAACTTCCTGGCGAATAATTAACGAAATTTTCCTAGTGAAACTGGGGCAGAAAATTTCGTTCGTTTGTTTTCTCCCGCAGGTCTAACCTCGAGCCACATGGATCGAAATGACCCACGAGATGAGTCCCAGTTCGGAATCAAAGAAGAAAAAGACAAAAGAAGATATCCCGAGATATCAGAGTGAAGGGAAAGCAGACCGACTCCAACATTTGACTAAGGTCCTGAACTCTGCCAGTCGCATTTTACTCAGTATCCCAAAGATTGAACAAGTCGCCGCAACTCGCAAGCATCAAGATTCAGATCGGAGTCTACAAGCAGAATCAGCTAAGACCCAAGATCAAGTCGTAAAAGAATCATAGATAGGAATCTTGTAACTAGCAGTTGACATGCATATAAGTAGTTAGTTCAGTTTCCAATTTTCGTTTGGTTGTAATAAGGCGGTCAGTGACGCAGCAGTGACAACAGCAACAGCAGTAGCAGCAAGCATTGCAATCCCATGGTAGTCCCAGCTACCAAAACTTCTCGAACTACATTGACCTGATTCCTGTTTAGCCCAAGATATGTAGGAAATCTTTGAAGCAAGATTCGGTCAGATCTTTCAAAAACATGCTTCATACGGAGTGGTCCATAGGCAAAAATCGCTCATACACGCTCACTTTATCTTTGCACGGAAACTCTTCGTGTTTCCGAACAAAGAGGGGCAGCTGTGAGCACGTGATTTTTGTTTCGCACGACAATCGCTCCAAAAGAAATAAAAAATAATAATAATTGGCCCCGCTGTACAAATTTTGGATTTTTACATGGCACTTTGTTGGTTATTTGCGATTTTTGCCCATTTTTACTTTATTAAAACAAAATACAAAAAATGTGTGTGTCATGCATAATTCGAACCGTAATCCGGTCGTTAAATAGAAAATCATAAATAGGCATCTTCGTCCGTGATTTTATTTTGTTTGATTTTACCTGTTTTGAAATATTTTAGTGTGTGTGCAAATAATTGTATTGAGTGTGTATTTAATTTTAATTTGATTTTTGCTTAGTTTTGTTTTTAAAATAAATAAGAAAAAAAATAAAAATAAAAAAAAAGAAAAAGAAAAGACCCCTTCTTCTTCCGGATTGGGCCAATTTTTTAAAAATTGGCCCAAACAAGCAATGCACCCAAACCAGGCCTGCCGGTCCAGTCCAGCTGATACCCAGGGTGTCCAAACGACGCCGTTTTGGTCCAAACTGATCTGGGCCGTTGATCTCAGATTGATCAACGGCCACGATCACCTCCCCTTAACCCACTAATGGCCCCGACCCGTTTTCACCCGGACCAACCCAAACCCTTTACCCTCAAAACGACACCGTTCCACTTAAGCCCTCAGATCCAGACCGTAGATCTAGATTGATCTAACGGTTGAGATCCGCCCACCCACTAACTATATAAACCCTTTACCATACCCTGCCCCCTAGCCAACACCCCTGCCTTCGTCTTCACCAAACCCGTCCCCTTCAAACCCTAGCCGCCCCTGTATCCTTCACCATGAAAGCTGGCGGCACGGACGCCGGTGACCTTGCCCTTAACACCATAGAACCCCCTTGCCGTCCTGAACCCAAATCTATCAACCACACACCTCGAATCCTATCCCACCTTCTCGAATCTTCATTTGAAGATTCGAGTCGGAACCTAATCCACACCGATCGGCCCTAAATCCATACCAGACACTCCCCAGACCCCCTCGTGACCAAACCATACTTGGTTTGGTCCGAATCTGACCAGGGAAGCACGAATCCCAGATCTAAGTTTTGAAACCACGAGGTTCCTCGTCACTGGTTCATACCCGTTCGAGCCAAAGAAATTAAGGTCTAAGGGACCTTAATCGAAGTGTTTCTCATCTGAGAAACACTTCGATTAAAGTCCGTTCAGCCTTAAGAAAAGTCTGTCCAAATCCGAGTTCAAACTTTTGATTTTTTTCGAGTTTTAAGGTGAGTTTGCTTTCTTTCCTTTACTTGTTTTAGTCCGTGTGATTTGTTTTAAAAGTCGGTTCATGTTTGTCTTTGAATTTTTACCAACTTCTGTTTGTCCACTTTGCCTGAACCACTGTGTTTGTTTGAATCCCTCCTTTATTCTGATAATGCGTGTGTATATGCTGTGCGAATAATTGAGCTCCAAATTTTGGACTGACTAGTTGACTCCTAGAGTACATTTCTGCTTAGTCAGTATAATTCGAATCATGCATCGATACTGTTTAAATGTCTGATTTTTGGCTACGATTGTGTATGTTAATGCTAATATAGTTGAGTCGACATGTGTCGTCAATTAGTTTCAACTGCCTGAACAAAATAAATCGATTTGCTTCTGTTGAACATTTGCTTGAATCAATTAAGAACCAAGTTCAGTTACTTATAGTTGTTAATATGATTTCAGAAACCTAAGGCTTGATCTGTAATTGAAATCTGAGTCGATGGCATGTGCACTTGTGCACAGCATGTGCATTGTGCACAGCCTGTTTCCTGCATAAAGGGGTTTCTGAGTTAAAAATGATTTGACAACATATGCTGTCAGATATATTCTACTGCCCATGCTTGCTTTTAGTTAATAAAATAGGAAAGATAAGTCTGCCAGGGAATATTGATGGGTTTAATACTTAATTAGCTAAAGTGGAACTGAAAAGGTGAAGGCACATGGGAGGGGTACTGTGATATTCTAAACAGGCTGTTAAAAGGAGTAGTGTTTTAGGCTTATAAAAGGGGGGCATATTGAGAGATAAGGGGATAGATATACAGAATTAGGGAGATACAGACCTAAGAGAGATTAGAGGTTAGAGAACACACACACATACAGAGACAGAGATAGACCTAAGAGAGGATTAGAGGTTAGAGAACCCTGAAGATTGAGAGGAAAGAAAAAACACATACACTGTGAGGATAGAAGAGAAAAGAGAGGGCTGATAGAGATACACAGACAGAGCATACAGAGATAGGGAAAGATACTGAGAGGGAACATCTGAGAGTTCAAATTTTGGAAACAGAAAACTGGAAAAGAATTTTTTGTCTGATAACTCAGACAGACAAAAACTAGAAGTTGCTTCCTTTCCTTTTGTTTTGATTTCACTAAATCTGGACCTGTTTTGTGCAACACTGATTTCTCCCAACTGAGTCTGCTTGGTTGTTGTTTGTTCTACTCGAGAGTTTGGTTTAGTTGGGGTGTTGATCTCACTCCAATTGTTTTGTGAGTTGTGGCTGCTACTCTTCTGTTTCTTGTTGCTGCTGCTATTCTGCCCTGCTGCTACTGTTAGTGCTGTTATTGCTGCTGCACTTATTGTCATTGTTACTCTGCTGACTGCCCTCTTCTTCAATTGTCAAATATTTCCAGGTGCACAACCTATGAAACCATGTATTGTTGAAAGTTTGAAGTTGAAGCAAAAATAAAGAAACGAACAACTGTTTATGTTATAACATTGGTGTTAAAAATAGGCTGAATGTTAGTTGGGCCTGTGTTTGTTTAACTGCAAACTGCAAACATTCTGTATAAACTAAACATACATTCTGTTTGAGATGAACTATTAGATAGCATTGTTTAATAGTAATGACAGTATGACATAGACAGTATGTTTGACTTAGTATACATTCAGTTCAGTATAACATTCTGTTTGATTTAGTTATGACAGTATAACATAGAGTCATGGCAAGCACTTGTATGTATTTTGCCCTGACCACTGAATTGACAAATCTGTGGTACTAGGTCTGGGATAAATGTATCCCAAACAAACTCTCATGCAGTCACATTAAGAGTCTGGCTATGAATGCCAGCTCTCCCGTCAGATTAATTGTTCGATATAGGTTCGATATCGGGTCTCGGTATAGATTCCTTGTTTCGAAATGATGCGATGACTGTTGAGGAAAACTAATAGTCGTATTGAATTCAATTAGTAGTAATTTTCCTAATAAACAGCCAATCTCGTTTATCAAGTTCAAATAGGTTAGAGTTTTAAAATAAAACTTGGAGGTCGTTAAATATAACTCAGTATATGTTGTTAGTTTGTTTGCAATCTCACTTAGCAAATTAATAAGCGTATTCATTCGATGAAGACAAAGCATGAGGTAACTCTCACCTCATAAATAATCAATCAGGTAATCAAACAAATTTAGGTTCGGCAAACATAATAAAGATTCAGTCTGTATTTGTTCAAACAAGTAAGTTCGGTATCATCTTTCTTTTTTTAGAGACAAACGTAGTAGAAATGTAGTCACTGTAGGATACCTTTCTAAAATAAAGAGACGAGCCTCGCCAAATAAAAATGCAAATTGCGGGGCCCTCAATAAATAACCATAATAAATATTTTAGAATTCAGGCTAGGCCGTTTAGTGAATCTCATGGCCTTCCACTAAATAATAACGCGCTAGACTCTTCAGGCACGGTTTAAGTAAATTATATTCTTAAATTCGGGTGCACATTGATGTGACCCAAATTCAAATCTCAACGAAGTCGAAATGTGTTAACAACTACGGGTGCATTGATTGTGACGTGGTTCGAGATGCATTTTCACGACGTTGCAATTCTATAAAAATAAATGATAATGATAAAAGCGGTTTTAAACTTAATAAAAGCACGTAAGTCATAACATGTATTTAAATCAGATATTTAGCCATTATAACAATTTAAGCGACCGTGCTAGAACCACGGGATTCGAGGGTGCCTAACACCTTCCCTCGGGTCAACAGAATTCCTTACTTAGAATTTCTGGTTCGCAGACTTCATTTGGAAAAGTCGAAAATTTCCTCGATTTGGGATCCAAGATAAACCGGTGACTTGGGACACCAAAAGCCAAACCTTTCCCAAGTGGCGACTCTGAATTAAATAAATAATCCCATTTCGAATATTGTCACTTAAATTGGAAAAACTCCACCCGCGCATCTTACCCTTCGGGGCCGGGCGCGCAAAAAGGAGGTGTGACAACAATATTAATCCTTCCCAAGTATCGGATAAAGCGTGTGATTATGTACCCGATCCTGCTAAAAGAAAATCAATTTCAGAATATCCTCCTAATTTACGTGACCGTGTAAGGAGAAATTATATACAAAATGGAGTTTGTCAACCTCGTGGTTTTGTCTTTCCAAAAAGAGATTTTGGGAAAATAATGCGTCACTTTAATCCTGAATGGTTTAAAACTTCATGTTCTCAATGGTTAGAATATAGCATTAAACAAGATGCAACATTTTGTTTATGTTGCTACTTGTTTAAAAATAAGGTTGGAGGATACAAAAAAAAAGTAGGTGATGCTTTCACAACAGATGGTTTTAGAGGTTGGAATAAAGGTTTAGAAAACTTAAATCACATGTGGGTGACGTGAGTAGTGTTCATAATCGATGTTTCAAGATGATGCTAGATTTAATGAACCAAGCACAATCCATTCTAACTTCTTTGGACAAGCAATCTGAGAAAATTAAAAGTGAACATCGAGTTTGTTTGAATTCTTCAATTGATATGATAAGGTATCTTTTGAAAGAAGGAAATCTTTTTCGGGGCCATAATGAGAGTGTAACTTCTACTAGAAGAGGCCATTTTTTAGATCTCTTAACATGGTATGCAGATAGGAAGGAAGATGTGAAAAATGTGGTATTAGAAAAAGCTCCAAAAAATAGCACCATGACTTCTCCTGATATTCAGAAAGATATTGTGAATTCTTGTGCAAAAGAAACGGTGAAAGCAATTATTGAAGACTTGAATGGGGATTTTTTTGGGATATTAGTTGATGAGTCTAAGGATGTCTCTCATAAGGAACAAATGGCTCTTGTTCTGTGCTATGTCAATAAAGAGGGTGAACTTATTGAGCGATTCCTTAGTCTTGTTCATGTTAAAGGTACAACTGCGCATGCATTACAAAAAGAAATATATTCTTTGCTTTTACGACATTCATTGAGTTCATCTCTAATACGGGGACAAGAGTATAATGGAGCTAGTAACATACAAGGAAACATCAATGGTCTTAAAGCTTTAATTCTAAAAGATAATCCTTCGGCACATTGCTTTACTCATCAGTTGCAATTGACTCTTGTAGCTGTTGCAAAGAAACACCATGATGTAAATAATGTTTTGATATTCTTGCTAATGTTTTGAATGTTGTTGGAGGTTCTTATAAGTGCATGGAGATGCTTAGAGATGATCAAGTTGAAAAATTAGATGAGTTATTAGTGCTCGGTGAAGTTCATACATGAAGTGGATTAAATCAAGAACTTGGGCTTCAAAGACCAGGTGATATCCGTTGAGGATCTCACTTTAAGACAGTACGTAACTTTATTTCTTTATTCTCATCAATTGTTCATATACTTGGAGTTCTTGCAAATGAGAGTTCAAATTATCAGGAGAAAGCATTAGCCAAAAGTCTAGTGGAAGATATAAGATCTTATGAGTTCGTTTGTATACTACATTTTATGTTAAAATTATTGGCAATTACATATGATTTGAATATGGCCCTAAAAAAAAGATCAAGATATTGTTAGTGCAATGAAACTTGTTGATTTCACAAAGAGGCAATTGCAAACAATGAGAGAATCTAAATGGAATTCTTTGATAGAATATGTCTCTTCGTTTTGTGATAAGAATGGTATTGTAATCCCAAAAATGGATGAGAAGTATGCACTTGGAAAGTCGAAGCGTAAAAGCTCAACTGTTACATATTCCCATCATTTGTACATAGAGGTTTTTGTGCTGCTATTGATTTGCAACTTTCGGAGCTTAACAGTCGTTTTAGTGAAGTGAATACTTCTCCGCTTCTCGGTATGGTTAGTTTGAGTCCCGATGATTCTTTTGCGAATTATGATAAAAACAAGATTATGAAACTTGCTACATATTATCCAAATGAGTTCACTGCTTCTAAGCTTGAAGATCTTAGTTATGAGCTTGGCAACTATATTGACTATGTGCGAGAAATGGACAATGCATTCTCTAACTTGAAAGAGCTTGGTGATCTGTCGAAGGCACTGGTTAAAATAAATATTCACAAGACATGGGGACTTGTTTATTTGCTTGTGAAGCTGAGTTTGATATTACCTGTGGCTACTGCAACGGTTGAAAGAGCTTTTTCTTCAATGAAGTTTATTAAAAATGATTTACGAAGCAAGATTGGTGATGACTTCTTGAATGATTGTTTAGTTTGTTTTATAGAGGATGAAGTATTTGAAAGTGTATCTAATGATGCGATCATTGATCGTTTTCAAAACATGACAACTCGTCGAGTGCAAGTGAAATGATAATATTTATATTCATATATTGTGTTTGTCTTTTGTAACTTTTTAAATATATATTAAATATCGATACTCATTCTTTAGTCAGTTTGATATTGTATATTAGTTTTAGGTCATAGTTTTATTTTAAATTTTAGAACCCACACACTCCAAATCCTAGCTCCGTCTCTGGACCTGTTGGTATTAGAAACATCCTTAGTTCCTCGATTTATTATGTGATGTGAAATCCATCCTTAGCAAAATAATTATTTGGTTATATATGCCATTTTGGGTTTTGCTCTAATAAAAAATTATAGAGATAAAAGTGCTACCAACTAGTGTAACTAGAGCGGTAAATGCAGTTGTGTTTGAGGAGCTATATTTTTGCAAGAGTGTTGATGAGTTAGCTGATTTATAATTGGGAGAGAATTCATATTGATCAAATTTAGTCAAAGGCACTGGGATATATGTTTGTTTCATTTGTTATAAATTTATTCCCAATTAAATAGAATTATAACAGACTATACTTGTGTTAATTTAACATGTTCAACTTGGTATTTATTTTATATTACTTCCTAATAAAAAAAATACCAATTCATCCAATATTGTGACTCATTGCATGCATTTCATAGGTTCGCAGATTAATCAATTAGTATGTAAAAGAAATGGCTACAAATCCAGAAATTACCTCAATTTTGCGAACACTTCAAACTTTTGTGCTCATTTGTTTTTTTATCATAAAAGGAAAAGGTCATGTTAAGCTTTTGTGCTCATTTGTCTAAGAAGTAATATTTCCTATTTTTTGGATTTCTTGATTGATTGTGGTTGATAACTTGAGTGAAGCTATTGCATCATTTAACGATGAATGTACAATACTAACAACAGGTGTCGACAAACTCTCTGCCTTTAGCTTGACATATACAGTTGAAAACTTTTAAAACATATTGTTTGACCAAAAAAGTGTTAAACCTTTTAGTTAAATCAATTAATTATGAATTAAGGGGGCGAGTCTCAGTTGAACTTAATAAATTCTAGATCGAATATAACTGGATACTCGCGAGACGAACACTGCTCAAGAGCATTAAATAACGGATTTAATACTCGATGATTGACAATGAATATGATAACAATATGTAGTAAATGTAGATAATGACAATAAGTGTAATAAGAAAGGATCTACCACCCACTTATTATATGATTGGAATGTTCTTTTCGTGAGAAATGAAGATGGATATGGAATCTTTGGATCTTGTGAACAAAGGTTGAACAACCTGTGCTTGAATAAGTTAATCAGTGAACAAGACAACTTTTGTATATCCCCTTTTGTCAATCTTTACAATATGCTCTTTTCAAAGAAGTGAAGATCTTCCTGACTCCCTTTTTCTAAGGGAGTTCTACCATTATAAATGCAATTCTAGTTATGTGTCCTCGGCAGTGACCCTTACAAGGGCGACCCCTTCGTTATAATGTTATGGTCAACCGTCTTTGGCACGACTTATTTGCAGTTATCGAGTTGCCAAATTTTGACCAATACAGTTAGTCCTTCCGCTTGTTGAGGTCGTAATCTTGCATGCCCTCGAGAAGCGGACTTGTTCATCTGTTTAGAAGAAATTTGGTCGTATAGATTAGGTCGAAGCAACCAAGGTTAAGGAGAAGAGGCGTGACCAGCAAGGCTGCGATTGGTGTGATTGGCATGGGGTGACGTCACAACCACACACGTCATCATTACTCGTCTTCTCGAGACAACACCAACACTTCTGTCATTTCGATTTTGGTGCCATTATCGGTTTGTTGCTTCGATTTTGGTGCCAGCCTACCTTATAAATAGATGGAGGCTTAATTTTTCAGAAGTTTCCTCCATCCTCTACTTTGCATGAGCACTGTTTTTCTTCCCCAATCTTTGAATTGAAATTCTATTTCTCCGATTTTATTGCCCTCTTTCTTACCCAACCATTACCGTTTTCTTTAGGTTTGGTACAATATGTTTACTGTCAAATTATGTCACAACCCTCCCACATTCATGATGACGTTTCTGATGCCACTCTGTTATTGGTGGCTCCTCCTCCCGGCGGTGAGGAATTCGTGGTTGAGGAGGATGACAGCTTCCCTATCGCGGAGGAGGTAGTTTCTAGAAATTCTTTGGCTAGAAACGACTTTCCAAATGAGCCTGCTCCTACTCCTTCTCATGTGCTCTCCGAGACTAGACCATCTCATATAGCCGACCTCCAGTCCAAGTATCGCATCCCTCCCCATGTCGAGATAATTCCGGCCGGTGGCGACATCGTAGAGGTCCACCAACCCGGGTATTGCACCTTCTATTTCTACCCGTTCTTGATCAGTCATACCCTTCCTCTTCTTTCTTTAGTGGAGGAATTTTGCCGATTTTATAACGTCTGCCCGACACAACTCTCTCCTTACTTGTACAAAGCTTTCTTGATGCTGATGAAGTACGTGGAGTTGGTTGGGTATGAGGTTAATATTCGTCATCTGCTGCACTTATTCTCGCCAAGTTTCTATAGAGGTACCATGATACACCTACGACATCGCGGGACCAGAGTGTTGGTAGTTGGAATGGATGATAGGACGAATCGGAAGTTCTGGCACAAATATTCTTTATCAAGACCGAGCACTTGGTGGGGGACCCCACCAGGTTTCCTAAGTAGTGGAATAATAATCATATGTGTGTCTATTGTGTGCTTGTTGTTTTCTGCTATCCTTTTGTTTTTAGCTCACCCGTGGTTTGTTTTTCAGCTGAAAGGCGTGCACCCTCTCCTGTCCTCGACATTAAGGATTGGGTGGCCATGTGGTAGGGATTCATGATTGGTCGGCTTTCCACAAGCGTTTTGGACCTAAGGTTCTATTTGATAAGTGTTTTTGCTTCAGCTTTTCGTTGTTTACCATTGCCTGTTGACGTGACCTCCTTTTGGTTCTAGGTCGGCAAACTTCTAAGAAGAAGGATCCAGTGCCGGCATATCACCAAGCTATCGCATCAGTTGGGATGCAGTTTGCTTTAGCCGAATCTGTTCGTGGGGGTCGCACCCAATTTCCGTCGATGAGGGACCCCGCCTCTCAGTCTGTTATACTGGATGAGATCTTTTCTCGACCTACCTATTATCTTGTAGACGAGTCGTCTGATGGAGAGGAGTCCCTATCGAGAAAAAGGTGAAGGATGTATCTCGGGAAGGCCGTCATTACTGATATTGAGCCGGAGGCACTTATTGTTCTAAAAGCGGCACCTGCACTCGCACCAGACATAGGGGCCATGCTTACGGCCGGTACTGTTGTAGAGGGGAGACCCTTTGGGGATGAAGGGGTGCATGATAATGAGGAGCTCGTCAGGACTGCAGAGGGTAGCGCGTCATCGACGGGCGGAGAGGGTTAGGGCGGTACCTGCAAGGGACCACAACTCTGGCTCGGACATTGATCCTGAGAGGTACGACCTTCTTGGAGGGGATTAATCGCGTGGAGGTAAGGACAGAGGGTCCTAACCAGCACGTAATCATCCCTGTGGGTTATGACCTTTTGGCCAACTCTGAGCGGGCGGTACCATCTTTTGCTCTCTTGTGCGCGGCTTCTGAGAACACGACGCTACAGGAGATGAGCGATGCGGAGCTATCGCTGAGTATTTCTGGCATGGCTTTGCGAATAAGTGTTTTTTACTATTAGGATTTATTTTGTATACGTAATCTGCTCATATTGACTCTTTCTTTTGCATGTCAGACCCTCATCATGGGGATCGGGTGTGACCGGCGGGAGGAGCAGAGGACAACCATTTACAAGAAGGTGACCTCTAAGTACAGAGAGTACCGTACCAAGCACCGAACATTGGCCAAAGTCTTCAACCAAGATAGTGAGTTTCAGCTATTTCGTAATGGGCTTAAACAGAAGGAGGAGGAGTTAGTGAGGAAAGTTGAGGAGCTAAAAGAGCGGGACGATGAGCTAGTGAATTCCATCGGCCTGTGCAGAGAGCTCGAGGCAGCTCTTAAGGCCAAGGAGGATGAGCTCGGAGTGAGTAAGGGGGTGATGGCTGAGAATACCTACCTTCAAGCGCGGGTAGCCTCCTTGACTGCTGAGCTTGGGCGAAGGGAAGCGGAGGCTGTCGATCTAAGGGGCAAGTTGAGCATAAAGGCCGAGGAATTGGCTTGTGCCAAGAAAAGCAGATTGACCACCATGTCTAAAGCAACGACTTTAGGTAATGCCCTTCGTGTTTGTATGTCTGAGCGGGATAATGAGGTGGAGACATAGGCGCTCAAGGTGGCGAGGTTAGAAGAGCGGATCCAGGATCTAGAGGTGGAGTTATCCGGATTGAACGAGCAGGTTGTTGCTTTGAAGGCTGAGGAAGTGCGACGACAGTCACAACCATCTACGTCTCAGGCTTCTGCCGACTTCTTTATGCCGCGAGATTTGTATGAGATGTGGGTTTATGCCGAGATTCAACTTGATGTGTATATGTCCTTGAAGGCTGACGGGAAAGTTTCCGAAGCAGAACTCAAGGGTGTCCGTGTTAAAGCACGTGTGGCTCGTGAAGCTTGTGGTTATGCCCCTGGTACGCCAGGCGGAGATGATGTTGATGATGATGCGGATAGGCTCGCCTCCGATTCTTGGTATAATGACAAGTACGTCGATGGGGGTGACGCGACATAAAGCCGTTGTACTTATTTTTTTGTCTTGCTATTTTTGTGAGGGCGTCTTTGGGATCTTTATAAAAATTATTGTAATATGACAGTTGTAATGGAACAACTCCCTTTTTTGCTTGTAATATGACAGTTGTAATGGAACAACTCCCTTTTTTGCTATGTACCTCTTGATTTGTGTTCTTTTTTTTGCTGTGTGGTGAGGTGATAACTAGGAATTTTGACGTGTTTTATGCTCCTTCCTGCTTACACTTTGATTATAAATTCTTACAAAATAGTCCCAAAAGGCTCATAAGTTGTGCTTGATTGCAGGTTTGATCGACAAAGTGACGAAATGTCAAAGATCAGCTCAAAAGGAGTGAAACCTGCTCAAGTACCAAAGACAAGGCAAATTCAGGACAAAAAGGCCTAGTGCGGTCGCACTACACTTTGTGCGGTCCGCACTAGGGGATTCAGAGAGCTAGCAAATCGAGCTTCAAATTAGTGCATCCGCATTCAATCTTGCGTGGTCCGCACTACCATTTTGTGCGGTCCGCGGAGGAGAAGATCAGAGAGATGTCCAGTGCCAACTTCAAACCCATGAGGTCCGCGGTCATGTTTGTGCGAACCGCGCTAGTTGCCTCTGCGGCCGCGGTCCATTCTGCGTGGTCCGCGGAGCCTGAATTTAGGGAGCTAAGACTTCAAGTCCAAGAGCCTAGTGCGGCCGCGGTCCATTTTGTGCGGTCCACACTGACCCCACAAGGGAATTTTTGTCCAATTTTTCCAGCTTAGTATAAATAGAATCTTTGTCCATTTTTAGTTCATCAGATGTTATCAGAACAAAGCTACGCTCGTGAGAAGCTATTGTGTAGCGATTTTTGGCATCGTAACTTAGATTTAACGATAGATTTTCTGTATTTACATTAGCTTTTAAATTAATATGTCTTGTTCTTCATCTATTTCTCTATTTTCTCCTTCAAGCATGAGAAGCTAAACCCATTAGCTAGGGTTGTGGCTCAACCCTAGTGTGGGTAATTGATGGGTGTTGTTATCTAGGGTTAGATTGACTATGAGTGTTTGTTATTTGGGTCAATTTTATGGTTTAATCTATGAATTGGTGGTTGCAAACACTGATTTGTGCTAAGTTGACTTGTCTCTTCTTGAGAAAGAGAGCCTAAGTCTCCAAAATTGACCCAACAAGGAATTGGGATGGACTCAAGAGAATTGATAGTCCCAATTAAAGGGCTAAACCTCGAGAGAGTAATTACCCAACTCAAACCCTAGTTGCTTGAGCTAATTTGCCTACCCATTTGGTCTCGAGAGAGTCAATTGGGCAAAATCTCTCTCTCTACCGAGAGGTGTGAGAGTGTGTAAAATTATGCAACGGTTATAGCATATTTCCCCAATCATGTCAATCGAACCTTAGAAGAATTTACCCGTCAATTAGCCACCTAGGTGAAAGTCACTACCCTAGTGCCTTTCTACCCATTAGATACAACTCTAGAAATTTTCTCATTAGCATAATTTAGTTCTAATTAGTAGTTGATAATATTAGTTTGTTAAAGAAAAATCAAAAGATGTTTTGAAGTGACATTTGGAATAATTACACGACTCTAGTCTAGATAGATACTCGACTCCATTCCTAGCTCCTTGTGGAAATCGATCTTGACCCTCATATCGGGTAAAAGCTATTGCGACCCTCCCTTCCTACTTTTTAGTAGTGTGGAGTAGGCTGCAATCACTTTTTGGCGCCATTGTTGGGGAGCTAACGGTTTTGGCTATCTATTTAGTTAGTTTTGTGTATTGTTCTTCTTTCCTTCTTTGTTACTTACTTGTTTGTGTCATTACTCAGGTGCCAACATGGCTTTAAACAATGCTAATGATCCTCTTGGAAACATGATAGTGGGGGAGGAGGTAGATGATCTTGAGCAAGATGAGGTGCCTCTTGCACCTCAAGGTCAACGGAGAGGCCGGAATGCCAATACTAATCCAAATGACAATATTCTAGACCCTCCCCCGGTTCCTCCAAGAGTGGCTCCCAGAGTATTACCGAACTAGGGCTATGCAAGTGCTATTGTCCCACCCCGAACCCGGGCGGGCAACTTTCAGATAACTAATGTGATGTTGACCTTACTTGAGCAGCGTGGGTACTTCACGGGCACTGCAAATCAAAATGCCTACAAACATCTCAGGGGGTTCGTAGATACATGCTGGGGGAGCAAACAGATGAATGTATCCGAGGATACGCTGAAATTGAGACTTTTCCCGTTCTCACTTCGGGGGAAGGCATTGTATTGGCTCGAGAGACTCCCCAACCATTCCATCACAACTTGGGATGAGTTGGCGAATAAGTTTATTGCCAAATTATTCTCTCCTAGTCATATGGCAGTACTTCGAGATGAAATATTAGCCTTCAAGCAAGAGCCAACGGAACCTTTGCATGAGATTTGGGAGTTGTATAGAACGACGGTGAAGGAGTGACCAAATAATGATATGACCGAGGCCATGATCCAACAAACCTTCTACCGGGGCATAAATACTACAAATTAATGCATTGTTAACCAATTGGCCGAGGGCAATTTTATGAAGCTTTCTTATGAGGAGGCATGTGATGTACTTGATGAAATGGCGGACACTTCTTCAGCATGGCAGAGTAGAGAAAATGTGTCTCAAGGTGACCCTACTATTATCCATTTGCACAAGAAATTACATGATCACAGGAAAGCGATAGCTGAGTTTACTACTACGATGAATCAATTGGCTAAGGCACAGTTGCAACAAGTTCAGAATCCTCGCCAATTGAATGCCATGGAGGGTGTTAGTATGTTTGTCAACAAGAGAAGGTAAAAGAGGCAACAAAATCAAGGAAATTCTAAGCAATTTGTTGATGAATATGATGGGTGTCAAAATGATGGTTATGATAACCAAAGTGAAGAGGTACAATATGTCAACAACTATCAAGGCAATAGAGGCAACTCTTCAAACCAACAATGACGACCCCAAGGAAATTGGGGCAATCAACAATAGAGTGGTGGCAATTGGAACAACAACCAAAACAACAGTTGGGGTAATCAGAACAACAGCCAAGGCAATTGGAATGGAAATAACAACAACTGGGGAAACAACAACAATCAAGGCAGGTGGAACAACAATGGAAACCATGACAACCGGGGGCAAGGCTTTCAAAGGTCCCCAATGTACCAACAACCGAACAATCCACCCCATTTCCCTTCTCAAGGTCCTAGTTCTTCTGGTAATGATATGGGTAGAATTGAAATGATGTTCGAGCAGATGATGAAGAGGAATGCGGATTCTGATGCACAATTAGCTTCACGGAACACCTCTATCCAAAACTTGGAGGCGCAATTAGGCCAATTCTCTCAGTCATTGAATACTCGCCCGAAGGGTGCTCTACCAAGTGATACGGTAGTGAACCCAAAGGGTGGGAACAATCATGTTATGGCGGCCACAACAAGAAGTGGGAGAGGCGGTGATGTGAATGCCTCTAAGCAAAAGCAAGTTGTGGATGATGATGTTGAGTTGCAAGATGACGAAGTCCTTTTGGTAGTTGAAGATGTGCTTGATGAAAATGTGAACAATGAAGTGAGGATTGATATTGAAGAAGTCGAGGTGGAAACTCAAAATGATGTGATCCCGTCTAGGGAACACATAATTGATATGCCAGAGCCGGTTGTGCCAAAATCCAAGGCTCCTTTGCCAAGACCACCTCCACCTTATCCTCAAAGGCTCGCAAAGATGAAGAATGATAATCAGTTTAAAAAGTTCATTGACATGATGAAGAGCTTATCTATTAATGTGCCTTTGGTGGAGGCACTTGAACAAATGTCGGGTTATGCAAAATTCATGAAAGACTTGGTTACAAAGAAACATTCTGTGGATTGTGAAACTATAAAGATGACTCACCAAGTTAGTGCTATAGTGCATTCAATGGCCCCAAAGCTTGAAGATCCCGGTGCTTTCACCATTCCTTGCACCATTGGGAGTGCGGATTTTGCCAAGGCTCTTTGTGACTTGGGATCTAGTATCAATTTGATGACTTACTCGGTTTTCAAAACTTTGGGTATCGGGCAAACTAGGCCAACTTCAATGAGCCTTCAAATGGCGGATCGATCGATGAAGTGACCTTTGGGCATTATTGATGATGTGCTTGTTCGGGTGGACAAATTCATATTGCCGGCCGACTTTGTGATTTTGGATCGTGAGGTGGACTATGAGGTTCCTATTATCTTGGGCAGACCTTTCCTTGCAACGGGGAAGACATTGGTTGATGTTGAAGCGGGTGAGCTAACTTTCTGAGTGGAAGATGAAAATGTCGTTTTCCACGTTTGCAAATCTATGATGCAACCCAATAGCACTGAGGTGTGCTCATTTGTAGACCTTGTCACAGCTGTGATTGTGGATGATACCAGTGCTATGATCAACGTGGAAGATCCTCTTAAAACAGTGCTCTTAAACATGGATGTCAATGATGTTGCTAGTAGAGTGGAGTGCATGAATGCCCTACATGGGATGGGCTCTTATTCTTATGAGCCGAGGAATTTATCTTTGGATCTTGAAAATCAGAAAACTCCACCAACAAAGCAATCAATTGAAGAGCCACCGGTGTTGGAGTTGAAACCACTTCCTCCACACCTCAGGTGTAAATTCTTGGGCTCAAATTCTACTTTACCAGTTATTCTTTCTTCTGGCCTTACTAACATGCAACTTGAAGCCACTTTGGCGGTTCTTCAAAAGCGGAAAAGGGCAATTGGATGGACTCTAGCCGACCTTCGGGGAATAAGCCCCGCATTTTGCATGCACAAAATTATCTTGGAGGAGGATGCAAAGCCTTCCTTGGAGCATCAAAGAATATTGAACGAGGCTATGCAAGAAGTTGTGAAGAAAGAGGTGATCAAATGGTTGGATGCCGGGGTTGTGTACCCCATTTCTGATAGCTCGTGGACTTCTCCGGTGCAATGTATGTCGAAGAAGGGTGGTATGACTGTGGTGACCAATGACAACAATGAACGTATTCCTACTCGGACGGTCACCAGATGGAGAGTTTGCATGGACTACCGGAAGCTAAACAAGGTGACCCGAAAGGACCATTTCCCATTGCCATTCCTTGATCAAATGCTTGATCGTCTAGCAAGGCGTGCTTTTTATTGCTTTTTGGATGGGTACTCGGGGTATAATCAAATCTTAATTGCCCGGAGGACCAAGATAAGACCACATTTACTTGTTCATATGGAACCTTCGCTTTCTCTCTGCCGTTTGGATTGTGTAATGCTTCGGCGACATTCCAAATATGCATGATGGCTATTTTCACCGACATGGTGGAAGATATATTGGAGGTCTTCATGGATGATTTCAGTATGGTTGGTGATTCCTTTGAAGAGTGTTTGGGTAATTTGGATAGAGTGTTGGCCCGGTGTGAAGATACAAACCTCGTACTCAATTGGAAAAAATGTCATTTCATGGTTGAAGAGGGTATAGTGTTGGGTCACAAAATCTCAAAGCATGGAATTGAAGTTGATAAAGCCAAGATAGAGGTAATTTCAAGGCTTCCTCCCCCTATTTCTGTCAAAGAGGTGAGGAGTTTTCTTGGGCACGCGGGTTTTTACCGGAGGTTTATAAAAGATTTCTCAAAAGTGCTACACCCCTTTTGCAAGTTGCTAGAAAAGGATGCAAAGTTTGTGTTCGATGAGGGATGTATGAAAGCATTAGAGCTTCTCAAGCTTAAGCTAACCACTACCCTTATCATTACCGTACCAAATTGGAGCTTGCCTTTCGAGCTCATGTGTGACGCAAGTGACATTGCAGTTGGGGCTGTTTTGGGTCAAAGTGTTAAACCTTGAGAGAGTAATTACCCAACTTGAACCCTAGTTGCTTGAACTAATTTGCCTACCCATTTGGTTTCGAGAGAGTCAATTGGGCAAAATCACTCTCTCTACCGAGAGGTGTGAGAGTGGGTAAAATTGTGCAACGGTTATAGCATATTTCCCCAATCATGTCAATCGAACCTTAGAAGCATTTACCCGTCAATTAGCCACCTAGGTGAAAGTCACTACCCTAGTGCCTTTCTACCCATTAGATACAAATCTAGCAATTTTCTCATTAGCATAATTTAGTTCTAATTAGTAGTTGATAATATTAGTTTGTTAAAGAAAAATCAAAAGATGTTTGGAAGTGACATTTGGAACAATTACACGACTCTAGTCTAGATAGATACTCGACTCCATTCTTAGCTCCCTGTGGAAATCAATCCCGACCCTCATATCTAGTAAAAGCTATTGCGACCCTCTCTTCCTACTTTTTAGTAGTGTGGAGTAGGTTGCGATCACTTTTTGGTGTTGTTGCCGGGGATCGAACCCGAGTCACCCGCATAACCCCTTTTGGTGATCTTGATTTGAAAAACAAAAATGGTGAAGTCTTTAGAGTTAATGGGCACCGGGTCAAGCATTATCTTGGAAAGTTTGATGACAACCACGTGGTGGCGCTCCTTCATTTCAAATGATGTGATGGTAACATGCGTCGTGCCGCGACGTTAAATCAGGCGCTTCTTAGGAGGAAACCCATGTCTTTTTCTTCTTGTTTTCTTTGATTTTCTTTGTAGTGTAGGATTGATTTTTGTGATTGGTTGTGAGATGTGCAGGGATTGTATTGATGCAGTGCAAAACATGATGGAAAAATTGAACAAGTCTCTGAAGTTGCCAGTACGGCCGCACAACACTTTGTGCGGTCCGCACTGGTGTGACCAATGTGAGAACTCTCAGAAGTTTGCCATCGCGGCCGCACTGTATTTTGTGCGAACCGCGGTGGACCTCTGCGGCCGCGGTCTGTTTTGTGTAGACCGCAAAGGTTGCCTTCTCAAACTTCTTCTAAACAAACCCAGCACGGACCGCGGTCCATTTTGTGCGACCGCACTGGTAGGTGAGTATGGGTCCCAGTGGTTGTTCCATAAATAGACCTCAGGGACCCCTGTTTACACTTTTCGCAAATTTTACACTTAGAAGAGACTAATCACTGTTCATCCTTCTTCCTTGCTCGTAATTACTCGTTTGCTTTGTGTTGGTTCTTTACTGATCAATATCTGGTAACATTTTACCCAACTCTTCTTAGTTTAAGTGTTTAATTTCATTTTTACTTTCATTTCTATTAGCTGGTAGTTTTTCTCCTCCCGTATTTCTTCAGTTTTAGGTTAGTTAGTTTAAATGTTAACTTATGGGTGCTTGATGAGTATAATGAATTGGGTGATTGAGTAGGGACGATAATTAGGTGAAATTTGAACGAATAAAGCAAAAATTAGGAACCCTAACTCAGTGCCATATCTGGGCACCCTTTGCGGACCACGATCAATTTTATGCGGTCCGCGATGCCTTAGTGAGGTCCGCAGAACCACTTTGCGCGGACCACGATGATGAACTTGTGCAATCTGACCTCAAGCCCAGTGCGACCGCACTGCATTTTGTGCGGTCCATACCGGCCCACCACGGCCGCGGTACCATTTTGTGCGTTCGTGGTGGTCAAATTCAGAGGGTGGGTACTCTGAACCCACCCCTGTGCGAACCGCGATTGCTTTTGTGTGGTTTGTGGTGGCCCCTGTGCGCCACACTCCTTTTTATGTGGTTTGCACTGGACTGTTCTGCAACTGTCTGCTTCTATTCTGCAATTCTTATTGCACTAATGTCTCACTGTCTTTGCTGATACTAACAACGTTAAATGTTGTGTTTGCAGATAAATGGTTAAACAACGAGGCAAAGGGTCAAAACAACCCGGTCGAGGTAATTCCTCCCGGGGAGGGAAGCAAAGGTTGGTAAAACTCACTCCCCAGGCTAGAAAAAACATAAAGAACATGAGGAAAGCAATTAAAGAAGCTGACAGAGCCTGTGATCAATCAGGGAGTGAGTACTTGCCTTCCCAAGACATCTTCTCCGACTCAGTTCTAACTCATTTCATCTCCAACTTCGGATTGACTGATGATTCTCCTCCACAATCACCCATTGCCCAAGCTCCAGAGCATATACCTTCTAAGTCATCTGAGGGCTCACCAGCCGGCAGTGGCGAGTACTCCACCTCCCCCACAACTTCATTATCCGGGGAGAGTGCAGGCGGAGGTGATGATGGAGATGAGGAGGTATTTGAGGGGGGTGAGCCCCAGGTTGGGGGGATTGCCCGTACGAGGAAACCCGAAGTGTGGGAATATAGATTCGTGAGCCAGGTGGCATACCACAAATTCAAGGAGTGGTGGTCGGTAAGAAAACTGATTTTGGAGAGGAGTTTCATAGATAGAGATCTTCTACCCCTAAACCCCGATGTGCATAGACAGTTTAGAACAAGAGTGGGGTAGGAGCACTTTATAGATGATTGTTGGGAGGCAAATGAACACTTGGTCAAGGAGTTTTATTGTAATATAGCCCACATCGTCAAGGGTTCCAAAGTGACCAAGGTTCGAAACAAAAAAGGTGTTGATCGATGGAAAGTCGCTAAATGAGTATTTGGGGTTCAATGAAGAGGATGAGACCCTCTATATGGCAAAGATGGAGATGGGTGAGGAGGTCCGTCCATGGTTAGCTCAGTACCGAGCAATCCCAGGTACCGCTCCGGAGTGGTGACTGTGGGGGTAAAGATACTACGGAGGACTCTTAACTTTGAGGCGAGGGGTTGGGAGATGTTTGTATGCAGCTGATTAGACCCCACTACCCATGATCAGACTCTACCTCTCCACTGGGCTGTCCTAGTTGCTTCCATCATGGCAGGGTACCCCATCAATGTGGGGAATGTGATGTCCCCCATCATCTCTCTTGTGGGTATTGAGACTGACAGTAACTACCCTTTCCCCAACACCTTGACCATTTACTTCAGAGATTTGAAGGTAGAAAAGAGGCGGTTTGACATCAAGGCAAAGGCTACAACCCCATTCTCATGGTATAGTCTGAAGGGAATAGACAACCCCAAGGACAAGAGCTACAAGGCACCCGCTTCTGCCCCAACTGGCCAGTCTGAAGAGCCAATTGTGGTAGAGGCCTCCATTGAGCCTGCCTCCACCTCTACACAGATGCCTCCTGAACCCTCCACTTCAGATATTCCTCCAGGCCCTTCCACATCAATGGGCCTAGAGATTCCATCTACTCGGTCCCATCCTATCACTGCCCACGGGCTGAGCCAGACGCTTCAAAGTTTAAACAATTGGATGTACACTGCGTCATCCAAGTTGTCTACCTTGACCTCCACCATTGCAGCTCAGTCGGCCCCTCAGCCAGCACAGTCACACAGTCTATAGAGGATGCCTTGAAGAAGATAATTGAAAACCAGGAGAAGATCCTCAGTACCCAGGCTGATTTGGAAAAGGCAGTGGATTCACACGGCAAGTATTTGAAGGAGCTTGCCAAGGAGCACAAGAAGCTGCACAAGACACGAGCTTCCAAGGAGTCCGTGAAAGAGCTAAGGGCGGATGTGGATAGACTGAAGGCAGACCAACTGCCTTTAGACTTATTGTTTGAGGACCTAGCTCCAGCAGCAGTGCCGCAGCAGAGCCACAACAGGAGCAGTCACAATGACCTCCGAAGAGGGGGAGGATGATCCTGAGCGCAGATGATGCCATCATCCAGTTGACGGACCCACCGGAGGCTTCTTCTAGTCAGCCACAGGATGTATCTGATACAAGCCTATCCAGGTCCAGGCCCAGGTCCCAGCAGCAGGATACCGGGAACCAGTCTGAGGTTTTCGAGCATACAGAGGACCTAGGGACCGCCCATGTTCCAATGCAGACGGACACGGCTTAGGGAGTCTTCATATCCTTCCTCTATTTTATTTTTGGTGCTTATTTGATTTAGTTGGCATTGAGGACAATGCCAACTTTTATTTGAGGGGGTGCGCCCTTTATTTGGGGATGACTGTATATATATACTGATTTAGTTTATGCTTTTATTTTTATTTTCATTTGATCTGTATATAATCTTACATTTAGTTACTTTTATCGCACCTTTTGTTTTTCATTTGGTTTGTATGTAAAGTTATATCATTGTATATATTCATTCCCTGTTGTATATTCAATTCCCCTATTGTATATATTCTTTCTATTTTTGCATTTTTTTTGTTTTTAGCTCTTAATTATATTCGTAGCTTTTTGTTTCGTTTTTGACGCTTTCAATAAGCCTTTGGTTTTCTTAATGCCACGGTTCTTTCCAAAGGTGGAGTATTGTGTGAACCGGGTGGCTCTTCCCGATGATGGATGTCGTGACAACCTTTTTAAGGGTTTGAGTCCGTTTTTGTTTTTTGTTTTTGGTAGTTTATAGTTAAGGGTACCTCAAGCAAAGCTTCACTTAGGCCTAGCATATTTGCCTTTGATCCCATGGTCAAAGACAAAATGTTGTGTTTAGGATGGTGAAAGTCGTGACCTTGAAACTCTTGTGTTGACCAACAATCATCAAGTGGTCTTTCGGGACCATTATGTGCTCAAATGGTGTCTAAGGTTATTGTGGGCCCCCTACTTATGTCATTAGCAATCCTTTAGCTCGTGTGGTGAGAAATTGAATTGCGAGTCCAAGTCCCGAGCCATTGGTCTAGAACTTGCCCTGAATGTTTGTTGAGGCAAAATCTTAGGTGAAATTTGACTTAAGAAGTGATTATAGGCTCTCCTTGATCCAAATGATAGTTGAACAATTCCATAGACTACCAATGATATGATCCCTAGTTAACCCTTTCAGAAACCATGATACAAGCCTATACCCGTTCTAAAATATACCTTCTCTTGGCACCTGATCTTTCTTTGAGCACATGGCAAAAGTATAAGTTTGGGGGGAGAAACGAGGAAGGGAACAAAGTGGTAAAAGGTACAAAAGCGAAGAAAAGGAAAGGCGATGAAAAAGAAAGAAAAGAAAAAGACAAAAGAAAGCCCAATGTGAAAAAGAATAAAAAGGGATTCAAGAAAAGCAAAGGAGAAAAAGGTGTGGAAAGTTGAAAAAGGAGAAACGTTTTGAATTGCATGAGAAAGAGTGACAGTGTGTCTCTCTAATCCCTTAGAAAGAAGTAAGATGACTCAAAGAGTCAAGAGAAATGTGCCCAATGAATCAAAAGAAGTGTTTAAGGGAATATGAAACCCACTTATACCTAAACATGTCCTACCCTGAACCAAAAGCCTTCACAATGACTCCACAAAAGCCTTATATGATCTTGAGTTGAATGAAGCTTGCATTAGTGGATACTTACATGAGGGGCAAACATATGGTACTTAGAGCCGGACTTGTGACCTTTCCTTGAGAGAGATGAGTGAATTCCCATTGACCTCGATTTGTGTGCTAATACTCTAAAAGGTGAGGGTTGCTTAGAGAGAGTTGAGGATATGTGAGTTTGGGTTCCACAATGACCAGAGTAATTGAGAGAGTTTTTTGATGTAATGAGACAACTCTTGATGTTCTTGTGTCACACTTGATCCATGGTTTATCAAAGGTTAAATGTTGTTAATGATTCATTCGCATTGAGGGCAATTGTTAGTCCCAATTGTTACTTGTTGAGGTTACTTTAGGATAGCTGAAAATACTTGGATTTTCCCTTAAGGGGTAGGTCTTATTTTGTTTGCTTGAGGACAAGCAAAAGCTTAAGTTTGGGGGAGTTAATAACTAGGAATTTTGACGTGTTTTATGCTCCTCCCTGCTTACGCTTTGATTATAAATTCTTACAAAATAGTCCCAAAAGGCTCATAAGTTGTGCTTGATTGAAGGTTTGATCTATAAAGTGAAGAAATGTCAAAGATCGGCTCAAAATGAGTGAAACCTGCTCAAGTACCAAAGACAAGGCAAACTCAGGACAAAAAGGCCTAGTGCGGCCGTACTACACTTTGTGCGGTCCGCACTAGATGATCCAGAGAGCTGGCAAATCGAGCTTCAAAGCAGTGAGACCGCATTCATTCTTGCACGCTCCGTACTAAAGGCTCTGCAGCCGCACTACCATTTTGTGCGGTCCGCGGAGGAGAAGATCAGAGAGATGTCCAGTGCCAAACTTCAAACCCATGCGGTCCGCGGTCATGTTTGTGCAGACCGCGGTAGTTGCCTCTGAGGCCGCGGTCCATTCTGTGCGGTCTACGGAGCCTGAGTTTAGGGAGCCAAGACTTCAAGTCCAAGAGCCTAGTGCGGTCACGGTCCATTTTGTGCGGTCCGCACTGACCCCGCAGGGGCATTTTTGTCTAGTTTTTCCAGCTTAGTATAAATAGAATCTTTGTCCATTTTTAGGCCATCAGTTGTTGTTAGAACAAAGCTGCGCTTGTGAGAAGCTATTGTGTAGCCATTTTTGGCATCGTAACTTAGATTTAACGATAGATTCTCTGTATTTACATTAGCTTTTTAATTAATATGTCTTGTTCTTCATCTATTTATCTATTTTCTCCTTCAATCATGAGTAGCTAAACCCATTAGCTAGGTTTGTGGCTCAATCCTAGTGTGGGTAATTGATGGGTGTTGCCATCTAGGGTTAGATTGACTATGTGTGTTTGTTATTTGGGTCAATTTTATGGTTTAATCTATGAATTGGTGGTTCAAACACTGGTTTGTGCTAAGTTGACTTGGCTCTTCTTGAGAAAGAGAGCCTAAGTCTCCAAAATTGACCCAACAAGGAATTGGGATGGACTCAAGAGAATTGATTGTCCCAATTAAAGGGTTAAACCTCGAGAGAGTAATACCCAACTTGAACCCTAGTTGCTTGAGCTAATTTGCCTACCCATTTGGTCTCGAGAGAGTCAATTAGGCAAAATCACTCTCTTTACCGAAGGTGTGAGAGTGGGTAAAATTGTGCAATGGTTATAGCATATTTCCCCAATCATGTCAATCCAACCTTAGAAGCATTTACCCGTCAATTAACCGCCTAGGTGAAAGTCACTACCCTAGTGCATTTTTACCTATTAGATACAACTCTAGCAATTTTCTCATTAGCATAATTTAGTTCTAATTAGTAGTTGATAATATTAGTTTGTTAAAGAAAAATCAAAAGATGTTTGGAAGTGACATTTGGAACAAGTACACGACTCTAGTCTAGATAGATACTCGACTCCATTCCTAGCTCCCTGTGGAAATCGATCCCGACCCTCATATCGTGTAAAAGCTATTGCGACCCTCTCTTCCTACTTTTTAGTAGTGTGGAGTAGGCTGCGATCATGAGGTTCCTGACTCTTTCGCTGCTTGCGTGTAGTGTTTTTGTGTGGTCAATCGTAGATCGTAAAGTAATTCGAGCGAGGTCGAATGCAAGGCAATTCGAGCAAGGTCGAATGCAAGGCAATTCGAGCGAGGTCGAATGCAAGGCAATTCGAGCGAGGTCGAATGTAAGTAATTTGAGCGAGGTCGAATGTAAAGTCTGAATGTACTTTGGAGAGTAAAAATGCTGCTTTAGTAAAAACACTGCTTTATTCATTGGAGAATATTTACATATGTCCGTTTGTTTCATACATATATTGGAGTTCCTCGTGTACATTGGAGAAGTTTTTATATATCCATTCCCTTCATTGTTCAACCTGGAGAAGTAATCGGCGGCGGGGCGATGAATTATATTGAACTTCGAGACGTCCCCTTAGTCGCCTCATTAAAAACCTCCCTGAGAAAATCTAATTAGGACAAAACCCGGGTGAGGGAAAAAGAGTACAATTTGTGGGGCGTCTCTTTTCAGAAGTTGAAGTATTTGAGGTGGGCGACGTTCCAATTGTTTTGTAGTTGTTTTCCCTCCATTGTTTCTAGTAGGAATGATCCTTTGTTTGCTGCTGCCATGATTTTGTATGGACCGTCCCAATTGGTTCCTAGCTTGCCTTCTCTTAAACTGTGTTTTGGCTTTGAGTACATAGTCTCCGACTTTGAGTGGTCGTATTTTGACTTTTTTTGTTGTAGTATCGCTCTGCTTGTTGTTTTTGGGCTGCCATTCTTATGTACACCATGTCTCTTCGCTCCTCTGCTTCGTCAAGGTCTTGTTTCCTATTTTCGTCGTTGCTTGGTCCGCTTTCATTGGAGTATCTCAAACTAGGCTCTCCGACATCAATCAGTATCATGGCGTCAGTCCCGTAGACTAATGAATATGGCGTTTCTCCTGTGCTTGTTTTTGGCGTGGTGCGGTATGCCCACAGTACTTTTGGTAGTAACTCTAGCCATAATCCCTTGGGGTCCTCAAGAATTTTCTTCAAGATATTCAGTATCGTTTTGTTGGAGGATTCAGCTTGGCCGTTTCTGCCAGGGTGATATGGCGTGGAGAGTATTCGCTTGATATGCCATTTTTTGAAAAAATCGGCTGTCTTTTTTCTGGTGAATTATGGTCCATTGTCGCAGTTGATTTCTTTGGGGATGCCGAAGCGGCATATGATGTTTCTCCATATGAATGTGATAACTTCCTGTTCGCGTATTTTGGCGAATGCACCTACTTCCACCCACTTGGAAAAATAGTTAGTTAAAACTAAAAGGAATCATGTGTTACCTCACCCTACTGGGAGGGGTCCGACAATATCCATTCCCCATTTGATAAATAGACATGGTGATGTAACCGAGTGGAGGAGCTCGCCTGCTTGGTGTATCATAGGAGTGTATTTCTAACATTGCTTACACTTCTTGACGTAGTCGCCGACTTCCTTCTTCATTGTTGTCCAATAGTATCCTAACCGAATGATGCATTTGACAAGGGCTCGATTGCCGGTATGGGCACCGTAGTGGCCCTCGTGTACTTCTTTGAGGACGTGCCTCATTTGGTTCGGCCCTAGACATTTCACCAAGGGCCCCCAAATGTTATTTTGTACAGGTCGTGGTTGATGATGATATACCTGGCCGCCTGCATTCGAAGCTTTTTGGCTTCCTTTTTGTTCGATGAGAGTACTCCCTCCTACAAGTACGTTATGATGCGGTTGTGCCAGTCCCAAGTCAAATTTACAAAGAGTACCTCAAGTTGGTCTATTGACGAGTGGAGGAGGGTGACCATGTTTTCTTTAGTGATATTTTTGGTGGCCGCTGCTAATTTGGCAAGGCCATCTGCCTCGATGTTTTGTGCTCGAGGTATCTGCTCGAGTCGACATTCATCGATTTCTGGCAGTAGTTTATGAATTTTTGCATGGTACTTTTGTAGCCTCTGCTCTTTGATTTGGAAAGTCCCTGTGACTTGGTTGACAACGAGTTGTGAGTCGCTTCTGAGGATGACTCGACGTGCTCCGTATTTGAGATCTAGCCTTAGTCTTGCAATTACGGCCTCATACTTGGCCTCATTATTAGTCATATCGGGACATTGTATGGATTGGCAGATAACTTTGCCTATTGGGACCTCAAGTACGAGTCTTAGTCCAGATCCTGACGCGTTGGATGCGCCATCGGTGTATAAGACCCATAGGTCGGGCAGCCCAAGAGGGGTACGAAAAGCTTCCTGCTCGAACTTGAGCATTATTTTGGCACTGAAGTCGGCGAGTACCTGCAATTTTATCGATGTTCGCGGCTGATATGTTATATCGTACTCACTTAATTCTATGGCCCACTTGGCCAGTCTTCCCAACTTGGCCAGTACCTGCGAATGGCATGACTTTGTAACAGTACGTTCCCTGATGGGTGATGAAAGTAGTTTTTTCTATATCCTCCTCCTCCATGAGGATTTGGTTGTAACCTGAGTAAGCGTCTAAGAAGCTTAACAATTCGTGCCCCGTTATTGCGTCGATGAGCTGGTCGAAGTGGGGCAATGGAAAGGAGTATTTTGGGCAGGCCTTTTTTAGGTCTGTGAAATCCATGCACATCTGCCATTTCCCGTTTTTCGTTTTGAACATGACCACATTGGCGACCCATTGGGGGTATTATGATTCCCGGATGGAACCGTTGGCGAGTAGCTTATCCACTTCATCACTGACGACCTCGTTGATTGTGGCATTGAATTTTCTTCTTATTTGCTGCATTGGGGGCAGAGTGGGTCGACGTTCAGCTTGTGTATGGCAACGCCTTTCGGGACACCCGACATATCTACATGGGAGAAGGCAAACAAATCGGCATTTTCAATTAAAAACTTATGAAATTTACCTGGTTTTGAGAGTTTATGTCCGATGTAAGCCTTTTTGTTGCTGTTGCTGCTGTCTAGTTGGACAGGATCGAGGTCTTATATCATTGACCCTGTGGCTTCCACGATGTCGGGGTCCCTGACGACGTCTGTTTGTGCGTCAAGTCTGGTCCCCGACTTTGGTAATTTCTATGTTTCTGAGTCTGTTTCCTTTAACTATTGAGTGTATGTGCAATCCTGAGCGACACGATAGCATTCTTGGGCAGTGCGTTGTTCATCTCGGATGTTGAGTATCCCGTATGGAGTAGGAAACTTGATCACTTGATACAGGCTTGACGGGATGGCCTTCATAGCGTGTATCCATGGCCACCCTATGATGGCGTTGTAAGTTATGTCTTGGTTCACGACATGGAATATTGTTTCTAGGGTGACGCCCCCTGCAGAATGTGTAGCGTTATTTCCCCTAAGGTTCGCTCAACTGCATTGTTAAAACCTGTTAGTGTTATACAATGTGGTACTATCTTGTCCTCGAGTCTCATTTGTGTGAGAACTCGAGGGTGGATAATACACGTGTCGCTTCCGTCGTCCATGATAATTAGGGATTATGATGAATTTTACACTTCTTCTTACTTGAGTTTGATTAAAAATGTAGAAAAAAATGGTCCCAAAGGCTTACATGTTGTACTTGTTTGTAGGGTTTGGTCAACAAGATGACAATTCGTCAAAACCAGCTCAAAAAGGAGTGAAACATGCACAAGTACCAAGTACAAGTCCAAGCACAGTGCAACAGGTCCACTGCAACCACACTCCATTTGGTGCGGTCCGCAGTGAGGAGGTTCAGAGAGGTGCCTATTTCAGGAAATCAAGCATTACGGTCGCAAAGCATTTTATGCGGACCGCAATGGACTCACCGCGGCTGCACTCGATATTGTGCAGTCCGCAAAGAGGGAGTTCAGAGAGTTGAAGATTTGGAGCTTAATGCCAATGTGGTCCGCGGTCCTTTTTGTGCGGGCTGCAACAGAAGCCACCACAGCCACAGTGCATTTTGTGCGGCCCCCGGTGACCAAGTTCAGAGGGCAAATATTAAAACCAAGAAGTCTCATTGCAGCCACACTCGATTTTGTGCGGACCGCACTACCCCGTAGGGGTATTTTTGTCCAAAAAAGTCGGGCTAGTATAAATAGTTTCTTTTCCCATTTTAGGTCATAAGTTGTATTTTAACTTCCAGTTGTGCTTGTGAACAGTGTTTCTTACCCATTTTGAGCAATTTTAGAGTATTTTTATCATTGAATCTTCAAGTTTTAGCTTGTAATGAAATATTATGGGTTTTTCTTCATCTATTTCTTTGTTTTCTTTTATTATCATAAGTAGCTAGACCCATTAGCTAGGGTTGTGGCTCAACCCTAGTGTGAGTATTTGATGGGTCTTGTGTTTTAAGGTTTGAATGTCTATGAGTGTTTGATATTTGGACTAATTTGTGGTTTCAATGTTAAATTAGTGGTTGCAAACACTAATTTGTTCCTATTTGACTTGGGTTCTTCTTGAGAAAGAGAACTTGAGTCTAGGAAAATTAGTCCAACAAGGAATTGGGGCATATTCAAGAGATTGATAGCCCCAATTAAAGGGTTAAACCTGCAAATAGTAATACCCGACTTGAACCTAAATTGCTTGCACAAATTATCATACCCAATTGGTCTTGAGAAAGTCAATTAGGGAAAAATCACTCAAACTACCGAGAGGTATAGAGTGAGAAGTTCAGTGCATTGGTTATATCGTAATCCCCAACATGACAACCTAGCCTTAGCCTCGAGAATCCGTCAAGTATCCACCTAGGAGAAAGTCACTTACCTAGTGCCTTCTTAACTATTTAGACAACCTTCAAGTATTTCACTCTTAGCTTAATTTAGCATCTTATTAGCATAAAATTAGAAATCAAAAGACCAACTATGATTAGAAGTGCAATTAAGAGCAATTACGCATATCTAACTTAGATAGAAACCCAATTCTCATTTCTAGCTCCCTATGGAAATCGATCCTGACCTTCTCGGGTAAAAGCTGCTTCGACCACTCTTGCTACTTTGTAATAGTGCAGGGTTGGCACCGATTACTTGTTGGCGTCGTTGCCGGGGAGCTAACAGTTTTGGCTATCTATCTAAATAATTCTATGTATTGTTCTTCTTTCCTTCTGTGTTACTAACTTGTATGTGTCATAACTTCAGGTACAAAATGGCAACACAGGTACAAAATGGCAGTAAAAACAATGCACCTCTTGGAGATTTTCCGTCAAGGGAGGAGGTAGATAACAATGTTGATGATGAGGTTCCTATTGTACCTCAAGGACAAAGGAGAGGCTGCCAGGCCAATGATAATATTCCAGACCCTTCCCCGCCGCCTCCAAGAGTGGCTCCTCGAGTGCTTCCCAACCAAGGATATGCTAGTGAAATTGTCCCACTTAGGATCCGAGCGGGCAATTTCTAAATTACCAATATGATGCTGACATTGCTGGAGCAGCGTGGGTATTTCACGGGCGCTGCCAATCAGAATGCTTACAAACATCTCAAGGGTTTCGTGGATACCTGTTGGGGGAGCAAGCAAACTAATGTGTCGGGGGATGCACTTTGGTTGAGACTATTACCTTTCTCACTTAGAGGGAATGCATTAGATTGGATTGAGCGACTTCCCAATAATTTCATCACTACCTGGGATGTGTTGGTGGACAAGTTCATGGTAGCATTGAGAGATGAGATCTTAGCTTTCAAGCAGGAGCCTACCGAACCATTACATGAGATTTGGGAGCGATATATAACCATGGTAAAGGAATGCCCCAACAATGTTATGACTGAGGTAATGATCCAACAGACTTTCTACCAGGGAATTAACACAACTGTCACGACCCGAATTTCCCGCCCTCGGGAGTCGTGATGGCGCCTACTCGTGGAAGCTAAGCAATCTCATTATTGCAAAATTATCTCCCTTTTTATTTAAATATATTAAAAAATGTAAAATACTAAGTGGTTAAACAACGGAATAAGATTAAACAATCAGAAATGCGGAAGCCGAAACTTAATACTCCAACCAAACACTGCTACATAATTTGAAGTACAATACTACCTAGAATTTGGTATCACAAGTCATAGACTATCTAAGAATAGTACAAACAAAGTCTGAATGAAATACATAAGTCTGTCTCTGAGCAAGTAAAAACAGAAAGAGAAAAGATAGAAGGAGACGCCAAAGCCCGCGAACGTCTGTACGAGTACCTCGAGTCACCTGTGTGGACTGAAGACAACACCCTCACTACGGTCCAAAGCTCCGGTATCAGTATCTGCACACAGTGCAGAGGGTAGTATCAGCACAACCGACCCCATGTGCTGAAAAGTGCCTAGCCTAACCTCGGCGAAGTAGTGACGCGGTTAGGACCAGACTACCAAATAAACCTGCTCAGTTAAATCATATACAGCGAAATAGAAGCAGATAATTACAACTAAAGCTAGGCGGGGGAAACATGATGCAGGGAGTAACAGGTAACAATAGAACGACAGTAGAGAAATATAAGGAATGCCATACATCAATTACCAGCAAAGATAAGGAAATAGAAGAACAGGTGCACATGTAATACCGTTGCAGGAGTGCAACCCGATCCCTTTTCATATGATACCGTTGCAGGTGTGCAACCCACTCCCATTTCATATATTACCGTTGCAGGCGTGAAACCCGCTCTCATTTCATATATTACCGTTGTAGGCATGCAACCCGCTCCCATTTCATTTATTACTGTTGCAGGCGTACAACCCGCTCCCATTTCATTTATCAACACCAATCATAAAAGAATCTCGGCAAGGGAACAATAGCAATATAACAACATCCCGGCAAGGGAACAATAATATTACAACAATATCCCGGCAAGGGAACAATAATATCAACACAAACATCCCGACAAGGGAACAATAATATGACAATAACATCCCGGTAAGGGAACAATAATGCTAATCCTCATATGAAGCGCAATAAACAACAACGAAGTCATAACAATTACAATACAAGACTCATGGGCATGCTTGACACCGACGTATAGATACTTGTCACCATGTCTATACGTCGTACTCCACAGTTAATAGGTAGCAAATAAGATGTGACTCCTAATCCTTCAAGCTAAGGTTAGACCAAACACTTACCTCGAACTTCCACGGCCAACTCAAGCCTCAAATGTCGCTTTTCCCTTTGAATTTGGCTCCAAATCAATTGTATCTAGACATAATTCACTTAATAACATCAATAAATGCTAAACAATCCAATTCCAATGCTTATTTATAGATTTCCTATCATTTTTCCCAAAAAGTCAAAAATCGACCCCGGGCCAGCTTGGTCAAAACACGAGGTTCGGATCAAAATCTGATCACCCAAAATTCACCCAAGATCCCGAATATGCAATTAGTTCCAAAATTCGACCCCAAAACGAAGTCTAAATCCCAATTATGCAAAAAGCCCCAACTCTACCCAAATCCCTAATTTTCTACCCTTAAGAACATGATTTAGAAATCAAATGGGCGTTAATGGAAATTGAAGAAAATGAGTCTAAGATTACATACCTATGAATTTGTGGTGAATTTCCCTTTCAAAAATTTCCCAATTTGGAGTTTGGAAAAATAAGTTATGAAATTTTGGTAAAATCCCGTTTTTGTTTCTGTTTTAAAATCATTGGGCAGACCTTCATCGCGTCCGTGATGAGTCTGTCGCGTTCGTGATGGGTCAGGCCCAATTAACCATTGCGTTCGCGATTACAAGATCGGGTTCGCGGAGCTTTGACTCCTCGAGCCTTCGCGTTCGCAGGACAGTGTCCGCGTTCGCGTAGAACAAAATTTCCTTCTCCCTGCCCAGGCCCAAAGGCCTTCGCGTTCGCGATAGCAGGTCCGCGTTCCTAAGGGAAATACCCCCAAGGATTCGCGTTTGCGTCCTGTTTCTCGCATTCGCGTAGAAGGAAATTTCCTTCAGCCTGACTTATCCTTCGCGTTCCCGAGAGTCCTTCCGCGAACGAGAAGAACAACGCACCAGAACACTAGAAACTGAAAACCTGCAACTTTTTTCTAAGTTCAAAACCTTTCGAAACTCACCCGAGCACTCGGGGCTCCAAACAAAACATGCGTACTAACTCAAAAACATCATATGAACTTATCTGTGCGATCAAATCGCCAAAATAACCTCTTAAACAACGAATTTAGCATAGAAATCTAAGAAAAATTTCAAAACTTTCAAAGTATCAATTTTCACAACTACGGGTCCGAATCACCTCAAACGACTTCCGTTTCTTATTAAATTTCACAGACTCATCTTAAATCAAATATAAGACCTATATCGGGCTCCGGAACCAAAATACGGGCCCGATACCATCAAGTTTTAAACACATTTCATTTCCAAAAACTCATAAATATTCCAGAAAATAATTTTCTTTAAAAATTCATTTCTCGGGCTTAAGACCTCGGAATTTGATTTCAGGCATACGCCCGAGTCACATATTTTCCTACGGACCCTCTAGGGCCGTCAAATCACTGGTTCGGGTCCGTTTACCCAAAATGTTAACCGAAGTCAACTTAAATCCATTTTAAAGCCAAAATTCATCATTTTCATACATTTTCACATAATGGCTTTCCGGCTACGCGCCCGGATTGTGCACACAAATCGAGGTGATGTCGAAAGAAGTTTTTAAGGCCTCAGAACGCAGAATTTATTTCTAAAACAAGTGATGACCTTTTGGGTCATCATATTCTCCACCTCTAAAACAATCGTTCGTCCTCGAATGGACATAAGAAGGAAGTACCTGAGTCGGGGAAAGTATGGGGATAACGGCTCCGCATGTCGAACTCAGACTTCCAGGTCAATGCCTCCGCAGGCTGACCTCTCCACTGAACATGAATAGAATGGAAACTCTTTGACTTAACGGGCGAACCTACCGGTCTAGAATAGCTACCGGCTCCTCCTCGTAGGACAAGTCCTTGTCCAACTAGACAGTGCTGAAATCTAACACGTGGGATGGATCGCCGTGATACTTCCGAAGCATGGACACATGAAACACTGGATGCACGACTGATAAGCTCGGTGGAAACGCAAGTCTGTAAGCCACCTCTCACACTCGATCAAGAATCTCAAACGGGCCAATGAACCTAGGGCTAAGCTTGCCTTTCTTTCCAATCTCATCACGCCCTTCATAGGCGACACTCGAAACAATACCTGCTCACCGACCATGAAAGCCAAATCATGAAACTTATGGTCGGCATAACTCTTTTGCCTGGACTGAGCCGTACGGAGCCTGTCCTGAATAATCCTAACCTTGTCCAAGGCATCCTACACTAGATCTGTACCCAACAACCGAGGCTCCCTAGCTCAAACCATCCAACCGGCAACCGACACCGCCTACCACACAAAGCCTCATAAGGAGCCATCTGGATACTCCACTGGTAGCTGTTTTTGTAGGCAAACTCTACTAAAGGCAAAAATTGATCCCACGAGCCTCCAAAGTCAATGACACAAGCTTGGAGCATATCCTCCAAAATCTGAATAGTCCACTCAGACTGCCCATCCGTCTGAGGATGAAGCGCTGTGCTCAACTCAACCCATGTGCCCAACTCTCGCTGAACTACCCTCCAAAATTGCGAGGTAAACTGCGTACCTCAATCCGAAATGATAGACACGGGCACACCATGAAGACGAACAATCTCTCGGATCTATATCTCAGCTAACCTCTCAGAAGAATAGGAGAATGCCACATGAATGAAAGGTGTTGACTTGGTCAGCCTATCAACAATAACCCACACTACATCGAACTTCCTCTGAGTCCGTGGGAGTCCAACAACGAAGTCCATAATGATACACTCCCACTTCCAATCGAGAATCTCAATCTTCTGGAATAAACCACCGGGCCTCTACTGCTCGTACTTAACTTGCTGACAGTTCAAACACCGAGCCACATGTGCAACAATGTCCTTCTTCATTCTCCGCCACCAATAGTGCTGCCACAAATCCTGATATATCGTAGCGGCGCTCGAATGAATAGAGTACCGGGAACTATGGGCCTCCTCTAAAATCAACTCTCGGAGTCCATCCACATTAGGCACACAAACTCGACCCTGCAATCTTAAAATTCCATCATCACCTAAGGTAACCTACTTGGCACCTCCGTTTTGCACCGTGTCTCTAAGGATACACAAATGGGGATCATCATACTGCCGATCTCAGATACGCTCCAATAACAAAGAACGGGCAATCGTGCAAGCTAACACGTGGCTGGGCTCAAAAACATCCAACCTTACGAACTGATTGGCCAAAGCTTGAACATCCAAGGCAAGTGGTCTCTCACTGATCAGAATATAAGCGAGACTGCCCATACTAGCTGACTTCCTACTCAAAGCATCGGCCACCACATTGACTTTTCCCGGATGATATAAGGTGGTGATATCATAGTCTTTCAACAGCTCCAACCACTTTTTTTGCCTCAAATTCAGCTCCTTCTGCTTGAACAAGTACTGTAGACTCTTGTGATCCGTGAACACCTCACATGCCACGCCATACAAATAATGCCTCCAAATCTTCAATGCGTGAACAATGGCTGCCAACTCTAAATCATAAACCGGATAGTTCTTCTCATGAATCTTCAACTGCCGCGAAGCATAGGCAATAACCTTGCCATCTTGCATCAACACCGCACTAAGTCCAATACGAGATGCATCATAACAAACTGTATATGGCCCTGAACTTGCGGGAAAAACCAACACCGGTGTCGTAGTCAAAGCTGTCTTGAGCTTCTGAAAGCTTGCCTCACACTCATCCGACCATCTGAACTAGACCCTTCTAGGTCAACCTGGTCATCGGGGCTGCAATAGACGAAAACTGCTCCACAAACTAACGATAACAGCCTGCCAACCCCAAGAAACTCTGGATCTCTGTAGATGATGCTGGTCTAGGCCAGTTCTTGACTGCCTAAATCTTCTTCGGATCAACCTGAATACCCTCTACTGATACAACATAACCCAAGAATGCAACTGAACTCAACCAGAACTCACACTTCGAAAACTTGGCATATAAATAACTATACCTCAAAGTCTAAAGAACCACTCTAAGATGCTGCTCGTGCTCCTCCCGGCTGCGGGAATAGATCAAAATATCATCAATGAAGACTATCACGAACGAATGCAAGTATGGCCTGAACACTCGGTTCATCAAATCCATAAAAGCTGTTGGGGCATTTGTCAACCTGAACGACATCACCAAGAACTCATAATGCCCATACCGAGTGCAGAAAGCTATCTTAGGGACATTGGATGCCCTAATCCTCAACTGATGGTAGTCAGATCTCAAGTCAATCTTCAAAAATACCTTATCACCCTGAAGCTGGTCAAACAAATCATCAATCCTCGGTAACGAATACTTATTCTTGATTGTAACCTTGTTTAACTGCCGGTAATCAATACACATTCTCATCGACCCGTCCTTCTTCTTAACAAAGAACACCGGCGCACCCTAAGACGAAATACTAGGTCTGATGAAACCTTTTTCAAGCAAGTCTTGGAACTGCTCCTTCAACTCTTTCAACTCAAGTGGGGCCATACGATACGGCGGGATAGAAATGGGTTGAGTGCCCGGAGCCAAATCAATACAAAAGTCAATATCCCTATCGGATGGCATACCTGGCAGGTCTGAAGGAAATACCTCAGGAAACTCACGAATAACAGGCACAAAATCAATAGAAGGAACCTCGGCACTAGAATCATGAACATATGCCAAATAGGCCAAACACCCCTTCTCGACCATACGCTGAGCCTTTACATAAGAGATAACACTATAGGTAGAATTACCAGGAATCCCTCTCCACTCTAAACAAGGTAAGCCCAGTAAGGCTAAGGTTACAGTCTTGGCATGACAGTCCAAGATAGCGTGGTAAGGTGATAACTAGTCCATCCCCAGTATGACATCAAAATCAACCATGTCCAGAAGCAACAAATCTATACGAGTCTTAAAACCCCCAATAACCACTATACAAGAATGATGGACTCGATCTACCACAATAGAATCACTCATCGGTGTAGATACATATATAGGGGCACTCAAGGAATCACTAGGCATGACCAGATACAGTGTAAAATAAGATGACACATAGGAGTATTTAGACCCTAGATCAAATAGGACTAAAGCATCTCTACTACAACCAAAACAGTACATGTGATAACTACATCAGAAGCCTCAGCCTCGGGCCTGGCTGGAAGAGCATAACATCGGGGCTGGGGCCCACCACCCTGAACTACATATCTGGGATGGCCTGCTACTAGCTAGCCTCCACCTTTAGCTGCTAAACCTCCACCGCTAGCACCTCTACCCCCACCCCTAGCTGGCGGAGCGGGTGGTGGAACACCTGGTGCTTGAACCATAGCACGGGAACCTTGCTGCTGTGATTGAATACCTACCAATCTCGAACAAGCCCTACAGATATGACCATACTCACCACACTCAAAGCATCCACCTAAGTGCTGCGGTTGAGGAAACTGAGACTAACCCTGGAGACTTGAATGACCACCCCAAAAACTCTAGAGCAGCAGTGTACTGATAGGAGCTAGTAGTGAACTATAGGGCTGTTGATCCGAATACTGCATATGAGAAGCACGGCCACCTGAAGCATTGTGAGAAACCTGAAGTGCTGACTGAAAGGGCCTAGGAGGATAGCCTCTACCATACTAATCCCTGCCTCCAGACAAGGCACCACTGAATATGCTTGAATGGCGAGGCCTCTTGTCAGACCCCTGACCACCTCCCTGCGACAGGACCATCTCCACTCTCCTAGACACATTGGTCTCCTCCTGAAAAGAAATTTCACTACCTATATCCTTAGCCATATGAAGTCAAATCGGCTGAATAAGTCCCTCAATGAACCCCCTCTCTCTCGGTGCAAATTATGATAAGAGCATGACGGGCCAAGTCGATGAATCTGGTCTCATACTAAGTAACGGTCATAGAACCCTGTTGGAGACGCTCAAACTGCCTTCGATAGGCCTCTCTCTAAGTGATGGGGAGAAACTTCTCCAGAAATAACTGAGTAAACTGCTCCCAAGCCAAAGTTGGTAATCCGGCTGGTCTAGACAAACAACAATCTCTCTACCAAGTCTTGGCGGATCCAAACAAATGAAAAGTAGAAAAGTCGACCCCATTGGTCTCCACTATCCCCATGTTCCTAAGAACCTCATGACAGCTGTCTAGAAAATCCTGGGGATCCTCAGAAGATGCACCGCTGAAGGTAGTAGTAAAGAGCTTGGTCAACTTGTCCAATCTCCACAAAGCATCGGTAGACATAGCTGCTCCATCACCAGTCTTGGCTATCACACCCGGCTGAACTACTCCAACTAGTTGAGCTGCTGGAGTCTGGAACTGGGGAGCCATTTGCTCCAGAGTGCGAGTGGCAGGAGTTTGGGCTCATCCTCCAGCCTGAGAGACGGCTGGTGCTACAGGAAGTAAGCCTGCCCGGGTGACACTCTCCATAAGGCCCACTAAGCAGACCAGAGCATCCTAGAGTACTAGGGTAGCAATAAACCCCTCTGGGACCTGAGCTGGGCTTGCCGGAACACTCTAGGCCGGAACCTCATCATCAAAATTAACCCGAGGCTCCGCCGCTGGTGCTGCTGCTCTAGGTTAAGCTCTACCCCTACCTCGGCCTCTAGCACGGCCTCAACCTCACCCTCTGCCCCTCGTGGGAGCTACTGCTAGGGGCTCGGGCTGCTGATCAGTGGATGAGGAAGCGCATGTTCTCGCCATCTACAAAAGAACAGAGTAGAAATTCAATTAGCATTGAGAAACCAAACCGCACGACAGGAAAAAATAAATGTGAAGTTTTTCCTAACTTTGTAGCCTCTAGGGATAAATACAGACGTCTACGTACCGATCCCTCATACTCTACTAAGCTTTTCCGTGAATTGTGAGACCTATGTAACCTAGAGCTCTAATACCAACTTGTTACGATCTGAATTTCTCACCCTCGGAAGTCGTGATGGCGCCTACTCGTGAAAGCTAGGCAAGTCGCGTATTATAGAATCACTAACTCCTTTATTTAGCCCCTTTTTAACAATTTAAATCAACATGCGATCAACGGTGAAATATTAATGATAAATAAATACATGCGGAAGACGTAATCTTATAACTTAGCCAAAAACCAGTACGACAATACCAACATACATCTCTACCCAGGATCCGGTGTAACCATATCACGGACCACCTACGAATACTACATACAAATGTCTAGAAAGAAAGGTACAATCTGTCTCTGAAGTACATGAAAATAGAGGACATATAAAGATAGAAGAGAACGTCGGGCTTGCGGACACCTGCAGGACTACCTCAGGATCTCTGACTCGACTGAAGGCAGTTGTTGATACCCAATTTTTTCTATGTATTTTTATGCTCAAAATACTTTCAAAATAGCATGTACATGCATATATAATCATGCCCAAGAGTTTTGGTATTTTTTCCTAATTTTTAAAGATTTTTAAAATCAATTTATTGTCTATTTTAGCAGTACAAAATTCAATAATTGTTCCCAAGATTATAATTTTGATGAATAATTTATTTATATTCTCATATTTATACCAAAATATAATTAAGGTGATTTTTTTATATTTTTACAAATTTATCTGGTATTTTTACGGCTAAATTGCATATAATTACAATTATAGCCTATTTTACGATTAACAGCATTTTGCAATTACAAAATTATTTCCAGTATTTTTGGATTAATATTTATATATTATTAATTAGCTCAGTGCTTTTAATTTGTTTTTAAAATCATTTTTTTGCTATTTTTATAAATAAAAGGTGAAAATTAGCTATTTAACATTTAGCCCATTTCTATTTCAATTACAACCTCAGTTCCTTTCAATTGCAGCCTCAATTTGACCGCAATTCCGCCCTAAATCAAGGCCAGCCCAATTCCTATTTTAACCCAACCCACGATCCGATTTTAAATTACCCAACTCGTTCCCCACCTACCACTAAAATCTGGACCGTTGATCACTCAAGATCAACGGCCAAGACTCGCCCTTTCCTAATTAAACCTATAAGACTACCCTAATCCCCTCATTCTCACCTGACCCGCCGCATTGAAAACCTCCCATCTCTTAAACTCTCTCAAACACTCCGAAACCCTAGCCTCCTTCTACCCCTCTTCAACCACCACTCCACCGGAATCCATGGCTTCTCAAGACATGGATGATTGGTACTCACTCCCCTCCACCACTCAACCTTGGATGTTCGATGTTTTAAGGCCCGACTTCGATGGCTCTCTTCAGATCCTTCTCAGATCTGTAGATCTATGACTTCTCCGGCCATTACTTCGACATATTCAAGCAATATGAGCCTTTTCGACTCAGGGTCTGACTTTCCTCAAGACCTTTCTCATTCCTAGGCTTTTCTATAAAACCCTAAGCTGTCCGAGGTTCTTTACTTGCTTATTTTCTTAGATCTGGAATATGTGTGTGTTCTACTGAACTTTTTTAAAGGTTTTCCCCAAATTCTCTTTTCAAAATCGTTTAATTTTGATTTAGAGTTTCTAAAAGGTTTCTTCAAAATATCTTTCTGATTCTTTCTATTCTTTCTTTATGTGTGTTTGTCTATGTTATGCTCGTATGACTTCTTTTACTATGCACGTACAGTTCTTCTACTTTCTTTTCTCTTGTACTCGCATGTTAATCCGTGTTATGTTTTCCTTACTCTTTTACTATATGTGTTTACTGTGAATTCTTTGATGTTGTTTGCTTTACTGGACTACGTTTGTGTTCTTACTAAGCATGATTCATCTATTTTTACCTAAATTTGTATCACTTTTTCTTCTGAACTTGTTTAAGTTATGAGTTTTTCTCAAAACGTGTTCTCCATGTGCTTGACTGTATATCATGTCTGTTTGTTTCTCATAAGTCTTTGGAAAAGACTCCTGAGCCTCTATCGAGTGGCTTGCCTTCTCATCTCTATTGTCTGACTTAATTCGAAACCCTAAGATTTTGGGTATTTCTTGGCAATTTTGATCTTTTGTGTGCGAGTTAGGGTTCCACTTTGGGACCCTGGACTCTCAGACTCATTGTGAGTCTGCAAACTAGACTTATACCTCTTCTTTATTATGATTCTGAACCTTTCTTTGATTAAACTCTCTTCTAAATAATTTGACAATCCCCTCTGGTATTCACATATTTGTGTGCTTTATATATAAGGACTCTGCTTTCAAAAGGTTTTTACCAACTAATTGATTGATTCTGAAATCCTCTAATGGGGGTTTGATTGATTGTTACTGATTTTCTTTGATTGAACCTCCTTTACCTTTTCCCGACTTAGTTCATTCGAATTGAACTTGTAATTTTGATTTCCCTGGCTGTTTGATTGATTCCCTTTCCTTATTTTTCCAAGCCGTGTACTATTGAACTTTTCCCTTAAATAACTTCTATGTATTTACCCCTTTTGTGCTACTTTGAAAGGTTTTAATTAGAAATTTCTTTCCTTAATTAATTTTTACCCGTTGGAATCAGAATCCCTTAACTAAAGGGAGATTGATTTCAACGATATTTCTTTGCCTTTCTTACTTGCTTCTCTGCACTATAAAAGAGGCTGCCCTTTTGCACTTTTAAGACCTCAGAACTTAACCTTACACCTTACGATTTCATCTTCACCACTTTCACTACTAGTTCTTAACTTCCAACTCAGTACTTGCACACTTGCAATACTGTTTTGAATCAACACTCTGTTTTTCTTGAGATCTTTTGGAATCACTTTGTTTGCAACTTGGCTCTCTTCAAGACTACTATTTTACTTGTTTTCCCTTGAAACTGGTATGTTTTTTTATTTAGTTTTCTGCCTCACCCTATGTGTTTACTTTACAGTTCCAGCCCTCTTGTTTACTTTACTGCTCATGTTCAATGATTTATGTTAATCATGTTCTTTCCCTGCATCTGTTTCTATTGTGAATACCTACCCATGCTCCCTTCTATGTGCTTGAGTTAAGGTTCTTGGCCTGGAAATATCCAAATTACTACCGAGGCCACAACCTGATCCACAATAGATCCTAACTCCCAAGTTTGGCTAACAAGCTGGTCAGGGGTGTGCCAGCATTCCCAATTGCTAGGCATGACCACTAGCCTGCCATGGCTCTCCTGATTCCCCCCTGTGCACTTACACTTACTCTTAGATTCTAAGTTTGCCCCTCTCTTATGAGCCTTTCTTTGGGACCTTGAGTTCCCTCTTAACTTCGACATCTAAGGGATGGCATTTCCACACTGCACTATGCTCTTAATTTTGCAATGTGTTTGGGGTGTAAGCATTGCCCGGAGCCCTTTGAGACTTTTGAGAACTTTGATACATCCCAAATATGAGAAAGGCTTTTTGGAAATCTGATCCTGGAAGTTGGTTATCTCATATTGTTAGACTTTGAGTCTGAATTAGGTTGTTTGGTTGTAGCTGGAACTTCTGATGTAATTTTACTTTTCTTTTATGATTCATTCGGGTCTGTAATAATTTGTAATAACTATCGGGGATGGATAGTGGAAAGGGATGGGGATGAATGCATGCAAAGGGTAAAATACCTGCCTATAGGTTATTTGTGAAGTTCTGCATTCTTATTTTAGAACTCATGCCTATAAGTTTTATTGCACTTTTGCGTTTCTGCATCTTAGAAATTATGCCTATAAGTTCCGCATTTCTGCACCTTAGAAATTATGCCTATAAGTTCTGCATTTCTGCATCTTAGAAATTATGCCTATAAGTTCTGCATATATAAATCATGATCTTAGGTTTTTCTGCACTTCTGCATATGCATGTCATTAGGCAAACAATCATAGGTTTAATAATGATCAACTCCATTCTAGATACCATGCCTATAGGACTCCTGCATTTATGTAATCATTTTGAAAACCAATAACGCTTAGATAACTTGCCTATAGGAGTAATTAATTGAATCAGCTTCGTCTATGAGTCTAAAATCAGTCATAAGGCCGTTTAAAGTCTGTAGATCCTTTTGTTTATAAAACCAACAATCTTTCTTTAAAATCAGAACGCTCTGTTAGAGGTCATGCCTACAGGTCTCACTTAGGCAAACTATTAGGTAATTAATTGTGTCAGTTTTTTGATAACTACAACCAAACAAGGCTAATTCGGACTCCTCATCCGAGAAATATATGATGAATCAGCCTATGCTACGCTTTAATTTATTAAATACCAAACCATTACTTGTAAGTCTTGCTAAATAACTTGCTGCTTTGAATGAGGAGGCCTACTTGAGTCTTAATTGCTATTTGTTCACCCTCTAACTGCTGTTTGTTTTGCTTGTCGCCTAGATTTGTATCCTTTTGAAACTCTGAAAAAGCCCTAACTCCCTCCTCTTTAGGATTATTAGTCTCAATGCCTCCGGGACTAATAGGATTGGGACGGGTAATAGCATGCAATAAGTAACGATACTATTCCGCACTTTAATACCTTGACAGGGTGGGAATGGTAGGTATGGATATGATGACCAGTGCGTTAATACCACGTGCAACCCCTCTTCTGAGGAGCGATTGCCGGGTATTGCATTGATGTGATCCATATTAATCATAAACCTAGGACCCCTCCTCCCTCTTACTTGCTTTCGTCTATTTCTTTTAGAATTGTTTAAATCTTTCTGCCCTCTTTACCGTTCCCTTAAGTTTCAACTTATTTGCAATGTTGTATGCGAATCCCTCCTATTTGAGCCCTTAATTACTTACTTGATTATGTGAAGTCACAATTGTAACATGGACGGGAACCACACTAGTGAATCTTGAGGGGTGCCTAACACCTTCCCCTCGAGATAATTTCTAGCCCTTACCAAAACTCTAGTTATTCTAACTCAAACCCTTCTTAGTGTCCTAATGCACTTAATCATTAGATGGCGACTTTTCAAATTCCAAAACGCAATTCCCAAAAGGGAACGAGTTGTCGTCCCAAATGTCACAAGCCCGATTTCGCTTTATTTTAGAAAAGGGGGCACGACAACAGCCACCCAAAGCTACGGTCCAAAAGCTGCCGCTACGGGATCTGCACACAGTGCAGAGTGTAGTATTAGCACAACCGACCCATGTGCTGGTAAGTGCCTGGCCTAACCCCGGCGAAGTAGTGATGAGGCTAGGACCAGACTACCAAATTAACCTGTGCAGTTATGTAATATACATCGGAAAGTAAAACAAAAATAAGCAAATAAAGATGGGAGGGGGACATGTTGCGGGTAATATAATTTACCATCAATAATTTAAGAGGAAACATAAAGAAAAAATTAGAATTTATAACAAAACAATAAGGAACTCGTAACCAATCTATAAGCACTTCGTATTATCTATTGTTGTAGCGTGCAATCCGATCCAAATCATAATAACACTGTTGCGGCGTGCAACTCGATCCATATCACTTATCACTGTTGTGGTGTGCAACCCGATCCAAACATAATATTGTTGCGGCGTGCAACCCGATCCAAATATAATATTGTTGCGACGCGCAACTCGACCCACATATACAGTTCAACACATATCACAACAAGAGTCCCGACAAAGGATCAATAAAGAAACAACACTATCTCGGCAAGGGTATCGATAGTATAAGTAAATACATCCCGACAAGGGAAAATCAGCTATAACCAAACTTGTTCCAACATCTAACTACTTCAACTAGCACCCATACTAAATCATAAGTAATTTCCACGAGAATAATTATAATCCTTTCTCAACACAGATAATCAACAACTTAGGCATTCGTAGGATTTATTAAGAATACAACAATTTCAATTTAAGACTCACGGTCATGCTTGAAACCAACGTATAGATACTCGTCACCATGCCTATCGTCGTACTCGACAAGTAACATGTAGCAAATAGGACACAACTCCTAATCCCTCAATTAAAGGTTAGACTAAACACTTGCCTCAAACTTCCACGGCCAACTCAAGCCTCAAACACCGTTTTTCCTTTTGAATTTGGCTCCAAATCAATTGTATCTAGACATAATCGACTTAATAACATCAATAAACGCTAAACAATCCAATTCCAACGCTTAATTATAGATTTTCTATTATTCTTCCCAAAAAAGTCAAAAATCGACCTTGGGCCCGCATGGTAAAAAAATGAGGTTCGGACCAAAACCCGATCACCCATTCACCCACGAGCCCGAATATGCAATTAGTTCCAAAATCTGACCGCAAAACGAGGTCTAAATCACAATTATGCAAAAAGCCCTAATTCTACCCAAATTCCTAATTTTCTACCTTTAAGAACATGATTTAGGCCTAGAAATCTAATGGGTGTTAATGAAAATTGGAGAAAATGAGTCTAAGATTACAAACCTATGAATTTGTGGTGAAATTCTCTTTGAAAAATCGCCCAATTTGGAGTTTGGAAGAAGAAGTTATGAAATTTGGTGAAGTCCCGTTTTTGCTTCTGTTATAAAATCACTAGGCAGACCTTCATCGCGTTCGCGATGGGTCAGGCCCAATTAACCATCGCGTTCGCGATTACAGGCTCGGGTTCGTGGAGCTTTGACTCTTCGAGCCTTCGCGTTCGCGGGCCAGTGGCCGTGTTCGCGTAGAACAAATTCTCCTCCCCCCTGCCCAGGCCTAAAGGCCTTCATGCTCGCGATAGCAGGTCCGCATTCGCGAAGGGAAACACCCCCAAGGCTTCGCGTTCGCGTCCTGTTTCTTGCATTCGCATAGAAGGAAAATTCCTTCAGCCTGACTTACCCTTCGCGTTCGCGAGAGTCCTTCCGCGAACGCGAAGAAGAACATACCAGAACACCAGAAACTGAAAACCTGCAACTTTTTTCTAAGTTCAAAACCCTCCGAAACTCACCCGAGCCCTCGGGACTCCAAACCAAACATGCATACTAACTCAAAAACATCATATGAACTTATCAGTGCGATCAAATCGCCAAAATAACCTCTTAAACAACGAATTCAGCATAGAAATCTAAGAAAAAATCTCAAAACTTTCAAAGTATCAATTTTTACAACTACGGGTCCGAATTACCTCAAACGAGTTCTATTTCTTACCAAATTTCACAGACTCATCTTAAAATCACATATAAGACCTGTACCGGGCTCCAGAACCAAAAACTCATAAATATTCGAGAAAATAATTTTCTTTAAAAATTCATTTCTCGGGCTTGGGACCTCGGAATTCGATTCCGGGCATACGCCCAAATCCCATATTTTCCTACGGACCCTCCAGGACCGTCAGATCACGGGTCCGGGTCCGTTTAGCCAAAATGTTGACCGAAGTCAAAAATTCATTTTAAAGTCAAAATTCATCATTTTTCACAAATTTTCACATAATGACTTTTCGGCTACGCGCCCGGACTGCGCACGCAAATTGAGGTGATGCCGAAAGAGGTTTTTAAGGCCTCAGAATGCAGAATTTATTTCTAAAACAAAATCTTTTACCTTATTGTTTTAGTGATGAATTAAAAGGGAGATAACAAAGTGTGTGGTTGGTATAGAGAAAGCTATTTTCTGGGATACTTTTTCCAATTTTTTTTATGTTTGATTAGTCAAAATATTTTTAGTTTTTTTTTATAAGAAAATAAGTTCCTTAAAAATCAGAAAAATATCTTCCCTAGAGAGTAAGAAAAATAAGTTTCTTAAGCGGCATTTCATGATGATTGTCCCCTCTCCGCTCCAAACATCCTACCTTCCTGCCCTTGCCCCCCAACCCTCGCTCCTTCTTCCTCCACAATTGTCAATTGTGTTTGCTTAGATTATAATATAGATGCTTTTAGAACAATATTTTTTGCTTACTTACCAAAGAAAGAAAGTATTTTTAAAAAATACTATGTAAAACGAGCCTTGTGACCACTTAAATTTGCACTCATTCGTTCGGTACACAAATTTATACATTTTCCATCTAAACACTCCAACTCCAATATTTATTAACTAGTAATAAATTATTTTGACCGTTGATCATGCCTATGTAGAGGCACCGTAGCTGACATGGCTAAATTATGTGCATGCCACACTTAAAAAGCCCATGATTATAATACTTTGATAGAAAAAGTATTAAAAATATATAAATAATGAAAAGATAAAAAAAAAAAAAAAACCAACACTTCCTCCCAGCCCCCTTCGTCCCCTTCCCCCATCTCCATTTCTTTAGTTTCACATCCCGTCTCCAACGACCCAATTTCATCTCCCCATCTATTTTTTCATTATTAATTTTTACTTGAAAAGAATTATGGTATCCATCTCGTTTTATTGAACACAAAAATACAGAAGAAGAAAGATAAAAAAAGTTATCCACACAACTTGATGTCGGAAGAAGGAAATCTCCGATGATGTTGCCGGAGAAAATGAAGACCAAAGTTGGCTTTATTTGAATTTGAAAACTAAGCGCCAACAATTTGAAGTGGGGAATGATTTTCTGGTACTGCATCGAACCATTCACCATTCCGATTCTCTGATCTGATTAAGGGGCAATGGTGTTTACAACTGACATTAATGTTAGAAGCTGTCGATCCAATCTGGTCATTGCTCCTTTTAAATTTTTTGTGTCAGGAAATATAGAATTGGGTTATTTTTTATTTGTTTGGTCTGGGTTTGGTGGGAAGGAGGTTTAACGAAGATGGTAATTAATATGGTTGAAATCAAATGAATTTGGTGTATGGGCGAAAATGGTGGCTGAAAATTCAGAGACATCCACTAGTGAGTTCTCCGGCCAACTCGAGTTTTCCGGTGGTCTATGGATTTCTTGGATTTGGGGTTTGGTCGGAGGCTTTACCGGTAAAATGACATAAAATTTAATAAATTAATTTTTAATATAGGACTCACAAATAACATATGTCAACTAATAAAAAGTCTAGCATTTGATGTGTTGTACATGTCACCTCACTTGATATACACATATGATGTGTAAGAGAATGTTTGGATTGGCTTAAAAGCTTGTCAGACTAGTTTAAAAGCACTTTTTAGCTCGTTTGAGTGTTTGGTAACTTTAAAAACATCTTTTAAGCCAAGTGATTTTAAGCTCAAACAAGCTAAATGCAACGAGTTAGGGAATCTCAACTTATTTTTTATAGCTTAAAAGCTGGTTGGGTTTGACCATTTAATTTATTCTTTTATCCCTAATAATCTTTTATTTTCCCAAATATCTCTTCAAAGCCAAAAGCCCAGCGTTCTTTTCCTTCTACTCCCTCCACTGTTCTCATTTTTGTCAACCATTTCTAATGCCATTTCCATCGCATATTCCATTTTCATATCTATTGCCTTTCTCTATTTTTTTTTTTATTTTTATGCTCTGATTTCATAGAGACGAAAGCTAGGGGTGCGAATGAGATTAGATACCCCAGTAGTCCTAGCCGTAAACAATGGATACTAGGCGTTGTGCGTATCGACCCGTGCAGTGCTGTAGCTAACGTGTTAAGTATCCCGCCTGGGGAGTACGTTCGCAAGAATGAAACTCAAAGGAATTGACGGGGGCCCGCACAAGCGGTGGAGCATGTGGTTTAATTCGATGCAAAGCGAAGAACCTTACCAGGGCTTGACATGCCGCGAATCCTCTTGAAAGAGAGGGGTGCCTTCGGGAACGCGGACACAGGTGGTGCATGGCTGTCGTCAGCTCGTGCCGTAAGGTGTTGGGTTAAGTCCCGCAACGAGCGCAACCCTCGTGTTTAGTTGCCATCGTTGAGTTTGGAACCCTGAACAGACTGCCGGTGATAAGCCGAAGGAAGGTAAGAATGACGTCTTCATGATTCCTTCTCATGTAAATAATCGTAATCACATTTTTATTTACTCTTCCTTGTTTGATATTATATTTACTAACAATTATTTTCTTGAAATTTTTTTGTGTTTTGAACGGTTGTGTTTTTTCTATATTGTCAAACAAACATTGTCATAATTGTTTGTACTATTGAAACAAATATATATAGCACTAAATATAGTAACTTCAAATGAAAAATTATCTAAATATAAATTTTTTCCAATATTTTAAAGGAAATTCTCCAAAAATAAAATACTTTAGTGTTAAAAGCTTTACGGATATTTCAGTTATTTTAACAGAAAAAGTGCTTACCAGCGCTTATTTACCAAACAATTCAACAACTTTTTTTCAGCTTAAGCACTTTTATCCAAACACGTAACTGCTTATTTATAAAATAAGCTTCAGCACTTAAAAAGTGCTTTTAAGCACAATGTTTAAAAACTATTTTTTTAAGCCAATTCAAACGGACTCTAAGTTTGTGTACCGGGTTAGCAAACGGGTACAAGTTTAAGTGGTCACGAGGCCATTTTGTCAAAATACTAATTCAAGAAAATAAATTATATATTTTTTCCGTAGCAACAAACCCTTAGAGTTGTTTAAACCTTGAGGAACAATTTATTGTTAGTATGTTTTTATTAGTTATATTTGATATCATAAAGGACCGAATTTATTGTTAAAAGTTTGAGGTCTTACTTGATACTCACAGCAAAAATTATTAAGCACCGAATCGATAATTTACACGGCAAAACTAGCGTTAACGAAAGGGGTAGAGTCCAAAGAAAAGAGCCAGTTAGCACAGAAAGGAAAAATCCGAAACGCCAAAAATTCACGTACTCTCCGTGACGGTGTGAGACAGCAAAGAGTTTTGCTCCACCTTTATGCTTATGGTGTACGTACACAATGCAACCATCCAAAAAACCATTACCCTCCATTGATCTGTGACAAACCGGTCACCATTTTCTTTCTCTCTCACACACACACACACCAAACGCCATTGATGTCGTTGCACTTTCTCGTTTTTCATCCGATTTCAGACGTCGTCGTATGTGTAAGTTTTCAAATGCCCATTCAAGAACATGGTTTCTTTCGTGATTTCTTCTTTATTTTTATTAACTTCTTTTTGTGAAATTAATAGATAGAGATTAATTCATATACCTAACGCCAACTAGTTGTTGTTGTCGTCGTCCTCTTCATTTTTTATGATTTTTCGGAGATAAGTTAGTAATAGTACATGCATGCATTGGGTTGGGTCCGGTTGAAATTTTAAATCCGGGTGTTTATGGAATCTGATGATTTTATTGAATTTTATACACCTGAATGTGCAAATTACCCCTGTTTGGTTCCAATGAAGAAACAAAAGGTACCAGGGTTTATGAAAATAAAAGAAGAGTTTATCGTGATTGTTGAATCTAAGGTGCACTCGATTTCTTGAGTTGTTACATTGGGTAAATTAACGCCTCTACTGCAATTCTTCCCGGTGCAGAATATGATTAATGAGTCATGCTACTAGCAGAGGATCCGGGATTTGAATTACTTTATGGGTTCGAGTTCGTGATTCTACCACAGCTTTCCAAATTAATTATTTGTACTTATCTAGTGCATTTTTAATACATACAGGGTTCGAGCCAAAATTACTAGGTTCGATTGAACCCATAACTAATAATGCATCTGGTACTAGTCTTGATCTGTATGGAACACACGGTTGCTTTTTTCTTCTTTGCTTTTGGTTTCATTGATAACTGACATACATACTCTAGAGGGGCGCTAATATTTGATAAATAACATATCAAAATGGCCTAATGTGCCTGCTATTCTAGGCTCGTTTAGCTACTTCTAGTTCTGCCCCTTGTTTATAACTTTTATCAGTAATGCATGCTGCTGAATTCTCATTTCATTGCAGATTGTTGAGCCTCTAAATAGCTTGTAAATCCTTTACCTAGAGGCTTCAGCCTTCAAGAATGTCAACACTTTCTGGGGATGTATCTAATCATGGTGGTAGTATAAGAAATGTTGACTCTTTCAGTAGTGTGGCCGAATTGGAAGACATTGATTTCTCGAGGTTACCTAGGCCAAGACACTTGAATGTTGAGAGGCAGGGCTCACTTGAGAGGTCCCTTACTGATACTCAACTGGGCTTCTCTCCCCATCCCCCTTCTAGAGCTGAAAATTTCTTCCGCGCTTTGGACCACTTCGATGGTGTTTTTTCACCATCAAAAAGATCGGGGTTCACTACCCCTAGGTCACCCTTTGGACCTGGGCCAAATCCTATGATTGCCGAGGCTTGGGAAGCTTTGAGGCGTACCTTGGTACACTTTCGCGGGCAGCCTGTTGGGACTATTGCTGCACTAGATAATTCAGACGAAAAGCTTAACTATGATCAGGTAATGTGTATTATGTCGTTATAAGGTCAACGGTATTGTGCATTGTTGTTTTAAATAGTTAACTTCGTAGTGGTCTGAGGAAGAATTTTATTTTTGGTTGGCTTGAATCACTAATTTGACATTACATATTCTGCAGTCCATTACTTTGCTAAAAGTTATCTGTAGTTAATTTGATTGAGTAATTTTTTCGCTCTTTAACAGTAGAAAACAGCTTAGTGCCTGCGGATGGGATAATTGTACTCTCTAGTAAAATTAATCAGGTCAAATTAGTTTTACCTTAGGGAATCATGTACTATCACTCTCTTAGGCTTCTTGGTCCAAATACTAAGTGCTCTTTTAAAGTCATCTACTGCAAGATAAAAGTTTGTCGGTCAACTATGTTTGGCTCTAGATAAATTATGGTAATTGCAAGAAGTCCTCTACTCAAGAGGGAGATGCCATCTTATTCCTCTGAGCTTGTTTTATAGGCTTTCAATTAATGAGCTGTAGTTTCTTTTATCATTGTAATGATGAGAGTTTTATCCTTATCCAATTAAAAGTGTTAATATCTGGAACTAATTGCATCCCAATAATGTGTATTATTGCACTCTATCCCCCTTCCAAATTCACATTTACTGGGATTTCCACTCTAGCTGTCTTTTAATACACCAATTTTCAGGACTGGAATTTTTTTTATATGCCGTCAAAAAGAAGTCTGGTCCACTGAGCAATTGAGTTGATTTCTTCCAAAATCATTGGTTAATACAATTGTCTGGAATATCCCTCTTTTATAATTATATAAATGTTTCTAAAGACATGAAAAAGTGATTCTCATTGGTTGTATATGGCATTTGGAAGAGTAAGCTGTACAAAAGTTCCGTAGTGGCTGTTATTCATGATCAAGATGTTTGTTAATAGTCATCTATAACTTCAGGTGTTTGTCAGAGACTTTGTTCCAAGTGCGCTGGCTTTTCTAATGAACGGGGAACCAGAAATAGTGAAGAATTTCATCTTGAAGACTCTTCGTCTTCAATCATGGGAGAAAAAGATAGATCGATTCCAATTGGGAGAGGGTGTAATGCCAGCTAGTTTCAAAGTACTCCATGATCCAGTTAGAAATACCGAGACATTAATCGCAGATTTTGGTGAGAGTGCAATAGGAAGAGTGGCTCCTGTTGATTCTGGATTTTGGTGGATTATATTACTTCGTGCATACACAAAGTCTACAGGGGACACTTCCCTATCTGAGATGCCTGAATGCCAGAAGGGTATGCGCCTGATACTCAGTCTGTGCCTTTCAGAGGGGTTTGACACATTTCCAACTCTTCTTTGTGCCGACGGATGCAGTATGATAGATCGTAGAATGGTGAGTTTCCTTCTTGTTTATGCTTGTTCTCACTGTCCTGAAATAATATAGACAGGTCTCCATATGTTTGGTATACTGAAGTTTTATGGAGGTTGTAAATTCAAATTACGAGGGTTGTCATCCTTGCAAACTCAAATCATCGCTCTCATGTTAGTATTTTACCAAATTAAGGAGTAGGAAGTTGGAACTCAATTTTTTTTTCGCATCAGAGGTGTTAGATTTGTTCCAAACTTCCAATTGCTAATTCAATTTCGGAATCTTCTTATACAAAATTATCCAATAAATACTATCAGCTGAACTGAATGACCACCATTGATGATGTCCCTATAACGCTTTCACATACCACAAATATAAGCATCATTTTTCTGATTACCTCTTCATCTAGTTGTATTGAGACATAAGTGGTATCTCTATCTGGAATTTCCTAAAAATTTCTCACATGCAAATCTCTCTTTATCTCTCCCTCTCTCATATTAACCTTTACATCTGCATAGCACAATTTGCAAACATTTGCTGCAACTAAAAGAAACTAGTTCTTCTATATCTTTTGTGCTTAAGTATGCACTTGTACCCTGAAGTTTCACTGACTACTTTGTGATACACAAACATTATCAGGGTGTTTATGGATACCCAATAGAAATACAAGCACTATTCTTCATGGCTTTAAGGTGTGCACTTCTTTTACTCAAGCATGACGCTGAAGGGAAGGAGTTCATAGAACGAATTGTGAAGAGACTGCATGCGTTGAGCTATCACATGAGAAATTACTTTTGGCTTGACTTAAAGCAACTTAATGACATATACAGATATAAAACTGAAGAATATTCTCACACAGCAGTCAACAAGTTTAATATCATGCCTGATTCTCTACCAGAATGGGTTTTTGATTTCATGCCAGTTTGTGGTGGCTATTTCATTGGAAATGTTGGTCCTTCAAACATGGATTTCCGTTGGTTCTGCTTGGGCAACTGTATTGCAATTTTATCTAGCTTAGCAACCCATGAACAGGCAACCAAGATCATGGATCTTATTGAGTCACGTTGGCATGAATTGGTAGGAGAGATGCCTTTGAAGGTTTGTTATCCGGCGATAGAGGGTCATGAGTGGCGGATTGTAACCGGATGTGATCCAAAAAACACTAGATGGAGCTACCACAACGGGGGATCATGGCCAGGTACCTATTTGTTCTTAGGTGTATACTGAAGTTTAAAATAGAATAGTGATGATCATCTCAGGGAATAGCAAAATGTTCTTTAATTATAGTTTGAAGGTTATTTTAATCATATTTGAAAAATATAATTTGGTTGAGATATTGAATTACTCTTTTAGTTCCTTGTAAAACAATCCCAAGGACTGCTGAAACTGCCTAAAATTACTTGGTCTTCAATTCTCTAGAAGCAGTCAATGACGGAAAAGTTTCTTGTCATGGATGTGCCGCTCATCTCATGTATAGTATTTACTTAATTGTGTTTTTCCTTATATGGCCTATCTTGAGCATTTCTCAAGCAATACCATTCAAAATCATCTTAGATGGTCTTATAATGATCAACTGCTTAAGAATTATTAAAAAGAGATCTTGACTTGCCATATGAATTCTTTAGTAATCTTTTTTCTCTAAGATTGTGTAGAGCGTTCTCTCATATTTGATTCTGCCTCTTGCTACAGTGCTTCTATGGCTCCTCACAGCAGCGTGTATCAAGACCGGGAGGCCTCAGATTGCAAGACGTGCCATTGAACTTGCTGAACTTCGGTTGTCCAAGGATGGGTGGCCTGAATATTATGATGGAAAACTTGGCCGATTCATAGGCAAGCAAGCACGTAAATATCAAACATGGTCAATAGCTGGGTATTTGGTGGCAAAGATGATGCTTGAAGACCCATCTCATTTGGGAATGATTGCACTTGAGGAAGACAAGCAACTGAAGCCTGTCTTGAAACGATCAGCTTCGTTTTGATTGCTATATCTTGCATCAGGAAGTTGCCTTCTAGAAATGACAAAACTTAGTAAGAATTAGTATAGAATATAGTCAGAATGGGTTAGTCTGATTCTTTCCTTTTTACCTGGTATTTTCTTCCATTGTTGCTGTTAGTTTCTGTTTACCCATACTTGCTATCTTGATTCTTGAACTCAATTTAGCTGTATCATCGACCTGTCTAGTTTACGTGATGAGTTATGACATGATTTTCCAGCCGCATATAAACATGTCTTTCCAGCCGCATATAAACATGTCGCTCTGCATAGAGTTATTTCTATGATGTGGAATGTCTATGCTGTGGGTTATTGTGCATTCCCAAAGAGATAATTCAGTAGCCAAGACGTGAGGTTATGTGGAACGTCTGTAAATGTAGTATGTTGTGCATGCAATCCCAAATAGACAATTCAGTAGCCATAAAGTCTCGATTCTAATGGTAAAGTTATGGGTTCGAACCAGTAGCTCTGAGACTCTTTCCGTGTGCTTGGAATATGCTTGGAATATTCATAAGGTCTCCATTCTAATGGTAAAGTTATGGGTTCGAATCAGTAGCTTTGAGACTCTTTCAGTGTGCTTGGAATATTGCATGAACATCACCTATCTGTCACTTTTTCTCCATCAGATAATATAATGTGGGTTCAAAAATTGCCACTGCGCAAGAGCTTTGAAGGAGCTGGCATTCCATGCAGCTTTGCTAGTGCCTTCTTGCCTGTTATTGCTTGTATGTGTACTCATATTTTGATGTATCTTTCTGTTTTTCCAGTGTAAGTGCCTTCTTACCTGTTATTGCTTGTATGTGTACTCATATTTTGATGTATCTTTCTGTTTTTCCAGTGTACCCAACGTCTAGCTTTCTTTCTAGTAGAATATGATTTCTGGCTGTGGAACTTCCACTACTTAATTGGTTGTCACAAAATTTAGAGTTCACAGAACAAAGATTGCAACTCAAAACTGCGGATTAGAAACATTAAGAAAGAACCTGTTACTAAATGCAAGAGGAAGATATTGTAGATGCTAAAATCTACTGGCATCAGGTATAGGCCACTGGCAACAAAGATCTTAAGTAAGTGAAAGAAAACAAGGATATAATGAAGACTCATGATGTCAAGAAACCACCATGAATGTGGCTTCTTTTGTATTCTGATTCGAGTTCAAGTTCCTAGTAAATTACAGCATCATCTTCTAATTTTCCAGAGTCAATTTTGAACAGAAACGCACAGCTAGTATGTCAGGAGAAGAAAGTTTATATTATCATGGTTGCTATGTGTCTAAAGTCCAGGTTACAGTATTTGTATATTTGAAATAATTAAGCTTTAGAACACAAATTAACAAATTACATTCGATGTGTCTCGTCAAAGTCAAATAAGGCTCAGAACTTACAGCAATAGATGCATGTAAATCATCAGCAATTAGCTAAAAAGCTATCAAATGTTAGTAGACCTTCAAAAAATACTTAATTACTAGTATGTTAAATATTTTGCAAACTGTCCAACTCTCTCATAGATTGTGCAGAATGCGCTATACAAAAATCAAGATCAAAGTTAATAGAAGAGTGCTAGAGGCAGTGAGATCTGCAAGTAATAATTTTTCGTTTACTAATCTATTTCCAAAAGTTCAAAGAACGTACTGTTACATTAAAACTAGCATGTGGATCATAAACTTAGGAAGTTCCACTAGTACATGAAACCTGATTGCCAAATTAGTGAGTGACCTTTTGGGCATAAATTTATTACTAGCTATAACTATCTTCAGAGAAATTATAACGTCATATTGGTGCCACTATATTACGTCGCCCAATATAGTGGAATGAAATTTTTTATTTTGTGCCTCACACAACTGACGCTAGTTGTGTGAGACCTTTTTTTTGTCCCATAACTGTGTGGTCCCAAATATATAAGATATGGGTCCACAAATGTGTAAGATAAAAAAGAGGCCTCACACAACTAATGTCAATTGTGTGAGGCACACCATAAAAAAATATGCCGTGTCCTACATCAAATGTGATCATATTTTGACCTTGGATCACATGTAGCTCGCTAGAAATATTCTACATTGAGTATACATTTGAAAGTACTAAGAAGAATCTCATTATTGAGTTTATAATTCCTGCTTCACATGATTAATGAGCATATGAGAAGAAAATTCATAACTAGTACATATCTATTTTTTATGAAAAAACTAGTACATATTTGTTATGCAGGTTCCTTGTACTTTAAATTTTAATGCTTTCCTTCGACATTTTGTCTACAAATGCAACCATGTGAGCGTCTATCTATTACTTTGTGTCTCGATAAATAAATAAGGTGTTAATTGTATTTTATCTTCAATTTTATATGATCAAAAGATATCTATATACAACGGAACTGGAACATATAACAAGTAAAAGTGACATAATAATTACACCATATACTATCAGCTCTGATACCAATTGATGGTGTCCATCTCATTCAAAAGGTTTGGTAGCCAACCTTGTTGAATTGGTATTGGTTTGGTAGCCAACGTTGTTGAATTGGTTTGGTTTGGTAGCCAACCTTGTTGAAATTGTGAAAAGTGTGTGCAAAATTATCAAATATTGTAGGCTTTAGAGAGTGAGGTTTTGGCTATAAAAGGAGAGCTTCAACTCCATTTCATCACACCAACAAAGAGAGAAAAGAGAGAGCAAGGTATTCCATAGACTATAAGAAAATAGTTTGTGAAGAAAAATAGACTATGAGAAATGAGGTGAAAAAGCAAAAGAGTATTTTTTTTTTTTCTGTTGAGGGTGTAGTAGTTTTAGGAGTATTTGTACTCGTTACTACACAGTGTAAAATCCTCGCTATAGTGATATCAGTTGCTTTTCTTGGCCGTGGTTTTTCCCTTATTCAGAAGGGTTTCCACGTAAAATCTTGGTGTCATTTTTGCTGCATTTTTATTCTTGCTGATTTAACCATAACTTAGTGGTCCGCATTTATCACTAATACCGTGAATATTATTTTACGGAATTTATTCCCAACAATTGGTATCAGAGCGAATGTTCTGTCTGAGAATGTTCTGTGGTTGCAGCACAGTCTGAACTTCCACATCAGAAAAGAATTACTTTGATCTCCTAATAAATAGTATTTATATTTGTAATAAACGATGGAAGCCAACACTAGTAGAATGGTTACTTTGAATGACACAAATTATGTCATCTGAAAGGGCAAAATGGAAGATTTGCTCTATGTCAAGAATTTTCGTCAACCTGCCTTCACCACTATAAAGCCTGATAATAAATCAGATGAAGAGTGAAATTTGTTACACAGGCAGGTTTGCGACTTTATTAGACAGTGGGTTGACGATAATGTTTTGAACCATATTTCTGGGGAGACACATGCTCGGACCCTATAGGAGCACCTTGAAAGTCTGTATGCTCGGAAAACTGGAAACAACAAGATATTTCTGATAAAGCAGATATTGGGTTTAAAATACCATGATAGTTCCGCGATGACAGATCATCTGAATAATTTTTAGGGGATCATGAACCAGTTATCTGCTATAGACATTAAATTTGATGAAGAAATTCAAGGCATGTTTCTACTTAGTTCCCTACCAGATTCTTGGGAAATTCTTAGAACTTCATTATCAAATTCTGCTCCGGATGGTGTGATCTCTATGGATCTTGCCAAGAGTAGTCTTTTAAATGAAGAGATGGGAAGAAAATCTCAGGGTTCCTCCTCATCAGATGTCTTGGTGACTGACTCTAAGGAGAGAAAAAAGAATCGGGGTTCTCAAAATAGAGGACATAATAGAGGAAAATCCAAAAGCAGACATAAAGATATTGAGTGCTATCATTGCGGGAAGAAAGGGCATACAAAGAAGTTCTGCCGGATTTTGAAAAAGGAGAATAGATACAAGGAAGAACAGAAAGAAGATGGCAATCGTGTGGCCACCGTCATTACAAAAGATCTTGTTACCGTCCTTGACGTGGATCTGATAAATATTGCTTGTGATGAGTCAAGCTGGGCTGTGGACAGTGGTGCCGCATCTCATATGAAATCAAGGAAGGAATTTTTCTCATCATATACTCAGGGTGACTTTGGAACTTTGAGTATGGGTAATGAGATTGTATCTAGGGTGGCTGGAGTTGGAACGATTTGTTTGGAAACTAGTATTGGAACTAAACTAGTTTTAAACAATGTAAAATATGCACTTAATGTTCGTTTGCACTTGATCTCTGTTGGTGTTTTTGATGATGAGGGATATATCAATACTAATGGTGCTGGAAAGTGGAAGCTCACTAAGGGCTCCATGATTGTGGCTCGTAGGAAAAAACGTCATGGTCTATACTGGACTACAACCTCTACCTGTGTTGATATGGTGAATGCCGTTGAGAGCAACTTAGCCACATTAGCGAGAAAGGACTAAATGTTCTGGCCAAGAAGAAATTGTTGTCAAATTTTGAAAGTGCAAAATTAGAAAAATGTGAGCACTGCTTGGATGGAAAACAAAAAAGAGTTTCTTTCCAATCTCATCCTCCTTCAAGAAAGACAGAGTTGCTTGAGTTGGAGCATTCAGATTTATGTGGTCCAATGAAAACAAGGACTTTGGGTGGTGCACTTTATTTTACTACCTTTATTGATGATTGCTCAATGACACTTTGGGTCTACATCTTAAAGACCAAAGACCAAGTGTTGGGTGTCTTTAAGCAGTTTCAGGCTTCAGTTGAAAAAGAATCAGGAAAGAAGCTGAAGTGTATTCATACTGATAACGGTGGTGAATATTGTGAACCATTTGACGAATACTGCAAGCAACAGGGTATCAGACACCAGAAGACTCCTCCTAAGACTCCTCAACTTAATGGTTTAGCAGAAAGGATGAATAAGACCTTGATGGAAAGAGTCAGATGTTTGCTTTCTGAAGCAAAGTTGCCGAATTACTTTTGGGGTGAGGCTTTGTTGACCGTCGCACATGTTATTAATCTATCCCCTGCAGTTGTTTTGCAAAGTGATGTTTCAAACAAAGTTTGGTATGTCAAGGATGTTTCCTATGACCACTTGAAAGTGTTTGGTTGCAAAGCTTTTGTACATGTGCCTAAAGATGAGAGGTCAAAATTAACTGTCAAGACAAGGCAGTGCATCTTCATTGGTTATGGCCTTGATGAGTTTGGTTACAGGCTGTATGATCCAATTGAGAAGAAGGTCGTTCGAAGCCGCGATGTTATCTTCGTGGAGGATCAAACTATTGAAGAAATTAACAAAGCGGAGAAGCTAAAATCTCCAAGTTCTGAAGGTTTAGTTAATCTTGATCAAGTTCCTCATACAAATGCGGATGACGTTGGTGGGCCCAATGATGATGGTGATGCCCAGAACCATATTCCAGATCAACATATTGATGGTGATGGTGATAACAATGCTAATGTTGATGAGGTAGATGCTCATACTCACGAAGCTGTGGACGAGTTAGATATTCCACTCAAGAGGTCTTCTAGACCTCGTACTCCTTCCTCCCGTTATTCACCCAATGAGTATGTATTACTCAATGATGGGGGAGAACCTGAATGTTATGCGGAGGCCATAAAAGATGAGCACAAGGATCAATAGATTGAATCCATGCAAGATGAGATGAAATCTCTGCATGAGAACTATACTTATGAGTTGGTGAAATTGCCTAAGGGCATGAGAGCTTTGAAGAATAAGTCGGTGTTCAAAGTTAAAGCTGAAGAACATAGTTTGAAGCCCAAATACAAAGCTAGATTGGTTGTCAAGGGATTTTGTCAAAGGAAAGGTATTGACTTTGACGAAATATTTGTTCTTATCGTGAAAATATCCTCCATTCGGACAGTTCTTGGTTTGACTGCTAGTTTTGATTTGGAGATTGAGTAGATGGATGTGAAGACTACTTTTCTTCACGGTGACTTAGAAGAGGAGATTTATATGGAATAACCTGAGGTCTTCAAGGCAAAAAGTAAAGAAAATCTTGTATGTAAACTTAAGAAGAGTCTATATGGATTGAAGCAAGCTCCCAGACAATGGTACAAGAAGTTTGAGTCTATTATGGGGGAGCAAGGCTATAAGAAAACTTCTTCAGATCACTGTGTTTGTACAAAGATTTTCTGATGATGACTTGATCATCCTCTTGCTATATGTGGATGATATGTTGACTGTGGGCAGGAATACTTCCAAGATTGACGAGTTGAAGAAACAGTTGAATAAGTCTTTTGCAATGAAAGACTTGGGTCATGTTAAGCAGATTTTGGGCATGAGAATTACTCGTTCGAGAAACAAAAGGAAGCTTTACTTGTCACATGAGAAGTACATAGAACGTGTACTGGAGCGCTTCAATATGAAAAGTGCTAAGTTGGTTCGCACACCCCTTCCTGTTCATCTGAAGTTGAGCAAGAAGATGTGTCCAACAACAATGGAGGAAAAAGAGAGAATGACCAAGATTCCTTATTCCTCTGCCATCGAAAGTTTGATGTATGCAATGGTATGCACTCGATCAGATATTGTTCATGCAGTCGGTGTTGTTAGCAGATTTCTCGAAAATCCAGGAAAAGAGCCTTGGGAAGCTGTAAAGTGGATACTCAGGTATCTAAGAGGAAGCTCACATGGATACTTATGTTTTGGAGGATCAAATCCAATTTTGAAGGGCTATACAGATTCTGATATGGCAGGTGACCTTGATAACAGAAAATCCACTACTGGATATTTGTTTACTTTTTCAGGGGGAGTTATATCATGGCAGTCGAAGTTGCAGAAGTGTGTCGCACTATCTACAATTGAAGCGGAGTATATTGCGGCTACTGAAGCTGGCAACGAGATGATATGTATCAAGAGATTTCTTCAAGAACTTGGATTGCGATAGATGGAGTATGTTGTCTATTGCGACAGTCAGAATGTAATAGACCTGGGCAAAAACTCCATGTACCATGCGAGAAAAAAATACATCGACGTCAGATATCATTGGATTCGTGAGCAAGTGGAGAACGAATCACTTCAAGTCAAAAAGATTCACACGAGTGAAAATCCTACAGATATGTTAACCAAGGTGGTACCAAGAGATAAGTTCGAGCTATGCAAAGAACTTGTCGGCATGCACTCAAACTAGAAGACATTGCTACCTCCTCTAGATGAATGAGACTGGAGGGGGAGATTGATGGTGTCCTTCTCATTCAAAAGGTCAAAAGGTTTGGTAGCCAACCTTGTTGAATTGGTATTGGTTTGGTTGTCAACCTTGTTGAATTGATTTGGTTTGATAGCCAACCTTGTTGAATTGGTTTGGTTTGGTAGCCAACCTTGTTGAAATTGTGAAAAGTGTGTGCAAAATTATCAAATATTGTAGGCTTTAGAGAGTGAGGTTTTGGCTATAAAAGGAGAGCTTCAACTCTCATTTCATTACACCAACAAAGAGAGAAAAGAGAGATCAAGGTATTCCATAGACTATAAGAAAATAGTCTGTGAAGAAAAATAGAGTGTGAGAGATGAGTTGAAAAAGCAAAAGAGTATTTTTTTCTGTTGAGGGTGTAGTGGTTTTAGGAGTATTCGTACTCGTTACTACACAGTGTAAAATCCTCGCTATAGTAATATCAGTTGCTTTTCTTGGCCGTGGTTTTCCCTTATTCAGAAGGGTTTCCACGTAAAATCTTGGTGTCATTTTTGCTGCATTTTTATTCTTGCTGATTTAACCATAACTTAGTGATCCACGTTTATCACTAATACCGTAAATATTATTTTTATGGGGTTTATTCCCAACACAAAAGATATTTATTTACAACAGAACTGAAACATATAATAAGTAAAAGTGACATGATAATTACACCCTACACTATCAGGTCACTCAAGAGATGAAGTAACGGAATTTGTATATAACTTAAACTTGTCCTAATTTATACCGTACTCTTTCCATTATCTGGTGTCCAAAAATATTTGACACAATTCAAAACTTAATACATTTTTCATAAAGAATCGGAAGGAACGAGTATAATGTTGTCCCTGTTAAGTGATTTAGCTCAAATTTTTTGTGATAGGATCGTAACACATTTTTTTTATGTTTCTTTCATTAATTGCCACTTCAAATTTTAGTGGCTACTACACTGCCTAGGCAGCTAGTATGTTAATTACTTGAAGGGACATATCCTTTCGCTGAAAAATTATACTGTATATATAAGGTAAAATATATTTTTTACCTCTATATATTATGTTTTGAATCCCCTTGACGCAGCTCAAGTGCACAACTTAGTGGTCAATGAGGTTCAAAACCTTTGTAAGGTCATTAGTTCAAGGAATTTTTACATTCCTATGCCATATAGTAAACTATGTTACCCTCCATGCTTAACTTTTAGTATAATTACCTTCTATATACCTACTTACCATTTATGTATCATTTTAGGATTTTAATGGTATCAATTAGTCTCATAATTTTACTCAACCGTATATTCTCACTTCCCCAAGTTTCTCTCTCCAAATCCCCATGATTTCCTCTTCAATCACCCACGATTTTCTCTTCTAAAACCAGCGAATATATGTAACCCCTCCACCATTGACAATCATTAAAAAGTTTTGAAGCTTTGAATTCGAATTTGGGTTTTCAAAAGACATTTGTTTGTTTGGATTGGATGTTATTGCAAAGAATTGAGAATTCTCTCTACGTCTCTCTCTATCTCTCAATCCCAAATTTCAGTAATATAAAGTAAAGGAAAAGAGAGCAGCAATTCCACCATTGACAGCCATTAAAAAGCTTTGAAGCTTTGAATTCGAATTCGGGTTTTCAAAAATCATTATTTGTTTGGATTGGGTGTTGGTGAAAATAATTGAGAATATGGTTTGGAGTTTACATCTCAATTTTGAGGGGTTTTGGTGAAGATTAGAACTGGTTTTGGCTGAATTTCAGATTGAAACTCGAAGAAGAAGAAGAAGAAGAAGAAGAAGAAGAAGAAGAAGAAGAAGAAGAAGAAGAAGAAGAAGAAGAAGAAGAAGAAGAAGAAGAATAAGAAGAATAAGACGACATGACATACATTATATTGCAGAAATCGTAGAAAAATTGTAGATTGTTGTTTATTTATTTTTCTTTTATTTATTTAACTATTGTATGAAAGTTGAACAACATTGCATAATTTTTTTTATTTAAGTGGTATTATATTGTAGTTGTACATAATTGAGTAGGAATGTATGCAAATTGTAGATAATTTATAGATAAGTTGTATAATATATAATTAGTTGTATGAAATTTATTTTTACTATGTATAAATCAGATACAAAATATACAAAAGACATATTATATAAAATTTGTATTTAAGTTGTATGTTATTGTAGTTGTATTTAACTGAGTGAAAATAATGTGTGAAAGTTGTAGAAAATTATAGATAAGTTGTATAATATATAATTAGTTGTATAGAATTTATTTTTACTATATATAATTAGTTGTATGAAATTTGTTTGTCTTGGTATACTTGTCCTACTTCAATAAAACTTGGTGTAGTAGCTGTTATTATTATACTTTTCATATTCGTCTATAACGGGAGATGTTGGCATATTAAGTAACTTTAATGCTCCAGACGAACCTGCATGAAAATAAAGATAAATTCTGTTATGAACAGTTTGTAGAAATTTTGTAGATAATTTGTAGATAAATTCTATTAAATACAAATTTATATAATGTTGTTCAACTTTCATACAATAGTTAAATGAATAAAAGAAAAATAAATAAACAACAGTCTACAATTTTTCTACTATTTTTCTATAATTTCTGCAATATAATGTATGTCATGTCTTCTTCTTATTTTAATTAATTGGGAGTAGTCTTATATTTTTTTAAAATGCTTTATACTATTTTGAATAAGGGAAACTTAGGCTCTTAGTTAACAAAATTTAGATCTTCTAAGAAGCCTAATTATTAGTTAGTTCAAGACAATTTTAGCTCAATTTTGGACAAGAAAATGGCCCAATTTCAGACTAGCCCTTGAGCTCAAATCCTTATTGCCCCAAAATTAACCCTTAGCCCAACACCCCTACCCTTTAATTAAACCCTAGACCTAACGTTAGAGACACCAGACATGGCTGCCTTCTTGCTCATCTAGAAAGACAATACAACAAAACACCCATCAGACCTTCATCTTCTTCAATGGAGAACGCAAACCCTAGAACCCTAATACACTAGACAACAGCCAACCGCACCACCCTTATTTGATAACAACAACCAACAACCCCTCTTAATTTCCCCATCTTCTCCATTTCTCCAACCTTAGAACACCCAGCGGAAACAAGACTTCTCCATCGTCATTCTATCTCAAACAAAAATCAGCCATACTCTCTCCACTCAAATCTGTCGCCCCCTCACCACCGAACTCACCGAAAAATGAACCCTAGCAGCGAGCTACTCACGTGGGTGTTCTCTGACGGAAGGGGAGGGGAGTTCTGGACAGAAATTAAAAATTAGAGCGGAAAAGGGTCCTAGGATATTAGCATTGTGATTCTCGATCTTCTTCTTCTAATTGTCCTTATTATTTTATACAAAAAAAAAAATATTTGCAAGCTTCTTCAGTTTCTCTGTCTTTCTACTTCAAAAATATCTAAAAAAAGAAAGAAAATTCAGTTTCTCTTTGATTTTTGGTCTCAAAAATGGATTTCGCTTGAGGAATAGAGTTTTGGTAGTATTCAAATTCGAGCTCTCGTGTGTCGTTCGAGGTTGAAGGGTCGCGATTATTGTCCCTGATTTCATAGTTTTTTTATGATCAAATTCATCGCTGGGTTGCGCACACTGTCGGGCCGAGCATATCTTTGTACTCACCGATCTTACTCGATTTTTTTTTTTAAAAAAGGCACATCTCAGGTTCATTTCTTGACTTCCTTCTCTCTTATTTTGGCAACCTTATAGGCTTGTGAGTTTCTAATTGCACTGAATATACGAATTGATATGTTTTAATCTTAGCCTGACTATGTGTTGTATATGCTTCTTGTGTTGTGTGTGCTTTAAACCAAATGTCTTTATTAGAATGTAAAAAATATATTTGAAAGAAATTGTAAAGCTGAATTTTTCTGTGTGTATTTCACTGTACGAGACTGACGTCCTTTTATACAAGTAAGAAAGAATCTATGTATAACTAACTAGTACACTTGTCCCATGTGTATTTGCTATCCTATAACAACCTATTGGATAAATATTAAAATAAAGAAAATATAAATACAACTATATACTCTTCTATTCTCCTCTAGAAGACCCAACAAAGTTTAGTCTTCAGCTTTAGGCCCAAGTGTATTAGTCATCTGAAAATCTATACTAGGCCCAATTTGTTGTAAAACCCATTTGTATATTTCTGACCAGTCAACTCTTCAGACAAGGTTGAGTTGTATCAATACCATCGATGTCCTTCTTCAAATGGATGTTCTTCAAAATACCATTGTCTTTCTCTTTGCCTTGTCTCCGCCGTGAATCCTCAGTCATTGTGACTGAGTGTTGTGAGAAACCATCTCCAATATCCCCCCTCAAGTTGGAAGGATGTGAAACAACCCCCAACTTTCCCATAATAGATCGGTGAGAAGGCCCAGAAAGGGGTTTCGTGAATACATCAGTGATTTGGGAAATTGAAGGGACAAAAGAGAGAGAAATAAGCTCGGTGAGGTACTGCTGGCATACGAAGTGGCAGTCGAGGTCGACATGCTTTGTACGTTCTTGAAACACAGGGTTTTTGGCGATATGGATGGCAGCTTGGCTATCGGATTGGAGCGGCACCGACAACGGTGGAGATGAAAAAAGGTCTTAAAGAAGACGAACCAGCCATGTAATCTCTGCAACAACCCTACGCATAGAGCGATATTCTGCTTCTGCCGAGGACAAAGAAACTAAAGATTGTTTCTTTGATTTCTAAGAAACCGGGGCTCCACCGAGAGAGATAAAATACCCACTGATAGATCGACGAGAATCTGGACATCTCCCCCAATCGGAGTCACAAAAAACAACCAAGTCAAAAGAGGAAGTAGCAGACATGAACAACCCCATAGAAGGATCTGTGAGGAGATATCTTAAGCAACGAACAACAACATCGAAATGAGGTACTCGAGGAGACTGCATGTATTGACTAAGATGTTGCACGACGAAGGAGAGATTTGGGCGAGTGTGGGTGAGGTAATTTAACTTACCAATGGGCCTCCGATAAACTGTAGGATCAAAAATTAATTCCCCATCATCCATACGAAGATGGCAAGAAGGCTCAATGGGAGAAGAAGCTAGTTTCATGGTCAGGCAACCAAATTTAGACAATAAATCCAAGGTGAATTTTGTCTGACTTAAGATTAATCCTTGTGGTTCGCGAATAATCTCCATACCAAGAAAGTAGTGGGCTTTTCCTAAATCCTTAATATGAAACTCTGAATCAAGAAAAGACTTGAGTGAAATAATCTCCGAGGGATTATCCCAAGTTAACAATATATCATCGACATAAACTGCAACAATATTAGTCTTCCCTGTTGACTTAAAGAAAACAGAGTAATCATTAAGTGAATGGGAATAACCTTTGAAACTTAATGCTGCTTTAATTCGGGATGAGGCTTGCCTAAGACCATATAGGGATTTTTTGAGTTTGCATACATGTTTAGGTTATTTCCATTCACTCAATGTTGTGAGTTTGTTTAGGTCACAATGTTGGAGGTGATATCCCAGCTGGGAACCTCATGTAGACTTTCTCTTGTAGGTCCCCGTATAAAAATGCATTATTAACGTCCAACTGAAAAACCTCCCAATTTTTCTTGACTGCAACAACTAGCAAGCATCTAATAGTAGTCATCTTTACCACAGGAGAATAGGTTTCAGTAAAATCAATACCCTCTCTCTGAATATCCCCCCTAACTACCAAACGTGCTTTCAATCTTTCAAGTGATCCATCTTGTTTGTATTTTACCTTGTAGACCCATTTACAAGGTAAAACCTTCTTATCTTTGGGTAATTCTACCACTTCCCAAGTGTTGTTTGCCTCTAGTGCTTGGATTTTCTTTGACATGGAATCTACCCAACCTGGATGTAAGGAGGCTTGGGAATAGAAAGAGGGTTCTGAAATATAAGAGATTGAGTTTAGAAGGGATTGATTAGAGTGTGACAGGGCTGAAAAAGACAAAGTATGAGGGATAACAGGGGAAGAAAAATAATGAGCTGAAAGATCAGTGAATAAGACAGAATTACAGATGTAGTCATTGAGATAACTAGGCAAATGATGGTCCTTAAGAGATCTTCTAAGAGCTGGCTGATTGATTGTAGAAGAAGAAGGTGAAGTAGAGTGTCCCTCAGAAAAAGTAGCTGGATTGTTATAAGGAATATGAGAATGGGAAAAGTGGGGATCCATAATACTGGGAGAGGAAGAGTTAGAAGGTGTATGTGAGGAACCAAGTGAATTGGGTACAGGGGAAAAGTCAGGTCTAGAAAGTGAAGGGCTCTGTGTTGCTGGAGACTGAGATGGAGGTGTAGGAACATGATATGTGGATGGTACAGGTGAATCAACGGGAAATAAAGTAGTGGAGTTAGGTGAGGAAAAAGGAAAAATATGTTCATAGAATACCACATTTCTAGAAATGAAAACCTTTTTGGTTTGTAAGTCTAGCAATTTATAGCCCTTTTTCCCAAAGGGGTACCCCAAAAAGACACACTTGATGGATCTAGGATCCAATTTTGACCTCTGTATAGGTAGAGTTGAAGCATAACAAAGTGAACCAAAAGACCTCAAATTATGGTAAGAAGGAGGTGAACCAAATAAAATTTCATAAGGTTTTATCCCCTTTAGGACTTTAGAGGGGAATCTGTTTATTAGATGAGTTGCAGTTAACAAACAATCCCCCCAAAAATTAGTAGGCAGGTTAGACTGAAATAGCAATGCTCTACAAGTCTCAAGAAGATGTCTGTGTTTTCTCTCAACAACTCCATTCTGTTGGGGAGAGTAAACACATGTTGTTTGAGGAAGAATTCCTTTTGAACTAAAGAATTCAGAATGGAGAAAACCAGATCCTAATTCCAAAGCATTGTCAGACCTAATAATCTTTACTTTAGTGTCAAATTGTCTTTCAGTCATGGCTAGAAAATCTTTAAGTATAGGAAAAACATTAGATTTAGTTCTCATAAGAAAAGTCCAAGTAACTAGACTGTAATCATCAACCACAGTAAGAAAATATTTGAACCCCTCATAAGTAGGAGTTGTATATGGTCCCCAAGTATCAATGTGAATAAGATCAAACACATGAGGTTAATTTGACTTTCTGGATTTTGCACAAATATCACAAGCATGCTTGTTAGAAGGGAAACTAGAGTAAGAAATAGAACTGATATTTTTCATATTAGATAATGGCAAATGCCCCAACCTATTGTGCCAAAGGCTTACATTAGTGGAAATTGAAGCTAAGGATAAAACAGAATTTGAAAATTAGCTCTTAAAATGTTGATTACAAAGAAAATGGCAGAATGCCTTGATTTTGCTAACTACTCTAGCTCTAGACTTGGCTTGACTTGAATTAAAAATGTAGAGACCTCGTTTTACTTCACCAAGCACCACTGGCCTCCTTATTGAAGGGGCTTGCAATGTAGCACCAAGAGAATAAAACATTAGAATGGAATTGAATTGAGTGCATAATTTATGAACTGACAGTAAGTTATAGTTGAAACTTGGAATAAACAGAACATTCTGTAAGATGAGCTGAGGTAAGAGAATAACTGATCCAAATTGATAAACCAATACTCTAAGAGAGTTAGGTAAAGTGAAAGAAATAGGTCTAGAAAGAGTCTGTATATTAAACAACAACTTAGAATTACAGGTCATGTGTTCTGATGCACCTGAATCTAAGATCCAAGCAATAGAGTTTAAAGAAACACTGATGAAAGATCTAGAAGGAGTAGAGGGCCAAGGAGGAGGAAATATACCAGCAAAATTTGCAGAGGCAATGTCTTCATTAACCTGATTCACTTGATTAACTTGGTTTCCAACTTTAACATTCTGTAGTAGCTGATAAAGACTGTGACACTAATCTTGTGTCATTGGTTTTTCTCCTGACTGAATTCCTTCATCTTCTGCAGGCAATACTGCATTGCTCTTAGGACTAGGTGCATATTTATTGGACTTGGTAAACTTGAATTCAGGTGGAAAACCAATGAGTCTGTAACAATTATCAATGGTGTGATTCTGCTTCTTACAGTAGGCATAGAACTGAACTGGTTTCTTTCCCTCAGCATTCTTTCTTTCAACATTGAACCTATTCCCTCCATTATTCTGTTTGAAACAAGGAAAGCCATCTTCCCATTAGGGTGAGAAGTTTGCACCTCTCTCTGTTTCTCATCTCTGATAAGCAGAGAATAGGCATGATTGATGGATGGTAAGGGTGAGAGCATGAGTAGACTGCTCCTAGGACCACTATATGCATCATTTAGTCCCATTAGAAATTGAATGAGTCTCTCATCTTGCTGTGATTTGTAGGTCTTGATTTTACCACCACAAGAACAATCACAAGTACAGTGTTGGAAAGTGTCTAGACTGTCGAGTTCATCCCAAAGCCTTTTGAGCTTAGTGTAGTACCCAGCTATGTCCAAATTTCCCTGAGAAGTCTGACTGATTTCCTTCTGTAGATGGTAGAGTTGTGGTCTATTTCTCTAGTTGTTTTTGAGTAGAGAACACTCTCTGCTATTTCCTTAGAAAGAGTGTTCAACAGCCAGGAAATCACCATATCATTAGTCCTTGCCCAAGGTTTGAAAGACTCACAAGAGATCTTGGGCTGAAGGAAAGTCCCATCTATGAAACCCACCTTGTTCTTAGCAGACAAGGCTATAAGAATCCCCATTCTCCATCCTGCATACCCCTTTCCATCAAACATAGTATTGACCAAAAGCATGCCTGGAGAATCAGAGGGATGAAGATAAAATGGGTGAGAGGAATCAGGTACAACAGTCCCTGCATGTGGTTGAGTTTAAACAGGATTGGCGACATCAGTGGCTGAAGAAGAATCAGTAGTATCCACCATTGTAGCTGGTGATGTCAACTAAGAAAAGTGATGAAGAAAAAAAAAAGCTGACAGAAGAAAAGAAGAGCAGTTAAAAGGGGATCAAGCCTTAGGGCTCTGATACCACATTAGAATGTAAAAAATATATTTGAAAGAAATTGTAAAGCTGAATTTTTCTATGTGTATTTCACTGTACAAGACTGACGTCCTTTTATACAAGTAAGAAAGAATCTATGTATAACTAACTAGGACACTTGTCCCATGTGTATTTGCTATCCTATAACAACCTATTGGATAAATGCTAAAATAAAGAAAATATAAATACAACTATATACTCTTCTATTCTCTTCTAGAAGACCCAACAAAGTTTAGTCTTCAGCTTTGAGCCCAAAGTGTATTAGTCATCTGAAAATCTATACTAGGCCCAATTTGTTGTAAAACCCATTTGTATATTTCTGACCATTCAACTCTTCAGACAAGGTTGAATTGTATCAATACCATCGATGACCTTCTTCAAATGGATGTTCTTCTTCAAAATACCATTGTCTTTCTCTTTGCCTTGTCTCCGCCGTGAATCCTCAGTCATTGTGACCGAGTGTTGTGAGAAACCATCTCCAACAGTCTTGGTCGGAAATTACAGTAATTGGCGTGTCTTCTTTGCTCGATTGGTTCTGTTCGTCATTGACTTCTTCCCTTAATGTAATCCAATTAATTTGAATTGCAAATCAATAGTGTGACATTGTGTTTGGATTTGAAAGAAATGGAATCAAAGTTTCATATTCATTGTCCTACTTTATTGCTCTAATTAAGTATTTGGCAGAAGTAGACAATTTCAAATGTTGTCTTTGGATTCATCTTGTTGGTTGGAGATTCTTGGTTTGAAATCAATTCATGGAACTGTAATTGGAAGGCAAGGATAACTATTTTAAGTGGCTCCTGTTACGATTTGATTCACTCTTCACCTTCTTATATTTGGACCGCTGAAACTTTTATCTTTTTTATATATTCTTGATGTATTTACGTGCCCTAATTGTTTGGTCTAATTTGCCGCAAATGGGACGTGGGATTGGGATTTGGTAAATTTAAAAGAACTTGAATATCAGATAAATATGGATCAATAAAGTTCATATATGGCTTGGGTTTGGATATAAAGTATTATATTTTATTTTTACCGTTGCATTATTTTTGTTTGTTACTTCATTTTGCTTTGTATTGCTTAAAGCCACTAGTAGCATGTTTTAGGCCGATCACACTTGAGTAGGCAAGCCTTACGATTTTTGTTGGTTTTGAGGCGAGAGATCGTTCCTTTAGTTAAATTTATCCGGGGAATGGCCCGAAGGATTTGTACATATTTTATTTGGGGGAATGCCCCGTGGTATCATGTAAATGGAGGCCAAAAGTAGGAACTTGTAGTATTTTATTTTATTTCCATTTTTCTTTTACTTAGGTGGGGACGACCTCGAGCCTCTTGTGTGTTTATTCTCCTTTTTTTTTGTGTTTTCTACCTCAATTGAATATTTTAAAAGGCGACTAGATCAAGTGCGCAACCGTACTAGTTACGGGACTTGGGGAGTACCTAATACCTTCTCCCCGAGTCAAATGAACCCTCTTACCCAAATCTCTGGTGTAGACTTAGTTTTAGAGTTCAAAGTGTTTTGAAAGGAAAATTATTATTTTTAGAAAAAAAGGGTGACCTGACACACCGAAATCAAATGTCAGGTGACGACTCTGAATTAATCTTTTTGAACACACAATTTTGTCACTTTTCAAATTGAAAACCTTTTTCAAGCTTTTACTAAATCTTTTATTAATTTAAGAGGGTTAGTGAGGTTCTGTTAAAAAAAGGGGTGTGACAATACACATATTAGATTTGATAACCTTACTTTTCAAGATTTAGTTTTGTAGTTTATTATAAATATTTTAATATTTTATGCGAGATATAAAAATAACACAAGAAATTTAATTGAATAAAATAGAAAAAAAATATGTAGTATCCTTTTTTTCTATTTAAATTGTGAATGAACATAGAAGATAATATCTGCTTTACGTTCTTTTGGTACATAATCAGTTAGGAATTATTAAAATTATTTTTCTTTTTTTCTCGTCTTTTCGTTTTAATTTGTTATTTTTCTTTCTTGTTTCCCTACCTATTTATTTTTCAGAATAATTGTCCAAAAAAGTTATGCTATTGGTAGTATCGAGTCTCAACATATTGAATACACATAAAAACTCTTGAATCGTTGCCTCGCTTAATATATTTGATGCATTACTCTAGTATTGTTCCTTTGTGCTCGAAAATACACCACGTTAAAATGTTAAAGAATACGAAAAGGAAGGAGGATAACAATTATTCAATTCACATCGAGAAAAAAGAATGAAACATTCGAATGACAAATAAAATTTAGCTATGAATCAATGATCACCCCAAATGGAATCAAACTTACGATATAAACAAGACAATCCTGTGATGAAATCCACACTAATCCTCTTCCCTTTTCACATCTGGATCTCTATATTCTGAGCTAGCCCACCGGACTTTTGATATTCTATCTTTAGACAAGATGTCTCAAACATCTCTCAAGAAGTTTGCAACATCTTAAAGGATGTTTCACACATTTGACAGGATATTTGGAACATCCTGATAAAGTTTAAACATCATTTAGGTATGTTTGAAACATCCTGATAAAAGTTTAAACACTCTTTTCCTGCATCAACAAATTCTCTCTTTTCCTTTAGAAACATTTGTAGATTTAGCACCTCAAGCTCAAATATTTATTTTGAATCAAGCAATTCAAAGTATATATCAATTTTCTCTCAAGAAAAATACAAGGAAGTGTTGTAAATACACTATTTGATTTTATATCGGTTGTTGGACCAACTGTAAACTCTAAAGTTTTTCATGGAATATTATTTTTTGATGTATGTGTAAGCACGTGATTTTTGCCCTATATGAGAATTACTCCCAAAAAATTCAAAAATAAAATAATTTTTCTTGGTGTGCAATTTTGTGATATTTTTGAATAATTATTTGTATTTGTCTGTGCATGTTTATTTGTTAAATTAATAAAAATACAAAAATATGTCGCATTTTACATGTAGGATTTAATTATACAATTGTTAGTAATTAAGTTTGTTTTTACAAAAAAATAAAAAATTACAAAAATAGGCATCGTTTGCATTTTTAGCATTTAATGTCCAAATATACAATTTTATGCTTAATTATTACTTAATTGTGCGTTAATTATTATTGGGAGTTAATTTGCGCTTTTATAACTTAATTTAGTTCTTAATAATAGTTTAAGTATTTTTATAATTTAGTTTTAGAAAAATAAAAGAAGAAAAGAGAGCAAAAAATAAAGAAAGTCGGAATTGGGCCTCTTCTTCAAATTCAAGCCACAAGCCCAAAAAATACTCAATCTTCCAAAACGACCCAGTCCATTTCAAACTGGGTCGACCCAGTCCATAACCCAACATCCTTTTATCTAACATTTTACAAAAAAAAAAAAAAAAAAAAACCCTAAAAAACTAATCTCATCCCCCCTCCTCTCTCTCTCGTCTTCTCCCCAAACGACCCCCAACCTCAAGCAGCCATGGCTGCCCCCCCATACAGCCGGCCAGCTTCCAAGCAAACCCCACCCCACGTTCGAACCAAGCAGCTTCCCCCTTCGCTGTGTTCCCTCCTCCACGACGCTACAACAGCCTCGTCGACCACTCGATTCCATGGCCAAGCTGGTTCTGCGTCTGCCATTGCTGCATCGCCACTGCTTCGTCAACCAGCTTCACGTCGCCATGGACGCCGCTGTTTCTTCTTCATCGAAGCCAACTCCATTGCGCTACTGCTGCTCCGTTCCAGCTGCTTCTTCCACGTTCGACGCATCCAAACCAACTCCTCCGAGCTGTTGCTTCCCTTTCTCCTTCCAGCTGCGTCGACCAGCTGCTACTGATTCATGCTGCTTCTTCTTCCTCACCCGACGAACTGCTGTTGCTGCTCGTCGCAGCAGTTGCTTTTGCTTCACGTTGCTTCATTTTCTTCGTCTCGTCAAAGTTCGAAGGTCTTTCGTTGAGTCGAGGCCCGGACAGATTTGTTTACAATCGAGTTCGTCGTTGATTCATCTCCGGTTAGTTGGTTTTGAGTTTATTTCGTTTTTATATTTTTTGAAGTAAAAATCGATAAATGTTCGATCCTTGTTTTGTTCATGTCTATCGTTTGAATTAATTTTTAGTTTGTTCATGTGTTTTGATTGAATTAATTTTCAGATTTCAAATGGAAAGTTAATTAGTGGTTTTTCATGTTTATTTCATGTTTGTTTTATTGTTTAGGTAAGAATTTGTTAGTTTAATGTTTGTTAGATTCAAATTGAAATTTAATTGATTATTTCTTCAATTTGTTTCATGTTGTTATGTATTTTCCAGAAATTATTAATGTTGTTTGAGTCATTTAATCCGTCATGTTTGTTGTGTTAAAATAGACTCATTCATGTTCATACTTTGTTTGATTGTTCTTGAATCCGAAATTTGTATAGTTTGATTTTCTTGTTTATTGTTTATCATTTATGATTATTTTCTTGAATTTGTCTCATAATCTTGTTTAAGTTTAATATAGGAATTGTTGGTTGTAATGTTGTTAGAGTTAATTTTAAGTTCAATATTATTGAATTTAGAAATCTAAATATACTTGTTTGTTGTTGCTATTGTTGAATCTGAAAATAGGTTTGTTTGTTGCTAAAAATATTGTTCAATCAAATTTTAGTTGTTCTTTGTTGTTCAATTTGTGTTCATGTGATTTGTTGTTGAAATGTTGAAGAAATCATGTTCATGTGATTTGTTGTTGAAATGTTGAAGAAATCATGTTCATGTGATTTGTTGTGTGAATTTGTGTAGAAATTGGTTATATTGGCTATATTTTGGTTGAGTGTGATTAATTGATTTGTTATAGCTGATGGGGGTAGTTTGATAATTTGCAGTACGTTCAGGGGTAGTTTGGTAATTTCAGTAAGGTCGGAGGGGTAGTTTAGGAATTGTACATTTTGTAATTTTTTATGTTAAGCATGGGGGACAAAAAATAATGGGGTGGGTTTTGATATAATTGTTTAATTTAATGGGGGACAAGACAAATTTTAGTGTGGGGGAATCTTGTATTTGTTTATGTTAGGCATGGGGGACAAAATATAATGGGGTGTGGTTGATATATTTATTTAATGTAATGTGGGTGAGTGGGAAGATAATGGGTTTGGTAGGAGAAAGTGATTGATTTTAATTGAGTTTGGGAATGTGTTATATAAATAGAGGTCTTGAAATCAGAAGAGAGAGGGGGAATACAGATAGAGGAACTAATCTGAATATAGAGAAGAACATAAAGAAAATAAGAGAGAGAAACAAGGGCTGAACATTTAGGAGAGAGAAAATTCCGAAAAATATTTAAACTTTCAAAATAAAAAATACACTAAAAAAAAAAATCTTTTGCTTTCTTTCATTGTTTGAAATCAGAATTAATTGTTGTTTCATCAAAGCTTGAAGCTTTTGTTTTTTTTGGGATTACTGCTCCACTGGTTTGCAAACTCTGTTCCTGGGTTGTTACTGTTGCTGGACTTTTGTTGTTGTGCTGTATTGTTATTACTGCTGCTGATTCTCATCTTCTTTTGTTTCCAATACCAGGTACACGACTGTAATACTAGCTATTGCAAAGCTAATAATGTGGAAGCATGAATACATATGAAGAATGAAATTTTGAAGTTTTAATATCATTTTTATTTCCTTTTATCGATTGTATTTAAACTATTTCATCTATTATTGAATAATAATTGAAAAAAAAAAATAACATAAGTTAGTCTTTAATGAATCGGTTTGGCAAAACAGGTTAATTCACTAGTTATGAAGGTTTCAAAATTATCAACAGTAGGTTAATCATGAATAAGTAGATAAATTTAGTTAAGGCATGAATTTGAATTAATTTTCGAAAATTAGGCATTAAGGCATTTGAGTTCAGGCAAGATTAGAAACTTCGTTTAAGTCTAAAAGACTTTCTAAAAAGATTTAGTAATTATGGTTAAAATCTAGTTTCAAATGGTTGTGAATAATTAATCTCAATAGTTTTTTTTATAACAACGTTGAGTTTTTATCTAGCTGTATTTGATTCTTTTGAATATTAGTTGTCAAATTTTTATTTTATTTATAATTGCGAATTTTTTTAAATAAAATTCCTTTTCATCAATATTTGTATTAATCTAGCAATTAGTATGTCATGTTTTCTTAAATAAATAAAATAAAAGCTAGTAATTAATTAGGATTTTCTTCCTTTATTTTAGAGACTAATTTTTATAGAAAAATGTAGTCGCTTTAAGATTTGTCCATTTAAAATAAATGAGATGAGCCTCGCTTAATAAAATGCATAGATTGCGGGGCCCTCAATAAATGTACATTTAATTGCTTAGAATTCGGGAGGAGCCGTTTAGCAAATTTCTCGGCCCTACCCAAAATAATGATACGCTAGTCGCTTTAGGCGCGTATTTAATAATATTATCTTCTTAAACTCGGGTGCGTATTTCATGCAACCCAAATCCAAATCCCAAAACATTGAATAAAAATGTGTTCCGGATTGCGGGAGCATTTCATGTGACGTAATCCAAAGACATGTTTTAAACAATGTTCACATTCTTGTAAAAATAATAATAACAATAATAAAAGCGGTAAAAAGATAAAATTTGCACATGAGCTCATAATTGTATAAAAATCAGATATTTAAGCCAGATATGACAGTTGAGCGACCGTGCTAGAACCACGGAACTCGGGAATGCCTAACACCTTCTCCCGGGTTAACAGAATTCCTTATCCGGATTTCTGGTGCGCAGACTGTAATACAGAGTCATTCGTTTCCTCGATTCGGGATTAAAATAGGTGACTTGGGACACCCTAAATCTCCCAAGTGGCGACTCTGAAATAAATAAATAAATCCCGTTTCGATTGTCCTTTAATTGAAAAAAACTCCCTACGCCCCCCGTGGGGGCGGGAAAAAGGAGGTGTGACAGCATGTATCAGATTATCTTTATATTTTTTAGAATTAACTTCTTCATATTCTCATTACGTTATCAGAAACCTTTCAGGCCATCTCCAACGTTGCCTTCGTTTGCCATAATGCAGTCGGTTTTTGGAGAAATTTGACTCCAATGCTGCTGCATTTTTGGCTGCAAAACGGGGGATGAATAGTGTCATTCTAAAATTTGGATTGACACTATTCATCTCCTCCATTACTATTCCCTATTACTTTATTATTTAATTTTTAAAATTGATCTCTTTATATGTACCTAATTATGTTTATGTAATATTTTTATAATATTAAGTTTACATCATAACTTTTTCGGATAATTTTAATAAATTAATTCGTGCATTTATTATCCGTAAATATATATAATATATAATATTTGATTACAAAATTATATTATTTAAAAAGTTATCGTATAAATAATTTTATGTTAAATGGCTATATAAGAAAGGAATATAAATTATATGTGGAGGAATTGGTCTTCGAACAACTTGAATCTAGCCACAAACAACTTAATACAATCAATACAAGCTATAAAAATCAATTCCATATGATAAAGCAAAGTCAAAAGTCAACCTCGTATCCACCCGGAATCTAACAAAATTTATAAAATTCAGACGCCCATTCAATACCGAGTGCAGAAAATGAAGGCAAGGGTTGGAGATGGCCTCACAATTTCTAGTATATTTTATCTTCCGTTTTATTTTATTTTTGTAAATATTTCTCGTTTTCGTTTCTACAGATTTGACTTTTCAAATATATAATTAATGAATTCTACGTGTAATTATCGACTTGTGGACTTTCAAGGGCGTTTTGGTCTTTCACCCAAATCTTCCAATTTCCCTCCATAGGCCTTGCGAATCCCCTGCTCAGTTTTAACAAAATTAAATCTCTCTTTTATTTTATTTTATTTGTTAGTATTCTTTTTCTAACCTCATTCTATGGTATTAATGTTTCTCCTCTAGACACTTGATTCTTGAAAGAGATTAGAAACCCTTTCCAAAAAATTTCTAACCTTTGGTCAGCTGAAAAACTTGATTACCTTCAAAAATTTTGCTTTGTCAATTTTACTACTTGTCATTAGTGACGGTTTGAGCAGGTAATCTCTTCATCTCGAATTGAACATGTAATATCTATTCCCACCAGCTAACTATTTCTTTTATATTTCACTCAATTTGACTAGCAAGAAGACATTATATTTTTGGGTTGTATTGATTAGATTGCATGTGCTAGTTTAAAGCATATCCTTGTTCTTTTGTTCATGTAACGATTGAATATATTCCAGTCAACTTTTATTTTCTTTATCTTTAGCCACTTCAAGAAATCAGCCATTGTATTTGCTTTTTTGCAAGTGTTTTCCTTAATTTTCATCCTAGCCAAGGACGTTTCAATAAAATTTGTGGCCTAAAGTCAAATTTTAAAAGGGGACCTTTATTTTTGTTCATATTGTAGTTATTCTACAAAATATAGTATTAATATTTACATTGATTTTTTTCTTTATTTCTGTCTATAATGTAGTTATCATATAAAATACAATATTAATATTCACATTGATAAGAAAATTCAAGTTAATAAGATGTTAACCGTATATTTACAATGCGTTACCTTGGATCATATTGTAAAAAATATTATTTACCAATATGATGATTTGAATAGCTTAATTCAAAGTTCCAAAATATTTCTATTGTTAAAAAATAGTTCTTTCTACTTTTATAAGGATTATGTATTTTTTCTTCTTTTTTTTTATAAACTTCAATATTTTGTAAAACGAAAATAAGATAGAAAATTCACAATAAAATAATGGGCTCTAAAATTTAGGGAGCCTAAAGCAAAGGCTTTACTAACTTCCCTTTGAGCCGCCCCTAATCATAGCAGTCACAACCATCAATCTAGGCTCCAATTTTTCTTCTTCTTTTTCTTGCTTCTTGACATTAATCCTCTTATACTTCAATTTCTTATGCAACCCCCCAATATTTCCTCTTGCACGATTCATCCTCACTTCTACTTTTTCTTCCTTCGTGAAGTTTTACAGAACAATGAATTGACAGTAGAACGGCCAGCCTAAAGACTGTACTTATTAATTAAACCCTTTGGGGAGGAGTTCGGAACCCAATTGTGGTTCTTTTGGACTCAAAATACATAAATAGGTAATATAAAAAAAAAAGGTGATATTTTTATATATAGTGCCACAATACTTGGCGCTATACATTAACGTTAACTGTGTTGTCAATATATAGCGCCAAGTATTGTGGCACTATATTGAAAAAGCTGACACACCCAGGTATAGCGCCAAAATACCTGGCGCTATACATAAATTTTTATATATAGCGCATGGTATTTTGGCGCTATACTCCTTTTTCCTGGCCCCACCAATAATTCCTGGCTTCAATGATTCAAAAGCATATAGTGCCAACTTTTTGGGCGCTATATATATATATAAAAATTGTCATTCCCTATATAAAGAGGTTAGGATTGTATAGAAATTCATTCAAAAAAAAAATTTAACTCTTGTTGAAACGTTTATTGTTGTTAAATTCTCTAGCATTTTTTCATTATGTCTAAAGAGCGTAGAATAAGAGTTTCATTATATTGGGGGGGAGGGTGAGGTTGTGATGGAGAATAACTCTGTAGGCTACAGTTTACCTGCTCAGTGTCATGTTAAATTGCCACTTACAATGGAGTACGATAAATTGATATCGTTGTTATGCAAAAAAATGAGTGTGAGGAAACGTTCAGTGATACTTAAAGTAACCGGAAGATATCCGTATTCCGTCACTCCGCAGGGGGTTGCTTTTTACTCGGAGTTTAACATCGACGATGATGAAACTTTGAGTGATTTTCTGAGGACTCCGGGCAAATGCCAGAAATTTCTTGTAATCACAATGTTGGAGATGTACGTGAAGGTCGAAGACGTTCCAAAAAAATGAGGTTGTGCGTAGTAGAGATAACCCCCAGTCATCGGGTGGTTATTTTGGAGCAGTTTTTGCCGGACAGGTTCCGGATGAAAGAGTTTTCCTTGATTTAAACTTATCACCTCCGGTGAATGAGCAGCGAGAAAATAATTTATACCCTGCTTTCCATAATTCACAAGACGAGTGGTAAACTTTAATTTTTATTTGTGTTAATTATGTATATTTTTGGCGCATTGAATTTATATTAACGCTCATATATTTAATAGGGGGTACCGGCTGGATATGAATTTTACAAGTGGCCCATCCGGTAGTCATCACCTAATTGAAAATGTCCATCATGGAATTTCATCACATTACGACTTGTAAGTGAAGTGATATAGCCATATTGAAAGCATTTATTAATTCAGTAGCTTATATTTTTGTTGGTTGTGCAGTGAAAACGAGCAAGTTGAACCACCCGTACTCACTCAATTGACCGAAAACGACGTATTACATCGGGATCTGGCAGATGTGCAGAGTGAGGAACAAAATAGTGATTACGATAACAATGTCGATGAATCCGGAGACGAGACACCCTTTCCTCATGAGGATGGTGATGAGCAGGATGAGGAGGAAGGACTTGATTTGAAGAAAGACCCCCCTAGACGAAGAGTGTACGAGTCCGAAGTGTCGTTTCATTCAAGGGAGATTCCTTACATTAATAACTTGCCAACCGTGCCGTATGTGGAAGCTCACACAAGGGATTTTGATAAAATCCGGACAGCAATGTGGGATGAGCCTAGACCAACGGTGCTTGCAAAAGGGATGCTTTTTCCTGATAAAGCGCACTTAAGCAGGGCTTGTAAAATGCACAACGTAAAAGAGTGTCATGAGATGTAGGTACGGGAGTCAAGTCCGATGGTATACAAGGCTATTTGTCGCAGGTGGTTTTGGCCATGTAATTAGATGTTGCGTGCGACCAAGAAGAAGATAGGTATGTGGAAAGTGGCTAAATACATTCCCACCCACATATGCGAAATGGACACATTCAACGGGAATCACTTCAACTTGGATATTGACTTTATTTCTCTTGTACTTATTCCGCACTTCGAAGCGTCCATAAGGTATACAATCAAAGAGTGCATTACACCAGTCCACCAGGAATATGACCATACCATTACGAAAAGAAAGGTATTTCTCGGGCGCAAACGAGCGTTTGAAATTGTCTACGGTAATTGGGATAAGTCATTTGCATCTCTGCCAAAGTACATATCCGCACTGCAGCACTTTAACTCCAGGACAGTTGTTGAATGGAAGCTTGAGCAGAGTCCGGGAACACCAGAATACATATTCAATTACGTGTTCTGGGCGTTTAAGCCAACAATTGATAGTTTTTCGCATTGCCGACCCATGAGCATGTGCAGCATACCCCAATATGCCTGCCGCGAATAATATCTCATGGTCGCAGGTAGTAAAACTGTCAAGCCATCAACGGACAGGCCATATAAAATTTCAGCGTCCTGGAATGTGAGGGTGCCCCCGCCTCGCCGATGGGCAAATGGAAAGTGTGTATCTCCGGTCGCCACCGCTCAATCAAGGCCGTGATCAAATCATAGTCGAGTTGTATCCGGCCAATCCTAATAATCCTATATAATTTCATCTCCTCCAGGTAATGGATCACGCGGGGATGTAGAACGCGGGGAGGACTCAAAAACTCCCACAATAGATCCACTCTCCTGGCCCGGAAAGTCTGCGTAAGCAACTGTCCGTCTCATATATACTCGGATCTATGCTGGGACTGTAGGGCTAATAGATCCAACGTCCGAGGGCCGGGATGTATAGTCGCGTCCATGTCGTCAACTGTAAATTCATTTTTTTAATAACTTAATTGTACAAATTATATATATATATATATATACAAATTATATATATATACCTATGGGTTCCGGACTCGATATTTTGAGGCCCAGTGGCACCAAACTATCATTAATAATTATGTGGTTTGTTTTATAATTTAAATTCATATTTTTAATAACTTAATTGTACAAATTATATATATATATATATATATATATATATATATATATATATACCTATGGGTTCCGGGCTCGATATTTTGAGGCCCAGTGGCACCAAACTATCATTAATAATTATGTATTTTTTTATAATTTAAATTCATATTTTTTAATAACTTAATATATACATATGGGTTCCGGGCTCGATATTTTGAGGCCCAGTGGCACCAAACTATCATTAATAATTATGTATTTTTTTATAATTTATATTTATATTTTTTAATAACTTAATTGTACAAATTACTAATTATGTGTGTTGATACAATTATTAACTTAATTGTACAAAGTTTACATTTTCAACTACCAGTATAAGATACTTAAACAAAAGGAATTCTAAGCTAAAATACTACACATTACTACGCTACAAGGCTCTAAATTTTACTACGCTAAAAGGGTCTACGTTTTACTACGCTAAAAAACTCTAGATTTTACTACGCTAAAAAATAATCTAAACTAAACATAAACAACAAATAAATTTAATTACAAATAAAATACAAAACGGCATGAAAACACATATATATAAATCAGGATATTTTTTTATAAAACACTAATATTAAATCCGGATAAATTTAACATGCTAGTTTCTGAAAAAAACACAAACCGAAATAGAACACATACAAATCAAATAATATGCATTATTATAAAAGTTTCAACTTAAAATAAACCGAAATACCTCGATTTAGAATTTTCGGAAAGTAAATAGATTGAAATTTTGACTTCGAAAATGTGAATCAACAATAATACGAAGCTCTACTCGAATGTGGGACCTACGTTCTAGAACTTTTATGTGACGGGGGACCCAGATTTTTTTTTTAAATCGTGGGCAGCGGGTATGGGGGACCAAGAAGAAAGAGGAGTAAAATATTGAGGAAGAGAACAGAACGACGATGAAGAACACGGTTCTATATTTAAAAATTTATGTATAGCGCCAGGTATTTTGGCGCTATACCTGGGCGTGTCAGCTTTGTTAGTATAGTGCCACAATACTTGGCGCTATACCTGGGCGTGTCAGCTTTTTCAGTATAGTACCACAATACTTGGCGCTATACATTAACGGCACAGTTAACGGCACAGTTAACGCTAATGTATAGCGCCAAGTATTGTGGCACTATATATAAAAATGTCACCTTTTTATCACCTATTTATGTATTTTGAGTCCAAAAGAACCACAATTGAGTTTCGAACTCCTTGGGGGAGGGAGGGACAAGCAGATCAGAGGGGCAGAAAGAAGACAAGAGGAGGAATATTCAGTTAGCGTGTACCTAGAGGCTTCATATCTGTACATTTGATGCAAAACAACAACAATAACCCAGTAAAATTTTAAAAGTGGGGTTTAGGGAGAGTAGAGTGTACGCAGACCTTACCCCTACCCCAGAATGGGTAGAGAGACTATTTCCGAAAGACCCTCGGCTCGAGAAGAAGAAAAATAAACAATAAATCAGTGACAACAATAGAAGATAAAAAATAGTAACATCATCATAAGAAATAGAAAAATAGATATAAAAGCAATAACAATAAACATCAATACTACTAAAGGAAATAATAAGCAAACTACATAAATCACTAACAACCCACAACGGAACATCAACAAGCCAACCCCGCCCCTGGAACAAAAAAATGACTCTCGACTCCCTCCTAACCTACAACCCTAATGCTCGACCTCCACGCCTTCCTATCCAGAGCTATGTCCTTGGAAATTTGTAGTCGCGCCATGTCCTTCCTGATCACCTCACCCCAATATTTCTTAGGTCGGCCTCTACCTCTCCTCATACCTGCCAATACTAACCGCTCACACATCCTAACCGGGGCATCTACTCTTCTCCTCCACACGTACCCGAACCATTTAATCATCGCTTCCCGCATTTTATCGTCCATGGGAGTGACACCCACCTTCTCTCGAATATCTAAATTCCTAATCTTATCCATCCTAGTGTGCCCGCATATCCATCTCAACATCCTCATTTCTGCCACTTTCATCTTTTGGGTATGAGAATTCTTGGCTGCCTAATACTCATCCCCATACAACATGATCAGTCTAAATACCGCTTTATAGAACTTGCTTTTGAGTTTCGGTGGTACTTTATTGTCACACACGACTCCAGATGCTAACCTCCATTTTATCCACCCCACTCTTATACGGTGCATGACATCCTCGTCTATCTCATCATCCCCCTGAATAATTGACCCAAAGTACTTGAATCTCCCTCTCTTAGGGATGACTTGTGAGTCAAGTTTCACATCCATGTCCGCTTCCCCCGACTCATCGCTGAACTTACACTCCAGATATTCTGTCTTAGTCCTACTCAACTTGAAACCTTTAGCCTCAAGGGTCTATCTCCAAACCTCTAACCTCTCATTAATACCTCTTCGTGTCTCATCAATCAGTATTATATCATCAACGAACAACATACCCCATGGCACCTCTCCTTGAATATGGTTGTGTTAGCGCATCCATCACCAGGGCAAATAAAAATAGGCTGAGCGCAGACCCTTAGTGCAATGAAACCCCATAACAACCGGAAAGTACTGTGAGCACGTGATTTTTGCCCTACGAGAACTACTCCCAAAAATTCAAAATAAAATGGTTTTGTGTTTTTTGTGATTTATTTGTATTTTGTCTGTGCATGTTTATTTCTACTTTAATTAAGAAAAATACAAAAATATGTGTTGCATGTGCATTTAGGATTTAATTTTACAATTAGGAATTAATTAAACAATATTTGGATTTGCGAGAATGAAAATCACAAAAATATGTAATTTGCATTTTTTGGCGTTTAATGTCAAATTGTGTGGTTTTATTTTAATGAGGTATTTAATTGTGTGTGATGATTGTTATCAGGAATTAATTGGTATTTTTAATTTGGTTTATAATTTAAGTTACGATTTTAGTTTTGAAAAATAAATTAAAAAAGGGAAATAAAAGAAAAGACGAAAAATGAAAAAAGAAGGAAAAGAAATCGACCAGGCCCAAAAAAGACCAGCCCAATTCGACACCCCTGTACCCGGTCCAGTCGATCTGGCAAAACGACCGCTCAAACGGCGTCGTTTCTGTCACGCTCAATCTGGACCATTGATCTCACTTGATCAAATGTCCAGATCACCCCTCCCTTAACTTGTTCCTGACCCGTTCTCTATACCCGGTTTAACTCGACCCCATCACTAAACCAAACAACACCGTATTTGGTAAGCTCCCTGATCCTAGCCGTTGATCTTAATTGATCTAACGGCCAGGACTAAATCTCCCACATAGTATATATTCCTAAGTCCTACCCAGCCCCTCCTAAACCAAACCCCACCCTCCCTCGTCTCTAACAGCTCAGAGACGAGCTCGTCTCTCACCGCCTAACTCCGCCGCCCTCCGCCCGCCGAAAATCGCCCACGGCGGCGGACGGTGGACAAACAACCCCAGCTTCACACCATAGAACCCCCTCACCCTTCTCTTTCCGAATCTCCACTCCATCGCCTTCGAATCATCCCCGAGTTCTTCGAATCTTAGATCGAAGAACTAACCCCTAACCCTAGTTCACCCAAATGCCTCCAGCTTCACACCACAGCTCCGCCCTGACCTCTTCTCTCCAAATCCACCCTCCCCTTCCTTCGAATCTAGTCCCAGTCATTCGAATATCGATTTTGAGCCAAGAACCCTAGAGCCGCCACAAGATCCTCCGGTGGCGGTGCCAAACCTAAGCCGTCCCAAACCTACACCCATTGGCCACTATACCCCCCCCCTCCCCCGGTTCCAAATCCCATGTTAGTCTTGCTCAAATCAAGCCGGAACTGGACGAATCCTAAATCGACTGAACGAGCCCTAGAAGAACAAAACCTAGGAATCGATCCAAAAGAAAATTGAGGTCGTGGCCGATCTTAGTCATGTGTTCTCAATGGAGAACACTCGATTAAGGCCCGTTTTGGCTTCAACATTTCAAGACGAAGTGTCAATGAGAACGGAGTTCATTTGGTTTCTAATTTTGAGGTATTTTTCCTCTTTTCCTTTTTCCTTTTTGATTGTTGTTTGTGTTTGCCTAATTAGGTTTCATTGTTGTGATTGTCAATTACTTCTTCCCCCCTCTTTCGGACCTTTTTCCAGTTCAAATTTTCATTATTGTATTAATTGGATTTTATAGTTAATTGGATTTGGTTGAAATCGCTCGAACCCCTATCTGTTTGTTTTCCCTTTGGATTAGTTTCTTCTTTACATTGTTGAGTATCTCGGTTTAGGCAAGTTCAGTGAGTGATTGTATAAAACTGTGATCGTTTGATATTACTGTTAGTTCAAATTGTCTTATTATGTTTTGTTTGATTCTTTCCTCTCCGTTGCCAATCAGTTTGTTGCATATGAATTTGTGATATTACCATATTTCATTCATTTTTGTCTAGGTTTGGTTTAGAATTGTGAATGCAGTCAGTTATTCCCAAATACATGTGCATCTTAGCAATTTAATATCAGTTTGCTATTTGATCTAATCTGTGTAGTTTGAATTGCTGTTTGATTTTGATTAAGGGAATTGGTTATAGCTGAGGAGGTACAAGGGATTGGACTAGGACAGTAAATCACAGTAGTTTCAGGGGTAATTTGGGAATTGAAAACTTAAAGAAATGGGTAAGTTGAATGTTCTGCCAATAAAGCACTTAATTAACATTAAACTAATGCATTTGTTTAGTGTTAATGGGGAACAAAACATAATAGTATGGAAGGCTTAGGACATTGAAAGGGGTCTTGGTTTTTCTTTTGGGCAGACCTTAGAGAAAAATGAGGGAAATCTGAAAAGAGAGAATAAAAGATAGAGGAAGAGAAACAGACAGGGGATTCTAAACAAAAAATTATTGTTCTATTGAGGAAGTTTCTGATTCTAGTTCATCTAGGATTAAAATAGCTTAAGTTTTCTTGGTATTGTTCAGTAACTGAAGTTTGAAAGGTCCAAGAATATGATTTCAAGTCGAATCTGGTTTGTTCGACTGAGTTGATTGGTTATTTGCTTGGGTTTATTGATTGCTGGGTTGATTCTTGAATTCTCTGGTGTCATTTGTCTTATGAAAATTCTCCTAATGTCGTTGTTGAATCCTGCTGGATTGGTCATTTGCTGCTACTGTTGCATTGTTGTGGCTGATCTCTTTTTCTTCCATTGTAACTGATTTCCAGGTACACAACTAAGCTCAATTTGATGTAGCCTTGGGATGTAAACATGAAAAATGGAAGTGCTCGGGCCCTTAATTATTTGATGTTGTATTGTAGTTCAGTAGATATAAATGATAAGTAGTTGTATGGTCTAACTTGATCTATAACTCAATGAAATATGGACTGTGAAGTTTGTACCTAATTAAAACTGTTTAGACTGTTAATTCGTGTACATTAGTTGTAGACTTATTATAGTTAGTATTGATTTCAGTTAACATCGAGTTAAAAATCGAATATCAGTATTGTTTGGACCCACAATTAATCCAGAAATCAACATGTGGTGCTTACTCCGATTTTAGGTTAAACGCGTTTTTTAAAAAACAGCCCAACATGCTAATTATTGATGTCCTCTCCTTTGTTCGCTAAGCGCACTATTTTGACGTAGGAACAAGTAATCACATGTTAATGGTTAACGTCAATAGTCTACTTGAATTTGAATCAATTAACTTATGAATGTTAGCAGAATCAAATAATCGAGTCGTGTAGGTCAAAACTCGATCCAGCATATGGCTTGGGTTCTTTGGACCTAAAGTTGAAATGGCATTTGGTCCACTAATTTTCAATTGATAGACTATAGGATTTTCTAATATTAACTAATTGGGGCCCTCTTTTATTTCCTTAAAGACAAATAAGTAGAAGAATAATAGTCATTTTAGAATTAGCCGTTAAATAATAAATGAGACGAGCCTCGCCAAATAAAATGCAGAAGTTGCGGGGCCCTCAGTAAATATTACGTTAAAATACTTTAGATTTTGGGATGGACCATCTAATGAATATCACGGCTTTCCTCAAAATAATAACGCGCTAGACACTTTAGGCGCACTTTTAATAAATTACTTTCTTAAACTCGGGTGCACATTTATGTGACCCAAATCCAAATCTCAACGGAGTCGGAATGTGTCAATAACCCCGGGTGCATTGATGTGACGTGGTTCGAGATGTGTTTTCACGATGTTGCAATTCTCATAAAAAATAATAAATATAAAAGCGGTAAAAAGTTAAAATTTACACATAGGTTCAACATGTATTAAAATCAGATAAATAAGCCGAATATGACATTTGAGTGACCGTGCTAGAACCACGGAACTCGGGAATGCCTAACACCTTCTCCCGGGTTAACAGAATTCCTTATCCGGATTTCTGGTTCGCGGATTGTAATACAGAGTCAATCTTTTCCTCGACTCGGGATTCAACCGGTGACTTGGGACACCATAAATATCCCAAGTGGCAACTCTGAATTAAATAATAAATCTCGTTTCGATTGTCCTTTAATTGGAAAAACTCTCTTCGCGCCCTTGCCGGCGCAGGTGAAAAAGGAGGTGTGACAGCTCTGGCGACTCTGCTGGGGACCGAACCCAGAATCTCTGGTTCAGGGTTCGGAATTCGAGCTTAGATAAATTGTTATATTTGGCTTTATCTAATTTTGTTACATGTTTGGGCTTAATGTTCTAAATGATGCTTTTACCGCTTTGATATTATCTGAACTGTATATAAACTGTGCCGAAACCCTTTTCTTCTTACCTCCAGGGATGTGCTTACTGGTTGAGACTCCCTATTCTATTAGTGTCATACCCTGAAATAAGAAAGAGGCCGGAAAAGTTACAAAGCCGGACGATCTCGCGGGTCCCCGGTACGTTGCCCCCTCCTCGACTCGAGTTGTCCGCTCGGGTACACAGTCTATAACAAATACCTAGGCTTTGAACCTAGAATAACGTGACTTCATGCCAGATCCCTAGTAGGAACGATTATTTGCATCATGTTGCATTTGACTTAGGGGACTCAACACAGGGGTTGGGTCCGTTTAGGACTAGCAACCCGAAATAAAAAAGACCATCCTGATGCATCTTATTTGTTTTCCACGCATTTATTTGTTTGGGGCCTGCGTGCTGACCGGTTTCTGAATATCAGGAAAATTGAAAAAAAAGAAGAGAGAAATAACAGTATAGAGAGTTGACTGCCTAGTTTTAGAAAACCAACGCCTGAATGCTGTCGAAACTCTGCCGAAATAAATATTTTATAGTTTGTTTCACTCAAAAAAGCAAAAAAAAAAAAAAAAAAAGGGTCTTGTTTTCAAAAATAGTTTATTTTCCCGAACTACGCCGGTTTGATTCTCACAGGGTGCGGGATACGTAAGCAACCCTCATCGGGTCCAACCTCCCTTTTACAAAAATGTCAAAATTTTTGTCATAAATAAGTCGGGTGACGCCATTCTTGCTTACAATAAGCCGAATGTCCCCAAAAGGGCACCGGAAGGCTGTTTTCGCAAGAACAACCACCCTGAATCATTTTTAAATGGTTTGTAGGCACTTTTGTGGAAAGGACACGTTTTCAACCGGGTCTTTTATTTCAATTTGAAAAAAAAAAGAAAAGAAAAGAGTCAATAATAAATCGAGTAATGTCGTTTTTGGCAAAAATAGCAGAATGTTCCCGAAAGGGACGCCTGAAGGCTGACTTTGCATAAACGACCACTTTTAGTCATTTTTGGATTTTTGACCGGTTGACTCACCCAGTTTTAAAATCTTCGTTCCCGAAGTGCTGAAAAGCCGTGTTCGAAATCAGATCTTCCTTTTAATCTGTGAAAAATTAAAAATAGTCAATTTGTTGACTCAAATATTTTTTTTTGCTTAATCACCTTAATAAATGTGCAGGATGAGCACGATGCAAAATGAACCTTTTTCAATAATGACTAAAATCCCTTTCGAGTTGCGACTATGGTGGGATGATTTAGGTGGTAAGGGGCAAGATGAGGTCAAGAAATATCTAAAAGGTCTTACGGGTTTATTGGAAATCCAACCTCGAGGGGATATCATAAGAGCTTTGGTCACCTGCTGGGACCTAATACACAATGTCTTCCACTTTCCCGATTTTGAACTCACCTCGACTTTGGAGGAAATAGCCGGGTACATCGGAAATGCTGAAGTTCCGATAAGGCAAAAATACCTGGTTGCTCCAAGAGCTGTCACCGCGCATTGGTTTTTAGATTCATTAAAGATACCCAGGACGGTCCATAACCCAGATTTGGCCGCAGGTTTTTGTAATCCGCGGTTCATATACGACAGATACGGTCATGTCAGAGGATTTAACAATCCGGGTAACAAGTTATGCAGCAAAAGTAACCATCAGAAATGGGATGAGCATAGACGAGTGGCTTTTATGATAACCTTTTTGGGCCTTTTGGTGTTTCCAAGGAAAGACGGAAACATTGATTTGAAAATAGCCGGGGTCGTCGGTACCTTGCTCACTCAAGATGAAAGCACTCTTGCACCTATGATAGTATCTGATATCTTCCGATCTCTCACAGCCTGCAAAGCCAAAGGGAACTTTTTCTAGGGGTGTAACTTGTTGCTACAAATATGGATGACTGAGCATCTCTGCCACCATTCCCAGCTCTTGAGTTCTGGTTCCTCGAAGAAAACTTGCATAGAAGAATTCTACAATCAAGGGGGTCAATCTACCCGAGGGAGTTACGGTGTGGACATCATTCTTTCGGACCCTCACCGCCAACCAAATACAGTGGACGCTAGGATGGTTGCCCGTTGATGAGGTCATATATATGCGGGCAGCTAGGACCCACTTTCTATTGATGGGGCTCAAGAGCATTCAGCCCTATGCGCCATATCGGGTTTTGATACAACTCGGGAGATTCCAAACAGTGCCACAAGAGGAAGATCTTAGTGCCCAAGTAATTGAGAGTAGCCCTGACGGACAGTTTCCTGAAGCAAGAGTCCGTCAGATCTGGAGTGAATGCCAATATTTAAAAGCAGATACTTGCGTGCAGGATCGGGCCAAAGGCGAAGTAGCGCCAGGATACCTTGCTTGGTACAAGAGAGAACTTGAGCATGAAAGGCCGGCTAAAAGACCCCATCTCTAGGAGTTTGTCAAGGCATCGCAAGAATAGTGGGATTGGTTGGCTAAAGAACACGAGTACAAGGTTACAATAGGCAAGTTGGAGAAGCAAGTTATGGATTTGAAATTTGAGAAAGATTTGCATATCGTTGCAGATGATGGAGAAAGGAGAAAACTAGCTCAGGAAAACGAGGTCCTCAAAACTCAAATCCAGGAAATGAAAATAGCTGCCAGAAGCCAGGAGAGAAGCCGGGCTGAGAAAAGGCTCATAAATGGTCTAAAGAAGAATGTCCTCGAGTATCAAGAAGACCTGGAAAAATCTAAAGCTGGTCTAGCAAGAATCCAGGTGAAATGGATAAAGAAGACAGAAGGGCAAGTACAGTTCATGTAACAAATGAAGAGGGACTACGAAGAGCGGATCTTCAGACAAACCCGAGATGCTAGAACAGATAGGAAGCACTACTATGATCTGATAGCCCGAATGATGAAACAGATGAATGAGTTTCAGGATCAACTCTTTTACAACGCTCAAGTGTTAGGGACGCGGAATCAATAAATAGAGCGATTGCTTATGGAAAGGGACAAAATCAAGTGAAGAATCGACAATATCGGGCACTACATCACCATAAAGTGCCTAGCTTGTGAAGATATATCCCGTACCACCTTCTTTGCTTCAATAATGATTTATGTCCACCAGATCATGGAAGATTTGAAAGATCTGCAAAGGGTCCTTGCACCAAAGCCTGCGGCGAGGGCGAACGACGCCCCACGGGCGCCAAAATTCAAAACTTTGAGACATTCATAGTTTGAGTCTGTATTTTACTTGTCTTCAGAGTCTACTGTCCGTTGGAGTTTGTATTTCCATTTTTGCATAAAGTCTGTAGTCTGTATCAAGCCTGTCAGTTTCCTTTCAAAAATGTTTTGCCTTGTAATAAAACGTTTTGCTAATGAAGATTGAAAAATCCAAAAATAGTGTCTCTATTTTCAGCACTCGTGGCAGAACTACGCACGGTCTGATTCATGCGAGGACATGATATGTAGACAATCTCTATAGGATTCGACCACCACTAAAAAGAAAAAAGGGGAATAAATAAAGAAGTATAGAATAAAGGAAGCTTAAAAAGGGGCACAATTATGAGAGGTCGGAATGACGCACGCAACCGAAGCAAATGTATGATAGAAATGGTTAATTGCCTAGGTGCATTGCATCCCAACATGTAATTGCATATGTGTTAAACTCTAAAAACTAACAAGTTTTTTGATTTCCAGAGAATTCAAGCAGTTAGTATTTAGAGGATACTAGCACATTATCATTACCAAACCAGATCAAAGGGACCAATATCGGAAATCATGTCTATCCCAGATGTCGATACTAGTGTTGAGGTAGAGGAGTTGGACGTCAATAAAATGAAAGAGGAGATGCTCAAGCTTAAGCAACAGATGGCCGAAATGTACCAGGCCTGGTCCAAAGGGCAATCACCGCCAGCTTACCCTGCTAACCCTGCTTTTACCCCACCATTAGCTCAGTCTCAGGATCATCCCGCCACCGATCCAGGTTTTCCCATTTATCAACACTACCATGGCACTACTTCTCATACATCACAAGCTCCACCACCAAAATCAATTTCATACCCTCCTCCGCCAATCACCCCTGTCTTTGTGGCATCTCCACCAATTGTACTCCATAAATCCCCGAGTGAACCTGTGTTCCAAGCTCAGGACAACCAGTATTATCCCCCAGAGCTTACCTTCAAAGCGCCCGAAACCTATCCATATGATCCACATTCTGACCTACCAGGGAAAGCAGAAAAACCGGCCAAAAATCCTGAACAGGAAGAGGGCTAGGAGGTCAGGTAAGTGTAGCTTACAAAGACCTGTGTTTGTTCCCAAATGTACAACTACCGGCGGGGTTCAAAATGCCCAAATTCGACTTGTACAACGGACACGGTGATCCAATGGCTCATCTGAGAGGCTTTTGTAGCAAAATGAGGGGAGCAGGCGGAAGAGATGAATTACTGATGGCGTATTTCAGCCAAAGTTTGAGTGGATCAACGTTAGAATGGTACACCAGACAAGATCATAGCAGGTGGTACACATGGGATGATTTGGCCCAAGCATTCGCTTGTCACTTTCAATATAATCTTGAGGTCATTCCGGACCGACTGTCCCTGATCAAACTAGAAAAGAAGCACAGTAAAAGCTTTAGAGAATATGGTTTCCGGTGGAGGGAGCAAGCAACAAGGGTAGATCCCCCAATGAAAGAGAGCGAGATGGTTGATTACTTTTTGCAGGCTTTAAAGCCGACCTACTTTGGTCATCTGGTGTCCGTAATTGGCAAATCTTTTAATGAGGTTGTAAAAATGGGAGGCATGATCTAGGAGGGGCTTAAGTCCAACAAGATCATGAGTTATTCAGCGATCAAGGCAACCACCCAGGCCATTCAAAGCGGCACTGGGGGTGTACTTGGGAAAAAGAAGAAAGAAGATGTCACGACTGTTGAGTCCGGAGCCTGGTTTGGATCTAGAGGCCTGTCACCCTACTATAGCCAATCACGACCCTACTACCAAAATTACCCCCACACTCCATATAACCCTCCACAACATTACTACCCACCGCCAGACCCCTATTTTTCCGTCCATCATGCACAAACCTATACCCAAACTCCGGCACACGCACAATGGCATGCGCCATCTCCACAAAATCCATACCCAGCTCCGTAAACCACGTATCCACCCCCAAGAGCCTACAGAAATCCTTCCGGGACAGGTTTCCGACCAAACCAAGCCTTCAAGAATGAGAGGTTACCAAAGCAAAAGACTTTCACTCCACTAGGGGAATCATATACCAGTCTTTTTCACAGGTTCAGACAGTTGGGCATGCTGAATCCAATTGAGCCTAAAATGCCAAATCCTCCTCCTAGAAATCTTGACCACTCGGTGAGTTGTGAGTACTGTTCAGGGCCCCAGGTCATGATACAGAGAAATGTTGGAAGCTAAAAACAGCTGTGCAAGAGCTTATTGATACTCATCGGATCGAGGTTCAAGCCCTAGAAGCACCAAATATTAATTAGAATCCACTGCCAGCTCACCATGAGACACACATGATTGAGTTGATACATAAAGATGGGGAGCCCAGGAAGCCCTCACACACGGTAATGATGATCCGTTCCAGCGAAACCAACTCAAAGGAAAAAGTAACCAGTGAGAAATCAGTGGTCCAGTTGAGAGAGGTAGATGATAAGCCAGTTGTGGTAGCCGAGAGAGGGTCGTCAAGCCTTATTGCAGTGAAACCCGAGAAAGCTAAAGTGGTAGTGCTAGGGGTTTCAAGTAAACCTGTTGTGATCGTAAAGGGTGCTCGCACAGAGCCTGTTATTATAAAATCGGTAACTCAGCTTCCAACGATCAACAGCAAGGCTGTTCCTTGGAATTATAAACGGGTGACGGTGATTTACAAAGGGAAAGAAGTCAAATGAGAAGTGTGTGAAGCTCAAGGTCTAACTCGTTCGGGAAGGTGTTTTTCTCCCGCAGAGTTAAGAAGGGCCAATCCAATAGCGACAAAGAATCCAGTTACCGAGGAAGAGGCGGAAGAATTTTTAAAGAAAATGAAGGCGCAAGATTACTCCATTATGGAGCAGTTGAGGAAGACCCCGACACAGATCTCATTGTTATCCTTGTTGATCCATTCAGATGAGCACCGTCGGGTATTGATGAAAATTCTGAACGAAGCCCATGTTCCGGATAAGATCTTTGTGAATCATCTGGAGAAAATAGAAAACAAGATTTTCGAGGTCAACAGGGTCACTTTTTCAGACGATGAGTTGCCCGTGGAGGGTACAGAACATAATAGAGCCCTCTATTTGACCGTGAAGTGTGAAGACTCGGTAGTCACTCGAGTACTGATTGATAATGGGTCCAGTGCCAATATCTGTCCTTTGACCACGTTGAACAAACTGAAAGTCGATGGTGACAGAATTCACAAGAACAAAATCTATGTTCGAGGGTTTGATGGAGGTGTTACAGACACAGTGGGTGACATTGTACTTGAATTAACAATTGGTCCGGTCGAGTTAACCATGGAGTTTCAAGTGTTGGATGTGTCAGTGTCATATAATCTTCTGTTGGGGCGACCCTGGATCCACGCCAAAGAAGTGCCTTCTACATTACATCAGATGGTCAAATTCGAGTGGGATAGGCAAGAGATCGTAGTACATGATCAAGACAATACAAGCGCTGTAAGTGATTCCATCGTACCCTTCATAGAGGCTGACGATGACAAAGTGCCTTGGGTTTACCAGGTCTTCGATACGGTTTCAGTGGACAAAGTTCACGAGGGTGAAAGCATACCAATTCCCAAAATAGCAGCTGCAACTGTCATGGTAGCCTCGAAGATGTTGAAAAATGGGTTTGTGTCAGGCAAAGGTTTAGGGGCTGATCTTCAGGGTATTGTTCAACCGGTTTCTTTGCCCAAAACTCTGGATACCTTTGGGCTGGGGTTCAAGCCTACAGTGGCGGATGTGAGACGGGCCCGCAAGTTGAAGAAAAGAGTCTGGGTCCTTCCCAAGCCAATCCCGCGCCTGTCCAGATCGTTTGTCAGGCCGAGCATCAAAAAGCAATTGTTGTCCAAGGTTACATGGCCATTGATTGGTGCAGATGGAGACTTAAATGAAGACTTTGAAAGATTATTCACCGAAATCAACATGGTAGAAGTTGGGGAGGGGTCCAGCAAGGCGGATGTGCAGTTTGTGGGGCCAAAGTCAAAAATTAACAATTGGATGGCTACTCATTTTCCCACTCGGAGGGAGTCTTGGTAGTTGGCTCTGATTTTCCTTCCTGTTTTCTGGATTATTCCAGGGTTGTAGTCCAAATTTCTTTTATTTTTGTTGTGTTCATCAAAGTGTGAAACCTTGTTATCCTGTAATTCAATAAAATAAAATAAAGTTTCTTCTTCATTCCTTATTTTATTTTAATTTTGTTTTCTTCTTTTCTTTTTCTATACAGTTCTCTTTATACTGGTTTTAATGACATGTCGTGCATAAGGAATCCTCAGCTCAGTCTTAAAAATCAATCTGATTCCAAAATGATAGTTCAAGAAGTAGATTGTGATTACGAATCAGAATATGATGATGAGGATGAAGCCTTCGAAGAAATTAGTAAGGAGTTAATTCACTTCGAAGAAAAACCCAAACCCAATTTGAATGACACAGAAGCCGTCAATTTAGGGGACACAGACAACGTCTGAGAGACTAAAATAAGTGTCCAACTCGAGCCAAAAATCCGCGAAGAGTTAATCAAAGCACTCATTGAGTACAAAGATGTTTTTGCGTGGTCATATGATGACATGCCAGGTTTAAGCACTTATTTAGTGGTCCACAAATTGCCCACTGATCCAGCGTTCCCACCCGTCAAGCAAAAGTTGAGGAAATTCAAAACTAATATGAGTGTGAAGATTAAAGAAGAAGTTACCAAGCAGTTGGATGCAAAGGGTATTCGGGTCACTCGATATCCTGTCTGGTTGGCTAATGTCGTGCCTGTATCGAAGAAGGACGGCAAGATCAGAGTATGCGTCGATTACCGCAATCTCAACAAAGCAAGTCCGAAGGATAACTTCCCACTACCCAATATCCATATTTTGATCGATAATTGTGCCAAGCATGAGATCGGATCTTTTGTGAATTGCTATGCCGGGTATCATCAGATTCTAATAGATGAAGAAGATGCAGAAAAGACGGCATTCATCACACCCTGGGGAACTTATTGCTACCGGGTAATGCCATTTGGTTTGAAGAATGCTGGGGCAACTTATATGAGGGCAATGACTACTATGTTTCATGATATGATACACAAGGAGATTGAGGTATATGTAGATGATGTGATCATAAAATCAAAGCATCAGGCCGACCACGTCAGGGATTTGAGGAAATTCTCGCATCAGAACTAGGGAGACCTTTGATTCTTTACTTGACTGTCCTGGAAAATTCATTTGGCTATGTACTGGGGCAGCATGATGCCACCGGCAGAACAGAACAGGCCATCTACTATCTTAGCAAGAAGTTCACAGCTTATGAGGTTAAGTACACTCACTTGGAAAAGACATGTTGCGTCTTAACTTGGGTGGCACAGAAGTTGAAACATTATTTGTCATCGTACACTACTTACCTCATTTCACGCTTGGATCCGTTGAAGTATATCTTTCAAAAGCCTATGCCGACAGGAAGACTTGCAAAATGGCAGATTTTGCTCCCAGAGTTTGACATAATCTATGTGACTCGGACTGCGATGAAAGCCCAAGCATTGGCCGATCATTTGGCTGAGAACCCGGTCGATGAAGAGTATGAGCCACTAAGGACTTATTTTCATGATGAAGAGGTGATGCATATTTATGAACTAGAATAGGCCGAAAAACCAAGCTGGAAACTTTTCTTTGATGGGGCTGCTAACATGAAAGGAGTCGGAATAGGAGCTGTGCTTATTTCTGAAACATGGCATCACTATCCTGTTACGGCTCAGCTTCGTTTTTATTGTACCAACAATATGGCTGAGTACGACGCATGCATTTTGGGTTTAAGGTTAGCTGCGGACATGGATGTACATGAAGTCTTGGTCTTGGGAAACTCGGACCTTCTGGTACATCAAATTCAAGGAGAATGGGAAACGCGAGATCTGAAGCTCATACCATACCGACAATGCTTTCATGATCTTTGTCAACGGTTTAGATCAGTGGAGTTCAGGCATATTCCAAGGGTCCATAATGAGGTCGCCGATGCTTTGGCTACCCTAGCATCAATGTTGCACCATCCGGACAAAGCTTATGTCGATCCTTTGCATATTCAAGTCCGAGATCAGCATGCTTATTGTAACATGATTGAAGAAGAAATAGATGGTGAACCATGGTTCCACGATATCAAGGAATACATCAGAATGGGGATATACCTAGTACAAGCCACGGGGGATCAAAAGAGAACAATTCGATGGTTGGCAAGTGGATTTTTCTTGAGTGGAGGAGTTTTGTATAAAAAAACACCAGACCTGGGATTGTTAAGATGCATATATGCTAGACAAGCTACGTCTGTCATGTCCGAAGTACATTCAGGGGTCTGCGGACCACATATGAGTGGATATGTGTTGGCAAAGAAAATTCTCCAAGTAGGATATTATTGGCTCACCATGGAGCGAGATTGTATTAGTTTTGTACGCAAATGTCATCAGTGCCAGATACACGGAGATTTGATTCATTCTCCGCCCTCGGAATTACACACAATGTCAGCGCCATGGCCTTTCGTCGCTTGGGGCATGGATATCATTGGACCAATTGAGCCGGCAGCATCCAACGGGCATAGGTTCATTCTGGTAGCCATTGATTATTTCACCAAATGGGTTGAGGCCAAAATTTTCAAGTCTGTGACCAAGAAAGCGGTGGTCGATTTTGTTTACTCACATATCATCTGTCGATTTGGAATCCCGAAAGTGATCATCACAGATAACGGTGCTAATCTTAACAGCAATTTGATGAAAGAGGTATGTCAACAGTTTAAGATTACACACCACAATTCTACCCCATATCGTCCCAAGGCGAATGGAGCAGTTGAGGCATCCAACAAAAACATAAAGAAGATACTTCGGAAAATGGCGGAAGGTTCTAGGCAATGGCATGAAAAATTACCATTTGCATTGCTGGGTTATCGCACTACTGTCCGTACTTCAGTAGGGGCAACTCCTTATTTGTTGGTATATGGAACTGAAGCAGTAATACCGGCGGAAGTTGAAATCCCGTCCCTTCGCATTGTCGCTGAAACTGAGATTGATGATGATGAGTGGGTCAAAACTCGTCTGGAGCAGTTGAACTTGATTGATGAAAAAAATTGGCAGTTGTGTGTCATGGCCAGTTATATCAAAAGAGAATGGCAAGAGCATACAACAAAAAGGTGCGTCCCCGGAAGTTTGAAGTGGGCCAGCAAGTGCTGAAACACATCCTTCCACATCAGGCTGAGGCAAAAGGCAAGTTCGCCCCGAATTGGCAAGGGCCATTCATTGTAACCAGAGTGTTATCCAATGGTGCTTTGTGTTTAACAGATATCGAAGGAAAATGCATCGACATGGCTATCAATTCTGACGCAGTTAAGAGATATTATGTATGATTTCTTTTAATTGTAATTGTTGTTTGTTTGCATTTGGCATGATATCGGAGAATGAAATGACGGAGGCAATTTGTTCTTCCATCCAAACACTTCAACCTTTGCTTCCCCTTTTGAGCCTTATTTATTCTTTCATACCCCTCTTTTGGAATCAGTAATGAAAATGAAAAAAGGGAGAAAAGAAAAATAATGATAATAAAGACAAAAGAAAAGTCACAAGAAAAACAAAGGAAATGGGAACTACGTTTGACCTGATTCCTCAAAAAGGATACGTAGGTGCCTCGCGGCTCGGTCATAGTGTAATAAGAATCAAAAATCCCCAAGCAAGAAAAACTGGGGCAGAAGTTGTGTTTATAATTTTGGGAAAGAAAGTTGATTCCAAGAGTTGTAATGTTTTACCCATCAAAATTATTTTAAATTTTTTTCTTTAGCCATACACCAGAAACCCATATTGATGTCCAAAAGACCTCCCGATCAGTATCCGAGAAGTGCCAAGTCGGGTAAATGGAAGTCTGGAGTAACACTCTGGTCCCTAGCAGAAAAGAAATGAAATGAGAGAATCCCCAGCAGAAAAGAAATGAAATGAGAGAATCCCCAACAGAAAAGAAATGAAATGAGAGAATCTTATCAGTAACACCCCAATCCCCAGCTGAAAAGAAATAAAATGAGAGAGTCTTATTGGTGAAAACCTTCACAGGCACCATAAGGCGACGGAAAATAATGAAAATGAAAGAGTCGTATTGGTGAAAACCTTCACAGGCACCATAAGGCTACGGAAGTTGAGAGAAATAAAATGAGAGAGTCTTATCGGTGAAAACCTTCACAGGCACCATAAGGCGACAGAAGTTGAGAGAAACGAGAGAGTCTTATTAGTGAAAACCCCTCGAAGGGCACTATAAGGCGACACGGAATTAAAATGGGGGCAAACGAGATAAGCTTGATGGAAAGGATTCGTCGAGACATCAAGCAGAATAAAGATGTTGTTCGGCAAAAATAAGATGGGTTGCAGGACCTTTGAAATACAAAGTAGGGATATCAGAAAGATTGATGGATGTTACCAGACTGGGTTGATTAATCCAAAAATGCATGACATGACCATTGTGATCGGTTATACCATTCAGATAAGTTATTTTCTCTTCAAACAATTGTTCAGAAAGAATTTTCTTTTTATTTTTGGAAGTCATCATCTTTCATTCCTTCTGGTTAAAGATTTATTTTATATAGTAGTTTGTTTTGAGAAGGATTTTCGGAGCTTACTACCAGTTTCCAATATGGTACAAAGTAAAATATGGATAGGACAGGCCGAAGATAACGTGACGGGACAAGAAAGACGTCATTATAATACCAAATAATGGATTACTTTAAGATGTCATGGAAAGTATGGAGTAAAAGTGGAAAACAATGGTTGAGAAGTTGGTGAATACAGAAGCATCAAGAAGGTCGAAAGTTACCAGCCATGTCTCAAGATAGTCGAACAACGCAGAGCATGGGAAAAGAAAAGGGAAAACCATCCCCAGCAGAAACGCCCCCACGTTTTAAACTAACAAATTTTCTTTGATTGGAAGCAGGGACAGGAAATGTTATTGATGACGGAAAGACATGCTACAAGAAAGATTGTCAAACTGGGGCAAAAAATTTTCTTTCATTTCGAAAATTTTCTGGAAGTCTAACACAAGTTTTGAGGGAAGCGGTATCCCCAGCAGTTTTTGGAAGAAGGCAATACAAGTTTTAAAGAAAGCAATTTCAGGAGGAAGATAACACAAGTCTTAAGGGAAGTAGTTCCAGAGGAAGGAAATCCCCAGCAGTTCTCAGAGGAATGAAACACCAGTTTTGAGGGAAGCAGTTCTGAAAGAAGATAATTCAAGTTAGAAGGAAAATAGTTCAAGAGCCAAGAAGGAACAACGGCGATAGAACACATTTTTAAGTCGTTGATGAAGTCAGGAGCCCGCCTGGAGAATGGAGGTGTTATATTTTAAGAAGTTGTTGAAGTCAGGAGCCCGCCTGGAGAATGGAGGTGTTATATTTTAAGAAGTTGTTGAAGTCAGGAGCCCGCCTGGAGAATGGAGGTATTATCTTGTTAAGTCATAGCAGAAGTCAGGAGCCCACCCGGAGAGAGGAGGGTTGCAACAAAGATTCCCAGCAAAAATTAAAGTTCAGAAGTCGGAAGGAAGGCAACACTAGTCAGAAGAAGGTAGTTCAAGCTTCGAAGGAAAAATAATTCGAAGCTCACAAGAAGGAAATAAGCAGTTCAAATTCTACAATTAAGAGAAGACTACGAGTCAAGACAGAAAGAAAGAAACGTCAGAGGAAACACCAGTCAGCAAGACATCAAAGCAACAAGAGACACAAGAGCACGGCTGAAGATCTAGATAAGATTTTGTAATTCCTAAGTTTAGTCTAGCTTCTTGTTTTCTGTTAGCATGGTGTAATAAGGAGGTCAGTAAGCAGATAGCAGCAACAGCAATAACAGTGACAACAAAACCACAGCTTCATGGTAGTCCCAGCTACCAACACTTCCCGAACTACATTGACCTGATTCCTTTTTAGCCAGGGATATGTAGGAAACCTTTGAAGCAGAGGTTCGGTCAAATCTTTCAAAAAATGCTTCACACGGAGTAGCCGAACGGGCAAACATCGCTCGTATCCGCTCACTTTATCTTTGCACGGAAACTCTTCGTGTTTCCGGACAAAGAGGGGAAGCTGTGAGCACGTGATTTTTGCCCTACGAGAACTACTCCCAAAAATTCAAAATAAAATATTTTTGTGTTGTTTGTGATTTATTTGTATTTTGTCTGTGCATGTTTATTTCTACTTTAATTAAGAAAAATACAAAAATATGTGTTGCATGTGCATTTAGGATTTAATTTTACAATTAGTAATTAATTAAACAATATTTGGATTTGCGAGAATGAAAATCACAAAAATATGTACTTTGCATTTTTTGGCGTTTAATGTCAAATTGTGTGGTTTTATTTTAATTGGTATTTAATTGTGTGTGATGATTGTTATCAGGAATTAATTGGTATTTTTAATTTGGTTTATAATTTAAGTTAGGATTTTAGTTTTGAAAAATAAATTAAAAAAGGGAAATAAAAGAAAAGAGGAAAAATGAAAAAAGAAGGAAAAGAAATCGACCAGGCCCAAAAAAGACCAGCCCAATTCGACACCCCTGTACCCGGTCCAGTCGATCTGGAAAAACGACCGCTCAAACGGCGTCATTTCTGTCACGCTCAATCTGGACCGTTGATCTCACTTGATCAAAGGTCCAGATCACCCCTCCCTTAACCCGTTCCTGACCCATTCTCTATACCCGGTTTAACTCGACCCCATCACTAAACCAAACGACACTGTATTTGGTAAGCTCTCTGATCCTAGCCGTTGATCTTAATTGATCTAACGGCCAGGACTAAATCTCCTACATAGTATATATTCCTAAGTCCTACCCAGCCCCCCCCCAAACCAAACCAAACCCTCCCTCATCTCTAACAGCTCAGAGATGAGCTCGTCTCTCACCGCCTAACTCTGCCGCCCTCCGCCCGCCGGAAATCGCCCTCAGCGGCGGACGGTGGCCAAACGACCCCAGCTTCACACCATAGAACCCCCTCACCCTCCTCTTTCCGAATCCCCACTCCATCGCCTTCGAATCATCCTCGAGTTCTTCGAATCTTAGATTGAAGAACTGACCCCTAACCCTAGTTCACCCAAACGCCTCCAGCTTTACACCACAGCTCTGCCCTGATCTCTTCTCTCCAAATCCACCCTCCCCTTCCTTTGAATCTAGTCCCAGTCATTCGAATATCGATTTTGAGCCAAGAACCCTAGCGCCGCCACAAGATCCTCCGGTGGCGGCGCCAAACCTAAGCCGTCCCAAACCTACACCCATTGGCCACTAGACCCCCCCCCCCTCGTCCCAAATCCCATGTTAGTCTTGCTCAAATCAAGCAGAAACTGGATGAATCCTAAATCGACTAAACGAGCCCTAGAAGAACAAAACCTAGGAATCGAGCCAAAAGAAAATTAAGGTCGTGGCCGATATTAGTCGTGTGTTCTCAGTCGAGAACACTCGATTAAGGTCCATTTTGGCTTCAACATTTCAAGACGAAGTGTCAATGAGAACGGAGTTCATTTGGTTTCTGATTTTGAGGTATTTCTCCTCTTTTCCTTTTTCCTTTTTGATTGTTGTTTGTGTTTTCCTAATTAGGTTTCATTACTGTGATTGTCAATTACTTCTTCCCCCTCTTTCGGACCTTTTTCCGGTCCAAGTTTTTATCACTGTATTAATTGGATTTTATAGTTAATTGGATTTGGTTGAAATTGCTCGAACCCCTGTCTGTTTGTTTTCCCTATGGATTAGTTTCTTCTTTACATTGTTGAATATCTCGGTTTAGGCAAGCTTAGTGAGTGATTGTATAAAACTGTGATCGTTTGATATTACTGTTGGTTCAAATTATCTTATTATGTTATGTTTGATTCTTTCCTCTTCGTTTCCAATCAGTTTGTTGCATATGAATTTGTGATATTACAATATTTCATTCATTTTTGTCTAGGTTTGGTTTAGAATTGTGAATGCAGTCAGTTATTCTCATATACATGTGCATCTTAGCAATTTAATATCAGTTTGCTATTTGATCTAATCTGTGTAGTTTGAGTTGCTGTTTGATTTTGATTATGAGAATTGGTTATAGCTGATGAGGTACAAGGGATTGGACTAGGACAGTAAATCACAGTAGTTTTAGGGGTAATTTGGGAATTGAAAACTTAAAGAAATGGGTAAGTTGAATGTTCTGTCAGTAAAGCACTTAATTAATATTAAACTAATGCATTTGTTTAGTGTTAATGGGGAACAAAACATAATGGTATGGAAGGCTTAAAAGGGATTGATTAAAATATGGTGCACATACCTGCTTGAACTTTAAATAAAGAAAAGGGTTAATGGGGAACAAAACATACTCTAGTGGAGTGCTAAAGGTATCATGGACAGAATTAGTTTCTTAATTCTGCCTAGTGTTCTTACAGGCTGGCAGGGTCAGTGTTTGGGTATAAGAGGGAGGGAATTAGGACATTGAAAGGGGTCTTGGTTTTTCTTTTGGGCAGACCTTAGAGAAAAAGGAGGGCAATCTGAAAAGAGAGAATAAAAGATAGAGGAAGAGAAACAGACAGGGGATTCTAAACAAAAAATTATTGTTCTATTGAGGAAGTTTCTGATTCTAGTTCATCTAGGATTAAAATAGCTTAAGTTTTCTTGGTATTGTTCAGTAACTGAAGTTTGAAAGGTCCAAGAATATGATTTCAAGTCGAATCTGGTTTGTTCGACTGAGTTGATTGGTTATTTGTTTGGGTTTATTGATTTTTGGATTGATTCTTGAATTCTCTGGTGTCATTTGTCTTCTGAAAATTCTCCTATTGTCGTTGTTGAACCCTGTTAGATTGGTCATTTGCTGCTACTGTTGCATTGCTGTGGCTGATCTCTTCTTCTTCTATTGTAACTGATTTCCAGGTACACAACTAAGCTCAATTTGATGTAGCCTTGGGATGTAAACATGAAAAATGGAAGTGTTCGGGCCCTTAATTATTTGATGTTGTATCTGTAGTTCAGTAGATATAGATGATAAGTAGTTGTATGGTCTAATTTGATCTATAACTCAATGAAATGTGGACTGTGAAGTTTGTACCTAATTAGAACTGTTTAGACTGTTAATTCGTGTACATTAGTTGTAGACTTATTATAGTTAGTACTGATTTCAGTTAACATCGAGTTAAAAATCAAAAATCAGTGTTGTTTGGACCCACAATTAATCCAAAAATCAACATGTGGTGCTTACTCCGATTTTAGGTTAAACGCGTTTTTTTAAAAACAGCCCAACATGCTAGTTATTGATGTCCTCTCCTTTGTTCGCTAAGCGCACTATTTCGACGTAGGAACAAGTAATCGCATGTTAATGGTTAACATCAATAGTCTACTTGAATTTGAATCAATTAACTTATGAATGTTAGCAGAATCAAATAACCGAGTCGTGTAGGTCAAAACTCGATCCAGCATATGGCTTGGGTTCTTTGGACCTAAAGTTGAAATGGCATTTGGTCCACTAATTTTCAATTGATAGACTATAGGATTTTCTAATATTAACCAATTGGGGCCCTCTTTTATTTCTTTAAAGACAAATAAGTAGAAGAATAATAGTCATTTTAGGATTAGCCGTTAAATAATAAATGAAACGAGCCTCGCCAAATAAAACGCAGAAGTTGCGGGGCCCTCAGTAAATATTGCGTTAAAATACTTTAGATTTCGGGACGGACCATCTAATGAATTTCACGGCTTTCCTCAAAATAATAACGCGCTAGACACTTTAGGCGCGCTTTTAATAAATTACTTTCTTAAACTCGGGTGCACATTTATGTGATCCAAATCCAAATCTCAACGGAGTCGGAATGTGTCAATAACCACGGGTGCATTGATGTGACGTGGTTCGAGATGTGTTTTCATGACGTTGCAATTCTCATAAAAAATAATAAATATAAAGCGGTAAAAAGTTAAAATTTGCACATAGGTTCAACATGTATTAAAATCAGATAAATAAGCCGAATATGACATTTGAGCGACCGTGCTAGAACCACGGAACTCGGGAATGCCTAACACCTTCTTCCGAGTTGAAAGAATTCCTTATCCGAATTTCTGATTCGCGGACTGTAATACAGAGTCAATCTTTTCCTCGACTCGGGATTCAACCGGTGACTTGGGACACCATAAATATCCCAAGTGGCGACTCTGAATTAAATAATAAATCTCGTTTTGATTGTCCTTTAATTGAAAAAACTCCCTTCGCGCCCTTGCGGGCGCAGGTGAAAAAGGAGGTGTGACAAGTACTCCAAGTCACTTTCCACAGTCCTAACCCGAGTCTTAGCTCCCTCATACATTTCCTTTAATACCCTAATGTAAGTTACCGGCACACCTTTCCCCTCCAGGCATCTCCAAAGAACCTCCTAGGAACCTTTTCATACGCTTTCTTTAGGTCAATAAACACCATGTGCAAATCCTTTTTCCTATCTCTGTACTATTCCACCAACCTCCTGATAAGATGGACAGCTTCCGTAGTGGACTGATCCGGCATGAATACGAATTGGTTGTCGGATATAGACATTTTCCTCCTCACCCTCCCTTCCACCAGCCTCTCCCAAACTTTTATGTTATAACTTAGTAATTTGATGCCCCTATAGTTGTTACAATTCTGGATGTCACCTTTGTTCTTGTACAACAGTATCATCGTACTCCACCTCCAATCATCTGGCATCCTCTTCGTCCTGAAGATAACATTAAATAGCGCATTCAACCATTCCAAGCCTGCACTATCCACACATCTCCACAATTTGACCAGAATTTCGTCCGGTCCAGTCACTCAGCCCCTACTCATCTTGCGCATAGCTCCAACAACCTCCTCGGCCTAAATACTCCTATAGTACCTAAAGTCTAGGTGAATTCCGAAGTGACCCAATTCCCCTAACACAATGTCTCTGTCACTTTCTTCAACTAATTCTGATTTCCACTCCACGCTCTTTCATTCTCACACGCCACTTACACTTCTCATTTTTCTCTATCTGTGTTAAGATGATGTGAAATAAACTTACTAGTAACAATTTTATCTTACAAGAATTTATTACCAATAAAAAGGATGCTAACTAAAAAGAGATCATTTTATAAATATAACTAAAACATCCCGTCCATTTAATTTTGTCTTTCAAATTTAGTTCAATATAAATTGTGATAATAAATCAAGAAGACATTAATTTATTTTTACATTTACCTTTGCTCTAATAAATGATCATGCAACTTTCTGAAAAAACTTTTCATATTTAAAGAGAGATAAAGAATAATTTAGTCAAATGAATTTAAAGGAGTAACTAATATTATTAACAAAATCGTTTATAAGTGTTTGAGAATCTTAAAACCACTTAAATAAGGCACACGTACCAGGAGCTTGAATTACAATGATGGAATAAAATAATTGGATTGTTTTCGATCCTAGTTACTGTCCAGTTTTGCCTTTTCCTCCTAGCTTGAAGTCTTTGTTTTGGGTATTGGCACATGATTTGCATCTTGAGTAATATCTCTGCTTCTTGTGAATTCATCATTTCTGATTTCTTTTGAATAAGTGACAATTACTTTGGTCTTGGTTGTGTCTTTAATTCCACCTACCTCAGCGTGAACCCTGTAGCGGCTACACTTTTAAGTTGTTGAATACTATCTGCAATGATGAACCATTTTGATTTGTGGAATATGTCCTTTAGGAGTGGGACTCGGTCAAACGCATGGAATAATAAGTTGAAAAGGGATTGAACATGACATTAACTTCCTTTTAGTAGTGTTTATTTTACTTCTATTGTGTTGTTCACTAGGAGCACGCTTAGGTCGTCAATAATTGTGAATCTCGTAGTTTGCTTTAGGCCCGTAATTAAAACATCACGACTACAGGTATGGCTCTCGTGACGTAGTTGCGGTGATTGATTTCGTATTAGCTCCAAATATGAAAATTTAATCTATGGCCCTCATATTTTATAACTTAGTTACTAAAATAAATCTCGTAGTTTGCTTCAGGCGCAATTAAGTTATTATAACTACAGGTACGATTCCCGTGACGTGGTTGTGATACTTAGTTTTTTTAAAATTAGGTATCAGTAGGAGTATTTAAGGTGTGCCTTAGCTAAATACAAATTCTTGTTTCCTAAAATAAATTGAGGTGCGCCATACGCAAATAAAATTCATAATGTATGGCCCTCGAATAAATACAAAAATTAGTATAAAAAATGACTTGAATTTCGTAGTTTGCTTTAGGCGCGTTAATTCATTAATTGTCATAGCTACGGGTACGGAACCCGTGACGTGGTTGTGACATTTAATTTCTAAAAATTCTGGGGTACATCTATATGACCCGACCACATTTAATCTGGTTAATAAAATAAACATGTTATAGATCATGGGTACGGTTCCCGTGACATGATCCACAATCTGTAACACTAATTTATTAAAAGCAGTCTAAAAAGAGTAAAAATGCACATAGGTTTCAAAGAAGTTTTAAAATCTAATAAATAGACCAATAATAATAGTTGAGCGACCGTGCTAAAATCACAGAACCCGGGAATGTCTAACACGTTCTCCCGGGTTAACAATATTCCTTACCCGGATTTCTGTGTTCGCGGACTGTAAAACAGAGTCAATCTTTCCTCGATTCGGGATTTGAACCGGTGACTTGGGACACCATAAATTATCCCAAGTGGCGACTCTAAATTTTAAATAAATAATCCCGTTCTGATTGTCACTTAAATTGGAAAAAACTCTCTTATACTCTTTTCGGGGGTAGAAAAAAGGAGGTGTGACAGCTCAGGCGACTCTGCTGGGGACCGAACCCAGAATCTCTGGTTCAGGGTTCAAGAATTCAAGCTTAGAATAATTGTTATATTTGGCTTTATTTATTGTCTGATTTTATCTGCATGTTTGGAGCTAATGTGGTAAATGTTACTTTTTACCCCTTTTATATTATCTGATCTGTATATATAAATTGCTACGAAACTCAACTTTTCTATCTTCTGAGGAGTGCACGCTAGCGTGAATTCTTTCTGTTAGTGTCATATCCCAATTTAGAATGAGGTTTGGACAAGTTGCAAAGCCAGATGATCTTTTGGTTACCAGTACGCTGCCCCCCCCCCCAGCTCGAGTTGTCTGCTCGGGTAAGTTAGGTCTAGAACAATACACCCAGGTTTTAAACTTAGAATAACTTAGCTTCATGCCGGATCCCTAGTAAGAATGCTTGTTTTCATCATGTGCATTTGACTTTGGGGACTCAACACAGGGGTTCGGTCCGTCTAGGACAGGTATACCCAAAAATAAAAGACCAACCTGATGCATTTTATGTGCTACCTGTGCATTTAATTTGTTTTGGATTGCATGTTGACTGCCTTCTAGATTGAGTGAGGAAAACCAAAAGAAAAATTGAGTTGAGGTATGAGAGAGGATTTCACTTGTTTTCCAAAAATGATGCCCAAAATGTCCCGAAACTCTGCCGAATTTTTTTAAAAAAAAAAAGAGAGAAGAAAAAGGATTCCTTGAAAAAAGAAGTTTCTTGAAAAGAGAAGAATTAGTCCAAAATGATTTATTGTTTTTTTTCCTTTTCATGTCAAAATTAGCCGAACTACGCAGATTTGATTCTCACCGAATGTGGGATACGTAGGCAACACTTATTGGGTCCAACCCCGCTTTTTGAAAAATTTTGAAAAAATATATGAAACGTCGTCATTTTGTCGTAAATAAAGTGGGTAATGTCATTCTTGTCTAAATAGCCGAATGTCCCAACGGGACGCTGGAGGGCTGTTTTTGCAAGAATAGCCGCTGACTGTGTTTTGTTAAATTTTGGCCACTTAGCGAGTACAGCCCTAAAAACTTCCATTTCAAAGTGTTGAAGGGCCGTATTCGCAAAAGTTGCCCTGACTTCTTGATTTTTGCAAAATAACCCCTTTTATTAGTTTTTCAAATGAGATTCACTTTATGTGTAAACCAATCACCCTAATCTAAATGTGCAGAATGAACACGAATCAAAATTTACCAATGAAGGTCATGTCCAAGATTCTGTTGGATCTACTCATGTGGTGGGACGATTGGGTAAAAAGGGACGAGATGTGGTCAACCTTTATTTGGGAGGGCTCACCGAATTGATGAAGATCAGGCTTAGAGGAGACATAATAAGGGCACTGGTAACATTTTGGGACCTAGCTCACAACGTCCTACACTTCTCATATTTTGAGCTCACACCCACCTTGGAAGAGATAGCGGGTTATATGGGAAGTACTGAAGGTCTAAGGCATAAGTATCTGGTCGCTCCAAGAACGGTTGCCTCTCACAAGTTCCTGGATTTGCTAAAACTAAGTAGGGGGTCTAGTACGCAGATTTGACGGTCAATTTTTCCACTCTATGATTCATATACCAGAGGTACGGGCATGTAGGAAGATTTGACAACCCGAAGAGTGGGGTTTGTAGTAAAGGGAACCGAGCAAAATGGGATGAGCATAGGCGTTTCGCTTTCATTGTAACTTTCTTAGGCCTCATAGTGTTTCCTCGGAAGGATGGGAATATCGATCTGCGGGTAGCTGGAGTCGTCAATGTCTTGATTACCAATGCCAAGAGCACCCTCGCCCCTATGATAGTGTCTGAGATATACCGATCTCTCACAGCTTGTAAAGCTGGGCAGACTTTTTAGAGGAATGCAATTTGTTATTACAAATGTGGATGATCGAGCATCTGTGTCACCGCCCTCAATATATGAGTTATGGATCCACGGAGAAAAGTTGCATTGAAGAGTTCGACACAAGGATCTCAGGGTTCAAGTTGCCAGAAGGGTTTGGAGATTGGGTATCCCGCCTTCGCTCCATCACTATGGGGCAAATATAGTGGACATTGGGTTGGTTTCCTATTGAAGAAATTGTGTATATGACTGTCATCGGGCCTTACCTCCTCCTAATGGGTCTTCAAGGCATTCAGCCTTACGCTCCATACCAGGTAATGAGACAGTTGGGAAGATGCTAGGTGACGCATCCAGATGAAGATCTTAGTGTTCATGCGGTCAAAGTTAGCTCCGACAGTCAATTTCATGAAGAAACAGTTCGTCATATTTGGAACGAGTGCCAGTATTTGACAGCAAATACTCGAGTGCGTGACATATCTAGAGGTGAGGTCTCACCCGCTTATCTTGCCTGGTATAGAAAAAAGAACGTTGCAAAGGCCGAACCTGAAAGACCAACCAAAAAGCCTCACATTCAGGAATTTGTTGAAGCGTCGCAAGAACAGTGGGCTTGGTTGGCCAAGGAGAATAAGTCCAGGGCCATAATAGGCAAGTTGGAAAAACAAGTCAGGGATCTTCAGTTTAAGAATAGTTTGCAAGCCGCCGCAGATGAGGGCGAAAATAAAAAGCTAGCCAAAGAAAATGATGTCCTTCGAGCCCAAATTCAGGAAATGAAAATAGCAGCCGAAAACCCAGCCAGAAGTGCAAAAGATGAAAGCTTATAGGTAACTTTATGCAGAAAGTGAGTGAATATGGTTGTGATCTGGAAAAGGCCGAGGGCGAACTGGCAAGGGCTCGAACAAAATTGGCTAAAAATACGGAGGAACGAGCGCGCTTGGTTCAATAGTTGAAAGAGAAATATGACAATGAAGTCGTGGGGTTGAAGAAAAAGATCATCGTCCTTGAGAACAAAATGACCAAGCAGGTTTCAAAGCAAAAAGAGAACATTGTTATGCACTGATGTCACAGTTAGAAAAAGATCTGCAGCATCTTCAAGAACAAAATTATACAGCTGAACAAATTTTGGAAGCTAAGTCTCAGCAAATAGGGCGTTTGCTCCAAGAAAAGGGTATCATCAGGGAGAGGGTTAGAGCTATCGCTGACTACATCGTCATGAAGTGCCATGAATGTGAAGACATGACTAGAACCACCTTCTTTGCTGCAGTAATGACCTTTGTCCGCCAAATAACGAGTGACCTGGAGAGTCTTCAAGGGGATCTTGCGTATAGGCCCGTGGCCAGGCCGACTAATGTCCCACGGGCCCCTGGAGCAGTTAAGGCATTGATGTATTCATGATTTTCATTCGAGTTTGTATTTTCATTTTTCTTTATCGGAGTCTGTTAGTCTGTTTTTGAGTCTATATTTTCATCTTTCTGTTGGAGTCTGTTAGTCCCCCTTTTCGAGTCTGTAGTTTTTATGATTAAATTCTATAGGATGAGTCATTGTAATCAAGATTTTTTTTTATGAAAATTTGAAAACCCCAAAAAATATTTTTTATTTATTTTACCCTTATTCCAGAACTACGCTTGGTCTGATTCATGCGGCGTCATGATACGTAGGCAATCCCCATAGGATTAGATCATAACCAAGCAAAAAAGAAAAAAAAATAGAGAAAACAAGAGAATTGTGGGAGGGAAGTAATAGCAAAACAAGAGAGAAAATGAGGGAATAAAAGAAAAACAAGAATCAAGCAAAGAAAAGCAGGAATGAAAAAAGAAAGAAGTTGCAAAATGAAAATTAGTGAAAGCCAGGATGACGCAAGCAACCGATCAAATGCATAATAGAAATGGTTAACTGCTTAGGTGCATTGCATCCCCAACGTGCGGTTGCCTATCTGTTAAGCCCTAATCGATAACAAGTTTGTTGTTGTCACTCAGTCCAGGCAGGTGGTTTGTTTGTTTGGCATTCTGGCAACTCACCCGTACAACACCAGGTCTAAAGACAAGTTGATCATGGCTAACAAGAACTGGATGCAAGTGTTATTGATCCGTCAAGAGAGGGGGAAGAGTCTGATATTAATCTAAAAGAGGAGTTGTATAAGCTAAAACACCAGATGACAGAGATGTACCAGGCATGGGTAAAAAGGCGTCCCCCACCATCCTACCCCGCCAACCCTGCTTTCATCCCGTCGTTGGCTCAATCCCAGGAACCTCCCACTGTTGATTCATCTTCAGGCTTTCCTATTTACCACCACTACCAAGGCACCACTTCCCAGACTCCACAAGTTCCACCACCCAAACCAGTCACGTACCCTCCTCTACCATCCACCCCTGTCTTTGTGGCACACCCACCCGCTACACTCCACCGATCTTCCAGTGAGCCTTTATTCCAGACCCAAGATAACCAATACCATCCCCCAGAGCCTACTTTCAAGGACCCTGAACCTTACTCCTACACTCCTCATTTTGAACTCCCTGTTGAGACTGAGAAACCACCTAAAATCCCAGAACAGGAGGAGATGTTCAGCACTGTTAAAAGCCTGGAACAGTCATTTAGAAACATGTAGGGATTGGGAGGCCAGGTGAGCGTGGCCTACAAAGATTTGTGTCTATTTCTGATGTTCAGTTGTCGGTGGGATTTAAGATGCCGAAGCTTGATTTGTATGATGGGCACGGAGACCCGGTGGCCCACTTGAGGGGATCTGCAGTAAAATGAGAGGAGCCGGCGGGAAAGATGAGCTATTGATGGCATACCTTAGCCATAGTCTGAGTGGCTTGGCATTGGAGTGGTACACTCGTCAGGATCACAGTAGATGGTATACTTGTGATGATTTGGCCCAAGCATTCGCCCGTTATTTTAGTACAACATTGAGATTGTTCCAGATTATTTGTCTTTGACTAAGATTGAGAAGAAACCTAGTGAAAGTTTCAGAGAATATGGTTTTCGCTGGAGAGAACAAGCGGCAAGAGTCAACCCTTTGATGCAGGAGAGTGAAATGGTGGAGTACTTTCTGCAGGCTCTGGAGCCCACCTACTTTGGCCATCTGATATCGGCCATAGGCAATCCGTTCAATGAGGTAATGAAGATGGGTGGCATGGTGGAAGAAGGGCTTAAATCAAGTAAAATTATGAGCTACTCGGCTATCAAAGCAACTACCCAAGCATTCAGAATGGTGTTGGGGGAGTGATTGGAAAGAAGAAGAAAGAAGATGGGGCAACAATTGATTCAGGATCATGGTTTGGACCCAGGGGCCCATCACACCAATATAACCGACCTCGACCCCATCACCGAACCTACACCCAAACCCCATATAATCTACCCCAACACTACTTCCCATCACCAGACCCTCATATTTCTGTCCACCACGCCCAAACATATACTCAACCTCATGCCTACGCACAATAGCGTGCCCCAGCCCCAAAAAATACCTACCCAGCTCCACAAAATGGTTACCCACCCCCACGAGCCTACCGAAACCCTACTGGCCCAGGTTTTCGACCAATCCAGCATTCAAAAATGAGAGGTTGAAGCGAAAGAAAACTTTCACCCCATTGGGGGAATCTTATACCAACTTATTCCATAGATTGAAGCAGTTGGATATGCTGAGGCCAATTGAGTCGAAATTGCCAAACCCTCCTCCAAAGAACCTTGATTACTCCGTGAGCTGTGAATATTGTTCTAGTACTCTGGGGCATGATACAGAGAAGTGCTGGCACTTGAAAAATGCCATCCAGGAGCTCATTGACACAAACCGGATTGAAGTCCAAACTCTAGAGACACCTAACATCAACTAGAACTCACTACCAACCCATCAGGAGACAAACATGATTGAGATAGTACATAAGGGATGGGATCCCAAGAAGCCTTCACAGACCGTCATGATGATTCGGTCCAGTAAGGCCAGGTCAATCAAGAAACCAACGGCTGAAGGATCAGTGAACAAGTTGAGCATGACAAGTGGTGAACCATCTGTGGTAGCTAAGAAAGGATCCCCAAGTGATGTTATAGAAAAGCAAGAAAAGTCGAAAGTGGTTGTACCAAGAGTGGCCAACAAGCCTATCATAATTGTGGAGGGTTTCCGTACGGATCCTATCATCATCAAGCCTGTAACCCAGTTGCCGGTAATCAGCATCAAGGCCATCCCTTGGAACTATGAACGGGTGATAGTGACCTATAAGAGAAAGGAAGTGAAAGAAGAAGTCAATGAGCCTAGGGATTAACTCGTTCGGGGAGATGTTTTGCCCCGGAAGAGTTAAGAAAAGCTAAAACATCCAAAGATAACCCAGTTCTAGTAAAGAAAGCGGTGACTGAAGAAGAGGCGGAGGAGTTTCTGAGGAAAATGAAGGTACAAGATTATTCCATCGTGGAGCAGTTGAGAAAGACGCCTGCTCAGATTTCATTGTTGTCATTGTTAATCCACTCAGATGAGCATTGGCAGGCCCTAATGAAAATTCTGAACGAGGCTCACGTTCCCGATAAAATTTCAGTGAACCATCTGGAAAAGATCGCTAACAAAATATTTGAGGTGAATAGGGTCACCTTCTCTGATGATGAGTTGTTTGTGGAAGGTACCGAACACAACAGAGCTCTCTATCTTACGTTAAATGTGAAGATTCTGTGGTTACCAGGGTATTAGTTGACAATGGGTCCAGTGCAAACATCTGTACACTCTCTACTTTGAACAAGTTGAAAGTTGATGATGAAAGGATTCACAAAAACAGCATATGCGTCCGAGGTTTTGATGGTGGAGGAAAAGACTCGGTCGGTAATATAGTGCTAGAGTTGACAATAGGACCGGTGTAATTCACCATGGAGTTCCAGGTGTTGGACGTGACCGTCTCCTACAATTTGCTGTTAGGTCGCCCTTGGATTCATGCCGCTAAAGCAGTCCCATCCACCCTGCACCAGATGGTCAAGTTCGAATGGGAGAGGCAGGAGATCGTCGTGCATGGCGAAGATAATTTGTGTGCTCACAGTGATGCCTCTGTCTTGTTCATTGAGGTTGAAGATGACAAAGGGCACTAGGTCTATCGGGTTTTTGAAACAGTGCCGGTGGAGAAAGTTCTTGAAGGGAAATGTGTTCCAACTCCAAAGATAACCTCCACATCAGTCATGGTGGCCTTTGAAATGCTGAAAAATGGCTTCGTGCCTAGTAAAGGTCTGGGTGCATCTCTGCAGGGTATCATACAACCATTGTACCTCCCTGAGAATTTGGGTATGTACAATCTTGGTTTCAAACCTACAGCGACAGATGTGAAAAGGGCTAAAAGGTTGAAAAAGAAGGCGTGGGCACTTCCAAAGCTTGTCCCATGTCTCCCCAGGTCTTTTGTCAAGCCCGGTGCCAGGAAACGCCCAGTGACGACGATCCCAAGTTCCGTGGTTGACATTGATGAAGAGTTAATTGAGAGGTTCCAGAGGTTGTTTGATGATGTGAACATGGTGGAATTTGAAGAAGGTTCTAGCAAAGAGGACGTGCAGTTCGTCGGGCTGAATGCAAAGCTTAACAATTGGAAGGCTACTCCTGTCCCTACCAGGAAGGAATCTTGGTAGTTTGTTTTGTTTTCCTTTCTAGCTGGGTCATTTCAGGGTTGTAACCCAGACTTTTATTTTTCGCTTGTTGATGTACAAACCCTATTATCCTTTATTTTCAATGAAATGCAGTTTCCCTTTTCCATCATTCCTGATAGTTTTATTTTTTGTTTTTCTTTTCTTCTTTGTACAGTTCTTTTTATGTTGGTTTCAATGAGATAACATGCATGAGGAACCTTCGGCCCAGTCTTAAAAGTCAATCTAATTCTGAAATAATAATCCAAGAAATAAAGTGTGATGATGAATCAAAATATGATGAGGATGAGGCCTTTGAAGAGATTAGTAAGGAACTAAGTCACTTTAAAGAAAAATCCAAGCCTAACCTGAATGATACAGAAACAATCAATTTATGGGACCCAAATAATGTTAGAGAAACTAAGATAAGTGTCCATCTTGAACTGCAAATCAGGGAAGAGATAATTAAAGCGTTGTTTGAGTATAAGGATATTTTTGCATGGTCGTATGATGATATGCCCGATTTGAGTACCGATTTGGTGGTCCATAAATTGCCAATTGATCAAGCATTCCCTCCCGTCAAGCAGAAGTTGAGAAAATTCAAAACTGACATGAGTGTGAAGATTAAAGAAGAGGTCACAAAGCAGCTTGATGCAAAGGTAATTCGGGTCACGCGGTATTCCCACGTAGTTAGCCAATGTTGTACCTGTTCCAAAGAAAGACGGTAAGACTAGAGTATGTATTGATTACTGTGATCTCAACAAGGCAATCCAAAGGACAACTTTCCACTGCCAAATATCCATATTTTGTTTGATAATTGTGCCAAGCATGAGATTGGGTCTTTTGTGGACTGCTATGCTGGGTATCATCCGATTTTAATGGATGATGAAGATGCGGAGAAGACGGCATTCATCACGTTGTGGGGAACATACTACTACCGGGTCATGCCTTTTGGTTTGAAAAATGCTAGGCAACTTACATAAGGGCAATGACGACCATATTCCATGACATGATACATAATGAGATCGAGGTTTACATGGATGATGTGATCATAAAGTCCAGGAAGCAGTCTGACCACATCAGAGATTTGAGAAAGTTCTTCCAAAGGCTCCGCAGGTACAATCTTAAGCTTAACCCTACAAAGTGTGCGTTTGGTGTTCCATCGGGGAAATTTTTGGGATTCATAGTCAGTCAGCGAGGCATCGAATAAAATCCGTCAAAGATCAAGGCTATCCAGGAATTACCACCGCCAAAAAAAAAGACCGAGGTGATGAGTCTGTTAGGGAGGCTGAACTACATCAACAGATTTATTGCTCAGCTCATAACAACTTGTGAGCCCATATTTAAGCTGCTAAAGAAGGATGTTGCGGTCAAATGGACTGATGAATGCCAGGAATCATTCGATAAGATAAAGGGGTACTTATCAAACCCACCCGTGTTGGTCCCGCCTGAACCTGGAAGACCTTTGATTCTTTATTTGGCAGTCTTGGATAACTCATTTGGTTGCGTGTTGGGTCAGCATGACGTCACCGGCAAAAAAGAGCAAGCCATCTACTATCTCAATAAGAAATTCACATCTTATAAGGTTAAGTATACTCCCCTTGAGAGGACGTGTTGTGCCCTGACTTGGGTAGCACAGAAGTTGAAGCATTATTTGCTATTTTACACTACTTACCTCATCTCTCATCTGGATCCTTTGAAGTATGTCTTTTAGAAGCCCATGCCCACTGGAAGGCTTGCAAAGTGGCAGATCTTGCTCACAGAGTTTGACATCGTATATGTGACTCGGACGGTGATGAAAGCCCAAGCTCTAGCCGATCATTTGGCCGAGAACCCCGTGGACAAAGAATATGAACCTTTAAAGACTTATTTTCCCGATGAAGAGGTAATGCACATTGATGAGGTCGAGAAGGAGGAAAAGCCCGGTTGGAAACTCTTCTTTGATGGGGCTGCTTACATGAAAGGCGTTGGGATAGGAGTTGTACTCATTTCTGAAATAGGGCATCACTACCCTGTTATGGCTCAGTTTCGTTTCTATTGTACCAACAACATGACTGAGTACGAGGTATGCATTTTGGGGTTTAAGGCTAGCTATAGATATGGGAATCCAGGAAGTCTTGGTCTTGGGAGACTCGGACCTTCTGGTGCACCAGATTCAAGGAGAATAGGAGACGCGAGATTTAAAGCTTATACCGTATCGACAATGTCTGCATGATCTTTGCCAACAGTTTCGATCTATAGAATTTAGGCACATTCCAAGGATCCATAATGAGGTTGTCGATGCCTTGGCTACCTTGGCGTCAATAATGCACCATCCGGACAAAGCTTATGTTGACCCTCTGCATATTCAAGTTCGTGGTCAGCATGCCTACTGCAATATGATTGAGGAGGAACTCGATGGTGAACCATGGTTCCATGATATCAGGGAGTACATCAGAATGGGGGTAAATCCGGTACAGGCCACAGGGTATCAAAAGAGAACAATTCGTCGATTGGCAAGTGGATTTTTCTTCAGTGAGGGAGTTTTACACAAAAAGACTCCAGATCTTGGATTGTTAAGATGCATAGATGCTAGACATGCATCAACTATCATGACCGAAGTACATTCTGGGATTTACGGGCCGCATATGAGTGGGTATGTTCTGGCAAATAAGATTCTCCGAGAAGGTTATTATTGGCTTACCATGGAGCGAGATTGTATCAGTTTTTTTAAATATCATCAATGCCAAGTACACGGAGATTTGATTCATTCTCCGCCATCTGAATTACACACAATGTCCGCACTATGGCCCTTTGTTTCTTAGGGTATGGATGTCATCAGACCAATTGAGCCAGCAACATCCAATGGATGTCGCACCCCCTTTTTCTCGCAAAGTCGGGTTTATGATATTTGGGAGGACAACTCGTTCCCTTTAGGGAATTTGGGTTTTAGATTGAAGAGTCGGCACCTAATGATTTAAGTGCATTAGGACACTAAGAAGGGTTTGATTTGAGCAACCAGAGATGAGGTAAGGGCTTGAAATTATCCTAAGGGGAAGGTATTAGACACCCCTCAGAATCCACTAGTGTGGTTCCTGGCCAGACTATTATTGTGACTTTAGGTACAAATAACACGTAGGCAAGTAAGACTTTATATAAGAGGGGATTTTTCACATAAGGGTTACAAATAAGTAAAGTAAAAAAAAGAAGTTGATTTTTTCTTTAAAGAAACAGTTTAAAAGATAAAGAAACAAAAGTAGAAGAAGGGGGGTCCTAGGTTTATTAATAATATGGATCACCCCGCACAATGCCCGGTAATCGCTCCTCGACGAGGGGTTACACGTGACATTATTGCGTGGTCATCATATCCATATCTACTCTTCCCACTCGTTAAGGTATTAAAGTACGAAATGGTCTCGTTTACTTATTGTATGCTATTACCCACCCCAATCCTATCAGTCCTAGAGGCATTTGGGATTAATAATCCTAAAGGGGAGAAATATTGAGCTTACTTGTGGTTTCAAAAGGTAAAAATACTAAGGCGACAAACAAAATATATATGGCAAGTATGGGGAAGCATATAAACAAATGAAAAGGCTCAAACAGACCTCCTTTAAGTAGAGAAAAGCAAGTAGTTAGCATGACTTACACATACTGTTTAGGGTCTGATTAAACCTACAGGATCGACGCAGCCTGATTTATTACATAGTTTAGATAAGAAGCCCGAATTAGGCTTGTCTGCTAGTTGTAGCATATAAAATCTGATTCAGTTTATAAATTTTCACCCTATGGCTTGCCTAAGTGTTAGATGAAGACCCTATAGGCATGATATCTACTAATTCCAGAAACGATGAAATAAACATGAATACATACTAATTTAAGAAAAATCGTCTGTTATTAAAGAAAGACGAGTTTTAGCAAAAGAGCATGCGTCATTGTTACTGGTTTTAGACTTATAAGCGAGTGAAGCAGTTCAGATTCGATTAAAACTCCTATAGGCATGCTTTCTATGTGTTGTCGATTTTGGACACTTTTATAAACATAGTAAAAAAAATGCAGAAATCCTATAGGCAAGGCATCTAGATACTGAATTTCGTTTAAAGCCTATGAACATGATATCTAATTGTGGTTGATTATTTAAGACCTAAAAACATGTTTGCCTAATGAGGAATGCATATGCAAGATTCAGAAAGAAACTATAGGCAGGATATCTATATGATATGCAGAAATTCAGAAATTCCTATAGGCAGGATATCTATGTGATATGCAGAAATTCAGAAATAACCTATAGTCATGGTATCTATATGGGAATGCAAGATTCCTATAGATATGGTATCTGTACATGGGAATGCGGAAATTCTTAGAGACATGATATCTATATGAGAATGCAAGATTCCTATAGACATGGTGTTTATATGAGAATGCAGGAATTCATAAACTCATATAGGCAGGTCATCTACCCCTTTTGCATACATAGTTACCCTTTCCTTTTCACTGGCCATCCCCGAGAGTTTTTTTATTACAAAGTTATTATAGCCCAGAAAAATAAAGTAAAGAAAAAAACATCAGAAATTAAAAAAATACAACCAAGGAGAGCCTGATTCAGACTTCCTGTCTGAGGTATGAAGTAAACCAACTCCAAGAGATCATATTTCAAAGCCTTTCTCCCATTTGGGGTGTGTCAAAGTTCCCTAAGAGTTTCATAAGAACTCCGGGTTGTGCTTACACCCAAAATGCATTATAGATGAAGACATAGTGCAGTGTGGAAAAGCCAGCCCTCAAGTGTCCATGTTCAGAGGGAACTCAAGGTCCCAAGGCAAGGCTCACAAGAGGGGGGCAGAACTTAGAGACTAAGAGAGAGTGTAAGTGCAGAATTCTGAAAAGGGGAAGGGAAAGGGAAATCGTTCATATTAATACACATAGGGAATGGGGTGGTGGTAAAGGGGCAAGGACAGGCTAGTGGTCATACTCAGTAATGGGAAATGCTGGCACACCCATAAGCCTGTTAGAACACATTGTTTAGAGGTTAGGATCCTTTGAGGGATCAAGTTCAATCCACAGACAATAACTTACATATTGCCATGTTTTAAACTGTAACTCAAGACATATAAGGGGGGTAAGGAGTAGGGATTCATAGCAGAAAGAAATCAACATGCTAGTTTAAATATTTAACTCTCCAGAAGCAGCAAAGTAGACATGGATACAAAGAGCTATAAATAAGCACATTGTGGTAATGCTGAAGCTTAAATTAGGACATACCAGTTTCAAAGAAACAAATAGAGAAAATGCAGTAGTCTTGTAAAAGCCACAGTGCAGACAAGAAGAGAGAGTATTATTATGTGTAAGTAAGAATTCAGAAGAGATTGTGAATTGTGAAGTTTGTGAAGAGGATCGTGCCTTTTATAGTGTAAATCAGGCAGAAATAAGGTAATAAGATAGTTGAGGAACTGATTGTCAATCAATTACACAAGACTTCCTTTAATTAAGGGATTCTGATTCAAACGGGTAAAAGTCATTTAAGGAAAGAAATTGAATAAACACTTTGTGCAAAGTATGCAATTAGGGGCAAGTACGTAAAAGGTTATTTAAGGACAGGGTTTTTAAGTACACGGTTTGTGCAAATAAGGTAAGAAAATCAATTAACAATCACTAAATCAAAAGGGTCTGAGATTTTGCATGAATGAACCAAGTTAGAAAAGATGAAGAAGGGTTTTAACCTAGGTCGAATCTCAGAGAAAATCAGCAAACAATGGAAAGAAGTCAATCAGACCATATTCAGAGGGAAGTGTGAATTAATCACAAATTTGAAAGTCACTTGAGAGGGAAGTGCATCATATATAAGGAGCATGTGAGCATGTTAAGCATGAAAAAAAGAGATTGTCGTGTCATTGTGAAATCAGTAGGAAAATCTAGTGTAGAAGAGTTTAGTAAAAAGCCAGAATTGTATGAAAACAAAGATTTCCAAACTCAGTTTAGAGACTCGAAGTTAGTCTGAAAGAATTAGGGGTTTTTTGAAATAAAACCCTAGCTCAAGCAAACCACAAAGCAGAGATGAGAGGGCAATCAATTGAATCGAAACATGTTTAGAGGTTTCAGAAAAGAACTGAAAGTTCCAACATGCTTCTTTCAGCAACAGAACTCATGAGTAATATGCAAACACATTAGAAGGGTTCAAAGCAAACAGAGTAAAGAAACTAATTTGAAGCATAATGAGAAAAGACTGATAAGAACAGTAGAAGAAACATGTTTAAGAAAATCTTTTAGAAGAAACTTAAACAGAACTCAGTAGAAGGAAAATAGTAAAAACACTTAAGAACTTAGTAAGAAAATATAGTAGGAGAAACATATCAAAACACAGTAGAGAAAGCATACAGTAGAAAAGCATACGAGAACATAGTATAGGAAAATACAACAGAAGAAGCACGTAAGAACATGGTAGAAGAAAATGCAAGAACCCAGTAGAAGAAAATACACATAAAAGGAAAAAGAAAGTTAGAAAACACTTAAATACTTTCAGAAAACCCTAGATCGGAAAAGAAAGATTTTGAAAGTAGTTTTTGAAAGAAAAGTCAGGAAAACGTTTAAGACCTTAAGGAAAGCATGGATCTGGAATAGATCTAAGGGAATCGGAAAAACCTCGAAGGGTTAGGGTTTCATAAGAACCCTAGAAATGAGAAAGGATTTGAAAAGGTCACTGATCTGAGCCGGAGAAGTCAAAACTAGGCTCGAAGCAGACATGGCTCGCTGGAGCAGGCCGGAGATGGCCATAGATTTTGAATCAAATGAAGCCTGGACCAAGCTTCTTCATGGTCAAGTCTTAAATCTTCAGAAATCAGGCAAGTGGGAGTCATAGGAGGCCGGTGTAGGACTCCGATAGCCTTGGAAGCCATGGATTCCGGTGGCTTTCAAGGCGGAGATAGTAGGAGGTGGCTAGGGTTTGAGAAGATTCGAGAGAGTTTGAGAGAGTGGAGGATTCAGAGGCAGCTAGTACGTGAAAATGATTTAGGGTTGGTGGGTGTTGGTAAATTAAAAAAGGAAAGGGAGAATGTGAGTCGTTGATCTGTTAGATCAACGGCTAGGATTTAAAGGGGGTCGGGTGGGTTATTTTTTAAAGGTCATGGGTCGGGTAATTTTGGAATTAGGCTGGGCAATTGAAATTGAAATTGAAATTGGGTTGGATTAGGGGTGCCAAATCTGGCAAAAATTGAAATAAAAATAGGCTAACATTTAAATAGCCATTTTCCCTTATTTATTTTATAAAAAATAGTAAAATAATTTTTGAAAACAAATTAAAGGTACTAAATTAACTAATAATATATAAATATTAGACTAAAAATATTGGAGCCAATTTTGTAATTATAAACGCAATTAAATCTTAAAGTAGGCTAATATTGCAATAATATGCAATTTAGCTTAAATAAATTTGTAAAAATGTGAAAAAATCATACTAGCTATATTTTAGTATAAATATGAGAATTCAATAAATGAATTACCGAAATGCTAATTTTGGTAACACTTATTGGATTTTTCTTGATAAAATAGGGCAATAAAATTGACTTTAAAATCTTTAAAAAATTGAGAAAAATAATAGGACCTTGGGACATACTTATATACGTATATACATGCTATTTTGAAAGGTATTTTGCATATAAAATATAGGAAAAAATTGGGTATCAACAATGGACACAGGTTCATTCTGGTGGCCATTAACTATTTCACTAAGTGGGTTGAAGCTAAAACTTTCAAATCTGTGACCAAGAAAGCAGTAGTCGATTTTGTTCATTCAAATATCATTTGTCAGTTTGGAATCCCAAAGGTAATCATCACAGATAATGGTGCTAATCTTAATAGCCATCGGATGAAAGAAGTGTGTCAACAGTTTAAGATTACACATCGCAATTCCACCCCATACCCGCCCCAAGGCGAATGGAGCAGTCGAGGCAGCCAACAAGAACATAAAGAAGATACTTTGAAAAATAGTGCAGGGTTCCAGGCAATGGCATAAAAATTTGCCAATTGCATTGTTGGGTTATCGCACTACTGTTCGCACTTCAGCAGATGCAACTCCCTATTTGTTGGTATATGGCACTGAAGCAGTGATACCCGCGGAAGTTGAAATCCCATCCCGTCGGATTATTGCTGAGGCCGAAATTGATGATGATGAGTGGGTCAAAACCCGTCTGGAGCAATTAAGTTTGATTGATGAGAAAAGATTGGCAGTAGTGTGTCATGGCCAACTGTATCAAAAGAGAATGGCGAGAGCATACAACAAGAAGGTCTGTCCCCGGAAATTTGAAGTGGGTCAGCAAGTATTGAAGTGTATCCTTCCACATCAGGCTGAAGCAAAAGGCAAGTTCGCCCCAAATTGGCAGGGGTCATTTATCATAACGAGAGTGTTGTCCATTGGTGTTTTGTATTTAACAAATATAGAAGGCAAATGTGTAGATATGGCTATCAATTCTGATGCAGTCAAAAGATATTATGTATGATTTCTTTGGTTTAAATTGTGTTTGTTTGCACTTGGCATGTTTTGAAGATTGGAATGATGAAGGCATTTTGTTCTGCTATCTAAACACTTTATCCTTTGTTACCCCTTTAAGCCTTATTTATTTTCTTTCATACCCCTCTTTTGGAATCAGTAGCAAAGTTCAGAAGCACGAGCGCAAAAGGTAAGCAAAGAAGAAAAAGAGAAAAGAGAAAAAAAAACAAGAATGGAAAAGAAAAAAAAAAGAAAAGGAAAAGAAAATTAAAAAAAAAAAGGAAAGAAAAGAAAGGAAAAAGAGAGAAAGAAAAAGAAAAGAGAAAAATCACAACAACAAAGTAATTCATATGACATGACTTACGTTCGACCTGATTCTTTTTAAGGATGCGTAGGCAGCCTCACGGTTCGATCCCATCAAAATAAAATCCAAAAAGTCCCCAAGCAAAGAAACTGGGGCAGAAAGTTGTGGTTGTTGTAAGAAATCTGATTCCAAACCCATTCAAGTTGTTTTGAGCCTTTGTGAGACCTTTTCTTTCTAACCCTATCCAAAAGCCCACATTACGGTCCAAAGAAAGACCTTCCCACTAGTCTTCGAGAGATGCCGAGTCGAGCAAGTAGAGGTAACTCATATCAGGGGCAACACTCCGTTTTGAGCAAGAAAATAAAAAATGAGAGAGTCTTATTGGTGAAAGCCCTCACGGGCACCGTAAGGCAATGGGAAGCTGAGAGAAATTAAAATGAGAGTCTTATTAGTGAAAACTCTCACGGGCACCATAAGGAGACGGTGAGTTGAGAGATGATTAAATGAGAGAGGTTTGTTGGTGAAAACCCTTCAGAGCACCGTGAACCAAACAAGGTCAGTGATTCGGCGAAGAAATCAGGTTATGGAAATCCTGGGGCATAGAGTATGACAACTGAAAGGTGATTGGTTGAATAGGCTGGGCTGATTAATCTGAAATGCATGTCATGATCATTGGTGCTAGTTGTTCCGCTCAAATAAGTCTCTTTTCCTTTTCCCCTCTCAAACAGTCGTCCAGTTTTGGATTTTCTTTTATTCCTAACTCTCAAAGTCATTGAATTTCATTTCTTTTGGGTTTATTTCTCTAAGGTTTTTCCAATGTCAACCTTGTTTAAGCAAGTAAGAAAGGATTTCAAAGCTTACTACCAACTTCCAAATTGCACAAAGCAAAGTGCGGCTAAAGTATACCAGAGATAGCATGATGTAAAGCGGGAAATAAGGTGTCTGTGAAAGTTCCATTGGTCAAAGGGCTTAGTAACCTTGTAGGAGATACAGAGGTTCAAGTAGAAGGGTCAGAAATGTAAAACAACAGTTTGGGTGTAGAGCACTCGGGTCATCCAGGGTCCTGCGATTGAGGATCAGTCAAAAAGTCAAACAATTCTTGGCCAGTTCAAGGCAACCAGTCAAAGCAAAGCACAGCAGAGGAAGAGCCCCCTTCAGCAAGAATGCCACAAACTAACCACCACATTTTTAAACTGACAAGATTTTTCTTTGATTGAAACAGGGGCAGAAAATTTTGTTTGTTTTGGAGAAACCCTCAGTAAGGAAAAGCAAGTACCGGACAGGTTTGACCGCAAATTCTCAGGACCCTCCTGGACAATGGGACCTAGCTTTAAAATTCAAAACATTCATGAGAAACAAGATCTAGCATAAGCTCTACCTTGTGAAAATATAAGTTGGTTTTGAAGTTTTCATCCTTAGGACGAGACTCAATTGGAAATTTCTAGGACCCTCCTGAATAATAGGACTTAGCTTTAAGACCTCCATTAGATAACAAGATTTAGTGTAAGTTCTGCCGTAGGGAAGTATAATTTAGCCTTAAAGTTGTCACTCTTAAGATGAGATTTGATTTTGATTTTCAGGACCCTTCTGGATAATGGGATGTAGTTTTAAGACCATCATAAATAACAAGATTTAGCGGAAGTCATACCTTTAGAAAATATAATTTAGCTTTAAAACTGTCATTTTACTAGGAGTTTTCAGGACCCTCCTGGATAATGGGATCTAGCTTTCAAATTCTTAGAGATATTTGGTAACATGATTCAATTAACACTCACCGATGTACCCAACTACCAAACTGGGGCAGGGAATTTTCTTTGTTTTGTCTATTCTGTTGTAATCAGGCGTCCACTTGGAGAGCAAGGGAGAACAACACGAGCTTTAAGGATAGAAAACAGTTCAGGTTCAAGCAATCAGGCGCCCACCTGGAGAAACAAGGGAAGACAGTTCAAAGGAAAAGTAGTCACAAGAGGAAGTAGTTCAAGCTTAGCAATCAGGAGCCCACCTGGAGAAAAAAGGGAAAACAAATCAAGTTCCGAGGAAAAGCGGTTAAAGTTTTGGCAATCAGGAGACCACCTAGAGAACACAGAGAAAAGCAATTCAAGTGTTGATAATCTGGAGCCCACTTGGAGAACAAAGTGAAAGAAATTCAAATGTTGGTAATCAGGAACCCACCTGGAGAACAAAGGGAAAACAGTTCGAGTGTTGGGAATCAGACGCCCATCTGGAGAACAAAGGGAGAGCAGTTCAAGTGTTAGTAATCAGGAGCCCACCTGGAGAACAAAGGTAAAGCAGTTCAAGTATTGGTAATCAAGAGCCCACCTGGAGAACAAAAGGAAAGCAATTCAAGTGTTGGTAATCAGGAGCCCACCTGGAGAATAAAGGAAAACCAATTTAAGTGTTGGTAATTATGAGCCCACCTGGAGAACAAAGGGAAATTAATTCAAGTGTTGATAATGAGGAGCCCACCTGGAGAACAAAGGGAGAGCGGTTCAAGTTTTGGAAATCAGGCGTCCGCCTGGAGAACAAAGAGAGAGCAATTCAAGTGTTGAAATCAGGAGCCCACTTGGAGAACAAAGGGAAACAGTTCAAGTCTCAAGGAAAAATAGAGAAAATATTGGTAATCAGGCACCCACCTGGAGAACAAGGGGAAAACAATTCAAGTTTCAGAGGAAAAGAATACGATTCAAGTTCAGCAATCAGGCGCCCACCTGGAAAACAAAGGGAAAACAAGGCGAGTTTCGGAAGGAAAGAAAGATAATTCAAAAGTTGGTAATCAGGGGACCACCTTGAGAACAAAGGGAAAGCAACAATGTTCGAAGGAAAACGATTCTAGTTCAGCAATCAGGCGCCCACCTGGAGAACGAAGGGAAAGCACCTCAGAATACAGTTCAAGTCAACAACAAAGGAAGCTCACCGAAAGAGTACAAGTCAACAGAGCAGTGGAGACTGCAAGATCAAGTTTAAAGAAGTGTATATAGGATTTTTGTAATTCATAGATCATAAGTTTAGTCTAGTTTCTTTTATTTTTGTCCTGGTGTAATAAGGGGTTCAGCAAGCAGTAGCAGCAACAACAACAGTGAAATTACAGCTTCATGGTAGTCCCAGCTACCGAAACTTCCCGAACTACACCGATCTGATTCCTTTATAGACAAGGATATGTAGGCAACCTCGGAAACAGGGTGCGGTCAAATCTTTCAAAATGCTTCCCATAGAGTATTCAATCGGGCAAAAATCGCTCGAATCCGCTCACTTTGTTTTTGCGCGAAAACTCTTCGTGTTTTCGAGTAAAGAGGGAAAGCTGTGAGCACGTGATTTTTGCCTTATAAGAATTACCCCCATAAAATATAAGAAAATAATTTTTCCAATTTTTGCAATTTTATAGGATTTTTCGTAGAATTTTGTTAATTAGTTGCATCTTTGCGCATATTTAATTTCCATTAAAAAACAAAAATACCATTCATTTGCATTTAGGATTTATGTTTATATTTTTAGGTTAATTAATAAATTAGCTGTTTTATAAAAAATAAAAACTCACAAAAATAGCTCATTTTTGCATTTTTAGCCTTTTAATATTAAATTAGTAATTTCTTCTTTTATTTTAGGTGTAATTAACTTTCATAAATATCTTAGTAGGTAATTAACTTAATTTTACAGCTTAGTTTAATTTAAGAGTCTAATTTAGTTTTTTTAATTAATTAAAAAGGGAAAAGAAAAACAAATGAAAAAGAGAGGAAAAGAGAATTAGGTCTGTTGATTTTGGCCCAGATACTAAGGCCCAATTTTTCCATTAATCCGTTCCAGCCACTCGTCCGCCCGTCTGCCCCAAACTCGACCCGTTCCCAACGCTAATAAACAAAATATACAGAGAACCCTAATCTCCAAGACCCAAATCGGCGCAAACACTGTTCTTCTTCTCCAAACAACCGAATCTGTTCCCAAAAATCGCCAAAATTCAGGCGAGTGAAATCCAAACTCGCATCACGCATCTCTCCCTTCTCTTCTCCTGCCACAGGTGTAACGGTTTCTCACACCAAAGATTCTCCTCCCCCTTACTCGCCTGAATTCGAGATATAGCACGCGATTGGAAGGTTCTGAGTACGATCGTTGGATGAGTGTGAGGCGTTGGATTGATTTTACTTAATTCGAGCCTCACATTCATCAGAGGCTCGTTTTCAAAAGGGACCTGATCCGATTTTGAGAGACAGAGGATTTTGGGGTAAAAATTTGGAGAGAAAAGGTGATCTCGGAAAATTTCTTTTAAAGTTTCTCTTAAAGGTTCAAAGAAGGAGACACATTTTTTGTAAATTTCTCAATCTGGCTTTGAGTTCCAAAGTGATGAAAAATGAATTGAGGTCATTCGACTGGTGGTGAGTATTAAGTTCGTTGACTTCGATTTTCTACTATTGTCATGTTGATTTGCTGCTGAAACTCGCTAGGTTTTTTGGATCGAAAGGTGTATTTGCTGATTCTGTAATTATTATAAAGGAAATTTGCGATTTCAGATTCGATTCTTTTTTTTTATCCCATGTGGCTCTGTTTTTAGGTGTTCTTGAGCTATGATATTCTGTCCAGAATAATGTTTTGTTCTGTGATCGAATTTCTTGCTGATGAATCTCATCTCAATAGTGTGATGTGCTTGAGTACGTTCAGTCAGTAAGAGTTGATTTTGAGTAGTCATCCTCTATGCTTTATATGCTTTAACTGTTATGTTGGTGTCGAAGTTATCATTATCGAGTCAAGATGTCATCGTTTTCAAATGAATGATGAGTTCAGCTTTGAAAATTGCAAGCGAGCATGAAATTATGATGTTACTTCTCATTATGTGTGTTTTACGGACTCTAAATGACCTGCTCCTGTGAAATCTCTTTGTTTATCAGAATTTTCTTTTAAATTAGAGTTCAAAGACCTCCTGGTTATGTTGTTAAGGAATAGCCACTTCACAAAAATAAACTTTTCTTGTGTTTCTCCTACTGTGTGCAACATGTTATGATATTCATGGTGATTTGCTCGAGCCCACTGTTTGGCCTCGATGGTTCGACATGAACTACCAAAGAATCTTCTTTTTCCCTTGATTTCATGATAATTTTTGGCATGTTCTTGCTGGACTGGATCTGCTGAAGCTATCATCGATAGTATGTGCTCTCTATGGCTTACCATGTTGAGATGACCAGTGAGGTTCATGTTCCAGCAGTCATTTCTGCCTATTGAACTTTATAAAACAGAATTTAATATGAAACTTGTGTATTAGTGTGTTTTGTTTTCTTTGAAATTAGTTTGTATTTTCTAGCTCTTCTTGAATCTGTTGTCCTGTTGATGCGTAAAGGATGAGATTCCATTCCCTGTTTAAATGGTTAATGCTTTGTTCTAATCGATGGGTTAAGGCATGTTGTTTTATTTTGGTTTTGTTTTATAGAAGTTGGCAGTCTCTAGCCCGAGCTAGCGACTGAGTTGTAAGTTTAAAATCAGGGAAAGCTTTTTCAAACTGCCATCTTGATCGAATACATAAGTGCACATTGTTGAATCCTTGTTTATGAATCTGTCTCAACCTGTGAAAGAGAAAGAAAAGTCGGTTTAACAAAGAAATGAGTTCAGAGATGGGTTGCTGGATGAGAATCCTAATTGTGCTTGGATTAACTTTGTTCATTTGATAGTTCTTTTGTAGAATGATAACAAGCTGAATGTGATGAAGCTTGACGACATAGGCCTAAATGATTTTAAGTGTTTTGTTTATTCTGAGTTGTGAAAATTACCTATTAAACAGAATTTTTAAGTTGTTGCATGACCTCCCAAATTTGCTGCTACAGATCTGTTTCTCCTCTTCTCTAGTTGTATTCTTCATTAAGTTATCTCTTCCATTTGGTTATTACTAAGGCACACGCACCAGGAGCTTGAATTACAATGATGGAATAAAATAATTGGCTTGTTTTCGATCCTAGTTACTGTCCAGTTTTGCCTTTTCCTCCTAGCTTGAAGTCTCTGCTTTGGGTATTGGCACATGATTTGCATCTTGAGTAATATCTCTGTTTCTTGTGAATTCCTCATTTCTGATTTTTTTTTAATAAGTGACAATTACTTTGGTCTTGGCTGCATCATTAATTTCACCTACTGCAGCATGAACCCTGTCGCGGCTACACTTTTAAGTTGTTGAATACTGTCTGCAATGATGAACCATTCTGATTTGTGGAATATATCCTTTAGGAGAGGGACTCGGTCAATGCATGGAATAATAAGTTGAAAAGGGATTGAACATGACATTAACTTCCTTTTAGTAGTGTTTATTTTACTTCTATTGCGTTATTCACTAGGAGCACGCTTAGGTCGTCAATAATTGTGAATCTCGTAGTTTACTTTAGGCTCGTAATTAAAACATCACGACTACGGGTACGGCTCCCGTGACGTAGTTGCGGTGATTGATTTCGTATTATCTCCAAATATGAATATCCTAGTTCATTTAGTTGAATAGTTTTGAGGCATGTCATTCGTACATTTGAATCATATAATCTATGGCCCTTATATTTTATAACTTAGTTACTAAAATAAATCTCGTAGTTTGCTTTAGGTGCTCAATTAAGTTATTACAACTACGGGTACTGTTCCCGTGACGTGGTTGTGATACTTAGTTTCTTTTAAAATTAGGTATTAGTAGGAGTGTTTCAGGTGTGCCTTAGCTAAATACAAATTCTTGTTTCCTAAAATAAATTGAGGTGCGCCATACGCAAATAAAATCCATAATGTATGGCCCTCGCATAAATACAAAAATTAATATAAAAATGCCTTGAATTTTCGTAGTTTGCTTTAGGCGCATTAATTAATTAATTGTCATAGCTACGGGTATGGTTCCCGTGACGTGGTTGCGATATTTAATTTCTAAAAAATCTGGGGTATATCTATGTGACTCGGCCACATTTAATCTGGTTAATAAAATAAACATGTTGTAGATCGTGGGTACGGTTCCCGTGACATGATCCACAATATGTAACACTAATTTATTAAAAGCGATCTAAAAAGAGTAAAAATGCACATAGGTTTCAAAGAAGTTTTAAAATCTAATAAAAGACCAATAATAATAGTTGAGCGACCGTGCTAAAATCACGGAACCCGGGAATGCCTAACACCTTCTCCCGGGTTAACAGAATTCCTTACCCGGATTTTTGTGTTCGCGTACTGTAAAACAGAGTCAATCTTTCCTCGATTCGGGATTTGAACGGGTGACTTGGGACACCATAAATTATCCCAAGTGGCGACTGATTGCAGCCTACTTCGCACTACTAAAAAGTAGGAAGAGAGGGTCGCAATAGATTTTACCCGATTTGTGGGTCGGGAATCGGGATTGATTTCCACAGGGAGCTAGGAATTGAGTCGAGTATCTATTTAGAGTGGAATTGTGTATTTGTTCCTGTCATACCTCCTTTTTCTACTCCGAAAGGGAGCATAAGGGAGTTTTTCCAATTTAAGTGATAATCGAAACGGGATTATTTTTTATATAAAATTCAGAGCCGCCACTTGGGATAATTTATAGTGTCCCAAGTCACCAGTTCAAATCCCGAATCGATGAAAGATTGACTCTGTTTTACAGTCCGCGAACACAGAAATCTGGGTAAGGAATTCTGTTAACCCGAGAGAAGGTGTTAGACATTCTCGTGTTCCGTGATTTTAGCATGGTCGCTCAACTGTTATTATTGGCCTATTTATTTGATTTTAAAACATCTTTGAAACCTATGTGCATTTTATTCCTTTTAAACTGCTTTTAATAATCCAATTGTTATACAACTAATTATTTGATTACACATTGCGAATCATGTCACGGGAACTGTACCCACGATCCACAATGTGTTTAAATTATTAACATTATTAGAAGTTATGGTCGGATCACATGAAATGTGCACCCGAATTTGGAAATTATGTATCACAACTACGTCACGGGAACTGTACCCGTAGCTATGATGATTTATCATTAATCGCGTCTAAAGCAAGCTACGAATATTCATTTTAGAAATCGTAATCATTTCACGCGAACGTGTACATAATCACGATAAAAAATTCAAAACGCGCTAATTAACATGATAAATTCAATTTTTCATTCTTGATGTCTAACCCCACGACTCAATAGAAAAAAATAAGCAACAAAGCTAATTCTTGATTCTTTTAATTCTAGACTAAGTAATACTAAGTCACATCATATTTGCCCAACCATTAGACATATTTATCCAAGTCTACTTCACATTTATAAAGCTAACTCCCGTAATTGTACAACACAGAAAATTATTTTAATACCTATTTCAAGCATTTAAAAACATCACCACCCAAAAGGAAAGACTACTGTTCAGTTATAAAATTTTACTGACATATCAAGTCCTCATGATATTTTCATGCATTAAGAGAGTAACCTTTGCATATAAAAAGCAATTTATTAAAAGTGAAGAAAAATAACCCAAGAAACACATATTGTTTGGATGCTTACACCACAAGAGCAAAGGCCATGATCTATGACAAAGCTCAACCGAGTTGACTAATTAATCTACTCCCAGGAAAGGTATTACGGGCAGACTTAGAATCTGACAAAAGAAACCGTTTCAATCCAATTTAAACTTATAAAGGCTCCGTCTCAACTTTCATTAAACCAACTCAATAACGTTAATTGAAAACCATAGCTGATTAAATACAAAAGCAAAATAAATTCAAGTAATAGAGCACCAATCAACACAAATAACAGGAAGATAGATAGTATATCATGAGTGAAAAGGAAGAGTGAACCTTCAAGTAGCAAAAATTCCTTTCTGATATTGAGTTAGTACAGAACCTCCACCTAAACTCATCTAGCAACAACGAAGCACGAACTGAACCAACAAACGGACCTCGACGACGGCAGAAAGTTCGTCGGAAAACTCGAACTAAACCAAAACGGCGAAGCTGAAACCTGGCTGATTTTGAGGTCGTTTTTGGCTATTTTTGAGCGGGGTTTTAGACTGAAACAGTGGTATTTTGGAGGTTGTTTGGCTGGAATATTAGTGAGAAAACAGGGGCATTTTAAGGGTGCTAAAAGGGACGGTACTACAACTACGTTTTCATAACTTTTGGAGCTGAAGTACTACATTTTTAGCTAGGTGTTCCTGCGGTGTAAGAGCTTTTCCGATGGGGGAGGTCTGTGGTATTTTTCGTTGGTTGTTCAGCTAGAGAAAAAGAAGATGAACGATGGGGGTGGGGTTCTGTATTGTTTGGAAAGCGGCGTAGCTTTTCAGCTCTAGGCTAGCGTTCCTTTTTTAGCTTCTCCTCTTAGCTCCATGGTCTAGGTATTTGTAGGGTTCTCTATGTTAAGGGGTATGAGACTAGAAATTATGGGCTTGGAAATTATGAGCCTTTATGAATAGTTTTGTTTAAAATTAGCTTTATTAGCTAAAAATCTATCCGTATAGAAATATTACGAAGAATATTCATTAACCCTACTTAAATAAAAATAATTATTAAAATAAGACTACCCATTAAAACAAAACTATTTTTTGGTATTTTTTCAAGATTAAAAATGACTACAAAACATTAATGAACCTATTTTTGTAATTTTCGTTTTCTTGTAATAAAATAAAAGTAAAAGAGTAAAAATGAGTTGAAATAACTATATTAGGCCTAAATTAAATATTTACGTGCTAAAATATGAAAAATCTTGGGGAGGGTCAAAAATCACATGTCACAGCTCCAAATATCACTTCCAATCATTTTTGGTTTTTCTTTATAAGACTACTATTATCAACTACTAATTATAAATGGAACTAGATTATGCTAAACGAGAATTGCTAAAAGTTGTATCTAATAGATAAAAAGACACTTGGGTAGTGACTTTCACCTAGGTGGCTAATTGACGGGTAATTGCTTCTAAAGCACGATTGACATGATTGGGGAAATATGCTATAACCGTTGCACGATTTTACCTACTCTCACACCTCTCGGTAGAGAGAGTGATTTTGCTCAATTGACTTTCTCAAGACCAATTGGGTAGGCAAATTTGCTCGGCAACTAGGGTTCAAGTCGGGTAATTACTCTCTTGAGGTTTAACCCTTTAATTGGGACTATCAAATCTCTTGAGTCCATCCTAATTCCTTGTTGGATCAATTTTGGAGACTTAGGCTCTCTTTCTCAAGAAGAACCCAAGTCAACTTAGCACAAACCAGTATTTGCAACCACTATTTCATAAATTAAACCATAAAATTGACCCAAATAATAAGCACCCATAGCCAATCTAGCCCTAAATCACAACACCCATCAATTACTCACACTAGCTAATGGGTTTAGCTACTCACGCTTGAAGAGAAAACAGAGAAATAGATGAAGATAAAAATATATTAATTAAACACTAAAGTAAATACAGAGATTCTATCGTTAAAACTAAGTTAAAATACCCAAAATGGCTACAGATGGTCTTCTCACAAGCGCAACTCAGTTCAGAAAATAGCTGATACCCTAAAAATGGAAAAAGGTTCTATTTATACTAAGCTAGAAAACCGGACAAAAATGCCCCTGCGAGGTTAGTGCGGACCGCACAAAATGGTGTGCGGCTGCACTAGGCTCTTGACTCCGAAAAATCAACTCTCTGAACCCAGGCTCCGTGGACCGCACAAAATGGAATGCGGCCGCGGAGGAGTCCAGCGCGGTTCGCACAAACATGATCGCGAACCGCATAGGCTTGAACTTTGGCACTTGACATCTCTCTGAAGATTGCTTTCGCGGACCGTATAAAATGGTAGTGTGGTCGCGGTGTCATCAGTGTGGACCGCACAATATGTACTGCGGCCGCACTGCTTTGATGCCTTCAAATCTAGCTCTCTGAATCTCCCTAGTGCGAACCGCACAAAGTGTAGTGCGGCTGCACTAGGCCTGTTTGTTCTGAGTTGTCTTGTCTTTGGTACTTGTGCAAGTTTCACTCATTTGAACCGATATTTGACGTCTCATCACTTTGTTGATCAAACTTGCAATCAAGCACAACTTATGAGTCTTTCGGGACTATTTTGTAAGAATTTATAATCAAAGCGTAAGCAAGAAGGAGCATGAAACACGTCAAAATCCCTAGTTATCAACTCCCCCAAACTTAAGCTTTTGCTTGTCCTCAAGCAAACAAAATAAAACCTACCCCTTAAGGGAAAATCTAAGAATTTTCAGCTATCCTAAAGTAACCTCAACTAGCATCAATTGGGACTAACAATTGCCCTCAATACAAATGAATCATTAACAACATTTAACCTTTGAAAAACCATGGATCAAGTATGACACAAGAGCATCAAGATTTGACTCATTACATCAAAGAACTCTCTCAATTACTTTGGTCATTGTGGAACCCAAACTCACACATCCTCAACTCTCCCTAACCAAACCTCACCGTTTACAATATTGGCACACAAACCGAGGTTAATGGGAATTCACTCATCTCTCTCAAGAAAAGGTCACCAGTCTGGCTATAAGTACCATATGCTTGCCCCTTATGTAAATATCCACTAATGTAAGCTTTATTCAACTCAAGATCATATAGGGCTTTTGTGGAGTCATTGTGAAGGCTTTTAGTTCAGGGTAGGAAATGTTTTGATCTAAGTGGGTTCCATCTTCCATTAAGCACTTCTTTTGATTCATTTGGCACCTATTCTTTTGACTTTTTGAGTCATCTCACTTCTTTCTAAGGGGCTAGAGAGACACATTGTCACTCTTTCTTGTGCAATTCAAACCTCTTCTCCTTTATCAACTTTCCATACCTTTCTTTCTTTTGCTTTTCTTGAATCCCTTTTTATTCTTTTTCACATTGAGCATTCTTTTTGTCTTTTGCTTTTCTTTCTTTTCCATTGTCTTTCATTTTCTTCATTTTTGTGCCTTTTACCACTTTGTTGCCATTCCTCGTCTCTCCCCCCAAACTTATACTTTTGCCATGTGCTCAAGGAAAGATCGGGTGCCAAGAGAGGGTATCTTTTAGAACGGGTATAGGCTTGTATCATGGTTCTTGAAAGAAACAGGTCTAAAGCTCAAAAGGGTTAACTAGGGATCATATCATTGGTAGGTTATGGAATTGTTCAAACTATCATTTGGATCAAGGAGAGCCTATAATCACTTCTCAAGTCAAATTTCACTTAAGATTTCGCTTCAACAAACATTCAAGGTAAGTTCTAGACCAATGGCTCAAGACTTAGACTCGCAATTTGATTTCTCACCACACAAGCTAAAGGATTGCAAAAGACATAGAGCAGAGGCCCACAATGACCTTAAATATGATTTGAGCACAAAATGGTCTCGAAAAATCACTTGATGATTATCGGCCAACACAAGAGTCTCATGGTCACGACTCTCACCATCCTAAACACAACATTTTGTCTTTGACCATGGGATCAAAGGCAAATGTGCTAGGCCCAAATGAAACTTGCTTGAGGTACCCTTAACTACAAACTACAAAAAATAAAAATAAAAAATAAAAAACGGACTCAAACCCTTAAGAAGGTTGTCACGCCATCCATCATCGAGAAGAGCCACCCGGTTCACACAACACTCCACCTTTGGAAAGAACCGTGGCATTAAGAAAACCAAAGGCTTATTGAAAATGTCCAAAACAAAACAAAAAGCTACGAACATAAATAAGAAGCTAAAAATAGAAAAAAATTGCGAATATAGAATGAATATATACAATAGGGGATTTGAATATACAACGGGGATGAATATATACAATGATGTAACTTTATATACAGACCCAAAGAAAGATGAAAAATGCAATAAAAGTAACTAAATATCAAATTATACACAGACCAAATGTGAAAATCAAGAAAGCATAAAATGAATCAATATATATATAGTCATCCAAAAATATAGGGCGCACCCCCTCAAATAAAAGCTAGCATTGTCCCCAATGCCAACTAGTCCAAATAAGCATAAAAAATAATAGAAAAAGGATATGAAGACTCCCTAAGCCCTGTCGGTCGACATAGGATCATGGATGGTCCCTGGGTCCTCTGTGTTCTCGGGAACCTCAGACTGGTTCCCCGTGTCCTACTGCTCAGCTGCTGGGACCTGGGTCTGGACCTGGACAGGCTCTGGATCTGGTACACCCTGTGGCTGACTGGAGGAAGTCTCTGCTGGGTCCGCCAACTGGATGATAGCATTATCGGCTCTAGTAATCATCCTCTTTCTTTTCGGAGGTCGCAGTGACTGCTCCGGCTGTGGCTCAGCTGCTGGAAATGGGTCCTCAAACAATAGGTCTAAAGGCAGTTGGTCTGCCTTCAACTTGTCAACATCTGCCTGCAGCTCCTCACGGACTCCTTGGAGGCCCATGTCTTTCGCAGCTTCTTATGCTCCTTAGCAAGCTCCTTAAGAGCCTTGCTATGCAAATCAACTACCTTTGCCAATGCATCCTGGGTAGTGAGGATTTTCTTCTGGTTCTCAAGAATCTCTTTCAAAGCATCCTCAATAGATTGTGGGACTTGTGTTGGCTGAGGTGCAATAGTGGTGGTTAAGGTGGACAACTTGGATGAAGCAGTATACATCCAGTTGTTGATACCCTGAAGCATCTGACCCAGTCGGTGGGCAGTGATAGGATGAGCCTAGGAAGATGGGATCTCCGAGCCTGCTGATGTGGAAGGGCCAGGAAGAATGGCTAAAGATGTGGAAGGTCCGGGAGGCATCTCAGCAGAAGTAAAGGCAGGCTCAGCGGGGGCTTCTACCACAACTGGCTCTTCAGACTGGCCAGTTGGGGCAAAAGTAGGGGCTTTGTAGTTCTTATCCTTGGGGTTGTCATTCCTCTTCACGCTATACCAGGAGAATGGGGCTGTTGCCTTGACCTTGATGTTGTATGGCCTCTTGTCCACCTGCAAGTCCCGGAAGTACATTGTAAGGGTGTTAAAGGATAGTTCCGGTCACTCTCAATACCCACTATAGAAATGATTTGGGACATCACATTCCCCACGTTGATGGGGTAAGCCGCCATAATGGAAGCAACCAAAATAGCCTGGTGGAGAGGAAGTGTCTGGTCATGGGTAGTAGGGTCTAACCGGCTGCACACAAATGTCTCCCAACCCCTCGCCTCAAAGTTTAGGGTCCTCCGTAGTATTTTGACCCTAGCAGTCAACCACTCCGGAACAGTACCTAGGATTGCCAGGTACTGAGCTAACCATGGACGAACCTCCTCGCCCATCTCCAGCTTTGCCATATAAAGAGACTCATCTTCCTCATTGAAACCCAGGTATTCGTTGAGCGACTTCCCATCAAACAACACCTTGAGGGTCCGAACCTTGGTCATTTTGGAACCCTTTACGATGTGGGCTACATTACAATAGAACTTTTTGACCAAGTGTTCATTGGCATCCATGCAGTCATCTAAGAAGTGCTCCCAACCCACTCTCGTTCTGAACTGTCTATGCACGTCAAGGTTGTGGGGTAAAAGATCTCTGTCAATGAAACTTCACTCCGGTATCAATTTTTTCACCGGCCACCACTCCCTAAACTTGTGGTACGCCACCTGGCTCACAAACCTATCCTCCCAAACATCGAGCTTTCTAGTTCGGGCAATGCCTCCAACCTGAGGCTCACCACCCTCAGCTACCTCCTCATCCCCCTGTACCTCCTCCTCACCTACGCTTGCACCCTCCCCGGATAATGAAGCTATGGGGGAGGTAGAGTATTCACCACTACCGACTGCTGAGCCTCAGACGACTTAGTAGAAATATGCCCTGGTGCTTGGGCAGTGAGTGATGAGGGAGGGGTGTCTCTATGTCTGGCCCTTTCCGGATACGGAATGTATTCTAGGACTGAGTCCGAAGAGATCTCCCAAGAAGGCTCGTACTCACTCTCCGACATGTCAATGGCTTTGTTAGTCGTTTTTATGGCCTTCCTCGTGTTCTTGATGTTTTGCTTAGCTTGGGGAGTGAGTTTGACCATTTTCTATTTTCCACCGTGGGAAAATTCACCTCTGCTGGGTTGTTTTGATCCCTTGCCTCTTTGTTTAACCATGATCTGCACACATAATCATATAAAATTGTTAGTCTCAATAGAAGCAGTGAGAAACTTGGTGCAGAAAGAATTTCAGAACAGACTTCCATTGTTGCAGACAGGTTGCAGGATTTCTCAGTGCGGACCGCACAAACTGGAGTGTGGCCGCATAGGGGTCAGTGCGGTCTGCACAAAAACTACTACGGTACACACTGGGATGGGGTTCAGACTACCCATCCTCTGAATCTGAGCAGTGCGGCCCGCACAAAATGGTACCGCGGCCGCATTGGGCCAGTGCGGACCGCACAAAGTATAGTGCGGCCGCACTGCCCAAGAGTTATCTTTCAGATGTTCATCAGTGCGGTCCATACAAAGTGGTATTACGGACCGTACTAGGGCACCACGAACCACACTAGGGCACCGCAGACCGCACTGAACCGACCGCGGTTCGCACTGCGTGCCCAAACTTGGCACTGAGTTAGGGCATCAGATTTTGCTTTTAAGTCCAAGTTTATCCCTAATTTATGTCCCTACATGTTTACCCAGTCCAGTACACTAACTAAGTAGATGAGAATCAAAAATCTAACTACCCTACCCTAACAAATTAAGACATTATGGGAGAAGGACGAAATAAAAATTAAGAAAAAATAAAAATTAAATGCAAGTGACAAAATTAAACAAGTAAAGAGGAAGATTAATGTACTAGATTGTGAGGTGAATCGAATCAAATAAGTTTCAACAAGTAATTATGTGCAAGTGAGACGATGAATAGTGTTTACTTTCTCAGAGGTTTCAAATCTGCGAAAAGGGTTACAGGGGGTCCTCAGGGTCTATTTATAGAAAAGCCCCTGGGGCCCAGCCTCACCTACCAGTGCGGACCGCACAAAATGGACCGCGGTCCGCACTGCCTTGTTTAGCACAAGCTTGAGAAGGCAACCTTCTGCGGTCTGCAAAAACGGACTGCGGCCGCAGAGGTCCACTGCGGACCGCACAAAATGTAGTGCGGCTGCAGTGGAAAAATTCAGAGAAGCTTCATCTTCCCACACCAGTGCGGTCTGCACAGAATGTTTTACGGTCGCACTGGAAACTTCAGAGACCTGCACATTTGTCCATCATGCCTTACACTGCATCAACATAACCCTGCAACATCTCACAACCAATTAGCCCAAAAATCAATCCTATACTACAAAGAAAATCAAAGAAAATGACAAGAAGAAAAAGACATGGGTTCCCTCCCAAGAAGCGCCTGATTTAACGTCACGGCACAACGTAGGTTACCATCAAATCATTTGAAGTGAAGAAGTGTCACCACGTAGCTGTCATCAATTTTCCCAAGATAATGCTTGACCCGGTGCCCGTTAACTCTGAAGATTTCACCATTTTTATTTCTCAAATCAAGAGCACCAAAAGGGGTCACAAACATAACTTCAAACGATCCACTCCATTTGGATTTGAGCTTTCCCGGAAACAGACGTAACCGGGAGTTGAACAAGAGAACTAAATCACCTATGTTGAACTCCTTTCCACAAGCATATTTGTCATGAAGGTACTTCATCTTGTCCTTATACAAGGACGAACTGGAGTAGGCATGGAATCTAAATTCATCAAGTTCATTGAGTTGTTCAACATGAAGATTAGCTGCAACATCCCATTCCAAATTCAACTTTCTCAAAGCCCACATGGCCTTGTGCTCTAACTCAACCGGAAGATGGCATGCTTTCCCAAATACCAACCGACACAGAGACATCCCAATCGGAGTTTTGTAAGCCGAACGATAAGCCCATAGAGCGTCATCTAACTTCTTCGACCAATCGGTCCTATTAGCATTGACCATATTTGACAAAATACTCTTGATTTCCCTGTTGGAGACTTCCACTTGACCACTAGCTTGAGGATAATAAGGGGTCGAAACCTTATGATTGACACCATACTTGGAAAGCAACGTGCCGAAAGCTTTATTGCAAAAGTGAGACCCCCATCACTAATAATCGCACGAGGAGTGCCAAACCTTGTGAAAATAATCTTTTTAAGAAATGCAACAACACTCCGGGCTTTATTGTTAGGCAAAGCCACGACTTCAACCCATTTTGAGACATAGTAAACCGCCACGAGAATGTAAGTATTCCCACAAGAGCTAACAAATGGACCCATAAAATCGATGCCCCAAACATCAAAGATATCCACTTCAAGAATGGTATTGAGAGGCATCTCATCCCTTTTTGAAATCCCACCCGCTCTTCGGCAATAGTCACACCTCTTCACAAAATCACCCGTATCTTTGAACAAGTTTGGCAAATAGAATCCACAACAAAGAACTTTCGAGGCGGTCCTCACCCCACTGTGATGGACACCATAGGGTGAAGAATGGCAAGCCTCTAAGATACTCAATTGTTCTTCCTCCATGACACATCTACGAATCACACCATCCATGCAAATCTTGAACAAGTATGGCTCATCCCAATAGAAATCCAAACTATCCCACTTGAGATTCTTCTTTTGGTTTGAAGAAAGCTCACACGGGATTACTCCAATCACAAGGTAATTGGCAACATCGGCAAACCATGGCATATCATTCATTGACACCACAAGGAGTTGTTCGTCAGGAAATGAATCATTGATCTCAAGGCCATCACAAGGCCTCCCCTCCTCCTCCAAACGGGACAAGTGGTCCGCCATTTGGTTCTCACTACCTTTCCTGTCCATAATCTCTAGATCAAACTCTTGAAGTAGTAACACCCATCGCATCAATCTTGCCTTGGAGTCTTTCTTTGTCATCAATTACCTAAGAGCGGCATGATCGGTGTGCACTATGACCTTGGCCCCCATAAGATACGGCCGAAACTTTTCCATTGCAAATAATATAGCCAACAACTCTTTCTCGGTGACTGTATAGTTCCTTTGAGCCTCATTCATGGTCTTGCTTGCGTAGTACACCGAATGAAACATCTTGTTAATCCTTTGACCTAAAATAGCCCCAACCGCAATGTCCCTTGCGTCACATATGAGCTCAAAGGGCAAGCTCCAATTTGGTACGGTAATGATAGGGGTAGTGGCAACTTAAGCTTGAGAAGCTCGAATGTTTGCATACATCCCTCATAGAACACAAACTTTGCATCCTTTTCTAGCAACTTGCACAAGGGGTTTACCACTTTTGAAATATCTTTTGTAAACCTCCAGTAAAAACCCCCGTGCCCAAGAAAACTCCTTACTCCTTTGACAGAAATGGGGGGAGGAAGCCTTGAAATCACCTCTATCTTGGCTTTGTCAACTTCAATTCCATGCTTTGAAATTTTGTGACCCAACACTATACCCTCTTCAACCATAAAATGACATTTTTCCCAATTGAGTACGAGGTTTGTGTCTTCACATTGGGCCAATACTCTATCCGAATTTCTCCAACATTCTTCAAAGGAATCACCAACCACACTGAAATCATCCATGAAGACCTCCAATATATCTTTCATCATGTCGGTGAAAATAGCATCATGCATCTTTGGAATATCACCGGAGCATTACACAATCCGAACGACATCCGAGAGAAAGCGAAGGTTCCATACAGACAAGTAAAAGTGGTCTTCTCTTGGTCCTCCGGGGCAATTAAGATTTGATTATACCCCAAGTACCTATCCAAAAAGAAATAAAAAGCACGCCCCGCGAGACGATCAAGCATTTGGTCAAGGAATGGCAATGGGAAATGGTCCTTTTGGGTCACCTTGTTTAGCTTCTGGTAGTCTATGCAAACCCCCCAACCTGTGACTGTCCGAGTAGGAATAAGTTCATTGTTGTCATTGGTCACCACAATCATACCACCCTTATTCGGTACACATTGCACCGGAAAGTCCATGAGCTATCAGAAATGGGGTACACAAACCCTGACATCCAACCATTTGATCACTTCTTTCTTCACCACTTCTTGCATAGCCTTGTTCAATCTTCTTTGATGCTCCAAAGAAGGCTTTGCATCATCCTCCAAGATAATTTTGTGCATACAAAATGCGGGGCTTATTATCCGAATGTCAGCTAGAGTCCATCCAATTGCGTTTTTCCGCTTTAGTAAGGCAATTTTCAGCCAAAGTGGCCTCAACCTGCATGTTAGTAAGGCAAGAAGAAAGACTAACTGGTAAAGTAGAGTTTGAGCCCAATAATTCATACCTGAGGTGTGGAGGAAGTGGTTTTAACTCCAACACCAGTGTCTCCTTAATTGATGGTTTTGTTGGTGTAATTTTCTGATTTTCAAGATCCAAAGACAATTTTCTAGGCTCATAAGAATAAGAGCCCATATCATGTAATGCATTCACGCACTCCACTCTACTTGCATCCTCATTGATATCAAGATTTAATAGCACGGCATCAAGAGGATCCTCCACGTTGATCATATCATTGGTATCATCTACAATCACAGCTATGACAAGGTCTACAAATGAGCACACCTCGGTGCTATTGGGTTGCTTCATAGACTTGCAAACATGGAAAACAACTTTCTCATCTCCCACTCGGAAAGTGAGCTCACCCGCTTCAACATCAACCAATGCCTTCCCCGTTTTAAGGAAAGGTCTGCCCAAGATAATAGGAACCTCATAGTCCACTTCACAATCCAAAATGACAAAGTCGGCCGGCAAAATGAATTTGTCCACCCGGACAAGCACATCATCAATAATGCCCAAAGGTCGTTTCATCGATCGATCCGCCATTTGAAGTCTCATTGAGGTTGGCCTAGGCTGCCCGATACCCAAAGTTTTGAAAACCGAGTAGGGCATTAAATTGATACTAGCTCCCAAGTCACATAGAGCCTTGGCAAAATCCGCACTCCCAATGGTGCAAGGAAAGGTGAAAGCACCGGGATCTTCAAGCTTTGGGACCATTGAATGCACTATAGCACTAACTTGGTGAGTCATTTTTATAGTTTCACAATCCATAGAATGCTTCTTTGTAACCAAGTCTTTCATGAATTTTGCATAACCCGACATTTGTTCAAGTGCCTCCACCAAAGGCACATTAATAGATAAGCTTTTCATCATGTCAATGAACTTTTTAAACTGATTATCATTCTTCTGCTTCGCGAGCCTTTGAGGATAAGGTGGAGGTGGCCTTGGCAAAGGAGCCTTGGCTTTTGGCACAACCGGCTCTGGCATGTCAATTATGTGTTCCCTAGACGGGTTCACATCATTTTGGGTTTCCATCTCGACTTCTTGAATATCAATCCCCACTTCATTGTTCACATTTTCATCAACCACATCTTCAACTACCAAAGGGAGTTCGTCATCTTGCAACTCAACATCATCATCCACGACTTGCTTTTGCTTAGAGGCATTCACATCACCGCCTGTCCCACTTTTTGTTGTGATCGCCATAACATGATTGTTCCCACCCTTTGGGCTCACTACCGTATCACTTGGTAGAGCACCCTTCGGGCGAGTATTCAATGACTGAGAGCTTTGGCCTAATTGCACCTCCAAGTTTCGGATAGAGGTATTGTGAGAAGCTAACTGTGCATCCGAATCCACATTCCTCTTCATCATCTGCTCGAATATCATTTCAATTCTGCTCATATCATTACCAGAAGAACTAGGACCTTGAGAAGGGAAAGGGGGTAGATTGTTCGGTTGTTAGTATATTGAGGGTCTTTGAAAGCCTTGCCCCCGGTTGCCTTAGTTTCCATTGTTGTTCCACTCGCCTTGATTGTTATTGTTGCCCCAATTGTTGTTATTTCCATTCCAATTGCCTTGGTTGTTGTTTTGATTACCCCAATTGTTGTTTTGGTTGTTATTGTTCCAATTACCACCACCTTGTTGTTGATTGCCCCAATTTTCTTGGGGTCTCCATTGTTGGTTTGAAGAGTTGCCTCTATTGCCTTGATAGTTGTTGACATATTGTACCTCTTTACTTTGATCATCATAACCATCGTTTTGAAACCTATCACATGTATCATCATATTGCTCAGAATTCCCTTGATTTTGTTGCATCCTTTGCCTTCTCTTGTTGATAAGCATACTAACACCCTCCATGACATTCACATGGCGAGGATTCTGAACTTGTTGCAACTGCGCCTTAGCCAATTGGTTTATAATAGTAGTAAGCTCAGCTATTGCTTGCCCGTGATTATGTAATTCCTTGTGCAAATAAATAACCATAGGATCACCTTGAGGCACATTTGCTCTACTCTGCCATGCTAAAGAAGTGTCCGCCATTTCTTCAAGTACATCACATGCCTCATCATAAGAAATCTTCATAAAATTACCCCCGGCCAATTGGTTAACAATGCATTGATTTGTAGTATTTATGCCCCGGTAGAAAGTTTGTTGGATCATGGCCTCCGTCATATCATTATTTGGGCACTCCTTCACCATCGTTCTATACCGCTCCCAAATCTCGTGCAAAGGTTTCGTTGGCTCTTGCTTGAAGGCTAATATTTCATCTTGAAGTGCTGTCATATGACTAGGAGAGAAGAATTTGGCAATAAATTTATCCACCAACTCATCCCAAGTTGTAATGGAATGGTTGGGGAGTCTCTCGAGCCAGTCTAATGCCTTCCCCTGAAGTGAGAACGGGAAAAGTCACAATTTTAGCGCATTCTCGGATATATTCGTCTGCTTGCTCCCCCAACATGTATCTACGAACCCCTTGAGATGTTTGTAGGTATTTTGATTCACAGCGCCCGTGAAGTATCCACGTTGCTCAAGTAAGGTCAACATCACATTGGTTATCTAAAAGTTGCCCGCCCGGATTCTGGGTGGGACAATAACACTTGCATAACCCTGGTTCAGAAGTACTCTAGGGGCCACTCTTGGAGGTGGCGGAGGAGGGTCTTGAATATTTTCATTTGGATTTGCATTGGCATTGCGGCCTCTACGTTGTCCTTGAGGTGCTAGAGGCACCTCATTTTGCTCAAGATCATCTACCTCCTCCCCCGATATCACGTTTCCAAGAGGGTCATTAGCGTTGTTTAAAGCCATGTTGGTACCTGAGTAGTGATACAAACAAGTAAGTAACAAAGAAGGAAAGAAGAACAATACACAAAACTAACTAAATAGATAGCCAAAACCGTTAGCTCACTGGCAACGGCGCCAAAAAGTTGATCGCAGCCTACTTCGCACTACTAAAAAGTAGGAAGAGAGGGTCACAATAGCTTTTACCCAATTTGTGGGTCGGGGTCGATTTCCACAGGGAGCTAGGAATGGAGTCGAGTATCTATTTAGAGTGGAATTGTGTATTTGTTCCAAATATGACTTCTAATCATTTTTAGTTTTTCTTTAACAAACTACTATTATCAACTACTAATTATAAATGCAACTAGATTATGCTAAATGAAAATTGTTAAAAGTTGTATCTAATGGATAAAAAGGCACTACGGTAGTGACTTTCACCTAGGTGGATAATTGACAGGGAATTGCTTCTAAGGCACGATTGACATGATTAGGGAAATATGCTATAACCGTTGTACGATTTTACCCACTCTCACATCTCTTGGTAGAGAGAGTGATTTTGCCCAATTGACTTTCTCAAGACCAATTGGGTAGGCAAATTTGCTCGGCAACTAGGGTTCAAGTCGGGTAATTACTCTTTCGAGGTTTAACCCTTTAATTGGGACTATTAAATCTCTTGAGTCCATCCCAATTCCTTGTTGGGTCAATTTTGGAGACTTAGGCTCTCTTTCTCAAGAATAATCCAAGTCAACTTAGCACAAACCAATATTTGCAACCACTAATTCATAAATTAAACCATAAAATTGACCCAAATAACAAACACACATAGCCAATCTAGCCTTAAATCACAACACCCATCAATTACTCACAATAAAGTTGAGCCACAACCCTAGCTAATGGGTTTAGTTACTCATGCTTGAAGAGAAAAATAGAGAAATAGATGAAGATAAAGACATATTAATTAAACACTAAAGTAAATACAGAGATTCTATCGTTAAAACTAAGTTAAAATGCCCAAAATGGCTACAGATGGTTTTCTCACAAGCGCAACTCAGTTCAGAAAATAGCTGATACCCTAAAAATGGAAAAAGGTTCTATTTATACTAAGCTGAAAAAATTGGACAAAAATGCCCCTGCGGGGTCAGTGCGGACCGCACGAAATGGTGTGCGATCGCACTATGCTCTTGACTCTGAAAAATCAACTCTCTAAACTCAGGCTCCGTGGATCGCACAGAATGGAATGCGGCCGCGGAGGAGTCTAGCGCGATCCGTACAAACACGACCGCGGACCGCATAGGCTTGAACCTTGGCACTTGACATCTCTCTGAAGTTTGCTTCCGTGGACCGCATAAAATGGTAGTGCGACTGCGGTGTCTTCAGTGCAGGCCGCACAATATGTACTGCGGCCGCACTGCTTTGATGCCTTCAAATCCAGCTCTTTGAATCTCTCTAGTGCGGACCGTACAAAGTGTAGTGCGGCTGCACTTGGCCTATTTGTCCTGAGTTGTCTTGTCTTTGGTACTTGGGCAGGTTTCACTCCTTTTGAGCTGATCTTTGACGTCTCGTTACTTTGTTGATCAAACCTGCAATCAAGCATAATTATGAGCCTTTTGGGACTATGTTGTAAGAATTTATAATCAAAGCGTAAGCAAGAAGGAGCATGAAACATGTCAAAATCCCTAGTTATCAGCGACTCTGAATTTTAAATAAATAATACCGTTTCAATTGTCATTTAAATTGGAAAAAACTCTCTTATACTCCTTCCGGGGGTAGGAAAAAGAAGTTGTGATAGTATTCATCCATACCTGGTGATTTATCATTTCCTATTGAGGATAAGCCTTCATAGATCTCCTGTTCAGTTACCTCTGCGCATAGTCTTATTCTTTGCTGATATAAGATGGTTGGTCCTTTCCTCGTAGTGATCTTGTTGACTGCTGGTAATGTATGAGTTGTAGATCCCATCAAGACTTTGTAAAAATTTACTATTTCCTCTTTGATTTCCTTTGGCTCAGATAGCTTTTTGTTGTTGAGTGATGTAAGTTCTATTATCTGCTTTCTTTGAGTCCTCTCCTTGATCAGGGCTGAAAAAAATTTGGTATTGGAATCCCTTAGCTTGATCCATTAGCCTTGGACTTCTGCTGCAAAGCACTTTCTTCAACCATGGACCATTTCTCTAAGTTTTGTATTAACTCTCTTTCTTTTCCCAATAATTTAGTATTACCCTTCATGTGTATGTTCTCTTGAGTGATCACTAGCTCTTGCCCGACCTTTTATATTTTCTAATTAATGAACTTACACTCCTCATTATTTAGCCTCTTTAGAACTGGTCTAAGATACTTCAGCTTCACCTAAATGTTCTTCATCTTGACTGCAGAATGTGATTGCTGTCAGATCTCCTCTACTATCTTCAGAAATTCCTCATGATTGGCTCGCACATTAAAAAATTTGAAAAGGTACCTTGATATTACTTCTAGAAGAAGCTAATGTCAGTAGCATAGGGGCATGATCTGATATGAAAAGGTACATTATATTCCATTATCAGGTGCCCTCATGCCATCATCCATTCATGATTTCCAAAAGCCCTATCCAATCTACTATAAATTTTGTCTGATCCTAGCTGTTTATTGGACCAGATATAGTAGTCTCCTCTCCATTATATTTCTGTTAGGAGCAATTCATGCATGCATTCAGAATACTCTTTAATTTCAGTATATGTAATTGGATTACCAAATAGTCGATCATTCTGGCACATAACTGCATTAAAGTCTCCCACCACAAGCCAAGGTTTGTTGATACCTACTGCTGCCCCTCTCAAGTTATCCGATAGTGCTTTCCTGTGCTCTATAGTATTGAAGCCATATACTATGGTGAGGCAACAATTCAGATCCCTTACTTTGCTTATGATGTCATAGTATATAATTTAGGCTTCAACTTTCAACAGATTAATTTTACACCACTGTGGGTCCCAGACCAACCACAATCTTCCATTTGCTACAGTTTGGTAGTTAGTAAACATCTCCCAGTTAGGAACTATTTTTTTGCTAATCTTCATGGAATTGTGCTCTTTTATTCTTGTTTTTATAAGCCCTGCTAGTCTTATTTTTTTGTTTTTCAAGTAATTCCCCAATTCCTTCTGTTTATACCTCTTATTCATTCCTCTAACATTCCAAAATATCCAATTCATTAGATAGTTTTGGAACCCCCTCCTCTATCCAGGGGTAGGCCTTGGACTTCACTGCTTCTTCCATGTAGCACATTAAACCCATTCTTGGTTGGAACAAAGCATTTGATGGGGAAATTTTGTAGATTGAATTCTGGACTTACTTCCAAAGCTTTCCCTCTGCTCTTTTCTGGTCTCTCTTCCACTCTATTAACAGGATGAGTACTTTTCTGTTCATTCTGTTGTTGGCCCTGTTGCTTGCCCTCACCAAATGATTCTGCTTGATCACCACCTGTTGAAAGTGTTTGCACAGGTCCTTTATACATCCGTTCTTGTGTAATAACTTTAGTATTCCTCTTTCTTTTGGGTTGAGGGATCAGTTGCAAATCCCTTTTATCCTCTTCACGACAAATATAACCTACTAATTGACATATTCCACAGTACTCAGGCTTCCAATCATAGGTCACAGCTTGTTAAAAATGTCTTCCTTTTGGATCGACCACTGTAACTTCAGAGGGAAGTGGATGACTGATGTTTACTTTCACCAACATTCTTGCAAAGGATATCTTTGCTTACTTTGTAATATACTCATCTGCAAACAAAGGGGTTCCTAAAGCACTTGCTATCCTACTTAAGGATTTGATACTCCAACAACTCATTGGAAGATTAGGGAATTTGACCCATAAGGGGATTTCAGTGGGAAATTCTTTATTGAAATCAAAATTTGTTGTCTAAGGCTTCAAAATTATAGGACGGATACTGATGGTGTATGGTCCAGCGTAAAGAACAATGTGCATATCAGTAATTGAGTTGAATCGAATCATATAATACCCTTCTACATGCAAATAGACATCTGGTGTTTCTATATTCAACCAATTTTGACTAATATACCTGCTCATGGCATTATATCTTGGTGTCTCTCCTATGATGTAGGCAATTAAAGAACACTTCCATTTTTCCTCCTCTGGTTTGACTTCTTCTGCTTCTAATTGCACCACGGTTTGGCCATTTATAATTTGTGGTGGGATGTAGGATAGTGACATACCATTTATTGCAGATCTATTTCTTTTGAACATATTTGTCCATGCACCCACCGGCTTTGCTGCCTCTGCTGTTTGTTAAGTTGATTTCTACTCTAAAGTCACTGTTTCATTAATTTCCTCTGCCTTCGATTATGTATTTCTCTCAGTTATTGCCTCTGTAGTATTCTTCAGAGGTTCAGTTATGGTTAGCTTCTTTGAAATCCCACTAGGGTTTGATGTATATCCTATTTTCACAGATCTAATCTCTTCAGCCATTTGCACAGGGGAAGCTATTGTTGTTGCCTTAGGAGTTCCGTCACCTTGATTTCGAGCTCCAATTGAGCTCCCAAATGAAACTATGGGTACTTTTTTTGGTCTTCCTCGTCCTCGCGCCCCTGGACACACCGGCTTATGTTTAGCTAACATGCGCCGAGGGCATGAGTGAGAGTAGAGAGAGAAAGTCGACGTGTTTTGAGAGATGTTAACCATTTCATCTCTATGCAATCTCTGCTATTTGGTGATGTAGAAATAGCTTACAAAAGGAGAGTTTGGATCAAACTCTAACATCTACGATGACTGCATTCCTCTAGTTAGTTACAAAGTCTTTTGCAAACTTTTTTTCACCCATTCTCTTATTTCAAAATCATGTTTGGTATATTGTATTTCCACCTTTATATATCACATAATTGTTATATATGCCATAATCTGGACATGTGTGTTTTATTCATAACTTCATGATGAATTTTTTTTCCTTCTTTCTATATTTTGTTGAGTCGATAATTCGAATAATTAGCCTATACACATTTTATGCATTTTAAGATACATATTTCGAATTTTCTGTTGATATATTGTATTACCATATTCCGCCAATTATCATTCTTTAAGTATTCAATCATAGTGTAATTGTCAGTTTTCATGTACATCTTAAGTCAAGCCTGGTCAAAATTGGAAGTGCATATCCACCAAAACAGAAGATTTTAATATTGGCAAAAATTAAGAGGAAGTAACATGTTTCTGTTTTATCATCTCAAATATAATTCTCAAACTATGTGATTAATATTTTAAAATATTTGTATTATGAAGTTTGTTATTATTGATGTATGTGTTTCAGTCAATAGGTTTATGATTAACTTTGTTGCGCCACAAGTCTTAGACTCAGTTCTATGCAATGACTTGATACAAATATAATTATGAGCTACCTATAATTTCAGTGAACTATGTTGGTGAAATATCATGATTATTCATGTCTGAAAAATTATGATATTGCTAATCCAATGGTTGTTAGGTATAAAAATTGTATTGAATAGGGTGTAAACTAATACAAATATTGGTTATACATAAATCGAAAAATTACTATCAAACAATGGATTATAATACTAAAGCTAAAATATGTACTACTCTCTAATACATCATATCAAACGACAACATAATGTTATTGGATCTGTGCTATGCACGAGTTATCCCTAACTAGTAGTTCAATAACCAAGAAACCACAATAAAATTTTCACCACATGCTATTCATGTCTGAAAAATTATGATATTGCTAATCCAATGGTTGTTAGGTATAAAAATTGTATTGAATAGGGTGTAAACTAATACAAATATTGGTTATACATAAATCGAAAAATTACTATCAAACAATGGATTATAATACTAAAGCTAAAATATGTACTACTCTCTAATACATCATATCAAACGACATCATAATGTTATTGGATCCGTGCTATGCACGAGTTATCCCTAACTAGTAACGAGTTATCCCTAACTAGTAGTTCAATAACCAAGAAACCACAATAAAAATTTCACCACATGCTATTGTGTGCCCCCCCCCCCCCCCGTGATGCATGCTATTGTTCAGTTGACCTATATTTTTTCTTTACTTTCCCAGAGCCTAGAGGGTGTTTGGATTGGCTTTTAAAAAGTAGCTTATAGCTAACAGCTTGTTTGGATGGTTGTTACCCATTGTATTGTACTGTACCCTAAAACAATATTTGTTTTGATTGTTTATTAAAATTGATTGTATTGTATTGTTAAATTCATTGTTCTGGAACAACAAAAAATCTCATTATATGAAACAATCGATTTGATGTGATGGGATTGTTTCCTATTTTTCTTTCCAGTTATGCCTTTACTTTTTACTCCATTATTCTACTTTGCCCTTTATCTTCTTCTTCTTCTTCTTTAAAAATAAAAATTTAACTTCAAATCTCCAACCTATTAACCAACTTTGTCTTCGTCCATCTTTTCCGGAATTGGTTCGTGCCATTCTTTTCGTCCAGATCTCCTTTCATTTTCTTGTCTTTTTCCATCATTATATATTTTTTTCTTTTGTTGCTAATAATAGTTAACCTTTTTCTTCCGTTTTTTCTATTGTTTTCAAGCTACATAATTAGTGATAAATTAGTAGAAAAAAGTTTACATAAATTATTTTTTAGAATAATTCTAGATAAATTTAACATTTAAAATAAATGAGGATATTTTAATAAATTTATCGGTGACAGTATAGTACAATACAGTCACACCAAACAATAAAAATATTATTAAACAACAACAAATTATATACTCTATCCAAATGGTGTATCCATAAAACGATATAATACATAAATGATGTTTAACAATGATTCAAACAGAGTGTAAAGTCAAAAACCATAAGTTAGTAATATCCAACTTTTGGCTTTTGACTAATTTTTGTACCTTTCATGCCTAAATATAAGTATTTCTAAGTACTTTTTATCATTACGAAACACTACAAAAACTAAAAAAGTAATTAAAAGCCAATAAACACTTAAAATAAGTCAATTCAAATCCCCTCCTAATTTTTATTCTTCCGAAGCCCCGAACAAGGTATACTAGTACATTACACAGGTTAGTGTCCGAGAAGATCGTCTCCTCCTAATTAATGAATTCTTTCGCAACATATTGTATTTTCACCAATATTCACCTCCTCGTATATTTCATTCATAAAGTTTAATTTCATTATCGAATTTTAGGCATATCCATCCTCAAATCGAGAAAAACAAAACAAGCAGCATGAGGACGACACGGAGGCCGATCCACGCCGTGTCGACATGGGTCCGCCGGCAACCGCCAAAGGTGAAGGCTTTTCTGGCGGTCATCACCGGCATGGCGGCGCTTGTTCTCCTACGTGCCATCGTTCACGATCACGATAACCTCTTCGTTGCCGCTGAGGCTGTTCATTCCATTGGAATCTCAGTTCTCATCTATAAGCTCATGAAAGAGAAAACTTGTGCCGGTAATTAAATTCCTTCCTCCCTTTATTTACGAATTGTGTAATTGTCAAAAGATTGCTTCGTTTGCCTGAATTTAGAAAGATCTAACTTTTTTGGTTGAGCTGTTGATGAACTCTAGGGTTTTGTTTGTTGATTTGAATTAGAAATTGAAGTAATCTAGAGGTCTGTTGCTTCATAGTTTGGATAACAGATCGTCACTAGGTGCAATTTCAGATTAACGGTTTTTTTTATTTTTTAAAATGGATTTGAAGAGTGGGATGGTGTTTGGGGGGGGGGGTGTTGATTTTGTTGATCTATAATATGTTATGAATGAAGGGTAGCCTCGAGGTATGGTGAAGTTGTTTCCTTGGCCGTCACCGGTTCTGAGTTGTGAAATCAGTCATTGCGTTTTGCGTACATAATACCCTTTGGGCGATTGTGTGATCCTTCTTGGGTCGGGCTGCCATTATTGAATGCGACTGACGAAATTTATGATGCAACAGTTTTCTAGGAGGAATATTAAGCAGTGTGACACAGACCTATGCTAACTTGCTAGGGTTTTTTCCTTTTCTTTACAAACATTAGTCATAAGGAGTATCTTCAGATATGTAAAACAGTCCTTTTCTCATGGCTAACAATTTTTAATCAGAGAGGTGACAGGTGAATAAGAGCTAAAGCACGTGCTTGGTTTTTTGGAGCTCGTGCTGGTTATGGTTTCTCTGAGGACTAGTAAACATGGCTTAAACTATTTTATGCGCATGCTTAAAGTTCTTGAAAAAAAATGTTAATTGGAAACAAGTAAAAATATGAGACTGTAGAAGTGAAAGGCAGACTGGAGATAGTTTAACATTGAACCTTTTGGTATTCGTTTACTGCTTTCCACATTTTTATGGGATTTGTTAAATTTGGTTTTAAGTTTTTCTTTTCATCTTCCTCTTTCTTCCTTAGATGCATGCAATAGGAATCTTTTTCTCGATTTTAGATGTGGAAAATGAAACATTTATTTTGGCAACTATGCCTTTTATTTCTGTGTCAATTCTTTGCCTCAGTTTTTTCTGACTGCATATTCCATAAGCAACAATAGTAATTTATAACTTTGTCGTATATTGTTGCAGGGCTTTCACTCAAATCGCAGGAGCTCACTGCTATGTTTTTGGCTGTTAGACTGTATTGCAGTTTTGTCATGGAATATGATATCCACACTTTACTTGATTTAGCTACATTGGCTACGACCTTGTGGGTTATTTATATGATCCGTTTTAAGCTTAAATCAAGTTACATGGAGGACAAAGACAATTTTTTAATCTATTACGTGGTAAGTCACAAACACCTTATGCATACCTTTTCTCAATTTTCTTGTTAAGTTGTACTTAGTTGTGTCATTGGGGCTAGTTTCTAATTTGGCATCTTCCTCTCAAAGAAAGATACAATTCTCACCAGGAACTGCTAGAGTGCTAGTGTTGAAAACTCCAGTTTTACAGATATAAACAAAGAAAGATCTCGACAAATAACAAGTTTTTGATGTGGATAAAATCTGACATACAACTTACTCATCCAGTCATGCAATTCAAAAGTATAAGTTTAGTATGCACAACTAACAGTATCATGCTCTTGGTCTGATCACCTGCCATGCCATTTCCAAAAAATGTTTTAGCGTCTTTTGTTTTCGCCATACAAAAGTAGATTCTGGTTCACTTTGATGTTCGATTTTTATTTTTTTATTTTTTAAATTTTTTTTAATTAAGAAGTCGCTGGCGATTTTTGCACTACTTTGTCATATTTAGCAATTAGCTCATTATATGAAAATGATATTAAGTTATAGATGCAAGGTTATTTTGCTCTGAATATTTTATTCTACTCACTCCTCTGCACTGTTTTTCGATATGAATTGGTTACTGGAAAACGACAGGATAGTTATTGAAAACTGTAGAATGCCAAAGTCTAAAAGGATTACCAGGACGTGGGCACTGTCTCTTTTATGCTATCCTCCTTGTACATGTACTGTCCCAACTCTCAAGTAATGAAGGATAACATTTAGATGTGTCTTTAAACTTTCTGACAAATCAAAGGTTGACGTTTTAAGAGTTGTTTTACCCACTTTCTATTTTATCAGAAAAATGTGTAAGTATTAACTTTTACATATTTTGAGTTTAGTAATATTTGGCACTCTTTCTGTCTATTCAAAATTAATGTAATTTATAGGAATCCACTATTGTTATAATAACAAAGCTATACTATGTTTTCATCTAAACACTCCGGGATATAATAAAAAGATTTTGCTCATTTTAACATCATAATTGCATATAGTGTGGATCCGACGATATTTTCATATCAGATGTGATTAATTTCAACATAATGTGCATTCACTCTCAATATATTTGACATATATGAAGCAAAGAACTAGCTCACATTAGGTCCTTGCTTAGGCAAGATACACTAAAGCATGAATATATGTCAAAACTTATTTGTATTAAGTTATCCGGATCGGTATCTTTTAGGGGTCTTAAGATAATGAAAATTGTTCAACTAATTTGATTAGAGGAAAAAAGAATTTTATTGTATCTATTGGAAGAAAAAAAGAAATATGAACTCTGTTGTCTTATTATCATATTTAATGTCAAATTTGTACTTAAAATGGTTCTCAGTGTTTGGAATTCGTGTGAATAAACAATCTATTGAAATATTTTAGTCAATTTGGTGTATCTCAAGTTACAGATAGCATAGCCCCCTCCTAGTAACCTCTGCTCCCACAACAGAAGAAGGTAAAGGCAAAAATGAACGGGCTGATCATCTTCTTATAACTTCTCCTTCTATTCTATTTATTTATTACTTTCAGTACAGCAATTCAAATTCAGTAATAAAGCACCTTTGTTAGTAATATAAGAGTAACCAAAAGTTCAAAACACAGTTCTTCCTTCAGGAGCCTAAGAACTAAAACACATTCAGTTGTTACCAGCTGCAGTGCTCTATTTACTATCTAATTTAGTCATCCACTTCATAAATTTATTAATCTTATGTCTCTTTTGATAGATGAAAGCTAAAGGGTTTATTGAACTCACACTCAAACCTCAACTGCTATCCAATGTTGATATTTGATACCAGCATATCTTCTAATCTCCCTGCCCAATTTTTATGGTATTCTTCTATTTATTAAAGTTTCGACACTATTCCACCAAAAATCTTATTTTATATACAACTTTTGTAATTTATAAGATTCAGACTTCAAACTTTGATGCCATGTTTCCACTATCAAACTTTTTTTCAAATAATAATTTTTCTTCCACTATTACTTGTATAACACACAAGTCAAATTTGAAAGCTTAGATTCAGTGTCCAATCAAATGGTGTAAAATAAAGTGGCATTGAGGGAGTACAACCTATTTTCTAGTAAGCATTTCGAAGTAGTAATTTATTCATGGATTATTTTGTCAGCTTAGCAATGCCATGTTAGTGAAGCGACCAGAGACTTCTATCTTGCCATGGCTATAGAAGCTACCCTTCAGACCAATATATCTCTGGCATTGGGTATTATGAATCGTTTTGCAAAATAATTTTCTGCGGACTCTGAAAGGAGTCTGTGTGGCTTTCAGTTTTATCTTCATTTCAAGATTGTAAATTATCTGATATTCATTCAAGCAGCTGGTTTCATTACGTCTCCTTGTTTTTGTATTAATTTTGTTTGCACGACTCTTGTAATGCCCACTCTCTGCAGAGTTTCTTCTATTTTCTTTTGAGAAGAACACATATATCCTTTTTTTTTTTCAATTTTCTTCAGGTGATCCCTTGTGCTGCATTAGCTTTATTAATTCATCCATCTACATCACATCTCTTCGTTAATAGAGTCTTCTGGGCTTTCTGTGTTTACTTGGAGGCAGTTTCTGTGCTACCTCAACTTCGTGTCATGCAAAACACTAAGGTATAGTTGCATGTAATTATTTATGAAATGCAGACCCCCCCCCCCCCGTCAGTATTTTTGTGTTGCGGAACTAGAATCAACTGCCTTTGACAAGTCCTTTGATGTTTTATATACAGATAGTTGAACCATTCACAGCTCATTATGTATTTGCATTGGGTGTTGCAAGGTTCTTAAGCTGTGCTCACTGGGTTCTCCAGGTTTGATTTGCAAACTCTCAGTTCGTGAATTATTTGGATATCAAAACTTGTCAGATAACTTTATTTGAATGTCATTCATATTTCCTGGATGGAGCTGCATTTTATGATTTTACCCAGCATGGTTTGCTCTGAAGAAAATTAACTAGCTGATATGATGCTCTGATTATATATATATATTTTAAATTAACTGCCTAATTGGCTTAGCTTAGGGGTACTGTATGGAACCTCTGTTTTAAAAGGCAAAACTGGGACTCGCTCGGGGCTCGCCCCGGGGCGGAGCACTCGTAAAACGCCCCTGGGCTTATAGGTGGGGCTTAGTTCCGTGAGACTTACGCCCGGACACGCCCAACGCCCAGTGTACTGGGCTCGCCTAATAGAACTTTATGCAATTGTATGTAACTAACCTTGTAAATCCTCAAATTTTCTTAATAAATCACTGACTATTCAAAATTACGTTTTTCTTAATCATAAATCATTAAGTTGAGAGTATTTTATGTCATAATTAAAATAAAAATTATTGCACGTTATTCAATAAGACTGCTATGATAGTTAATTTTAAATAAATCTTTCATTTAAAAAGTATTTATTTATTAACTAATAGTCCATAATTTTTTTTAATCATTTTTTTAAATATTATTTTTTCACGTTTACGAGATACAATACTTATTAATTTAATAGCTCAAAATTAGCTAGTAACTATTTGCAAATAATTAGTTATCATGGTATTGTATGATGAATTATGTGTCACTTTATTAACTTGTTGAAACTTAAAAATAAATAATGCTAGAGAATCATATTTAAATTATGAATTATATTTTTATAAAAATTCTCTTTCAAATAGAAAGCATATTAAATAAAAAGGAATAATTTAAGAAAAATATCAAATTATAATATCGAAATTTTTTCAAGATTCATTATTCCTTAAGAGATACATATAACATTTCGCATCGAATACATTACCTTTTATGTTTGAGTTGTAACGATGTTGCAACTAATTTGCATATTATGATATATGTCATATTTTTTGTATTATTCATATTTGAATTATAATTTATAAATATTTTAAATAGATTATTTGTTATAATTTTGTGTTTTTATTATAATTTATATAATTATTTTTTATTTTATACTATCTTAAAATTCTTGAAATTAATAAAATTTAAAGATCCGTGGGACTTACACCCCATGTCTCTGGGCTTACGCCTCGCCTCGTTAGAGGTAAAACGTCTCGCCTCACGCCCCTGCCTTTTAAAACATTGTATGGAACATCTTTAGTTAAGCAGGCATCGAATTGCATTATTGTCATACCGAGTACTCACTATTTGTGTGGAATTCATTAAGAATGTTCAATTATTTTTCAATTGGTTCATCAAGATGTTTGATGTATGATAATTTGTCAATGCGGGAATATGTATTGGTTGGTCATATATTCACATGGTAGGATCTTGTTGGCATTATAAACTTTGCTATTACTATTTAAGGAGTATTTAAGTTCTCTTAGTCTCCAGATTCATTTGTACACCCATGCTATACAGCTGTGATAACCTTCTGATTTCTTCTTGGCTTTGTGTCAGGTCTTGGACAGTCGCGGTCATCTGCTGGTTGCATTGGGTCATGGTCTATGGCCTTCAATGGTTCTTATATCCGAAATTGTTCAAACCTTTATCTTAGCAGACTTCTGTTACTACTATGTTAAAAGGTTGAAAATGCTCTGCATGTCAATTTGTTTCTTATCCTCTGGATTTCCTCCTTATTTGCTTTTCACAAAGCTGTATTGACTATAACATCTTGCACATTTTAAATATATTGCAGTGTTTTCGGTGGACAGCTGGTCATGCGCCTTCCTTCTGGAGTAGTGTAACTGATGATTGTGCTAGTCATGGACAGAAATTTCACATACGTTTGTTGCCTCCTTTTGCTTATCTTTGGTCTCTCTACTAGGTCAAAATCTGGTCTAGGGCTCTCCGGCGTAAAATCAAGAGTGCGGTGGTCTGTGAAGTTAGTATTATCTAAAATATTTTCTGGTAATCCTAGATTATACTTTACTTTTTTAGCAGTTAGCATTGTCCTAAAATTAAGCAGTTGATTTTCTCTCAATCCTAGATTACTTTACTTTGTTAGCACAGTTAGCACTAACATCATATGGCTTTCAGATATGTACTCATTTTTGTACTTATGTACCACAATGAATGATTAATGATTCTGATTCCGACACAATTGTCTCTGCTTGTTGGACAACTGGATGTACCCCACCCCTCCTCCCTTTCCCTTTCCGGATGGTCGTATTGCAAGGGGCTAAGAGTTTGTACCTTCCAGTCATGGAGGCTTTCATTTGTACGAACTCGTGACACAATTTTTCTGAATGGATATGCAACAATGGATCTACCACTCACTCCACCACAAAGATAATGTAACTTTCATTTCTATTGGCCCCTCAGGCAATCATCTGCAATTGTTGAAAATGAGAGGTATATCTGCTTTTAGGTCTTCTGGATTCTTGGTCCTTTATTTTTGTTTTTTTTCCTGTTTTGATGAGTTGGTCTCCCAGGCAGCCTGAGTGTGCTTCAATTATTTCACCGGTTATTTGTTATTTCCACCAGCACAGTAATTCTGCTTATTATGGCTAAAGGCATGTGAGAATAAAATCACTGTCTTTGTTTGTAACTTTGGTTTCGCACAGTTTTCGACATTTCATTGACTGCAAGGCGGGCCTCGCCCTTCATTTTATTGTAAACGTTCGGGAGTGTTTGGTTGGTATTTTTAGCATATCAGAAGTTTGAAATAATCCTCTTTTTTTTTTTTTAAATTTCCAGCTGTCCCTCTTGAAATATATCTTGTCCTTTATCCTTGAGGTTCCTTAGACTTGTGGACTGTTGCGTCTGAACCGTAAAGCTGGTCATAGAGGTGGAACAATTGGGTTCCTCTCACTGGTCACTTGATTCAAGGTTAAGTTTGGTATTTCCACCATTGCATTTGCACGGTCAGAGTCATACTTTGAAGTTTATGGGGGTTCGGGAATCTAATCTGTTTAAGTTATAGGTTCTAAATTAATAAATTATATATATTCGATGAATTTTTTAAGACAATACATGGCTTGAATAAAAACTATTGGGTTTGACCGAACCCGTATGTTCTGCTCTAGCTCCGCCCTGGCCGCGGTGCCTGCTTCTATGAACTGATAGTGTACACTTTGATACCATCGTCTAAGAAAAGTCATTGAAACAATTCTCGACTTAAATACACTAATAGTAAGTATTTTCAATGAACTTGTTAGAATATCTAATAACAATCTTTCACTTAAATAATACTAAAGTAAAATGATGAACTTGTGAAGTTTCTTGAAATAATTGTAATCAGCTTCCCCGTTGGTGAAATGCCAAAAATAAAACAAACTGTTGTTTTACCACTCGTGGGCTAACACTTGAGTCAATTTCAAGTATTTTCCGAATATTCTTAAGTTTGTGCATGATTTTTTTTAACACGATAAGTATGTGCATGATTTGAAGATGAAAGTGATAGGAGTATTATTGACGTAAAAATCTCTTTCATTAATTTTTGTCTTTTTTTACTTTTTTGTTGCCTTCCAATGTTCTTATTAATCGTGCGTCTAGAAAGTTTCCAAGTGTCCAACATGTTTTTTTTTTTTTTACAAATCCAAGAGCTAAGATTTAAATATAATTTTTTGTGGTAATCCTTTTGGAAAAAGAGAGTTCCAGAATACAAATAGCTGTAGTGCAACAAGATGCTAGCTGTTGTCTTAACTCATTCAATAGTAATCACATTACACAACAAAAAAGGAAGTAGCATTCATGGTAGTAGTTGTTATAAGATGTTAACTTTTGACTTCCAAATCATGCTCTTATCTTTCCATTATGTATCTTTACAAGTTTTTTTAATTAATGGCCCAAACTCCTAAATATGATTATTTGATGCTTTGCTCAACTTCAACTACTGGTCCAAACGCGTTTTCTTAAAAAACAAGAACTTCTTTTGTGGGATCATATAGCTTTATTATTGGTGTTCTAATTAAGGATTAAGATGGATTCCCTATTTCGGTAATGAGGAGATTGATTGAACTTTAAACTGCACCTTACTTATTTGTCACTCTACTTGTTTTTTTATCTGTGTTAAATATAAAGGGAAACTTGACGTAATTGGTAAAGTTGTTACCATGTGACATGGAAGTTACGGGTTCAAGCCGTAGAAACAATCTCTTGCAGAATGCAGGATAAGGCTGCATACGATAGATCCTTATGGTCCGACCCTTTCCCTAACTCCGTGCATTGGACTACTTTTTTTTTTTTTTGGTCTTATCGGTTTTAACACATTCATTAGATTCACTTATCCATTTATTAACTAGAACTGAGTTCTCTCAAGTTCAGCTAGAAGTATCCCTCCCGGAGGATTTAGAGGCGGAGTCAGAATTTTAACCTCATAATTTTTAAATTATACAATAACAACTTCAATTGTTAATAACTGAGTTCTAAATTTAATATTTGTATATATTTATTGAACTTTTTAACACAAATAAATTTTTTGAGCAAAAGTTATTGGTTCGTTCGAACCTGTAGTCAGGCTACTAGTTCCGCCCTTGGAAGGATTGGATAAATAATTGACTCCTAATATTACCTTTATCTGGAATTATGTATACGTTGCTGATATTTTTAAGAAAACATATACTTTTTGTAAATTCGTACTTATTATCACAAAAGAGTGTCATATACTATATTATTTGCGGTTATTCGTAAGAATCTTGAGTTCTTTAATTTTCTGGCAACGGATAATATAATTAAATAGAACTCAACTTGTTTTAATTAATTCATGTAATGAAACGTCTGAGACTTTATATGTTAGCTTTGTCCACCTACTACTGCAATTATACACACTTTGGGAAGTGTACTAATAATTCCAGACTCTCTCACCAGGCTGTTAAATTTTATTTCCTCGAAACAGTTTGTCATTTTATTTTATTTTTCAAATATACTCTTATTGTTCCAATTAGTAAGTAGCGTGTTAATTAAATGAGATATTTAAAAAGAGATGAAAAATAGTCTAGAGACAAATATTTTTATGATTAAAGTTATTAAATATAATTAATAAAGGGTTTGCAAAAAATTTCAAAGACCGGGGAGCAATTATATTCCTCCTCTATTTAATTAGTATACTAAAGCGTAGTTACCTACTACAATTAAGCTTTACGTACCTAAATTATTCGCATGCATGCTATTCCTCCACGTAGGGGTGGGCATAGATTGGACAAACCCGAAATCCAAACCAAAATTAGAATTTTTTGGATTTTTGGTTTCGATTTTCGGATTACGGATTAGATTTTGAATTTAATTTTTAAAATTTTTAGATTTCGGATTGGATATTGGATTTGGTGCTTCGGCTTTTTAGATATCTGAAAATCCAAAAATTTTATACTTTATATTTAGTCCTTTATCCATATGCTAATAATAATAAGTTCAATACCCTACCTATTATATATTATTCCATATATTCAATATTAATTACTAAGTTACTATCAGAATATTTTCTATTTGAACATAGTTTTACTATTGCTACTTTTTATCGGTCAAATTAATGTCTCTATTGCATTTCCTTGACAATAATTTCATTACTTGAATACTTTATTTGGATGATTACGGTGAGAATGAGGAACTTTTCAGGTAATTTAACATGAGTACTTCATTTGGATATTTATTTTTATCAAAAAAAGAAATATCTCAACTTATAAGGTCAAATCCGAAAATCCAAAATATGCAAATCTGATTAATCTGAAACCTAAATTAATAAATCCGATTCAATCTGAGCTTAATTGGATTAGATTTGAATTGTCATTTCTTCAATCCAAAAATCAAAAATTCAAACCGAAATTTTTATATCCAATCCGAAATGCTCGAACACCCACACCGAGCTCCGCGTACTTGCCTTTATTCCTTTTGCTTTAATTTATAATTATTTTGGTGTTTCTATTCTATTTGTCCTCAGATGAACCTACACACTTCTACTTGCCTATAAATATCCCATTGGTCTTCCTTCTCATCAAATCACACTAAAATATTAAGCTTTAAACAAATATCCATTACTTCCAATGGCGATTTCTAAAACTCTCTTTGTTTCATTAGTTCTCTGCTTGCTCCTCCTCGATGAAGTCCAATCCATTCAAACTGATCAAGTAGTAAGTATTTTTATCAAAACCTAATAATATCATATTTTGTTGATTTTCTATATTACGGGATAATTTAATAATCAAGAGGTCACAATTCGAATTGCAGTTTCATGAAGTCAAATTTCATCGACCTACACTATTTTATCCATATGAAAATACTAAATTTTTCTTGCTACGTAAGTAACTAAGTCTTACTTTCATAATTTCAAGTTTCATTCAGCTGATCAGGGGCGTATGTAGCGTATAGGTGACAGGTTCAACTGAACCCATAACTTTTAATGCGGAACAAAAATTTATGTGTAAAATCTACTATAATTTCAATAAATAATATATTTGAACTTATAACTTTAAAAATATAACGAGTTCAATGCTAAAGATCTTAAAAGCTGAACTCATAGGATTTAAATCTGGAATCCCGCTGACGATGTTTTTATTTTTGCAGACTAGCAATGCCATTTCTGAAGCCGCTTATTCCTACCCGAAAATTGGTATGCTATCCTTTATAACTTTAATTACTCTCTGATGTCATACAACATTTTGTCACCTTCTTTATACACACATGTTTTTTTTTGTTTTGTCGTGTATGTTCTGTCCTGTTTCTATTGGCTTTGTTAATTACCTATTGAAAAACCAAACTGTTCAAAGTTACATAAAACTGACAAAAGAAACTTTTTGTTTTATTTAATTCTGTAAAAGAATTTATCTTTTATTCATTGATCATGTGTAAATAAATTTCTTTTTACACTCTTAAAGCATGTAACCGGTTTTTAGCATGTCACTCGCCATCTTTTTCAAGTTACTATCTCAGACTTGATTATGCAAATATCGTATACCATCGTGTATTAATTTTTCTTCTTTTAATATATAAACCATTCTATCTTGTTTTGTTATAAGAAAGGATTCAACTTATACACATTAACAATGTATATTTTTGTACTTTCCGTTTTAAACCGGCTATAGTATGTTATTTGCATGTTATTGGATATCTTTACACCAAACAGCCGACTACAATCATTATTTACTTTTTTTCTAATAATATACATAGATTATATAACGAGTATACACAATTATACACATATAATACATAAATTATGCATATATTATACCTTCACTAGCTATTTTTAGTTTAAATTTTTGGATGAGCGGCTATTTGGGTTAAATCTTCATGTTATTGTAGGTCATTTTAACCGGATAATATAAAAATGTATACACTGTCAGTCAACAACAACAACAACAACCCAGTATAATCCCACTTAGTGGGGTCTGGGGAGGGTAGTGTGTACGCAGACCTTACCCCTACCCTGGGGTAGAGAGGTTGTTTCCAAATAGACCTTCGGCATCCTTCCCTCCAAGAACTTCTCACCTTGCTCTTGGATACATTGTCAGTCAGTATATAGTAATTACACTCTTTATTAATGAGCTTCTTTTGTGTGTGTGCGTGTGTAAAGATTGTGGGGGAGCATGTAAAGCAAGGTGCCGTTTATCATCAAGGCCAAGACTGTGTAAGAGAGCATGTGGAACTTGTTGTGCTAGATGCAACTGTGTTCCTCCTGGCACTTCTGGCAACACTGAAACTTGCCCTTGTTATGCAAATATGACTACTCACGGCAACAGACGCAAATGCCCTTAATTTATTTTATTAATCTTCTTTTTAAAATCCTCTGCTACTTACTGTTTTCTCAATATATTATATGGTCCTGTCCATATTGTATCAATAAACAAAATGTGGTAAATGTCTTTACTGTACTTCTTTTATTTTTTGTCTTTTCTTATTGAGGAATTGTGTCCTCTCCTCTTGGTGAGTTAATACATTTGTAATGCTTTGTATTCTTGTTTGTATTATATGAGATGTGGAATAAATGAAGTTTGTGTATAAGTTTTTGATATTCTTCTGTTTTAAGGAAGTTTCTTTTTCACATAAAACCATCCGAGCAGAGTACGTATAAATGTGGATATTTATTACTAATACATACTTCATCTTAAATTATATGTCAGGTTTCTATTTTACACGCCCCTTAAGAAAATATTGAATAGAAATGGTTTTTGATTATTTTACATTTATTTATGTCTTACTTCTTCCGGTCCACAATAAGTGACCAATTTGTCTTGGGCACACCCATTAAGGAAATATTAAATTCTAGACAAAAATAATTAGGATGGCTAAACTACCCTTAATTAAATGTTGTAGCATAATTAATGTGAGGAGTAAAAGACTTTTTAGGGATACGTACATAAGGGTAATTTTGAAAAAACAAATTGAATATTTTCTTGGTTATATAAATGAATATTTATTTTGGACCAAAATAAAAAGAAAAATTGGTCACTTATTGTGGACCGGAGGGAGTAAGATATAATCTCTCTTCATTTAATACTTACTCATAATTAAGGTATTTGTTGTCTTCAAGAACAATTATTATTAAGGGTAGAATAGGAAAAAAAATTAATTTACTCTTGAACTTCTAATGATAAATAATTTGAGACAACTATTATAATTTGAGAGAGAGGGAGTAATAAAAAGCTCAAAGGAATCCGTACACAGTCAAACCTTACTTTAATACTAATCTTAGCTTTAAATTGGAGTCTAATATATATTTGTTTTACGACGTAGTATTATCCATAAACAATTCATGAATGACAATCAAATTTAGATCAAAATATCATCCTTTTTGTCTAAGGAAAGACTTCATTCCTCTTAATCAAATTGTATTATGGACTAGCCAATAAACAAAATCTTCAACAATAAAACTATAAATTGAGTACTCTTTAACATATTCAAATGGTCATATTCCATTTTGCTTATTTTTTTTTTGACAATCAAGAACTCAAACGGTGAGATTCTTTGTGAGAATACCCTCAAATGTGATACCAGGACCAAATGCAAGTATCAATCCCCAGTCAGAATGTTCTTGATTTTCTTTCTTTTTGCCTTTATTTTCCTCTAACATATACTCTAACACATAAACAATAGTATTACTACTTGCATTTCCATAATCAGCCAATGCTCTTCTGCTTGCACTCAATTTATCAGGAGATAATTCCAGCCTTTTTTCTAGCCTGTTTAAAATAGCAGGACCACCTGGATGAACTGCCCAAAATAGCTTGTTGTATTCTCTATTATTGTATCTTGTAATACTTATTAACTTGTCACAAAAATCCTCAATATTGTCTTCAATTATCTGTGGTAGTTCTCTTTCAAGCTTGAAACTAATTCCCTCTTCAGTAAGTCTGCGGAAAAATAAATTCGTGTTTTAGTAATCACCCCAACTTAAAACGGGTTGGATCTTGACTCTGTTCGTTGATTTGACTCAACAGGTTGAACCTGAAATAACTCATCAAACTTATGGGAAAAACCAAGGCAAAGTAGTGTAACTCGACAAGTCAAAATCTATATACTATACTACTATATTAAAAGCACGAAGGTCTTTAGCGAAATGTCGTTCGCCTTTTTTGTCCATTAAAAATAGATTCACACCAGACAAAATAGTTATTTATTTTCTTCCTAACAATAGTCATTTATTTAAAATTAGCTAAAAATGTGGTGATTAAATCCTTCCTTATTTGAAATATGTATTTTTGTATAATGATATTAATTGCACTAAATCTTCTTTTATAAATAAATTACTAATATCTAGGAGTTTGAAATCATTAATGAATTTGCCACTTCTATTCTCAAACAAAGAAAATTAAATGTTAAAGTCTTTATGAATGGGAAATAAAAAATTAGAGCATATTCCAAAAGTGGTGGCTATCCGCCTAAGTACATAATTCACCAAAGAAAATTTTTTCTTTTTCCAATGATTCCAACAAATAATTCAATAGTTTTTCATATATTGAGTTATTTGTATTAATTGATAAATCTTTGAAAAATTATGATAAAAGCACATGGAGTAAAAAATATCCATAATTTTAGAATTTATTTGTCCATACAAACAATAATATTTTTCAAAAGATATATTCAATGGATATTCTTTTTAAATTCATGTGAATCGATTGATCAAAACCCTTATGTAAAGTTGAACGAACTTGTAACCTTAAAAACAAGCACTCATTCTATAATATTTATGTAAAAAAAAATATAAATTCTAATAAATCATTATACTCAGTAATTCCATATTAAATTCTAGAAAAACTTAATTAATAAAAGAACACTTAATAATTGCACATCAACTTCAAATAATATATCTAAATTTCGAGGAGACAAAAATATTATTATTACATCCTTATTTTAACTTATGTAAATCAAGAATATTCTATTAATTAATCCAAAAATAAAGAAGAATAAATAGTGTAATCAGAGGCACCAAAAATAGAAGTCCAAAATCATCACCATTTATTTTGAATTTTATTAGAACAATAAATGGAGCTATATGCACATTATCATCATTTGCCCAAAATCATCATTTAAGTTTTTCCTAGTATTTTAAAGTTTAATTAATTAAATTTTGTGCATTAAATTCTTAATTATTTGAAATGTATATGAATTTTAATGTTAAATATCTTGTACAAATTCTTTTCTTACTTGAATTATGTAAACCATTATTTTATAACTCAAACATAGTTTTAATATAATACACACATTTTATATATATTATTTTAAACATATTTTACTCATTGAGATGGGGTACATGCGCAAAGCGCGTAACCTAAGACTAATACAGCCCAAACATACAAAATCAAATATAGAGATCCAGAATTAACTAGATATAGAGGAACTTAGGCTAATAATTTAAGAAAAATATGTTAGTTTTCAATTGTTCTTTGTTATTTTAATTTCAAAAGGCAGACTAATAGAAAAGGAAGGGAAATTGGGTCATATTAGATGGGTTTGGTTAGATTATGACTCGTAATTTGACCCATTGCGACTCAACTCATTTTGACCTAAACAACATTGGACAGGTTGACTCATGACCTTTTTATTAATTTGAGTCTAATTTTGACCCAACTCGCCCGTTCACCACATTTACCTGCCATCAATGATCTTTTCTGTGTCAGGCAAGAAATGCTGAATAGCAGTATGCAATTCAAAAAGAGGCCTTTCAATATCTTGAACCGGGTTCGAGCCAATTATCATAGCTCCAGCACCATCACCAAAAAGAGCCACTCCAACTAAATCATATGGCCTATCAACACTTGGTGGTTTGAACCCAATTATAGTAGTCTCAGAAGTAGCTAACAGGACTCTACTTCCTGGATTATTCTCAGCAATGTCCTTAGCAACGCGAAGACCCGCGACTCCACCAGAACAGCCAGCAAAATATAACATAACTCGTTTAGTTTCTGGGCTCAAACCAAGTCCTTTGGCTAAATAAAGATCGCCCCCTGGCAATCTAGCTTCACTTGATGAAACATATACTACGTGAGTAATGTCTGAAATTGGTCTGCCCCATTTGTTAATACAAGATTGTGAGGCTTCAATTGCCATTTCTGTAACTGCTGCATTACATATGTCTAGTCTTTGTTTTACTGTTGGAAGGCCTTCGACGGTTAGTTCTGGATACTTTTTTAGGATCTCTTCAGACATTACCACGTACCTTGTTTTTACTGTTGTTGTCTTGCCTGCAAACATTCCAATATAAAAGTTTTAAAAAAGGAAAAGAACCAGATAGTCCAATTTGTAAAAATCGGAGAATATTGCACTTACTAGTATACATTTTTTCTTAAATTTTCAACTATGTATAGGTAGGTTGAGCAAAGACAGTGAGTTTGTTTGTTAAGAAAATGGCTACCGGGCTTCACTCAACCTCAAAAGTCAGTTCATGAGATGGGGATTGCTCGATATGAGACAACACCCGTTCTTCCAACCTTGTGATATTTAACACCTCCCCCCAGCACTGGACATTTAATGTCCGTATAATATAACATGGGGGCTCAACATCGGTAAACCAAGCACCGGGATGAGTCTGGCTCAAGTGTCATGTTAAGAAAATGTTTGTTGAACCTAACTCAACCTCAAAAGTTAGCTCATGAAATGAGGATTACTCAAATTCATATAACGACAACAACTCATTCAACCAAATGGGGCACTTTACAGTGTCCTGGTTAGCTTACAACTCCGATTGTCTGTTCCTGATCAACATGACAATCTAGTTCGACGTTTACTGTTAAAAGGGTGAAAGAAAGTAAGAAAAGAGATTACATAGCCGAGTGAGCCTCTGCTTGAGTTCTGGATCGTCGCAGTTGGTGTTTTTGAAATAGCCATCAACCAAAAACTCTTGCATGACAAGCTGATGAGGGAAGGCTTTGCCCAGAGCCAGAATGGTAGCGTTTCCAGTGTTGGTCTTCTTCCCTCCTTCCATCTTCTCTAATCTCCCCATTACTCACTACTTGCCGTTGGATACCATGGTTACACAACTTTCTATTTATAACTCCTACCAAATAGTTTTTGTTATTAAATAAAGGTTTTTAGTTATATCATCACAATGTGGAGGGGCCTAAATATTTCTGTTTATGGAGTTTTTGGGATTAGTTGAAGAACAAGTATGTTCATGTTTTTGGCAAGTCTAAAAGTTTAATCTCGATTTAGTACTGTGAGATGTTGATAAGTGGTTGGTGGAATTCTGGTTTATTTCGACTGAATTCTGGTTGAGAAGCCTTAAAGCAGCACTATTGGAAAATATTTCTCTTATGTTTACGTTCATCTCTTTTTGTTAATAATAGCTGGCCCGCTCTTGAAAACCAAGAGTATTGTTTGGTTCACATACTGGTTAAGCACAGATTGCGATACATGAATTATTATGCGGTTAATAATCATATAAGGATCGTTACGCACTAATTGTGAGAGTAAAGTCAAGAATTATCTTCTAAACAAAATTAAACTCAAATTATTCAATTCGACAAATAGAGGTTTCCATTCAACACTGAACCTCAGGTTGCTGAACAGTAGTTCATGTGCTTCGCGGATTATTCGTTCTCAAAACACTAAACTTTTATAAGGATACCATAACCGCACAACCCTACTCCAACTAAAATAAAAATTCTTGATTAATTTTACAACAGTTTCAAAATAGCAGCTACCTTTAGAAACTAGCTGGAACAATATGAGGCTGATGCAATGCACACTAGAAGAATATTATGCAGTTCGAAGGAACATAACATTTCCACTGCCCAGAAATCTGAATGTTACCTAATGAGACCACCGATATTGGAAACCCAGTATTGTCCGTTTCCCGCTGAAGCACGTACGGGATGAAATAAGATTAAATCACAGTTCGGACAAGCATTTCCCACTGATGCAATCAACAACTAGGGTGGCAGTTTGATCAAGAGCAGCTGTTACTGCTGCCAGATTTTGCAGAAACTCCTCCGCTGTTGGTTTATCACCATCCACAATGTCGGTTACAGCTTTCAGAAAAATGACAGGAACTTTCAACAGATCTGCCACATAAGCTACGGCTGCTCCCTGAAACCCAAAAAAGAGAGAAATCCATGCCCTAACAATAAAAACCAAAGCTACAACGAATACCCAGTACAATTACAGTTTTCAAATATTACAGTTACCACATGGATTTGTTTTATTATTATAAGAAAAGTGAACCTTGAGATTTAAATTTCTTAGAAGACGAGTTTATGTGATCTATGCAGTATGTGGAGCTAGAGAATTTACTTACAACCCTTGGATCTTCTTCCTATTTTATTTTTTTCCGATAAGTTACTTACAACCCTTGGATCTTATATGCTAAAAATACGGACATCCTAGACAGAAAGAGCAGACACATATTAATGGGTCCGCATAACAATATTTGACATCCGCTAAATAGTTGGAACAAAACATACTGAACTTAAGACATTTAGACGGTTACCTCCATGTCTTTAACTGTTGCATCATTTGCAACAATAGATGCTTCATCCATTGGAGACATATCTAGAGAGTCACCAGTGGACAGTTTGCCAACCTGAAACGAGAACAGCCAAATTTCACGATAAATTAAACTTTAATGCTATTAAGATATGCCAAAGTAAATGTAATGACTTTGCAAGTACATGAGCACTATTAACGAGCCAGGAAAAAATCAGAAGTTAATAGTGGAAACAAGTGTAGACATGGAAATCAATAAATTGACAAAACAGCAAGTAGACAAAAGTCTTTCAAAGCTACAATAGTTCATCAATAAATTTCTTGAAGAAACCGTTTTTTAAAAATGAGAGAAATTTGGCACGTTCCATTTTCCCATGCCGATTTCATGAGCAGGCAAATCTGCCAATTAAAGATAGACATCACAGGATAAAAAGTTACCACATCTTAAGTTGGTAAGACTTGTCTAGCTGGTCTATATTCAAATGTTGTATTTGGAAGAAGATAGCAGGTAATGTGCAATACTGGCACAAAGTGGATTGCGGGAAGGTTTCATATTAATGAATCAAAATGGAGCAGAAAGGATATTAAGAATTCATATAATCAACCAAAATTACTTTGGAATTGAGACGTAGTGTGTTGATTTTGTAGCAAAATGCAACCACCATCCAGCTCGACAAAATGACAATCAAAGGACAATTTGAACCCACATAATTTTAGCTCAATGACAAAGCAGCCAAAGCCACACTCAAAAAGTACATCCACCAGCCGTAGACAAGGATAGATATCAAAGCATGCGAGCTATGAGCTATTAGATTTGATTCTTTCATATGCACAGGTGAACACTGTTTACCTTTAGGTTAAGCTCCTTCAGAAGATTGGGTGTAGCAAAAGCCTTCCGCGATCCAACTCCATATATATCAAATACCTGCAGGTGCACGAGTGCAGCCAACAACCTTTAGTTACTTGCTGATGATGTTACGAACAACACTATCCAAATCAGAAAGTAGGTGAATCATCTGTTGAGGTTTCCAATATAAAACAAGGAATTTCTTTCACTTGGCTATCAATCCACATCTCCTCTTCTCTTTTATTTCTTTTTCTTTTTTGGTTGATAAAATTATCAATCCCTATTTCCTTAGCACTGTTGAAGCACCAAGTCCAGTAAATATACAGGAAAAGACGTTAACAATAGAAGCTTAATCACAATAATAACGGGAATTGTGATCTCTTGTTAGAGGTATAGTAGCAAAGGCAAATATTTCGTCACCCTAGTGTCAATTTTGATGCTATTTCCTGCATTCCATATGTTTCTTTTGCACAACATACAGAATTCAAAAGCCCTGAAGCAAGTATGGGAAATGAACATTTTTTTGAGAAAGGAAAAAAAATTTGAGAAAGAGGATGGGAAATGAACATTACTGGAATTGGTATTCTTCTGTCATGGAAAGCAACTTCTGATGCAAGAAACACATCTCCTATTGAAGCACCTTTGGCCTGAAAATAACTAAACGTCAGTCAAAATTAACATATCAAAAGAATAACTTATACAGGGTTTGCTCAACATAGAGGAAAGGATAGGAAAAATATTTGACAAAAGATTTTGTAAATGTGTTCTTTCACATCTTTAAATGGACAAGCTGCAAATAGTTATCTTTGTGTAGTTTCTAAACATCTACATTTTACTGGGAAAAAAATGAATTGTCCTATTTTGCACAGACAATTAATCTCATCAGCGTTCGATAAGAGAGATAAGACAAATACATTGAGAAAGAGGGAGTATCAGGGAAATAGTAAGGGAGATTATTTTATAGGCACAAATCTTACCCCAAATGCACCTGCTGTGCCAGCATTTATGATGAGGTCTGGCTTTAATGCTTGGATAGAAGCATATGTCACAAGAGATGCAGAAACCGTGCCCACACCATCGACCCCTGTGTTAGACCACTCATAAGTTAGTTCTACAAATTTTAGGACACAACTAGATTTGATGCATACAAACTATTCGAGATATATGAAAACATACAAACGCGCAAATTAAAAACATCAAATTAATCAGAGCATCAGACACTTAATGGTCTCGGATAGTTTCTTCAAGCAAGAGGAAGGTTTCCACATCTCCTCTATTAGCTCTAAGAATTACTTTTCTAGTAGTAGAGATTTGGAAAAAATAAAGCCTTGTTCTTGGAAATGCAATTTTAGCTTTTGAAGAATAAAACTATCAAGTCTAGGCAAACATAAACTCAGTGGCTAGGCCATATGCGTCTCAAAGATGAATTTCCAGATCTTCACCAAAAATGTAGAAGCTACCATAACTCAGTGCAAAGACTATGCAGTTGGAATATCACCTTTAGAAGAAATTGCTAGGAGGTAAAAGGACAGATTTCATTACTGAAAATTCTGGAGCTAGGTGGCTGTGAAGCATGGAGATCTGATTATGTGGAAAGGTGCAAAAGACTTCTACAGTTATAGCATGGTACCAAAATATGGTCAATATAGGAAAGCAGATAAAATATGGACATGGCAGATTTTTGGAAGATTAGAACCCCCACAAAAGTATCCGTTTAGATAAGCATCAAAGTTCATAAAATAAAATCAGCAATGCAAAAAGTTTCAAGATGAAATTACCCTACCCAATGCTGGGTCTTTCCCAGGACAAACAATGTTAATGGCGAGACCCTTGTAATTACCATAGAACCGCACCCAAGGGACTCCCTTTGGGAACCTGCATTGTGTACGTCAGAAATTAGATCTAAGAAAAGACAGTAAAACAAACCACCAAACATGGTGAACATTTACTGCACAGATAATCACACTCTACAATTGAGTGTATGGAAAACATGGAGGTTCCTGGTCGGCATAATAACATACCTTTTCAAGAGACTAAAGATCCAAAAGTTCTCTTAGAAAATCTTGTTTCTAACAGGATATCATTTTTTTCCCAAATCAAATGAATCATCCTCAAATATTTCAAAGTTTGAATGAGTATTAATGCATACATAACGTATCTTAATCTTGCTATTTTGTTTAACATGCAACCGAATACCACATGATCCAACAGGAAAACACTTTTGCAACATTTCTATTGCCACTTTGCATAACATACTTTAAACCCTATACATAAATGCTACTCCCTCTGTCCAATAGCAAAATCTCTCGTAAGTAGAGCTCTTGCTTCCTCAAAAGATTGTGAAACCTTAAGACTCCAATTACCTAATTGACAAGCCTTACAAGTTCTTGCTGGTAAGAGCTCTAGCATCTAAAATATTTACCACCTCAAAAACTTGTCTAATAGTAACTACTACTACTTCATTTCTTCAGCTAGTTGGTTATCTTCACATTTAGTTGTTAATCTCAAAGGGAACACTCATCACTCTGTTTCTAAAGAAAAGGTCAATTTTTTTTAACTTTGATTACATATTTCAACATTGTTAAAGAATAATTTTAGCTATGAAATTGTGATTTATTAAAATATGTATATTATATTTTAAAAATGAACAAGTCATGTCCAAAATCACAATTTTTTTTGTTGAAAAGTAATGAGGACAAGTTACAACTAAAATTAGAAGTCTTAGAGTCCTCATACTCTTAATCTCAACATCCGCCAGGAATAATGAAAAGATAAGTGGAAAAGTGAAAAAAGAAAAACTCTAGCAACTTTTTACTTGTGATTCCGTACATAATTTATTCACCTTTTGAGTGAGTAAAAGCGATAAGAGGGGTTGCTCCACTTCCAACCAAGAGGTTGTGAGTTCGAGTCTCGCCAAGAGCAAAGCGGGAAGTTCTTGGAGGGAAGAATGTCGGGGGTCTATTTGGAAACAGCCTCTCTGCCTCAGCGTAGGGGTAAGGTCTGCGTACACACTATCCTACCCAAACCCCACTAAGTGGGATTATACTGGGTTGTTGTTATTGTTGTTGTTGAGTGAGTAAAAGCCTCAAAATAAGATAGAAGAGAACTTACACGGAATCGAGGTCCTCGGTGAGCTGAAACTTGTTTACAAGAGGTAACGCCTCCGTTTGCATAGCTGCCGATTCAAAGATTAATTTTTTTCATACCATCAACACGATTTTTTTTCTGACTATCAGATAAAATACTTACACATATAGAGCAAACAAAGAGAGTAGAAATTAAAAAGTACCGATGATGAAGACGATGGTGGAGATAGGGCGGTTATCGACGGCGGCGGACTCCTTGACTTCTGATGACTTTTCGCCGAGAGGAGGAGGAGGAGGAGCCATTTTTTTTCAATTTTTTTTCCTTATACTTCTTTACGAATATAAAGCTGAATTAAATCTACTCTTCGATTTCAACTTCTGCAATTGAGAAATTGAGAATCGAAGTTGTAACAGATACAACAGGCGTGATAGGCCATTATTAGAGTACTATAAACAGCACTGACTGGAAATGTGGGTTTAAGAGGACCCACATGTCCCACCGACCCATCCCAAGAACCAATAGAAATTGGACAAGTGGCTGACGATAATTTTCTCCGTCGACAATTTTTAGAGGAATCTTTTGAATGAAATTTTAACTATTTTGGAAAGGTGTGCAAAAGGTTGTACAGAGATAGAGTTTTTTTGCTAATACCGATATTTATTAAAAGTTAATAAAGACAAGTAACAGCGGTTTTACATAGGGGGCTGTTCTGGCGATATAAGTTTGGGAACAGTTATTATTGAAACGGCAAAGGATCAAATATGCTTTTTTTACTTTCAAATATTATTTATCTGTACCATTCATTATACTATTGGGTTATTCATACCTCTATTGTTATATTTTGGAACAAAAATATTCCTATTTTGGATAGTGTCACGTGGGAGCACCAGATTAAAATGACACATTCAAAATGGGGAAATTTTTGTTTCAAAGTATGATAGTAGGGGTATAAATAACCCAATAGTATGACGATAGGGGTATAAATAGCCAAATAGTATAACAAGGGGTACATGTAAATAATATTTGAAAGTAGAGGGATATAGTTAGCCATTTGCCGTTATTGAAAATAAGTAAAGCATAAAGTGGGGTTCTACATAATGTAGAGGATGACAACGTTGATGGCTTGCACAAGGAGCTAAAGTCATGTCATGCTTAGCAAGTAGATCCGCTACAGTGTTGGCTTCACGGTAAATATGTTGAAGCTTCGGATGTGCTAGCATTATCAGTAATGACTTGCATTCTAAAATAATAGGTAAGTAAAGATCAGTCCCTGCGTGCATGGCTCTTTACATTACCTGAGAATTCGTTTCTATCTGTAGTAGATATATGTGGAATTGTTCACCATTTTCAATCCTATCAACAAGGCTTGTAATTCTGATTCAAGTGCTGACGAGCACGAAATTATTGTGGAGAAACCACGAATCCTCCGGCATTGATTGTTTTTATATACTCCAGCAACACCATCTATCTTAGTGATGAGATTAAAACCACCGTCAACATTAAGTTTAAAAAAGGTGATGTGGACGGGTGCCATTTAATATATTCGAGGGTGGAAATGGGATGGGGAGTTGGAGATGGAGTGAGGCAATGAAATTCGATCACATGGAAGAGAATTTTTTTATGGAGACATGTATATGCAAGTTATTGAAGAGGTTATGATTTCGGTTAGTACAGATATGCCAAAGGATGAAAGGGGTAAGTAAAGTTTTTTGGAACTTCAATTCCTTGGTAGGTGAAAGACTGGTGAGTGTTGGTACAGTGCATTCTAAGCCAAGCAGTGAAGGAAATAACGTTAGTAGTGTTAATATTAAAGAATTTCAAATGGTATGAATGCACTCAAAGAAAAGATGATGGAGGGATTAAGGTATGTTCGCACAAGAGTGGCAGTGAGGATGGTTGAAGAACATTAATAGATGACAAATATGAAGCAGTAGGTAGCCGATTAAGAATGAGTAGCCAAAGAAAAGTTTTAATTCTATTGGGAATATGAAGGGTCCAAATCTATTTAGTATCAGACGGGTCGGCAGGAAGATTACAATGTGTGGCAAGATAAAGATGGTAAGCTGATTTAGCGAAGAAGGAGCTTGTAGAATTAGCAAGCCAACAATATGTATCAGGCCGTGGAAAAGTATGATTAAAGTACTCATTATGGATGAGAAAAGAGATATCTTCAGGTAGTTCAAAGGAAAGGGTATTGGTGTCCCAATTACCATTGGATTGAAGGTGATCCAGTATAAGGAATTGTTCATTAAGAGTTAAAGGACCATGAATAAGGCTACAAAGCGGGGAGTTATTGAATAGCCAAATATCATTTCAGATGTTAATAGAGGTTCTAGTGCCAATGTGCCACTTAATTGCTGGTGCAATAAAGGAAAGGTCTTTGTGGAGAATTTTTCAGGTAGAGAAATCTCGTGGACTTGGAAGGGGAATGGCGGCCAGGAGAGAGGTCAATTTGTACTTGGAGGCGATAATTCTGGTCCAAAGAGAATTGGATTTACGACCGAAATGGCAAGCCAACCCATCAATAAGGGATAAATTTTTGCCCTTGAATTTTTGAATGCCTATTAAATACATGATATGCAACATCGTATATATTTTTTTTTTTGTAGCTTGTCCGCTTGGTCAGTGAGAGATATTATTGTAGGGCCTTATGTTCAATGAGAGTTTATATTTACCTGGCCACTTGGTAAATGATAGTTTATATTTGTCTGACCACTTAGTCAGTGAGAGATACTATTACCTGATCTTATGGTCAGAGAGAGTTTATATTTGCCTAGCCTTGTGGTCAGTGAGAGTATATTGTTGTCTGGCCACTTGGTCAGCGAGAGTTTACATTTACCTGGCCTTACGTATGTGAGAGTTTATTATTACCTGGCCACTTGGTCAGTGAGAAATACATTGAGCCTTATATGTGGCCGGCTAGTAAGGGTGCTTATTGGGCAGATAAGGCGGATAATTACGCTTAGCGGTTCGACTTATCGGTTATTGAATTATAAATGTAGTCCGCTAGCCATCCAATATGTCAATGGGCAGATTGGTATTGAATTAACGATTGTCAGGCAGTTTATCAGCTTAACTAAATAGAATTTTTTTGAACAATCAATAATAAATGGCCAAATGCATAGTTCAAACTGTCTCTATTAGTTTTTGAACAATCAATACCATTAGCATTGTTATCCACGAAGGTAATACTATAGCCTAGAAAAGAATTCGTCCATGTCCATTCATAATTCATTCGAAGCTAGAGACGACTTCCATTAGCTACCGACACTTCTATCATTCTATGTACAACTACTTATGCAATAACGTAGTAAAGTTTATATACATAGGGGTAAAAGTGTAAATATAAAAATTCTTAATGGGTTAATGGTTTACCCGGTAAGAAAATTGAATGATCCATCCCCAAATTGTAAAGCCGTTGATTATAAAATCTCAATCCGTTCATCATTCATTACCCTGATAATCTGATACCAATAAGCCAATAACCCATCGGTTTGGTTCAGTTAACGGTTTCGGTTCGATTTTGAACATCCCTACCGGCTAGCTATGATATTTACTATATTGCATTGTGTTGAGTCGGAACAAGTGAGTATATCTCAGAGCATTCTTTGAATTATACTCCATAAAATTCACTGATTTATAATAAGAGTTTTCTTTATAAACCAAACAAATACAAATTTATTTCAAACAAAATAGCAATAACACATCACTTGTCTCAATTAATAGCACATTCTTTCAGGTTTGAACCTTATGCAGCTATTCTATTCCTTTATAATTTTCGCAACATTCTAGAATTCAAAAGCATTGTCTATTAAATTATTTTTTTTCATTTCTGTAATATTTTCTCCCCAATCACTAATAATATATAAGCATTAGATTTCTGTTCCGTCAAATACACATCATGTAGGATAAGATAAAAGGAGGTTTGCAAGCAACTTTTACAACTAGCGGGATGGGTTTAAAAGCGAAAAAAAGAAACATTGGATCATTTCCGTAGTTTTTATGTACATGAACTAATGGTCTTTCCGTCATATTGGGTATTTTATGTTGGACTTTAAGCTATTGGGCTTTAAAGTAGAAGAAGTGTGAATTGGAAATGGAGGGAAATAAAATGGATGGAAAATAAAAATTTGAAGAAGTGAACTTTTGTCTTGCACTTTGTCCCTCATTGGTGAAGGACAATCACATTTGTGTGCTTATATATAGATTCACTTCTTAAAGCTCTTAAAAGGAGTTGAAGAGAATGAACTCTCGCGCCGCCGTCGTCGCTTGGCTTTGGCTTCGGCTTCGTCAAATGATCGATCGAAATTACTACTGAAAATGCACCGCTGGCCGCGGTTCTGCCGCAACCGCGGTAGAATCGCGGCAGTCAGATTCAGAGAGGCTCTCTGGCCACGATCGCGGTAGAACCGCGGCAGGCCGCGTATTTTCTGAAAAGGCACCTTCCCAGACACCTCTTCTGATATTTGCCTATAAATTCTGAGGCAAGGCTGCATCTTCAAGATACGAAAAAACACTCTAGAACTTCTTTCTTTCTGAATATACTGCATCCTAATTCGCAGTCTCTCTCTCTCAAATTCGTAAGTGTGATTTTGCTCCGTTCTTTGAGTTCGTTGGTATCCTGCAGTTTGTATTGTCACTGTTGCAGGAAGGTTTATTCCGTTTTATCCTGGGAGGATTTAATCCATTACCTTGGCAACGTGTGAGGGGGTTAAAATTCCTTAAGGACGCACAAAAAAATTATGGACTCGGAATATTTCTGATTCTTTACTATTTTATACATTTCTTTATTCTTCTAACAGTTTTCTGATTTTTGTTTTAACACAGTAACGCTCACATTTTATACTATATATTTTTTAGAATTGATCTAATATTATCTGTCACCACCCATGCTCCAAAAGAGTTGAGTGGTGTACTTAGTTGAATATTGGGTTATTTAACCAACGGAACAAGGATCAATACCAACTTAGTGCTTTTTCTTCTTCTTTCTGCACCCGTATTTTAGAAATCCTAGGTCTGTCTCTATCTGCAACTGTTGGAATATACTATTAACTATGCGATTTAGACATAGTATTTTGTTTTATTCTTTATGAAACAATTGTTTATTTACTTTATTCAATTCAATAAAGTCCTACTTTAAATAGATCATTTGTTACATGTGTGTCCTTTTAGTTATATAGTAGACAATTTAGTGTATGGAGTCTTAGCTCATACACAAAAGATTAAATTGTCGGTTCTCATAATTAATAAACTATGTTCACAATCAAAGATGTTATTGGACAAAATATTTTAATGATTGTAGCACAAGATTATAGTATAATTTGTCTTGATTATGGGAGTGATTTTACTCCGACTTCTTGTGCTAGTATACTTAGTGTATATTGAATGGACCAAATACAGAAATATGTTTTTGTACTGAATATATATAAAATATTTTCTCTAATTCATTAAATGAACTTATACTCATAATCTTGATATAATTATTATGATCAATGTAATTTGTTTATTGTTTTGATTTATCAAAAGGTACGACTCTATTCAGAGTTAGTGTATGCCTAATAGATTGGATAATAACGAATAACATTTGTGAAATAATAATTAGTTGATAGAATCCATGACTCGATTTTGAGTTTGATTATACCCCCTTTATGTAAGCTTATAAGCTTTCATGTGAAAACCCGACCGGTGAATTTTGTATCCCTCACATGAAATGGTTTAAGCGGAATTATAAAGGATTAAATTAGTTGATTATATTAAATTTTCAGTGATTTAATTTAATTAACTGGTATTTGAGATCTTAACATAGGGAATTAAAATAAGTGTTACTGAATTTTAGAAATTCATATTGAGGAGTTTAATTGCAGTTTTTTAGTGGAATAAACTGCAATTAATTATAGTAAGAGTTAATTCATGCTAATTTCGAATTAATACTATAATTAGTAGTCTCTTATTATTTCTATGGTCCTTGCTATACCTAGTAAAAACCTGGACTGATGTGTTCCCTCGTCCGATGTCGAGCCTAGGCTCTGATACCAACTGTTACGCAATGCCTTCCTGATGTTCTTTGGAAGGGCAACGTAAGGCTAAGCAACCGATGTCAGTGCGGTTGCTGTCCGCCAATGAGATCCCCTCCGCACGCTAGACTAGATTGTCAGTGCCGTACGGGAAAACCAATGTCACGAGCAATTGCAGAAGCTGAGAGAGAATTGAGTTTTGAATGATGATGATGATTTTATTGATGACTGAAATGCTGATTACAAAAGATGCGGTGTCGAGGGGGAGAGACACAAGAAAAATGCTTGCTTGAAAATGATTGATTGTTTGGTCATCCTTAATAATGCTTAAAAAAAATAAACCAACATTACATGACTAGTCCTAATAAAGCACACTGAAATGGAAATGATGTAAACTAGCCTATAATTACAATGAAAAGGACTTACTTTATTACAAGGTAGAACTAAGTCCGATGGCAGCAACTTTGTCTTACGGGTCAGGGTCTGCGCGCACGACATTTGCTGTGTTAGCCTGAGGCTAGGCGCTGGTGCTTGGCATCTGGGTCTGTGCGCGAGGCGCTGCTGGAATGGGCCTGCAGCTGGGCGCTGGCGAGGCATCAGGATTTGCGCGCGCGGCATTGTCAGGGCGTGCGGCGCTGTTGTCATTGGCCAGCCCTGGGCGCTGGCGAGAGGCATCGGTGGGGCGACAGAGGCGCATGCGTGCTTGTCACTTGGCGAAGCCAAGACCACGGGGCCGACCATGGCGCTAGGCATTGTGAGGTTTGCTAGGCCGCCGTGGGGCGCGACCAAGGGGTCATGGGCGTGTCTGAAAAACGGCCCATGACAGTATACATGAATACAATTGCGAGCAAAGATGTACAAACTTTTACAAGTTAATCATGTCAAAGGTCTCAAACCAATAATGTAACCATGGTCCACATTTTTGGAATGTACCTATAAAAGCCAAATAATTAAGAACTCTTCAATAGATTTTTACTGTCCTTTAACCTAGGAAAACGGTATCTACTTTAATTGATGATCTCTCACGTTCCGCCTCTATACTATATTACACCAACTCCTGAGGTCAGGGGCGTACGCAGAATTTTTTGTAATCGGTGTCGAAATTTAGAGAGACGTAAAAACGAAGAGATTACTTTAATGAAATCACACTTTAGAAAAACACAATTCAAATATAGTAGTATAGTTCTCCCCCACGAACTTTTATTTTTATAAAATGTACTCATAATAGACTCGGTACAAATATTACCCCAAAAAAACTATATAAGGCAGCAAAAATTTACTCAATAGCTCGTTATCCATTCGAATCCATAGGACGCTGCTTCTTTCAATAAATTTCCAGAAGAATACTAAAAAAATATTAAGAATAAAGTTGTGGAGTCGAATGCCTGACCACAAGCAGAAACTGGATTACTTCACCAACGGACCAACGTAGTTGTTAACATCAAGTTGTGTCATTTATTATATTTAGACTATATTTCCTTTTGCAGATTATTTACATATATATTAATCCGACACCGCTTGGCTCAACGTGCCTCCACCCCTGCTTGAGGTGGGATGAAGGTACGTAGTCTTAAGATGAAAGAGGCAAAATTTTGATCTAGGACAAGAAAGTAAGTGCTTTGTAAGTCAAATAAATCAAGACTAGAACAAAAAGATGGCTGCTATAAGTTTTCCTTTTATCTTTTTTTTTTTTAAGTATAGGTAATCTGTATATGACTTGTTCATAAACAAAAATTTAACTACAGTTGGCCAAAACAATAACAACGACAACAATTCAATATAATCCCACAAGTGGAGTCTGGGAAGGGTACGTAGCCTTACCCCTACCCTAAAAGGGCAGAGAGACTATTTCCGATAAACCCTCGGCAAAATCTCAGAAGAACAAAAGTATATTTGGCCAAAAGTAAGTTATAAAACGAGGCAAGCTCGCACAAGGAATTCCGATGGAAACTATCTAGTGAATGTGGGCTTTAGCAAGTGGAAAAAACTTCCTTCCACATATGGATTCAAAATCTAAATAAAATGAGTTTAAATTTTTAGGGTATTATCGTGGAACTTCTTGCACTTTTGAAATTATAGGTTTAAAATTTAGTATCTCTTGAAATTTTAGTAATTTTCCACTTGTATATTTACGCTATCATGAATGATAATTAAGCTCCATCTGCCTCTGCTTGCGTCCTGTCCCTTCTAGAACAGCTGTTAATATGAGGAGTGATCCTATGGGTGTATCCAAATTTGTGTGGCTTTTTTATTAGAATGCCTATGGTTTTATTTTCCATGTGAGTTAATTAGTGAAGAAAAGAGAAATAAGAAATACTCCACGATTGGATGTCAGTAACAATTTGTCAAATATTTACCTGAACTGGCTCTAAAACTTAATTCTGTTTGCATATTGGTACAAAAGCAGAAGCTAATTACAACTAATGTTATTCCTTTCACCCTCGTTTTTCATATGTATGCCTGAATACAATTATGAGCAAACATGTATAAGTTGTCAATTTTACAAGTTAATCATGTCAAAAGGTCTCAGACCAATAATGTTAACAATGGTCCACTTTTTTGGAACCGCCCTTGAGCCAAAAATCAAAGAGCTCTTCAATGGATGTCTTGCTGGAGTTCCATCCTTTAAGCCAGGAAAGTTACATATACTTTAATTATTGATATCTCACATTCGGCCCTTTGTACTATATTGCAGCAAATAGAAGCGATGAAGCTGATTCTCATTAGGTTGGGCAAAGGTAATCTTAAGGAGGAAGTCGCAAAATTTTGATCTAGGACCAAAAATTAATTGTTTTGTAAGTCAAATAAATCAAGACTAGAACAGAAAGATGGCTGCTATAAGGTTTATTCTTTGAGTAACCATTTGGAAGCATAGGGAAAGTATCTGGAAGAGGCATTTCACAGTTCTCACCATTGAAATATACTCTTCTTGGAAAAGCCCATCCATTACTAAGTGTAAATGAACTCATGTCCTTAAGCAAAAGTATCTCTGTCGTCACAGATCCTACTTGCTTTTCTTCAGCTTGCAACAACGCATCGTTGTAAAAATCTAAACCCCAGAAGAGTGCAACTTCATCTGCATTATATTAACATTACATAAGAACACTTGGAAAACAACCTTAATGTAACAATTAAGGGCAGAAGGAGGGATCTCTTTATCTTGATTTCAGTACAGATCTCCATATGCATCGGCATTTAGTCTAATCGCTGGATTGATCAAAATTGTGCTAGACGAATGTAAAGCACCTTGGAAAAAAAGAAGCTTAAAAGGATAGAATCAGTAAACGTCCAGGATGATCAAATGTCAAGAAGCTAAGAACACGGAAGCAAACATGCAATTAGAGAAAGAATTTAAGTTTTATATACTGACGGTGCAAATATGGAATAAAAGGTTTTGTAGCATGAGATAATAATACCTGGGACACCAACAGTTGGGAGCACTGTATTGTTGAAGCTGTAGACAGTTGCTAGCTGGCTAAAACCAGGATGTTGGACTACCACATTCCAGTTGGAATAGTTTTTACCTAAGTTGTAATTGGAAATGGTCAATTTCACTCTCCAATAATTCCTGTAATTCTTCATAATGTGCCAGTGAACTCGAAGTGGACACATATGATCAGTGCACTGAACTAGCTCGCGCTCAGACAACGGTGATGAACTTTGTCTGTTCCACATATATTAACCACAACAAAATCAACAAACTATGCACATTTATGGGTGTAAGAATGTCATAAAAATTGGGCAAAATTGCAGTATTTCAGACCTAATGCATGATTTTGCTTCATTGTCAGCTAATTTACATCCACAGCTACACAAACGACATGGTGTCACCTCAGGATTGTAAAATGTTGAAAGAGAAACACAACAGGTTGGTGATCTGTTCGCCAAGAAAGTTGAGTATGTACATGTTGATTTCCATGTCCCTAAAAGTAATGTAAGTAACAAAGAAGAAAAACATAAGCTCTCTCAACTTCAAGTTTTTCTTCCTGCAAGCTAAAAGTTTAGTATAAAGTTCCGAATAGATTGCTTACTGATAACTTGTTCTTGTCTTTTGCCTTCTATAACCGAAGATATTGTTGGATCAGTGTCCACAAATTCATCACAAGTATAACCAAGTCCTGGAGCCATTAATGTGAGATTTAAAGGCTTGTGAGCTGTATAATTGCCCCTCAAGTTTCCAACTTTCATATCAAAGGATACGGAAGAACCGGAAGGATTAATAGCCGAGGCAGCAAGAAATCCACCGTGACAGCAACCATCTGATCTTTTTTCTAGTGGAGCTTCAGGGGCGAGATCAACAATAATAGGATCTTTCTTGCAACAATGTGGAATTTCAGACTTGAAGGTTGAACAATTCCCTTGTTTGGTGGTAAAAGCACCAGACATTGACCAAATAACCTCAGTACCAGCCCATGTCCATCCTAATTGCCAGCCCGGTTTCTCGATATGTCTATACTGATGGTAATTTTGAATGGTTATCCTTGCCTGAAGCATTAATAATTTAATATAGTCAAGTTAGAGAGCAAAGAATATAAACCAATGACTCTACCACTAGCTGTGTTGTCTAACTATTTAAGGTGCTAGAAGATACTATACTCTCAAGTCATAAGAAGGCATAGGCAGCTCAATAATAACTCAACATAAATCAAATGTCAAAATAACCTAAGCTATGAACATGTTCAAAATTTCTAAATTATGAACTCGTACTTCTGGTACCCAGCTTGCAGCTGGATTTTGCAATTATTTCTATGTTGCCCACAATGCCCTAAGTTTATCCAATGGCAGTATATCTCCTGTAGTAAATTTTTGCTTACATTTTGTACCCGCTGCCCCATAGAAAGTCTATAATACCATAGGCACAGGGGCGGAAGGGCCGAAAAATTACACTGTATATATAAGACAAAATCTGTTTTTATCTCTATATATTATGCTTTGAACCTTCTTTAAATAGCCCAAAAGCATAGCTCATTAATCAAGGTTGTTCAAAACCTTTGTGAGGTCACTGATTCAATTTCCACTAGCTAAATTTTTTATTTTTTTCATTTTTGAACCCCTTAGCGGAAATAATGCTGCCTCCGCTACTGCATGGGCTGGTCGAGAACTTTAATTTGATGGCTCTGCCTGTAAGGTCTTAGCACTTAACAAATTGAATTTTTGTAATTATGGGGTCAAAACTATATACTTGTTGAAATGTTAGTGGGTTTTCACACGCACAATGTAGTTACACTAGCTGAGTACATTTTGCCTTATAAGAAATTCTACCGAATAACACTGACTTGGTAACCAAACAAGATTAGCTTGTTTGGATGGTTGTTACCCATCTATTCATAATATATTATTTATTTTATTGTACTGTATTATTTTGATAAATATAATGTTTGGATAGATTGTGTTGTCTCTCACTATTTTATAATGACGCACACAAACAATTTGAAAATAAGCTTAATATATTACAAAAAAAAAAAATAGGGTACATGATAGAATTATTATAAAAAAAATAGGAAAAGGGGTAATATATGATTATTAAATATTAAGTAAGAGCAAGACGAGAAAACATAATGAGGTAACGATACCATCACACCAAATTGTTATTGCATAAAATAACACCTTTATTGTTACATAAAAAGAAGTTTAACTGTACAATATAATAAAATTTAAGCAGCAACCAATACAAAGTGACAATTCGATAAAATAGAATAGGTAACAACCTGGGGTGGATTTAGGTGGGCAGAAGGGGATCACCCGAACCTCCTTCGCCGCAAAATTATATTATATATGTAAGACAAAATTTATTTTTTCCTTCCATATATTATATTTTGAATCTTCTCGAAGCAATCCAAAAGTATAGTTTAGTGGTCAAATGAGTTCAAAATCTTTGTAAAGTTGTTGGTTCAACTTTTTGCTTTTTTGAATTGTTTAGCGAAAATCTAGCGTCCGCCGCCACCGGTAACAGCCATAACAAATGCAATATGGTGATTGGTGTTAAAGAATACTCATGAAAACTTTAATAAATGAAACAGGGATAGCAGGAGCAGTTCAAATAATATCCACACGTCAAGTAGATAAAAATGCACAATTAAAGAAGTAGATATTTGGGACCATAGGGTGAGGTGTCATTTCCAAGGGTGACCCCCCAATCCGAAGGTAGTTGATTCTATTCAAAAACCCCTTTTCCTCTCTCTCTCTCTCTCTCTCTCTGTAGTTTTCTTTCCTTATTTAGGGTTTGATCGTGCGTGCCATGGATGCTGAGACAGCGGAGTTTCAAGATTGGGAGATGCTTCACCCGAACTCCAACTCCGACTCTGAATCGTTAATTACTGCTGCCTCAGCCGGAAATACGAACGGCGTCGACGATGAAATTGGATCAGAGACGGGTGGTATAGTTCAGGTCAATTACTTCTCTATAGATTCTCAGAGCAGGTACATGAGTGGTTTTACTTGTGCTGATGGAAGCGATGAGGTTTCTGAAGAATCGGATAATCCGAGTTGGATTGATCCTGGTTCAGAAAACCGGTTTACCATGAAGAATTCCGGGGAGTTCTGGTCTGATTCCGGCAGTGAACAGTCCGAAACACGAAAATTCGGTGAATATGAGGGTAGAGATGAATTGTGTTTCCAAGGAAATGAAGAGATAAAAAGTGAAAATGGGAAAAATCCGGAAAATGGAGAAGCTGAAGGTGAAAAAAAGAATGAAATAACTGAAGTAGCAGAACAGAGGAAAACAGGGGAACAGACGAGGAGCGTTGTGTGGTGGAAGGTGCCAATTGAACTTCTAAAGTTTTGTGCATTTAGGGCTAGCCCTGTGTGGACACTTTCTGTAGCTGCTGCTGTAATGGGATTAGTTATTTTGGGTCGTAGATTGTATAAGCTGAAGAAAAAGACTAAGGCATTGGAGCTGAAAGTAACTGTGGATGACAAGAAAGTATCTCAATTCATGACTCGTGCTGCACGCCTTAACGAAGCATTCTCCATTGTGAAGCGAGTTCCTTTGATTCGGCCACAGTTGCCAGCGGCTGGAGTTACACCGTGGCCTGTCATGAGTTTGAGATAGTGTGTAATATTTGGTAAAGAAAAGGATACACATACAGTTGAAGTCCCATTTGGTAAGTGATCATGCTTTTGCGCTTGTATAATCTACTATGTCTATTTGTGCTGCTGTTTGTATCTTAAAGCTATGTATAAACTCATTTATAATTATATGTCATATGATCATATCTCCTGCATTGGCTGTCAAAAAAAAAGGAAGTAGATATTAGAACGATGAGTTATTCTTCTGACCTGATAACCATCATCTGTCCATCTAACAATGTCATACGTAACTGCAATATTTCCACTAGGATCCAGAGAGTCATAACAATCTGCAATTAAGGAAAGAGTAAGTAATTGTTCAATAGTTTGCAAACTAGAAACAAAAGGAAGAAAAGAAAAAGAAAAAAGGAAAAGGGTGTTGCCTGAAAGAGTGCACATGGTAATTATCAATACAAAAATCAGGGGAAAACACCCTGTTCCAAAACTGATCAAGTCCATGTTCGTTTCTTGAGAAAGCAATTTGGAGCAGAGATATAGTTCTTCAAAAGTAGAAGAGGTCAAACTTTTCATGAAGAAGGTTACTGATAGTAGAAAGGAAGATTCTAATAATTTTTAGAGGAGTCTATCTTGGGAAGAAGTCCTCCATGTTTGGTTGAAACAAAGCAGAAGACCATTGGAAATATCATCAGGATGTTAATAGACAGATTCATAAAGGACATCGGCCTAATAGTCTAAGGAATTTTTTTCTCAGATACTTTAGGGAGTCATCACATTTGAGTACTTAAATAACAGAAGATAAATCTTTGGAAGGCATGTTTGTCCTTTCCCACATGTTTATGTATGGAGGCAAACATGTAATGTGCTTTTGGTGTTTCATACTATGTTGCACTATTTCCATTTTAGTATTATATCAAAATATGACTATCTTTCTATATCAAGAAATTCTCATTTACACCTTAACGATATGATTTTAGAGTTAGATAAATGTCGCAGGATGTTTAAGACAGCAAATTTCAAAAGTATTTCTTTCTTTTTCAGACTTCATGCCTAGTCAAATATGTTCATATACAAAATAAAACTGAGGGAGTACAAGAAATGTATGCAAAGCATTAGTAGTTCTTGTTTAGTAAATCTTTGTATAGTTGAGATTTCGAGGTAAACAAGCTTTTATGGTAAACATGAAAAGCTTACATCTTTGCTCTATTGGTAGTTTCAAAGTTTACTACTTCCTCCGGTCCAAAATAAGTGATTTTTTGGATGTTTTCACACAGATTAAGAAATCTACCTTTTAGCATTAATTAGCAATGGAATTGACCATATTAACCTTTACTATCTCACATAAATACTCCTAACACATATTCCAACACTATTTACTCCAAGGACAATATAGGAAAAAAATAATTAATTCATTCTTAAAATCTGGAAAAATCACTTATTTTGGACCACAAGAAAAAGTACTTATTCTTCAAATGTCAACTCTAACCACATGAATCGAGTTACTCCTGCATCAAGATTTTTAGTATTCATCTATGACTCACAGAATGACCTCACACTTGCAGACAAAACAGGAATCTTGATCTTAGAACCTAAAATCGGGTTGACCATGATTGTCAAAATTCCGGTTTTTTTTTTTGGCTTTATTTTTCCTGTATCATTTGCAAAGGGGGAAGTATTTATTTTCAAGAGTTTCTCTAAATTTTTTATTCGCCATAAGTTACAAAATCAAAATCGCAGACGTCACACAACATTCTAAGCAGTTACAAAAGCGCATTTTGAAGCTATCAGCCTATCACTTGTCTTTATCGAGTTTTTTATTCACAAGAATTTACAAGTATACTCAGTGACCATATAATTACTTGAACCAATGGGTGAGCTTAAAGCTTGATATAAGCCTCATAGGTTAGGTGAGTAAATTTCGCCCTCCATCTAAACCAAATCGTACTAATTTAAGAATTTTTACTAGCAAATAAACTAATCTGCGTCCATTTTCACAAAGTAGTAGTAGATACGATGATAGTTTCCGTTAATGGGGTATTTGGATGTGGTTGTGTTCAAAAATAAAATTACTCATTCAATCTTTAAAGTTTAAACTAGTCAGAGACCTTATGTAACAGTTAATAGCTCAAATAAATCCTGTATTAGTAAGGCATTATCTCTCAGTCATTTCTAACAGAAATTTACATAATACATCCCCTGTTATTCTTTTGCGTCTAGTTTCATAGGATCAGTTACATCTCAGAATTAGATGGAGGCTGCAACAGTGTAGAGGCAGAAGCAAGAGGCTCATGCACAACTGAGTTTGTGGACACTGAAACTGGATTTCCTTCTAATTGCAGCATCATGCTCCCCAATATTTCTGTCAGTAACTTCTTGAACTCTTCCTCTTTAACCATCTTCCCATCGTCAGCATCCAACATCTTACAAGCTTCAATTATGATCTTATCCATCTGCAAACACATGGGATACAACTATATCACACACAAAGCCAGCTTTTAACAAAGCGAAAACATGACGTATTAGTTGATGAGTTTAACTACTAAACACTGATAGTCACATGCAAGATGAGATAACTACATAAAAAAGTGAGACTAGTAACCTGAAAAATAAGGTAGATTACTCGCTACAATATGTTAAAAATGCTGATAGTGTAATTCGTTTCAAACATTTTCAGTCATATAAGTTAAATCCTTAGTTGACAATTACCTGGTCAACAGCACCGATGGGAGGTAAGCCAGCTGATGGTGCAAGGAGATCGAGTGCAACTCGTAAGTATTCCTTTGACATTTTCCCATGGCGATCTTTGGGTACAGTCTTTACAGCAGAATCCAGCGCCTGCACCACCATACAGAAACACCAAAGGTTAAGTAACAGTCTGAAGAGAACCAAGTAGTAAAAAGGGTAGTCCGGTGCACTAAGCACCCGCTATGTGTGGGGTCCGGGGAAGGACCGGACCACGAGGGTCTAATATATGCAGCCTTACCCTATATTTCTGCAAGAGACTGTTTCCACGGCTCGAATCTGTGAGCTTCTGGTCATATGGCAACAACTTTACCAGTAACAAGAAAGCGACATAACAAGAAATGAGGTTTTCACTGGCAACTTTCCGTAAAAGGGTTTCTATTGCGGTAAATGATAGTTTTAGTAGCGACTACAAGTCTACAAGACTCTGTAGTCGGCCAAAAAGTAATATTTTAGTGGGAACTATACTCAGGTCACCACGAATATGTACTAAGCTTTTATTTCTCGATAAGAAAGAAATTTGTAGCGAGCCTTATGCCACTAGGAATAGTCTTTTATGGCAACTTTTCCACTTATTGTGACAGAGTTAGTCGCTACAAAAGTCTCATTTGTTGTAGTATGATATGTTATTAGGTCCAAAAGAGAATACCATGGATGACACTAACATACCTTATCCAATTCAAACTTGTTAGACAATAGTCTTCTAATTCCACTTCCATCAAATGTGTTTTCGCTGTGAGCAACAATCACTGGTTGCTCCTTGAGACGTTGAGCGGCACTCTCTGCAACTTTCTTAAATTCAGCCAAGAATGTCTCTTGTGAAACAGGTTGTTCATTAGATGCTCCAATGCAGGATTCAACCACTGGCTCCACAACATTACTCATTACCTACATAGCAAGAATAATAACAAAGTAACATGCTCTAGTAATTAGCAAAGAACTCTCATCATGAATATAAATGCGTAACAAATAAGTTACATGGGCTAGCAAGCAGCAAAGTTATGAATTAGTAACAACAACAACAACAACAACTCAGTGTAATCCCACAAGTGGGGTCTGGGGAGAATAGGATGTACGCATCCTTACCCCTACCCTGGACGGGAAGAGAAACTGTTTCCAATAGACCACAATTAGCCAGGTAAGAATAGATACCATGCATAATATTTCTTATCACCTTAGCCTTATATACACTTACAACTCAAAAGATTTTTTGCGTGTAGTCAACCTGTTGTAACAAGTAACTTATTATATTTTGCAGGTTACCTTTTAAGTGACTTGATATTGTAGAATTTCTTTACTTCGTCAGTATATATTAGTTAATAATGCTCGAACGTGTGGATCTGCTATTTAACCACCAGAGAGAATAAATGAACTTTTACCCATGAATCTGAAGCAGGAGGCATCCCTTGATCAACTGTAAGCTTCTCAAAAGCCTTGATAATGTGATCTTTAAGAGATCCATCAGGCAATTCTATCTCAGAGAATATGGAGAGAATTTCAGGTTCAAATGCAGGACTTTTAACGAACTCAAGAAGGTCTTCGCCATCCATACGAAGAAGTACAATTGGATCTCTCTTTAGACCAGCAGCCATGCCTAGTAGAATATCTGAAAGAACCTCTTTGAACTCAGTCTTGCTTACCTTCTCTTGTTTTCCATGTGTGAACTCTTGAAGAACCTATGTCACAACACGTCCATTAATCAGAATTAGATCAAACAGGATAATGGAAGGAGGGAATACAAACGTAACAAAATGAGAATAAGTTTGTTTAAATTAGCAAAGTTTGTAACATCCCGTGGACTGTAGACGACAGAAAAGTTTTCTTTAGGCAAATCCCACGTATGAATTGAGGTAGGAAATTAGGAGCCATACAAGGTAGGATCAGGGATTCATGTATCGCAGGCGCCTTTTGGGTTAAATCATAGGGAAATTACGCAACATGTCAAACATATACACCAAGTAGCCACTTTTAAGCAGTTGTTTAAAATATATTCATAGCTTACAATGTATTAAAAGATTAGCCAATTTCGCTCAAACTTCAGGACACGACGTCCTAGAATTTAAACCTCAAAATTCAAACTTCCGGGACATCGTGTCCTAAAAAGCGAAAATTGTGTCCAGAAATTCGAATCTTATATCCTAAATTTTAAATTAGTAGTTCAGAAATTCAGGACACTTAGTAGGTGTTTGGACATAAGAACTGTAAAATTCTAGAATAGGGGGAAAAAAATTTCAAGTGAAAATGGTATTTGAAATTAAAGAGTTGTGTTTGGACATGAATATAATTTTGGGTTGTTTTTTAAGTTTTGTAAGTGATTTGAGTGAAAATTTTGACAAACAACTTTTTGGAGTTTTTCAAATTTTCGAAAATTTCCAAAATGCATCTTCAAGTGGAAATTGAAAATTTTATGAACAAATGCTGATTTCGAAAAAAAAGTGAAAATTTTATGGAAAAACTTTCTTATATCCAAACAGGCTCTTAGTCCTGAATTTCAAATTAGCAGTTCAAAAATTTAGGACATTAAGACCCCGTTTGGCCATGAGTTTTGCCAAAATAAATTTGGAATTTATTTTTAAAACTCACGTTTGGTCATAAATTTTGCTCACATTTTGACAAAATCCCAAATTTCAAATCCCGAATCCCAAAATCACCCCAATTGCTGATTTTGGGCCAAAATCCCAAAACTTTGGAATTATATACATGTGTTTCCAAAATAAAGTTGGAAAATATGTTTTGAAAACGTCCAAACACATTTTCATTTTCAAACCAAATTTCACTAAAATCAGATTTTTCAAAACAAATTTGGAATCTATGGCCAAATGCTAGCTAAGTCTTGCATTTCCAAATTCATGATACTTAGTTCCGAAGTTCTAGAGTTTAAACCTCAAAATTCAAACTTCAGGACATCGTGTCCTAAAGTTCGAATCTTATGTCCTGAATTTTAAATTAGCAGCTAACAAATTCAGGACACGAAGTCCTGAATTTCCAAATTCAAGTTTGGGTGAATTGGCTAAAATTTAAATACATTGTAAATTGTGAATATATTTTAAATACCAGGCTTAAAATGGCTATTGCTGCATTTCGCCCCGTCAAATACCGTGAGGCCCAAATGTTGGACCTGGACCACTACAGTTTTAGCATGCCTATGAGAAAAACCCTTTATATATTACTACTTCCGTTTCAATTTTTGTGACAAAATTTGATTCGGTACGAAGTTTAAGAAAAATATTTTTTTTTTAAAATGTGTGATTTTAAAAACTTGAAGGGTAAAAGCTTTTGTGGGGCATTTAATTTGTCTGGATGTAAAAGCTTCTTATTATGAGTTAAATGAATAAACGGGAATATTTTAATGTTAAATTGTTTCCAAATATAAAAATGTATTAATATCATTTTTCAAATGAACTAATAAGGGAAGTATGTCACAGATTGAAACAAATGGAATAGTAGTTATAGTTATTATAGGCTTAATGATCATTGAAGATATCTTGGCCCACAGTACCGCCCCAAAATTCTAGCTAGCTAGCATGCCAACTTATTACTCCTCTTTTAGCAAGCATATGTTGTCACATCATCTTTTAACATGCGCATACAATGTGATACTTATTACTAGGGCTGTGCATGGATCGGATCGGATCGGATTTAGCATATTTTGGATTCAAATTTTGGATTTTGGATTCTAGAAAATGTAATCCGAATCCGATCCGAATTATATCGGATCAGATCGGATTTTAAAGTTTGGATCGGATCGGATATCGGATCGTATTATTATGCCTCAAAGTTAAACTAATATGTATATTTTCTTTGTAAAAAAGGCAATACATTAAGAAAAATTCATGTTTATGCAATTATGAGAGTACTATGGTGCCAATATAGCTAAATCTAGCAATTGTAAAGGTAATAACTTGGAGGTTGATGTAAATTAAAGTGTAGTATTTATACATGTCCTAATAATTTCGGATTTCGGATTGGATTGGATTAAAATATACCAATCCGAAATCCGAAATTTTAATAAACATAATCCGAAATCCGAAATTCAAAATTGAATGGATCGGTTCGGATTTCGGATATCCGATCCGAATGAACCGCCCTACTTATTACTAGTAATTCTGGATTGTGCTAATCACATAAATTGACTGGTTAGCTATGTCTGATTACATCATTATCTTAATTAGTCCTTATGTTCCTTTCTGTAAAAGTTAGTTAAAGAGAGGGGATGTTTAGATCTTAAGGTGATTAAACAGAACTGTTTTGGCAGAGATGTAAAAGTCCCTATCATACTAAGCTTTTCTTTTGTCAAAAGCTTTAACTACCTGCTTTGCCTGGACTCTACCCAAAGTATATCTGTCAATCTAATAATTTTAGCAGATTCAAATATTAAATTAAGAAAACATTTGTAAGCCCTCTTCACCACTTTCTCATCAGTTATTCCAAATGAATACAAAAAAAAGGAGGAGAAAACGAGAAAAAAAATTAAAGACAGAAAAACTTGAATGCCAAGACCCCCCCAAACTCTATCGACGGAGATAGATAATTATTTTGGAGATTTCAAATACTCTTTACCATGATTTAAAATATATACATATAACATGATTTTTTTTTATAAAACATTATTAGAACAATTTAACTGGATAAGCATTTAGTTATTCTATTATTCAGGTTATCATATTAGACTTAGTATGCAACTTAATGTGCACGGAATTTCAGCTTCTTTATTTTAATTTTTTTATTATTTTTATCTTCACTAAATGCACCTAGGAATCAGGTGCAGGAACCTCTCAGTCAACAACAGCAGGAAAAAGAATAAAACGACGGCCAGAGGAAACAACGAGGAAATTTCATCTGATCCAGAAAATAGCTACTGTTCTGTAGTATATAGTACCAGATTAGATAATGGTAGAAGAACGTAGCAGACAGACATTAGGACGACAACAACAACAACAACCCAGTATAATCCCACTTAGTGGGGTCTGGGGAGGGTAGTGTGTACGCAGATCTTACCCCTACCCTAGGGTAGAGAGACTGTTTCCAAATAAACCCCCGGCATCCTTCCCTCCAAGAATTTCCCACCTTGTTCTCGGAGAGACTCAAACTCACAACCTCTCGGTCGGCAGACATTAGGCAAGTGCAAAAATCCATGTGATACTTGAAACTTTGAAAGTCAAACAAATGAGCTCACACACAAAATATAGAAACTTGGACCTCTGAATAAAAAACGGAGTAAATAAACCGATAGTCCAGACAACAAAAGCAAACTGAGTGGCTTTGTCAGCTCTATAACTCGCATCATTAAACATCTGGCCATACGACCCCATACCGCCTCCTTAATTTGCATTTACCATTTGTCTAAATTTTCGAGTACAGGAGTGTGAATTAACGGTCAATGAACTAGATAAAAATTAGAGAAAATCACCTAGTCGAAACAAAAGACTACTGTAAGTGATTTACTTTTCTTGTCATCTTCTTCAGCCTTGATACGTAGAGTTAATAAATCAATGCCCTCAAACCGGCCGAGGCCATTGCTATTGAAAAAAAGAGTTGCCTAAAGTTTTTACCTTTCTTCTTTTTTCAAGTTCCTCTCCGCCTTAGCTTTGGTTAAAATGGTAATTAGCGAGAAATGAAAAAATTATAACTTCATCAAAAGAAAAAGAAAAAAGAAACCAACAGAAGCAAAGACCAAACACAAAAACTTGAGGGGTATGTTCCAAAAAATAAAATAGAATGAAGCGATCAAGAGAAATAGTTCGAGTGAGCTATTAAACTAGGCCTCATTCTTGATTCTTAAAAAAGCATAAAAAAAAAAGAGGTTTTTTTGGGAGAAACAAATTACCTCAGAGTAAATATGATCAGATTCAGGAGAAGAACCTTGAGCAGGTAAACCAAGAGCAACACCAATATCAGCAACAGCAGGTTGTAACTCTTTTACAGAAAGCTTACCGTCTTGGTCTATGTCCAGTTCTTCAAACTTATGATCTACAAAATTACTAAACACTGCCTCATTTCCAACTAACTTCATTATATCTGAACCGTCCATCACTTCATTTTTCTCCATTTTCTTTATCACTTTCTAACTTTCTAGTATACTTCTCGTGACTAGATTTTCTTTCTTTTTCAAAAGGGTGTGTCTCAAATCAATGTATATTGCAATTTCTTGAGTGAATTCTAGAGAAAAAGATGTTATACTTATATGTGGTTGGGACAGCTGGGGCGGTTAGGGTGGGCATTTTGTACGAAGTCTTTGTGACCTCATGGGATTTGAACTTTTTGTTTACTATAGTTGTCTCTGGTCGGCAATTTAACATGTGACGCGTGTCCACTTTTTACGGGGCACGTCTACCGTAGTGTACACGTAATTTGGTTTTCGTGGGCCAGGGCTTTGGGAGGGAGAGTTAGTGGGCCGGGTGAGGAGAGAACTTTGTCAAAATAGCACCGCTAGCCATTTTTCGGACTGGTAATCAAAAAATAGCCGGTATTTGCAAAGTCACTAAAAAATAGTCATTGTTTTGCTGAAACACGGAAAGTTTCAGCATAATATTCAGGATTATGTGGCTCCTGCATAGAGGCAAATCCAAGATTTGAAGTTTATGAGTTCCTACTGTAATCTCAAATTAGTATACAGTAACAACTGGGTTCACAGATAAATATTTACAAATATTTAGTTGTTTTCTTTATATAAATACAGAGTCTACCCAACAATTCCTTGGTTCCCGGGAACCCATATTCAATGCTAGGTCCGCCACTGCTCCCGCATATAAACTTCCAGCATATTATGTTAGAAGCTCATATGTAAAAAAAATCGAACTCCAGCTTATTATGTTAGAATATTTCTGAAATTTTAACAATATTTATATTTAAATTTTATCTTTACATGAAAAGTAACTAAAATTTAATTACTTTTGAAACGATGACTAATTTTTACTTTGTTAATTATAAATTTGGCTATTTTTGAATTTCAACCGAGAATTTTGGATTCCTTGGGCTTTGTTTCTGTGGCTTCAATGATTTCAAAGGGGCAATAATGGAGTACAGAACTAATGCTTTTCGTTAGCCTTTTGAATTGGACTTGTTGTGATTGGACTATGGACTGGTGCTTTGCGTATTTGTACCGGAATAATTTGACACGTGCTTTGTGAACAGACAGCCTAATTGTGGATTTAGCAAAATCTTAGTTGCATGATTTGTAGTAATTGTTTTAAGCTGTAAACCTGTAATTATTCTTTTTCCAGGTAATCAGTACTCGAAATTTAATTGTACATCTAACTTATTTAGATTCGTGTCGAATAGACTTATTTGTACTACTCGAAAACTCTGGTCAAGACTAACATATTGTTTGGATGGTGTTACCTATTGTATTATATCGTATTGTTATTTTAAATACGATATTTATTTTGATTGTTACTTAAATGAATTGTTAAATTCGTAACGACGAAATGTGTCACTTTATTAACGACCGATTTGGTGTGGTCGCATCGTTACCTTGTCTTTTTCTCTCAATCTCACCCTTCATTATTATTAAATAATTTTGTTTTATAATTTACCCTACCTATTTATATACCGTATCATAATTTTGCAAGTTTATTCTTCATATTGTTGGTGTGTGATATCATAAAACGATGACAAATAACACAATTTATCCAAACATTGTATTCATCAAACAATACAATATAATATAATATATTATGATATGATATGATATGTAACAACCATCCAAACAAGTTTTAAATGAATATAATTAACCTTACCACAACTTTGAGTGATAACCTGTAATTATTCAACAATAAATAATAAGGACAATCAACAGTTCTTTATCCCGGTTTTCTTTCAAAATGATACATGTAAGCATGCATTTAGATTATGAAGCTAATTTGGGGTTTGGCATGTTCGTTTTTGGCTATTGACACTGACTGTTCTTTCGTAATTTCATTATGATGCGTTGCGTGTAGGCATATATTTAGAGCCTGTTTGGATTGGCTTAAAAGTTAGTTTTTTAAATGTTTGGAGTGTTTGGCGGAAAAAAAAAAGCTTAAAAAAAGTTAAAAAGGGCTTAAAAAAAGCTAAAAGCCACAAGTTGAATATCCTAACTTCTCCGTTTTTGGCTTAAAAGCCATCTTATTTTGACCAATGAAATTATTTACTTGTCCCTTATAACTTTTACTAATCCCAAAACCACTCTTATCAAATAAATCCTAAAATATCCAACTACTCCCACTTTCTGTTCATCTTCTTTCCTCTTCTTCTCCTTTATCTTCGATCTTTACCGTAGGTTCATTCTTTCTTCTTTTCTTATTCATCTTGTTATATGCTTTTTCTTTATATGCTTTTTCTTTGAGATATTTGTATACTCAGATTATCCCAAGCCTGGTTTTAAAACTTTACATTTAAAAAAAAAATTGGTAACAATCTTTTTGCAAGTTTTTATGTTTGATCATGGTCCGCTTATATAGAAATTGAAGTTTGGCAGATTGTTACATAATAAGCAAGAGGAAGATGTAGGTTCTTGATTTGTTTTAGGCGATACTTTTGTCTTTTTAACAGAAAAAATTGTTTACTAGCACTTGTTTACCAAACACTTCAATAACTTTTTTTAAGTTTTAGCACTTTTATCCAAACAGGTAACTGTTTATTTATAAAACAAGTCACAACACTTAAAAGCTACTTTTAAACACTTGCGCTTAAAAGCCATTTTTTTAAGCCAATCCAAACGGGCTCTTAGAAATTTAGGCTATGTGAAGCTAATAAAGTGGGATTTGGATTATAAGCAGTTTGATTTTTGCATTGTTTTGAAAGAACTTGCTTTAATTTTTATTTTATTTTTTTTAACAACTATTGTGAGTATTTGATTATCAACTGAGAAATAGAAAAAGTCCCAAATTAACCAATCAGCTAATAGATAACTTATTTTTTGAGTTTTGACAAAGGATAATAAAGATTAGATAAAGAAAGTTTAACCAATATCATAACTCATAAGGTAATACCAATTACGGAAGACCAAAAGAAATTGGTATAATATCCCCCCTGCCTATTAATGGACTGTTACAGTCTGAATTGAACAAGTTCTTGCTCTTCCAATAGTTCATGAAAGCAGAAACAACAGTAATCGAAAAGTAAAACCTAGCTTATTAGTGTATGAGTCAAAAATTATCTTTGATATAATTAGACCATATCAGCATTAAGAGAGCGTTCAAGAGCCGCCGCATGACACCAGTATGACTTCGACAAAGGCTTGCCCAAAGTCGAAGGGGTCTCACAAGAGATGAAGGGAGGGTGTAACCAACCCCTTTAATCTTTGTTGAAACATTATTAACTTTGATAAGATTTTATTAAATTTAATTTTGAATTTTTTCTTTCACATGACCGTCAACATAATTTACTATATAGCATTGCCTCCTAAAGTAACAATTAAGTAGAAATTTGTATTTACAAAGATGATATATATTTTACAAACAGAGATCTTAAAAAAAAACATCTTACAAAGTTAGAGTTGTAAATAAAATTTATTTAAGTTGTAGTAAGAAGAACTAGAAAGTAACCGCAGATTTAGTAGACGTCTGGACATGAATTCCAAATTATTATTTTTTTCAAATTTGGAATTTCACTAAAATTTAAATTGAAGATGAAGTTGTGTTTGGTTATAATTTTTGCAAGATATTTGGTTGTCTTTTTTCAAATCATGAAACATGATTTATATCCTACAACTTGTAAAAAAAATCAAAACCACCCCAATCTTTTAAACAAAAAGCATAACTAAAAAGAATAAATTGTCATGTTTCTATACTAGAAAAAAGCATAACTAAAATAAATAGATGGATCAGCATAAAAAGTGTCATGTTTCATGCCCATGGAAAGTAAGTGATAAAGATTCTATACCAGAATTGGTAAAAAAATTTAGACCATTGCACTAAAGAGAGAGCGCCATGTTGGAATATCACACTCTGCAATAAGACCCGCGTGTTCTGTGTTTCTATGGGTAGTTGTAGGTTGATAACTTATGGAGTCATTTTATAAATTTTAAAAATATAGGATAAAATTTGCAAAATTAAAAACAAGCAAAATCCTTTTTCAATTGAAAAATTGGTGAGAATGAATTTTTCAAATTTAAAAATTCATTTTCAATTGAAATTGAAAAAATGGGTAAGATTTCAAAAAAAACAAGAATTGAAAAAAGGAAAAATTTTGTATGTCCAAATGAGCTCTTAATTGTCTTTCACTTTCATTTGAATTTTCTCAACCAACTCCGATAAAAGACAACATAAAATATAAAACTATGTTATTAACGATTGGTGACAAGGTAACAAAAGATGGTAGAAAAAATTTCTTATCACTATTTAATAAATACAATTAATATTTAAATTAAATATAAAAAGAGTATCATTTGGGGCCTCTAATTTTGTGAGGCCTAAAGCGATTGCTTTGGGGGTTAAGCCGCCTCTAATTTCAGTTGAAACTCTCTGTACCTATATTATTAGGGTTTTTAGGTACATGTCCCTTATAACTAGAAAGAGACGTAATTACAGGGGACATGAAATATTCATTTGTAAGAGAACACATTGATATTCTTTGTAAAATCTTACTTTATTCCACACATATAAAATATACCTTTTTCTTGAGATTCTTGTCTAACTTTTCCTCACGATCCAGGAACGATCCGAATATTCAAAGGCTCATCAATCATTCATCATTGTCAGAAAAAATATCCACAAATCTCACCCGTTTTGGCCTTTTGGGTGACTCACATGTCTTATTTACTTAAATGTCATTTATTGCTAGTTGTTGTTATTTAATGTTATCTCCTTCCTTTTTGGGTCATTGAATATTGCTAGCATTATCATTATTTATTGCTATTTAAATAATATATGTATCATCTTACTACAAAGTCGGTTAAAATATCTTTTGGATATTAATATTGTCTAATGTTGTCTCTATTTTATTAATTTTTTTCTTCTATTGATCCAAGGCGGAAGTATTGTTTCCCTTTTTGGATTTTGTATTTCATCACAAAAAGAAAAAGAAATAAAATAAAATAAAATAAAGATATCTTCTAACGGCTCAGATTTTGATACACTGATGACTAAACAGGCCACGTTAGCAAACATCGTTCCTTCCGTCAGCTCCTAACTTCCTATCCAGTCGTCACGCTATCTTCAAGATGAACAAATACTCATTTTACTCCTCTCCTCCACTCCCACTTTCACTTCTCCAAATCTTCCAATTTCATGGACTCAATATTCTCTCCAAAACCTCACACGCTTTCTCTAATATCTTGCTCTCCAATCTCCTCTTCTCTTATTCCTCGCCGCCACCAATGCTTCTTCGGTTCTAGCCATAATAATTTACGGTCTCCTGTCCTTCTTCGCTCGCGGAGGAAATGTCGAAATATCGGCTTTCAATTTGGCGCTCACTCTTCGCCATTTGTCCTCAGAGCTTCTCTTGATTCGCAATCGGTTGTCGTTGTTGCTGCCGTTGTCACTATCTCTGCTCTTACAATCATCTTTTTTGAATTTTCCAAACGAAATGCCAATTTAAAGGAGGTAAGCTCCGTGACTACTCGGTTTATAACATTACTGGTTCAACAACAACAGCAACCCAGTATAATCTCACTTAGTGGGGTCAGTGGGGTCAGGGTATAATCTCACTTAGTGGGGTAAGTGGGGTCAGGGGAGGGTAGTGTGCACCTTACCCCTACCCTCCCCGGGTAGAGATGTTGTTTCCAAATAGACCCTCGACATACTTTCCTCCAACAACTTCCCACCTTGCTCTTGGAGACTCGAACTCACAGCTTCTTGGTTGGAAGTGGAGGTTGCTTACCATCAGAGCAACCCTTCTTGTCTATAACATTACTGGTTCAGTTTTTACAATTTTTTTTTGGTTATTTTTCCAAAAGAGATGCCAATTTCGCGGAGGTAACCCACCTAATTACGATGTGTATGTGTCTGAGCCTGAATACCTGTTTTAGCGTGTCTATTGTAGTAAACGAATGTGCTTTAGTTAGTGAATTAGTGTAAATGTTCATGTCTAAATGCTATTGTCGTTGTTTAATGTCGATTATCATCGGTTCGATACATGCTCTTTGAATATGCTCCAAAGCTAACTCTTTGCTTCTTCTAATTTGGAGTAGTATATTATAAATGTGAGGGAATATATTACGCTAGTTGTTAAAGTTTAGTTTGATAGAGATATTTGTACAAATTTTTTACATATGGATAGTTACAAAAGTTGATGAGAATTACATAAAAATAATACTCCCTCTATTTCAATTAAAGTGACTTACTTTCCTTTTTACTACTATGTTTCATAAAGAATGCCTCTTTCTAGTAACTCTCTAGTAACAATCTACATAGGTTGTTTAAGACCACAAGATTCAAAGGGCAGTTTGGTACATTACAGTTTACACACTTCATTAATTTAAGATCACAAGATTTGAAAGTCCTTAATTTCTTAAACGTTGTGCCTAGTCAAACTAAGACTCTTACATAGAAACGGAGGGAGTATTATTAGTAGACATCCTAAAATATAAGGTGGAACATGAACATACTCCAGTGTAGATGTTTATAGCTAAATGATATTATTCACACAGTTTAATGTAGATTATTGTTAATTCACCATATGCTGTTTGAATATTATCCAAAGCAAACTCTTCACTTATCTTCCAGAATTAGGAAAGAAAAGAGATAAAGGTTGATACTTGTATGTATGACAGACTCATGCAGATTGTGACGTGTGGTTAATTTTCCTGGAAGAAACTAATTAAATAAAACAGTTGGACATGGAAAAATGTCGGTAAATGTAGCTGGGCTACCAAAGGTTGGAAATGCTTTGGTTTTGCAGGATCAGTTCTGATACAACAATAACAAACCCAGTTAATTTCCACCAGTGGGGTCTGGAGAGGATAGGATGTATGCAGCCTTACCCTTTTGACCATTTTTAAAATCTTTTTCTAGTTTTGAGTTGCTTCATTTATCAGTCTATTAACTCCCATATGATACTTGAATGACATTTTAAAAGTCGTGGAAGTTAATACGTTGTATATGAGAGACCAAAACTAGGCAGAACACAACCTCTAGAACAATGTTTCTTTCAACAGACAAGTGTTTGCTCTTAGTAGTCATCTTGGAAAAGTTGGGGTCTATCATCTCAACTCCTAGTTTCTGAATAAATTTATGGAAATTAAAAATATCACATCTGAAGTTTTCTGGTCATTGGCATCTAATAAGTAAGATAAAATTTTCGGTCATTAGTACTTACAGCAAGAGTAATTTATTCTTAAGACATTAACAAGAGGTGTTACAGTTTTACCATAGTTAATTGAGGAGGAGACATATTTCTGATGTCCACAATTTTTCATAGATTTCAGCTGAGCTTACTCTTGCTTTGCGGCGACAAATAAGACATGTGATGAACTGGTTTCCACGTCATGTATTTGCTCTTATAAACATACAGGAGGAGAAATCCGTCGAAACTTCGATGACGGAAGTATCCAAAGTCAGCAATGAGCTTGAGGATGCGGGGACAGATGTGCAACTAGGTGGAGCCTATTTGATGCAAACCGTTATTACCAACAAAATTGAGTCTGCAGATGCTAATCAGATGGCTTCTAGTTCCGGTGGATCTTTGACCTTAGGAGCACCTGGATCTAACACACACGCTGAATCAGATGTAGTACCATCATCATCTTTTGTGGCAGAGTCGCTCAACAATTATCTGCAGGAACATCTACAGGGAACTAAAACGAGTAACAGATTGACTACGGAGGAAGTCAGTTCAGAGCATAGTGTTGGTTTGTTTCCTGCAATCAACATAGATAAAGGAATTGAAGAAACCAAGAAAACAGACCATGCACTCATGGCGGACGGTGGACTTAAGATAGCCCATAAACATGTTGCAGAGGATGAAGTCAGTATCCATAATCTTATTTTCAGGGATTCTGCGCGCAAAGAGTTGTACTCATTCTTTGAGGCATCTACCAAAAGTCTAAATGGCCAAAAAGCATTGACTTCTCATGCTTCTGGTGAACGCATTAGCGTCTTTTCACACACCTCAAAAGTTTCTTCAATACAAGCAGGTAAGGCATCTCTTCAGATTTTCGTGATACAGCAGGGTGTTCAATGGAAATGCTGCAACCTCTTCATTCCATTTTATCTTTTTTTTTTGTACACTGCCCTTGAGGATTCTTTTTTCTTGGTTTGTTTGCTCTTTCCTCCGTGTCCTTCTGTATGGATTTTTGATGAGATTTAATTATTTTCCAGAGGATTTTAAGGAGAAAAGTCCTCATGGATGTTATAAAGAAGGACCATTCAATAACAAGGACTTTGGGAAAAGAAAGAACCATTTCACTAAGAAGGAAAAGAGCATTCTACTGGACAATGGTACCACAAAGCAGTTTCAGATTCCTAATCCAAAGGGGATCCAAGTGTGTGATGGACCTCAACCATCCGACCAATTCAGAGCTTATCGCCGTTTCCTGAGAGAGGGCAGGTAACCTATTGTTTGACCGGTTGATTTCATTATTTGGACTGGTCGTAGGCTTGTCATCAATAATATTCCATGAAAAGATTAGCAAATAATAAATGATACTCCCACCGTTTCAATTTAAATGATACACTTTCCTTATTAGTCCGTCCCAAAAAGAATGACACATTTTTATATTTAGAAATAATTTAACTTTAAACTTTTATATTACCAACTTTACTCTTAATCAGAAGCTTTTATGGCTACACAAATGTCATGGCCCCACATAGCTTTTGCCCCTTAAGATTTTAGGACATCTTGTTTTTTTCCTTAAACTTTGTACCAAGTCAAACTACATCATCTAAATTGAAATGGAGGGAGTATTTCTGATGTACTTATAATAAAAATGATACTTATAATGTCCAAATGTTATCCTTTCTGTTGCTCTTGTTTATACCATTCAAGCTCACACACAAGAATTCCTGCTGCAGGTTGATGGACTGCATAGAAATGCTTGACAATATGGAAAGGCACGGTTCATTGAATATGGATAAAGTAAACTGCTGCTTATATTCACTTCATATTCTATTTATGAACTTTGGCTTGTTGGTAATTTGTTAAAGATCCCATTACAGGTATATCATGCTGGTTTCTTCCAAGCCTGTAAAAGTCAAAAGGCAGTGAAGGAAGCTTTCCGTTTCACCAAGCTTATCCAAAATCCAACTCTAAGCACATTCAATATGCTCTTGTCTGTATGTGCAACCTCACGGGATCTGGAGGGTAAGTTTTCTTTCTCTTGGTACTTATTCCTGTTTCTTTTTGTGTAAGTTTCTTTGATGCGGATAGAGAGGACGAAGTGCAAGGGGATGTTATCTTTTTCCTTAGACTTTGGAAATCGAATTTCAATAATTTCTTCGGAAAATACAACCATTTGTCTTTATCCCGTCGTAATTATGGTCAAGTTATTTTGTTTGCTTAGGTGCTTTTCGAGTGGTTCAACTTGTCCGTGAGACTGGACTGAAACCTGACTGCAAGCTCTACACTACTCTTATATCAACTTGTGCAAAATCTGGGAAAGTTGATACCATGTTTGAGGTAAGTGCTTCGATTGTGGTTTCTCATGAAAAAATGTTATATTTATAGCTTATCTGTGATTTTCATTCAAGAGTCCTTTTTCTTTTTAATGTTTAAATGTCCTGTTTATGTGAGTGAATGTTGGGCCTCTAAGGGCCAAGATATGTGTTGCAAATATGGATGTTAAGTTGGCTGTGCGATTAAACAAGATTTAAACTAGATTATAATGAGAGAAACTCACTTAAAATGACTTGGTTATGTCCTACGGAGACTTCCAGATGCACGGTTCGTAGGCGTGAAACCATGATGAAGGTGTTAAAAGGGGACATGGTACACCTAATATCACGTGAGAGGAAGTTCTCTGGAAAGACCTACAATCTCTTGGAATCCATGTGTAGAAAAAAAAAAGATGAAAAAGATACATATATGTTCTACGTTCACGAGGAGTCTTATTGACTTTAGAGATTTGTATGTAGAAAAATGTAAAGAACTTCTAGTGTTATAGAATCTAAATTATTGAATATTAGATCTGGGATCTATGCTGCATGGACTCTCCAAAATTCTGCTGCCCGTGTCGGATCCTCCAAAAATGCTACTTTTGGAGGCTATCACACGCCCCAACGCACCTGACTACATTTTCGGAGAGTCCAAGCAACATAGTATAGGATAGGTCTAAGTGGAGCGACATGTATAGTGAGGGATTTATACAGCCGATCTTATATAGCTTGGGTTTAAGTCATAACAATATTTGGCAACGGGACAACGACGTCAACGAGTACTTTAAAGGGGAGAAACAAATTCATGACATTTCTCATAATTGCTTTTTAGACTGAATGATAGTTGATATGCTGCTCCCATTAGTTGCATCTTGTTTTTTATATAAGTAAACCTGCATGAATTCTTTGAATCTTATTGCCTATCCTTGCACCTTATATGCAATCTTTCGAGGTGATATTTTCTGAAGTTGTAGGTTTTTCATGAAATGGTCAATGCTGGAGTTGAACCAAATGTTAATACATATGGTGCACTTATTGATGGGTGTGCTAAAGCTGGACAAGTTGCGAAGGCATTCGGTGCCTATGGTATAATGAGATCTAAGGTATAAATTTATCTACTTAGGGCATACAATTTTAAAGGGGATTGCTTTAACATTTCATTCGTATCAGTTTATTATTTATCAAATCATACTGAAAAGTGACATGTACTTAGACCGCCAAATATCTCACGTTGGATTCATGTTGTATTCAGTAGAATGTGAAGCCAGATCGTGTTGTATTCAATGCTCTTATCACAGCTTGTGGTCAATCAGGAGCAGTGGATCGTGCATTTGATGTCTTATCTGAGATGAAAGCAGAAGCACGACCAATAGAACCTGATCAGATTACTGTTGGGGCTTTGATGAAGGCATGTGCAAATGCCGGTCAGGTATACATGCATTCTGTTTTTGCTTAAAAATCTATATCTTGGTTGAATGGGACTGATGTTCCCATATTTCTGCTCTTCTATCATGATTAACCATGGACATATAAATTGCTTTAGGTTGATCGAGCTCTGGATGTTTACCGTATGATTGATAAATATGATATCAAGGGCACAGCAGAGGTTTACACGATTGCTGTAAATTGTTGTAGTCAAAATGGTAACTGGGATTTTGCGCGCAGCATTTATGATGACATGACTAGAAAAGGTGTTTATCCAGATGAGGTAGTAATTTTTAAACTGCTGTGTTTGCATGTCAGTAAACTATTTTACATTTTGATGACTTGAAACTCTTAATTTTTTTGTTTGCCTATCTCCAAAATATTGCTTCTCAACCTTGTTGCAGAAATCAGAGCTTGATGCGTCCATCTTTACATCATTTTGTCAGCATTAAATCAAAACTTTGCCACTGAGATTTTTTACCGTATATATTTAAAAACTTAAGTTTCGTTTATTTGTGCAGATGTTTATCAGTGCGCTGGTAGATGTGGCAGGGCACGCTGGTAAGTTGGATGCTGCATTTGATGTTCTAGAAGAAGCCAGGACTAAAGGCATAAATGTGGGATCTATGTCATATAGCTCATTGATGGGAGCCTGTAGTAATGTATGAACATTCCTCTTTGTGTTTCTTCATATAGACAAATGTACTATCTCTACTTTCTGCTCTCTCTCATCTCTGAAATGGATGGCTAGAACTTGTCTGTTTACGGTTATCTGCCTCTTCGATTGAGATCTCAATATCAATATTGTGGCTTAATTTTGCATTTAAAGATGGAAATTGAAATCAATGAGTACTACCTGCTCTTGGTCTCAAAATTGATGTGGATTTGATCCCAGTGTAGTTGGATATGCTGTAATAGGATGAGAATGTCATAAAGCTTACTTGTTCAAAATTATATGCAATACTGTCATCTTTTTTTCCATATCTTGTGGTTAATGAAGCTTCTGTATGGAAAAATGTAGTTTTTCATGGAACAGTGTGAGAAGTTTTGAGAAACATACATTATGCAAAAGCGACACTGCCTTCTGTTTTTTCATATATCGTGATCAAGTAGCTTATGTACCAATTGTGTGGGATTTAGTTGCTTAATCGTAAGACACGTTGACTCCTAAATCTCCAAAGAATTTGTGTTATTCACTGTGTGCTACCTTCTTTTATGACCGTGAACAATAGTAATATTTATGCCACTTTTGTAGTTTATTGTGTTTTATAGATGCTTCTAAGAAGTGATCATCAGACACGTAATGAAGGGAGAGATATAGAGGGAGGGATGTGTTACCGGTCACTATTCTACCAAGCAAGCCCTCGAAGTAGTCAACCTGTGTTCTATCTGTATTTCTTTTGCCAATCCTGGAAGTAGCTTTTAGGAGAATTTAAAACTGTGAAAAGCATCAAGGAGAAACATCTTATCATGGGAAGACACTGTAGACAGGGAAATAGTTGGAAGAGATCCATAGTTAACCAATGCACTAATAAACTCTAGTTCCCTTTACTATATTTCCAAGAATAGCAGAAGAAACAATACGTTAAGTGAAATCAGTATCAGGTTGAGGTTAAGAATTCCTTGGAAGATCATATATTTAAACAAGCTGGAATGTATATCATGTTATGTTCCACTTCTCTGTCTAAAATAAAGAAATATCTTGCTAGCATTAGTTAGGTGAAATATTTCACTGCCACCAAAATGAACCTGTTTTTGCTGTTATATATTTCAACAAACATGGACTTTCTTTCTATCAACTAGCAAGTATTAGCCCCGCTACCCTTAGATGCTGCTAGTTTTCTTTGTTCATCAGAGGCTCTATTGGTCTTAATGTTTCTTTCAAAATCTTGTGACTTGATTTAAAACACTTTTCAAATCCATCTGCAGGCAAAGAACTGGCAGAAGGCACTAGAATTGTATGAGGATGTTAAAGGCGTCAAGTTAAAACCAACCGTTTCAATGATGAATGCATTGGTAACTGCATTATGTAAGTCACATTTCGCTTAAAACTTTTTCTCAGCATAAGAGCATTTCACTGATGCTTGTTTTGGCTCTAAATATCTACACTCTAATGTTTTCCTTTCTCCTGATCAGTTTTTATTTTTATAAGGTTCATAATTCAATACCTATAAGTGGTCTCAGTCCATTGCTAGAGCTAACTTGGATGTTTCTTTCATGATTCAGAATCTAGCTTCAATAATTGCTTTTATAACCTTTCCAGATCATCATCTTATTTTTTGCTATGACACCTAATATGTTTATAACGGAGGACGACCTTACTTTGTAGATGTCTGTGTATGCTGGTTCCCAATTCTTGTGTATTTGCTTAATTTCCTCAATGAGATGTTTTGTAATAGGTGATGCTGATCAATATCAGAAGGCTCTGGAAATTTTTTCTGAAATGAAGAGAGTGGACCTATGCCCTAACACCATTACATACTCCACTCTGTTAGTGGCAAGTGAAAAGTAATAGCTTGATTCCTTTACATTGAGGTTTATGTATAATGACCACTATCTCCTGTCAATATATCAGTTTTGGTATATCTGAGTTTTATCATTTATTTCTCTTATCTCATGACAGAAAGGATGACTTGGATATTGGCCTCATGCTTCTTTCTCATGCTAAAAAGGATGGTGTTTCCCCAAACCTTGTTATGTGCAGATGTCTTCTTGGTAAGAATTATAAGCTTGTCAATCGATCGCATAAGGTATATTGTATCTTGACTTGATGTACAGTGCTACAACATCCTTACCAAGAGGGATTGGCTGCTTTTCTTTTATTTGGATATGTTCATACTTCATAGTGGTGGAAAGACTAAACAAATGATGTATGTTTTAGGCCCATCTGACAAATTAACTAGTTGAAATTTGATCCTTCCATCAATGGGATCAGGCACCTATATTATGGTGTACAGGGAACAAAGTTTAAGAGATTTTGGTTCCCGGGCACCTACTGATACTTATGTGACAATTATGGCTACGTCCATCTTATATGGGGGAAACACAAGGATAAGCCTACCTTATTGCTAGAAGGGCCTTATAGCTTATAAGCCTGCTCGTCGGTTGATTTTGCTGCTGGAGCATTTATATCTAATTGACCCCTTCTAGCAATTCTTAGACCAAATGAAGGTCATAAAAGATGATACCTCTGTGCATAGAAGAGTTTCTAAGCCAATGATGGATTTTCTGTTCACGTCCTTTTTATCCGGTGGCCACGAATGGACGAGCCTATGACCTAACCTCCAAGCCCTTAGATAAGCCTTCTATTCAGTGGATGCTGCTCCAGGAGCATTATGGCTCCAAATAACGATCTCCTGGAAAATTAGAATTAATGAAGGTGCTAGGAGATGCTGGAATTAGCAGTGAGCAGGGAAGTGAATCTCATGTGGAGATACTAATCTCCCTAACCAGTCTAGGATAAGTTGGATTCCTTTGGTCTGTTGTTACTCCACTAAATCCATTCTTTGACACCGACTTGGTGTTTTTATCAAATGAATTTCTGACGTGCGACAAAAGAATGGAAGTGCCTTCTCTTGGCCCAGTCTTTGCTAAGTTTATAATTTATTGTGCCGCCGTAACACTTGGCATCACCCATGGAGGAAAGGCCTTTGCTAGTCACACCATTAGCTGTAGGTACTTTCTTCAAAACTGAATGGTGCTTAGTGTGGAATTTTGTGCATATCACCATGGTGCCAATGTAAAGAATGTTTTTAGGATATCATCTAAGTTTCTACTAGAGTGGCATGCTTAGTGAAGCCAGTATGAGTAACCATGCCCCTCACCTGGTCATTGTAAAGAAGAGGCTCACAACCTTCTGCAGTTTTTATTTTTTCTTGTCCTTCATAACAAGAATGTTCACTAGTCCTGCCATTATTTTTCACTTGTACTGTAGCAATGGAATCTATTTGTTGTGTCATTTGTTTTGGACATCACAATTATTTGATGATGTGGACTTTTCTTGTAGCTATGTGCTTAAGAAGATTCCAGAAAGCTTGTACACTTGGTGAGCCTGTCTTGTCTTATAACTCTGGTCGCCTGCAGCTTGACAGTAAATGGTATGCTTCTATTTAATCTGGTGTTGATTCTGACATGTCTAATAAAAAGGGAAAGCAGAGGGAAAATTATATTCTGTTACAGTGATGATGATGTTTAAGATCAACATCTCCATCTAAAATGCCTCTAGTGATACTGTAACACCTTTCTTTATTGTTATTGTTATTTTAGTTTTATCAGATACTGAATTCTGAAAGCTTTGAAATGTTTAGGCCCAACTTCGTGGTGTATTAAGATGGACGTAAAATTATCTTTTATTGAATGCCCTCAATTTCTTTGTAAAAGTAGTTTATATGAGATGCCATGTTGAACATACTGTTGCATTCATGTAATGAGATAGACTGGTTCTCGTTTCGATTCTGTTAGCATATTTCAGGGAATTTGGCACACAGTAAGAAATTGTCTTAAGAATCTTCTTTTCTTGAGTGGATAAGGGGACTGGACAGCTTGTGCTTAGTGCAAACATAAAAGATGTCACTAATGTTATTACCACGCTGGCTTTGGAAAAGACTTTGTCCATATTAGTGGTCACTATTTCCTAGCACATTTGTGGCTGAATTATTTGAAATCTCAAATGTTTAGGCTGGTGGATTTATCATCACATCTTTCATGTCTCTCTTTCCTATTTCTCCAACTATATGTCATTGAATCAGAAAAGATATCCGACCCTTAAGTGGCTAAACAGCTCTTTCTGAGGCCAGGAAGAAAAAAATTCTTTTTTTCCTCATGAAATTCTTAATTGGTCTGCAGGACATCGTTGGCCTTAATGATCTACAGGGAAACAATTGCAGCTGGTGTGGTACCCACAATGGATGAGCTATCACTAGTTCTGGGTTGCCTACAGCTTCCTCGCGATGCATCACTGAAAGAAAGACTTATTGAGAATCTAGGATTAACTGTTGAAACATCAAAGGGCTCAAACCTGTGCTCTTTGATTGATGGATTTGGTGAATATGATTCCCGTGCCTTTTCATTGCTTGAGGTCCGTGGTCTATCTTACTTGTCTTTTATCATGTATGCAACTGTATCTTGTTGGTTATTGTGGTGGATCATCTCGCACAATATTCTTGTTTCTTAGGAGGCAGCTTCACTTGGGACCATCCCTTTGACTTCTTTAAAGGGAAATCCTGTTGCCGTCGATGCGAGGAATTTGCACATTCATACAGCTCAGGTAAGCTTGTGGAAAATCTTACCCACATGAAAATGCTCTAAGCTTGACGAGCTTAATTAGTTTTTAGCATCATTGATAGTTACTAATAATTGTAAGTTTGTCCTTTTGGCTGCAAAGATCTCTTTTTCTCCTGTTTTTCTCTCTCCCCCCTTTTGCAGGATTCCTTATAGTTTATAAGACTTAAGAAGTTAAAAGTTACTTTTCATGTATCTTTCTGTATTCCTTTTTGCTACTCTTATACATTATATGGGTTCCCCATCCATTTTCTAGACAATTTTGCTTATACTTGTTTGGTGGTTTTCTTTTCTTATACTTTTTTCTTAAAATTAACCAGGTATATCTTTTGACTGTCCTAAAGGGTCTCAAGCATCGTCTGGCTGCAGGTAAACAATATTTTGATACATACAAATCTTCTTTTAAGTGATGGAGTTTTGAAATGCCATGCATGTATAGTAGTGGATTCAAATTCACTTCAAAATTTCCCTTCAGTGATAGCTTGTTTCTATCTGCTGTGCATACTGAAATAGACTGGAAATATCTTCATTATTAGAATAACTTGATTTATATTTAACATGGGAAATCATGCAGGTGCAAAAATACCAAACATATCCATTCTACTCCCTGTAGAGCAGTCACATATTCAGACACCCACTGGCGAGAAAACAATTAAGATTGCTGGAAGGTAACCAGAAGAAATTTCCATCTTGCATGTTCGTGTAACGCTTCTTTTCTAAAATAAAGTTAATATCAGAACATGGAAAGGACACATATAGGACTCAGAGAATTATGTTAATTTGGTAGGACAAGTAGTCTTGCATTTTGTTAATGCCTCGCATTAAGCTACAACTTTGAGTAACATTTTCATGCCTCACATGCACTATGAAAGAAACCAAAATATAACTAGCTGCAGAAAAAAAAGAAAGCCGAGGTACCATTTGGAAAAGTGAAAAACATTTCATACCAAATTAGCTTAATAGCGTTCATCCTTCTTGTGTTCCAGTACGTATTTTGCCTTCTTTTTTCCGGGAAGGCTTCGATACAGCATTGTAGGAACTGCACGAATGACATAACATTCAAAATGCTCTTATTTGGTCAACAGGATTAACCGGGCAGTTGCAGCACTTTTGAGGAGGCTTGGCTTGCCTTATCAAGGGAATGAATCGTATGGGAAGATTCGAATCAATGGTGTTATTGTGAAAAAGTGGTTCCAGCCAAAGCTCGAATCCCCTTTCAGTTGGGAACAGACAGATCTGAGCTTCTCCCCGACACGGCTAAGAAAAGGAATTAGCCATCAGCAGCGTAATATTCGAGCAGGCAATTTGTCCTTAGATTAGGAGACATACAAGGACGCTAATAAAAACTAGGTATCACATTATCTTAATGATTTGATGCTCTGGTTTAATCACCATGATACAACAGAGTGCTGTAGCTGCCAGTTGACAACTTGACTTATTAATGAAAATTGGAGAACTGGCTTGGTGACTTTTTCTTGATGCCAGAGGAGAAAGAAGCAAGAAGAAAGCATCCAAACTGAGGGGCCCTAGTACTGCAATGCGTGCTCGTCAATTTTGTAGCACGTATTTATGCATGATGATCATATGAAGTGCCACTGTGTTGTTCATGTGCAGTTTTGTAATATTGAGTCGGGCTATGATGATTAGTCATACGTCGCTGTTTGAGATGGACTAATAAATGTTATCAAATCGATATATAAATTATATATTACCATTGATCGGGATCTTTGTTTGCAATTAGAATCCCATCCCCTCAATTTTTCATAATAGGATGTCAGCTTTGGACTTTCTCTTTCTGCTACTTCCCACTTCGATTCAGGGGTCATTTCGTGGGTTGTATTAGTAATTAATCCTAACATAATAGTGTCTTTTGTTAAGAACAAAAAGAACAAAAACCAAAAAGCTTCCCCAGAATTGTCGCTTCTTGCTTTGTTACCGAAGGATGCATTTAAGTTATTGCGTTCTCGTCATGCACTTTTCTTAGGGGTCATTTCGTTGGTTGTATTAGTAATTACTCCCAACATTACATTTCACTTAATCTAATACATTATTTGGGTGGTGGCGTAAAAAACAATCACTTCATAACTTACAATGTTTGCGTTGGCAGTATTATATATCGTCAATTACCTGAAAGAAGAATGAGGAATTTTCAGAAACCACTATTGTTTAGTGGCTATTAACTTCCTATAACTACCTTATACATAATTACTTCCTATAGCTACTATCAGTTGTTACGGTAGTGTATTCGCTGTATTCGCGTTGTTGTATTCATGAATACAACAGTAAAAAGCGCCTGAAAATCAGAACAGTCCAGCTATATGCACATGTATTCGCGTCATATATTCATGAATACAACAAAAAAATGCCTCTAAAATCAGGGCAATCCAGCTGTATGCGCATGTATTCACATGTATTCGCGCTGCTGTATTCATGAATACAACAATAAAAAGCGCTTAAAATCAGGTAGTCCAGTTGTACGAGCATGTATTCACATGTATTCGCGCCATGTATTCATGAATACAGTAACGACAATCACCTTAAAAATAGGTATGTCCAACTGTCTAAGAGAGAGGAAAAACATAAATAGCGTATTTCATGCCTTATTTCATACCTCAATGGTAGTATATACTATAAATACTTATTTTGCTATAAAATATAAAAGGTAGCTATAGAAAATAATATTTTAAAATAATTTTGGTTTATAATAAATAGGGTGTATACCTTTGCTATAGGAGGTAAAATTTCCAAGAAGAATTAATTGAAATAATCATCCACCCAGCAGCTTAAACTAAAAATAACAGACGAATGTATAATATATGTATAATTTATTTATAATATGTATGTATTCATGTATAATCAGTGTATAATCTTTGTATATTGGGCTAGAAAAAATATACAGTGAAACCAACCAGCTATTCGTATAAAGATCCCTTACCGTAATGGTACAACCGCCAAGAGAGAATCTCTGTTCAATGGTACTACTCACCACAGCTTTGAGTGCAAGTGCACTTAAAATAGCACCAAGACACTGTGTTGTTATGTAAATTATGGCTTGAGTCATTGATATTAGTCCCACAAGAGCAGAGGAAAAGGAAATGACAGGGCTAATGTGGCCTCCAGACACAGGAAATACGGCAAGGATTAGAATGGTGAGTGTAATTGCTATGAGAATTGACATTATCAAATTTGGCATTTTGACATCACTTTCGAGTGTGGAAATCACTATGGTATCCAATATAAATACAAGAACCGCACTGCCTAAAAGCTCGCCAAACCTATATACACAAGTCAACAACATGTTACTTAAAGTCAACTAAACATAATTGTTTATAATGAATGTAAATTGATAACCTAAAAATATGGCGAGTAACTTGTTATAATAAGTTAAATTACATTAGTAATGTAACAGTTATTTGTACATAACTAAAATTCACCACAATATTTAAGGAGATATACATAGGCAGAGATACTCATACAACTATCGAATTTTTTAAAGTATCCCATATGTTTCATTTTATATGACATTATTTTTTTTGTAGTCTGTTCCGTAAAAGAATATTTTATGATACATTTTTATATTTAACATTATTAATTTTGAATTTTGAATTTTACCCGTAATAATATAATTTTATAGCCATATAAATATCATGGCATGTTAATACCATAAATTGTAAATGTACTTTTGGTATGTGTCGAATTTTTTCTTAAACACTGTACTTTATCAACACTGTCGTATAAAATGAAACAGTAGATTGAAATTAATATACTGACATCCAAAGAGAAGAAATCAGGCAAGCCCAGTCTTTCAGCCATTGTGAGAGAAGTATACCTCTTCTTTTCGTCATCTAAGCTGTAAATTAAAAAAAAAAAAAAAGCCAAACAACATACATGTTAAGAATAAATATAAACTATACCAAAACCAAGAAAATACTTGTTGAAGCATATAGAGTGGTGAATGAAGAGAAAATAAAAACACTTGCTTTTGTGTAGAAGTGATTGGTTGAATTTTGTTACTACTTCCAAAGGAAATACTCTGGCTTTCTTCATCACCCAAAACATTAGACTCTCTGAACCCAGGCTCCGCGGACCGCACAGAATGGACTGCGTTCGCAGAGGCTTCTAGTGCGGTCCGCACAAACTCGACTGCGGACCGCATTGGCTTAAACTCTCAAAATTGCAACTTCTCTGAACTTGGCTCTGCGGACCGCACAGAATGGTAGTGCGGCCGCATGGACTCCAGTGCGGACCGCACTAAATATAGTGCGGTCGCATTGCCTTTTAGCTTGAAATGCCAAGTCTCTAAACCTCCTAGTGCGGACTGCACAAAGTGTAGTGCGACCGCACTAGGCCTGTTTTGCCTGAGTTTGTCTTGTCTTTGGTACTTGTACAAGTTTCACTCCTTTTCAGCTGGTCTTTGACATCTTGTCACTTTGTTGATCAAACATGCAATCAAGCACAACTTGTGATCCTTTTTGGGACTATTTTGTATGAATTTATAATCAAAGCGTAAGCAAGAAGGAGTATAAAATGCGTCAAAATCCCTAGTTATCACCCCACATAGCCACAATACTAAAAAATAGTAAACTGCTCCAACTGGCCAACTACCCTACATGTGCACGAGCGCAGCCTTCGAATTTTTGAGCCAAAAGCCAACTCTGTTATGTAGTCGCGCCAAGCCCTCATGCATCATGCTTTTGCGTGCATGTCTGTCACTGCCGCTTGTCCAGCTCGCCTCTGACACTGCCTTGCCTATGCCCATTTGCCTTGCCATGCCCTGCCTTAGCTTGCCTTAGTTTTTCCAGCCTTTGCTATGCTTCTGTTGCCCGTTGTCTTTGCCTTGCCATGGCCAGGCCAATGTCATGCCTTGGCACCTTAGCCACAAGCCGTCGTGCCATAGTCCATGCCCATCGACACTTGCCCATGTCGAACAACTTTGTCAACATGATGCCACAATCATCATAGGGTCATGCCGAGGTCCATCATGTAAATCCCTCATCATGCCCGTTCTATGTTCGATCAATCAAGCCGAGGGGATAACAAACTTCCCCCACCAGATGAGCTCGTCGCTCTCGATGAGGCAGAATCCAGATACGCCTTGATTTGATCTTGAAATTGCCATAGAGATGGTCCTTTCTCCTAAGTAGCATCACATTCCTGCTTTCCCGTCCACTGAATCAGGAACTCTATTTGCCTATTCTTCTTGTTTTGACATAGCGTACGGTGATCCAAAATATTCTTAATAGTCTTCTCAAATTGCTTGCATTCTATTAGAGGAGCTCGTTGTGGTATCGCCCTTGTCGGATCTTCAGCATCTTTATGGAACCGTTTCAGGAAGCTCACATGAAATGTTGGGTGAATTTTGAGACGTTCCGATAGATTCAGCCGATAAGCCACTTCACCCACCTTTCACCCACCTTTTTTACTACTTCAAATGGGTTGTCATACTTTGTAATCATCCCACGATGATGCATCTTGCTATTGATTTTCTTCCAAATTTGTGTAGTAAACTTCAACAACATCTTGTCACCAATATTGAACTCCAAAGGCCGCCTATTTCTGTCAGTCTTCCTTTTCATTCATTTAGCCGATTTTCTCAAGTTGTCTCGCGTCTCAGCCAGTAATTCATGCTTGTTGCAAGCATATCTATAAGCAGCAGGACATTTGCCCCCTGATTTCATCTGAACAACTTCCACCGGTGTGTCAAGTTGTTTCCCCAACACTATCTCAAAAGGACTCATTTCAGTTGCCGAAGACTCGTGCAAGTTGTAACAAAATTGTACACTACCTAATAACTCAATCCAATTCCTCTTATTAGTAGTCATATATTGTCTAAAGTATTATTCAAGTAGATGATTGATACGCTCGATCTATCCATCGGTTTGAGGGTGATTTGAATCAGTCCCCAAGAACTTGAACACAACACTCCAAACCCGGCGTGTGAATCTCGCATCCCGATCACTCACAATATTCCTTGGAACCCCAAACTGTTTCACAACATACTTGTAGAATAATTCAACAACTACTTTAGAAGAACAAACAGTTGGAGCAGCAACAAAAAATTCATACTTTGAGAATTTGTCTACCACCACCATAATTGATGCTTTGCCATCGACTTTTGGAAGCCTGCTGATAAGTCCATAAAAACATAAGCCCATGGACACTCCGAAATCGATAGAGGTTGTAGCAAACCATCTTCCTTCTTCCGTTCAGTCTTGTCAAGCTGGCAAACTAGGCAAGTTTTCACATAAGCCTCAACATCATCTTCCATTTTTGGCCAAAAGTAATTCCGAGACAGCAACGCCAACATCATTTCAACACCCGGATGACCAGAATACGAAGTATCATGTGTTTTCTTTATAAGAGAGCGATGCAATCCATCACTTTAAGGAACCACAACCCCCCCCCCTCTTGAAGTGCAGCAGATCGTCCAAGATCCAATACCGCTTAATTGTCCCGTCTTTCACTTGATCCATCAATTTCACATGCAATGCATCGTTCATAACACATAGCTTGATTGTGTCCAAAAAATCAGATTCAATCAAGTAAGTGCATAAGTTGCAGCAAATACCTCTTTGCGACTAAGTGCATCAGCAACCTGATTTTGTTTTCCAGGTTTTTGCACCTAAACAAAGTCATATTTGACCAAGAATTCTTGCTACCGGGACTGCTTCAGACTCAATTTCTATTGAGTCTTGAAGTATGTATTAGCCAGATTGCCCGTTCACACCACAAACTTTATTCCCAACAAGTAGACTTTCTAAACTTGAAGGTAATGAATTACTGCAACCATCTCTTTCTCGTGTGCAAAATAGCTTTTCTCCACAATGTTCACCTTTCTGCTTTCAAAAACAACCGGATGATTCTCTTGGACCAGTACACCGCCAACAACATAATCTAAAGCATCAATATGTACTTCAAATAAAAAATCAAAATCTGGCAGCTTCTAGATTGGTTCAGACGCAATGGCCTTCTTCAATGCATTGAAAGCCTTGTCACACTAATCCGACCAAACCCATTTGACGTTTTTTAGCAAATCCGTCAAAGGAACATCCCTTTTTGAAGAGCCTGCAATGAACTTCCGGTAATAATCCGCCAAGCCCAAAAAATGATCTAAGTTCCTTTACCCCGTTTGGTGCTTGCCAATCAACTATTTCTTGCACCTTCTTTATGTCTTTCCAGTGCCTTCCTTAAGGGAGACAAATAATATTCAAGGGACTGGCTATAGATGACTATGTCGTGTAAGTAAACAACTATAAAACCATGAGGATACTCGTAAAGAACATTGTTCATTAAATTATAGAAAGTTGTCGGGGCATTGGTTAGCCCAAACGGCATTACAAGAAATTCAAAGCTACCATATCTAGTTATACAAGTGGTCTTAGGGGCATTCCCCTCAGCTATCCTAACCTGCCAATAGCCTGACCTTAGGTCTAACTTAGTAAAATAACTAGCCTTCGAAAACCTGTCCAGCAGACCTTGAATCAAAAAGACCGGATACTTATTTTTTATCGTCACCTTTTTCAGCGCCTATAGTCAACACACACCTGCAGTATACCATCTTATTTTTTCTGGAACAAAATAGGGGCACTATATGGAGCCTTCGGTGGTTGAATCAACCCAACATCGAGCATCAGAAAATCGCTTCCTTAGTTCAGTCAGTCCCATAGGCGACATGCGGTAAGGAGGCCGCACAGGCGGCAGTGATCTAGGAATAATTTCAATACTGTGATCAATCTCCCTCCTCAGTGGTAACTCCCTTGGAAATTTTGGAGGCATCACATGTTTGAATTCCTTCAGTAAATCTGCAACACAATCCGATTCCTCAATTTGCACATCTGGCTTGACTTTAACGAGTGTAGTGAGGTAAGTCTCCTCACCCTTCTTCAAGCCCTTATCAAATACAATGGCAAAAATCAAAGCAGCAATCCTGGCGTTCTTCCTTTCATCCCCGTAGGGCCGAATACCTTTCACAAAGCCGGGGTTTTTCTCCTCCATGAACATAAGTCCATCTAAATGAGGAATTGGAGCAACTTTGTTCTTCTTCAGAAAATCAATTCCTAACAGCACATTGAAGTCATCCAATGGCACAACAGTCATGTTGAACTTTCTAGACCAATGGCCCAATATCACCGGGATATCCAACACCACTTCATAACCAGGTTGTGCCTTTGAGTTCACACCCTTCATTTTTGTCAGACACTTTATCACTTGCAGCCCATACTCTTGAACAGTTCTAGAGGCAACAAAGGTGTGCGTTGCTCCGGTATCAACCATTGTCATGACACCATTGTTTTCAATATTCAGATCCACATACATTAGTGTGGAATAAGCATCAGCCAAATCATCCCCCGTAGCATTCACGTATGCAACTTCTCCCTTGGCAGCATATTCTTCATCATTCGCCACAGTCACACCAGCCAAAGTGTTCAACAGCCGCAACAGATTCACATAGGCAACAACTTCCGGTCCCTTTCGTTGTTTCTCATCTTCAGCAATAAGAGCATTAATCTTTCCTTGATTTGGACAGTTTCGTGCATGATGTCTAGGTTTTTGACATGTCCAGCAAACCTTTTCACCACCCATTAGCCTGTTTGTTTTTGACGAAGAAGAACCCATCTTGCTTTTGCCTTTGTCATTTCCATCCTGCTCCCGATTGTCCTTCTTTCAATCCTTACACTTCTCCTTTTTCTTTGACTTAGAAGAAGAGGCAGGATCAGAAGTTAGACCCTTGAGCGAAAATCCACCAATGCATATGCTGCCATAATTGCACTAGGCAGATCTTTAACTTTCTGCCTACGAATTTCGTTTTGTGCCCATCCTTGCATTTCAAAAATGAAATTGTGCAATTTATCCTCATTCGACATGTTTTGGATGTCTAGCCACAAAAATGAAAAATCTTTCACATAGTTCCGAATGTAACCAGTCTGTCTTAACCGCTTCAAGCGATCCCTAGCAACCCAAGACGAGTTGCTAGGCAAGAACTTATCCCTCAGCATGCCACAAAGTTTCTCCCAAGTGTCAACCTTGGGCCTGCCAACACTTTCATCGTCTGTATTTTGCATATGCCACCACAACACTGTATCTCCTCTAATATAACGCACTGTCATAGTCATTTTATCCTTCTCCAGGACGTGAGCAGTAGAGAAGTAATGCTCTAAGTCCCATAAGAAATTTTCCAGTTCATTGGCGCCTCTCATGCCATCAAATACTTTTGGTTCTAGAATCTTAATTTTGGTGTGTTCTTCACCTCATTGGGGCACATTTGCAACAGCCCGTTGGAGGATCTGAATCTCCATTTTAAGATCCTCGTTCTCCTTCTGTAATTTTTTCAACTGCACTGCAGTAGTTTCTTGGAAAGCCTGTAATTTCACCAGTTGGGTATCAACACTTTCACGGATGTATTGAAGTTCTATGTTGACACCGTGCATCTGCGTCAGAATATCCACCAGATCTACTGCGTCATCCGTTATTCCTACCAGCGCCTTCAACTTCTGAAGCCTTTCACGAAGTTATGCATTTCCATCCATGATAATTCCAATATCTTGCCGACATGCTCTGATACCAGTTGTTACAGGGTCAATTTTTTTTTTGATTTGACATGTACGACAGTCACACAACAATGACTCAACCCTCTTCTTTTTCCCTCACGTTTTGGCTTAACACTTAGATTATGACAGCACAAACAAATATCAAACAAGCACACAACTTACAGGAATTGCTTCCCAACTTTATATTAACTCGTGCTACAAAGAAACACATAAACACAACCTTACAAAAAAGAGTCAAAGGCAACCAACACCCTGCCTTGATAATCTACCTAACATAATAATATATAGGCAACGTTTTTTGCTCCAGACTTATCTAAAACCTAACAGTTGACATCCCCAACTGCAAGAGATTTTAAATTTCGAATTTCAAACAAGACAACTTCTCATAGCCCCACATAGCCACAATGCTGAAAAACAAGAAACTGCTCCAACTGCCCTGTATGTGCGTGGCACATGGGCGCAGCCTTCGAATTTTGGCGCAAAAGGCCAACTCTGTCATGTCTTCGCGCCATGCCCTCGTGCATCATGCCTTTGCGTGCATGTCTGTCACTGCCGCTTGTCCAGCTCGCCCATGACACTGCCTTGCCCACGCCCATTTGCCTTGCCACGCACTGCCTTAACTTGCCATAGTTTTTCTAGCCTTTGCTACGCTTCTACTGCCCGTTGTCTTTGCCTTGCCATGGCCACGCCAATGCCATCGTCTTGTCATGCCTTGGCACATTAGCCACATGTCGTCGTGCCACGGTCCATACCCATCGACACCTGCTCATGTCGGATATCTTTGTCAACATGATGCCACAGTCATCATATGGCCCTGCCGAGATCCATCATGTCAATCCCTCATCACGCCCATGCCATGTTCGATCAATCAAGCCGAGAGGCTAATAGTAGGCTTATTCTTTTAGAAAACTATATGGCATTGGGTGTATTGGGATCAAGAAATATTAACTTCACACAATATTCTCTGCTCAAACCTGAGGAGAGATTGAAGATGGATCTAAAATTGAGAAATTTATCGTTCTTTACTTTTTGTATTATTTTAACTCTTTTATTGTGTTACATTAAGTTGCATTCAATTAAATTGCTAATGTATGTTATATTTTTAGTATCCACAATAATTCATAATTCAATGAACTCAATGGCTATCATGCAATCTAATAAATTGTTACTCCCTATTTAATTGCTCCAATACAACACTTAGACATCGTTTGGACATGAGTTTTGCCAAATAAATTTGGGATTTATTTTCAAAATTCATGATTGGTCATAAAGTTTGCCCATATTTTGGCAAAATCCCAAACCCCAAATCCCAAAATCACCCCAATTGTTGATTTTGGGCCAAAATCCCAAAACTTGGGAATTATATACATGTTTTTCCAAAATAAAGTTGGGAAATATGTTTTGAAAACGTATGTCCAAAAACATTTTTATCTTCAAACCAAAATCACCTAAATCAGATTTTTCAAAATAAATTTGGGATTTATGGCCAAACGCTAGCTAAATATCTTGTCATCACTAATCATAATTTAAAAAAAAATAGGAAAATTTTGTAGTAACGTAAATAAACAATAGAGAAAGGTCAACGCCTATCCTTAAATGTGGGACCAAATTGTAAATAAAATAATGAAGAAATCATAAAAGAACAAAACTAGTGGGGTCCATCTAGCATGAAGGAATAAATAAAATTGACGCAAATTACGAAATTCAGCAATTCCGTAACCCCCATCAACAAAAGCTCCACGCCTGAAATTCTCACTCTCCCCCTTTTTCCCCAAAAAATGCTTTCAGTATATGGAAGATGTTGAAGCAGAAAAAGAACAAGGAGAAACAACAGAAAAAGAAAAATCATTGCCCTTCCTTCTTTAAGAACAAAGAATCAAATGAACATGCCCTAATTGCAGACTCAATAATTGTTCCAATATTATTCCTATTTATATATTTGGTTTACACAGCCTTAGAAGAATCTAAAGGAAAAGGGGTGAGAGTGAGAGAGGTACAAAGAGAGTTATGGGGAAGGGCCAATTTTAGATTCGCCGGAGGAAGAAAGCGATGGCGCCGCCGTTGCCGCCTCCGCCGGTGGTGAATGGGGCGGCTGCCAGTAATTCAATTGTGGGAGCGGCAGTGACTAGTAAAGTGGTGAAGAAGAAGGTCGGTGGGGCGATACTGGGGATGAGATTCGATAAGAGGGTCAATCGGAGTTGATAGAGTGGGATAAGAGCGCTATCATCAAACATGTTGGAATTCCTGCTAGGGACTTGAGAATTCTTGGCCCAATCTTCTCTCACTCCTCTAGCATTCTTGGTAATATTAATTTCTTTTGCCCCTTCTAAGTGCTTATAAATTTGTTTATGTGTTTCCAACTATAACAATAAATATCTGAACTTTTATGTTTAGCTTAATTCTAGGAAGTTTAACCATTATGTTTAGCTTACATGTGTATCTCCTAGAATTTGCTTGTACCTAGTATAATGCTTTAAAACAAAGAAATGTGATATTGGGTTTCGAGGAATTGAAAAGCTCCTTTCTTTTAACTTGCAGCAAGGGAGAATTCCATGGTTGTCAATTTGGAGTTTATAAGAGCCATAATTCCCGTTGAAGACGTATTGTTGCTTGATCCTCTACGTCAAGAGGTTCTCCCATTTGTGGATCAACTGAGGCAACAACTTCCTCATAAAAGTATTTCAAAGGTTGATGGTACTAGTGCTGAACAAGATAATGAAGGACAATTTTCAACTGCTGGAAACTGGTTATCTGTTCTAGAAGCTGTCGAAGGTCTGCAGGCTGAGCTCCCTTTTGAGTTTCAGGTGATGGAGGTTGCCTTGGAGGTTGTTTATACATTCTTAGACTCTAGCGTGGTAGAGCTAGAGAGAGATGCTTACCCAGTTTTGGATGAAGTGGCTATGAATGCTAGCACGAAGAATCTTGAGCAAGTGAGAAGTTTAAAAAGTAATCTTACTCATTTACTTGCCAGAGTGCAGAAGGTATTCTTATATGTTTTTTTCCCTTTTGCTATTGAAACATGTTAAAGGTCTTATTTCTAGTAATTTCTGTTCATTTCTTGACATTATGGATATAGTTTCCCTCTTTATGTAACACCCTTATGCGCAAGTCAGATAATGAATAGATTTCAGTGTTGATGTATTCATGGTTGGCTGCTGGAAATTTGTTTGACCAGGAAGAGAACTTGTTACTTGTTGTCATCATCTAATGCAGACTTACTAGTAATGTACTTCATATTCATTATGATATGGCTTATTGGGTGAACAACTATTGGTATCAGTTTGTACACCTTAAACACAAACCACATTCAATTTTAATAGCCTTTGTTGCCCACTTTAAGTTAATTTTCCTGATGCCTCCTCTTAAGTATTGAGTTCATTAGTAGTGTAATCTGTCTGCCTTATGCTGGACCAAATTTTGCACATATACTCGGGAATGTGCTGGCTATTGAAATGGTATGATAGCTTGTACAAAACAATTTTTGGGGAGGAGAAATATAAAGAGCCTTTGCTACTTTAGTTCTCTTAATTCGTAAATTAGAGGGTTTAATATTCATGTGGGCTACATTGATGAACTCAATTGTAGTGTTCTCTTCCATGACACTTGTCTGTGCTCTGATTATTCTGTGTTATGCTTGCAGTGGTAAAGATTTTTTGATGATAGGTTAGAGATGAAATTGAACACCTTTTAGATGACGATGAAGACATGGCTCAGTTGTACTTGACAAGGAAATGGATTCAAAAACAGCAAACTGAATCCATTTGGGAACTATTGTTTCAAATAGCTTTATTCCTGTTGCACCGCATCTTCGTAGGCTTAATTCTGCCAGAAGCAGAAGTGGAAGTTTGGTGAGCAACCATTTTAATGACAATAATGTGGAGGATCTGGAGATGTTGCTCGATGCCTACTTTATGCAGCTGGAAGGCACTCGTAACAAGATATTATCTGTAAGTATTTAGGGGTATCCCCCTCGGCTATCCAAACCTGCCAATAGCCTGACCTTAGGTCTAACTTAGTAAAATAACTAGCCTTCGAAAGCCTGTCCAGTAGACCTTGAATCAAAAGTACCGGATACTTATTTTTTATCGTCACCTTCTTCAGCGCCTATAGTCAATACACATCCGCAGTATACCATCCTATTTTTTTCTGGAACATAATAGGGGCACCGTATGGAGCCTTCGATGGTTGAATCAACCCAACATCAAGCATCAAAAAATTGCTTCCTTCATTCATTCAGTCACATAGGCGACATGCGGTGAGGAGGTTGCACAGGCGGCAGTGATCTAGGAATAAGTTCAATACTGTGATCAATCTCCCTCCTCGGTTGGAACTCCCTTGGCAATTCTGGAGGCATCACATGTTTGAATTCCTTCAGTAAATCTGCAACACAATCTGGTTCCTCAATCTGCACATCTGGCTTGACTTTAACGAGTGTAGTGAGGTAAGTCTCCTCACCCTTCTTCAAGCCCTTATCAAATACAATGGCAAAAATCAAAGCAGCAATCCTGGCGTTCTTCCTTTCATCCCCGTAGGGCCGAATACCTTTCACAAAGCCGGGGTTTTTCTCCTTCATGAACATAAGTCCATCTAAATGAGGAATTGGAGCAACTTTGTTCTTCTTCAGAAAATCAATTCCTAACAGCACATTGAAGTCATCCAATGGCACAACAGTCATGTTGAACTTCCTAGACCAATGGCCCAATATCACCGGGATATCCAACACCACTTCATAACCAGGTTGCGCCTTTGAGTTCACACCCTTCATCTTCGTCAGACACTTTATCACTTGCAGCCCATACTCTTGAACAGTTCTAGAGGCAACAAAGGTGTGCGTGGCTCCGGTATCAACCATTGTCATGACACCATTGTTTTCAATATTCAGATCCACATACATTAGTGTGGAATAAGCATCAGCCAAATCATCCCCCGTAGCATTCACGTATGCAACTTCTTCCTTGGCAGCATATTCTTCATCATTCGCCGCAGTCACACAAGCCAAAGTGTTCAACAGCCGCAACGGATTCACATAGGCAGCAACTTCCGGTCCCTTTTCTTGTTTCTCCTCTTCAGCAAGAAGGGCATTAATCTTTCCTTGATTTGGACAATTTCGTACATGATGTCCAAGTTTTGGCATGTCCAGCAAATCTTTTCACCACCCATTAGCCTGTTTGTTTTTGACGAAGAAGCACCCATCGTGCTCTTGCCTTTGTCATTTCCATCCTGCTTCCGATTGTTCTTCTTCCAATCCTTACCCTTCTCCCTTTTATTTGACTTAGAGGAAGAGGCAGGATCAGAAGTTAGACCCTTGAGCGAAAATCCACCAATGCATATGCTGCCATAATTACACTACGCATATCTTTAACTTTCTGCCTACGAATTTCGTTTTATGCCCATCCTTGCATTCCAAAAATGAAATTGTGGAATTTATCCTCATCTGGCATGTTTTGGATGTCTAGCCACAAAGATAAAAAATCTTTCACATAGTCCCGAATGGAACTAGTCTGTCTCAACCGCTTCAAGCGATCCCTAGCAACCCAATACGAGTTGCTAGGCAAGAACTTATCCCTCAACGCGTCACGAAGTTTCTCCCAGTGTCAACCTTGGGCCTGCCAACACTTTCATCGTCTGTATTTTGCATATGCCACCACAACACTGTATCTCCTCTAATATAACGCACTGTCATAGTCACTTTATCCTTCTCCAGGACGTGAGCAGTAGAGAAGTAATGCTCTAAGTCCCATAAGAAATTTTCCAGTTCCTTGGTGCCTCTCATGCCATCAAATACCTTTGGTTCTAGAATCTTAATTTTGGTGTGCTCTTCACCTTATTGGGGCACATTTGCAAAAGCCCGTCGGAGGATCTGAATCTCCATTTTAAGATCCTCGTTCTCCTTCTATAATTTTTCCAACTGCTCTGCAGTAGTTTCCTAGAAAGCCTGCAATTTCACCAGTTGGATATCAATACTTTGATGGACATATTGATGTTCTATGTTGACACCGTGGATCTGCGCCAGAATATCCACCAGATCTACTGCGTCATCCGTTATTCCCACCAGCGCCTTCAACTTCTGAAGCCTTTCGCAAAGTTATGCATTTCCATCCATGATAATTCCAAGATCTTGCCGACGTGCTCTGATACCAGTTGTTACAGGGTCAATTTTTTTTGTTTTGACACTGTACGACAGTCACACAACAATGACTCAACCCTCTTCTTTATCCCTAACGTTTTGGCTTAACACTTAGATTATGACAGCACAAACAAATATCAAACAAGCACACAACTTACAGGAATTGCTTCCCAACTTTATATTAACTCGTGCTACAAAGAAACACATAAACACAACCTTACAAAAAAGAGTCAAAGGCAACCAACACCCTGCCTTGATAATCTACCTAACATAATAATATATAGGCAACGTTTTTTGCTCCAGACTTATCTAAAACCTAACAGTTGACATCCCCAACTGCAAGAGATTTTAAATTTCGAATTTCAAACAAGACAACTTCACATAGCCCCACATAGCCACAATGTTGAAAACATGAACCTGCTCCAACTGCCTTGTATGTGCGTGGCACATGGGCGCAGTGGCGCCAAAGGCCAACTCTGTCATGTCTTCGCGCCAAGCCCTCGTGCATCATGCCTTTGCGCGTATGTCTGTCACTGCCGCTTGTCTAGCTCGCCCATGACACTGCCTTGCCCACGCCCATTTGCCTTGCCACACACTTCCTTAACTTGCCATAGTTTTTCTAGCCTTTGCTATGCATCTACTGCCCGTTGTCTTTGCCTTGCCATGGCCACGCCAACGCCATGGACCTGTCATGCCTTGGCACCTTAGCCACATGCCGTCATGCCATGGTCCATACCCATCGACACCTGCTCATGTCGGATATCTTTGTCAACATGATGCCACATTCTTCATTTGGCAGTGCCGAGATCCATCATGTCAATCCCTCGTCACGCCCATGCCATGTTCGATCAATCAAGCCGAGAGGCTAACAGTAGGCTTATTCTTTTTGGAAACTATATGGCATTGAGTGTATTGGGATCAATAAATATTAACTTCACACAATATTCTCTACTCAAACCCGATGAGAGATTGAAGATGGATCTAAAATTGAGAAATTTATCGTTCTTTACTTTTTGTATTATTTTGATTATTTTAACTCTTTTATTGTGTTATATTAAGTTGCATTAAATTAAATTGCTAATGTACGTTAGATTTTTAGCATCCACAATAATTCATAATTCAATGAACTCAATGGCTATCATGCAATCTAATAAATTGTTACTCCCTATTTAATTGCTCTAATACAACACTTAGGCCCCGTTTGGACACGAGTTTTGCCAAATAAATTTGGGATTTATTTTCAAAACTCATGTTTGGTCATAAATTTTGCCCATATTTTGGCAAAATCCTAAACCCCAAATCCCAAAATCAACCCAATTGTTGATTTTGGGCCAAAATCCCAAAAGTTGGGAATTATATACATGTTTTTCCAAAATAAAGTTGGGAAATATGTTTTGAAAACGTATGTCCAAACACATTTTCATCTTCAAACCAAAATTCACCTAAATCAGATTTTTCAAAATAAATTTGGGATTTATGGCCAAACGCTAGCTAAATATCTTGTCATCACTAATCACAATTTAAAAAAAAAACTAAAATAGGAAATTTTGTAGTAACGTAAATAAACAATAGAGAAAGGTCGACGCCTTTCCTTAAATGTGGGACCAAACTGTAAATAAAATAATAAAGAAATCATAAAAGAACAAAACTAGTGGGGTTCATCTAGCATGGAGGAATAAATAAAATTGACGCAAATTACGAAATTCAGCAATTTCGTAACCCCCATCAACAAAAGCTCCACGCTTGAAATTCTCACTCTCCCATTTTTTTCCCAAAAAACGCTTTCAGTATATGGAAGATCTTTAAGCAGAAGAAGAAGAAGGAGAAACAGCTGAAAAAGAAGAATCATTGCCATTCCTTCTTTAAGAACAAAGAATTAAATGAACATGCCCTAATTGCTGACTCAATAATTGTTCCAATATTATTCCTATTTATATATTTGGTTTACTCAGCCTTATAAGAATCTAAAGGGAAAGGGGTGAGAGTGAGAGAGATAAAAAGAGAGCTATGGGGAAGGACCAATTTTTGATTCGTTGGAGGAAGAAAGCGATGGCACCACCGTTGCCGCCTCCGCCAGTGGTAAATGGGGCGGCCACCAGTAATTCAATTGTGAAAGCGACAGGGATTAGTAAAGTGGTGAAGAAGAAGGTCGGTGGGGCGAGGATGTGGATGAGATTCGATAAGCGGGGTCAATCGGAGTTGATAGAGTGGGATAAGAGCGCTATAATCAAATGTCCTAGAATTCCTGCTAGGGACTTAAGGATTCTTGGCCCAATCTTCTCTCACTCCTCTAGCATTCTTGGTAATATTAATTTCGTTTGCCCCTTTTAATTGCTTATAAATTTGTTCATGTGTTTCCAACTATAACAATAAATATATGAACTTTTATGTTTAGCTTAACTGTAGGAAGTTTAACCATTATGTTTAGTTTACATGTGTATCTCCTAGCATTTGCTTGTACCTAGTAGAATGCTTTAAAAAAAAAAGAAATGTGATATTGGGTTTCGAGGAATTGAAAAGCTCATTTCTTTTAACTTGCAGCAAGGGATCAGGCGATGATTGTCAATTTGGAGTTTAGAAGAGCCATAATTACCGCTGAAGAGGTATTGTTGCTTGATCCTCCACGTCAAGAGGTTCTCCTATTTGTGGATCAACTGAGGCAACAACTTCCTCAAAAAAGTCTTTCAAATGTTAATAGTACTAGTGCTGAACAAGATAATGAAGGACAATTTCCAACTGCTGGAAACTGGTTATCTGTTCTAGAAGCTGTCGAAGGTGTGCAGGCTGAGCTCCCTTTTGAGTTTCAGGTGCTGGAGGTTGCCTTGGAGGTTGTTTGTACATTCTTAGACTCTAGCGTGGCAGAGCTGGAGAGAGATACTTACCCAGCTTTGGATGAACTGGCTATGAATGCTAGCACGAAGAATCTTGAGCAAGAGAAAAGTTTAAAAAGCAATCTTACTCATTTACTTGCCATAGTGCAAAAGGTATTCTTATCTGTTTTTTCCCTTTTGCTATTGAAACATGATAAAGGTCTTTTCTTCTAGTAATTTCTGTTCATTTCTTGACATTAGGGATATAGTTTCCCACTTTGTGTAACACCCTTATGCGCAAGTCAGATGATGAATAGATTTTAGTGCTGAGGTGTTCATGGTTGGCTGCTGGAAATTTGTTTGACCAGGAAGAGAACTTGTTACTTGTTGTCATCATCTAATGCAGACTTACTGGTAAAGTACTTCATATTCATTGTGTTATGGCTTATTGGGTGAACAACTATTGGTGTCAGTTTGTACACCTTAAACACAAACCACATTTAATTTTAATAGCCCTTGTTGCTCACTTTAAGTTAATCTTCCTGATGCCTCTTCTTAAGTATTGCGTTCATTTGTAGTGCAATCTGTCTGCCTTATGCTGGACCAAATTTTGCACATATACTCGGGAATGTGCTGGCTATTGAAATGGTATGATATCTTGTACAAAATAATTTTTGGGGAGGAGAAATATAAGGAGCCTTTACTACTTTAGTTCTCTTAATTCGTAAATTAGAGGGTTTAATATTCATATAGGCTACATTGATGAACTCAATTGTAGTGTTCTCTTCCATGACACTTGTCTGTTCTCTGATTATACTGTGTTATGCTTACAGTAGTAAAGATTTTTTGATGATAGGTTAGAGATGAAATTGAACACCTTTTAGATGACGATGAAGACATGACTCAGTTGTACTTGACAAAGAAATGGATTTAGAATCAGCAAACTGAATCCATTTGGGAATTATTGTTTCAAATAGCTTTATTCTTGTTGCATCGCACCTTTGTAGGCTTAATTCTGCCAGAAGCAGAAGTGGAAGTTTGGTGAGCAACCATTTTAACGACAATGATGTGGAGGATCTAGAGATGTTGCTCGATGCCTACTTTATACAGATGGAAGACACTCGTAACAAGGTATTATCTATAAGTATTTTGTTTCCCCCCCCCCAAAACCCTAAAAAAATATGCTCGCATCCCTTGTATTTCTTTGCGTCTTTTTATGTTGGTAATGGCGTAGACTTGTTGCTCCTCTTTCCTGTTGACATTTATAATTATACTTTTAAACAAGTTACACATATAAGAGAAGAATTAAATAAGGTATTAATACCTTTAAGGAACCTCAATTTTGCCCCATCAACTAGGATTTTTTTTATGATATGAATCTTGATTTAAGTATCCTTATATTGAAAATGATGCCGTGTATCCTTAATTCATCTTGATATTTGATAATGAAAAGGAGGGAAAAAAGCTTCTAGTCTCCTTATTTCTTGGCTGTAAGACATGTCTTCCTCAATAGTCGATCTTTGCAGCATATTCCGGTAAAGCAGTAAGGTAAAGAAAGCTTTCCAGACATGGGAAAGAAACTGAAGAATTAAAAGAATTGAAATAATAGTTGCATCTCTTTCTTAATTTGACATTGCAATATCTTGCTAATTCTAACTGCAGATATGCAGCTCTCAGTTTAATCTACTGCCTATGCTTTTCCCTCCTTTTCTTTTGTTAGGTTTCCTCTTGGGCCCCTATAATAGGCAGATGAGATAATGTGCAATGTCCACTCTCTCTCCCTCTCGATCAATCCCCCCCTCTCCCTTCATTTGGAATTAAAACCATGCGAGAGACTGGGTTATCAGGAACTTAGCATTCCCTAAAAGACCTAATATCATCTACCAATTTGTAATGATGAATACGTTGATGCACGATTTATTAACTCTCTCTTCTTAAGTAGTATAAGTACAATTTGTAAACTCTCTTCTTACTTTTCTGTTATTTTGGTCTGTATTTGAATCATGTCTGTGGTCTTCCTTCGTTTGTTCTACATCCTTCAATCCCCTGTTATTGTATAATTTGCAGGTCCGTGAGTACATTGATGACACAGAAGATTACGTCAATATCCAACTCGACAATCAGCGTAATGAACTTATTCAGCTACAGTTGACACTGACAATTGCATTGTTTGCTATAGCTATGGAGATGCTGATAGCTGAGTGGTTTAGCATGAATATACCTTGTACCTTATACCACACTGAGGGGGTATTTTGGCCTTTTGTAACAGGCATTACAATAGGTTGTATAATACGCTTCCTTCTTATCTTGGGATATGCGAGATGGAAGAAGTTGTTTGGGTCATGAATTCCTCTATTGTCAAGGTTTACAAGTTGTATTAATACAAGTCCGAAGCTTATTTTTGCTCTGTGTGAGCCATATATAATACCTTCACTCAATGTGCTCTTGTTATACTTGCCCTTTGCAAATATAGTACTAGGCAGGGGACTGTGGACCGAGAGGAGTTAGTGCTGCATAAAGTTAGGGGTAAGGGGGTTAAATGACCCCCCTCCCCCGGTATTTTTCTTGTAAGAAGGTACCCAATTTATTTTAGATGTTTTCGCAATCAATGATACTATGCTTCTTATCCGGCGTATTGAACTCGTTCTCCTCCGCCTTTCTTTCTTATAATGGAATCAATTCTTACTTTCTTTTATCCCAACGGGCTTTCTCTCTTCATCACCAATTAGATCAGCACCCTTATCCTTTCCGTTACTCAAATAAAGCCTCAGTTCTGATGTTGTGGTCCTTTGTGATTTTTACTACATAGTTAATATTTTTACTATTGGCTAGATATGCAGATAGCTTTCAGTTGCTTCATAGAATTAGTATATGATTATTATGCCAAGTGCTGGTGTTGACTAAGGTGTTTTTCTGTACAACTAGTTTGCTATAGCACTGCTGTGATTATGTTTCTTTGAACGGAGGGTTCTGTCTTTCGGAAACAGCCTCTCTACCTGCACAAGTTAGGGATAATATTTGCGTACACACTAGCCTTTCTAGATCTCACTTGTTGGATTACACTGGCTATGTTGTTGTTGTTGTTGGTTTGCTATAGCACGGTGGAACTTATAGCTTGTTTGACCAAACTTTTAAAATAGTTGTTTTTTTTAAAAGTGCTTTTCTCAAACACTTCAACTTTAAAAGAAAAGCGTTTTTTTGAAAAAAAAAAGTTTTTGGACTTGGAGAAATTTGGCTAGACAGGCTATTAATTTGAATTTTGAAATGAAGTCTGTACCGGATGGGGCTCAAGGATGCCAAAACTAGAGTATATATAGTACGAGCATTCACCCGTCACACTCTTTCCAACCTATATTTTATAAAGATTGCACTTTGTGCTTTAATATTTATATCTTACATTAGACATGATGCATATTTTGGGAAGTTATTCATTGCCCAATTCAAAAAATAAAATAAAATATACACCTTTCTCAGTAAGATATTAAATAAAGGCTTGTTAGTGGAAACTATAATGTGGGAGTTGGGACTGCCACAATGAGCTGTATGAATTCTGTCACACACCACTAGTTGGGTGGAATACTAAATAATGAGCTATACTCATAACAAATAATTATGACAATTTTTAATACTAATAATATACTGTAGTACAGATTGCTAAAAAAGTCTGAGTTGGAAAATCAGTGGCATTAATCTTATATTCATGATAATATCCATAAAAAATAAATAATTATAAAAGAAGCGCGTTTGTTATTACTAAACTTAAAACAATTATCAACGCCATAAATAGAAAGTTAAAAAAAGTAAAATATTATATATGTAGTAATTTTTTACCGAGGAAATATAATTTTTTTTGATCAATATGAATAAAACGAAATACTTAATTTTGGCATAAAAATAAAAATAGTCACTTTACTGTTGGCGCTAAATTCATTTTTATTTTGACATGATTGGAACTTGCAACACTTTTGATGTAGTTTTTGATCATATAATAAATATCCTAATAATATGTTCAATGTAGCCGCAAAAGTAGATTAAACTAAAATATACTGAGATAAATGAATGTGATAAATAGATTAGGGGCTGTTTCATGAATAGCGAAACCTGTGGGGCTGAGATAGTAGAAATAAAGAAAGCAATATAACAGGTCATTTTGGGCAGTATACCTTTTCTACGGGATACGTCACCGAGAAAGAAGTAGATAGAAAGAGGAAAAAGATTCGATAAAAAAGAAGATACCTTAGCCTTAAGAGAGAAGAAATCTGAGCTCCTGAATTGATTAATTCTCCATTGTACCTGAAATCACATTGCAAATTTCTTCATTAGCAATTAAAGGTCAGCCTTTTTCATTGGCAAAATAAAAATATGTCCATATTTTGGTTAAGTAGTTTTTTTTTTTTTTTTGGTTATTTGATCGATTTGATGTCGTTTGTGGTTCTTATGAAAATGTGAGCAAAAGTCGAGGAAGAAAATTTTGGAGAAAAGGTTGATTTTTTTTTTCGTGTGATTAATTGGCACTTCTTTGTTTAAGGGAGGATAATCTGATTAAAAACTAGCAAGTTTATGCTTTGAAGTTTGAGATTTGGGGAAAAAGCAGTTTTTTTCTTCAATTTTTCTGATTGTTTAACTGGTTTTGTACATGCCAATAATTTAACTGATGAATGGGGAAAAAATTTCTTGTCCAAGCTGTATACATAAATAAAAAGAAGAAGATTATTTCACACAAAACTATGATTGTCAGATTGTACTCGATCATATACACGTTATGATTGTTAATTTGGTAGAAGGTTGATGAACTTATTGGGATATAAGGATGGGTGCTCATGTTATACTCTATTTGTAGATAGAGATTTATCTTGAAGAGCCTGCAGAGAGATTGTGGCTACACTTTGACCTTTTGATTGTTTAAATTTACGTAAAGATGGAGCGCTCCCATTTCCCATGGCAAATAGATAATGTTGATAAAATCAATTCGTTGTGCTGCTGTGCTATGGTTTTCAATCACGCTTTGCAGATCGCTTCAAGTGCGGCAGGCTTTGATTAATTTCTTGAACTTGGATGCTTGGAGTTTGTTTGGTCATTATTGGTCATTAATTGCCGACTCAATAATTGTTCCAATATTATTCCTTTTTTTATATTTGGCTTACGCAGCCTCAGAAGACTCTAAAGGGAAAGGGGTGAGAGTGAGAGAGATACAGAGAGAGCTATGGGGAAGGGCCAATTTTCGATTCGCCGGAGGAAGAAAGCGATGGCGCCGCCGTTGCCGCCTCCGCCGGTGGTAAATGGGGCAGTTGTCAGCAATTCAATTGTGGCAACGGCAGGGACTAGTAAAGTGGTGAAGAAGAAGGTCGGTGGGGCGAGGCTGTGGATGAGATTCGATAAGCAGGGTCAATCGGAGTTGATAGAGTGGGATAAGAGCGCTATCATCAAACGTGCTGGAATTCCTGCTAGGGACTTGAGGATTCTTGGCCCAATCTTCTCTCACTCCTCTAGCATTCTTGGTAATATTAATTTCTTTTGCCCCTTTTAACTGCTTATAAATTTGTTCATGTGTTTCCAACTATAACAACAAATATCTGAACTTTTATGTTTAGCTTAACTGTAGGAAGCTTAAGCATTATGTTTAGCTTACATGTGTATCTCCTAGCATTTGCTTGTACCTAGTAGAATGCTTTAAAAAAAAAAGAAATGTGATATTGGGTTTCGAGGAATTGAAAAGTTCCTTTCTTTTAACTTGCAGCAAGGGAGAAGGCCATGGTTGTCAATTTGGAGTTTATAAGAGCCATAATTACTGCTGAAGAGGTATTGTTGCTTGATCCTCTACGTCAAGAGGTTCTCCCATTTGTGGATCAACTGAGGCAACAACTTCCTCATAAAAGTCTTTCAAAGGTTGATGGTACTAGTGCTGAACAAGATAATGAAGGACAATTTCCAACTGCTGGAAACTGGTTATCTGTTCCAGAAGCTGTCGAAGGTCTGCAGGCTGAGCTCCCTTTTGAGTTTCAGGTGCTGGAGGTTGCCTTGGAGATTGTTTGTACATTCTTAGACTCTAGCGTGGCAGAGCTGGAGAGAGATGCTTACCCAGTTTTGGATGAACTGGCTATGAATGTTAGCACGAAGAATCTTGAGCAAGTGAGAAGTTTAAAAAGCAATCTTACTCGTTTACTTGCCAGAGTGCAGAAGGTATTCTTATATGTTTTTTTCCCTGTTGCTATTGAAACATGATAAAGGTCTTATCTTCTAGTAATTTCTGTTCATTTCTTGACATTATGGATATAGTTTCCCATTTTGTGTAACACCCTTATGCGCAAGTCAGATAATAAATAGATTTCAGTGCTGAGGTGTTCATGGTTAGCTGCTGGAAATTTGTTTGACCAGGAAGAGAACTTGTTACTTGTTGTCATCATCTAATGCAGACTTACTAGTAAAGTACTTCATATTCATTGTGTTATGGCTTATTGGGTGAACAACTATTGGTATCAGTTTGTACACCTTAAACACAAACCTCATTCAATTTTAATAGCCCTTGTTGCCCACTTTAAGTTAATCTTCCTGATGTCTCCTCTTAAGTATTGAGTTTATTTGTAGTGCAATCTGTCTGCCTTATGCTGGACCAAATTTTGCACATATACTCGGGAATGTGCTGGCTATTGAAATGGTATGATAGCCTGTACGAAACAATTTTTGGGGAGGAGAAATATAAGGAGCCTTTGCTACTGTAGCTCTCTTATTTCGTAAATTGGAGGGTTTAATATTCATGTGGGCTACATTGATGAACTCAATTGTAGTGTTCTCTTCCATGACACTTGTCTGTGCTCTGTTTATTCTGTGTTATGCTTACAGTGGTAAAGATTTTTTGATGATAGGTTAGAGATGAAATTGAACACCTTTTAGATGACAATGAAGACATGGCTCAGTTGTACTTGACAAGGAAATGGATTCAGAACCAGCAAACTGAGGCTCATTTGGGAACTATTGTTTCAAATAGCTTTATTCCTGTTGCACCGCATCTTCGTAGGCTTAATTCTGCCAGAAGCAGAAGTGGAAGTTTGGTGAGCAACCATTTTAATGACAATGATGTGGAGGATCTGGAGATGTTGCTCGATGCCTACTTTATGCAGCTGGAAGGCACTCGTAACAAGATATTATCTGTAAGTATTTTGTCCCCCCCCCCCCAAAAAAAAAAACCCCCAAAAAATATGCTTGCATCCCTTGCATTTTTTTTTGCGTCTTTTTATGTTGGTAATGGCGTAGACTTGTTGCTCCTCTTTCCTGTTGACAGTTACGATTATACTTTTAAACAAGTTACACATATAAGAGAAGAATTAAATAAGGTATTCATACCTTTAAGGAACCTCAATTTTGCCCCATCAACTAGGATTTTTTTATGATATGAATCTTGATTTAAGTATCCTTATATTGAAAATGATGCCGTGTACTCTTAATTCCTCTTGATATTTGATAATGAAAAGGGGGGGGGGGAAGCTTGTAGTCTCATGATTTCTTGGCTGTAAGACATGTCTTCCTCAATAGTCGATCTTTGCAGCATATTCTGGTAAAGCAGTAAGGTAAAGAAAGCTTTCCAGACTTGGGAAAGAAACTGAAGAATTAAAAGAATTGAAATAATAGTTGCATCTCTTTCTTAATTTGACATTGCAATACCTTGCTAATTCCAACTGCAAATATACAGCTCTCAGTTTAATCTACTGCCTCTGTTTTTCCCTCCTTTTCTTTTGTTAGGTTTCCTCTTGGGCCCCTATAATAGGCAGATGAGATAATGTGCAATGTCCTCTCTCTCTCGATCAATCCCCCCCTCTCCATTCATTTGGAATGAAAACCATGCGAGGGACTGAGTTATCAGGAACTTAGCATTCTCTAAAAGACCTAATATCATCTACCAATTTGTAATGATGAATACGTTGATGCACGATTTATTAACTCTCTCTTCTTAAGTAGTATAAGTACAATTTGTAAACTCTCTTCTTACTTTTTTGTTATTTTGGTCTGCATTTGAATCATGTCTGTGGTCTTCCTTCGTTTGTTCTGCATCCTTCAATCCCCTGTTATTGTATAATTTGCAGGTCCGTGAGTACATTGATGACACAGAAGATTACGTCAATATCCAACTTGACAATCAACGTAATGAACTTATTCAGCTGCAGTTGACACTGACAATTGCATCGTTTGCTATAGCTATGGAGACGCTGATAGCTGGGTGGTTTGGCATGAATATACCTTGTACCTTAAACCACACTGAGGGGGTATTTTGGCCTTTTGTAACAGGCATCACAATAGGTTGTATAATACTCTTCCTTCTTATCTTGGGATATGCAAGATGGAAGAAGTTGCTTGGGTCATGAATTCCTCTATTGTCAAGGTTTACAAGTTGTATTAATACAAGTCCGAAGCTTATTTTTGCTCTGTGTGAGCCATACATAATACCTTCACTCAATGTGCTCTTGTTATACTTGCCCTTTGCAAATAGAGTACTAGGCAGGGGACTGTAGACCGAGAGGAGTTAGTGCTGCATAATGTTAGGGGTAAGGGGGTTAAATGACCCCCCTCCCCCGGTATTTTTCTTGTAAGAAGGTACCCAATTTATTTTAGATATTTTCGCAATCAATGATACTATGCTTCTTATCCAGCGTATCGAACTCGTTCTCTTCCGCCTCTCTTTCTTATGATGGAATCAATTCTTACTTTCTTTTATCCCAGCGGGCTTTCTCTCTTCATCACCAATTAGATCAGCACCCTTATCCTTTCCGTTACTCAAACAAAGCCTCAGTTCTGATGTTGTGGTCCTTTGTGATTTTTACTACATAGTTAATATTTATACTATTGGCTAGATATGCAGAAAGCTTTCAGATGTTTAATAGAATTAGTATGTGATTATTATGCCAAGTACTGATGTTGACTAAGGTGTTGTTCTGTACAACTGGTTTGCTATAGCACTGCTGTGATTATGTTTCTTTGAACGGAGGGTTCTGTCTTTCAGAAACAGCCTCTCTACCTGCACAAGATAGGGATAATATTTGCGTATACACTACCCTTTCGGTGCCTATGGTATAATGAGATCTAAGGTATAAATTTATCTACTTAGGGCATACAATTTTAGAGGGTATTGCTTTAACATTTCATTCATATCAGCTTATTATTTACCAAATCATACTGAAAAGTGACATGTACTTAGACCGCCAAATATCTCACGTTGGATTCATGTTGTATTCAGTAGAATGTGAAGCCAGATCGTGTTGTATTCACTGCTCTTATCACAGCTTGTGGTCAATCAGGAGCAGTGGATCGTGCATTTGATGTCTTATCTGAGATGAAAGCAGAAGCACGACCAATAGAACCTGATCAGATTACTATTGGGGCTTTGATGAAGGCATGTGCAAATGCCGGTCAGGTATATGTGCATTCTGTTTTTGCTTAAAAATCTATATCTTGGTTGAATGGGACTGATGTTCCCACATTTCTGCTCTTCTATCATGATTAACCATGGACATATAAATTGGTTTAGGTTGATCGAGCTCTGGATGTTTACCGTATGATTGATAAATATGATATCAAGGGCACAGCAGAGGTTTACACAATTTCTGTAAATTGTTGTAGTCAAAATGGTAACTGGGATTTTGCGCGCAGCATTTACGATGACATGACTAGAAAAGGTGTTTATCCAGATGAGGTAGTAATTTTTAAACTGCTGTGTTTGCATGTCAGTAAACTATTTTACATTTTGATGACTTGAATCCAAAATATTGCTTCTCAACCTTGTTGCAGAAATCAGAGCTTGATGCATCCATCTTTACATCATTTTGTTAGCATTAAATCAAAACTATGCCACTGAGATTTTTTACCGTATATTTTAAAAAACTTAAGTTTTGTTTATTTGTGCAGATGTTATCAGTGCACTGGTAGATGTGGCAGGGCACGCTGGTAAGCTGGATGCTGCATTTGATGTTCTAGAAGAAGCCAGGACTAAAGGCATAAATGTGGGATCTATGTCATATAGCTCATTGATGGGAGCCTGTAGTAATGTATGAACATTCCTTTTTGTCTTTCTTCATATAGACAAATGTACTATCTCTAGTTTCTGCTCTCTCTCATCTGTGAAATGGATGTCTAGAACTTGTCTGTTTACGGTTATCTTCCTCTTCGATTGAGATCTCAATATCAATATTGTGGCTTAAATTGCATTTAAAGATGGAAATTGATATCAATGAGTACTGACTGCTCTTGGTCTCAAAATTGATGTGAATTTGATCCCAGTGTAGTTGGATATGCTGTAATAGGATGAGAATGTCATAAAGCTTACTTGTTCAAAATTATATGCAATAATGACATCTTTTTTTCCGTATCTTGTGGTTAATGAAGCTTCCGCATGGAAAAATGTAGTTTTTCATGGAACAATGTGAGAAGTTTTGAGAAACATACATTATGCAAATGCGACACTGCCTTCTGTTTTTTCATATATCGTGATCAAGTAGCTTATGTACCAATTGTGTGGGATTTAGTTGCTTAACCGTAAGACATGTTGACTCCTAAATCTCCAAAGAATTTGTCTTATTCACTGTGTGCTACCTTCTTTTATGACCGTGAACAGTAGTAATATTTATGCCACTTTTGTAGTTTATTGTGTTTTATAGATGCTTCTAAGAAGTGATCATCAGACACGTCATGAAGGGAGAGATATAGAGGGAGGGATGTCTTACTGGTCTCTATTCTACCAAGCAAGCCCCTGAAGTAGTCAACCTATGTTCTATCTGTATTTCTTTTGCCAATCCTGAAGTAGCTTTTAGGAGAATTTAAAACAGTGAAAAGCATCAAGGAGAAACATCTTGTCATGGGGAAGACACCGTAGACAGGGAAATAGTTGGAAGAGATCCATAGTTAACCAATGCACTAATAAACTCTAGTTCCCTTTACTATATTTCCAAGAATAGCAGAAGAAACAATACGTCAAGTGAAATCAGTATCAGGTTGAGGTTAAGAATTCCTTGGAAGATCATATATATAAACAAGCTGGAATGTATATCATGTTATGTTCCACTTGTCTGTCTAAAATAAAGAATCAGAGGCTCTATTGGTCTTAATGTTTCTTTCAAAATCTTGTGACTTGGTTTAAAACACTTCTCAAATCCATCTGCAGGCAAAGAACTGGCAGAAGGCACTAGAATTGTATGAGGATGTTAAAGGCGTCAAGTTAAAACCAACCGTTTCAATGATGAATGCATTGGTAACTGCATTATGTAAGTCACATTTCTCTTAAAAACTTTTTCTCAGCGTAAGAGCATTTCACTGATGCTTGTTTTGGCTATAAATATCTACACGCTAGTGTTTTTCTTTCTCCTGATCAGTTTTTATTTTTATAAGGTTCATAATTCAATACCTATAAGTGGTCTCAGTCCATTGCTAGAGCTAACTTGGATGTTTCTTTCATGATTCAGAATCTAGCTTCAAAAGTTGCTTTATAACCTTTCCAGATCATCATCTTATTTTTTGCTATGACACCTAATATGTTTATAACGGAGGACGACCTTACTCTGTAGATGTCTGTATATGCTGGTTCCCAGTTCTTGTGTATTTCCTTAATTTCCTCAATGAGATGTTTTGTAATTGGTGATGCCGATCAATATCAGAAGGCTCTGGAAATTTTTTCTGAAATGAAGAGAGTGGACCTATGCCCTAACACCATTACATACTCCACTCTGTTAGTGGCAAGTGAATAGTAATAGCTTGATTCCTTTACATTGAGGTTTATGTATAATGACCACTATCTCCTGTCAATATATCAGTTTTGGTATATCTGAGTTTTATCATTTATTTCTCTTATCTCATGACAGAAAGGATGACTTGGATATTGGCCTCATGCTTCTTTCTCATGCTAAAAAGGATGGCGTTTCCCCAAACCTTGTTATGTGCAGATGTCTTCTTGGTAAGAATTATAAGCTTGTCAATTGATCGCATAAGCTTTGTATCTTGACTTGATGTATGGTGCTACAACATCCTTACCAAGAGGGATTGGCTGCTTTTCTTTTATTTGGATATGTTCATAGTGGTGGAAAGACTAAACAAATGATGTATGTTTTAGGCCCATCTGACAAATTAACAAGTTGAATTTTGATCCTTCCATCAATGGGATCAGGCACCTATATTGTGGTGTACAGGGAACAAAGTTTTAAGAGATTTTGGTTCCCGGGCACCTACTGATACATATGTGACAATTATGGCTACGTCCATCTTATATGGGGGAAACACAAGGATAAGTCTACCTTATTGCTAGAAGGGCCTTATAGCTTATAAGCCTGCTCGTCGGTTGATTTTGCTGCTGGAGCATTTATATCTAATTGACCCCTTCTAGCAATTCTTAGACCAAATGAAGGTCATAAAAGATGATACCTCTGTGCATAGAAGAGTTTCTAAGCCAATGATGGATTTTCTGTTCACGTCCTTTTTATCCGGTGGCCACGAATGGACGAGCCTATGACCTAACCTCCAAGCCCTTAGATAAGCCTTCTATTCAGTGGATGCTGCTCCAGGAGCATTATGGCTCCAAATAACGATCTCCTGGAAAATTAGAATTAATGAAGGTGCTAGGAGATGCTGGAATTAGCAGTGAGCAGGGAAGTGAATCTCATGTGGAGATACTAATCTCCCTAACCAGTCTAGGATAAGTTGGATTCCTTTGGTCTGTTGTTACTCCACTAAATCCATTCTTTGACACCGACTTGGTGTTTTTATCAAATGAATTTCTGACGTGCGACAAAAGAATGGAAGTGCCTTCTCTTGGCCCAGTCTTTGCTAAGTTTATAATTTATTGTGCCGCCGTAACACTTGGCATCACCCATGGAGGAAAGGCCTTTGCTAGTCACACCATTAGCTGTAGGTACTTTCTTCAAAACTGAATGGTGCTTAGTGTGGAATTTTGTGCATATCACCATGGTGCCAATGTAAAGAATGTTTTTAGGATATCATCTAAGTTTCTACTAGAGTGGCATGCTTAGTGAAGCCAGTATGAGTAACCATGCCCCTCACCTGGTCATTGTAAAGAAGAGGCTCACAACCTTCTGCAGTTTTTGTTTTTTCTTGTCCTTCATAACAAGAATGTTCACTAGTCCTGCCATTATTTTTCACTTGTACTGTAGCAATGGAATCTATTTGTTGTGTCATTTGTTTTGGACATCACAATTATTTGATGATGTGGACTTTTCTTGTAGCTATGTGCTTAAGAAGATTCCAGAAAGCTTGTACACTTGGTGAGCCTGTCTTGTCTTATAACTCTGGTCGCCTGCAGCTTGACAGTAAATGGTATGCTTCTATTTAATCTGGTATTGATTCTGACATGTCTAATAAAAAGGGAAAGCAGAGGGAAAATTATATTCTGTTACAGTGATGATGATGTTTAAGATCAACATCTCCATCTAAAATGCCTCTAGTGATACTGTAACACCTTTCTTTATTGTTATTGTTATTTTAGTTTTATCAGATACTGAATTCTGAAAGCTTTGAAATGTTTAGGCCCAATTTCGTGGTGTATTAAGATGGACGTAAAATTATCTTTTAGTGAATGCCCTCAATTTCTTTGTAAAAGTAGTTTATATGAGATGCCATGTTGAACATACTGTTGCAATCATGTAATGAGATAGACTGGTTCTCATTTCGATTCTGTTAGCATATTTCAGGGAATTTGGCACGCAGTAAGAAATTGTCTTAAGAATATTCTTTTCCTGAGTGGATAAGGGGACTGGACTGCTTGTGCTTAGTGCAAACATAAAAGATGTCACTAATGTTATTAGCACGCTGGCTTTGGAAAAGACTTTGTTAGTGGTCACTATTTCCTAGCACATTTGTGGCTGAATTATTTGAGATCTCAAATGTTTAGGCTGGTGGATTTATCATCACATCTTTCATGTCTCTCTTTCCTATTTTTCCGACTATATGCCATTGAATCAGAAAAGATATCCGTCCCTTAAGTGGCTAAACAGCTCTTTCTGAGGCCAGGAAGAAAAAAAATTCTTTTTTTCCTCATGAAATTCTTAATTGGTCTGCAGGACATCGTTGGCCTTAATGATCTACAGGGAAACAATTGCAGCTGGTGTGGTACCCACAATGGATGAGCTATCACTAGTTCTGGGTTGCCTACAGCTTCCTCGGGATGCATCACTGAAAGAAAGACTTATTGAGAATTTAGGATTAACTGTTGAAACATCAAAGGGCTCAAACCTGTGCTCTTTGATTGATGGATTTGGTGAATATGATCCCCATGCCTTTTCATTGCTTGAGGTCCGTGGTCTATCTTAGTTGTCTTTTATCATGTATGCAACTGTATCTTGTTGGTTATTGTGGTGGATCATCTCGCACAATATTCTTGTTTCTTAGGAGGCAGCTTCACTTGGGACCATCCCTTTGACTTCTTTAAAGGGAAATCCTGTTGCTGTGGATGCGAGGAATTTGCACATTCATACAGCTCAGGTAAGCTTGTGTAAAATGTTATCCACATGAAAATGCTCTAAGCTTGACGAGCTTAATTAGTTTTTAGCATCATTGGTAGTTACTAATAATTGTAAGTTTGTCCTTTTGGCTGCAAAGATCTCTTTTTCTCCTTTTTTTCTCTCTCCCCCCTTTTGCAGGATTCCTTATAGTTTTTTAGACTTAAGAAGTTAAAAGTTACTTTTCATGTATCTTTCTGTATTCTAATCTTATGCATTATATGGGTTCCCCATCCATTTTCTAGACAATTTTGCTTATACTTGTTTGGTGGTTTTCTTTTCTTATACTTTTTTCTTAAAATTAACCAGGTATATCTTTTGACTGTCCTAAAGGGTCTCAAGCATCGTCTGGCTGCAGGTAAATAATATTTTGATACATACAAATATTCTTTTAAGTGATGGAGTTTTGAAATGCCATGCATGTATATTAGTGGATTAAAATTCACTTCAAAATTTTCCTTCAGTGATAGCTTGTTTCTATTTGCTGTGCATATTGAGATATACTGGAAATATCTTCATTACTAGAATAACTTGATTTATATTTAACATGGGAAATCATGCAGGTGCAAAAATACCAAACATATCCATTCTACTCCCTGTAGAGCAGTCACATATTCAGACACCCACTGGCGAGAAAACAATTAAGATTGCTGGAAGGTAACCAGAAGAAATTTCCATTTTGCATGTTCATGTAACGCTTCTTTTCTTAAATAAAGTTAATATCAGAACATGGAAAGGACAAATGTAGGACTCGGAGAATTATGTTAATTTGGTAGCACAACAAGTCCTGCATTTTTGGTAGTGCCTACAACTTTTAGTAACATTTTCATGCCTCACATGCACTATGAAAGAAACCAAAATATCACTAGCTGGAGAAAAAAAAGAAAGCCGAGGTACCATTTGGAAAAGTGAAACATTTCATACCAAGTTAGCTTAATAGCGTTCATCCTTCTTGTGCTCCAGTACGTATTTTGTCTTCTTTTTTCCGGGAAGGCTTCGATACAGCATTGTAGGAGCTGCACGAATGACTTACTCCCAACATTACATTTCACTTAATCTAATACATTATTTGGTTGGTGGCGTAAAAAACAATCATTTCATAACTTACAATGTTTGGGTTGGCAGTATTATATATCGTCAACATATAGTTATTCGAGAATTTATGTAGTTAATTTATGCAATATGAAATGTGAAATAGGAATACATGTGTATTAGCAATACCAGGATCAAACTATTTAAAATAAAAATACTCTTAAAGTAAGTAATAATTCCTTCATTATTGGTGACAACAAAATTTCATTATTAATCATCATATAAACAATCTCCGCGGAAGAACTAGTATGTGCGCCAAACTACCAAATGACGCCTTTAAAGCATTAGCAAAAACCATTATACCTCAGATTGAAACAAAACCTCAATTATAGCTAAGAAATCATGCTTGTATCCATCAGCGTGGAAATGATTTGGAGGAATGATCTTTGTATAAAAGTAGAAAGCAAAACAAGCAAGCCCAGGCCCAACCCAAAATATCCAATGCCCATTCCAGAGATGGCCTCCTCTTACAATTGCAGCTCCAAAACACCTAGCTGGATTCATTCCAGCTCCAGCATATCCCTTTTTAGCAGTGACTGTAGTTGAAATAAAGACAAGAAGGCCCGCTAAAAGCCCAACAATGGACATAACAGTAATAAGCCCAAGTTTCTTGGACTGGCGATGATCATAGGCCATCCAAAGTGACCCAAAAAGTAGAGCAAATGTGCATACAAACTCGAGCCAAAATGCTTGGGCTATCTCCAAGCCCACAGTGACTGGCCCATTGGTCCCTGGTGTAATTACCTGAAAGAAGAATTAACCGAAATAATCATCCACCCAACCGCTTAAACTAAAAATAGTAGGCGAATGCATAATATTGGGGCGGATCTAGAGCACAAGTTACTAACTTTTGCATAGACCCTGTATTTGTATTAAAAAATTCATTAAAAGCTAAGAATATTTAGCTTGGAACCCAGTTCGTTGGTCCAGATTAACTTGAGATTGTTATAGAAATCCATAAGCTTAAAATTCTGGATCCGCCTCTGTATAATATATGTATAATTCATATATAATATGTATAATCAGTGTATAATCTTTGTATATCGGGCTAGAAAAATATATAGTGAAACCAACCAGCTATTTGTGTAAAGATCGCTTACCGTAATGGTACAACCACCAAGAGAGAATCTCTGTTCAATGGTACTACTCACCACAGCTTTGAGGGCCAATGCACCTAAAATAGCACCAAAACATTGTGCCGAAATGTAAATTATGGCTCGTGACATTGATATTAGTCCAACAAGAGCAGAGGAAAAGGAAATGACAGGGCTAATGTGGCCTCCAGACACAGGAAATACGGCAAGGATTAGAATGGTGAGTGTAATTGCTATGAGAATTGACATTATCAAATTTGGCATTTTGACATCACTTTCGAGTGTGGAAATTACTATGGTATCCAACATAAACACTAGAACCGCACTGCCTAAAAGCTCTCCAACTGACGCTCGCCAAACCTATATACACAAGTCAACAACATGTTACTTAAAAGTCAACTAAACATAATTGTTTATAATGAATGTGAATTGATAACCTAAAAATATGGCGAGTAACTTGTTATAATAAGTAAAATTACATTGGTAATGTAAAAGTTATTTGTACATAACTAAAATTCACCACAATATTTAAGGAGATATACATAGGCAGAGATACTCATACAACTATCGAATTTTTTTAAGTATCCCATATGTTTCATTTTATATGACATTATTTTTTTTCTAGTCTGTTCCGTAAAAGAATATTTTATGATACATTTTTATATTTAACGTTATTAATTTTGAATTTTTTATTTTACCTGTAATAATATACTTTTATAGCCATATAAATATCATGGCATGTTAATACCATAAATTGTAAATGTACTTTTGGTATGTGTCGAGTTTTTTCTTAAACACTGTACTTTATCAACACTGTCGTATAAAATGAAACAGATGTAGATTGAAATTAATATACTGACATCCAAAGAGAAGAAATCAGGCAAGCCCAGTCTTTCAGCCATTGTGAGAGAAGTATACCTCTTCTTTTCGTCATCTAAGCTGTAAATTAAAAATAAAAGAAGCCAAACAACATACATGTTAAGAATAAATATAAACTATATCAAAACCAAGAAAATACTTGTTGAAGCATATAGAGTGGTGAATGAAGAGAAAATAAAAACACTTGCTTTTGTGTAGAAGTGATTGGTTGAATTTTGTTACTACTTCCAAAGGAAATACTCTGGCTTTCTTCATCACCCAAAACATTTCCATTACTGGCATCCATAACTGAGAGAAAAATTCGCCTAAGGCTTTTAATGCCTTTCTCGTGAAAAACTGTACTATAGCCTCTTATATTAACTACGTCTTATTTTTATTTCTTTTTAAGTATATGCTTAATTTAAGTTTTTTAATGTGTATATCGAGCTGGTGATTTTTAGCATTTTTATTCATTGTTAGTGTCAAAATACAACTTAGTCTAAGATCCTTTTTCACGCATATACTCTAAATAAAGGATAATGCTTTTCGTTTAACAATGAATAAAATCCAATCTACAAAGAAATATATAAAGGGAAAAAGCAAACAGTATGGGGGTTTTTGGTACGAAGGAACACATTTTCCGAAAAATATTTTTCATTTTTTTCATGTTTGGTTGGTCTAAATGTTTTGGAAAATATTTTTCTCATCAACTCATTTTCCTCCAATTGGAGGAAATGTTTTCCCTTTCAAGAGAAGGAAAAATATTTTCCAAAACTCTTTCTCAACCTTTCCCACCCTATTCTCCATCCCCACCTACCCCTACTAACCCACCCCACACCCCACCCCCAAGAAAACACACCCACCCACCCAACCCCACCCCACCCCCTCTCTCCACCCCACCCCACCACTACCCTAAATAAAAATATTATTAATAGTATTGTCTTTTCATGTTATAGATATATTTTTTTTTTCATTTCAACAAATGATTTTTTTTTTCATGATATAAAAAAATATATGTTTTCATTTTAACCAAAAAAAATACTTTCTTTCATATAGAAAAAGTATTTTTTTTTCATTTAAACAAAAAAAGTATTTTCTTTTCATGATGTAAATTTTTTTTTTTCATTTCAACAAAATGAGTATTTTTTTTTTCATAATGTAGAAAAAGTATTTTCTTTTATTTCAATAAAATGAGTACTTTATTTTTATGTTGTAGAAAGAGTACTTTCTTTTTCAACAAAAAAAAAGACTATTTTCTTTTTCGTTATGGAGCACAAATTTCAATGTTATTTTTGCGTAAAAAACTAAAGTAGCAATTTAGTTCCTTTGGTGTGAATTTTTAGAGACTTGGGGGAAAGGGGGAGGAGGGAGGGTGAGGAGAGTAGCATAGAAATTTCTTTTCCTAAAAAATATTTTCTACTCTCTAACCAAACACTTGAATATATTTTCCGGAAAATATTTCCCACTCACCAACCAAACAAGGGAAAATAAGTAATAAAACCACTCATATTCCATGAAAATATTTTCTAGGAAAATATATTTTTCGTGGAAAATATTTTCCTTCACACCAAACACATCCTAAATATCCTTAATTTGTCATGTTTATAAATTCCGATTTGACACAACTTTAAAAGTCCACCTTGTAGATAATTCAATCTAGCATAAATTTGTTGATACTCATAGTTGCTCTAGCCTAGGCCCTAGGGTGTATCGCCTCTGATTGAACAAAAAATTGTTTAATTAAACACATTGTACTTTTAAAATTATGAGTTCAGAGTTTGAATGTCTATATAGCTGTCTGTTTATAGCTTGTCGATAGTTCTAACAGGTCACTGGGACATGCTATGGATTATTCTACATAGGATTGGAACTCTTTTGTTAATGTTAGTAATAGTTTTTATGAAGAGTTGCTTCATAATTATGTGAAATGCAATTTGATATTCGTGTTAAGACAATAATGCTTCATCTATATATATATATAAAATGCGTTGAAAATGTCAAACAAATCGTGTTGTATACTTTGTGAGTCAAAAATCACCAAATTTTGTAGTGCTATGCTAAAGTTAGCTTCTAACTAATCAACTATACAAGACGGATCTTTTACTTTTGCTTTGATATACAAAATTGTGAGACCTAAAAGGGAAAAATGATCTCAACTATGTTCTTAAATCCTAAAATTGAGAAGTGAGGCCAATGAAGATGTCCTCTGAGCAGGGAATTGTGACACCACCCATTGGATGATTAAAGCCAAATTCTTCCTCAGCTTGACTTAGCAAATCTTGAAATGAAGGCCGATTCAAGTATGATATAGGTATCACAAATCTCTTCCTCTGCTTCTCCCCAACATAAACAACAAAATGGTCCTTTGGAATATGATCTGTTGAGGATTTCTTGATTATACGAGGAACACGGATAGCCATGATTTTTTATTTAAGACGAGCAAACGATGAAGAGAAGAAATACCAAAATTCTGAAAGCTTTGAGTAGATTTCTAGTTTTGTGGAGAGCTATGGTGGTGTGTAACTTCTCAAAACATGTTTATATAAGCAAATGACTACGTCATAAAAAAATCATGATTTTGTGGTGAAGAGTCATTTGGGTTGGGCACCAGTGAAATACAATGACATATGAATTACCACATGGTCATGTCTTCCAACTAATTGACATAATTAATTGCCTTAGCTCATATAAGTTCAAGAACAATAGGTCCTACATTTTCCCTCATATATGGAACAAAGGATTTCTCAGAATCAAATTCATAAAGAATGTATGGTCCCTTATGATGATTTGTGTCTGGAGCACTATCCACTAGGACTATAACATACCCCAAATGCAAACTGTGTCCACTTATATACTCATAACAACTACTATAAGAGAAAACAATTTAATTATATCTCAAATTTCTGTGGTGAAGAGGCATTTGTTGCATAGTTGATATCAATAGCAGATGAAGTATCACATGGTTTTGCTGTCCAACTCATTGTCAAGGATTTATGATTTAAGGCCATTGTGATTGAAGATCAACAGGCCCCACTGTTTTTCATGAAAAGATAGAAAACACAGGAAAATTGAGAGTTTGAATTCTACAGCACTACAGTTAGAAATAAAATTTACTGCAATATCTGACAACTTGTTTGGTCCCTCAGGCCAAGTCATTGTGTAGGATCAATTTTATAAATTAGAATTACTCAAGTTATCTCAGCAGGTTATGGGAAATGTTTCCATATAGAAGAGAATAGAAGGCTATTTACACGTCCTTGAGTCTATTTCCATTAAATTATGAGTCATAACCTTGTTATTGCCAGAAATTTGTGTTGAGTACTCAAGAAAAGTACACTATCATGTCTTATTATGGGTAATTAACTTATATTCGTTTTTGATCAACAGTGTAAATGTTTAGGATCTTGGATCAAATAAGATCAAAGAAAACCGATCAACGAGCTAGCTCGATAAGGTCATTGGACACAAAAGCAGTGGTAGCTTTTATCACATCTTCAAAATAGCTTTTCTATTGAATTCAGTTGCATTTAGAAAACCAAAAAACTTAAGAAAGACTTTTTCAATTGCAATGAATTATATAATCAATATATGATATTGAAGGGAACCATAGAAGTAAAACATTGCATCGCTTCAATTTCTTTTGAAGTAGAAAAATGTCTCCTTAATCAAGAGACAAAGGTATTACATCCCCATTCAATATGGAGCTAATTTCATTAGTCTACCTAGTCAAGAGAGTGGTAAATCTCCTCATTCTAATATCAAATTACTGTTTCTTCTAACTGTACACTCTGGAGATCCTACTTTACAAAACTGAGTAGCAAAATCTTGTGACTGGTTGATTTTCCTTCTCACTTCCTCAAGCGAGATGTAAGATTAATGAACGAGTCCTCAGTGCAAGGAATTGTCACACCACCCATTGGATGGTCAAAGCCGAATTCTTCTTCAGCTTGATTAAGCAAGTCTTGAAATACAGGTTCACTCAAGAATGATATAGGGATTACAAATCTCTTCTTCTGCTTCTCCCCGACATACAATTTACCAGATCTGCGTGCTTTCATGATCACAAGAGTACCATGAGAAACTTTCAGGACTCCACCTTCACCTGTGTACTTGCACCCAAGAGATTCTAGAGTGCCCAAAGAGATGAGATTTTTCTTCAAGTCAGGAACACGTCTAACATCGGTGAGAGTTATCACCACACCATCATGCATTTTGATTCGGACTGTACCTTTACCAATAACATTGCAGGCAACATTGTTGCCCATCAAGACAACTCCACCTTCAACAGATTCATATGTGGTAAACAAATCCCGATTGGGACACATATGATAAGAACAACCCGAATCTAAAATCCACTCATTGTTAGATTTAAAACTATTATTAGTTGCTAAAAAAATAGTTCCCTCAGTCTCATCAGCAGCTACACTTGCTTCGGCAGTGTCAGTAATTTTATGCTCATTTTTCTTTTCTGTATGCTTTTCTTTGTTTTTCAATTTAAAGCATTCAGAAATAATGTGACCTTTCTTATGACAGTATTTGCACATGATATTTCTGTATCTGGATTTTGACCTTGATTTAGGTCTCTCACTACTTGAATCTTTCTTATTGGATCTACCTCTTACAAACAAGCCTTCCCCTTGGTTCCCACTAGTTTCCCCAGTAATATCTCTATCTATTTGTTCTTTTGATTTCAAAATAGATTTGATATCTTTATAAGAGATATTTTCCTTTCCATAAAGCATAGTATCTCTTATATGTTTAAACGACTGGGGTAAGGAAACAAGCAATAACACAGCTTGATCCTCATCTTTGATTTCAGTATCTATGTTACTCAAATCCATAAGAAGAGAATCGAAAGTATCGAGATGTGTAAGTATAGAGGTACCTTCAGCCATACGAAAAGTGTAGAGTTTTTGCTTTAGATAAAGCCTGTTTTCTACTGTCCTTTTCATATACAGGGTTTTCAGTTTTTCCCATATGCCTTTGGCTGAGCTTTCTGCAGCAACTTCACGCAAAACCTCATTTGAGAGATTTAAAATTATACCTGCTTTTGCCTTTTTGTCAATGATGACAAACGCCTCGTCCGTCATTTTTTCCGGCTTCTTCTCCTTTCCTTGTAGTGCCAAATCTAAGCCATCCTGAATTAGGATAGCTTCCATCTTCAATTGCCACATTCCGAAGTTTGCACTTCGGTCAAATTTCTCAACATAAGTCTTTGTTAGAGTCATTTTGGCTATTTAAACTAACCCGGATAGATCCGGCTCTGATACCAATTTGTTAGGATCGGGAACCCGGGTAGTGCGGAATTTAGCCAAACAACGTTATAATGACAATAACAAAGACAACACAAGTTGATAATGACGGTAATTAAAGCAGATAAAGGGGGCACAAATTTAACGTGGTTCGGTCAAGGAGACCTACGTCGACAAGCGGAAAGAAGCAATTTCACTATACCAACAAGAGTACAAAAGAGAGTACAAAATTAGAGTAAATACTCTAATTAGTCCCAAATACCCCAAGAGAATAATCTCACAAGATCACTCCAAAGAAAGGGTTCACACAAGTGTTTCCCAACACTCACTCTCTTACAACATACTCTATAATGAAAAGGAAGACAAAAGCTAGTAGAAATACTTCTACTTTTGCATCTGAAGGTGTGTTTGAAATGAGAGAGATGACCCTCCTTTTATAGGACCCAAACTTGGGCTCCAAGAACTAATAAAAGGAAAAAGGAAATTGATCAACCAATCTCTACCACACAATGATACTTTGGCTCCAAGTAAAAATATTGCCAGCCAACTCTTCTTCCAAATAGGCTTATGCCTATATAAAATGGACCCCACTAGCCCAAAAGATTGGCCATATTACAATTCATTTGAGCACATTGTTAACTAGTGGTTTACAAATATTGTAGAAAAGCAAAGCTCTTTCGCTTTCCTAACTTCACATTTTAATAGGAAGCCGTTGAGAACGCGTGGTAGTGTTTGTCACATTATTTATTATTTGACTAACACAGCAAAGGGGCTAATTGTGGTCAGGTTTAGGCTATTTAGAGATCATCTGATTCTGGTCCCTAATTGTTAGCAAACCACGGGACTTGAGTATATGGAATTACCAGTATAAGAAATACCATTGCTAAGTGAATGGAACCATCAAGTGGAAAAAATTCAGTACTTCATTATCCTTGAAGTAGAAAAAAGTATAGAGTCATTCATCTGTTTGACATGAATAACAATCAGGCATTACAGACTTAAGTTCACTAACATTTCTCATTCTAACATTAACTACAGCCTTCTCTAACTCTTTAACTATACAAACTGTGCAAATCCTGCTTTACTGCTCTACAAAATTGTCAAAACAAACTTCTGTCTCAGTTCCTCAAACGAGAAGTAAGGTCGATAAAGACATCCTCTTTGCAGGGAATTGTAAGACCGCCCATTGGGTGTTCGAAGCCAAATTCTTCCTCAGCTTGACTAAGCAAGTCTTGAAATAACGGTTGGTTCAAGAATGATATGGGAATCACAAATCTCTTCTTCTGCTTCTCCCCGACATATACATCAAAATATCCCTTGGGAACATCTGCAGATGTGGAAGACTTCTTGATTACACGAGGCATACGAATAGCCATGATTCTTTTAGCTTTAGTATAGACGAGGAAAGAACAAATGAACTGCTAAATACCTCAAAAGCAGAGAAAGCTTTGAATACTTAGAAGTTTTGCTGAGAGTTGTGGCTGTAGACACCTCCCTGAAAGTGTTTATATAGGACAATGGCAGCTCATATTATCATGTTAACCTGAAGTAACATGGTTTTGCCTATCAACTCATTGCCAAAGTATTGATGAGTGTAGGTCACATTGGTTCAAGACAATAGGCCCTACCTTTAATTTAGTGTTCTAGTAAGCATTTATTTTTCAATATATATATGGATTTATCCATCACCACATACCAATAGAACAAAGGAAAGTGAGATGTTCCTGCAGGTGCTTCCAAACATGGCCCTGAACTTAATCCAATAAACGCGGCTAATCTTAACTCTTGGATAAAATCTAAAAATGGAGGTCTCATGATCGTGTTTCAACTTGTTTGATATATAAAACAAACTGGAATGAGATACAAGTACAAAAACTATGTGATTTAATTGTGTTAGTGCAAGATTTCACAGATGCTAATTAGTCCCTTGAAAACTCCTTCATTTTCTTGTTGTAATGGGACCAAAAAAGATCACACAAGGGATTTTAAAAGATGGGGTTTTCTTCCATAAATAGTTTCACTATCCCAAACGGCACTACTTCTTTAGTAGCCTCTCTTTCCCTCAAACACAAAAAAGTACTACTTCTTCTTCCTAAAGCTCTCCACTTTCTTTAGATTTCTTCGAGAAAATATATAAAAATGGCCATCAGAAAATCCAAAAAACTACCACAAGCCGCAGTTTTGAAGCAAATTATGAAAAGGTGTTCGAGTTTGGGGAAGAATAGGGATGGCAATGGGGCGGCGCGGGTTATGGAATATGGGGGTGCGAAACGGGGCGGGTTCAAACATGTTTTAACAAAATGTATGCGGGGGCGGGGCGGGTTGCGGTTGTGGAGATCCTGTCGATTCGTCACTTGGATGGTTGAATGGTTCTTTCCCAAAGGTGTGTAGCTTGACACTTATCACAAAGTTTATTTTTCTTCCCTGGGGGCAAAATTCTTAAAACAATAACAATCCAAAAACTTAGCAAAAGCTTATTTCTAAAAGGTTATTTCGAAATATTACTCATACAACACCTGTAGGTGAAAATTGTTAGTCCTATGACTAGCAGCCCAAGACATTGTAAGATTTTGTGGTAACACAACGTAGGAAAAGTTGGCCAACGTGGGTTGTTTTACTCCACGTTGATGTACAAGAAACAAGTGTCAGTGGGTATAGAAAATCATATATAGATGCAACTAATATTTATGTTGGTCTTTGTCACATATGTAAGTCCTCCGTTTTGAGAATGTTCTTAATAATGGTGCACCATGATCAATTTGGCTATGTTCTTAATGGTACACAATTGCATTCTTTACCTTGCCTGCCATTCTCACTTTACTAAGACAACCCCAAATGATCATCATTGAGATTAAAAAAAATATAAATAACCCTCTTTTCAAAATCTCTATGTGAAGACATTTCCGCATCACTATTACATCACATTTTTTTTTAATCTACTCTGTTATATGGTAAAAAAAATTGAACTACAACTGATAATTAGTTTGTCTTTGTTTGAAAAATACAATGAGTGTCGATTATGTACATAATATGAAGAGCAACAAGACGTTCACATATATAATATGCCAATGAATATAACAAAACCGGAATTCTTTCATGCTCCTTTGTTTCTATCGTATTTTTCAAGTAACATTTTCTTATGATAAATTATACTAATATGATGAGCTCTTTTGTTCCTTCGGGTAATGAGTCTAGGAGATAAAATAAAGTTCTCCATGTTACCATCAAAGTCAAGGATTATTATCTCCTAATGTTACAGGAGGTCCACTACTCGACAAGAGAAATTTGGTAAATAAAGAAGCTAATATGGTTATCCTCATACTCAGCAACTTAATCATTTGATTGGTAAATTAATGATTTTGCCACTTTCATACAGATTATAAAGGCCCTCAATCTTTATTGGAAAAAAAATAGAAGCAGACTTTTACTTTTAGGTAATTTTTAATCAGTTTGTTATTCTATGTTATTGTTTTATAAACTAATATTTCATGAACTGGTGCAAATACAGATTGTTCGTCAACTAGCATAACATGGCCTAATGATAATTCTTACATAGCGAGAGACTAGCGTTGGTGAAAAAGCACTGAAATTTATCTACACAAGAGGTTATATCAACTAGATACTGTAGGCACTGTATCAATTGAAGCTGTTGCGGAAGCCAAATGTATAGAGTGTGAATAAGTCACAACTATTATACCAAAAATTATGACAACCACCAAATAATAAATAAGACAATAAAGCAATAATAAAGGGAACACCAGAATTTACGAGGTTCGGCTAATTTTGCCTACTCCTCGGACACAACCAAATATTTTATTCCACTCCAAAAATACAAGTGAAATAATACTAAAGAGAGAAGATACAAATGCCTTAAACAGATGAGAAGGCAAATGAGAGGTGTGTTTCAATCCTAAACATTAGGCCTTCTTTTATAGGGGAAAAATCCCCCCAAACTTAACTCCCAACCAATGTGGGACTTTGGCATTTTGCCAAACTTCAACAAATCTCCACCTTGGCAAAATTCCACATTTTCAATTCTCTCTCAATAACAAATTTTGGTTGTGTCTTCATCTTCAATCTTCAGTGTTCAACAATGTTGATCAAATCCAAACAATGTTGAAACTTGACCGCAGTCACCACCTTTGTCAGCATATCAGCAGGATTCTCTGTAGTATGAATTTTCTTCACCGTGACTCCACCTTCTTCTATGATTTCTCGTACGAAATGATACCGAACATCAATGTGCTTCGTCCTTGCATGATAAACTTGGTTCTTCGCTAATTGAATAGCACTTTGACTATCACAAAAAATTGTGATACCTTTTTGTTCAACACCAAGCTCCTTTAGCAATCCTTGAAGCCAAATTGCCTCTTTCACAGCATCTGTAATAGCCATGTACTCTGCCTCTGTTGTAGACAAAGCAACTGTTGACTGCAAAGTAGACTTCCAACTAACTGGTGCCTTTGCAAAAGTAAACACATAACCAGTAGTTGATCTTCGTTTGTCCATATCACCCGCAAAATCTGAGTCACAATATCCAACTACAAACTGATTGTCTTCCTGCTCAAAAACTAACCCGACATCTACAGTATTATGAATATACCGTAGAATCCACTTCACAGCTTGCCAATGCTCCTTCCCTGGATTGTGCATATATCTGCTAATAACTCCAACAGCTTGTGAAATGTCAGGCCTTGTGCAAACCATTGCATACATCAAGCTACCAACAGCATTTGCGTATGGTACCTTTGACATATACTCTCGTTCAGCTTCATCCATTGGCGACATAGTAGTACTTAGCTTAAAATGGGAAGCAAGTGGAGTACTAACTGGCTTAGTCTTGTCATCTATGCCAAAACGTTGAAGTACTCTCTTCAAATATTCCTTTTGAGATAAACAGAGTTTCTTTGAACGTCTATCTCTAATTATCTCCATGCCAAGAATTTTCTTTGCCTCACCCAAATCCTTCATCTCGAACTCCTTCTTCAGTTGAATCTTCAACTTATCAATTTCTTCCGAATTCTTGGAAGCTATCAACATATCATCAACATATAGGAGAAGATATACAAAGGAACCATCTTTAAGCTTGTGCAAATACACACAATGATCGTATTTGCTTCTCTTGTACCCTTGCCGCAACATAAACTCGTCAAATCGCTTGTACCATTGTCTAGAAGATTGTTTCAATCCGTACAACGATTTTTCAAGTTTGCACACCATATTTTCTTTTCCAGCAACTTTGAATCCTTCTGGCTGAGTCATGTAGATTTCCTCCTCCAAGTTTCCATGTAAAAACGCAGTTTTTACATCCATCTGAACTAGTTCCAAATCCAATTGTGCTACCAAAGCCAACATAATTCTAATGGAGGAATGTTTTACAACTGGAGAAAACACTTCATTGTAATCAATTCCCTCCTTTTGAGCATATCCTTTGGCCACCAATCTTGCTTTGTAGCGAACATCTACTTGGTTAGGAAATCCTTCCTTCTTTGCAAATACCCATTTGCACCCAATTGCTTTCTTTCCCTTCGGGAGATTGGCCAATCTCCATGTATGATTCTGATGAAGGGACTGTATTTCATCATTCATGGCAATCCTCCACTTATCTTCTTCTGAACTTTGGACAGCGTCTTTATAAGTAGTAGGAACATCATCAGCTACAATTGAGGTTGCACAAGCAACCGTCTCTATGAGACGAACAGGTTTCGTTATTGTTCTTTTTGGCCTGCTGGTTGCTATTGATTCAAGTTGTTGTTGAGATTCCTGAGTTGGAATCTCCTCTACTGGCTCTCCTTCCAGAGGGTAATCTTCATTTGTTTCCTCCTCTGCTTCTTGTGTAGGAAAAATAAATTTTCCCTCAAACTCCACCTGCTTAGAAGCACCTTCATTTTGTTTGGTATCTTCTGTTACCTTATTTACCATAGCAAATTCATCAAAGGTAACATCTCTGCTGAATATTACTTTCTTTGTCATAGGGCACCATAAGCGATATCCTTTGACTCCAGAAGTAATTCCCATAAAAATAGCCTTCTTTGCCCTTGGATCCAATTTTGACTCCGTCACATGATAATATGCAGTTGAGCCAAACACGTGCAAAGAGTTATAATCTACAGCAGGTTTTCCGTACCATTTTTCAAATGGTGTTTTGCCATCAATAGCAGCAGATGGTAGACGATTAATGAGGTGACATGCATATGTAATTGCCTCAGCCCAAAATTCTTTGCCCAAGCCAGCATTGGACAACATACACCGTACCTTCTCCAGCAAGGTCCGGTTCATACGTTCTGCCACTCCATTCTGTTGTGGTGTATGTCTAACAGTGAAGTGTCGGACGATGCCATCATTTTCACAGACCTTATTGAAATGATCATTTTTGTATTCACCTCCATTGTCTGTGCGAATACACTTGATCCTCCTGCCTGTTTGATTCTCCACCATCGTCTTCCATTTGAGAAAAATTCCCAGCACTTCATCTTTGTTTTTCATTGTATACACCCACACTCTTCGAGAAAAATCATCAACAAAGGTTACAAAATAGTGCTTCCCACCCAATGAAGGTGTTTTGGAAGGACCCCAAACATCAGAGTGTACATAATCCAAAATGCCTTTAGTATTATGGATCGCTGTACCAAATTTAACCCTTGTCTGTTTCCCTTTGACACAATGCTCACAAAACTCCAAGTTGCAAGCCTTTACTCCTTTTAACAATCCTTGATCTGATAGAGTTTTCAAGGATTTTCCTCCAGCATGTCCCAAGCGCATGTGCCATAGCTTGGTTGCTTCTGCCTCTTTGTCGTCACTGGATGTTACTGTCGCTGTCCCAATAACTGTACTGCCACGATAGCGGTACATATTATTATTCTTCCGATTAGCCTTCATTACCACTAGTGCACCGGAGCATACTCTCATCACTCCATTTTCTGCAATGATTTTGAACCCTTTTGATTCTAGGGCTCCCACAGAGATGAGATTCTTCTTCAAATCCGGTACATATCGAACATCTATCAATGTTCTGATCATTCCATCATGGTTCCTTAATCGTATTGAACCAATGCCATATGAGGTAAGAGGGCTGTTATCCGCTGTGTGGATGACTCCATATTCTCCTTCTTGAAATTCCATGAACCAGTCCCTGTTGGGACACATATGATAGCTACAAGCCGAGTCCATCAACCATATGTCTGATGATGTTGATGACTCTGTTGTAACTAATGAGAAGTCTGAATCATCACAATCAGCTACATTTGAATCCATAATGGCCTTTCCATTGTTATGTTTGGCCTTATTCTTCAACTTCGGACAGTCTTTCTTCCAGTGCCCTTTTTCTCGACAAAAGGCACATTCATCTTTGCTGGGTCTGGATCTTGACTTGGATCTTCCCTTCTTTGTCCTCGTTTGATTTTGAGGACGACCCCTCACAAATAGTGCTTCTCCTTCTCCGCCCTTCTGTTTTTCTCGCTTTCTTTGTTCATAGCTGTACAAAGCCGAACAAACTTCTCTGAGAGAAACTTCGTCATTTCCATGGAGTAGAGTAGTTTCAAGGTGCTCGTACTCATCAGGAAGTGACGCCAACAACATCAAGGCCAAGTCACCATCATCATAAGTTGTATCCATATTTTGCAAATCTGTAACCAACTTATTGAAACTGGTGATATGTTCATTCATCGTGGTACCAGGAACATAGGTGAAGTGAAACAGTCTCTTCTTCATGTACAATTTATTTTGACTGTTTTTCTTCAAAAATTTATCCTCCAGTGCTTTCCATAATTTACTTGCAGAAGTTTCCTTTGTGTATGGATATTTCTGCTCTCTAGCAAGGTAGGATCGAATGGTACCGCAAGCAACACGGTTGATAATTCTCCAATCTTCTTCTCCAATAACATCTGGTTTCTTTTCTTCAATGGCCAGATCTAGCCCTTGTTGAAAAAGGACATCTAGAACCTCGCCTTGCCACATCCCAAAATGTCCGGACCCGTCAAATATTTCGACCGCAAATTTCGCATTTGACACAATTCTTGTCATAAGCGAAGATGCCAATGATGACGTATTGTTGACACTTGATGTAGATTCTTCTTGTTTATTGTCTCCCATCTTTGACACAAATATTATTTAATAGCTGACGACACAAATCAAGATTATTTCCTTTCTGGTGTGGAAGATCAGACTAAGCTGCAACCACAGAGCATACTCAGACAGAACCTTGACTCAGTTACCAAGATAAATCTTTTCTGATGTGGAAGATCAGACTATGCTGCAACCACAGAGCATACTTAGACAGTACCTTGGCTCTGATACCAATTGTTGCGGAAGCCAAATGTATAGAGTGTGAATAAGTCACAACTACTATACCAAAAATTATGACAACCACCAAATAATAAATAAGACAATAAAGCAATAATAAAGGGAACACCAGAATTTACGAGGTTCGGCTAATTTTGCCTACTCCTCGGACACAACCAAATATTTTATTCCACTCCAAAAATACAAGTGAAATAATACTAAAGAGAGAAGATACAAATGCCTTAAACAGATGAGAAGGCAAATGAGAGGTGTGTTTCAATCCTAAACATTAGGCCTTCTTTTATAGGGGAAAAATCCCCCCAAACTTAACTCCCAACCAATGTGGGACTTTGGCATTTTGCCAAACTTCAACAGAAGCATTATCCAACTGGATAAAAGAAAAATATGTGTTAGATATACTGGTAATCCATCGATTCCTTTTTTTTTGTCTAGCATTAGTGAAATACAACTGTACTGGTTTTCAATAGCTTATTCCTAGGTGCTAGGTATTTTTTGGTACTTCATGTTCATTGTTTGATTGTACTCTTTGTTACTTTGAGAGAAAAAGTATGATTAATTCCGTGATTTCATTAATTAGGCCTCCTCATTTGTTGCACGTACTGTTAATGTCATATCACGGGAGAAAAGACTTAATGGTAGAGGAAATATAAGTGCCTCACAGTTCCCTTTTTTTTCCTTATTATTCTTCTTAGTCATTATAAAGTAATATTTGACTTCTACAAAGAAGTTTGACTTCAGTTCCAGGTCAAGAGGTCCGAGAGATAGGTGAAGTAGCTTTCAATCCAATCAAAGAGATGAAGAATAGAGGAACCGTTAATATTGTTGTTGTCACCTTTTCTGTCCGTAGTTCAAGCCGCTCCATGCTGATTATTCCATTGTCGAGGTCTAAAGGAAAGTTTTTTAGTGAATGACAAGCCATGTATGAACGCTATGCTTATATTAAAGCATGAGCTGACTTATGTATTGGGTCAATTGCAGACCAAAATAGTTTTTTCACTCCAGTTCTTTTTTTTTCTGCTTTTTTGGTCCTTTCTAGTTTTGTTATCTAATCGTAACAGCAACCTAAGAGCACATACTAGTCGTTGTAGTATAGTGGTGAGTATTCCCGCCTGTCACGCGGGTGACCCGGGTTCGATCCCCGGCAACGGCGCTGCCCATTTTTTATTTATTTTTTGAAAATAAAATTAAAAAAAAAAAACCTAGGAACACATTTGTAATTTTTGAAAATAAAAAAAAAATAAAAAACCTAGGAACACATTTGTAAGAAAATAAAAGTGGAAGTTTTCTTTGCAGAACTGATGCTTTGTTGCACCCTCAGTTAGATCTTCCTTTCATTTATGCAATGGTTGACCTAAGCAAATTCAAGCCATATGCAATGGTGTCTGAATGCTCCGTGAAAGCAATTTCATCATATGAATCAAGAACAGCTGGCTTCTACAGATAAAAAGAATCAAATATTAACAGTTTACATGAAGAAAACAGAACCAACAACAAACATTAAGTTAAGTAATTGAAATTCGTTTTGTTCTCAGCCTGCTATGCTCTCATTTTTTAGTCCAAGAAATTGCCATTTGAGCAGCTAACTTACCGGTTCATGAACTTTTGGAATAGCACATCTATGAATCTGCTAACGGAGAGAAGTTAAACCATTGTCCATCAAGTCAAAGAAACATACAATAACATGAGAATGTCTATAGTAATCCAGACTTGGTGAAATACAAGATCAACTAAATAATCTGCTATATAAAAGGTTAAAATACACTCATGGTGTAAAAGTTATTTATATTGTGAGCGTATACTAGTTAAATCAAACAAAACGATTCAAATTATAACCTAGCTAGCAAAGTGGAGAAACTGAATTATTCAGAACTCCAAGATAAATTTATTCTGGATACGTTTAGTGAGAAAAATGGATGTTGTATCTGTATTCTTTGAGTTACAGTCTTTGTGAGTCAAAAAGCACCAACCTCTGTGATGCTATACCTCATTGAGATCCTAACTAATCAACTGTACAAGACAGATCTTCTGCTTTGATGTATTAAATTTTGAGACCTAAAAAAAAAAAGAAAATGATCTCAACTATATTCTTAAATCCTAAACTGAGAAGTGATGCCAACGAAGATGTCCTCTGAGCAGGGAATTGTGACACCGCCCATAGGATGATTGAAGCCAAATTCTTCCTCCGCTTGACTTAGCAAATCTTGAAATGAAGGCTGGCTCAAGTATGCTATGGGAATTACAAATCTCTTCCTCTGCTTCTCCCCAACATAAACAGCAAAATAGCCCTTGGGAACATCAAGGGATGTTGAGGACTTCTTGATTATACGAGGAACACGGATAGCCATGGATTTTTATTTAAGATGAGCAAAGGGTGAAAGAAGAAATACTAATATTTTGAAAGCTTGAGTAGTTTTCTAGTTTTGTGGAGAGCTGTAGCGGTGTAAACTTCTCAAAACATGTTTATATAAGCAAATGGAAAGTCATAAAATCTCACGATTTTGTTGTAAAGAGCCATTTGGGTGAAAGACAATGACAAACCAATAGCCACATGGTCCTGCCTTCCAACTAATTGACATGATTAATTACTTTAGCTCATATAAGTTCAGGAACAATAGGTCCTACCATTTTCTTATGCATGGAACAAAGGATCTCATAGAATCAATTGCATAAGAATGGATTGTCCTTATGATGATTTGTGTCTGGAACGCTATCCATTAGGACTAAAACATACCCCATATATTAATTTTGTGTCCATCTACGTCAGTACTATAAGAGAAAACAAGTCCATTATATCTCAAATTTCAGTGGTGAAGAGGCATTTGTTGCCCTGTTGATTGACAATAGCGGATGAAGTATCACATGGTTTTGCTATCCAACTCATTGGCAAGTATTTATGATTTTAGGCTATTGTGCCTGAAGATCAGTAGGCACCACTGTTTTTATGACGTGATAGAAAACACAGGATCTTCAGAAATCAAATTGTTAACAACGGGTGATTGTCCTGTAATTATTCAGGTCCGGACCACTTGGTCTGCAATTAAAAATAAATTTACTGCAATATCTGACAACTGGTTTGTCCCCTCATGCTAAGGTCATTATGCAGGATCAACTTTCCTGATTAGAATTACCTCGGTTATTTCAGCAAATTCTCTAAAACAGTAAAGGACAGAAATGTTTCCTCACTATTAACCTGTCCCCATGTCTATAGTGTCCTAATTTCCATCATGAGTGCAGATGTTATATCTTAGAGTTAATTAAGTTACATTTGTTTTGATCAGCAACAGAAATTTTGAAGATCTTGAATCGAATAAAGAAAACTGACCGACAAGCTCAGATCTGCATATTCATTTAAGAAAACAGACTCATCCATTCTGTATTCTTGCCATAAATAGGATTAAAAAACAGAAATCAAACAGTAAACTAATTATGAATACCACATATTTGGTGAGTGTTAACGAGTAAGCAGGGAGCTTTGCTTGAAAGAAAAAGATGTTTTCACACTCCTAAGCTGTACAGGTAACTGGAAAGCCAAATGGTAAACATGGAAGCTCTTATCACATCTTCAAAATATTTTTTCTATTGCATTCAGGTGCACTTACAAAACCAAGTAAGTTGAGCAAGAATTATTATATTGCAATAAATTATTCCATCGATATATGGAATTTATTCGAACCATAGAAGTAAAAAAGCTCATTACTTCAATTTCTATTGAAGTAGAAAAATGTGTCCTTAGTCATGAGAATAAAGGAATAACATCCATTGAATATGGAGCTAAATTCATTAGTCTACCTAGTCAGAGTGGTAACACTCCTCATTCTAACTTCAAATTACTGTTTCTTCTAACTCCTGAACTGTACACTCTAGAAACCTTTACAAAATTGTGTAAGCAAAAACTGTTGAATTGTTAATTTCCTTCTCACTTCCTCAAGCGAGATGTGAGAACAACGAACACATCCTCACTGCAAGGAATTGTGAGACCACCCATAGGATGATCAAAGCCAAATTCTTCCTCAGCTTGACTAAGCAAGTCTTGAAATGAAGGTTGGCTCAAGAACGATATGGGGATTACAAATCTTTTCTTCTGGTTGTCCCCAACATACACAGCAAAATGGCCTTTTGGAACATCTCCACTTGTGGAAGACTTCTTGATTATATGCGGCATACGAATAGCCATGATCTTTTAGTTTTAATGTATAAGAGCAAAGAAGTAAAAGAAGAACTACTAAAGCAGAAAAATAATCTTTGAATGCTTTCAAGTTTTGCTGAGAGCTGTGGTGGTAGTCACTCTTTGAATGTGTTTATATAGGCCAAATGGCAACTCAGAGAATCCTATTGATCATAAAGAGTTATTTCGTGGGCACCCACAGAATACAATAGCACCTGAAGTAACATGGTTTTGCCTTCCAACTAATTTTCAAAGTATTCATATCTTTAGTCCATTTAAGATCAAGACATCAGGCCCTACCTTTTGACTGAAGTTGGAACATAGCACGCCTCACAATCAAATTGCTAAAGAAGAGATGTACCCTAGAGTGATTATTCATGTCTAAATATATGCCTAGACATTTCTTGTCATTAACATGGTTTTCTAGTAAGAATTTATTCAAATAAAATGGAATATCCATCACTAGAACCAATAGAACGAAAGGAAGTGGGATGTTCCAACTTTCCAGGTGCTGTCTAGCTCAGTTCTGAACTTAATCCAAAATATTTGGCTACTCTTATATCATCTATTAAGGATATCACAAATTTTTATATGGATAATATATTATTTTGTATATGGAGGTTTAGGACTCTTTCCTAGGATTATAACAAACAAAACACCTGATCTTAGGAACACTTAAAGGAACCAACATCTGACGTACATGTCATGTACTGACATACAAATTTGATTAATCTGGGAATTCAATTATGTGTTAGGCTTTGGGCAACAAACTTATATAGCAAGATTTAATAACCTGCAAACAAGCAACATAAGTATACTTGCATTGCCACTAACATTGGTAACCCACCAGAAAATATGTACAGAAGTACTAATAAATATTTTTAGAAATAAGTTGTCTAAAATAAGATACAATTTTTTATCCTCACATCATAAGTTGTTCTAATCAATTAACTTCACGATCAGAAAAATCCAAGTTTTTCAGCTGTTCAGTAGAAATTCTAATAAATCAAACCAGAGATTTATTCTGAAAAGAGCAGAAAATAAAAATATCTAATGGAGTATGATCTATTAGTGTCACTTCTTTGATAGTTTGAAAATTCTGCTACAAATATTAAGTATTCTTTATTGTCATTGCCAAAAACTTTCAGTGTTCTGGATAAGTGCCAGATAAAGTGTCTCCTTTAGAATTAATTATAAAAGACTTTTAGCACATTAGAAGCTCCAATTCACATATAATGGAGAAAATGGAGTCTTGAAAAGAAATTTATCCAACAATAATACTGAAAATCCAATTGGGTAAAGAGTGAATATGAGCAGATTTCATTTGCTAATGAATGTGCTGTATGTCTTTTTGACATCAACTACTGAAAATTACATTCAAAATTGGGATCTACTGTTGCAGTTGACAGTAGCCCCCTCTATCTAATTTTCAATAATATGGTATAAATGATGTGTCTTTCCTAATTCTTTTAATGTACAAACTGAAAATCCCATTCTTTACAAAACTGTGAAAGGAAAAGCCTCATATCCTACTCAAGTGAGAAGTAAGATCAATGAAGACATCCTCGCTGCAGGGAATTGTGAGACCACCCATTGAATGATCAAAGCCAAATTCTTCTTTAGCTTGACTAAGCAAGTCTTGAAATAAAGGTTGACTCAAGAATGATATGGGGATTACAAATCTCTTCTTCTGCTTCTCCCCAACATAAACAGCAAAATGACCCTTCGGGACATCTCCAGCTTGAGAAGACTTCTTTATTATACGAGGCATACGGATAGCCATGGTCATTTAGTTCAATACAGAATGAGCAAATAAGGAAGGGAAGAATTAGTAAGGACCCTGAAAGCAGAGAAAAACTTTATATGATTTCAAGTTTGTTGAGTGCTGTTATGGTAACCCTTCTTTATATGTGTTTTTATAGGCCAATGACATGTTATAAAATCCTACTTAAGTGCATAGGCATTCTGTGGACACCAGCTAAAGACAATAGCACCTGATGTATCACATGGTTTTGTCTTCCAATTCATTGTCATACTATTTACACATTGAGACTAGTCCAAAAGCAGAAGGTCCCACTGATGTTCACAACAAAGAACGTATGGAAACCTCATCTTCTTGAAGAATGGTTTAGTTAGGGACCACCTCTAGCCATTTCTTGATGTTAAATCAACAAGTTGTAGTCAGAATTCCAATGATTGATCATCAAATGCGAATCTATGAGGGCATATCCTGAAATTTAGACGAAATTTGACCATCTATAGTGCTAAAGCAATGGCTCAGGATACAAGTTGGTTCCTATGAAAAAAATCTACTGTCTTACTCTTATGATTCCAAGTGGTGGTGTAGTTGAAGACTTCGAGAACACTTATAAAATTGTCAAGCTTCTGGTCAAAGCTAAACAAAACCAACCAGTGTTTACTTGTGTTGTGCCAATGCTGAGCACTGGTGGACCTCAGCACTAATTCTGTAGGAAACAAGCAAGAGAAAAACGCAGAAGATTATCTTTAATCTGGCCAGAAAATATGATAATAGACTGGTACAAGAACGATCTGCTGGCTTAAATTTTTCAAGAAAACTCAATTGACACACTGCACCTTGAAATGATCAGATTATATAAATCTAACAACAAGTTGACTTTGAACAGCAATTTATAGCAATCAAAATTCCTATACCAAACTTCTAAGTATTTATGAACAGCCAGAGCTATGACCTGTATGATACAAGAGACAAAGACAAATGGAACGCCTAATTCATCCTCAAGCTATAATTTCAAATGATAATCTTAGCAACTACACAAACGTGTCAACTTTAACCAGTGCACGTGAAGAGTAGAACCAACTAAAATCAGCAAGCTAAGAAATTGATTTAGGCAAGTACATGATTATTTCAATTCTTGGATACTTTAATGTTTAAGTAATCAAAACTTCTAAATGGTTTGGTCCTAGCATTGGGTGGTTTATTTGTATATGGTATCAGAAGGCAGAGCTGTAAAACAGAAGAGCAACTCACAAGATGCACGGGCTGGTAATGAACATCAGCATGGAAATGAAATCTTCCTCGCCAATGCAAGGCCCCTCATCCACATCTTATCTTCAGGGCAGCCTGACAGGAAGTGTTCTTCACAGGAATTTCATCGAACAACACAGCTGCATTCTTCGTAAAGGATTTCTTGGCATACTAATCAACCAAATCACGGCACACATATACACGATTTCCGTAAAAGGGTGTAATTCAATTGACCAAAGTTGATATTTTGAAGACAAGAAGAAGATTTCAGAGATACACAAGGTGTAAGGCACGAAGTGATCACCATCTGAATGCATTCGTAAACCCGTTCTCCTCTGGTAAATTACTCTGACCTAACTAAAGTTTTGGATTAAATTATGATATTCTTTCATAACCTCCTCCACCCGCACCACTAAAAATTTCAAAAAGCAAAATATCCAAATTTTATCCCACAAATCAAGCAATATTTCAAGGGCTTTAATTTATACCGTCAAACCTCCCCTATAACAAGCCTCCTCTTTATAACAATCGTAATTTTCGGACGTTACAGTAAAGTGCTGTTATAAAAAAAGATATTATAACATAAAATAAAGGATCAGTTCCGAAAAAAACTTAACTAATGATTGTTATATAGGGATACCGTTATAGAGAGGTCTAACTGTACACAGCAGAGACAGATCTAAAATTTAAACTCTTCAACCTTTAATGTTTTTAGCATTGAACTCATAGTATATTTAAACTTATGGGTTCATGTCTACTATTTTTTATAGTTTTGATAAATTTTTACATAAATTTATGCTCTGGGTCAAAAGTAGTGGGTTCAGTTGAACCCCGCACTCGTTTGCTCATCCGCCCCTGGTACACAGCAGATAGCATAAATATTTTGGGCACTATGATCATGTCATTAAAATTTATTTGTATAAAAATCTTTTACACTGCTAGAACACAGAAAATTCTATCTTATATATTGGCGAAGTGGATAAGCTGAATATTTCAGCACTGAAGATAAATTTCTTTCGGATGCATTTAGTGAGAGAAAAGAATGTTGTATCTGTATTCTTTGAATTAGTCGTTGCGAGTCAAAAAGCGCCAATCTTTGTGGTGCTAAGCTTTACATAGCTTCTAATTAACCAACTATACAAGATGGATATCCTACTTTGATATACAAAATTGTGAGATTCTCAACTATATACTTAAATCCTAAACTGAGAAGTGATGCCAATGAAGATATCCTCTGGGACGGGTATTGTGATGGCACCCATTGGATGATTGAAGCCAAACTCATCCTCTGCTTGACTTAGCAAGTTTTGAAATGAAGGTTGGTTCAAGAATGATATAGGGATCACAAATCTCTTCTTCTGCTTCTGCCCAACATAAACAGCAAAATGGCCCTTTGGAATATCTCCAGCTGATGACGACTTCTTGATTATACGAGGCATACGGATAGCCATGAGCTTTTATTTAAGATGGCAAAGTAGCGGTTGCAATTGTTATTGGGTTATGAAAGCAGGGAAAGCTTTGAGTAGTTCTCTAATTTTTTGGATAGCTGTGGTGGTGTGGAGCTTCTCAAAACATGTTTATATAAGAAAATGGATAGTCATAAATCTCATGATTTTGTGGTGAAGAGCCATTTGGGTTGGCCACTAGTGAAAAACAATGACATGTCAATAACCACATGGTCCTGCCTTCCAACTAATTGACATGATTAATTACTTCAGCTCATAAAGAACAATAGGTCCTACATTTTTCTCCTACATGGAACAAAGGATTTCTTAGAATCAAATCCATAAATATGATGAGGTGCCATATGATGATTTACAGGACCAAAACATACCCCAGATGCCCATTATGTGTCCATTTATAGAAGTACTCTCAGAGAAAACAGGTCAATTATATCTCAAATTTTACTGGTGAAGAGGCATTTGTTGCATTGTTGATTGACAATAGCATATGAGGTATCGAGGTATCTCATGGTTTTGTTTTCCAACTCATTGTCAAATACATATACCATTGCTGCCCTACTGTTTTTCATGAAAAGATAGAGAACACAGGATATTTAGAAATCAACTTGATAACATTGATTAATTATCAATACAGGATCTTTGAGATCAGACTGATAATAATAGGTAATTCCCTTGTTTTGATTCAGGTCTGGACCACTTGGTCCGCAATTAGAAATAAAATTTACTACAATATTTGATAACTTGTTTGGTCCCTCATGCTAAGTCATTATGTGGGATCAACTTTCCTGATCAGAATTACCCGAGTTATTTCAGCAGAGTTTGAGAAATGTTTCACTAATTGTAGAGAACAAGAAATGTTTACTGGCTATCAACATGTCTGTGTCTATGTTGTGCAGATCTCCATTAAATTATGAATCACTCGTAACCTTATTGATGCGAGAAATTTGAGTAAATATTCAAGAAAAGTATAGATATTATTCTTTAGAAGACTAGATTCAAGTTCATTCCGATTAGAAAACCATGAGAGTTGAGAAACAAAATTTCTACTGCAATGAATTGATTACATCAATGTATGGAAATAGATCCGGCCCTTGTTGAAAAAGGACATCTAGAACCTCGCCTTGCCACATCCCAAAATGTTCTGATCCGTCAAAAATTTTTACCGCAAATTTCGCATTTGACACAATTCTTGTCATAAGCGAGGATGTCAACGATGACGTATTATTGACACTTGATGTAGATTCTTCTTGTTTATTGTCTCCCATTTTGACACGAATATTATTTAATAGCTGACGACACAAATCAAGATTATTTCCTTTCTAATGTGGAAGATCAGACTAAGCTGCAACCACAGAGCATACTAAGACAGAACCTTGACACAGTACCAAGATAAATCTTTTCTGATGTGGAAGAACAGACTATGCTGGAGGATCAAGTGTATTCGCACGGACAATGAAGGTGAATACAAAAATGATCATTTCAATAAGGTCTGTGAAAAAGATGGCATCGTCCGACACTTCACTGTCAGACATACACCACAACAGAATGGAGTGGCAGAACGTATGAACCGGACCTTGCTGGAGAAAGTACGGTGTATGTTGTCCAATGCTGGCTTGGACAAAGAATTTTGGGCTGAGGCAGTTACATATGCATGTTACCTCATTAATCGTCTACCATCTGCTGCTATTGATGGCAAGACACCATTTGAAAAATGGTATGGAAAGCCTACCGTAGATTATGACTCTTTGCACGTATTTGGTTCAACTGCATATTATCATGTGACAGAGTCAAAATTGGATCCAAGAGCAAAGAAGACTATTTTTATGGGGATTACTTCTGGAGTCAAAGGATATCACTTATGGTGTCCTATGACAAAGAAAGTAATATTCAGCAGGGATGTTACCTTTGATGAATCTGCTATGATAAATAAGGTAACACAAGATACCAAACAAAATGATGGTGCTTCTAAGCAGGTGGAGTTTGAGGGAAAATTTATTTTTCCTACACAAGAAGCAGAGGAGGAAACAAATGAAGATTATCCTCTGGAAGAAGAGCCAGTAGAGAGGGAGATTCCAACTCAGGAACCTCAACAACAACTTGAATCAATTGCAAATAGCAGGCCAAAAAGGACAATAACAAAACCCGTTCGTCTTATAGAGACGGTTGCTTGTGCCGTCTCAATTGTAGCTGATGATGTTCCTACCACTTATAAAGACGCAGTCCAAAGTTCAGAAGAAGATAAGTGGAGGATTGCCATGAATGATGAAATACAATCCCTTCATCAGAATCATACATGGAGATTGGCCAATCTCCCGAAGGGAAAGAAAGCAATTGAGTGCAAATGGGTATTTGCAAAGAAAGAAGGATTTCCTAACCAAGAAGATGTTCGCTACAAAGCAAGATTGGTGGCCAAAGGATATGCTCAAAAGGAGTTAATTGATTACAATAAAGTGTTTTCTCCAGTTATAAAACATTCCTCCATTAGAATTATGTTGTCTTTGGTATCACAGTTGGATTTGAAACTAGTTCAGATGGATGTAAAAACTACATTATTACATGGAAACTTGGAGGAGGAAATCTACATGACTCAGCCAGAAGGATTCAAAGTTGCTGGAAAAGAAAATATGGTGTGCAAACTTGAAAAATCATTGTACGGATTGAAACAATCTTCTAGACAATGGTACAAGCGATTTGACGAGTTTATGTTGCGGCAAGGGTACAAGAGAAGCAAATACGATCATTGTGTGTATTTGCGCAAGCTTAAAGATGGTTCCTTTGTATATCTTCTCCTATATGTTGATGATATGTTGATAGCTTCCAAGAATTCGGAAGAAATTGATAAGTTGAAGATTCAACTGAAGAAGGAGTTCGAGATGAAGGATCTGGGTGAGGCAAAGAAAATTCTTGGCATGGAGATAATAAGAGATAGACGTTCAAAGAAACTCTGTTTATCTCAGAAAGAATATTTGAAAAGAGTACTACAACGTTTTGGCATTGATGAAAAGACTAAGCCAGTTAGTACTACACTTGCTCCCTATTTTAAGCTAAGTACTACTATGTCGCCAAAAGATGAAGCTGAACGAGAGTATATGTCAAAGGTACCATACGCAAATGTTGTTGGTAGCTTGATGTATGCAATGGTCTGTACGAGACCTGATATTTCACAAGTTGTTGGAGTTATTAGCAGATATATGCATAATCCAGGAAAGGAGCATTGACAAGCTGTAAAGTGGATTCTACGGTATATTCATAATAATGTAGATGTTGGGTTAGTTTTTGAGCAGGAAGACAATCACTCTGTAGTTGGATATTGTGACTCGGATTTTGCGGGTGATCTGGACAAACGAAGATCAACTACTGGTTATGTGTTTACTTTTGCAAAGACACCAGTTAGTTGGAAGTCTACTTTGCAGTCAACAGTTGCTTTGTCTACAACAGAGGCAGAGTACATGGCTATTACAGAGGCTGTGAAAGAGGCAATTTGGCTTCAGGGGTTGCTAAAAGAGCTTGGTGTTGAACAAAAAAGTATCACAATTTTTTGTGATAGTCAAAGTGCTATTCAATTAGCGAAGAACCAAGTTTATCATGCAAGGACGAAGCACATTGATGTTCGGTATCATTTCGTCCGAGAAATCATAGAAGAAGGGGGAGTCACGGTAAAGAAAATTCATACTACGGAGAATCCTGCTGATATGCTGACAAAAGTGGTGACTGCGGTCAAGTTTCAATATTGTTTGGATTTGATCAACATTGTTGAACACTGAAGATAGAAGATGAAGACACAACCAAAATTTGTTATTGAGAGAAAATTAAAGATGTGGAATTTTATCAATTTTGTAGATTGACAAAAGAAATTGTCCCACATCGGTGGATGATTTCATTTGGAAGAAAATATTTCCCTATAAAAGGAGGCTTAATATTTAGGATTTAAACACACCTCTCATTTGCCTTCTTATCTTTTTAAGGCATTTGTATCTTCTCTCTCTAGTATTATTTCACTTGTATTTTTGGAGTGGAATAAAATATTGGTTGTGTCCGAGGAAGTAGGCAAAATTGGCCGAACCTCGTAAATTCTGGTGTTCCTTTTATTGTTACTTTATTGTCTTATTTATTATTTGGTGGCTGTCATAATTTTTGGTATAGTAGTTGTGACTCATTCACACTATATACGTTTGGCTTCCGCAACAATTCCGATTAGAAAACCATGAGAGTTGAGAAGCAAAATTTCTACTGCAATGAATTGATTACATCAATGTATGGAAATAGAATTGAACCATGTAAGTAAAAAGGTTCATTACTTCAATTTCTGTTGAAGTAGAAAAATGTGTCCTTAGTCAAGAGAAAAAAGAATGACATCCATTCTTTATGGAGCTAAACTCATTAATCTATCTTCTAACTCCTAAACTGTACAAATTGGAAATCCTACTTTATAGCTTTACAAAGTAGTGTAACCAAAAAGAAAAAGGGGGACTAATTTCCTTGTCACTTCCTCAAGCGAGATGTGAGATCAATGAAAAAGTCTTCACTGCACGGAATTGTGAGACCACCCATTGGATGATCAAAGCCAAATTATTCCTCAGCTTGACTAAGCAAGTCTTAAAATGCCGGTTGACTCAAGAATGATATGGGAATCACAAATCTTTTCTTTTGCTTCTCCCCGATATAGACAGCAAAGTGGCCCTTGGGAACATCTCCACTTGTGGAAGACTTCTTGATCATACGAAGAATTGCCATGATCTTTTAGTTTTAGTAAGAAAGAAAGAATTACTAAAGAACTTAAAAGCAAAGAAAGCTTTCAATACTTTCAAGTTTTATCAGAGCTGTTGGTGGTAGACACCTCTTTGAATATGTTTATATAGGCAATGGAAGTTCATAGAAAACAGCTGATGTGTGTTGAATAGGAATTTGTGGGCACCAGCAGAAGACAATGTCACTGAAAATCACATGCTTTTTTTCCCCAAGTATTAATAACTTTGCACTATTAGTTCAAGAACAATAGGCCCAACAAGCATCATTCACTGATGAAATCTTAATAATAGATGAAGCCTGTGCCACTTGGCCAAGTGCTTCTTAGCTTTGTCCAAACTTAGTGCAAATTAACATTAGGCCTTAATTCATGGACAACATGCCCTACCTTTTCTTTGAACATGGAACAAGATTATCCTTCAAAATCAAATTGCTAAAGAGGAAATAAAATAATTTCTATCACCCTAATTTCTATCACCCTAATTTCCAACTTCCAAGTGCTTCTTAGCTTAGGTCTAGACCTTGATCCAAAATATGGGGGTTCTCCAATTTCTTTTCAGTAATCATTATTAGCCCCAGAGGGTTGAAAAGAATTCATTTTACTTGTATTTGAAGCCTCAATTCTTATAATGAAGAGGTAATAGAGACATGGAAAGAACTGATATACTTGATTAGAATCTAGTTTTGGCGAGAATGTCCCAATAAAAATGATTATACTTGAGAATTTAAAAGCACTGTCTATAGGGAAACTAGCATGAAGCTTCTGATGATGGTGCCCAAAAATTCCAAAATAGGTGGTGAAAGATGGTCTAATTGATGTCTATGAAAGACAGTAGAATATGAAGGATCATATGACTTTGCCTTATATGGCCTTGTGCTGTACTTATAATTTGAGACCATTTTGGTGAATAATAGATGGTCCTACTTTCATGAAAATATATAGTGGAAAAGACTCATCAATTAAGGTGAGGTGAAGGAATGAATGATTTAGTTATTGACCTCCTTGGACTAAAAGATGCCCGGATACTTTATGTCCAGCAGCCTGAGTAGGTCCTCAAGTCGAAAACAACAACAACAACAACCCAGTGAGATCCCACATGTGGGGTCTGAGGAGGGTAGTGTGTACGCAGACCTTACCCCTACTCCGGAGGAGTAGTGAGGCTGTTTCCGGTCAAGTCGAAAATGACTGTAAAATGGCTCTCTGGTATAATTAGATCAACAACGAAAATCAGAATATGAAACATTATCTTATTCATGACAGAAACTTCTTGCGTTTTTGTTAAATAGGGAGATAGAAAAAAGAACGAGCTCATATGCGCGTCTGCTGTAAGGTTTTTAGATCGAAAGCTTGTGAATCAGTGGAATGAAGGGTTAAAACATTGATATAATACATTAGCTACTCCAGATGAAGGATGTTGACTTGAATGAAGAGACTCATCCTTTTATAAATCGGATTAACTGCATATATTCACCTGTGACTTAAAAGTCAGAAATGCATTTCGTACACATTGATAATCACCTTTGTAAGTAGAAAAACACGGGAGTTGAGCATATGGAATAATAAGTACAAGAAATACCAATGCTAACTGGATGTGGAACCATAAAGGGGAAAAAGTTCAATACTTCACTATCTTTGAAGTAGAAAAAGTAAAAGAGCCATTCATCTCTTTGACATGAATAACAAAATAGGCTTTGTGGAGTTAAGTTCACTAAAATTCCTCATTCTAATTACAGTTTTCTCTAACTCTTCAGCTATACAAACTATGCAGATCCTGCTTTACTGCTCTATAAAATTGTTAAAGCAAGTTTTCGTGTCAGTTGCTCAAACGAGAAGTAAGGTCGATGAAGATGTCCTCTCTACAGGAAATTGTGAGACCGCCAACGTACACCGCGAAATAACCCTTGGGAACATCTCCAGACGTGGAAGACTTCTTGATTATACGAGGCATACGAATAGCCATGATTCTTTTAGCTTTAGTATATATAGACAACGGAAGAAAGAATGCACCACTAAAGACCTCAAAAATTGCAGATAAAGCTTTGAATGCTTGTAAGTTTTGCTGAGAGTTGTGGTGGTAAAGACTTCCTTGAATGTGTTTATATAGGAAATGGAAACTGAGAGAATCATGTTAACCAGTGGTGAAGAGTTATTCAGTGGATACCAGATGAAGACAATATCACCTGAAGTAACATGTTTTTGCCTTTCAACTCATTGCCAAAGTATTGATGACTCTAGGTCACATTGGTTCAAGACAATAGGCCCTGCCTTTAACTTGGTGTTCTGGTATGCATTTATTCTTTAAGAATATGGATTTATCCATCACCACATACGAATAGAACAAAAGGAAGTGGGATGTTCCTTCAGGTGTTGTTGGGTTTTGTGTATTTAATATAAATTAAATACTTAAAGAGGGTAAATGAGAAATGGAGGGAAATGAAATTTTTGAGTGAAATTTTAAGTTTCCCCCTTGTTAAATGTACATTGTCCCATATTGGAATAGAAAGAGGTTTTTTATGGGTATATAAGCAATTGCTCTTCTTCTAACTCTTAAAAAGTTGAGAAGAAAGCAAGCCTCGCGCCGTCGTCGTCGCTCGGCTTCGGCTTCGGTCAATTGATTGATTAACTTTTTGGACCAAATTTATTTGTTAATAGTAAAATATTAACAAAAATATTATTAAATATTTAATTTAATAACAGAATATTAATATTAAATAAATATTAATATTAAATACATTTCAGTTATCCAAATTTCAGTTTTCTGTTTTTGTAACAGAAAATTAACTACCCATCAATTTTCCCTCTTTATTGTTGAGTAAATACCCATTTATGTAATGGCATTTATGATGTGGCCGTTTTGCAGAAACAACCATTCTGAAGAGTTGCACCTCTTCAAATTCAGCCAACTTTTGGCTATAAATACAACACTATTCTGCTTAGAATTTCACTACGATTTTCTGAGTTTCTTCTCCTTCTTCTGCATACTTTTAGCATCAAACAAAGCCAAAAGTAAGTGTGATTTGCTACCGAACTTTGTGTTCGCTGAAACATTGGGGTTTGAAGTACCACTACACCAATGTGTAATTCGTTCTATCCTGGAAGGAAATAATCCATAACCTTGGGTACTAAGAGGGGATTAAATCCCTTAAGGAAACACTGTGAACTCAGTGGGCTCGAATTGATTTTCTGTCATTTCTGTTATGATCATTTCTGTTTATATTGATTTATATTTCCAGAATTATTTTACAAATACAATATACTAACAAGCTTAAGGAATTTAATATATTTTCTGTATTTGTACTTACTGTTTCTGGAGAGTAAAACCTATGTGGTTTTGTACTCTATTAAAATCTACGTGATTTTAACGTTGTTGTCATTCTTTTACAGAAATGACTAATGATAATGTGAACCAAGATGTTCCAATGGTGACTGTCAATGTCTCAACAAACCGAACGACACCGGCAACATTGGCACCGGCGGAGAAACCCGAAAAAATTTTCGGGATTGATTTCAAGCGCTGGCAGCAGAAGATGTTCTTCTATTTGACTACTCTAAGTCTCCAGAAGTTCATCAAGGAAGATGTTCCTGTGCTGTCTGATGAAACTCCAGAAAATGAACGCTTTCTCGTGACTGAGGCGTGGAAACATTCAGATTTTTTGTGTAAGAATTATATTCTAAGCGAGCTGGAGTATGCTTTGTATAACGTCTACAGTGGCGTGGAAACGTCAAAAGCGCTGTGGACTGCGCTTGAAAAGAAATACAAAACTGAAGATGCCGGGTTGAAGAAGTTCGTGGCTGCAAAGTTTTTGGACTACAAAATGGTAGATAACAAGTCTGTTATTACCCAAGTCCAGGAATTGCAAGTGGTTATTCACGATCTCCTTGCTGAAGGTATAAATCAAATTAATATTGATGTTGAAAGTAGTAATCTTAGTATTCTTACTAATAGAAATTTCATTGAAGGTCTTGCCATCAATGAAGCTTTCCAAGTAGCAGCAATGATTGAGAAATTGCCTCCTTTGTGGAAGGACTTCAAAAACTACTTGAAATACAAACGCAAGGAGATGTCCCTTGAAGATCTTATTGTTCAGTTGATAATCGAAGAGGACAACAAAACTGCTGAAAAGAGAGGCCGTGGAAATTCAACAATAATGGGAGCAAATATTGTTGAAGAGAACAAAAAGAGGAAGAAGGCTTCTGGTCCGAAATACAACCCAAACAAGAAGCAGTTCAATGGAAACTGCTACAACTGTGGAAAAACCAGACACAAATCTACGGAGTGTCGTGCTTTGAAGAAAGACAAGAAGAAATGCCAAGCAAACATGGTTGAAAAACATGATGATGTTGATGACTTATGTGTCATGCTTTCCGAATGCAACTTGGTGGGCAATCCTAAAGAGTGGTGGATTGATTCTGGAGCCACTCGCCATGTTTGTGCTGTCAAAGAAGCTTTTGCTACTTATGATCTTGTTGGACCCGATGAGACAATTTCCATGGGAAATGCTGCAAAGGCCAAGATTGAAGGATGCAGGAAGATAGTTCTCAAAATGACTTCCGACAAAGTGGTGACTTTGAACAACGTCCTTCATGTTCCCGAGATTAGAAAGAATTTAGTCTCTACTGGACTTCTTGTTAAGAATGGTTTTAAATGTGTTTTTATTTCCGATAAGGTTGTAATAAGTAAGAATGAAATGTTTGTAGGAAAAGGCTACCTCACTGAGGGCCTTTTCAAGCTGAATGTAATGGTTGTGGAAAATAATAATAAAATTTCAGCTTCGTCTTACTTACTTGAGTCAAATGAATTATGGCATATACGTTTGGGTCATGTCAATTATAAAACCTTACAAAAATGATTAATTTGGAAGTATTGCCTAAGTTTGAATGTGACAAATCAAATGTCAAGTATGTGTGGAATCTAAGTATGTTAAACATCCTTATAAGTTAGTTGAAAGGAATTCAAATCCTTTAGACTTAATTCACACAGATATTTGTGACATGAAGTCAATACCATCTCGCGGTGGAAAGAAGTATTTTATAACTTTTATTGACGATAGTACTAGATATTGCTATGTTTACTTACTTAATAGTAAAGGTGAAACAATAAACGCATTCAAGCAATACAAAAATGAAGTTGAAACACAACTTAATAAGAAAATCAAAATAATAAGAAGTGATAGGGGTGGTAAATATGAATCTCCTTTTGAACAAATATGTTTAGAATATGGAATTATTCATCAAACAACGGCCCCTTACACGCCCCAATCCAATGGGATTACAGAAAGAAAGAATCGTTCATTAAAGGAGATGATGAACGCATTATTGATAAGTTCTGGTTTGCCACAGAACTTGTGGGGGGAAGCCGTTCTAACGGCTAGACAAATACTAAATCGAGTACCCCATAGCAAAACACAATCCATTCCATATGAAAAATGGAAAGGAAGGAAGCCCAACTTGAATTATTTTAAAGTGTGGGGGTGTTTGGCAAATGTGCAAGTTCCTAAACCCAAAAGGGTAAAAATAGGACAGAAAACCGTTGATTGTGTTTTCATAGGATATGCAACTAATAGTAAAGCATATCGATTTCTGGTTCATAAATCAGAAAATCCTGACATTCATAATAATACTGTTATAGAATCAGATAATGTTGAGTTCTTTGAAAAAATATATCCGTATAAAAAGGAATATGAGTCAATTGGTGAAGGACCTAAACAACCTCGGGAAGAAACAAAAGAAAGTACACTTAACCAGGAGGATCCAAGACGTAGTAAACATCAAAGAACGTCTACTTCATTTGGACCAGATTTTGTGACTTTCTTATTGGAAAATGAGCCTCAAACGTTTAAAGAAGCTATGTCTTCTTTGGAATCATTATTATGGAAAGAGGCAGTCAATAGTGAAATAGAATCCGTACTGAACAACCATACATGGGAATTGGTTGATCTTCCTCCTGGAAATAAACCGTTGGGTTCTAAATGGATCTTTAAGAGGAAAATGAAAGATGATGACACTATTGACAAGTATAAGGCAAGACTTATGGTCAAAGGGTATAGACAACGAGAAGGTCTTGACTATTTTGATACATACTCTCCAGTTACAAGAATTACGTCCATACGAACGTTGGTAGCGTTAGTTGCAGTTTATGGTCTTGAAATTCATCAAATAGATATTAAGACGGCCTTCTTAAATGGAGAGTTGGAGGAAGAAATTTACATGGAACAACCTGAAGGATTTGTGGTTCCAGATAAAGAAAAGAAGGTTTGTAGACTTGTTAAGTCCCTTTACGGACTAAAACAAGCACCCAAATAATGGCATGCGAAATTTGACCAAACTATGTTGTCAAATAGGTTTAAGATAAATGAATATGATAAATGTGTGTACATTAGAAATGTTCCAAATCACATAGTCATTGTTTGCTTATATGTGGATGATATGCTCATAATGAGTAATGACATTGTTAACATAAATGCTACAAGCGTATGCTAACTAGCAAGTTTGATATGAAAGATTTGGGAGTTGTTGATTTAATTCTGGGAATTAAGATCTATAAGACTTCTCAAGGTCTAGCATTGTCACAATCTCATTATATTAAGACAGTACTTGAAAAATTCAAGCACTTGGGATTTAAAGTTGCAAAAACTCCAATTGATGTGAATCTTGCATTAGCGAAGAACAAAGGCCAAAGCATATCACAATTGGATTATGCTCGTGTGTTGGGATGCTTAATATACATCATGAATTGTACACGACCAGATATAGCTTGTGTTATAAGTAAATTGAGTCGATATACAAGCAATCTAAGTCAATCTCATTGGATGACCATGAAACGTGTTTTGGGGTATTTAGTACATACCCAGGACTTTGCTTTGCACTACAGTAAATATCATGTGGTCATTGAGGGATATTGTGATGCAAATTGGATCATCGGATCAACTGATTCTAAGTCCACAAGTGGATATGTATTCACTATTGGTGGAGGAGCGGTATCTTGGAAGTCATCCAAACAAACTTGTATTGCCCGCTCTACAATAGAGGTTGAGTTCATAGTGTTGGATAAAGCCGGTGAAGAAGCTGAATGGCTCCGGAATTTCTTGGAAAATATTCCATTTTGGCCCAAACCGTTGGCACCAATATGCATACATTGTGATAGTCAAGCGGTAATTGGAAACGCTGGGAGCGTTATGTATAACGGTAAATCTCGTCATATACGACGAAGATATAAAACCGTTAGACAATTACTCTCTAGAGGAATTATCATGATTGACTATGTAAAATCAAGTAATAATATATCAGATCCACTTACAAAAGGCCTAACTAGAGAGGTAGTTGAGAAGTCATCAAGGGGAATGGGACTGTGGCCGAGAACAAGTCATAGTGGTGGTAACTCTACCTAGAAGACTGGAGATCCCAAGATCTAGGTTCAAGGAGATCAAACAAATTCATTAATTACGGTTCAACATTGTCAACTAAACTTTTGGTTCATTCTTGTGATGAGACAATGTTCAGTACCAAGGATAAAGCATTAAGGCTTTTTAATGATTTCTAAATTTGATATGGGGTATATCAAATAGTGTATATACGGGATGACACGTTTAGGAATCACCTATGTAAGTGTGAAGTGTTACCCGCTTCAAGGAGAACTTTGTAAGGCCAGTTCTCTACGCACTTATGAAATCAGTCGGTGTTCATGGCTAAAACGAACACAACAATGAGAACCAAAGACGGTTAAGGGTTGGTTGTGTGACTTGTGGTTGTCTAAGTATACACCAAAGATCGACGGTTCCAAGATATCAAATCTACCGATTGATCGAGTATATCCGACATAAGTTCACTACGGAAAGTTCAAAGGGAAACCTACTTATCAAGATGCAATTAATCCTTGCTTGTCACACCGTTTTCCATGCATACTTCCGTGATATAGCCATTCCTCATTCATGTGGAAGATTGTTGGGTTTTGTGTATTTAATATAAATTAAATGCTTAAAAGAAGGTGAATGGAAATAGAGGGAAATGAAATTTTTGAGTGAAATTTTAAGTTTCTCCCTTGGTAAATGTACATTGTCCCATATTAGAAGAGGAAGAGATTTTTTATGGGTATATAAGCAATTGCTCTTCTTCTAGCTCTTAAAGAGTTGAGAAGAAAGCAAGCCTCGTGCCGCCGTTGTCGTCGCTCGCTCGGCTTCGGCTTTGGTCAAATGATCGATTGATTGATTAACTTTTTGGACCAAATTTATTTGTTAATAGTAAAATATTAACAGAAATGTTATTACATATTTATTTTAATAACAGAATATTAATATTAAATAAATATTAATATTAAATCCATTTCAGTTATCCAAATTTCAGTTTTCTGTTTTTGTAATAGAAAATTAACTACGCATCAATTTTCCCTCTTTATTTTCCCTCTTTATTGTTGAGTAAATAGTCATTTATGTAATGACATGTATGTTGTGGCCGTTTTGCAGAAACATCCATTCTGAAGAGTTGCACCTCTTCACATTTCAGCCCAACTTTTGGCTATAAATACAACACTATTCTGCTCAGAATTTCACTACGATTTTCTGAGTTTCTTCTCGTTCTTCTGCATACTTTTAGCATCAAACAAAGCAAAAAATAAGTGTGATTTGCTACCAAACTTTGTGTTCGCTGAAACACTGGGGTTTGAAGTACCACTACACCAGTGTGTAATTCGTTCTATCCTGGGAGAAAATAATCTATAACCTTGGTTACTAGGAGGGGATTAAATTCCTTAAGAAAACACTGTGAACTTAGTGGGCTCGAATTGATTTTCTGTCTTTTCTGTTTATGTCATTTCTGTTTATGATCATTTCTGTTTATATTGATTTGTATTTCCAAAATTATTTTACAAATACAATATACTAACAGGTGCTTCCAAACATGGCCCTGAACTTAATCCAATAAATGTGGCTAATCTTAACTCTTGGATAAAATTTATGAGTGGAGGTCTCGAAAATGCTAGTCAAATTAATGCTGACAGCTTGGAGTGTGGACACTGTTAACTTGTGTTGCAGCTTGCCAGGAGCTCCTAAAGTGAAAAATGATTCTTTAAGTAGCTATCCAGATATGAGAATTGGATCTACTCTAAGCATAAGAACATGAACCAAAGGAAACATGTCATGCATATGAAAATTGTACTAATATATTATTTCCTGATAGAAAATTCTGAAGTTTCAGTCAAATAAGAACAACAAAGACCAACATTCGAGCTAGATTTAAGTCTGCTTTTAGGTCATTGTAAACAAAAGCTTGCACATTAAGTAAGTTACTCTAAGCATTGGCTACTACTCCATATGAAGGATGGTTGACTTGAATGAAGAGACTCATCCCCTTGTAAATTAGAGTAACTACATATATCCATAGTGCACATTTTTAATTAGTTATTTGGGAATTTTAGGAAACAAAGAGCTGTTTCACCTTTGTTCTACACATTTTATTAGGAAAGCCATAGGCCGAACATGTAGCTTTTATCCGGTACAAGGGTATATGCAGCTTTTAGCTAATTTAAGAGTACTTTGAAGAGTGCACATTAAGTATCAACACAAATGTCAGCTCGTTGAGCAACTTTCCTCGATGCATATAAAGGATCAATTTAACATTAATTTTGTTACATCATTTAGTTTTTGTATTACTCTCAGTTGGAGTTGTTGCTTCCCAAAAGCTGCAGCTCTTGTAAATTTGAGCAAGAGTAACCATAGTATGCTAATAGTAGTGTAATTCCATATAAATTTTCAACTCTAGTCATCCTTTGACTAACATGAAAATGTGACCAGTTTCAGAATTGATTCTGGCTCATAATGGTTAGCAACACATGAGACTTGAGCACAAATATTCTATGAGAGGAATTAGGGAATCATAAGGAGAAAAATATTCAAATACTAATTGAATAGAATCATCAATTGAAAAAGGTTCAATACTTCAATTTCTTTGAAGTGGAAAAAAGTAAAGTCATTTGTCTCTTTGACATGGACTAACAATCAGTCTTTGTGGAGCTTAATTTCACTAATAATCTACCTAATCTGACAGTGATAACTAGTTACCACCTCATTCTAACATAAAAAATTGTTTTTCTATACAGACTGTGTATCCTGCTTTTGTACTCTATAAATTGAGAAAGCAAGTTTCTTTATCAGTTCCTTAAACGAGAAGTGAGTTCGATAAGGACGTCCTCAGTGAAGGGAATTGTGAGACCACTCAAGAATGATAATGGGATCACAAATCTCTTCTTCTGTTTCTCCCCAACATAAACAGCAAAGTGGCCCTTTGGAACATCTCCAGCTGTAGAAGACTTCTTGATTATACGAGGCATACGAATAGCCATTATCTCTTGTTAAGTACAGATGATAAAAGAACGAAGAAATTACTGAAGACCTCAAAAGCAGAGAAAGCTTTGGATACTTTGAAGTTTTGCTGAGAGTAGTGGTGGTAGACACCTTCCTGAATGTGCTTATATAGGACAATGGCAACTCAGAGCATCCTGTTCATCAGCGGTATAGAGTTATTCAGTGGGTACCAGCTGAAGACAATAGCACCTGAAGTAACATGGTTTTGCCGTCCAACTAATTGTCAAAGTATTGATATCTTTAGTCCATTTAAGATCAAGACATCATGTCCTACCTTTTGTCTGAAGTTGGAATATAACATGTATCACAATCTAATTGCTAATGAGGAGATGGAGCCTAGTTGTAATTATTCATGTCTACATATACACCTAGACATTTCCTCTACTATCCACTAATTTGAAAAAGATGGAATATCCATAACAACATACCAATAGGATGTTTCACTTGCTTCCTAGCTCGGTCCTGAACTTAATTCAGAATATTTGGATAGTCTCATATCACCTATAGAAATTATCATGATGGATTGAGTATAATTTATATATGGAGGTTAGGAACCTTAGCTAAGATTATAACAAACAAAACATCTGACTTTGGAAGGCTTAAAAGAACAAACTTATAATGTCCTGACTTGAAAATTTGACTAATTACGGAAATTCAGTTATGAGTTAGACTTTGGAGAAAGAAATCATACAGCAAAAATATATTTTGTAGAAGTATTGAAAAAAAATAAAGTTATGGGTTCGGATTCAATAGCTATCAAACAAGCAACATTAGCTACTTCTACATAGCCGTTGTTTATGGGAACCATAGAGTAAATACAGCTATACCAGTAGATGCTTTTAGAAATAAGCTAGACTTAAATAAATACAGTTTTTATTTCTCATATTATAAGTCGTCTAATTTGATGATTTGATCAACTTTGCAGATCAGAGTTATCCCAAGCTATTCAGCTGATGGAGAGAGCTTCTAATAAATCAAGCCAGAGATTTGTTCTAAAAAGAGCAGATATAAAGTTTTCTCCGATTGAGTGTGATTTTTTAATGTCACTTGTTTTATATGATGAAATTTCTGCTGCAGATATAAAGTTTTCTTTGTTGTAATTGCCAGAAATAATTCAGTGTTCAGGATAATGTCACGGACAAGATGTCTTTTTTAAAGTTAATTAACATAGACTTTAGCACTTTAGAAGCTCCAGTTCTCATGTTATGGAGAAAATGGAGTCTTGAAAAGAAAAATTTCCAACAAGAACACTGAAAACCCAATTGGCTAAAGAATGAGTATGAAAAGATTTCATTTGCTAAAGAATATGATGTTTGTCTCTTTGAAAAATTGCATCCAATTGGGATCTACTGTTGCAACTAACAGTAGCCCCCTCTATCTAATTTTCAGTGATATGGTATAAATGATGTGTCTTTTCCTAACTCTTCTAATGTACAAACTGGAAATCCTATTCTTTACAAAACTGTGAAAGGAAAAGCCTCATATCCTACTCAAGCGAGAAGTAAGATCAATGAAGACACCCTCGCTGCAAGGAATTGTGACACCACCCATAGGATGATCAAAGCCAAATTCTTCCTCAACTTGATTTAGCAAGTCTTGAAATAAAGGTTGGCTCAAGAATGATATAGGGACCACAAATCTCTTTTTCTGCTTCTCCCCAACATAAACAGCAAAATGGCCCTTTGGAACATCTCCAGATGTAGAAGACTTCTTTATTATACGAGGCATACGGATAGCCATGGTCGTTTAGTTCAATACAGATAAGCAAATAGGAAAGGTAATAATTAATAAGGATCTTGAGAGCAGAAAAAAGCTGTATATGGTTTCAAGTTTTTCTGAGAGCTGTTATTGTGAACTCTTCTTTGTATGTTTATATAGATAGGGCAATGACAAGTTGTAGAAACCTAGTGATTTGCATTGAATAGGCATTATGTGGGAACCAGCTTAAGACAATAGCACCTGAAGTATCACATGCCTTTGCCTTCCAAATCATTGTCATAACTATTTAGACTTTGGAATTAGTCTAAAGCAGAAGGTCCTACTGATTTTCACAACAAAGAATCTCATCTTCTTGAAAACGGTATACTTAGGGACCACCTCTAGCCATTTCTTTATGGTAAATCAACAAGTTGTGGTCACTGTTCCAATGACTAATCATGAAATCTGAATCTATGAGGGGCATATCCTGAGAAGTTTAGACAAAAAATCTGATCATCCATAGTGCTAAAGCGATGGCTCTGGATACAAGTTGGTTCTTATGACCAAAAACTAATCTTATGGTTCCAAGTGGTATTTCAGTTGAGTACTTATAAAATGGTCAAATTAGGATGATTTTTTCTTGGAAATAATAATAGAGAATTGTATAAAGTTAGAATATTATTTCCAGTTTCATAAATCAATAAGAAGGTCATAGGACCTGCAATGTTTCTGGTCAAATAAGAACAAAACCAACCAGTGTCTACTTGTGTTGTGCTACTACAGAGCATGTGTGGACCTCAGTGCTTAAAAATATAGAAACTTATCTCTAATTTGGTGAAGATATTATGATAACGGACTGGTACTAATCCACAAGAATAACATCCTGGCCTAAGAATATTCTGTAGCCTTAAAGGGGGTTCAATGAAATTCTTCCTTTTTGGGAGAATAACAGTTACTAGCTCCTCAAAAGCGCCAAAAATAAATAATATTGTTTGCAACAAATTATTCGTGAATACAAAAATAAATTGCAACCACAATATAAATATGAAGAAACATAGTTTTATTGATAAAATGACGCGGGTACAATTCTGTTTGTTCCTTTGATTCTTCTCTCTTGATTATCTCCGTAATTCGAGGGCTAGAACAACGTGTTTCTAGAACGTAGGATGTTGCGGGCTTTCATGGATTTATTTGATATCCATGAAGTATGTTGTGGATCTTCTTGAAGTATTTAATTATCAAGAATTATCCGGCCACTTCTTGATCTCTTTGTGAATATCCCGTGAGTTTATGGGATTTTCGAGATGATCTCCATTTTTGAGATATTTTTTAAAGGATTATGTAACCATTTTTATAGGAGTGACCTAGGGTTTTGGTAGAGTAGCCTCCGAGCAACACTGACAAACTCCTAGAATTTCAAGAGGTCTTGTAGTATCTTGAATTTAGGATTTAGCTTGATCCATTAAAATTTCGATGTCTACAAATGCCCCCTACTTTAAGGTTTGTTGGGGTGTAGGCTTGCCGAAATTTGAAGACAAGACTTGAAGTACTCGGCCATAAAATCGTTGCTTTTGAAAGAAAAATTTTCCATTACTGTTTGACAAAATTGATAATGAAACAATATGCTCAGCCTCCCACTCAAGTTCTACTTAAACGCGAACTCAACGATTCTAATGCATATCCAGATGTTTAGTGCTGAGGAGAAATTCAGTGGGAGCTGTTGAGAGACAATTGCACATGAAACATCACGAGGATTTTCTTTCTGATTCATAATTTATCAAAGTACTTAGACCATATACTTGCTGAAGAAAAACAACAGGTCCTACTACTTCCTCATAATTGAAGAGGAGAGGACCCTACGATGACTCCGGATATTGAGGTGGGAGAGTCCAAGGCCACATAAGCGATACGATGACTCCGGACCATTGATACAACTCAGGGAGAACTATACCCCAAAAGCTAACTATTGAGGTGGGAGAGTCCAAGGCCATATAAACCCCACATTAGCACTTTGTAATACCGATGTGGGACTCAAGTCCTATTTCTTGCAATAGACCATAACAAACCACCACACTCTGCATCTGTCGTCCTCGAGGGCTGTTCGCTAGATATTTCTAGCCCCCGGCGAACGCTACGATATCGATGTCACCATCCAAGGCACGGTAGCCACAAAGGGTGGTGGGTGGCTCTGATATCATTGATACAAGATCGAAGTTGCAAAGAAGAAAACAAAAGCTACAACTAAGAGAAGAAGCAAAACTAGGGCAAAAAGTAAAGGATAATTTCATTCATAACTTTCCTCTACTGATTTACAAGTTAAATACCGCGTAGGTAGTGGACTAATTTCATTCATAACTTTCCTCTGCTGATTTACTAATTGGACTAATGTAGAATAAGAAGAACTAATGGTGTAATTAATAATATCAGCAACTTCACAGTATTAGCATCTTCCAAACTTGTAGCAATAGCATATCGTATCAGGGTCCATCTTTGATTAAAGACATTTAGTGATGTCTAAACATAATAAGTTCTGTTAAGAAGTTTTAATGATTTAACAAACCTGGTACCTATGAAGACATATCCTTAAATTTTGTGCATTCAAAACTGATGCAAATGCTGATTTATTATGACTCTAAGTCTTGTATAGCTAATCCCAATTTAGAAAGGTGTATAGGTGATTTTCACAAGGCAAATCATATTTCTTTCTAATCAAAGTTTTTGAAGTTCCACTTATGGAATTATAACACAGTCAATAAATGCTACTTGCACAGTGCCATTGTTCAATGTGGACTACTGGTTCGCTGTCTGCAGACACTTTTTCAATAAATTAGACATTCTATTTTCAAAGACAACATTGTTAATGTTTGATTATACGCTTTCCTTTCCAGTTCTTTCAACAATATGAACCGGTAGAAAAGGCTTTGTATATAAGTTTACAGCTCTTGCTTCGCGCGGCAAGAGGAAAAAATAAAAAAAAATGAAAAATGAAAGAAAAAAATCCTAAGCTCTGATCTAGTCTATTGAATGCTGCTTCATATGATCATAAAGTAGTGTTCAATTGAGAAGTGAGATGAAAAAATGCATCCTCATTGCAAGGTAAAGTGAGACCGCCCATAGGATGTTGAAACCCAAACTCTTCCTCTGCTTTCCTAAGCAATTCCTGAAACGACGTGTGATTCAAGTATGCAATGGGAACAACGTACCTCTTCTTCTCTGTTTCTCCCACGTAAACTGCAAAATGTCCTTTCGGAACATCTGAAATATGATTTCTAGCAAGAACAGAGTGCAATTTGTGGAATTGCTTGACACTGGAAATCATATTTAACAAACGAATACCCATGATCACTCTTTTGATATTTTAAGTAAGTAGTATTGGTGCATAAGTTTGCACTGGAAATGTTGTATTTATATTAGCGCATAAGTTGCCACCGCAGTTCAACTGTTGTTATGGGTCCCTACTTCACATGGCTTTGCTAATATAGACTCAATAAAGACATTTAAATTTACATAATTAATTCCTGTGAATGCATCAGCCTGAACACTCGTTTTCCTATATTTTATTCTAGGCTGATGTACAATTCAAAAGCTTGATGCCTCGGAAATAGGTGGTCTTGTAATGGAAAACTTTTAACAAATAATTGTGTGAATTTCAGTTCCAACAATGCAGAAACTCTGGAAAAGGTACTAACTGGTAAGCACCATGAGGCCACTAGTCATAATTGTTACTCACTCCGAACCTTTTTATATGTTGTTTAAAATAGAAGAATTAACTTAAATAGTCGTCTACCCAAACGCTTAAATTTTAAATAGTCTTGTATGTATATATAATGTGTGTATAATATGTGTATAATCATTGTATAATTTATATATATTGGCTAAAAATATAAACAATGAATTCGACTGGCTATTTGTGTAAAAATCACTTTAATATATTGGTATACTCAGTAATAAAATTTCACTAATATTAGTCATAAGGTTATCTATATTTCTTTCTTAAATGAGTATAAGACTTTATGTTATTACTTGTTGTTGCCTTCGTTTCGGTTTTCTGATTGCATTACGGGTAGTGTTAGTTTTGTATTTTCGTTTTGGTTGTCAGATTGGTTTGCTTGTTATTGGCCCTCCCCTTTTTCCTTCCCGAGCCGAGGGTCAATCGGAAACAACCTCTCTCCATTTTTAAAGGTAGGGATAAGATCTGTGTACACTCTACCCTCCTCAGACCTCACTTGTGGGATTATATTGGGTTTGTTGTTGTTTGTTGTTGTTGTTGAAGTTTGGCAAATTCTTTGTCCCACATCGGTGGGCTCTTGAGTTTGGGGTGGATTTTTCCCCTATAAAAGAAGGCCTAATGTTTAGGATTTATATACACTTCTCATTTGCCTTCTCATCTGTTTAAGGCATTTGTATCTTCTCTCTTTAGTATTATTTCACTTGTATTTTTAGAGTGAAATAAAATATTGGTTGTGTCCGAGGAGTAGGCAAAATTAGCCGAACTTCGTAAATTCTGGTGTTCCCTTTATTGTTGCTTTATTGTCTTATTTATTATTTGGTGGCTGTCATAATTTTTGGTATAGTAGTTGTGACTTATTCACACTATATACATTTGGCTTCCGCAACAATTGGTATCAGAGCCAAGATACTGTCTAAGTATGCTCTGTGGTTGCACCATAGTCTGATCTTCCACATCAGAAAAGATTTATCTTGGTAACTGAGTCAAGGTTCTGTCTGAGTATGCTCTGTGGTTGCAGCTTAGTCTGATCTTCTATATCAGAAAGGAAATAATCTTGATTTGTGTCGTCAGCTATTAAATAATATTTGTGTCAAATATGGGAGACAATAAACAAGAAGAATCTACATCAAGTGTCAACAATACGTCATCATTGACATCTTCGCTTATGACAAGAATTGTGTCAAATGCGAAATTTGCGGTAGAAATTTTTGAGGGTCCGGGCATTTTGGGATGTGGCAAGGCGAGGTTCTAGATGTCCTTTTTCAACAAGGGCTAGATCTGGCCATTGAAGAAAAGAAACCAGATGTTATTGGAGAAGAAGATTGGAGAATTATCAACCGTGTTGCTTGCGGTACCATTCGATCCTACCTTGCTAGAGAGCAGAAATATCCATACACAAAGGAAACTTCTGCAAGTAAATTATGGAAAGCACTGGAGGATAAATTTTTGAAGAAAAACAGTCAAAATAAATTGTACATGAAGAAGAGACTGTTTCACTTCACCTATGTTCCTGGTACCACGATGAATGAACATATCACCAGTTTCAATAAGTTGGTCACAGATTTGCAAAATATGGATACAACTTATGATGATGGTGACTTGGCCTTGATGTTGTTGGCGTCACTTCCTGATGAGTACGAGCACCTTGAAACTACTCTACTCCATGGAAATGACGAAGTTTCTCTCAGAGAAGTTTGTTCGGCTTTGTACAGCTATGAACAAAGAAAGCGAGAAAAACAGAAGGGCGGAGAAGGAGAAGCACTATTTGTGAGGGGTCGTCCTCAAAATCAAACGAGGACAAAGAAGGGAAGATCCAAGTCAAGATCCAGACCCAGCAAAGATGAATGTGCCTTTTGTCGAGAAAAAGGGCACTGGAAGAAAGACTGTCCGAAGTTGAAGAATAAGGCCAAACATAACAATGGAAAGGCCATTATGGATTCAAATGTAGCTGATTGTGATGATTCAGACTTCTCATTAGTTACAACAGAGTCATCAACATCATCAGACATATGGTTGATGGACTCGGCTTGTAGCTATCATATGTGTCCCAACAGGGACTGGTTTGTGGAATTTCAAGAAGGAGAATATGGAGTCATCCACACAGCGGATAACAGCCCTCTTACCTCATATGGCATTGGTTCAATACGATTAAGGAACCATGATGGAATGATCAGAACATTAACAGATGTTCGATTTGTACCGGATTTGAAGAAGAATCTCATCTCTGTAGGAGCCCTAGAATCAAAAGGGTTCAAAATCATTGCAGAAAATGGAGTGATGAGAGTATGCTCCGGTGCACTAGTGGTAATGAAGGCTAATCGGAAGAATAATAATATGTACCGCTATCGTGGCAGTACAGTTATTGGGACAGCGACAGTGACATCCAGTGACGACAAAGAGGCAGAAGCAACCAAGCTATGACACATGCGCTTGGGACATGCTGGAGGAAAATCCTTGAAAACTCTATCAGATCAAGGATTGTTAAAAGGAGTAAAGGCTTGCAACTTGGAGTTTTGTGAGCATTGTGTCAAAGGGAAACAGACAAGGGTTAAATTTGGTACAACGATCCATAATACTAAAGGCATTTTGGATTATGTACACTCTGATGTTTGGGGTCCTTCCAAAACACCTTCATTGGGTGGGAAGCACTATTTTGTAACCTTTGTTGATGATTTTTCTCGAAGAGTGTGGGTGTATACAATGAAAAACAAAGATGAAGTGCTGGGAATTTTTCTCAAATGGAAGACGATGGTGGAGAATCAAACAGGCAGGAGGATCAAGTGTATTCGCACAGACAATGGAGGTGAATACAAAAATGATCATTTCAATAAGGTCTGTGAAAATGATGGCATCGTCCGACACTTCACTGTTAGACATACACCACAACAGAATGGAGTGGCAGAACGTATGAACCGGACCTTGCTGGAGAAGGTACGGTGTATGTTGTCCAATGCTGGCTTGGGCAAAGAATTTTGGGCTGAGGCAATTACATATGCATGCCACCTCATTAATCGTCTACCATCTGCTGCTATTGATGGCAAGACACCATTTGAAAAATGGTATGGAAAACCTGCTGTAGATTATAACTCTTTGCACGTGTTTGGCTCAACTGCATATTATCATGTGACGGAGTCAAAATTGGATCCAAGGGCAAAGAAGGCTATTTTTATGGGAATTACTTCTGGAGTCAAAGGATATCGCTTATGGTGTCCTATGACAAAGAAAGTAATATTCAGCAGGGATGTTACCTTTGATGAATCTGCTATGGTAAATAAGGTAACAGAAGATACCAAACAAAATGAAGGTGCTTCTAAGCAGGTGGAGTTTGAGGGAAAATTTATTTTTCCTACACAAGAAGCAGAGGAGGAAACAAATGAAGATTACCCTCTGGAAGGAGAGCCAGTAGAGGAGATTCCAACTCAGGAACCTCAACAACAACTTGAATCAATAGCAACCAGCAGGCCAAAAAGAACAATAACGAAACCTGTTCGTCTCATAGAGACGGTTGCTTGTGCAACCTCAATTGTAGCTGATGATGTTCCTACCACTTATAAAGACGCTGTCCAAAGTTCAGAAGAAGATAAGTGGAGGATTGCCATGAATGATGAAATACAGTCCCTTCATCAGAATCATACATGGAGATTGGCCAATCTCCCGAAGGGAAAGAAAGCAATTGGGTGTTGTCACACCTCCTTTTTCCGCCCCAGCGAGGGGTGAAGGAGTTTTTTCCAATTAAAGGACAATCGAAACGGGATTTGTTTATTTATTTCAGAGTCGCCACTTGGGAAATTTAGGGTGTCCCAAGTCACCAATTTAATCCCGAATCGAGGAAAAGAATGACTCTGTATTACAGTCTGCGAACCAGAAATCCGGATAAGGAATTCTGTTAACACGGGAGAAGGTGTTAGGCATTTCCGAGCTCCGTGGTTCTAGCACGGTCGCTCAACTGTTATATTTGGCTTGATTATTTGATTTTATACCATTATGCGCTCATGTGCAATTTTAACTCTTTACCGCTTTTATTATTATATTTTAAAAGAATGTGAACATCGTTTAAAACATGTCCTTGGATTACGTCACATGAAATGTACCCGCAATCCGGAACACATTTTATTCAATGTTTTGGGATTTAGATTTGGGTCGCATGAAATGCGCACCCGAATTTGAGAAGGTAATTTTATTAGAATCGCCTCTAAAGTGTCTAATGTGCCATTATCTTTTGGGAAAGCCGCGAAATTCGCTAAACGGCCCGTCCCAAATTTCTGAGTATTTCGATAACCAATTATTGAGGGCCCCGCATTTTGTGTTTTCTTGAGCGAGGCTCGTCTCATTTTTATTTTAAAGGAATCATCCTGTAGTAACTATGTTTTTCTATTTCCATCTGTCTCTAAAAAATAAAAGAATATAATCCTAATTAGTTACATACTTGAAAAGGTTACCACTTAGTAGTTGTTATCTTGAGACCAATGTTAGTGAGAAAGAATACTACTAAAATTAAAACCACAAATTAAATACGGAATTGACAAATATTATCAAAAAGGAAACCAATTAATTCACATGGTTAGATGAATTGAACCATTGGAATTATTTGTTTACAAATAACAAAAAAAAAACCATCCTTGATTACTAATGCTTGCTATAGTTTACTAAACTTAATCATTAACTTATCTCGTTTGAACCCAATTGTGCCTATTGGATTAATGACTTCAACGATTGATACCATGATCTTAACTTAAAATATAGTGTGTTTACAGATTCTATGGAATTACTAACCATTTTTTTTTATTTAATTATTTAAAAAAAAATAAAATTGGGTAGAACTTAGACCAACCAAACCCCTTTTTAACAAATAAACTGCCTAAAACCTAATTCACAAAAAATTAGTTCAAACTCATGCCTTATCTACATATTTAAGATTAATCTACCTTTTCAGATTAATACCCGCTCCGACTATGATTACTTAAACTTGTTCAAATCCAACCGTTCAATATACTTACAATGAAAAGAAATTCTAAATACCCTGTATTTTTAAACAACTAATAATTTACAAATTTGCAGTTTGCGAAAAAAATAAAATAGTTCTAATGTACGTACAAACAAATAGACAATTATGATGAATTTCAAACTTGAACTCCTCATTTCTTTGTATTTCATGCTTCAAATTTCAGCCTACGAGAACCAGTGTATAAATTTGTGTACCTTATATTGGAAAGGCAAAGAAGGAGTGGAAGATCAGTAGTGCAGTAGTAAACAACAATACAACAACAGCAGCAACAGGGACAGCCCAACAATAGACCAAAATTCAGCAGCAACTTAAGTGAAAAACCCAGCAGAAAAACTCAGAAGAAAACCAACAGCAAACAGCCAGTGGACTTTTAATCCAAAAGAGAACCAAAAATACTTAAATGGAGCACTTTTCAGCAAGTAAAGAACCCAGGGAAGATAACTGAAAACCAACAATGTGCCCGACCAAACCAGACCAAAGCAGAGAAAGAAACAGATGCAGAAACACAATGATTTCTGTTTTTTTATTTTCAGAAAAACCAACCCTCTTTTTCAGTATATGTTTTTTTCTAAAATCTGTTTTCTCTTTTCTTTTTCTGTTTTCCAGATAATCTCTCCTCCCTTTTTTTCTTCCAGTCTGCCCCCCTCTTTATACAATCTGCCCGACACTTCTTCTTTTCAAAAAATCAGAAATCCCCACTCAAAATCTGCTTTCTTACTTTAAATCCCATTAAGGAAGCCTTTTTCCCTGATTTTCAGCCCCCATTCCCCTTTGTTCCCCATTAATGCATTAATTAATTTCCCCATTAACAAAGCACTAACAATAAAGTATAAACCTAACTGTTTCATTCCTAAACCAACCCTGAAAACCCTTAATATTATTGTCTTCCTAAATGCAACTATTCAAATGTATTAAAACTTAATTCAGAAATCTGTTTAACTAACAATTAACCAAAACTGATTTGATTACAGCTATAACAAATTCAGTCAGTACTTTAAAGAAGAAAATACATCAAACATAAAAGTTCCAAGGATTCAGAATAATGCTCATAATCAAAACAGAATCCGAATTAATCGGATAACTAACAATTAGAGAACTATAACCAACTGAATGCCAACTGATTTAAACTATACGAATGACCTAATCAACGAAGCTTAATTAACCGATTACATATTACAATTGACACTGAACAAATCATCAACAAAGTAATAGGCAATCAATGATATTTACAGAATCATGGACTAACAGGAAGCTAATTAATCGACGCAACTTATTAATCGATTACACAATTTATAACACATAATAATTAATGCAAATGCAAACAAATGACAGAATGGACCAAATAAAAGGTCCATTGGAGATGAACAAAGTCAATTGACCAAAAGAATTTTAAAAACGATACAACAAATAAACAGATACACAAAGGTTTTTAAAAAAATGAACAAATACAAAGGAAAGAAGAAGAAATACCTCATAATACCAGAACTATACGGACCCAGGCTCGAAACTCGGATTCGGACACTTTGAGTTCAAACAGACCTTAGTCGAAGTGTTCTCAACTGAGAACACTTCAATTAAGGTCAATTAGACCCCAACCCTTTTCTTTAATTTTTGACAGATTCCATGACTTGGAAATTAGGGTTCCATTTTTTCCAGATTTAGGGTTCGATCATTTCTAGGCATATTCGAAGGGGATCAAGGGTGGTTTAGGGGTGAAGAAGGCCTGGGGGTCACCTGGTATGAATTTGAAACAGATCTGGTAAGTTCATGTTTGTCTCGAACCTTCAAATGAAGATTCGAGAAGTTCCAGGAAGATTCGAGCTGAACTATTACCAGATTCATGACGAGGGTGGTCAGGAGAAGCTGTGGTGTTAATTTGGTAATCATCGGAGTAGGTGAAGTTTCAGACGAACTCTTCGACTGCAGATTCGAGAAGATCGGTGATGATTCGAAGGAAACTAGCATCAGATCTGGAAAGAGGATGTTGTGGGGAAGATATGGTGTTAAGGTGGTGGCCGGCGACGTAGTTGCCGCCGGGTTTCAGGCGAAGGGGAGCTAAGGCGGCTAGGGTTTGGGTCTGTCTCCAAAGGAGATGATGAACAAGAAGCGGGATGGGGGGGGTATTTGGTTTGGGGGGTGGGGTAAGGATTTGGGGCTTATATAGTGAAGGTTGTTTTGATCTTAACCGTTAGATCTATTACGATCGATTGTCAGGATGAAAGGGGTTAAAATTATATGGTGTCGTTTGGTTTAAACAGGGGTATGGGTTGGCCTGGGGGTGAAGTGGATCGGGTTATGGTGAGGCCTTGAGGCCGTTGGATCAAAGAAAATGGATGGCTTGGATCAACATGCCTGAAACGGCGTCGTTTGGGCATGTGAATGGTCTGATCTGGGCCGTTCATTTGAATCGATCAATGGCTCAGATTGGAGACGCCAATACGACATCGTTTGGAGGCGCCCCTGTAAGACTGGCTTGGGCTAGGTCAGTGCAATAGGTTTTGGGCCTGATTTTTTTGTCAATTAAAATGACCCAGTCCAATTTTCTTCCTATTTACACTTCCCTTTTTTCATTTTCTTTTAATTCCTAATTACTAAAATTCCTAATTTGAATTATAAAAATCAACATTAACCTTACAAAATATTAATTACCCTTTAACAACCATTAACACACAAGACAAAACATTAATCACACAATGACACATTTAAATGACAAAAATAGGATAAATGCATATTTTTTGTGATTTTCTTTTTTTTAGAGCTAAATGACGGTTTAATTAATTCTTAAATGCATAATTAAATCCTAGATATGCATGCAACATGTATATTTTTATTTTATTTTTCATTTAACTATAACAAAGTAAACATTTACGGACAAAACACAAATAATTATCCAAAATGCCACATAAATTCTAAAAATTGCATACAAAGAAAAATTATTTGTGATTTCTTTTGGAGTAGCTCTTGTGAGGCAAAAATCACGTGCTCACAGCTGCCTCTCTTTGTCCGGAAATACGTAGAGTTTTCGTACAAAGATAAAGTGAGCGGATACGAGCGATTTTTGCCCGTTTGACTATTCCGTGTGAAGCATTTTTGAAAGATTTGACCGAACCTTGCTTCAAAGGTTTTCTACATATCCCTGGCTAAAAGGGAATCAGGTCAATGTAGTTCGGGAAGTTTTGGTAGCTGGGACTACCATGGGATTGTTGTTACTGTTGTTGCTCGCTGTTGCTCCTGCTGACCGATCTCCTTATTACACCGTGCCAAAAGAAAATAAGAAGCTAGACTAAGCTAGGAATTAAAAAATCTTATATGTCTTCCCCTTGCTCTAGTTGCCTCACTCTTGTCGGCTTGTGTTTTCCCTGGTGTCTTTATTTCGAAAACTACTGGGGACGACACTGGCTTTTTGCCTTTTGAGCATAAGCTTTATTATTTCGTTCTGTCTGCTGGGGACAACTGCTTCCTATATTAAAGCTTGTTATGCTGGGGATCTTCGTTGTACTCCTCCTGATTACTGATTTCTGTTTGATCTGGAAATGTGTTCCTCTGTTCTGCAGGCGGGCTCCTGACTTCAACATCTTCCTCAAAATTCTAATACCTCTATTCTCCAGGCGGGCTCCTGACTTCTTCAACTTAAAATATAACAACCTCCATTCTACAGGCGGGCTCCTGACTTCTCCAACTTAAAATATAACAACCTCCGTTCTATAGGCGGGCTCCTGACTTCAACGACTGTTTAAAATAATTCAGCCTCCATTCTCCAGGCGGGTTCCTGACTTCAATAACTTCTTAAATTTTATCACCTCTATTCTCCAGGCGGGCTCCTGACTTCGACAACTTCTTTAAATAATATCATCTCTATTCTCCAGGTGGGCTCCTGACTTCGACAACTTCTTTAAATAATATCATCTCTATTCTCCAGGTGGGCTCCTGACTTCGATAACTTCTTAAATCTTATCACCTCTATTCTCCATGCGGGCTCCTGACTTCGACAACTTCTTTAAATAATATCACCTCTATTCTCAAGGCGGGCTCCTGACTTCAACAACTGCTTAAAATAATTCAGCCTCCATTCTCCAGGCGGGCTCCTGACTTCAATAACTTCTTAAATTTTATCACCTCTATTCTCCAGGCGGGCTCCTAACTTCGACAACTTCTTAAATTCAGCCTTCATTCTCCAGGCGGGCTCCCGACTTCAATAACTTCTTAAAATAAATCAGCCTCCATTCTCCAGGCGGGCTCCTGACTTCAATTTCAAAAAATAAATCAGCCTCCATTCTCCAGGCGGGCTCCTGACTTCAACAACTTTCTCAAAATAATTCAGCCTCCATTCTACAGGCGGGCTCCTGACTTCAACAACAACTTAAATGTAACACCTCCATTCTCTAGGCGGGCTCCTGACTTCAGCAACTTTCTTAAAATAATTCAGCCTCCATTCTCCAGGCGGGCTCCTGACTTCTTCAACTTCGAAAAATAAATCAGCCTCCATTCTCCAGGCGGGCTCCTGACTTCAATTTCGAAAAATAAATCAGCCTCCATTCTCCAGGCGGGCTCCTGACTTCAACAACTTTCTCAAAATAATTCAGCCTCCATTCTCCAGGCGGGCTCCTGACTTCAATAACTTCTTAAATTTTAACACCTCCATTCTCCAGGCGGGCACCTGACTTCAATAACTTCTTAAATTTTAACACCTCCATTCTCCAGGCGGGCTCCTGACTTCAATAACTTCTTAAATTTTAACACCTCCATTCTCCAGGCGGGCTCCTGACTTCTTCAACTGCTTCCTTCAAAACTGGTGTTTTATTCCTCTGAAAATTGCTGGGGATAACACCGATATTTTATTTCATCAATGTGTCATTTTCCTTCTTCAAAGACTATTTCCTTTAAAGCTAGTGTTTTCACTTCCCTGAAACTTGCCAGGAATAGCACTGCTGGGGAATTATCTTTCTCCTTTTAATAATGGTGAGTATGATATTGATTATCTTGCTTCTTCCAAGATTGCTTTTCTCTTAAAACTTGTATCTCCCTTCTCGTTTACTGCTGGGGATTTTTCTTCCTTCAACACTTGTGTTATTTTTTCTCTTTCCCAAATGACTATCTGATTTTAAGAAAATTTTCGTAATGAGAGAAAATTTTCTGCCCCAGTTTGATAATGACCCTGTCTTCCTGCGGTCAATAATATTTCCTTGCCCTGTTTCAAATCAAAGAAAAATTTGTTAGTTTAAAACGGGGCGAGTGGTCGTGCCACTTCTGCTGAGGGTGGTTTTTCCCTTTTCCTTTCCTTGCATTGCTATAAAACTTGCTGGGGAGAATATTGATTGCTGGGGCTGATATTCCTGCTGGGGATGGTTGTCGTTTCTCTTCCTTCCCCGCTCCGTGTCGTCCGACCATTGTGGAGCTTGGTCGAGAATCTGTCGGAGTTGTTCCTATATCTCACAAATCTGCTGAGGATCATCTTGGAATTTGATCCATAACTTCCCTTGGAAATTTGGGCCTCTTAAGATCTAGACTCATTCATCATTTGGTCTTGTGACAAACTTCTTTTCGCTTTGTCGCCTTATCTTTGGCTTGTCCTTTTGCATTTCGCCTTGCACCATTTTGGCAATTGGTAGTAAACTCTAAAAATCCTTTTCAAAAATAAACTACTGGGGAAATAAAATCTTTTAAACTAAGAAATGAAAGAGTGATAATTTTGAAGATAGAAAAGAAGTCTTTCTGAACAAACGCTGGGGAAAAAGAAAAGAAAAGAACTTATCTGAAAGATATAACCAATCCCAACGATCATGTCGTGCATTCCGGATCGATCAACCCAGTCTATTTATATCAATCAATCTTTCGGATGGGCTTATCTCGCTGGTGATAAATAATTACTCAACTTTTGCCAAAGGTGGACCTTTTCTGCCAACCTTGCCTTGTCGCCTCATAGTGCCCTTCGAGGGGTTTTCACTAATAAGACTCTCTCATTTCTCTCAACTCTCGTCGCCTCATGGTGCCTCTGAAGGTTTTCATCAATAAGACTCTCTCATTTTATTTTATTTTTCAGTTGGGGATTGGAGCGTTTGTCGATATGGCGTTCTTTGTTGGGGATTCTTTCGGCTATCAATTCATTTCCAGCTTATGATCCTTTTCGCTGTTGGGGATCAGAGTGTTATTCCCGACTTCTGTTTGCATGACTTGGCACTTCTCGGATATTGATCGGGAGGTCTTATTTGGACATCAATAGGGATTTTTGTGTGGGGTTAAAAGAAAGGGCTATCAAAAAGCTCAAAATAATTTTGACGGGTAAAATATTACAACTCTTGGAATCAAACTTTCTTTCCAAAAATTATAAACACAACTTCTGCCCCAGTTTTTCTTGCTTGGGGATTCTTATTTTTTTGTTACACTATGACCGAGCCGTGAGGCGCCTACGTATCCTTCTTTGAGGAATAAGGTCGAACGTAGTTCCCGATTCCTTTGTTTTTCTTGTGATTTTTCTCTTGTCTTTGCTATTGTTTTTCTCTCTTTTTATCTTTTATTTTTAATTACTGACTCCAAAAGAGGGATATTAAAGAATAAATAAAGCTCAAAAGGGTAAGCAAATGTTAAGGTGTTTTTATAGAAGAACGAATTGCCTCCGTCATTTCATTCTCCGATAAATGCCAACCACAAACAAATGACAATTACAATCAAAAGAGATCATACATAATATCTTTTAACTGCGTCGGAATTGATAGCCATGTCGACACATTTCCCTTCGATATCTGTTAAACATAAAGCGCCATTGGACAACACTCTGGTTACAATGAATGGTCCTTGCCAATTCGGGGCGAACTTGCCCTTTGCTTCTGCTTGGTGTGGCAAGGATTCATTTCAACACTTGTTGCCCCACTTCAAATTTTCTGGGGCGCACCCTCTTGTTGTAGGCTCTTGCCATTCTCCTTTGATATAACTGGCCATGACACACAGCTGCCAATCTCTTTTCATCAATCAAGCTCAACTGTTCCAAACGGGTTTTGATCCACTCATCATCCTCAATCTCAGCCTCGGCGACAATCCGAAGGGATGGAATTTCCACTTCCGCCGGTATTACTGCTTCAGTTCCATATACCAACAAATAAGGGGTTGCACCTACTGAGGTCCGAACGGTAGTGCGATAACCCAACAATGCAAATGGTAATTTTTCATGCCATTGCCTGGATCCTTCTACCATCTTCCTCAGTATCTTCTTGATGTTCTTGTTGGCCGCTTCAACAGCTCCATTTGCCTTGGGACGATAAGGTGTGGAATTACGGTGTGTAATCTTAAATTGATCACATACTTCTCTCATCAAATTGTTGTTAAGATTAGCACTATTGTCCGTGATTATCACTTTCGGGATCCCAAATCTACAGATGATATGGGAATGGACAAAATCCACCACTGCCTTCTTGGTTACTGACTTGAATGTTTTGGCTTCAACTCACTTAGTAAAATAGTCGATGGCCACCAGAATAAACCTGTGACCGTTCGAAGCTGCCGGCTCAATAGGCCCAATGACATCCATGCCCCATGCCACAAATGGCCATGGTGCTGACACTGTGTGCAATTCCGTTGGTGGAGAATGAATCAGATCGCCGTGTATCTGACACTGATGGCATTTTCGTACGAAACTGATACAATCATGCTCCATAGTGAGCCAATAATATCCTGCTCGAAGAATCTTCTTCGCCAATACATATCCGCTCATATGTGGACCACAAACTCCAGCATGTACCTCTGTCATAACTGTCGTGGCTTGACTGGCATCTATACATCTCAGCAATCCCAAATCTGGGGTTCTTTTGTACAACACTCCTCCACTGAGGAAGAAACCATTTGATAATCGCCGAATGACTCTTTTTTGATCTCCGGTGGCCTGCTCCGGGTATATCCCCATCCTGAGGTACTCTCTGACGTCATAAAACCATGGCTCGCCATCCACTTCTTCTTCTATCATGTTGCAATACGCAAGCTGATCACGAACCTGGATGTGCAACGGGTCAACATGAATTTTGTCTAGGTGATGCAACATTGATGCTAAAGTGGCCAATGCATCGGCAACCTCATTGTGAACTCTTGGGATGTGTCTGAACTCCACTGATCGAAATCGCTTGCTCAGATCGTGCAAACATTGTCGATATGGTATGAGCTTTAAGATCCCGTGTTTCCTATTCACCCTGAATCTGATGCACCAGGAGGTCCGAGTCCCCCCAAGACCAAGACGTCCTGGACATCCATGTCTGCCGCTAATCGCAAACCCAAAATGCATGCCTCATACTCAGCCATGTTGTTGGTACAATAGAAACGCAGTTGAGCGGTAACAGGATAATGACGTCCTGTTTCAGAAATAAGCACTGCTCCTATTCCAACTCCCTTCGCATTTGCGGCTCCATCAAAGAAAAGCTTCCAACCGGGTTCCTCAGGTAACTCCAACTCATCTATATGCATTACTTCCTCGTCAGGAAAATACGTCCTCAACGGCTCGTATTTTTCATCGACAGGATTCTCAGCCAAGTGATCTGCCAACGTTTGGGCCTTCATGGCTATCCTCGTCACATAGACAATGTCAAACTTCGTGAGTAATATTTGCCATTTTGCTAACCTTCCTGTGGGCATAGGATTCTGGAAAATATACTTTAACGGATCTAGACAGGAAATGAGATAAGTAGTATATGAGGATAAATAATGTTTCAACTTCTGGGCCACCCAGGTTAGGGCACAACATGTCTTCTCGAGTTGAGTGTACTTAACCTCGTATACTGTAAAATTCTTGCTAAGATAATAGATGGCTTGCTTTTTTCTTCCTGTAATGTCGTGTTGCCCCAACACGCAACCAAAAGAATTCTCCAAGACCGTTAGATAAAGAATTAATGGTCTTCCCGGCTCAGGGGAACCAATACAGGTGGATTTGATAAATATTCTTTGATCTGGTAGAACGTCTCCTGGCATTCCGCCGTCCATCCTATTGCAGCATCCTTCTTCAACAGCCGAAAAATGGGTTCACAGGTTGCTGTGAGTTGAGCAATAAATCTGCTGATGTAATTCAACCTTCCCAACAGACTCATTACTTCTGTCTTGTTCTTCGGCGGTGGCAACTCTTGGATAGATTTGATTTTTGATGGATCCAGTTCAATACCTCGCCAACTGACAATGAATCCCAAAAGCTTCCCAGATGGAACACCAAATGCGCATTTGGCCGGGTTGAGCTTAATATCATACCTTCGAAGTCTTTGAAAGAATTTCCTTAGGTCTACTATGTGGTCTTCTTGATGCTTGGACTTTATGATTACATCGTCTACGTACACTTCGATTTCTTTGTGGATCATGTCATGAAACACAGTGGTCATTGCTCTCATGTACGTTGCCCCATCATTCTTCAAACCAAATGGCATTACCCGGTAGCAATAAGTTCCCCACGGCGTAATGAAGGCTGTCTTTTCCGCATCTTCCTCATCCATCAGAATCTGATGATACCCAGCATAGCAATCCACAAAAGATCTGATCTCACGTCCGGCACAATTGTCGATCAAGATATGGATGTTGGGTAAATGAAAGTTGTCTTTAGGGCTTGCCCTATTCAGATTGCGGTAATCGACACACACCCTGATCTTTCCATCTTTCTTTGGTACCAACACCACATTAGCCAACCAATCAGGATATCGAGTGACACGAATAACCTTTGCTTGCAGCTGCTTGGTTACTTCTTCTTTAATCTTCACACTCATATCTGTTTTGAACTTCTTCAATTTTTGCTTGACGGGAGGGCATGCCGGGTCAGTGGGCAATTTATGAACCACTAAATCTGTGCTTAACCCTGGCATGTCATCATATGACCATGCAAAAACATCTTTGAACTCAATAAATGTTTTGATCAATTCCTCCCTGATATTTGGTGCAAAGTGGATGCTTATTTTAGTTTCTCTGATATCGCCGGCATCCCCTAAATTGATGGCTTCTGTATCATTTAAGTTGGGTTTGTATTTTTCTTCAAACTGGCTCAACTCCCTGTTTATCTCCTCGAATGCTTCATCCTCATCGCATTTCGATTCATTATCAAAATCGACCTCTTGTATGGTTAGCTCAGGATCAATCAGACTAGGTTGAAGATCCGTTGTGCATGCCATGTCATTAGAATCAGTATGAAAAGAACTGTTCAGAAAAAGAAATGAAAGAAACAAAATTAAAATAATGGAAAATAAGATAAGAAATAAAGAAAAAACTTTTCGTTTTATTTATGGGATAACAAGGTTTCATACTGTATTCGATATAATAAAAAGAATTTTGGATTACAACCCTGGAATAATCCAGAAAACAGAAAAGGAAAATCAGAGCCAACTACCAGGACTCCCTCCGAGTAGGAAGAGGAGTGGTCATCCAATTGTTGACCTTGGCTTTGGGACCTACAAACTGTATGTCTGCCTTACTGGAACCCTCTCTAGCTTCTATCATGTTGACGTCGGCAAACACTCTTCCAAAGCTTTCATTCAATTCTCCGTTTGACCCCATCAGAGGTCCAAGAACTTCCGGGACTGGCGACTTTCTGCACCCTGCTTTGACAAATGATCTGGACAGGCGTGGGACCGGTTTAGGAAGGACCCAAACTCTTTTCTTCAATTTGCGGGCTCGCTTCACATCCGCTGCAGTAGGCTTGAATCCTAACCCAAAAGTTTCCAGGTTCTTGGGCAAAGAAACTGGCTGGATCATTCCTTGCAAATCAACCCCCAGACCTTTCCCTGGTACAAACCCATTATTCAACATTTCTGCTGCTATCATGAAGGCTGCAGCTATGATTCTGGGAAGTGGAAGGCCCTCGCCCTCAGGAATTTTGTCTACCGAGACTACATCAAAAACCTGATAAACCCACGGGCCCTTATCATCGTCGGTTTCTATGAAGGGCACAATAGCATCACTGATGGCATGTGTGCCATCATCCCCGTGTATCACAATTTCTTGTCTATCCCATTCAAATTTGACCACTTGATGCAGTGTAAAAGGCACTGCCTTAGCTGCATGGATCCATGGTCGTCCCAACAAAAGATTGTACGACACTGCCACATCTATTACTTGAAATTCCATGGTGAACTCGACTGGGCCAATGGTTAGTTCTAGTACGATATCACCTACTGTGTTAATGCTGCCCCCATCAAAACCTCGGACACAGACACTGTTCTAGTGGATCCTGTCATCAGCAACCTTTAGCTTGTTGAGAGTGGCCAAAGGACAGATATTGGCACTTGACCCGTTATCAATTAATGCTCGAGTGACCATCGATTCTTCGCATTTTACCGTAGATAGAGTGCTTTGTTGTGCTCAGTACCCTCTACTGGTAACTCATCATCAGAGAATGTCACTCGGTTTACTTCAAAGATCTTGTGCGCTACTTTCTCCAAATGGTTCACTGAGAGCTTGTCCGGAACATAGGCCTCATTCAGAATCTTCATTAAAGCCTGACAGTGATCGTTTGAATAGATTAACAAGGATAGCAGCGAAATCTGGGCTGGGGTCTTTCTCAATTGCTCTATAATTGAGTAATCCTGCGCCTTCATCTTCTTCAAAAATTCCTCTACCTCTTCCTCTGTTACAGGTTTATTTATTGTTTCAGGATTGACTCTTCTCAACTCTGCGGGAGCAAAACACCTTCCCGATCGAGTTAACCCTTGGGCCTCGCATACGTCTTCTACAACCTCCCTCCCCTTATGTGTCACCGTCACTTGACTGTAGCTCCACGGCACAGCCTTCTCACTTGTTATTGGCAACTGTATGACCGGCTTGATAACAACCGGTCCCACATGGACCCCTTTTACTACCAACCTTGGTTTGTTTGCTACTCCCTGCAACACTGCTCTGACTGACTCTGGCCTCTTCGCAGTAATAGATGGCCTTTTCCCTGCTATCACAAAGGGCTTGTCATATACCTTTCCCGACTATACCACTGCCTTTCCACTGGTTGACTCTTCATTAGTACTGGCGCGAATCATCATTACCATTTGTGAGGGTGTTTTTGGTTTCCTCCCTCGTGCACTAATTCGATCATGTGGGCTTCATGGTGCACCGGTAACGGATTTTCATTGATGTTGGGGGGCCCTGGTGCCTGAACCTCGATCATATTTGTGTCAATAAGATCTTGTATGGCAGTCTTCAACTTCCAACATTTCTCAGTATCGTGCCCGGGAGCACCCGAACAATATTCGCAGCTCACTGAATGGTCCAGATTTCTGGGAAGGGGATTTGGCAATTTGGTTTCAACAGGACTTAGTAGGCCTATCTGCTTCAACTTGTGAAATAGAGTAGTATAGGTTTCTCCCAACGGAGTGAATGTTCTTGGCTTCTGCATCCTTTCGTTTCTGAAAGCCTGATTTCCGCGGAAGTTTGGCCCTGAAGGATTCCTGTAGGCTCTCGATGGTGGATATGTGCTTTGTGGAGGTAGATATGTATGTTGGGGAGCTGGTACACGCCATTGCGGACGAGCCGGAGGCTGGGTATAAGTTTGGGCGTGATGTATGGAAAATGTTGTTCTTGTGGTGGGTAGTAGGGTTGTGGAGGGTTGTATGGATTGTGTGGGTAGTTTAGATGATGGGGTTTGGGTTGGTAATGAGGGGAAGGGCCTTTAGATCTGGACCAATTGTCCGCCTCTATTGTTGTGACCTCCTCTCTCCTTTTCTTTCCGAGCGCACCTCCCGTGCCGCTCTGAATGGCCTGAGTTGTTGCCTTAATTGCCGAGTAACTCAGGATTTTATTGGACTTAAGTCCCTCTTCTATCATACTTCCCATTTTCACCACTTCATTGAAGGATTTGCCTACTGACGTCACCAAGTGACCGAAGTAGGTCGGCTCTAGAGTTTGTAGAAAGTAATCTACCATTTCTCCTTCTCTCATTGGAGGATCAACTCTGGCTGCCTGTTCTCTCCATCGGAACCCAAATTCCCTGAAGCTCTCTCCGGGTTTCTTCTCAAGCTTTAGCAATGTGAGACGGTCTGGGACTATCTCAAGATTGTATTGAAAGTGTCCTGCGAAAGCCTGTGCCAAGTCATCCCAGGTGTACCACCTACTCGGATCTTGTCTTGTATACCACTCCAGTGCTGACCCGCTCGAACTCTGGCCAAAGTAAGCTATCAGTAGCTCATCTTTTCCCCCTTCTCCCCTCATTTTGCTACAAAAGCCCCGTAGATGTGCCATAGGATCGCCATGCCCTTCATACAAATCGAACTTGGGCATTTTGAACCCTGCTGGTAATTGAACGTCAGGGAAAGGGCATAGATCCTTGTAGGCCACGCTGACCTGGTTGCCTAACCCGTGTATGTTCCTGAAGGACTGCTCCAGGATTTTAAATTTCCGCATCACCTCGTCCTGCTCTGGGCTCTTAGCCGGATTTTCAATCTCCGTCGGGACCTCAAAGTGGTGATTATAGGTATGTGGCTTGGGTGCTTTGAATGTGAGTTCAGGGGGTAATATTGTGTGTTGTGAGCCTGAAACAGTGGCTCACTGGATGATCTATGCAATGGGGCTGGGTGAGGTGCCATAAAGACGGGAACATTTGGTGGAGGAGGGTTTTGAGTGGGTGGTGTAGCTTGGGGATCATAAGCCTCTCTTCCCTGATAATAGTGATGGCTTGGGAAACTTGTTGAAGGACCGGGAGAGGGGTATTCTGACGTGTGTCCTGGTTGGAGAGTAGGAGTAACAGGTAGTTCCTGCCCTTTTTGGGCTCTAGCCAAGGCTATCTGCATTTCATTCATTTCCAGCCTCATTTTTTCCATTTTTTCCATGGCTTCCTTCAGCATCTGATTTGCCGTCTTTTCCGACTCAATACTGTTGTCTGATCCAGTCATGCTTTCTGGTATATGACCTTTCGATCTTGTTTGATAATGGTACGGTGCTAGTATGCTCTAACAACTAACTGATATTGATTGGAAAAACAACAAACTTGTCAGTATTAGAGTCTTAACAGATATTGTAATTGCACGTTGGGGGGATGCAATGCTCTTAGGCAGTTAATCATTTCTAACATGCTTTTGCTCTGACCGCATGCATCATCCCGACTTATTTTGTTCTGACAGATATATATATATATATATGTATATATATATATATATATATTTATTTATTTATTTTTTTCTTCTTTTTTTTTCATAATTACGGTCGAATCCTATAGAGATTGCCTACGTATCGTGACCCCACATGAATCAGACCAAGCGTAGTTCGTGCCATAAAAATAAAGATTCAATTTTAACTTTTATTATTCAAATATGCTATTACAAGCCATCATTAAAAAAAACAAAAATACAGACTCCATACTTTTCTTTTTAAGAACGTTTGAAGAGAACATAAAGGTAGACAACAGACTCAAACAAGTGCAAGATTGAGCTAGGGATACATTAAAGCTTTGAATTTTGGTGCCCGCGAGGCATCGTTCGGCCTTTCCGCGGGCTTTGGTGCCAGTCCTCTTTGCAAGCTTTTTAGTTCCTCCATGATCCGGTGGACATAACCCATGACTGAGGCAAAAAGGATATCACGGGGCATCTCTTCACATGTTAGGCACTTCGTGGTGATATAGCGCCCTATCTCATTGATCCTACCCCTGATTCTATCCCTCTCTATGCACAGCTGTTCTATCCATTGATTCTTTAGTCCCAATATTCGAGAATTGTCAATGAGCTGATCTTGGAACCTCTCCATTTGTTCTTCCATCCGGGCTATCGACTCATAGCAGTGTTCTCTATCTGTTCTAGCATCCCGGGTTTGTTTAAGGACCCGATTATTGAGAATGGAGTTTATTTCTCTCAATGTTGCGACACTCATTTCGTAGTCCCTTTTTGCTTGCCATAGGTGCTCTCTCCGCGCTGCTGTAACTTTTGCCCACCTGACCCGCATTCTTGCTATACAAGCCTCGGATCTCTCCAAATCCTCTCGGCTTTTGTTGACCTGACTCCTCAACTCTGCTATCAACCTTTCATTGGACCGATTTTTCTGTTGGTCACCGACATTCTTTCTGACTTGGCGAATTCGGGCTCTCAAGGCCTTGTTCTCTTGAATCAACTTGCTTTTCTCTCCTGTATCAGCATCAATTGCAAGCTGCTTTGGTATTTTAGCCCCTCAATTTGCTATTTTAACTTGCCAATCTCGACCCGATATTCCTTTTCTTTTGCTAGCCAACCCCATTGTGCTCGCGATGATTCTACAAAGTCTTGGACGTGAGCTCTCTTAGTCGGTCTCTGGTGCTCAAGCTCTCTTCTGTACCATGTGAGGTATTTTGGCAATACTTCGCCTTTGGCCCGGTCTTGTACACGAGTATCTACTTTCAGGGTTTGACATTCATTCTAGATTCTCCGAACGACTGCTTCAGGGAACTGCCCACCAGGCCCGATTTCGATTACCTAGCCACTAAGATCCTCTTCCTTTGGGACTATTTGGTATCGCCCCAACTGTCTCAACACTCTGTATGGTGCGTAAGGCTGGATACTTTGGAGGCCCATCAACAACAAATGAGATTCGGTGGCTGACATGTGTATGATTTCATCTATGGGTAGCCACCCAAATGCCCATTCTATCTGGTTTGCTGAGACTGAACGCAGCAAAGTGACCCATTCGGCGACCCCTTCTGGCAGGCTAAACCCATTGACCCTTGTGGAAAATTCTTCTATACAAATCTTTTGTGACGACTCATATTTCAGGAACTGAGGGCGATGACATAAGTGTTCTATCATCCACATTTGCAGTAGTATATTGCAACCCTCAAAGAAACCTCCTCCGGTTTTGCAAACAGTGAGAGCGCGGAAGATGTCTGCTATAATCATTGGCGCCAGAGTGATGTTGTTTTTCTTGAGCAAAGTGCTGACGACCCCAGCGACTTGTATGTTAATTTTCGCGTCTTTTCTAGGGAATACCAGAAGGCCTAGAAAGGCTACCATGAAAACAATACACCTATGTCCTTCCCATTTCAGCTGGTTTTCCCCGCTGCAGATCTTTCCCTCGGGATTGTTGAACCCTCCAAAATGACCGTATCTGTCGTACAAGAATGCAAAAATACAAAAACCTTCAGATAATTCTGGGTTGTGTATAACTCTGCGGATCTTCACGGTGTCTAAAAATTTGTGTATGGTCACGGTCCTTGGTGCAATAAGATACTGCTCTCTCATAGGGACTTTGGGACTCCCGATGTACCTTGCCAGTTCTTCCAGTGTTGGTGTGAGCTCAAAGTCTGAGAAATGAAATACATTATGTGCCGGGTCCCAGAATGAGATTAGCGCCCTTATAATGTCCCCTCTCGGAACAATGTCCAGTAGCCCAACTAAGTTTCCTAAGTACATCTTGACTGTATCTCGCCCTGATCCTTCTAAGTCGTTCCACCACATGCGTAAGCCTAAAGGGATCCCATTTACAATGGCCTCAGATGAATTCCTACTCGTGCTCATTCTGCACATTTATTAAGGGATTTAGACAAAAAGCAAAATCTTTATTTGACTCATAAACTAATTTTCTTATTTTTCCTAATTTTGAGGAAAAGAAAAATTGATTCTTTAAATACGGCCTTTTGACTCTTCAGGGATGAAGATTTTAAGGCTGTAGGGATTTTACCAGCCGAAAGGTAAAAAAAAAAACCAAAGGTGGCTGCGTATGCAAAGTCAATCTTCCAGCGCCCCTTTAGGGAATGTTCGGCTATTTTTGCAACATGACATTGCCTGACTCTTTTATTATTTATTTTTTGACATTTTTGTAGATAAAAATAAATAAATAAAAACATTTTTAAGACTTTTTTTTTCAAGATAATAAAAACTATTTTTTTTTCTTTCTAAAATAGGCAATTAATTCTCTACACTAGTTACTTCGTCCCCCTTTTTTTTTACAATTCAATATTCCTGATTTTCCAAAGCCGGTCAGCATGCAAGTCTAAAGCAAATAAATGCATGAAGCAAACAGGATGCAGCAGGATGGTCTTTACATTTTAGGTTGCTAGTCCTAGACGGACCCAACCCCTGTGTTGAGTCCCCTAAGTCAGATGCAACGTGATGCAAATAAGCTTTTTCCTACTAGGGATCCTGCATGAAGTCACGTTTTACTAAGTTTCAAACTGGGCTTTGTTCTAGACCTAGCTTACCCGAGCGGACAACTCGAGTCGAGGAGGGGCTACGTACCGGGGACCCGCGGGGTCATCCGGCTTTGTAACTTATCCGAGCCTCTTTCTTATTTCAGGTATTGACACTAACAGAATAGGGAGTCTCGACCAGCGAGCTTCTCCCCGGAGGTAAGAAGAGAAGGGTTTCGGCACAGTTCATATACAGTTCACATAATATCAAAGCGGTAAAGGCAATCAATTAGCACATTTAAGCCACAACATAATAAATAAAGCCAAATAATAACAATTATTCTAAACTCGAATTCTTGAAACCTGAACCAGAGATTCTGGGTTTTGAAGGTCCCCAGCAGAGTCGCCAGAGCTGTCACACCTCTTTTTTCCGCCCCAGCGAGGGGTGAAGGAGTTTTTTCCAATTAAAGGACAATCGAAACGGGATTTGTTTATTTATTTCAGAGTCGCCACTTGGGAAATTTAGGGTGTCCCAAGTCACCAATTTAATCCCGAATCGAGGAAAAGAATGACTCTGTATTACAGTCTGCTAATCAAAAATCCGGATAAGGAATTCTGTTAACCCGGGAGAAGGTGTTAGGCATTCCCGAGCTCCGTGGTTCTAGCACGGTCGCTCAACTGTTATATTTGGCTTGATTATTTGATTTTATACCATTATGCGCTCATGTGCAATTTTAACTCTTTACCGCTTTTATTATTATATTTTAAAAGAATGTGAACATCGTTTAAAATATGTCCTTGGATTACGTCACATGAAATGCACCCGCAATCCGGAACACATTTTATTCAATGTTTTGGGATTTAGATTTGGGTCGCATGAAATGCGCACCCGAATTTGAGAAGGTAATTTTATTAGAATCGCGTCTAAAGTGTCTAATGTGCCATTATCTTTTGGGAAAGCCGCGAAATTCGCTAAACGGCCCGTCCCAAATTTCTGAGTATTTCGATAACCAATTATTGAGGGCTCTGCATTTTGTGTTTTCTTGAGCGAGGCTCGTCTCATTTTTATTTTAAAGGAATCATCCTGTAGTAACTATGTTTTTCTATTTCCGTCTGTCTCTAAAAATAAAAGAATATAATCCTAATTAGTTACATACTTGAAAAGGTTACCACTTAGTAGTTGTTATCTTGAGACCAATGTTAGTGAGAAAGAATACTACTAAAATTAAAACCACAAATCAAATACGGAATTGACAATTATTATCAAAAAGGAAACCAATTAATTCACATGGTTAGATGAATTGAACCATTGGAATTATTTGTTTACAAATAACAAAAAAAATCATCCTTGATTACTAATGCTTGCTATAGTTTACTAAACTTAATCATTAACTCATCTCGTTTGAACCCAATTGTGCCTATTGGATTAATGACTTCAATGATTGATACCATGATCTTAACTTAAAATGTAGTGTGTTTACAGATTCTATGGAATTACTAACCATTTTTTTTTAATTATTTTTTTAAAAAAAAAAAATGGGCAGAACTTAGACCAACCAAACCCCTTTTTAACAAATAAACTGCCTAAAACCTAATTCACAAAAAATTAGTTCAAACTCATGCCTTATCTACATATTTAAGATTAATCTACTTTTTCAGATTAATACCCGCTCCGACTATGATTACTTAAACTTGTTCAAATCCAACCATTCAATATACTTACAATGAAAAGAAATTCTAAATACCCTGTATTTTTAAACAACTAATAATTTACAAATTTGCAGTTTACGAACAAAATAAAACAGTTCTAATGTACATGCAAACAAATAGACAATTATGATGAATTTAAAACTTCAACTCCTCATTTCTTGTATTTCATGCTTCAAATTTCAGCCTACGAGAACCAGTGTATCAAATTTGTGTACCTGATATTGGAAAGGCAAAGAAGGAGTGAAAGATCAGTAGTGCAGTAGTAAACAACAATACAGCAACAGCAGCAACAGGGACAGCCCAACAATAGACCAAAATTCAGCAGCAACTTAAGTGAAAAACCCAGCAGAAAAACTCAGAAGAAAACCAACAGCAAACAGCCAGTGGACTTTTAATCCAAAAGAGAACCAAAAATACTTAAATGGAGCACTTTTCAGCAAGTAAAGAACCCAGGGAAGATAACTGAAAACCAACAATGTGCCCGACCAAACCAAACCAAAGCAGAGAAAGAAACAGATGCAGAAACACAATGATTTCTGTTTTTTATGTTCAGAAAAACCAGCCCTCTTTTTCAGTATATGTTTTTTTCTAAAATCTGTTTTCTCTTTTCTTTTTCTGTTTTCCATATAATCTCTCCTCCCTTTTTTTTCTTCCAGTCTGCCCCCCTCTTTATACAATCTGCCCGACACTTCTTCTTTTCAAAAAATCAGAAATCCCCACTCAAAATCTGCTTTCTTACTTTAAATCCCATTAAGGAAGTCTTTTTCCCTGATTTTCAGCCCCCATTCCCCTTTGTTCTCCATTAATGCATTAATTAATTCCCCCATTAACAAAGCACTAACAATAAAGTATAAACCTAACTGTTTCATTCCTAAACCAACCCTGAAAACCCTTAATATTACTGTCTTCCTAAATGCAACTATTCAAATGTATTAAAACTTAATTCTGAAATCTGTTTAACTAACAATTAACCAAAACTGATTTGATTACAGCTATAACTAATTCAGCTAGTACTTTAAAGCAGAAAATACATCAAACAGAAAAGTTCCAAGGATTTAGAATAATGCTCATAATCAAAACAGAATCCGAATTAATCGGATAACTAACAATTAGAGAACTATAACCAACTAAATGCCAACTGATTTAAACTATACGAATGACCTAATCAACGAAGCTTAATTAACCGATTACATATTACAATTGACACTGAACAAATCATCAACAAAGCAATAGGCAATCAATGATATTTATAGAATCATGGACTAACAGGAAGCTAATTAATCGACGCAACTTATTAATCGATTACACAATTTATAACACATAATAATTAATGCAAATGCAAACAAATGACAGAATGGACCAAATAAAAGGTCCATTGGAGATGAACAAAGTCAATTGACCAAAAGAATTTTAAATACGATACAACAAATAAACAGATACACAAAGGTTTTTAAAAAAATGAACACATACAAAGGAAAGAAGAAGAAATACCTCATAATACCAGAACTATACGGACCCAGGCTCGAAACTCGGATTCAGAAACTTTGAGATCGAACAGACCTTAGTCGAAGTGTTCTCAACTGAGAACACTTCGATTAAAGTCAATTAGACCCCAACCCTTTTCTTTAATTTTTGACAGATTCCATGACTTGGAAATTAGGGTTCCGGTTTTCCCAGATTTAGGGTTCGATCATTTCTAGGCATATTCGAAGGGAATCAAGGGTGGTTTAGGGGTGAAGAAGGCCTGGGGGTCACATGGTATGAATTTGAAACAGATCTGGTAAGTTCATGTTTGACTCGAACCTTCAAATGAAGATTCGAGAAGTTCCAGGAAGATTCGAGCTGAACTATTACCAGATTCATGACGAGGGTGGTCAGGAGAAGCTGTGGTGTTAATTTGGTAATCATCGGAGTAGGTGAAGTTTCAGACGAACTCTTCGACTGCAGATTCGAGAAGATCAGTGATGATTCGAAAGAAACTAGCATCAGAAATACAAAAATGATCATTTCAATAAGGTCTGTGAAAATGATGGCATCGTCCGACACTTCACTGTTAGACATACACCACAACAGAATGGAGTGGCAGAACGTATGAACCGGACCTTGCTGGAGAAGGTACGGTGTATGTTGTCCAATGCTGGCTTGGGCAAAGAATTTTGGGCTGAGGCAATTACATATGCATGTCACCTCATTAATCGTCTACCATCTGCTGCTATTGATGGCAAAACACCATTTGAAAAATGGTACGGAAAACCTGCTGTAGATTATAACTCTTTGCACGTGTTTGGCTCAACTGCATATTATCATGTGACGGAGTCAAAATTGGATCCAAGGGCAAAGAAGGCTATTTTTATGGGAATTACTTCTGGAGTCAAAGGATATCGCTTATGGTGTCCTATGACAAAGAAAGTAATATTCAGCAGAGATGTTACCTTTGATGAATTTGCTATGGTAAATAAGGTAACAGAAGATACCAAACAAAATGAAGGTGCTTCTAAGCAGGTGGAGTTTGAGGGAAAATTTATTTTTCCTACACAAGAAGCAGAGGAGGAAACAAATGAAGATTACCCTCTGGAAGGAGAGCCAGTAGAGGAGATTCCAACTCAGGAATCTCAACAACAACTTGAATCAATAGCAACCAGCAGGCCAAAAAGAACAATAACGAAACCTGTTCGTCTCATAGAGACGGTTGCTTGTGCAACCTCAATTGTAGCTGATGATGTTCCTACTACTTATAAAGACGCTGTCCAAAGTTCAGAAGAAGATAAGTGGAGGATTGCCATGAATGATGAAATACAGTCCCTTCATCAGAATCATACATGGAGATTGGCCAATCTCCCGAAGGGAAAGAAAGCAATTGGGTGCAAATGGGTATTTGCAAAGAAGGAAGGATTTCCTAACCAAGTAGATGTTCGCTACAAAGCAAGATTGGTGGCCAAAGGATATGCTCAAAAGGAGGGAATTGATTACAATGAAGTATTTTCTCCAGTTGTAAAACATTCCTCCATTAGAATTATGTTGGCTTTGGTAGCACAATTGGATTTGGAACTAGTTCAGATGGATGTAAAAACTGCGTTTTTACATGGAAACTTGGAGGAGGAAATCTACATGACTCAGCCAGAAGGATTCAAAGTTGCTGGAAAAGAAAATATGGTGTGCAAACTTGAAAAATCGTTGTACGGATTGAAACAATCTTCTAGACAATGGTACAAGCGATTTGACGAGTTTATGTTGCGGCAAGGGTACAAGAGAAGCAAATACGATCATTGTGTGTATTTGCACAAGCTTAAAGATGGTTCCTTTGTATATCTTCTCCTATATGTTGATGATATGTTGATAGCTTCCAAGAATTCGGAAGAAATTGATAAGTTGAAGATTCAACTGAAGAAGGAGTTCGAGATGAAGGATTTGGGTGAGGCAAAGAAAATTCTTGGCATGGAGATAATTAGAGATAGACGTTCAAAGAAACTCTGTTTATCTCAAAAGGAATATTTGAAGAGAGTACTTCAACGTTTTGGCATAGATGACAAGACTAAGCCAGTTAGTACTCCACTTGCTTCCCATTTTAAGCTAAGTACTACTATGTCGCCAATGGATGAAGCTGAACGAGAGTATATGTCAAAGGTACCATACGCAAATGTTGTTGGTAGCTTGATGTATGCAATGGTTTGCACAAGGCCTGACATTTCACAAGCTGTTGGAGTTATTAGCAGATATATGCACAATCCAGGGAAGGAGCATTGGCAAGCTGTGAAGTGGATTCTACGGTATATTCATAATACTGTAGATGTCGGGTTAGTTTTTGAGCAGGAAGACAATCAGTCTGTAGTTGGATATTGTGACTCAGATTTTGCGGGTGATCTGGACAAACGAAGATCAACTACTGGTTATGTGTTTACTTTTGCAAAGGCACCAGTTAGTTGGAAGTCTACTTTGCAGTCAACAGTTGCTTTGTCTACAACAGAGGCAGAGTACATGGCTATTACAGAGGCTGTGAAGGAGGCAATTTGGCTTCAAGGATTGCTAAAGGAGCTTGGTGTTGAACAAAAAGGTATCACAATTTTTTGTGATAGTCAAAGTGCTATTCAATTAGCGAAGAACCAAGTTTATCATGCAAGGACGAAGCACATTGATGTTCGGTATCATTTCGTACGAGAAATCATAGAAGAAGGTGGAGTCACGGTGAAGAAAATTCATACTACGGAGAATCCTGCTGATATGCTGACAAAGGTGGTGACTGCGGTCAAGTTTCAACATTGTTTGGATTTGATCAACATTGTTGAACACTGAAGATTGAAGATGAAGACACAACCAAAATTTGTTATTGAGAGAAAATTGAAGATGTGGAATTTTGCCAAGGTGGAGATTTGTTGAAGCTTGGCAAATTCTTTGTCCCACATCGGTGGGCTCTTGAGTTTGGGGGGGATTTTCCCCCTATAAAAGAAGGCCTAATGTTTAGGATTTATATACACCTCTCATTTGCCTTCTCATCTGTTTAAGGCATTTGTATCTTCTCTCTTTAGTATTATTTCACTTGTATTTTTGGAGTGGAATAAAATATTGGTTGTGTCCGAGGAGTAGACAAAATTAGCCGAACCTCGTAATTCTGGTGTCCCCTTTATTGTTGTTTTATTGTCTTATTTATTATTTGGTGGCTGTCATAATTTTTGGTATAGTAGTTGTGACTTATTCACACTATATACATTTGGCTTCTGCAACAGTTGTTACATGTTAGAGTAGTAAGAATAAAACTGAAAAAATAATTAAAGCGTTTCTTAATTTCTAAATTGAATGTTGGGCTAAAACGACCCAATGACACTCTGGGTTAAACTCGCACGCTTTTTTTCAAAAGGCCTCATACCATTAAAGAAATTCCTACACTTTATATGTAGACTCTTACTCTTTTCAGCTACCAATGTGAGATTTTGTTCGCACACCCAACATTAAAAAATATTAAAGACCAATTTGTTTATGTACCATAGTCTATAGCTTCGAGTTCCTCAAGAAGTGCTAGTTACGCGCAATAACATAGAAAGACTATTATAAAGTACTAGGATTGTTGTTGTTGGTTGGCGGTGGTCGTAAGCTTATGACTACACCACCATTCCTAATTGGCTAATTGTTTCCCACTTTGGACATGTTATCATCCATATTAAAATGTTTGAAGAACTAACTCAAATGATTGTCTAGTATTGAACCACTTAAATTAAAAATAGCTGGCTTATATATATTATATGTACAACTCATGTATAATATGTGTATAACTATGTATATAATCTATATCTACTTACTATAAAAAGTAATTAAATAGTGCATTCAGCCAGTTATTTATGTAAATATCTCATTAATGTTTGTGTCAAAACATAGACCAAATATGTAACAACATCTTGGATGCGTCCTTACTTTATGTAATTATTTCAACATGGAAAAAAAGATCTATATATATATATATATATATATATATATATGTATCAAATTGCAACTCCCATACCTGCTTAATATTTCATATATCCCATTGCAGTTATATGCAAATTGCACGTCCTTACAAGTATATATAGCTGTCAAGTCATTTACCTGAAGATTACTATTTTTGGTGCAAAGCCGTTATTTCCACTTTCTGAAATGATGTACATCAATTTGCATCATGTACTTCCATATAGCCCCCAATTATATACATACTAACTAAAAATATATAAAATTATTATATAATATACAAAATGTATGTGTATATATATAAATACAAAAAATATATTTTTTTGGCTATTATTTTAAAAGCGGCTATAAAGTATCATTTTTCCATTTTTATATTGCTTTCCTAACTGTTTCAATTTGCGTAAAAGAAGTATTTCCTACTTTAGTATCCAAGCAACGAAGTTTGAACAAGTATCAAAAGTTAACTTTGGATTATATTTCAGTTAACTAGTGGAAGAAAAATATGAATATAATCCTTGTGAATATTAAACTAAATCAAAGAAAACAAAAGAGAATTCCTAAATGTGAACAAACATGAATTCAGTACTTACAAATTAGAGTCAACAACCCAATGATTTCATGAAATATTGATGAATTAATTAAATATAATGGACTAGATCAAACTAATACCTGTATCTACATATTTGTTGTACATTTATTCCTCCGCGTAACATATTATATATTCAGCATTACGTTACTACGAAGAAATCGCCCAAAGAAAAATTATAATGCAAAGGAAGCACCATATATATATATACTAGGATGGTGTAGCCCGTGCCAGCATGGGCCCAACGTTATTTAACTCAAAATTTAATGATGCAAGTATGGAATCTAGTACACAATATTTTATGTTAAGTGGTACACACTTAATTTACATATATGCATTCACAAGAGCATTACATTAAGGGATGCCTAAAGTGCCACAACAGTTACAACATGTATGATATAACTATTTACATATGCGGTCTTTGGTCTTTTTTCTGATCCTTTTCCTGTTAGTTCTTCGCCAAAAATATCTGCAAACAAATAAACGTGTTATAAATTAAAAGGTTACAACGAAGATTACATGCTTGTAATTAAAGTACTTGTAATAGTAGCAGAATATATGAAACAGGAAATAATTGAAACAGAAAAGCAGTCACGATAAACTTTGTAGCTTAAACATTTAAATTTATGTCAAGAAAGATCAATTTAAATCATTGGTGATTTAAGTGTGGCCATAAAAGCAAAAGAAAACAGAACATCAAAACGAATCTGACATGTTGAAGTGTTTTTGAATCGACGAAAGCCAAAAAAAAGAGTTAAAGACAGCAGATGTAATGCTCTGTAAACAACATCAGTAATGTAATTCGGTTAAGCTTGCTTTAACACAACCAAGTAGGCTAGGTAAAGGTTAGCACATAGCCAAGCATATTATGTCTTTGATTCCATTGTTTATGTTCTGATGTGAAATATGGACTAAGAAGGCCTCTTTGCATATAGCTAAGGTTGTTCGTTTTTGCCCCTACAGACTTGGAGGAACTAAGAAAGTCTTTTTGCACAAAATTTGTCAGCTGGAATTAAGTACGTTCTACAAGATCGTAACTGCAACGAAATAAAAATTAAATTCAAGCATGGAAAAGATCTTATTAGAGCACACAATCTCAATTCCAATATTAGATTTATTTGTGAAAATCATATTCAAATAACAATTCATGGCACAACTTGTATAGTATTAGCTTTCAACAAAAATTCATTCCACATTCTATCAGAGTCTGTAAGAACTGCATCGAAGGACCAAAAAAAAAACTACTCAATTCATCAAATAGTCATTTGAATGACAGGGAAAAATTAGAGGAGAACTACAATGAAAGAAACCATAGTAACAGAGAAACCATTAAAAAAATAGAGATAATTTGGATCTCCTAAATTAGCCAAAACTTAAGCACACTATTTTAATAACATCAATAGTTAAGGGTACCGTTATATGTTAACTAAGGAAAGTCGAGCAACAACAGGTAAATGAAATATACTAACTTTAAGTTTTGAATAGCCCAGTCGCCACACCAAGAACATTAGCATAGCCCTATGGGCATGCAAGTTTTTTTTTTAATTGAAATGCATAAATCAGCAAAATCTGAATAGAGGAAGATGAAATATTATGGAATACGGGAAAAGATAACGAACAAAGAGCAAGAAAATGGCCAATATATGTATACTCAGATGCAACGTTAAAACCACTTTGTATTAAGTATTGTGAAAAGGCTGACATATTCTCGGATAACATTTTAAAGAAAGTGAAATTGTACCTCTGAGTACCCAAGAAAGGCTGCTCCAGAAGGATTGACCAACCAAAAAATAAAGCACGAACTGAAACAGAGAAGAGAAAGAAAGATATTAAACAATATATTAAAAGAGTCATATTACTCTGTACAACGTTTCCATCAAGTTCTATTTACTCTGTCATAATAATGTTGTCGTAACAACAAAATACGTATCTTTAATGGGACATATCCATGGGGACTTTAATTTAGTAGCCATATTAGTTATTACTTAGTTGTTGAAGAAATAGAAGATATCATTATTTACGGAGAAAAAGTTGAGAAAGGAAATTTATGATTTAGCACAAATGCACAACTCAGGCAGATCAACAAGTGGAGCAGCTATCCACAAGAGTACTCTTGTGGGATGTTAGCTGGTTCATTGAAGCCGGCATAGAGGTGGATACCACTAAATATGACATTTTTCTTGCATTTTGATAACTCGACTTACCTCCCAAAGAGAGCTTTAGCGGCACATACATTACATGGTGACATAAAATGGTTATTTAAGTGATTTGTCAGCATATAAAAAATCAAGGAGAATAGATATCTCATCAGGCATTTCAAAATTTTATGAGACCAAAAAGGAAGCCAAAATTTAATCAGGAAACTTATGCAGCCAAAAAATATCTCGACTCCTTTACTTGCATATTCCTCACTATTTAACTTCAAATTTTTATTCTTTGTTGTTCTTCACCCATTACTTTGTTGAGCACTAACAATTATTTTATAACTGTACACGTATATTTTGGTGAAAAACTACTAAGAAGAAAGCTAAGGAGAAGAGTAGATACAACAGAAAAAATGCGCGCATCACAATTTGTCAATGTGTAAATAGTATAAAATGTAAATAATTCTCCCATATATGATATTAAGAATATGACACACATGCATCTAATAATATGATACTGTTACGTACGTAAATAATGTATTATTTGCCAACCAGTCAAGAGTGGGTATTTTGTTCCAAATAAATAATACCTTGCTATTAACATATGATGTTGTGTACCTACTTTTGAAGTCAATGCTAATAGCACCTACAGTACAGTGCTATACTAGTTTATCCGCTTTTATCTCAATTTTTTTAGACTGATAATATTTATCCACTATTATTTCTACTTGTGCCATCCGTACAAAAAGTTCGAAATCTTAGCTCATAGAATTTTTATTAAGCCTTCTAGTTAAAGTTCTATAAGCAGTCGCCATACCAGAAGGACCTGATAGCTTCATAGTTGGGTCTAAAATAGCATAGAAAGGGGCGGGCTTGCAAAGTAATTTGAACTGCACCATACATTCTATAATATTGATCTTATTAGTAGATTTGTAATCAAGAATACTAACCTCGTGTCGATGCGACATATTCCGAGTAGAGGAATATCCAGAAAGCAGTCGTAACAGTGAGCTTAACCGTATTCAAAAGCAACAGCAAGTTGTGGCTTTACTTGCATCCCAAAATAGTAGCAAAAGATGTTTCACTGGCAAAAATGCTAACAAACGATAGTCGTTTAAGGTGTTTGTTTTTTCTACAAAGTTGAATCTCATATTAAATTTAGAAGGAACAGAAATTACAAATACCTCTCAGCAATTTTTCGTAGGGGAAATTTTCATTTCCGCCTAACATTTGTAGGAACCGTTGCCTTTGGCTGTTATGTGTGGGTGCTCTTGCTTTTCTGGGGCAGCGGGTTCAATTTTTTGTTTACTTCCTTCCGCAACATCCTTGATGGTGGCCGACATTTGTGAGACAACCGAATTACTTTTATCTATGAAAGATAAAATAACTAACTTTCCTGCCTCATTATTTCTTGTAAACAGCTTTTTTATTTGAATCTTGAAGATCTTGCCAGTCAGTAGCTTTTGTGCGTTCGCAAGAGGCAACAGTCCTTTCTGTAAAAATGAAATTAGTTATTTATGTTTGAGAGGGGGCTCAACTGGTAGAAAATAGTTATTTGTGGTTTTTCGAAATTGACAATGTACCTTGACATTGCAGATATCATAAATCTCTTCCGAAGTGAGAAGTAATATTTTTTCTGCATACTCGTCGACAATAGTTGCTGTTGCAGAACCGCTCTGATCTGTGAGCGTCACTTCAAATTGGTACCTAGTTGTAAGATAAAATAATTGGTTAATTAAAAAGATGGTGAATGTAGAATGTTAAATATAAACAGTTATGTGAAAGTTGCATGTATACCTGGGAACCAATTGGGTAACTTGACGGCAATTAGTGCAATAGAACTTTCTCCGTGAGATAGCTCGGGTGAAGTGTTGTTTACAGTCTGAACAAGCTAGGATACAAAATCGTTGGTTCTCATTTTGTAGTGCAACTTCAGTATGTATGTAGAATATTTGACCCTGGAAAACACAATGATGCCGCATATTAATTTTTTGTTATTAGAGAATAAAGGTAAAAATTTGTAACAATGCATATATGAATATTTAGTGCACTTACTGGATTTTGCTGTCGGATTTCTGCAATCGGTACTATCTCTTCTTCGAAAGGAACAAATAAAAGAGAGCATGTTGGACCTGTGCTCTTCATTGTGTACGCAATAAGCATTTGTTCATTTTGTTGGGCCCTTCAAGTATGTTAACATTTCAAAATTAGTTCTTGTATATGTTCAAGCACATATACGACCAATAATGTATTGATTACAATACCATGTTCTCAGCACATTTGCTTGTGGATATGGAGGATTGATTTCAATTGTTGTACTAAATCTGTTAGTCAATCCTACATGCATTTGAACATTCAGTTCTAATTTGGTCGTCTGGTATATGAAAAACTAAAATATAATTGCTTATATAGTTTACCTGTATTGAATTTGTTACTCCATCTTGCATGCATTTGAGGTGTTTTACCTGACGACGACTTTGGTCTTGCAACTTTTTTAGCAAGAATGATTGGATATTCTTTTTTAAGCAGTTCGAGTAGTTTGTTCCCATCATGATCAATAAATTCTTCCTAGAGTGTGAATTTCATTGGTCTTTTGCTGTATAAAATAGAACAAAATTGTTAAATCACTATCTTAAATCAACATGGGAATGTCAATGTTTAAGCAACATAAATGAGCATCAATTACAATATTTAAATATTAGACATGATTAAAAAATGAACACATATTGGTATCTTAATGTGTAGAAATTTCTATAATGCAATTAGTTTCGAAGAAAACAGATATTTCCTGAGGTCTTGACTATTGGTCCCTAACAAAAGCTTCTAAAGCAAAATAGTTTGAACTATCATATGTTGTCGAAGAGCCAATAAGTCTCAAATCTAGAATAGATGGTAGAATTGCTTTATGCTTATTAAAAGAGAAATAGATATAATTCACAACTTATTGTAGCAATGATCCAATTAGTTTCAACATAAAGATGTTTTGAATAAGTTTAGATATTGCGATGTAACCAGAGCCCAAAAACACAAAGAAGGAAACTGCAAAAACCAACACGTATCATCAAAATCGCATCAACAAGAAACTCTGAAGAATTCACATATATAATAAAAAACCTAAAAACCAAAGAGCAAATGAAAAAATTGTAGATATCAAGTAAAAGCTAGTGGCCAGAGTGAAGAAGAAACTTAAGGAAAAGCTGGAATGGCGACATGTGTGTTTTATGTCATTTCTAAAAAGCTCGAGGGTATATTAGTCCTTTCACGCCAATTCTTACAAATTTACTATACATGTGGCTTAGTTTTTCTATACAAAATGCTACGTGTAAGTTTAAATGAGCCCAAGTGAGTTTTACATAGACAACATATTAGGTTTCCTCCATTTTGTTTGCACTTTCAGATTTCCGTTGCTTCTTAGAGACATCTTCATCTTCCTCAAATTGCTTCTACCTGCAGGTTTGTTTTAATTCAATTTTGCTCATGTTTTTTGCTATGCATCTGATAAATGTTTAGTGTCTTTTTCAAAATGCATGAGAGCAATCTAGTCATTTAGCATCAGTTTTGTTGTATCATACATATATGTGGCTTTATTTGCCTACCCATGAGTCTACCTGTAATTGTTATATGACTCGAGGAGTACATCTCTTCTCTTTAACATTTTAGTTCCCTTTTACAAGAATATTTAATAGAGATGTTCGTAATATTGATATGCTACTTTATTCTATTAGATCTTTCAGCATTGGTAATATTTGCACATTTGAAATACAATAGTTTATAAGCATATTTGTGATATACAAACTTTTAGTACTTAGGAATCCACAATTGCATGAATACTCTGAATAGAATTTCTATAAGCTACTTATTAGCTTTTCTTCAAAGACATTCAAATGTTTAACTCTAATTTCTTTTAATTAAAAGTTAGTATATATAAGATTCATCAATTTTATACAATTTGTGCAAGAACTACTATATCTTAAATTCCTAATAAGAGGGAGATTATATTAGCTATAATTTGAGATAGGTTATCTATTTGTTCAGAAACATATAAAATTAGAGGAGACAAAGTCGCTCTTCTTTATTCAGCTTTCTAATTACATAAATATTTTGGTTAATCTTAATCCAAAGTATTGAATGGGAAAAAGCATATTTTTGAAATATAATTTGATTTAAAATTCAATAGCTAAACATGACATCAAAAGGATCGAATTTTTTACTAAACCCGGATGAGTTAATAGTAGGTAAAAAAAATTAAATATAATCATAATTTTTGAGACACTACCTTTATTAAAGGACAACTACGGGTAAATTAGAAAGTCATTGTTAAAGAGAAAAATAAGCAACTACATATTTAATTATGTTATATTTCTACATTTGAATGCAATATATTTTTCTTTGAATAACTCTTAGCAACAATCTAATTCTTTGACGCATATAACATTAAATAATTTTTAAGTTAGCTTTTAATAGCTTCTTTCTAATTAGTGATTTTGCCATAACTAAAATTTCTTTGTTTGGATCATTGCTTCTAACTTTATTGAAGAACAAATAAAGATTTTTAAAATGTTAAAGGCCAATGATATGATTTTTAGACTCTTTGATTGGTGTGTACTTTTAGCCACCAAACATCGTCACTCTATGCAGCTATCCCAACAATTGTTGATATATAAATCAAAATAAATTGAAAGTTTGAAGTTAATTTTGGAAAAGCAGAAATTACTTGCAAAAAAGCTGAGCCAAATTAAAATTTACAAAATCAAAAGCGCAATATGATATCAATCCTAATTTTACTTAGATTCTTATAGCAAGAGAAACAACAAGATAAGAACTTTGCATTGTTGAGAATATATTTAAAGATATGATCAAATATTATTAGTAGTAAAAAGCTTAAATCATAATAATTCTAGGAATGCGTAGTAGATCTAAGTATGCTTTGAAAGATTATAATTGCAGCAAAGCCAAAATTGAATTGAAGCATGAAAAGTAGCCTTTAAAAGGGTACAATCTCAACTTGAATTTCGGTTTCAGTTATTGCGGGGTATTGTTAGACAATATACGAAAAGTGACACATTACATCATACTTGAATAAGCAGTTGCTAGTTGGATCCAATAAAACAGGTTTATGTATACTTACTGATCATCCATGATGATAAAATCTTGAATTCTCCGCCCATTTGAAGCATAGGTTGAGGGGCTTGCGTTGAGCACGATGGCAAGCACATCTTGCATTTAAAAAGAACGATGAATAAGCTAATAGACAATAAAAATTGATATAGACAATAATCGTAATAATAACAATACTAATAAATATGAATTTTAGGCAAACAAACAACATAAATAGATAAATCTTCAATTACCGAATTCAGATCCTTCGGGTTGATATTCAAAGTTGCCAAATGGTGTAAGATTAAGGCGCGTTGGCGGAGCTAGTGGCTTTTCTGGAGGATTAACAATTTCTATTGGCTCAACAATGGTACACCTATCAATTGTCCATGTAAATTTGTTAAGTGGATTTCCGTACATATAGTTTGATTCTTTGACTTGTGCAACTGACACCAAGTAAGTTTGGAAAGGGCGAAACAGATCTGCAAAATGCATTATCTCCGCATTGAATATAACGCATTCCACTTTATTTTTCTGTAACAAAATAAGGCACAATTAGAATAATATTAACTTAATTACTATTGGCAAACTTATGAATTCTTTAAAGATTACCTCTTCATCTTGCAAAACCATCAGCTGATATTTTTGCGTTTTCTCTCTGTTGTCTCTAGGTCTGCCTTTATCAACTACTTGTATCTTGCAGGTCCATTCTTCCGTTTTTGGAGTAATCGCATTGATGTTGAATCTTTCTGCCATCTAGACATAATCGATAATCATAACGCATCACGATTATAATAATGAGCAAACGTAAGATTGTTAGAATGATTATAATACAAAATCAAAGAATCCAAAAAGTAAATAAGTTGTACATCACACTTACTATTAGGAATGATGGTCTAAGTTATGGCAAAAGCTTTTTCAATAATTTCATCATAAACTACATTATATGTGGAGTGATCATCATCATCGTCAGCTATAATCGGTCTAATTAATATCTTAACACAGTTAGAACCTTTAGCTCTTGATAAGGCAACGTACAATTGACCATGAGAAAATACAGGTTCTCGCAAATAAATGCCAACAAAATCTAATGTTTGGCCTTGAGCTTTATTTATAGTCATGGCGAAACATAACCGTATCGGAAATTGTGTTCTTTTAAATTGAAGGGGTAGTTTTTCATCTTCTGATGTTAATAGTGGTATTCACGGAATGAATACATGTGTATTTTTAAAATCACCACTGGATATTGTAGCACTAATAACATGAGATTTGAAGTCATTACATATTAATCGTGTCCCATTGCACAAACCGTCGCAGGGATTCAAATTCCTTAATAATATAATTGGACAATTTTTTTTTAGACACAATTTATAAGGAGGTAAACCAGGAGGATTTAAAGCGTGCAAAAAGTCGTCATATTCACTTTGATCTTTTGGATCAATTGTTTCATCGGTAGCTAAATAGACTTTTTCATCAGCTGGAAATTGAGCAATTAGCATATCATTTATTTCATCAACAAAATCGTTCTTTGTAGTTAGAATTGCACGAGAAGTAAAAAAAGAAATATTTGAACGAGTTAAATATAAATCAGGATAAGTAACTTTAAATAGATGATTCAAGGAATCTTTTTCAGTGGTGAAAGGTATGATCAGAGGACATGGAATTTCTATTTTGTTCTTATCATTTTTGTTTTCTTTTCCATTACCAATTCTCATCAAATATTCACAAAAAGCTGGGTCTGTTTTCGCACGCATATTTTCGGACAGTTGTAATTTTTCAAGTTGATGCCAAATTTCAGAACATAATAAGCTTTCACGAACAAAATCTTCCCTTTGTCCACCACGGACAACGGGAAGAGTTTGTCTAAAATCGCCGCTGAATACAACAACCTTTCCGCCGAACAACATAGTTGTTTCCATTAAATCTCTAAGGAGCAAATCTAGTGCTTCAACCATTTCCTTTTTTGCCATTGAAATTTCGTCCCATACTATTAGTTTTGCATCTCGAATCAACGATGCCAATGAACTTTGTTTGCTAATATTGCAACTAAAATTTCCATCAACATCAATAGGTATTTTAAATCAGAAATGAGCAGTTCGGCCTCCGGGAAGATGTGAAGCAGCAACACCTGAACTCGCAGTCGCTAATGCTCTAAATCCTCTATGTCGTACTGTAGCTAATAAGGCACGATATAAAAAGCTTTTTCCAGTTCCACACGGACCATCAATGAAGAATGCTCCGAGTTTATTTGAGAATATTCTATCAAGGATTACATTGTAAGCTCTTTTTTGTTCAATGTTTAGTTTATATGGCAATAGTAAATCTTGTTCAGTAACGATAATATTCCTTTCAAAATGTACATCTTTAGCTTCTTTGGCTGTTGCAGATGGTTGAATTTTGCCCTGAGTTAGTTCAAATTCGTTGATATAACGACCCATTGAATGAAGAATATCATTTATATGATTTAATACTTTGTGACGAATTTCTCGTGTATGCATGTTTGGGTATTTATTGAAATCTTCAGACATCGGGATTTCAAATTTTTTCCACAACTCTCTTGGATTAGCGGAATTGCAATATACTAATAGTACAACAAATAAGTGTCTCAAACTGTGTGGCATTTGGTAACTTACTGCTTCTGACATGCATTCTATTAAATTATTATCGCAAAGTAATAATCCTCTTTTTTCTGCAGCTTCTCTAAACGTGCCACAAGTTATTCCGTTTACAGTTCGCAAATTTTTATACGATTTTGGTCCTCTTACGTTCATTAAGAGCAATCTAAGATAGTATCTTTCTCCTTCGGTTGGATGACATGTCACAACTCTACCAATAGCATATCCTTGTTGGCGACGCGACCACATCTTGTATGTTGTGGACCATACAAAATATTCTGGAAATTCCCGATATAATAAATTCAAAGTTATAGCATTTTCGTTTTCGCTATTCATTCTAAAAAATTCAGTTAACATTGTTTTTTTAATCATAGGATTATTTACAATTCTACTAATATTGTCTGTATTTTTGAAGGAAACAATTTGTTGTCCATCAAGATGCAGTTGAAGATGGTATACATTTGGAATCATTTCACTGATAGGAAAAGCAAATATGCGCCACACAGCCTCAGGTGGTGACACCCACCTAGCAGATTGATATTCCTTTATTTCATCTACTTCTATATTCGTCTCATTAGGATGTATATGAAATGCAATTTTATCATGTCCTTTGCAAATATACTTGTAAATGTACTTAACAACTTTAATATCAGAGCAAATCTCCACATTTATATGACAATTAAATTTACTAAGTAAGAATGGATTGTAAGAAACAACCCATGAATTATCAAAAAGTTGTCCTCTAATTTTCACAGATTTTCCTGTATTTCGTCTTCTATAAATAGGGTATGAACTTTTTCCTTTAGTTGTCTGTTTAGCAAACTCTTTTGGAAATTTAAATTTACAATGACCATTTTTTTTCTTCATACAGGGGCTTGTTGGATTTAATTGACCGCAAGGACCATGTAGCATGTGTTGTGTAACAAGCTTAAATAAATCAGAATTTCTTTTAGGATCCGGTAATTCAGCGCAAATAAATTTATCATATGCCTCAGGGGTCAGTAGTTTGTATTTTTCATCGAGTATAATAAGAAAATGAGCATGTGGAAGTCCCCGTTTTTGAAATTTGACCGTGTACATAAATGCTGCAATTTTACCAAATATTTGTCTTTTTAGTATATCCTTTTTAAACTCTTCTAGTTTTGCTCGAAATATTCGGCTAACTAAATCGGGTCTATTCTGAGCCTCATCTGTCGACAACAAGTTTACTTGAATTTCAGGACACGAAGGGTTACATGTTATAGTTAGAAATATATCGGGTATTCCAAAACGTTGCACTAATGCAATAGCATCCATATACCGGCGGCGCATATCTCTTGGCCCTCCTGTGAAGCTAAGTGGAAGTATTCTGTTTTTACCTACCTGTGAGCCTTCTCTCTCACCGCGTCGCAAAAGATCTAAAAGTCCCGCTAACACATCCATCCTGAATAAATCTTGATTGAAAAAAGCGAAATCTAATCTTTGAGTTTCAACTTTTATCCATTCGTCTACAACATATTGTTGAAATAATCGTCCTGAATGTAAGATTATATTTTTATCATCTCTAATTTGGAGCTGATAACAATAATATTCACGACAAGAAACTGTTTCTCTTTTTCGTTTGCCTTTTTGCATCACTTCAGCTTCCATGTCAAGGAATCCATCAATTGAAGTCATATTTGTTAGACATGGCAATTGTTCGCATTCACAATACGGATGTGTTCTGGAAGGGGTAGGTGAAGGCTTAACTTTTTGAATACCACAATGCCAACCATTTTGACCGTAAGGGAAGAGTAATGGATATTGCAATGGGTCGTAACATCCGTAATAATAATTTACCAGCTGGCTTCTATCACTTTTTGTATATATTCGGATATGTGGTGTAGGGATGCAATTATTGGTATCTTGTTCTACCCATATTCCTGCCACTTCTGACGTAGTTGGTAGATTGTATATTCGTTGATCTAAACCAGCATCACACTTAAGCGCAATGTAGAAATTTGATAACTGTGGTATATTTATTAAGGATTTCAAAAACGTAGTATAAGGATGAGTTTTTAATATTTCCATTAAATTTTTCACAGTATCCTCGTTCAATTTATTGGAACATGCCATTCGATTGCTCACCTCATTTTCATTATCATAGAAATATAATTGTAGATTTTTTCCTTTTTCATTACTTGGTATCAGGTCATTCATGAAATGATACATTTGTCCTTGAACTCGAAATGTATATATACCTTTATTCCTTTTCGCCAACTCTTTGTCATAACTTACTCCCAGGGATGTGAACGCAAATGTATTATTGTATGTTCTTATGTAGGTTCGAAAATGTTTTGATTCTTCAGTATTTCCTAGACATAGAGTTCGTAACTCTTGTGGTACTTGATGTGAAATCAGCTTAATAGTGCCTTTGCGACAACAGAATGCGGGTGGTTCGTATTCAAATTTTTTGGCTTCGCAAAATTTGCATTTGGGAACAGTTTTTAACATAACACAATCAATTGATGGTTGAATTGTTATTGACTCTTCAGTATATTGTTCATGATTTGTATTAGATGTAGATCCTGGGATGCAACAATAACAAGTATAAATATATAATTTTGATAGTTATAAATGCATATACGTATTTATACTTGTGTATACCATCAAGAAGTCATAGTCTAGCTCTCTAACCTGCTTCATATATTGAATATCCCACAAAAGGAAGATATTGCTCGCTTGAAATATTAGCACTCATAGAGGATGATGCGATAACAGAGCTATTAATTAGTGAGCAAGCAGGAAGTTGCCGACCACTTGTTTCGTCCTTACTTGCTCGCGCGCGTGCTCGCACTAGGAGAGCCTCCTTTTTATCGTCTTGCATCATCTTGTATAATTCGCGTCGCCTAGCCTTCTTGTCAGCATATATTTTTTCACAACTTTCATTTTTATGATTTTTACTCGACATATTCACGCATCTATTTCCTGAAGGAGAAATGTCAAGTGCATACTTGCATTACTGAATATATTTTCAACATTGTCTAATATTTATATATGTTTATTATAATTTTTTAGAAGAACTCAAGCAAAAACTTACAATACCTAAAAATAAATCACGAGATATTAGAAAATTTACCTTTCGGTTCAAGTGCCACTGAATAACAGAGGTAGAAAACAACCACAACGAATCGCTAGAACTGCAATAATAAAGAAGATAAATTGAGAATCTGCATGCCTCTCAAATACATAGGGATAGTTTGTATTTTCAAGCATAACATAAAGCACATCCTAAACATCGACATGAGCAACTTGCAACAATGCCCAACTTAGTAGCCAATCTCTGTCACTCCAGCCTTACGAGAAGACTTATATTGTTATTTATATATCCTACTAAATCAAATAAACACCAACCAACTATGAGAATATATATGTACAAGTGAATATATGAAATTAATAAAATCACTCGAATATGACCGATTGCGGCATTTTGGTGGTATTTTCATCATACACCAGGATGTACACTTGCTCGATTCACACCAGATTTCTCACTATGGGAGAATTTAACAGATAGTAATCCATATTTGCATTTACCCCCTTTAAAAGGGCTATCGAGTTCAAATTTTTTCTTCTCTCTTATTGATCATTTTTTTTCCAGTCTCATATATTAGACATGTGGTATAAGAGCATCCTTTTTATCAGCATCACTCTATATAATTCATGTTGCCTAGTCGTTTTACCGGTAGTATTTTTCAAACATTTGATCCTTTTTATACTTACTCGAGAACAATGAAGTCCATTTTTATTCGTTGAAAAATAAGGCTTCAAAAATACTAAATTAAAATTAAATCTAGATATAGAGTAATATAAGTTGTGTGTTATTGACATACATTACAAACCAAAAATAACTCTAATAAACAGATAATATATATAAATAAATAATCTACTAAGAAGTTAAGGAAAAAAACCAATAGAAGTGCAGTGCTTACAGGATGATGCAGAGGAGACGGCTACCACGACCCAGAGTAAAAACTGAAACAAAGAACATGAAATAAAGATAAATTAACAACAACATCAGTAATAAAAAAAAGTTGGAGAAAGGCCCAAAATAACATAAATGGATAAAACAAAGAAAGCAACAAAGAGAGAAGAAAAAATCATCCGCCAAATCACACGTACCTAAAACACAAAGAGGAAAATTGCAAAAACCAACACATATCTTCGAAATCCCATCACCAAGAAACTTAGTAAAACTTACAGGTAAAACAAACCCCAGAATCAAAGAGAAAAGGGAGATATGTAAAAAGAAAAAGAAGCTAATTTTCAGAGAGATGGGGAAACTAAGTAGAAATTAGAAACATTAGCAATGATCGAGCAAAATAGTTTTAGATCAAAATCAAATTTTAACTTCTAAAAGGGATTATTACCTGGGTTCTATTTGCTTTCTCGGTGGGGAAAAAAACAGACTTTTACCAATTATCAAAACCCCAAATATTCCCCCAATTTTATCCATGAAAGCCCTAACTTTGAAATTTCCCTATGTTGTCTGAGTTGAAACAAATTGGAACAAAAAAAGGAGAAACAACACATAGAAAATAACAAAATTGATATTAAAGACTAAGAAATTTACCTGAAAGTTCAAGAGATTTGAGAAGAAAACTGGACAACTCACAGGCCAACAAATGCCAAAACCAAAAAGAATTGAATCAGACTCAAATCTGAACTTCAGAAAGAAACTCTTACCTGATTTACCTGATTTCGATCTTGTGATGGATCGTTTCTCTATGCCTTTTCTTGTGTGTGCTTAGCCAAGGAATATGTTTATGTTGAAAAAGAAGAACAACATACATATGGAGTAGCAGTAAAACCTACACGTATATCTGGGAAGAGCACCAAAGGGCACGTATATAGCTGTGAGAAATGACTGAAATAGCCTCAAGCTTGTTTCTAAGCATACATGTCGAAAAACTTTCTCTTCCAAAGAAGAGAAATATATATATATAATTATAATTGAAAGAGGAACTAATGCAAGTCTTCTTAAGAGTAACTAGTATTAGTACTCGCGCGATGCGCTGACACAAATTATGTCAAATTGTAATCTATGTTGTTTGAATTATGTGCAAATAACCTTAAAATATAAACCTTTATATAAAAATTATATAACATTCGATTTTAATTTTGAAGCAAGATATGAAATTATTATTCAAATCTCGTAGTAGACAACTTTTATTTTATTTGTAGCAGCCTAATCCCTTGATTTTAGTACTTGTATTTCGTTTCGGTGTCAATATTAAAAAATACTAAATATGTCATGTTGTGATCTGTGTTGTTTGAGCACATTATATCATATTATTTTAAGAAAATTCTTATTATCATTTATTTTTTACTGAAAGTCAAATATGTCTTATTCATCACATCATTTTATGCAAATTCTTTTTTATTTTTGTTCTTTTCTTATAGTTATTGTATTATTTATTATTTAATATTATTATACTGTCACATAATTTTTTATTAGCTTAATAATTTAATTAATATCTTGCTTATTATCTTTTTAATAGTCTTTAATAAATATAAATATTTTATTCTTGAAATTTGGTATATTTTTATGCTTGTATCCTCTTATTCGGAATTTTTTAATCATTTAAATTTATTAGTAATATTTTTAAATATAATTTAATTATTTAATTTATTTATTTTTTAATTAATTTAAAGTATAAATCACACTACCTTTATATTTTTATACATCTCTTCCCTACTATATTTTAAATAGTTTTTATATTAATATTTTACCTATAACCAAAATAATATCGTATTTTATTTTAAATTGTAACTTTGAATTAGTCTAAAATATTACTCTCTCCGGTCCAAAGTAAGTGATTTTTATGTTGTTTTCACACATATTAAGGAATTCACCTTTTAACATTAATTAGCAATGAAATTGACGATATTAACATTTCTATGAGTGAATCAATATATATATATATATATATATATATATATATAGATAGATAGATAGATAGATACAAATATACATATAAATATGCATAAGTACTGTGAGCACGTGATTTTTGCCCTATATGAGAATTACTCCCAAAATTTCAAAACAAAATAATTTTCCTTTGTGTGCAATTTTTGTGTTCTTCGTGGCATTTCTGTGTAATTATTTGCATTTTTGTCTATGCATGTTTATTTGTTAGATTAGTAAAAAATATAAAAATATGTCGCATTTGCGTTTAATATTTAATTAAGTTTGTTTACAAAATGAAAAAATCATAAAAATAATGTACGTTGCATTTTTAGCACTTAATGTCCAAATTGTGTGATTTTCTCGTTAGTCGCTATTTAATTGTGTGTTAACTGTTATTAAGAGTTAATTAGTATTTCCAGATAATTTTGGGTTTTATAATTTAATCTTAGCATTCTAGCTTTATTATTATTTAGGAAATTGAATAAATAGAAAAGGATAAAAATAGAAGAGATCGGATTGGGCATTTTCTTCAATTTTAAGTCACAAGCCCAAAGAGACCCAATCTTCCCAAACGACCCAGTCCATTTCGAACTGGGTCTACCCAGTCCATAACCCAAAAGACCCTCAAACCCCCTTTTCTTTCATTTTTCATAAAAAAACAAAACAAAACAAAACAAAAAATAAATCAAAAAACCTAAGACTACCCGCACCCCCCCCCTCTTCTTCTTCCTCTCCTTCTTCTCCAAATCTCCTCCCATGGCAGCCCCTCCCCCTCACACCCCTTCTCCCTCACGTCACACACAGCACATATACGCACACATATGCGACGCATACACACACAACTCGTCTCCCTCTCTTGTCCGCCATGGTTGCGTCTTCAAGATCTTGCCACTGCGTCCATTGCTTTGCTTCTTCTTCCTCGTCACATGCTGCCCGCCATGGCTGCGCCTACAGCTCTTCAAAATGATCAAAAGATCCCATCACTGCTGTCCGCCATGGCTGCGTCTCCAAGCTCTTCAAACGAGCACGAGATCCCGTCGCATTGCTGCCTTCTCCGCTCGTCGTTGCTACTGTTTTCTTCTTCAGATCGTCACCTGTTTGTTGCTTCTTCTTTTCCGGCGCTGCTGCTGCGTTTCTCCATTGTTTTGGCTGCTGCCCGTGTTGCTTCTTTGTCGTCGTCACTGTTACGACGTTGCTGCTGCTGCTGCGTTTCTTCACTGCCATGGCTGCTGCGGCGTTTCCTTCTTCGTCCTCTTCCAAACGACCAAACTACTTTCCATTCGAGTTCATCGTCGCTTCGATCCGGTTAGTGGGTTTGAGTTTCATTTTGTCCGTATTTTGTTTTGATATTCTCGGATCTAAAATCGTTAAATGTTTGATTCTTGTTTTGTTCGTGTTTGTCATTTAATTAATTAGTTTTTCCGTTTATTTCATGTGTTTTTATTTAATTTGTAAAAGAAATTGTTAGTTTAATTTTAATGTTGTTAGATTCAAATTGAAATTGTTAAGTTTAATTGTTAGCATGTGAAAGAAATTGTTAGCTTAATTTTAATTTAAAAGAAATTGTTAGTTTTAATTTTTAATGTTAGAATCAAATTGAAATTTAATTACTTATTTTTGGTTTGTTTCATGTTAATTTCGTTTATTTGTGTAAAAAGAAATTGTTAGTTTAATTTTAATGTGGTTAGATTCGAGTTGAAATTCAATCAATTATTTCTTCTTCGGTTTATTTTTATTCGTTTAAAATAATTTAGTTGTAATATAGAAATATGTTAGTTTAGTCACTTGAATCATCCATTTTATTGATTAATTTAGATTAAATCCGTGTTCATCTTTTGGTTGAAGTTCGTTCTTAATCCGGTGATTTAATGTGAATTTATGTTTTAAATGCTTGATTTAATTTGAATATTCATCTTGGTTCTAATGTTATTAGATTTAGTTTAAAGATCAATTGACTATTGAATTTAGAAACTCAAATCTATTTGTTGGTTATGTTGAATTTGTTAATATTGTTGAATCTGCAAATATATGTGTTGTTAAAAATATCGTTCAGTCAAAATAATTCCGATTGTTAATTTGTTGTTCATAGTTTAAGTTTGAATTTGTTGATTGAACTGGATTAAGGATTGGTTATAGCTGATAATTTAATTTTAGGTTTTTAGATAATTTTGAAGTTGAACCGATTTTTGAATCGGGGCGTAACAGTAGTTTTAGGGGTAAAACGGGAATTAACCAATTACAGAAAATTAACAGTAAGTTGTTCCTTTATTAAAATAATTGAAATACCCTTAATTTTTTTACGAAAATTATACATTTAAAAGTATATTAAGAAAAAAAGAATGATAAATATGGATCGGAGAGGAAGTTTTATTTGTTGAAAGGTAATTTGAGAATTTAAAAGAAATAAAAGGATAACATAGTTTATTATGACTTTTGGCTGATATAAGGTTATAAAGATTTGGCTTATAAGCACTTTAGTTTTTTACCAAATGTGTAAATAAGTCAAAATGTGCTTATAAGACAGTTTGACCAGCTTATAATTAAGTAAAGACAAATTCATGATTTAAACTATATAGCTTAACCTTTTAAGATTCTTCGCGTTGAGTCTATATATTAGATTTCTAAAATTGTGGTTTTAGATCTACTATTACAATCTTAAAATAAAAAATATATTCACTTACCTAAAGTGTGTAATCAAGTACTTATTTTCAAGGGTTCAAAAAGTATTTTCGATCTAGAAGAAAAAGTCAAAGTAAAATAGGTAATACAAATATGCTATCTCATCAATCCATCATTACAATCCTCCCAAATTTAAAGATAAATCTAATGATACCATTAAAATTGTGAAAAGTTATCCCACATATTGGTGTGCTCTAATCATCTAGATGCTTCTCAAATAAATTAACCATTTAATCAAAATAAAATGACCATGCATCTAATCATAATTCACCCAAAATATTTTTACAAAATTAAAATATTTAATGAGTAAATTCTTTGGATGGGCAGCTAACTTATGGAAACATCCTATCAAAGTTACTTTACTTTTTTTAGGACTACAAAACCAATTATTGCATTTTGGCTCAGAAAATAAAAACTATACATTTTGACATACCGTGCCATATTAAAACTCAACCCACCCACCCCACCCCCAAAGGTATATCGTTTGATTTGCTGAATTAATTATATAGATAACCTTGAATATAAATTACTCATATAGATTTACAAAAAGAAGTCACAATATAAGTTTATTAGAAATTTGGGTTATGGATTAAATAAGTTGAATCAATAAAAATAAAATTTTAATATGACATGGCATGTTAAAATATATAGTATTTATTTGCTGAGTCAAAATGCAATTGTTGAATAATTTTGTTGTTCTAAAAGAAACAAAACTAACTTTGGTAGGATGTTCTCATAAGTTGAGTGACCATATAAGGAATAAAGATCTAAAAAATAATTTGTTCAAATTCCGTACCAAAACTTCAACAATAAATACAAAATAAAATATCAACATTAAATTTAAAAATTTATTAGAATTTTATGTGTGGTGTTCCTTAATCCATACTACCATCTAAGACTCAACAAAAAGAAAGTAATTGTACAATGTAAGTCGCACCTTTTGATTGAAAGATTCCCTCTTCAACTAATTAAGAAAAAATGATGATGTTTAAAGTTATAACAAATATATTAAGACGGGTAACTCATGAGTAGAAGCATAATAGTGTGTATTTGTTGGAAATAATAAACTTACCATATCCAACTTTACGTTAGAGGAAAAATAAAAGTTTTATAGGTCTTTTACAAAAGAAAGCATTATCAACTTTATAATATTATAGGTCCTTCTATAAAAGAGGAAAGCTTACTGGTGAAAATTACTTTCAACTTTGAATTGCAATGAATCATTAAGTGATTAAAGAGCAAACAATTTCTGTAGCACGTTTAATTTTTTACATAGTACACACTAAAGAATTGTGCTTAAATTCAAAGTAATACTAAAATATTTTAAGTTCCAATATGCGTAATAATTTTATGTATCAAAATATAAATGGTGATTAACATGAAATTAATTAAATAATAAACTTTACTTTAGAGGAAAATTAAGCTAAAATAAAAGTTGTAGGAATATAATAGTGTGCGTGTTTGTGTTGTGTTTTAAAACTAATAAATGAGAGGAAAAATAATAAACTTTAGAGGATAATCTATCCTCCTGCAGAAGAAAAAATTCATTACATCCATGTCAATTTTTTTTTGTGGACAAAGCATATCATTCTAGGTTTGAAAGTTAAAAGAGAAGGATATGTAACATAGCTGAGAAAAAATAAAAAATACATCAAAAAAGGTTTTTTTTTTTAGTTTCCCACCCGATGTCCGATACTTGCATTGGAGCCGGACTATATCTGGATTCACGCCGCGTAAGGCCCCATTCAGAGGGAAGCACTCCCTACCAAGAATTTTTCCATATCAAAAAAGGTTGAAACAAAATATTACTAAAAAGGAAGCATTATTGGTCAAGAGTACTCATGTTTTATCTATAGTATAACGGCAAAAACTTTTGAAAGGAAAATCTATAAAGTCTCATATTGAAATATATATATGAAAAGAAAAATAATTAAATTAAAATGATTACCTATAATATTCGAAACGGCGACCATTTGGAAGGTAGATTGATGATATTTCGTAACCAAATTTTTGTCAATTCCTCTGGTTGCTTGAAAGTTTATGTCACTGACTCATTGCTCACGTTTTATTTTTACAATAGGATATCCAAGTTAGTCTTGCATTATTGAAGAGTTATCATCTGACAGATATGATAATTAGTTTTCATATATTCAATGTTGAAGACACTCATTAAAAGATTATCTTTACAGAAGATGAAAGAATAGTGGATGAAATTATCTTGATATGAAAAAAATAATGGATGAATCAGAATTTTATGGCCGTGCTTTTAAAAAGGATCTAAATTTGTAAGTAGTGAGGAAAAGTTGAAATCTTGTGAAGAGCCTCCATACGTGCTTCTTTTGAATGTGAAGTGTTGCAATTGTTCGAACTAGGCCTTAGGTTATTAATTGGGACTCTTAGGGTATTCAGGTAAACAAAAAAAATATTTTAACATTGCATTATAAGGGGTTATGCATCTAATAGTTGTGGCTTGTGACCCTTCATGAAGGGGTACATAGGTTATTTGCCCTTAGTTATTTTTAAATTTTTATTAATAGGGTATTTAAGTTAATTAGAAGGGTATCTTAGTAATTCAACTTTTGTCTTAAGGGCTTCCCACTTTTAATATAATATAGATAGATGATTGATTTAATACAGTTTCAGTCGATTGCAAAAAATTGTCCTTCTCTCTCTTATCATTTATAACGGTTAAAGAACTATATTAAGCTTTATGTACATGTATAAATATTTATACAATCAGGTCATTTAACAACTAATTGTTATTGGAAAGTTGTATTTATAAACTAATTTTGGAAAAATAAAGCAGAATAATATATAAACAGAAAATGTAAAAAAACAAAAATCAATTCGAGCCCACTGAATTCACAGTATTTTCTTAAGGAATTTAATCCCCTCCTAGTACCCAAGGTTATGGATTATTTCCTCCCAGGATAGAACGAATTACACACTGGTGTAGTGGTACTTCAAACCCCAGTGTTTCAGCGAACACAAAGTTCGGTAGCAAATCACACTAACTGTTGCTTTGTTTGATGTTAAAAGTATGCAGAAAAAGGAGGAGAAACTCAGAAAATCGTTTCTGAGCAGAATAGTCTTGTATTTATAGCCAAAGTTGGGCTGAAATCTGAAGAGGTGCAACTCTTCAGAATGGTTGTTTATGCAAAACGGCCACAACATAAATGCCATAACATAAATGGCTATTTACTCAACAATAAAGAGGGAAAATAAAGAAGGAAGATTGAATAGGGTAGTTTAATTTTCAGTTACACAACTGAAAAACGGATTGAATTTAATATTAATATTTATTTTAATATTAATTTTGGACAAGAGGGGTTGCTCTAATGGTAAGCAACCTCCACTTCCAACCAAGATGTTGTGAGTTCGAGTCTCCCCAAAAGCAAGGTGGGAAGTTTTTGGAGGGAAGGATGCCGAGGGTCTATTTGGAAACAACCTCTCTACTCCAGGGTAGGGGTAAGGTTTGCGTACACACTACCTTCCCCAGACCCCCACTAAGTGGGATTATACAGGGTTGTTGTTGTATTTTAATATTATTATTCTGTTATTAAAATAAATATTTAATAACACTTCTCAACTTTTTAAGATCTAGAAGAAGAGCAATTGCTTATATACACATAGTATAAAAAATATCTCCCTCTTCCAATATGGGACAATGTCCCTTTGCCAAGGGGGAAAACTTACAGTTTCACTTAAAAATTTCATTTCCCTCCATTTCCCATTCACCCTATTTTAAGCATATATGCCCCCATAATTGTAGATATCCTTTAATTAGTAATCTAAAATAAATGATAGTAATTGACTTGCTAAAAACATAGTATTAAATGACGATAGTGTAATTTTTTTATAATATAGTTTCAACATATATAAGTTAAATGCTTAGAGGATTTTTCAAGACAACTGAAAATGCCAAAAATTTCATGTATATTTCCTTTACGGCTCGCTAAACAATGTGAGCAGGTGGAAAGGCTTTGCATAAATTTACAGCTCTTGCATAGCAAGAGGAAAAAATATACTATAAGAGAAAACACTAAGCCCTAATCTAGTACTATGTCGAATGCTGCATCATACTCTGCATTTCATAAACTGTTCAATCGAGAAGTGATATGAAAAAATGCATCCTCATTGCAAGGTAATGTGAGACCACCCATAGGATGTTGGAACCCAAACTCTTCCTCGGCTTTCCTAAGCAATTCTTGAAACGAAGCGTGATTTAAATATGCAATGGGAACCACGTACCGTTTCTTCTCTGTTTCTCCCACATAAACTGCAAAATGTCCTTTTGGAACGTCTGAAATACTATGATTCCTAGTAAGAACAGAATGTAGTTTGTGGAATTGCTTGACACCCGAAATCATAGATGGCAAACGAATAATTCCCATGACTTCTTGATATATATTGAACGTAACTATTGTTGTGATAAAAATGGAACTTTTTGAGGTGAATGAACTATTGGTATTTGATTTGAAAACTTGTTCTTGTTCTGAAGTTTGCACTGGAAAGGTTATATTTATATTGGCTGGTCACACATGTTGCCACCGCAAGTCAGCTGTCCTTATGGAACACTATTGATCTCATGTGAGAGAGGTCCTACTTCACATGGCTTTGCTCATATTTCTTTTTAAAAAAAAAAAATTAACATACCCAATTCCATGTGAATGATTAAGAAATTATTGCATTGTGGGGGTTGCTGCAGTTCCAAAGCTTAAACAATGATCCCTTTGCGGCATGAATATAATTACTTGGAGTTGGAGGGTTTCTACTCTACCATCCACTTGATTTTCTATTCCTGGATTTTGGCGATGACGGTGAACATAAGTTCCAGTGATATACCATCATTCGCCAAATTTTTCCTCCCACTTTGGATATGTTTTTATTGCTTTTCAGCTGGTATTCGATACTCGTATTAAGGCTCGAGTAAATCCGAATTCCCCAATAAATCCCATATTGAGAGTGCGAAGCACTTTTTAACAAAGGCGACTCCATGTTTCAGGCTCGAACCTGAAATCTCTGATTAAAAATTGAAAGAATACTTAAATTTTTTTTTGACATGTTTATCCATATTATTATTGTTTGTGTCAAAATATGACCAAATATGAAACAACATCTTGGGCTCCTAAACAGTTATATGCAAGATGCAGTATGTTGTCCTCAAATTCTTTTCTATCAAATTGCAACTTCCATACTGCCTTCTTGTCGTTGTGGTTCTCCGCGAAAAAAAAAAAAATTCGAGTCCTCAAAAGTACAAGTAATTTGTGAAGTCACTATCTTCTATTTTCCAAAGTTATGAAGTCATATTATTATCTAAAGATAACTATTGGTGCAAATTCCTACGTCTAAAATTTAAAATCATTTGTTTACAAGCTTTTCCTTCCGTGGAAATAACTGCTCACATGCATGTGATTCGTAATGCTAAGCCATTATCTACACCTTAGCGAATATCGTTAAAATTAATTTGTGTCATTGGTGTTGAATCCTTTAATTAGGTTTCAAACTAGTGGCAATTTGCATTAAAGTATTGCTCCCCATTTCAAATATTGATGATGCGTGTGACCATCTCATTTAAAAGTTTAATAGTTATTAAAGAGTATATTTTAACTCATTACTTAATAATATCTTTAACGCATGCCTCTCGCGCTTGATCTTCTTATGGGTTAAGTACTTAAAAATTCTTTTTTGTAATAGTGGTGTGAGACTTGAACGTATGATCTTTATCTGCTTTGATACTATATTAAAATATGTGGCCATTTCAAAAACTTAAACTATTAGTGAGATCACATTTTTATTTATTTCATAATATTTTAAACATAAGAACCACTACTATCCCATTGAGCTTTGGACTCTGTGAAATTTGTGAAAGGAAAAACCTAAACAAATCTCATAATTGTGACTTATAACTAAAGGAAATGAAAATGACGAAAAAAGAATTCCTTAGATGTGAACATACACGAATTCCGTACTACAAAGTTTGAACGAACAACCAAATGATTTCATTAAGTAACGACTAACAAATAAAATAAATAGCTTACATTGACCAGCCCCATTACCTATCTGTATATTCTTTCGTACAATAATAAATTCTCCGCGTATATATGATTTTAAGAAAGAGAGGGATTTTATCTTAATTAACTATTAATACAGTAGTGCTTTCACATGTTCCATTTACAACAAATTGAAAGTACATGCACATACCAATATCACAGAATTTTTTATACAGATCCAGACAATAAGGAATCAGATGATTGGAACTATTTTTTATATAAATATAATCAGCGCGATTTTATATAGAATTTAAGAATAATTATTGTTATCAAATAAATTATCTTCTTAATATTGTGTGCGGAACACGACTTTACATCTATGAACAAAATGTGAAGGAATCTTAAATCGTTGAGAATCGGCATCACTTACGCTAATAATGATTAATTTCTCATGGAAAGCTTTCCATAATTTAATTAACGTTAGAAGTTTCCGATCTACTAATCTACCAGTGTCGCTGCTAGCTGTTCAATTAGATTTCCTTATCATTATTTCTGCAAAATTTAAAAAAAAAACTAAAATATAAGGTTCTAAACGAGAAAATAAATTTCTTGCCAACTACTCCAATACAGCAGTGCTTTGACATCTATTCTATTCCAAATCCGTGACCCAGATCCAGATTATAAAAAAAAAAGAAGAAGATTAAAATCCCATCTAAACATAATTAATCAGCGTGACTTACTATTCTCAGAATAAATTAAAAGAATTTCTATGTGGACAAACTCGACTACTCACTTCCATAAAATAGCGAAAATAACCGACATATTTCATAGACTATAATTGCCAGTATGTTATAGGTAGTTAACGACATTGTAAAGTATTTAGGAATTATCAAATTAGTATATCTTTCTATACCACCTTTTAAACCACAAATTGTTACAAGTTGAATCCGTTGAATATATATTCCATCCGCCTCCAGTTGCGGAGCTAAACAGATGAAAGGAGATTTCGTTGAAACTATTGTATTGTGTAAATAGGGCAAAAGAGAATCTCTCGTAACATATAAACCATTGAATCCCTTTAATTAAAAAAAAAAGTAGTCTAGTGTAGTCGCAAAGATATTTAATTATTTTAGATCGCTTATTCAAATACCAGTAAACCTCGATATCATCATTTTAACATGGAAAAATCTTGATATTTTATCCTTAATAGTAACTAACTGTCACGATCCAATTTAGGATCATGAACGGCACTTAGGAGCAAGTACTCCCAAATAAGCTTTATCGATGTTTTATAGAAAATCGGACAGAGATTCCCCAGTTTTAGAACTATCCAAAAATAAACCTGTCTTAAAAATTACCAACACAACCAATCAATATTCACCTAAATCATTCATAATCTTTATCAACTAACCAAAAATGAGTTTCTACCATCATTACCAACCTTATCAACATAATAATACTAAACACATTTCAAAAATACGGAAAGAAGTGCAATACTAGTAACTAGTCCAATATAACGAATGAATACTCATAACGCTAATAAAAATGACTATGGAGCAACTCTAAGAGTTCATAAGGAAGCTAAGGACGATAATAAATAAATAAATAAACTCTTCGCCCACGCGAAAAAATGCGGGGCTCACCAGGAACTATCAACTCGTATACTCTAATCAGTGAAATCCTCGCTCGCATCAACTGTTGTCTCTGTAAAAAAAATAGCAAGGAGTGAGTCGCTAGCTCAGTGAGTAATAACACTTAACCACAACCGTTTTTATTTGGGGACAAGTCAGAAAACATGCTAGTATATTATACAGAAAATATAATAAGAATGCCCTTTCAGAAAGAATAAACAATAATCAGTCTCATCATGTGTTTCGTGTAACCAAAATCAATTGCACAATTCGGTTATAAACTCGGTAAGCACTTTCTCATAGCAAATCTTTATGTTTGAGAGGTTTTCAAGAAAGGATCATGTAATCTGTATCATTGTATGAACCCCTTCGTAAAAGGAGTCAAATATAACTGTAGGTCCCTAATCGAGGGAAAAATTGTAACTGTATGCTAGTTCTACATTCCCACTAGCTAGGGCTATAACTTTGATCGGTAATCTGTAAATACAAGGTGCACCAGGTTTAACGAACCCGCCGTTAGCTACGAGATCCTTCAAAGTCTCCTCCCATTTGTACTCTTTCTTGTAAACAATAAATACTCGTACAAAAGCATTTTCAAAATAATAAAGGGCATATCATTACTTATTAAATCTTGCAATTTTATTTCGGTAACAAAAATCATGTCTCAAGTAATAGTAAAACATGTCTAGTAACAATGATAATTATAATTTAAATAATTGTAACATCTCAAGTAACGGTAAAATATATCTAGTAACGGTGAAAATATTTAGATTAATCAGTAAACATCTCAAGTAAACTGTTCGGTACCATATCAAATAATGGACTTATCCCACATGCAATTTTCAAAGCATCGGTAACACATTTATTTTCAAAATCATATATAAACCATGTAGGTTATGAAAATACAAATTGTGGTAAGATTACTACTCACAATACTTGTGCCGAAATACCAAACGCGTCCCCACGAGCAATCCGTACAACTTCTTCAACTACCTATACTATCATAAAACCAATCTATATATCAATCTTATGAACTACTAATACAATCAGTTAAATTCTGTTAAATTTAATTAATTCACTTATCTTATTTTATTTTTTTCTTGGAATACAACTATTGACTCTCTGTCGATTCATATAGGCGTATTTCAATGAAAAGAAAGATGAATAATATTTTTATATCTTGCTTTACATTGTTACTACAATCTCTAAATGAATAAAAATTCAATTTGTTTGGAGGGAAAGAATAGTACTTGCTACAAAGTTTTTTATAAGCATTCATGACTCCTCCACATATTGCTAAAGATTAACAAAAGTTTTACATATCCTTCCTTGTTTTCACTCACTTTTAGCCAATCTCATTATTTAACTCCAATCATTAAGATATATTCTCAAATTAGTGAAATAAAGTACCTTGAAATTTGAAACAAAATTGACTGGAAAAAACTTCCTTTTTGCGGCACCAAAGCTTTTTCCCCAACTCTCCTTGTGTACTTTGGCTTGTTGCCTTTCCTCCTCCTTATCTTCTGTTTCTTCTTCTTCTAAGCCTTGTTAGCAGCAATTGTTGCGACTTGCCACGACCCTAACCCCGAACTCGGTCGTGATGGCGCCTCTCGTGAAGACAAGGCCAGCCAATTCAACCCAATTCAACTTTTTAAAGCAGTTAATCAACATGAAAATAGTCTAAACATGATTTAAACAATACTAAATAGCGAAAATATCGATAACAATGCGGAAAGTCCAACCCGACACAGCCCTAACCGGGGTGTCACAAGTCACGAGCATCTACTAAGGTATAAATACAACTGAAAGTCTTAAGTGTACAAATATAGACTAATGACTGAAGAGAGAGAGAGAGAAGCAGTGCTGCGAACGTCGGCAACTACCTTGCTAAACTCCGATGACTTTGTCTCCGATCAACCAAAACCCGATACCGGGTGTATAGATACCTGAATCTGCATAAAAGGTACATGGAGTAAAGTGAGTACCCAACTCAGTGAGTAACAAATGTAAATAAAGACTAAAGGCAAGAAATCACGTAAAGCATATCAAGATGATGTATAGAAGCAGTTCAAAAACCAGTAAGAAAGCAGTTAAGCTGTATAACCTCTTTACATCTTAGCTCAGTTTAAACTTCTTTAAAAATGACTTTTTCAACAGTACGCAAATGAATGCAAAATAGTTAGTGTAGATAAGCACAGATATCAGCCCATCGGGCACAAATACCACAGTTTAATAGGTAAATGACAAGTAAATATGAAAGATAAACACATAAATGTTCGCTCCTCGGGCTCAATGTCAACAACTCTGCCCCTTGGGCAATATCTCAGAACAATACCATCCCTCGGGCAATCACATAGAACAATACCAGCCCCTCGGGCTATCACATAGAACAATATCAGCCCCTCGGGCTATATCTCACATCATAATGGGTACCCACGCTTACTAAGGGAGTACAGACTCCGGGAGGGGCCCCTTACGGCCCAAGAGCAATATCAAGTCATCTCATGACATCAAATCTAGGCCCTCGGCCTCATATCAGTCAAGCCACCTCGTGGCGGATATATCTTAGGCCCTCGGCCTCATAAACAATATCAAAAAGCCACCTCGTGGCATACATATCTCAGGCCCTCGGCCTCAAATCAATATCAGTGTTTTCTCACAACTAGGCCCTCGTCCTTACTCAGTCAAAAATACTCACAAGCCCCTCGAGCATTAGTAAAACAGTATTTCTCAGCCCAAAACATCATTTAAAATATCATTTAAGTCTCAAAACGGAGTAAAAATGGCTGAGTAGTAAAACAGTAGAAAATAACATGGCTGAGTTCAATTAATAAGTCAAAACAGTGAGGAAATAGTAATAAAAATCCCCGAAGGGTTCAAATAGTTGGCACGTAGACCAAATATCGCAATTAGCCCAAATCATGATGATAACATATAAGTTTCAGTCAAATGCGCAATAAAATCATCAATCGGGACGGACCAAGTCACAATCCCTAATAGTACACGACCCCACGCTCATCGTCAAACGTGTGCCTCACCTCAATATAGCACTACGATGTGCAATCCGGGGTTTCAAACCCTCAAAACATCATTTACAACCATTACTCACCTCGAACCGGCTAAATCTCTAACTCACGACACCTTTGCCCTTCGAATCGGTCTCCACGTGCGTCGAATCTATCCAAAATCAGAACGAATACTTCACAATATGCTAAGAGAACAAAGCCCAAACAAAAACAATCAACAAAGGACACGATTCCCGAAATTACCAAAACCCGAGCCCGGGCCCACGTCTCGAAATCGGGTAAAATTTACATTTTCAGAATCTCACGAGTCTAACCATACCAAAATTATCCGATTCTAGTAACATTTGATCCTTCAAATCATCATTTTATATTTTTGGAAGATTCCACAACTTTTCTTCCCAAATTCCATCCCAACTCACGAATTAATGATGAATTCAATGATAGATTCATGTATTCTAGCCAAATCTGAGTTAGAATCACTTACCCCGATGAATCTCTTGAAAAACCTTCGAAAAATCGCCAAAATCCGAGCACTCTAGGTCAAAATATTAAATAAAACCCAAAACCTCGTATTTGTAGAGTATCCCACAGATTTCCACCTCTGCGGACCGCACAAAACCAGTGCGGTCCGCACAGAAATGACTACGGCCGCACAAGTTTTCATCTGCAGTGATAGGCTTTAGTATTTTGGTCATAACATTTTCTACGGATATCCAAATTACAATATCTTTACCTTTATGGAAACTAGACATGAAGGGCTACAACTTTAGTTTTTGAATCATCTTAAATTTCCTTGTTGATCAAAAGATATGAGCTTCCGAAGTAGGACCAGTAAAATGTTCCCCACCGCGGCCGCACTGCATTTTGTGCGGTCCGCACAACACCTACCGCGGCCGCACATCATTTTGTGCGGACCGCACTGGTGGGTTCCGAGGCCTGCAACCCTTCTGGACCTGCTACAGCTATGATTTTCGGTCTAAAATATCACGGAACCTACCCAGAACCCCCCTGAACTTCAAACCGATTGTACCAACACATCCCATGACATCATTCAAACTTGTTCAAAACTTCGGAATGCTCACAACAACATCAGATCACCAATTTAACATAGGATTTAAGCCTAAAAACTCTAAGAACTCTTCAATTATGCTTTCGATCAAAAAGTCTATTAAATCTCGTCTGAATGACCTGAAATTTTGCACACATACATACCAAATGACACACCGAAGCTACTGTCACTCTCGAAATTTCATTCTGACCCTTATATCAAAATCTCGCCTATCAACTGGAAATCGCCAAAATATCAACTTTGCCAATTTAAGCCTAAATCTTCTCTAAAACTCCAAAATCCATTCCGATCGCGCTCCTAAGTCACAAATCACCTAACGGAGCTAATCAAATCATAAAAATTCCGATCCGAGATCATATACAAACAAGTCAAATGTTGGTCAAACCTTTCAAATTTTAAGTTTTAAACTGAGAGTTGTTCTTCCAAATTCATTCTGATTACTCTGAAAACCAAAACCAACGATTTACATAAGTCATAATACACCACACGGGGCAAGTCATGCCCGAGAATTGGCGATCAAAAATGCAAAAGCTCAAAACGACCGGTCAGGTAGTTACATCATCCCCCACTTAAATATACGTTCGTCCTCGAACGTGCCCAGAGTTGCTCCAAAAGCTAGCCAATCGCTGAATAACCTCACCATGCACATACTCGGGGGTGATCCCAAATCACCCTATCTCATACAGGTCCGATAACACAACTTAACTGAAATTTCACAATCCATCCTAGTCCATAAACCATATAACCACTTTTCTGCTTCTAAAACAATCAATACGGTCATAACCTCACACTTATACTGTGAATAAGTCTGAACAAGCTGTAACAAACCATATTTGCTATCTCAGGTGCAATTACATGATAAACCACATAACTCAAACGCTCATAGCGATAACTTCTATTCACAGCAGTTATACACAACACTCGAATACCGATAGAAAAGCTCTTATCACTAAAGTCCCATTCCAACACTTTCATATACTACCAACGATAAATGAAACACATAATAAACCATAACCATTTCTTAGATCGACCATTCACGAAGCCACTTCTCCTTTAACAAATACCATAGCAAATTTCCGAGCCGAACCTCGATATTATCCTTCCAACATGCTGAAATCGAATCCGTTCGTATTCATTAATGACCTCAATGATCTCATCTAGTCTAACACAATTACTCTGGTGACATGACATACCAATACAGACTAAAGCCACAACTTGCGCAGTCCGCGCACCAATAAGCAACAATCTGAACATGCTTTCCTCATGAATTGACTCAAATGAAAGAGTTGTACCTCCAGCTCACCATTACCACCATAACACATGGCTGAGAACCCGTCTCACATCATAAGAACAGAACACACAAATCTAACCTGCAAGGTTATACCTCCACATAACTTCGTTGCGATGCGCGATCCTATCCAACACTGCTCCACTTGAACCACATCAAGTCACTATGCTCGAAATCGACAACCATGCACAATTTGATATATGGAACCAAAGCAATTCATCATACCCACGGTGAAGAAAATAACATACACCACGCAACTCGAAAGGACATAACCGATACGCCATTCATCGAGCAATACCCAATTACTCTTCCCGCTCGACTTCCACTATGAGACCCCAATAGAACCACACCATGTGTGCCTATAACCAACAAATCATAACACCTCGCCACACAGAAAGGTTAACTCATAGATCTCCCCAGATTACTAATAAACTTAATAACAATAGAATCAACGCATCCCTCAACAATACAATCCGGAGCCAACTGAGCCGACTCAAGTTAGAACACGCATCCACATTGGCTTGCCAATAAAACCCCTTTAACTCTGCTGGTGTCGTACGATATGGTGCCCGATGTAAGCACGTGATTTTTGCTCCACAGACAATCACTCCAAAATACAATCATTGATTCCTCGTTGTACAATTTTTGATTTTACGTGATATATGCTGGTAGTCGCTCGTGGTTCTGTCCATTTTTCATTTTTATCTTATCAAGTAAAATACAAAATATGTATGTCATGTTAATTAAGCCATAATTCAGTCATTAAAAGAAAAGTCACAAAATATGCGTCTTTTATTTTAGGCTGTTGATTTAATCATTTAAAGAATTTGTAATACGTGTGTAATGATTGTGTTAAGTGTTGATTAGTGTGTGTTTTAAACTCATTTTAATTTAGTTGAATTTTAAAATTAGAAAACAAAGGAAAAGAGTGCAAATTATTTAGAAAAATCGGATTGGGCCTATTTGTTTCAAAATTTTAAGGCCCAAAAACAGCCCAAACACAGGCTGCCCGGACACGGTCCAAACGGCGTCGTTCTGTCCCGTCTAAGCTGGGCCGTTGATCTCGAGTGGATCGATGGCCAGGATCACACCCCCAGATCCATTTAACATAACCCGACCCAATAACCGGTTCAGCCCAGCCCTCACTTAAACCAAACGACCCCGTTTAAATATCAAACGACCCCATCTCATTACTCACCATCCGATCCAAGCCGTTGAGATCATCTGATCTAACGGCTCAGATCTAATCCCCTACTCCGTATATAAGCTTTCCCTCACACCCCACGCCCCCTATCCGAACCCCACCCTTCACTCGTCTCCTTCCCCAAGCCCTGAAACCCCAAACCCTAGCAGCCGCCCTAGGTTCCCTTTCACCAGAACCCGGCGGCATGAACGCCGGTGACCACCTCCTGAACACCCTAAGACCCCCTCGCTCTCCTGAACATGGATCTGTTACTCCCTAGCCTCAAATCACCTCCTATCGTCTCGAATCTGGATTTGAAGATTCGAGACAAAACTCGATCTATGCCAAACCACCCCATCTTCATACCAGACACTCCCTGACCCTCCTCGTGACCAAACCAAGCTTGGTTTGGTCCGAATCTACCCACAACTTCTAAAAAATCAAATCTGAGAATCTGAACCTTAGAACACAAGAGCCTGAGGAATCCGACCTGCTTCATAGAGGGTTTGAGGTCTAATAGACCTTAACCAAGGTGTTCTCGGTTGAGAACACCCTGGTTAGAGTTTGTTTGGCCTCAAATGGTCAAATCTAATTCGGACTGGGGTCGGCCTGCTTTGAACATTTTCTAGTAAGTTTTCCTTTTCTGTTTTTGTGTGGATGAGTCTGTTAGCATGTTCTGTTGTGTTTGTTCGGTATTTTCTGATACTTTCTTAATTTCTTCCGTCCTTGTAAAGACCTTTTATTTGGTCGATTGTCTTCTGTGTATGTTTTGAACGTATTCTGTGATATACATGTCCGATTAGATTAGTCGTCGCATAAATAATTCATATAGGTTCCCAATAATTGAACAAAAGTTGTCTGATGCCCTTTGGGTCCCTATACGTATTGTTTATATGAACGACTGATTGCCACCTGTTATAATTAGTATAGTCGACTTGATAAATGTCGTCGATTAACTTCCTACGACTGAATGTTCAAATATTCTAATTCGTACAACTTCACGTAAGTGAATGGACCTGTTGATTGTTAATTAGATGCTTGACATTAGCTGTGACCACTAGCTTGTAACTGCCTTGTAAACAAATTAAAAGAATCAGGCTAGGGCAGTCCTGAATTTGAACTTTCATGAGTTCAGAATGCCCTGATGCTGCGAAGGGCAGGGCAGTAATAAGCAGGGTTTAACAGGGGTAGTCTGGGGTTTGAGAAGAACAAAAAGGCTTAGTTTAAATGAGCTGACAAGTAGGGTACTAATTTGGGATTAAACTAATACCAATGGGGAACAAGACACAAGAGTATGGGGTTTAAAATGAATACTTAAATGAACCCATAACCTTTGATTAAAGAAAAGCCAGGCGTGGGGAACAAAATGGCTGGCATCAAAAGATGCTTAAGCATGGGTTTAAAGAGTATGGGCAGTCTGCAAGTGGGAGGACCCAGGCAGCTTAGCTGCACTGGGTCGTTTGGCTTATAAATAGGCCATTTCAGAACTTAAAAGGGGCTGGAATTTTTAGTCTTGAGAGAGGTCTTGTGAGTTTAAAGAAAACTGAAAACATAAGGAAATTTCCAGTAAACACTGTAACCAAACACTGTCTGAAAGCTACATAAGAGTTCATATTGGTCAAGCTGTCTTGGCCAAGTTCTGTTGTTTGCACTGATTGAGCTGCTTGTGATTGTTGAACTGCTGGTGTTGCTGCATTGAACACTCTGTTACTTCTGTTGTTTCATTACTCTCTTCTGGGATTACTTGTTTGGTGCTCGACCATCTGCTGGTTTTCTTTGTTCTGGAAATTGTTGCTGGTTGTCTGTGGACTGTGGAAAACACTTGTGATTGTTGGTTTGTTGCTGTGTTATTGCTGTGTTGTTGCTGTGTATCTACTGTTGCTGTGTTTACTGCATACTGCCCAGCTGATCAGTCCTTTCTTCTTTGTCCGCTATACCAGGTACACAACCAATGCACTATCAAATGTAATTGGAACATTGAGCATGAATGCAAAAAGAAAAGACCTGAAGTTGATTTTCATACATAGATTGTTATATTAGATATCATGTACTGTATGATAATTTTCATTCCTGTGTTGACAATAGAAGCAGCCTGTATGCCCAGTGTATATCAATATAGATTAGCTAAATGGTAGTTTACATATGTATGCTGATAGGTGAAAATATTCTCAATGAAATAGGTTGCATCTCAGACTTAGTTTACTTTGTAATATGTGCTGTAATGTATGCCAAGCATGAAAACTGTACATCATTGGCTAAGTTCTTCCTTTTCTGATTAATGGTCTCATATAACTAGTAAACCACCTGTTAAGACAAAGAACACAAAACTTGCAATCTCAACCTCATGAAGGTCGAGCCCAGGTCAAAACAGACCAAGCAGGCCCGCATCGAACAAGCAGTGGCCCAGGTCTGGCCCATCACGCATGGGCTGGATTTGGGCCCGTGATTATTTGTTTGGCTGACTGTGCATGCAGCCTCGTTTCTGATTTTTAAGCATTTCTGAATGCTGTTATAGATAACTTGCAAGCACGTAATTAATTAGGACTATCTACTGTTTTCAATTAGTAGAGACAAACGCGACAAGAAACGTAGTTGCTATAGGATATCCTTTTAAAATAAGAACGAGATGAGCCTCGACAAAAATAAATAAAAACGCACGAGCTGCGGGGCCCTCGTTAAATGTATATTATCGAAGCATTCAGTTTCCAGGATGGGTCGTTTAGCAAATCTCACGGCCCTCCCGAAATAATAACGCGATAGCCTCTTTAAGCGCGTATTTAATAATTTTACCTTCTTAAATTCGGGTGCGCATTTATGTGACCCAAATCCAAATCTCGACGGATTCGAAATGTGTTTCTAATCGCGGGTACATTGATTGTGACGTGGTTTGAGATGCATGGCCATGACGTCGCAAATTCCTTTTAAAAATAGAACGAGACGAGCCTCGACAAACAAAATGTACAAAGCTGCGGGGCCCTCTAGATGTATGTATATATTAAAGTATTTAGAATTCGGGATATGCCGTTTAACGAATTTTTACGACTTTCCCCAAAATAACAAGACGCTAGTTGCTTTAGGCGCGCCTTTAACAATTTATTTTCCTTAATTCGGGTGCACATTTATGTGACCCAAATCCAAATCTCAACCGAGTCGAGATATATCGATAACCACGGGTACATTGATGTAACGTGGTTCGAGGTATGTTTTCACGACGTTGCAATTCCCTGTAAAAAATAATAATAATTATGAAAGCAGTTAAAAGATAAAATTGGCACATAAGTTCATATTTGTATAAAATCAGATAATCAAGCCGAATATAACAGTTGAGCGACCGTGCTAGAACCACGGAACTCGGGAATGCCTAACACCTTCTCCCGGGTTAACAGAATTCCTTATCCGGATTTCTGGTACGCAGACTGTAATATGGAGTCATTCATTTCCTCGATTCGGGATCAAAATTGGTGACTTGGGACACCCTAAACCTCCCAAGTGGCGACTCTGAAATAAATAAACAAATCCCGTTTCGATTGTCCTTTAATTGGAAAAAACTCCCTTGCGCTCTCGCGGGTATGTAAAAAGGAGGTGTGACACCCGACACCAAATCAATACCGAAATCAACAACCTTGCCCGGCGACATGCCCGGTCGCAAGGAACACATCCGAAAAGTCCCTCACCACCGGAACTGAATCAATATGAGGAGCCTCTGCATTGACACCCATCACGAGAGCCCAAATAGAAAAGACACTCCCTCCCAGTCGTCCGCTGGGTCTTTGGCATGTAGAACCACTCCAATAGGACATAATCCGCCGAACATCGCCACTCAATCAATGGCATTTCCGGCATAGCCAACAGCGCCGCCTTAGCGCAATAGACCATAATAATACAACATGGAGACAACCAGCCTGAACCCAATATCACATCCAGAATCTAACATCCCAAGAAACAAAAGATCTGCTCGGGTTTCCCAACCCCGATAGTCACCATTCTTTGCCGATATACACGACCCACAACCACACATAGCCTGAATATGAGAACTTCCCATCTCCATATCCCTATGGCACATGAATCACTATATCCGATCCCAATTCCGCCGTGTAATACATACCACACCTCTAATACCCAATCATTCCACGAAAGATACTCTAAAATTTCCTTGTGCCATCAAGCAACTCGAATATCAGCAGTCGATCTAACAAGAAAGTACCACAATGATACCGAAGTACCATCAACTTAATCTCATTGCCTTTTCTGAAACATATACCGTCGTCAAATCGCTCCAATTAGCAATACCATTTCCTTAATCATCTGAAGCTCATTCCATCTGAAACTGCCCGTGCTGCCTAAGAATTTTATGACCTTCCTTTCAGAACCGAACCACAACCTCACACACATAATTCTCAATCATTTACAACATACCGCATAACCCATGTCATTCTAGGATAACCATGAGAACTTCATATCCATTTGTATCATTATTATAATATAACTATTATAATATAGATAACCCATACCATTTGTATCATTATTATAATATAACTATTATAATATAGATAACCCATACCATTTGTATCATTATTATAATATAAATAAAGTTTTAGAAAATGAAATTTCAAAATAGAAATATTTTTTGAAAGATAAAATCACACCAAATAAGAGTTCAAGTCGTAGTATAAGAGTCACGTCGTAATCAAAGAATCGTTTATATCGTGTCAACCTTTGTGCTTTGTCATAAATATGAGTTATAATTTCACTTTGTATATTTTTAGGTTCCAATGACACCTATGGGAATAGTGCAAAAATAAAAGTATCACTACGATAATTGAGAAAATGTTAGTCCTTTTTCATGTAGTGTTTCTTAATTAATATCTGACCATTATACATAATTATTTAGAAGGTTTAAATGTTAAGGTTATTTGCATATAATTCAAATACTTCAGATATTTAACATGGTTAATGTCAAATATCAAAATGGAGTAAAACAAATTCATTAGCTAAAGAATTTTTTATATTTTTAGATAGCCAATTAAAATGAGTTTTGAATTAAGAATAATATTTTCAGTTACATTATTATAAAAATAATTATTACTGAAAAATAATGTTTTAGAAATTGTAATTTTAAGAAAGAAATATTTTTTAAGAGATATCAAACACACCAAATAATAGCTCAAGTAGTAGTCAAAAAGTTAAGTCTTATCCAAAGAGTCATTCATTGTCTCAACATTTGATTGGTTTGCCATAAATATGAGTTATTATTTTGCTTCCTGACTATTTTTAGGATCCAATGATACCGGCAAGAATGGTATCAAAAAAGAAAAATAATGGTTTATTTTTTTCATGTAGTTAATATCCAATGGTTATCTATATTTACTGAGAAAGTGTAAATTTTAAGATTATTTACATACAATGCAAATAACTTAAATATTTGACATGATTAGTATCCGCGCATCCGGGCGGGTAGTAATACTAGTTTGATATTAAAATGAGTAAATTTGACTCCGATCAACATTTTGGGTAAACGGACCCGGACCCGTGATTTGACGGTCTCGGAGGGTCCGTAGGAAAATATGGAACTTGGGCATATGCCCGGAATCAAATTCCGAGGTCCCAAGCCCGAGAAATGGATTTTTGAGTAAAATTGTTTTTCTGAAATTTATAAAGAAAATTGAAATGAAAATTGGTTGTAACATGTTGGTATCGGGACCGTATTTTGGTTCCGACGCCCGATACAAGTCTTATATGTAGTTTAAGATATTTCTGTGAAGTTTGGTTGAAATTGGACATTATTTGATGTGTTTCGGACTTAAAACTTTAAATTTGAAAGTTTATGAAGTTTGAATTTTTTTTAGTGATTTTGGGGCTTGATTCATTGTTTTTTATGTTATTTTGGCGATTTGATCGCACAGTTAAGTTCGTAGGATGTTGTTGAGTTAGTGCATGTAATTGGTTAGGAGCCCCGAGGGCTCGGGAGTGTTTCGGACTTAGAAAGATTGCAGGTTTTTGGCTTCAGCAGTTGCAGGCCATTTCTTCTTCGCGACGCATCATCCGCGTTCGCGAAGCTCTGAATTTTCCTTTCATCGCGTTCGCATTCCTGCCTCGCGTTCGCGTAGAGTCATTTGACTCTGAGGACTCAGCTTCCTTTTTCCTCTTCGCGTTCGCATATACACCCTCGCGAACGCGTAGTCTTGCAGATCTCTTTCATCGCGTTCACGTGAAGGTCCACGCGTTTGCGTAGACCAATTCCTGGACCCCAGCCTTTTCTCTTCACGTTTGCACTCTTCATATCGCGAACGCGATGGTCTGCCAAGTTTACCCTTCGCGAATGCGACCTTCCTTCCGTGAACGCGAAGGGCAATTTTGCCTAGTTATAATTTTTAATTCCAGAACAGTGTAGTTGCGGAATTTTCATAAAAACACACGAACTCCTTCTTCTCCAAGGTTCTTAGGCGTCCATTGAAGCTCTCTTTCACCAACACTTCTTGGGTTAGTAAATTTCAACTCGTATTCTTCATTTTCCATCAATATCTATTGAATTCCTAAGCCTAAAACATGTACTTTATGGTAGAAATTGGGGGAATTGGGTAGAGTTAGGGCCTTTTATATTTTCTTGATTTAGACCTCGTTGTGGGGTCGAATTTGAAAACAAATTATATATTCGGACTCGTGGGTGAATGAGGATATGAATTTGGTCCGAACCTCGTGTTTTGACCAAGCGGGCCCGGGGTCGATTTTTGAGATTTTGGGAAGAAAGCTTGGAAATCTATAATTAGGCATTGGGTTTGTTTTATTTAGCATATATTGATATTATGAAGTCATTATTGTATAGATTTGATTGAGTTGGAGCCGAATTCAAGAGGGAAAGCGGTTGTTGTGGATTGATTTGGCCGTGGAAGTTGAGGTAAGCGTTTGGTCTAACCTTAGCTTGAGGGAATAGAAGTTGAGTCTTATTTGCTACTTGCTAATTGTCGAGTACGATGTATAGGCATGGTGACGAGTATCTATACATTGGTATCTACCATGACCGTGAGTCCTTATATTGCAAATATCCTGGTTTTGTTATAACTTCCATACTTAATTGATGATTTCTATATGTGGTAAAGAGTATGTGAAAGAAAATTGTAATCTTTGAACTTCGTGGAACGTTGGCTCGAGTTGAAATACAAATTGTGAAGGTATATGAGATAATTAAATCTTTGGAGCATTGGCTCAAGTGATAATGTGAACTATAAGATGAAAGTGAAAGAAAGATAAAGAGTTCTTGGTTTATTCCCTTGCCAGGACGTTTCATTGTTTTGTTGATTTTCTCCCTTGCCGGGATATGGAAACTCATTGATATTGTTCCCTTGCCGGGATTAACTGTTTAATTGCATTCCCTTGCCGGGATTTCTATCATTATTTGTTCACTTCCTTGCCCCTTATTTGTGATTGTTGTTTGGGTAAGGAAGAGTGATAAAGCACGAAGGGTGATGCCGTGCATTATTTGATATTGTGAGGAAAGAGTGTAAAGCACGAAGGGTGATGTCGTGCACTGCTTAATATTGTGACGAAAGAGTGTAAAGCACGAAGGGTGATGTCGTGCCGTACGATGTACCATTCCGTACTGATATTCATTGATTATACTGTGAGGAAAGAGAGTAAAAGCACGAAGGGTGGTGCCGTGTACATGATTATTGATACGATTGATTTGGTGAGGACGAGAGTAAAGCACGAAGGGTGATGCCGTGCAAGTTTGTGATTTCTGATTCTTATTGATATTCTGGCCTTGTTGTTTCTTTCTTTATCTGAGATTACGTATTTGAAACTGTTATCTCCCCACAGTATGTTCCCCTTCCTTTATTAATTGGTTACTTCCTATATATATATATATATATATATATATATATATATATATATATATATATATATATATTCGAACCGCACAGGTTTACTTAGTTGTCTGGTTCTAGCCTCGTCACTACTTCGTCGAGGTTAGGCTGGGCACTTACCAGCACATGGGGTCGGTTGTACTGATACTACACTCTGTGCTATTTTGCACAGATCCAAGTTTTGGACAGCAACAACAGTAGCGTGGGAGCAGGCCTTCAGTCCAGCGAGACACCGAGGTAGCCTTGCAGGCGTCTGCAGGCCCGGCGTCTCCACTATCTTTTACTTTAGACTGTTATCTCATTGTATCCGAGACAAACATATATATTTCTTTTAGACAGTGTATTTAGTATTCTTAGATGTTCGTGAGTATTGTGACACCAGTCTTGGGTAGAGGCTTATGTTGCATTCTTCCACATTTTTATTCAGCTTTTCGTTAATTTAAGACTTTCGCTTATTTAGTTAAATCAGTTGCTTTTATTTTAATGCTGATAATTGTTAAAAAGGATTATGTTGTTAATAATAAAGTAATTAATGTTTGGCTTGCCTAGCTCCCAATAGTATGCATCATCACGACTCCCGAGGGTGAAAAATCCGGGTCATGACAAATAACCTTTTTAGTGACGAAAACAAACAACCAACTACAAATTTTTTATATTTTTTTGACGAACAAGGGGATGAAAAAAAACTTCATTAATAATATAACTATATTTAGCGACAAATACGAAGTTGTCTTTGTATACTTTTAGTGACCCTCTTTTAAGGATGAGTAATTGACAGAATTAATTTTCATCACAAAATTTTTTTGTGACGAAATATAAATTTAAGTGACAATAATTCGTCACAGATAATCAAATTGGTTGTAGTGTTAAGTAGGGTATCATGTGTTTAAATAGTAGGGCTATGAAGACCTACTAAAAAATATATGAAATACACACTCAAATACTAAATATATACGAAATGCACAATTAAATACATCTATGTAAATGAATTATTTCGAATTATATGGGTGTATACTACAAAAAGAAGAAGAAGATGGAAATACATAAAAAAAATCTTATGGAAAATAGGGTTTGAACCCTTAGATCTTCCATGTATTGGGAAGATAAATATTTAATGGTGGGAGCGAAATATTCAAAAGATTACTGAAAGGGCAGTTTGGGTATAATAAAACAAATGATTGTGTTTCCATTTCCAATTCTCTCAAGAATATGAACCAGTAGAAAGGCTTTACACAGAAATGTACAGCTCTTGCATGGCAAGAGGAAAAAATATTACTGTAGAAAAATTAAAAGAAGGAACACACTAATTATCTCTATATATCTAGTCTGCAGACTGCTGCATCACATATCTTCATATCATAAAGTAGTGTTCAATCGAGAAGTGAGATGAAAAAAAGCATCCTCATTGCAGGGTAACGTGAGACCGCCCATAGGATGTTGAAACCCAAACTCTTCTTCTGCTTTCCTAAGCAATTCTTGAAACGAAGCGTGATTTAAGTATGCAATGGGAACGACGTATCGCTTCTTCTCTGTTTCTCCCACATAAACTGCAAAATGTCCTTTTGGAACATCTGAAATACTATGATTCCTAGTAAGAACAGAGTGTAGTTTGTGGAATTGCTTGACACCTGAAATCATAGATGGCAAACGAATAATTCCCATGACTTGTTGATATTGATCACGTAAGGTTTGGTGATGTATTGATGGGGTTGTGAATGAACTGAAACTTATTGAGATTGAGTGAATTGTTGGTGTTTGATTTGAAAGCTTGTTCTTGTTCTGAAGTTTGAACTGGAAATGTTATATTTATATTGACTGGCTTTGATGTGTTGCCACCGCAAGTCAGCTGTCCTTATAGACTATTGGTCTCATGTGAGAGGGGTCCTACTTCACATGGGCTTTGCTCAAATTGCTCAATAGAAAAATACATAATTCCCAATTTCCTGTAAATACATTAACTCATTTAATTTCTTCGAATTTATATTGCATTGTGGGTTGCTGTATTCATATATGCCTCGGAAATAGGTGGTCTCGTATAATGAAAAATATTTCAGAACAGATAATTTGAATTTAACTTCCTAAAGGACTTTTGGATAAGGTATCAAATTTTACCCAGAGACTTCAAAGCCTTATACTCCCCCGTTCGCTTTTATTTGTCCATTACGGACTTTGCACACTCATTAAGAAATAATAAATGAAGTGCATAATTTATCATGATACCCATATTAATTAATGCATATTTTATTGGATTGGAGAAAATGATTTGAAATGAATAATAAACACCGTGGGAATAACAGGAAAAAAATTTTGTCTTCTCTTGATATGCGTAAATTGACAAGTAAAAACGAAAATCTATTTTTAATATACAAACCAAGTAAAAGTATGTAGTTGGGCATTAAGGTTGTGAGTTAGGAGGTTGTTGAGCATATTGAGTTTTCCAGTGTGAGGTTAGGCCGATAGAATTTAATCTTAAACTACTAGTGGTCAGGGCTGTGTTTATACTACTCTTCCGTTTTCATAGTGTCGTGCATTATTTACTGGTCATTATTTCTGCCTTTCATGTATTCACTAGTTCTTATGTTGTGTTATTATTTCCATGATGGTACTGATATATTTTCTCTTTTTGTCTTTTTGTCTTCTTGAGCCGAGGGTCTATTGAAAATAGCCTCTCTACCCCATTTGGATAGCGGTAAAGTTTACGTACACACTACCCTCCCCAGACCCTACTTGTAGGACTATACTGGGTCGTTGTTGCTGTATACCAAGTAAAAGTAAACGGAGGGAGTACTTAATTCCCAATTTCCTGTAAGTACATCAACTCATTTAATTTCTGTGAAGTTATTGCATTGTGGGTTGCTGTAGTTCCGATCCAAAGCTTGATCATGCCTCGGAAATAGGTGTTCTCGTATAATGGAAAATTTTTCAGAACAGATAATGTGAATTTAACTTCCTACTACAGAGGACTTTTGGATAAGGTATCAAATTATACACTGAGCCTTAATTCAAGCCATATATGTTTCTTTACTATGATTATTATCTTGTTTTACTGTCAAAACTTTCTGTCAGGTACGTAGATCAACATTTTCGATCAGTATAGTAGTTTTACTCCGCTATTTGCTGAGCATTTGCACATGATCAAGTGTATGAATTTGCTTCTTTTTCTTTTTATGGGTCAAGTACATAAAAGTGTTTTTTTTTATAATGGTTTCAGACTCGAAATCTTATATACTACGTAGAAGACGAAGTTTATGACTATCATCTCATGCAAAGGATAATGATTTTAGAAAGAGTAAACTTTTTCTTTTTGCTTAATGATATCTTCAGCGGAGTAGTCACTACTACCCCTTTGATCAGCTTTCGTATTCTCTTAACTTTGTGAAAGAAAAAAAAATCTAAACAATATAATTATGGCGACTAATTATAAAAAAAAGAAATGGAAAAGACGAAAAACAAACGCCTAAGTGCGACCAAACAGAAATTCCGTACTGTAAGTTTGATTAACAACCCAATGTTTCATTAAGTATTGACTAACAAATAAAATAAATTGCTTAAATGGACCAAAACTGCTAACTGTATATACGTATATTCTTTTGTACATAATTTAATTCTCCGCGTATATATGATTTTAAATCTATGGCAAACATTGATTATTCAGCATTGAGTTACTACGAAGAAGTTGCCTTATCAAGGAAAAGAAAAATAATTAGCACATTTATGATTTTTTTCATAAGCCATTATATTGCCTGCAGATTGACCATAGCTCATCCATACCAGGCAGCAACTAACTAGAGCATTAAATAAACTACACATAAATTTGTTAGAGTTTATTTGTCAGCACAGTTCTTGAAATTTACGAAGAATTATTAATTCTTGTTTTGATTTATTTTTTCCTTGAAAAACGTAATTATGATGTAAGGAAGGTGAAGGATTTTATCTTAACTACTCATATAGTAGTGCTTTGACATGTTCTATTTTATATTGAAAGTACTATATGATCAATATCATGGAAATTGAATTTGTGATATAGATCCATTGGTGGCCCAAACAAAGGAGAGTTTTGAAGATCGAGAAAGGAACTAAGACATGGATCAGGTCCATTCTAGTGAAGTACAGATATGGTCAAGTCAAACATGTGATATGCACGTGAAGGAGATAAACCTAACTTACCAGAAGTGATATCTCCTGATCCTGATAAAAAAGGTTGCATATTGGATAAGGAGAAAGACTCCTTACTCAAAGAGAACACGGTTTAAGAGATGGATAGAGTTAGAGGTTGAGATCAATTAGAACTCTTCCACCAAGGAAGAGTAGCATCAGAATTCTAGTCAATCTCTATTTACTAACTCCATAAATATCCGTGTTGTTCTCTTTTATAGGTAACACACATAAGCAGAAGTTAAACGTGAATTGAGAGAAAAATAGCAAGGCAATTTCGCAAGCAATTTATATGTGATTCAAGCGTGAAAACCTGAAACTACTTAAACCAGATAGAAGAACCAGTTCCAAGTATCTGTCTTTTATTCTAGTTCAATTGTAGTAGGTGTTTTTATATTGTACCTTTCGGCTTTATATAGAAGCAATTGTATTAGGTACTCAGAGTTTTCAAGTTAGAGTTAACTTGAAGTTGTCGCAATAGTTGAGGTTGTGTGCTACAACGGGATTAGAGTTAGTCCTAGGTTTACAAAAGAGTTTTGTAAATGCAGTTTTTGGCTCAGTGATTTTAGTGGAGAGTTTGGAAAAATCCTACTAGAAAGTAGGTCGTGGTTTTTCACCTTTTGAGCTAGGTGTTTTCCACGTAAAATCTTTGTGTTCTTTAATTTCTGTACTTATTATTCCGCGCATCAGTAGTAGTTAGAACACATAGAAGAACCAGGTCCTTAATTCCATAAACAACTTAAGCGAAAAATTGGGCACCACACAAATCATCCCCCTCTTATATGGTATTGAAGTATAAAACATCATCCATACAATAAAGAATCAAATGATTGGAACCTCAGAGTGATTTCAGAATAAATTAAAAGAATTTCTATGTTGACAAACTCGGTTTCTCACTTAATTTCATCCAGAAAATAATTATCCAACGATTTTAGAAAGTATTGCTAGTACATTAGTAGGTAATTCACGACGTTGTAAAGCAGGTAGGTATTATCAAATACTTATATCTTTTCCACCGCAAATATTCCTTGTGGATAAAGAAACAGAATATCCAGCCATGCAATGTAGCGTTGAGTGTTTACTCATACGTACATAGGCGCAGCAAGGATTCACCTTATGCCTTCTTAATTTTAGAAAACGACGTTAAGTAATAATGATTGAGTTTTAAATTTCATATTTATATATATTTAATAAAAAATTTTAATACAAAATACATTATTTGACTAAAAGCTATTAAGTTTGACTAAATTCGTAGATTTCTGCTCCGTCCCTGACTACGTAGAAGTTGCACCAAAGAAAAGAAAACAAAGCACAGTTATTACCATAGAAACCCCAATGCCGACGATGGAAGAGTAGCATGTTAGTAATCATTTTTATCAAATTACTAAATTCTTTTCATAGAAATTTGTAATTACTTTACATGTGACCTTATTATTTAAAATGTATAGAACTTAAACTCAAAAATATTTATTGGCACAGAACTGAAAGCTCATGATGTTTTATAATATAGATTCATTTTTCCTTCGAACATAGTTGAGACGACATAGGAGGGGAAAAAAGTTAAGAGAGTATGAGGCATCAAAACATTTTTATGGCAAGACGTCCCAATGCTATTGTTGAGACATACTACAACTATGACAGAATTGAAGAAACTTTGTGAAAATTTTCTTTGTATATTGACTGTGTAGTAATATTCTGTACAGTGTCCATATTTATACAAGAGAAAAGGAATCTACCCTATAACAAACTATGTCAAGTGGCACTATTCTATATGCTACTGTATAACAGATTTATTGGATAAATACATTTGGATAAAGAATTCTAATTACAGGGTGTATCTATGTTGTATTTACATGCTTCTAGAAGTGTAGGCCTTCAGCTGTATAATTTGTATCAGTCCAGCGGCCCAAAATTAGTGACCCAAAATGCAAGGCCCAATTCTCTAATAAACTTAAGGTTGACCAATTCTTTCGGACACAACCTAGCCACATGAGTGTCTTCTTCTTGCTTCGTGCATATCACCATGTGAAAGACAACAACTTTCTTCATTTTTTTCATAATCATTATCATCTACACCAACACTATAAGTACCACCTACCTAAAATCATGCTCTATTTCTAATATCTCAAATTAAATATTTAGATGAGATAAATATCTCGCTACAATATGATAACAAAGCAGACAAGTAGTTCTCGGTTCAAATTTTATAGCTAGCCACCAAAAAGAATTAAAAGTATTTTACGTGTTTATCCAGTGAAAAAAAAAAAGAATCAGACCTACACATATGGAATCTTGCTGGCATAAGTAATTATAATTGAATAACAAAAAATGTGTTCTTTTTAACTGTTTAAACTTTCAGATGATACAGTCGCCTACACAATCCAATACTCACTTAGGCGTCGTTTGATAGGATGCATTGGATAAGATAATGCATGCATTAGCTTTGTGTATTAACAATACATTGTTTGGTAGACATTTTGAACATATGCATTAGTTATACATCCTATTTGGTATTATCCTATGCATAACTAATGCATAGAAAACAATGGTATTAGCAATGCAATGAGTTTTAATGCATGCATTAGCTTGGTTAAAGACAAAATTGTCCTTCAAAATTTATGCTTAATTAAAATATGCTAGTTAGTATATTAATGCAAGTTCAAAATAATCCAAATAGTGATAAATAAAATTATATCCCTAGTAAATAAATAAATACTTAACATATTTCCTTTTTTATAAATAAATATTTAATTTTATTTTACAATATAGGTAGACAAATAAAATAATTTTTTAAAACTTTTTCATATAAAAACATTTCTCAACATATGTTTCTTTTAAAAAGTTAGAGTGTGGACTAGTTTTGAGGGCATTTTTGTAAACAAACAATTCTTTTAGAAACTGTGCAATATTTTAATACATCAAACCAAACAATGGATAAGAAATATGTCAGCATAACTAATACCAACATAACTAATGCAAGCATAACTAATACCAGCATTACTAATACACTCTATTCAGCATTATTCTTATGCTCCTACCAAACGACCCCTTAGTTCACATCCATTTAAATACATGCATGTAGGAAAAGAAAATTTAACGTAACTTAACGTTCTATTTGGAAGCGTTTCATATGTTATATTGGCTGTTACAACTTACAAGTGTATTCATATCCAAATGAGAGGAGATGAATAAAAGTATATAGTCCAGTACAGATAATGATTAAAGAATTTGGTGTTCAATTTTCAAAGACAATGAAGAATTTTCCTCAACAATATGAGCCGGTAGAAAAGCTTTGTACATAAGTTTACATCTCTTGCATTGCAAGAGGAAAAAATATATAAAAATCAAAGAGAAATTCTAATCTAGTCTTTATAATGGTGCATATCACATATCTTCATCATATATATCATAAAGTAGTGTTCAATTGAGAAGTGAGATGAAAAAATGCATCCTCATTGCAAGGTAAAGTGAGACCGCCCATAGGATGTTGAAACCCAAACTCTTCCTCTGATTTCCTAAGCAATTCTTGAAACGAAGCGTGATTTAAGTATGCAATGGGAACGACGTACCGCTTCTTCTCTGTCTCTCCCACGTAAACTGCAAAATGTCCTTTTGGAACATCTGAAATATGATTTCTAGCAAGAACAGAGTGTAGCCTGTGGAATTGCTTGACACTGGAAAACTTAGATGGCAAACGAATAATTCCCATGACTTGTTGATAATACTAAGTATTTTTGTTGTTTGATGTGATTCGGATTGAAGTGGAGCTTTGTTGAGATTGAAAAGTTTGCACTAGAATGGTTTATATTTATATTGGTCTTTGTGAGGGAGGCCCTACATCACATATGGCTCTGCTGATTAGCCTCAATATAAAATAAAAACACGCATACTCAATTCCCTCTCAAGTAGTTAAGGAGCCCACTAGCTCGTTCCTATACAGTACTAGTTACTTTCTGGACTGCTTCGATTTGATTCAAAGTTATTTTGATTCCTCAGAAATAATGGATAATTTTATAACCCTTTTTTGTTGCCAAAAGTACTTTTTTGATTCATGGTGTTTGGCTAAGTTTTTAGAAGGAAACAAATACTTTTAAATAGAAGCAAAAATGGTTTTGAGAAGTAGAAAAAGTAGCTTCTCCGCAAAAATAATTTTTTTGAAAGTATTTTTGAGAAAAATATACGTAGAAGTACTTTTGAAAACTTGGTCAAACACTAGTTGTTTCTCAAAAGTACTTTTTAAATTAATTAGTCAATCACCAAAAGTATTTTTTGAAAAATATTTTTGAGAATAACACTTTTAAATATAAGCTGATTTTAGAGGTCTAACCAAATTGGTTATTAGTTTTTTTACAATAATTAGTACTACATTACCTCAAATTTTTTATTTACCCTTAAAGAGATTATTTATAACAACATAACTATTTATGAACTATTTTGGATCACAAATTTTAATTTTTTTTTTTCAAACTCATACCTAGTCAAATTTTCAGAGAGAGGGAGTAGCTACTAGGAGGTTAACTGCCTCACTTATTATTGACAGTTACCCGAAAGTTAAAAAAAAAATGTATTTTTAGACGGCAAGTGTGTAGAAGTTAAATTCATAAAATGAGGATTCTTATCAGCCACTTGCATTCTCTATTCCTGAATTTTGGTATGCTTTGTTGGTGATAACGGTGCCGTCATTCGGCCATTATTTCCAACTTGGACATGTTTTCATCCCATACTAAACATAACTAAATATGAAATAACATCTCCGGCCCCCAATACAATTTTTTTGAGAGATTGATGTTAAAATAATTCCTTTTTTTTTCTAATCAAGTTGCAAGTCACATACTATTGCTGATAGCTTTTTTTTTTTTTTTTCAACAACATAAATATTGCTTATACCTCATTTCTTCTCAATACGGTTTGTTTGCAACTAATTTTCAACATATGAAAAATAAACTGCAATCACAAAATAAGGGAAAAATATTTTTACTAATCAATTGTGAGTACAATTCTGCTTCTTCCTTGATTCTTCTCTCTTGATTATCTCCGTGATTCGAGGGCTGAAGCAATGTATTTTTCGAATGTCGAATGATGCAGACCTCCTAGGGATGTATTTGATCTCCAACTTTTTGAACTACTTGATTGTCAAGATGTATCCGGCCATATTTTGATTTCTTTGTGAATATCCCAAGAAGTTTATGGGATTTTTGAGACGTTTCTTTAAGGGAATATATATCCCGTTTTATAGGTGTAAGTTAGGGTTTAGGATAAAGTAACCGCCAAGAAACCCCTAATAGACTCCTAGGATTTCAAGAGTCCTGCAGTATCTTTAATTTAGGATTTGGCTTGATTTTTAAAATTTCGATCTACACGGTTCTCTACAAATATTGTTTTACTTGTATTATTTGAAGTACATTTAGTTGTAAAATATGCAGTCACTGTCATATTTTGAAGATTATTTTTTCTTTTTGAGTACAAACTCGTTCCTGCCCCCAACCTCTAAAGTTATATTTTTTAAAAAAGCTTTTCCTCTACGAAAAATAATTGCTCATATGCATGTGACTTGGCATAATGTAGAGCCGTTATTTCCACTTTCGGTAATATCGTAACATGAATTCCCGTCAGGTATTTTTAACCATCAAACATTATTCTAATAGATTTCCCATTTGTATAATTGTAATGGATGCTATATGGTCAAGAGGTGATTGCATTATATTTATTATCGAACATAAAATTGTGAATCAACTTGACTTGTAACAGAAAGGAGTGAAAAGAATTCCTAAATGTGAACAAATTAAGCACGAATTTCGTACTTATAAATGGAACAAACAACCCAAAGATTTCGTAGAAAATTGACAAACTAATTAAAGAATATCTTAAATATAAAGGACCAATATTAATACCTGTATGTATGTATTATTTGTACATATAATTCTCCGCATATATAAAATTTTAAATTGACGAAACATATTGTTCGGCGTTGAGTTACTATGAAGTAGTTGCGGGAAGGAAATGAAAAAGAACCATCCATTACCAATCTAGCTACTAGCTAAGGCAATAAGTATTCAAAACAATTTCTTAAAGTATCCCTTTTAATTTCTAACTAATTTTATAAATAAAAACAAACTTTATGATTGTTTGAAAGAGAAAAGCAGTTATCTTAACAACTCATATAGCAGCAGTTTGACAATTTCTTCTTAAAATTAATTGAAAGTACTATAGTTGTCAATATCGCAGAATTTCTACACATATACAGATAATAAAAATTAAGAAGTACTACAAATGATTGAGGGCGATTTTCCATCTGAACAGAATCAGCGTGACTTAGCGACTGAGAGTTATAGGATTAACAACATTTATTATTATTATTATTAAGGAAAAGAGTTTAAGGTTACCCAAATGATAACTAAAGGTAAGTCTTCGTAAAATATTTATAATATTAAAAATAATATAGATTAACGGGTAAAGGTGATCTGAGAGTAAAATTCCTTATATAACGCAGTGTATATAACTTAAACTAAAGAAAAATAAAATTGAAAGAATATCTTGATGTGGACAAAGTCGACTTCATCTCCGTACAAATAAATAAATTAGCGTAAACAACCCCACCGATTTTATAAATTATTGCCAGTATGTTAGTAGGTCGTTAACGACGTTGTAAAGTAGGTATATTACATTTAATTAATCAAATGTATCTTTCTTCACACCGCTTTTCCACCGCAAATTAAAAAAAGGCCAAAAAGGAAAATCCAGCCATGCATGCAGAAGCAGTCTTGAGTATTGCTACCTATCTGTTTCCCCAGAACTGGAGACTAAAGAGCTAGAGGAACCGGAGATTATTGGTGGCAACTAGTGGGGGCAAAATGGTTAAAAGAAAATAGTTATCCACCCATATACATTAAAAAAAGGGTTGGATAATAATTTTTTTAAAAACAGGTCAAATATAGATAAGAACTATATTATCCACTTAGAAAATGGATAACTAATGGGTTTAACTTTTACATGTAAAACCTCAAATATGGGGTTCCTTTAAGTTTGGGAGACTAGGAATTCTCCCAAAAGTGATCATATTCATGAAGCCATGGATAATATATATGGATATTCATATTATCCGACGGCTAACCCGTATTTTATCCATATTAAATATGGACATGGGTCGGATAGTTATCCGTTTTTGCACTACCCATTTTCGACCCGTTCATATCCAATCCGACCCGACCCGACCCGACCATTTGCCACCCATTGTGGCAACACATTTATTGCTAAGAAACGTATCCTTTATCCATCTTTTCAACCAAGTATTCTAGCGTCAAAGTTATTTAATATGATACGTGAATCAACTTGCACATATCTCGATTAATTTAGTGCACCAATTACTAATGTCACTTTTTTACTAGCCCCCTTGGTTGCATATATATAGGAAAAGGAAGGGTTAATCTAGAAGTATATTATTGAAATGAAGATGAATGGTAAGAGATTTGGAAAAAAGGAGGATTGCGACACAATTCACATGTTGGTATATATGTGTGCTGAATTTTTATGAGAAAATACAAAGAAAGTCGTCTACGAGTGTTCGTACATGCATGGCAGTGTAAAATATGGAGTAATAATTCAGAACAACAAGCGTGTATATTTACTTTTAGGCAAACGTCACTCATTAGTTTCCTCTCCCTTCTCTTTTCTCTTTCATTTTTTGATATATTTCTGAGCATAGAGTTTTTAAAATAATTTATCCGTTGGATCAATCTAATTAATAGTACAGTACTTCTTAACTTTGAAGATAAACTTGCATTTCATCAAGGCTCAGATGAAAAAAAGAGAATACAATAAAATCAACAATGTTATTAAAGGGTCAAAATATTTTTCAAAATTGTGAAAAAAACCATATACATTGCCCGTCTAGTGCAATAACAGCACACCAAATAATGATCCTAGAACACACAATATGCTACATTGTGCTAGAGAATTTGACTAAAAATATTGGAAGAATGTATATAGGCATGCAGGTACTCAGTGTGGATTTAATTAAGAAGGTATGAATTCAGCTGATGAACTCATAATTCTTTTACATAAAATTTAGACGTATAAGTGAAAAAACCACTAAATTACAATAAATATTTAATTCTGAACTCATAATTTTTAAAAAAGTACAATGAGTTCAGCAATAAGAACATCAAGCCACTCTTGAAGCCGCCACTGCATGTACAGCTAACAAAATAATATTCTTCACTATTGACATTTACTGATGAGATTCAAATGAGAAGTGATAGTGAGGAATGTATTTTCACTGCATGGGATAGTAAGACCACCCATTGGATGATTAAATCCATATTCATCCTCTGCTTTCCTCAACAATTCTTGAAATAAAGGATGTTCCAAATATGAAATTGGTACTACAAACCTCCTATGCTTCTTGTAATGGCTCTCTCCTACATATACTGCCACGTGTCCTTTGGGTATTATCTCTGCAGCCAACTCTTTTCTTGGTCGGACAAGAACATTATTCTTAGCTTGTCGAATCATTGCCCTTATACCTATCCCCATCATCAACTTTTCTTAGAATCTTTCTTGAAAAAAAAAAAAAGAATATAGAGTCAAGCTACTCGAGAAGATTAGCAGTCTAACCCTATTGGTTCTGACTTCCTCAAATTCTGGATCCGACTCTCAACTTTATTGATTCTCTTAAGTTTCTGTTGATTCTCCTAAATTTCTTATTCTGCTGAAGGCTTATGAATCGTTTTTCCAATGTCTCGAGAAGAGTGCTAAAATAACAAGTTATAATTAAGTGTATTTTCAAGTGGAGAAAGAAGTGAAGGGAGAAGAACTTAAAGAAGCTATAGCAGCTTGTTTAATGTGTTTGAAATGATTGGTGAACATGTCTATATATATATATATATATAGGGGTTGTGCTATTGGTTAATTTGTATGAATTGATTATTATGATATGGAAAGAACATGAGAACAGTGTGGGACCAAAGTACACCCTAACAAAGCACGACGGTGGATGTTTTTTTTCTTATTTTTCTTCCTTTTGCATTATTATAGCAGTGATCTCATTGCTTATCAGTTGGCTCCCCCAACTTGTTGCAGTATGAAAGATTGAATACTTTTTTCATAAATGTAATAATAATAGTAGTATAAGATATATTTATTATATGGTGTGATAGCCCATAGGTTTTTTAGCTCATACCGCGTACCGCTCTGTAGATTCCCAGCTATTTTTTAGCTGCTGCTAATACAATAAAATACTTTTGATATGTTTTGAGTCTTGAGATTGTTATTTTTCTTTATTTATGCTCCGTGACGGTATAAAGTATCACTTTAGTTTAACTGTTTTATTTTAACTTTCGCTTTAGTTCTTTTTACGCTCATTGAAAAAAATATAAGGTATAATTTACAAAGTTTCTCCTATTAAATGCTTTTTGAGAATGAACGATATTAAAAAAATACTATTTTTTTTAATATTAAAGATGTAGTTGGAAATAAATAATAATTTTAGTCTTGAAATATTACTGAAGCAACGATTATTTTGTGAATTTTTTTGAGTTAAAAGCTCAATTAAAATGGGAAGGAGGGAGTTCCCTTCGTTTCAATTTAGATGATTTAGTTTGACTTGGTACAAAGTTTAAGAAAAGAAAGAAGACTTTTGAAATATGTGATCCTAAAATCATAAGGGGGCAAAAGTTTTGTAGGGTGATGACATTTTTGTGACTATAAATGCTTATTATTAAGGGTAAAGAGGGTAAAATAAAAAGTTTAAAGTAAAATTATTTTTAAATATAAAAATGTGTCATTTTTTTTAAAAACACTAATAAAAAAAGTCTATCATTTAAATCGAAACAGATGGAGTAACAATCGGCTAGATCTACTAGAGTAATAACATGTTATAACAAATGAAATTTTTGGGTTGTTTTACTCTATTTCAAATATTAGACTTTTCAACCATTTTTGCTCGTGCTAGTGCCCCAGAAATTAATTACACTAATTAATTGTGCAAAGAATTTTACATTATTGATGTATATAATTAACTTAAGTTTGAGTCATGAAATTATTAGTATAATTAAGATGCAGTCCCAGCATTAAATGAGGCGCGTAAGAACGACCTGCATATTGTTGAGTCGTAGTACTTGACATGTAAGGCCTAAATTCTCCTTTAAAAAAAATTTGGCCTAATTTAATTATTTAATAAAATTCTGTTGCACCTAAATTCTTGGTATATCCTGCGCAATGATCACTTGCTAGCTGTTACCATTAAGATCGAGTGCCATATAATTAAGCACAATTACGTCGCCATTTCGTGATTAATTTCTTTTAAGTGTTAGTTTCTTGAATGATTAATGTTGAATTCTATATTTGTTCCCACCTTGCTCTCTCAATTTTGGCACTTCAACAAGAGTTAAGATCTAGTCAACAGAATATACCATTTTGTGATTAGTTTTTCAATAGAACCATATACTGACTTCTTTTTATTCGTCCTCGAATGTTGACTGATGCACTTATTTGTCTCATAACCGGATAGCTCTTACAAATGTTCCAAAGGGGGGAATGATATTACACCCCATGTTTTTGTACGTGGAAGTACGTCATAAGTAGATTGATAAAATCTCGGAAATGAGATGTTACATCCCGCATTTTCGTACGTTAAAGTTTCGTCGTACGTTAATCGATGTAAATTCGGGAATGAGATTATTTTGAGGTTATAAGTATTATTCTAGTTCAAATAAGTGATAAGTAAATTCGTGAAGGTGATTGATAGTAGGCTATAATTATACAATTTAGATACTATTTACACGCTAATTTAGCCGCACTTTATCAATGTTTAAATGTTAAAAGATAACAAAATACTCTAGTTAAGAGTTTTATGTTTTGCAGGAGCCACTCCGAGCTATGAGGAAGCTAAAGAGTGTTTTGGAGTCAATATGGAGCATGGAAGGCCAATCGGAGGTTAACACGGTCGAAAAGGAGAAAGAAAAGCAAGTGGCGAAGTCCCCTCCAGGTGCACGGCCGCGGATTGACCGCGCATTGGCCACACACTGAGGTAGAACACTAGGCGAAATCCGTGGCCGCAGACGAGCTCCTGGAAGCCAATAACCCAGGGTTAATTATATAATTTCTAAGGCGACTAACCTAAACCTATATGAAGCCTAATTCGCCCAGAAGAGAGACATAGCTATTTTCAGAGAAATTTTGGTGGCAGGAACACGGGAGGAAGACAAAGAATTTCCTTAAGAGTTTTCATATTCTTCTTCTTAATTCCATTGTTGATTATTACTTTCTATAGTGTATTTTTATCTATTAGTACGAGTAGCTAAACCCGTCATCTAGGGTTGATGGAACTAATTGTTGGATGAAGTCTTGACTCTGTTTTGATATAGTTGAGCCGTTTTTACTCTATGATTGTTCAACTACGTGTTGTCTTGTGATTAATTGAAAGGGCCCTTGATTAATCGTGTCTAGTTATCTTGTGTTGCTTGAGAAAGAACACTTGGTTAGATTGTTGTTGAACAATATCACTTTCGGGTAATTAAGTTAAGAGATTAATTACTTGAATTTAAAAGTAGGGTTAGAGATAACGAAGCTTTGATGGGATAATTCTGAGTTGCATAAAATGTAAACTAGAGTAGTTCGAGAGAATGCTTCTAGTAAATTATAGTAATTGATCGATTGATAATTGTGGTAGCCCAGAACTCATACTCCTTATAGAGTGTTATGGCGAAATTATAGCTAACGTTTCCGGAATTAATCTGACAATTAGGGAAATCAATAACCATAGACCATTTTACCATTGAATTCAACTCTATTCTTGATTATTGCTAGATTTATTGTCATATTTCCTTAGTTAACTAAATGCTACTCATTATTCATTAAAAATCTTGTATCCGGGAAAATGTATGAGCTTATCATTAGCAGTGTTAAAGTTGTAGTAAATAGGTTAGTTCCCTGTGGGATTCGATCGGACTTGAACCGGATTATGTTTGCAGTGACCGCTTAGTTCTTCTTACAAGGCATAGTTGGGCGTGATCAGTGATAGGGTAAGCGAATCGAAGAAAATGAGTTTCGTCGAAGTTTGACAATTTGGGATAAAATACGATCCGGGCTATAATATCTGGTATTTATAGACTAATACCATACAAGGTACCACATGACTATGATAGTAAGGTGTATAAAGTATGTTAAAAGTGAGTAGTATTTTAAGTAATTTGAGATAATTCTTGATTATGTGGATAATTGAATAATTAATAATTTTTGATGGAAAATTAGTTAATTAATTATAAAATTTTGGATAAGTTTAAACCCCCTTAATTAATGTGGCAGCCCAAGAAAGTCTTAATCAATACCCATGTAATGACTAAGGCTCATTACAATAGGTGGCCTAATTAGGGGCATTTACACAAGGTTAGTCATCCTAAGTGAGGCCCCCCACCTAAAGGTTAAAGATAACCTCTCTAATTCATTAAAGAGAGGTATCATACTTATTTTCAATTTCAAACTACATGACTACTTAATGAAATAGCAAAGAGAGGTATCATACAAAGAGAGATATCATACGAAAACTATTTAATACTATAACAACGTGAGATTTGCGATTCTGAAGGAGTACAGTGCAATCTTTCTCAAGAATTCATACAGATTTTTCCCTTTTTTGATTGTCATTACATGATTTTCCAAAATTGACGTGTGTTAGAGGGATTGTCAAGAGAATCGGCTCAGGTATTTTAAGGCTATACCTTCTTTCTTTTTGGCATGATCTATATGATACAAATGAAACGAGCAAATGCATAACTTTCATAAATGACTCTATTAATAGAAATACTAGAGATGACTATGTTCTTGATTCCCATATGTCTTATTATTCTATCGTATGTTCATGTATCTCAAAAAATACGTAAGTTGATAAAGTTTGTTTCATGATATTAATCAAAGGTAAAATGGTCTTATGACGTTTCAAGAGATTTTATTAACGTACTTCTCATGCATTACATTCATTTATATATGTGCATTGACCCATGACCAGATGACATTATATACACGTATATATGTATATGGGATATGGAAAAATGTTACAGTATTATATACGCACTACTACCTGATCAGCTGGTATATGTTGATGAATTTGCCCACAGTGGCCGAGATGATATGATGAGACGCACTCAGGGGCTTGATGATATTATGAACACCTATACCTATGCATGACACGACATTTTACGTACGTGCATGACATTATTAATGTTTCAGGATTTACAAAGCTATTTAAACTTACATGTGAAATTCTTTATTCCATGTTTCATTTATGTCTTTTATGTACTGATTTTTCTGCCTTACATAGTTAGTACATTATTCATACTGACGTCTCTTTTGCTTGGAGACGTTGCGCTTCATGCTCGCAGGTGCAGGTAGACAAGCAGACGGTCCCCCTTCTTAGGATCATTGATCAGCGAGAGTTGGTGCACTTTATTTGATCCGGAGTTGCTTTGAATTTTGTTATGATAGGTTTGTTTACATATATGGGTATGACGGGGCCCAATCCTGTCCTTGTACAATTGTATATTATGTTAGAGGTCTGTAGACACTCATGTATAATTGGGTAGTATGTGGCCTTGTCGGCTTCCAGTTTTGAATATGTAGTTGTCTATAGAAGCTTTGTCGGTTCTCCCTACGTATTTCACACGTATATGTATATATGTCTTTTGGATAAGTTTTCCTCACGCATGTTATGCTTGTAATTCAGCAGAAGTTATTCATGTTCATACATTAGTCACATGCTTAAGGGTGTTCGACAGGTAGGACTCGGGCACCCGTTGCGGCCCATCAGTTTGGGTCGTGACAAAAGACTCCTACTATCATTTTAGCCAAATAAATTTGGTCCAAAATAATTATCCTTTTTAGAAACTATGAAAAAATTAATTATCTTTTCCAAATCTAATCAGTAATTCAATAAATGATCTATACAATTAGTATTAAATGATTTTGCTAATAGACGGGTGTGCCAAAACCTTACTCCCTCCGGTCTACTTTACTTAATTTTTGGGCCTTTTTTTGTAGTCCGTAATATTTGATTTTTTCAAATATCAAAAAGAAATTATCTTCTTTTTTTTTCCGAAGTTTTAGCCTTGGAGTAAAGAGCCTAGGAGTATATATTATATTTTTAATAAATAAATTAAGGTTAATATGATCAATTTTATTGTTAATTAATGTTAAATGTGGATTCCTTAATATGTACTCCCTCCGTTTCAATTTATGTGAACCTATTTCATTTTTGGTCCGTTCCAAAAAGAATGACCCCTTTCTAAATTTGGAAACTATTTAGCTTAAAATTTCAATTCTACCACTAACGAGAAGCTTTTATAACCACACAAGTATTATGGACCTCCTTTTGACTTGTTTAGGACCACAAATTTCAAAAGTCTTTATTTTTTCTTAAATTTCGCGTCCAGTCAAATAAGTTTACATAAATTGGACCGAAGAGAGTATGTAAATAGCCAAAAAATCAATTAAAATAGACCGGAGAGAGTAAACCGTAAATAGAAAGGATAGAAGAAAGTAAACATATATTTGAAAGAGTCTTAAAGTTTTTAAAACCATCTAAATTGGACGTAGTCTAATTTTACAAATCTTAAGCAAGCTTGACATGTGCCGCTTACATTAATTATTTCAGCCATTCCATCTTCAAATCCTAACTATTGATTTGCTAATCTTGGATTCTTGATATTTAAAAAGTCAAGTTTGACTAGGATCATTTAGCTCATTATTTGTCTATAATATTCTAGTACTTACACAAAATCAATAACCAATCGGTAAGCATAATAGTCCAAAGACTTGAAAATGGAGTATTCTATAATATCTCATTCATGTGCGCCTAATCATATGAGATCTAAAAGTTTGACCCCCATCCTTCTTTAGCTGTATCTAAATATAATAAAATTCCAACTGATCTTCACTCAAAAAACTATCAAATCTTTTCCAGAAATTTGTCCGTAATCATTTGGAGATGCCATTACCAATTAGTTCAACTGCAAATAATTGCATTTCCCCCTATTCTTTTGGTTGTCAGTGCACCTAACCTAGCTAGTGATCTTTTCCCCCATCATTGTCCAGTTAAAATAAGTCAGAGTATAAAAGAAGGAAAAGGAAATTTAAGTTTACATATGAAAAGACTAATTAATTCATTACAAAAAAGAAAATAATTCTGAACTCTATTTTGAAGAGTGCATGTACAAATTACACTTAGGAAGATGTACAAGGGACAAACTTGACAGCAGTCCACATTACAAAATTGAAGTGAGGCTGACTTAGTCATCTCTCTCAACCAATAGTCTTGGATTCTGATAAGTTCTACGCGGCGCAAATCCAGATTAGTTACACCAGTGAATTCTGGATACCGAACGATTATACCAAAAAAAAAATCACTAAACCTATGGGATGGAAAATCATGGTTGAATTACAATTCTTTCAAGTCTATGATGACTTGAGTAAAGAAATGAGACTAATGAAGTAATCTTCACTGCATGGAATAGTAATACCTCCCATGGGATGATTGTATCCGAACTCTTCTTCAGCCCAATGCAACAAATCTTGAAATAAAGGATGATTTAAGTAAGAAATTGGAACAACAAATCTCCTATATGTTTCACCAACATAAACTACGAAATGACCCTTTGGAACATCATTTGTAGTAGTTGAAATGCTTCCATTTTTGGGTGAAATTGTTCGTCTAAGCTTCTCTTTGGCATTAGCTATTCCAACAAAAGCTCTTCCCATATTTAAACACAAAGAATTTGTAAGATTTAGAACTAAATTGAAGCTTTAAAGTGTATTGAAAATGAAACTAACTTGTGTTTGAAATGGAAGCTGGAGAACTAGACTATATATACAGACACTTCAATCCTCAAATTGGTAATAAAGAAAATTATGTGTGAAGTTGGCAAACATATCAGGTGAAGAAATTGGCAAAAGATCACATGGTTTTGCCTAATTTATTTCAGGACATCATGTCCTACCACTTTAGGGGTACAAAAATAATAAGCATATTGCACTATTTAAAAATGTGATATGTTGATAAAGATACTCTTACTTCAACTTTTCAAATTTTAAATAAGATGATCATATAATTTTAATACGGTGTGAGCGATATATTCTGAATTTCACTATCCCTACTCCCTTCGTTTACTTTTATTTGTCTAGTATCTAAAAATAGATTTTCACTTTTACTTGTCACTTTTAGCATATCAAGATAAGACAAATTTTTTTTCCTGTTATACCCACAGTATTAATTATTCATTTGAAATTATTTTCTCAAATCCATTAAAAATATACATCAATTAATATGAGTATCATGACAAATTATACACTCTATTTATCATTTTTTAAGGGGTGTGCAAAGTCCATAATTGATAAGTAAAAATGAACGAAAAAAGTATTATAAAAGAATTTACACATACTTAACTCATAAAAAAAGAATCAAGGTCGCACGTAAAGGAATATATTATATCCATATTTAAGCAAACACAAATATACTCTATCAAACTTAAGCATATCGATGAAATAGTTACACTGTGTGACTCATTTTTTGACAAATAATTTACTAACTGCACTACCAGTACGGTTGTTTATCACTTTATTGATATCGAAAGATGTTTCTCGATTATGTGAGGATAGCAAGTAGCTCTTTTTCCTATTATAGAGGCATTGAATCTAGACTTTGGCTTTGTTTAATAATGAATGAACTTTGCCAATTTACCAGCAAAAGTTAGTGGGGTCATTTGGATGATTAATTCTGATTCTTGAAACTAGTGCCTCAGCTTGCACTTTTTTCTCTAATTAAAGTCTGGTTCGTTTATCAAGAAATTTGCTTGGTTGCTATGTTCAAGACTCGAGTCATTTACATGGGCTCCGAGGTAAATGCATCAATGGTAATTACTCTCTCCGATCTAAAATAAGTGATTTTTTGGTTATTTTTACATATATTAAGAAATTCGCATTTTAATATTAATTAACAATAAAATTGACCGTATTAACCTTTATTATCTCTTCACATATATATTCCTAACAATTACTCCAACATTAATTACTCCAAGGGTAATGTAAGGAAAAAATAATTAATTCATTCTTGAAATCTGAAAAAATCATTGATTTTGGACCACAAGAAAAAAACCAAAAAATCACTTATTTTGGACCGGAGGGAGTATTTGTTTTCTTGGGGAAAAGAATTAAATTAAAATCGTGAAATATTTGTATCCAACAACCTGGTGTAATCATTTTTGGTTCCTAAACAGAATTTAATCTTATTATTTGTGAAATCCTGTTGATACATAACATAAAAATCAGAGCTATTACTTGTGTATCAACTCTAGTACTTTGAAGAATAGTTTTCATAAATGAGTTGCTCTTCATGTACAAATATATTATTTTTTTTTCAGCTCAATAAATGCTCAAGACGAGTGATGTTTGATGCACTTGGGACGTAGCCTTTGTTTCCTCTTCATTTCCATATTCTATATAGTTATATCACTATCATCAGCCATTTATGGCAAAACGTGTTATTAAAAGTCAAATCATTATCTATATTTGTTAAGTTAATTCAAATTATGTTGACAATTCTTCATACTAGTTGTTGCCTCATTTTGTAGGATTTTTATTTGATTTGTGTCTGCAGACTGCAAAACTAATTGTCAACATTGAGAGGCACAGTGCAAAGTAGTACTTAGCATTTATTGACTGTTTTATAATTCCATTAGTGGAACTTCAACAACTTTAATTAGAAATAAATATGAGTTGCCTAATGAAAAATCACCATTAATCCCTTTTTGAATTGGGATTAGTAATACAATGTACTGTACTTTTGCAACATTAATGGCCAAGCCAAAATAGTGCTTGATTCTGAATTTACTGACTATGGATCTTGAATTTGCTTATGCGCAATGACATATATAGAACGTAAAATTTATTTTGTGTCTAATACAACTGACACTAGTTATATGAGGCACCTTTTTTATCTCACAGTTTTGTGGATCCAGATTTTTGTGGGCCCAGAAGTGTAAGATTGTGGTCTACAAATTTGTGAGACAAAAAAGAGTATCACACAATTAATGTCAGTTGTGTGAGGCACACAATAAAACTACTCTATATATAACCGTTCCATCATTGGGGAATATAATGTACAGAATTTAAAGAGATGTCTTCATAGGTACTTGGTCTGTTAAATCATTAAACTTCTTAACATATGTTATCATGTTTAGACATCACTAAATGTCTATAATCACATCGTAAATCAAGATCGGACCCAGTTATCGTATCACTTATCCAATCCGAGTGAAAGGGAGCATTGGCATGCATAACTGGTAAAAGTGCTGTCTGGTCACAGGTTCGAGCCGTGAAAACAGCCTCTTGCAGAAATGTAGGGTAAGTTTGCATATAATAGATCCTTGTGGTCCAGCCCTTACCCGAACCCCGCGCATAGCGGAAGCTTAGTACACCGGACTGCTTATCCGATCCGAATTGTCATTGATCATTTGACAAGAGACTTCATCTTTTCATAGTGCAATTTAATCAAAAGGGGGTCCTTTGCTTTTGGTTGTGACTTATGAGAAGTAGTAGGACCTGCTGTTTTTATTCAACAAGTATATGGTCTAAGTACTTTGATAATTAATGAATTGGATATATAGCAAATCCATGTGAAGTTTCATGTGGTGTTGTCTCTCACCAGCTCCCACTGAATTCCTTCTCAGCACTAAACATCTGGATATGCACTAGGAATTAACACTTGCCTATGTATAGTACTCATGCACAGGAAGAGTTTGCCTGTATATACTTTATGCACAGAAAAGCCTCTAATATTTCAAAAACTTCCCTATTGTTAAGCAAATTTTCATAACTCTTGGTTCTTTAACTTGTGACATTGTTTTCATGACTTGTTAAGTCAAGTTGAAGAAGAGTTTGGTTTCGATCATCTAATGGGTAGCATCACAATTCCCTACGGTGAGGATGTTTTCATGAATCTGATGTCGCGCTTAAGTAGAACGGATGAGCATATTGTTTCATCATCAACTTTGTAAATCAGTTAAGGAAGTTTTGATTTCACTTAGTATTTTATTTATTTATTTATTTATTTTTAGCACTGTTGAGGATCTAGGAACAGTTATTGTCCCAGAATAGGAAGAATTTCATTGGGGTACGGTTTAACCCCTTTAAGGCCACAGTATATATATAGAAAAATGTATAGCAGGATTTAGGTGTACATTATTTCTCCATGTTAAACCTTGAGGAGTAATTATTTTTTTCATGTTAGCATATTAAATTCAGAACAAAAATCATTAACTGACACTTTGAAAAGTTCAGAGGATTCTTGATTAATTAAAACTTAATGACTGCTTCTTGCTACATCAGACTGAAGTTCCAATTGAAGTCCTGCAATGGACCTGTTGCTAGGTGTTATCTGACAGTTACAATATATATGGGGAAAAATCAAGATAGTGATGAATTTTTTGCTAAATAAATAAAACTGAATCAATTAGGCGGAAAACTGGAAAGAATGCAACATTTGGTCTTAGGTTCTAGGCCATACAAGCCATAATGCTGGCTTTCCATAAATACTTAAAATGTTAAGTTTGGTATAAGAATTTAAGTCTACTCATTATTCGATTTATGTAGTCTCTCTTGACAAACTTAAGGCAGCATATTATTCTTGTGCATTAGCAGCACTGCATTATCATAAACGCAGTCCCGACTAGACATAAGTTTCTACATTCTTCTCTTGCTTGTTTCCTAGAAGATGCATGCTGAGGTCTACCCATGCTCAGCCGTGGCACAGCACAAGTAAACATTGGTTGGTTTTGCTCTTCTTTGACCACAAATATTGCATGGCCTACGACTTGCACTACCGGTTATAAGGTTTCCAGTGGCGACATTCGGTGGCGACCTCCTTAGTCCCCACAAAAAGTGCCTATATGACACTTATTAAGTGGCGACCTACCTTAAATCAATTTTGTGGTGCATTTATTTACTTTTTATCGCAAGTTTAATCGCCACAAGAGCTAATTTGTTTTATTATTAGTTTTTGTGGCAACTAAGCTCGCCACAAAAAAGATTTAGGGTAGGTCGCTACTCAAAATATTTGATGACGTGTAGTTCGCCGCTGAAGCTATTACTTATTGTCGACTCAACTCTTACTTTTGTTAGCGACTAAAGAGGCCGCCACATAACTTTTAGGTCGCTACTCAAAACAACGACATATTGTCTCGCCACTGAAACTATCTTTTATTATGGTAACTAGGCACTTACTTGTGGTGGCGACTAAAGAGATTGCCACAGAACATCGTCGCTAAACCTTGTTTCCTGCACTGTTTCTTATTGATTAATGAATATGGAGAAGTATTCTAGTTTTATCCAATTCTCTATTATTTCCAATAGAAATGGTCTAGCTTTATCCGATTCTCTATTATTTCCAACAATAATCACCCTAATTTAACCATTTTATAAATACTTAATTAACTCAGCACTAGTTGGAAGCATAAGACTAGTTTTGGTCAAAAGAACCAACATGTATTTTGAGTCATCGCTTTAGCACTATATATGATAAGATTTTGTCTAAATTTCTCAGGATATATATGCCATCCTAGATTCGAAATTTCATGAATGATGATCAGTCATTGGAATGCTGACTACAACTTGTTGATTTAACATGAATAAATGGATCCATGTGGTCCCTAACTAAGCCCCTGTTTGGCCATACATTTTGGCAAGTTTTTTTCAAAATTTTTTTGAAAACATTGTTTGTCCATAGATTAGTGATCTGTTTTTGAAAAATTTCTGAAAATATTTTTCAAGTTTCCAAAATCTAGTTTATGGTAGATTTTGGGTGAAAATCAAGTTCCTACTCACAAAACTTCAAATTTTTTCAAATAAAATACATGTTCAAGCATAATTTCAACTTCCAAAAATTATTTTTCAAAACTACTTCAAAAATTATTTTTTCAAGTTTCAACTCAATCTATGTCCAAACGCTAGCTAAACCATTTTCAAGAAGATGATGTTTCATGAATCTGTCCTTTGTTGTGAAAATCAGTCGGGCCTTATGCTTTTAGACATAATTCCATTGTCTAAATAGTTTGATAATTAGTTGGAAAGCATAACCATGTGTTAGTTCATGTGCTATTGTCTCTAAACATTACCACACCAAAACTCAACAACCTAAGTTATCTTTAACTGGTGCCTATAGAAAATAATGCATATTCAATGCAAATTACTAGGATTCAACATCTTGTCATTGGCCTATATAAACACATACAAAGAATCCTCTACCACCAACAGCTCACAGCAAAACTTGAAATCATACAAAGCTTTTCTCTGCTTTCAAGATCCTTAGTAATTATTATCTTCCCTATTTGCTCACATCTACTATATTGAACTAAAAGACTATGGCTATCCGTATGCCTCGTATAATCAAGAAGTCTTCAACAGTTGGAGATGTTCCAAAAGGACACTTTGCAGTGTATGTTGGGGAGAAGCAAAAAAAGAGATTTGTAATTCCCATATTGTTCTTGAGCCAACCTTTATTTCAAGATTTGCTTAGTCAAGCTGAGGAAGAATTTGGTTTCGATCATCCAATGGGCGGTCTCACAATTCCCTGTAGCGAGGATGTGTTCGTTGATCTTACTTCTCGTTTGAGAAACTGAAACGGAGACTTGATTTCACAATTTTAAAGAAAAGTAAAGCAGGATTTGCACGGTCTGTAAAGTTTAGGAGCTAGAAAAAACAGTAGTGGAGGTTAGAACGAGAGATGTTACCTCTGACTTGGTAGAATAGTTAACTTATCTCCTCAAAGAGACAAATACTCATTACTTTTTTCTACTTCAAAGATATTGAAGTTATGAATCTTTTTTAATTAATGGTTCCATTCAGTTGCATTGGTTTTTTCTCCTTATGGTTCCACATTTTCAATTCTCATGGTTTGCTAACAATCTTAAGCCAAAATCAAGTGAAATACAACAATTAATTAAGTCTTTTTTCTTGTGGCTCAGCTGCAGTATTTGGGAAGCAACAAATCCAACTGACTACAATAAAAAAACTAGATAATGTGGTAAAAGTTAGCGCTTAAAACAAAACATTTAACTATCCATATTATCCACTAAAAAATGAGTAGGATAATGAACTTTTTAAAAACGGGTCAAATATGGATAAGAACTATATTATCCATTTAGAAAATGGATAACCAATGAGTAACCAATGGATAACCAATGAGTCTAACTTTTACATTTGTAAAGCCTCAAATTGGGGGTTCCTCAAGTTAGGGAGACTAAGAATTCTCCCAAAAGTGATCATATACAAGAAGTCATGGATAATATGGATAACCCATATTATCCGCCGGTTAATCCGTTTTTTATCCGTATTAAATATGGATCGGGTCGGATAATTGATCCGTTTTTTCATTACCCGTTTTCGACCCGAACCATATCCGCCCCAACCCGCTCGTTGGTCACTCCTAATAAGAGGTATATGCTGGGTATATAAGTTAACAAGCCTTAGACGCTAGTGCTATGTTTTAAACCCGTGAAGGCCTAGTTCCAAAACGGATAATATCACTAGTGGACTGGGTTGTTACAAGTAGTTAACATGCTATCAAGTTTTAAGAACAGATTCATGAAACCTGGTTCAGATTTATCTTCTTGAAAATGGTTTAGTATATCATATACTGTGCACTCTCACAAAATTAGTATTTCAGCAATTTCGTAGCTTCTTGATATGACGACTGGGAAATTGATTAACCAAAAAGAAGTATACCAAACTGGATTTATTATGCCTCTAAACAAAGATACTTTCTCTTTCTAACTTCAAATTGAGCTTCTGCATTTTCATGTAAGGCTATATTAACTGAGGAATTTGTGGATATGTTGTGATAATTGCTCCGACAGCAACCATTTTATAACTCCTTACGACAAAATTAAACTTTTTAATTAAGATTATTGAAATTTCAGTATTATTCTGTGCTTGAAAATGTTGAAAAACAAGGAAGTGCATATTAGGTTACTAAACCATGCATGCAGGCCAGAGTGCTGGCTGTCCATAAATTCTTAAAATGTTAAGTTTGGTGCATGAGTTTAGATTCTCAATTGAAAAAAGTGCTGTTCAAAGTCAACTCATCATTTAATTTATAAAATCTGATCAATTCAAGGTGCACTGTGCCAATTGATTTTCTTGACAAATTTAAGCTAGGATGTTATTCTTGTGGATTAGTACCATTCCATTATCATAATTGCTACACCAAATTAGATCTAAGTTTCTATATTCTTCAGAAATATTTTCTCTAGGTTGTTCCCTACAAAATTAGTGCTGAAGTCCACTTCTACTCAGCACTGGCACAAAATTGGTTGAGTGGTTGGTTTTGTTCTTCTTTGACCAGAACCTTCTTATTGATTAATGAAACTGGAGAAATATTATAACTTTATCCAATTCTATTGTTTCCAATAATTAATCATCCTAATTTGACCATTTTATAAGTTCTCAACTGCAGCACTACTTGGAACCATAAGACTAGTTTTTGGTCATAAGCAACAACTTGTATCCTGAGCCGTCGCTTTAGCACTATAAGTGATCAGATTTTGTCTAAATTTTTCAGGATATGCCCTCATATAGATTCGCATTTTATGACCAATTATTGGAATTCTGACTACAACTTGTTGATTTAACATCAAGAAATGGCTAGAGGTGGTCCCTAACTATACCATTTTCGAGAAGATGAGGTTTCCTGAATCTGTTCTTTGTTGTGAAAATCAGTAGGACCTTCTGGTTTAGACTAATTCCATAGTCTAGATAGTATGATTGTGAGTTGGAAGGCAAAGGCATGTGATACTTCAGGTGCTATTGTCTTAAGCTGCTGCTCACATAATGCCTATTCAATGCAAATTACTAGGATGCAACAACTTGTCATTGGCACTATATAAACACATGAAAAGAAGCCTCTACCACCACAACACTCAGCAAAACTTGAAAACATTCAAAGCTTTCCTCTACTTTTAAGGTCCTCACTAGTTATTTCCTTCCTTATTTGTTCATTTATATTGAACTAAAGACTATGGCTATCCGTATGCCTCGTATAATTAAGAAGTCTACTACAACTGGAGATGTTCCGAAGGGTCATTTTGCTGTTTATGTTGGGGTGAAGCTAAAGAAGAGATTTGTAATCCTTATATCGTTCTTGAGCCAACCTTTATTTCACGAATTGCTAAGTCAAGCTGAGGAAGAATTTGGATTTGATCATCCAATGGGCGGTCTCACAGTTCCCTGTAGCGAGGATGTGTTCTTTGATCTTACTTCTCGCTTGTGTAGGATCTGAGGCTTTTGCTTTCACAGTTTTGTAAAGAACTAACCTGGATTTTTCAGTTTGTACATCAGAAGAATTGAAAGGCAATTTTGAATGTAATTTTTAGTAGCTGATGTCAAAGAGACAAATAACACATTCTTTAGTAAATGATAAGTATCTTTTGGAGACATTCTTTAGCCAATTGATTTATCAGTATTCTTGTTTAATAAATTTCTTTACATGACTTCATTTTCTTCATAACAATGTAAATAGAGCTTCTAAAGAGGACATTCTCTGTAACTTTATCCTGATCACTGAAATAATTTTTGACAATGACGCCAAATAGCCCTCCCTTTATATCTGCAACAGAAATTTCTATATATCAATGAAGTGAAATTTAATAGATCACACTCCATTAGACAATTTCGTTCTCTGCTCTTCTTAAAACAACTCTCTGGCTTGGTTTATTAGAATTTCTCTTGATCACCTATAAAACGTAGGATAATTATGATCTTAAATTTGATCAAATCTGTCATATTAAAGCAAATTATTATATGAGGAACTAAAAATCGTACTTATTATAGTCAACTTATTTCTAAAAGCATCGATTAGTACAGCTCATATGGATTGTAGTTACTCGGCACTATCTGCGCTAAACTATCCTCCAAGCCTGGAATTACAAAAGAGTAATTTTGACCAAGTCACAAAATTAAGTGGATTTGGGTTGTGATTATAGATAAAAAAAACTTGGGCCCATTTAAATATGTATCATTAAGTAATGTTGCTTCTTTGCAAGTTATTGAATCCAAACCCATAACATAATGAACTTTGATCATATCTGTTAATTAACTGAACCTTTTAATATGTACTGAAACAGTGTTATCCCCATATATACTATGTTCTAAGTACTCAGATATGCTTTAATCATTACCAGAATTAGTCGGAGTAGTCAAGGCTTATTTCTGGAGAAAGCTTCTTCTCCTTTGAGATACTGCATATGGAACTATGTATTAAAAAAAGTGTTGTTAAAGTCAACTCATTCATTATCACAATTGCTCACCACATTAGAGATAAGTTTTTTTATATTCTTCAGACATTACTTTTCTTGGTTGTTTCCTAGATAATCAGTGTTGAGGTCCACACATGCTCAGCAGTGGCACAACACAAAGTAGACACTGGTTGGTTTTGCTCTTCTTTGACCAGGAATATTACCTATGACGACCTTCTTATTGATAAGTGAAACAGGAGAAATATTCCAACTTATCTAAAATCCCTATTATTCAAAAGATAATGATCCTAATTTGACCATTTTATAGATAAAGTGGAAGTCTTCAACTGCAGCACCACTTGGAACCATAAGTATGTAGTTTTTGTCATAAGAAACAACTTGTATCTTGAGCCATCGCTTTAGCACTGTGGACGATCAGATTTTGTCTAAAATTCATAGGATATGCCCCTCATAGATTCAGATTTCATGATCAGTCATTGGAATAGTGACCAAAACTTGTTGATTAAACATCAAGAAATGGCTCTGGGTGGTCCCTAAGTATACCATTTTCAATAAGATGAGGAGGTTTCCATCTGTCTGATGTTGTGAAAATCAGTGGAACCTTCTGCTTTTAGACGAGTCTCAATGTATAATAGTAGTATGACAATGAGTTGGAAGGCAAAACCATGTGATACTTCAAGTTCTTTTGTCTTTAGCTGGTGCCCACAAAATGCCTGTTCAATGCACATCAGTAGGAGTATACAACTTGTCATTGGCCTATTTAAACACATAGAAAGAAGGATTTAGCATAACAACTCTCAGCAAAACTTGCAACCATACAAAGCTTTTCTCTGCTTTCAGGGTCATTACTAATTATTCCCTTCCTTATTTGCTCATCTGTATTAAACTAAACAACCATGGCTATCCGTATGCCTCGTATAATCAAGAAGTCTTCTACAGCTGGAGATGTTCCAAATGGATATTTTGCTGTTTATGTTGGAGAGAAGCAAAAGAAGAGATTTGTGATCCCATTATCATTCTTGAGTCAACCGGCATTTCAAGACTTGCTTAGCCAAGCTGAGGAAGAATTTGGATTTGATCATCCAATGGGTGGTCTCACAATTCCCTGTAGCGAGGATATGTTCGTTGATCTTACTTCTAGCTTGTGTAGGATCTGAGGCTTTTCCTTTCATAATTTTTTAAAGAACTAACCTGGACTCCAGTCTGTACATTAGAAGAGTTAGGAAAAGACACATCATTTATATGATACCACTGATAATTAGATAGAGGGGGTTACTGTTAGCTGCAACAGTAGATCCCGATTGAATGTAATTTTGTAAAGAGATAAGCATAATATTCTTTAGCAAATGAAATCTGTTCAGATCTATTCTTTACCTGGTTTTTCAGTGTTCTTGTTGGATTAATTTTACATGACTACATTTATCCATAACATGAGAATTGAAGCTTCTGAAGAAGACACCTTATATCTGTGACCTTATCCTGAACACTGAATTTTCTTTGGCAATGACAATAAACAAAACTTTATATCTGCTACATGAGTTTGAAAATAGGAAAGAATGACATTAGAATATCACACTCCATCGGACATTTTGCATTCTCTGCTCTTTTTAGAACAACATCTGCTTGATTTATTAGAAGTTCTCTCTATCAGCTGAATAACTTGGGATAATTCTGATCTGCAAAGTTGATAAAAGCATCACATTAGACGACTTATGATATCAGAAACAAAACTTGTATTTATCTAGGTCAACGTATTTCTAAAAGTATCAATTGGTACAGCTGTATTTACTCTATGGTTCCCTAAAATAGTGGCTACCCAGAAGTAACTAAAGTTGCTTGTTGATATTAGGCTAGATTTATGTCATTTGACGATTGTTTTTTCCCAACTTGATTATGTTTCAATGCTCTAATATAATCAAATGATGAAAAATGAGCTCTAAATTGTGTTGCAGGAATGAGGAGTTTATATAAGGCCTTAAAGATGTGATTGGAGCTGCATTGAAGCAAGAAAGACCCCTAGGAGCTGAGTAAGCGAGACGACGAGAAAAAGAATCGACCAAATGAAGGCCTAGACTAGCGCGACCACGCTAGCCCAGATGGTCGAGGCAGAATGGTAAGGCTACTAGCACGGCCATTAGCGCGCCCACTAACGCGGCCGCGCTAGCCCATTTCCGGAAAATAATTCCTGGGAGTAAATTTGGAAGTGTGGGGGGCAAATTCAATTAACCTATAGAAGGTCAATCTCGCCCAAGGAGTGTGTGTGTAGCTTTTGATAGCTGATAGCAAGAAAAGGAAAGGCAAGAGGCAAGGAGGAGTATTCTACATCAAGTTCTTCTCTTCTTCCTTTTGTTTTTATGATTTGTAATGAATTTAATTATTGTGATGAACATCATTGTTATGAGTAGCTAACTCTTTTAATCTAAGGTTTTGGGTGAACCCGTTGTTGATGAACTTGTTGTTATATTAATATAGTTTGAGTTGGTTGTTAATGTCTATTTGTTCAACTACGTTTTGATTTTGGTTAGTTGAAAGGATCCTCAATTACCGTTCCTATTTATTATGTATCTACTTGAGAGAGAGTGCATATTTAGGTAATTATTTGAACAACATCACTCCCGGAGTATAGGCGAGAGTCATAACCGAGGGTTTAGAGGTTGGAGTAGAGATAACGATACCTCGGGTGCGATCTAAGTGAACTGTAATGAGAATCTAGCTAGCGTAGCTTGAGAGAGTGCGTCTAGTAAATTATCATAATTATTTGAGAGAGAGTTATGATAGCTGGAGAGTTCATGATCATTAGAGACAACTAATTCATAACTATAAGAAACATACGACTAAGGAATTCAACAACGGGGATAACCATTACCTTAGACCTTTATTCCAATTGTCTACAACTGCGTAGTAGTTAATCTTTGTTTTATCGATTCTGTTAGTTGGAGTAGTGACCATAACATTTACAAAGTTTGAGAAGGTTGACTCATAAGAATTTAGTACTTTAAAGGCTTCTCTTGATACGTTAATTCCCTGTGGGATTCGACTCGGGGCATAATACCTCGGATTATATTTGCAACGCCCGCTTAGTCTTTTAATAGACACAGTTGAGCGTGATAAAATTTTGGCGCCGTTGCCGGGGAATTAACGGTATTATCAATTACGATTGAAAGAAGTACAAAAATTCTTAGTGTAGTTAGTTCTCTCTATACCTAACTTTTACATTGAAATTTTTTACGTTTGTCGACTTGGTTGCTTTGATGGTAAGCAACCTCCACTTCCAACCAAGAGGTTGTGAGTTCGAGTCTCCCCAAGAGCAAGGTGGGAAGTTCTTGGAGGGAAGGATGTCGGGGGTCTATTTGGAAACAGCCTCTCTACCTCAGGGTAGGGGTAAGGTCTGCGTACACACTACCCTCCCCAGACCCCACTAAGTGGGATTATACTGGGTTGTTGTTGTTGTTGTTGTTGTCGACTTGGTTGCACAGGTGCATGCCTAGAAACTCATCGAGAACTGGTGAAGTATTTGAGGCATTACCAGGTCCCGAGAAATTTTTCAAGGCCTTGAACCGGGCCAACCGGAAAAACAAACAACAACAAACAACTGACCCATTAGAAACAACAATGGGAGATAGGAAGAACACCCAGCTGTACCAATAGCGCCAGTGACACCTCTTGTGCCAGAGGCGGCTCTCTATGACTGGGCACAACCCACTGCTAAAAATCTAGCCACCTCGATTTTAGTCCCGCAGATACAAGCTGAATCCTTCCAAATCATGAATAACATGCTGCATTTGTTGCAAAACAAGGGATTATTTTCAGGGTCACAAGTCGAAGATCCTCAACAACATTTGAAAAAATTTCTCTCAATCTGCAAAACCTAAAGGCAGCCCAATGTAACTCCAGAAGCAATCAAGTTGCTATTATTCCCATTTTCAGTGACAGGAGCTGCTCAGACCTGGTTAAACTCACTCCCCATAAATTCCATAACAACTTGGGAGGAGTTAGTCAGGCAATTCGTGAACAAGTTCCACCCCAACAAAACCACCCAACAGATTGATGACATTTTGAGTTTTAAATAGAGACCAATGGAAACATTGCATGAAACATGGGAGCGTTTTAAAGGGATGCTGGTCATATGTCCGCACCATGGCATTCCAGATTTGATGTTGGGACAGCGGTTCTACATAGGATTGTCAGATAGCGTGAAGAACATTGTTGATGCTTAATTTTTGAGTAAAACATTGAGAGAAGGTCAAGGTCTGCTTGACAAGATGGCGCAGAATTCGGGAATGGATAACAGAAATGCACCAATCACTCCAGTGGTGCAATTAGTGCCTTTAGATCCATCCAATTCAATGGCTGAAAATATGGCCGCCTTATTGACACAGATGAGCATACTCACCAAAAAGGTGGAAGAGTCAGGGCAAAAGCAACAGGTACATATTGTAGATACTACTAATGGGGGCTTGTGCACATCTTGCATTAGTCAGCCAATTGGTAACCAGTGGAAATCAGAACACGATCATCAGCATTACCCTGAAGATATGAACTATGTGACTAATTATGGGAGCAAGAGACATGGTAGTCAGAGTTGGGGCCAGCAGAATCAACAGTACATGCCATCCCAATCACAGTTCAACAGTGGGAATGTGGGAGGTATGAGACCCCCCAACAATATAGCACCTTACCCAAGGCCACAGGAATACAGTAATCAGAATCAACAGCAGGGGTATCACCCTACTCAACAGCAGTATAGTGGAAGGCAGGAAGATGGGTTTTCTAGACTGGAAGCAATGATGCAAAAGGTTATTGGGTCTAATACAAAGATTAGCGAGAGAGTAGATGCACATGATTCAGCGATCAAAAATATTGAAATGCAGATGGGCCAAATTTCGATGTCTCTCGCCCTCATGGAACACTACCTGTAGATACCCAGGTAAATCCAAAATATCAAGTCCCAAAACAGATAATGGCGGTGAGCCTACGGAATGGCAGAGATTTGGATGTCGAGCAAGAAAGGGCTCGAGAAGCCAGGGTGGTTGAGACACTCATATCAGTGCCCATTGAGTTGGATGAATCAACGAAACTGACAGAGGTGACAGTCCAGCCTGCCCAGGAAGAAAGTAGCATTTAAATGGAGACCGAGAAAGAAGCTGAGACAGCACAAGAACCAGTGGTTGATGTGGCAGCTGATAAAGATCGAAGCCAAATGATTGGAAAGAAGAGACCTCCTGCACCGTTTCCTCAGAGGCTAGTTAAGTACCAAAAAGAGGAGTAATACAAGAAGTTTTTGGAGATGCTAAAACAAATCCAGGTAAATATTCCCTTGATTGATGCTTTGAAAGAGATGCCTGGGTATGCAAAAATGATGAAGGACTTAATGTCCCGAAAATTTGATTTCCAAGACTTGGCCACAGTTACTCTTACTCAGACCTGAGTACAGTGGTAACTAAACCAATTGCGAAAAAGCTGTCTGACCGAGGGAGCTTTACAATCCCATGCACTATTGGTGATTTTGCCTTTGCTAAAGAACTGTGTGATCTAGGGGCCGGCATTAATCTTATTCCCCTAGAAATTTATAAGAGACTGGGTATTGGAAGAGCTAGACCCACCTCTATGTTGTTGCAGCTGACTGACAGGACGGTAAAGCGACCCTCTGGTATTCTGGATGATGTGTTGATTCAGTTAGGGAAATTTGTGTTCCCTATAGATTTTGTAATCTTATACTGTAAAGTGGATGAAGAGATTCCCATAATTTTGGGAAGACCGTTCCTGGCCACGGGTAGAGCTTTAATTGATTATGAAACTGGGGAGTTAAAGATGAGGTTGAACGATGAAGAGATAACATTCAATGTGCAGAAATCTATGAGGCGACCAAGTGAATTTTCCAATTGCTCTTTTATTGATGCCATGGATGTAATCGTAGAGACCGATGATGAACTGCTGACTATTGAAGACCCCCTCGCTGCGTGTTTAATGAATTTAGATGAGTGTAACGACCCAATCGGTCATTTTGAGCTCCAGCGTGTCATTCAGCAGTTTAAGGCCATGAGCAGCTTCATCTCAGGTATATTGACTTGTGTGTATGGTCAGAATTAAAATTCAGGAAGTTTGGAGTCAAATCTAAATGGAAATTCTCATTTTGAAAGCTTAAAATTGAAGAAATGAACTAGGATTGGAATTTTGAGTAAACGACCTCGGAATTGGGATCCGAAGGTTCCAGCTGGTTTGTATGATGATTTCGGACTTGGGCTTATGCCCGGATCGGGTTTTGGATAACCCGGGAGCGTTTTAGCGCCTATTGTGGAAGATAGCATTTTAGAAGAAATTGCATCAGTTTGGCTTAAAATGCATTTCAGTGTTATTGATGTCCGTTTGGAATTCCGAGACTGGGAGTAGCTCCGTATGGTGATTCTAGATTTGGGAGCGTGATCGGAAGTGAATTCGGAGGTCCGTAGGTCATTTTGGAGCCGTTTGGCTAAATATAGAAATTTGAAGGTTTTTGAGAAAATTCGATCGGAAGTGGAAATTTTGATATCGGGGTCGGAATGCGATTCCGAAAGTTAGGGCAAGTCCATAATGTCGAATGTGACTTGTGTGCAAAATTTGAAGTCATTCCTTAATGATTTTTGTAAGGTTTGAGACACTTAGTCTCTTTTAAGGAAGCTTAAGTTGGAAAAGTTAACCGGATATTGAATTATGTGTTAGAGCGCTCGAAATACAAATTTTATGGTTCGGATAGCTTTGTTAGGTGATTTGGGACTTAGGAGTGTGTCCGGAATATTTTGTGATGACCGGTGTAGAATCAAGCTTGAATCGGCAAAGTTAGTATTTTGGCGAATTCCGGTTGATAGGTAAGATTTTGATCCAAGGCTTGGAATGGAATTCCGAGAGTTTCTGTAGCTTCGTTATGTCATTTTGGACTTGTCTGCAAAATTTGAGATCATTTGGACTAGTTTTGATGTGTTTCGACATCGGATGTGAAAATTAGAAGTTTCAAAGTTCATAGGCTTGAATCCGAGGTGAATTTAGTATTTTTGCGTTGTTTTTGGTGATTCGAAGAAACAACTAAGTTTGTGTCATATTATGGGACTTGTTAGTATACTTTGTTGGGATCCCATGAGGCTCAGACAAATTTGGAAGACTTTTTGGAAGATTTTTGCCGTTTTGAGCATAAATGTAATGATCTAAAGGTTCCCGTTTAGTTCTAAAGATCCAAATTTGATTCCGAGACTTTCAGAATTTTGATAATGAATTATAGGACTGATCTAGAAATTTTGGTCTAATTTCATCAAGTCGTGATTGGGTTTTTGACGCGAAACATGAGTAATTGTTTAACGAGCGAAATGGATATCGCACTGGGCAAATGAGCTCCGAATTGAGTTTCGATTGAAGGGTTGTGTTTGTATTATTATTTGTAACTCATAGGAACAAGAATCGTCTAATTCCAAGTTCGTATGAAGGATTTAGAGCCTTTTTTAGTGAAATTAAAGAGTGCTGGTACATCAGGTCTGGTGTGACACTTTTAGCGACCAGATTAGCACCTTTAGCGACCAGATTTGGGTCTTTAGCGACCAGATTTGCTTATTAAAAGCTGTTGCGTTTCTGCTCGTTTTTTTACCTATTTTCTTGCGAAATAACACGGTTTGGGGCGATTTTTGAGCAAGAAATCATGAGAAATCTTGAGGTAAATCACTTGTGATTATTCCTACTCCATAATATTGAATTATCATCGAATAATCCGACTAGATTACATGTTTTTGAGGTGTAAATTGGGAATTTTGGACCTAGGGATTTGAAAATAAGATTTGAAGATTTGAGGGGTCATTTGAACTCCGATTTTGGTAAATTTTATATGTACGGACTCGTGGCGAGACGATGAATCCGGTGATGTGACTTTCGTAATTTTTCGAGAAGTGAGTCCGGGGCTCGGGTTTTGCCAACTTCGTGATTTTTAACGTTTTTCGAGTATTTTCGATTGGGTATTGTTTCCTTAGCATATTGTGATGTATTCGCTCTGATTTTGGTTAGATTCAACGTGTGTGGAGGCTGATTTGAGGGGCAAAGGCATCGCAAGCTATAGATTTCACCGGTTCGAGGTGAGTAATGACTTTAAATGATGCACTGAGGGTTTGAAACCCCGGATTGCACAACATACTGCTATGTTGAGATGAGACACGCGTTGTATGACGAGCGCGATGTCATTTACAATTGGGGATTGTGACTTGGTCCATCCCAGTTGGTATTTTTACCGCATAATTGATAGAGATTTATTGTTTTTCACTATGATTGGGCTTATTGCAATATTTAGGCTTCGTGCCAATTATCTGAAATCTTTTGTGAATTTACATTGTCACACCTCCTTTTTACGCGCCCGCGGGGGCGCAGGGGAGTTTTTTCCAATTAAAGGACAATCGAAACGGGATTGGTTTAATTATTCAGAGTCGCCACTTGGGAGATTTAGGGTGTCCCAAGTCACCAATTTTAATCCCGAATCGAGGAAAAGAATGACTCTATATTATGGTCTGCGTACCAGAAATCCGGATAAGGAATTCTGTTAACCCGGGAGAAGGTGTTAGGCATTCCCGAGTTCCGTGGTTCTAGCACGGTCGCTCAACTGTTATATTCGGCTTGATTATCTGATTTTATACAAGTGTGAACTTATGTGCAAAATTTAACTTTTAACCGCTTTTATCATTTACTGTTTTTATCAAGAATTGCAACGTTGTGAAAATGTATCTCGAACCGCGTTACAATCAATGTACCCGTGGTCGTCGACACACTTTGACTCCGTTGAGATTTGGATTTGGGTCACATCAATGTGCACCCGAGTTTAAGGAAATTAAATTATTAAAGGCGCGCCTAAAGCGACTAGCGTATTTATTTTGGGTAGGACCGTGGAATTTTACTAAACGGTCCATCCCGAAGCCTAAACAATTTTTAAAGCAATATTTATTGAGGGCCCCGCAATTTGTATTTTTATTTGGCGAGGCTCACCTCGTTCTTTATTTCTAATGAATTTGCAACGTCATGGACATGCATCTCGAACCACGTCACAGTCAATGTACCCGTGATTAGAGAGGCATTTCGAATCCGTCGAGATTTGGATTTGGGTCACATAAATGTGCACCCGAGTTTAAGAAGGTAAAGTTTATTAAAGCGTATCCTAAAGAGACTAACGTGTTGTCATTTTAGGAAGGTTGTGAGATTTGCTAAACAACCCGTCCGGGAAACTAAATGCTTCAATGATTTACATTTAACAAGGGCCCCGCATCTGCGTGTTTTGTTTATTTTCATCGAGGCTCATCTCGTTCTTATTTTAAAAGGATATCCTATAGCAACTACGTTTCTTGTCGTGTTCGTCTCTATCAATTGAAAACGGTAGACAGTCCTAATTAATTACATGATTGCGAGTTTACTTATAACAGGATTTAAAATGCTTTTACAGAATAATAAAATGTGACTGCGATTATGGATAACTAGCCGAAAATTATGGGCCCAAACCTAGCTCATGCGAGATGGCCAGACTTAGGCCCCCTTTTTCGATATGGGCCTAACTGATTTGTTTCGATTTGGGCTCGGCCTTCATGAGATTGAGGCCTAGGACTGATTCTTTGTTCTGTGAAATGAGTTTATCAATTTATATGGGACAATCTGGCAAAAGGAGAAAGAATTTTAACTAAAGTGGATAGTTTTCCTATTTGGCTTACATTAGAGAATATATTACACCCTCAGACTAAGTCTAAAGGTACAACTTATTACACTGGGAATGTTTTTTTCACCTAACAGCACACATACATGACTAGCATGCATTAACCTGCATTGATACACTAAGCATGTAGGCTACTTCTATTATCCAAACAAAAATGTAACTACTATATACTACATGACATTTAACACAACAGTCCACGTGTATATAAACAATCTGCAGGTCCTCTCTTTTGCATTTATGTTCGAACTCTCAGTTACATTAGTGGTATCGATTGTGTACCTGGTAAGGAGGACAAAGAAGAAAGGAATGATCAGCTAAGCAATATGCAGTGAATACAGCAACAGCAGATAACACCAACAACACAGCAACAACAACCAGCCACAATGATGAAGCTCACAAGTGGTCGAGCAACAAACAAGCAGTCCCAGAAACAGAATGATGAACCAACAGAAAACCAGAGTATTCAATATAACAGCACCAGCAGTTCAACAATCACAAACAGCTCGGCAAATAACCAACAACAATTAGCAAAGACAGCTTGGCTAACTTGAACTCCTAAGCAGTTTTCAGACAGTGTTTTGTTACAATATTCTGAAATTTTCTTTTTGTTTTTTTTTTTCTTTCTCTCCAGACTCAAAAATGTCCAGCCTAAGACCCTTAAACTTCAGCCCCTGTTTTAGTTATCAAATGGCCTATTTATAGGCCAAATGCACCATTACAGCTGAGCTGCCCTGCCTGCCAATTGGCAGAATGCCCATACTCTTTTAAGCCCATGCTCAGCATGCTTGGTGTCAGCTCCCTTTATTCCCCACGCCTGGTTTTGTTTAATCCAGAATTATGGGCTCATTTGTTTATTCATTTTGAGCCCCCATACCCTTGTGTCTTGTTCCCCCATTGGTATTAGTTTAATCCTAAGTTAGTACCCTTTTTGTCAGCTCACTTAAACTAATTACTTCTGTTCTTTTTAAACACCCCAGAATACCCCCGTTAACCTTGATTATTACTGCCCCTGCCTATTGCAGCATTAGGGCATTTTTGCACTGATGAAAACTCGAACTCAGGACTGCCTAGACTGAACCCTTTTAGTCATTTTTATAATGCCAACAGACCATTTCAAACATTACTAGGTCATCCAGCCAGTGTCCGAGTTTAATTAGTTATGTGAAACTCCTAGCTCCTTCGATCCATTAGTTATAGAAAACTAATCGACGACATTTATCGAGTCGACTATACTAATTATAGCAGGTAATAATCAGTCGCTCATATAAACAACACGTTCGGGGACCTAAAGGGTATCAGACAACTTTTATTAAATTACTGGGCCTATATGAATTAGTTCCTTTGACGATTAATCTAACTGACGATCATGTTTATCACAGAGTGTATTCAGAACAAACAGAAGACAATCGACCAAATAAAGGGTCTTTAACAGAGATGAAAGAAATCTGGAAGAAGTAACAAAATAACAAACAAACACAAAGAGATATGCTGACAACTTATTTGGAAATAAAACAAAAGAACGGAAAACTTACCAAAATGTTTAAACCAAACAGACCCAAATCAAACTCGACTTCGAACCTTTGAGGCCGAACAAACCTTAATCAGGGTGTTCTCACATGAGAACACCTTGGTTAAGGTCTATTAGACCTCAAACCTATGTCAAAACTGGCCGGGTTCCCCAGGTGCATGTGCTTCAGAAGTCTGGATTTCCAGATCTGGATTTTTGGGAGTTGTGGGTGGATTCGGACCAAACCAAGCTTGGTTTGGTCACGAGGAAGGTCAGGAGAGTGTCTAGCATGAAGATGGGGTGGTTTGGCATAGGTCCAGGTTCGACTCAAATCTTCAAACGAAGATTCGAGACGAACGGAAGTGATTCGAGGCTTGTGGTTAGTGGATTCGTGTTCAGGATGGTCGGGTGCATCGGGGGTGTTATTTTGGTGGTCATCGGAACTGTGGTTGCCAGGCTTATGGTGGGAAACCTAGGCTGCTAGGGTTTGAGAGGAAAGGGAGCCTGGGGAAGATGGTGAATAGTGGCCGAGGGGGGGGTGTGGCTTGGGGCGTGGGGTAAGGGGGTTAGGTTTATATATGTATTGAGGGTTTAGATCCTGGCCATTGGATCAATTGAGATCAAGGGCCAGGATCTAACCATTGAGGAGGGACGACGTCGTTCGGGAGATGATAGTGGGTTATGACCGGGTAGGGGATTGGATCGGGTCATGTTGACGGGTTTAGAGGAAGGCCTGGATCCGTTGGATCAATGGGAATGAACGGCCCAGATTAACTTGCCTGAAACGACGTCGTTTCGACTTAGCAGGGGCTGTATTGGACCGTTTGATTGCCATGAATCAACGGCTCAGATTGAGGCGCTGATACGACGTCGTTTGGGACGTGTCCGGGCAGCCTGTGTTTGGACTGGATCTGTGTCCTGGTCTTGGGCCTATTTTGTTTCATTTCTTGGCCCAAACCGATTTTCCCTACTCTTTTGCTTTTGTTTTCTTTCTTATTATTTTTTCTTTTCTTTTAAACAAAATAAAAATAACAAATAATAAGGTAACGGAATTAAACAACAATGCAACATTTTAACACAATTATCACAAAAATATTTACGTAGGTTAGCTAAGAGCCTAGGGCGAACGGTGCACATATATATTTTTTGAATTTTCTTTTACTGACCGAATTATGGTTTAACCATCCTAATACATATATTTTGTATTTTGTTTGTTAATGATTAAATGCAAAAAAAAGAATGGACAGATCCACAAGTGACTAACAACACATGAAAACTCGAACAATTGTACAACGAAGCCATTTGTCACTATTTTTATTTTCTTTTGGAGCGAATGTCCGTAAAGCAAAAATCACGTGCTTACAGCTGCCCCTCTTTGCACGGAGACACGAAGGGTTTTCGCGCAAAGATAAAGCGAGCGATTTTTGCCCGTCCGAATACTCCGTGTGAAGCATTTTTGAAAAAGATTTGACCGAACCTTTGCTTCGGAGGTTTCCTACATATCCTGGGCTGAACAGGAATCAGGTCAATGTAGTTCGGGAAATTTTGGTAGCTGGGACTACCATGTGACTGTATTGCTTGCTGTTGTTGTGCGCTGTTGCATGCTGCTGTAGGATGCTACTGCTCAACCGATCTCCCTATTACATTGCTCTAAAAGGAAAAACAAGAAGTTAAGCTAGAGTATGAGGTCTCATCTATCTCCCACTTGTTCTTGTTGTCTTGCTTTCTTGTCGGCTAATGCTTTCCTCTGACGCCTGTATTTTGTGAACTTGGAGATGATGCTGATCCTTCGCTGACGTTTGAATGCCAGTTTTCGTCACTTTGCTTGACCCGCTGGGGATACGACTTTCTTCTTTAAATCTTTCAATGGTTTCCTCAGTGGTATGGCTTTTCATCAGAATTGTTATGTTGGGCATGCCATAGCGTTCCCAAACTGCTCTTTTGAGACGCGTTCCTTCTTCCCTTTGAATGTGCGCTTGCTTTTGCAGTTGTCTGCTTCTTGGTGCTGAGGATTTTATTGTTTCCCGTTTGGGGATCTCTGTCGTAACCTTCCGTCTTCAGGTGGGGTGACTGATTCCAAAATCTAGAGCTGAATGTATTCCCGCATTATACTGGTGGGCGACCTAGAACTTAAATGTATTCCCGCGTTATACTGGTGGGCGACCTAGAAAAAGTATTCCCGCATTATACTGGTGGGCGACCTAGAACTTAAAAGTATTCCCGCATTATACTGGTGGGCGACCTAGAACTTAAATGTATTCCCGCATTATACTGGTGGGCGACCTAGAACTTAAAAGTATTCCCGCATTATACTGGTGGGCGACCTAGAACTTAAAAGTATTCCCGCGTTATACTGGTGGGCGACCTAGAAAAAGTATTCCCGCATTATACTGGTGGGCGACCTAGAACTTAAAAGTATTCCCGCATTATACTGGTGGGCGACCTAGAACTTAAATGTATTCCCGCATTATACTGGTGGGCGACCTAGAACTTAAAAGTATTCCCGCATTATACTGGTGGGCGACCTAGAACTTAAAAGTATTCCCGCATTATACTGGTGGGCGACCTAGAACTTAAATGTATTCCCGCATTATACTGGTGGGCGACCTAGAACTTAAATGTATTCCCGCATTATACTGGTGGGCGACCTAGAACTTAAAAGTATTCCCGCATTATACTGGTGGGCGACCTAGAACTTAAAAGTATTCCCGCATTATACTGGTGGGCGACCTAGAACTTAAATGTATTCCCGCATTATACTGGTGGGCGACCTAGAACTTAAAAGTATTCCCGCATTATACTGGTGGGCGACCTAGAACTTAAATGTATTCCCGCATTATACTGGTGGGCGACCTAGAACTTAAATGTATTCCCGCATTATACTGGTGGGCGACCTAGAACTTAAAAGTATTCCCGCATTATACTGGTGGGCGACCTAGAACTTAAAAGTATTCCCGCATTATACTGGTGGGCGACCTAGAACTTAAATGTATTCCCGCATTATACTGGTGGGCGACCTAGAACTTAAAAGTATTCCCGCATTATACTGGTGGGCGACCTAGAACTTAAAAGTATTCCCGCATTATACTGGTGGGCGACCTAGAACTTAAATGTATTCCCGCATTATACTGGTGGGCGACCTAGAACTTAAATGTATTCCCGCATTATACTGGTGGGCGACCTAGAACTTAAATGTATTCCCGCATTATACTGGTGGGCGACCTAGAACTTAAATGTATTCCCGCATTATACTGGTGGGCGACCTAGAACTTAAATGTATTCCCGCATTATACTGGTGGGCGACCTAGAGCTTAAATGTATTCCAATTGTTTCCCCGTTCTTCCGAGAAAATTTCGACAATCGGCAGAAAATTTTCTGCCCCGGTTTTTGGTAACTTCCATGGCATTGCATCTTGTTGCCGTCATCAATTCTTTGCTCTCCTGCAAAAGACAAAAGGTTTTAGTCAGTTTTAATCGTGGGGGTAGAGGGTGCCTTTCTGGCGAGCCATTTTTCTCTCTTCCCCTTTTCTTGCTCTTTGTCCCCATAATTGGTTGGCAGGCAAAGTTGCCTGTTGGGGATCTCTAGCCTGCTGGGGATATGGTTTTCAATTTATCCCCTTTTCTGCTTTCTTTTAAAACACATGATGTGGGAGTCTGCTTCTAACTCCCGAAACCACTCCCTTTGGAGCTTACTTCTTCCAACATTTCCGAGCACAGTCCCTGCATCGCCTGGGGCCGGCCTTTTAAGACTGTTTGTATTACCCTGCATTGGGTGAATTTCCCTTCGGTTTCTGGTAGTAAGCTTTGAAAAATCCTTTAAAGAACACTTTTTTAGGAAAAGAAAATAAAGATATGGAAAAGAGAAAATCTTTCTGAACCAATCTTTTGTGGGAGAAGACAATCAAAAGAACTTATCTGGATGACACAACTGGTCCCCGTGATCATGACATGCACCATAGATTCCCGACCCAGTCTATTTGTATCAATTGATTTGTCCGACGGGCTGACTTGCTGGGGATGATAAATGGATGTTCATCTTGTTGCGAATGTGGTAGGTTTCGCTGCTCTATCTTGTCGCCTCATAGTGCCCTTCGAGGGGTTTTCACTAATGAGACTCTCTCTTTTCTCTCATCTCCCGGCGCCTTATGGTGCCTGTGAAGGTTTTCACCAATAAGACTCTCTCATTTCATTTCCCTCATCTTACATCGCCTCTCGGTGCCTGTGAAGGTTTTCACCGATGAGACTCTCTCATTTTATTTCTTTTCGAGGAATCGGGGTGTTGTAGATATGATCCTCTCTTCTGGAGATTCTTTTGACTATCAACTCATTCCCAGTCTTACGATCCTTTTCTTTGCTGGGGATCGGTGTATCATTCTCGGCCTTATTTGCCGGATTTGGCATCTCTCGAACATTGATCGGGAGGTCTTTTGGATGTCGATGTTGGTTTTGGTGTGGGATTGAAGGAAGGCTGAAAACAACTTGGAGGGTGATGTGCTACAACTTTTGGAATCAAACCTTTGTTGGAACTTAAAACATAACTTCTGCCCCAGTTTTCTTGCTTGGGGAATTTATTTATTTTTTACTTTTATGTTGTGCTACGTGCATTACGCACGCTGTGTCTATTATGCATACTATGTACATTATGCATCCTATATTTATTATGATGCATACTATGACCGAGCCGTGAGGCGCCTACGTATCCTCTTTGAGGAATCAGGTCAAACGTAGTTCCCACGGTTTTGTATTTCTTTATGATTTCATCTTCTTTTTCTTCTTCTTTTTCTTTTTTTTTTTTTTTTCATGTCCTTTCCATTAGTGATTCCAAAAGAGGGGTATGAAAGGATTACTTAAGGCTCAAAGGGGGAAGCAAGGGTTAAACAGTGTTTGGATAGAAGAAAGAATTGCCTCCGTCATCTCATTATCCATCAAATGCCAAATACAAACAAATAAACCAAAAATTGCCATAATTAAAGAAATTACGCATAATATCTCTTGACTGCATCTGAATTGATAGCCATGTCGACACATCTACCTTCGATATCTGTCAAACACAGAGCGCCGTTGGACAATACTCTGGTCACGATATAAGGCCCTTGCCAATTTGGGGCGAATTTGCCTTTTGCTTCGACCTGATGTGGGAGGATCTTCTTTAACACCTGCTGCCCTACCTCAAACTTCCTGGGGCGCACCTTCTTGTTATATGCTCTTGCCATTCTCTTCTGATACAGTTGACCATGGCACACTGCTGCCAATCTTTTCTCATCTATCAGGCTCAACTGTTCCAATCGAGCTTTTACCCATTCATCATCATCAATCCCGGCTTCAGCGACAATTCGGAGGGATGGAATTTCGACCTCCGTTGGTATCACGGCCTCAGTTCCATACACCAACAAATAAGGAGTTGTGCCTATGGAGGTCCGGACGGTAGTGCGGTACCCCAACAAAGCAAAGGGTAATTTCTCGTGCCATTGTCTGGACCCTTCCACCATTTTTCGTAGTATCTTCTTGATATTCTTATTGGCTGCTTCGACTGCTCCATTCGCCTTGGGACGATATGGGGTGGAATTGCGGTGTGTAATCTTGAATTGTTGGCACACCTCTCTCATCAGGCTGCTATTAAGATTCGCGCCGTTATCCGTAATGATCACTTTTGGGATCCCAAATCTGCAGATGATATGGGAGTGAACAAAGTCCACCACCGCCTTCTTGGTTACCGATTTGAAGGTTTTAGCCTCCACCCATTTGGTGAAGTAATCAATGGTCACTAGAATGAACCTATGACCGTTGGACGCTGCTGGCTCGATGGGCCCAATGACATCCATGCCCCATGCTACAAACGGCCAGGGTGCTGACATCGTATGTAACTCTGTTGGCGGAGAATGAATCAAATCTCCATGTATCTGGCACTTATGGCATTTCCTTACGAAAGTGATACAGTCGTGTTCCATGGTTAGCCAATAACACCCTGTTCGAAGGATCTTTCTTGCCAATACATATCCGCTCATGTGTGGCCCACAAACTCCGGCATGTACTTCCGCCATAACCGTCGTTGCCTGCCCGGCATCTATGCATCTCAACAACCCCAAATCCGGGGTTCTTTTGTACAATACTCCTCCACTGAGGAAGAAACCATTCGACAAACGCCGAAGGGCTCTTTTTTGGTCTCCAGAGGCATGTTCTGGATATATCCCCATTTTGAGATATTCCTTGATATCATGAAACCAGGGTTCGCCATCTGCTTCTTCTTCTATGGTATTGCAGTAGGCGTGCTGATCACGGACTTGGATATGCAGAGGATCAACATACATTTTGTCAGGGTGGTGCAGCATTGATGCTAAGGTGGCTAAAGCATCTGCAACCTCATTGTGAACTCTCGGGATGTGTTTGAACTTCACCGATCGAAATTGCTTGCTCAGATCATGCAAGCATTGTCGGTATGGTATGAGCTTCAGATCTCGTGTTTCCCATTCACCCTGAATTTGATGTACCAAGAGGTCCGAGTCTCCCAAGACCAAGACGTCTTGGACATCCATGTCAGCAGCCAAGCGCAGACCCAGAATGCAAGCCTCATATTCGGCCATATTGTTAGTGCAATAGAAGCGCAGTTGGGCCGTAACAGGATAATGCCGTCCTGTTTCAGAGATGAGTACTGCCCCTATTCCCACCCCTTTTGCATTTGCCGCTCCATCAAAGAAAAGCTTCCAACCCGGTTCCTCGGGTAATTCCAACTCATTTGTATGCATCACCTCTTCGTCAGGAAAATACGTTCTTAAAGGCTCGTATTTTTCGTCAACGGGATTCTCTGCCAAATGGTCTGCTAGTGCCTGGGCTTTCATGGCCGTCCTTGTTACGTAGATGATATCAAACTCTGTGAGCAGAATTTGCCACTTTGCCAACCTTCCCGTGGGCATAGGTTTCTGAAAGATATACTTCAATGGGTCCAAGCGGGATATGAGATAAGTAGTATATGAGGACAGGTAGTGCTTCAACTTCTGAGCTACCCAAGTCAGGGCGCAGCATGTTTTCTCGAGTTGAGTGTACTTGACCTCATGCACTGTGAATTTCTTGCTAAGATAGTAGATGGCCTGCTCCTTCCTTCCTGTGTCATCATGTTGCCCCAGTACACAACCAAATGAATTTTCCAAGACTGTCAGGTAAAGGATTAGGGGTTTCCCGGGCTTAGGCGGGACCAACACGGGTGGATTAGACAGATACCCTTTGATTTGGTCGAAAGCCTCTTGACACTCTGTCGTCCAACCTTCTGCAGCATCCTTTCTCAGTAGCCGAAATATGGGCTCACAAGTTGCTGTGAGTTGAGCGATGAACCTGCTGATGTAATTGAGTCTACCCAGCAAACTCATTACCTCTGTTTTGTTCCTTGGCGGTGGCAAATCTCGGATGGATTCAATTTTGGATGGGTCTAACTCAATCCCCCGTCGACTGACGATGAATCCTAGCAACTTTCCTGATGGAACCCCGAATGCGCATTTGGCCGGGTTAAGCTTGATATCATACCTCCGGAGTCTTTGGAAAAATCTCCTTAGGTCTGCCACATGGTCCTCCTGACGCCAAGATTTGATGATCACATCATCGACGTACACCTCTATTTCTTTGTGTATCATGTCATGAAACACAGCAGTCATTGCTCGCATGTACGTTGCCCCAGCGTTCTTTAAACCGAACGGCATTACCCGATAGCAGTAGGTTCCCCATGGCGTAATAAATGCTGTCTTCTCAGCATCCTCCTCATCCATTAGGATCTGATGATAACCCGCATAGCAATCCACAAAGGATCCGATCTCGCGCCCAGCGCAATTATCGATCAGGATATGAATGTTGGGTAACGGGAAATTGTCCTTGGGACTTGCTTTGTTGAGGTTGCGGTAGTCGACGCACACCCTGATTTTTCCATCCTTCTTTGGGACTGGTACCACATTGGCCAACCATTCGGGATACCGAGTGACCCGAATGACCTTCGATTGTAATTGCTTGATCACTTCTTCTTTGATCTTTACACTCATTTCTGTTTTAAATTTCCTTAGTTTTTGCTTGACCGGAGGGCATGCCGGGTCAGTGGGCAATTTGTGAACCACTAAATTGGTGCTCAATCCAGGCATATCATCATATGACCATGCAAAAACATCTTTGAATTCCCTGAGAGTTTCGATCAATTCTGCTTTGACATTTGGCTCAATGTGGATGCTAATTTTGGTCTCTTGGATGATATCAGCGTCTCCTAGGTTCACAGCCTCAGTGTCATTTAGGTTAGGCTTGGGTTTCTCTTCAAATTGGCACAGTTCTCGATTTATTTCTTCGAAGGCTTCTCCTTCGTCACATTCGGATTCATTATCACAAACGACCTCTTGCATTGTTGAGTCAGATTCAGATTGATTTATTAGACTAGGTCGAAGATCCGCTGTGCATGCCATGTCATTAGGACCAGTAAAAAGAGAACTGTTCAGAAAGAAAAAGAACAAAACCAGAAATTAAAATGGGACAAAAGAAAAGAACTTTATTAAATTTGCAGGATAAAAAGGGTTCACACTTTTACAAAACGAAAGTAAAATTGGGATTACACCCTTGAATAATCCGATCAAACAAACAAACAAACAAAACATTAATCAAAGCCTACTACCAAGACTCCCCTCGGACAGGAAGAGGAGTAACCGTCCAATTGTTGGTCTTGGCCTCAGGCCCCACAAATTGTATCTCTGCCCTGCTGGAACCCTCTCCAGCTTCCACCACACTGACATCCGCGAATAGTCTCTCAAAACTCTGATTCAGGTCTTCATTTATGCCGATCAAAGGTCCTTGAATCTTTGGGATCGCTGACCCCTTGGCACTAGCTTTAACAAAAGACCTCGAGAGTCGTGGTACTGGTTTAGGCAGAAACCAGACCCTCTTCTTCATTTTTCGCGCTTGCTTCCTGTCTGCTGGGGTTGGTTTGAACCCCAACCCGAAAGTTTCCAGATTTTTAGGAAGGGAGACAGGTTGGACTATCCCTTGAAGTTCAACTCCCAGGCCTTTTCCCGGCACAAACCCATTACCCAGCATCTCCGATACCATCATGACTGTCGCGGCAGCTACCCTAAGGTGCGGGATGATTTCTCCTTCAGAGATTTTGTTGGCCGACCCTGTATCGAGAATCTGGTAGACCCAAGGACCCTTGTCATCAGTGGTCTCTATGAAAGGCACAATGGTTCCGCCCATGGTGCATGTTGTATCCTCACCGTGCAACACGACCTCTTGTCTTTCCCACTCGAACTTCACTGCCTGATGTAGGGTGGAAGGCACCGCTTTAGCTGCATGAATCCAAGGTCGTCCTAACAGCAAATTGTAAGATACCGTGGCGTCCAATACCTGGAATTCCATGGTAAACAGGACCGGGCCAATGGTTAGTTCAAGTACAACATCCCCCACAGTGGCTGTTCCGTTTCCGTCAAACCCTCGGACACAGATGCTATTCTCCCGGATTCTTCCACGGTCAATCTTTAACTGGTCCAGGGTGGATAATGGACAAATATTGGCGCTTGAGCCGTTATCCACTAATACTCGGGTTACCACCGAGTCTTCACATTTGACAGCTAGGTATAGAGCTTTGTTGTGCTCTGTACCTTCCACCGGCAGGTCATCATCTGAGAATGTCACTCTGTTCACCTCGAAAATCTTGCTGGCAATGGTTTCCAGGTGGTTTACAGAAATCTCACTGGGTACATGGGCCTCGTTCAATATTTTTAACAGGGCTCGGCGATGTTCCTCGGAATGGAGGAGTAATGACAATAGTGAGATCTGGGCAGGTGTTTTTCTCAGCTGCTCAACCACAGAATAGTCTTGCACTTTCATCTTCCTCAGGAAGTCTTCGGCCTCTTCTTCTGACACTGGCTTCTTGGTTGCCACTGGGTTGGTTTTCCTTAACTCCATCGGAGCAAAACATCGACCTGATCGAGTCAGCCCTTGCGCTTCACAACTGACTTCTTCCACCTGTTTTCCTTGGTACGTTACCACTGCTTTTTCATATTTCCAGGGGACAGCCCTGCTGTCAAGCATTGGCAGTTGGACCACCGGCTTTATGGTTACCCGTTCTCTACATACCCCTATCAACACGACCGCCGGTGTGGGCAGGATCCCTGGTATTACCAACTTGCTTGGCTCGGGTTTGCTTGCTATGACGGACGGGTTCTTCCCCCATAATACTACCGGCTTGACACCTTCTCCCTGCGACTGTGCATTTGTTCCTCCCCTGGTTAAGACTTCTTTTGGGGCAGCTTGGATCATCATCACTGTTTGTGAGGGTTTTCTTAATTCACCTCCCTCACACACCAACTCAATCATGTGAGCTTCGTGGTGCGCTGGCAGTGGATTTTGGTTGATGTTAGGAGTCTCCGGTGTCTGGACCTCGATCTTATTGGTGTCAATAAGATCCTGTATGGCATGCCTTAACTTCCAACACTTCTCGGTATCGTGCCCGGGCATCCCTGAACAGTATTCACAACTGATTGAACGATCCAAATTCTGAGGCGGGGGATTTGGTTCCCGAGTATGGACGGGACTAACCAAACCCAATTGCCGCAGCTTGTGGAACACAGCGGTGTAGGTTTCTCCCAGTTCGGTGAAGGTTCTTTGCTTCCGCAACCTGTCATTTCTGGCATCTGGATTTCCCCGGAAACCTGCCCCTGAAGGATTTCTATATGCCCTTGGTGGAGGGTAAGTGTTTTGTGGTGGTGCATATATGTTCTGGGGAGCCGGTGCGCGCCATTGTGGGCGAACCGGAGGCTGAGTGTATACCTGGGCTTGGTGTACGGAACAATGTGGTTCTCGAGGTGGATAGAAATTTTGTGGTGGGTTGTATGGATAGTTTGACCTGTGAGGCCTGGGTTGGTTGTAGTGTGGCCTGCCAGCCCTGGACCAACTGCCTGCCTCGATCGTGGCAACCTCTTCTTTCTTTCTTCTTAGCGCACCTCCCGTGCCGCTTTGAATAGCCTGGGTCGTGGCCTTAAGTGCCGAATAGTTTAAGATCTTGTCCGACCTCAAACCTTCTTCTATCATGACCCCTATTTTGACTACCTCGTTGAAAGATTTTCCAACCGTTGTCACCAAGTGACCAAAGTAGGTTGGATCCAATGTCTGCAAAAAGTAGTCTACCATTTCTCCCTCTCTCATGGGAGGATCGACCCTAGCTGCTTGTTCTCTCCAACGGAACCCGAACTCGCGAAAACTTTCCCCGGGTTTCTTCCCAGTCCTCAATAACGTGAGACGGTCAGGGACTATCTCTAGATTGTACTGGAAATGACCTGCAAAAGCCTGTGCCAGATCATCCCACGTGTACCACCTGCTGAAATCCTGCCTGGTATACCATTCCAGCGCAGATCCGCTCAGACTTTGGCCGAAGTAAGCTATCAAAAGCTCATCCTTGCCTCCTGCCCCTCTCATTTTGCTACAGAACCCCCGCAAATGTGCCATGGGATCACCGTGCCCTTCATATAAATCAAACTTGGGCATCTTGAACCCAGCCGGGAGTTGGACATCTGGGAAAGGGCACAGATCTTTGTATGCCACGCTGACTTGATTGCCCAGCCCGTGCAAGTTTCTGAAGGATTGCTCCAGGCTTTTGAACTTTCTTAACACTTCATCCTGTTCTGGGGCCTTAACAGGCTTCTCAACCTCTGCCGGTACTTCCAAATGGGGATTGTAAACCTGTGGTTCCGGTGCGTGGAATGTAGGCTCAGGGGGATAGTACTGTGTATCGTGAGCCTGAAACAATGGCTCACTGGTCGTTCGCTGCAAAGGGGCTGATGCAGGTCCCACAAAAATGGGAATATTGGATGTTGGGAGAGGTTGGTGGGGTGGTGGAGCTTGGGAATCATGAGGGCTTCTCTCTTGATGATAGAGGGGGTTTGGGCGGCTTGTGGAAGGGCCAGAGTGAGGGTACTCCGGTACGTGTCCCAGTGTCTCAGGGCTCTTTTGCGTTTTGGCCAGGGCTAGCTGCATGGCATGCATCTCCAGTCCCATCCTCTCAATCTTTTCCATTGCCTCTTTTAGCAACTGGCTCATCGGCCTTTCTTCCTCATTACTATTCTCAGAAGTGGTCATGCTTGTTGCTACCGGTCCTTTGGATCTGGTTTGGTATGAATGTGTTGCCAGAATTCTTTAACAACTAACTGTCTGGTATCAGACAACAACAAACTTTGTTAGTGTTAGAGCTTAACAGATTTGATCATAACACATAGAGGATGCAATGCACCTAGGCAGTTGACCGTTTCTACATGCTTTGCTTCAAACCACATGCGTCATCCCGGTTTGTTCATTCGTCTCTTTTTTAGAGTATTATGCGAAACCCCGCGTTTTTATTTTATTTACATTTTCTTTTCTTTATTTAAAAAGCGGTCGAATCTTATGGGGATTGCCTACGTATCACGTCCCCGCGTGAATCAGACCAGGCGTAGTTCTGCCTTAAAGTAAAGACACATAGAAATTCTTCCGGAGTCACTTAATTTCATTATCAAAATTTGCTATTACACATTGCTTCAAAGATGACCTACAAACTTGAAAATCAAACAACCCGCCTATTTTAATCAAAAGTTTTACAAACTTCAAAAACAGAATGGCCAACTTCCTTCTTCCATTTGCTAATGCAACCAGACGGTTATTTTTTGCAAATGTGGCCCCTTCCAAATTTCATATAAATTTTGAGGCCGGGGAGGATTATTTTATGACACTTTACAAATTTGTCCATTCTTTTACGAAAATAACCTTTCGACAACTGAAAGATACTCTAAGGCTATTTCGGCAAGAACGGTTTAAGACGCGGCCGAAGCTGGCTCGGCTTATTATGACAAAAGACGGTATTCACATGACCGCTGACTCTTTGATTTTTTTTCTTTTAAAAATTACAATAAAAGACTTGGCGTTGTAAACACGGCCCTTCAGCGCCTCGGGGACGAAGATTTATAAGGCTGTGTGGGTCCATATCTCAAAATGACCCAAAGGTGGCTGTTTATGCCAAGTCAGCCTTCCGGCGTCCCTTTCGGGAACATTCGGCTCTTTATGACAAAACAGCATCACCTGACTTATTTATGACTCTTTTGTCGTTTTTCAAATTAGAAAACTCAATATTGCAAGCACGACCTTTCAACATCTCGGGGACGAAGATTTTTAAGGCTGTGTGGGCCAATTGGACCAAATCCAAAACATGACCTAAAAGGTGGCTGTTTACGCAAAGTCCGCCTTCCGGCGTCCCTTTCGGGAACATTCGGCTATGTCTTGATAAAACAGCGTCACCTGACTTCTTTATGATAAAAACTAAAATTTGACATGTATTTTTTGTTATTATTATTATTATTTGTTTTTTTTGGCTTTTTAGCAAAACGGTGGGGTTGGACCCGATGAGGGTTGCCTACGTATCTCACATCCGGTGAGAATCAAACCCGCGTAGTTCGGGCAAATAAGAATAAGTAGGCAAATAATAATAAGCAGATGAACTAACTCTTTTTTTGAATTTCCGTTTAAAAGAACTACTTTAAAAGAAGCAAGGAAATATTATTTTTTGATTGATTTTCTTTTTAAAAGAAAGACTAATATTTTTGGATTTTCGTTTTTTTTTTTTATTCTAAAGAAAAGAAGAAAATATTTTTGAATTTTGAATTTTCTAAAGAAGAATCAAAATATTTTCGGATTTTTATTTATCTATTTTATCTTTTTGAATTTTGAACTTTCTTTTGAATTTTTTTTTGGATTATATATATACTTATTTTTGGAACAAATAATAAAATCACATTCAACGCCGGACTCTTTTTATTTTTATTTCTGGCATTTTCATAGACAAGCGAAATAAAATAAAAATAAAACATTTTTTTTTAAAAAAAAACCAAACTCTTTTTCATTTTCATTTAATGGCAAAACAAACTATTTTCTTTAATATTTTTTTAAAAAACCAGACAGAACAATGATGACCTCTTTTTTTTTTTTTATTTTTCCTTTGCTTTCAATATAACAAACTAACAAGACATTTTTTATTTTCAAAATTTCGTCAGAGTTTCGACTCTACTAGGACTTCTATGCTGTTATTTTCTCCTTTTTTTCACGATTTTCTTATATGTGGAAAATGATGACAACATACAAAATCCTTTTTTGAATTTTCATGCTTTGTTTTTATTTGTAATTTTATTTTTTATATTTATTATTTCTTTCAAAAATGTGGCATGGGAGACATAACGATTTCCAAGACTTCTTGGATTCCGCAAATGCTCCCCATGCGCTTTTCCCAACCTATGAAGCGTGGGGGACATATGGGAATTCCAAGACTTCTTGGATTCCACAAATGTTCCCCATGTGCTTTCCCAAAAAGCAAGCGTGGGGGACATAGGGAATTCCAAGGCTTCTTGGATTCCACAAATGTTCCCCATGCTTTGATTAATATAATAGCATGCTTAATAAAAAATCGTGCAACTTTCTTATTTAACGTGATCAGCATGATAAGAAGTGTCATTTGTCCGCAAATATCATTTGTCCGCCAAATGACTCATTCACCCTTGAATAAATATAACATGTAGCACATAGGATGCCAAAGATGGTCTATTATTTTCAGGTTGCTTGTCCTAGACGGACCCAACCCCTGTGTTGAGTCCCCTAAGTCAAATGCACATGATGCAAATAAACGTTCCTACTAGGGATCCGGCATGTGGCTTTGTTATACTAGGTTCAAAAACCTGGGTCAGTGTTCTAGACAGTGTACCCGAGCGGACAACTCGAGTTGAGGAGGGGCAACTTACCGGGAACCAAAAGGCCGTCCGGCTTCGTAACTTATCCGTCCTCTTTCTTATTTCGGGTATTGACACTAACAGAATAGGGAGTCTCGACCAGCGAGCTTCTCCCCGGAGGTAAGAAGAGAAGGGTTTCGGCACAGTTTATATACAGTCCAAATAATATCAAAGCGGTAAAAGCAGCATTTAGCACATTAGGCTCAAACATGTAAAAATCAGATAATAAATAAAGCCAAATAATAACAATTATTTTAAGCTCGAATTCTTAACCCTGAACCAGTGGTTCTGGGCACCAAATCCCCAGCAGAGTCGCCAGAGCTGTCACACCTCCTTTTTACGCGCCCGCGGGGGCGCAGGGGAGTTTTTTCCAATTAAAGGACAATCGAAACGGGATTGGTTTAATTATTCAGAGTCGCCACTTGGGAGATTTAGGGTGTCCCAAGTCACCAATTTTAATCCCGAATCGAGGAAAAGAATGACTCTATATTATGGTCTGCGTACCAGAAATCCGGATAAGGAATTCTGTTAACCCGGGAGAAGGTGTTAGGCATTCCCGAGTTCCGTGGTTCTAGCACGGTCGCTCAACTGTTATATTCGGCTTGATTATCTGATTTTATACAAGTGTGAACTTATGTGCAAAATTTAACTTTTAACCGCTTTTATCATTTACTGTTTTTATCAAGAATTGCAACGTTGTGAAAATGTATCTCGAACCGCGTTACAATCAATGTACCCGTGGTCGTCGACACACTTTGACTCCGTTGAGATTTGGATTTGGGTCACATCAATGTGCACCCGAGTTTAAGGAAATTAAATTATTAAAGGCGCGCCTAAAGCGACTAGCGTATTTATTTTGGGTAGGACCGTGGAATTTTACTAAACGGTCCATCCCGAAGCCTAAACAATTTTTAAAGCAATATTTATTGAGGGCCCCGCAATTTGTATTTTTATTTGGCGAGGCTCACCTCGTTCTTTATTTCTAATGAATTTGCAACGTCATGGACATGCATCTCGAACCACGTCACAGTCAATGTACCCGTGATTAGAGAGGCATTTCGAATCCGTCGAGATTTGGATTTGGGTCACATAAATGTGCACCCGAGTTTAAGAAGGTAAAGTTTATTAAAGCGTATCCTAAAGAGACTAACGTGTTGTCATTTTAGGAAGGTTGTGAGATTTGCTAAACAACCCGTCCGGGAAACTAAATGCTTCAATGATTTACATTTAACAAGGGCCCCGCATCTGCGTGTTTTGTTTATTTTCATCGAGGCTCATCTCGTTCTTATTTTAAAAGGATATCCTATAGCAACTACGTTTCTTGTCGTGTTCGTCTCTATCAATTGAAAACGGTAGACAGTCCTAATTAATTACATGATTGCGAGTTTACTTATAACAGGATTTAAAATGCTTTTACAGAATAATAAAATGTGACTGCGATTATGGATAACTAGCCGAAAATTATGGGCCCAAACCTAGCTCATGCGAGATGGCCAGACTTAGGCCCCCTTTTTCGATATGGGCCTAACTGATTTGTTTCGATTTGGGCTCGGCCTTCATGAGATTGAGGCCTAGGACTGATTCTTTGTTCTGTGAAATGAGTTTATCAATTTATATGGGACAATCTGGCAAAAGGAGAAAGAATTTTAACTAAAGTGGATAGTTTTCCTATTTGGCTTACATTAGAGAATATATTACACCCTCAGACTAAGTCTAAAGGTACAACTTATTACACTGGGAATGTTTTTTTCACCTAACAGCACACATACATGACTAGCATGCATTAACCTGCATTGATACACTAAGCATGTAGGCTACTTCTATTATCCAAACAAAAATGTAACTACTATATACTACATGACATTTAACACAACAGTCCACGTGTATATAAACAATCTGCAGGTCCTCTCTTTTGCATTTATGTTCGAACTCTCAGTTACATTAGTGGTATCGATTGTGTACCTGGTAAGGAGGACAAAGAAGAAAGGAATGATCAGCTAAGCAATATGCAGTGAATACAGCAACAGCAGATAACACCAACAACACAGCAACAACAACCAGCCACAATGATGAAGCTCACAAGTGGTCGAGCAACAAACAAGCAGTCCCAGAAACAGAATGATGAACCAACAGAAAACCAGAGTATTCAATATAACAGCACCAGCAGTTCAACAATCACAAACAGCTCGGCAAATAACCAACAACAATTAGCAAAGACAGCTTGGCTAACTTGAACTCCTAAGCAGTTTTCAGACAGTGTTTTGTTACAATATTCTGAAATTTTCTTTTTGTTTTTTTTTTTCTTTCTCTCCAGACTCAAAAATGTCCAGCCTAAGACCCTTAAACTTCAGCCCCTGTTTTAGTTATCAAATGGCCTATTTATAGGCCAAATGCACCATTACAGCTGAGCTGCCCTGCCTGCCAATTGGCAGAATGCCCATACTCTTTTAAGCCCATGCTCAGCATGCTTGGTGTCAGCTCCCTTTATTCCCCACGCCTGGTTTTGTTTAATCCAGAATTATGGGCTCATTTGTTTATTCATTTTGAGCCCCCATACCCTTGTGTCTTGTTCCCCCATTGGTATTAGTTTAATCCTAAGTTAGTACCCTTTTTGTCAGCTCACTTAAACTAATTACTTCTGTTCTTTTTAAACACCCCAGAATACCCCCGTTAACCTTGATTATTACTGCCCCTGCCTATTGCAGCATTAGGGCATTTTTGCACTGATGAAAACTCGAACTCAGGACTGCCTAGACTGAACCCTTTTAGTCATTTTTATAATGCCAACAGACCATTTCAAACATTACTAGGTCATCCAGCCAGTGTCCGAGTTTAATTAGTTATGTGAAACTCCTAGCTCCTTCGATCCATTAGTTATAGAAAACTAATCGACGACATTTATCGAGTCGACTATACTAATTATAGCAGGTAATAATCAGTCGCTCATATAAACAACACGTTCGGGGACCTAAAGGGTATCAGACAACTTTTATTAAATTACTGGGCCTATATGAATTAGTTCCTTTGACGATTAATCTAACTGACGATCATGTTTATCACAGAGTGTATTCAGAACAAACAGAAGACAATCGACCAAATAAAGGGTCTTTAACAGAGATGAAAGAAATCTGGAAGAAGTAACAAAATAACAAACAAACACAAAGAGATATGCTGACAACTTATTTGGAAATAAAACAAAAGAACGGAAAACTTACCAAAATGTTTAAACCAAACAGACCCAAATCAAACTCGACTTCGAACCTTTGAGGCCGAACAAACCTTAATCAGGGTGTTCTCACATGAGAACACCTTGGTTAAGGTCTATTAGACCTCAAACCTATGTCAAAACTGGCCGGGTTCCCCAGGTGCATGTGCTTCAGAAGTCTGGATTTCCAGATCTGGATTTTTGGGAGTTGTGGGTGGATTCGGACCAAACCAAGCTTGGTTTGGTCACGAGGAAGGTCAGGAGAGTGTCTAGCATGAAGATGGGGTGGTTTGGCATAGGTCCAGGTTCGACTCAAATCTTCAAACGAAGATTCGAGACGAACGGAAGTGATTCGAGGCTTGTGGTTAGTGGATTCGTGTTCAGGATGGTCGGGTGCATCGGGGGTGTTATTTTGGTGGTCATCGGAACTGTGGTTGCCAGGCTTATGGTGGGAAACCTAGGCTGCTAGGGTTTGAGAGGAAAGGGAGCCTGGGGAAGATGGTGAATAGTGGCCGAGGGGGGGGTGTGGCTTGGGGCGTGGGGTAAGGGGGTTAGGTTTATATATGTATTGAGGGTTTAGATCCTGGCCATTGGATCAATTGAGATCAAGGGCCAGGATCTAACCATTGAGGAGGGACGACGTCGTTCGGGAGATGATAGTGGGTTATGACCGGGTAGGGGATTGGATCGGGTCATGTTGACGGGTTTAGAGGAAGGCCTGGATCCGTTGGATCAATGGGAATGAACGGCCCAGATTAACTTGCCTGAAACGACGTCGTTTCGACTTAGCAGGGGCTGTATTGGACCGTTTGATTGCCATGAATCAACGGCTCAGATTGAGGCGCTGATACGACGTCGTTTGGGACGTGTCCGGGCAGCCTGTGTTTGGACTGGATCTGTGTCCTGGTCTTGGGCCTATTTTGTTTCATTTCTTGGCCCAAACCGATTTTCCCTACTCTTTTGCTTTTGTTTTCTTTCTTATTATTTTTTCTTTTCTTTTAAACAAAATAAAAATAACAAATAATAAGGTAACGGAATTAAACAACAATGCAACATTTTAACACAATTATCACAAAAATATTTACGTAGGTTAGCTAAGAGCCTAGGGCGAACGGTGCACATATATATTTTTTGAATTTTCTTTTACTGACCGAATTATGGTTTAACCATCCTAATACATATATTTTGTATTTTGTTTGTTAATGATTAAATGCAAAAAAAAGAATGGACAGATCCACAAGTGACTAACAACACATGAAAACTCGAACAATTGTACAACGAAGCCATTTGTCACTATTTTTATTTTCTTTTGGAGCGAATGTCCGTAAAGCAAAAATCACGTGCTTACAGCTGCCCCTCTTTGCACGGAGACACGAAGGGTTTTCGCGCAAAGATAAAGCGAGCGATTTTTGCCCGTCCGAATACTCCGTGTGAAGCATTTTTGAAAAAGATTTGACCGAACCTTTGCTTCGGAGGTTTCCTACATATCCTGGGCTGAACAGGAATCAGGTCAATGTAGTTCGGGAAATTTTGGTAGCTGGGACTACCATGTGACTGTATTGCTTGCTGTTGTTGTGCGCTGTTGCATGCTGCTGTAGGATGCTACTGCTCAACCGATCTCCCTATTACACCCTCAGTGAGCACAGGGTACCCAGGTGAGTTGGGAGTGGGCCTGAGAGGCCGTTGCTTGTGTGTGTTGAGTTGGGAGTGAGCCCGAGGGGCTGATGTTGTGTGCTGGTGAGTTGGGAGTGAGCCCGAGGGGCTGATACTATACTGAGATTTACATATTGAGCCCGAGTGGCAAGCTTTTGATTTATCCTTTCTGTGGAAATTATTTGTCTTTACTGTTTTAAAAGAAGAATTATCTGATACTCACTATTTTACTGTATAACTGATTTTACTGCTTGGGATAGCGCTATATTGTGCCGTTATGAGATTTTCATATTTTCAGTCGTTATTTATTTTTATTACTCACTGGGTCGGAGTACTCACATTACTCCCTGCACCATGTGTGCAGATACAGGCAGAGCTGAGTTCGCTCCTGAGCGCTGATTCTTTCCAGACCAGGCGGTGACTAGGAGTAACGAGGTAGCTGTTGACGTCCGCAGCCCCGTTTTCTCCCTTATCTTTGTTATTTATGATAATTCCAGACTTTATAAAATATTAGTAAACTCTGTAGTAGCTCATGACTTGTGACACCCCGATTTCGGGCTGAGTTGGGAGGGTTTTCCTTGTTCTATCACGTTTATTTCGCATTTAAGATTATATTGCCCATGATTTAGACTTATTCCTGCTAAGTAATTATAAAGAGATGTACTGTTTTGTTGATTGGCTGGCCTTGTCCTCACGAGAGGCGCCATCACGACCAGGTTGGGATTTTGGGTCGTGACAATGAGGTAAAGGGAGAAGAACTGGCTTGATGGGTGATGGCATTAGATGGTAGAAGGTTCTGGGATAGAACTCTTGAATTTGAGCCCTTGCACCTGGAAAACAGAGAAACTCCTCCAGCCAAGCCATCAATCGAAGAACCACCAAAGCTGGAGTTAAAGCCATTGCCAACCCATCTCAGGTATGAGTTTCTTGGACCTGTCTCCACATTACCTATTATTATCTCATCTAGTTTGTTAGATGTACTGGCTCAACAACTCTTGTAGGTACTTAAGGAATGTAAGACTGCCATTGGGTAGACCATGGCAGACATAAAGGGGATCAACCCTGCATACTTTATGCACAAAATTTTACTTGAAGAGGGACACAAACCTTTCAGGGAACACCAAAGAAGGTTGAACCCCAATATGAAAGAGGTGGTGAAGAAAGAAGTGATCAAGTGGTTAGATGCGGGAATCATTTTCCCAATTTCTGATAGTAGCTGGGTTAGCCCAGTTCAATGTGTACCTAAAAAGGGTGTCATAACGGTAGTTAAGAATGATACCAACGAATTGATCTCTACAAGAACCGTCACAGGCTGGACAATCTGCATGGATTATAGAAAGCTAAATCTAGCCACCCGGAAGGACCGCTTCCCACTTCCTTTCATTGATCAGATGTTAGATAGATTGGCAGGGAGGTCACACTTCTATTTTCTGGATGGGTACTCAGGGTACAACCAGATTTCTATTGCCCCGGAGGATAGGGAAAAGACTTCATTTACTTGCCCTTACGGAGTGTTTGCCTTCAGGAGAATGCCATTTGGTCTTTCTAATGCACCTGCAACATTCCAACGGCGCATGATGGCCATTTTCACAGACATGGTGGAAAACATTATGGAGGTCTTCATGGATGATTTTTCAGTGGTGGAAAATTCGTTCGATGAATGCCTAGCAAATTTAAACCGTGTACTGAAGAGGTGCATCGAGACGAATCTAGTGTTGAATTGGGAGAAGTGCCACTTCATGGTACAAGAAGGAATCGTCTTGGGGAACTTAGTGTCGAGTAAAGGGATTGAGGTGGACAGAGCCAAAGTCGACGTGATAGAAAAACTTCCACATCCCATATCAGTCAAGGCTATTCGTAGCTTCCTGGGACACGCCGACTTCTACCGGCGATTCATCAAGGATTTTTCCAAGATCGCCAATCCCCTTTGTAAGTTGCTCAAAAAGGATAACCCATTTGTGTTTTCTGATGATTGCAGGGTGGCTTTTGAGGAACTAAAGAAGCGGCTAGTTACATCACCGATTATAATTGCTCCCGACTGGGAGTAACCGTTTGAACTGATGTGTGATGCTAGTGACTACGCTGTGGGAGCCGTGTTGGGACAGCGCAAGAATAAGGTAATGCACCCTATTTACTACTCAAGTAGGACGTTTAATGATGCTCAGCTAAATTACATGGTAACTGAAAAAGAAATGTTGGTTGTCGTGTTCACCTTTGATAAGTTCAGGTCTTACTTGATCGGGTCGAAGGTGATCGCGTACACATATCACGCAGCTATTCGGTATTTGGTTGATAAAAAAGAGTCCAAGTCGCGCCTAATTCGTTGGGTGCTGCTTCTGCAAGAGTTTGACTTGGAGATTCGTGACCGTAAGGGCACAGAGAACCAAGTCGCTGATCATTTGTCACACCTTGAAGGTGCTGAAAATGCAATTGAGTCTGAGGATATTCTGGAAACCTTTACAGACGAGCAGCGGCTAGCCACAAGTGTGGACGATATGCTATGGTATGCTGATATTGCAAACTATTTGGCCTGCGGCATTGAACCATATGAATTCTCCTATGTTCAAAAGAATTTTATCGTGACTGCCGAAATTACTATTGGGATGAACCGCATTTGTTTAAAATTTGTATTGACAACATGATCCGGAGATGTGTCCCCGAGATAGAACAATGTTCTGTTTTACAGGCTTGTCACGCGTCACCTTATAGAGGACATTTTGGAGGAGTTCGGACAGCAGCAAAGGTGTTAGAGGCCGGGTTCTACTGGCCAACAATCTTTAAGGATGCTCACCAATAGGTAAAGGGCTGCAACGAATGCCAAAGAACGGGAAACATATTCCATAAACATGAGATGCCCAAGGATCCAATTCAGCAAGTTGAGGTGTTCGATGTCTGGGGAATTGATTTCATGGGTCCCTTCAGTTCTTACGGCAATAAGTACATACTTGTTGTAGTAGATTATGTATCCAAATGGGTGGAAGCTACAACATTCCCCACCAATGATTCGAGGGTGGTGGTGAGGTTCTTGAAGAAGAATATATTCACCCGATTCGGGATTCCTAGAGCCATTATTAGTGACGGATGCACGCACTTTTGCAACCGTGTCTTTGAGAAGTTACTAGCCAAATATGACGTGCACCACAAGGTGGCAACCCCGTATCACCCTCAAACAAGCGGACAGGTAGAGGTCTCAAACCGTGAGATCAAGAGTGTGCTCACTAAAACTGTAAACGCCACAAGAACTGATTGGGCGAAAAAGCTTGACGATGCGCTCTAGGCCTATAGGACTGCATTCAAAACACCTATCGGTATGTCACCGTACAAGTTGGTATTTGGGAAGGCCTGTCACTTGCCTACGGAGCTAGAACATCGAGCTTGGTGGGCACTAAAGCAATTGAACATGAACCCTGATGAGGCTGGAGAAAATCGACTGACAAAGTTGCATGAGTTGGAGGAATTCAGATATCATGCCTTTGAAAGCACGAGACTTTACAAGGAAAGAATAAAGATGCTGCATGACAAACACATTGTGGATAGAAATTTCAAACCCGGAGACAAGGTATTATTGTACAATTCGAGGTTGATATTGTTTCCTGGTAAGCTTAAGTCCCGATGGTCTGGGCCGTTCAGGGTGACCGAAGTGTTCCCGTCAGGGGATGTGGAGATAACCAGTGAAGATAGAACTAACACCTTCAAGGTTAATGGACAACGACCCAAACTGTATGTGGGGATGGATGAACCAAAAGAGCTGTCCGTCATGCTTCTCGTTGAACCACAAAGGTCGAGCGAGCCTTAAATGCGATTGATCTACGTCGTGCCACAACGTTAACTAAGGCGTTGATCGGGAGGCAACCCGATGGTAGTAGTAGTTAATTGTGAGTTTTTGAAAATGCTAACTAGTGCAGGTGACAATGGGCGGATGATAAGGCAATCGAAAAATGGAAAAATCAGGTGAAAAGTGTAAAAAAAAATTTTGAAGCCTCCTAGCGCGGCCGCGCTAATGGCCGCGCTACTAGCGCGATCGCACTAGTGGCCGCGCTGCTAAATTGCCAAAACTTTCTGCATGGACCGCGCTAGTGAACGCGCTACTAGCGCGATCGCGCTAGCGAACGCACTAAATTGGCAAAACTCTCTGCCGTGGACGCGCTAGACTAGAACGATCGCGCATCTGAACGCGCTACTCAGGGATGTTTTTTTTACGTTAATTTACACTTGTTCTTATTTTTTTGTATCATTCTATTTTTTTTCTTTCTTCAGTCCAAATTCCCCCCCCCCCCATCTAATAACCCATATCTAACAAACTCCTCACATACCAAAACACACGCCCTAAAACACTTCACAAAACCCTTCCCAATCCCTCACAACTCAAATTTTTTCTTCTTCCACTCCCTTCTTCCAGAAAATTTCATCTTCATCTAAGTCTCCAACAACATTCCCCTTTAACCCTCTTATCTACTCCTCACTCTCACTATAGGTATGTTATTCTTGTTTAAATTTTCTTTCTTTGTTTTCACATAATCTCTGTAGATTTTTGTGTGTTTAAGTGTGATTTCTTTTATATGGTTATGTCTTTATTTGTTTGTTAGTAGTAGATTTGGTAATAATTATTGTAGTATTTGTGGGGGTGCGAATTGTAGAGTGTTGTTTACTTGAATTGGGACCTTTGGAAGAATTGGTGATGGGTTTATGTTGTATATTACTTGGAATAAGGTGTGAGTGACTAATGCCCACAAGGTGTTTGTAAAAAGGCCGCAGTGAGTATCGTTATGTAATTGTGACCACGTATGCATGTGAAGTATGAGTAACCGCAGCGTGTCACAATTTTTGGTGTTGGGAAGTACTTATTTGTTACCATTCTTCAGGTACAATGGCTCCAGCGAAGAAACAACACACATCCAGTCCATCTTCTAGTAGACAAGCAAGCTCATCCAGGACACGCGGGGCTGCCACTGAATGCCCTTTCGATAATACCAAATTTGTCTCGGCTAAAGCCCAGGATCGCTTTGTTGAGAAGGCTTCTAAAAAGCCAATTCTTGAGTGGGGTATTGACGTCCGATCGCTCCAACGACATTGCCCTCACATGTACGACGAGCTGATGAGATGTGGGCTACAAGCTTTCATAAATGAGTCTGGTGAGGGTAATGTAATGGTTGTGAGGGAATTTTACACCAACGCACCTGAAAATGACAATGGAATCATCACAGTACGATGAAAAGTGGTCAATGCCTCTATTGAGGCGATAAGGATGGCGTACAAGCTACCCCTCCTATCATTGATTATGACGACTTCTATGAGTATGGCCATAACTCCACACAGGAAAAGTGGCAAAGATTATTTGAAACAATCTGTGCACCGGGGAAAGATGTGGTTTGGATGCAATATGGTGAGAAGTTCCATTCCTCCGTGCTCACTTTTAAAGCAAAATGCTGGATGTATCTGATCAACAATCGTTTGATTCCATCCCACAATACTACAGAGGTAAATGGGTCCAGATCTGCTTTGATTTGGTGCTTCGTCAATGGGTACAACTTCGACGTCGCTAAAGTAATACAGCCGAATAAAAAGGTATGGATTCTTCTTCCCTTCTTTAATAACTCAACTTTGCAGGTATGCTTGAGTGCCCGAAAATCTAGCTGCGGATGGGCTCGTGAAAAAGGACCGCAAGTTCCGAGCATACAAAGTAACCACGAAAAAGGAGCCAGCAGCAGCAGAGGAAGAGAGTAGTGGTAGCTCTGATGACTCAGACGATGAGGATGAAGCAGAGGAGAATGTGAGGACCGAACCACAGTCCTCGGAGCACCTTGTAGCAGTTGCAGTGCCATCTAGGGCATCTACATCTTCACAGCCACACAGGAGCACCCGCATGACCAATTTGGAACAAGAGATGGCTGGGTTACGTACTTCAGTCACAGATTTAGGTACCCGTGTTGAGGCCGTGGCTGACAGATAGGTGAAGTCTGAAAAGAAGTTCTTGGGCTGGTTGATAACTCTGGGTCGCACGTGCAACGTGAACCCAGATACCGTCTCCGTCCAGGAGTGAGCTATCAGGGAAGTACCTCTACCTCACTACTCTTTAATTTTTAAAGTCATGGGGACATGTCTTCATTATAAGTGTGGGGTGGGGATACTTCATTGTATATTTGTAATTGTAACCTTTGACTAGTTGATTTTGGTTGGTTTTGTTTTGTTTTGATTGTTTTGGTGGGTTAGCTTTGATTGCTTTGATGATTAAGTAGGAGTTGATTAGTTTAAAATAGGTAAGTAGCTTGGACTAAGTCGAGCATAAAAAATAAAAAAAGTAATAATAAAATTGAAAAAGAAGACTCTTCCTTATGACAGATCCTTTAGATAATTTTCTTGAGGGAAGTTAATATATATATATATATATATATAAAACAATTTAAAATTACAAAAAAGATTTTTTTAGGTAGTGTAGTAACTCCCCCTTGGTTTTTCTTTGGGCCACGGTTCTTTTCCAAGGGTTTAACTTGAACCGGGTATAGGTAGTTTTGTATTCATTTTGTTTTCTTTTTAGTTTTTAAATTAGGATTAATGGGCTAACGAGCTGAATTCGAAAAGAAAAGCCTCTAGCGTTATTACACCTGATCACAATAGACACTAGGTGTAACGCTTATTCTCAGTAGTTGATTCTTGCTAAAGTGCCTTAAATTGTATATTCGTCACTGACTTGAATACTCAGAAGAGAGTGTCTTGATAAGCCAATCTTGAATGAGTCATGTGCCATATGTGTGAGTTTTACTGTATTCCATGATTCATATTTGATGCCTAGAACTTGCCCTGTGTGTTTGCAAAGCGAAATAGTAGCTTCATTCAGTCTTAGAAGTGATATAGGCAATTCCTTGTTGAGCCAGACTTATAAAGTAAACCCACCTAACTGCAATACATCTTAGTTAACCCCATTGAACCTATAAGCCTATTTCTTTGGCAACCATATTGCAAACCTTACCCAATTGTTTGAATAGCCTTCTATTTGAACCCTCTTTCCTCACATAAGCACTTGAATGGTATTGAGAATTATGCAAAGGCAAAGGTGTGGGGTGGGGTTTGGTTTTTGAGTGGAACCACGAAAATTAAAAAAAGGTGTAGAATTTTGTCGCATAAGAAAGGAAGCACCACCATAAAAAAAGAGAATAATATAGTGGTTGAGAAGTGGTGGTTTGCTATAATTGTACCTAATGGAAGGGGTTATGGTAAATAAAAGAACAGTGGTGAAATGTTTGGTTGACAGAAGTATGGTTTTGAATGTTAATGTAATTGTATTAAAAAGTGCTTAGGAAGGTTAGTCACTACACCAAATATATCTTACCCGTCCCTTAGCCTACATTACAACCAAGTGAAGCCCTATTGACCTTAGACTGAGTGGCTCAATTAGTAGAGTAGTACACTATGGGCAAGCTTATGAATGCATCTTTGTGACATGTGAATGTTCTTTTTGAGAGTGAGTGAAGTTCATCTATTTAAGCTCCTAATTGTTCTAAATATTATTATATGTGGAACTACTCTCTTTGTGTGAAGGTGAGGGCATGTGATTCATGAAGGAAAGGCACGTCTTGACTTCTATGTAGAGTAGCTTGAGAAAGTATGAATATTGCATGGCATGTGAGAGTCAACTTTTGAGGCTAAGATTGTTCACTACTAGGTGTAACTCATGTGATCTGTTCGTGGTGTGATGCGTTAGGGAAGATGCTTAGTGAAGGAACCTTCATAAAAGGTGATGGATTGCTCGAGGACTAGCAAAGATTTAAGTGTGGGGTGTTGATATTAGGCTAGATTTATGTCATTTGACGATTGTTTTGCTCCAGCTTGATTATGTTTCAATGATCTAATATAATCAAATGATGAAAAATGAGCTCTAAATTATGTTGCAGCAATGAGGAGCTTATATAAGGCCTTAAAGATGTGATTAGAGTTGCATTGAAACAAGAAAGACCCCTAGGAGCCGAGTAAGCGAGACGACGAGAAAAAGAATCGACCAAATAAAGGCCTGGACTAGCGCGGCCATTAACGCATCCACTAACGCGACCGCGCTAGCCCATATGGTCGAGGCAGAATGGTAATGCTATATCGCGGCCATTAGCGCGCCCACTAGCACGGCCGCGCTAGCCCATTTCCGGAAAATAATTCCTGGGGGTAAATTTGGAAGTCTGGGGGGCAAATTCACTTAACCTATAGAAGGTCAAGCTCGCCCAAGGAGTGTGTGTGCAGCTTTTGATCGCTGATAGCATGAAAAGGAAAGGCAAGAGGCAAGGAGGAGTATTCTACATCAAGTTCTTCTCTTCTTCCTTTTGTTTTTATGATTTGTAATGAATTTAATTATTGTGATGACCATCATTATTATGAGCAGCTAACTCTTTTAATCTAAAGTTTTGGGTGAACCCGTTGTGGATGAACTTGTTGTTATATTAATATAGTTTGAGTTGGTTGTTAATCGCTATTTGTTCAACTACGTTTTGATTTTGGTTAGTTGAAAGGATCCTCAATTAGCCGATCCTATTTATTATGTATCTGCTTGAGAGAGAGTGTATATTTAGGTAATTATTTGAACAACATCAGTCCCGAAGTATAGGCGAGAGTCATAACCGAGGGTTTAGAGGTTGAAGTAGAGATAACGATACCTCGGGTGTGATCTAAGTGAACGGTAATGCGAATCTAGCTAGCGTAGCTTGAGAGAGTGCGTCTAGTAAATTATCATAATTACTTGAGAGAGAGTTATGATAGCTGGAGAGTTCATGATCGATAGAGACAACTAATTCATAACTATAAGAAACATACGACTAAGGAATTCAACAACGGGGGAAACCATTACCTTAGACTTTTATTCCAATTGTCTACAACTGCGTAGTAGTTAGTCTTCGTTTTATCAATTCTGTTAGTTGGAGTATTTACCATAACACCACTTGTTATTTACAAAGTTTGAGAAGGTTGACTCATAAGAATTTAGTACTTTAAAGGCTTATCTTGATACGTTAATTCCCTGTGGAATTCGACTCGGGACATAATACCCCAGATTATATTTGCAACGCCTGCTTAGTCTTTTAATAGACACAGTTGAGCGTGATCACTTGTTGCTTATTTGTATGTTATTGAATCCATACCCATAACTATATGTGTTTTAAATACTTCAACAAAAGTTTTTTTGTACCATATAAGTTCTTTCTCCAAAGTCTACCTCATAATAGAATTTTTGTATATCAAATCCACTAAGAATTGTGATATATAGATGTTATGAGTGTTGCGGAAACCAAATGTATATAGTGTGAACGAGTCACAACTACTATGCCAAAAATTATGACAGCCACTAAATAATAAATAAGACAATAAAGCAACAATAAAAGGAATACCAGAATTTACGAGGTTCGGCTAATCTTGCCTACTTCCTCGGACACAACCAATATTTTATTCCACTCCAAAAATACAAGTGAAATAATACTAAAGAGAGAAGATACAAATTAAGAAGATAAAAAGGCAAAGAGAGGTGTGTTAAAATCCTAAATATTAGGCCTCCTTTTATAGGGTGAAATTCCCACCCAATTCACTCCCTAACCGATGTGGGACGATTTTGACACTCAATAAATCTCCACCTTGGCAAAATTCCACATCTTCAATTTTTTCTCAGTAACAAATTTTGGTTGTGTCTTCATCTTCAATCTTCAATGTTCAATAATGTTGATCAAATCCAAACAATGTTAAAACTTGACCGCAGTCACCACTTTTGTCAGCATATCAGTAGGATTCTCCGTAGTATGAAATTTCTTCACCGTGACTCCACCTTCTTCTATGATTTCCCGGACGAAATGATACCGAACATCAATGTGTTTCGTCCTTTCATGATAAACTTGGTTCTTCGCTAATTGAATAGCAATACCACAAAAAATTGTGATACTTTTGTGTCCAATACCAAGCTTTTTTAGCAACCCCTGAAGCCAAATTGCCTCTTTTACAGCCTCTGTAATAGCCATGTACTCTGCCTCTGTTGTAGACAAAGCAACTGTTGACTGCAAAGTAGACTTCCAACTAACTTGTGCCTTTGCAAAAGTAAACACATAGCCAGTAGTTGATCTTCGTTTGTCCAGATCACCCGCAAAATCTGAGTCACAATATCCAAATACGGACTGATTGCCTTCCTGCTAAAAAACTAACCTAACATCTACAGTATTATGAATATACCGTAGAATCCACTTCACAGCTTGCCAATGCTCTTTTCCTAGATTATGCATGTATCTGCTAATAACTCCAACAACTTGTGAAATGTCAGGTCTCGTACATACCATTTCATACATCAAGCTACCAACAACATTTGCGTATGGTACCCTTGACATATACTCCTGTTCAACTTCATCTTTTGGCTACGTAGTAGTACTTAGCTTAAAATGTGGAGCAAGTGGAGTACTAACTAGCTTAGTCTTCTCATCTATGCCAAAACATTGTAGTACTCTCTTCAAATATTCCTTTTAAGATAAACAGAGTTTCTTTGAACGTCTATCTCTTATTATCTCCATGCCAAGAATTTTCTTTGCCTCACCTAGATCTTGCATCTCGAACTCCTTCTTCAGTTGAATCTTCAACTTATCAATTTCTTCCGAATTCTTAGAAGCTATCAACATATCATCAATATATAGGAGAATATATACAAAGGAACCACCTTTAAGCTTGCGCAAATACACACAATGATCGTATTTGCTTCTCTTGTACCTTTGCCGCAACATAAACTCGTCAAATTGCTTGTACCATTGTCTAGAAGATTGTTTCAATCCGTACAATTATTTTTCAAGTTTGCACACCATATTTTCTTTTCCAGCAACTTTGAATCCTTCTGGCTGAGTCATATAGATTTCCTCCTCCAAGTTTTCATGTAAAAATGCAGATTTTACATCCATATGAACTAGTTCCAAATCCAACTGTGCTACCAAAGCCAAAATAATTATAATGGAGTAATGTTTTACAACTGGTGAAAACACTTCATTGTAATCAATTTCCTCCTTTTGAGCATATCCTTTGGCCACCAATCTTGCTTTGTAGCGATATCTTCTTGGTTAGGAAATCCTTCTTTCTTTGCAAATACCCATTTGCACCCAATTGCTTTCTTTCCCTTCGGAAGATTGGCCAATCTCCATGTATGATTCTGATGAAGGGACTGTATTTCATTATTCATGGCAATCCTCCACTTATCTTCTTTTGAACTTTGGACTGCGTCTTTATAAGTGGTAGGAACATCATCAGCTGCAATTAAGGCGACACAAGCAACCGTCTCTATAAGACGAACAGGTTTTGTTATTGTCCTTTTTGTCCTGCTAGTTGCAATTGATTCAAGTTGTTGTTGAGGTTCCTGAGTTGGAATCTCCCTCTCTACTGGCTCTTCTTCCATAGGATAATCGTCATTTGTTTTCTCCTCTGCTTCTTATATAGGAAAAATAAATTTTCCCTCAAACTCCACCTGCTTAGAAGCACCTTCATTTTGTTTGGTATCTTCTATTACCTTATTTACCATAGCAGATTCATCAAAGGTAACATCCCTGCTGAATATTACTTTCTTTGTCATAGGATACCATAAGCGATATCCTTTGACTCCAGAAGTAATCCCCATAAAAATAGCCTTTTTTGCCCTTGGATCCAATTTTGACTCTATCACATGATAATATGCAGTTGAGCCAAACACGTGCAAAGAGTCATAATCTATAGGCTTTCCATACCATTTTTCAAATGGTGTCTTGCCATCAATAGCAGCAGATGGTAATCGATTAATGAGGTGGCATGCATATGTAACTGTCTCAGCCCAAAATTCTTTGCCCAAGCCAACATTGGACAACATACGCCGTACCTTCTCCAGTAAGGTCCGGTTCATACGTTCTGCCACTCCATTCTGTTGTGGTGTATGTCTGACAGTGAAGTGTCGGATGATGCCATCATTTTCACAGACCTTATTAAAATGATCATTTTTGTATTCACCTCTATTGTTTGTGCGAATACACTTGATCCTCCTGCCTGTTTGATTCTCCACTGTCATTTTCATTTGAGAAAAATTTCCAACACTTCATCTTTGCTCTTCATTGTATACACCCACACTTTTAGGGAAAAATCATCAACAAAGGTTACAAAATAGTGTTTCCCACCCAATGAAGATGTTTTGGAAGGACCCCAAACATTAGAGTGTACATAATCCAATATGCCTTTAGTATTACGGATCGTTGTACCAAATTTAACCTTTGTCTATTTCCCTTTGACACAATGCTCGCAAAACTCCAAGTTGAAAACCTTTACTCCTTTTAACAATCTTTGATCTGATAAAGTTTTCAAGGATTTTCCTCCAGCATGTCCCAAGCGCATGTGTCATAGCCTGGTTGCTTCTGCCTCTTTTTTGTCACTGGATATTACTGTCGCTGTCCCAATAACTGTACTACCACGATAACGGTACATGTTATTATTCTTCCGATTGTCCTTCATTACCACTAATGCACTGGAGCATACTCTCATCACTCCATTTTCTGCAATGATTTTGAACCCTTTTGATTCTAGGGCTCCCACAGAGACGAGATTTTTCTTCAAACCCGGTACATATCGAACATCTGTTAATGTTCTGATCATTGCATCATGGTTCCTTAATCGTATTGAAACAATGTCATATGAGGTAAGAGGGTTGTTATCCGCTGTGTGGACGACTCCATATTCTTTTTCTTGAAAATCCACGAACCAATCCCTGTTGGGACACATATGATAGCTACAAGCCGAGTCCATCAACCATATGTCTGATGATGTTGATGGCTCTGCTGTAACTAATGAGAAGTCTGAATCATCACCATCAGCTACATTTAAATCCATAATGGCCTTTCCATTGTTATGTTTGGCCTTATTCTTCAACTGCGGACATTCTTTCTTCCAGTGCCCCTTTTCTCGACAAAAGGCACATTCATCTTTGCTAGGTTTAGATCTTGACTTGGATCTTCCTTTCTTTGTCCTCGTTTGATTTTGAGGATGACCCCTCACAACCGGTACTTCTCCTTCTCTGCCCTTCTGTTTTTCTACCTTTCTTTGTTCATAGCTGTACAAAATCGAACAAACTTCTCTGAGAGAAATTTCATCACTCCCATGGAGTAGAGTAGTTTCAAGGTGCTCGTACTCATCAGGAAGTGACCCCAACAACATCAAGGCCAAGTCACCATCATCAAAAGTTGCATCCATATTTTGCAAATCTGTGACCAACTTATTGAAACTGGTGATATGTTCATTCATCGTGGTACCAGGAACATAGGTGAAGCGAAACAGTCTCTTCTTCATGTACAATTTATTTTGACTATTTTTCTTCGAAAATTTATCCTCCAGTGCTTTCCATAATTTACTTACAGAAGTTTTCTTTGTGTATGGATATTTCTGCTCTCTAGCAAGGTAGGATCGAATGGTACCGCAAGTAACACGGTTGATAATTCTCCAATCTTCTTCTCCAATAACATCTGGTCTTTTTTCTTCAATGGAAAGATCTAGCCCTTGTTGAAAAAGGACATCTAGAACCTCGCCTTGCCACATCCCAAAATGTCCTGACCCGTCAAAAATTTCTACCGCAAATTTCGCATTTGACACAATTCTTGTCATAAGCGAAGATGCCAATGATGACGTATTGTTGACACTTGATGTAGATTCTTCTTGTTTATTGTCTCTCATCTTTGACACAAATATTATTTAATAGCTGACGACACAAATCAAGATTATTTCCTTTCTGGTGTGGAAGATCAGACTAAGCTGCAACCATAGAGCATACTCAGACAGAACCTTGACTCAGTTACCAAGATAAATCTTTTCTGAAGTAGAAGATCAGACTATGCTGCAACCACAGAGCATATTTGGACAGTACCTTGGCTCTGATACCAATTGTTGCGGAAGCCAAATGTATATAGTGTGAAGGAGTCACAACTACTATACCAAAAATTATAACAACCGCTAAATAATAAATAAGACAATAAAGCAACAATAAAAGGAACACCAGAATTTACGAGGTTCGGCCAATTTTGTCACTTCCTCGGACACAACCAATATTTTATTCCACTCCAAAAATACAAGTGAAATAATACTAAAGAGAGAAGATACAAATTCTTTGAGAAGATAAGAAGGCAAATGAGAGGTGTGTTTAAATCCTAAACATTATGCCTCCTTTTATAGGGTGAAATTCCCACCCAATTCACTCCCTAACCGATATGGGACAATTTTGACACTCAACAATGAGAGCAACCAAATATTCTGGATTAGGTTCATGATCGAGCTAGGAAGAAAGTGAAACATCCCACTTTCCTTTGTTCTATTGGTTATTCCATCTTGTCAATGACAAGAAATGTGTAGGTATATATTTGGAAGTGAATAGTCACAACTAGGTTACATCTCTTATTTGGCAATTAGATTGTGATGAATGCTATGTTCCAACTTGAGACAAAAGGTAGGGCCTGATGTCTTGATCTATTATGGACTAAAGATATGAATAATTTGACAAATAGTTGGAAGGCAAAACCATGTTACTTCAGATGCTATTGTCTTCCGGAGGTGACCACTAAATAACTCTTCACTATCAGCATGATTCTTTGAGTTGCTAGTTGGCCTATATAAACACATTCAAAGAGGTGTCTACCACCATAGCTCTCAGCAAAACTTTAAAAGTATTCAAAGCTTTTTTCTGCTTTTGAGGTATATTTTCCTTCTTTGCTCATCTATATTGAACCAAACGCCCATGGCTATTCGTATGCCTCGTATAATCAAGAAATCTTCTACAACCGGAGATGTTCCAAAAGGCCACTTTGCTGTGTATGTTGGGGAGAAGCAGAAGAAGAGATTTGTGATCCCCATATCTTTCTTGAACCAACCCTTATTTCAAGACTTGCTCAGTCAAGCTGAGGAAGAATTTGGCTTCGATCATCCAACGGGTGGTATTACAATTCCCTGCACTGAGGATTTCTTTGTCGACCTAACTTCTCGTTTAAGGAACTGACAAAGAAACTTGCTTTGTCAATTTGTAAAAAGTAAAGCAGGATACAGTATGTATAGAGAAGACAACTTTTGATGTTAGAATGAGGTGAATTACCAGTATCTGACTAGGTAGATTAGTGAAAATTAGCTGCAAAAAGATTGAATGTTAGTCCTTGTCAGTTGTGACTTGTTTTTATTTCTACTTCAACGAAATTGAAGTATTGAACCTATTTCAATTGATGGTTCCATTCTGTAGTATCAAAATATTTTCTCCTTATGTTTCCATTATTCCTCACATAGAATATTTGTGCTCAAGTCTCATGTGTTAACTGTTGCGGAAGCCAAATGTATATAGTGTGAATAAGTCACAACTACTATACCAAAAATTATGACAGCCACCAAATAATAAATAAGACAATAAAACAACAATAAAGGGAACACCAAAATTTACGAGGTTCGGCTAATTTTGCCTACTCCTCGGACACAACCAAATATTTTATTCCACTCCAAAAATACAAGTGAAATAATACTAAAGAGAGAAGATACAAATGCCTTAAACAGATGAGAAGGCAAATGAGAGGTGTGTTTCAATCCTAAACATTAGGCCTTCTTTTATAGGGGAAAAATCCCCCCAAACTTAACTCCCAACCAATGTGGGACTTTGGCATTTTGCCAAACTTCAACAAATCTCCACCTTGGCAAAATTCCACATTTTCAATTCTCTCTCAATAACAAATTTTGGTTGTGTCTTCATCTTCAATCTTCAGTGTTCAACAATGTTGATCAAATCCAAACAATGTTGAAACTTGACCGCAGTCACCACCTTTGTCAGCATATCAGCAGGATTCTCTGTAGTATGAATTTTCTTCACCGTGACTCCACCTTCTTCTATGATTTCTCGTACGAAATGATACCGAACATCAATGTGCTTCGTCCTTGCATGATAAACTTGGTTCTTCGCTAATTGAATAGCACTTTGACTATCACAAAAAATTGTGATACCTTTTTGTTCAACACCAAGCTCCTTTAGCAATCCTTGAAGCCAAATTGCCTCTTTCACAGCATCTGTAATAGCCATGTACTCTGCCTCTGTTGTAGACAAAGCAACTGTTGACTGCAAAGTAGACTTCCAACTAACTGGTGCCTTTGCAAAAGTAAACACATAACCAGTAGTTGATCTTCGTTTGTCCATATCACCCGCAAAATCTGAGTCACAATATCCAACTACAAACTGATTGTCTTCCTGCTCAAAAACTAACCCGACATCTACAGTATTATGAATATACCGTAGAATCCACTTCACAGCTTGCCAATGCTCCTTCCCTGGATTGTGCATATATCTGCTAATAACTCCAACAGCTTGTGAAATGTCAGGCCTTGTGCAAACCATTGCATACATCAAGCTACCAACAGCATTTGCGTATGGTACCTTTGACATATACTCTCGTTCAGCTTCATCCATTGGCGACATAGTAGTACTTAGCTTAAAATGGGAAGCAAGTGGAGTACTAACTGGCTTAGTCTTGTCATCTATGCCAAAACGTTGAAGTACTCTCTTCAAATATTCCTTTTGAGATAAACAGAGTTTCTTTGAACGTCTATCTCTAATTATCTCCATGCCAAGAATTTTCTTTGCCTCACCCAAATCCTTCATCTCGAACTCCTTCTTCAGTTGAATCTTCAACTTATCAATTTCTTCCGAATTCTTGGAAGCTATCAACATATCATCAACATATAGGAGAAGATATACAAAGGAACCATCTTTAAGCTTGTGCAAATACACACAATGATCGTATTTGCTTCTCTTGTACCCTTGCCGCAACATAAACTCGTCAAATCGCTTGTACCATTGTCTAGAAGATTGTTTCAATCCGTACAACGATTTTTCAAGTTTGCACACCATATTTTCTTTTCCAGCAACTTTGAATCCTTCTGGCTGAGTCATGTAGATTTCCTCCTCCAAGTTTCCATGTAAAAACGCAGTTTTTACATCCATCTGAACTAGTTCCAAATCCAATTGTGCTACCAAAGCCAACATAATTCTAATGGAGGAATGTTTTACAACTGGAGAAAACACTTCATTGTAATCAATTCCCTCCTTTTGAGCATATCCTTTGGCCACCAATCTTGCTTTGTAGCGAACATCTACTTGGTTAGGAAATCCTTCCTTCTTTGCAAATACCCATTTGCACCCAATTGCTTTCTTTCCCTTCGGGAGATTGGCCAATCTCCATGTATGATTCTGATGAAGGGACTGTATTTCATCATTCATGGCAATCCTCCACTTATCTTCTTCTGAACTTTGGACAGCATCTTTATAAGTAGTAGGAACATCATCAGCTACAATTGAGGTTGCACAAGCAACCGTCTCTATGAGACGAACAGGTTTCGTTATTGTTCTTTTTGGCCTGCTGGTTGCTATTGATTCAAGTTGTTGTTGAGATTCCTGAGTTGGAATCTCCTCTACTGGCTCTCCTTCCAGAGGGTAATCTTCATTTGTTTCCTCCTCTGCTTCTTGTGTAGGAAAAATAAATTTTCCCTCAAACTCCACCTGCTTAGAAGCACCTTCATTTTGTTTGGTATCTTCTGTTACCTTATTTACCATAGCAAATTCATCAAAGGTAACATCTCTGCTGAATATTACTTTCTTTGTCATAGGGCACCATAAGCGATATCCTTTGACTCCAGAAGTAATTCCCATAAAAATAGCCTTCTTTGCCCTTGGATCCAATTTTGACTCCGTCACATGATAATATGCAGTTGAGCCAAACACGTGCAAAGAGTTATAATCTACAGCAGGTTTTCCGTACCATTTTTCAAATGGTGTTTTGCCATCAATAGCAGCAGATGGTAGACGATTAATGAGGTGACATGCATATGTAATTGCCTCAGCCCAAAATTCTTTGCCCAAGCCAGCATTGGACAACATACACCGTACCTTCTCCAGCAAGGTCCGGTTCATACGTTCTGCCACTCCATTCTGTTGTGGTGTATGTCTAACAGTGAAGTGTCGGACGATGCCATCATTTTCACAGACCTTATTGAAATGATCATTTTTGTATTCACCTCCATTGTCTGTGCGAATACACTTGATCCTCCTGCCTGTTTGATTCTCCACCATCGTCTTCCATTTGAGAAAAATTCCCAGCACTTCATCTTTGTTTTTCATTGTATACACCCACACTCTTCGAGAAAAATCATCAACAAAGGTTACAAAATAGTGCTTCCCACCCAATGAAGGTGTTTTGGAAGGACCCCAAACATCAGAGTGTACATAATCCAAAATGCCTTTAGTATTATGGATCGCTGTACCAAATTTAACCCTTGTCTGTTTCCCTTTGACACAATGCTCACAAAACTCCAAGTTGCAAGCCTTTACTCCTTTTAACAATCCTTGATCTGATAGAGTTTTCAAGGATTTTCCTCCAGCATGTCCCAAGCGCATGTGCCATAGCTTGGTTGCTTCTGCCTCTTTGTCGTCACTGGATGTTACTGTCGCTGTCCCAATAACTGTACTGCCACGATAGCGGTACATATTATTATTCTTCCGATTAGCCTTCATTACCACTAGTGCACCGGAGCATACTCTCATCACTCCATTTTCTGCAATGATTTTGAACCCTTTTGATTCTAGGGCTCCCACAGAGATGAGATTCTTCTTCAAATCCGGTACATATCGAACATCTATCAATGTTCTGATCATTCCATCATGGTTCCTTAATCGTATTGAACCAATGCCATATGAGGTAAGAGGGCTGTTATCCGCTGTGTGGATGACTCCATATTCTCCTTCTTGAAATTCCATGAACCAGTCCCTGTTGGGACACATATGATAGCTACAAGCCGAGTCCATCAACCATATGTCTGATGATGTTGATGACTCTGTTGTAACTAATGAGAAGTCTGAATCATCACAATCAGCTACATTTGAATCCATAATGGCCTTTCCATTGTTATGTTTGGCCTTATTCTTCAACTTCGGACAGTCTTTCTTCCAGTGCCCTTTTTCTCGACAAAAGGCACATTCATCTTTGCTGGGTCTGGATCTTGACTTGGATCTTCCCTTCTTTGTCCTCGTTTGATTTTGAGGACGACCCCTCACAAATAGTGCTTCTCCTTCTCCGCCCTTCTGTTTTTCTCGCTTTCTTTGTTCATAGCTGTACAAAGCCGAACAAACTTCTCTGAGAGAAACTTCGTCATTTCCATGGAGTAGAGTAGTTTCAAGGTGCTCGTACTCATCAGGAAGTGACGCCAACAACATCAAGGCCAAGTCACCATCATCATAAGTTGTATCCATATTTTGCAAATCTGTAACCAACTTATTGAAACTGGTGATATGTTCATTCATCGTGGTACCAGGAACATAGGTGAAGTGAAACAGTCTCTTCTTCATGTACAATTTATTTTGACTGTTTTTCTTCAAAAATTTATCCTCCAGTGCTTTCCATAATTTACTTGCAGAAGTTTCCTTTGTGTATGGATATTTCTGCTCTCTAGCAAGGTAGGATCGAATGGTACCGCAAGCAACACGGTTGATAATTCTCCAATCTTCTTCTCCAATAACATCTGGTTTCTTTTCTTCAATGGCCAGATCTAGCCCTTGTTGAAAAAGGACATCTAGAACCTCGCCTTGCCACATCCCAAAATGTCCGGACCCGTCAAATATTTCGACCGCAAATTTCGCATTTGACACAATTCTTGTCATAAGCGAAGATGCCAATGATGACGTATTGTTGACACTTGATGTAGATTCTTCTTGTTTATTGTCTCCCATCTTTGACACAAATATTATTTAATAGCTGACGACACAAATCAAGATTATTTCCTTTCTGGTGTGGAAGATCAGACTAAGCTGCAACCACAGAGCATACTCAGACAGAACCTTGACTCAGTTACCAAGATAAATCTTTTCTGATGTGGAAGATCAGACTATGCTGCAACCACAGAGCATACTTAGACAGTACCTTGGCTCTGATACCAATTGTTGCGGAAGCCAAATGTATATAGTGTGAATAAGTCACAACTACTATACCAAAAATTATGACAGCCACCAAATAATAAATAAGACAATAAAACAACAATAAAGGGAACACCAGAATTTACGAGGTTCGGCTAATTTTGCCTACTCCTCGGACACAACCAAATATTTTATTCCACTCCAAAAATACAAGTGAAATAATACTAAAGAGAGAAGATACAAATGCCTTAAACAGATGAGAAGGCAAATGAGAGGTGTGTTTCAATCCTAAACATTAGGCCTTCTTTTATAGGGGAAAAATCCCCCCAAACTTAACTCCCAACCAATGTGGGACTTTGGCATTTTGCCAAACTTCAACATTAACCATTATGAGCCAGAATTAAATCTATAGTGGCCCAAACCTGTACTTTTTCATGTTAGACAAAGGATGAACAGAATCGAAATTTTATAAGCAACTATGCTGCTGTTAACATTCTCTGGCGACTCCAGCTCAACATGTACAAGAGCTGCAGCTTTTGGGAACCAACACCACCAACTAAATGCAATAGAAAAACTAAACGACGTGAAAAAATTCATGTTATATAGATATTTCATCCGCGTTGATGCGTTGGTACTTAGTGCGGATTCTTCAAAATGCGATTAAAATTAGCAAAATTCTGCACGAACGCTGCTGGATAATTATGCAGACGTTGTATCAGAAAGTTCCTGCAGATGAGTCCATGTAACTGGAGATAAAATTTACATATGTTTGGACTGTGTCATCCTAATAAATTGTATAGAAGAAAGGTGATATAGCTATTTTTCCTACAAATCCCAAACAACTAATTAAAACATGTTCACGAGTTTAATATCTGATTGTTAAGCCATAGCTGGAAAAATATAGTTAATCAAATTTACAAAGATGAGTCTCTTTATTCAAGTAACTACCCTTTATCAGGAGTAGCCAATGTTTAACCCACAAGATTGGTCTTCGTTGTTCTTATTTAACCAAAACTTCAGAATTCTCTGTCTCGTTATAGGATATAAGTATTTCGTATGCAGGACACATTACATATGGTTCCTTTGATTCAAGTTCAGATGCTTATAGTTAATCCAATTCTCATATCTAGATAGCTACTTAAAGAATCATTTTTTACTTTAGGAGCTCCTGGCAAGCTGCAACACAAGTTAACTTGTCTAGCATTTCAAGAGTTAAGATTAAGTTCAGGGCCAAGTTTGGAAGCTCCTGCAGGAACATCCCATTTCCCTTTGTTCTGTTGGTATGTGGTGATGGTTAATCCATATTTTTAATGAATAAATGCTTTAACAGAACACCAAGTTAAAGGTAGGGCCTGTTGTCTTGAACATCAATAGTTTTGGCAATGAGTTGAAAGGCAAAACCATGTTGCTTCAGGTGCTATTGTCTTCAGCTGGTACCTACAGAATTAACACTTCACCACTGATTAATATGATTCGGCGAGTTTCCATATCGTATATAAACACATCCAAGGAAGTCTTTACCACCACAGCTCTCAGCAAAACTTACAAGTATTCAAAGCTTTATCTGCTTTTGAGGTCTTTAGTAGTTCATATTTTCTCTCCTCGTTCATACTAAAGCTAAAAGAATCATGGCTATTCGTATGCCTCGTATAATCAAGAAGTCTTCCACATCTGCAGATGTTCCCAAAGGATATTTTGCTGTGTATGTCGGAGAGGAGCAGAAGAAGAGATTTGTGATCCCCATATCATTCTTGAGGGAACCCTTATTTCAAGACTTGCTAAGTCAAGCTGAGGAAGAATTTGGTTTTGATCATCCAATGAGCGGTCTCACAATTCCCTGCAGAGAGGACGTCTTCATCGACCTTACTTCTCATTTGAGGAACTGACACGAAAACTTGTTTTCACAATTTTGTAAAGTTGGATCTGCATAGTTTGTAGAGTTGAAGAGTTGGAGAAAACTGTAGTTAAAATGAGGAATGTTAGTGAACTTAACTCCACAAAGCCTGTTTTGTTATTCATGTCAAAGAGATGAATGACTCTTTTACTTTTTTCTACTTCAAAGAAAATGAAGTATTGAGCTTTTTCCCATTTATGGTTCCACATCCGGTTAGCATTGGTATTTCTTGTACTTATGATTCCATATGCTCAACTCCCGTGTTTTTCTCCTTACGAAAGCGATTAACATTGCGTACGAAATGCATTTCTGACTTTTAAGTCACAAGTGGATATATTAACTTTTAATCCGATATATAGAAGGATGAGTCTCTTTTTTCAAGTCAAACATCCTTCTTCTGGAGTAGCCCATGCATTATATTAATGTTTTAACCCTCCATTCCACTGATTCACAAGCTTTCAATCTAAAAACCTTACAGCAGACGCATATCTGAGCTCGTTTTTTTCTTTTCTATCTCCCTATTTAACCAAAACGCAAGAAGTGTGTCAGGAATAAGATAATGATTCATATTATGATTTTAGTTGTTGATCTAATTATACCAGAGAGCCATTATATAGTCATTTTCGACTTGAGGACCTACTCAGGGTGCTGGACATAAAGTATCCGGGCATCTTTTAGTCCAAGGAGGTCAATATAACTAAATAATTCATTCCTTCACCTCACCTTAATTGAGAGTCTTTTCCGCTATATTGTCATGAAAGTAGGAGCATCTATTATTCACCAAAATGGTCTCAAATTATAAGTACAGCACAAGGCCATATAAGGCAAAGTCATATGATACTTCATATGCTACTGTCTTTCAAAGACATCAATCAAATTAATTTTCACCACCTATTATTAGTTTTTTTTTTGGGTACCATGATCAGAAGCTTCATGCTAGTTTCTCTATCAACTGTGCTTTTAAATTCCCAAGTATCACTTTTGTTGGAATATGTTGCGGAAGCCAAATGTATATAGTGTGAATAAGTCACAACTACTATACCAAAAATTATGACAGCCACCAAATAATAAATAAGACAATAAAGCAACAATAAAGGGAACACCAGAATTTACGAGGTTCGGCTAATTTTGCTTACTCCTCGGACACAACCAATATTTTATTTCACTCCAAAAATACAAGTGAAATAATACTAAAGAGAGAAGATACAAATGCCTTAAACAGATGAGAAGGCAAATGAGAGGTGTGTTTAAATCCTAAACATTAAGCCTTCTTGGAAAATTTCCCAACCAAATGGCTAACCCACCGATGTGGGACTTTGCCAAATTCAACAAATCTCCACCTTGGCAAAAATTCCACGTCTTCAATTTTCTCTCTATAACAAATTTTGGTTGTGTCTTCATCTTCAATCTTCAGTGTTCAACAATGTTGATCAAATCCAAACAATGTTGAAACTTGACCGCAGTAACCTTTGTTGATGATTTTTCTCGAAGAGTGTGGGTGTATACAATGAAAAACAAAGATGAAGTGCTGGGAATTTTTCTCAAATGGAAGACGATGGTGGAGAATCAAACAGGCAAGAGGATCAAGTGTAACCTTGGCTCTGATACCAATTGTTGCGGAAGCCAAATGTATATAGTGTGAATAAGTCACAACTACTATACCAAAAATTATGACAGCCACCAAATAATAAATAAGACAATAAAGCAACAATAAAGGGAACACTAGAATTTACGAGGTTCGGCTAATTTTGCTTACTCCTCGGACACAACCAATATTTTATTTCACTCCAAAAATACAAGTGAAATAATACTAAAGAGAGAAGATACAAATACCTTAAACAGATGAGAAGGCAAATGAGAAGTGTATTTAAATCCTAAACTTTAGGCCTTCCTTTGTAGGGAAAATTTCCCAACCAAATGGCTAACCCACCGATGTGGGACTTTGCCAAATTCAACAGAACATTCATGCCAGCACTAGAGTAGGGTCTAATTAAGATTATCAGTATGATTTTGTTCTTTCCATATGGCTCTATTGCTTCATTATAATAACAAATGAGGCTTCAATTACAAGTAGAATGAATTCTTTTCGAACCCCCATATTCTGGATCAAGGTCTATATCCCAAAGCTAAGAAGCAGGGGCGGCCCGGCGAATTTTGTGGCCTAAATCCAAACTTTAATTTACGAGGGGCCTTAACTTTTTAATTTTTTTTTTTTAAAATTGATTTGAAGTCTTTTTTTTTTTTTTAGCTTTTTTGAGATACATAGTAATTTAATTTTCTTTTAATCATAACTCCTAATAAGTATTTCTCAATTGATAATATAGGGAATCCACTTAACCTTTCTTGTGACATTGTTGTTCTTAGGTAAGATTTTATCAATTTTAATTTTGAAAACTTTTTTCCGCTGAAGCAACGGTAACTTGAGTTATAAACATTATTCCATAAGTAATTTAGGCATTTGGAAAAGAATTAAATCTTTTTATTTGATTAAGTTTATCAATTAAATTGTTATCTTCTAATTGTACTATTTTCCTTAATACTTTTAATTCAGAAAATAAATCTAAACCATCAATATCGAATTGATTATTATGCTTTAAGGAACATTCAAGATTAAGGCAATATTTTTTTAAATTTCCAACATCCAGTGATCTTAGTTTTTACTGCCAAATAAAAATTAAAAATATCTTCATATGCTTCGAATTGTTCAAATCTATTTTGAAGTGAAAAAATAGCCTTGTCTATTATGCTTCGAAAGATTTTGGAATTTCATTATCAACATTCGCATCAAATTGTTACTTCCTATATATCACACGTTTCTTACAAAATTCGGGTTCGATATCTATTTCAAGTGTAATTTCCTTGGTAGAAATCATAGCGGTTGCAAATTGTTTCTTCTCTATATTTATTAGAAAGAAATAAAAAAATTTCACTTTACAGAATAATTTTTTAAACTTATACATAATCTATTAGATGTGACAAAAAATGAGGCCCCCACAAATATGGGGCCTAAAGCGATTGCTTTATTTGCTTCATGGAAAGGCCGCCCCTGCTAAGAAGCACTTGGAAGTGGGAGATTATGGTGATATAAAATTATTTTATTTTATCAAGGATAATTCTTACAATAAAACCTTACGAATTTTCCGGGATGTGTAACTAGACATAAATAATCACATGGTACAACTCCTCTTTAGCAAGTTGATTCTGAAGGATACTCTTGTTCCAGGTTCAAAGAAAAGGTAGGGCCTGGTGTCCGTGAATTAAGGACTAATTTTAATTTGGACTCAAGTCTGGACAAAGCTAAGAAGCCCTTGGCCTATTGGTACAGGCATGAATAACTCAAGGCTTCATCTATTCTTAAGAATTCTTCAGTGACTGGTGGTTTTTTTCAAGTTTGAAAAAAAGGTAGGGCCTATTGAAACATCCCACTTTCCTTTGTCCTATTGGTATGTTGTTATGGTTATTCCATCTTGTCAATGACAAGAAATGTGTAGGAATAATCACAATTAGGTTACATCTCTTATGTGGCAATTAGATTGTGATGAATGCTATATTCCAACTTTAGACAAAAGGTCGGGCCTGATGTCTTGATCTTATATGGACTAAAGATATGAATACTTTGACAATTAGTTGGAAGGCAAAACCATGTTACTTGAGGAGCTATTGTCTTCAGCTGGTACCCACTGAATAACTCTTCGCCACTATTTAACAGAATTCTCTTAGTTGCCATTGTCCTATATAAACACTTTCAAGAAGATGTCTACCACCACAGTTCTCAGCAAAATTTGAAAGATCTTCTGTAATTTCTTCTTTCTTTTCTCATCTGTACTTAACAGGAGATAATGGCAATTCGTATGCCTCGTATAATCAAGAAGTCTTCTACAGCTGGAGATGTTCCGAAGGGCCACTTCACTGTTTATGTTGGGGAGAAGCAGAAGAAGAAATTTGTAATCCCCATATCGTTCTTGAGCCAACCTTTATTTCAAGACTTGCTAAGTCAAGCTGAGGAAGAATTTGGCTTCGATCATCCAATGGGTGGTGTTACAATTCCCTGCACTGAGGACGTTTTTATCAACCTCACTTCTCGTTTAAGGAACTGATAAAGGAACTTGATTTCTCAATTTGTAGAGTACAAAAGCAGGATACTTGTATAGAAAAAACAAATTTTAATGTTAGAATGAGGTGGTAGCTAGTTATCCCTGTCAGATTAGGAAGAATAGTGAACTTTAGCTCCACAAAGACTGATTGTTAGTCCATGTCAAAGAGACAAATGACTTTACTTTTTCTACTTCAAAAGAAATTGAAGTATTGAACCTTTTTCACTTGATGACTCTATTCAGTTAGTATTTGAATATTTTTCTCCTTATGATTCCCTAATTCCTCTCATAGAATATTTGTGCTCAAGTCTCATGTGTTGCTAACCATTATGAGCCAGAATCAATTCTGAAACTGGTCACATTTTCATGTTAGTCAAAGGATGATTAGAGTTTAAAATTTATATGGAATAACAATGCTATTAGCATACTATGGTTACTCTTGCTCTAATTAACAAGAGCTGCAGCTTTTGGGAAGCAACAACTCCAACTGAGAGTAATACAAAAACTAATAATGTAACAAAATTATATTAAATTGATCCTTCATATGCATCGATGCACCAAGCTGATCGGGCTGACATTGGTGTTGATACTTAATGTGCAAGATTTTGCTTCCAATGACCTAACAGCAGACTTAAATCTAGCTCGAAATGTTGGTCTTTGTTGTTCTCTTATTTGACCGAAACTTCAGAATTTTCTGTCAGGATATAATATATATTAGTACAATTTTCATATGCATGACATAGTTCCTTTGGTTCATGTTCTGAAGTTTAGAGTAGATTCAGTTCTCATATCTAGATAGCTACTTAAAGAATCATTTTTTACTTTAGGAGCTCCTGGCAAGCTGCAACACAAGTTAACAGTGCCCACATACCAAGCTGTCAGCATTAATTTGTCTAGCATTTTGAGACCTCCACTCATAAATTTTATCCAAGAGTTAAGATTAGCCACATTTATGGATTAAGTTCAGGGCCATGTTTGGAAGCACCTGCAGGAACATTCCACTTCCTTTTGTTCTATTGGTATGTGGTGATGGATAAATCCATATTTTTAAAGGATGAATGCTTACTAGAACACTAAGTTAAAGGGTAGGGCCTATTGTCTTGAACCAATGTGACCTAGAGCCATCAATACTTTGGCAATGAGTTGAAAGGCAAAACCATGTTACTTCAGGTGCTATTGTCTTCAGCTGGTACCCACAGAATTACTCTTCACCACAGATTAACAGGATAATATGAGTTGCCATTTGGCCTATATAAACACATTCAAGAAGATGTCTACCACCACAGCTCTCAGCAAAATTTGAAGGATTCAAAGCTTTCTCTGCTTTTGAGATCTTTAGTAGTTCATTTTTTCTTTCCTCATCTATAATAAAGCTAAAAGAATCATGGCTATTCGTATGCCTCGTATATTCAAGAAGTCTTCCACAAATGGAGACATTCCAAAAGGCCACTTTGCTGTATATATTGGGGAGAAGCATAAGAAGAGATTTGTTATCCCTATATCATTCTTGAGTCACCCAGAATTTCAACACTTGCTTAGTCAAGCTGAGGAAGAATTTGGCTTCGATCATCCAATGGGCGGTCTCACAATTCCCATCAGAGAGGATGTCTTCATCGACCTTACTTCTCGTTTGAGGAACTGCGACAGAAACTTGTCTTCACAATTTTGTAAAGCAGGATCTGCACAGTTTGCATAGATGAATAGTTAGAGAAAACTGTAGTTAGAATGCGGAATGTTAGTGAACTTAACTCCACAAAGCCTGTTTTGTTATTCATGTCAAAGAGATGAATGACTCTTCACTTTTTCTACTTCAAAGATAATGAAGTACTGAATTTTTTCCACTTGATGGCTCCATTCACTGTGCATTGGTATTTCTTTTATTTGCGATTCCATATACTCAAGTCCCGTGTTTTTCTCCTTTACAAAGGCGAAAAAGATTTGCTTTCCTTATGATGTTCCCACTCCACTAGATAACAATGTGCTCGAATGCATTTCTTACTTTTAAGCCACAGGTGAATATATGTTGGAATATAAAGCAAGATATAAGCAAAGGAATAAAGGAGATATGAATATTCTGCTCATTATTTTATTCAATAATCAAAGCCATATTTATACAAGAATTTATAACTGAAAAGCTCTAAAGAAAAGCAGAAAAATCAGCAGCAGATTATCCCTAACAGCTATATCCTAACAAATAGCAACAGAAAGATAAGATTCTGCTAACAGTTACAAGACTTATTTATCTCAACAACTTCCTTGCTTTGAGCAGATTTTGAACTTCAGCAATTATGCAAAATTTCCAGCTATTGAGGCAGTAATTTCAACACTTCTCCTTGACTCAAGAGCAGCAACACCAAGTTTTTCTCGAAGAAATTCAAATCTGGATCTAGGTAGAGCCTTAGTTAAAATATCAGCAATCTGAAATTCGCTTTTGCAATATACTAAAGCTACCTCTCCATTCTTCTGCACTTCTCTTAAGAAATAAAGCTTGATCTTGAAATGTTTTGTATTCCCATGGAACACAGGATTATTTGCAATAGAAATTGCAGCTTGATTATCAACAAAGATTCCAGTGCTTTTCTTTTGCTCCATGTACAAATCTGTCAGCAGTTTCCTAACCCAAAGAGCTTGATTCACAGCTGATGCAGCTGCAACATACTCTGCTTCAGCTGTAGATTGAGCAACTACATCTTGCTTCTTTGAACACCAAGAGAATGCATCAGAACCAAAACTGAAACAATAACCTGAAGTGCTTCTCATATCATCTAAGCAGCCCGCCCAATCGCTATCAGAATATCCATGAAAATGAAAGTCTAAGGCTCTTTTGAACATGATGCCAAAATTAACAGTACCTTTGACATATCTAATAATACGTTTAGCTGCTTGAAAATGAACTTCACTGGCACAGTGCATATACCTCGAAAGTAAACTCACAGAATGAACAATATCTGGCCTTGTTGCAGTCAAGTACATCAGGCAACCTATCAAGCTCCTGTAAAGTCCTTCATCAATCTTTTCAGTTCCATCTTCTTTGCAAAACTTCTCATTTTGATTCATAGGAGTTGTCATAGGCTTGCAATCCTCCATTTTGGACTTTTTCAGTATTTCTTTGGCGTATTTCTTCTAGCATATAAAAATCTCATTTTGTTTTTGCTGAACTTCCATCCCAAGGAAGTAGAACATCTCACCAAGGTCTGTTATCTCAAAGACCTCCTTCATTTCAGTCTTAAACTAACTGATTAAGTCTGAACTGCTACCTGTAACTAATAAATCATCAACATATAGAGAGATAATAGTTAAATATATTTCTTCCTTCCGGATATACAGTGTGGACTCACTCAAACTTTTCTGAAAGCCTAAATTGAGAAGATGAGCATCAATCCTACTATACCAAGCTCTAGGAGCTTGCTTCAACCCATATAATGCCTTCTTTAATAGATATACCTTGTCTTCTTTACCTTTCACAGAAAAACCTTTAGGTTGTTCTACAAAGATTTTTTCTTCAAGGTGACCATTGAGGAAAGCAGATTTCACATCAAGTTGGTGGATCTTCCATCCATGTTGAGCTGATAAAGCTAGTATCATTCTCACTGTATCCAAGCGAGCAACAGGAGCGAAAGTTTCTGAAAATTCCACTCCAAACATTTGCGCATACGGTCACAACTAGTCTAGCCTTGTATTTGTTTACGGAACCATCACGGTTGAGCTTGGTTCTATAAACCCACTTGACTCCAATAGCTTTCTTGTGTGATGGTCTATCAACCAGCTCCCATGTGTTGTTCTTTTCTATCATTTTCAACTCCTCCTGCATTGCAGTCCTCCATTTCTCATCTTTGGCAGCTTCTGGAAATCCTGCAGGTTCTAAAATAGCAACATTACACCTTTGATATATATCAGAAAGTGGTCTTGTGCCTTGGACAGGTACATCATCAACATCTTCATCTAGACACTCTAGATTTTTCTGTTTTTCACCATCTTTCCAGTTCCAGGTGTCATTCTCCAAGAACTTGACATCCCTGCTAACAACAACTTTGTCATTTTGAGGTTGATAGTGTTGCGGAAGCCAAATGTATATAGTATTGAATGAGTCACAACTACTATACCAAAAATTATGGCAGCCACCAAATAATAAATAAGACAATAAAGCAACAATAAAAGGAATACCAGAATTTACAAGATTCGGCCAATTTTGCCTACTTCCTCGGACACAACCAATATTTTATTTCCACTCCAAAAATACAAGGGAAATAATACTAAAGAGAGAAGATACAAATGTCTTAAGAAGATAAGAAGGCAAATGAGAGGTGTTTTTAAATCCTAAATATTAGGCCTTCTTTTATAGGGAGAAATTCTTCCCAAATTAAGTCTCCCACCGATGTGGGAGTTTGCCATTTTCAACAGATAGATCCTGTAAGCTTTTGAGATATTGTTGTATCCTACAAAAATTCCAGGTTCAGCCTTTTTATCTAGCTTATCTCTTTTCACCTGAGGTACATAAAAGAAACAAAGACAACAAAAAACTTTCAGATTTGTTAGCATAGGTTTGTAACCAAACCAAACCTCAAAGGGAGTCTTCTTCTGCAAAGCTTTGGTTGGCAATCTGTTTAGCAAAAATACTGCAGTATTTGCAGCTTCTGCCCAAAATTGCTTAGGTAACCCTTTTTCATGAAGTATACACCTTGTCATTTCCGTTAAGGTCCTATTTTTGCTCTCTACTACTCCATTTTGTTGAGGAGTGTATGGTGTCGTTAGCTGATGCTCAATTTATGCTTCATCACAAAACTGGTTAAACTTTTCTGAAGCATACTCAGTTCCATTATCTGTTCTTACCATCTGAATTTTGCAGCCACTCTGATTTTCCACCAAGCCTTATATTTCCAAAATACACCAGCAACCTCAGATTTAAAATTCAAAAAATAAATCCAACAATATCTGGTGCAATCATCAATAAAGGCAATGTAGTACTTACTGCCCTTCAAAGATGATGTTTTTTAAGGTCCACCTACATCTGTGTGAATAAGTTGCAGCTTCTGTTTTGCCCTCCAAGATGACTTCTGAAAAGGAAGCCGAGTTTGTTTTCCATACTGGCAAGCTTCACAAGCAGGTAGACTTTTCTCAACTTGGAAGGCCTTCTACTAGGTGATTTTCTTTCATGAAAAGTATTGCATCATGATGGAAATGTCCAAGTCTTTTGTGCCATAGTTCTAAGTTATTGGCTAACTGGACAACTGCAGCTTGTTCCTCCTCCAGCAGGTTCAAGGAAAAGCTTTTGCCTCTCATCTTGATCTTGAACAACTCCTTGTTATCAGCATCCTTGATCAGACACGCTTTATCTTCAAACAACAACTTGAAACCATTTTCAAGTAGGTGCCCAACACTTAAGAGGTTCCGATCAAGATCGGGAACAAAAAGAACATCAGTTATAAGTTTCAAACTAGTAAGGCTTTCAATTGCAACGGTTCCTCTGCCTTTCGCATCGAGTAATTCTCCATTTCCAATCCTGACTTTGCCAATGACAGAGCGATCTAGCTCTTGAAAGAGCTCTTGATCATTGGTCATATGATTTGTGCATCCGCTATCAATTAACCAGCTTTCAGAACTGTTGTTTCTAGCAAAACAAGTTGCTACAAATAATTGTTCTTCTTGATGTTGATTTGCAGCGGCGTTGGCTTCCTCACGTTGTGGTTGTGACTTGCATACCCTCTCAACATGGCCTAATTGACCACATTTGTTGCACTTGACATCTGGTCTCCACCAACATTTTTGTTGAGGATGATTTGTCTTTTTGCAATGAGGGCAGGGTGGATGAGCTCCTCCATGATTGTTATTGTTATTGCTTTGCCTTTGCTTACTGTTCTTTTTTCTGCCTTTGTTTGAATCAATGTTCTGTGATTTAGCTTAAAAAGCTCTTTCGACAGAACTTTCCTTCCTCATTATTCTCCTTTGCTCCAAAGCCTGCAAAGCTTTAACAAGTTCTGCCAAGGTGATACTTGACAGATCTTTGGAATTCTCTAAAGAAGAGATCGTGGCTTCATATTTCTCAGGCAGTGTTACAAGAATTTTTTGAACAATTATTTCATCATTAATTTCCTTACCAAACAATCTCACCTTGTTGGCTATGTGGAGCAATTGGTCTGAATAATCTTTTATAGTTTCTGATTCTTTCATTTTCTTCATTTCAAATTCTCGAATTAGATTCATCACTTGCATATTTTGCACTCTTTCATTTCCTTTGTATTCTTTTTTGAGATACTCCCAAATTGTTGCTGCAGACTGCATTTGCATAATTCTGGTGAGAATAGAAGGTGATACTGCAGAGAAAAGACATGCTTTGGCTTTGGCTTTCCTGTTGTGATTCTCGGATCAATATGAAGATTATTTGGGAGGAAAAAAAACTCTACTTCACAAGAATAGAATTATAGAGAATTTACACCAAGAATTTCTCTCTACAAAAAACCTCACCAAACTCTCTTTTTGTTCTCACAATCTCTTCCTGGATTGATGTTTCTGTGTAAAACATAAGGCTCTATTTATAGCCTTAAATAAGGTGGTTGGTGGTTGAATTCTTCATTCAACAATGGAGGTTTCAACAATGGTGGCTTCTAGAATGGGTTGGTGGCTTCAACAATGGTGGGCTTCTAGAATTGGTAGTTGGCAGCTGCTGAACTTATCAATTCTCCCCCTTCAGCTGCATTCCAACGCAGCTACTATTTGAAAGTTATTCCAACTATGTCTCTGCACAGCTCTAACTTTTCTTGAGTGACCACCTTTGTTAACATGTCTGCTGGATTCTCCTTCGTATGGATCTTCACTAGTTTCAACAGTTGTTGATTCATCACCTCGCGTATCCAGTGATAGCGAATGTCGATGTGCTTTGTCCGAGAATGATACATTGAGTTTTTGCTTAAATCAATTGCACTTTGACTATCACAATGTATCTTATACTCTGTTTGATTTATCCCTAGTTCTTGGAGAAACCGCTTTAGCCACAACATTTCTTTTCCAGCTTCCGCTACAGCAATATACTCTGCTTCAGTTGTGGATAGTGCAACACACTTCTGCAATCTTGACTGCCATGACACAGCTCCCCCTGCAAAAGTATAAACATATCCTGAGGTTGATTTTCTTCCATCAGGATCTCCGGCCATATCTGAATCTGTATAGCCTTCCAAGACTGGATCAACTCCCCCAAAGCACAGACTTGATTTTGAAGTACCTTTAAGATACCTGAAAATCCACTTAACTGCCTCCCAATGTTTCTTTCCAGGGTTAGAAAGAAAACGACTTACCACACCTACCGCATGTGCGATATCTGGCCTCGTGCAAACCATGGCATACATCAGGCTTCCAACTGCTGAAGAATATGGAATTGTAGACATCTCCTCAATCTCTTTCTTGGATGAGGGGCACAAACTCTTGCTCAACTTGAAGTGATTTGCCAAAGGGACACCTACCGGTTTGGCATTACTCATATTGAACCGTTTGATCACCCGTTCAATGTAATTTTCTTGAGATAGCCATAACTTCTTGTTTCTCCTATCTCGAGTTATCTGCAATCCCAAAATATGTTGAGCTGGACCTAAGTCTTTCATTTCAAAGGACTTAGAGAGTTCTTTCTTCAACTGTCTAATTTTTGTTGCATCTTGTCCGACGATCAACATGTCGTCTACATAAAGTAGAAGTACAACAAAATTGTCATCCGAAAATCTGTGAATGTAAACACACTGATTTGCAGCAGTCCTTTTATATCCTTGACTTACCATAAATGAGTCAAACCTTTTGTACCACTGCCTCGGTGCTTGCTTTAGGCCATATAAACTTTTCGTAAGCTTATAGACGAGGTTTTCTTTTCCTGAAACCTCAAAACCTTCCGGCTGCTCCATATAGATTTCTTCATTTAGATCACCATGAAGAAATGCTGTCTTGACATCCATTTGTTCAAGCTCCAAATTCAAACTGGCTACCAATCCAAGGATGATGCGGATTGAAGTCAATTTTACAACTGGTGAAAATATTTCATCAAAGTCAATTCCCTTTTTCTGTAGGAATCCTTTGACTACTAACCGGGCTTTGTGCTTCACCACCTTTCCGCTGCCATCTTTCTTCAGCTTGAATACCCATTTACTCTTCAGTACCTTCTTTCCTTGTGGAAGTTTCACAATCTCATAAGTGTTGTTTTTCTGTAAAGAGTTCATCTCTTCGGTCATTGCTTGCAGCCATTTTTCTTTATCCGTATGAGATATAGCTTCATGGAAACTCTCTGGTTCTCCATCTTCAGAAAGTAGAATATACTCGGTTTCTGGGTATCGAGTTGATGGAATCTGACCTCGTTCAGATCGACGAGGTTGTTGATTATTAGCTTCAGGATGTGTACCATCATCGTTCCCCTGTGATGGTTCTGTAGTTTCCTGAGGGGTTTGTGCCTCCCCCTGCCAAACATCCTCCTGTTCTGCTTCTGGTACTGCTTCATGCTCCCCCATGCTATTTGTGTCAAACTGCAATGGTAGTGGATCTGGACCAACTTTTTGGGCACTGGAACCTCTTTCATAAGACATTGTGGGCTTTTCAATGTCTTCAATTGTCTGGTTTTCGTGGAATACAACATCCCTACTTCTGATCACCGTCTTCTGTATTGGATCCCATAATCTATACCCAAATTCTTCATCTCCATAGCCTATGAAGATACATGGTATAGTTCTACCATCAAGCTTCTTCCTGAGCTCCTTGGATACATGTGCATGTGCTAAACAACCGAATACCCTTAAGTGAGAATATGAGGGATTCTTACCCGACCATATTTTCTCTGGAACCTCAAAATTCAACGGGGCTGATGGTGATCGGTTGATTAGGTAGCAAGCGGCGCGAACAGCTTCTCCCCAGAATGGCTTAGGCAGCTTTGCCATACTGATCATACTTCTGACTCTTTCCATAATTGTCCGGTTCATTCTCTCGGCTACTCCATTGTGTTGTGGGGTGCGTGGGACCGTCTTTTCATGTCGAATCCCTTGTCTCTTGCAATAGGAATCGAACTCCTTGGAAGTATACTCGCCTCCATTATCTGAGCGAAGGCATTTTAATTTCTTTCCCGTTTCACGCTCTACCATGGCATGAAATATCTTGAAATAATCAAAAGCCTGGTCCTTTGTCTTTAAGAAGTACACCCACACCTTTCGAGAAGCATCATCAATGAAAGTCAGAAAATACCTATTGCCGCCAAGTGACTTCTCCTCCATGGGACCACAAATATCAGAGTGTACCAGACTGAGTAACTCTGATTTTCTGGTTGAAGAAAATGTAAAAGAGACTCTATGTTGCTTTCCGAATAAGCAATGATTACAAGGGTCTAAAGCAGCATTCTTGTCCATTCTGATAAGCTGCTTTTTCGTTAGAATTGATATCCCCTTTTCACTCATGTGACCGAGTCTCTGGTGCCACAGGTTTTGAGACGCCTCTTTTTCCATAACATTGAGGCTTTCTGAACATACCTTCACATGAATTTTATATAAGTTGCCACAAATATGTCTTCGAGCGAGAATCATAACCCCTTTCAGCAATTTCCATGTGCCTTTTCCGAAATAACTTTCATAGCCCTGTTTGTCAAGAGCTATACCTGATATTAGGTTTAGACGAAGATCTGGCACATGACGGACATCCTTCAATATCATTGTACTCCCGATATTTGTTTGTATTTTGATATCACCAATTCCAACTATCTCACAGGAAGAAGTGTTCCCCATCTTCACTACTCCAAAGTCTCCTGCTTTGTATGTTGTGAAGAAATCTTTTCGGGATGTGGCATGGTATGATGCTGCAGTATCTACCACCCATTCGTTTTCTTCTTGACTTGAGACGTGAAGGCATGTCTCTTCTTGGATGGAACAAATAGCTACCTCTCCGTGGGTAGTGACTAATGCATCTCCATCCTTTTGCTTCAACTGCTCCTTCTCCTTATGCAATTTTCTGCAGTTCTTCTTTAAATGGCCCTTTATTCCACAGTGGTAGCACGCATATGATGACTTCCTACCATCCGTGGATTTTCCCCTACTCTTGCTTCTGCCTCTCCTCTTATCTTGACTTCTTTCTTGTTGTCTCCCTCTTTCTGTAATAAGGGCATGCGACTCACCATGATCGATGTCCTTTCTTCTGGCTTCTTCATTAAATAAGGCATCTTTAACCATAGACATGGTCAGATTTCCACTAGGAGCTGAATTACTGAGAGAGACTACCAGCGTCTCCCAACTATCAGGAAGAGAACTAAAGAAGTAGTAGGGCTTGCATCTCATCCCCGAGCGGCATGTCAACAGACGATAATTGATTTATCAAGCTCTGAAACTCACTGGTATGCTCGGCAACTGAAGTTCCGTGCTTTAACTTCAAATTTACCAAACGCCTCATCAACAAGGCTTTGTTCCTAGCGGTCTTGGCTTGATACATCCCTTCTAACTTCACCCAGAGGGCATACGCATCTGTCTCTTGTGCAACATGATGAAAAACGCTATCGTCAATCCATTGTCGAATTTGACCGATAGTTTTTCTGTTTAATTTCTTCCACTCTGCTTCTTTGGTGGAATCGGGGTTCCTACCCTTTGCTTCTATGGGATCAAACAAATCTTTACAACTGAGGAGATCTTCCATCCGAGGTCTCCACAATGTGTAATTTGTGGCAGTAAGCTTTATCATAGCTCCAGATGATGATGACTCTTCCATTATGTCTTTAAAATGGCTTGGTCAAAATTTTGGAGCAGAATCTCACCAAACGGAACTCACCAACACGTCCGGAATGGTGAAAAATGGTAGGATTGACTCTTCTTGGGTCAAAATAGGGCCTCCAGAAAATTTTCAAAATTTACACCAAACTTTTGGGGTTAAATCGAAAATATACTGAACTTGTGGGGCAGATTTATAATTTCAGTAACTTCAGGGGTTATTTCATAAATTTCTAAAAGTTTTATGATGACTGGATGCTGACGTGGCGCTGACTAGATGCTGATGTGGCGCTGACTAGATGCTGACGTGGTGCTGACTGGATGATGATGTGGCGCTGACTGGGCAGTTACTATTCATCATCTTCTTCCTTGGGCAGAAGAAAAAAAATTGCCATAACTTCTTCGTTTTAGCTTTGTTTGGCCTCCGGAAAATTGCGTTGAATTCGTATCGACGCAAGGAATCTAATGAAATGATCAAAACACACCGAAGATCACGTTTTCGAAAAACGTAAATCTGGGTTGAAATTTTCAGTGTTCCGATATTTCTCGATGAACACAGAATCGAAGGCTCTGATACCACTTGTTGTGATTCTCGGATCAATATGAAGATTATTTGGGAGGAAAAACAACTCTATTTCACAAGAATAGAATTATAGAGAATTTACACCAAGAATTTCTCTCTACAAAAAACCTCACCAAACTCTCTTTTTGTTCTCACAATCTCTTCCTGGATTGTATTTCAATCTCTCTGGATTGATGTTTCTGTGTAAAAACATAAGACTCTATTTATAGCCTTAAATAAGGTGGTTGGTGGTTGAATTTTTCATTCAACAATGGAGGCTTCAACAATGGTGGCTTCTAGAATGGGTTGGTGGCTTCAACAATGGTGGGCTTCTAGAATTGGTAGTTGGCAGCAGCTGAACTTACATTTCCTTGTCTTTTTCTTCTTGTGAATTTTTATCTGATTAATTGTTGGATTATTTCCAAAAGGAGTTACTTCGTAGTCCTTTTTTACTGCTTCCCAGAGATCCAGTGCTTCAAGATGAACTGTCATTCTAATTGCCCAAGCTTGATAATTCTCACCATTGAAGACTGGTGAAGTTAAGAAGCTCGATTCAAAATCCATTTTCTATAAACTATTTAAGATAACAATTTAAAGAATGTATTGTGATGTGCTTTGGGTGGAAGAATTGGTATTTGGTTCACTCTCTACTCACAAGTCCCTCAAGATGGCAGGCTCTAGATACCAATATGTTGGAATATAAAGCAAGATATAAGCAAAGGAATAAAGGAGATCTGAATATTCTGCTCATTATTTTATTCAATAATCAAAGCCATATTTATACAAGAATTTATAACTGAAAAGCTCTAAAGAAAAGCAGAAAAATCAGCAGCAGATTATCCTTAACAGCTATATCCTAACAAATAGCAACAGAAAGATAAAGATTCTGCTAACAGTTACAAGGCTTAGTTATCTCAACAACTTCCTTGCTTTGAGCAGATTTTGAACTTCAGCAGTTATGCAAAATTTCCAGCTATTGAGGTAGTAATTTCAACAATATATGTAGTTAATCAACAAAAATAACAAATCAACAATAAATGTAGTTAATCAACAAAAATAACAAACTCAACGTAATCCCATATGTAGTTAATCCAATTTATAAAAGGATGAGTCTCTTTATTCTAATTCACGAGTTCCAAACAGACCTTCATATGATCATATTTTCTCGAATAGTTTAAGCTTATAGATGAAATTGTCACATAATTCACCAGTTCCAAACATACCTTCACCAAGAAATATCTTCCACCATCTATTTTTCTTCTTGTGATTAGATTCATACACTATTTACCATGCTAAAATTCAGATATGTATCTTTAGTCCAAGGAGGTTAATGACTAAATCATTTGGTCTCAAATTATTAGTACAGCACAAGGACATATAAGGCAAAGTCATATGATCCTTCATATGCTATTGTCTTTCATAGGCATCACAAACCATCTTTCACCAGCTAGCAATTATTAGAATTTTTTGGGCACCATAATCAAAAGCTTCATGCTAGTTTCCCTATCAACAGTGCTTTTTAATTTCTCAATCGCTATCATTTTTGTTGGGACATTCTTGCCAAAACTAGAGTCTAATCAAGTATATCAGTATAATTATGTTCTTTACACGGCTTTATTACCTCCTCATTACAAGAAATGAGGCTTCAATTACAAGTAAAATTTATTCTTTTCAACCCTCTGGGGCTAATATGATTACTGAAAAGGAACTGGAGAACATCCATATTTTTGGATCAAGGTCTCTAGATCCAAGCTAAGAAGCACTTGGAAGATGGAAATTAGTGTAGGATTGCATATAGGTGTTCATAACACACAGCGGAAGGCAATAACAATCCTAGGCAGAACTTTTCGTGTTTAAAATTTATTTACATGTCAAAGATCGGATCTAAGACGTACCTGGTGAAGAGGGTCTTGTTTCAAAAAATTTCTTCGATTGTGCGAAGACTCTATGCGTATCCACACCGAGACTGATCCTTGCTATCAACTCTTTGATCAGTGAAACCTGTGAACAAAATTGAACAAAATATTATGTTGAAATTTTTCTCAAAAATCTCAACTCAATGTTACACGACAAGAACTGTTATTGTCAAGAATGTTTGTCTCTTGATTTTTATGGCTTCTCAAACCTGTTATTTTTCACTTCAAAATGGAAGCTAAAAAAGAGGAAGAATAGAGAGTTTTTGCTACTGCAATTGAATGTCCTCCGATTCTAAATCAAGAGTAAGTCTTTTAATATAAAAATTGAATCCATTGAAAAATATTTCTCATTCTAAGTGGGATGATTATGACAAACTTCCTTTATTAACTTTATAAAAGTTTTCCATTGAAAAATATATCCCATTCTAAGTGGGATGATTATGACAAACTTCCTTTATTAACTTTATAAAAGTTTTCCATTGAAAAATATATCCCATTCTAATGGGATGAATCTTCCAAGATCTTGAGGAGTTTGAATGGAAATTCTGCCGTAGGAATTCGTTCATGGAATTCCATGTCCAATCAAAATTGGATCAAGTGTTCTTCATTAATATTATATATATACACCTTATATAAACAAATATTAATTATATATATATCACACACACACACACACACACACACACACACACACACATATATATATATATATATATATATATATATATCAACCAACAGATACAATTTGATTTTCTATCCAAATAGAAACATCAATTTATTCACAATATTAATTATATCCTCTGTGCTAGCAAAGAATATAATAATATTTCATTTGGACTAATAACTAAATTTATTTGACTAATTAAATTCTTTAATTTAATTATCAAATAATAAAGTAATTAATCCTTTAGCAATGATCAGAACACTCATTCGTGTGCGATCCCATAGGTTCAATACTAAGCCGATAGTAAATTGATCATATCAATATACTAATCAAGGGTGGCATCTAGCAACACTCCTTAACAACCAGATAGAATGAAGTATACAATTTACTCTCAAGAACCAGTAGAAGAATAATGTAGTAATTCCTTCTGTCCTTATAGATCTGGATCACCCTAGGATATGGTTCAACTGTCAAATCCAAATAGGCGACCAACTATGTGTTCATGTCAAATATAATCGACCATTGAATGACCTAAGAAACTCATTTCTTATTTCATTCAATTGCCCTGGCCAATGTCTTAGTTTGGTCGTTTATAATTCATGACAACATGAAGCTTAAACTCATTACCAAGAGTTGACAGATTCCATCTTGTATCAATAACTAATTCTACAAGTATTTAATCGTACCCAATATCCTTTCAACTATCGCCCTAGGGCCATAGGTGTCTATTATCAAAGAAGAATAAATAATTTGTCAATTACTATGATGATCTCAGGTCAAAGGAAACTCTTACATCACATTCTTCAAGAGAATATCCTATTGACAGTTTATGGTAATTCTAACCATTAAGAATTATCGAATGAGTCGGTTCAATGATCATATCTCTATATGCATCATCTATCTATGTGATTCAGTTAATGAGATCAACCAATCTTTATCCAATAAAGACGATCACATAGATATTGATCTAACCGGATTATTAATGTCCAAATTAATAATCCTATGATCAAGAACTAAATTTATATTAAATTATAAGAAACTTTACTCTCATTATCATGATCTCAATTACGATGACAAGTCTCAAAATTTAATCAAGGACCTTATCAAAATAATCAATCAATTAATAATAATGATAAAAGAATATCAAATGTCATATATATATATATATATATATATATATATATATATATATATATATATTATATTATATGAAATAACATTCATGAAAAATATGTTCAAATCATCAAACATGAGATTGGATTTAGGACATATCTAATATATCCCAAACAATCTCTCACTTGTACTAGAGCCAATCGCTCTTGTACTTCATTCCCAATTTCCACTTGTACTTGTCAAACTCTTTTGCTCCAAGAGCTTTAGTGAATGTGTCTGCAGCATTTTCCTTTCTATCAACCTTTTGAATCTCGACGTCGCCACGTTCAATAATTTCTCTTATTAAGTGATACCTTCGCAGAATGTGTTTGGATTTTTGGTGTGATCTTGGTTCTTTTGCTTGAGCAATGGCTCCAGTATTGTCACACAACAATGGAACTGCACCCTCTATTGAAGGAACCACACCAAGTTCAGTTAAGAACTTTTTTATCCATACAACTTCCTTAGCTGCTTCACTAGCTGCTATATGTTCTGCTTCAGTCACGAATCAGCTACTGTAGCTTGTTTGGAACTTTTCCAACTGACTGCACCACCATTTAAGGTGAATACATAACCAGAAATAGACTTGCTATCATCTTTATCTGAAGAGAAACTTGCATCAGTATAACCTTCAAGTTTCAACTCAGAATCTCCATAGATGAGGAATTGGTCTTTAGTCCTTCTCAAGTACTTAAGAATGGTCTTCACCACCTTCCAATGTTCCTCACCAGGATTTGCCTGATATCGGCTAGTCACTCCAAGTGCATAAGCCACATCAGGACGTGTACATGTCATGGTATACATGATAGCTCCCACTGCACTAGCGTATGGGATCCTGCTCATGTGTTCTCTCTCTTCAGGTGTTTTAGGACAATCCTCCCTACTGAGAGTAATTCCAGTGCCAATTGTTAGATAGCCTCTTTTGAAATTATCCATGTTATACCTCTTTAAGATGGTATCAATGTACAAAGACTGGGAAAGTCCAAGCAACTTCCTAGATCTATCTCTACAGATCTTTATTGCTAATATATAAGCTGTTTCTCCCAAGTCTTTCATGGAAAACTGTTCAGATAGCCAAATCTTGGTACTTTGAAATGCCGGTATGTCATTCCCTATGAGCAACATATCATCAACATGCAACACTAATAATATAACTGTGCTCATATTAACCTTTTTGTACACACAAGATTCTTCTTCGCATCTAACAAAATTGAACTTTTCAATTGTCTTGTTAAAGCGAATATTCCAACTTCTAGAAGCTTGCTTTAGTCCATAAATAGATCTTTGTAGTTTGCAAATTTTATTATGATCAGACGAATATGTGAAACCTTCAGGTTGTGTCATGTACACATCCTCTTCTAGCTCACCATTAAGGAAAGCTATTTTCACATCCATTTGTCATATTTCATAATCATAGTATGCTGCTATAGCAAGCAAAATCCGAATTGATTTGAGCATTGCCACGGGAGAGAAAGTTTCGTCATAGTCGACTCCTTCTTTCTGACGATATCCCTTGGCAACAAGACGGGCTTTGTAGGTCTCCACCTTTCCGTCTGCTCCAATCTTTTTCTTAAAAATCCATTTACAACCTATAGGTTTTATATCCTTTGAAGTTTCAACTAAAGTCCATACTTTATTTTCCTTCATAGATTCCATTTCGGATTCTATGGCCTTTTGCCACTTCTCATAATCAGAACTTTGTATAGCCTCTTCATAGGTCTTAGGGTCATCATCATTATGATCAACCTCATTTGATACATCATCTTATACCATTAAATTTAATCTAGTTGGTACATGACGTTCTCGTGTAGACCTTCTAAGAGGTACTTGTACAACCTGTTCACCTTGTACTGGATTTGGTTGTTGTTCAATTTGGTTTGGAACTGGTTTATTAACCTGTTCTTGAACTTCATTTAGTTCTTGAACTTCAACCGTTGAAGATGGCAATTTCCTTGGCAACTTCAAAACATCCAATAACGGTTCTTCAACTTGGGTATCATGATCTTTACATTGTGTTGATTCATTAGTTTCTTGAACTTCATCAAGTTCTATTTCTCCGTTATAATTTCCTTCTAAAAGAAATTTCCTTTCCAAAAAGGTTGCTCCTTTGGCCACAAATACTTTATGGCCAGAAGGATGAGAAATAATATCCCATTGTTTCCTTGGGATACCCAATGAACCTACATTTATCAGATCTTGAGTCAAGTTTATCAGACTGTAGTCTCTTAACATATGCTACACAACCCCAAACTTTAATATGTTTAAGGTTAGACTTATATCCTTTCCATATCTCATATGGTGTTGTAGAGACTGACTTAGTGGGAACTTTATTAAGTAAGTATGTTGCTGCTTCTAAAGCATATCCCCATAAATTTATTGGAAGATCAGTGAACTCCATCATAGATCTCACCATATCTAATAAGGTTTGATTTCTCCTTTCAGACACACCATTGTGTTGTGGTGTTCCTGGAGATGTCCACTGTGAGAGAATCCCATTCTCTTTGAGATGTCTGGTAAAATCTTCACTAAGATATTCTCCACCTCTATCAGATCTTAGTACTTTGATATTTTTACCAGTCTGCTTCTCAAATTCACTACGGAACCTTTTGAACATTTCAAAAGATTCAGACTTGTGTTTCATAAGATACACAAATTCATATCTTGACATATCATCAGTGAAGGTGATGAAGTAATAATATCCACCTCTAGCTTGAATTTTCATGGGCCCACAAACATCTGTATGAATTAGTCCCAATAATTCAGAAGCTCTTTCTCCACTTCCAGTAAATGGAGATTTGGTCATTTTTCCTTTGAGACAAGATTCACAAGTTGGATATGATTCAAAATCATATTTGTCAAGGTACCCTTCCTTGTACAACTTGTTAATTCTTTTCTCTCCAATATGACCAAGCCTACAATGCCAAAGGTATGCATGATTTACCTGATCATCTCTTTTCCTCTTAAGACTTGAAACATGCATAATCGAATTAGCATTCACATTAGGTAAGACATAAACATCATGTTGGAGATAGCCATTCACATATAAATTATCACTATAATAAATAGAGCAAATACCATTGCCTATATTAATGTGAAAATCACGTTTGTCTAACATTGAAGCTGAAATTATGTTCGAAACAAATTTAGGAACGTAATAACAATTATCTAACATAAGTACTTTGCACGTAGGCATTATTAAAGAAATTGATCCTACAGCTACGGCCGCAACTTTTGCACCATTTCCAACTTGTATTAACTTCTCCTTTCTTTAACCTTCTACTTATTTAGAACCCCTGCAACATATTGCAGATGTTATAACCACTGCCAGTATCTAATACCCACAATGAAACATCTGTAGTAGTTAAAGAAACTTTGAAATCATTTTTCAATTGAGTCTTACTTTGTTTCTTATCAATTAGAGTTGCAAGATATTCTGGGCAGTTTCTCTTCCAATGTCCTATCTTCTTACAGTGGAAACATTCAGCATCAAATTGGTCAGTTTTGCCTCTTTTGCCTTTGGGTTTGGTCACACCACCCTTAGGCGCAATAGGTTTCTTCTTGGGTTTATTTTTACCCTTACCATTCTTCTTAGAAGAGTTTCCAACCAACATGACAGTTCCTATCTTCTTCTCAGATGCAAGTTGATTCTTATAATCAATCAGCATGTTAAGCATCTCATGAAGATCACAATCCATTTTATGCATATTAAAATTAATAACAAATTGTGAAAAGGATTCAGAGAGTGACTGCAAGATCAAATCTTGAGAAAGCTCTTTACCCAATTTGCACCCCAACTTTTCAAGTTCTTCAATAAGATCAATCATACGATTGACATAGGGTCCAACTGGAGAGTTTCCAGTCAATTTGGATCCAAATAAAGCCTTAGATAGTTTATATCTTGTTGTCCTGCTTTGGGTACCAAACATCTTCTTAAGATGTTCAATGATTGCAGTTGGATCCATATCCTGATGTTTCCTCTAGAACTCAGAACTCATAGAAGCGAGAATGATGCATTTGGTAGTAAGACATTCTTCCATAGTATTTCTGATAAATCTTGGTGGAATCATCATCATTTTCATCTGGGACTTCCTTGGCAGGCTTATCAATCACATCAATAAGTTTTTCATGCATGAGAATAATTCTCAAATTTCTATACCAATCATCGAAGTTTGGTCTTACCAACTTGTTGGTCTCAAGTATTCCACGCAGTGATATAACAGACATATTGAGAAATCTAAAATTAGAAAAGAAAAGACATTATTATAAGAACATATTTAAACATATCATAATGACATGTTATCTAAAGAATATTCTCACTAATTATTTTAAACTGTTTACCCTCATTAAAGTTTAAGAAATCTTTATTTCTATTAGTGGAGTAAAAGAATCCTTCAACAATATGTATGAGCCACTTGGAAGTCAAGTCGTTTCTCACATATATTTTAAAGGTAGGTACACTTACCAATTGTATCCCCATACAATTTCCTTAAATAGCTCTATGTCAATTAGTCCCCTAGTAGTCAGGTCGATCCTATTGGTATAGTTGAGTTCATCCATCATGATAGCAAAGAATTTATTAAATTTTATACTCCCCGGGTAGTCCAGGCGTCTAGTGTAAAATTAAATAATTCTTTCAATCCATGCATCTCATGCAATAAATAATTTTAACATATTCTCAAACTGTAAGTCTCCTGATAGTCAGGCCGCTCCTTATAAACAAATAATAAGTAAAATTATTTACTATGATGGATAGCTCTACAATAAAATATCTTATATTTATTATTTAAGAACACAAATTTTAATAGGAGAGAATTGTTACAAAAACAAATTTTAATAACATGAAGATCAAATTTTTATAGCACATGAATTTAATTCAAGTTGTCTACATGCTTAGTCCAAAATTAATTTACATCACATGTAATAAATAATTCAAAATCATATGCCGAACAAGCATGTGACATAAAAATGAAATTCAACATACTTCTAACATGTTTATCTTATACATCACATAAAATAATACATGCCAGAAAATTATTATTAGTTAATACCTTTGTCACGACCCGGATTTCCCGCCCTCGGGAGTCGTGATGGCGCCTACTAGTGAAAGCTAGGCAAGCCAACCAACTGAACTATTTACCTTGTTTCCATTTTTAATCCGATAACAGTTAAGAGCCAACAATTAGATAACAACAGAATTGAATAAGCGGAAGGTTGCATTGTAAAGTTTTAATAATACTGCTAATAACAATCCATAACAAATCTACCCAAGACTGGTGTCACAACTTTACAGACTGTCTAGGAGTACTACAAATAAAGATCTGAAAGAAATAAATACAACACTGTCTCCGGAAATACATGAAAGAAACTGGAATAGTGGATAGAAGGAGACGCCAAGGCCTGCGGACGCTTGCAGGACTACCTCGGGTTGCCTGATGAACAAGAAACATCAATCTCACTGCGGTCCGAAATCTACAGCATTGGGATTTGCACAAAAGAGTGCAGAGTATAGTATCAGCACAACCGACCCCATGTGCTGGTAAGTGCCTAGCCTAACCTCGGCGAAGTAGTGACGAGGCTAGGACCAGACTTCCAAATAAACCTGTGCAATATAGCGTACAAAAATAATAGGAAGCAGATAACAATGATGGCAACAATGATCAACCAGTGATATAAATAGCAGACAACCAGAACATCAGAAATGTTTCTCAACAAATAATAAATACAAATGCAATCAATTAATCAAGTCCTTCAAATATAAATCTTTCGCCTATAAATCCTTCAAATAATAATCTCTAAGATAATATGCTTTTCAATAAATATATTTCGAATATATTTCCTTCAAAATAATATCTTTCAGATAAACATCTTTCGAATATAATTCTTTCGAGTAAAGGTCACCTTGTGACACCTCATTTCATAATCATAAATAATATAGGTCTTAGCCCACTTTCATATTTTTACGGCACCTCGTGCCCATATTTATGTCACAACCGCACGGACAACTCACGTGCCATTAAATAAAACCATAATATTTTCCCCGGCACCTTGTGCCCACATATTTCTGTCTCACATTGCACAACGATATTCTCATGTTACTCAGCTTATAGGTTCCATAACCCAATACAATTAAGAATGTTCAAGGAGCCTCATTCACTTAACATAAAGTAGAGTACAACTTCCAACCCAATTAGGAAATCAACAAGAAAAGATGAAGTTATTTTTAGAAATTATTTGATAAAGAAACTACCATTTTCAATTAAAGTACAATATCGAAGGAATCATTACCGTTAATACGAGAAATTAATAAATCAAAACATAGTAGAAATTCCTTTTTAAGTAAAATACAACCTCAAACGATTTAAGGAAACTTTAGTTGAGAAATCAATTGAGTTAAAAATGTAATAATTCTTGAAATTTGAAGTATTGAACATATTAAAAAAAAATAAGGCGAGGTATTGTAAACACTATGGATCCCAACACAAAGGATCACAACAGTAAAAGGATCTAAACAGTTACTACACTTGAATTGTGAATAACAAGTAAACACAACAAACAGAAAGTGCACGACATCACCCTTCATGCTTTAACACTCTCTCACCAAAATAATACACGGCATCACCCTTCGTGCTTTAACACTCTCTCACCAAAACAATATACGGCATCACCCTTCGTGCTTTACACTCTTCCTCACCCAAGCAACAAACACAAGGCAAATAGGGTAAGAGAATCTATAACATCGAAATAAAATCAAGTAATAACGGAAAATCAGTAAATAAACGTACAGGACAACATAACTCAATTAGAATCAGGAAAAATCAAGGACAAGTGCACGACATCACCCTTCGTGCTTTACACTCTTCCTCACCCAAGCAACAAACACAAGGCAAATAAGGTAAGGGAATCTATAACATCGAAATAAAATTAAGTAATAACGGAAAATTAGTAAATAAACGTACAAGACAACATAACTCAATTAGAATCAGGAAAAATCAAGGACAAGTGCACGACATCACCCTTCGTGCTTTTACTCTCGTCCTCACCATAAGAATCAATATAAACTGTACGGCATCACCATTCGTGCTTTACACTCTTCCTTACCATAAAATCAATATAATCGGCACGGAATTGTACATCGTGCGGCACGACATCACCCTTCGTGCTTTACACTCTTCCTCACAAAATCATATACGGCATCACCCTTCGTGTTTTAATACTATTCCTCATCCAAACAACAATCACAATAAGTAAGGGCAACGAAATAAATGAAATCACAATAAAATCCCGATAAGGGAACAATAGTACAACAATCAAATCCTGGCAAGGAAAACAACATCAAAACAATAACATCCCGGCAAGGGAGACAATATAATGATTCTCTCTCTCCTTTCTTCTTTCACGTTAACTTCCCAATTCTATTCACAACTTGAGACAATGCTCTACAATGTTCAACAATTCAATTATCAACTTGAGACAATGCTCTACAATGTTCAACAATTAAATTCTCAACTTGAGCCAACAGTCTACCATGTTCAATTAACAATAATACTTCCACAAGTCATATTCCTCAAAAGAAATTATCATATAGAGCATATACAATACGAAACGGAGTCACATTAATCAAAGTATAAAACTCACGGGCATGCTTGACACCAACATATAGATACTTGTCACCATGCCTATACATCGTACTCAACAAATAACACATAACAAATAGGATACAACTCCTAATCCCTCAAGCTAAGGTTAGACCAAACACTTACCTCGCTTTGCAACTAATTCAAAATTCCAACAAGCTTTTGCCTCGTGAATTCGTGCCCGAAATTCTCAAATCTAGTCATAAACAATTCGATTCAGTCAATAAAAATTATAGGAATTAATTCCATATGAAATTCTACAGTTTCCATTAAAAATTCGAAATTGCACTAAAAATTTGCCCATAGGGCCCACATCTCAGAACCCGACAAAACTCACAAAATCCGACAACCCATTCAATCACGAGTTCACCCATACAAATTTTATCAAATTCCGATAACAACTCGACCTCCAAATCTAAAATTTTCATTTTTGGAAGATTTTGCAAAAATCTTGATTTTCTTCCATTTAAATCCGAATTAAACGATGAAAATAACCATGGATTTATGCAATATAAACACTTTCGAGTATAGAACACTTACTTGAGTTGAAATCGTGAAGAACACCTCAAAATTGCCCAAGAACCGAGCTCCAAAAATCCCAAAACGAAAATGAAGAAAATGAGCATTTTTGGTCCTTAAGTTTCTGCCCACCCGTCACTAAAAGTCCATTTTCGTCACTAAGAGTCGTCACTAAAAGTCCACCAGAAGCAGCTTTACCAGCCATATTCAATTAATCATAACTTTCTGTATAAATGGCCGAATGACAAATGGTTTAACTTTATGGAAACTAGAATCCAAGGGCTACAACCTTTATGTTTTGCATATTTTCGGATTCCCTATATATTTCGAGATATAAGCTTCCAAAATAGCCTCCTCGCATCAGAAATTTCTGGGAAATTTTAAAACAGCTTTACCAGCCCTTATTTAATCGATCATAACTTTCTGTATAAATAAATGCTTAATTGTTAAAGTTTCTGGAAACTAGAATGTAAGGGCTACAACTTTCATGTTTTGTACATTTTTTGATTCCTTATAGATTGCTGGATATAAGCTTCCAAATTATGCTCCTCGCATCAGAATTTTCGAACCTTGCTGTCAAAATCCAGCAAGTTAAATTGGCCTAAAAATGGTCCGAAACCACTCCGAAACTCACCCGAGCCCCTCGGGACTCTAACCAAATATGACAACATATCCTAGAATACAATACAAACTTAGTCGAGGATTTAAACCACGCTAAACAAAACTAAAATTTCGAATCGCGCCATGAATCGAATTATGTGTTTTCAATTCTTCTAACTTCTATATTCGATGCAAAAACCTATCAAATCAAGTCCGATTGACTTCAAATTTTGCACACAAGTCATATATGACATAACAAAGCTATAAAAATTTTCAGAACTAAATTCCGATCCCGATATCAAAAAGTCAACTCTCGGTCAAACTTTTCCAAAAATCTTCTATTTTCCAACTTTCGCCAAAATACGCTGAATTGTCCTACAGACTTCCAAATCCAAATACGAACATGATCCCAAGTCCAAAATCACCATACAAAACTATTTGAATCATCAAAATTCCATTCCAGGGTCGTTTGCTCAAAAATCAAATCTCCGGTCAAACTTAAGAAATCTTTAGCCTTAGATTTCTAGATTCCGTTAAATGGCGATAATTTGATCTAGGGACCTCCGAATTCGATTTCGGGCATATGATCAAGTCCCAAATCACGATACGAAACTACTGGAATGGTCAAAACTTGAATTCGGGTTCGTTTGCTCAAAATGTTGACCGAAGTCAACTCAATTGAGTTTTAAAGCTCTAATTCATAATTTAATCTATTTTTCATTCAAAAACCTTTCAGAAAATTTTACGGACTGCGCACGCAAGTCGAGAAATTATTGATAGCATTTTTTTTCAAGGTCTTAAATACCGAGATAATAATTTAATTTAAAGATGACATTTTGGGTCATCACATTCTCCACCTCTAAAACAAACGTTCGTCCTCGAACGTACTAAGAATTATTCTGACGTTTCCAAATTGATGATTTTACTTTTATACGTATACTCGCGGTTGATCCCACATTATTGCATTCGACATAAGTCCAACAATACCATTTCAATTGAGATTATTTCCTTTATCCATATTTGTAAACTTTGAAACAAATTTCTTACACTCCAATCATTTCCAGAAAGGTCCGATTTTCACGTCAACACACGATATTAGTCCCGACTGGCTATAGCAACTCGTGCCTATGCACCCATCAAATACGGGGTATTACATTCTCCCCAACTTCGGGTCATTCGTCCTCAAATGAGAAGTATAGTCTGTCCTCCAACACATAATATAACTTATCTCTTTCTTTGCACATATCAATATCCCAAATTTTTTCTAACTCCCAAATTTTGCAGAAATTTCGGCAAAGTCTCCCCTGTAATTGGGCCTATCCACCTGTCAGAGTAACACCAAAACAACTCCTAACAACATGTCCACAACCCAACAATGCACCACAAAGTATATATCAATAACACTAATCTCCGCATTACAAGCACGACATTATCACAATGATATCTTGACATAAAACGCATCATATGTATGACCATAACCACATCTTTGGTCTTAATGGTTGTTCATAATAGATTACAACATCACCAATTAACCTCATGTTAACAAAATTTCGTTTCAAACCTCCAGTTTACTACCAACAAGGCATGAAGATCTTATAATTACTTACCCGAATTAATGAGTCACAATTTAATGCCACCTGGGCTCTCACCTTGTAAGCTAAAACTCAACAGTTACAATACAATTTTGGCAAATTATGCACAGATATATTCATACAAAAATTTTCAAATAAGCTTAATAGGCATGACTCCCTACAAGTGCTATAGCACAAATTTAATTTCACCAAAGGAGAATTTAAACACATAAATTTTTCACCACCAGGGCCTCGTCCTTATATAACATCCACCGCAGCTTGTAGCCCAGTTTAAATATTTCATATTATATAAAAATGTGAGGATCTCATCCTCAACTCTGAATCATAAGTATTTTGCACATTGTGCCAACTAAAATTTTCCATTTCCTTTCTTCCTTCTTTCAAATAATTTCAGTTAAACAAAATCACAACATACAATGATCCCTCTTACCGGTAGGGCATATAATTTACAACGGAAATCAATTATTTAGAAATTACATCAAACTCATCGAATTGATTAACAAAAGTCACTTTTAGCCTCACAACTATTTTTAGTGACCAACACATAATGATAGACATAGCTATTTCCATATAATCTCCCAACAGAAGTATTCACATATGTAGATTTAAGAATTACGAAGCTCACTCATAAGTGGAGCACAATAGGAGAACTTTCCTCGATACTCAAAACCGAATCAAGTTAAGGAAATTTTGACTTTATAATAATTCGAGACCGTACTTATAACGATACCGTCTGGGTAGCAACCTCAGCCATACCATAGAAAATATATCAACGGACTGGGTCTCCACCTCTAGGAGTCTCACCTCCACCTCTAACATCTTGACCCCTACATGATTCATTAGGTGATCTCTTGATACGTCTGTATCTTTCGTCGGAACCACAACTGGTCTAGTAGATACATTATCTTTCCACTACCTCTACTTGTCATCTCAAACACAGTAAAAACAACCCCACCGCTTTCGACTATTCTCACGTTTTGCAACACTTCATAGCAGCAGTCAAGATAATCCCGCGGGTCCTCAAATGATGAACTGCTGAAAGTGGCAGCGAAGAGCTTGGTGAAACCTATCCAACCTCCGCAAAGCCTCTGAAGACATAATTGATCTATCACCGGTCTGTGATGTTGTTCGTCTGAAGAAGCGGCACGTGACTTCGCCATTCGTGAAAGGACAAGAGTAGAGGTTTCAATTTAGCAATGCGAGAACAAAATTGCACGACAGAGAAGAATGGGAGTGAAACTTTTCCTAACTCTGTAGCCTTTGGGGGAAAAATACAGACATCTCCTTACCAATCCCTCAGACTCTACGAAGCTTGTCTGTGAATTGTGAGACCTATGTAACCTAGGGCTCTGATACCAACTTATCACGAACCGAATTTCCCGCCCTCGGGAGTCGTGATGGCGCATACTAGTGAAAGTTAGGCAAGCCAACCAACTAAACTATTTACCTTGTTTCCATTTTTAATCCGATAACAGTTAAGAGCCAACAATTAGATAACAACAGAATTGAATAAGTGGAAGGTTGCATTGTAAAGTTTTAATAATACTGCTAATACCAATCCATAACAAATCTACCCAAGACTGGTGTCACAACTTCACAGATTGTCTAGGAGTACTACAAATAAAGGTCTGAAAGAAATAAATACAACACTGTCTCTGGAAATACATAAAAGAAACAGGAATAGTAGATAGAAGGAGACGCCAAGGCCTGCGGACACTTGCAGGACTACCTCGGCTCGCCTGATGAACTAGAAACATCAATCTCACTGCGGTCCGAAATCTATAGCACTGGGATCTGCACAAAAGAGTGCAGAGTGTAGTATCAGCACAACCGACCTCATGTGATGGTAAGTGCCTAGCCTAACCTCGGAGAAGTAGTGACGAGGCTAGGACCAGACTACCAAATAAACCTGTGCAATATAGCGTACAAAAATAATAGGAAGCAGATAACAATGATGGCAACAATGATCAACCGGTGATATAAATAGCAAACAACCAGAACACCATAAATGTTTCTCAACAAATAATAAATACAAGTGCAATCAATTAATCAAGTCCTTCAAATATAAATCTTTCACCTATAAATCCTTCAAGTAATAATCTCTAAGATAATATGTTTTTCAATAAATATATTTCGAATATATTTCCTTCAAATATATATCTTTCAGATAAGCATCTTTCGAATATAATTCTTTCGAGTAAAGGTCACCTTGTGATACCTCATTTCATAATCATAAATAATATTGGTCTTAGCCCACTTTCATATTTGCACGGCACCTCGTGCCCATATTTATGTCACAACCGCACGGACAACTCACGTGCCATTAAATAAAACCATAATATTTTCCCCGACACCTTGTGCCCACATATTTCTGTCTCACATTGCACAACGATATTCTCATGTTACTTAGCTTATAGGTTCCATAACCCAATACAATTAAAAATGTTCAAGGAGCCTCATTAACTTAACATAAAGTAGAGTACAACTTCTAACCCAATTAGGAAATCAACAAGAAAAGATGAAGTTATTTTTAGAAATCATTTGATAAAGAAAATACCATTTTCAATTAAAGTACAATATCGAAGGAATTATTACCTTTAATACGAGAAATTAATAAATCAAAACATAGTAGAAATTCCTTTTTAAGTAAAGTACAACCTCAAACGGTTTAAGGAAACTTTAGTTGAGAAATCAATTGAGTTAAAAATGTAACAATTCTTGAAATTTAAAGTATTGAACATATTTAAAAAAATAAGGCGAGGTATTATAAACATTATGGATCCCAACACAAAGGATCACAATAGTAAAGGGATCTAAACAGTTAATACACTTGAATTGTTAATAACAAGTAAACACATTAAACAGAAAGTGCACGGCATCACCCTTCGTGCTTTAACACTCTCTCACCAAAACAATACACGGCATCATCCTTCGTGCTTTAACACTCTCTCATCAAAACAATACACGGCATCACCCTTCGTGTTTTGCACTCTTCCTCACCCAAGCAACAAACACAAGGCAAATAGGGTAAGGGAATCTATAACATCGAAATAAAATCAAGTAATAACGGAAAATCAGTAAATAAACGTACAGGACAACATAACTCAATTAGAATCAGGAAAAATCAAGGACAAGTACACGGTATTACCCTTCGTGCTTTACACTCTTCCTCACCCAAGCAACAAACACAAGGCAAATAGGGTAAGAGAATCTATAACATCGAAATAAAATCAAGTAATAACGGAAAATTAGTAAATAAACGTACATGACAACATAACTCAATTAGAATCAGGAAAAATCAAGGACAAGTGCACGACATCACCCTTCGTGCTTTTACTCTCGTCCTCACCATAAGAATCAATATAAACTGCACGGCATCAACCTTCGTACTTTACACTCTTCCTCACCATAAAATCAATATAATCGGTACGGAATTGTACATCGTGCGGCATGGCATCATCCTTCGTGCTTTACACTCTTCCTCACAAAATAATACACGGCATCACCCTTCGTGCTTTAACACTCTTCCTCACCCAAACAACAATCACAAGAAGTAAGGGCAAGGAAATAAATGAAATTACAATAAAATCCCGGTAAAGGAATAATAGTACAACAATCAAATCCCGGCAAGGAAAACAACATCAAAACAATAACATCCCGACAAGGGAGATAATATCATGATTCTCTCTCTCCTTTATTCTTTCATGTTTACTTCCCAATTCTATTCACAACTTGAGTCAATGTTCTACAATGTTCAACAATTCAATTCTCAACTTGAGCCAATGCTCTACAATGTTCAACAATTAAATTCTCAACTTGAGCCAACACTATACCATGTTCAATTAACAATAATACTTTCACAAGTTATATTCCTCAATAGAAATTATCATATAGAGCATATACAATACGAAACGGAGTCACATTAATTAAAGTATAAGACTCACGGGCATGCTTGACACCAACGTGTAGATACTCGTCATCATGCCTATACGTCGTACTCAACAAATAACACATAACAAATAGTACACAACTCCTAATCCCTCAAGCTAAGGTTACACAAACACTTACCTCGCTTTGCAACCAATTCAAAATTCCAACAAGACTTTGCCTCGCGAATTCGTGCCCGAAATTCTCAAGTCTAGTCATAAACAATTTGATTCAGTCAATAAAAATTATAGGAATTAATTCCATATGAAATTCTACATTTTCCATTAAAAATCCGAAATTGTACTAAAAATTCGCCCGTGGGACTCACGTCTCGGAACCCGACAAAACTCACAAAATCCGACAACCCATGCAACCACGAGTTCACCCATACAAATTTTATTAAATTCCGATAACAACTCGACCTCCAAATCTAAAATTTTCATTTTTGGAAGATTTTGCAAAAATCTTGATTTTCTTCCATTTAAATCCGAATTAAACGATGAAAATAACCATGGATTTATGTAATATAAACACTTTCGAGTATAGGACACTTACTTGAGTCGAAATCATGAAGAATACCTCAAAATCGCCCAAGAATCGAGCTCCAAAAATCCCAAAACGAAAATGAAGAAAATGAGCATTTTTGGTCCTTAAGTTTCTGCCCATCCGTCACTAAAAGTCCATTTTCGTCACTAAAAGTCGTCACTAAAAGTCTACCTAAAACAACTTTACCAGCCATATTCAATTGATCATAACCTTTTGTACAAATGGCCGAATGACGAATGGTTTAACTTTGTGGAAACTAGAATCCAAGGGCTACAACCTTTATGTTTTGCATATTTTCGGATTCCCTATATATGTTGAGATATAAGCTTCCAAAATAGCCTCCTCGCATCAGAAATTTCTGGGAAATTTCAAAACAGCTTTACCAGCCCTTATTTAAACGATCATAACTTTCTGTATAAATATCCAAATATTTAATGGTTAAAGTTTTTGGAAACTAGAATGTAAGGGCTATAACTCCCATGTTTTGTACATTTTCAGATTCCTTATAGATTGCTGGATATAAGCTTCCAAATTTTGCTCCTTGCATCAAAATTTTCGAACCTTGCTGTCAAAATCCAGCAAGTTAAATTGGCCTAAAAATGGTCCGAAACTCACCCGAGCCCCTCGAGACTCTAACCAAATATGGCGACATGTCCCAGAATATAATACAAACTTAGTCGAGGATTTAAACCACGCTAAACAACACTAAAATTTCGAATCGCGCCATGAATCGAATTACGAGTTTTCAATTTTTCTAACTTCTATATTCGATGCAAAAACCAATCAAATCAAGTCCGATTGACTTCAAATTTTGCACACAAGTCATAAATGACATAACGAAGCTATAAAAAATTTCAGAACTAGATTCCGACCCCGATATCAAAAAGTCAACTCTCGGTCAATCTTTTTCAAAAATCTTCTATTTTCCAACTTTCGCCAAAATGCACTGAATTGTCCTACGGACTTCCAAATCCAAATCCGAACATGCTCCTAAGTCCAAAATCACCATACGAAACTATTTGAATCATCAAAATTCCATTCCAGGGTCGTTTGCTCAAAAGTCAAATCTCCGGTCAAACTTAAGAAATCTTTAGCCTTAGATTTCTAGATTCCGTTAAATGGCGATAATTTGATCTACGGACCTCCGAATTCGATTTCGGGCATATGACCAAGTCCCAAATCACGATACAAAACTACCAGAATGGTCAAAACTTGGATCCGGGTTCGTTTGCTCAAAATGTCGACCGAAGTAACTTAGTTGAGTTTTAAATCTCTAATTCATAATTTAATCTATTTTCCATACAAAAACCTTCCGGAAAATTCTACGGACTGCGCACGCAAGTCGAAAAATTATTAATAATGCTTTTTTTCAAGGTCTTAAAACACCGAGATGATTATTTAATTTAAAGATGACATTTTGGGTCATCACAACCTTATAAACTAATAACAATTAAAACAACTGAATAACCTAATAACCTATTACAGATTACCGTCGTATATTATACGAAAGTTCAAATTTTAAGTTACGAACTATCTTAGTAGTTTAACTTATATAAATACATATTTTATTCACAATAAAATAATATCAATCAATGTATTCAAAGAATTTGTCTATTGCACAAGATACATGTATTATGGTTTGAACTTTTCAAATGAAAAATATTTCGTAAATAAATTTTAGACACGAGAAACCAACGCTCTGATACCACTGTAGGATTGCATATATGTGTTCATAACACGCAGCGGAAGGCAATAACAATCCTAGGCAGAACTTTTCGTATTTAAAATTTATTTACGTGTCAAAGATCGGATCTAAGACGTACCTGGTGAAGAGACTCTTGTTTCAAAAAAATTCTTCGATTGTGCGAAGACTCTATGCGTATCCACACCGAGATCGATCCTTGCTATCAACTCTTTGATCAATGAAACCCGTGAACAAAATTGAACAAAATATTGTGTTGAAATTTTTCTCAAAAATCTCAACTCAATGTTACACGACAAGAACTGTTATTGTCAAGAATGTTTGTTTCTTGATTTTTATGGCTTCTCAAACCTGTTATTTTTCACTTCAAAATGGAAGCTAAAAAAGAGGAAGAATAGAGTGTTTTTGCTACTGCAATTGAATGTCCTCCGATTCTAAATCAAGAGTAAGTCTTTTAATATAAAAATTGAATCCATTGAAAAATATATCACATTCTAAGTGGGATGATTATGACAAACTTCCTTTATTAACTTTATAAAAGTTTTTCATTGAAAAATATATCTCATTCTAAGTGGGATGATTATGACAAGCTTCCTTTATTAATTTTATAAAAGTTTTCCATTGAAAAATATATCACATTCTAATGAGATGAATCTTCCAAGATCTTGAGGAGTTTGAATAGAAATTCTGCCGTAGGAATTCGTTCATGGAATTCCATGTCCAATCAAAATTGGATCAAGTGTTCTTCATTAATATTATATATATACACCTTATATAAACAAATATTAACTATATATTTTAACCAACAGATACAATTTGATTTTCTGTCCAAATAGAAACATCAATTTATTCACAATATTAATTATATCCTCTGTGCTAGCAAATAATATAATAATATTTCATTTGGATTAATAACCAAATTTATTTGACTAATTAAATTTCTTAATTTAATTATCAAATAATAAAGTAATTAATCCTTTAGCAATGATCAGAACACTCATTCGTGTGCGATCCCATAGGTTCAATACTAAGCCGATAGTAAATTGATCACATCAATATACTAATCAAGGGTGGCGTCTAGCAACACTCCTTAACGACCAGATAGAATGAAGTATACAATTTACTCTCAAGAACCAGTAGAAGAATAATTTAGTAATTCCTTCTGTCCTTATAGCTCTGGATCACCCTAGGATATGGTTCAACTGTCAAATCCAAATAGGCGACCAACTATGTGTTCATGTCAAATATAATCGACCATTGAATGACCTAAGAAACTCATTTCTTCTTTCATTCAATTGCCCTGGCCAAGGTCTTAGTTTGGTCGTTTATAATTCATGACAACATGAAGCTTAAACTCATTACCAAGAGTTGACAGATTCCATCTTGGATCAATTACTAATTCTACAAGTATTTAATCGTACCCAATATCCTTTCAACTATCGCCCTAGGGCTATAGGTGTCTAGTATCAAAGCACAATAAATAACTTGTCAATTACTATGGCGATCTCAGGTCAAAGAAAACTCTTGCATCACATTCTTCAAGAGAATATCCTATTGACAGTTTATGGTAATTCTAACCATTAGGAATTATCGAATGAGTCGGTTCAATGATCATATCTCTATATGCATCATCTATCTATGTGATTCAATTAATGAGATCAACCAATCTTTATCCTATAAAGACGATCACATAGATATTGATCTAACCGGATTATTAATGTCCAAATTAATAATCCTATGATCAAGAACTAAATTTATATTAAATTATAAGAAATTTTACTCTCATTATCATGATCTCAATAATCAAGCAATTAATAATAATGACAAAAGAATATCAAATGCCATATATATATTTTATATGAAATAATATTCATGAAAAATGTGTTCAAATCATCAAACATGAGATTGGATCTAAGACATATCTAATATATCCCTAACAATTGGGGTGATAGAAAATTATTTTATTTCCTCAAGGAAAATGTTTACAACAAAACCATGTTACATTTATGAATTTTCGGGGATGTGTATCTAGACATAAATAATCACAAGGCACGATTCCTCTTTAGCACGTTGATTTTGAAGGATACTCTTGTTCCAGGTTCAAAGAAAAGGTAGGGCCTGTTCCATGGACAAAGCTAAGAAGCACTTGGCCTAGTGGTACTGGCATGAATAGCTCAAGGCTTCATCTATTCTTGAGATTTCTGCAGTTTAAGATGCTTTGTTCCAAGTTTTAAAAAAGGTAGGGCCTAATGTTCTTGAACTAATAGTGCAAAGTTATTAATACTTGGAAGACAAAAGCATGTGATTTTCAGGGACATTGTCTTCTGCTAGTGTCCACAAATTCCTATTCAACACATATCAGCTGTGTTCTATGAGTTGCCATTGCCTATATAAACACATTCAAAGAGGTGTCTACCACCATAGCTCTCACCAAACTTGAAAGTATTGAAAGCTTTCTCTGCTTTTGAGTTCTTTAGTAATTCTTTCTTTCTTACTAAAACTAAAAGATCATGGCAATTCTTCGTATGATCAAAAAGTCTTCGACAAGTGGAGATGTTCCCAAGGGCCACTTTGCTGTGTATGTTGGGGAGAAGCAAAAGAACAGATTTGTAATCCCTATATCATTTTTGAGTCAACCGGCATTTCAAGACTTGCTTAGTCAAGCTGAGGAAGAAGTTGGCTTTGATCATCCAATGGGTGGTCTCACAATTCCGTGCAGTGAGGACTTTTTCGTTGATCTCACATCTCGCTTGAGGAAGTGACAAGGAAATTAACCCCCTCCACTGTGTACAGTTCAGGAGTTAGAAGAAACACTAGGTAGATTTAATGAGTTTAGCTACATAAAGAATGGCTGTTATTCTTTTGTCTCTAGACTAAGGACACATTTTTCTACTTCAATAGAAATTGAAGTAATGAACCTTTTTACTTCTATTGTTCCATTCTATTCCATATATTGATGTAATCAATTCATTGCAATAGAAAACTTGTTTCTCAACTCTCGTGGTTTACTAATCCGAATGAACTAGAGTCTGGTCTTCTAAGTAGCATAACCCATTCAGATCATGACATTATGGTCACTGCCATATTTGATAAAATGATAACTCAATATGTACTGAGAGCTGCAATAAAAAATGAACTCTTAATAAGAATGATATCTATATTTTTCTTGAAGACCACCTCATAATTTAATGGAGATTTGTATAACATAGACACAGACATGTCGATAGCCAGTAAAGATATCTGTTCTCTCTGATTAGTGTAACATTTCTCAAAATTTGCTGAAATAACTCAGGTAATTCTAATTCAGGAAAGTTGATCTTACATAATGACTTTGCATGAGGGACAAAGTGGTCCAGACCTGAATCATAACAAGACAATTACCTGTTATTATCAGTCTGATCTCAAAAGATCCTATATCGTCAATTACTCAATGTTATCAATTTGATTTATAAAAATCCCGTGTTCTCTATCTTTTCATAAAAAACGGTAGGGCAATGGTATATGTGTATTTGACAATGAGTTGGAAAACAAAACCATGTGATACTTCATCTGCTATTATCAATCGACAGTGCAACAAATGCCTCCCTTATCAAAAAAAAAGAAAAAAGAGTGCAACAAGAGTCTCTCCACCAGTGAAATCTTACATATGATTGACTAGTTTTCTCTTGTAATTCTTGTATAAATGGACACAATGGACATCTGGGGTATGTTTTGGTCCTGTAAATCATCATATGGCACAGCATCATATTTATGGATTTGATTTTAAGAAATCCTTTGGTCCATGTCTGAGAAAAATGTAGGACCTATTGTTCTTGAACTTACATGAGCTAAAGTAATCAATCATGTCAATTAGGTGGAAGGCAGGACCATGTGGTTATTGAAATGTCATTGTCTTTCAGTGATACACAACCCACATGGCTCTTCACCACAAAATCATGATTTTTTATGACTTATCATTTGCTTATATAAACATGCTCTGGGAAGTTTCCACCACCACAACTCTCCACAAAACTAGAGAACTACTCAAAATTTCTCTTCATCCTTTACTCATCTTAAATAAAAGATTATGGCTATCCGTATGCCTCGTATTATCAAGAAGTCTTCTACAACCAGAGATGTTCCCAAGGGATATTTTGCTGTTTATGTTGGGGAGAAGCAAAAGAAGAGATTTGTGATTCCCATATCATTCTTGAGTCAACCGACATTTCAAGATTTGCTAAGTCAAGCTGAGGAAGAATTTGGCTTCGAACATCCAATGGGTGGTGTCACAATTCCCTGCTCAGAGGACATCTTCATTGGCATCACTTCTCAGTTTAGGATATAATTGAGAATCATTTTTCTTTTTACAGGTCTCACAATTTTTGTATATGAAAGCAGGAGATATGTTTTGTACAGTTGATTAGTTATTAGAAGTTAAGTGAGGCTTAGCACCAAAAAAAATTGGAGCTTTTTCGCTCAAAAAGACTCTAATTCAAAGAGTAGAGACACAACTTTAATTGTTTTCTCTTGCTACAAATTTATCCGAGAGAGATTTTTCTTAAATGGATGAACAATTTAGCTTATATACTTGGCCAAGATATAACTTTGAATTATTGATATGTGGGATACAAGTTGGATATTTTGCTCTCTGAAATTTTTGAGAGGTGCGAGTGGAGGATAGACTCTCATACTGAAGTCATACATTAGTCCAAAATCTTTAAGGTAGGAGTAGCTCAAAATCTTTAGTGAGCAATTCCTAACAACAACCTTACGACGCTAATCAGCTTCTTCAAGATCCTTAGCCCAAAAAATCCCTTTGCTTTTATAAACCATTTTTTCCTCCATTTTTGCCAAAATAAGTTCCATGCTCTTGCTCTCCATCACTTCTCTTCCGTGCATTCAAATGGTGTTCGAAATGTCAAATTTGGGACAAGTGATTCACGCCCTTTTACATGAACGTTCTGATTTGCTTTTAAGCGTGTATGTGTGCTCTGCTTTGGTTGATTTGCATGCCAAGTCATTGTTCGATGAAATTCCTGTGAAGAACACTGCTCTGAATTTCTTAACAAGCAAAACCATTTGTAAAAGATTTGCTATTATCAGGACCAATAGATTATTACTAACTTTTCTGTTTTCTCCTTTTGAATCGGACTTCCTTTCCCGAGCTTATCCAAAATGTAAAAAAATACCGAGGGACAAGACATCACCATTCATTTCCGTGCTGATGTTCATTTATCAGCCAGTGCATTTTGTGAGTTGCTCTTCTGATTTATAGCTCTCCTTCTAATACGATATACTCCCCCGTCCCCTTTTATGTGATAATGTTTGACTTAGCACGGATGTTAAGAAGAAGGAAAGAAAGACTTTTCAAATTTGAGTTCCACCACAAGCCATGAACATGTGTGTGGTTATAAATCATCTCTTTAAGGGTAAAATGAGAAGTTTAAAGTTGAATTGTTTCTAACTATAGAAAAATAGCGACATTCTTTTGGGATAGATTAAAAGGGAACTTGAATTCCACCACAAGCCATGAACATGTGTGTGGTTATAAATCATCTCTTTAAGGGTAAAATGAGAAGTTTAAAGTTGAATTGTTTCTAACTATAGAAAAATAATGACATTCTTTTTGGGATAGATTAAAAGGGAACGGGTGTCACATAAAATGGGACAGAGGGAGTAATAAATAAACTACCCGATGCTTCGATCAAGCCATTTGAAGTTTTGATTACTTAAACATTAGACCAAGAATTGAAATAGTCATGCTAAATCAATTTCTTAGCTTGCTACTTCTTGTTCGTTCTGCTCTTCACGTCAACTGTAAAGAGTTGATGCTTTTGTGTAGTTGATTAACTTATCATTTAACACTATAGCTAGAGGAGGAATTAGGCTCGCCGTGCACTAAGAAGCATGTTGTTCTCGAGTCACCTGATGAGCATTCAGAGGCTATTTCTCCCCTGTCCAGAACTCTTTTAGTTTTACCATACATTTTGAGGTCTAAATCTCTAGTACCATGCAGGCTATAGCTCTGGCTTTTCGTTAATACTTAGAATGTTAAGTTTGGTATAGGAATTTAGATTCTCCGTGAAGTGTTGTTCAACGTCAACTTGTTGTGGATTATATAATCTGATCAAATATGGATTTTCTTGACAAATTTAAGCCAGCATGTTGTTTTTGTGGATTAGTACCAGTCTATATCATAATTGCTCACCAGATTAAAGATAAGTTTCTGCATTCTTCTCTTGCTTGTTTCCTACAAAATTACTGCTGAGGTCCACCCATGCTCAGCATAGGAACAACAAAAGTAGTTTTGTTTTTCTTTGACCAGAAACATGGCATGGCCTTCTTATTGATAATGAAACTGGAGAAATATTCTAACCTTATCCAATTCTCTATTATTTCCAATATTAATCATCAAAATTTGACCATTTTTAAGTGTTCTCGAAGTCTTCAACTGCAGCACCACTTGGAACCATAAGAGTAAGACAGTACCTTTTTGTCATAAGAACCAACTTGTATCCTGAGCCACTGCTTTAGCACTATGGATGATCAGATTAGATTCGCATTTGATGATCAATCATTGGAATTCTGACTACAACTTGTTGATTTAACTTCAAGAAATGGCTAGAGGTGGTCCCTCACTAAACCATTTTTCAAGAAGATGAAGTTTCCATATGTTCTTTGTTGTGAAGATCAGGGGGACCCTCTGCTTTTAGACTAGTCTTAAAATATAAATAGTATGACAATGATTTGGAAGGCAAAACCATGTCTTACTTGAGGTGCCATTGTTTTTAGCTGGTGCCCACAAAATACTATTCAATGCACATCATTAGGACTCTAAAACTTGTCATTGGCCTATATAAACATCTACAAAGAAGGGTTTACCATAATAGCTCTCACCAAAACTTGAAACCATACAAAGCTTTTCTCTGCTTTCAGGGTCCTTTTTTGATAAGTACTTTCAGGGTCCTTACTAATTGTCCCCTTCCTTAATTTCTCGTCTGTATTGAACTTAACGACCATGGCTATCTGTATAATGAAGAAGTCTTCTAGAGATGTTCCAAAAGGACACTTTGCAGTGTATGTTGGGGAGAAGCAGAAGAAGAGATTTGTGATCCCTATATCATTCTTGAGCCAACCTTCATTTCAAGACTTGCTAAGTCAAGCAGAGGATGAATTTGGCTTTGATCATCCAATGGGTGCTGTCACAATTCCTTGCTCAGAGGACATCTTCATTGGCATAACTTCCCAGTTTAGGATTTAAGTATATAGTTTTAGATCATTTTTCCTTTTTAGATCTCACAAGTTTGTATATCAAAGTAGGATATCCATCTTGTATAGTTAGTTTATTAGAAGCTACGTAAAGCTTAGCACCACAAAAATTGGCGCTTTTTGACTCACAAAGACACTAATTCTAAGAATACAGATACAACATTCTTTTCTCTCACTAAATGCATCCGAAAGAAATTTATCTTTCGGTGCTGAAAAATTCAGCTTATCCACTTCGCCAATATATAAGAAAGAGTTTTCTGTGTTCTAATTGTGTAAAAGATATTTATACTAGTAGGTCACTTACAAGGTATACAAATAAATTTTTATGATTAGTAATTGGTAACCTAATAACCTATTATAATAAACAGTGATATTAGTACACAAAATATTTATGCTATCCGCTGTTTTTAAGTTAAATCCCTTGAAATATTGCCTGATGTGTTCTTATTGTCTTCAAAATATCAACTTTGGCATATCCAGAAATTGTTTATGAAGAATGCAGCTGTGTTGTTCGATGAAATTCCTGTAAAGAACTGAAGATAAGATGTGGGTGAGGGGCCTTGCATCGGCGAGGAAGATTTCATTTCCATGCTGATGTTCATTACCAGCCCGTGCATTTTGTGAGTTGCTCTTCTGTTTTACTACTCTGCCTTCCGATACCATATATAACAAATAAACCGCCCAATGCTAGGACCAAACCATTTAGAAGTATAGATTACTTAAACATTAAAATAATCCAAGAATTGAAATAATCATGTACTTGCCTAAATCAATTTCTTAGCTTGCTGCTTTTTATTGGTTCTACTCTTCAGGTGCACTGGTTAAAGTTGACGCGTTTGTGTAGTTGCTAAGATTATCATTTGAAATTATAGCTTGAGGATGAATTAGGCTTTCCGTTTGTCTTTATCTCTTGCATCATGCAGGTCATAGCTCTGGCTGTTCATAAATACTTAGAAGTTTGGTATAGGAACTTATATTGCTAGTGAAGTGCTGTTCAAAGCCAACTTGTTATTAGCTTTATATAATCTGATCATTTCAAGGTGCACTGTGTCAATTGATTTTCTTGACAAATTTAAGCCAGCATATCATTCTTGTACCAGTCTATTATCATAATTTTCTGACCAGATTAAAGATAAGCTTCTGCGTTTTTCTCTTGCTTGTTTCCTACAAAATTAGTGCTGAGGGTCCACCAATGCTCATCATTGGCACAATACAAGTAAACACTGGTTGGTTTTGTGTAGCTTTGACCAGAAACATTGCATGACCTATGACCTTATTATTGATAAATGAAACTGGAGAAATATTCTAACCTTATCCAATTCTCTATTTCCAGTAATAATCATCACAATTTGACAATTTTATAAGGTTCTCGAAGTCTTCAACTGCACCACCACTTGGAACCAAAAGAGTAGGTAGATTTTTTTCATAGGGCCATTGCTTTAATTAGCACTATAGATGGTCAAATTTCGTCCAAATTTCTCAGGACATGCCCTCATAGATTCGCATTTGATGATCAATCATTTGAATTCTGACTACAACTTGTTGTAACATAAAGAAATGGCTAGAGGTGGTCCCTGACTAAACCATTTTTCAAGAAGATGAGGTTTCCATATGTTCTTTGTTGTAAACATCAGTGGGACCTTCTGCTTTTAGACTAGTCTCAATGAATATATAGTATGACAATGAGTTGGAAGACAAAACCATGTGATACTTCAGGTGCTATTGTCTTTAGCTGGTGTCCACAGAATGCCTATGCACATAAGTAGGATTTTATAACTTGTCATTGGCCTATATAAAGAAGGGTTACAATAACTCAGCAAAACTTAAAATCATACAAAGCTTTTCTCTCCTTTCAGGGCCCTTACTAATTTTGTTCCTTATTTGCTCATCTATATTGAACTTAACAACCATGGCTATCCGTATGCCTCGTATAATAAAAAAGTCTTCTAAAGCTGGAGATGTTCCGAAGGGTCATTTTGCTGTTTATGTTGGGGAGAAGCAGAAGAAGAGATTTGTAATTCCCATATCGTTCTTGAGTCAACCTTTATTTCAAGACTTGCTTAGTCAAGCTGAAGAAGAATTTGGCTTTGATCAACCAATGGGTGGTCTCACAATTCCCTGCGGCGAGGATGTCTTCATTGATCTTATTTCTCACTTGAGTAGGATATGAGGCTTTTCCTTTCCCAGTTTTGTAAAGAATAGGATTTCCAGTTTGTACGTTAGATGAATTAGGAAAGACACATTATTCATATTACTGAAAATTAGATAGAGGGGGCTACTGTCAGCTGCAACAGTAGATCCCAATTTTGAATGTAATTTGCAGTAGCTGATGTCAAAAAGACATACAGCACATTCATTAGCAAATGAAATCTGTTCATATTCACTCTTTAGCCAATTGGATTTTCAGTATTCTTGTTGGATAAATTTCTTTTCAAGATTCCATTTTCTCCATAACATGGGAACTGGATCTTCTAAAGCGCTAAAAATCTTTTATAATCAACTCTAAAGGAGACACCTATCCTGAACACTGAAATTTTTTGGCAATGACAACAAAGTAAACTTAATATCTGTAGCAGAAATTTCAAACTATCAAAAAAGTGGCATTAATAGATCACACTCCATTAGATATTTTTATTTTCTGCCATTTTCACAATAAATGTCTGGCTTGATTTATTAGAGTTTCTACCGAACAGCTGAAAAACTTGGATAATTCTGATCCGTGAAGTTAATTAAATCATCAGATTAAAACAACTTATGATATGAGGACAATAAATTGTATCTTATTTTAGTCAACGTATTTCTAAAAATATTTATTAGTAGTATATAAGTACATATTTTCTGGTGGGTTACCAAAAATAGTGGCTATGCAAGTATACTTATGTTGCTTGTTTGCAGGTTATTAAATCCAAATCCATAAGTTTTTGTGTTTTACATAAATCAATGTATAAAATCTAAATACCTCAATTGCATGTTGCCCGGTATGAGTTCTTTATAATTGAAGAGTAACTAGAGCGAGCAATCAGAAGCGCCTATTTTGTTCTCTTTTTCTTTATCTTTACTGTTCAGGAGCTGAAGTTCACCTTTATGCTCTTTTATTTTTCTCAATTTTTTTTTAATCTTGTTATATAAGTTTTGTTGATTGCCAAAATTTGTCCCACATCGGTGGAGGACACAATAGGGTGGGAATTTTTCCCTATAAAAGGAGACCTAATGTTTAGGATTTAAATACACCTCTCATTTGCCTTCTTATCTTCTTAAGGCATTTGTATCTTCTCTCTTTAGTATTATTTCACTTGTATTTTTGGAGTGGAATAAAATAATGGTTGTGTCCGAGGAAGTAGGCAAAATTGGCCGAACCTCGTAAATTTTGATGTTCCTTTTATTGTTGCTTTATTGTCTTATTTATTATTTGGTGGCTATCATAATTTTTGGTATAGTAGTTGTGACTCATTCACACTATATACATTGGCTTCCGCGACAATTGGTATCAGAGCCAATGTACTGTCTAAGTATGCTATGTGATTGCAACATTGTCTGATCTTCCACATCAGAAAAGATTTATCTTGGTAACTGAGTCAAGGTTCTGTCTGAGTATGCTCTGTGGTTGCAACTTAGTCTGATCTTCCACCTTAGAAAGGAAATAATCTTGATTTGTGTCGTCAGCTATTAAATAATATTTGTGTCAAAGATGGGAGACAGTAAACAAGAAGAATCTACATCAAGTGTCAACAATACGTCATCATTGGCATCTTCGCTTATGACAAGAATTTTGTCAAATGCGAAATTTGCGGTAGAAATTTTTGACGGGTCATGACATTTTGGGTTGTGACAAGGCGAGGTTCTAGACGTCCTTTTTCAACAAGGGCTAGATCTTGTCATTGAAGAAAAAAGACCAGATGTTATTGGAGAAGAAGATTGGAGAATTATCAACCGTGTTACTTGCGGTACCATTCGATTCTACCTTGCTAGAGAGCAGAAATATCCATACACAAAGGAAACTTCTGCAAGTAAATTATGAAAAACACTGGAGGATAAATTTATGAAGAAAAATAGTCAAAATAAATTGTACATGAAGAAAAGACTGTTTCGGTTCACCTATGTTCCTGGTACCATGATGAATGAACATATCACCAGTTTCAATAGTTGGTCACATATTTGCAAAATATGGATGCAACTTTTGATGATGGTGACTTGGCCTTGATGTTGTTGGGGTCACTTCCTGATGAGTACGAGCACCTTGAAACTACTCTACTCCATGGAAATGACGAAATTTCTCTGAGAGAAGTTTGTTCGGCATTATACAACTATGAACAAAGAAAGGGAGAAAAATAGATGGGTGAATAAGGAGAAGCACTAGTTGTGAGGGGTCAAGAAAGAGGGCACTAAAAGAAAGACTGTCCGAAGTTGAAGAATAAGGCCAAACATAACAATAGAAAGGCCATTATGGATTCAAATGTAGCTGATTGTGATGATTCAGACTTCTCATTAGTTACAACAGAGTCATCAACATCATCAGACATATGGTTGATGGACTCGGCTTGTAGCTATCATATGTGTCCCAACAGGGACTGGTTCGTGGAATTTCAAGAAGGAGAATATGGAGTCATCCACACAGCGGATAACAGCCCTCTTACCTCATATGGCATTGGTTCAATACGATTAAGGAACCATGATGGAATGATCAGAACATTGATAGATGTTCGATATGTACCGGATTTGAAGAAGAATCTCATCTCTGTGGGAGCCCTAGAATCAAAAGGGTTCAAAATCATTGCAGAAAATGGAGTGATGAGAGTATGCTCCGGTGCACTAGTGGTAATGAAGGCTAATCGGAAGAATAATAATATGTACCGCTATCGTGGCAGTACAGTTATTGGGACAGCGACAGTGACATCCAGTGACGACAAAGAGGCAGAAGCAACCAAGCTATGGCACATGCGCTTGGGACATGCTGGAGGAAAATCCTTGAAAACTCTATCAGATCAAGGATTGTTAAAAGGAGTAAAGGCTTGCAACTTGGAGTTTTGTGAGCATTGTGTCAAAGGGAAACAGACAAGGGTTAAATTTGGTACAACGATCCATAATACTAAAGGCATTTTGGATTATGTACACTCTGATGTTTGGGGTCCTTCCAAAACACCTTCATTGGGTGGGAAGCACTATTTTGTAACCTTTGTTGATGATTTTTCCCGAAAAGTGTGGATGTATACAATGCAGAGCAAATATGAAGTGTTGGGAATTTTTCTCAAATGGAAGACGATGGTGGAGAATCAAACAGACAGGAGGATCAAGTGTATTCGCACAGACAATGGAGGTGAATACAAAAATGATCATTTTAATAAGGTCTGTGAAAATGATGGTATTGTCCGACACTTCACTGTTAGACATACACCACAACAGAATGGAGTGGTAGAACGTATGAACCGAACCTTGCTGGAGAAGGTACGGTGTATGTTGTCCAATGCTAGCTTGGACAAAGAATTTTGGGCTAAGGCAATTACATATGCATGCCACCTCATTAATCGCTTACCATCTGCTGCTATTGATGAAAGACACCATTTGAAAAATGGTATGGAAAGTCTGCTGTAGATTATGACTCTTTGCACGTATTTGGCTCAACTGCATATTATCATGTGACAGAGTCAAAATTGGATCCAAGGGCAAAAAAGGTTATTTTTATGGGGATTACTTCTAGAGTCAAAGGATATCGCTTATGGTGTCCTATGACAAAGAAAGTAATATTCAGTAGGGATGTTACCTTTGATGAATCTGCTATGATAAATAAGGTAACAGAAGATACCAAACAAAATGAGGGTGCTTCTAAGTAGGTGGAGTTTGAGAGAAAATTTATTTTTCCTACACAAGAAGCAGAAGAGGAAATAAATGAAGATTATCCTCTGGAAGAAGAGCCAGTAGAGAGGGAGATTCCAACTTAGGAACCTCAACAACAACTTGAATCAATTGTAACCAGCAGACCAAAAAGGACAATAACAAAACATGTTCGTCTTATAGAGACAGTTGCTTGTGCCGCCTCAATTGTAGCTGATGATGTTCCTACCACTAAAGACGCAGTCCAAAGTTCAGAAGAAGATAAGTGGAGGATTGCCATGAATGATGAAATACTGTCCCTTCATCAGAATCATACATGGAGATTGGCCAATCTCCCGAAGGGAAAGAAAGCAAATGGGTATTTGCAAAGAAAGAAGGATTTCCTAACCAAGAAGATGTTCGCTACAAATCAAGATTGATGGCCAGAGGATATGCTCAAAAGGAGGGAATTGATTACAATGAAGTATTTTCTCCAGTTGTAAAACATTCCTCCATTAGAATTATATTGGCTTTGGTAGCACAATTGGATTTGGAACTAGTTCAGATGGATGTAAAAACTGCGTTTTTAGTTGAAAGTCTACTTTTCAGTCAATAGTTACTTTGTCTATAACAGAGGCAGAGTACATGGCTATTACAGAGGCTGCGAAAGAGGCAATTTGGCTTCATGGGTTGCTAAAAGAGCTTGGTATTGGACACAAAAGTGTCACAATTTTTTGTAATAGTCAAAGTGCTATTCAATTAACAAAGAACCAAGTTTATCATGCAAGGACGAAGCACATTGATGTTCGGTATCATTTCGTACGAGAAATCATAGAAGAAGGTGGAGTCACGGTGAAGAAATTCATACTAAAAAGAATCCTGCTGATATGCTGACAAAAATGGTGACTGCGGTCCAGTTTCAACATTGTTTGGATTTGATCAAACATTGTTGAACATTGAAGATTGAAGATGAAGACACAACCAAAATTTATTATTAAGAGAAAATTGAAGGTGTAGAATTTTGCCAAGGTGGAGATTTGTTGATTGCCAAAATTTGTCCCACATCGGTGGAGGACACAATAGGGTGGGAATTTTTCCCTATAAAAGGAGGCCTAATGTTTAGGATTTAAATAAACTTTTTATTTGCCTTCTTATATTCTTAAGGCATTTGTATCTTCTCTCTTTAGTACTATTTAACTTGTATTTTTGGAGTAGAATAAAATATTGGTTGTGTCCGAGGAAGTAGGCAAAATTGGCCGAACCTCGTAAATTCTTGTATTCCTTTTATTGTTGTTTTATTGTCTTATTTATTACTTGGTGGCTGTCATAATTTTTGGTATAGTAGTTGTGACTCATTCACACTATATACATTTGGCTTCCGTGACAAGTTTGTTGCCCAAAGCCTAAAACATTATTGAATTCCCAGAATTAGTCAAATTTGTATGTCAGAGATCAAGTGTTTTGTTTGTTATAATCTTAGGAAAGAGTTCTTAAACCTCCATATACAAAATAATATATTATCCATTAAGAATTATGATATTCTAGTGATGGATATTCCATTTTATTTGAATAAATTCTTACTAGAAAACCACTTCAATGACAAGAAATGTCTAGGTGTATATTTAGACATGAATAATCACTCCAGGATACATCTCTTCTTTAGCAATTTAGTTGTGAGGCATGCTATGTTCCAACTTCAGACAAAAGGTAGGGCCTGATGTCTTGATCTTAAATGGACTAAAGATATGAATAATTTGACAATTAGTTGGAAGGCAAAACCATGTTACTTCAGGTGCTATTGTATTCGGTGGGTGCCCACGAAATAACTCTTTACCATCAATAGGATTCTCTGAGTTGCCATTTGGCTTATATAAACACATTCAAAGAGGGACTCCTATCACAACTCTCAGTTTGAAACATTCAAAGGTTTTTTTTTCTTCTTTTGAGGTCTTTAGTAGTTCTTCTTTTACTTCTTTGCTCTTATACATTAAAACTAAACGATCATGGCTATTCGTGTGCCTCGTATAATCAAGAAGTCTTCCACAAGTGGAGATGTTCCAAAAGGCCATTTTGCTGTGTATGTTGGGGAGAAGCAGAAGAAGAGATTTGTAATCCCCATATCATTCTTGAATCAACCTTTATTTCAAAACTTGCTTAGTCAAACTGAGGAAGAATTTGGTTTTGATCATCCTATGGGTGGTGTCACAATTCCTTGCAGTGAGGATGTGTTCCTTGATCTCACATCTCGCTTGAGGAAGTGAGAAGGAAACTAACGAGTCACCAGTTTTTCTCTTACACAATTTTGTAAAGCTGTAAAGTAGGGTCTACAGAGTGTACAGTTCAGGAGCTAGAAGAAAGAGTCATTTGAAGCTAGTATGAGGAGAGTAACCACACTCTGACTAGGTTAGACTAATGAAATTAGCTCCATAAAGAATGAAGATGTAATACCTTTTCTCTTGATTAAGGAGACATTTTTCTACTTCAAAAGAAATTGAAGTAATGAACATGTTTACTTCTATGGTTCAAATCAATTCCATATATTGATGGAATATTTTATTGCAATATAATAATTCTTGCTCAACTTTCTTGGTTTTGTACGTGCACCTCTATGCAATAGAAAAAATATTTTGAAGATGTGATAAGAGCTTCCATGTTTACCATTTGGCTTTCTAGTTGCCTGTATAGCTTAGGAATGTGAAAACATCTTTTTCTTTCAAGCTAAGTGAAGGATTGCATATAGGTGTTCAATAATAATCCTAGGCAGATCTTTTCGTGTTTAAATTTTATTTACATGTCAAAGATCGGATCTGAGACGTACATGGTGAAAAGAGTCTCGTTTCAAAAATTCTTCGATATTGCGAAGACTCTATGCATATCCACACCAAAACTGATTCTTGCTATCAACTCTTTGATCAATGAAACCCGCGAACAAATTGAATGAAAAAGAAGCTAAAAATATTCTCAAAAACTTCGGCGTAGTAGTAATAGGACAAGGAAACAATTTTCTCTGTCAAACATATCTCTCTCGATTGTGCGGTTCATGGATGCCTTATGTTTTTTTCGCAATTCCTCGTCACATATGTACTGATATTTATATATCACCTTTAGTAATCCTTTTCCTATAGGAAAGTTGATTCTACATAATAACTTAGCATGAGGGACCAAACAAATTGTCAAATATTGCAGTAATTTATTTCTAATCACAGAACAAGTGGTCCGGACCTTAATATTTACAGGACCATCACCCGTTGTTATCAATTTGATTTCTAAAGATCCTGTGTTTTCTATCTTGTCATGAAAACAGTGGGGCCTACTAATCTTCAGGCACAATAGCGTAAAATCATATATACTTGACAATGAGTTAGATAGCAAAACCATGTGATACTTCATCTGCTATTGTCAATCAACAACGCAACAAATGCCTCTTCACCACTGAAATTTGAGATATAATTGACTTGTTTTCTCTTATAGTTCATACGTAAATGGACACAAAGTTTGTATATGGGGTATGTTTTAGTACTAATGGATAGTATTTTCGACACAAATCATCATAAGGGACCATACATTCTTATGCATTTGATTCTATTAGATTCTTTGCTCCATGCATAAGAAAATGGTAGGACCTAGTGTTCTTGAACTTATATGAGCTAAAGTAATTAATCTTGTTAATTAGTTGGAAGGCAGGACCATGTGGTTATTGGTATGTCATTGTCTTTCACTGATGCCCAACCCAAATGGCTCTTCACCACAAAATCATGAGATTTTATGACTTTCCATTTGCTTATATAAACATGTTTTGAGAAGTCTCTCACCACCACAGCTCTCCACAAAAATAGAGAACTACTCAAACCTTTCAGAACTTTAGTATTTCTCCTCTTCATCGTTTGCTCATCTTAAATAAAAAATCATGGCCATCCGTATTCCTCGTATAATCAAGAAGTCCTCAACAGATGTTCCAAAGGGCCATTTTGCTGTTTATGTAGGAGAGAAGCAAAAGAAGAGATTTGTAATTCCCGTATCATTCTTGAGTCAACCGGCATTTCAAGACTTGCTATGTCAAGCAGAGGAAGAATTTGGCTTCGATCATCCAATGGGTGGTGTCACAATTCCCTGCTCAGAGGACATCTTCATTGGCATCACTTCTCAGTTTAGGATATAATTGAGAATCATTTTTCTTTTTATAGGTCTCAGAATTTTTGTATACAAAAGCAGGATATCCATTTTGTACAGTTGATGATTAGTTATTAGAAGTTAAGTGAGGCTTAGCACCAAAAAGTTTGGTGATTTTTACTCGGAAAAAACTAATTCAAAGAGTACAAATACAACATTAATTCTTTTCTCTTGCTACAAATGTATCCGAAAGAAATTTTTCTTGAATGGATGAACAATTTAGCTTATCTATCCAAACACTATATGCATCAAGAATAAACTTGCAATATTACAAAGAAAACGTAAGGTACGGAGTAGAATGATTATAGAAAAAGATAAGGTAAGGGATACAATAGGATTATTTAATAATAAGGATGTGCAATATGAGAGAAAAAATAAGGTAATGATGCGACCATACCAAATCAGTCGTTACATAAAGTGACACTTTTCATCATTACATAACGACGGATTTAACGGTACAACACAATAAAATTTAAGTAACAATCAAAATAAATATTCTGATTTGTTTTAAGCGTGTATGTGTTCTCTGTTTTGGTAGATTTGCGTGCCAAGTCATTGTTTACCTAGAGCCGCCGTGTTATTTGATGAAATTCCTGTGAAGAACACTGCTCTGAATTTCTTGACAATGCAAAACCATTTCTAAGGGTACAGTTAAATCAACTCCCCGTCTAAATGATTTGTTATTATCAGGACCAATAGATTATTAACTTTTCTGTTTTCTCCTTTTGAATCAGACTTCCTTTTCCCCGAGCTTATACAAAATGACAATAAAATGTAAAACAGTACCAAGGGAAAAGACATCACCATTCATTTCCATGCTGATGTTCATTTATCAGCCTGTGCATCTTGTGAGTTGCTCTTCTGATTTACAGCTCTGCCTTCTAATACAGTATACTCCCGGATCCCCTTTTATGTGATAATGTTTGACTTAGCTCGGAGTTTAAGAAGAAAGAAAGAAAGAAAGACTTTTGAAACTTGAGTTCTAAAATACGTCATAGATATTTGTGCGGTTATAAATCATCTCCTTAAGGGTAAAATGAGAAGTTTAAAGTTGAATTGTTTCTAAATATAGAAAAATGTTATTCCTTTTGGGATAGATTAAAAGGGAAGGGGTGTCATATAAAATGGGACAGAGGGAGCGGTGACGTCCAATCCTACACCTCCAAAGAAAGCATAGTATGGTCCTTAGCAATAATAAACCCAACAAAGGTTGGGGTCGAATCCTACAAGGAGTAAGTGTGTGCTAGAGTATCCAAATGCGTGTAAACTTAGTGATTCTTAATGCATCTTCAAACAAAGAATGATTGTTCAATTACTTCTAAAGTTACTTCTAAAATTACTACAAAAACTAGTCTAGGAATTTTATCGAACAGTTGGAGTGCGAGTAAAGATGTAGTTATAACAAATAAGAGAAAGACACTAGGATTGCTTCCCCTTCGTGTTGGCTATGCTTTTGGGCATACAAATGTTCAATTCTAATAAATTAAGCATGTGTTATGGCCTCAATTTCTATTCCACCAACTTAATGTCTTCCAACACTTAAGAGGTTTTTACCCCAAGTTGCTCTTCCAAGTCAACTAAAGCTCAATGATGAACAATTGATTAGCCCAAGTAGAAATCACACTATCCCTAGTTAGATTTCATTAATCAAGTGATTAACCCACTTAATTCCTTACTAATTACCTTGTACCTAAGCTAAGTTCCACTCTTCCAAGTTAGAAAAGCAAAATAGGTATGGATTTAGTGTTTGCAACCACAAAATCAATCAATAATGCATGGAGTAATTAGATAACACAAAGCTTAATCAAATATAGAACTAATATTAATAACCCAAAAACATAACCACACTTGGAGTTCACAATCCTAGCTCAAGAAGCTTAGCTAGCCATAATAAAGAAAGAAAATATAAAGACAAATGATAATCTAAACATATTAGCTAAGAGAGTAGAGAAAGATTGAGCAAACTATGATGAAATCACCCAAAACTCTTAAAGGAAACTCCAAAAGCTGCTCTCCCACGTTCGAAAAGATCAAAGATGCCTAAAAGCTGACCTAAATTGCTATTTATAATCGTTTGCTATATTTGACAAAAGTGCCCCTATGGTGTCCAGTTGTGGCTTTGTTTGTGGACACGATGATGTTTGTGGCCTGGTTCGTGGGCTGAAATGGCTCCACGATTCAGATCGTGGAGCTGGGCAGTATTGCGGAAGCCAAATGTATATAGTGTGAATAAGTCACAACTACTATACCAAAAATTATGACAGCCACCAAATAATAAATAAGACAATAAAGTAACAATAAAGGGAACACAAGAATTTACGAGGTTCGGCTAATTTTGCCTACTCCTCGGACACAACCAATATTTTATTTCACTCCAAAAATACAAGTGAAATAATACTAAAGAGAAAAGATACAAATGCCTTAAACAGATGAGAAGGCAAATGAGAGGTGTGTCTAAATCCTAAACATTAAGCCTTCTTTTATAGGGGGAAAATCCCCCCAAAACTTAAGAGCCCACCGATGTGGGACAAAAATTTGCCAAATTCAACAAATCTCCACCTTGGCAAAATTCCACATCTTCAATTTTCTCTCAATAACAAATTTTGATTGTGTCTTCATCTTCAATCTTCAGTTTTTAACAATGTTGATCAAATCCAAACAATGTTGAAACTTGACCGCAGTCACCACCTTTGTCAGCATATCAGCAGGATTCTCCGTAGTATGAATTTTCTTCACTGTGACTCCACTTTCTTCTATGATTTCTCGTACGAAATGATACCGAACATCAATGTGCTTTGTCCTTGCATGATACACTTGGTTCTTCGCTAATTGAATAGCACTTTGACTATCAAAAAAAATTGTGATACCCTTTTGTTCAACACCAAGCTCTTTTAGCAATCCTTGAAGCCAAATTGCCTCTTTCACAGCCTCTGTAATAGCCATGTACTCTGCCTCTGTTGTAGACAAAGCAACTGTTGACTGCAAAGTAGACTTCCAACTAACTGGTGCCTTTGCAAAAGTAAACACATAACCAGTAGTTGATCTTCGTTTGTCCAGATCACCCGCAAAATCTGAGTCACAATATCCAACTACAGACTGATTGTCTTCCTGCTCAAAAACTAACCCGACATCTACAGTATTATGAATATACCGTAGAATCCACTTCACAGCTTGCCAATGCTCCTTCCCTGGATTGTGCATATATCTGCTAATAACTCCAACAGCTTGTGAAATGTCAGGCCTTGTGCAAACCATTGCATACATCAAGCTACCAACAGCATTTGCGTATGGTACCTTTGACATATACTCTCGTTCAGCTTCATCCATTGGCGACATAGTAGTACTTAGCTTAAAATGGGAAGCAAGTGGAGTACTAACTGGCTTAGTCTTGTCATCTATGCCAAAACGTTGAAGTACTCTCTTCAAATATTCCTTTTGAGATAAACAGAGTTTCTTTGAACGTCTATCTCTAATTATCTCCATGCCAAGAATTTTCTTTGCCTCACCCAAATCCTTCATCTCGAACTCCTTCTTCAGTTGAATCTTCAACTTATCAATTTCTTCCGAATTCTTGGAAGCTATCAACATATCATCAACATATAGGAGAAGATATACAAAGGAACCATCTTTAAGCTTGTGCAAATACACACAATGATCGTATTTGCTTCTCTTGTACCCTTGCCGCAACATAAACTCGTCAAATCGCTTGTACCATTGTCTAGAAGATTGTTTCAATCCGTACAACGATTTTTCAAGTTTGCACACCATATTTTCTTTTCCAGCAACTTTGAATCCTTCTGGCTGAGTCATGTAGATTTCCTCCTCCAAGTTTCCATGTAAAAACGCAGTTTTTACATCCATCTGAACTAGTTCCAAATCCAATTGTGCTACCAAAGCCAACATAATTCTAATGGAGGAATGTTTTACAACTGGAGAAAACACTTCATTGTAATCAATTCCCTCCTTTTGAGCATATCCTTTGGCCACCAATCTTGCTTTGTAGCGAACATTTACTTGGTTAGGAAATCCTTCTTTCTTTGCAAATACCCATTTGCACCCAATTGCTTTCTTTCCCTTCGGGAGATTGGCCAATCTCCATGTATGATTCTGATGAAGGGACTGTATTTCATCATTCATGGCAATCCTCCACTTATCTTCTTCTGAACTTTGGACAGCATCTTTATAAGTGGTAGGAACATCATCATCTACAATTGAGGTTGCACAAGCAACTGTCTCTATAAGACGAACATGTTTCGTTATTGTTCTTTTTGGCCTGCTGGTTGCTATTGATTCAAGTTGTTGTTGAGGTTCCTGAGTTGGAATCTCCTCTACTGGCTCTCCTTCTAGAGGGTAATCTTCATTTGTTTCCTCATCTGCTTCTTGTGTAGGAAAAATAAATTTTCCCTCAAACTCCACCTGCTTAGAAGCACCTTTATTTTGTTTGGTATCTTCTGTTACCTTATTTACCATAGCAGATTCATCAAAGGTAACATCCCTGCTGAATATTACTTTCTTTGTCATAGGACACCATAAGCGATATCCTTTGACTCCAGAAGTAATTCCCATAAAAATAGCCTTCTTTGCCCTTGGATCCAATTTTGACTCCGTCACATGATAATATGCAGTTGAGCCAAACACGTGCAAAGAGTTATAATCTACAGCAGGTTTTCCATACCATTTTTCAAATGGTGTCTTGCCATCAATAGCAGCAGATGGTAGACGATTAATGAGGTGGCATGCATATGTAATTGCCTCAGCCCAAAATTCTTTGCCCAAGCCAGCATTGGACAACATACACCGTACCTTCTCCAGCAAGGTCCGGTTCATACGTTCTGCCACTCCATTTTGTTGTGGTGTATGTCTAACAGTGAAGTGTCGGACGATGCCATCATTTTCACAGACCTTATTGAAATGATCATTTTTGTATTCACCTCCATTGTCTGTGCGAATACACTTGATCCTCTTGCCTGTTTGATTCTCCACCATCGTCTTCCATTTGAGAAAAATTCCCAACACTTCATCTTTGCTCTTCATTGTATACACCCATACTCTTCGGGAAAAATCATCAACAAAGGTTACAAAATAGTGCTTCCCACCCAATGAAGGTGTTTTGGAAGGACCCCAAACATCTGAGTGTACATAATCCAAAATGCCTTTAGTATTATGGATCGTTGTACCAAATTTAACCCTTGTCTGTTTCCCTTTAACACAATGCTCACAAAACTCCAAGTTGCAAGCCTTTACTCCTTTTAACAATCCTTGATCTGATAGAGTTTTCAAGGATTTTCCTCCAGCATGTCCCAAGCGCATGTGCCATAGCTTGGTTGCTTCTGCTTCTTTGTCATCACTGGATGTCACTGTCGCTGTCCCAATAACTGTACTGCCACGATAGCGGTACATATTATTATTCTTCCGATTAGCCTTCATTACCACTAGTGCACCGGAGCATACTCTCATCACTCCATTTTCTGCAATGATTTTGAACCCTTTTGATTCTAGGGCTCCCACAGAGATGAGATTCTTCTTCAAATCCGGTACATATCGAACATCTGTTAATGTTCTGATCATTCCATCATGGTTCCTTAATCGTATTGAACCAATGCCATATGAGGTAAGAGGGTTGTTATCCGCTGTGTGGACGACTCCATATTCTCCTTCTTGAAATTCCACGAACCAGTCCTTGTTGGGACACATATGATAGCTACAAGCCGAGTCCATCAACCATATGTCTGATGATGTTGATGACTCTGTTGTAACTAATGAGAAGTCTGAATCATCACAATCAGCTACATTTGAATCCATAATGGCCTTTCCATTGTTATGTTTGGCCTTATTCTTCAACTTCGGACAGTCTTTCTTCCAGTGCCCTTTTTCTCGACAAAAGGCACATTCATCTTTGCTGGGTCTGGATCTTGACTTGGATCTTCCCTTCTTTGTCCTCGTTTGATTTTGAGGACGACCCCTCACAAACAGTGCTTCTCCTTCTCCGCCCTTCTGTTTTTCTCGCTTTCTTTGTTCATAGCTGTACAAAGCCGAACAAACTTCTCTGAGAGAAATTTCGTCATTTCCATGGAGTAGAGTAGTTTCAAGGTGCTCGTACTCATCAGGAAGTGACGCCAACAACATTAAGGCCAAGTCACCATCATCATAAGTTGTATCCATATTTTGCAAATCTGTGACCAACTTATTGAAACTGGTGATATGTTCATTCATCGTGGTACCAGGAACATAGGTGAAGTGAAACAGTCTCTTCTTCATGTACAATTTATTTTGACTGTTTTTCTTCAAAAATTTATCCTCCAGTGCTTTCCATAATTTACTTGCAGAAGTTTCCTTTGTGTATGGATATTTCTGCTCTCTAGCAAGGTAGGATCGAATGGTACCGCAAGCAACACGGTTGATAATTCTCCAATCTTCTTCTCCAATAACATCTGGTTTCTTTTCTTCAATGGCCAGATCTAGCCCTTGTTGAAAAAGGACATCTAGAACCTCGCCTTGCCACATCCCAAAATGTCCGGACCCGTCAAATATTTCTACCGCAAATTTCGCATTTGACACAATTCTTGTCATAAGCGAAGATGCCAATGATGACGTATTGTTGACACTTGATGTAGATTCTTCTTGTTTATTGTCTCCCATCTTTGACACAAATATTATTTAATAGCTGACGACACAAATCAAGATTATTTCCTTTCTGGTGTGGAAGATCAGACTAAGCTGCAACCACAGAGCATACTCAGACAGAACCTTGACTCAGTTACCAAGATAAATCTTTTCTGATGTGGAAGATCAGACTATGCTGCAACCACAGAGCATACTTAGACAGTACCTTGGCTCTGATACCAATTGTTGCGGAAGCCAAATGTATATAGTGTGAATAAGTCACAACTACTATACCAAAAATTATGACAGCCACCAAATAATAAATAAGACAATAAAGCAACAATAAAGGGAACACCAGAATTTACGAGGTTCGGCTAATTTTGCCTACTCCTCGGACACAACCAATATTTTATTTCACTCCAAAAATACAAGTGAAATAATACTAAAGAGAGAAGATACAAATGCCTTAAACAGATGAGAAGGCAAATGAGAGGTGTGTTTAAATCCTAAACATTAAGCCTTCTTTTATAGGGGGAAAATCCCCCCAACTTTTGTGCCCACCGATGTGGGACAAAAATTTGCCAAATTCAACAGGCAGAACTTGCATAATTCTTTGCTTCAGATGCCCTTTAAGATCGTGGAGTAGTTCGTGGAGACGATCAAGATCGTGGAGTTGGGCAGACTTTGCTCCAAATTTTCCCGACTTAGAACATTTTTCATGCACATTTGCACCCCTAGTTTTGGCTCCACAATTGACCTTCATGGAGACATTGTCCTTCACATTTCAATCTTCAATTTCTTCAATCTTATGCTCCAAATTCCATCTCTTTTCATCCTTTTTGATCCACTCTTTCATCAACTATTTCATTTAAGCTCACACACCTAAAATCAACCACATTAAGTTAGTTAATGCTATTAAATCTTATTTAAAAACCTTAATTGAAAGAAACTACCAACTTATCAGGGAGTAATAAATAAACTACCCGATGCTTGGATCAAGCCATTAGAAGTTTTGATTACTTAAACATTAGACCAAGAATTGAAATAGTCATGCTAAATCAATTTCTTAGATTGCTACTTCTTGTTGGTTCTGCTCTTCACGTCAACTGTAAAGAGTTGATGCTTTTGTGTACTTGATTAACCTATCATTTGACACTATAGCTAGAGGAGGAATTAGGTTCTTCGTGCAGTAAGAAGCGTGTTTTTCTCGAGTCACCTGATGAGCATTCAGAGGCTATTTCTCCCCTGTCCAGAACTCTTTTAGTTTTACCGTACATTTCGAGGTCTTTGTCCCTAGTATCATGCAGGCCATAGCTCTGGCTGTTCATAAATACTTAGAATGCTAAGTTTTTGGTATAGGAATTTAGATTCTCTGTGAAGTGCTATTCAAAGTCAACTTGTTGTTGATTATATAATCTGATCAAATGTTGATTTTCTTGACAAACTTAAGCCAGTATGTTGATTTTCTGGATTACTACCAGTCTATATCATAATTGCTCACCAGATTAAAGATAAGCTTCTGCCTTCTTCTCTTGCTTGTTTCCTACAAAATTACTGCTGTGGTCCACCCATGCTCAGCATTAGAGCAACAAAAGTAGACACTGGTTGGTATTGTTTTTCTTTGACTAGAAACATGGACGTATGACCTTCTTATTGATAAATGAAACTGGAGAAATATTCTAACCTTATCCAATTCTCTATTATTTCCAATAATCATCATCACAATTTGACCATTTTTTAAGTGTTCTCGAAGTCTTCAACTGCACCACCACTTGGAACCATAAGAGTAAGACAATAGTTTTTTGTTATAAGAACCAACTTGTATCCTGAGCCATTGCTTTAGCACTATGGATGATCAGATTTTTGTCTAAAATTCTCAGGATATGCCCTTATAGATTTGCATTTGATGATCAATCATTGGAATTCTGACTACAACTTGTTGATTTAACTTCAAGAAATGGCTAGAGGTGGTCCCTAACTAAACCATTTTTCAAGAAGATTAGGCGTCCATATGTTCTTTGTTGTGAAGATCAGTGGAACCCTCTGCTTTTAGACTAGTCTTAATATATAAATAGTATGACAATGATTTGGAAGGCAAAACCATGTGATATTTCAGGTGCTATTGTTTTTAGCTGGTGCCCACAAAATACTATTCAATGCACATCATTAGGACTCTACAACTTGTCATTGACCTATATAAACACATACAAAGAAAGGTTTACCATAACAGCTCTCACCAAAACTTCAAACCATACAAAGATTTTCTCTGTTTTCAGGGTCCTTACTAATTCTACCCTTCCTCATTTGTATTGAACTTAACGACCATGGCTATCCGTATGCCTCGTATAATCAAGAAGTCTTCTACAGCTGGAGACGTTCCAAAGGGCCATTTTGCTGTTTATGTTGGGGAGAAGCAGAGTAAGAGATTTGTAATCCCCATATCATTCTTGAGCCAACCTTTATTTCAAGACTTGCTTAGTCAAGCTGAGGAAGAATTTGGCTTTAATCATCCAATGGGTGGCGTCACAATTCCATGTAGCGAGGATGTCTTCATTGATCTTACTTCCCGCTTGAGTAGGATATGAGGCTTTTCCTTTCACAGTTTTGTAGAGGGGGCTACCATTAGCTGCATAGATCCCAATTTTGACTGTAATTTTCAGTAGCTGATGTCAAAAATACATACAGCACATTCTTTAGAAAATGAAATCTGTCCAGACTCATTCTTTAGCCAATTGGATTTTCAGTATTCTTGTTGGAGAAATTTCTTTTCAAGATTCCATTTTCTCCATAACATGGGAATTGGAGCTTCTAAAGTGCTAAAGTCTATATTAATAACTCTAAAGAAGAAATCTTATCTGTGACCTTATCCTGAACACTGAAATATTTTTGGCAATGACAACAAAGAAAACAATATATCTGCAGCAGAAATATCAAAATATCAAAGAAGTGACATTAATAGATCACACTCCATTAGATATTTTTGTTTTCTGCTTTCTTTACAACAAATCTGTGGACTTGATTTATTTGAATTTCTCACTACCAGCTGAAAAACTTGAGATAATTCTGATCTGCGAGGTTGATTAAGTCATTAGATTAAAATGACTTATGATATGAGGGAAAAAATAGTACCTCATTTTAGTCAACTTATTTCTATAAATATTTACTAGGTTACCAAAATAGTGGCTGTGAAGTAACTAATGTTGCTCGTTTGCGGATTATTGAATCCAAACCCATAAAGTTTTGTGTTTTACATACTTCAACGTATAAACTCTAAATACCTCAATTGCATGTTGCCTGGTAGAGTTCTTTGTATTGAAAGTGCATTTATCTCTATAAGAAGGGTGCTTGCGGGGGTGTGAGGTGGGAGAGAAGGGACGTCACAATAGACCTGCTAGACCAAGCAATTAGGATCACTTTTTATTTTGTTCTCTTTTTCTTTATCTTTTCCATTCAAGAGCTAAAGTTCACCTTTATCTTTCTCAATTTTGGTTTTTAATTTTGCTATACAAGTTTGTTGATAACACATAAGTGAATTCCCAGAATTAGTCAAATTTGTATGTCAGTACATCAGATGTTGGTTCTTTAAAGCATTCCTCAGATCAGGTCTTTTGTTTGTTATAATCTTAGGAAAGAGTTCCTAAACCTCCATATACAAAATGATATATTATCCATATACAAAACTGTGACATTCTTAATAGATGAGATAAGAGTAGCCAAATATTTTGGATTAAGTTCAGGACCAAGTTAGACAGCACCTGGAAAGCTGGAACATCCCACTTTCCTTTGTTCTATTGGTTCTGGTGATGGATATTCCATTTTATTTGAATAAAATCTTACTAGAAAACCATGTTAATGACAAGAAATGTATAGGTGTATATTTAGACATGAATAATCACTCTAGGATACATCTTTCTTTAGCAATTTGGCTGTGAGACATGCTATGTTCCAACTTCAGACAAAAGGTAGAGCCTGATGTCTTGATCTTAAATGGACTAAAGATATGAATACTTTGAAAATTAGTTGGAAGGCAAAACCATGTTACTTCAGGTGCTATTGTATTCCATGGGTGCCCACGAAATAACTCTTTACTAACAATAGGATTCTTTGAGTTGCCATTTCTCCTATATAAACACATTCAAAGTGTGACTACCACCACAGCTCTCAGCAAAACTTGAAAGCATTCAAAGATTATTTTTCTGCTTTTGAGGTCTTTAGCAGTTCTTCTTTCCTTCTTTGCTTTTATACATTAAAACTAAAAGATCATGGTTATTCGTATGCCTCGTGTAATCAAGAAGTCTTCCACATCTGCAGATGTTCCCAAGGGATATTTTGCTGTATATGTAGAGGAGGAGCAGAAGAAGAAATTTGTGATTCCCGTATCATTCTTGAACCAACCGTTATTTCAAGACTTGCTTAGTCAAGCTGAGGAAGAATTTGGCTTCGAACATCCAATGGGCAGTCTTACAATTCCCTGCAGAGAGGATGTCTTTATCGACCTTACTTCTCGTTTGAGGAACTGAGACAGAAACTTGTTTTCACAATTTTGTAGAGCAGTAAAGCAGGATTTGCACAGTTTGTATAGTTAAAGAGTTAGAGAAGGCTGTAGTTAATGTTAGAATGAGAAATGTTAGTGAACTTAAGTCTGTAATGCCTGATTGTTATTCATGTCAAAGAGATGAATGACTCTGTACTTTTTTCTACTTCAAAGATAATGAAGTACTGAATATTTTCCACTTGATGGTTCCCGTTGCTGCATTAGTCAAATGGAGTAATAAATAATGTGACAAACACTAGCATGCTTTCTCAATGGCGTCCTATTAAAATGTGAAGTTAGGAAAGCGAAAGAGCTTTGCTTTTCTACAATATTTGTAAACCACTAGTTAACAATGTACTCAAATGAATTTCTGATTTTCAAGTCACAGCTATATGTATGCCGTTTATAATCTTACTTATAAAAGGATGATCTCTTTATTCAAGTTAACCATCCTTCATCTAGAGTAGCTAATTCACGTGCTTTTGAGTGTAATAACCTTACAGCAGATCCACATTTTGATCTGTTTTTTCTTCTTTGTTCTTATTTAACCAAAACTTGAGAATTTCCTGTTAGGATATAAGATATTGTTTCATATGTTTCATATCTAACGAGTTATTTTTAATGTCATTTTTTTACTTAAGGACCTGCTTGCAGGCTGCTATACAAGCTAACTTAGCAGTGTCCACATGCAAAGCTGTCAGCATTGTTTGATATGCTGGGAATTATAAGACTTCAAAGGTTGCTAGTTTAAGAAGAAATCAACATTTTTGAGACATCATCAGTTTAATAGTTGGAAATTATGGTTATATAAAAAAAATTATTTTCTCAAGGATAATGTTTACAACAAAACCATGTTCAAGCTTAGCAACTTTCAGGGATGTGTATCTAGACATAAACAATCACACGGTACAATTCTTTTTAGCAATTTTATTGTGAGGGATACTTTGTTCCAAGTTCAAAGAGAAGGTAGGGCCTGTAGTCCTTGAACTAAGGCCTAATGTTAATTTGTTGTTTTTGACAGTAATTGATGACATTTTCGGATTCCAGGGTTTTGTTTTATCTTAGTGGTCCAGTCATAAATATGCTCAAGGTTACATTTTTCATTTAAAAATTCCACAATGAAGAATGCCTTGCTCAAGTTGAAAAAGAAGGTAGGGCCTGTTGTTCTTGAACTAATATAGAGCCTAAATTTATTATACTTTAAAGGCAAAAGCATGTGATGCTACAATGCCATTGTCTTCTGCTGGTGCCCACAAATTCCTATACAACACATATCAGCTGTGTTCTATGAGTTGCTAATATTGCCTATATAAACACATTCAAAGAGGTGTTTGCCACCACATCTCTCAGCAAAACTTGAAAGTATTCTAAACTTTCTCTGCTCTTGAAGTCATTGGTACATAGTCTTTCTTTCTTTTCTCATTTATATACTAAGACTAAAAGATTATGGCTATTCGTTTGCCTCGAATGATCAAGAAGTCTTTCACATATGGAGATATTCCCAAGGGTCACTTTGTTGTGTACGTCGGGGAGAAGGAGAAGAAGAGATTCGTAATCCCTATATCATTCTTGAGTGAACCTGTATTTCAAGACTTGCTTAGTCAAGCTGAAGAAGAATTTGGCTTTGACCATCCAATGGGTGGTGTGACAATTCCCTGCACTGAGGACTCGTTCGTTAATCTTACATCTCGCTTGAGGAAGTGAGAAGGAAATCAACCAGTCACAAGATTTTGCCACTCAATTTTGTAAAGTAGGATCTCCAGAGTGTACAGTTAGAAGAAACAGTAATTTGATATTAGAATGAGGAGATTTACCACTCTCTGACTAGGTAGACTAAAGAATTTAGCTCCATAAAGAATGGAGATGTAAGCTTTGTCTCTTGATTAAGGAGATATTTTTCTACTTCAAAATAAATTGAAGCAATGAAATGTTTTACTTCTAAGGTTCCATTCAATATCATATATTGATTGAATAATTCATTGCAATTGAAAAATTGTTGCTCAAGTTTCTTGGTTTTCTAAGTCCGGCTAAATCTAATAGAAAAGCTATTTTGAAGATGTGATAAAAGCTACCACTGCTTTTGTGTCCAATGACCTTATCGAGCTAGCTCGTTGATCGGTTTTCTTTGATCTTGTTTGATCCAAGATATTAAACGTTTACACTGCTGATTAAAATGAATGTAAGTTAACTTACCCATAGTACGATATGATACCTGTACTTTTCTTGAATACTGATTTACTAAACACAATTTTCTGGAAATAACAAGGTTAGGACTCGTAATTTAATGGAAATAGGCTCAAGGACATGTAAATAGCCTTCTGTTCTATTCTATATGGAAACATTTCTCATAATCTGCTGAGATAACTCGAGTAATTCTAATTTGGAAAATTGATCCTACACAGTGACTTGGCATGAGGGACCAAACAAGTTGTCAGATATTGCAGTAAATTTTATTTCTAACTGTACTGTTGTAGAATTCAAACTCTCAATTATCCTGTGTTGACAACTACCTGTTGTTATCAATTTGATTTCTAAAGATCCTGTGTTTTCTATCTTGTCATGAAAAACCATGGGGCCTATTGATCTTCAATCACAATGGCCTAAAATCATAAATACTTGTCAATGAGTTAGACAGCAAAACCATGTGATACTTCATCTGCTATTGTCAATCAACAGTGCAACAAATGCCTCTTCACCACTGAAATTTGAAATATGATTGACTTGTTTTCTCTTATAGTACTGTTAGATGGACACAAAATTTGTATATGGGGTATGTTTTAGTCCTAATGGATAGTGTTCCAGACACAAAACATCATAAGGACAATCCATTCATATGCATAAGAAAATGGTAGGACATATTGTTCTTGAACTTATATGAGCTGAAGTAACTAATCATGTCAATTAGTTGGAAGGCAGGACCATGTGGTTAGCGGTATGTCATTGTCGTTCACTGATGCTCAACCCAAATGGCTCTTTACCACAAAATCATGTTTTTCTTTTTACTTTACATTTGCTTATATAAATATGTTTTGAGAAGTTTCACACCATCACAGCTCCCCGCAAAATTAGAGAACTACTCAAAGCTTTCAGAATTTTAGTATTTCTTCTCTTCATCGTTTGCTCATCTTAAATAAAAAATCATGGCTATCCGTGTTCCTCGTATAATCAAGAAGTCCTCAACATCCCTTAATGTTCCCAAGGGCTATTTTGCTGTTTATGTTGGGGAGAAGCAGAGGAAGAGATTTGTGATACCTATATCATACTTGAATCGGCCTTCATTTCAAGATTTGCTAAGTCAAGCTGAGGAAGAATTTGGCTTCAATCATCCAATGGGTGGTGTCACAATTCCCTGCTCAGCGGACATCTTCATTGGCATCACTTCTCAGTTTAGGATTTAAGAATATAGTTGAGATCTTTTTTCCTTTTAGGCCTCACAATTTTGTATAGCAAAGCAGGAGATCCGTCTTTGTACAATTGATTAGTTAGGATCTAAATGAGGCATAGCATCATAAAGATTGGTGTTTTTTGACTCACAAAGATTATAATTCAAAAAATACAGATGCGACATCCATTTTTCTCACCAAATGTATCCAAAAGAAATTTATCTTGAAGTTTTGAATAACTCAGCTTCTCCACTTTGCTAGGATATAATTTGGAACATTGTCTGATTTAACTTATATACGCTGACAAATATAAATAACTTTTACACCATGCGTGTCATAGGCGGCTCAAGGGTAAGGCAGCACAAGCAATGGCTTAGGGCCCCCAAAATCCCTTGGTAGTAATTTCAATTTTTTTATATAAAAATTGAGTATCTTAATGTTAAAAAGTAAATAACTTAATATAAAAAGGAAAAGAAAATTTTAATTTGTGACTACGCTGAAAGTTGAGATTTTAATAATTTAAAGGGTATAAAGATATCTTTGATTTTTTTATTTAGTGAGTAAAATTTGATTTTTTATTTAAAGGGTATAAAGCTATCTTTTATTTTTGACAAGAGTGGGTTGCTTTAGTGGTGAGCACCCTCCACTTCCAACCAAGAGGTTGTGAGTTCGACTTACCCCAAGAGCAAGGTGAGAAGTTCTTGGAGGGTGGGAACCGACGTTAAAGGAAATATTACAAGTAGAAGATAATACTCTAATCCGTATACTCAATAAGATAAAAAGAATTATTTTTTGTTAAATACCTATCCTATAACAATTTTGCATTAGGATCAATAATGTATTAGGAGAATCTAAATGGATCGGATTAGCTATATTATCATTAAAAAAAGTTTAAAAAAATAGATTTCAAACAAAAATATAAAAATTTATTTTGTTAACAAATTAGGGTCCATCATCGAGATTTTGCTTTAGGCCACCAACAATGTTGGGCCGCCCCTAACGAGTGTATTTTAACCTCCTGTCTCTTTAACCTGATGGACAATGGTTTAAGTTTCTCTCTTTCAACTGCTTTGTGTTCTTTCACTGGGATCTTTGCAATTGAATTGGGTTAGCAGATTCACTGATATGTTATTCCAAAAGGTTCATGACACGGAAACTGATACTCATTTCTTTCTGCAAATTTGATGTTTGAAATATATGACAATGGTGAACCGGTAAGTTAGCTGCTCAAAGGGCAGTTCTTGGACTAAAAAATGAGAGCATAGCAGGCTGAGAAAAAATGAATTTCTTAACATTGCAAAACCATTTGTAAGGGGTACAGATAAATATACTCCTTTCCTAAAAGAATAGCTATTATCAGCATAGCAGACTTCATTCATAGTCTAGTAAATGCTGTTTTTGTTGATATTTTCTAGATTAACTGGTAATTCTACTAAAGGGGTGCGATTGACTGATTGGTTGACGAGTGAGAAAAAAAATTCCAAGATTTTTCCTTTTTTTTCCTTCAACAAATCTGATTCTGACCATAAAAAGAACTAAGGATATCATAGGTTAGTTCTTTTTAATAAAAAGAAGGGAAACGCCGTTGCCGGGGATCGAACCCGGGTCACCCGCGTGACAGGCGGGAATACTCACCACTATACTACAACGACTTGCTTGTGATTAGACTGGTGATAGACTAAACTTATAAAATTATAAAGTACCAAAAAAGGAAAAAAGTACTATATGAAGAAAGATAAAAAAACACAACACACCAATTTGTATTCACAATCTTTTCTTCTTTTCAGGTACTTCACTACTAGCGAAGCATGGAAGTTAGTGACAGGAAAATAGTTTCTTCGCATGGAATGGTGATGCCCATGTCGTGATCAAATCCAAATTCTTCTTCAGCGCATTGGAGGAGACACTGAAATTGAGGGTGAGTCAAGAAAGAAATTGCTACGATGTATCGAGTTCGGTTCTCTCCCACTTATACTGCAAAATGTCCTTTAGGTACTTCAATGAGAAGTCCATATTCTTCATCATCATAGTCCTGCTTCTTACCCAAACTCGAACATCTTTTCATAATTTGCTTCAAAACTGCAGCTTGTGGTAGCTTGTTTGATTTTCTAATGGCCATTTTTATATATTATCTTGAAGAAATCTAAATAAAGTAGAGAGCTTTAGGAAGAAGAAGAAGAAATACTAATAGTACTTCTTTAATTACTTGTGAACTCAACTGAAAGAATTAAAAATATACAAGTTGTTCTAGGCTGTCAACACTTTTGTCTAATGTAACAATACTGCAGATGCGTGTTAGTAAGAAAAAGGTGGATGATTTAGTACTGTTTTGGACAAAAATATGTATCTAAAATGTGAAATATACATTTCAGGGAAAACATGTTGAGTTCAAATATGTACCCAGTTTGTAGATATTTTGTAGATAAATTGTAGATTATTTGTATTCTAATTGTAGATGCTTTATTTTTTGTTTTCACAAATAAAAAACGACTAAAACTTCTACAAATCTTCTGGAAAAAAAAGAAATCATGTCAAAAATCTCAATTATGCTACAATTGAATGGGAATTGGTATATTAAATTCAACGTACCCAGTTTGTAGATATTTTGTAGACAAGTTGTAGATTATTTGTATTCTGATTGTAGATACTTTGTTTTCTGTTTTCACAAATCAAAAACGACTAAAACTTCTACAAATCTTCTGCAAAAACGCAATTATGCCGAAAATCCCGATTATGCTACAATTGAATGGGAATTGGGATATTAAAATTCAATGTACCCAGTTTGTAGATATTTTGTAGATAAATTGTAGATTATTTGTATTCTGATTGTAGACGCTTTGTTTTCTGTTTTCACAAATCAAAAACGACTAAAACTTCTACAAATCTCTTGCAAAAAACGCAATTATGTCGAAAATCCCGATTATGCTACAATTGAATGAGAATTGGGATATTAAAATTCAATGTACCCAGTTTGTAAATATTTTGTAGATTATTTGTATTCTGATTGCAGAGGCTTTCTTTTTTGTTTTCACAAATCAAAAACAACTAAAACTTCTACAAATCTTCTACAAAAACGCAATTATGTCGAAAATCCCAACTATGCTACAATTCTGTGATTCTTCTATATGCTCTTGTTACTCCTTACGAAACTGCTATGCTAAATATGGATCCAAAAAAATATGATGAAGGGATAGATCTTCCTAAGCAAAATCCTCCCATGTTACAAGAAAATTGACTTTTGCCAACAATTAAAGCATCAAATGAAAAAGATAGCAAGATCTATTCGAGCTCATAACATATTGAGAATCAAACTCTGGGAGATAAACCTTAATATGAAGGAACCCGAAATTATAACCATCAAATCAACCAGGCTTGTGCTCATCTTCCCCCGTCACAAAACTATTGGGACAAGATTATAGAGGTGCCGACAGTGCCTTGGCTATGGAAGAAATAATGGGATTTTGATACAGAAATCGTGGGTGTGGGAGGGAAACGTGGGTGAAGGTGTGGGAATTGGAGAGAGAAACGTGGGGGCAGTGGTATTAGAATGAATATACGGTACCATTAAATTAGGAGTGTAATTAATACCCTTAAAAATTACTATGGTATATAATTGGTAATTAGGTATACTAAATGTAATTATATCAAACCTTAAACATTGAGGGTAATATAGTTTCCTATATGGCATAGGAATGTAAAAATTCCATATAAAAATAAAGTTTTCGTGTATATGTATCGAAAATTATTTTTATAAATTAATTGATTAAACAAAAAAAGATAAATCTTTTGCTCAATTAGGTCAGTACCTTATTCATATCATTAATTTTACATAAATATATATAGTATATAACGTGAATAAAATCAGTCAATTTTGAGATATTTCACTTAGAGCGACGCCAAATTTTGTTTTCATATTTGCTTATCCTAGGTTTGATTTCTCTAAAGCACTTGTGTGTGTAATTTGCTCTAGAATATGATTCTGTGAAGATTTAGTTTCAAATTGACTATCCTACGTTTGATCTCTCGAAAAACACTTAATGATGTTTTCATATGCTTTTTAGTTACTTCAAAATCAGCGAAACATTTTTATACTAAATCTATTTCTTAATATTTTAAACAAAATAATTATCTGTTTGACCATAAAGTGAGAGGGAAAAGAAAAAGAAAAGATAAGTTATTTGACCCTAAAATTAGATTAAAGGAAATTAAACACGTTAAAATGTCTTCCACATGCGGAAACTATATACCAACACTTAGACATATATATAACTATGGAGTATATGGTTAAAGGCTTACATTAGAATCAACCATGTTCCAACTTAATCCTAATTGAAAGAAGAGTTCAAAGAAGTTTAAGCTTCAAGTTGTAGTACTCAATATAATGCAGTCCCAGATAGTAAATTTGGAGACTTTCATAAAGTGGAAACAGGTAATCCATGTCAAATTGAAATACACAAAAATCTTGAGAAACATAGTTTATAGAGAGACTATATATTCTAAGTTTGTGAAGCATATACAGTCAAACCTCTCTATAACAGCCTTGTTTGTTCCGAATATTTTTGGATGTTATAGCGAAGTGTTGTTATAGAGAATATATATTATAACATAACATAAAAATTGGTTGCGGAAAAACTTGGCTTTTATAGTGAAGTATTGTTATATGAGAATGCTGTTATAGAGAGTGAAATGAAACTCTAGGTATCAAATTTGCAGAGAGCGAGGTATTTTTTAAATTAAGAAATATAAGGTGAAGATGAAATAAAAACAAAACACTTCCATTAACATAATCTAGATCTTAAAGGTATATCTCATTCAATCTATTCCCAGAGTTGATTGCAAATGCAATTAGTATGTTTCATGCAATACAATAACTAATGCTTAGCAGTAAAAAAATAAAATGCATGACTTAACTAAAATCGTGACATAACTTCCTTGTAAACTCATATGGCTGAAATATATGCACAAAATTTGTTATCTTGGGGGAGTCCAATTCCAAAGATATACATCGTGCAACTTTTGAATTCAAACAACCTAGTTTCTCAAGGAAATTGAGTTACAGTCATACCCGACAACACATGCACTATGAATGAAGAATATATTGCAAAATAATTATAATTCACCATTAAAATATATCCGAAGTAATCAGGAAACAAAAGTAAGTCATGACATCTTCTTGGTTTGTTCCCCAATCACAATTTGCCTGTGGTGACAAAGCTGGCGTAGAATTCATACCAAATCTTTTGAGAGTTTCTTGAGTATGAAATCGTTATGGTGGGTGGCTATAATTGAAAGATTTAATTCAGATATTCTGTAATTCTCTTTATATAAGATACCTTGCACCTTTAATATTATAGAAATTGAAAAGCCAAACATTTTGGCGTTAGATACAATTTTGAAACGGCACATTTGACAAAAAAGTTGAAACAGTTCCCTCTTTCTTCATTTATTCGGGTACAGTTACCACCCTAATTATTTGAATGTAATATTGGGTTATTGTGTTAAAATGAGAGGAAAAAATTTAAAAAAAGGAGAAAAAAGATAAGTGAGTTTCTTGGCCAAAGAAAAATGTCACCTCACACTTCTATTTCCCACAATTATATATATATATATATAGGTAGATAGATTACATAACCAACATATAGAATCGGCAGCCATTTAACTATAAAAGACAAGTCATTATTGAATTACATATAGAACTGTTTTACATTATTACTCAATATAGCGAATTAATTATAGTGAATAATGTCAGCTAGGAACAGAATTATAGTAAAGTGTCATCATATTTAACTCAAAAAACTTACACCTAATACTCACTTTTTTCTTCTTTTCAAATACTTCACTATTGGAGCATGCACGGAAGGAATGGTAATTCCCATGATCAAATCCGAATTATAGTATCATATATTTAACTCAAAAAAAAACGTACACTTAATATTTACTCTTTTCTTCATTCCAATACTTCACTACCGGAGCATGAACGTTAGTGATCGGAAAATCATTTCTTCGCCAGGAATAGTGATGCCCATGTCGTGATCAAAGCCAAATTCTTCCTCGGCGCAACGAAGGAGGCACTGAAACTCGGGATAAGTCAAAAAGAAATTGGTACCACGTATCGAGTTCGATTTTCTCCTACGTAAACTGCAAAATGTCCTTTTGGTACGTCAATGGGAAGGCTGTAGTCTTCGTCGTCGTCATAGCTGTGTTTCTTACCCAAACTCGAACACTTTTTTAGAATTTGCTTCAATACTGCAACCTGTGGCAGCTTGTTTGATTTCCTGATGGCCATGTTTGCGCACTATATATATTCTTGAAAAAATACTAAAGAAAGTTGAGAACTTTAGAAAGAAGAAGAAAGATCAATAGGAGTACTTACTTTAGCTTTGAAAGAGAGGGATATTAGCTTTGGGATAGAAAAAAGTAGTGGAGCTATTTATGGAGAAAGATTTCATTGTTTATGAAGAAACCAACGTTTTGTAAATGAAACAAAACAAGATTAATTACATGGGATTCCCTTAAGTGTACTTAGCTAGTCACCAACAACCTGATTAATCGTGGATGATAAAAATATATTTTAATAACCGACGGGTTATTCTAAGCTTTTACAGGATAGGAAGTACAGGGGAAATTTTTACGAAGTTACAAGAAATGCAAATCTATGTATAAGTTGGCAGAAAAAATTAAATGAACTAGACCATATTCAAATATCAATTCATTCCTCAAAGAATATGATGACACGTACAAGAAATTACCAGTCGATAGCATTTTTTTTTGACATTATATGTGTTTTTAAATTTTACAAATGAGGGTAATCATCGGAGAAAGTAGCACTACTTGTTTGCACTTGGAATAAGGAGAATTCAGCTGTACGGCCGTATCGATATTAAACCAGTAATGATTCTCGCTAGAAAATTTAAATTAATTAATCGGTCTAGCGGATATCGGGTGAAAATCAGGAAAGAAATTAAATTAATAATTATTGCAGTAACATAGAATACACCTACGACAAGAAGCGGCTTTATATTTTTGGTTTCCCGCCCGTTGTTCGGTATACGCATTGGAGTCCTACTATATTCGGTTTCGCGCCACGTAGGGTCCTATTCGGGGGGGGGGGGAGCGCTCTCTACCAAAAAAGTTTCACTCAAACCCGAGACTTCTAGTTAAGGGAAGAGCAGTCTCATCTACTGCATCACATCCTTTTGGTTAGGGGTGTACATAGGCGGGGTTGGTTCGGATTTTCTAATTACCAAATCAAACCAATTGTATCGGGTTATTAAATCTAAAGATCAAACCAAACCAATAAAAGTCGAGTTTTTCAATCTCGGATTTTTCGGGTTTTCGGGTTTTTCGGGGGGTTTTTTCCATAAAGTCTTCATAGCACAAAATATAGAATTTGTGCTCCAAATATTTCTTTAATCCTAGTAAGATAGAACTACATATGGTGTTTTTCAATAAAATAACATAAATATGAGATGAGTCATGACATTGTACTAAAATATTCAACAATAAAGATAATAAAATCACATAAAGTAAGTATCATTAATAAGCCATAATGAAAACAAACATAATTTAAAATTACTAATAAGTGCTAAAATAAGTGCGATTAATAAGTACTATTATTTACATGACTAAACATTAAAAGAAAAGTAAGTTGTGTATTTTATCTAAACTACAGAAAAATTAAAAAATAGATATCCAGCACTATTTTCATTCAAAGTATAATTGAATTGAATGTCTTTTATTAGCATTAATATTGATTGGATATTGGTTTAGGATTTATTTGAGTTACTAACATTTATGAACTAGTATAAAATTTATTGGAGCATCTAAAAATTATTAGTCCAAGCTTGAAATAATACGTGAAAAGATAAAACTATGAAAAAGCTTAAGAAATATTTATAAACTACACCATAATAAATATTTTTATGTATTAAATATATTTAAAACTTCTATACATATAATGTCGGGTTGGTTTGATTTCGGTTTGACTTTTTTTTAGTTAAAACCAAACCAAACCAAATATGGTTGGGTTTTTTTTTTCAACACCAAACTAAATCAAACCAAATCATAGTCGGGTTTTTTTTTCTCGATTTAACTCGAATTATCGGGTTGGTGCGATTTGTCGGTTTCATTTGTACACCCCTACTTTTGATGGTAGAATATAATGAAGTAGCTTTCTTTGTATATGATTCAAAAAAAGTGTAAAGTGTTATTAGTGACTGCGAGAACAAGAAATCTATGTTAAAGAATTTGAGATGTCTTGTCCTATGAATTCTTCAAATGGGAATTTGCGTTTTGCACTACTGAAATGGTGCAAATACACAAAATTTATTATTAACTCTTATTGATCTGTTTGTTTTGGACTATAAAAATGATTTTGCAGATTACTCATTTTCTCATTGTAGCTTCTTATAGAAAAAGATGACAATGGCCTATATTTTATAAAATAAACTTTTGTTTTACGATACAGTACATTTTTATTGTTTCTGGCGTGCAAAATAAACTTCGTTTTTTTAAGTTTACAATTTTTTTTTTTTTTTTTTGATAGTCAATTGGAGCTTAGAACAAAATATGAAAATGTTAAATTGTTTGATCACTGGCAGCCTTGATTTAATAAAGCCGGCTATGAGGCTTAAACAAGAGCCTTTGTTTGCTTTGATAAAATGTTGAATTATGTAACAAACTTCACATGAAGCACAAAATTTAAATAGGATTGTAGCCTAAATGGATACTACTACTATCGCTATATTGCTCCTACTATTTTAATAAATACGATAAAATTGGGAATTCTTCTAACAGATTGTTGCATATCTACATTTTCATAGATTAACGTTTCAATTTTTTTGGTATGATATAGCACCAAAACTCTTTTTTTTTTAAATGATAGATGCATTATTCTTGTGCGATGTGTCTGCACTCTACAGACTATACATCCCCTTTAACATGGCGCCCTAGTTAATTATTATAATGCGTTAACTCTCCATTGGTTTTGCCATTTACTGTGACAACAAATTTGGAAAACATAATATGGACAGTGTAGTGCCTAGTAGATCACAAATCAGACCAATTCCAGTTTGCTCAAATTGGACTTTTCCCAAACAAAGTTGCAGTAAAAATGCAAATAGATTGAGAGCTATTCTTTTCTCTCAGAGGGTGCAAAAAAACGCCAGTGCAAGGAAAAATTTACTAAGTTCTTTTACAAATCTGATTCTGACCCATAAAAACACTACTAATACCATGTGGTTCCTTGATCAGGGTAAGAGGAAATTTACAAAGGCAATTTGAGTCCACACTCATTTGACCCACCCAACCCTCTATGGTTGGGTCGGTCATTGACCCGCCCATTTGTTGAACTCAACCCCTCTTAACTTAGCCCAGCTCAACCCATCTAAAGTTTAGTGAATTTTAGCATATATTGATTTATGAGTAACTTTGCTAAAATATTTTTTTTTTTAAAAAATTGTTTGATATGTTATATATGACCATAAAAAAGAAAAAGATAAGCTTGGTAAGAGTTGGAGGGGTTGGGCTATGACCCAAATATTACCCCATCTTGACTCAGTCCGCCTCAGCCAAAGTAACACTTGAACGGATTATTATTGACTCAACCCATTTTGAACCACCCAAAATTAGCCTAACCTGTCTATTTGATATCCCTATTTACATGTTAAGGGAAAAAGAAAAGCATAAAACCAGGGGCGGAGCTATCCTTAGACACCCATTCGCCGGAAAATTACATTGTATATGTAGGTATATTTTTTTGAAAATAGAATATATACAGTTGGTAACGGTCAAGGGGTGTCAAAAGTGACTGAAGGTCGCAAGTTCCATTCTTGAGCACGACATAATTTCTATTTTACATGTCAGAAGGGTAAATCGATGGTCTATTGCTCAAGTGCCCATTCTCAAAATCGTTGGTCTTAAAACGACGTCTGTGCTCCCATTCTCAAAATTGCTCAAGTGCCCATTGTTGTCGCCTACTCGCGGTCGTTGGTGTAAATTCCTTTACTCTGTTTCTTGTGTCGTTCATTTGAGCTTCTCATTTACATTCAATGGCTGCTTTTAATTCCTGTGAGCATCTTGGACTTTTTAAGTATTTCTTTAACTTTAAGTGAGCATCTTGGAGTTTAAGTGTTTCTTTACCTTAAAGTGAAAATTCATGTACCATAAGTCAAGAAACCTTAACAAACTTGACAATTGTTATTACGGTGAATTGTGATATTTAATAGAAAATATTACTTGTATTTCTTCTAATTAAATTTTATTTTATAATTCAGAATCAAAAATCAATGAAGCCGTTTTTTTCCAAAGTACCAAAATCAAGTTTGACCGCTCCTCATAATCAATCTAAGTTGGAAAGAAGATTGTAGTATCAAAATCAAATTTGGCCACTAATAATCAGTCTAACTTGAAGTCTTGAACGAAGATGGCAACCAATCGAAAGTACCACTCCATTCTTCTAAGAGACAACAAATTAATCTTGAAACTTTAAACTCCGATTCGGCCTAAAGAACTAAATCTTGGACTACCATCCAAACCTCCGCGATGAGATTAGAAGAGCGTACATTCAGAGAGGTGCTTCTTCTTTAGATTTTGACACCCTTTGTATAAATTCTGGCTCCGCCGCTCCATAAAACACCAAATTGTTCACATTGAGCTAGCCCATCCTTCTTCACTACAAAACCTTACACCTATATTCACTCTTTCCTTCTTTCAAATACTTTAATACTACCGAAGCATGGAAGTTAACGATCGGAAAACGACTTCTTCGCAGGGAATGGTGATGCCCATGTCGTCATCAAAGCCAAATTCTTCCTCCGCGCAATGAAGGCGGCACTGAAACTCGGGGTGAATTAAGAAAGAAATTGGTACGATGTATCGAGTTCGGTTCTTTCCCACGTAAACTGCAAAATATCCTTTTGGTACATCAATGGGAAGTCCATCTTCATCATCATAGTCGTGCTTCTTTTCCAAACTCGAACACCTTTTTAGAATTTGCTTCAACACTGCAGCTTGTGATAGCTTGTTTGATTTTCTGATGGCCATTTTTGTAATGTTTTCTTGATGATATATATCTGGACAAAGTTAAGAACTTTGGAAAGCAGAAGAAGAAAGACCAAATACTTCTTATGGAGAAAGCCCCCAACTTTATAATTAATCCCAATTGTGTGATTATTTTGTCCTACCTCAATAAGAAAAGGATTGAGTTTTCAAGGAAATAGAATCTTTGAGATCTTTATCTAACAAAAATATTTTGTTTTTATCAAACAAGTCGAAGCACAACTATTTAGGGTTAATAGTGGTCCTAGGCAAGCTTAGGAGATCAAGTTGTGTAATTTCTAGGAGTTGAAAGATTCTCTACAACGACTGAGCAAAATTCAAAGAACAATGTCTGATTGATGTTGACCTAATTATGTAACTACAATTGAATTAGCACATTTATTCAATGAGATCAACGTACCTGTACTCGGAAGAATTATTTGGTACGTAACTTCTATTTCAACTACAAGCTGATCTTAAATTTGCAGAATTTGATGTGTGTCCAATAGAGTATTTTCTTCGAAACTTCCTACTTTAACAATCTTTTTTCTGGGCTCTGTCTCACATGTTAACACTCCATGTTGGATCTTGCCCTATAACATTTTCTTTTGAATCCCTTTTGCTTAGCCAATTCACGTGGACAGAGGCAACGAACAAGTAGATCATCTTTACTGGGAACGAATTAAAGGAAGTAGGAGAATCGGAAGATTATTACCCGAAAAAAGAGTTGAATATATAATTAAGGAAGTTCACACACCCAGAAAAAAATTCATTTTGGGTGATATTCGGCTTAAAGTATGCATATTTTTATGTATATTGCCTCGCATTGTGCTCATGCCTTGTAGATTTCGGATATATAATATAATGATTTGTGTTAATTTATAGTATTTCAATGTATAGGAATCATTCAGATGCAATTTGGGACGAAGGTGCGCGAATTGGAGTGAAAATGAGAATAAAAGGCAAAAGTTCATAGTTGAGCGCCACAGGCAGCGTGTGGCGCTACCTGTGGCGCACAAAACAGAATGTTGAAGAAGTCCAGCGCCAGGGCCAGCCCCCCACACTGCCCTGAGCGCTGGTGACGCAGATTTGTCCTATTTCGACCGAGACTCTGTTATTTCGACCCCAAGACGCCCTCAACTCATATAAAAGCCAATCTAAACCTATTTTGAGGGGGATGACGTGACTTTGAGAGAGGAACAAAAGAACGATACACTTGGGAGCATGGATTTGATCAATTCTTCCATTCTTCTTCTAGTGTTCATTGGTTTTATGCGGTGGTTAGACCAACCATGATGTATTGGGCTGAGTGTTGGCCTGTTAAGAACTCACATATCCAAAAGATGAAAGTAGCAGAGATGAAGATGTTGAGGTGGATGTGCGGGCACACTAGGATGGATAAAATTGGGAATGATGATATTCGGGAGAAGGTACATGTGGCTCCCATTGAGGATAAGATGCAAGAAGCGAGGCTCAGATGGTTCGGACATGTACAAAGGAGAAGCCCAGATGCTCCAGTAAGGAGGTGTGAGCGGCTGGTTGTGGATGGCACGAGAAGAGGTAGAGGGCGGCCTAAGAAGTATTGGGGAGAGGTGATCAGGCAGGATATGGCGAGACTTCAGATTTTCGAGGATATGACACTTGATAGAACGTTGTGGAGGTCAAATATTATGGTTGTAGGCTAGGAGGTAGTTGAGTCTAGTTCGGTAGGGTTTTGTCTAAGAGAGCTAGGGGCAATGTCGTGTCTTACTATTTTCTTTTTCGACGTTGGATCCATTTACTAACCACCGTTTTTGCTTTGCATTTTTCTTCTGCATTTTATGTCTTATTTTTCCTATGATTTCCGTGATGAATCTAATATCCTCTCCTTTTGTCTTATTTTTATTATCTTGAGCTGAGGGTCTTTCGGAAATAGTCTCTCTACCCCTTCGGGGTAGGGGTAAGGTCTGCGTACACACTACCCTCCCCAGATCCTACTCGTGGGATTTTACTGGGTTGTTGTTGTTGTTGTTGTTGTTGTTCATTGATTCTATATTTGAAAACATTATTTTTGATGATTGTATGAACATGAGTGGCTAAGAACCCTATTATTCTGGGGTCATTGGTGCTACATGAATGTTGACGTTTGAATTTTAAATTGACGAGTTTGATTTTATCATATTGGGTTATTTATTTAATTCTGTTCTTAATTATTTTGCTAAGTAGCTAAAAGTGAAATACTATCTACGGATCTAGAGTTGAACTCGATAATGGGAATTCTAGATTGCATATAGGATTAAATAGAGCAAGTTCTTGAACCGAGCATCGGGGAACGGATTCGCTATTAGGATAGAAATATACCTAATTACCTTGCTTGATTGAAACACATGAAGTGTAAATGCATTCTTGTTAGTCTTAATTCTATAGACATATAGGCATTAAGTTAGCTTGAATAGGCGAGTAGGAACTCGATAGATTCTTATGAGTAATATCAACCTTGTCAATCAACAATCCAGATAAATCAATTAGTCATTTTAAGCCAAGAACGCAACAAGATTGTTAGCTAGCCTATGACCCTGGAATATTCTCTCCTACTAATTTTTATCAGAAATTTTTGAAGTGTTGTGGTTGATCTCTAGTTATTCCATTGCCTGATTGTTTCTTAGGTAGTAAATTAGTCACTTACACGTATTGTTAGAAATCTCTTGAATCAATAAGTTGTTTGGGTTTAAATCAATCAAAAGTTAATCATAAATCTCCATGGGAATGATACTCTACTCACCATTCAATTTACTCCCTCCGATCCACAATAGTGACCAATTTACTTTTTTATTTTGGTCCAAAATAAGTGTCCATTTAGATAATCAAGAAAAAATTCAATTTATTTTTTCAAAATTATCTTTATGTACGTATCCCTAAAAAGTTATTTGCTTCTCATATTTGAGAAGAGAAGTAAGTGCTACTATAACTATGGTGCAACATTTATTGAAGGGTAGTTTAGTCACACTAACTATGTTGGTCTTGAATTTAGTATATTCTTAATGGGTGTACCAAAAGCAAATTGGTCTCTTATTGTGGACAGGAGGGAGTAGTATATTATATAGGATTCCTTTGTCCGGCACAAGGTATAGGTGTATTAACTTTAAATCTTGGCATCAAATAGGTAAAGAAGAACTACCTTGTAACGACCCGGCCAGTCGTTTTAAGAATTAATGCCCTGATCCCCTATTAACTACTTTTCTCGTATTTGTATCTGCTATTTTGATTTGCCGGGATGATTTGTTTTGAGTTTCTGAGTGTTTTGGGACACTTAGTCCCTAAAAGAGAGCTTAAGCTTTAGAATTTTGACCGCAGTCGGAGCAGTGTGAAGACGGACCCATAATAGAATTCCGTCAGTTCCATTAGCTCCGTTGGGTGATTTCGGGCTTAGGGGCGTGTTCGGATTATGTTTTGGAGGTCCGTAGCTTATTAAGGCTTGAAATGCCGAAAGTTGAATTTTTGAAGTTTCCTATTCGATAGTGAGATTTTGATATCGGGGTCGGAATAGAATCCCGGAAGTTGGAGTAGCTCCGTAGTGTTGAATGTGACGTGCTTACAAAATTTCAGGTCATTCGGACGAGGTTTGATAGACTTTTTGATTGGAAGCATAATTTGAGAGTTTTTGGAGTTCTTAGGCTTGAATCTGATGTTAGTTTGGTGTTTTGATGTTGTTTTCAGCGTTCCGAAGGTTGGAACAAGTATGAATGATGTTTTAAGATTGGTTGGCATGTTTGGTTGAGGTCCCAGGGGCCTCGGGTGTGTTTCAGATGCTCAACGGACCATTTTTGGACATGGAGAAATTTTCTGGTTTTCTGGTTTTCTGTTGCAGACTTTTCTTCATCGCGATCGCGTGAGGAGGCTCACGATCGCGAAGGCTTAGATGAGGCAGAGGGGATTTTTTTCTACGCGATTGTGGGAAAGGGAGTGCGAATGCGTTGTATTGGTAGAAGTTGAATCGCGAACGCATGGGCTACGCCGCGTTCGCGAAGAGGAAAAAGTGAGGGAGCTGAAGAGTGGAAGTTGCTCTTCGCATCGCGTAAGGTCAACTGCGATCGCATAGAGCTGAGCAGCGCAAGCATCACACTCGCGTAGGGAGTATCGCATTCGCGTAGGGTTAATTTGGGGGTCAGTGAAGTTGCTCTTCGTGATCGCATGGGAGTTTTCACGATCGCGATTAAGGTCGTGTCTGGGCAGAATATAAAGTTCTAAATCGAGGGTTTTGAGTTCATATCACAAAATTTAATTAGGAGCTCGGTAGGAGACGATATTTGGAAGCATTTTCGAAGGGAGTTTGCGTGTAATAATTCTTAACTTCTTTTTGCTTATAACCCAATAATCTAAACATGAATTCATCATCTAATTTCGGATTTGGGGTGAGAAATTGGGGAAAATTTTGGAAAAGTTATTAGGCCTTATTTTCGAGTTTTGATTGGGGATTTGACACCGGATTTGGATAATTTTGATATGGTTAGACTCGTGAGTGAATGGGGGTTTATAATATATAAATTTTACCCGATTCCGAGACGTGGCTTTTTGGGCAATTTTTTTAATTTCGCATACTAGCTTCGAATTAATTAGTGGAATTAGTTACTTGTAGTTATATTTATATTATGCAGATGATTTGAACAGATTTTGACCATTTGGAGTCGAGTACTCGTAGCAAGAGCGTGATTTCGGGTTGATTTTTGAGCTGGTTCGAGGTAAGGGCCTTGTCTAACCTTGTGGGGGGAACTCCCCTTAGGATTTGGTGTTGTTGATATATGAAATGCCTTGCGCGTGAGGTGACGAGCGCGTACATGTGCTAATTGGTGACAATCTTGTTTTCATTAAGTAACTATACCTGTGTTTTTCTTCCTGGTTGTACGTTACTTGTAATTTAAACCTACTGTTAGATTAGGGAAGCATGTCTAAGTGACCTAATTGTTTTATTTGTTCAAACTGCCTTATTTGAATTCTGTGCAGTATGCTAGGTTAGAAATATCTGTTTACCTTGGTAGGAAATTGGATTGAACTGAATATTCTTCGTGTTGCTACTGTGTGTTTACTTTGGGACTACGGGACGGTATCCCGGGAGATCCCCCTATTTGTTTACTTTAGGACTATGGATCGGTATTGTCACACCTCGTTTTTACCCATACCTCGTGAAGGGCGTAGTATAAGGAGTTTTCCCAATTATAGGACAATCGAAACGGGATTTATACTAAGAAATTCAGAGTCGCCACTTGGTAGATTGGTGGTGTCCCAAGTCACCGGTTGAATCCCGAATCGAGGAGAATATGACTCTGTTTAACAGTCCGCGAACCAAAAATCCGAGTAAGGAATTCTGTTAACCCGGGAGAAGGTGTTAGGCATTCTCGAGTTCTGTGGTTCTAGCACGGTCGCTCGACTGTTATATCCGGTTTAATTATCTGATTTTAATACAGGTTTTAACCTATGTGCAATTTTAACATTAAACCGCTTTTATTCATTTTTAAAGAAGATTGCAACGTTATTAAAACACGTCTTGAACCATGTCACATAAATGCACCCGTGATTTTTGACATATTTTAACATCGTTGGGATTTGGATTTGGGTCACATAAATGTGCACCCGAATTTAGGAAAATAACTTTATTAAAATGTCGCACTTAAAGCAAGCTACGATGCCCATGAGCTATTAATCTAGACTAGTTTTAATACTATTATAAGGACATGATTTATGGAAGGGTTATGGAAAATGGAGTAAGTTAATTAATAGAATGATTAGGTTAGCACGGCCCAAGACTTGTAGCCAAACAACTAAAGCCAGATATTCATTAAAAGGTTCAGATCTTTCAACACTAGATCAAAGACCAAATTCTGTATTTCAAAACATTCAATGATCCAAATCTAAATCTGTTGTTATGTGATCCAGCTTTGTCTGACCAATTGGCCTTTAAGATCAAGCTTACTATTAGCCCATGCAATTCAAAGAACAATTAAAGAGTTGCCTCAATAAAATCACTTGACAGAATAGAGTAACTAATAAACATAGAATCAACCAATTTGAAGGCATTCAAATACTCAAACAGTTTAAATAACAGTTCCGAGCAAACCATAAAAATGAGATTAGAAAAGAAAGAACCTCGACGAAAGTTCTTCTGTGTATTTATAAAGGACCTTTGAAACAAAGCTTGATACACCGACGAAGCTTGATACACCAACCAAGTCGTTCAACTAGCAAATAGAACCCGATGACAAGTACTGAAAAATACGAGCAAGACCGACAGAACCCCGACTGGAAAAACTCGACGCAAGATGTCGTCGTGTTACGCACCAAAGGGTTGTTTTGACTGGACTCGTGCCGCTTCGGGGTGATTCAAAGCTGAAGTTTGGAGGGTATTTTCACTGAGATTAATGGTGTCCAACAAAACAGGTTTTCCGGCAAACAAAGCGAAAGGAAATCTGGCCAGCAAATAGAGCCACCAACAACGACGCTACTGCCACGACGAGCGACGCCTTAAGGGAGAACAAAACGAAACAGATCGACAACGAACGTCAACAACAACGAACAGAGCTTCGGACAGGTTTAACAACCGAGCTCCTTGAGAGACTCAAAGCTGCAAAACTTACGCAGCGAACTGGGAGGGAACGAAAATGGCGATAACTATAGCGTCACAAATGATCGCCGGTTGCTGGAGTTTTCCGGCGGGTCAGAGGCTAGCAGCGGCGCGTTTGGAACTCATTAAACCGATGAGCTGGTGGAGCTCATTTGTCCGGCGAGTTTCAGGCAGAGATGGGGGTCGTTTGATGATTAACCTTAGGGTCGTTGGCATTTTTCCGGCGAGCTGGGGTCATCTGACTCGCCGCTTGAGAGCTGGGGTCAACTTATTGTTGTATATATTTTTTTAAGGTTTTTTTTAGATTAAAAATGACTACAAAACATTAATGAACCTATTTTTGTGATTTTTACTTTTCTTGTAATAAAATAAAGTAAAATAGTCAAAATTACTTAAAATATCTATATTATGCCTAAATTAAATATTTTACGCTAATATATAAAAAATCTTGGGGAGGGTCAAAAATCATATGTCTACAGGTATTCTAGTAGATCCCCCTGCACACTTACATTTGGGACTACGGGACAGCACCCGATAGATCAACTATACTGGATATTTACTTTGGGACTACGGATTGGTATTCCGAGAGTTTTTCCTGCATCATTATGATTCGGACTATGGGACGGTATCCCGGGAGATCATTCGGCTCAGCGCTACCATCCTTGAGGCGAGGCGATCCTTCAGAGACTTTGAGGTATATTTGCCGCGTCCGCAGACCGAGGAGTCCCTCTCCATTCTCTCTTATAGTTCAGCCCTTCTGTATTTACTTTGTTTTAGATATTTTGGAGTTAGAGCACTATGTAGTATCCTTAGCTTGTGATTTCATGAAATTTTGGGTTTTGGGAAGTTGTTCAGTTTTTGAGATCTTGTATTAGTATATGCTGAGTGGCATCTTAAACGCCTTCATATTGTTTATCTTCAGTTTTTATTAGTTTTTCCGCAACTGTTAGGCTTACCTAGTCGTAGAGACTAGGTGCCATCACGACAGATCACGAAAGGCGAACTTCGGGTCGTGACAAGTTGGTATCAGAGCTCTAGGTTCATAGGAGTCATGAATCACAAGCCGGTTTATTAGAGTCTATCGGATCGGTATGGAGACGTCTGTACTTATCTACGAGAGGCTATGTAACTGTTAGAAAAATTCCACTTCATTTGATTTCCTTGTCGTGCGAAATCTTTGATATCACAATTCTAAACTTCTACTTTCTATTCACTCAAAGATGGTGAGGACATGTACTACCGGAGATGACCAGGCACCCACACCACGTGCTAGAGCCGTCAAAGGCCGGGGCCGGGGTAGAGGCTGAGGACGCGCCCGTGGTGCAGCCAGAGCACCCGCACGAGCTGCCACTGAGGAGCCACCAACAGTTTCATCCAGAGTCCAGGCACCTGATACGCCAACTGCTACTACTATTCCAGAGCTTACGGAGACTCTTGCACAGTTCGTGAGCATGTACACCACTTTTGCTCAGGTAGGGCTGATTCCCCTTGCCGCAGCCACATCCCAGGATGGGGGAGGAGCACAGACTCCCACCGTCCGCACTCCTAAGCAGCGAGTCCAGGTTGATCAGATCCTAGAGGTTATACCGGTACCGCCTGCTGTTCCAGATCAGCCCGAGGACAGGGCAGCGGCCTCAAAGGATGAGCAGCGGAGGCTTGAAAGGTTTAAGAAGTATAAGCCTCCTGTATTCAGTGGTTTAGCATTAGATGATGCCTTGGGATTTCTGGAGGAGTGTCACCGTATCCTCCGCATTATGGGTATATCAGGATCGAGTGGGGTTTCTTTCACTACCTTCCAGCTTCGAGGAGCCGCCTACCAGTGGTGGTGTACTTTTGAGTTGGATAGCCCAGCTAAGGTAGCATCCCTCGCTTGGACTCAGTTTTCAGATATATTCCTAAGAGAGTTTGATCCTCGGAGCTTCAAGGACGCATGGCCCGCAGAGTTTGAGTATTTGCGCTAGAGCACTATGACTATTTTGAAGTATGTTGTCCGTTTAACTGACTTGGCTAGGCATGCGCTAGCCTTGGTTGCTATAGTTTGTAAGAGAGTTCGTCGGTTTATTGAAGGGCTCATTCCCAGCATTAGGTCTAGCATGGCTCATGAGTTGGAGATGGATATTTCTTATTAGCAGGTGGTGAGCATTGCTAGGAGAGTGGTGGGTATGCATGCTCGGGATAGAGAAGAGAGGGAGGCCAAGAGGTCTCAAGAGTCAGGTCATTATTCTGGTGCCCGTGCTCCAGCTGTAGTTCGTCATGGTAGAGGTTATATGAGTCGCCCCGTTCATTCAGCTCTTCCAGCAACCAGTGGTATTCCAGCTCTTCCTAGACCTTAGGAGCCTTATTATGCACCTTTAATATCTAGTGTGCCTCCTGCATAGGGTGCTTTCAGTGGTCAGTCCAGCAGAACTGGACCGAGCCAGTCACAGCCACTGCATCCTCCTAGAGCTTGTTTTAAGTGTGGTGACACACGCCATATGTCGAGGGATTGCCCCAGACTTAGGAGGGGTGCACCTCCACAGACTTCTCAGCCACAGCATGCCCTGTAGAGTTCCCAGGCTATGGTTCCAGCACCAGTTGCTACCCCACATGCCCAGCCAACTAGTGGTGGAGGTCGAGGAAGTAGAGGTTGCCCTAGAGGGGGAGGCCAGGCCAGATATTATGCCCTTCCTGCCCATACCGAGGTTGTCGTATCTAATTCTATCATCACAGGTATTGTCCTAGTTTGTCATAGAGATGCATCGGTTCTATTCGATCCAGGCTCCACTTATTCTTATGTGTCTTCTTATTTTGCCCCGCATTTGGGCGTATTTCGGGATTCTGTTAGTTCCCATGTTTATGTTTCTACTCCTGTGGGAGATTCTTTTGTTGTAGACCGCATTTATCAGTCGTGTTTGATTGCTCTTAGTGGTTTTGAGACCAGATCCGATTTATTATTGCTCAGCATGGTAGATTTTGATGTTAACTTGTGCATGGACTGGTTGTCGCCCCATTATGCTATTCTTGATTGTCACGCCAAAACTCTGAAACTGGCTATGTTAGGTGCACCACAAGTAGAGTGGAGGGGTACTTAAGATCACACTCCCAGTAGAGTTATTTCTTTCCTTAAAGCTCAAGGAATGGTTGAGAAGGGGTGTGACGCGTATCTGGCCTATGTGAGAGATGTTAGTGTTGATACCCATACAGTTGATTCAGTCCCAGTAGTATGGGACTTCCCTGATGTGTTTCCAGCTAACCTTCAGGGTATGCCACCCGACAGAGATATTAATTTTGGCATTGATCTATTGTCGGGCACCCAGCCCATTTCTTTTCCTCCGTATCGTATGGCCCCTCCAGAGTTGAAGGAGTTGAAGGATCAGTTATAGGAATTTCTTGATAAGGGTTTTATTCGGCCCAATGTATCACCTTGGGGTGCTCCTATCTTATTTGTAAAGAAAAAGGATGGTTTTATGCGCATGTGCATTGATTATCGCCAGTTGAACAAAGTTACAGTGAAGAATCAGTGTCCTTTGCCTTGTATTGATGATCTGTTTGACCAGTTACAGGGTGCACGAGTGTTTTCTAAGATTGACTTGCATTCAGGTTACCATCAGTTGAAGATTTGGGAGCCAGATATCCCGAAAACTACTTTCCCGACTTGGTATTGTCACTACGAGTTTCTTGTTATGTCATTTGGGCTGACCAATGCCCCAGCAGCCTTCATGCATTTGATGCATAAAGTGTTCCGACCATATCTTGACTCATTCGTCATTGTCTTTATTGATGATATTCTGGTATACTCCTGGAGTCGGGAGGATCTTGAGCAGCACCTGAGGACAGTGCTTCAGACTTCGAGGGAAAAGAAGTTATATGCAAATTTCTCGAAATTTGAGTTTTGGTTGGCTTCCGTGGCATTCTTGGGTCATATGGTATCGAGTGAGGGTATATAGGTGGATCCAAAGAAAGTAGAAGCAATGCAGAGTTGGCCCAAACCATCCTCAGCTACAGATATCCATAGTTTTATTGGCTTGGTGGGTTATTACCGTCGATTTGTTGAGGGGTTTTCATCTATCGCAGCACCTATGACCAGGCTGACCCAGAAGGGTGCTCCATTCCACGGGACGGAAGAGTGTGAGGCGAGCTTTCAGAAGCTTAAGACAACTTTGACTACAACCCTAATTTTGATATTGCTTGCAGGTTCGGTGTCTTATACTGTCTATGTGATGCCTCGAGGATTGTCCTGGGAGCGGTATTGATACAAGATAGTAGGGTGATTGCCTACGCGTCCAGACAGTTGAAGGTACATGAGAAGAATTATCCAGTCCATGATCTTGAGTTAGCTGCTATTATTCACGCCTTGAAGATCTGGCATCATTATTTATACGGTGTGCCTTGTCAGATTTATACTGATCATCGGAGTTTGCAGCATCTGTTTAAGCAGAAGGATCTTAATTTGCGTCCGAGGAGGTGGTTAGAGATGCTGAAGGACTATGATATCACTATCTTGTATCACCTGGTCAAGGCCAATGTGGTGGCCGATGCTTTGAGTCATCGGGCGAAGAGTTTGGGGAGTTTGGCTTATTTACCAGCAGCGGAGAGGTCCATGGCGATGGATTTTCAGGCATTAGCCAGCCAGTTTGTGAGATTGGATCTTTCAGAGCCCAGTCAGGTTCTAGTTTGCATGATTTCTCGGTCTTCCTTATTTGATCGCATCAGGGAGCATCAGTATGATGATCCTCATTTGCTCGTCCTCAAGGACAAGGTTCTACACGATGATGCCAGAGATGTGACTATTGGTGATGACAAGGTATTGAGGATGCAGGGTCACATATGTATACACAATGTTGATGGGCTTCGGGAGTTGATTCTAGAGGAGACCCATAGTTCGCGGTATTCCATCCATTTGGGTGCCGCAAAGATGTACCAGGATTTGAGGAAGCACTCTTGGTGGATGCGGATGAAGAAAGATATAGTTGGGTTTGTAGCTCGGTGCCTCAATTGTCAGCAGGTGAAGTATGAGCACTAGAGACCGGGTGGGTTGCTTCAGCAGATAGAGATTCCAGAGTGGAAGTGGGAGCAGATCACTATGGACTTCGTAGTTGGGCTCCTACGGACTTTGAGAAAGTTCGATGCCATTTGGGTGATTGTGGATCGGGTGACCAAGTCCGCACACTTCATTCCTGTGGGTACTACCTATTCTTCGGAGCGATTGGCAGTATATTCGGGAGGTTGTTAGTCTGCATGGCATTCCAGTTTCCATCATTTCAGATAGAGGTACCCAGTTCACATCACGGTTCTAGAGGTCCGTACAGCATGAATTGGGTACTCAGGTGGAGTTGAGCACAACATTTCATCCCCAGACGGACGGACAGTCCAAGCGCACTATTCAGATTCTTGAGGATATGCTCCGAGCGTGTGTGATGGAGTTTGGAGGTTCTTGGGATCAGTTCTTGCCACGGGCAGAATTTGCCTACAACAACAACTATCAGTCCATCATTCAGATAACACCGTACGAAGCTTTATATGGTAGGCAGTGTAGATCCCCGGTGGGTTGGTTTGAGCCAGGTGAGGCTAGATTATTGGGCACAGACTTGGTTCAGGATTCTTTGGAGAAGGTTAAGGGGATTCATGATAGACTCTGTACATCCCAGTCCAGACAAAAGAGTTACGCGGACTGGAAGGTTCGTGATGTTTCCTATATGGTTGGAGAGCGTGTTCTGCTTCAGGTTTTGCCTATGAATGGCGTTACGAGATTTGGAAAGAAAGGGAAATTGAGTCTGAGGTTTGTTGGTCCCTTTGAGATATTGCGGAGTGTTGGGGAGGTTGCTTATGAGCTTGCCCTACCTCCCAGCTTAGCAAGATTTCATCCGATATTTCATGTTTCGATGCTCCGGAAGTATCACGGTGATTCGTCGCACGTGTTAGATTTCAGTTCAGTCCAGTTGGACAAGGATCTATCTTATGTTGAGGAGCCGGTGGCAATATTGGAAAGGCAGGCACGGAAGCTGAGGTCGAAGAACATTGCATCAGTGAAGGTTTAGTAGTGGGGTCAGCCGATCGAGGAGGTGACCTGGGAGACCGAGCAAGATATGTGCAGCCATTACCCTCATCTTTTCACTACTTTAGGTATGTCTCTATGCTCGTTCGAGGACGAACGAATGTTTTAAGAGGAGGAGGAACGACCCGGCCGGTCGTTTTAAGAATTAACACCCAGATCACCTATTAAATGCTTTCTCCTTTTTTGTTTCTGCTATTTTGATTTGCCGGGATGATTTCTTTTGAGTTTCGAAGTGTTTGGGGATTCTTAGTCCCTAAAAAAAAGCTTAAGCTTTAGAATTTGGACCGTAGTCAAAGCAGTGTGAAGACGGCCTTAGAATGAAATTCCGTCGGTTTCGTTATCTCCGTTGGGTGATTTCGGGCTTAGGGGCGTGTTCAGATTGTGTTTTGGAGGTCTGTAGCTTATTTAAGCTTGAAATGCCGAAAGTTGAATTTTTGAAGTTTCTAGTTCGATAGTGAAATTTTGATATCAGGGTCGGAATAGAATTCTGGAAGTTGCAGTAGCTCCGTAGTGTTGAATGTGACGTGCTTGCAAAATTTCCGGTCATTCAGACGAGGTTTGTTAGACTTTTTGATCGAAAGCGTAATTTGAGAGTTTTTGGAGTTCTTAGTCTTGAATCTGATGTTAATTTGGTTTTTTGATATTGTTTTGAGTGTTCCGTAGGTTGGAACAAGTTTGAATGATGTTTTAGGATTGGTTGGCATGTTTGGTTGAGGTCCCGGGGGCCTCGGGTAAGTTTCGGATGCTCAACGGACCATTTTTGGACTTGGAGAAGGATCAGATTTTTCTGGTTTTCTGTTTCAGAATTTTCTTCATCGCGATCGCATGAGGAGGCTCGTGACCGCGAAGGCTTAGATGAGGCAGAGGGGATTTTTGTTCTACGTGATCGCGGGAAAGGGAGTGAGAAGGCATAGTATTGGTAGAAGTTGAATAGCGAACGCGTGGGCTACACCGCATTCGCAAAGAGGAAGAAGTGAGGCAGCTGAGGAGTGGAAGTTGCTCTTCGCAATCGCATAGATCTGAGCAGCGCAAGCATTGCATTCGCGTAGAGAGTATCGCGTTCGTGTAGGATTAATTTGGGGGTCGGTGAAGTTGCTCTTCACGATCGCGTGGGAGTTTCCGCGATCGCGATTAAGGTCGCGTCTAGGCAGAACATAATGTTCAAAATCGAGAGTTTTGAGTTTATATTACAAAATTGAATTGGGAGCTCGATAGAAGACGATTTTTGGAAGGATTTTCGGAGGGAGTTTGCAGGTAATGATTCTTAACTCCTTTTTGCTTATAACCCATTAATCTAAACATGAATTCATCATCTAATTTCGGATTTGGGGTGAGAAATTGGGAAAAATTTTGGAAAAGTTTTTAGGCCTAATTTTTGAGTTTTGATTGGGGATTTGACACTGGATTTGGATAATTTTGGTATGGTTAGACTCGTGAGTGAATGGGAGTTCATAATCCGTAACTTTTTCCCGATTCCGAAACATGAGACCGGGGGACTTTTTGGGCAATTTTCTTAATTTCGCGTGTTAGCTTTGAATTAATTAGTGAAATTAGTTACTTGAAGTTATATTTACATTATGCAAATGATTTGAATAGATTTGGCCATTTGGAGTCGAGTACTCGTGGCAAGAACGTGGTTTCGGGTTGATTTTTGAGCCGGTTCGAGGTAAGTGGCTTGTCTAACCTTGTGTGGGGGAACTCTCCTTAGGATTTGGTGTTGTTGATATATGAAATGCCTTGTGCGTGAGGTGACGAGCGCATACATGTGCTAATTATTAAAAATCATGTTTTTATTAAGTAACTATAACTGTGTTTTTCTTCCTTGTTGTACATTACTTGCAATTTAAACCTACTGTTAGATTAGGGAAACATGTCTAAGTGACTTAATTACTTTATTAGATCAAACTGCCTTATTTGAATTATGTGCAGCATGCTAGGTTAGAAATATCTGTTTTACCTTGGTAGGAAATTGGATTGAACTGAATATTCTTCATGTTGCTGTTGTGTGTTTACTTTGGGACTACGGGACGGTATCCCGGGAGATCCCCCTATTTGTTTACCTTGGACTACAGATCGGTATTCCGGTAGATCCCCCTGCACACTTACATTTGGGACTACGGGATAGTACCCGGTAGATTCCCTGTACTGGATATTTACTTTGGGACTACAGATTGGTGTTTCGGGAGTTCCCCTGCATCTTTATGATTCGGTTTGCGGGACGGTATCCCGGGAGATATTTTTGATATTTACGTTTGGGACTACGGGAAGGTATCCCAAGGGATCCCCTACTGTTGTTTCTGTGTACTGAGTTAGATTCCTTCTGTGTTTTTAATTGATATAGACTGTTAGCACTTAAATTATATTGTCGTATTCTATACTGTTTACCTTGTTTATTTTATCTACATTCAGTAGGGCCCTGACTTTCCTTGTCACTACCCGACCGAGGTTAGGCTTGGCACTTACTGAGTATTTCATCTTTATGTTTTTCATGTGCAGATCCAGGTTCTTCGGCTCAGCCCTACCATCCTTGAGGCGAGGCGATCCTTCAAAGACTTCGAGGTGTATATGCCGAGTCCGCAGACCGAGGAGTCCCTCTCCATTCTCTCTTGTAGTTACAGCCCTTCTGTATTTACTTTGTTTTAGATATTCTGGAGTTAGAGCACTATGTAGTATTCTTAGCTTGTGATTTCATGAGATTCCGGGTTTTGGGAAGTTGTTCAGTTTTTGAGATCTTGTATTAGTATATGCCGAGCGGCATCTTAAACGCCTTTATATTGTCTATCTTCAATTTTTATTAGTTTTTCCGCAATTTGTTTCTTTTTCCGTAATTGTTAGGCTTACCTAGTCGTAGAGACTAGGTGCCGTCACGACAGATCACGGAGGGCGAACTTAGGTCGTGACATACCTGTACCTAGAGCACTTGCAATAATTCTTGGATTTTTGAAATTTATTTAATACTCCTACATAAAAGAAAGCTAAACCGAAATGGCACATTTGGCTATCCAGTTACACCTATTTTAAGATTTGAGTTCAACAACCCTCAATTCATTGGCCTCTTGTTTTATCATTTACAGAAACTACAAAGATGAAAATATCAAGAAGCATATGGTCCTGGATATGGGGTAGTGTGTTTTTATCAATTAAAGGAACCATCTAATATTTGTGGCATTTAGAGCATATGAATTAATGAAGGAGCGAAGTTAAGGTGGCAGTTTCAAGTAGTTGGCCTTACAGGATTGTCTTTACTAGTACAAGTGTGAGTAAGACATATTTGGAATGCAAGAGTAACATGGCCTCCATGTGCTATATGGAAACCTGGATCACTATCAAGTAGGAGGATGGAGGGACGCTTAACCAAAAATCTTATTTGGAATCGACTGTTAGGAATGGAGAAACTCCTCGTAGGAAGTATGTGTCGTACAATTGGGGCTACTTATTTTTCTATCGTCATCCTTAGTCTTAAAACATGACCCTTGATAAAAAAGTGTGAAGAAAAAGTATTAGGATGAAAAGTTGACAGATAGTCGTCGTGAGTCTCTCCTAGGTTTGCCTGTATTACTAGTTCTATTGTATTTTTTTCTTGTTCCTATTTCGTGTTCATACATGTTGAATTATACGCTTTTATTACCATGCTATCTTGTTGTTGTAATTTTTTGTTGCTTTAGTTTTACGGTTCCTTGAACTGAGGGTCTACCGGAAACAACTTATTTACCTTTGTATGGTAGGGATAAGGTCTCCTTACACACTACCTTCCCTAGGGGCGGACCTACATGGGATCAAACAGGTTCATATGAATCCGCTTCGCCGAAAAATTATACCGTGTATATAGGTATATCTCATTTTTCTTTGAGAAAATAAGCGGATAAGTAAAATTTTGAATCCACTTTGACAGAATGAAAGCGCCCAGCTCGCTGGCACAGCGGGTTCATTATTTTCCAAGGATCCCAAGCTCGAAACTAGCCAACAACGTTTCCTCTGTGTATAAGCTTTTTACTTTTTCTCCGGTAAAAGCTTTCGTGGAACCCACGTCTTTGCTCATTAAATAATTCCCCTATTCCTATATTCATTAAAAATAGAAAATATATTTTTTTTTGTTTCTTTTCCAAATAAAACTATAATTTGAAAAGTGTAGACCTAGGCTACACGTTTTTGCCTCTCTTTTTTATTTTTTATTTTTTATTTTTTGCTATGTAAATCTATTTCTTTATTCATTAAGAAACAAATACTACATATTAAATATTAAATAGTCTCCAAATCTCAAAACCTCATGTCTCTTGGTTAAAAACTTTCACCCGTAAAACATTCAAACTTCAAGGTCTCCACCATCGGCCGTAGCGTCGCTTTTGTTTGCCCACTGCCATCTCGCTAGAATTCACCTCTCGCGCCATCCGCAAAGTCACTAATCAGGTTTTTCTTTATTCTCTACTTTTTGTATGATGTATCTATTTATCTTTGATTATAAAATTATCATGGTTGTGTGTGAATTGTGATTTCTTCAAATAAGAAAAATTTACACCTCTTAAAATTATTAGTAATTACAGTTGGGTTTGGGTATTTCTTCTCTCTTGTAATTTGGGAATTAGCACCAATCACCATCATTATTTTGTGAATTGAGTTTAAGATTATTCTTGTTTGTGATGCTAGTTGAAACATAAGTTTAAATATACTTATTAATTATTGTTCTAATTAGAAATTTAATTTGGTAATCCAGTTTCAAAATTCAATGAAGAGATATTTCACTCCAGCATCTTCCAAGTTGCCACAATCAAGTTCTTCCCGTCAAAATGCTCCTCCCGGGGAAGAAAATATGAACCAATTAGAAGAACAACCTCCTTCGTCTAAAAAACAAAGGCAAGGAGTTGATCTGGACTCTTTAAAGGCTGATCCAAAGGAAAGAATATCTATTAGGGACTATCATCCAAATGAGCGTGATGAGATTAGAAGAGCATACCTTCAAAAAGGTCCTTACCAACCTCGAACTCACAAATTTCCTAAAAGAGATTTAAAACGTCATTTTAATCCCAAATGGTTTGGTCAATATCATGATTGGTTGGAGTATAGCGTGATAGAAAATGCAGCTTATTGTTTGTGTTGTTATTTGTTTCAAGATGAAAGCATTCATTACGGTGGAGGTGATGTATTTTCGAGTATGGGATTTAAAAGTTGGCATAAAAAGAAAAGATTAGACATGCATATTGGAGGGCTGAGCAGTATTCATAACCAAGCAAAGAAAAAATGTGAAAATCTAATGCAACAAAAACAGTCAATTCAAACTGCATTTTATACACAATCCACTCAAACAAAGCTCGAACACCGACTTCGTTTAAAGGCTTCAATTGAGGTGGTGAGACTCCTTCTGAATCAAGGATTAGCATTCCGCGGACATCGTGAAGATGAATCATCATTAAACAAAGGTAACTTTCTTGAAATCCTTAAGTGGTATGCAAAAAGGTGTGATAAAATTCGTGATCTTGTGTTGGAAAAGGCTCCAAAAAATGATAAATTGACTTCTCATAAAATTCAAAAAAATATTGTCACTGCATGTAAGCTTGATACAATTAAAGCTATTATAGAGGATCTAAACAGTGATAATTTTGCATTGTTAGTGGATGAATCTTGTGACATTTCATGCAAAGAACAAATGGCTATTGTCTTGGGAGCGGTTTATTGGGATCGTACATGTTCGTGACACTAGTGCTTTGTATTTAAAGGAAGCAATTGTTAATTACCTTGCTCAATGTTCTTTGAGTTTATCTTATGTACGTGGACAATGCTATGATGGAGCAAGCAATATGCAAGGGGATCTAAGTGGCCTTAAAACTTTGATTCAAAAAGAAGTAGATCAGCTCATTCTATTCATTGTTTTGCTCATCAACTTCAACTGACCCTTGTTGCAGTCTATAAAAAATGTCTTGAAGTGGGAGAACTTGTGTTGTTGGTTTCTAACGTATCAAATGTAGTGGGGGGTTCTTTTAAGCGTATGGATGATCTTCGACAATCTCAAGCAGAAAAACTTCAAGAGGCATTAGATATGGGAGAAATTGATACTGGCAAATGCTTAAATCAAGAACTTGGTCTAGCTAGAGCTGTTGATACTCGTTGGGGATCACACTATAAATCTTTTAAGAACTTTATTTATATGTTTGACTCTATTATTGATGTTCTAGATACTATCGTTGTTGATGCTCGGTCTTTAGAAGAAAGAGCTAAGGCAACATGATATCTTAAAACATGTCAAGCATTTGAGGTTGCTTTCATGTTACACTTAATGAGAGATGTTTTGGTAATTACAAATGAGCTTAATGCATCCTTACAGTAGAAAGAACATGATATTGCAAATGGTGTTCTACTTGTTGATGTGGCAAGGAAACGATTGCAAAGGCTAAGGGATGAAGGATGGGATCCTCTTATTGATAAGGTGTCTGCATTTTGTATCAAGCATGACATAGTGATCCCTAATTTTGATGAGTTCTATATTAACTCTAGAGATCTCGACGCAAAGTTACAGAGCATACCATTTCACATCACTATCGTGTTAATGTGTTTATTAAGATTATTGATTGGCAACTTTATGAACTCAATGAGCGTTTTAATGAGGAGACAACAGATTTGCTTATGGGAGTCGCTTGCTTGAATACAGTTGACTCATTTTCTATTTTTGACATTAAGAAGATATTGAGAATGGCTGAATTATATCCTGATGATTTTGACGAAAATATTATGATTACTCTTGAGAATTAGCTTGCGACTTATATCGTTGATGTCCGTGATGTTGATAAAAGGTTCTCTAATTTAAAAGGACTTTGTGATCTTTCTGAAAAGCTAGTTAAGACAAAGAAGCATTTGAATTATCCATTTTTGTTTCGCCGAGTAAAATTTGCGTTGCTCCTGCTAGTTGCCGCTGCTACAGTTGAAAGAGCTTTTTCCGCAATGAAGTTGATCAAGAGTGAATTGTGAAATCGAATGAATGATGAATTTATGAGTGGTTGTTTGGTACCTTATGTAGAAAGAGAAATGTTTAATAGTATTTCTGATGAAACAATTATGAATAGATTCATGAAATGAAAACTCATAGAGTACGGTTGGAATAATATATTAGATTATTTTTAAATTAATAATTATTTATTTTGTTGATTTTTTTATGCATTACTTCTTCATATATTGAATCCGCTTGATGAAAATTCTGGGTCCGCCACTGACCCTCCCTAGATCTCACTTGTTGGATTACACTGAGTTTGTTGTTGTTGTTGTTGGTGTACACCATTAATTAGTACTCATGTATCACTCTTGATCAGTCTCGTTTTCAGTACAACGCGTTTCAGGATTTCAGCTTCCCCTATATATATATATATATATACGATCCTATTTTTCTTGCATGTGCATTCCCCTCTTTTTGCTCCGAAATTGTACATTCAGTATAAGAGAAAATAACTAAAGTAAAATGAAAACAGAAAAAGTCATTCTTCAATTGCCTTATTTGATAGTAATAAATTTGCTCTTTCTACTTGGTGAAAATTATTCATTTGCTAGTCCTAATTTAGGATTAAACATTAGATTATTAGGAATCATACAAGATCGTTCATTTTTTTCTTTTTTAATTAATATATAGTGAGAATTTCATCTGAGTCCGGATCCTGCAGAGACTTAGAGGTCCGCTAGAGAAGTAGAGATCAAAACTGTTAAAGAAACAATAAGTTCCTTTTTCGTCCCTTCCTATAGATTGGAATATAAAGAAATAATTAATATATTCAAGATAATTACATAGTTTTTTAAATAAAAAACCTGTTCACCCATCCATTTAAAATGCCAAATTATCTTCTCTATTCTTTGACTCTGATGTACTTTTGTAAGGAAAAGAACTTTTAAGGGGTATCCGAGTAAAGCAAAAGAAGACATAAATGTTGGACGAAGAACTAACAAATCATTTAAGGATTGATAGCTATGTGGATCGCTTTCTGAGCCTCAGAACATGCATGCTACTCTCTTTAGCCTTCTTTTTTTCTTTTATGCCATAATAATGGAGCCAAGGCTTTTGTTTAGAAGATTTCATTCTGTGGTGCTCATATTGGAGTTTGGATGTGGCTCATAAAGGACCACTTTGAAGAAGGAATTCCCAATCTAAATTTTGTTCCAAATAGTAATTGTATCCTTTTACACAATGAGGCGGTCAGTTCAACACACTTCATCGAAAAATTATAATGTGTATATAACAAATTATACCATATATGTAAATCAAAGATTATATTTCATATATATATATATTAAATCTTGAACATCCTTAGTGAAATTTCTGGCTTCGCCATTACGGTATTCAAACTCGTGATATTACAACTTAGAATTGTAACCTTTTAGTTGCCGGGTTGTCTCTTGGAAGTTGGAACAAGAGCATTATATGTTTAAGATAATTCCTCTAATTAAGAGACCATGGGGCTGCGGAAAGACTAATTGAGTCGGACAAGTCACTCAACAATGCATTATAAATTAAATTTCGAACAATAGATTAATTTCAAGAAATCATAATTTTGTTGTCAAGAATAAAGTCAATGTCTTAACTTGTAGTAATATCATATTTTGAATCTTTCGTACTCTATTAAATAACCATGTAAAGAAAGAAAAAAATGAGTTAGAGAAGGTGAAGCAACGAATATAAAAAGTTCACATGATTCCAAGCTAACATTGGTTTTACGGACAAATCCATAAGATCAATCAGTTACCTTAGTAGTTGGAGTTGGTTAAAAGTTATAGATTTTCACGAAAAATCTTGGCTAACTAAGAACAGAAAGATTCTTGAGAAATTAAAAAGGACACTATAGGACGGAAAGATCAAAAGAGTATCTCTAGGATAATGTGAAACTGTAAATAACAATGCATGCAGCAGTGGAGCTAGTATATTTATTTTTTATATTTGAATTAAAAAAATATTAAATATATATGAATAATTAAATGTATTTGTATTTGTATTTGTATTGTATATAAGTTTTAAACTTATTAACTATAAATTCTGACACTTATTAACTAACGGCTGCGGTAACTTACAAGTCAAATCTGCAATAATCTTTACTTTGAACTTTCCAAGAGAAGGGCACATGCCTTTCTGTTTAAAATCTTAAAGAATCAGTTAACTTTTCTTCTATCTGAATAGAATCAAACAAAACCAGAAAAAAAAACATTCACAAAAAAACAAACATTTTTCGAAAAAGAAATGTTCGTATTTCGTACTTCTCAGTACACTTACTGTTCGTCCGTGATTTCTCTGCACTACCCTTTTAGTCCTTTTTAAAGATGCTATAAACTGTGTGCCTATATTCAAATGTAACCTTCCTTGAACATTGAAAGCCATGCTTCTAGCTTGGGGTGTTCATGATTCGGTTTAGATCGGTTTTTTCCTAAAAAGAAATCAAACCAAGTAAGTCGGTTTTTCAAATATTAGAACCAAATCAAACCAATTAAGTCGATTTTTTTTCGATTCGGTTTATGTTGGTTTTTCGATTTTTCGGTAATTTGTCGGGTTTTTTTATTAAATGTAAGATATACATTACCAAACACATATTTTGGCGACCACATTTTTAATATAATATTATCAAATCAATTGCCCTTTGAGAAATTTATCATTTACCAAGATATATTGATGATAATTGAATTAAATAGTGATGAATAATTTAAGGACTCAATTAAAAATATATTATTTTTAACATGAAATAGATTCTTACACTTAACAAAAGAAAACTACCAATCAAACTAGAATGTAAAGGTAAAGAACTGCACTAAAAGTGCAAACGATTAACATTTACTATAAAATTTTTGAAACTTTGTATAAAAGTTTACATATATATATGTGTAATTCTAAATTTAAAATAGCTACTCCTATATTCAGTTTGGTTCGGTTTTATTTTATTAAAACCAAAATCAAACCAAATTTAATCGGTTTTTAAATTTCAAAACCAAACCAAACAAAAAAGTATCGATTTTTTTGGTCGGTTTGGTTCGATTTTTCGGATTTTTATGAACACCCCTACTTCTAACCACCACATAAATTGTTAATCCAATAAAACCTAAACACAACAAAAATCAAATAAATTTTTCAAAAAACTAGATAAAATATGTTGAAATGAAAGTAGTATTAAATCTATTATTCCCTACGTTTCAACTTAGATAATGTAGTTTGATTTAACACAAAGTTTAAGAAGAAGAAAAAGACTTTAAAATATGTGGTCCTAAAAGCTCAAGGGATAAAAGCTTTATGGGGTCATACATTTATATGACTATAAAAGCTTCTCATTAGAGATAAAGTGGGTAAAATAAAAAGTTTAAAATTGAATTATTTTCAAATATATAAATATATCACTGTATTTGAACGGACTAATAAATAAAATATGTTATTTAAAGTTAAAATTTACTCAAATTTAGTGTTTATACCAATATAATATATGACATCTTCACATACACTCTCAAATCACAATTAAGTAATATGGTGATAAACATATATAATTTGATGCAAATATGAGACGCGAAATTCTTTTTATCCATAGACAAGGGTCCTCTTTGCCATTAGGTGAAGCAACAAAGAACCGTAAAACCTTATGGGCTTTGGCCCCCACCCTTGTCCTTTTTCCTCACACCCAACATGACTCCCCCCCACCCCACCCCACCCCACCCCCAAAACACTTCCCCCTCCCCCTCCCCAAAAATAAAAAAACTAGTTGGGGTCTTCCTCCATAAATAGCTTCACATTCCTCTATTCCAAAACCACCTTCTCTCAAAGCAAAAAGAAGTAATCATTCTTTCTTGTTCTTCCAAAATAAAGTTCTCAACTTTCTTTAGATATAATCAAGAAAATACTACAAAAAATGGCCATCAGAAAATCAAACAAGCTATCACAAGCTGTACTTTTGAAGCAAATTTTGAAAAGGTGTTCGAGTTTGGGCAAGAAGCACGTCTATAACGACGAAGACTTCCTTCCCATTGACGTACCAAAAGGTCATTTTGCAGTTTACGTAGGAGAAAATCGAACTCGATACATCGTACCAATTTCTTTCTTGTCTCATCCTGAATTTCAGTGCCTCCTCCGTTGCGCCGAGGAAGAATTTGGCTTCGATCATGACATGGGCATCACCATTCCGTGTGAAGAACTAGTTTTCCAGTCACTGACTAATATGCTGAGATAGTAAATAAAGTATTTGAAATGAAGAAAAAAGAGTGAATAGTAGGTGTAAGGTTTTGTAGTGAAGAAGGATTGGCTCAAGATGAAGCAATTTTTAGTATTTTTTGCTTCTCTTTTTTTCTAACATCTTTTTTCACTTTTTCTCTTTTTCTTTTTCTTTTTCTTGTTTTGTGACCTTCCTTTAACGTACCCTGACCTAGGAACCACATGATATTTGTAGTGTTTTTTATGGGTCAGAATCAGATTTGTCTAATTTTTCCTTGCAGTGGTGTTTTTAAGCACACTGTGAGAGAAGTGAATGTCAGCTCTCAATCTATATATATGCCATTTTCGATATTTAAGTGTCTCTCAAATCCAATTGAGCATATTGAAATTGGTAACATTCCGTTTGAATTACAATAATATGATTCAGAGCTCTTACTCCATTATTTTGTGGACTATAGCATGATTAACACGTAAGTTTGATTTTTGTTGACCAAGAAATGCATTATTATGCCAATATAAAATGTAGAGAAATTTCTAGCTTGGTTTCACAAAACAACTAACAACCGCAAGATAATGAGCTGGTGTTCTTCCAAGTTGAACAAAATAAACCAGTAGAAATGATACCAGATAGTCACTCTAAAGGATTGTTATGTAAAAATTAGTGAGTGCGTCTTGAATTTTAAAGTTTAAATTTCGGAATAAAAATATATTAAATTATCCTTAAGTTAAAAAAATTGATTTAAAATTTGAGGACAAAATAAATACTCGCTAAATGAGAATATGTATGTATGCACTTGCCCCATTAAACTACCACATCAAAAAGGAAATTATAAAAAACAATTTCTGAAGGCACCTTTTTGTATGGGTCCAAATTTGGACGATCACGACCGTTGATGAATACGACAAATGACGAGATTCTCGTAGCTCGACGTCCTGTGGAGGACGACGGACAAGCGAACAGAGACTGCAATATTCCCTATGATTTGTCTTTTAGGGTTTAGAAGGGGTTTGTCCCTTATATATAGCGAAGAAACAACCTTGTAAGACTCTCTTTTTTCTGCTTTTCCAACTAAGAACACTGATTGTAATACTTGCCTACATAAACAATTGGTATCTTTTAATGTTCGATGATTCATCTTCACAAGACCAAGAAATATTGTCCATTGTATTCATCCCATATACCTTTTGTTCTAGAGATTATTATACTTAGCTAAGATTCACCCATTTACTTTCTTTAATTGATTTGTTCAAAAAGGTTCCAATTTCTTTTGAGTCAAACAATCTGGCGACGTCTCTGGGGATTTCTATAGCTGAGATTTTAGTTTCATCTAGATCCTTGAAAGGGATAATCACCATTTCTTAGCCTCGAAAAAACCAACAACGACAGGAAAGAGGGAAGAAAGATTAAAGGAAATAGTAGGTGTCACGAACAACCATCTGGATTCCATCAACGAAGCCAGTAGGGAAGACAATGAAAACGTAATGCCAAGCGTTACACCTGAGGGAGATGCCTCAACCCCCCCCCCCCCACACACCCCGAAAGCGTGACTGTCTCGCGTGAGAGGGAAACCTCAACATCCGCAGCAGGAGAAGCACCACCAACTGTGAAAAGGCAATTAGAAGAGCGGTTGACAAACACCTTGAGCAGCATACTCGACAAACCCGTTCAAAGGGATACCGGAGGCACAATATACACAGAAACCGCAATTGTCGCCGATGAGCCAGAAACTCCACGCACAGGTAACACTCATATTGTCATTGATGTAGGTAGCGATGCATTTGCGGCCATCTTAAAGAAAATGAAAGAGATGGAAAATGAGAACAAAACAATCCGCGATCAGATGAATGAGCATCAGGAAAGGGTTGATAAAATATCGGACGCTCCGAAGTTGCTACCAAAACGTGACGTAGGCCGATTCATCGAATAGCCATACAGTGAAGGGGAGGCTCCCCACTCTATTCCGAAAACCTTGAAAATGTCGCCATACTTGAAAATATATAATGGCACCACGAACCGGAAGATCACTTAATCCACTTCATCATTGTAGTAAAAGGCAACGATCTATCGAAAGAACAGGTGCCATCAGTGCTGCTGAAAAAGTTCGGCAAAACTCTGACAGGGGGAGCGTTGACATGGTATTCCCAACTACCAGCATGATCGATATCAACATTTGAAAAAATGGCAGATAAATTCGTCACCGCTCACGCGGGAGCAAAAAAGGCAGAGGCCAGGGTAAATGACATCTTCGCCGTCAGGCAGACGACAAGAGAAGGACTTTGGGATTTCATATCCTGATTCAACAGGGTAAGAATGAGCCCACCAAACATATCAGAAGGGATGGCGGTAGTAGCCTTCCAAAATGGGTTAAACATAAACGGGTCAAAAGCAACCAAAAAGTTGCTAAGTAGACTCATGAAGTACCCTCCCACCACGTGGGAAGAAATCCATAATGTCTATTGTGCCGAAGTAAGGGCAGACGAGAATGACCTAAATGGTTCGATCCAACGGCTAACACCGGTCCAAACCGAAACAAGGAGAGATCACCACAACGATGGTCGAAAGGACCAACTATCCCGTTTTAATCGAGAAAGGCATCAACCCTACATCCGAACATCCAACCCACCTCCTCCACGACATGCAGACGTCACGCCTCGACACACCGCGCCACCTTGAAACGAAAGAGGTATGCCTCCACTGTTATCTACTTATAACTTTTGTGTTTCTCCTTCAGAAATAGTATATGCACTAGAAAAGCTCGGCACAAAGGTGCAGTGGCCGTAAAAGATGAAGTCAGATCCGAGCACCCGGAGATCGAACGTTCTGTGAGAATTCTACCAGGAAAGAGGACACAAGACCAAAGACTGCATAGGTCTACGACAGGAAATGGTAAGAATGTTAAATCACGGATACCTGAAAGAACTGTTGAGCGATCGAGGACATGTTAACTTCGCTCGCGGACGCGATCAACCTCAAGGACCCCCAAAACCACCTTTACCGGCTCGCACCATACAAATGATAATTCGCGGTGGTGATGATTTGGTAATCAACCATGTGAAATTCACCACCACACACAAACTCAAGCGAATAGTCGCTCATGAACGGTACGACGACCACGAAGATAGTATCATCTTCGATAAGTTAGATACCAACGGTTTGTCTTTCCCTCACTATGATGCTTTGGTTATAACTTCACGTATTGCGGATACTGATGTAAAAAGAATAATGGTAGATGACGGAAGCGGCGCGTGTATTATTCATCCACGAGTCCTTGTATAGATGAGACTCGAGGTTAAGATAGTACCACGCTGCATAACGCTAACGGGTTTTAATAATGCAGTGGAATAGACCTCTGGAGAGATAGTGCTACCCATTCTGGCAGGAGGAGTCACTCTGGAAACAACGTTTCACGTCATGAACCAGGAAACAGCCTACAAGGCTATTATAAGGCGTCCATGGATACACGTCATGCGAGCCATCCCGTCAAGTTTCTATCAAGTAATCAAATTTCCTACCCCATGGAGAATATTCAGCATCCGAGGCGAGCAACGCACTGCCCAAGAGTGCTACTGAATCGCCCAAGATTGCACACACACCCAACAACTAAAAGGGGCAAGTGTGGAAGCATAACAATCAGCCATATCGGGAACCAAATCCGACATACAAATAGAAGCCATCAAAGACCCGGATATTGTAGAAGCCTGCAAGGTAACCATAGAAGATCTTGACCCCGTTCAATTGGACAACACCGACAGCACGAGAAAAGCTTATATCGGACACAACCTCTAAGAACCAGGTAAGTTCCATAAGTTCTTAACTAACAGTACCGATTTGTTTGCCTTTTCCCATTTAGATATGTCGGGAATCCCAAGGGACATCTCCACACACAAGATGAATGTCGACCCTCTTTACCCGCTAGTACGACAAATGAAGAGAAAGTTCAATGCCGCAATCAACAAGGCGGTCAGCGAAGAAGTTGATAAGTTGCTCGCTAATGATTCCATACGAGAATCAAATTATCCTCAGTGGGTCGCCAATGTGGTCATGGTAGAAAAGAAGAACGGGAAGTGGCAGATGTGTGTCGACTTCACTGACCTGAACAAAACATGCCCAACAGATTCCTTTCCGTTACCACATATCGACCAGCTCATCGATGTAACGGCGGGACACGAACTATTAAGCTTTTTAGACGCTTATTCTGGTTACAACCAAATTCTAATGGCAGAAGAAGACCAAGAAAAGACCACTTTCATCATTCACCAAGGAACGTACTACTACAGAGTCATGCCGTTCGGACTCAAGAACACAGGGGCGATGTATCAAAGGTTAGTCACCAAGATGTTCAAAGAACAACTCGGTAAGACCATGGAGGTCTATATCGACGACATGCTAGTGAAGTCAAAAAAGAAGTAGGATCACATTGGTCATCTGAATGAAGCCTTCAAAATATTGAGGCGATACGGAATGAAACTTAATCCCGAAAAATGCGCCTTTAACGTAACCTCAGGAAAGTTCCTTTGTTTTTTGGTATCACAAAGGGGTATCGAAGTCAACCCGGATCAGATCAGGGCCATCGAAGGAATACCGGAGTCATTAACCAGCAAGAAGCAAGTGCAAAAATTAACAGGACGAATAGCCGCCCTGTCTAGGTTCATCTCACGATCATCAGACAGATGCCATCGATTTTTCAATATACTAAGGAAGGACTAGGGGTTACAGTGGAATTCAAAATACGTCGACGCCTTGAGAAAACTGAAAGCGTATCTGTCCTCGCCGCCACTACTCGTCAAGGCATACCGGGGCGAATGCCTCCTGGTGTACCTAGCAGTCTCCGAAGTCGCGGTAAGTGCAGTGTTGGTCCGTCAAAACAAAAGTACGCAATCTCCGATTTACTATATCAGCAAAACCTTAATTGATGCTGAAACAAGGTACCCCCACCTTGAGAAACTAGCTCTGACATTAGTCGTAGCTTCACGAAAGCTTAGACCATATTTTCAATGTCACCCATAAAGGTGGTGACAACCTATCCCCATAGGGGCATCCTACACAAACCTGAGCTATCGGGTAGGTTGGCCAAATGGGCTATAGAATTAAGCGAGCACGATATAACATACCAACCGCGAACTGCTATAAAGTCGCAGGTGCCCGCCAATTTCGTCGTTGATTTCAGCGCGAAAGTATTGCCATAAGTAGAGTAGGAGGCGCTCCGTGCTTCCGCACATTCCGACCTCTGGGTCCTCTACACCGACGGCGTATCTAATGCATCGGGATTGGGACTAGGACTCATCCTCGAGGTTCCCATGGGCAAAGTAATTTTCCAGTCTATACGATGCCCCGAGATGACTAGCAATGAGGCCGAGTATGAAGTTGTGATTGCATGATTGAAATTAGCCCTAAATATGGCACTCGACGACTCGTCCTCCATTGCGACTCTCAACTCATAGTGAACCAAGTCACTGGGACTTTCCAAATCAAAGAACAGAGACTACAAAAGTACCAGTCAGAAATTCACAAACTGCTGCTAGAATTCAACGAATGCTGCCTCGAACAGATACCCAGGGCATAGAATATCGAAGCGGACGGTCTCGCTAAGCTAGCGGCAGCCACCAGAAATATCAACAAGGAAAAAGTGGTCACTCTTCTCTATTCCTCAATATACCAGGTTGAGGTACATTCTGTATACCTAACTTGAGACTGGCGCAACCGTATCGTAACATATTAGCAGGATGGAACGCTCCTAAAAGATAAGAAAGAAGCCAAAAAGCTTCGAATACAAGCAGCCAGATACAGCCTCGTAAACTGTGATCTTTACAAAAGAACGTTCGGCGACCCCCTGGCTAAGTGTCTTGGGCCAAATCAAACAAGGCGAGTACTAGAAAAGTACACGAGGGGCATTGCGGCACCCATATTGGAAACCGTGCTCTTGTCATATGCCTTATCCGTGCCGGATACTACTGGCCTATTATGAAAAAAGAAGCTGCAAATTACGTCAGGAAGTGTGAACAGTGTCAAAAATACGGTCCCTATGATACATCAAGTAGGAGAACTCGTGCATTCCATCACTTCGCCATGGCCATTCATAAAGTGGGGGATGGATATTGTCGGACCCCTCACAGCAGGACGAGGTAAGGTATGCTTCCTTTTGATTTTAACTGACTATTTTTCTAAAGGGGTGAAAGTAGGTCCATACACTCAAATACGAAAGCAAAAAGTTATCGCGTTCATATGAAAACATATAATATGCCGCTTCGGCACTCCCAATGAAATTAGTTATGACAACGGACCTCAGTTCGTCGGAAAGAAAACGATCAAGTGTTTTAAAAGATGGCACATCAAGCGAATACTCTCCACACTATACCATCCCATCGGCAACGGCCAAGCCAAATCCTCCAATAAAATGATACTGAATATATTGAAAAAAAAACCTAGAGGACGCCAAAGGGCTATGGCCTGAACTGCTGCCAGAAGTACTATGGGCATACGGTACTACGCCAAAAACTAGCACATGCGAGATGCCATATTCACTAGTCTACGGGACTGACACGGTTATACTCGTCGAAGTCGGAGAACCTAGATTGAGGTACTCCAATGAAAGCGAACCAAGCAACGACGAAAGTAGGCTACAAGATCTGGATGAAGTTGATGAACGAAGATATATGGCCCACACAGGAATGGTAGCCCAAAAGCAACAAACAGAAAGGTACGACCGCTCAAGGTCGGAGACTACGTCCTCAAAGCTAAAACACAAGCAGCGAAAGACCCTAATGAGAGAAAATTGGGAACAAACTGGGATGGGCCATACCAAATCACGGCGGCAACAAATAAATGAGCATTCCAGTTAGAGACAATGGAAGGAAAACTACTCCAAAACAATTGGAATGTCGCCCATCTCAAATACTTCCACTTCTGAAAAGACTAAGTCGTACTCTTTTTCCCTCATCCGGGTTTTATCCCAATCGAGTTTTCTCGGTGAACTTTTTAATGAGGCGGCAAGGGGGACATCTCGAGGTCCGAAGTATTGTTCATTACCCCGCCCGTCAACGTGATCTCTAGGCCGATTAATGAAGGGATGTGATATAGATAGACAAATCTCCATTGTATGTACAAAGTAAACGTGTATTTCCTACAAGAATATAATCAAATCTCCAATGTATGAATGAAAATCCCAATGGCCAAGGCCATCGACAAAAAACATGAGTTCGACCTCATTCGAACTACGACGGGATACTACTTCTACGCCAGCTCAAAGGTAACATCCCAATGGCCAAGGCCATCGACAAAAGTACAAGTTCGAGTTCATTCGAACTAAGACGGGATACTACTTCGACTCCTGCTCGAAGGTAACATCCCAATGGCCAAGGCCATCGAAAAAAATACAAGTTCGACTTTATTCGAACTACGACGGGATACTACTTCGACTCCAGCTCAAAGGTAACATCCCAATGGCCAAGGCCATCGACAAAAATACAATTTTGACTTCATTCGAACTACGACAGGATACTACTTCGACGTCAGCTCGAAGGTAACATCCCAATGGCCAAGGCCATCGATGAAAATACAAGTTCGACTTCATTCGAACTACGACGGGATACTACTTCGATGCCAGCTTGAAGGTAACATTCCAATGGCCAAGGCCATCGACAAAACATAAGTTCGACCTCATTCGAACTATGACAGAATACTTCTTTGACGTCAGCTCGAAGGTAACATCCCAATGGCCAAGGCCATCGACAAAGATACAAGTTTGACTTCACTCGAACTACGATAGGATATTACCTCGATATCGGCTCAAAGGTAACATCCCGAAGGCTAAGTACGTCACCAATGGAAAGGGTCCGACATCACCCAAATCGACAAAAATATAACAAAGATTGCCACAAAATCGACAAAACAATTTTTTTTCATTAAAACAAAATATTGCCAGCACCAATCTTTACAATGGGCTCAAAGACGCCCTTACAAAAATCCTGAAACAAAAGTAAGTACAAACCAAAACTTACACATCGTCCATGGTACCATACACATCTTCGTACCAAGAATCAGAGGCAAGAGGGTTCCCATCATCAAAGTTAATATCATCTCCATCAAGCGTAAGCGGGTCATATCCGCACGCCTAGCGAGCTGTCCTCCTCCTTTCCCGGCGCTTGCGCTCGGTCTCCATGATAAGGGTCTGGCACAACAAGAAAGAAGTTAAAATAAAAAGACAAGTCGACAATAATAACGCAAACCCAATGATGAAAAGGAAAAAGAAAAACATCTACCCACAAGTCCAAGCCGGCGAAGTTCCGAGACAACTCCATGTCGCTCATCACTTTTAGCGCCTCGCTCTCAGGGGCAGCACATAAAGGGGCTAAAACAGACGCCACCTGATCACAGTTCGACAATAAGTTGTAGTCCCTTAGGACAACTATATGCCGATCAGAACCCTCCACTCTGACCTCGACATGAGTATGGCGCTCTAAAAACTCACGAACATCCTCTGGGTCGACATCTGAACCCGAGCCTTCACCCTCGACGCGCAGGCCCCCTCCAGTATTAGATGACGCGCCACCCTCAGCAGAGCGCATGAAGCCGCCTCCTGGGTAAACCCATTCCGTTTGGTGAGACCTTCACGCCAAAATGGCATCGGCCATAAATGTGGGTATAGGTGCCATCTGCGATGCACCCACCCTATTTCTACCGGTGTCCACGGCCACGTCCTTCCCAAGCTCTACTCTCATCCTTTTCCTCAACAACGACACATCCCCGTTAGAGGACTCGTCCAAGAAATGAGGGGTCGGTACGTAAGAGGCCTCCTCCCTCACTACCATATCCCGAGAAGGCCCCTCTATTTTTATCGGCTGAGTACGACCTCCTCAGATGGATTCATTCAAAGTAAACTGCATTCCTGCAGCGACAGGCTATCAGAATGCAGGGGCTGGGGGCCTCCGCCTAGAAGCTCCTCGACCTGTCATCACGAAAAGTCATATCAATAGACAACGGTATATAACCAATGAAGTGATATAGGGAAAGATGTTTACAAGATAAAACTCTCGGCCCATACTGTTTTACGAAGGCAGGCCAATCTCGGGTCTCTGCTGCATGGGGCAACAGACGGGCTACCCAATCTGTTATACCTACAGTAGGGGGGGTAGATGCTCTATAGATGCAAACAAGAAGCGAACAAACCCTATAATAAATGAAGAGGAAAAGAAAAGAGTAAAACAAGTGGAGACACTTACGATTCTCGTTCCACCGCTCCGGGAACCTAGCGGGGTCGAACACAATGTGTTCGGTTTTGACAAAGAAGTACTTATGCCAAAATTTGCGACTTGCTCGGTCGTTGGTCCTAACCACCAGCCCTTTCGTCCCATGGTGCCTCAAATGCATCATAGTGCCCCTATGAAAGCTGGGTGAGAACAAATGCAAGAGGTGGTGAACGGTAACCTCGCACCTCGCCAACTCCGCATACTTTGTTAACATCAGAAGTATCTTAGCGTGTATAGGGAAAGTTGCACCGAGCAAACTTGATAGAATCTGCAGAACTCTTCCGCTAATGGAAGAAGGGGGAAAGAATGACCAATCACGAAGGGGTACTCATAAAAAGAGCAGTACCCAGGCCTATGGACTTCCACGAAGTCCCTTCCCGCTGGAACCATATCAACATGAGCGGGGATGTTATACTTTGTACGGAGAGCATCAATATGAACTTGTTCCGTTTCAGAAAGCACGGGGGTAGGAGTGGGAGGAGAATCCTTGAGGAAGTCGCTTCGAGACATGGGGTGTCTCGGTAGAAACTCCTCCATGGTGGGAAAACTGTCCCCCTCTTCCACCGTCATATCCTCACCGCCAGAGGGGAGCGCCACGGACAACGGGGTAGTGTTAGAAACCCTTTCACAAGATCGATGTGTTCTAGGCATCACTTCAATGGAAAAGGTATTAAACTAGCAAAGAAGGTTGTGAACGAAGAATGGGAGAAGAGGAATCAGAAAGGTGTTGGAACAAACGCGGTAGGGATAAGAAAGTATAACCGGAAATGAAATGGCCAAGAGTTTTTGAAAAAACAAACCTCTACCTATTTATAGGATTGGGTGGCGTCAAAATCGAAGCAGAAGGCTGCAGGGTGGCACTAAAATCGAAGCGACAAGCCATCAACCCCTGTCTTGAAAACACGCATAATGATGACGCACGTGGAGATGACGTCATTTCCCGATAAGATACACTATCCAGTGTCTTGTTGAGCACGCTGACCTTCCATTATTGGCCAACCTGTAGCGCTTCGTAAGACCAAATTTCTCCACAAGAGCGAGTGGTGTCCGCTTATCAAGGATGCACCAAGTTGCAACCTCGACAAGCGGATGGACTAACTGTATGAGTCCAAATTTGGACTACCACGACCGTTGATGAATACGACAAACGACGAGATCCTCGTTGCTCAACGTCCTATGGAGGACGATGGACAAGCGAACAGAGACTGCACGACTTTTACAGTAGTGTAGGTCCATTAGGAGGCATTAGGAATATTCTCTCGAATATTCCCTATGATTTGTCTTTTAGGGCTTAGAAGGGGTTTGTCCCTTATATATAGCGGAGAAACAACCTTTTAAAACTCTCCCTTTTTTCTGCTTTTCCAACTAAGAACACTGATTGTAATACTTGCCTACATAAACAATTGGTATCTTCTCATGTTCGGTGATTCATCTTCACAAGATCAAGAAATATTATCCATTGTGTTCATCTCATATACATTTTGTTCTAGAAATTATTATACTTAGCTAAGATTTACTCCTTCACTTTCTTTAATTGATTTGTTCAAAAAGGTTCCAATATTTTTGAGTCAAACTCTTTTGATAGTTCATTTTGAATCATTTAATGGTGAAACAAGTCTCTCTTTCTCTTTATTACCAATAAAAGTCCCTTTATTTTTTTAGTTAAGGTATGGGTGGGGTAAGGTGATGTTTATTTAAAATTGTATGAATGTGCATGCGCTGTCTAGGGTCTTTTTAAACCTACTAAGGGATTGTTTGGTTTGAATACGGCTTATGCCAGGATAAGTTATACTGAGATAAGTTATGTTAGAATTAGTTATGTTGAGATTATTTTTTATCTATTGTTTGATATGTTGTATTAAATATGATAATTGCATAATTTGTAAGAAAAATGTATAAGTTATATCGGTACTAATTACTCCACCTTTTATAAGGTATAAGTTATTCCGGTGTTAATTTTAATCCTAGGATAACTTGTACCTGATTTGCTAACTAAACGAAACATTAAGGTGGTGGTATTAAATTTTTATACCAACACTATACCTTCTTATACCTCGTACCAAACGATCCCTAAGTTGCTAGCTTGTACTTTTATTGCTGATTACAACACTTGATATATCCTTATCCTTAAATTTTGCAAAATTTGATCGCAGTGGGTCCAACAGAGTATTTTCCTCGAAACTTCCCATTTTAGCATTCCTGTTTCTTGGCTCTCTTTATCCCTCATTCTTATCTCTATATGTCTAATAATATGGAGTACAATAATTATAAACCGACCAAGTAATATGGTACATCTTCGAAAAACACCAAATGTTGGATTGTTTATCATGACATCATAAAAATCGAGTTTGGGGATTGATTTTAGGGCAAGTTATACCTTTAGTCGGTCGGTCAAAAATAATTATATTCGCTAGTCAAATATATAAACAATATATACTGATTATGCGTATTATATGTATCAGTAAATAGCTACCAATACCTACAGTGTTTGCGGTAATTCTTGCATTCTTGAAATTTTGTAGTACTACATAAAAGAGAGTTAAATGGAATGGTCCTTTTGGATATCCAACTACCTATTTTGAGATTTGATTTCGACTCCCGTCATTACCTTAGCCTCAGTTTTACAATCATTTATTATTTATATAAAAACTACTAAAATGAAAATATCAAGAAGCATATGGTCCTGGAAGTGGGGCAATGTGTTTTTATTATCAATTATAGGAGTTAGGACTATCTAATATTTGTGGCAATTAGAGCATATGAAAGGAGTGAAGTTAAGATGGCAGTTTCAAGTAGTTGGTACTGATATCACACTGGCCTTACATGCAGGATTGTCTTTAGTAGTACTTGTAAGGGTGGAGCTAGAGTATTCCTTACCCGTTCGACGAACCCAATAATTTTTATTTAGACCCTATATTATATTAAAAAGTTAATTAAAAATGTGTGAACTCAGTAATTACGACGAACTATAAATTCAATAGCAAATTCAGAACTAATAAACTTCAAAAATACGACTTGAGAGTAAAAAATTTGGTCTGTAAGAGTAACATGGCTTCCATGTGCTATATGGAAACCTGGGTCACCATCATACAACACATATATAGAATATATTGTTGTTCACTGATTTGTTGCACACATCTCCTTTTGCTCATTAATTAGGTGTGAATCGAATACTAAAGTTTGATTTCTAAAGTTTATTAGGATTCAAACTTTGAATCACATTCCAACTTGCTTCTTAATACTAGTTACTACTTACTAGTATCTATATACAGAGGCTGATGCATGCAGCCTACATATGCATTATGAGGTCAACTGAATTCAGTATTTTTAACACAATACATCGATATATACGTGAAACATACATTACTTCCAAATAGAAACCCGGTATCCTTCTTCCAAGAACTTCCGACCTTGCTCTTGGGGAGACTCGAACTCACAATATCTAGGTTGAAAGTGGAGGTTGCTTACCATCATAGCAACTTGTATGGAGTACTTATTATGTGAGGAAAACAACTCTGAAAGGGTATATGAGCAAAGCAAAAGCAGACAGAAACGCAGGACATAGCCGTAACACATCAATTAAGATTGATAGCTATATGGATCGTTTTCTCAGCCTTAGAACATGCTAAGAGATACTACTGTCTCACCTTCTTTTTCCTGTTTCTCTCATAATGGAGCCAATTAGCCAGCTTTTGTTTGGGAAATTTAATTCGGTGGTACTCATATTGAAGTTCGAAATGGCGCTCATTTGTCTGATAACTACTTTTCTAGATATAGTATTGATGTTGGTAGAGGACCACTTTGAACAAGGAAATTAACTCCCAATTTTATTCTAGTTCCAGTAACTATATCCTTTTCATCAACTTGTACCTCCAAAACGTTTGCCCCTTTTCATTCTTGTTTTATATCATCATCAATTTAAATACAACATAGTATACGAAGTGTGTGACCATCTTATCTAAAAAATTATATTAATATATCTGAAATTATGGTGCAGAGACAATGTCAAGAAGGCAATGTATTGATTGATAATCAGTTACATGAGTCCTATGTATTTATACAGTATTTTCATCCTATATTTTGGCTATAATACATAGAGTAGGACTCTTCTAGGATAGCTAATACAAAGAGTCTTAATTCTTCTAAACAAGGACTAAGTGATTGCACAGTTATCGGGTTTGTTAGCCTGATCATTATCTTCACACTACTGGAAAATGGCAGAATTTCGACCATCAAAATGGTCGGAAATCATGAATTTTCGACTACTTTCCGACCGAAATTGGTCGGTGGGAAAACAGTTGGTCAGAAATTAATTTCCGACCGAATCTGTCGGTGATTTCCTACCAAAGTTGTCGGAACGTTCGAAAGGCCAAACGACCAAATATTCTCAAATTTCCGACCAAAGTGGTCGGAATTTACCGACCGAATCAGTCGTAATAATATAAATAAAAATAATTATTTATTTAAAATTAAATAATAAAAATATATTCGAACGGAAATTAATAATTAAAAAATAATTATTTATTTAAAATTAAATAATAAAAATATATTCGAACGGAAATTAATAATTAAAAAATAAATTTTATTTAATTTCTGACGGAATCCGTCGAAAACGGTTAAATATTAATTATTTTTTAAAAAAAATTGGGCAGCTTTCCGATTGTTTCCGTCGGAAATCAGTTGGAATTTTCTGTAAAACTGGGCAGAATTCTGCCCAATTTTGAGCTACACCACCTGTCAAACTATTACAATACAATAACACCAACAATACCAACCATTAACACATTCTAAACCAACAATACCAAACATTAACACAATCTAAACCAATAATATCAATCATTAACACAACCTAAATCAACAATACCAACTATTAAACCTAACTATTTTGGGCATAAAAACATCCAAATAGTAGCCCACATTTAATTTTAAAAACAAAACATAAAGTTGTCTCTCACAATCAAGTTTATCAATCAACCAAAACTTCACACCTAAACTACTACACATTAGATTCAGTTTATTCATACTCATCAATAGATAGATCATGCCCATGTTTTCTCATGAATTTTGCATCTTAACAAATGTTCCGAATTGGGAGTCCAATTGTTGCTTCAAATCACGAATTTTTTTTCTCATATCTTCCATATGTTCATGATTTTGAGAATAAGAAGAATTGGCTAAGAGTGGGTTTGGATGACCTGTAGGTCGTCGACGCACTCCAAGTTCGTAGATTCTGCCTTTGTTTACTCCACCCGCTGCCTCTGTCCACAACGAAGCCATATCATCAGGTATTGGTTGAGTTGAAGGAGGCTGAGTTTGTTGCCATTCGTCCACCCTTTTATGATAATCTTCCTGAAATGAAAACATAACTATTATGTAAACAAACTAATATTAATAAATCATAAATAATTATGAAGTTAATATTTTACATATGTGTCTGACGCATGCGTCTCCACCCAGTGTTCTCTTGTACCATCCTTCTTTTTTTTCTTATGCGTCTTCTCGAAGACCTCAGCGTGACTCATATCTCGCCCTCTTTCCTTTTCCTTCATAACAAAAAGTATGAGTTAGACATTACAAACATAAAATTCTATATGTAAAACCAAGAAATTTTTTATAAGTAATTACCAATCTTAGTTTATGGGCCGCAAAACTAATCGAACCTCGAAAATACTATTTATTTTATTTTAATGTTGAGGATGCCATGTACACTTTGTCTGCAATATAAAAAAGTAACATTAGATGAAAACGATAATTATTTAAATAAATGTAATCAATTTTTAGCCTAAATTGATTCCACATTTGGTCTCTGATATTGTATGTTATCTGTCCCCAAGAATTTCATGGCTCATGATAAATAGCTTCATAGAATCCACAACCAAATGTGCATACTGAAAGAATAGCAAAAACCTGCATTAAAGTTAACATATATATAACTAATAAACAACAAATAAATTCAAATATTTGGGATCTACAATAACAATTATGCAAAAACAAAAATCGATTAATCTACAACAACAATTTAATAATTTAATGGATGAAACTGATAATAGATTTCAATTAAGCTTAATTTCATGAAAGTCAAAAGATATTAAAAAAGTTAGGAGTAAAACATATTATCAAAAGTAGTCAACTAGCACTAAGAGTTTTAAAACATTCTTCATACTTTCTCCTCTTAAAATTAGTATCTTCCCCAATATAATCAAATGAGATAAATTGCTATATATGTAACAACTTTACAAATTTGTTAGTAAAATTATTTAGTAAAATTATCCCCAACTTAGTATGTAATTTACCAACATATAAATTTAATTTAGAAATATATGATTCTAAATTATCAACACATAACTTTAACATAAAACCCTAAATTACCAACATATAAATTTAACATGTAACTCTAAATTACCAACATATAACTTTAATTTAACTACTAACAATAGTCATAGATTTACTTTAGCTAACACCAATCAATTTTTACAAATCAAACTAGGAGCAATTAAACAAAATCAGAATATTTTTTTTAAAAAAAAACAACAAAGAAGGGTGAGGGAAACTTACATGGCAGTGGAGGGTCGTCGACGGACTTGCAGCTGGGCGGCGGCGGCGACGACTCCTGCTAGTTGATGGTTGCGGCGGATTTGGGGGGGGGGGGAGTTTGAGTGAGAGAGAGAAGAGAGAAGGAAGAAAAAAGGGAAAGGAAAAGAATAGGGTCATTGGAGGGTTCTTAAAAAAAACTTTCCGACCGATTCGGTCAGAAATTTGATCAAAGTAGTCAACCCTCTTTTTATTAAATAATTCCAACTGAATCGGTCGCTACTTATTATTATTTTTAAATTTTTTTTTTAATTTTCCGACCGAATTGGTCGCTAACCGTGACACGGAATTTTCCGCCAAAATTTACGACTGATATAAACGGGATATTAGTCGTAACTATTATTAAAAATTAAAAAATATATTTTTATGCATTTTCTGACCGATTCCGTCGGAAATTTCCGACTACTTTTTTCCGTCGGAATATTTCAATCGAAAATGGGCCGTTTTTTAGTAGTGTCAACACTTCTCCTCAATTTGGTGAGAGGTGACTTCACTACACCTAGCTTGTCTCGAAAAAACTGGAACTGGTCTTTGCCAAGAGTCTTTGTGTGAACATCTGCTAGTTGGTCCTTGGATCTAACAAACTGAGTAATCAATTGTCCTTGAGCTACCTTCTCTCTGACAAAGTGGTAATCTAGTTTCTACATGCTTAGTTCTAGCATGCATTACTGGATTTGTAGTCATGTATAGAGCACTCAAGTTGTCACAAAATAAGTTAGGAGCAATCTTAATATACATTCCAATGTCTTGTAGAATATAGCTTATCCAGGTAAGTTCAGTTGCAGTTGCTGCCAGTGCTCTATACTCAGCTTCAGCACTTGACCTTGCAACAGTATTTTGCTTCCTTGATGACCAGGAGACACAATTTGCACCAAGGTGTATACAATATCTAGTAGTAGACCTCTTTGTAATGGTACATCCTGCCCAGTCTGCATATGAGAATCCATACAGCCTGAAGGAAGACTGTGATATGATTCTCAGTCCATGATCGATGGTTCTTTTGACATACCTTATTATTCTCTTTACTGCCTGAAGATGCATGCTGTTTGGATTCTGCATGAATTGACTTGCAAGATTAACAGCATGAGTAGTGTCTGGTCTTGTGAGTGTGAGGTAATGCAAGCTTCCTACAATGCTTCTGTAAGCTGAGGGATCAACTGCTTTGCCGGCTGCTTCTTGTTGACCATGCTTCTGAGCAAGTGGAGTATGCATTATTTTTACATTTTACATTTTCCATATCCACTTTTCTAAGCAGATAATTTACATATTTGCTTAGGTTCAAATGGATTCCTCCAGGAAAATAGCTTACTTCAACACCTAAAAAGTAACTCAAGGGTCAAAGATCTTTCATAGCAAATTCATGCTCCAACTTTTGCACTACTTCCCCTATCTGTCTTAAGTTCCTTCCTGTTATAATTATATCATCTACATATAACAGAAGTAATATTGTTCTTTCTGCATCATGGAGGGTAAATAGGGAGGAATCAACTCTACTGCATTTGAAACCAAGATGAAGCAAGGATAGACCAAATCTCTCAAACCAAGCTCTGGGAGCTTGTTTGAGACCATATAGTGCCTTTTTGATGAGATAACATAATCAGGATACATTGGATTAGTGAAGCCTGGTGGCTGAGTCATATAGACTTCTTCTTGTAGATGACCATATAGAAAGGCATTCTTAACATCTAGTTGCCTAATGGGCCAATGTAAAGTGACAGCAATAGAGAGAACACTGCTAAAAAAACCAGGGTTTAGCGACGGACAAAATCTGTAGCTAAACAGAAAAATCCGTCCCTAATCTCATTTAGCGACGGATTAGCGACGGATTATCAAAAGATTCTTCTAGCAACGAGCATTTTAGCGACAGATTAGCGACGACGTTCGTAGCTAAATCCAGTTTTTTTGTAGTGGAATAACTCTTATAATCGTAGCTTTAACTACTGGACTGAAAGAAACTACTAATTCATTTTGATGTAAAGCTACTAATTCGTCTTGCATAGCTTTAAACCAGTGAGAGAAACTAAGAGCTTCTTTTATAGTTTTAGGTTCTTCTTGATTTGTTTGTACAACAGTTAGTGAGGTATGAGTTATAGGAAGAGACTTAGCTTTGAATCTGGTGACCATTTTATGGCCTTGATCAGTGATCTCAGGTTCAACATGAACTATATTTTCTGCTTCTGCTGGAGGTGCTTCAACCTGGTCATTGAGAAGTGTGACAAGTCCATTTCTAGATGCAATCCTATTGATCTGTCACTGTGAACTACATAGGTATTTCATCTGAGTGAGAGGCCTCTGAGTGCAATTCATCAGTATCCGAGTTTTGCATGTCTGCAGAGGGCTCAGCAACACTGTTTGTGACCTCCACAACCCCATCCTAATCAGACTCAACAACATCACTATGATCAACAGTTGGAGCAGTTGTTTGAGCAGTAACGCCATCATCCTGATAATTTGAAACATCGGCTATAGTATCATGATCAGCTCTCAACACAGCACTTTGATCATTTGAAACATTAGCTGCAACATTATCATGATCAGCTTCCAATACTTCCCCTGTAGCAGTAGAGTCTGATGAACCAGACTTAATTTGTGATTTTGAGAAAAACTCAAATAAGGTGTCCATATGACTAGAGTTATTTGGTGCACTGTCAGTCTTGTTTTCCTACACATAGGGAAGAGTTAGTTCATCAAAGACAACATGTCTTGACACAAAGACTTTCTTTGTGGTTGGATGATAGCACACATAGCCTTTATGCAGGCTGTTGTAACCAATGAACATACATGGATAGGACTTAGGTGAGAACTTGTATTTTTCCTTTATGTAAGGGAAACACATGCGCCCAAACAGTGTCAAATTGTTGTAATCAGGGTATGAATCATGCAATTTATAAATGGTGTTTCCTTTTTAAGAACAGATGATGGCAATCTATTTATTAGGAATACTGCTGTGTGAAATGCTTCAGTCCATAAACATAAGGGTAACTTAGCATGTAGTAGTAGTGTCAATCCAGTTTTCACTACATGTCTATATTTCCTTTCTACAATGCCATTTTGCTGAGGGGTGTGAGGACAGGAAATATGTCTTACAATTCCACAATCCTCTAAGTACTTACCAAATTCAGAACATGAAAATTCACCTCCCCCATCACATTGAAAGATCTTGATTCTCTTTGAATACTGTTTCTCAACCTTTTTGTGGAATTTGAAAAATGTTTCAAATAAATTCGATTTTCTTTTTAAAGGATACAACCAAGTATATCCACTATGATCATTAACAAATAAAGTATAGTATTTCATATGTTGGGAAGATTCAACTGGAGTAGGACCCCATAAGTCATAGTGAATTTTCAATAGAGGTTCATTCTCAACTTTATTTCTCAATTTGAATGGTAGTTTACAACCTTTTCCCATTTGACAACTAACAACATGTGACATTGATAGACTTATTATTACTAAGTACTTCTAAGGGCCTAGAATTTTGATGCCCAAGTCTGGCATGCCAAATATCACTAGAGCTTCTCCTTGTCTGTGTTGCACTCAAAGCAAGCAGCTTGTCCACCTTCAAGGCATACATCTCTCCTCTTTTAGCACTCTTGGCCATCAGTTTCCCTGTCCTCTTGTCCTTTACAACAAACGATGATTCATCAAACTCAATAGAACATCAATTATCTCTAGTAATCTTACTTACAGATAACAAATTGTTTTTTAGCTTAGGAACTACTAGCACTTCACTCATCCTTAAACCAGAAATTATTCCTTTACCAACATGTGTGATATCCAGTTCTTGTACATTTCCTACTACAAATTTATCATTTCCATTGTAAGGTTTAAGATTGGATAAGTTACCTTTGGTCACGTGAGTGATTGCTCCAGAATCCATATAGTGAGCAATATCTCCACCACTCTGACTGTTTACATTGAGTGTAGCAAGAGCGTGTGAAAAATCTTCTGGTGCTTGATAGGAGAAGTCACATCTGTAGAAGCACTTTATTGCAGTGTGATTGTTCATGCCACATATTTGGCAGGCTGATGATCCTGTAGTTTCCTATCTCTTAACAACATTTCCAAATCCTTGAGTGTTTTGATTGTTGTTTTGTCCGGCAGGCCTGAAGCCTCTACATCTTGAACTGTAGTTCATGTTACCTCTTCTTTCTCTACTTGTGTTGTTGTATGTCCTCTGTGCTGCAAATACCATATTGTAATTCACTTGTTGTCGGCCATCTCCTTCATCCTCTCTGAGATCAAAGCCTCTTAGAGAGGTGACCTACTACTTAGAGTTAGATAAGGTGCTTTGCCAAGCATCACTATCCTAAAGGTTTTGTATTTATGACCCAAACCTCTAGCAAAGTTGATTACATTGCTATCATCATCCGCAAGCTTGTGTATAGCAGCCAAGCCATCACAAATGCCTTTGAATTCCTTTAGATACTCATCGATGGTTCTACTGCCAAGCTTGATGGTTTGATGTTGTTGCTTCAACTGGAATTCATTGTCCTTTGTTGCCTGCAGATAAGTTTCTTCCAGGCATTCCCACATCTGTTTAGCGGTCGTACTTCCCACAATGAAATACATGCTCTCTTCTGACATTGTCCCAGATATCCAACTTCTTAACAACACATCCTTTTCAACCCGGTCATCAGCAGTACTGTCTTTGTCAACTCTTTTGCCATTATCTTTATCGCTGCTTTCACTAATGCCTTCTATGTTTATAATTTCTGGCCTTCCTTCAATGAGATAGTTCAATCTCATTACTTGTATAAGTTGCATCATTTGTGTTCTCCATATCAGATAGTTAGAGGGCTTCAACTTCATAGGGCATGACGCAATGAGATGATGAAGAGAGGCTGTTGAGAAGGTGTTGGAAGCCATATGGACAGAGTTGATACTGTGTAGTAAGAACTGGATTTTTTGGCAGCGGGATTGGCTTCAAAGAAGCTCTGATACCATGTAAAATTATGGCGCAGGGACTATATCAAGAAGGCAGTGTATTGATCGATAATCAGTTACATGAGTCCTATGTATTTATACAATATTTTCATCCTATATTTTGGCTATAATACATAGAGTAGGACTCTTCTAGGATAGCTAATACAAAGAGTCCTAATTCTTCTAAACTAGAACTAAGTGATTGCATAGTTATCAGATTTGTTAGCCTGATCATTATCTTCAACAATATAATAATATTTTCTTAGCTTTTTAGGTGCCAATGAGAATTAAACACAAGACTTCTATTAGTTTTTAATATCATGATGATTGATGAAGCGTTCATGTTATTCGAAAGTTTAAACTGGTTGAATGATAAAACTTTTATTAAGTTAGTTATGTTATGTCTCCACACAAGTTTTTTCCCCCTTGGAACAAGAGCCATCATATGTGTAAGATATTTATCCTAACAAACTATGGGACTACCGAAAAACTAACTGAATGCAATAAAAATATTCAGTCTGGCCTATACTACTAAATATCATGATAAAATACAGAAAAATAGAAGTCGTAATTTATTGTCAAACACCCAAAAAGATGAGTCATAAAATCATGAAATAAATAATGCCAACTAACATTGGTTTAATAGACAGATTCACAAGAATCAGTTACCTTGGTAGTTGGAGTTAGTTAAAATTTACTTAGGTTTACACTAAAAAGCTTGGCTAACTAGGACAGAAAGATTCTCGAGAAACGTAGAAAACGAGGACGGAAATATCAAAAGAGTATCTCTAGGGTATCGTGAAACTGTAAATAACGATGTAAACTAACGGCTACGTAACAGACTGGTCAAACTTGCAAAAGTCTTTAATTTGTACTCCCTTTACGAGAGAAATGCACATGCTTTTGCAGCAGTAAACTTGTTTTCCCTATCAAAGAAAAGTAGAAACACAACATTCATAAAATAAAATAAAAAAAACTTTTAGAAAATGAAAGGTTTGTACTTCTGAGTACAGTTTGTCCAAGTTTCTAAAATAAATTTATTGTAAAAAATGCTTTTTTCAAATAAGTGCTTCTACATATATTTTACTCAAAAATATTTTTTTAAAAAATGTTTTTGAAGAAAAATAATTTTGTTCTGCTTCTCAAAAATTGTTTCTGCTGCTCCTTAAAAATACTTTTTCTCTTTCAAAAGTTTGACTAAACACCTTAATTTTAGAAGAAAAAAAAGCATTTTTACCTCAAATAAAGAAGCTTGGCCAAACAGACTATTAGTAGGCTTTGCACATAAAAATTATAATTTTTGAAAAAATAGTATTTGGAGTTAAGTTGAAAATGGTATTTGGAATTTGAAATTGTGTTTGGACTTGTATTTCACTTGAAAATATATTGTAGTTTTGCGAGTGAGGTTGCAAAATTTCATAGACAAACAAATTTGAAAAACAAAAAAATTGAAAAGAAAGGAAAAAGAGTTTATGGACAAACGAGACCTTATTGCTCGTCCGTGATTTCTTGATATACCCTTTATTCTTTTTTATTTTTAGATGTAACAAACTGGGCATTTACTAATAGTAGTTTTCGGACCATTTGTCCCATACAACAATTATATCCTATAGGATCTATATATTTATTATTTTCCTTAGCACAAATATTAAATAACTTCATTATATATATCTGACATTTTATTGGCGAAATGTTCAAAATATGTAGTAAAACTATGATTGTATAGGAAAGACATCTTGGAAAATTAACAAAAATCCTATGCAACTAAAAATAATCACTCGAAAAAATCATTTCGAAAAATATTACAATGTACATCTATTTAGGGAAAAATTACATACTTGCACAAGTCAAATTAATATATTAAAATTTGTTTGCTATAAAAGTGTGTCACGTAAAATAGTAATAGTATTTGCACAATTTCTATTTCTCTTAGGAAGTCATTTCAAATATATTTGAACAATACACATAGTAAACTTTTCTCGTAAAAGTCTATACCAAGTCGAACTATGTATCATAACTGGACCGAGAGTAACTCCTCTTTTTTTTTGGTTTCCAACCTGGTATCCGTACCCACATTGGGGCCCTTCCCTCTCGCCCAAATAAATGAAATGGGATGAATCAAATCAATAAGCTTTTTGATTGATTCAGGGCGCAGCAAATCCAAATTAAATCAAGAGCCTGTTCTGTCTTGCTTTCTGATTCAATTCCGCTGCTAGGGTGAGCTAACTCCAACAAACCCGTCCACAGTTCGGATTTCAGGCTGCAACTCGCCTGCATGAAGCCTGAGTCGCTAGTAATCGCGTCAGCCATAAGGCAGTGAATTCCTTCCAGGGCCTTGTACACACCGCCCTCTCCTTTTCTAGCTGCCCAGATTGCCGGAAAGTCCCACATTGGGGGTAAAGCGCTCCCTAACAAAGACGATTTCATACCCAAGGACTCGAACCTGAGATTTTTGGTTAAGGATGAAGGAGTACTTACCATTCCACCACAATCCTTGTTGGTGGACCGAGAGTAACTCATTTGCTTGGAAATGAATTCTTTTAAATCACATGATTTGATAATTGAGTATTTTCGTACGGAGACATATGTCACAACCACATGACATTCAGAGTACTTCAAAAATTATGTATTCTTTTTTCAAAGTACTTATACTTACAATGACCTCGATCCCACCTGGAAATTCTGTCTTATTGTAACTTAAGATAGTTTTTTAAGTTTCCAAATCTGATGAGGGTTATACCGATGCTAATACAAGAGGGAAGAAAAGTTGACCTTAATTAACCCCTCTATATATATTTTTTTTGTCATTGTAGGATGATATAATTATAGAATAATCAATTCCGGAAATAACTAAAATAACTATCTTTTGGCATCTCACTCCAAATGTTTTCCTTTTACCCCTTAAGAAAAACTAGTATTAGAACTCGCGCGATGCGCAGATCGTATTAAAAAATACTAATTATTTCAAATTGTAATATCTGTTATTTTGAGCATATTAGATTTTATATATATATATATATATATATATATACACATACACACACAACTTACTCTTGGTACCTTTTTTTATTACTTTATTTTTTAATTTTCTAAGTTAATCAATAATATTTTTGTGTATTATGTACTTACTTCATTTTTTTATTAATTCAAAGTATAAATGTCCTCATATTATCGCTATCTCCTTATTTATACATTTTTCAAAACTATTGTGATATTTTTAATTGGTTTTTTGCATTTAAAATTTTTACCCTTAATATCATATTTAGTACTAATTTGTGATATTGGGTTTGTCCAAAGTAAAATCAAATTTGTTATTTTATTATAATATCTATTGATAATTTTTAATAATTTTTATTTTTGTATTATGTGCCATAACCAATTATCCATAGTTTGAGCATTCTCATCGTAGTTTTAAGAATTTTCTAATCTCAAATTCAAATAGTCTTTCCCTTTCATTTCTAGTAGTAAATTTTTAATAATTTAAAGTAATTTTGCTATTTTCTTTATTTAATATATAGTCTTATTACGTTTTATGTGACTTGTCATTAACTTGTAACTTTATTTAATATCATTATCAACTACTATTCTTTAATAAAATATAGATAAATAAATAACTTTTTTAATCAAAAAAATAAATACTTATTTATTTTTAAAAATATTGCTTGAAAATTTTAAATTATTTAAATTTTAGTAATATTTTTAACTATTGTACATTTACTTTATTTTATTTTCTAAACGTATGATTTATAAATATTCTCACATTATCTCTAATTTATTTTTATTATTCAATATTTTTAGTTTTTGATTTTATCTATTAGACTTGAGTTACGTGGACTTATCCATATTATGACTTTACTTATCACAATATAAAAAACTTTTTCATCTCAAATTTAAATTAGTTTAACCCTTTCTTCTATGATAAAAAAATCTGAATTTTTATTTTTTCTCTATTTATTATTTATTTTTGATATTATATTATTCAATTCCTAATATTATTACATTGTCATGCGGATTTATATTAGCTTATTTGAATTTAATATCTATTTCTAGCACACACATTCTAATATAATATAGACAAAAATAATTCTTAATTTTTTGAACACAATATTTCTAAATATTGTAGTAATATTTTTATTGTCATTTTAGTTCTTTACGTAATATTTTAAAAAACAAAAAAATAATCTCATCTCAAATTCAAATAATTCTTATTATTTTATTTTCTAAAATGGACCACATTTTTAAAAAATTATGCTATGTATTCAAACTCATACTAACAGCACTGGATTCAGATATTAATCATAGAAAATATTTCTTAATTGTTTGAACATATTATATCTAAATGTTGTAATAATATTTTCATTATAATTTTATTTCTTTACATAAATTTTCTTTGTTTTTTAGTTTTAAGATACAAATTATTTTGTAAAATTACTTATATTAGAAATTTATTTTGTAATTTAAAATTTTATTTTTTATTATTGTTTTATTTTTCATAAATAAGATTCAATTTCGTGGTATTATCCATAATTTGAGCATTTACATCATAGTTTTAAGAACTTTCTAATCTCAAATTGAAATAGCCCTTTCTTTTAATTTATAATACTAAATTTCTAATAATTTAACATAATTTTACTATTTTTTAATCTAATATATAGTCTTATTACATTTTATGTGGCTTTTCATTAACTTGTAAATTTATTTAATATCATTATCAACTACTTTTCTTTAATAATATAAGATAAATATATAATTTTTTAAATTATGAAATAAATATTTATTTTGTTTTAAAAACTTTAATCGAAATTTAAATTATTTAAAATTTAATAATATTTTTAAGTATTGTATATTTGTTTTATTTTATTTTCTAAACTTATATTCAATTTTTTTGTTTTTGATTTTAACTATTAGACTTGAGTTATGTGGACTTATATTATGACTTTGCTTAGTATAATATAAAAAAATTCTCATCTCAAATTTAAATAAGTTTTACCCTTTTTCCTATGATAAAAAAACTGAATTTTTATTTTTTTTCTCTATTTATTCTTTATTTTTTATTTTATATTATTCAATACCTAATATTATTACACTGTCATGTGAATTTTTATTAGCCTGTTTGAACTTAGTATCTATTTTTACCACACTCATTCTAATACAATATAGATGAAATTTTAAAAACTTTCTCATCTCAAATTCAAATAATTTTTTTCATTCTATTTTCTTAATTGGACTATATTTCAAAAAATTATGTTATTCTTTCAAATTTAAACTAATTGAACTTAATTCAAAAATAATCATAGAAAAATATTTTCTTAATTGTTCGAACGCATTATATCTAAATGTTTTAGTAATATTTACGTATCGTTTGCATGATTTATCAGTATTAATATAAATTTATTATTCTTGTTATTAAAATATATTTTGTTAATTATTTGTTTCTTCTCTTACCTTATAAATAATTTGTATACTTTATGTAAGATCTTATTTTGCTGCTTGAAATTATTTAATTTTTAAACTCAATAAATCCTTAATATTTTAAGTAAATTTTAGTTTTATTTTATGTTTTAACTTACTCCAAAGTATAAATAGTTATAGGTTATCTCAATTTATGTCTTTATATATTTTTATTTTTTTAATTTACGTCTTTATATATTTTTTTTCTATTATAGTTTTTAATTAATTTTTCACCTCCATATTTCTAGCTAATATAGAAAAAAATCTATGAGTAGATCAATATATAGATATAGATATAGATACAAATATGCATATACATTTAATTATAGATATATAGATTAGATTTGTCTAAGATATATTTAGATTATGTATAAGATTCATTAAACTACTTCCATTAATTATGTTTATATATATAATTTTTAGTTATTAATGTTGTCCTAAAATTGTCAAGTGGTTTCATTTCAGTTTGTCACTTGCCTTAACCACAATGTATACTACTTTCATTTTAATATAATATAGAAGATATATAAGACTAGAAATTATCCGTAACGAAACAAACAAACAAAAAAAGAAAATCATATCTGAAAAAAATAGGAAGTGAGAAAATAATTTGAAAAGGAAGGCAAAACCGTAGGAGCAACAAAGTAGATATGAAAAGACTGAATCTCTATTTTCTTGAAAAGGAAAATGAGCAGAAAAGTTGAGACAGAATGTTGGAAATAGAAACAAGTACCATTAAATCTTTTTGTTGTTGAAACTTGCGACCTTCCTTGAACAGTGAAAGCCATGTTTCTTCCACCAGGCAAATTTTTACCTATCAAATACTACACCAATTCAAAGTCTGTACAATAATAGAAAAAGAAATGTACATTATTCGTCTCATATTATTGTTATCGTAGTTAATAAAAATAGTTATTTTTAATTATTTATCACTTTTAAAGTTCGAAATAAAATTGATTATCCATAACATTGTCATGAAATATGTCTTTTTACTTTGAAATCTGACAAGTAAGGGTTGCACAGTTCAGTTGGTAAAGTACCCTCACCCATAACCGTTAGGTCTTGGGTTTGAGTCACTTAACATGTGGTCAAAAACATGTATAAAATCTATATATATTTTGTATATATATACATTATGTAGTTATATACAAATTTTATATACTTTTATTGCTACCAGATATAAATAATTTATGGCGGGAGTTAATAGTGATAATACCCCTTCTTATATTGACTGTTTTTTAATAACTTTGAATATGTATCTATTTTATTTTACAATTAAAAAATGTGAAAATGGCTATTTTAGAACTTCACCATAGAAAAGGGTCCTCTTTGCCATAATGAGAACCAACATAGAGCCGTAAAACCCAATGGGCTTTGGCCCCCACCTTGTCCTTATTCCTCTCATACACCTAAGTCGAAAATACCCGTGTTCTGTCCTTTGCAGTTTGCTGTCACATATTATAGTATTTTAAAATAAAAAGAAGAAAAAACTAAAAAGTAAAAAACTTTTGGTATTTCCTCAATAAATAGTTTCACATCCTATAGCCCAAACACCACCACTTCTTTACTACTATCTCTTTCTTTCATCTTCTTTCTTGTTAAAGCTCTCAACTTTCTTTATATTTCATCAAAAAAAAAAATTACAAAAATGGCCATTAGAAAATCAAACAAGTTATCACAAGCTACAGTCTTGAAACAAATTTTGAAGAGGTGTTCAAGTTTGGGTAAGAAGCAAGGCTATGACAACGAAGATTATTGCCTTCCCATTGACGTACCAAAAGGACATTTTGCAGTTTACGTGGGAGAGAATCGAACTCGATACGTCGTACCAATTTCTTTCTTAACTCACCCTCAGTTTCAATGCCTCCTCCAACAGGCCGAGGAAGAATTTGGATTTGATCACGACATGGGTATTACCATTCCCTGTGAAGAAATGGTTTTTCAATCACTGACTTCTATGATCCGGTGCTGAAGTATTTAGAAAAAGGGCAGCCTGGTGCATTAAGCTCCCGCTATGTGCGGGGTCCGGAAAAGGATCGGATCGCAAGGATTTATTGTACACAGTCCCATCGGCAGCAGCTTTACCAGTTACACCAAAACTACTTTTCTTGGTGTATTTAGAAAAGAAAAGAAAAAAAAAAGTGAATATTAGGGGTTAGTTCTTTTTTGGGATTAAGAAGGATGGCTCAAGATGAAGCAATTTGGTGTTTTTTTGCTTCTCTTTTTTCTAACATCTTTCTTCACTCTATTTTTTATTTTATTTTTTGGTTTTTTTATTTTTTTGGGTTAGGGGTATTTTCTTGTATTGTAACTTTCCTCTAATTCCTGACCTAGGAACCACATGATATTATTAGTAGTGTTTTTTATGGGTCAGAATCAGATTTGTAAACAAATCTTGGAAATTTTTCCTTGTAGTGGTGCTTATTTTGCGCCCTGTGAGAGAAGTGAATGTATCTCAATCGATTTGCCTTTTATGGATACAAATGTCTCAGTCTATTTGCATTTTTAGTGCAGCTTCAATACTTCTTCTTCCGTCTCATATTATCTGTTATGATTCTTTTGTGCACGTCCTTGAGAAAAATTAATTAGAATGAGATTTTGACTACTTTACGTCTATCATGTCTTAATATTAAATCTTTCTTCATTGATATTTGAACAAAGTTAGGTGTTTGTAGTCTTTAAAAATAACTAGAGTAAACAAAAAAAATAGATAATCAATTTTATTTTGAACTTCTAAAGTAACAAAAAATTTGAGACAATTATTTTTAGTAATCATAACTCATAATATGAGACGGATGTGGTACTATTTATTTAGGTTAATTCTAATTGAGCATAATAAAATAATGGCCTGATTTGTGATCACTAGCCATTATAGTGCCCATGTTATGTTCTCCAAATTTCTTAGTCAAAGTAGATGACAATAGTCCAAATATAAAGAAGTAAATACACAAAAAAATTTAAGCGAATACAACATTTGAAAATTTTAAAAAATAAATACTGAATCTATAAGTTTTGATACTATCGAATCACATTGAACGTCAATCTATAAAATTGTACATATGCAATAAACTGTCAAAAACATAAGTACCAATTTATGTATTTTATTTTAGGCTAAATAAAATTCTTTTTATATTGAGTGTACAGACAAGGTAAAACCGTCCTAGCTTCTACATGTACTGACTTGTCCTAGTTCCTAAATTACTGACTTCTATTATATAGTATTAAATGATAGGGGTTCGAATTGGTGGTATTTATTACTAGCGGTGACAAATTAGATGAATTGACATTCTAAGGCTCCTAGCTAGTCCTAAACATGATTAAATTAATAAAAATGCATTTCTCTAATAATTAAACTCTTACATGAATTTGTTACCTAATTTAATAAATATTAAAGAATTAACATAAATAATCGTTCTCTCAATCGCGTAAACTAAAAATAGGCTTATATATAGGTCATTCTCAATTTTTGTTAAGACGCTATAATGAGACTAAATGGGTTATCGGCAGAACCAGGGGCGGATGCACCTTTATTGAAGTGGTGTCACGCGACACCGCTTCGTCAATTTTTTTTACTAAATATATGTATTAATATTGTGAGGAAGCGAATAAATAGGAAAATATGACACTATTTTAGATAAATTGTCTCTTGGCGCATTGGTCTCGGGACTTTTTTTAACTTAAAACTCAACAAAACTAATAAACTAAAGTTATTTCTTGTTTAGAACTATGATAATTAAAGTTATTATTACTATTTTTCTATTAATTTTCGACACAGGTTATAAAAATTTCTACGTGCGTTCCTGTGCAGAACCATTTTGATAAAGCAAACCAAACAGATTAATAAGAGTTATTAATGCAATGTGTATATTTTATTATTCTTTCGATTGCGATCTTAAAATTTTACAGCCTAACAAACCCAGATTTCTGCGTCTCGCACCAACAATAATTTTTTTATATCAAAACAAGGACAATACTTCTTGTCATTGGTTTTATCGTATATTACTGTGGTTACTAAATTAATGTTGATTCCGTACAGCTGAATTATCCTTTAATATTTCAAGTGCAAACAAGTGGGTACTTTTATCAAGTATTAACCTCATTTTTCTATATTCAAAAAAAAAAAAAAATGCTACTCCGTAATTGACTGGTAATTTACTGTACGTGGCATCATAGATATATTCTTTCGAGGAGTGTATAATTATTAATATTTATAAAGTAGGAGTTGTTTTTATTCACCAACTTAATTTATTTGCATTTTTGTCACATCGTAAACATCAAATTTCCTCTGTACTTCCGTTTTGCAAGAACAACCCATCGATTCAAATATTATTAGAATAATCCTAAACAGCAAGTTGTTAGCACCCTAAGTACTCTTGAGTAAAAACCACATAACCTTATTCTTTACAAATTCGTCGGTTTCAATTCATAAATAAAGAAAATAAAATGCCCACATAATCTTAATTTGAACAATTGATTCCGTACGGCCGAATTATTCCAAGTGCAAATAAGGAGGGGTGAATGACAGGTAATTTCTTGTAAATGGCATCAATTCTTTCGAGGCATTAACTAATGAAACTGATTAAAATATTGTATTAGTATCGTCCAAGTATCAAGGCGTTGGCTGCCTATCTCTTGATCAACAAAGTCCATATAATAATCTGTTTATTTTTCTTTTACAAATACAGTTTCATCAGAAACAAAGATAATTAAGAATGTGGAAAATTTGAAAATGAAGGCGCCAAAGGAAATATGTACATAATCTCACAGAATAAATGGGCTTATTTAATTGTATTAAATATTTCAACTCCACCTAGAAATTACCCAACTTTCCAAAAGTTTGCCTAGAAGTTGGACTACACTTAACCCAAAATAGTTGTTTGATAAAACAAACTAGAATGACATACAAATACTAGAACTAAGGGAACTAATTGTGTTAGTTCAATATCTCATAGATTCTAATCCCTTGAAAACTCCTTCATTTTCTTATTGTGATACCACAAAATAATCATACAAAAAGGATTAAAGATTCAGTGTCTTCCTCCTTAAATAGCTTCACACATATCCCTCTTAAATAGCTTCCAATATGCTCCGGTAGTGAAGTATTTGATTTGAGATTCATCTGTAATTACCTTAACATGATATGATTATGTAAATATTTTTTATATCGTATATTGAGCTTAAACTCTCTCTTTTTCTACGCTGAACTTTTCACTTAAAGATAAGATAGGTTTTGTAGTTTTGTATCCTTGCACGTTATTTCTACTGATATGCGCATGTTATCGTTGATTATAATTTATAAATAGCATATTTTTTCTTTCGGATTTGAAAATTTTCTCAAATTAAAATTTCAAAATTCTATACCAAATTTCAAGAATTTCGTCAAGAATCTAAACATACTCTAGTTCTCAATAATCGAATTAATTAACGGCTCTTATGTAATGAGAAAAACCAAGAAAGAGAGGAGAATTTAAAATATGAGCTAAGCTATTATAGCGAGTTAGACAGATTATAGCGAGTTAGACAGATTACTAATGGTTTGATTTAATTTGTCACCTCTAGAACAAACCATGCAGATTAACAAAAATGCTAAAATCACAAAACACTTCCAATCATATAGGATATAAATCATGCAAATACGTAACGTTTATCGTGCTGCATGTATATGAATTCTTGAAGGATAAACCCTATAAAAATAAATTAAAATATGAGCTAAGCTATTATTCATGACACTTGGGGACCAGCACAAAAAGTAAAGGGTTGCTCAATAATAATACTGAGCTATCAAAGCAGTTCGGAGCTAGAGTTTAGGTTTGAATTTAGTAATTTTAGTTTAAATTTTGTATTTATTTTAATAAATTCATTAAATATATATAAATTATATTATATTAGAACGAGTAATTTAAAAGAACTAGCTACTCCCATATCGGTTATAAATTTTAAATCTTGAATTTGTAATCTTCAAATTTTGGATCCGTCTATGCAATTGGTCCTATCTTGATCTCTTTCTCTCTCATTATAATGAACTTGTACCCCCACCAATTAGTGATCTTCGTTACCTTTTCTTTGGGTCATCCTTCTTTTTGTTTCAGCCACAAAGTTTCTGACAGTAACAACTTTATTTCATAACATAAAACAATAACAAAAACAATCCGGTATAATTTTACTACTGGATTCTGGGGAGGGTAGTGTGTACGCAGACCTTACCCCTACTCTGGGGGTAAAGAGGCGTTGTTTTTAATAGACCCTCGGCATCCTTCCCTCCAAGAACTCTCCACCTTGCTCTTGGGGTGACTCGAACTCACAACCTCTTGGTTGGAAATGGAGAGTGCTTACTGTCATAGCAACCCACCTTGTCATAAATGTAACTGAAAAATTACCTAGCTTCTCTTGCATTTTTCACAACATAAATGTAACTGAAAATTAGCTAGCCTCTCTTGCATGGAATTGCCTTCTTGTTGTGCCCACAAATATATATTGGGAATGATATCTTTTCTGCTTCAACAACTATTGATTGCTACTAACAGAGTTCCATCTTCCTCTTAAAAATATCTTCACTAACATCATTGGTCAATGCCAGAGGTGGATGGAACTTATGAATATACCTATACTTGTTAAATTCAACTGAACTCAGTATTTTCATACTCGAAATATAAATACATATGAAAAATCATTAAATTTTAACAAATATTAGCCCATCATCTAAAGTTTATAAAGAGCTTAATGCTAAAAAAATTAAAGGTTAAAGTATCAAATTTAAATTATAAATCCGCTTTGAGTAATTGTTGGAAAAAACTAATTCAAATTTGTAGTAGGAAATCTTAGTTATTTAGGATTTGGTTTATTTAATTCATGTCTAAATAGGATTCGCAGTTAGAATAAGTATAAGAATAAACTTTTCCGTTTCTAGTTGAAATAGGTTTCATAGTATTATAAATATGGGTATTAATAACTTATTTTATATGTGGAGATCTGTGTGGAGGAAATAAAGAATTGCAGAGAGCTTTCGGAGAAATTAATAATAAAATATTTTCCTTTAGTAATGCATGGCCCTCTTTCTTTTTCATCATTCATTTCTTCTTTTTTCCTTTTCTCCCTAACTTACAGTACTAGATTTATTGCTTGGGTCTTGTGTGTCTGGACCATTTATTCATGGCTAACATATGAAGTTCAAATATTGCTTGATTTGCTTCTAGCTAAGGCTAATCATTTGATTGAATTTGTTGTACTTCAGTTGGAAGATAATAGATTCCTCATCTCTCAGGATAAAAATAAAGTTTAAAATGATAAAACAATCGAGCTGAGCCTCTACAAAGTGAGATAAAAGTATCTTCTTTGATAAGAAAGAAACATATTTTAGGTGCAATATTTTCTATGTATATAGGTCACCAGGGGCGGATCTACCAGGTAAAACATGGTTCACGTGAATCCGTGATACTCGGGTTAAAGTATAGATATGATGTACATAATTATGCAAAAATAGATATATATACTTGATGGAACCCATGATCAAAAGAGACCAAGTGGTGGACTGGTTTTGATCTCTTATTTCCAATAGCCTAAGGTTAGGGGATCACCAACCTTTTGGTTTAATTTTTTTTTTAAAAGTAATGATTAACTCATCCTCTGGAAATCCTGGATCTGCCTCTGTAGGTCACCAAGCTAGAGAAATAGTACAAACTTTTTTTTCATGGGATAGATACGTTTTTTTCTTTTTTTTGGGGGGGGGGGGGAGGGGGAGGGGGAGGGAGAGGGGGGATAATTGGTAACGGTGAAATTTGAACCTTAAACCTTTGGTTGCTCTGACATTATGTTGAATTTGTGTAATAGTAACGTACAATTAAGCGTTGCACCTATTATTAGCTAGTTCTATTAATTCTCTTCAGTGATGTTTTAACCAAATTCCGTGACGTACAGTACAAATTGAATGGACAGTCCTACCAAAATCAAAGAATCAAATTGGGGACCAATATACCATAATGATCAGTCATTTTCATCTCAAATCATTCAAAAAAAAGAGAGAGAGAGAGAGTATTTCATAATTCTTATTCATAGCTAGAGTAGTACTATATGATATAGTTGGCTGCATGTTACTCCTATGCAATGTTGTCTCCTATGTCCCATCGTCATCAAACCCTGCTAAATCGTCTGCCAGAAAGACAATTAATTTATTTTGCTATCAAGCGTGAGACCTTGTTTATACAGCTAACAATTTGTTAAGTGTTACCGTTGAAAAATATGTGATGTATATTCGTACAATTTCATGGTAGTTACATATGCATACAATGAGAATTGGTCAATATCTTCCCAGACCAAAATGATATCTACATTGAATGAAAAAGACAGATGTGGAGACACCTGAGGAAATGTTTGGTTGCAAAGGAAAAACATGTTGGGCTTTAAACATTTAGTTTTATGAAATACTGTCAGAAACTCTTGTCGACTAACTGTCGATTATTATTCTTTAACAACCTCGAATACTCTCCAAATAAACGTCGTACATATATATAGTCAAAATATTACGTTGTACGTAAAATATGTTTTCAATTGTTATAACGATGATGTATTGGTCATTTTCCGTGCATCTTGACTATTCTGTACAGTATGAGATAATTTTCATCAGCACATATACTGGGAAACTATACCTATAAGCACAAATACTACAATATACCAAACACCATTGTCAACTTTAATTTCAGCCTGATGGAAAAAAAAATATTTTATGCTATTCTAATGTGTATATTATCTGCATAAGTACATGCTCAAAAATGTACTTACTCGGACGTGTGATACGCATATTATGAATTTTATGAAAATTTAAGGGCCTTTAATATATTTTGGATTTAAGTCACAAAATTTCTCGAGCCGCGCCCATGTGAATACCATGTACAATCCATATAGTATACAAGTATAAAAGTTGTCATCTTATTTAAGAAGTTAAAACTCATTTTCCACTACTAAAAAGTTCAATTCATTTTCCACTATAAAAATTCCACTACTGCAGAAGTTACTCACTTTAAAGTCTATTAACTACTACTAAAAAAAAGTGGTAATTAAATACCAGTAACTTCGAATTCAAAATTGAATTATTATATTCTCCTAATGGGGTCGGGGTTAGCTCAATGGGAGACCCAAGTAACTAATATTTTCCAACTATTTACTTAAGTGTTAGCAGGTGAATTTATATCTTGTAAATTTGTATTGGTGGAAGGTGACAGATACATACAAATACAATTTGAAGCGCGATTTAGAGAGGTGAACGACTCTGTACGGGTAAGTCATGAAGCTTTGCCGTCCGCTCATTCCAACGCCTACTCTTGTCCTCTTCAGTACAATATCATCGGCCCACGATTTTACTTCATAATGTACGTCTTTTTTCTCTCAATTATGGTGATGAGAAGAACCTTGGATCACCCTTTGTCGAAAAATTAGGTTATGTACAGAGATAAAATATTATGTTTTAGAGGTATATAATACATATTGAACACCCTTTGTCAGAAATGTCTTTTAATTCTTTTAAATTTGAACACTTGGAAAATTTCTAGCTTCGTGTCACTGCTCACAATGAAGTAGATGAAGATTTTTAGGGATGGGAAATCTTTGAGGGGACTCAATATTAGAGCCTAGGCATGTACATGTGCAATTCCCTTTCATTTTCCTTTAGTACATCTCCATATTTTCTTTTCATGCAATGCAACTTGTGGAAGTGGAACACACATGGAGCATTCTCATGTGCACCTTTGGCCACCCTAACCTAGAGCTACCTAATACGACGACGTGACCCTGACGACCCTTGCTGGACTTTTTCTCCTTACTCTTATGGACACTGCGATAGAACTTCCCGTCGATGAATAATATAAGGTCTATAAACATATTTAAGAAGAAGTAGTGTTTGTAATCTGAATGTATTCTTTGGATTGAGAAAAATATGAATATACAATCAAACGTTGCTTCTTCCCTATAAAAAGGATGTGAGGGTATGTTATGATGAACTAATACAGGTATATCCACATTACGGGTCGTTTGGTTGATTTTGTGGTATAACTAATTCCAACAAAAAATCCAGCATAAAGTAAAACTACAATATTTGGTTGGTCGCACAATAATGGGGCTTTTGCATCTATATCCAGTTTTGGAGTCACAATTGAACCTATACCCACATTGTAAAAAAAAATTGCAAGTCTACCCACTTTATGGTCAATTTCAGATATCGGGTCTGAAGTTAAAAAATTAGTCTGAAGTGAATATATTACATTTCAGATGCACTTAAGGCCAGTCTGAAGTGCAATCGATGATTTCATGCACTTAAAGCCAATAAGTCTGAAGTGAAAAATTGCACTTCATATGCACTTAAGGCCAAAAGGTCTGAAATGCAACAAATGTTTTCCTACACTTATGACCAATAAGTCTGAAGTGAAAAATTGCACTTTAGATACACTTAAGGCCAAAAGGTCTGAAGTGCAACCAACGTTTCCATGCACTTAAGGCCAAATAGGCCTGAAGTGCAAATTGTTCAGAAACAAAAATTTGTTCTTCAAATTTTAACAATCCAATATACGATTTAATATCTAAATCTACTCCAAATGAGCTCAAATTTGAAACATAACCTCCAAATGTCATCAAGAACAAACCTCAATCATCAATTGGTCAAAACAACAAAAAAACTAACGAACCCATTTTGCAATTAAGAAAAAGAAAAAGAAGAAACTTTAAGTAATAGTAAAAAACAAAGCGCCACAACAGCTCACCAGTGTAAAACATCATAAACTACCTTAAAATATGTTTACAAACACCATATAAAATCATTGTTACCCGAAGAAGAAGAAGAAGAAGAAGAAGAAGAAGAAGAAGAAGAAGAAGAAGAAGAAGAAGAAGAAGAAGAAGAAGAAGAAGAAGGAGAAAAAGACCTGAAGTTGTTTAAACAGTGGATACAATTTAATAAAAAATTAAAAAGTGAGTACATGTTAAATGGGGGCGATCAAATAGGACGCCCCGTGCAATTTTTACCACAATAATGCAATCGTTATGGTGGTTAGTACTCCTTCTGTTCCAATTTATGTGAATCTTTTTGACTGGGCACGAAGTTTAAGAAGAAAAAAAATGGAATTTGTGGTCTTAAATAAGTCGAAAAAAGGTTCAGAGTATTTGTGTGGTTATAAAAGATTCTCAATAAGGGTAGAATTGAAAGATTAAGCTAAATTATTTCCAAATTTAAAAAGGAATCATTCATTTTAAAACGGACCAAAAAAGAAATCGGCCAAATAAACTGGAACGAAGGGATTATCAAGTAATATTGGTGCTACCAAATAATACACACATTTAGTTATATGCGGTGTATTATTTATGCGGAATTGAATGTTGAATAAGACCATGCATATTCAGGGTTTTGACTATACAGACTATAAAATATTCTTAAACTAACTATTTCCTCCAGTTCAAAATAAGTGATTTTTTTAGCTGTTTTCATACAGATTAAGAAATTTATATTTTTACATTAATTAGCAATGAAATTGACCATTATTTTTACATTATTTACTATCTCTTTACATAAACACTCCTAACACATACTCCAACACTATTTACTCCAAGGACAATGTAGGAAAAAAAATAATTAATTCATTCTTGAAATCTGAAAAAATCACTTATTTTGGACCACAAAAAAGGGGTCAAAAAATCACTTATTTTGGACCGAAGGGAGTAATTCTTTTATAACAGTAATCCTTTTATTACTTATTAATCACTGCATAGGAGTATTTTTTATTAGTACGTAATTACCACGTAATAATTTATTCATTATTAATCACAACATAATTAAGTATGTGAATCAAATGACCCCGGGAATCAACGTAAAGAATTTGAACTCGTGTCAACCGTCCATTTTTAATCTCTTGAATCAGAGGTTAAATCACGCACTAAAAATCTAATCCGTTGCAGCCGAGAAGTTTTATTTTGTGTCTCATACAACTTATACTAGTTATATGATACTCTTTTTGTTTCACAAATTTGTGGATCCCAATCTTATATTTTTGGGTCCACAAAATTGTGAGACAAAAAAGTTGTCTCATACAACTAACACATACAACTAGTGTCAGTTATATTAGACACAAAATAAAATTTTGCGTTGAAGCCGAGTTGTCCAGGTTTGTGGAGTCCAAGCAAGTTGGATTGGCCCCAACTAAAAGATCAAAATGCTATCCAGTCTTAGTATAGCTGGCCAGCTCTATTTCAGTTGGGCCCAAATCCAAGTAATATTTGATGAGAACCAGAAAAATATTAGTTGTCCCATCAACAGAATATTATGTTTCTTTTCGCTCTTATCTATTTAGACCGAGTCTTTGAGCCACCAATTAGTCAGTCTCCAACTCTTTATCCACGTTATTATGATTACCAAAAATATGCTTTCAGTATCACAATGATAGTGCCTAATGAAGGAGCCAACAGCTAATGGAGGGGCCCAAAAATGCACCTTTTGATGAATTAATTGTTGCTTTTGGACTTTGGAGAGGGAATAATTTGACGTTTTTCATGCGCATGATCTGTAAAAAAAATTGCTCTTTTTACCTTTGCTTTGGCTTTTATATTATTATCTTCCAGTTGATGTGTAAAACGGTAAATAAAAGAAAGAGCCGCACCATATCCTAAAGGGTGTAAAATCAGGGGTGAAGCTATACTTTGGTACCCTTTGTTGAAAAAATTATACTGCGTATATTGATAAAATTTCAGATTTTATAAATACGTAATATACATTGAATACTCTTTGCCGGGATCTTTTTTTTACTTTTTTCAAGTTTGAACACCCTATAAAAAATCTCTGATAAGTAAAAGTATCAAATTGGCAAATAAAAACACACAAAGGTAAAGTACGTACCCAAAGATGCTCAAAGAGCTAAAGTGATTTTACATCTTCACCACGGATCAAAGAACTATATATGTTTGATCCGTGTGAGTCTTTTAAGATTTGAATTTAACTTATATACTATAGAAGACTGAATTCCATTTTCAAGATTATCAACTAATATTTGTATGCTGTTAATGATAAAAATCAAAATATGGTGGATGTCTACTCTTCCTCCGTGATCTTTCTCTCAAATGGTTAATGACATATTCAATGACATATTTTCTATGTTCAATGACATATCTCATGACATATTTTCTTCATTTTTCATGCCTATATAAAGACTTTGTAATAGATAAGAAAATACACACAATTTAAGAAGAAAATCTCTTCCTTTCTCTCTATCTCTATTTCTTGTTCATGTTTTACTAAATTGTCTTTATTTCTTGTTCATGTTTTACTAAATTGCTTTTATTTCATAACATGTTATCAGCACGAGTCTCTAACCAATTGTATATATATATCTACAAAAAATTTCCTATATCCAGAAAGATTACAATTAGAAGCCATACATATCATCACATGGTTAAATGTAAAGAGAAACTACATATGGTAAGTAATGAAATGTAAGAAGGTATGATTATCTTATACTTGTCATTCCTTTAAAATCTCATATGCACACAACTTTGTACTACACCTGTATTGCATAAGCACATATTAATATTACATCTTTTATATCACATGAATGGAATAAAATTTTCGAAGTTCTGTATGTTTAAATCATAGTAGCAGTTAATTGTTGATATGATGCATGTCATAGTAACCAAGGATATTTTATATAAATTGTCTTATGCATATTTATGTGTTAACTATCTTCAATCTGTCCTGCCGCTTTTAACATTTTCTTTTACTTGGATGAATATTTTTTTTCCTTTTGGATTTTTACACTTGCATATAGTACCAAAAAAAGGAATAAAAAATAAAATAAAATTGGTCATACTGATTAAAAGCATAAATCATCTTGAAGAAAACAAGAAATACTTCACATCTTTATCTAGGTTGATTAATTACTTCTTTGAAGTTTGGAAAACAAACCAGCTATTGAGAAAGTATACTTCATAATTTATGGTCGTATCATTTGAAAGCAAACAATGATTAGTATGACTACTAGAAGAGGTATTTTTGAGTATCCATGACCTACTTGATGTTTGCTACTGACTTACCATTTTTAAGTATTTTATATGAATGATGCACAAGCTACAACTGGTAAGTTGTTACCTATAATGTCACTTTTCAGGTAATATAAATGCTGAATTTATGTATTAGTACTATATATGTGTTGTTACCTATATGGTGTACTTTTGATAAATTTATTCACTAATTGCTTGGTTGAATTGAGTGAAGGAAAGTAATGGCGTTAAATCAAATCCAATAGGTAGGGTATACCCCGAAAACAACAATATTTTTGAGAGAGACTCAATAAATATTATGACAATGATTTTATGATCCTTTTAAACTCTAATAGAATTTAGAAGAAATATTCTGACTACAAACAATTGTATTTCATATAGATGCTACAAATAATTAATAAAGCTTTACGCTGATTTGAGATTTGTACACTTATTTAAGAAAGCAAATTTGATTTGCTAAGTTGCAAATTAGTTGTGTATAACTTTCTTGGCATGTGATTGAAATTAAGGCTTGAGAATGAATCTCAATATTGTTTAGCCTATTATGCCATTAATTGAGGATAAGACATCGGGATCAAGTCCTGATGCTCCATAATGATAAGAGTTGGGTTTGAGTCCCAATTTATTATGGCCTAACATGCCTTTATATTGGTAAGACATTGGGTTTGAGTCCCAATGTACCATATTGATGATATAATGATGACTAAAGAAAAATAATATATTTTTCATGAAAAGGCATAAAAATTGTCCCACTTGATTTGCTCCATTCTTGAAGTGAATGTGATAACAGTGCATAATAAGTTTCAATGAAGACAAGTAGTTGAACAATAAACGTGGGTGTTCCAAATATCAAAATAATAATAATCATCACTATGATTATAAAAGGAGAACAATAAGGGTTCTCAAAATTGTCCTTCAAAATGTGAAGGCAATGCTTACCATCAAATTGGTATGAAAATAATAAAGCACGTCGTTGATTATGATCCATTCCTTGAAGAGAATGTGACTTGTGATAAGCATTAAGAATGCAAACTCATTCCTAAAGTTGAATGTGGCAATATGTGATAAAAGCAATGAATAAAGACATGTAATTCATGATTATATGAATACCACACAACTCACCTCTAAGGGAGGTTTGAGTAAAATAAAGAGAATAAATATTATTGTGTGGTTACATGAATATGTCATTGGTCGCGTACATGTGATATGCCAAATATTATTTTGTCATGCCTTATAAAAGTTATTAAAGGCAAAATTAAAGCAAGAAATGATTTTGCTTGTGATGATTTTGACCATGATAATTTATTATGATATAATTTTCTTCGTGAAGGAGACATTTACCATATGAATGGTATGATAAAAGATCTTGTTATACAAAAGTTGTTAAGAACTCCGGAAAAACTAATTTGTTACTACCCGGATGAATAAACTTATTCATGACATTGATATTGTAAAGTCTCAAAAGAAACTTTTTGAGTTTCAAAAATATAAGTCAAAGTGATTGGCATATTAAGACTACAAATGAAAGGAAGATTGAATATCTTCATATTTCTATAATCATACCGGGTAAATATGAAAGGCTACCCGATCTTCTTTCTATTTGTACTACACAAATATAAGCATGATGCTGGAATCATATGCCATAAGTAAACTAGAGGTTTACTAAAACAAATATTAACTGGCATGACCGGTTGACCATCTCGGTTCAATTATGATGCGAAAAATTAATTAAGAATTATATTGACATATATTGAAGAATAGAAGATTATTCAAGAATTCTCTTGTGCTGCTTATTCTCATGATATACCAGTTAAAGGTTGGGACTGAATCCTTTGATTTCTGGAAGGAATAAAAGGTGATATATATATGGGCCCAGTCACCTGCCATGTGGACCGTTTACTATTATATGATTTTAATAGATGCATCTATTTTATGGTCACATGTGCATTTGTTATCAACTTGCAGTTTGGTTTTTGCAAGATTGCTTGCTCAAATTATTAGAGCACAATTCCAGAATATAAATTATGATGATTTATCTTAATAATACTGGTTTAAATCCAAGTTGGTTTAGCAGAAATTGTATGCCTCCAATTATAGCTAAATCATTGGTTATGAGAACAAAACTTCCAAAAACAAAATTTGGTATGAGATTTATTATTTAATATACAGCAGCACTTGTACGCATCTAGCCAAGTTATAAAAATTTCTCCCTATCACAATCGGTTCAGGGTCAGGAACCAAATAATTTCTATATAGAAATATGGATGTGCTATATGATTTAATTATGCCACCAAAATGCACAAAGATGAGTTCCCAAAGATGGTTGGGAAATGTGTTGGTGATTCCAACATTAGGGGGAGAAAATGGGCAGCTGAGAAAGTGATACGTGAAATGAATTATTATGAATACATATAGATCCTCGTACAAGAAAATATAAACTTGAAGTTCAAGTGATAATTCATTTACAAATTATTGCCAGACGCATTTGCTGACCCAAAGCTAAATGTCATATTTCAGCTGCTAATGCTCCAAATAGAATAAAGTCCATGAGGGACAGAGTCTATGGCACGCATGAAGTGTAACAGACCAATCGGTTCCAAAGATAAAACTCCTTGAAGAAGGAGAGGGGCAAATATTCAAAATGGTCATAATAAGGAGGCAAGTGCCCTAGAAGAGCACCACGACATAACACTTCATAAGACCTCATGGGAGAGGCTCAGGTACCTGAAAATAATGAAATAAAGAGATCTCAATAAGTTATGTCTTTATTGGGTAATAATGGAACCGACATAAAATGATTGTCGACAATATTGTTAATATAATGTAGCGCTCAATATGATTAATATTGACGAGGATCTTGAGATCAAATCTGTCATGAAATTTGGACGGATAAAAGATTGGCCAAATAAAAAATACGCAATGAAATTGACTTCACTTGAAAAATGTGAAGTTGGACGGACAGTCCAACACCTGAAAGTATAAAGTCAATTGAGGTATAAATGTGTTATTGTGCGAAAGGTTCAAGTCGATAGACATAAAGACGACTTGTGGCACAAGAAAATTAGTAAATATCCTCACATTGAATATATGGAGACATGTTCTCTTATAGTGGATATAGTCACTTCAGGTTTTAATCTGGCAATATATGAAAAACTTGATATGCGTATAGTGGATATCATTGAAAGATTTAAATTGCCTTGGAGCATATTAAGGTTTCCAAGAAATTTATTAAATAAAGCTTCAAAAATCCTTATACGGATTGAAACAATCAGGGCGCATGTGGTATAATCACCCGAGAGAGTACTTGTTGAAAGAAGGGTATAAGAATAATTCAATTTGTCCTTGTGTCCTTATAAAAGGATATGGATTTGAATTTGTTATAATCGCCATGTATGTTGATGATTCAAATATCATTAGAACTCCCGGAGAGCTTCCTAAAGCAGTAGACTGTTTAAAGAAAGAATTTGAAATGAAAGATCTTGGAAAGACAAAATTTTGTCTTGGTCTACAAATTGAATATATGAAAGATAGAATTTTTGTCCTTCAATCAGCATACACTAAAGTATGTGGATAAAGCACATCCATTAAGTACCCCAATGGTTGTGAGATTACTCGATATAAATAAAGATCCACTCTGACCTCATGAAAATAATGAAGAACTTCTTGGTCCTAAAGTACCATATCTTAATGCAATTGGTGCGCTAGCATATCTTGCTAACACTACAAGGCATGGCATAAACTTTTTCAGTTAATATCTTAACAAGATATAGCTCCGCTCAAGGAAAAATTGGAATAAAATCAAGCACATATTGCATTATCTAAGGGGGATTACCGATGTGGGCTTATTTTATGGCAATGATTGCAATACCGATCTTGTTGATTATGTCAATGTGGGGTATTTATCTGACAAACACAAGGCTTGATCTCAAACATGTTATGTATTTACATGTGTGGCACTGTCATATCTTGGTGATCGACTAAGCAATCAATCGTGGGTACTTCTTCTAATCATGCTGAGATAATTGTTATTCATGAAGCAAGTCGAGAATGTGTATGGTTGAGGTCTACTATACATCTTATTCGAGACAAATGTGGTTTGAAGTGTGATAAACTACCCACGGTTTTGTATGAAGAAAATACAACATGCATAGCCCAATTAAAGGGAGGATTCATAAAGGAGTTAGGACAAAACACATTTCACCTAAATTATTGTTCACACATGATCTTCAAAAGAATGGTGATATTAATGTGCAACGGATCTGTTCAAGTGATAATATGGCTGATTTGTTCACCAAATATCTATCGGCGTCAACCTTCAAGAAACTAGTGTACAAGATTGGGATACGAAAGCTCAACGATGTGAACTGATGATCTCATCAGGAGGAGTTAATACGCGTTGTACTCTTTTTCCCTTACAAGGTTTTGTCCCATTGGGTTTTCCTTGCAAGGTTTTTAACGAGACAACCAAAAGGCGTATTTCTAAATATGTGTACTCTTTTTCCTTCATTAGGATTTTTTCCCATAGGGTTTTTTCCTAATAAGGTTTTAACAAGGCACATTATTTATGTACATCCAAGGGGGAGTGCTATGATAAAAATCAAAATATGGTGGATGTCTACTCTTCCTCCATGGTCTTTCTCTCAAATAGTTAATGACATATTCAATGACATATTTTCTTCACTTTTCATGCCTATATAAAGGTTTTGTAATAGATAAGAAAATACACACAATTTAAGAAGAAAATCTCTTCCTTTCTCTCTATCTCTATTTCTTGTTCATGTTTTACTAAATTGTCTTTATTTCTTGTTCATGTTTTACTAAATTGCTCTTATTTCATAACATATGCAAAAATATCAGCAAATTGTATTTTAAGTATGATGTTGTAAAAAAAAAAAATTACAGCCTCAATGAATAAAATTATACTATTTAACATTTTTACACACCATCTATATATAGAAGCCACTGAATAGTTGTATTGTCCAAATTATCCTTGATTTCTCTTTAAAAATCTAACTTAATTAATACTCAAACTAATTAGGATAGGAAGATTATATTAGATCTGGAAAAAATAGTAGTATAAATTAATTTTTATTTTGCTAAAATGTCAAATATTTTAGACAAGTTTAGTTTGCAAAATTGCCATCTTTTTAAATGGGAAAGCCATCATTCGGATTTCCTTATTGTTATTGATTTCTCCTGATCTTCTATTATGGGATCACAAATTTTCAAATGGCTGCATTTCATGCTCTAGATTGTATTATATTTCTTCAAAATCAAGAAATATATTAGGAATAAAAAATAACAAATAAAAAAAAGGATCGATTTTTTTTTTTTTGGGTGTGCATGAGACTGATACATATAAAGAAGTAGCGAGCTTAAAAATATTCATTGTATAGTATATCAATTACGTATCAAATTGTACAACTTTTGTCTCGATAGAGAAAAAAAAGAGAGAATAATAATATTGTAAAATTCAGAAAGAAAAAAATAGTAAAATTGTAACAGACACTCTTTACAATCTAGCGCCTGTCATCAGCACAATTCAGGATGACTCAGTCCTCAAAAGGTTCTTTGGCCATCTCCATTAATTGCAACACCACAAATTTCTATTGCCTAATCGAATTTTCTATCTTTTAACAAACTGATTTGTCAGTACATCTCAGTAGTGGCCGAGATTCACCAAAATTATCCACACTATTCCGGTACTTTGCATGGCATGATTTCTGAAAATCCTCAAGGCTCAATGAACGGGTCGGGTTACCCGATACGGATTTAGAGACAAACCGAAGGATCTCCTCGAACAGGAACTCGTCGCAAGGTATAGCCAAGGTTCCATGGTTTGAAAAACCGTACTCTTCCTCGGCCTGGATCAATAGGTTCCTGAAAATCGGATGATTTAAGTACGTCGCTCGCACGACGAATCTCCGGCAACTACTGCCTACGGAGATTGCCACATGTCCGGCGGGCACATCAGGAGCTATTCGTTTAGACGAAGACGACACAGCTCTTCTTTTCCAATGCCGAAGCATCTGACGAATCTTGACAATGTAACGGATCTTCATTGATTTTCCGATCTCCGGCGACATCTCCAGTGACAACTGTGTAGGAATATGAGTGGCGTGTGAGAGTGTGGAGAAACTTTTCCGGTTTGCGATTTGGAATTGTAAGGAGTTGTACTCTACGCGGGTCACTTATATAGACCGGGTAATTGAAAAGACCAAATTGCCCTTGGTAGTTGAGGATATCTACGGGATTGCGACAGGTGCTCTAAGGCCCATGTGGTGGGCAGAGAAAAAGTGAATATGATTAGTTGCCGTTGTGGGACCCTATTTTACAACTAACGAGTCTCTCTTTTGAATCTCTGTGAATTTTGTTTTCCATTATTGATTTTTTTTTAATTTCATTTTTTGTCTCATTTTGTTGCCTGGGAATTAGTTTTTTTTTTAATATATCAAAGAGTATGGTGAGATATATGGAATCTCTTTATACAAATGAAGGTTTCGATTTCGAGTTTTGAATATTGAGAAATATAGACTCTATTTAATCGGTCAATTTATATTTGATACCAGGTTAATCAAGCAAAAAAAAATCAATTTGATTGTTTTTTGTGCTTATTTAAAGAAAAATTAATTTGATTTGTCAAAAATATATTCTTATCATAGATTAAAAGTTAAGTATCTGTAAACTATAAAAAAATGTTACGTTTTGCAATTATTTCATACTGAATGATATTTTAATTTTAGTAACTTTAATCTAATTTAAATCTTGGATGGCACGAGAAGAGGTAGCCAAAGAAGTATTGGGGAGACGTGATCAGGTAGGACATGGCGCGACTTCAGATTTCCGAGGACATGGCCCTTGATAGGAAGTTGTAGAGGTTGAGTATTACGGTTGTAGGTTAGGAGGTAGTTGAATATTTCCTTACTTCGTACATTTGTGAGACTAGTCTGGTAGGATTTTTGTCTGAGTCAACTAGTTGCTATGTTGTGTTCTATTAGTCTTTTGTTTTACATAGTGACGGGTCTATTTACTAGCTACCGCTTTTGCTTTGCATCTATTTTCTGGTTTTCATAATATTGTTATTTTTCCATTGGTATTTGTTGGTGGTACTGATATTGTCTCTTTTCGTCTTCTTGAGCCGAGGGTTTTTCGGAAACAGTCTCTCCACTCCCTCGATGTAGGGGTAAGGTCTGCGTATACACTATCCTTCCTAAACCCCATAAGTGAGATTTTACTAGATCATTATTATTGTTGTTGTTTTTTAATCTAATTAAAAAAAAAGTAGTATTTCAACGAAAAAGCAAAAGAGTGAAAGATAAATGGGGACAAAATTAGCACTAAATGCATCTTCTCCTTTCTATTTTCCTAAAGACATAAACTGACATTAAGGGTGTGTTTGGTATAACGGAGGAAAATATTTTTTAAGAAAATGTTCTCTTGGAAAACAAGTAGTAATCTTATTCATTTTTCGGTGTTTGGTACGCAAATTATTGAAATCGACTTCTCAAGAGTATTCATAAATAATTTAGATATAATAAACATGAAGTCATAAACTTTCAAACCAACAACCTTCCAAACCCACAAATTTCATAAATTTTCGAACCGCTAAACTTTCAAACCGCGGAATACCTGTAAACTTTATAATTTCTAAACCCGTAAACTTCTAAACACATAAACCTCTGAACTCATAATTTTGGAACTTGTAAAATTTTGAACCTTTAAACCGATAAATAAAAAAATTAAAACTGAAAAATATATTTTAAAAATATTTTTTTTCGGGGCAGGGGGCAGAAAAACAAAAAAACAGAAAAATACAAAAAAAAAGGTAAAAAAAATTGTGAGGTGGGGGGGTTGGGGGTGGGTGGTGCAGAAAAACGAAAAAACAGAAAATTGAACTTAGATACAAAAACTAATGATGGATAATAATTTTTTTATGTTGGTGTGGGGTGGGGTGGAGGGGTAGTAGGGTGGGTGGTAACGGAAAAACTGAAATTTAAAAAAAAAAACTTTTTTGGAGAGGGGGTGGGGTGGGTTGGTGAGGGTGAGGAAGGTTGATAAGGAGTTTTGGAAAATATTTTCACTTCTCTTGATAAGGAAATAAAAATGAGTTCATAAGAAAATTGTTTTTCAAAACATTTAAGTCAACCAAACATGAGAAAATTGAAAAACATTTTCCGAAAAATATTTCCCTTTCATACTAGACACACCCTAAATGTTTTGTGTGGCAATATTTGGTTAATTTTATTTTTGTTTTTGGGATGTCTTTAAGTTCACTCTAATTTCTCTCTATAAAGTTGTTTCTGTTTTAGTTCAAACCAGATGTTATTATACGACATAGACTTATTCGAAAATATGTATGTGCAAATGGAAAGATATGAAGATTATACTCACTTAATTATGTCTTCGCATTTTTAGAAATGCTGATCCTTTTCGTTAATGTAGGTGTAGCCTACTTTTTTAGTCAATTAATTTATTTAAAGAAAATATATTGAAATAGTCAATGTTAGTTTTAGCTGGATCCATGAGAGAGAGTAGATTAACTAACATCAAATTTTTAGGATCTAAGATATACGGACAATTAACAGATTAATTAACCTCATAAGTATACACTTTAAAAGATTCAACTAACATCACGTTACACCCCTTGATTTTCTTTTTGTATTTTAATTTTTAATTACGGACCCAAATTGTTTGAAGATCTCTTGTCTGTCAAGGATCTTTCTATCCCTGTAATCCTACACTAGAAAATGGAAATAGTAAAGATTTAGGGAATATTTTCTGGGGCCTGCATTCATATTGCATCTAACCACATGTAATTATTTTGCTAACTAACTAAATAATCCTAATTTAAGGCAGACAAATTTTTCTCATCAGTCACCTCACAATCTATATGGGGGATACGTTATCGTTTCTGAAATCATTTTTCACCGATTCCACTAAAATTGGAAAAGTAGCAAAGTGTTGAAAATGACATTGTATAGCCACTCTAAAAATTATAGTCGAAAAATATTGTTTTTGTATTTATATATATATAAATATTGTATGTATGTTAAATACAAAAATTATACAAGTTTTATATACTTTTTAAGCAACAGAATGTAAGTAGTTCTGACGCATGCTAAAAGTGAAAAAAAAGAGGAAATTTTACACCCTATAGAAAACCTTAGTACCCCATTTATTTTATATAAATACCATTTTAAAATATTACATCCTATAAATACATTTTATCCTTTGTAGCAAAATATCTAATTATAGTTACATCTTATATTTAAGGCACCATATATGCTAAATAATATTCTTCTCTCTCCTTTTTAGTATTTTCTCTCACATAATCACCGTATATCTGCTCTAACCACGTTCTCTCTCTCTTTTTGCATACACTTTACTCTCTTCTCCCACAAACCCACGTTTCATAACTCTTCTCCCACACAAATTCTCTATTTCTCCGCCATTATCAATCCCACATTCAAAATATATCTTAAATCAATGTTTTACTGCCGATTTGTTTTCTCCTGGTAAGTTTACTTCTTCGAACTTTGATATCATTATTTTGGTTCTCTAATTTTTATACCGATTTTTCATAAATTTCTGAAACAATAACCATTGGTATTGTTTACTTACCAGGAAGCTTTGGTTTTTCTCTCCAATGGCGGATTCAACGCCACACAAGATGATAACCAGAGGTATACCCACCAAAATTCTCAATTTTGATGGGCCCTCTTTCTCGTTGCAAATAACTCAAGGGGAGTCGGATTTTGCAGGTTTATCAGCAAATACAGTTTCAGAGACAAGAACTAAATTATACAATGACAAGTTGAAAGAAGTCCAAGTTGAGAAATCTTCAAAAGAAACAAAAAATCCAGTTGTTACAAAGAAGAAAAAACCTATGAGTGATTCTTCATGTGTCAATGTAAAGGAAGTCGCTGCAAAAAAAACATCAGATACACGACACGAAAAGGTAATTGCTATTGTATCAATATGCATTCAAAGAAACTTATATGTATTCATAATTATTCAAGTTATTTTACATGTACGATGTTGTATTCGTATGTATCTGGTTGTATTTAAATATATTTAGTTTTATTCAATTTCACATTTTTGTACTATTTGGTATTACTGTATTCAGTTGTATTTATAAGTATGTATATGTATTCTTATGTATTTTGATAGTTTGCAACTGTTCAATTTTCCAGTATGTTTTTAATTGTATTCATCTTAGTTATTTTTTGTTTGCAACTGTTTAATTTCCCAGTAAGTTTTTAATTGTATTCATATGTATTCAACTCACTTATTTTTTATGTCATGTGTGTTGTAGCTAGTTTTTTAATATGTATTTAGCTTTGTCAGTGTATTTAGTTGTATTCGTATGTATTCATATCAGATGTACTGTAATATACTCTGTGTATTCAGTTATATCTATACTTCTAAGTGTTTGTAGTTGTATTCATGTCAGATTTACTATGAAATATGCATTGTATTCAATTGTATTTACATGTATTTATTCTTGTTAAATGCAGGGAATTAATTTTTTGTGAAACACCAGCCAAAATTTGTATTTTATTAATTTTTTTTAGAGATTGTGGGGTACATGTTGCAGCATACGCAGAGTTTCTGAGCACTCTTGGAGAGATTCCACAAACAGCATTTGATTTCACTCTACTCCGTCAAAGATATGGTGCTCTCTTCTGGGAATATGCTATGCGGAAGATAGACGTTGATGCCATAAGCGAGAATGAAGCACCTTCAAAGATTGCTAGACAAATCACGGAGTCAGATTCAAAGATGCAGATAGTGTTAGAGTAGCTTTAGGTTATTGTGGTTTTGGAGTATAGTTTCAAGATGAATACTATTTTGAGTAGTTTTTGGTGTAGATGGTGTAGACACGTGATTTTTGACCCTCCCGGGAATTTTCACATTTTTAGCGTGAATATTTGAAATTGGGTCTAATATAGCTATTTGGACTACTTTACTTTATTTCGTCGCAAAAGGAAAAAATTACAATATATATATATATATATATATATATATATATATATATATATATATTTTAGTTTATGTATTTCTCATAAACTTGAAAAAATACAAAAAATTGTACTTTATTTTTGTACTTTATATAATTTCGAAATTACCAAAAAATATAATTCTATTAATGTTTTGTAGTCATTTTAATTTTGAAAAATACAAAAAATATTACTTAATATTTTATCTTTATATTAAAAAACGAAAATTACAAAAATAGTTTTATTAATGTTTTGTAGCTATTTTAATCTCGAAAAAATATTAAAAAATAATAATATAGTTTTGTTTTAAATAATTAGTCTTATTTTAGTAGCTATTTTGCTTACATAATCAGTTGAGCAACGTCGTGTTCCTATTTCTCGGGTCCGGGCAAAAGAATAATATTCGGGTTCAAACTACCCGGTTTTAGGCCTAATTTCGGACCTAGCCCATAATAATCCGAGTCCACCACACATGAGGGGACACGCGTGGGGAACACGGACGAAACACCGCACACGGGGAACCCCACCGCGCATGGGGGACACAAATCTTGGACCCCTACACACGTGGGGTCCATTTGCTTGGCATTGGGTACAAAATACACGGACAAAGACAAGGCAAAAGGGGTTGAACGCATGGGATTTTTGAAAAGATAAGACTGTTCATCATCTTCTTTCCAAAAAGAAGGAAGGAAAACCCTACTGTGACAGAAAAAACCACCGCCCAAACGACCCTATACTAAACAGACCCTTCCACCACCAAAACCACCGTCGACCCCACTGTCCGGACCACCAGCTCCTTCCATCGTCACTCCTCCTCCTCCTAGCTCCAACACCTCGTCGCCATAACCAGCGACCATAACCCTACTCCCTCTCCGTCTCACCACCACCATCAATAAACCACCAAACAGCCCCGTCTCATCCCAAACTCCATCGCAACCAGTCCGTCACCTTCCCCATCGCCTTCTTCCTCCGTGAAACCCACCATTGCTGCCGCTACCAGTTTCCTCCACTATGTCCAGCCTCTGTCAAGCAGCAATGGCTGCTGCTTTCCCGGTCGTCGCCCCAGCTCCTTCTCCGTCTCACGACCACCATCAACAACCCACCATCCCTCACGAACCAGCAGCAATGTCGTCGACCCTACATCCAAATGCCATCACCTTCCATCGTGAAACCACCATCACTGCCCGTCGAACCCATGTCCCGACGCCACAACCATCTTCATCACCTCCTTCGTCGTTCGGCCCCCTCACGTTCGAAGGACCACACGAAAAAAACCAGTAGCAGTCATCACCTTCTTCTTCGTCCGTTCATGTTCGAGTTTCTGGCGCGAGCTATTCCGTTTGAGCTTTGATGACTGTTTCCATGGGTTCCCGTTCGAGGTCATCCGTTGAGGTCGATGTTGAGGACTGGTCCATGGCTCCATCCGTTTCTGTTTTATTCAGGTTAGTAAACCTCAAGTATTAGATAAGGAAACGTTACGTTAAATGTTCGAAGATGCAATATAGAAATTGGTATGATAATTTTCTGCTTATGTTTCACTGTATGCATTTTGGTTCATCTTTGTGTTATGTTATTCTTGTTTACTTGATGTCATTTGATTTAGTTGTATTAGGAGTTCTAGGACACAGTTTGACGTTGATTCGTTCGTCCCTTCATTTTCTTAGTTTATTTGGACAAAATTAGTATTAGTACCTGTTGTTATTACGCCCGAAACACTCATTCGCTTAACTTCTTTTATTAAACTTTTGACAAGTTATGAGATTTTAGTTGTAAAGTGGCTGTAGGGTTTGGTATTGTTAAAGGTATTAAAAATGGCATCCTTTTAAAAATAAAAAAATAAAAACGAGACAAGCTTCGCCAAATAAAAAATGTACAGATTGCGGAGCCCTCACAAAAATATATGTATTAAAATTACTTAGAATTCAGGAGGGTCGTTTAGCGAATTTCATGGCTTTCCCAAAATAATAACACGATAGTCTCTTTAGGCGCGTGTTTAATAATCTATTTTCTTAAACTCGGGTGTGCATTTCATGCGACCCAAATCCAAATCCCAAAACATCAAATAAAATATGTTCCGGATTGTGGGTGCATTTCATGTGACGCAGTCCAAAGACATGTTTTTAAGCGATGTTCACATTCTCTAAAATAATAATAATAAAGTGGTAAAAAGTTAAAATTGGCACATTGGTTCATAATTGTATTAAAAATAAGATAAATAAGCCGAATATGACAGTTGAGCGACCGTGCTAGAACCACGAAACTCGGGAATGCCTAACACCTTCTCCCGGGTTAACAGAATTCCTTATCCGGATTTCTGGTACGCAGACTGTAATATGGAGTCATTCTTTTCCTCGATTCGGGATTAAAATTGGTGACTTGGGACACCCTAAATCTCCCAAGTGGCGACTCTGAAATAAATAAACCAATCCCGTTTCGATTGTCCTTTAATTGGAAAAAACTCCCTTGTACCCTCGCGGGTGCAGAAAAAGGAGGTGTGACAGCTCTGGCGACTCTGCTAGGGACTTTTTAAAAAACCCAGAACCACTGGTTCAGGGTTAGAAATTCGAGCTTAGATAAATTGTTATATTTGGTTTTATCTGATTTTTACATGTTTGAGCCTAATGTGCTAAATGCTGCTTTTACCGCTTTGATATTACGTGAACTGTATATAAACTGTGCCGAAACCCATATCCTTTCTGAGTCTTCTAAATCATGAAGAAGGGTGTACTTCGTACGACTTCTTTTCTGTATAGTGTCAAATCCCAATTTAGAACGAGGTTCGGACAAGTTGCTAAGCCGGTGAAGCTTCTGTATTCCCGGTACGCTGCCCCCCCTCGGCTCGAGCTGTCCGCTCGGGTAAGCCAGGTCTAGAACAAACACCCAGGTTCTGAACCTAGAATAACTCAACTTCATGCCGGATCCCTAGTAGGAACATTTATTTGCATCATGTGCATTTGACTTAGGGGACTCAACACAGGGGTTGAGTCCGTCTAGGACAAGCAACCTGAAAATAATAGACCATCTTTTGGCATCCTATGTGCTACATGTTGTATTTATTCAAGGGTGAATGAGTCATTTGGCGGACCAATGATATTTGCGGACAAATGACACTCCTTATCATGCTGATCACGTTAAATAAGAAAGTTGCACGATTTTTTAGATAAGCATGCTATTATGTTAATTAAGCACATGGGGAACATTGTGGAATTCAAGAAGCCTTGGTATTCCATATGTCCCCCATGCTTCATTTTTGGGAAAAGCACATGGGGAACATTTGTGGAATCCAAGAAGTCTTGGAATTCCCTATGTCCCCCACACTTCATTTTTGGGAAAAAGCACATGGGGAACATTTGTGGAATCCAAGAAGTCTTGGAATTCCCTATGTCCCCCACACTTCATTTTTAGGAAAAAGCACATGGGGAACATTTGTGGAATCCAAGATGTCTTGGAAATCCTTATGTTTCCCATGCCACATTTTTGAAAAATAATAATAAATATAAAAAATAAAAATACATATTAAAAAAAGCATGAAAATTCAAAAGATTTTGTATGTTTTCATCATTTTCGGCAGATTAAAAAAAAATCGTGAAAAAGAGGAGAAAATAACAGTGTAGAGATATAACTACTTATTTTTAGAAAAAAAAAAATCAATGTCCAAGTAGTGTTGAAACTCCGCCGAAATTTTGAAAAAAAAAAGGAATGTTTTATGTTTCTTGTTAGTTTGTTAGTTTGTTATGAATGAAAAATAATAGTTTGTTTGTTTGTTGTAAAAAAAATGGAAAAGGATCTTCTCAAAAATAGTTTATTTGCCCGAACTACGCGGGTTTGATTCTCACCGGATGTGAGATACGTAGGCAACCCTCATCTGGTCCAACCCCCCTTTTGCTAAAAAAGCCAAAAACAAATAATAATAAAAAAAACATGTCATAAATAAGTCGAGTGATGTCCAACCCCACCTTTTGCTAAAAAGCCAAAAAACAAATAAAGAATAATAATAATAAAAAATATATGTCAAATTTTAATTTTGTCGTAAAGAAGTCGGGTGACGCTATTTTATCAAGACATAGCCGAATATTCCCGAAAGGGACGCCGGAAGGCTGACTTTGCATAAATAGCCATCTTCGGGTCATTTTTTTAAGATTTGGTCCAATCGACCCACACAGCCTTAAAAATTTTCGTCCCAGAGACATTGCAAGGCCGTGTTTGCAATATTGAGTTTGCTAATTTGAAAAACGATAAAAAGAATCATGAATAAGTCAGGTGATGTTGTTTTGTCATAAATAGCCGAATGTTCCCGAAAGGGACGCCGGAAGGCTGACTTTGCATAAATAGCCACCTTTTGGGTCATGTTTAGGATTTTGGTCCAGTTGACCCACACAACCTTAAAAAAATCTTCGTCCCCGAAGCGCTGAAGGGCCGTGTTTGCAACACTAGGTTTTTATTGTAATTTGAAAAAAAAACAAAGAGTCAACGGTCAGGTGAATACCGTTCGGATTTTTGGTCAAAATAAGCCGAGCCAGCTTCGGCCGCGTTTTAAACCGTTCTTGCCGAAATAGCCTTAGAGTATCTTTCAATTGTCAAAAGGTTATTTTCGTAAAAGAATGGACAAGTTTGTAAAGTGTCAAAATAATCCTCCCCGGCCTCAAAATTCCTATGAATGTGGAAAGGGCCACATTTGCAAAAATAACCGTTCGGTTGCATTTGTCAAACGGAGAAAGGAAGCTGGCCATTTGTTTTTGAGTTTGTAAATCTTTTGATTAGAATATGCGGGTTGTTTAATTTTCAAGTTTGTAGGTCATCTTTAAACCTTTGAAACCCAGTTTGTTTTAATATGAAAATTGAAAAAAAATGTTTATTATTGTTTATCTTTTATTGGCCCGAACAACGCAAGGTCTGATTCATGCGGGGTCATGATACGTAGGCAATCTCCATAAGATTCGACCACAACAAAAGGGTTCCCAAAGTACTTCAAAGGGGCAAATAAGCAAGCCGGGATGACGCATGTTGTTTGAAGCAAAGCATGTTAGAAACGGTTAACTGCCTAGGAGCATTGCATCCTCAATGTGTTGTTATCAAATCTGTTAAACTCTAAACGCTAACAAGTTTGTTGTTTTCCGAATCTCAAACAGTTAGTTGTTAAAGAATTCTGGCAACACACCCTTACCAAACTAGATCCAAAGGACCGATAACAACAAGCATGACTACTTCAGAGAATAGTACCGAGGAAGAAAGGCCGATGAGCCAGTTGTTAAAGGAAGCGATGGAAAAGATAGAAAGGATGGGACTAGAGATGAATGCAATGCAGCTAGCTCTAGCCAAAGCACAAAATAGCCCTGAGCCACTAGGGCACGTGCCCGAATACCCCCACTTCGGCCCTTCAACAAGCCTCTCAAATCACTGTTGTCTTCAGGAGAGAAGCCCCCATTATTCCCAAGCTCCACTATCCCATCAACCTCTCCCGAGACCAAATGTTCCCACTTTTGTGGGACCTACATCAGTCACCCTGCAAAGAACGACCATCGAGCCATTGTTTCAGGCTCCTGATACGCAATACTATCCCTCTGAGCCCACATTTCATGCACCAGAACCCCATACCTACAACCCGTACTTAGAGGTACCGGCAGAGATTGAAAAGCCGGTTAAGGTCCCAGAACAAGATGAGGTAATGAGGAAGTTCAAAAGCCTGGAGCAGTCCTTCAGGAACCTGCACGGATTGGGCAACCAGGTCAGCGTGGCCTACAAGGATCTATGCCCTTTCCCGGACGTCCAACTCCCGGCTGGGTTCAAGATGCCTAAGTTTGATTTATATGAAGGGCACGGTGATCCCATGGCGCATTTGCGGGGATTCTGTAGCAAAATGAGAGGGGCAGGTGGCAAAGATGAGCTGCTGATAGCTTATTTCGGCCAAAGTCTGAGTGGATCGGCACTAGAATGGTATACCAGGCAGGATTCCAGCAGATGGTACACTTGGGATGATCTGGCGCAGGCTTTCGCAGGTCATTTTCAATACAATCTCGAGATAGTCCCTGACCGTCTCACATTGCTGAGGACTGGAAAGAAGCCTGGGGAAAGTTTTCGTGAGTTTGGTTTCCGCTGGAGAGAACAAGCGGCCAGAGTTGATCCTCCCATGAAAGAGGGAGAAATGGTGGACTACTTCTTGCAAACACTGGATCCAACTTACTTTGGTCACTTGGTGACAACGGTTGGGAAATCCTTCAATGAAGTGGTAAAGATAGGGGTCATGATAGAGGAGGGTCTAAGGTCTGACAAAATCCTAAATTACTCAGCGCTCAAGGCAACGACCCAGGCTATTCAGAGCGGCGCGGGAGGTGCGCTCGAGGTCGCATCAGTCGAAGCAGGTACTAGGTCCAAATTCAGAGGTCCTTCCCCTCACTACCAGCCCAGACCCAGTCATCCAAATTATCCACACACTCCATACAACCTTCCACAACCCTACTACCCACCATCAGAGCCACTCTTTTCAGCCCATCATGCCCAAGCCTGCCCCCGAGCTCCATATAATCTGCCTCAGTATTATCCTCCGAACAAGGTCCGGTCGCAGGGTCAACCATCAGGTTACCCCCGCTGGCGAGAGCCAGCACCACGTAATGCATTCTTGCCTTCACAACGTTTTCAAGCACCCAACGACCCTAGAAAACAGGGGCATGGGGGAAAACAAAGGCAAGGAAACAATTTCACGCCAATTGGGGAGTCCTACGCAAGTTTGTTTGAAAAGCTAAAGCTTTCAGGACTGATTGAGCCGCTCCTTGGCTATACTCCAGACCCATATGCAAAAGGATTCGATCCTGCTGTACGATGCATGTATCACTCTAATGTCCAAGGACATAGCATTGAAGACTGTCGTTCTTTGAAAAAGGAAATAGAAAGAATGATTCAGGAAGGGGCAATTGTGATCGATGACAGTGACAGGGAGCACGCGAATCCTCTTGAGAACTTGTTGACCGATGTTGATGATATTGAAGCTGGTAATGGTCTTGGCAGTATCGATGCGAAGCTCAGTGGCTAAGATGCCAGTCTTGATAAAGTGGAAGGACGCTCTGTTCCTTGGATAACAAGAGAGAAGCTTGTGGTGGCTTATTTTGTTGTCATTTCTGTTATTCGGATCATTAAGATTGTAATTCGGATTGTTTTGTGTCAATATCTTGCCGCTTATCTTTCCGTTTTGTCATAGCGGTCTGTTTAAGTTTTGTCAGGGTTGTTTAGGATTTTGTTCTGGTTTGTTTTGTTTTGTTATTCAAGCCATTTCACCGGTCGTCCAATGCAAAATCCGGTCTTTTATTATTTCCAGTCATCTCTTTGTTTAGTCCTTTTATCATTTTTGTTCGGTGCCGATTCTAGTGACATGACATGCGCACACAGTTTGGGCCTAACCTTAAAAGTTAATCATAAAACCCTGGAAAGGCGATCAGACCATTTAAAGGAAATAAGGACGGTTGAGATTATTCAGAGCTCGAGTCATATGGAACTGGGGCAAGTAAAATATAAAGAAAACCGTTAAAAGCAAGATTCACCAAATTGGCATGATAATGAGAGTGTCGCCCAACGATGCTTTAGAAATGACAAATAAAAAAGCAAATGCGAATATAATTGTCAAATCCAGCACCATCAGAAGAGACTGCAAATCTTTATTTAATTGTGTTGTTTGCACTTGGCATGTTTGAAGACTGGAATGATGAAGGCATTTTGTTCTGCTACCTAAACACTTTATCCTTCGTTAGCCCTTTGAGCCTTATTTGTTTTCTTTCATACCCCTCGTTCGGAATCAGTAGCAACGACTAGAAGATACGAACATGGAAGATAAAAAAAAAATAGCAAAACGACAAAACAAAAATGAAAAAAAAAAAAGAAAAGAAAAGAGAAATGATAACATAAAAAGAAAAAAAAACGAAAGTCAAATGAAAAAAAAGAGGAATTGGAAACTACGTTTGACCTGATTCCTCAAAGAGGATACGTAGGCGCTTCACGGCTCGGTCATAGTTTTGAAAAAAAAAATGAAAAAAAAATCAATTAAGATATCCCCAAGCAAGAAACTGGGGCAGAGGTTGCGTTTGTTGTAAATAATTCTAGTTCCGAAGGTTGTAATTAATAACCCAAAATCGATGCATTTTTGAGCCTTTAATACCCTTTTTTTTCTAGCCCTATCCAAAAACCTACATTACGGTCTAAAGAAAGATCGTCTTCAAAAGATGCCAAGTCAGATAAATGAGAGTCTCACCGGTGAGCATAACATTCTGTTCCACAACAGAAAGGACTCTAATCCCCGACAGAAAGAGTCATACCGGCAACACTCCAAATCCCCAGCTGGAAAGTGATACAAAATGAGAGAGTATTATTGGTGAAAACCTTCACAGGCACCATAAGGCGATGAAAGCTGAGAGAAAACCAAAATGAGAGAGGCTTGATAGTGAAAACCCTTCGGGCACTACAAGTCGAATAAGATTGGGAATCAGATGGGGAATCGTCAAGGGAAGGTCTTGAGAGACGATTGACGGCAGAGGATAGGCCACGTGTGCATGTCATGACCAATAGAGTCGGTATCTGCGTTTGATAGATTTTTATTTATAGTTTCTTTTGTTAAAGAGTCATCTTCTCCTTTGTCTTTTATTTTGTTTCTTTTTATCTTTTTCCTTTCATAGAAAATTCCCTAGTAGAGTCTGTTTGGTCAGAACCAGTGGGAAATGACTTCAAAATAGGCCATCAACTAGTACACCCAAGTGGTACAAGGAACAGGCGCGAAACCCGTGTCAAGAAGGGTATCCCCATCAAGATGAGATTGATAAATGGGATGGGCCAGTGTTAGCAATTAATATCATCCCCAGCAAGTTTTGATAGCATAATGGAACACAAAGCTGGGAAAGGAGAAAGAGGAAACCATCCCCAACAAGAGTGGCATGACCGCTTACCATGTATTTAAACTAACAAAATTTTCTTTGATTTAGAAATAGGGAAAATGAACGTTATTGATGGCGGAAAAACAGGCCATAAAGAAAATCGCCAAACTGGGGCAGAAAATTTTCCTTCCATTTAGAAAATTTTCTGGAAGTCAGGTACCCATTCGGGGAAGAATAAAGATAACGCCAGTCGCAAGGGAAGTGGTCTTAGAACCAGAGTTGCCCCCAACATAATAAGTTTCAATGGAGGAAGTTGTTCCCCAGCAAAGGGATGAAACTTGAGCTCAGAAAAAAGCAAGAGGCCAACATCATTCCCAACAAGATTCCGAAGAGTGGAGCACCAGTTTTGAAGGAATGAAAATCCCCCAGCAGTATTATCCTCAACAGCGTTATCCCCAGCTGGTAACATTTTATCCCCCAACAGGTAAGTAAATAATCCTCAGCAAGTTTTGAGGTAAGACATTTTCAAGTTTTAAAAGATATTTTGGGTTCATCCGCCCTCGAATAGGATATTTTGGGTCATCCGCCCTCGAATAGGATAGTTCAGGTATATCCGCCCTCAAATAGGATATGTCGGGTTCATCCACCCTCAAATAGGATATGTTGGGTTCATCCGCCCTCAAACAGGATATGTTGGGTTCATCCGCCCTCAAACAGGATATGTTGGGTTCATCCGCCCTCAAACAGGATATGTTGGGTTCATCCGCCCTCAAATAGGATATGTCGGGTTCATCCGCCCTCAAACAGGATAGTTCGGGTTCATCCACCCTCGAATAGGATATGTCGTGTTCATCCGCCCTCAAATAGGATGTTATTTTCAAAGTTATTGATGAAGACAGGCGCCCACCTGAATAACGAGAGGAATACATTTCTGTCTTTTCATTTCTGTTCTAGGTCACCCACAAGTATAATGCGGGAATACATTTTTCTCTGTTCATTTCATATTCTAGGTCACCCACCAGTGTAATGCGGGTCTATCATTTTTCATGTCTTTACCATTAGGCACCCACATGTATAACAAGGGAATACATTTTTCATGTCTTTACCATTAGGCGCCCACCTGAATAATGAGAGGAATACTTTTATGTCTTAGTTTAGACAGGCGCCCACCTGAATAACGAGAGGAATACTTTTTGTCTGTGTATTTCATATCTTAGGCGCCCACCTGTATAACAATGGAATACATTTTGTGTCTTTACCATTAGGCGCCCACCTGTATAACAAGGGAATACATTCCACGTCTTTACCCATAGGGGATGCATTTCCTCCTAAGTTTGTTTTAGTTTCACCCATAGGAGAGGCATTTCCTCCTAAGTTTGTCTTTATCCATAGGAGATGTATTTCCTCCTAAAGTTTATTTTTACCAATAAGAGACGCACTTCCTAAGTTAAGTTTCACCAACAGGAGACGCACTTCCTAAGTTAGTTTCACCAACAGGAGACGCACATCCTAAGTTAGTTTCACCAACAGGAGACGCACATCCAAAGTTAAGTTTCACCAACAGGAGACGCACATCCTAAGTTAGTTTCACCAACAGGAGACGCACATCCTAAGTTAAGTTTCACCAATATGAGACGCACTTCCTAAGTTAAGTTTCACCAATAGGAGATGCACGTCCTAAGTTAAGTTTCACCAATAGGAGACGCACGTCCTAAGATAAGTTTCACCAATAGGAGATGCACTTCCTAAGTTAAGTTTCACCAATAGGAGACGCACTTCCTAAGATAAGTTTCACCAGTAGGAGACGCACTTCCTAAGAATAGTTTCACCAATAGGAGACGCACTTCCTAAGTTAATTTCACCAATAGGAGACGCACTTCCTAAGTAATAATTTCACCAATAGGAGACACACTTCCTAAGTAAGTTTCACCAATAGGAGACACACTTCCTAAGTAAGTTTCACCAATAGGAGACGCACTTCCTAAGATAAGTTTCACCAATAGGAGACGCACTTCCTAAGAATAATTTCACCAATAGGAGACGCACTTCCTAAGATAAGTTTCACCAATAGGAGACGCACTTCCTAAGCAAGTTTCACCAATGGGAGACGCACTTCCTAAGAATAATTTCACCAATAGGAGACGCACTTTCTAAGGAGACGCACTTCCTAAGAATAGTTTCACCAATAGGAGACGCACTTCCTAAGTAAGTTTCACCAAGAGGAGACGCACTTCCTAAGATAAGATTCACCAAGAGGAGACGCACATCCTAAGTCAGTTTCACCAACAGGAGACGCACATCCTAAGATAAGTTTCACCAATAGGAGACGCACTTCCTAAAAATAATTTCACCAATAGGAGACGCACTTCCTAAGGAGACGCACTTCCTAAGATAAGTTTCACCAATAGGAGACGCACTTCCTAAGAATAATTTCACCAATAGGAGACGCACTTCCTAAGGAGACGCACTTCCTAAGATAAGTTTCACCAATAGGAGACGTACGTCCTAAGAATAGTTTCACCAATAGGAGACGCACTTCCTAAGATAAGATTCACCAAGAGGAGACACACATCCTAAGAATAGTTTCACCAATAGGAGACGCACTTCCTAAGATAAGTTTCACTAGTAGGAGATCCACTTCCTAAGATAAGTTTCACCCAGAGGAGACGCACTTCCTAAGAATAATTTCACCAATAGGAGACGCACATCCTAAGATAAGTTTCACCAGGAGGAGACGCACTTCCTAAGAATAGTTTCACCAATAGGAGACGCACTTCCTAAGATAAGTTTCACCCAGAGGAGACGCACTTCCTAAGAATAATTTCACCAATAGGAGACGCACATCCTAAGCAAGTTTCACCAGTAGGAGACGCACTTCCTAAGAATAGTTTTACCAATAGGAGACGCACTTCCTAAGAATAATCTCACCAATAGGAGACGCACTTCCTAAGTATAGTTGTACCCAACAGGAGAAGCACTTCCTAAGTATAGTTGTACCCATAGGAGACGCACTTCCTAAGTAAGTTTTACCAATAGGAGACATACTTCCTAAGAACAGTTTTTCCCAATAGGAGACGCACTTCCTAAGTTTATTGTACCCACAGGAAACGCACTTCCTAAGTTTATTGTACCCAATAGGAGACGCACTTCCTTAAAGTTTAGTTTTGCCAATAGGAGACACACTTCTTAAGTTTACTTTTACCCCATAGGAGACGCACTTCCTAAATTAAAATTTCACGCATAGGAGACGCACTTCCTAAATTATTTTCATTCATAGGAGACACACTTCCTAGTTCAAAATCATTAAGGTTTCACCCATAGGAGACGCACTTCCTAAGACTATTTTACCCCTAGGAGACGCACTTCCTAAGTTTAATTTCATGCATAGGAAACGCACTTCCTGAATTAAGTTTTCATTATTAGGAGACACACTTCCTAGTCTGGTTCGCTCAGGTTATACTTTTGCTTTAGGAGACGCACTTTCTAGTTTGGCTTTTCAGATTATATTTTATTTCAGGAGACGCTCTTCCGGAATTGAGATATCACCCTTAGGAGATGCACTTCCTAGTTTGATTCATTTTAAGTTCGACCATAGGAGACACAATTCCTAGTCCAGTTTTTTGAAGTTTACCCGTAGGAGATGCACTTCCTAATCAAGGTCTTTCAAGTTTTTTAGGAGACGCACTTCCTAAATCGAGATTTTATTCATAGGAGACGCACTTCCTAGTTCTAGTCACTGAAGTTTTCACCCTTAGGAGACGCACTTCCTAGTTTAGCTCATTCCGATTCAACCATAGAAGAAGCACTTTCTAGTTTGAGTCATTGAGGTTTTTTTAGCAGACACATTTGCTAGCAAGAGTTTTGGTTTTACTCGTAGGAGATGCACATCCTAGCCTAGTCTTTAGTTTACTCTCATCATTGCATCAGTAGTATAAATAGGTTACAATTTTGCTAACGACTCACAAATCTTCCCAGTACAAACTGGGTTAGGAAATTTTGTTTGTTTTGTTTGTTTTGGTTGTCAGGGACCCGCCTGTAGAACGGAGTTTGTGGTATGTCAAAGATCGAAGAAGTCAGGAGTCCGCCTGTAGAACAGAGGAACATTTTTCAAGATCAAGCAGTGACCCATTGGAAAGCAGAAGGTTACAACAGAAATCCCCAGCATTCAATCCATGTTAGAAATAGTAGAAGCTCGCCTCAAGAATGCGAGTCAATAGTCTGGGATGATCAACAGAAGCTGGTCACAAAAACAAAAACAAGAAGAGAAAAAAGGCAAGCATAGAAAAAAAAAGAAAAAAGAGAAAAAAAGAAAAAGAAAAAGAACCCAGAGTACGGAAGTGGAGAACAGATGTGGTCTGCTCAAGAACTAGCACCTACAACTAGCAAGTCAAGGTTCACATCCAAAGTCTGTATGAAGCACCATTCAAGACTCAAGATCAAGTTTCAGAAGAGTTAAAGATAGGAATCCTTGTAACTAGTAGCTGATAGGCTTAGTTAGTCTTTTTCAGTTTTCATTGTAATGGCAGGACCGCGGACCGGAACCTCAACGGAACGGCACCTCGATCGGCTCTTCACCTCGGTACAATCTACCATCTCTCATTCCCGAACTACACGTGGCCTGATTCTTGTATAACCAAGGATATATAGGCAGCTCAGATACCAGGGCTCGGTCACATCCCCTTCCTTTCCTCAGTGTAGTCCCTCCAAATAATGGTCGGGTCAAAAACATGTCTAGTCGTTCTTCGTCGAAAAACTCTTCGTGTTTCCAGTCAAAGAGGGGCAGTTGTAGACACGTGATTTTTGACCATCCCCGGGAATTTTCACATTTTTAGCGTGAATATTTGAAATTGGGTCTAATATAGCTATTTGGACTACTTTACTTTATTTCGTCGCAAAAGGAAAAAATTACAAAATATATATATATATATATATTTTTTAGTTTATGTATTTCTCATAAACTTGAAAAAATACAAAAAAATGTACTTTATTTTTGTACTTTATATAATTTCGAAATTACCAAAAAATATAATTCTAATAATGTTTTGTAGTCATTTTAATTTTGAAAAATACAAAAAATATTACTTAATATTTTATCTTTATATTAAAAACGAAAATTACAAAAATAGTTTTATTAATGTTTTGTAGCTATTTTAATCTCGAAAAAATATTAAAAAATAATAATATAGTTTTGTTTTAAATAATTAGTCTTATTTTAATAGCTATTTTGCTTACATAATCAGTTGAGCAACGTCGTGTTCCTATTTCTCGGGTCCGGGCAAAAGAATAATATTCGCGTTCAAACTACCCGGTTTTAGTCCTAATTTTCGGACCTAGCCCACAATAATCCGAGTCCACCACACATGGGGGACACGCGTGGGGAACACGGACGGAACACCGTACACGGGGAACCTCACCGCGCATGGGGGACACAAATCTTGGACCCCTACACACGTGGGGTCCATTTGCTTTGCATTGGGTACAAAATACACGGACAAAGACAAGGCAAAAGGGGTTGAACGCATGGGATTTTTGAAAAGATAAGACTGTTCATCATCTTCCTTCCAAAAAGAAGGAAGGAAAACCCTACTGTGAAAGAAAAAACCACCGCCCAAACGACCCTACACCAAACAGACCCTTCCACCACCAAAACCACCGTCGACCCCACTGTCCGGACCACCAGCTCCTTCCATCGTCACTCCTCCTCCTCCTAGCTCCATCACCCCGTCGCCATAACCAGCGACCATAACCCTACTCCATCTCCGTCTCACCACCACCATCAACAAACCACCAAACAGCCCCGTCTCCTCCCAAACTCCATCGCAACCAGTCCGTCACCTTCCCCATCGCCTTCTTCCTCCGTGAAACCCACCATTATTGCCGCTACCAGTTTCCTCCACTGTGTCCAGCCTCTGTCAAGCAGCAACGGCTGCTGCTTTCCCGGTCGTCGCCCCGGCTCCTTCTCCGTCTCACGACCACTATCAACAACCTACTATCCCTCATGAACCAGCAGCAACGTCGTCGACCCTACATCCAAATGCCATCACCTTCCATCGTGAAACCACCATCACTGCCCGTCGAACCCATGTCCCGATGCCACAACCATCTTCATCACCTCCTTCGTCGTTCGGCCCCCTCACGTTCGAAGGACCACACGAAAAAAACCAGTAGCAGTCATCACCTTCTTCTTCATCCGTTCATGTTCGAGTTTCTGGCGCGAGCTACTCTGTTTGAGCTTTGATGACTGTTTCCATGGGTTCCCGTTCGAGGTCATCCATTGAGGTCGATGTTTAGGACTGGTCCATGGCTCCATCCGTTTCTGTTTTGTTCAGGTTAGTAAACCTCAAGTATTAGATAAGGAAACGTTACGTTAAATGTTCGAAGATGCAATATAGAAATTGGTATGATAATTTTCTGCTTATGTTTCACCGTATGCATTTTGGTTCATCTTTGTGTTATGTTATTCTTGTTTACTTGATGTCATTTGATTTAGTTGTATTAGGAGTTCTAGGACACAGTTTGACGTTGATTCGTTCGTCCCTTCATTTTCTTAGTTTATTTGGACAAAATTAGTATTAGTACCTGTTGTTATTACGCCCGAAACACTCATTCGCTTAACTTCTTTTATTAAACTTTTGACAAGTTATGAGATTTTAGTTGTAAAGTGGCTGTAGGGTTTGGTATTGTTAGAGGTATTAAAAAATGGCATCCTTTTAAAAATAAAAAAATAAAAACGAGACAAGCTTCGCCAAATAAAAAATGTACAGATTGCGGAGCCCTCACAAAAATATATGTATTAAAATTACTTAGAATTCAGGAGGGCCGTTTAACGAATTTCACGGCTTCCCCAAAATAATAACGCGATAGTCTCTTTAGGCGCGTGTTTAATATTTTACTTTCTTAAGCCTGGGTGTGCATTTCATGCGACCCGAATCCAAATCCCAAAACATCAAATAAAACGTGTTCCGGATTGTGGGTGCATTTCATGTAACGCAGTCCAAAGACGTGTTTTAAGCGATGTTCATATTTCTTTTAAAAACAATAATAATAAAGCGGTTAAAAGATAAAATTTGCACATAAGTTCATATTTGTATAAAATCAGACAATCAAGCCGAATATAACAGTTGAGCGACCGTGCTAGAACCACGGAACTCGGGAATGCCTAACACCTTCTCCCGGGTTAACAGAATTCCTTATCCGGATTTCTGGTACGCAGACTGTAATATGGAGTCATTCTTTTCCTCGATTCGGGATTAAAATTGGTGACTTGGGACACCCTAAATCTCCCAAGTGGCGACTCTGAATAAATAAACCAATCCCGCTTCGATTGTCCTTTAATTGGAAAAAACTCCCTTGTACCCTCGCGGGTGCGGAAAAAGGAGGTGTGACAGATGGTATTTAGTTTGAAAAACTTAGGAAATTTTACACCCTATAGAAAACCTTAGTACCCTATTTATTTTATATAAATACCATTTTAAAATATTATATCCTATAAATACCTTTTATCCTTTATAGCAAAATATCTAATTATAGTTACATCCTATATTTAAGGCACCATATATGCTAAATAATATTTCTCTCTCTCCTTTTTAGTATTTTCTCTCACATAATCACCGTATATCTGCTCTAACCACGTTCTCTCTTTCTTTTTGCATACACTTTACTCTCTTCTCCCACAAACCCACGTTTCATAACTCTTCTCCCACACAAATTCTCTATTTCTCCGCCATTATTAATCTCACATTCAAAATATATCTTAAATCACTGTTTTACTGCCGATTTATTTTCTCCTGGTAAGTTTACTTCTTCGAACTTTGATATCATTATTTTGGTTCTCTAATTTTTATACTGATTTTTCATAAATTTTTGAAACAATAACCATTGGTATTGTTTACTTACCAGGAAGCTTTGATTTTTCTCTCCAATGGCGGATTCAACGCCACACAAGATGATAACCAGAGGTATGCCCACCAAAATTCTCAATTTTGATGGGCCCTCTTTCTCGTTGCAAATAACTCAAGAGGAGTCGGATTTTGCAGGTTTATCGGCAACTACAGTTTCAGAGAGAAGAACTAAATTACATAATGACAAGTCGAAAGAAGTCCAAGTTGATAAATCTTCAAAAGAAACAAAAAATTCAGTTGTTACAAAGAGGAAAAAACCTATGAATGATTCTTCATGTGTCAATGTAAAGGAAGTTGCTGCAAAACAAACATCAGATACACGACACGAAAAGGTAATTGCTATTGTATCAATATGCATTCAAATAAACTTATATGTATTCATAATTATTCAAGTTATTTTACATGTACGATGTTGTATTCGTATGTATCTGGTTGTATTTAAATATATTTAGTTTTATTCAATTTCACATTTTTGTACTATTTGGTATTACTGTATTCAGTTGTATTTATAAGTATGTATATGTATTCTTATGTATTTAAATAGTTTGCAACTGTTCAATTTTCCAGTATATTTTTAATTGTATTCATCTTAGTTATTTTTTGTTTGCAACTGTTCAATTTTCCAGTAAGTTTTTAATTGTATTCATATGTATTCAACTTACTTATTTTTATGTCATGTGTGTTGTATCTAGTTTTTTAATATGTATTTAGCCTTGTCAGTGTATTTAGTTGTATTCGTATGTATTCATGTTAGATGTACTGTAATATATTCTGTGTATTCAGTTATATCTATACTTCTAAGTGTTTGTAGTTGTATTCATATGTATTCATGTCAGATTTACTATGAAATATGCATTGTATTCAATTGTATTTACATGTATTTATTCTTGTTAAATGCAGAGAATTAATTTTTTTGTGAAACACAAGCCAAAATTTGCATTATATTAATTTTTTTAGGGATTGTGGGGTGCATGTTGCAGCATACGCAGAGTTTCTGAGCACTCTTGGAGAGATTCCACAAACAACATTTAATTCCACTCTACTCAGTCAAAGATATGGTGCTCCCCTCTGGGACTATGCTATGCGGAAGATAGACGCTAATGCCATAAGCGAGAATGAAGCACCTTCAAATATTGCTAGGCAAATCACGGAGTCAGATTCAAAGATGCAGATAGTGTTAGAGTAGCTTTAGGTTATTGTAGTTTTGGAGTGTAGTTTCAAGATGAATACTATTTTGAGTAGTTTTTGGTGTAGATGGTATTTAGTTTGAAAAACTTATCACTTTATCAACAGTGTTCGTGTATGACAATTGCAACTTTTCAATCACTGTTTCACTGGTTTGTTCATAAGTATTCATGTTTATTCTTTAGTTTGAATACATATTTATCTTACAGGATTCAAGTATGTGTTAATACCATGCAACTTTGCTTGAACATGTTTTAGTTAATGAACATGTTAATGTCAAAGTCAGAAACTTTATGTATGCTGATGGTAGGTTATATAAAAGAATTCAGATGTATTTTTTTCTGGATTCAGTTGTATTTAACTGTCAAAATCAGTTGTATTCAGTTGTATTCAACAACATCCATTCAGATGTAACTTTCAAGTTCAGATAACACATATTAAAGAACACAATTTCAGATGTATTTAACAGGTTGTACGTAATCAGTTGTATTCAGATGTACTCAGTTGTATTCAGCTTGTCTTATTCAGCAGTAGTTAGTTGTATTTAAGTGCATTATTCAGATGTATTCAGTTGTATTTTGGTGTATTCATTTACATTCAGTGCTACTCAACTGTATTATTCATAAAAATACAACAGTTGTATCCAGTTGTATTTTTAGTAACTTTATGTATGTTGATGGTAGGTTATATAAAAGAATTCAGATGTATTTTTTTCTGGATTCAGTTGTATTTAACTGTCAAAATTAGTTGTATTCAGTTGTATTCAGCAGCATCCACTCAGATGTATCTTTCAAGTTCAGATAACACATATTAAAGAACACAATTCCAGATGTATTAAACAGCTTGTACGTAATCAGTTGTATTCAGCTTGTTTTATTCAGCAGTAGTTAGTTATATTTAAGTGTATTATTCAGCTGTATTCAGTTGTATTTTGGTGTATTCATTTACATTCAGTGCTACTTGTCACACCTCCTTTTTCCGCGCCCGCGAGGGTGCGTGGGAGTTTTTCCAATTAAAGGACAGTCGAAACGGGATTTATTTCTTTATTTAAGAGTCGCCACTTGGGAGATTTAGGGTGTCCCAAGTCACCAATTTTAATCCCGAACCGAGGAAAAGCATGACTCTGTATTACAGTCTGCGAACCAGAAATCCGGATAAGGAATTCTGTTAACCCGGGAGAAGGTGTTAGGCATTCCCGAGTTCCGTGGTTCTAGCACGGTCGCTCAACTGTTATATTTGGCTTGATTATCTGATTTTATACAAATATGGACTCATGTGCAAGTTTTATCTTTTTACCGCTTTCATTATTATATTTTTTAAAGAATGTGAACATCGTTTAAAAACATGTCTTTGGATTGGGTCACATAAAATGCATCCACGATCCGGAACATATTTTTATTCAATGTTTTGGGATTTGGATTTGGGTCGCATAAATGCATACCCGTGTTTAAGAATGTATTATTATTATATCGCGCCTAAAGCAATTAGCGATTTATTACTTTGGGGTAGGGCCGTGAAATTTGCTAAAACGACTCCTCCTTAATTCTAAGCAATTAAATGTACATTTATTGAGGGCCCCGCAATCTATACATTTTATTAAGCGAGGCTCATCTCATTTATTTTCCTAAATGGATAAATCTTAAAGCGACTACATTTTGCTATTTAAAATTAGTCTCTAAAATGAATAAAGAAAATCCTAATTAATTACGTTTTTTTTATTATTATTATTTAAGAAAACATGACACGCTAATTGCTTGATTCATACAAATATTGATGAAAAAGGGATTTTATTCTTAATTTCGAAAATTATAAATTAAATAAAAATTCAACAACTAATATTCAAAATAAACAAATATAGCTAGATTAAAACTTAGCATTGTTATTTTTTTAAAAAAATATTATTGAGATTAATTATTCACAATCATTTGAAACTAAATTTAACCATAATTACTAAAGCTTATTAGAAAGTTTATTAGACTTAAACGTTCTTCTAATCTTGCTTAAGCTCAAGTCATGCCTTAATGCCTAATTTACGATGTTTAATTTAAATTCGTGTCTTAGCTAAATTTAGCTACTTGTTCATGATCAACCTATAATCTTGAAGCCTTCATAACTAGTGAATTAACCTATTTTGCCGAACCGATTTATTACAGACTAACTTATGATATTATTTTCTTATTCCAGTTATTATTTAGTAATTCATGAAATAGCTTAAATACAATCAACAAAAGGAACAAAGAAAAAAAACGAAATTAAAACTTCAAATTTTCATTCTTCATATGTATTCACGCTTCATATTTCGGATTACAATAACCAGCTTTTCAGTTGTGTACCTGATATTGGAAGCAAAAGAAAATGAATATGAGAATCAGCAGCAGCAGTAAAATCAGTACAACACAGCAACAATAGCCCAGCAACAGTAACAACCCAGTAACAGACCGGTGGAGTAGTAATCCAAAAAAAACAAAAAGCTTCCAGCTTTGATGAAACAACAATTAATTCTGATTTCAAACAACAAAAGAAAGCAGAATATTTTTTTAGTTTTTTTTTATTTGAAAGCTTAAATATTTTTCGGAATTTTCTATCTCTTAAATGTTCAGCCCTTTTCTCTCTCTTATTTTCAGATTTGTTTCTCTCTCTCGTATCTGTGTATTTTTCTCTATCTCTCTGTATTGTCCTATTATGATTTCAAGACTTCTTCTTATAACCCATCCCATAAACCTTTCAATTAATTAAAATCCATACTTTTTCTCTACCCAACCCATTATCTTCCCACTCATCCCCATTACATTAAATAAACATATCACACCACCCCATTTCATTTTGTCCCCCATGCCTAACATAAAATAATGCAAGATTCCCCTTTAAATTAAATCTTGTCCTCCCTTTATATTAAATAACCATATCACAATCCACCCCATTTTATTTTGTCCCCCATGCTTCATATAAACAATTACAAAATGTACAATTCCTAAACTACCCCTCTGACCCTATTGCAAATTACTATTTTACCCCCGAAAGTACTATAAATTACCAAACTACCCATCAGCTATAACACATCAATTAATCAAACTTAACCAAAATATAGACAATATGATCAATTTCTAACAATGTTCAAACAACAATATGAACACGGATGAACATCATAACAACAATATCACATGAACACGATTTTAACAACATTTCAACAACAAATCACATGAACACAAATTGAACAACAAAGAACAACTAAAATTTGATTGAACAATATTTTAGCAACAAACAATCCTATTTTCGGATTCAACAACTACAACAAACAAGTATATTTAGATTTCTAACTTCAATCATATTGAACTTAAAATCAATTCTAACAACATTACAACCAACAATTCCTATATTAAACTTTATGAGACAAATTCAAGAAATAATCACAAATGGTAAACAAGAAATCAAGCTATACAAATTTCGGATTCAAGAACAATCAAACAAAGTATGAACATGAATTAAATCTATTTTAAACAACAAACATGATGGATTTAAACGATTAAACCAACATATTTCTCTAACACAACTAAATTCTTTAAACAAATAACAAGATCGACGAAGAAACAATTATGAACTTAAACTTGAACTTAACAATATTAACAATTTCTAACAATACATAAACACATGAAACAAATTGAAGAAATATTTAATTAAATTTCAATTTGTATCTAACAAACATCAAACTAACAAATATTCACTTAAACAATAATACAAACATGACATGAATATGAAAACAACTAATTAAACTTCTATTTTGAAATCTGAAAATTAATTTAACAAACAACATGAACACACTAGAAAATTATTTCAATGATGAACAACGAACAAAACAAGGATTAAATCATTTAACGATTTTGGATCCGGAAAATATCAAACAAAAATATGGACAAAAATAAAACTCAAAAACTACTAACCGGATCGAAACGACGAACAACGACCAAACAAACAACGAACTTGACGATGAACTCACGACGTACAGGATCTTGACTCGACGAAAAACCTTCGACCTTTGACAAACCGAAGAAGACGAAGGGAAGATGAAGCATTGTCCGGCAGCCCAATGGCGAAGAACAACGCAGCAGCTGTTTGGGACGACGAAGAAGAAAGCAGAAGCAGCTGAAACGCAGCAGGGAAGCAGCCATAGTCGAGCAAACTCGAGCTTCAATGGCGGATAAGGCTGGACGACGAGGGCAGCGATGGGGAGCTTGGTGTTGAAGATGATGAGCGTGATGCAGCAGCTCGGAGACAGAAACAGTCGCGGAAATCTCAACTGTGGGCTTTCATGGTGGAGCTCGACGGACTGGTTGTTGGTTGTCGAAGACGAAGCAACGACGGGGTTGGAGAAGGTAGTTGGTTCGGTCGCGTTCGGAGGTCGTTTGGTTGAGCCGGGGTCGTGAGGGTGACGTGCGTGTGTGTGTGTGAGTGTGACGTTGGGCAGCCATGGTTGAGCTTTGAGGGGGAAGCCATGGATGACCTTGGAGAAACTTGAGGAAGAAGAAGAAGATAGGAGGGGGGCGGATGACTTCTTAGTCTTTTTAGGGTTTTTTCTTCTTTTTTTTTCTTTTGTTTTGTGTTGTAAAATGTAAGACAAAGGGGTTTGGGTCTTTTGGGTTATGGACTGGGTCGACCCAGTTCGAAATGGACTGGGTCGTAGGGAAGATTGGGCCATTTTTTGGGCCTGTGGCTTGAAATTGAAGAAGAGGCCCAATTCCGACTTTCTTTATATTTTCGCTCTCTTTTCTTCTTTTATTTTTCTAAAACTAAATTATAAAAATACTTAAACTATTATTAAGAACTAAATTAAGTTATAAAAGCGCAAATTAACTCCCAATAACAATTAACGCACAATTAAGTATTAATTAAGCATAAAATCGTATATTTGGACATTAAATGCTAGAAATGCAAACGATGCCTATTTTGTAATTTTTTAATTTTTGTAAAACAAATTTAATTACTAACAATTGTAGAATTAAATCCTACATGCAAAATACGACATATTTTTGTATTTTTTATTAATTTAGCAAATAAACACGCACAGAAAAATACAAATAATTATTCAAAATATCACAAAATATCACAAAATTGCATACCAAAGAAAAATCATTTTATTTTTGAATTTTTTGGGAGTAATTCTCATATATGGCAAAAATCACGTGCTTACACTACTCAACTGTATTATTCATAAAAATACAACAGCTGTATCCAGATGTATTTTTTAGTATTCATCTATACTCAGTTATACTCAACTGTATAGTGCATATGTATTTATCTGTATAAAAATACTTCAACTATATGTATTCAGAAACTATTCATGAAAGTCATTTCAGAATATATTACTTGACAATGAGAATTTATTACTTGACAATGTCATCATAAGTATTGACAGATCGTTGAAACACCAATACATGTCAGAGTGTTAACTATTTATTACGTAGAGCATTTCTACACGTTCGCTTGTTATGTCCTCCCTGCCCACATATGCTACATGAATGCTGATTTTTCGGCTGCAGCAATTCACTTAAAGTTTTATCACGCTTCTTCTTTGGCCTTCCAGTAGGTCTTTTCCATTTGGGTGGTAGTACAACCTCCCCTGCAACATGTTCTGGTATATTCCAGTCATTTATGTCCGGAAGCGGGTACACTGACACATCGTATGTCATTACAATTGTATTTGGTTAGTAATAGTTAGAGCGATATTCTTCTGGCATTAGAAACTTGTTCTTCAATACAGCCCAAGCATATGGGCATGACAGTTCATCAACTTGGAACCTCCCACAAACACATTTTCTCTCTAACAAGCAGACTGTGTAATTCTCCCTACCATCGTTAACCGTATGTAAGTATTCAGTTGATGGTACCACCTACATTTAAAAATAGAAATATAAGTTTTGAGCACATATACTTGAATTACCAAATGTATAATGCTGAATTAATAAGTTACATACAACTGAAATTTTTGCATATAGATGAATACATCAAATATTTAGACCAGCAGAATATCAATTGTAATTAGTGCAGAACTTATCAAAATTCTGTTGTACTTTAGGCAACAGGATGCTAACAAAAGCATTAGAATCATACGTATTGACAATACATATTAAAATTACATATAATATAGCTTTGTTATTTATATTCTGATGTATTCCAATAGTTTTTGCAGCATGTTTTTAGTTATATTCAGTTGTATTCATATCAGATCTATAGAAAAATATATCTTTTATGAGTTTGAATATAGTTGTATTCATATGTATTAATGGTAGTTCTACTTAAAAAATCATTGTATTCAGTTGTATTCATGCCATTAATTTAATAACAATTAAGCTATATACAACAATGACATTAAAATATAACTTACAATCATACGTTAAACTTATTTTATCCCTTGGAGTATATTTCCTCTTATGGTTTGTAAGCATAGGTCTTATCATACCATCATAAGGCTGCTACTAGCCTGCCGCTGCTCATACACCTTGTCCTTCAGCGGACATGTATGGTTATTATTGAATTCTCTCACTTTGAATAGTTTTGATTTGTTAATGCTTGAAGCCTTAAACCTCCATTCACAATCTTCTGAAATACATAATAATGCATAACTGCAAATAATTAATTATTTTACATTTTATTAGCATAAATGTTTACAAAAAATGCAGCTCATATACAGAAAAATACAATCTGACATAGATACATCCTGACATCTATAGATATAAATTTTTATACTACTGAATTCCATTATACTTATATGCGTTTGAATACAATGAATACACTTGTTTGTATATGCATACACTTAATACCACAGTAGACATAATAAGAAAATAACTCGAGCCACTGTTGTGTATTTATACCAGTAAAATACATATGAATACATGTATTTAAGGACCCTAAACAAACATATGTTTACTTCATCTGTGATCATCAAGAGGAAATACACAAATACGCATAAATACAACGACGTTAAACTTACAGCTCGAACCAATAATCGAAAATACAACGGAATTTTTTTTTAAATACATGCAAACCTGATAGCATTAGACCTATCAACCCGAAATTGAAACCTGTGAGCTATAGCATAATTCTCCATCACCCCTTTCAATGTAGCCTTATCCTTATAAACTTGTCCAGCCATAACCTCCTTTTGATTAGTTTTTGAAATTATCAAATCCTTGTGGAGTTCGAACACTCCAATCGCTTCTCCTGAATTGACAAAATCTAGAGCCAGTGTATCATTTGTATCGGAATCGTACCTTTGAACTCCTTCGTCTATTTGTACAATGTCGCCTTGATTTAAACTACCTCCGGATATAAGATGTTTTTCAATAGTTGTTATGCACAAAGGATACATCCCAAATTCTCTGTTCTCTTTTTTCAATTCTATATACACTCTGTAACCCATATCATTGTGTATTTCCATTGGCGTGCAATTTCCTTCTACTTTGTATTAATTGGAGCTCAAATCTATACCCAGTTGATTAGAAATTGAAGCAACTAGATCATTAAAGGAGGCACACTCCTTTATCAGTATTCCCTCAATTGAAAAATTGATGTATGCCCTCATCGTTCCACTTGCCAGAATGACGCAACAAAACTATTAAACTTGCCATATGTATAGAGGATGAATACCTTATTTTGTATATAATTTGTATCAATCAAAAGAAAGGAGAAGAGAATGGAAGAAGTTCGATCAGATGTTGCTCTGTTTTTTCGCTGTATTCATGTTTCTGAGTTGCTTTCTTTGAGTAGAATACAGATTAATGCGTACTAGTTTTAGTTCGTTGAGTTAATTTAGGAGAATATCATGTGATTTGATTTCCTTCCGTTTTTAACCAGTTTAACCTTCCAGATTTTGCGCAGATACATTACTATATTTCATGTTATGCCGCTTAAATACAGCTAAATACATATCAGACTTAGCTGGAATTCCCCTTTTTACGCCTATTTTTTTTGTTGTATTAATGAATACAACATCTTAAATACTTGAAATACATTGTATAAAAATATAAAAGGTAACTATAACATGTAATATAGTAAAGTGTATCTATAAATGGCTAATTAGACCTAAAAGATGGTTCTTTATGAAAAATTCTCAAAAAAAAATCCAAGTATATAGGTATCCAACCGTGGCCCAATTAACAAACAACGACTAAATTGATAACAAGGCCCAAATAACATGAAACCCAATAGATCCTTGCCCTAAAGATTGGTCGAGGTATTGGAAAAAATGCTAAATTGTGATCTTTGCTAGTACTTAGTTATTATTTTGCATATTCGTTTCGTGTGCTCTTTTCCGTTATATCGTAGTATAGTTCTATTGCTATTTTATGGTACAGGTTTTATCCGTGAGTATCTTTTAATTAAAAAGCCTCTTCACTATTTCGACGAGGTTAGACAAGATACTTACTGGGTACATGGGGTCGATTGTACTTATACTACACTTCTGCACCTTGCATGCAGATTTTTGGAGCGGAGCTGACTCTGAATATGTTCGTGCATTTCGGAATAAGCTGTCATTTGTCCTTGGTAGTTTTAGATTTTGTTAATCTGTTTATGTAATTTTCAAACAGATCATGTATTATTTGTACCAGCTTTGTAATTTCTTGGTCTTAGAAGCTCATGATTCGTACTACCAGTCATTGTGTTAATATGTAAATGTTCAAATAATTCTTCACCGTTTTCAATAAATTTCATTTGGATTGTATTGACTGTTAGCTGGCTTACCTAGCAGGTCGAGTTAGGTGACATCACGACTAGTGATTTTTGGATCGTGACAGTCCTTAACTCATTATGTATACAATAACATGTGGGTCTTTTATGTGTACAATAACATAAGCGGAGATAAAGTGTTGTTGCTATTTTTGAACTTGTGAAGCACTCTCCAATATGGGAGCTTGATTGTGTTGAGCAAAGTAATATCAAGTTTGTATGTCAATCTTAAATGAAATCCACCCGAGTTACTTGAACTTGGAGGATATGTAATTCTCAATGTATTATCTGCTTATGTCCTTGAATTCTTTTCTTCTTTCTAATTTTCTTTTGTATTGAAAAACAGGTGCACCATGAACCAATTTTTTGTGTCTCCGGAAGTAGAAAAATGGGAGTGTTTGCAGGGGTTTCTGCTTTGCTTTGTATATTTCACAGACGCTCATCAAATTTTACTTTTGGTAATTGGTCGTCCTCTATTAAACTTTATGTGATGTTAGATTTTGGTGGTATCAAGCTCTTTGAAAGAGACTGCTATGTTAGGACCTCAAATCAACTTCATAATATATTGTTGGTGATATATCTTGAGTAGATAATACATGTCTTGTAAAAGATTAACTAGAAATATTTTTCCTGCACAAAAAATGAATTAGAATCATGAATCATCATCAATGTTTGCATAACCAAAAATTAGTAGTTCTTTTGCATTGCTACCAAAAAAAGGTTGTTTGCACATGCATTTTAGCAGCAATGGAATGGCTAAGACTTCAGCTACTGTTAAGCTTGGTTTTTTTAATTATGGGAAAGTTGTTGACAATTAAGGGGTTAGATCTATTGAGCTTCGTTTTTGTTGATTATGGAGAAGTGTTCAAGGGCTAGGTAGTTATTTTATGGGATACATATTTAAGGAGGAAATGATATGCAATTATTTTGGAGGTTTGAGAACTGAAGGTGTAAGAACTCTGTTAAATCTGATTTAGTTTCATATAAAGTGATTAACGATTGAACAACAATTCTACTACTGTGGTAAGAAGAAATAGCAGAAGATTCTAAAACAGAAATAGAACAAGAGTTTAAAAATCCCACAGGCTGCGTAGTACACCAAAGAATTAATAGAAGCTTCATTAGGAAAAAGGTAGAAATCAACTCATATCTCCATCATCAAACTAGGGAGAATGACTACGCCCACAACTGACTACTTATTGAAAGACCGAACAGGAAATGCATACCACTTTCCCTTTTATACAATATTATAATTAAAACAAGAGAACCTTATAAATTGACCTTTGAGTAACTAAGATAGATACTTGCTATGTTAACTTCAAACTTATTGTTAATTTTTAATTGAAATTCCCCTAGAACATGCTTTAAAGAGTTGGATGGCATTACATGGATTGTCCCTAAAGAAGATATTGATGCCTAGCTAGCGCGTGCCAGAGAAGTATCCAATTATTAGATGCTACCAATGATGATAAGAAAAGCTTGTGGCTGCAACATTCAACAATAAAGTAGCTGCCATAACTGCTGCTTCTTTGGGATGGAGTAGATAGAGGTAACTCTCATCTTTTTTGCTCACTATACTTTGACAAAATTACTAGCTTTTATATTTTTAGTTGAAGACTTATGCAAGCTTGGTTTTAGTATCTTAAACCTCAGGCATCTGTAACTGCATTTGATAAGTATCGTTGTATACTCGCTTTCTCTATTAACTTTATACTAAATTATCAAATGATCATCTGATGGAAGTACAAAAACTTTGGCTTGAAATCTCCCTTTCTTTTCAGACATTTATACATAATTTTGGATATTTGATGACAATGTTGTCAAAGGTCTATTTAAGGCGCGCTTAAGCCCTGAGCTTCAGAAAAGCTCACGGAGGTCGGAGGGTGCTTTCCTTCGCTTAATGTAACGACCCGACCGGTTGTTTTGAGCTTTTTCACTTTGCTCGCCAGTTTTTGGGCATGACAAGCCCCGCGTGGTGTATTATGACTTATGTAAATCGTTGGTTTTGATTTTCAAGGTAATCGAAATGAATTTGAAAAAACAGTTCCAATTTGAAAAGTTTGACCAAAATTTGACTTGTTGGTATATGATCTCGGATCGGAATTTTTATGATTTGGTTAGCTCCATTAGGTGATTTGGGACTTAGCAGCATGATCGGAATGCATTTTGGAAGTTCGTGGAAGGTTTAGGCTTGAATTGGCGAAATTGAGATTTTGGCGTTTTCCGGTTGATAGGTGAGATTTTGATATAGGAGTCGGAATGGAATTTCAAAAGTTGCAGTAGTTCCGTTATGTCATTTGGGATGTGTGTGTTGCAAAATTTCAGGTCATTCGGACGTGGTTTGATTGGTTTTTTGATCAAAAACGGAATTCGAAAGATTTTAGAAAGTTTGGCTTGAATCCAATGTATTTTGGATGATTGATGTTGTTTGAGGTGTTTTGAAGGTTGGGTCAAGTTTGTATAAGGTATTGGATTATGTTTGTGCTTTTGGTTGAGGTCCCGGGGGCCTCGGGGTGATTTCAGATGGTTAACAGAGATGTTGGAATCTTGTTACAATAGCTAATATTGTTGCTTCTGGTATTTTTGCACCTGCGGTTTGGGGGCCGAAGGTGCGGCGCCGCAGAAGCGGGAGAGGCTTGAGGAACAGGAAACCGCAGAAGCAGTTAATGGGATCGTATCTGCGGAATCGCAGATGCGGAGGGAGGATCGTAGATGCGGTTTGCGGCTGGTAAGTGAATTTCGCAGAAGTGGAGGATTAGACCGCATATGCGGGTTTTGGACCGCAGATGCGGAAAGGCCTAGCATTACATATAAGTCATTTCATTTCGTGAGATTTAGCTATTTCACCATTTTTGACTTCGGCTTGGGAGCTTCTTGGGCGATTTGAAAGAGGGATTTCAAGAGAACTCCATTGAGGTAAGGAATTTGGACCTAAAACTCGTTTCTATGCTATTATTTCATGGATTAGATCTAGAAATTATGGAAATCAAAGGTTAAAATTGGGAAAACTAGGGTTTGGGAACTTAGGCCTTTAATTGAGGATTTGAAGGACCATTTAGGGTCGGATTTGAGAACTTTTGATATGTATGAACTAATGGGGAGATAAGGAACCTATTGATGTAAAAATTTCTAAATTTCGAGATGTGGGCCCGGGGGCCGGGTTTGAGCAATTTCGGGATTTTTGATGTAAATTGGATATTTTCGAGTGGGTTTTGTTCCTTTAGCATATTTTAATGATTATGTACTAATTGTGGCTAGATTTGGAGCATCCGGAGGTCGATTCGTGCGGGCAAAGGCATCACGGGCTAGAGTTTGGATTGGATCGAGGTAAGTAATAATTGTAAATACTGTCCTGAGGGTTTGAAACCCCGGATTACACATCATAATGTTACTTTGAGGTGACGCACACGCTAGATGACGAGCGTAGAATTGAGCACCGTTGGGGATTGTGACTTCGTCCGTCCCGTACGACTGTTAAGTCGCGTATTTTATTTGAAATCTTATGATATTCCATGTTCTAGAGATTTATATTATATTTTGGGCTATATGCCATGTTTGGGGCCTTGTGCCGACCTGCTGAGACCCTTAGAGGCATTTTCACTATTTTTTCTCACTCTATTTGTTTTGAAAGTATATCCTCAGTCATGTTTTACCTGTTATTGTTTAAATTTGGTTTTATGACTTTACTTCTTAAAATGTGAAAACTGTTTGGGCTGAGTTTCCTATTTTACTGATTGTTCGAGTGATTGTGAGGTTGATGACTGAGATAGACCGAGGGTCTGATTGCGAGGGTATTGACTGAGATAGATCGAGGGTTTGATTGTGAGGTTAATGACTGAGATAGACCAAGGGTCTGATATAATGATTGAGAGAGGCCTAGGGCCTGGTTGTGAGGATTATATATTTATGGATCAGGCTGCACGCTACAGCGATATGTTGGATCGAGCTGCATGCCGCAGCGATATAGCGCTTGGGCTGTAGGAGCCCCTCCAGAGTCTGCACACCCCCAGTGAGCGCCGTCGATGAGATATATGAATCGGGTTGCACGTCGCATCGATATATGGATCGGGTTGCACGCCACAGCGGTTACTATATGGTACCTATTGAGTGTGAGTGCTAAGTGTGAACGTTGATTGGTAAGAGTCGAGTCACGAGTGACTGAGAGGCTTGCCCGAGGGGCTACATAAATATACATGTACATGAGTGATGCTTTTCTTGAGGGGCTGGTCTATGAACTTACTGATTTCACTCCTCTTTAAAGTGAGTTTCTATTGAACATGTTGATTTGATTACTGCTTTCACTCATCTTTAAACCGAGCCTCTATTGAAAATATTGAACAAACGTTTTAAATAATCTCCCAGTTAAACTAAAGTTTCTAAGTTATAAAAAGGGTTGTGAAATTTCTGTTTTACCCGAGGGACTGTATTCGAACTATGTTTTGCCTGAGGGGCCAATTATGGTTTTCATCTCTTTTATTATAAATGATACTGAACCCCTACTGAAACTGTTGGAAAGCATTTCCAAATGATTTTTACCAAAAGCTGGATTTTAAATGAGACGATTGATTCGTATACCGATTTGAAAGTCTGTTGTGCTTTATTGAGTTTATCATAAATATGGATTCACCGTTTCCTACTGCTCAATCTTTATTTACTCTTATTACTTACTGAGTTGGAGTACTCACATTACTCCTTGCACCTCCTGTGCAGATTCAGGTATTTCAGAACCCAGTAGCGGGTGTTGATTGCTCAGACGCGGAGTCATCAGAGTTAGCAAGGTGGCTGCACGACGTTTGCAGCACTGCTTCCATCCTCTCATTTTTATCACTGTATTTAGTACATTTTTAGACTCTTGTTGTATTCAGACCTTGGTAGATGCTCATGACTAGTGACACCCCGATGTCGGGCTTGTGTAATTATTCCGCATTTTTCTTTTAAATATTCATTATGAGTATATTGGTTTATAAATGGTATAAAAATAACTTTTATTGAAAAATTTTGTTGATTTGGGAATTGTGTCGGGTGACCTTGTCTTCACGAGAGGCGCCATCACGATCGGATCCGGTGTGGGGTCGTGACACTTAAGCTGTGGTTTAGTGAATGCAAGGCACTAAGGCGTGAATACTCATTTTTCATGAATTCTATCTTGAATCGAACAGTACTAAACAATAAATATAATTGGCAAATAAGTGTATTAGTTATTAAGGAAAACATTATGAATGAATTTGTTATTTTTTCCTTAAATTACATATATATTTTTATTTTTCTTCTTCATTCCGCTTTTTTCTTACTAAAACGCACATTTAAATTGCGCTTTGTGCGTGAAGCCCCAATACACATAGAACGCTTTTTAGAACTTTTCGCCTTTGACAACACTATTTGATGAATGCAAATCTTATTTTGGGCAATCAAACATAATACCCTTTTCCTCTTCATTTTTTGGGGATTTCACTTCTCCGTTTTTCTGAATTTATATTCACTTTATTCCTTCCGCATTTTTCTATTTTTATCTAAATTTTGATTAACATATGAAGGTTACGATTGTTTTTAAAATATGATATGTGCTCAGGGTAATATATCGTATGCATGAAATAATGTATATCCTCAAACTGATTTTTACCCCCCCCCTCCTCCCAAGAGTTCTCCAAGTCATTTAGCGGTTCGTAGAGTATGTTGGCACATTAAGCAGCAGTAAAAGAGTCCTAAAAGATCATAGAGTCAAATTCAGATATGTTGAAAAAGTAACCATTTGAGGTATACCACATGCAACCAAAAACCCTATCCTATCCGAAGTTTTAAAAAAGGAAATGGCATGACTATTCAAACTCTATGTGTGTGTGTGTCTTGTTAAGGAATATGATTATACTTCAAATTTGGTGTTTCCTCTTTTGTTCACTTTTATTATTTTCCTTTGGGCTTCATTATTGATTTGTCTTCTATTTGGAGTTTTTTGTGCAGGAATATGCAAAAAGGGCATATTGATTTATTTTTTCTTCCAGATATATTGTGGTAAAGTATATAATTTATTGACAGAAAATTGCATTATCCTGTATCATCTTATGATTTTATATTAAATTTTGTAATCCACTTCATGTGCGTCAAATATCTAAACATACATGTCATAGACAATACCCGTTCCGAAACGAATGATGAATTTTCTTATTTAGCACATACACAGTGAAAAAACAAAAAGTAATCCTCAGAACATAGTAGTTCTTAGCGGACAAAGGGCCTCTACAAGGACATAAAGTACCCTCTGCAAGGGAAATAAAGAGAAAACAAAATGAGAACTACATATTGAGAATTACCCCTCATTGCAAGATTTGGAATTGCACCAGCTGCTATTCAGCGAATAGTTTCATCCTCTGAACTAAGACCATCAGTTTCAACTATCTTTTCCTGATTCATTTCTGCTGGTATATTGGAAGCAGGATAAAAAATGTACCAAACCTACGTCTAGGCTCTCAAACTTCCCTTTCCGATAGTTTTTTCCTATATTGATTATCTAATCAAATCTTCTCAAACTTCTCTTCTGATTTTTTCCCTAATCACATCCATCCAATTATTAAGTCTTTCCATATCTTCATGATTAATAGAAACTCTATTATTTTTCCTTCTTAAATATGGTTTTTTTTTTTTTTTTGCTTATTGTAGCTTAACGGACTTTCATGCTCAGTTAACACAGAGTTAAAGTGATTTCCTTTTTGCAAGACTTAGAGATAGTTTGTTTTTGCGAAGACTGTCTACCTTCTGGAATCAACGGCAAGTAAGAAAGCAAGGTAGTTTTTAATTCAAATTCAGTGCTAGATTTACTTTCCGGTTGGTCATTCTTAAATTGCCTCTTTTGCGACGCATTCGAAGCTCTTTATCCATCTAAAATCTATAGGAATCGAGAGGCGATGTAAAATAGTTAGATTTATAGGCCTTATTTCATTCATGTTAAAGCTATAGAATCTGGGAAGTGCTTGCTGTCGTAAATCGAACATCTATCCATTTTTCCTTTTTTAACCAAATGAATTTCTAATTGTATCATTGTTGCAGTGAGCTGTGAGCTATTTATATGCCTAAATCAATTAATTTCAGAGTACATATCTATTTAGAAATTTTAATAAGCATGAATGTTTGTTATATCTCTCAAGCATATAGTCTAATTTGCCCTCTTAGTAATAAGGAACACTTGAAATTAAGGGTGTACTCATGGTTGGTTTCTGATCAAAATAGGTTCGCTTGACAAAACACCTCCATTATTAAAAACTTCTTAATGTGCCAATCAGAAAATTATTTACTTCAATATGCTGACTAAATAACTAAGGAATTTTTTTTCTAAACTTTTTTCATGAAGACAATGACGTGCCAGGCTCCTCCTTCAAAATACAGAGGATTTTTCATCTTAATATCTCTTCTAAGTTGCAATCTACCTAGATGTTGTCATTCTCGGTGGAGACCATAAAAATAAGAAATACAACCGATGTTCTTCAGCAACACGTTCTCTTGTTACTATGTCTGAATAATATGACCCCCATAGAAGGGGAATTCAAAAGTATGCTAATGATGTCAGTTTAAATTTTATAGTTACGTTCATTCATGTAATATTAAAAAGTAATCGAAGTTCAAAAATTCAAATATTCTCAAATTGTTCATCGCATCTTTTAGTAACAATTTTATATGATTGGTTTTTCCTTTTTCGAATGATTAATTTTTACTTTTTAAATTACATATTTTATAGTAGTACAATATATATATATATATAGTACTTTTATAATATTGGGCACGAACCTCCTAGTTTCGTAGAAGAGCATCATTGGTGTTATAAGTAACAAGCAAATATTTCATTCTTATGCATATGTAATAAAAAAAATTCCCGTTTTACATTGATGGAATTATACATAAACATACAATTTTTTGAAGTATGGAATCATACTTTAGTTTCGACGTAAAGTCAATAGTCAAAAGAAAATTACAATTAAAAATTTAAAGCTCTCAAAATGAACAAACCAAGGGTTAAAGTGTGCATACGATGATCCTCAGCGTAAATTAAGTGGGCATTTGGACATAAGAATTGTAAAATTCCAAAAAAGGGTGAAAAAAATTTTCATGTAAAAATGGTATTTGAAATTTTGGTTGTCTTTGGATATGAATATAATTTTGGGTTGTTTTTTAAGTTTTGTGAGTGATTTGAGTCAAAAATTTCAAAAACAGATTTTTGGAGTTTTTAAATTTTCAAAATGAATTTTCATGTGAAAATTAGAAATTTTATGTACAAACGCTGATTTCAGAAAAAAGTAAAAAAAATTTAGAAAAAAAGAAAAATTTTCTTATGTCCAAACAGGCTCTAAGAATAATACAAGGTGTGAAGTGTGCACGAGACATTCTTCACCCATTGAGGCATTAACTTCAAGAGACGTAAGCATGTATTAGAGTCTTGAACATTCTGAAATGAGATGGATGTTGTTTGACCAAAAAGTATGAGACATTTTGTTAAACTAATTAAAAAAGAAGATAGAGGGTAAATTCTAGCCAAAGATAATTAACTTTAGATCAATGAATGCTAAGTAAAAAAAGTTGGGTAAGGTTAAGCTCATGAACTCATTAAGACAATGGAAAAAATCCAATGTATATGATGAGCTTACATTCATTTTCGACATTGTTACTCTACAATGTAAAATAAAGAAGAAAGAAAGGATTCACCATTAATAACCACGGGGTACCTCTCTATTTATTCCATAACGATGGCTACAGAAAATGAATAGCAAGGTTCTGAACCTTCTCTCATCAGTCAAGAAGTGTGTGATTTGTGAAAATCCCTTTTTCTTCGTTCTCTCACCTAGTATATATACTAGGTATTCTCATTTACACAACAGTCCTTAGCTAGAGTACCTAAGTCATTTAATTATTTTACAGATTGACCCTCCGAAATGCCGTAATATCCAATTCACCGTACAAGCATTCTGAGTACACGACCTAGGTCGTGGCCGAGGTGCTCGTCGCTATAGCGTTGTATGAATACGACTTCGGCCCAAGTGACTTTGTCGTTCCTCTTCACACAGATTCTTGTTTGGTCAGATTTCGACCCATACAATTAGTCCATCCGCCTATTGGGGTCGTCTTTTGGCGAATTCGATGGGCGAACTCTGTCGATTCGAAAGTTGTGATCTGAGCACGTTGGTCAATGGGCGAGTACCTCGTGGCGAGGTAGCGACGTGACATTTTGAGAGTTGCATCAGACCATTATGTCAGTTCAGAATGTCATTAAAACTCTTCATATATCATTATGGCGCACGTTTCTATGCATTGCGTCGTTTTCCATGCCCTTTCCATTTTCAAAATGGCGTCGTTTGGTTTTCCCCCTCAAGGTATTTATATCCCTATAAATAGGGGAAAATCTTACATTTGAATGTTGTGCTTCCTAATCACTCAAGAGAGACTTTCGCAGCTTTTCTTCTTCTCCTTCAGTTTCTCACATTTCCCTTTCTGTTTAAAATTCTTGTGGCCGCTACCTCTTTCCCTTATCATTACCGATTTTCACAACCAAAGAAGAGATGGCTAGTGCATCCTCCAACCCTGATAGAGCCGTTGGTGCCCCGGTACCAAAAAATGATATACCCCCACTCGAAGAGGGAGTGGCTATATGGTGGAGGATGAAAGTTTTGTGACGGTGGATAAAGTGGTCCCCCGCCCACGGAAGGCAAGGACTGACTTCAAGAGCCCTGCTGAGGATGAGTTTGAACCTGTTATTTCTACGATGGATGCCGCAGCGCTCACAATGTTTAAATCCAAATGGAGAATCCCTGATCACATTGAACTGGTTCCGGCGGGTCTAACATAGTGCATATACACCGCTTGGGCTACTGCGAGTTTTATGCATACCCATTTGTCATCGGATACACGCTTCCCTTCCTTCCTTGGCGCTGGACTTCTTCCGCTTCTACGAGGTCCGCACCCCCTCTTCGGCTAATGAAAGGTTGAAGGGCGTAGTGGTAGATGATTATGAATCTGATTCTGATATCGATCCTGAGGATATGAGGATGTTCGAGGAAGGTTTTACCTGGTTGATATGAGGGCGGAAGGCCCTTATCGTGTGTTCGAAATTCCGTACTTTAACCTGTTAGAGGACACTGTGGACTTGGTGCCCCAATTCGACCTTCTGTGCTCCGCCGCCAAAAAGAGGTCTCTTCGGAAGATCAGTGATTCTGGTTTGTCATGCAGTGTGGGTAGGTTGGCCTTGAGGGTGAGTTTCCTTTTTTTTTCTTTGTTTTGTGCTATTTGCTTTCGCTTATTCTTCCTTTTTTTCCTCCTCAGACTTACATGTTAGAGTTAGAGAGTGTTGTCAGGCTGAGACACGGGCCAATGTCTTTCTGAAAATGGCCACGAAGTATCGCCGGTATCACGACAGGTGCCGTGAGATGGACGCGCAGCTTAGGGCGGATAGTAATACTCAATCCCTTAGGGAGGAGTTAGAGAAGAGGAACGAGGATCTGATGCAGTCTATCCGCAGATATAGCGAGCTTGAGGGGTTGCTTAGGGTCAAAGACGAGGAGCTCGAGGTTGGCAAAGGGGTTGCGGCAGAATGCGAGGATCTTCAGACGAAAGTGTTGTCTTTGCGAGCCGAGCTTGAGTAGAATGCCACTAGAGTTTCCAACCTAAGTGCAGAGTGGACGGAAAAGGTGACTGAGTTAGAAAGGAAGGTGTATGAGTTAGAGAGGGACGAGGGAGACCGAGTGGCGGCTTTGGCGAGGGCAGCAACGCTGGAAGACACTATCTGCATCCTCAAGTCTGAGCGGGAGGCCGAAAGGGCGACGTCCGCACTGAGGGAAGCAAGGCTCGAGGAGCAAATCGGTGAGCTCGAGCGGGATGCCTCGAGCCTAGGAGACCAAGTTGTGGCTCTCGAGGCCGAGAAGGTGCAACTGTTGGCTCAGGACCCCCCAAGAATTTGCCTCTGTTGCTGTCTCCCGTCATTTGTATGAGATATGGGTCCATGCTGAGGCCCAATGAGATATATATAAGGATTTGTGGGCGGCAGAAAGCGATCCTGAGGTCGTTTTTTAAGACACTTGGGTTAAGGCACGCGAGGCTCATCTTGCCTGTGGTTATGACCCTACGACACCGGAGGCCAGTGGGGGCGCTGAGATCGGAGATGGGCTTCCTTCTTATGATGAAAATGCTGGCAAGGACGGTGGTGGAGATGAGGCCGAGTGAAGTTTTTGTAGCTTTTTGTACTTAGCTTTTTTTTTTGTTCTATTGTTGTTGCTTGTTTTTCCTTTTACGGGGGCCTGCTTTTGGCCTTTTGCAAGACGTTGTTGCGTATGTATATCTTCTGAATAAGATAGTTGGTTTGCCTTTGATTGCATATCTCTGACTTTCTTTCATCATTTTTTATTTTCATTTTTCATTTTTTTTTTGAAAAAGATCTTCAGATTTTCCCGTGATGAGTCCCTGATTTTTAGTTGGGAATTCGAATGAGGTCGAATTTAACTCGCTGATTCGAGCAAGGCCGGATCTTATCTCGTTAGTTTGAATGGGGTCGAACCTTACTTTGTTAGTTCGAACGAGGTCAAACCTTACTTTGTTAGTTCGAGCGAGGTCGAACCTTGATTTGTTAGTTCGAGCGAGGTCAAACTTTATTAACTTGAATGAAAGTCGAATTTTACTTTCTTTGGCGATGGCCGGGGGCCGTATGGGTGTGAATTCAAGCGAAGTCGACTTGTAACCCATTATGAGTTCGATCGAGGTCGAAATTTTGCATATTGATTAGAACAAGGTCGAATTTTACTTTCGCTTGGCGATGGTCGGGGGCCGTAAAGGTGTAAATTCGAGCGAGGTCGAATTGTAACCTGTTATGAGTTCGAGCGAGGTCGAATTTTACTTTCGCTCGGTGGCCTGGGGCCGTAAGGGTGTAAATTCGAGCGAGGTCGAATTGTAACCCGTTATGAGTTCGAGCGAGGTCGAACTTTATTAACTTGTTAATTCCAACGAGGTCGAATTTTACTTTTGCTTGGCGATAGCCAGAGGCCGTAGGGGTGCAAATTCGAGCGAGGTCGAATTGTAACACGTTATGAGTTCGAGCAAGGTTGAACTTTGGCTTGTTAATTCGAACGAGGTCAAATTTTACTTCCGCCTGGTGATGTGCGGGCTCGGTGGAGTGGTAAGAATGTTGTATGCTGCCTTGCTTTTATTGGAGAATATTACTCGTTGTTATATCATTTATGCATACGTCGGGGTGAGTCCCAGTTTATCTAATCTTGCTTTCATTGGAGAATATCATGCGTTGCTGCATAGTTTATGTATGCGTCGGGGTGAGTCCCAGTTTACCTAGTCCCTTCATTGCTCAGCCTAGAGAGACCGTTGTCGGGATGAGTGATGAATTTATTGCTTGGGCTTCTGGGCACCCTGGGATTCGACTAATTCGGAGTTCAGAAGTGATTCGTAGTATTTAGTCGGTTAAATTGGCATAGCATCGCCATGGCGAGCATACGGGCAAGCTTTTTGTGTTCATGTTCTGTCTGTGTTAGGGAGACTGTACGTTCCATGGTCTCACCACCCAGTCCCAGGTAATGGAAATTGTTTCTTAATGATATCGGCTTGTTCTGAGCCGTTCGTCTGTTATTCGTAGTATGGTACGGTGTGAGGGGTTTTCCTAATTTGCCATTTGCCACAGGGAGGAACTTGGAGCCTGTATGTCGGCTAGCCTTTGTTCGTGTATTTGGGAGGACGTCCCTGTTCTCTGTTTCACTTTTCTTTTCTTTTTTAAAGAAGGAATAACGGGTTAGAAGTACATGGAATCATTTGTTACCTTGGTCGGCTGTTTAGCTGATGAATGAGGGGAATGGCCATGTTTCCCTCAACGGTTGCGCTCTTTGGACCTGGGAAGCTCCCTCGCTTGGCAATGAACTAGGGATCGCACCGCAGGGCGGCTCGCCTTGTTCTGTATTCTGGTACTAGTTTCTGGCATGATGTCAGCTCCGATTTTGCGCTCAGCCTCGTCACTAGTTGAGCTTTGGAATCTCGTGAGTGGACGGTCCACTCCCACCCCCATTAGGGTCTCGAGTTCGAGTCCTAGTTTGTCTCAGTCCCAAGCGCGCAAAGATGGCAGAAATGTAAGTCATACCACAAACATACGGACGAGGAGTATTTTAGTTAGTAAATTACACAACAAGCATCGTCTCATATAGTAGGAGGGAAGGCGATATGCGCAGGATATAGGAGGTGTTGGGTACTAACCTGGAAATGGGATTACGGACGCGTTTGGTGTGCGTAGTTGTAGCCTCACTATGATGGCTCATGTTCACAATGCATCAGGGTTGCTGATGTGGCGCAGTACCATACACAACGGTCCTTAGCCATAGTACCTAAGTCATTTAACTATTTTACAGATTGACCCTCTAAAATGTCGTAACATCCAATTCACCGTACAAGCATTCTGAGTAGCTATAGCGTTGTATCTTTGCACAATAGATACATCCGAATATATATATATATATATTATACAAATTTATTTTTAAAAATATTAAATATGAAATCATAATTTTAATAGTAGAAGTCGTCCGAGATAGTAGAGTAGCTAACATGGTAAATGAGCCCAAATTTCAATAACCGGATAAGAAGATAATTGCACTTAATTCCAGAAACACTAAACGGATATTCTAAATAAACCGGTTCCTCTCAGCTGGGTCATCTCTACAACCCGATTACCCGAAAAAGCTCTGTAATGCAGCACCTCGTAATCCAAATTCCACGTTTACGTCCTCTCCCGCCGTCCACACAATGCTTCTTTCCGGCAACAGTGAGTTCGTCTCCGTCGGTTTTCACGGCGAAGCCTCTCAGTCTCCGGCAATTCAACTCGCCAGAGCTAATAACCAACAACAAGAGTGTAAAACTTCGGTTCATTAGATGTATGGCGAATCCTCGGAGAGTTAAAATGGTGGCTAAACAGATACAAAGAGAGCTCTCCGACATGTTGCTTACGGATAAGGTGTTACAGTACGCTGTTCTACCTGAAGCTGCTCTTGGTGCGGATCGATACCTTTCTTCGCTTACTACTATCAGTGATGTTGAAGTTTCAACGGATTTGCAGGTTCCTTAATTTTGAATAATTTTAGCTTAATTTTTGCTCGAATTTGCGAAATCTTTTAATTTAGGAAGAAGGTTAGTTACCTGTGATATTGCAGTAGTTGCATTTGCGTTTCGTTAGCCGTAGGTGAATTTTTTTGAGAAAGTGTAGCCATATGATAATTGATTACAACATCCTCTTAAGTTTTATGCATTCTGCCAGTGGAAATATTTCTTACACTATCACATCGGTTATAAGGTAATAGGCCACTTATAAGGTAATTACATGTAAATCTCTTATAAACATTACATGATAAGTTGGTAAGTATAGTAACTAACTAGCTATTAAAGTTTAAAAATTAAAATCCACTGATAGTGTATATATACACAATGAAATAAGGAGAAAAAGGCATATGAGAGGTTATTGTTGAAAGGAATTTGTGATAAGCTTCTTTTTATCGTGTTAAATCCTGTTTAGTTAATGCCAAACTTAGAATATTATATGTTTTTCGCTTAACTGATAGTGTATATATACATAATGGAATAAGGAGAAAAAGGCATATGAAAGGTTTTTGTTGAAAGGAATTTGTGATAAGCTTCTTTTTTTCGTGTTAAATCCTGTTTAGTTAATGCCAAACTTAGAATATTGTATGTTCTTCGCTTAACTGAGTCGATTTATCGGTTGAAGAGAAAGTGAAAAGCTTCATTTTTGGCTGGTTGAAACAAGCCATAGTCTTTTATCATATTGTGAAATCTATGCATAAGATTTTCTTGCTCTGAGCTTAATCCTTGCAGTAACTGTACTTGTTTAACCTGTTCTTATAATATTATTATAATTCTGTTCCTTCTCAATTGCTTAACGAACCGAAGTAGAGAAAGCACTGCTATCTGAAAGTTTTTCTCAATTTACTAGGCAAGGAAGGATTAGGTAGATCTGTTTATATACTTAATATACTAGGGATAATGGGAATCATTATCTCCGTTATGAAGAGATCTTATTTGGTAGTATTTGATAGGCTTTGCTATGCCACTACATTCTGCCTCAGTGCACCACTTTTTTTGTCCTTCTTTGACTGAGTGCATATATAGCATCTGGTTGTTTTGAAGAGGTGATCTTAATCAGTTCATTTTAATCAAACATGTAGGAGTAAAATAAAGTTGGTATAGAGTTTTGTCCATATATCCTAGTAAAGTTGGTATAGAGTTTTGACCATATATCCCAGAGCCAATAAGCATATTTTAAGCATATTTGCGCCTCATATGCACTGGAACACAGACGATCAGCCTCCTTTTGTAGAATGTTACTACTGATATTAAGTTGTGGTTGTCTCCCGCTACTGATCCTAATATCTGGATTGACATGGATGTACTGTTTACAGATCAAATGCTTTTTCAACGTTATATCTAAAACTTTCAGTTGCTGAAGGTGACTTCTTCAGAACTCCTGGTTTAATTGAGTTTTCCTATAATTTCAAAATTTAATTAGCCTAAGGGCGTTGCTTTTAAACAGACTACATAGTATGTTAAGGATGGTCTTATGGTTGAAACTAGAGGTGACTGTTAAGAAACAAGAAAACATCCAAATATTGAATAAGATATGTATGGCAATCCTTGGCAGGACAAGGCTGTGGTTACCTTCTCCCCTAGGGTAAAATTTACTCCATTTGATTTTGAGGGTACGATTTGCTGAAGAAGTGATCAAACCCCTATCACCATCCACTAGCAACTTACAAGAAGACCCCAATCTAAAATTTCATCTTTCTCAGAATAAAGTTGTCATTTGTGCCTCTAATGTATGTGACTATGTAAAGTGATGTCTGCTGTCGAGGCAAGCAAAAATGAGAAACTAAGAAAGAAAATTTTTAGGTGTGTGTGTGTGTGTGTGTGTGTGTGTGAGAGAGAGAGAGAGAGATGTTTTCCATTATTAATAAATTGCATCCAACTTAGTACAAGACAACAAAGAAAATGATTCCTATCACTCTTATAAATGACAAGCTTCTCTCCTCTGATCACTAGGATGATGCATGCGATTTATCATATTCTAATTTGGAGGCTCAAAAAATATTTTTTGCTACTGTAGGTTGTAAAGGTCTATGTCTCTGTGTTTGGAGATGAAAGAGGTAAAGAAGTGGCTTTGTCTGGCTTGAAGTCAAAAGCAAAATATGTAAGGAGTGAGCTAGGGAGGCGAATGAAGTTGCGACTGACTCCCGAGATTCGTTTCATTGAAGATGAGTCCATTGAACGGGGAAGCAGAGTGAGTAATTCTAATCTATTTTCTTGTTAGAAAATTGATTGGTTTTGGGGGATCTTTAATGTTATTTATATCTCCAACAGCGTTACGCTCTTTGCATTTTCTTTTGAGTTTTCTCTCTTATTTTACAAGTCTGTTTTTGTTTCCTGGCTACTAAGCCTTCTATATTTTTGCTTCCATAATTTCTTAATATTGAGGTTAACCTTTGTCTTTGACTTTCCCCTACTTAAATGATGGCCAAGTTCATTGACAACTCACCAAACTGACTTGGATTTTGAACGTATCAGATGCCTGTTAAACACTTCTCAGAAATTTGTCACTAATTTAGGAAGAGTGAAGTTATTAGCCTCAACGCCCGTTTTTATCGTCAGTGATCTCTCAAATAATCCACGGCTCAAACTGATTCTTGCATTTCCAAGTTGATCCAGTAATTCTTTTGCTTAATCAACATGACTTTTTGGTTAGGTTCTTGCTTAATCAACATTACTTTCTATCCAAGTAAAAAATGACTTATATGGCTTTTGGCACTAAAATTTATTCTTGAGACCAATTTAACCATAACCTCTTTTTGGAATGATGCAGTGAATAGGCTTTGTGTCTTCTTTTGCTAGCATTAGTACTGAACTTGGAGTAGATTATAACTATATGATCGATGTGCATTTTCTGGCAGATCACTACCTTAATGTCCCTTAATGCCCTTCAGTCATACTTATTGTTGAACCAAATCTTGCAGGTACTTGCTATATTGGACAGGATTAAGGATGAGAACGAGAACAAGAATGCACCATCTGGAGCTTCTGATAACAATGACCAAAGCGATGATGATGGGGATTGGGAGGGCGACGACCCTGATGAGGAAGGCATTATTTATGTGAAATAGCTCTCACTACTGCTCTCTAAAATACACCGACTTTGGACTAGTCAAAAGATGCGTTGCGTCGTGGTAAGTTTTGCATGTTCGTAAAGTTTAACACATTTCTGAGTGAGCACAACACTAGGGATGTGCACGGATCGGATCGGATCGGATCGGATTTAGCATATTTCGGATTCGAATTTCGGATTTCGGATTCTAGAAAATGCAATCCGAATCCGATTCGAATTATATCGGATCGGGTCGGATTTTAAAGTTTGGATCGGATATCGGATATCGGATCGTATTATTATGTCTCAAAGTTAAACTAATATGTATATTTTCTTTGTAAAAGAGGCAATACATTAAGAAAAATTCATGTTTGACAAGAGAGGTTACTCTGATGGTAAGCAACCCCCACTTCCAACCGAGAGGTTGTGAGTTCGAGTCTCCCCAAGAGCAAGGTGAGAAGTTCTTGGAGGGAAGGATGTCTCGGATCGTATTATTATGCCTCAAAGTTAAACTAATATGTATATTTTCTTTGTAAAAGAGGCAATACATTAAGAAAAATTCATGTTTATGCAATTATGAGAGTACTATGGTGCCAATATAGCTAAATCTAGCAATTGTAAAGGTAATAACTTGGAGGTTGATGTAAATTAAAGTGTAGTATTTATACATGTCCTAATAATTTCGGATTTCGGATTGGATTGGATTAAAATATACCAATCCGAAATCCGAAATTTTAATAAACATAATCCGAAATCCGATCCAATCCGAAATACGAAATTGAATGGATCGGTTCGGATTTCGGATATCCGATCCGAATGAACAGCCCTACACAACACTGGGTTCCCTGAAATTTGTGTTGGTTAGGCTACATTGATTGTGCCTTTGTATTACCAGAGAATAGAAATGTTGTGCTTTTCAGCTCACATTAGCACCTGAACTGACCTTTCCATCGCTAACACTCATATAAAGCTTAGCCTTCGCAATCTTCATAGGAACTGCGAGTAAACTTCAGTAGAACTTTAACATCACTGACCAGAAATCATCCATACCCATTTATCTCCATTGTGTTGCGTTGAGTGAGCTTATTATCACATTCTATTTTAAAAGAATCTAATGATTGCCATTACGTTTACAGGGTGGAGGAGTTTCCTCAGCGATGCAAAGAACATTTGCGCAGGTTCCAAATTGTGGAAACCTTATTGAACTATGTTCAGAACTTTCTAGCTAGTTTCTTTTCTTGTTTCAGGTATAATTCATGTCTGATAATACGAATCAGTTAAGTAGTATTACTTGGCCTTTCCATGCACGAGCTCTGCCTTTGCCTCTCCATTTCAACTTAAGCAAGTTTACTAGCTGGTTTAGTCTGTGTTTTGTTCTGGGGAAGAAATTGAAACAAAAAGGTAACCTATACCAATAGTAATTAAAGACTAGAAATTTTCGTGTAAAAGTTTTTCTGGATATTTTAACTTTTACATGAGTGATGCGGATCCACAAATTAAAGTTCATAGAAACTTACACCTGCATATATTTGTGTTGATTATGTTTCCAAGTTGTATTGCTCTCGCATAATGATAGTATATAAGGCATTACTTGGCCTTTCCACGATAGATTACACTGGCTGAAAACCATTATAGTATATTAAATCAAACACAAGATAGAAGAGATCCATTTCGCATAATTATGTGTTCAATCAATATTTTACCGCGGTAAATGAACCACCTTAGAAAGCTCATCAAGAAAGGAAGTCAACATATCTTCATCATTGATGGAATAACCACAAACTAAATTAGCTTTTTCCCTGGATGACTTGATGTAACAAGATTATTGTGCTAGCAGATCTATGGCCAACTTTTCCCCTGTTTGTCCAATGCAGTCCTCAAAATTGGACCACTATGATACCAAATGAACCATAAAAATATCTAATAACTCTCAAACACAAAATTGAACAGTTACAAGTCGAAAATGATGGTCCTAAGCAACAGGCCAGAATGAAAATTGATATTATATGATTGTCATATATTATTTTTATCAAACAGCAAATGCAGCATACTGCTCTCTATCAGTGATGTGCCTTAGCTTCAGCCTTCTGGTGAGACTTGGCCTTAGCCTGAAATAAATAAGACGGAAAGTTGGCAATAAACATTAGTCTATGCAGATTGAAAGGCAAATTAGCTAGTATTAAAAAGAATTGTAAACATCCTTTGGTTGAAAGAAAACCAAATATTTACAGCTGATACAAGGAGATTCACAAAACAATCAACAAGGGAAAAAGAAAAAATACGACTGTAGAAATTTGTTGAACACATCAACTTCCAAGCAATATTCACACAAATTTTAAAAAGGCATTACAAATTACGCGGACAAGTGATGGAAAATAAAATTCCAAACACATCCTGTCTCTCATTTCTCAATGTGGATGGAGGCAGGATTTCAGGGTGCTCATGAACCGTGAAAAGGTCCATCGCTATGCGCAAAGTGCACATTGCGTCTAAGTTGGACAAGTCATGAATATTATTTCCCGTAGAAAATGATAAATAGGATCTAGGAGCTATATGCTTGGAGAGGTAGAAACTATTTTAATCATTCAGTTCTTACAACACATTGCAGTAACACAAGTGTACACTATAGTCTTTCTTTGTGACAAAGTCAAACACACTCGTTGAGCCCCAAGAACAGCATCCTAAACCAACAAACTGATCAATGAGCTTTTAATCATTGGGCACCTTCCCTCCACTCTTAAACTGGACATTGGAGGAAGCACGTTGTCGACATGTTCATAGCTAAGTATGAGACTATGTTGCTCGGACTCTCCAAAAATGTTGCCGCACCCATGTTGGATCCTTCAAGAATGCACTACTTTTGGAGGATCCGACACGGACCCGACGGCATTTTTTATGAGTCCGAGCAACATAGGTATCAGATGCATAACATTCACAAAATGATATACTTACCTTCCATATTAAAGAATAAGATTATGAATTTCTGCTTGTATTTTCCGTTTGTATCACCATTCTACAGGCTATGAGAATATAAAATTTATGTATCTTCTTTCTGCTTCAGAATCCAAATTAATTTCATGGAAGTAGATCAGGTGGTCTCGAAGAAATAAAGCTGTGCCGCGTACGGGTACTTAAACATGCGGTAATTTGTCATGTCTTCTAATCACCTCATTGAATAATATCTGCATTTTGTTCCCTTCACATTGAGCTTGTTGTCAAATAGATCTACCATCTATTAGGGCATTCTTTTATCTGATTTAATTTTGCAATTCAGCTTCAAGACAATTAGATAGAATAATATCAGAAATTCAAGCTGCAACCTAAAAATCTGACAGTTAACAATCGAGTGTAGAAAATTTCACAGTTTAAAGACGTTGAAGAAACATCAAACCACACAGAAAAAATCAACAAAAAGCAAAATTTTCCTTCTTATCTAAAAATATCAATAAATAGTGAGGAGAGAAACAAAGCAAATACCCTGAGATACTTGAGCTTCATGCTACCATAAACAAGTCCGAATGTGAATGCCGAGGTACGAGCCACCTGTCCCCAAACAATTAAATTGATTAATTAACCAATCACCTAAAGCATCAATCTAAATCTGTTCGCTCTAGTCAGATCCATTTCACTATAATACTCAACAATATGATTTTTCAGTCAATTAAAAGCATTTCAAAATCAATGATTGACGGGTACATTAGATCAAAGAATAGAAAGAGAGAGAAAAATGGATTACCAGAGCAAGGGTGCTGGTACCAGAGTAAGGTCCGGGAAGAGGCGCCATTGTTGACTTGCAAAGTAGAGCTTCTTCGAGATCTCTTTTTAAGCCCTAGATTTTTCACAAACCCTGAAAGGCCTGAGCCTACAAACGACGGTGGGCTTATATATTGGGAGCTGTGATCTGCTGTGCGCCCCCTTAGTTAAAACCTCTGAGGGTTTTTCTTCTTTCTTTTTTTTTTCCTTTTCATTTTGTGGTTTTTGCTTCTTTTTTTTTGTTTTTTTTTGTTTTGGTTAAATATTCATGATGTATATTTCCCCTTGTAGCCTTACACGAAAGCCTTGTTATAATTTATTTATTAACAATAATTAATTGAACTTCATTATTAGTCAAAATAGCTCTTTATAAAAGTGAAATTAAGAATGAAATAGTATGATTTAGCAAATAATCTGTTAATATTTTTTTTTACATAAGTATGTCTTGATAAATATGCTTGCATGACCTGGTCGCATTTTTTTTTCTTTACATCCTGATATCACGGATTTATTTCAATTTATTCAATTTAACTATATTAATTAATTAATTAACTAAAAACATCATGCGTATCCAGTAATTGCACAATGAATTAATATTCATCACTTTGACAAAGCTGATTAATTCCTCTGGTCCATAATGAGTGATTTTTTTTTCATACAAATTAAGAAATTCACATTTTAATATTAATTAGTAATGAAATTGACCACATTAACCTTTACTATATCTTCACAAAAATACTCCTAACACATACGCTAATACTATTTACTCAAAAGGCAATGTAGGACAAAAAAAAAATCAATTCATTATTGAAATCTGAAAAAGTCCGTAAAAACAAAAAATTGCTTATTGTTGAGGAAGTAAAATTTATTAAGATCTAATGATCACTTGTAAACAATGACTCGTAACATAGTAAAACTCCCAAGTCAAAAAAACTACTCAAATATAAGCAAAATTATACTTCCTCCGATCCATTTTAAGTAATTTTGTGGCCTTTTTGTGAACCACAATATTTAATTTTTTCACATATGAAAAAGAAATTAACTTATTCTTTCAAAATTGTCCTTGGATTAAAGAGCATATGAGTGGTTTGTTATATTTTCAATGAGCAAATTAAAATTAATAAGGTTAATTTTATTATTAATTAATACTAAAAGGTAAATTTCTTAATATGTGTGAAGAGAGTCAAAAATCACTTAGCTTTGTGTATGTATGCATTAGCTTTGTGTATTTGTAATGCTTTGTTTGGTACACGTTTTCCACCTATGTATAACTAATACACTCTATTTGGTATTATCCTATGTATAGCTAATGCATAGAAAACCATGACATTAGCTATACAAATGCTATTAATGCATGCATTAGCATGGTTAAAAATAAAATTATCCTTAAGTCCCTTAAGTTAAAGAATATGGAGAGCATTTTTGTAAACAATTAAATTTCTTAAAAATTATGCAATGCATTTTAATTTTTAATACATCACACCAAACAATGCATAAGAAATAATCTCTGTATAACTAATTCATGCATTACTAACCCCTGCATTACTAATGTACCTTATTTAGCATTATTCTTATACGTCATACCAAACGACCCCTTAATGTGTAGCCGAGGGAGTATTAATTTATCGTAATTAGTGATAATAATGAATTAAGAATATACTTTATACAAAACGATTTATTTATTGGAGCTGGTGTAAATATGGAGTAATTTTTTCCCAGAGACTACAGAACTACACAAAACAGCTACTAGTAATAAAGCGGATACCGGCGGCGATAGTGTGTGTTAATCTTGTAGGAGAAGAAAGAGGATAAAAATGGCGTCGAACCAAGTGAGGGCATCGCACATACTGATAAAACACGAGGGGTCAAGACGCAAAGCATCATGGAAAGATCCAGAAGGTCGCGTTATCTCTAACACTACCAGAGACGCCGCCGTTACCCAGCTCAAAGCCTTTCGGGATGACATCATCTCCGGCAAATCTAAGTTCGAAGATGTTGCTTCTCGCTTCTCTGATTGCAGCTCCGCCAAACGCGGTGGCGATCTCGGTAATAACTTATGTGTTTGTTAGGAGTCTTTTTTATTTTTGGTTCTAGATTTGTATGGCTTTTCTAGGGATTAAGATCTGAGATTTAAAGAACTTTCTAGTTTTAGAAAATTGTTAATTTGCTTTAAAATACATGCATGTACCTAATTGCAATTAATTTGAGATTGAGGTGCGTAGTTAATTGATTGATATTGGAAGATGACTATGCTGGGTTTTGATCGGTTATTAGTAGTAATTAGCTTTGATGTTAGTCTGCTAAAATCAAAACGTATTGAATTTTAGCTAGTCCTTCACTCATTTGGGGGTAAAATTCAATTTATGTTTCTTATTAGCTATACTGAGAAAGAAATAGGAAAGGAAGTGAAGAATTAATGTTTAGGGAACTGGACATTTGTTATTGAATAAGCATAATTTCTTACTACTATTTTGAGACAGCTTCACTGAATAAAGACATGTATAATTGGTAAATTGCTGTTAGTGGAATAGAATTTTATATTTGATTGATAGTACAACCACGTTTTTGCTACATTTCTCAAGCAAACAATGTCTACCGATATTGTTCAAATTGCACATGCCATCTCCCCTCCACCTCTTTATGTGCATCTACTAATTGGTTAAAACTTTTGCCCTCTATATCGCAAATCTTTAGTATAGCACCCTTTCTATAATGGCCAGTAAGCAAGTATTGAAGAAGAAAAGTGCTAGTTGCTATGAGTGAGTTCGCCAAATCATAAGTCTTTTGTTTGTTTGTAAGTCGACGGGAAGCGCTAGTTTTTATTCTTTGGAAATTCAAAACGGAATTTTAGCAGGTATCCCATAGAATTAGTCGAGGTGCGTGCAAGCTGGCCTGGACACCACGTTATCAAAAAAAGTAAAATAAAAAAGGAACTGCTTTGTAGGTGAAAAGTATGATATAAATTATGAGGACTTTTCTACCATGAGAAAGATTTCTGTCCACATCTTCTTGCAGCTTGAGGTCATTTGGTACTATTCAGCAATAGAAGCAGACAGATTATTGCTTATACCGTACATGTGTGGATAAAGTTATAAGCCTTCAGCAGTGTGATATTCGGCTGCTATTCTCTTAGATTAGGAAACTGGACAGCCAGTGCACCGTATGTGATACTAATCTAATTTCTTTTCTTCTTTGTCTGTTGGGTATTGTTGACACTAATTAACAATGGCTATAGGTTGGAGATGCAACCCCCTCTCAGATAAAGCAAGTGAATCATTTTGGATAAAATGTGGTGATCTAGATCATTCACTAAAAAGGAAAAGTGTGATCCCTAAACCTACTCAATCTTGTTCAAACCTTTTCTGCACATTCCTGTAGTTCTCCACTTGGCAATAGCTGATTGAGTTCTTAGTTATCAGATTAAAGAGGTAAGGACATTAAGAAAGCAATATATCCTATAAGCTTGTTTCGGAAGTAAGATTGCAAAAGTAATTTTTAGCATTATTATAAGTAACTTGTTCTATTCTCAAGCTGCTCCTCTGACAAGATTTCTGATATTCAAATGTAAAGGTTATTTTATCAAAAAAGATATTCAAATGTAAAGCCAGATCATTTTCTGTATCTTGTATGATTTTTATGAGTCTATCACTTGTGGCTAGTCGAAAGTAACTAAAATTCCTATAGCTACATATAATTGCTATTTTTGGTGCTCTTCTTGCACTGGCTTCCACAATTGTTGGTTTCACTGTGGTGGTTGGCCAATGTTCTAAAAATTCTGCGTTTGTATTCTACTTTGTTTGATGCCTAGCTTCACTTCTGTTCAGGCTCTACTTAGTTTGACAGTCGAATAATGTTATTTGGCTACATAAGTTTACTATTCAAAGATCTTTGCTATTTGCTTTTAAAATTTTAATATTATAAAATGTTTTGTTTTGTAAATCATTATACTCTTTACAACATTATATGCTTAGCTGTCACATTCATTCATCCTATGAATCATTTCAGTTTGTAATATCTGATTCTTCTAAAGCTTTTGAAGGCTAAAATTGTCATTCAGTATATACTTCTGGTCAGAAACTGCTTTTTGTTATAATAATGGTCATGTTGGGTGTTGTTGTCAATCTTCTGGCTTGCTCTCAGCTTGTCAAGGTTTGTAGTCTCTTACCATAGAAATCGCTGCATTAAGTAATTGCTTGATGCCGCATAACATTTTTGTTAACCGAGGCGGGTTAAAAAGGTTTTGTCAGGTTTCTAAGTTTTCTAAATGCATAAAATTTAACAGAGGCAAGGTGGCAAATGTGCAATCACAAACCCAATATAGAGCACTGCTCCTTAACCCTTAGTTTTTCTGTGTTTTTCTTGTATGCCCCTTTCTGTAAATGTCAACTAAGTCTTTATCTCTGGTAAAGGGCAAAAAGCCCAAATAATGAATCTAAAATACACCCCTAGCCAGCTGCTATCGAAAACAAAACATGAAGGTAGGGGTTATCTCTACTGTTTTCCACTAAAGAAGGTGATTGCAACTGGAATAATATACCATTGACACTGCAAAGTGCCAAGATAGAAATATATCTTTGTGGATATAATAGAGTTTGTCAGCTTGCTTAATGGCCTTCTGATGTCATTTCTGCATCCCCAAAGGTGAACTGGTGAATGCTTATGAAGTTCATTTTATGTACAGGTCCATTTGGCCGAGGGCAGATGCAGAAACCATTTGAAGATACAACTTTTGCACTGAAGGTTGGTGAGATCAGTGACATCATTGATACTGACAGTGGTGTTCACATTATTCTGAGAACTGGTTAGTTTACCAGAAGAAGTATCCATAGATTCAAGAGCAATTGCAAGTTGTAACGCGTCTTTTCTTTCTATTTTGTGTCTCAAAGACTACCCTTCCCACTCTTGCGTCTTATGGCCGCAACAAACTTATAAAATTTGATTGGATTATCAGTCAAATACGTCTCCAAATGCTTGACTAGTAATTTGATGTTTATAAACGTTTTTAGCCATATGTTTGAGAGTTTCTTGACTTGTGGCACGCTTAAGAAACTTTTTGATGCAGCGCGCTCACTTTTTGTGGTTTTTATTGGTGGTACTCAATGTACTGAAAAGTCATCCTGGGAAGTTCTTCTATGTCATTTAATACAGCAATTTTCATGATTAGATTCATTTTGTCGTTTGAGTGATTAAAAGGCAATCTCTATGAACTGCATTGTGATAAGGTCTTCTTAACGAGGAATTTTTGTGGTAAATCGTGGAGATTTAGGGTTCAAATTTTAGTAGAGATAAAAAAACAGTTTTTTTTCTCCAAGTGCTTAAGCATTGGTGGGCAGTTATTGAGTGTTTGTCCTAGTAGGAGGTAGCAGATATTTATGAACTACTATAAGTTATGTGCGAATTTGTTCCAATATCATCTTTATTCAAGAAAAGAAAAGAAAAAGGAATGTTTGTGGACCAATTTCGGTGGGGCGTATGGGGGTTGGCTTTTTTCCTTGTCCATATGTTTGTAAGCCAATTTCATTGGTGCTAAATGGCTCTCAACTTGATGAATTGCGTCTTGTAATGTCGATTGAGTACTTTGTTCTGTTATCCCTGGTTGGAAGTTTTTTAACGACGTGTGGACTGCCTACTTCGTTCTTATCCCAACTTGCGAGTTTGACCAAAATTGCCAAATTTTGAGAGTGATTTTTCCTTTGTTATTTTCTATTGGATGCTGCCCCAAAAGCACAGAAAAACATTCTTCATATAACACTTCTTTCGTGATGATAAGAATTTAAATAACCTTTAGAAACCATACTTGATAAAAGATTTGAACACCAAACTCATGATGTGTGAGATTTGGTTTTATATGCAAAATTAAGAAGTTTTGTTTTTTCAATTACATGCGGATTTAACAGTAGTACTACTAGATTTTAAATCTTGGTGGTTATACATACAGTCATATTATTTAATCATGAATTACCCCCAATACAATTTATGATTTAACCATAACATATTATATAATATAGTACAAATATCGAGTGTGAGTAAGTTTTCTCCCGACTCATGCCAATCCCCTCTTTTCTTCTCGTTTATCTTTTCAAGGATACAGAAGCATTCTAATATCATATTGTACAATGACTGTACTTTGAGAAGGATAGGTGACTAATCTCAAATCTTGTCATTTGTCATGCCTTTTTAAAAGAAAAAAAAATTACTTTGATAAATTCAAGTCAACCAAAGTAGTATTCGGCTTCTGAAAATTTACAAGTATTGGTCCAATAAGTAATTTAGGAATCAAACAGAATGAATGGACAAGTCAATGTTTATCGCTTGCTTTCTTTGTAACTTAGATAGATTATGTGTACGAGAGTGCAAGTTGATAAAAACAAAAGTAGAATCAAGTTTATTCTGAATAAGCTTTGTGGCTATGAACATTGCTTATATCTCTTTCTTTCATCCAAAAGGAATCAAACATGTTAATCTTAACAAGAAAGAGAAGCTTGGTGTAAATTGCTACAATTCCAAATCCCCACCAAAATTTTCCCTCTCTTCCTTTTCAACGATTTTACTTTTACAATATAGAACAAACGATATTTCTCAAAAGTGTTCCACAAGAATGTGTACAATTACTACAATCATTTTGATTTTCCACCCTTTCCTTGTACTTGCCAACCTAGACATCTAAAGAATTAAATTGAAATAAAAAGAAAAGAATATTAAATATCTATAGTTGGAAGCAGAGGCGGAACCAAGATTTTAAATTTATGGGTTCGTGATTCTACTCGTTTTAAGTTACTGGATTCTAAATAAATAATTTATATATAATCAATAATTTTTCAAAGATAAATACAAGGTTCGAATCAAAGTTGCTGAATTTGGCCGAACTCACTCCCAGCACCCGGGTTGGAAGTACAATGTAATTTTTAACAGAAAGTTAGAGAAACAAATAATTTTAACTAATTAAAAAAGTCTCACAAACATATTTTCAGGACAAAAGTTGGAAATTAGTTTTGGTCCATTGACGCACCCTTGTGAGGGAAATATCAAAGGTATTATCAATATTAGTTCGCGTCAGAAATTATTTATATTCGGTAATCGAAAAAATATATAAAGTTTTATATATATATATATATATATTCGACTATTATTTTGAGAGCGACTATACAATCATTTTTTCAAATATTATACTATCAAGTATCAACCAAATTTGCGGGACCCTTTAGCATAAGCAAAAGTCACATGGCCATCTCGAGAATCTAAATTGTGTGAGTATATGTTATTTTGACCCAAAAAATCGCCGAAAGCTAATAACGGGTCAATTTTCTTTTTATTAATTAAAATAATACAGTAGTATTATGTATTACTAAGGGATCGTTTGGTATTAGGTATAAGGTATAAGAATGGTATAAAAATTTAATATCACCTTAATATTCTGTTTGGTTCGCAAATCAGGTATAAGATATTTCGGTGTTAATTTTAACATTGGGATAACTTATACCTTATAGAAGGTGGGGTAATTAGCACCCGTATAACTTATATTTTTTCTTAAAAATTATGCAATTGTCATTCTTAATACAATATACCAATCAATGAATAAACAACAATCCCAGCATAACTTATCTCAATATAATTTATACTGGCATAACTTATACCGGTATAAATCCGATTCCAACCAAACGACCCCTAAAGTTTTAACAATTTTATTCTGTGGTGACCCAAATCCTTCTATCACTATCACCATAAGCTAAAAAAAGTTAACCAATTAGATTCTGCAGTGAGAGAGCCCACTCTCACCACACGTCGGTTTTGCCCTACGGCATTTTCACTCCACACACAAACCCCATATAACCACCAAAACCTAGCTCAGCCTCTTTGGCTATTCACATAGCCCCCCACTTGCTTTTCCTTCTGTCCTCATTTTTCCCACCACCCATGGCCGCCACCGTCTCCACCGCCTCTGCCGCCGCCACCAACAAATCTCCTCTTTCACAGCCCCTTGACAAACCCTTTTGCTCCCTATCTCAAAAGCTCTTATCTTTATCCCCTAAAACCCATCCTAAACCCTACAGAACTCTCATCACCGCCTCTTCCAAAAACCCCTTAAACGACGTCATTTCGTTTAAGAAATCAGCTGACAATACCTTGGACTCCTATTTTGACGATGACGATAAACCCCGTGAAGAGTGCGGCGTTGTGGGCATCTATGGCGACTCAGAAGCTTCACGCCTTTGCTATTTAGCACTTCACGCGCTTCAACACCGTGGCCAAGAAGGCGCCGGCATTGTCGCCGTTAACGACGACGTTCTTAAGTCAATTACAGGTGTTGGGTTAGTATCCGACGTGTTCAATGAGTCAAAGCTTGACCAACTCCCTGGTGACATGGCAATTGGCCACGTAAGGTACTCTACTGCTGGCTCTTCTATGTTAAAAAATGTTCAGCCTTTTGTTGCTAGTTATAAATTTGGGTCAGTTGGTGTTGCCCATAATGGTAATTTAGTGAATTATAAGTTACTGCGTAGTGAACTAGAGGAAAATGGGTCAATTTTTAATACAAGTTCTGATACTGAGGTTGTACTTCACCTTATTGCTATATCTAAAGCTAGGCCATTTTTATTGAGGATTGTTGAGGCTTGTGAAAAAATTGAAGGTGCTTATTCTATGGTGTTTGTTACTGAGGATAAGTTGGTTGCCGTAAGGGATCCTCATGGGTTTAGGCCATTGGTTATGGGTAGGAGAAGTAATGGTGCTGTTGTTTTCGCGTCTGAGACGTGTGCTTTGGATTTGATTGAGGCTACTTATGAGAGGGAGGTGAATCCTGGTGAGGTTGTTGTTGTGGATAAAGATGGGGTTCAGTCTATTTGTTTGATGCCTCATCCCGAGCGTAAATCTTGTATCTTTGAGCATATTTACTTTGCTCTGCCTAATTCGGTCGTGTTTGGGAGGTCTGTGTACGAGTCTAGGCGTGCTTTCGGGGAGATTCTTGCTACTGAAGCTCCCGTGGAATGTGATGTTGTGATAGCAGTTCCTGACTCGGGTGTCGTGGCTGCGCTCGGTTATGCTGCTAAAGCAGGGGTACCGTTTCAACAAGGTTTGATTAGGTCGCATTATGTTGGTAGGACGTTCATCGAGCCATCGCAGAAGATAAGGGATTTCGGGGTGAAGCTTAAGCTGTCGCCGGTTAGGGCGGTGTTGGAGGGAAAAAGAGTTGTGGTCGTGGATGATTCGATCGTTAGAGGAACGACCTCGTCCAAGATTGTGAGGCTGTTAAAGGAGGCGGGTGCGAAAGAGGTTCATATGAGGATTGCAAGCCCACCAATTATAGCTTCTTGTTATTATGGAGTGGATACTCCTAGTTCAGATGAGTTGATATCAAATAGGATGAGTGTGGAGGAGATTAAGGAGTTCATTGGATCGGATTCGCTTGCTTTTCTGCCAATGGATAGCTTGAATAAGCTCTTAGGCAATGATTCTAAAAGCTTTTGCTATGCTTGCTTTTCGGGCAATTACCCAGTCGAGCCGACGGGTAAGGTTAAAAGGATAGGGGATTTCATGGATGATGGATTAAGTGGAGATATGGATTCCATTGATGGTGGATGGCTACCAGGAAGTAGTAGGGTTCAAAAGACTATCTTGAATGAAGTTAGAACCAGCTAAACTTTCTTTTCCATGTTTGCTTTAGTTTTTGCTTTGGATTTCTAATGCTTGACCATAGAAATTATAAGTTTCAATGAAGTCTCTTTTTCTATTTGGAATGCCACATGATTCTACTGATCTATTTTTCCTTTTTCTCTTTGTCTTTCGTCTATTTGTTTATCCCAATAATTGGCCTCTGAGAAGTTTTACGTCTTAGACGATGGTTAATGATTTAGTAGTTGATATGCCAAAAAACAACATTATTGAGTTTGTCCACCAGGCATAAAGTGTTAATATAACAGGATTATAGCAATAGCTGACCAATCTCATTGTCCAGTCAAGTTACTGCTTCCCACTGCTATTTGAAGGTTGTCATTGCATCAGCAACAGCATTTTCCAACTTAACTGCCCAAATTTTAAAGCAAAATTACTTGTGATACTGATTTAGATAAAATTTAAAATGAACAAATCCAAGAATGCACCTTTATCTCCAGTAGGAGCTTGTGCCAACTCTGTTTTAACATATGTATACCTCCATTTTGGCCATTGAACAAATTTATTTGCTCAATTTTCCCATCTCAATCCTTGTGACCTTCCAACTCTTTTGCTGGCTACGTTCTTCCACCAAAAGTCAGTAAGTTCAATCTACAACCATTTGCCAATATTGTTCTTCGCGATGCAACTGAAACAAACTACTTCCATTGATAGTCCAAACATAAAAATTGCATACAGTCTCGATCCAATATTTTCAAGAAGATGACAAAACGAGGAGGAAAAATTAGATACAACCATCTTAGACAAATTAATTGAGATGGAAAAAACTAGCAGATGCAAAGAATGAATTCAAAATATCGAAGCAAGCTTCATTCATCGAGGAGAAGCCACTATCCATAATTCGAGGAGCCTCGAACGCAATCCTATACAATACATCAACTTGAAATATTCTATATAGAACATATGCTATCATTGATATTTGTAGAATAATTCTTCAATGAGAATTAACTTAAATAGTCACCCGCTGATAGATGTATATATTATAAATAATTAGTGTATAATATATGTATATTGACTAGTACCTGAAAATATTTTTGGTTGAGCTAAAAACTGTGATTCATTAGCACATGTTACACTAATACTGTATTCTAAAATTGCAAAACTGATCCAATATAGGACTTACGTTCTGTGCTTACTCTATAATAACTATTAACTATCTAATGTATCATGGTTGGAAGTACTGCTAAATGAAAATATAAAAAAATACTTCTACTAAAAGCAATATAAAGCAAGTACCTCAAGTCTTCTACAAATAACAAAAAAGACAGTTTAATACCACATTCATCTATAATTATCTCAACCAAATCCCTGAAAATGGTATAAAGTAAGAATTATGTGATTAATTATTGGTAACCAGCGGACAACAAATGGTTAAAGAAATTTACTTATCATGAACAAAAACTGTAATAATTATTTGAATTACATATTTTATACTATCAAATAGAAATAATTTTAGGGGCCTTGATTTTTTGGGGCCTAAAGCAAGAGCTTTATTGGGCCTACGGGTGGAGCCGTCCTTGCTGAGGTGCAGCAAAAATTAGTATCAGACCAATAGCAACAGCGACAAAATGATATTAGCCATTCTCTGCTCTGTCATAAGCATTGGACTTGTGCTTTGGTGCAAACGAAAAGCCAGCAGGAACCTTGCCTAGTAACATTTCGGATATCCTTATCTGTCGAGGGAATATATAGCACGTTAAATTGAAAGAATAGTATGTGTTTTACACACCTAACAATTTGCTATCTACGAAAGGTAAATTACGTACCCAGTCTGCAGCAGAATCAGAGGCCATTAGTGTCTCGAGGTCATCCCTACCGTAGTATGAGGGTGGTCGCCAATTTATTCTTTGTGGGATAATTTCTAACAGGCCAACTGGAACATACCGACATGTGTAACTAAGCCACTCCAACAAAAAGTGTCTGGTCGTCTCCACTCCTGTGCTCATTTAGGGCAAACATCAGGTATGGCCAATCATAACATTAATTCTCTTCAAGATCTTTCCAGTAGAAGAATATAGCAAAGAAAGCAAATCACCAGCAAATGAGAATAAAATCTAGAGAGAGAAACCCCATTTTTTCAAGACACATATGGAAAGCTTCTATTAACATACTCGTAGATCCTGCCAATTACGCCTTTACAGAGATTCAAGAAAACCTCGGGTGAATGAACAACCATAGAATGTATAGGATACATAAGTCATTGCTAGTGTAAAATGGATAACAAAGAAAATAAGAAGACATCATTGCTCACATATACAATGGTCTAATCTAATGTGGAACTTCCCTAATATATTGACAAGTCAACCTGACAGAAGCATACTATATTCTTAAGGATATAGGCAGTGAACAGTATCGATTGCATCTATTCTGCTATGAAAGGCCAGATATAGAGCAGAGTTTAGAAGCCTGCACAAACTCTTTGCATTGATGTAGTTATTCCCAAGCTATCTCAATTTCTTATATATCTGATGAAAGAACCAAACATGATCACGAGATGTAGATTAGGAGATGTAAAGGTTAAGGCACTCAGTTTCATGAAGAGTAAACATGGATGCAAATATAAGTATATAACATGATAGATCATCTTTAAGGCATGTTTCCAATAGGTTGCAGCAATTAATATCTTGGTAGATTTACCAGACAAACTTCTTACTGATCCATAATATTTATGAACATAACTATATACCTTTTGAATCAGAACCCCAGTGTTCAAGGCCAAATCGTGCGTAATCCTTCAAGATATCTAGCCGCTCCCCAGATGTAATGTCCCAGTGCCTCTGTTCCTTGATTTCGGTAAATATCCACGGCTGCAAAATTAGGAAGTGCTGCTTAGTGCAGATAGACCCTCAGAGGCACAAATAGAATGAACATGCAACCGTAACAAGTTTTACACAACGGAAATAGGGAGCAGAAAAGATCTTACTACAAACCTTTATCAATGCACCTCGGGCGATCATACATGTGGAAAGCTCAGGGGAGTCAGTTTTGTGCTTGTTCCAGTCTAAATAAGAAAATACATCACCGTTTCCAAGGACTTGTAAAGACTTGGGGGCTCTTTGTACACATTGGTATATGTAATCCCAGTCAGCAAGTTTACTATAGCGCTGTTGACGTGATCTACCATGTATGGTAACTGCAGTTGCACCCCAATTACCAATATCTGCTATGAGAGAATCAATGCGATTCTTTCCCTCAAAATAAGCAGTTCTTACCTAAAGCAGGAAAAAGTTACATTGTCAAGCATCTCTGCACATCTCTTTAAGAACCACGGGCACGTGGGAACCAGATCTTTGAACAAGACAAACATAGAAAAGCAATAGCCTACACTAGGGTGGGAACTGGGAATTGTATCATAATGCCAAATACCTACGCCGTGAAAGGTTGGTCTCCAATAATACAAAACAAAAGGCAAAGCAGATCATCCTACCTTGATAGTTATTGGTATATCAACTGTTGCTGAAGCAGCTTCTACTACACTCTTCATCCGCATTGGTTTTGTAAGAAGAGCTGATCCAGCACCCTTGTTAACTACAATATCAATCGGGCATCCCATGTTAATATCAATGAAATCCACAGAGCATTCTTGTTCTATAAGCTCAACTGTCTTTGTAACAGTGTCTGGATAAGCTCCACAAATCTGAACACCAAACAAATTCTCGGAAGAATGCCGTCTCAGCAGTGCCCACTCAGATGCTTGCCCCTACATTAGCCATAAGGCGCGAGTTAATTGGTACTTAAGTTCAAGAATGTTACCCAAGTGAATGAAAAGTCTTTAGATGGAAAATGGTAAGACAGGGATGAGAGGCAAAGATTATTAATTCTCAAAGAAGCCAAAAGTTACATGTCCATAAACTGAACAAGTTATGTACCCCTGTACAAAATCATTCCAGGCGGTTCTCTTAACTTGAGGATGAGGCAGGGAAGATGTTATTTATTTCTTATAGAAGGCCAAGTATGACACACCCACATCCAAACCAGTTGCATCTCCACGATTTTTATTTTTTTTGATAAGGTAAAATTTTATTAAATAAAAAAGGTAGCAAGATGGTACAAATACAATAGGCCAGCAACTAACACAAAACTGATCTCCTACATATCGCACATCTCCACGAATTTATGTGTCAAAAGTTAACAAAGAAATATATGCAAATTTGACCTTCTCAACAAAATATATACAAATTCTACAATAGCATTTCTCAGCTAGTACTTACAAGTTATGGCATTTCATCCCCCTAACCATTAAACAATCACCACCGCAAAAGCTTTTCACCAGTCTCACTCTCATTCTGATTCTATTTTGAGGCATTCATGAATAGATTTAATGATAACTTATGTTTATCCCATCCACAATTAGCAGTGACTGACCTGCAAAAGATTTGTGCACATTGCCATCTCACCAGATGTTACATCAGCTCCTAGTACCTTGCAAACTCTCCGAAAAGGCAGATTCCCAACTGTGGTCAAAGGCGCAAGATAGAGCTTATCCCGAAAATCAATAAGCTTTTTTTCACGGGGGTGCAATTTTAGGCTTTTATCAGAATCGGTAACCATGTCAGCAGTTGGGTCTGATTTATTCACGTCACAATTGCTGTCAAGAACTTCCCCCTGGACACTTGAACCTGTCAAAGTACATAAGATCAGCTACACGAGGTTTCACCTCTCTATAAAACAACCTGAATGCTCATAAAGGAATAAAGCATCTATTAACCATTGCTAGCTTGGGAGGAACAAATTTCATCGATTGATGATTTTGCCTTTTTTAAAGGTCTAATATCATCAGCCAAATTATTTTCAACTACATCATCTTCTGGTGAAATGGAAGGAGTGATCTCCACTTTATTAGAGCAGTCACTAGCAGCTTCATTGCTGTCTGTTTTGGTATCAGTGGCTGGCTCTTTTAGCACAACTTCGCCATTTTCCTCTTTATCAACCAATATTTTATCTTTCGGATGGCCCTGCGATAAGAAATTCAAATGAACATGAGAAATAATCCAGAGACAGAAAAACATAGAGGTATGATACTGCTTCCTAATGGTCACACATCTTGTACATTAAGCTAAAATTTGAAGCTTGTCTAATAAAGAATCACCTTTTTCCCCTAAAACTGATATTGAAGAATGGAAGAAAAAAAGGTGGGAGGCACAAACCTTAAGTCCAAGAAGTTTGAGAGTGGCTTCAGCCTTCGGAAACTTCATTTTGTTTTTCCACAGAAGTTTCTGAGTGTCCTTATTAAAAAAATTTAGTTCAGAACTCTTCCTAGATATCTTCTCAGTTTGAGTTGAAACATCATCTTCGTGGGTCCCTGCAAACCTACAAGCCAATCCATAAGGGCATGGCCCTTCATAAACTAGAAAAGGGCAACTACCCTCTATATCAGCTGGTTTCTGCATTCAAAACAACAGCAAAGATTGTAATTTTACGGGATCACATAACAGCATCATAACGATAACTATGATATTATTTCTTAATTTACCTCAGCTTTAAAAGCTTCCAAGTCATGACTAAACCGACATTTGTCACTATAGGGGCACGCACTAACTTTTCCAGTTTTGGCCACCTCGGGACAGATATGCAATGGTGATTTTTGTTCCTGCAATCATTTCAAGCATTTCATTTACTATAAAATAACCACACCAACCACAATCTCTTTTTTCTATTTCTTATGAGTGATTATACCAACCAAAATCTTAAAATGCACAATCACAACAGTAAATATTTACTCGACCAGTGTTTACAGCAAGCCAAACAACTTAACCTAGCAGTTAAAAATTAAAGTAAAGATATATATCATCTAATCATGGTTAAGTGATAACTGTCGGTATGAAAGAATACTTACCACACCCAGTGTTTCACCAAACCAAGCAATTAATCCTTAGCTGTTAAAATCGAAGTAAAAATACATATCATTGAACCATGGTTTGATAAATGTGTGTATGAAGGGTACATGTCCTATATTCACCAGATGCCGGTGCGGGTAATGTTTTGACAATCACACAAATATAACAACAACAACCCAGTAAAATCCCGACAGTGGGGTCTTGTACGCAGCAGACCTTACCCCTACCCCTACCCCAGAGGGGGAGAGGCTGTTTCCGGGAAAACAATCACACAAATATCAGTTATAAAATTATCTTCAGCTAAAATGGAACTTTTTGAAGAGAAAATTTCAATTCCACACTCTATACGTATCCTCTATATGCATTCCATTCTATTTAGGATACTTCATTCCAATAAAGACAAATAGTTTGACTTTTAAATTCGTCAAAAATAAGCTTTTTAAATAATTAGAATCACCTGACGGCGTTCACGTTTAATTTGGCGTTTGGATTTCTTCTCCTTAAGAATAGGAGCGCTTTTGGCCTCAGCTGCATCGTCGTTTTCGACTCCGACGGTGCTGTTGTTGCTGTCTTTGTTGTTTGAAGGTCTAGATGGTGGAGGGCGAAGATACTCCCTCTTCACAGGAGCTATGGCTTTAGCTACTAACTCTTCTGGAGTTCTAAATGGTTGACTTACTCCTCCGTCATCGGTGTTCGATGAAGGTTGTTGTACTGGAGCTTCCGGATGCTCCGTCGTAGTCGCCGCCGGCGACGAGTCCGTTAGGGTTTCGTTTTCCATGGAGTGTGGAGGTTGTGGTTAGGGTTTAGGTGAACCAGTGGAGATTATAGACGAGGGGTTTAGCTGCAGAACAACGACGTCGTATGGAACATTAGGATATAGTACCTTTCATCCCTAACCATTGTTTGGGTTTTTTTAACGTTTCCAAGGTGCGTAAATGACAATTAAGTATATGCTGTTTATATAAAATTTAAAAATGTAATATTTGTAGTTAAAAATTAAAACAAGAATATATTTTACGTAATTAAGTGGTAATTATATGTATGAAAACTTAACTTTTTTGAATTCATATAAACTAGTATACGTACCCGCGCTGCGCGAATTGTAAAAAAAATATATTAGCATAATAATATTGCTCTTAATTATTTGCTCATTTGAATTCTATTTAAAGTATGGTATGACACTACTAGCTTTCTTGAAATGAGATATAAATTGTGAAATATTCCAAGAGTTAAAAGTGATAATATCATTCATAGGTGTACTCTAGCCAGTAAAAATATATACTACAAATGCAAGAATGCAATATGAACAGAAATTAAACAGTAATGTTACAACTAATTTGTATGCTTCATTCTTATCATGGTATATTCAGCTAACTGAAAACTCAAATCTTTCGTGTATTATTACACAACTGTTAAACTATTCCAATTGTATCCAAAGATGGAGCTAACACTCTCAAGATTGTATATGATTGTGGTTTCTTACATCTCTACTTCAATGGATATAGAAATGAACGAAGTGACCTCAATGAATGACTATGAGCAAAGAAATGTTGTCTTTTGACTCCAAGCTTGGATACGAAAGTGAGGCAGCACTATGGAAAATATAATAAATATCACTGTTAGATCGTGCTAGAGAGCACAAATGCGGATTAGGGGTGACTATGACTATCTAATATTGATATGGCCAAGCTGTATATATATATATATATATATATATATATATATTTGGACTTATCGATCATGTGCCCTCTGCTCTGCTTCTTATTTCATGGAGTAGTTTTCTATAAATTTGCTTGCATTTTGTCCTCAACTTAGAAGCTTCAATATCTTGGGTAGGCTAAACAAATTAAATAAATATTTCATCACACCAAGATATACATAATGAAACATCACCATTTCCCTGGTGGATTAAGCAATAGCCAAAAATTCTCCCATGATGCAAATGCTAAATTATAAGAAAGTTATTCACCAAATGTTTTGTTTTTTGTTAGCTTGTGTATTCTCAACAACTTCCACAAAAATTAGTCTTCCATCAACAATCTGCAACCGGTAGATTATTTCAATGACAAAACAGAAAAACGGAAAGCAGCAAGACTCTTCGGACAGCCAACGTTCGATATTTCACCAGGAGGTAAAAATGAAACAAAATTAAATACACTTTATAATGTTGGAAAACAAATCCCCTTGTGGATGTAAAAGAGCTTTCTGCAAAGACATAATGCCACTTAAAGTTGAGGATTTCTTAATTTTAGCCGAGCAGAATCTTTTCCTGGCCCTTATAGTTGATTATCTTTTTTTCGCGACAATCTCACAAAGCCAAGATTTAGAACAACAAAAAACAATCAAAACAGTATCCCTCTCTCTCAAAAAAGCCATCTACTTTAAATTTCTAAAATGATCCATAAAATCAAGACTCTATTTTAAATTACTTTAGATTTGGAACTTTATTTATTTGTGTTGTAGTTGATTGACAAGGTTATTCATAATCATGTAAAGTTTATCATGTGATCACTGAGATGCAGTAAATTGTACTTTTCCGCTTTATTCAGACAAATAGTAGTACTTTTTCACCCATCTTTTTATAATTTCTCTTACTTGAGTTATAGATTCTCTTATTCAAGGCATTTGACTATATAGAACATAATATTTTTCAAAAAAAAAAGAATATGATTTAAAATAAACAGCAAGAGTAAGCTTGGAATCATGTAAGCCTAATAAACGCTAAATGACATACATCATAGAGTGCAATGAAAGAAAAGCAGCACCAAACCAGAACAGATAACACAATTATGAATCAGTTCTACAACCTTATACATAGGAAATCAAATACTGCTAGCATTAAAATTAAGAGATATTTTATGGATAATTGTCCTACCTCATGTGCTTTTACTTCTTCAACTCATCTCCAAAATAGCTCTAAGGCCTTAACTGGAACATTCATAGTATACCCATCAATTGTAGGTGCATAGGCTATCATCAAGACTTTATGATTTATCTTCATCTTTCTCGGTTTAATGAACAAATAAAATCGAGGTTATTTTAATCAACGGGTAGATCAATATAATTTGTTCTAAAGCATAGGTCCAAAAAACTAAATTTATACATATCCAATTGTTGGTCCATTTGTTTTAGCTGAAGTGGAATTCCAGAAAAGATATACAATTCATTAGTAAACCTTGCAATTAAACACCAAAATAAGTTATCAAAAAAAAGAATTCCATTAATTGTTTCGGTGGTCGTTTATGTCAGGAAAGAAGGAGACTTCAATATAAACAGTAGTTGAGAAACAAAAATATCCCCGGAATTAGAATAAATCAAATCAACTCCTCTACTAGCTACACAATGCAGTAGTATAACACGTCATTGTCCTGTGTTTTATATGGCTCTAAATTTAGTTATAAGCTATTCTTCTTGAGCCATTCATTACCATCTTTAGATGAAAAAGAAGACAGATGCTCAATTGTGTAGCAACTTCTATAAAATCGGCAAACAAAACATGGGGAGGTTTATGGCTTATGAACCACAGTTTTTCCAAACTAAAAGAAACCACAAAAAGGTTGAATGTCCAATTTGAGAGTATTGAACCTATCAATTGCCTAAAGATTGGGCCTTCAGAGTAACTTCATCCTAAACAACTGTACAAAAAAATTCTCTATTATTTCCTGAACATCAAGTCCACCTCATTACCTGCAGAAAACTGAAATTGTAGATCATAAGCAAAAAGATAAAGTTTTGAAACAGTAAATTCGCAGCAGAAAGGAGAAAAAAATACAATCTTGCAACAAACATCACTTATATGGGTAACCAAGATGAAATTAAGAATCAAAAATCCTAAAATATCCCTTAATTTTTATTTATTTCCACGAAATCCATCACTTAGACCGAAAGAACGTCTTCTTTTTCCTGTAATTTTCAGTATAAGAAAGAATAACAGAGATATCCAAAGCTATTTCTCCTGAAATGGTAATGTTTTATATCACCCAAGACATACAGATACATTACTACTTCCAGAGCTAAAATCAGGTCGCACTTGTTTATTTTCTTCTCCTTTTTTGGATAAGTACCCAGGTTCACTTGTTATAGGAAATTCTCATATTTTATATGATTATTATTATTCATCTACAACTACTATACAATGAAAATATAATCAACAGTAATATTTACTCAAAAGTTAAAGCAATTATAGAAATCAGAAAAATATATTGTAAATACTTGATAACTCCATCATAGATTCATCTCAAACTAAATTACGGAAAACTTCTTTATACACCACATTTCTTGATTCATTTATTATTTGGCCATCATCATCATAAACTAAAATCTTCAACCCTTTTCTACTCGTCACGCGTGAAAGAGCAACATACAGTTGTCCATGAGTAAATATTGACTTCTTCAAAAATAATCCCACATGAGACAATCACTGGTCTTGAATTTTATTAATTGTCATGGCAAAATATACAACAATTGGAAATTATCTTCGCTGGAACTTAAAAGGTATTCTTGCATCTGATGGCATCAACGTCATTCTCGAGATAAACACTTTTTGTCCAGCAATATTACTCGATAAAACCTTGGATTCAATAACCTGATTTTCAAGTCTTGTGATGATCAACCTCGTGCCATTACACAATCCTGATGACTGGTCTATATTTCTTTGCAATATCACAGGAACACCAACCTTCAAAGTAATAGAGTGATTTGGAATTCCAGAACATTTAATATTGTTTAGGAATTCGGGTGTATGTACGTGCTCCAAAGCTTAAAAAGAATGATCAGACATACAAACTATATCAGAACTCAAATATGTCTTCTCGGGACTTTGATTGAGTGAAACCATATATTCATTGATCGACTCCACCATATCAACAGTCGGAGCAAGAATTGCTCTTTGCTGGAGGTAATCAAAGTCACTGGAATGGTTAAAGAAATCTGGATATGTACTTTCAACAATTGTCGATATTGGATCATCACAATTATTTATGAGAAGATCATTCGGGATTTGGCCTTTCTCAATGCCATCAATGAAACTCCCAATCCTTCCATCACCGATTGCTAAAATCCATTAAGAATTGTTTTTTAACTCATCCAAATGTGTATCTAACTAATCTCTTTGTAACCTAATATTTTTTGTTAGATTTAAGACTTCACAGTGGGTCCACAAATACGACGAATTAAGAGTAGCGTTAACAATATCTTGCCAAATCCTTTTGCAGTGATATTGCAAAATTTGTCTGAAGTCGCAACCAAGAACAACCGTTTTACCTCCTAAAGGTTTATCAGCACTGAATGTGTCTTTAAATCTAAGAATATCTCTAAGAGTTTGATCAAGAGCTTTAAAATAATATTTATGCATCATCGGTGTCTCATCCCAAATAATCAACTTTGTCTTTATAATCAAATTTGCTAGAGGACTACCTTGTTTTATATTGCACGTTGAATCTTCAGTTGGATTGAGAGCGATTGCAAATCTCGAATGATCTGTTCTACCACCTGGTAACAAAAGAGATGCAATTCCACTATATGCAACAGTTAACACGATGTCTCCTCTAGATCGTATGCCATAAGACTGAGTCTTCCAAATAAAAGTGATGGTTTTTCAATGTCTTTGTCTTATGCTTCTTATGTTTTGATGATCTAACAGACTTATTGCAAAGATCCAAACAGAGAACCTGACCCACATGGTATACATTTCAAATGAATAATGTCCAGTATGATCTTTAGCAAATGAATGAACAACCTCAGGGAGGAACGCAACAGGGACCTGGTGACCTGGTCCCTTAGGGTTCTCCGACATAAGTACAAGTCGGTGACTGTACGCAAATATTATAAAGAGGAACACAACAGGGATCTAGTCCCTTGGGGTTCTCTGACAGAAGTACAAGTCAATTGCACAGCTAGAACATAACAACAAAAAGTGACTATCTCGCAACTGTTATAAAAGAGGAACACAACTAGGACCTGGTACCTTAGTGTTCTCTAACAGAAATACAAGTCAACTATACAGCTGGAACGCAACTGCACAAAAGTGACTGTGCAGCAGACAATGCAGCAGTCACTTTTCATTGGGAAGAAGCGTGTACCAAGAATTGATATCACTATCTATTGTGATATAACAACTTGGTACAAGGCACAACACTTCACTTATGCATTCAGTGATATTCTCTCAAGCATAACAGTATTCATCCGGCATTGAAGTCACTGGTGTGTCAAGAAAAAGAAGACAACTCCACTAAGGATCAGTTTCATAATTAGTTTATGTATATCCGTAGTTGAGTTGTAATCTTGTTATTTGTTCTTCATTGTATCTCCTATTTTGCTTTCTTAGAAGCTTTGTCTTAGGAAAACCAAAATCCGTAAACTTGCGAGTTTATGTTGTGACTAGGATTAGTCATAAGTTTAAAGTCTTTGTAATTAGAAGAGTCACAAAGTGGCTTGCGGTGAGAGCATCGCAAGTTAGTTGAAGTCTTTGTAATATGGTTATTACAAAGTGGCTTGTAATAGAGAGATTGCAAGTTATTGAAGTTAAAAACCTATAAGTGTAGGTCGTGGTTTTTTGATCCCCTTGTGTGGACTTTTTCCACGTAAAAATTCCTTCTCTTCTTTACTTACAGTTTTATCAGCATTCTCAGCTTAATCTCATAGAGGACCAGGTACTCTACTGTTTGGTGGACTCATACAAACTAACCAAAAATCTTTCCAGTTCCTCCATAACTATACAAAAAGAAGAATCCACTTTTGGCTTCAGTCATTACCCTCATAATTTTGTCATAAATCGACTTTTCTTCAACTGTAAAATTCATTAAGAACTATATATGCAATCCCATTACTAAATTAAATCCTTTATTATTCGAGGTATCTCCATCTAGATCATAAAAATTAAAATTGTATTTGATTAAATACATGCGTAACCTAATGAATTTCATGGTACAAAGCAGAAGATGGAGATTGTAGTCAAATTGATTGAAAAAATAAATGCAACTAAAAAAGAATGCATTTTTTCTTCTTGAATAATTATTTCAAGGGAGACGGTGTTGTCTGGTTTGTCGCTGTCATGATCCGTATTTCCTACCCTCGGGAGTTGTGATGGCGCCTACTCGTAGAAGCTAAGCAAGCCATGAACTTAGAAATCATTAACTCCTTTATTTTAAAACTTCTTACCAATTATATTAACAAGAGAATAAACAGTTAAATAACAGCGGAATATGAAATTTAGCGGAAGTCTTAAATAATAGGAAACGAAAATGTCTCACAGACCATCACGTGCCTCTAACCAGAACCTGGTGTCACAACATCCACGGACTACTAAGAGTACTAAATTCAACCGTTTGAAAGAAATATAACACTGTTTGTCTCGAATACATGAGATAGAGGAGACGCCGGGCCTGCGGACGCCTGCAAGGCTACCTCGGTGTCTCGGTGGACTGAAGGCTGGCTCTCGAGCTACTGCTACTGACCAAAGGCTACTCCGGTATCTGCATAGAATACAGAGTGTAGTATCAGCACAACCGACCCCATGTGCTGGTAAGTGCCAGACCTAACCCCGGCGAGGTAGTGACGAGTCTAGGACCATACTCCAGATAAACTTGTGCAGTTATATAATATACAGCAAAAATATAAATAGGTAATAACAGTTTTAAAAGGGAGGGGAAAACATGCTTCGGGGAAACATATCAATTCTATCAGAAACTTAATAAAGTATGAAAGAACACTCGATTTCTACAATAAATACAACGACAAGATAAGACTCACGGTCATGTTTGACACCAACATATATATACTCATCACCATGCCTATACGTTGTACTCGACAAAAAGCAAATAGCAAATAGGACACAACTTTTAATCCCTCAAGCTAAGGTTAGACCAAACACTTACCTCGATGCCACGAACACAACTCAAGCTTCAATTATAGCTCTACCCCTCGATTCCTCCGCCAATTCGCTCGTATCTAGCCACAAGTTACTTAATTATATCAATAAATGCTAAATGAATCAATTTGAATGCATGAAAATGAGTTTTCCAAAGTTTTACCCAAAAAGTCAAAATCGCCCCGGGTCCACGTGGTCAAAACCCGATTACCCATTCCCCTAAGAGCCCAAATATGTAATTTGTTTTGAAATTGGACCTCAAATCGAGGTCCAAATCCCCAATTTTTGAAAAACCTAGGTTCTACCCAAAACACCCAATTTCCCCCATGAAAATTATTGATTTGAAGTTGAAATCATGTTAAAAGATGTTAATGATTGAATAAAACTAATTAAAAGTGACTTACAATTGATTTGGAAAAGAAAGGTTGTTTGAAAAATCGCCTCTTATGTTTTTGGAGTTTTGAAAAAAATGAAAAATGGTTGAAAATCCCGCCTATTTATACTCCTCTCAGACCCTCTCCGCGGACCGCATAAAAAGGACTGCGGCCGCGGAGCTCCACCGCGGACCGCATAAAAGGGACTGCGGCCGCGGAGCTCCACCGTGGACCGCAAGAAATCGAGCGCGGCCGCAGAGGCTTGGCCTTGCTCACCGCGGACCGCACACATCCTACCGCGGCCGCGAAGTTTCCACTGCGGACCGCGAGACCTGGGTTCAGAGGCCTGCAACTTCTCTAAATCTACAACTTTTTCCTAAGTCCAAAACTTGCCGAAACACATCCGAAACACACTCGACCCCTCGGGGCTCCTAACTAAACACACGTACTAACTCAACAACATCATACAAACTTATCCGTGCGATCAAATCGCCAAAATAACCTCAATAACAATGAATCAAACCTCAAAATCAAGAACTTTTTTTTATTCTCAAACTTCATCAAGTATCAAATTTAGTAATTTAGGTCCGAATCACGTCAAACGACGTCCTTTTCAACCAAACTCTACAGAAATGACTTAACCCATATATAAGACCTGTACCGGGAGCGGGAACCAAAATATGGGCCCGGTACCATCATGTTCTAATCAAATTTCATTTCAAATTTCTTTAAATAGTTTCAGGAAAAAATTTCTTTGAAATTCATTTTTCCGGCTCGGGACCTCGGAATTCGATTCCGGGCATACGCCCAAGTCCCATATTTTCCTATGGACCCTCTAGGATCATCAAATCACGAGTCCAAGTCCGTTTACCCAAAACGTTGAACGAAGTCAAATTAGCTCATTTTATAATCAAAACTTATCATTTTTCACATATTATCGTATTTAAGCTTTCCGGCTACGCGGCCGGGCTGTGTACGCAAATCGAGGTGACTCTAAATGAGGGTTTCAAGGCCTCGGAACACAAAAGTTTCGTTTTAAAACAAGTGATGACCTAATCACCACATTCTCCACATCTAAAACAACCGTTCGTCCTCGAACGGACAGAAGAAGGAAGTACCTGAGTCGGGGAAAAAATGGGGATAACGGCTCCGCATATCGGACTCAGACTCCCAAGTCGATGCCTGAGGAGGCTGACCTCTCCACTGAACACGAACAGAAGGAAAACTCTTCGACCTCAACTGACGAACCTGTCGGTCTAGAATAGCTACCGGCTCCTCCTCATAAGACAAGTCCTTGTCCAACTGGACAGTGCTGAAATCTAACACATGGGATGGATCGCCGTGATATTTTCGAAGCATGGACATATGAAACACTGGATGTACGGCTGATAAGCTCGGCGGCAATGCAAGTCTATAGGCCATCTCTTCCACTCGATCAAGAATTTCAAACGGACCAATGAACCTAGGGCTAAGCTTGACCTTCTTCCCAAATCTCATCACACCCTTCATAGGCGACACTCGGAGCAACACCCGCTCACCAACCATAAAAGCCACATCTCGAACCTTGTGGTCTGCATAACTCTTTTGCCTGGACTGAGCTGTACGAAGCCTATCTTGAATAATCCTGACCTTGTCCAAGGCCTCCTAAACCAAATTCGTACCCAATAACCGAGCCTCCCCCGGTTCAAACCATCCAACAGGAGATCGACACCGCCTACCATATAAAGCCTCATAAGGAGCCATCTGGATACACGACTAGTAGCTGTTGTTGTAGATAAACTCTGCTAAAGGCAAGAACTGATCCCACGAACCTCCAAAATTGATGACATAAGCTCGGAGCATATCCTCCAAAATCTGAATAGTTCGCTCGGACTGCCCGTCCGTCTGAGGATGAAATGCTATACTCAACTCAACTTGGGTGCCCAACTCTCGCTGAACTACTCTCCAGAAACGCGAGGTAAACTGCGTACCTCGGTCCGAAATGATAGATACAGGCACACCATGAAGACGAACAATCTCCCGGATATAGATCTCAGCTAACCTCTTGGATGAATAGGAGACTGCCACAGGAATGAACTTGGTCAGCCTATCAATAATGACCCATACTGCATCAAACTTCCTCCAAGTCTGCGGGAGTCCAACAACGAAATCTATAGTGATCCGCTCCCACTTCCACTCGGGAAACTCAATCCTCTGAAATAAACCACCAGGCCTCTGATGCTCGTACTTAACCTGCTGGCAATTCAAATACCGAGCTACATATGAAACGATATCCTTCTTCATTCTCCGCCACTAATAATGTTGTCGGAAATCCTGATACATCTTCATGGTGCCCGGATGAATAGAGTACCGGGAGCTATGGGCCTCCTCTAAAATCAACTCTCGTAGCCCATCCACATTTGGCACACACACTTGACCCTGCAATCTCAAAACTCCATCATCATCTAGGGTAACCTGCTTGGCACCTCCGCGTTGCACCGTGTCTCTAAGGATGCACAAATGGGGATCATCATACTGCCGATCACGGATATGCTCCAATAAAGAAGAACGAGTGACCATGCAAGATAATACCCGACTAGGCTCAGAAATATCCAGCCTCACGAATCGATTGGCCAAGGCCTGAACATCCAAAGCAAGCGACCTCTCACCGACCGAAATATAAGCAAGGCTGCCCATACTGGCTGACTTCCTACTCAAGGCATCGACCACCACATTGGCCTTTCCCGGGGTGATATAAGATAGTGACATCATAATCCTTCAACAACTCCAACCACATTATTTGCCTCAAATTCAACTCCTTTTGCTTGAACAAATACTGAAGACTCTTGTGATCCGTGAACACCTTACATGCCACGCCATAGAGATAATGCCTCCAAATCTTCAATGCGTGAACTATGGCTGCCAACTCTAAATCATGAATTGGATAGTTCCTCTCATGAATCTTCAACTATCGCGAAGCATAGGCAATGTGTAACACGAGAAGCATCAACACGAGAACCTTGCCATCCTGCATCAACACTACACCAAGCCCAACACGAGAAGCATCACAATAAACTAGATAAGGCCCTGAACCTGTGGGCAAAACCAACACCGGTGTCATAGTTAGAGCTGTTTTGAGCTTCTAAAAGCTCACCTCACAATCATCCAACTATCTGAATTGGGTACCCTTCTAGGTCAACCTGGTCATCGGGGCTGCGATAGATGAAAACCCCTCCACAAATCGGCGATAGTAACCTGCCAATCCCAAGAAACTCCGAATCTCTGTAGCTGATGCTGGTCTAGGCCAGTTCTTGACTGCCTCAATTTTCTTCGGATCCACCTGAACACCCTCTACTGATACAACATGACCCAAGAATGCAACTGAACTCAACCAGAACTCACACTTCGAGAATTTAGCATATAAGTGACTATCCCTCAAGGTCTAAAGAACCACTCTAAGATGCTGCTCGTGCTCCTCCCGACTGCAGGAATATATCAAAATATCATCAATAAAGACTATCATGAATGAATCCAAATAAGGTCTGAACACCCGGTTCATCAAATCCATAAAAGTTGTTGGGGCATTTGTCAACCCGAACGACATAACCAAGAACTCATAATGCCTGTACCGAGTGCAGAAAGCTGTCTTAGGGACATCGGATGCCCTGATCCTCAACTAATGGTAGCCAGATCTCAAATCAATCTTTGAAAACACCTAGGCACCCTGAAGCTGATCAAACAAATCATCAATCCTCGGCAATAGATACTTATTCTTGATTGTAACCTTGTTCAGCTGCCGGTAATCAATACACATTCTCATCGATCCGTCCTTCGTCTTAACAAACAACACTAGCGCACCCCAAGGCGAAACACTGGGCCTAATGAAGCCCTTCTCAAGCAAGTCTTGCAATTGCTCCTTCAACTCTTTCAACTCAGGCGGGGCCATACGATATGGTGGGATAGAAATGGGCTGAGTAGGGTTGTGCATGGATCGGATCGGATCAGATTTAGCACATTTCGGATTGAAATTTCGAATTTCGAATTCCACAAAATGCAATCCGAATCCGATCCAAATTATATCGGATTGGATCGGATTACATAATTTCGGATCGGTTTGGTGATCGGATTCAACAGTTCATAACAGAACAAAATTAACATAAACAACAGTTCAATTCAACATAGTTCTAATTCTTATGAACATCATTCCTAATCCACATAGTTTTTGACTTCTTGGTCATCTCTATAGTTCTAATTCTTGTGAACAAAGTTCTCGAACATCAGTCCTAATTGACATACACTTAGTTAATAATTATAATTCAACAAGAAAATGAAAGCTGCAAATCCTAATTCTTGTGATAGAATCCATTACATAAACAAAAAACAATCTTCATAACAAAACAAAATATACTGAAATCTCAAATATATGTCTAATGAACTGAAATCATCAACCAAAATTCCTTAATAGACTACACAAAAGAGTTCCAAGTTCCAACTTCTATGGCCATCTCACTCAATCCTGATTCCTGGCACGCTTTCAAGTTCTGCAACACTGCACTTGTAAAAAATGAGAGGATTAGTAAATCACAGCCCTAAGTAAATGAGAGAAACAGTGGTACAAGCAATTTCCACGCATCAACCATTCAGCCTAATACTGGGCAGAACATTTCTCAAACTTCAAACACACTACAATTGTACAATAGAACAAAATATGCAAGCATGTTGCAATATCCACTTCAACAGAACAAAGTATCAATTTGGAAGAAATACCTTAGCAAATGACATATTAGCAAATGCCTCTTTTGGCTACTTTTGCTCTAGCATTTCAAATACTTGGATAAAAGCAGAATTACTAAAGTCTGGGAAATGAAATCCTACCTTCTACATGTCGACGATGCAAGGCTCTCTTCCGGTATTAATAAAGTCTGTAGAATAAGATAGTAATAGAATAAATTAGTTTAAAAATAATCTAAAGAAACATAACATAAGTATACCTTAAACACAAGCAAAGTAATTGAAGAAATAAATAGTCTTACCCGCTTCAAGTTGTTCAAGATTATTTAAATCTTCTTCAATTTTAACCGGAGTTGTTGATTCGTTTCGAAGCCAATCTTGGGCACACACAAGAGCTTGAACCAATCTAGGAGTCAATGAACTCCTAAATGGATCAAGTATGCGTCCACCGGTACTAAAGGCTGATTCTGAAGCAACACTAGAAATAGGAATGGCTAGCACATCACGTGCCATCTCATCAAGTGCGGGAAATCTGGGTGAATTCAACTTCCACCACCCCAGAATTTTAAAATTTTCAAAGTCTTCCTCAACATCTTCACCCAAATATTTATCTAACTCTGTTTTAGAATCAATTCCTTCACCCTTCTTATGCTTCTTTAAATCTAACATGAATTTTGAAAGCGGTGATGAAGAAGTAGATGAAGTTGGAGAAAATGGACATGAACCAGGGGAAGATGGAGAAGATGGAGATGAACCAGAACCACCATTCTTATTTGCATACACATTGAACAAAGATTCCATGTATGTCTTCACCTCAATTTGTATTTTCACACCTATTATATCTCCAAACATGGCAGCAAGAGCAAACAAAAGAGATTGAAACTTGTGGCGTGGATCGAACACACATGAAATAAAAATCATTTTGTTCATATTTTGTGGATCCCCCCAATACTTATAAAACTTCTCTTTCATATTATTTGCCATTTATTTCAAGGTAGCATCTTCACTTTGCATCAACTCTTTCAAAGAAGAACCAACAACACATATCTCAAGAAAGTGCACATTAGATGTAATATAAAGTGTACCTGATACCTTCAAGGTGAGTTCATAAAATATTTCAAGAAACTTCACAATACGTCTTACACTATCCCAATCATTACTTAAAAGTGGACCTGCAGGCTGTCCATCCTCACAAATACAGTTAGAAATACATGACATCAAACCATAATAAATATCACAATATTTTGTAAAGGCTTCCTCATAAACTGTAGCAACCTTCAACATCAAATATGTGGAGTTCCACCTAGTAGGAACATCCAAGCACAATGATTTTTTAGAAGTTATCCTATCTAGATCACAACATTCTTTAAACTTCTTCCATCTTGCTGGAGATTGTCTAATGTACCTAACAGCTTGTCTTATTCGTTCCACAGACACACTCCATTCTCTCAACCCATCTTGAACAACTAGATTGATGATGTGAGCCATACATCTAACATGAACATGCTTACCTTCCATCAAGTTAGTGTTCCATCTAGTAAATTGTTTGGATAATTCTTTAACCATGACATCGTTAGAACTTGCATTATCAACTGTCACAGTAAATACTTTATCCACTCCCCATTCAAGTAAACACTTAGCAACACCACTAGCTAAATCTTGACCTTTGTGACTAGTAATTGGACAAAAATTTAATATCTTTTTAAGCAAATTCCAATTCTTGTCAATGTAATGTGTTGTAACACACATATAGTTAATTCTTTGAATTGATGTCCATGTATCAGTCGTAATACAAATTCTCTGTTTTGATTCTTTAAAAATTGACTTCAAAGCAAGTCTTTCATCATGGTAAATCTCAAAACAATCTCTAGTCATAGTAGTACGAGATGGAATATGAAATAAAGGTTGAAGAGCTCTCACGAAGTCTCTAAATCCATCATTTTCAACAGAAATGAAGGGTTGTTCATCTATAATTATCATACGAGCTAAAGCCCTCCTACATGCCTCTTGATCAAATTTCCAAGGGATAAGTGAGACATCACCTGTTTGACCTTTCGGTTGAAAAGCTAATTTTGTCTGGCTTGTCTCCGGCTTGTGGGGATTGTTCGGACACTTGAGAAGATGTGATAGCAAATTGCTTGTACCACTGTTTTTGGTGTTAGCTACATATTCTTTTGGACAGTACTTGCATTTCGCTTTTTTAACACCCTCATCATCAGTGAACTTACTGAAGTGTCGCCAAGCCACTGATCTTTCTTTCATGATTTTTCTTTTCTTCGAACCAGATTCAGATTCGACGTTGCGTGTGGAATCATTTGAAGCACCACTTTCACCACATTTTACAAGAGCTTGAACTTTATTCACCATCTCTACCTCATCTTCCATCTACGAAACAAAACAACAAATTAAAAGTAAAATCGAATTCAAAATAGTAGTATAGTATGGTCTATTTCTGTTTAAGAAAGTCAAGAGTGAAACCCCCAATTTATTTCATCAATTTTATCCAAGAAATAAAAGAGAACAAACACTTCCTTTAAGCTCTAAGAAAGGGGGAGAAAGAAAGAGAGAGAACGAGAGAGAAGGAGTGAGTCTTAGTGTCTTACCAGTGCGGTCGCCGGTCGCCGGAACACAGAGAAGAGATAGAGGAAGCGACGAGCAGGAGCAGCTTGAGCCTTGAGGCGTGAAGTGAGCAACAGCCAGCAGTCTCTACCTCTTTGGGTGTGAGGCGTGAAGTGAGGGAGCAGCAGAATGAATCAATGAAATAAGACCTAACCGGCTAACCCTAACAATAAAATTAGTATTTATACTTCCCTTAATAAATTCGGATTTCGGATCGGATCGGGGTCAAACTATACAAATCCGAATCCAATCCGAAAATCCAAAATTTTAATAAATCAAATCCGAATCCGATCCAAATATCCGAAATCCGAAATTCGAAATCCGAAATCCGAAATTGAGCGGATCGGATCAGATTTCGGATATCCGATCCAAATGCACAGCCCTAGGGCTGAGTGCCCGGATCCAAATCAATGCAAAAATCAATATCCATGTCGGGTGGAATACCCGGCAGGTCTGAAGGGAAATATCAGGAAACTCTCGAACAACGGGCACAGAATCAATAGAGGGAACCTCGGCACTAGAATCACGAACATATGCCAAATAGGCCACACACCCCTTCTCAACTATGCGCCGAGCCTTCACCTAAGAGATAATACTACGGGTAGAATGACCAGGAGTCCCTCTCCACTCTAAACGAGGCATGCCCGATAAGGCTAAGGTCACAGTCTTGGCGTGACAATCCAAGATAGCGTGGTAAGGTGATAACCAGTCCATCCCCAATATAATATCAAAATCGACCATATCTAAAAGCAACAAATCTACACGAGTCTCAAGACCCCCAATCACCACAATACAAGAACGATGGACTCAATCAACTATAATAGAATCACCCACCGGTATAGACACATAAACGGGAACACTCAATGAATCACTGGGCATAACTAGGTACGGTGCATAATAAGATGACACATACGAGTAGGTGGACCCTGGATCAAATAACACTGAAGCATCTCTATCACAAACTAGAATAGTACCTGTGATAACCGCATCTGAAGCCACATCCTCGGGCCTGGATAGAAGAGCATAACATCGGGGCTGGGCCCCACCACCCTGGGCTCCATCTCTGGGACGGCCTGCAGCTGGCTGGCCTCCACCTCTAGCGGTCTAAGCTCCACCTCTAAATCTTCTACCTCCACCTCTAGCACCTCTACCCCTACCCCTAGCTGGCTGGGCGGTCTGTGGAACACCTGGTGCCTGGACAATAGCACGGGAACCCTGCTGCTGCGACTAATTACCCACCAACCTCGGACAAGTTCTCCTTATATGACCATACTCACCACACTCAAAACATCCACCTGAGTGTTGTGGCTGAGGAAACTAAGACTGACTCTGGCAACTCGAATGACCACCACAAAAACTCTGGAGCGGCGGTGCACTGATAGGAGCTGGTGGTACACTGTAGGACTACTGATCGGAATACCGCATCTGCGGATCACGGCTACCTGAAGCGCCGTGAGAGACCTGAAGAGCTAACTGAAAGGGAATAGGAGGACGGCCTTTACCATATGAATCCCTGCCTCCAGACGAGGCACCACTGAATTTACCTAAATGACGGGGCCTCTTATCTGACCTATGACTACCTCCTTATGACATGACCATCTCCACTCTACGGAACACATTGGCTGCCTCCTGAAAAGTGATCTCACTCCCAGCCTCCCTATCCATCTGAAGGCGAATCAGCTGAATAAGACCATCAATAAACCTCCTCACCCTCTCTCTCTCTCTCGGTCGGAAGTATGACAAGAGCATGGCAAGCTAAGTCGATGAACTTGGTCTCATACTGGGTAACTGTCATGGAACCCTACTAGAGGCACTCAAACTGCCTCCAATAAGCCTCTCGCTGAGTAATGGGTAGAAACTTCTCCAGAAATAGCTGTGTGAACTGCTCCCAAGTCAAGGCTGGCGATCCGACTGGTCTAGATAAACAATAATCCCTCCACCAAGTCTTGGCGGATCCAGACAGGCGAAATGTAGCAAAATCGACCCCATTGGTCTTGACAATACCCATGTTCCTGAGAACCTCGTGGCAGCTGTGTGGATAATCCTGGGGATCCTCAGTAGATGCACCACTGAAAGTGGAAGTGAAGAGCTTGGTGAACCTATCCAGCCTCCACAAAGCATCGGCAGACATAGCCGCCCCATCACCGGTCTGAGCTACCACACCCGGCTGAACTGCTCCAACTGGCTGAATCGCTGGAGTCTGAATCTGAGGAGCTACCTGCTCCGGAGTGCGAGTAGCAGGAGTTTGGGCCCCTACTCTAGCCTGAGAGATGACTGGTGTCTCAAGAAGCAAGCCTGCTTGGGTGACACTCTCCATGAGGCCCACTAATCGGACAAGAGCATCCTGAAGGATTGGGGTAGCAATAAACCCCTCTGGGACCTGAGCTGGGCCCACCAGAGCTGCTGGAGCCGGAACCTCGTCATCAAAGTCAACCTGAGTCTCCGCTACTGGGGCTGCTGCTCGGGGCTGAGCTCTACCCCTACCTCGGCCTATGGCACTGCCTCGGCCTCGGCCTGTGCCCCTCGTGGGAGCTACTGTTGGGGGCTCGGGTTGCTGAGCGATATATGAGGAAGCGCGTGTTCTCGCCATCTGCGAAAGAACAGAATAGAAGTTCAATTAGCATCGAGAAACAAAACCACACGACGAGAAAGAACAAATGTGAAGTTTTCCTAACTCTGTAGCCTATGGGGATAAATACAGACGCCTCCGTATCGATCCCTCAGACTCTACTGAGCTTGTCCGTGAATTGTGAGACCTATGTAACCTAGAGCTCTGATACCAACTTGTCACGATCCGGAATTTCCACCCTCGGGAGTCGTGATGGCGCCTACTCGTAGAAGCTAGGCAAGCCATGAACTTAGAAATCATTAACTCCTTTATTTTAAAATTTCTTACCAATTATATTAACAAGGGAATAAATAGTTAAATAACAGCGGAATATAAAATTTAGCGGAAGTCTTAAATAATAGGAAATGAAAACGTCTCATAGACCATCACGTGCCTCTAACCAGAACCTGGTGTCACAACATCCACAAACTACTAAGAGTACTAAATTCAACCGTTTGAAAGAAATATAACACTGTTGTGAGCACGTGATTTTTGCCCTATGAGAACTACCCCTAAAAATTCAAAATAAAATGGTTTTTGTGTTGTTTGTGATTTATTTGTATTTTTGTCTGTGCATGGTTATTTCTACTTTAATTAAGAAAAATACAAAAATATGTGTTGCATGGGCATTTAGGATTTAATTTTACAATTTAGGATTAATTAAACAATAATTTTGTTTTACGAAAATGAAAAAATCAAAAAATAACGTACTTCGCATTTTTAGGGTTTAATGTCAAAATTATGTGATTATATTTGTATTTAATTTTGTGTGATAATTATTATTAAGGGTTAATTAGTATTCTTTAAAGTTAATTTTGAGTTTTGGTAATTAGAAATCAAAAAGAAAATAAAAGAAGAAAGAAGGATCAAGAGAAGAAGAGTTAAACATCGGACTGGGCTGGTTTTTAAAAAAAAAAAAGTTTCAAGCCCAATGTCACACCCCAACCCAGGCCCAGACCGGCTGGTTTCAGAGACAAATCAAACGATGTCGTTTAGTAACGCTCAATCTAGGCCGTTGATCTCAGCTGATCAAATGGTCCCAAAGCCTTAACCCAAGCCGACCCCGACCCGTCACTCCAATACCCGGTCTAACCCGATCCCCTCACAAAAACCAAACGACACCGTCTTTTTTAAGTGAGTTGATCCAAGCTGTTGATCTCAATTGATCTAACGGCTAGGATCAAATAGCTTGCCCCCATATATAAGTCCAAACCATACCCCCGCCCCCCCAAACCAAACCCCCCTCACCCCATCATCTCTCTCAAACCCTTCAGAGATGCCCCCCCTAAACCCTAGCCGCCCTTGTTCCCTTCGCCTGAAAACCCGGCGGCGCCGGCTCCGATGGCCGTGAAATTCACACCACTGAAGCTCCTAACCACCCTCAACACAGATCCCTACCCCTTTAACCTCGAATCATCCCGGTTTGTCTCGAATCTTCAATCGAAGATTCGAGCAAAACCCTAAACCTACCCAACCAGTCCCAAAATCACACCCCACAACCACCTTGACCTCCTCATATACCATCCATCATTGTTTTCCCTCGAATATTACTATGTTCATTCGAATCTTAAATCTGAGTCTGAGCCTTAAAGTTTCAAAATCGGTTCTCGATGAGTTGTTGGCATACGTCGACTCAGGACTGTGTTCCCGTAACAAGAAGATTCGACTCACTGCAGGAACTGATGCTGGTTATTTGTTCTTAACAAGAACAAATGATTAGCCTTAGTTCCCTGCGAGTCAAGATGCCAAGTGAGTTCAAAGTTGAATCGGTGAGCCCCTGTGGCACTTTCTTCCTATTTTACTCGATTCACCTCTGCTTCTCCCTCTTTTCTTCTGCATGTATTTGATTGGTTCATTTTTCTGGTTAAAATTGCAATTTACTTCGAACCACATTTCTTTGCTTTAGATTAGCTTAGCCGTTCGTATTTTTGTTAATTTTAGTTTTCCTGTCCAATTTATTTGTTTTTGTTAGTTCTTATTTTCTGATTTTGGATATGTTAATCAACCCCTGTATTTAATTGCTGATGTTTGCACCTGCCATATGAATCACTAGATTTCTAGTTTTTCATTTTCACGGTTTATACAAATCAGTTAACTTGTGTTTTAATCAGCATGTTCGTGTCTCGTGGTGTTCCGATTCTTCGTTTGAAATAATTATATTAATTGTTTCGGAAGTCGAATATCAAATAGGTTTGTTTATTGAATGTTTCTTGCTAATGTCATGACAAGTATGTTTTAAAGAATCGTTTGTCCTGGTTATAATAATTCAAAGCTTTATGGGGCTTTAGGGGTTTTTTAATTAAGAATTGAAAAGGCAGTAGAGCTGACACCCTGTCTAGCACCTTTAGAGAGTGGAAATCAGAGAATAACATGGGATTATGATTAAAAAACTGAAAAGGAAATACAACTGAACCATGCCTAGTGCCTTTAAGGGTGGAAAATCAGAATAGCATGAGGATAATGATAAAAATTGAGGGATACATGTGCAAGAGTAGGTACAACTTGGAAAGTTGAAGGATAGATGTAAAAGGGATTAAAATATACTTCAAAAGAGGATCCGCAACAGGATAAATAGGACCTTAAGGAGAGAATTTAAGGGGAGGGAGAAGAACAATATTTGGGAGCTTTGAAAGTGATCAGTTTATTTTAAAGAGTGTTGGAGAATTTAAGAACATAAATCAAAAGAAAGATACTGTTTCATTGCATCCGTAGATGTAATTCGAATTCTGGACAGTGATTCTCATTCCTTTTGATTGCTTAAGTGGTTCAGTGGTCTACTGATTCAGTTTTGGGTTTAATACAAGCTTGGTTGAGTCTGTTTGTCTTGGTATTTGTTGTTGCTGTTAGTTTACAACCTTTCTGGTTTTTTGGAGTATTGATTGAGTTGCTGTTGCTGGTGTATTGTTGTTGTATTGACTGCTGCTAGCCTGCTGCTGACTATTCTTTCTCCTCTTCCTGTGTTTCATTTCTCCAGGTACATATTTGAACCTGTTTTGATGTAGTTTCTTCAGTGGAATGGAAAAGCAATTGTTGTTTGACATCCATTAAAGCTTTACTGTTTTTTTTTAATTTATTATGATACAATTAGCTTTAAGATTTGTATGATAAATTTGTGCATTAATGCGCCTGTAAGGGACTAGTTGGATTATTAACATGCTATGTACTGTTTTATAACTTGTGGACAATAGGCACCTGTATAATTAAGATTGTTGTTTAACCGATTTGAGTTGTTTTGAATTGTGATGGACTGTTAATTCTAATATGTAGCTCATTTCTGTTGAAATCAAGTCCATAGTGTCAAATAGTTTCATTGTTCGGGTTAATTGCTCGCCACACTAAAAATCAAAGGCAAATCACAGCAAATAGGTGCATATTCACGTTAGTCCAGGTCACGTATGTTTAGTTTCGAATTTGAAATTATCCATGACTCCATGTGTGATTTAAATCATTGTTGGATAAGTGATTCGTTAGAGTAAGTTATAGGTAATACCATTTCTACTCTAATAGGGATGAGCAAACAATTGTGAGTTATGTGCTAAACAAAAATGAGAATTGAGTTGTGTGTTAAAATCAGTGCTACAATAGCTTAAAATGATGTCAAGCTCGAGTGCAAAAATTAAAAATTATGAGTTTGATGCAAGTATGATTAATTCTGCAAATTAGCTCCCCTCTACAACCATTGATCAAGTTGGATTGTCATGATCCCTGAGGCCTAAATAATTCCTGCCCTGGCTATGAAAGTTCCATTGATAGGATACTAGGTGTATGAGCCGTTGTGGGATCAGGTGGCCCATTTTCTGTGAAATGAAACTTTAGTCGTGTACTGGAAATGTCCCGCTCTCTTCGTTCAACTCTGGGGCTTAACTGTTTGAAATCGAGTTATGTAATTTCGGATCTTTCACGCACATTAATTAACTAGGACTGCTTTCATTTTAGAGACGAATTAAATAGAAAATTATAGATTGTTTTAGGTTGGACCTTTAAAATAATAAAATAAGGCGAGCCTCCCCTTAATGCATAAATTGCGGGGCCCTCGATAGATGTATATATTTAAATCCTTAGATTTCAGGAACGGGTCGTTTAGTGAATTTCACTGTCTTCCCCAAAATAATAACGCGTTAGTCTCTTTAGGCGCGTATTTTAATAACGTTACCTCCCTAAACTCGGGTGCACATTTATGTGACCCAAATCCAAATCTCAACAAAGTCGGAATGTGTCAAAAACGACGGGTGCATTTATGTGGCGCAGTTCGAGACACATTTTCATGACGTTGCAATTCTCTTTTAAAATAAAAATGAATAAAAGCGGTTAAGGTTAAAATTTGCACGTAGATTCATAATTGTTAAAATCAGATAATTTAAGCCAAATATAACAGTTGAGCAACCATGCTAGAGTCACGGAACTCGGGAATGTCTAACACCTTCTCCCGGGTTAACAAAATTCCTTACTCAGATTTCGGGTTCGTGGATTGTAATACAGAGTCAATCTTTTCCTCGATTCAGGATTCAATCGGTGACTTGAGACACCGTAAATCTCCCAAGTGGCAACTCTGAATTAAATAAATAAATCCCGTTTCGATTGTCCTTTAATTGGAAAAACTCCCCTACGCCCCTGCGGGCGCAGGTGAAAAAGGAGGTGTGACAGCTCTAGCGACTCTGCTAGGGAACGAACCCAGAATCTCTGGTTCAGGGTTCAGAATTCGAGCTTTAAATAATTGTTATAATTGGCTTGTTTTATCTGATTTTTTACATGTTTGGGCCTAATGTGCTAAATGTTGCTTTTACCGCTTTGATATTATCTGAACTGTATATAAACTGCTACAAACCCCTTCTCTTCTCACCTTTGGGGATGTGCTCACTGGTCGAGACTCTCTATTCTGTTAGTGTCATACCTTGAAATAAGAAAGAGGCCGGACAAGTTACTAAGCCGGATGGCCTTTTGGTTCACGGTACGTAGCCCCCTCCTCGACTCGAGTTGTCCGCTCGGGTACACAGTCTAGAATAAATACCCATGTTATGAACCTAGAATAACTCGGCTTCATGCCGGATCTCTAGTAGGAACGTTTGTTTGCATCACGTGCATTTAACTTCGGAGGCTCAACACAGGGGTTGGGTCTGTCTAGGACAGGTGTACCAAGAATGAAACAGACCATCCTGATGCATCTTACTTGCTACTTGTGCATTTATTTGCTTCGGACTTGCATGCTGACAGACTTTTGAATATTTTGAGGAAAGAGAAATAGCAGTATGAGGGTTAAAGAGAGTTAATCGCCTGTGCTGAAAAAAACCAATGTCCAAATAGTGTCGAAACTCTGCCGAGTTTTTGAGAAAATGAAAAAAAAAGGAAAAAAAATATAGTTTTATTTGCCAATGAAAAGAGTCTAGTTTTCAAAAGAAGTTTGTTTTATCGGCCCGAACTACGCCAGTTTGATTTTCACAGGGTGTGAGATACGTATGCAACCCCCCATCGGGTACAACTTCGCTTTTTGAAAAATTAGTCAAATTTTATTTGAAAATAATTAGGGTGTTGCCATTCTTGCTAAAAATAGCCGAATGTTCCCAAAAGGGCGCCGGAAGGCTATTTTTGCAAAAACAGCCGCCTGTGATCATTTTTAGGCTTTCACCGATTAGCCGACACATCCTTAAAATCTTCGACCCCGAGGTGTTGAAAGGCCGTATTGGCAATGTAAGCACGTGATTTTTGACCCTCCCCGAGAATTTTCACATTTTTAGCGTGAATATGTGAAATTGGGTCTAGTATAGCTATTTTAACTATTTTTACTTTATTTCGTTGCAAAAAGAAAAATTTCAAAAATATATATATAAATTTTAGTTTATGTATCTCTCATAAACTTGAAAAATACAAAAATTGTACTTTATTTTTGTACTTTATATAATTCCGAAAATTACAAAAAAAATAGTTCTATTAAGGTTTTATAGTCATTTTTAACTTTGAAAATACAAAAATATTACCTCATATTTTATCTTAATATTTAAAAACGAAAATTACAAAAAAATAGTTTTATTAATATTTTGTAGCTATTTTAAATCTTGAAAAAATATTTAAAAAAATATATAGTTTTGTTTGAATACCAGTCTTATTTTTGGTAGTTATTTTGCTTACATAGGACTAGTTAAGCAACGTTTTCCTATTTCTCGGGTTCGGGCAAAAGAATAATATTCGGGTTCAAACTACCCGGTTTTAGGCCTAATTTCGGACCTAGCCCATAATAAACCGTGTCCAGGACACATGGGGAACCCCACCACGCGTGGGGGACATATGCCTTGAACCCCACCACGCGTGGGCTCATTTTTCTGGGCAAAGCCATGTCAAATACACGGATGAAACACGGACAGGGGGGATTTTAAAAAATGGAGTAGAAGATACTGTTGATCTTCTTCTTCTTCAAAGAGAAGAAGAAAGAACCCTACGCAGGGGAGCCCCCAAAAACGAGTCGAAACCATTTCCCTCCGTCACTTTCACCAACGTCTGAAACCACCCTTGTCGCCTAGAACCTTCACTCCCTCACGTCCGAAACAGAAAACAAAAGATCACCATCGTTTTCCTCCCTTCCTCAAGACCGAAAAAACCTAAGCAAAACCCTACTGTCATTCACCGGCGAACACCACCGGACAACCCCGACCGTAGTTGATTCACCATTTTCAGTCCAACGAAGCAGCTGTTGCTGCGTGCCAAGCAGTTGTGGCTGCGTTTCCGAGCAGTTTGTCGCTGCGCGTCTTAGCCTTCGTCGTTAATGGTCTATCGTCCACTGTCCGTCGACCACAAGTAACGACCCAGTTCGTTCACCATCACCGTCACCTTCCCCATCACCCACTGTCGTAACCAACAAGTCAGTCCCACCCCCCGTCGCAGCCCCAGTCCCGTCGACCTCAACCAAAAACCCAGCAACACCCATCAACCACCCGTCAAGTAGCAGCCATCGCTGCTGCGTCGTCCAACCACCCCCTTCGTCAACTGCCCAAACGACCCCTCCAACTGCGGTTTCACGTACACAGGTGTCGCGCCGAAAAAATACAGCAGCAACCAAACAATCCCTGGTCGTTGACAGTTGTGGGTCCGAGCTTTCTGTTCGTCGAGGTCCGGTACGTCGAGGTGTTTGTCCGAGGTTTCGTCGTTGTTCCTCGTCCAGTGAGGTCCGGCTTGAGTTCCGTTGGGGTCGTGTTTGTCGTCCTGAGTTTGCCGAGGTTCAAAGGTTAGTAAACCTCAAGTATTAGATAAGGAAATGTTACGTTAAATGTTCGAAGATGCATTATAGAAATTGGTATGATAATTTTCTGCTTATGTTTTCACCGTATGCATTTTTGCTCATTTTGCGTTATGTGATTCTTGTTTATTTGATGTCATTTAATTAAGTTTGACTAGTTGTTCTATGACACAAGTTTGACGTTAATTTGTTCGTCCTTTCCTTCGCTTAGTTCATTCAAAATTTTTTTTATTATTAGTACATGTTATTACTACTCCCGAAATACTCATTCGCTAAAACTCTTTTTATTAAACTTCTAACAAGTTATGAGATTTTAGTTGTAAAGAAGCTGTAAGGTTTAGTATGGTTAAAAGCGTAAAAATGGCATCCCTTTAAAAATATAAAAAATAAATAATAAATAATAATAATAAAAAATAAAATGAGACGAGCCTCGCCAAATAAAAGGGACAAATTGCGGGGCCCTCACAAAATATATGTATTAAATACTTAGATTCCGGGATGGGTCGTTTAGCAAATTTCACGGCCCTACCCAAAAATAATAATGCGCTAGTTGCTTTAGGCGCGCCTTTAATAATGTTATCTCCCTAAACTCGGGTGCACATTTATGTGACCCAAATCCAAATCTCAACGGAGTCGAAATATGTCTCTAGTCACGGGCACATTGATTGTGACGTGGCCCGAGACGCATTTCCACGTCGTTGCAAATTCCTTCAAAAAAATAAGAATGAGATGAGCCTCGCCGAATAAAAATACAAATTGTGGGGCCCTCAGTAAATACTTGTTTTAAATTACTTAGAATTCAGGAGGGCCGTTTAGCGAATTTCACGGCCTTCCCAAAATAATAACACGATAGTCTCTTTAGGCGCGTGTTTAATAATCTATTTTCTTAAACTTGGGTGTGCATTTCATGTGACCCAAATCCAAATCTCAAAACATCAAATAAAATGCGTTCCGGATTGTGGGTGCATTTCATGTGACGCAATCCAAAGACGTGTTTTAAGCGATGTTCACATTCTTTTGAAATAACAATAATAAAGCGGTAAAAAGTTAAAATTGGCACATTGGTTCATAATTGTATTTAAAATCAGATAAATAAGCCGAATATAACAGTTGAGCGACCGTGCTAGAACCACGGAACTCGGGAATGCCTAACACCTTCTCCCGGGTTAACAGAATTCCTTATCCGGATTTCTGGTACGCAGACTGTAATATAGAGTCATTCTTTTCCTCGATTCGGGATTAAAATTGGTGACTTGGGACACCCTAAATTTCCAAAGTGGCGACTCTGAAATAATTAAACCAATCCCGTTTCGATTGTCCTTTAATTGGAAAAAACTCCCCCTGCGCCCCCCGGGTACGGAAAAAGGAGGTGTGACAGGCAAAACCGGGTTTTATATTAAATGAAAAAAAACGTAACAATTGAATCGTGATTTTTACTTAACCACCCTAATAAATGTGCAGAATGAGCACAAGTCAGAATTTACATGTAACAATTGTGAACAAGATCCCTTTGGAGTTGCCCATGTGGTGGGATGACTTGGGCGAATCAGGGCGCGACACAATCAATCTATACCTGGGAGGCCTTACTGGGTTGTTGAAGATTAATCCTAGGGGGGATATCATAAAGGTCTTGGTCGCATTCTGGGACCCGGCTCACAACGTATTTCACTTCTCGGATTTTGAACTTACCCCAACATTGGAAGAAATAGCCGGATACATCGGGGGTCCCAAGGTTCCTCTGAGACACCAGTATCTGATCGCTCCAAGGGTCGTAGCCGTACACAGATTCCTAGACTCTTTGAAAATAAGCAGTGGGGTCCACAATCCAGACTTGACAACTGGTTTTTGTACTTTGTGGTTTATATACAACAGATATAGTCATATAGGGGGGTTCAACAAACCGGAAAACAAAATCTGTAGCAAGGGAAACCGCCTTAAGTGGGAAGAACATAGGTGTTTTGCATTCATGGTAGCCTTTTTGGGACTCCTGGTGTTTCCTATAAAAGACGGGAACATTGACATGCGAGTATCTGGGGTTGTCAGCACTTTACTTACTCAGGCCAACAGCACCCTCGCACCCATGATAGTAGCTGAAATCTTTCGCGCTCTCACAGCCTGTAAAGCCGGGGGGAACTTTTTTGAGGGGTGCAACGCGTTGCTGCAGATGTGGATGATCGAGCACCTATGTCATCACCCTCAATTTATGAGTTATGGGTCGACGAAGAAAACGTGCATAGAGGAATTTCCTACGAGGGTTGACGGAATCAGCTTGCCGGAAGGGGTCACAGAGTGGACAGCGCACCTCTGTTCTGTCACTGCGGGCCAAATAGAATGGACATTTGGATGGTTGACTGTGTATAAAATCATATATATGCCAGCCACTGGACCCCATTTCCTTTTGATGGGACTCAGGAGTATTCAGCCCTATGCCCCATATCGAGTATTGAGACAGTTGGGGAGATGCCAAATAGTTCCGAAATATGAAGATCTTAGTTGCCAAGTAGTCGATATCGGGCCCAACGGACAGTTACCTGAAGCAGCAGTCCGACAAATTTGGAGCGAGTGTCAATACTTAACGGCAAATACGTGTGTACGTGATCAGTCCAAAGGTGAAGTTTCGTCGGGATACCTTGCTTGGTATAAGAGAGAAATCGAGCTTGGGAGGCCAGCCAAGAGACCCCATCTCCAAGAGTTCGTCGAGGCATCGCAAGAACAGTGGGATTGGTTGGCTAAAGAAGAGAGTTACAGGGCAGAAATAGGCAAGCTGAAGCGACAAATTAGAGACCTGGAATTTGAAAATAGTCTACAAGTTGATGCCGATCGGGGAGAAAAGAACAAATTGGCCCAAGAAAATGAGGCGCTGAAAGCCCAAATCCGACAAATAAGGATATATGCTAACAACCAACAAAGGAGTCGGTCGGATGAGCGGTTAATAAAAGGGTTGAAAAAAGAAATCAGTGAGCGCCGGAATGATTTGAAGAAATCTGAGGGTACCATAGCACAGCTCCAGGCACAATGGGCAAAAAGAACAAAAGAGCGCACACAGTACTTACAACAAGCGAGGAAAGATTATGAAAAGACCGTTGCCAGTCTAAAAGGGAAGGTGACCACCCTAGAGAGCAAGGCGACTAAACAAGCCAAGGCTTTTGAAACTGAAAGTAAACACTGCTATAATCTAATGGCCTCGATGGAAGATGAAATACAACAGAACGGAAACAACATCTGCATGATTCTCGGGTTTTGAAGGCTAGAGGGGATCAGATAGAACGCCTACTCCTAGAGAAAGACCGAACCAGGGACAAGATTCTGACTATTACTCATGCTATTACCAGGAAATGCCGGGTGTGTGAAAGCATGACCCGCACTACTTTCTTCTTGGCGGTGATGATATTTGTGAAGCAAATCATGTATGAATTGGAACAGCTGGAAAGGGACCTTACACCTAGACCCGCGGCGAGGCCGAATGACGCCTTGCGGGCACCCAAATTTAAAACTTTAATGTGTTCATAGTTCGAATCTGCATTTTCCTTTTCTTAGAGTCTGTTGTCTGTTAGAGTCTATTTTTTCCTTCGCATCAGAGTCTGTCCGAAGTCATTAAGTTCGTACTTGGTTTGGTTTCGAGGTTGTTATTTTCCTTTCCACAAGTGTCTGATTTGTAATAGAATGTTTATTAATGAAAAATCGAAAATTTCCAAAAATTGTCTCTTTGCTTTTGCACTTATATGGGGCAGAACTACGCACGGTCTGATTTATGCGGGGACATGATACGTAGGCAATCTCTATAGGATTCGACCACCACTAAAAAAGAAAAAAAGGGGAAAATGAAAAATAAATAAAGAAGGATAGAATAAAGGAAGCTTAAAAAGGGGCACAATTATGAGAGGCCGGAATGACGCACGCAACCGAAGCAAATGCATGATAGAAAGGGTTAATTACCTAGGTGCATTGTATCCCAACGTGTAATTGCATATGTGTTAAACTCTAAAAACTAACAAGTTTGTTGATTTCCAGAGAATTCAAGCAGTTAGTTTGTTTAGAGGATACTGGCACATTATCATTACCAAACCAGATCAAAGGGACCAATACCGGAAATCATGTCTATCCCAGATGTCGACACTAGTGTTGAGGTAGAGGAGGTGGACGTTTATAAAATGAAAGAGGAGATGCTCAAGCTTAAGCATCAGATGGCCGAAATGTACCAGGCCTGGTCCAAAGGGCAATCACCGCCAGCTTACCCTGCTAACCCTTCTTTTTCCCCACTATTAGCTCAGTCTCAAGATCATCCCACCACCGATCCAGGTTTTCCCATTTATCAGCACTACCATGGCACTACTTCTCATACGCCACAAGCTCCACCACCAAAATCAATTCCATACCCTCATCCGCCAACCACCCCTATCTTTGTGGCATCTCCACCAGCTGCACTCCATAAATCCCTGAGTGAACCTGTGTTCCAAGCGCAGGATAACCAGTATTATCCCCCGGATCTTACCTTCAAAGCGCCTGAAGCCTATCCACATGATCCACATTCTGACCTACCAGGGAAAGCAGAAAAACTGGCCAGAAATCCTGAACAGGAAGAGATGTTCAGAAAAATGAAAAGCATAGAACAATACTTCAGGGATATGAGAGGGCTAGGAGGTAAGGTAAGCGTGGCTTACAAAGATCTATGTTTATTCCCAAATGTACAACTACCGGCAGGGTTCAAAATGCACAAATTCGACTTGTACAATGGACACGGTGATCCTGTGGCTCATCTGAGAGGTTTTTGCAGTAAGATGAGGGAAGCCGGAGGAAAGGATGAATTGCTAATGGCTTACTTCAGTCAGAGTTTGAGAGGAGCAGCATTGGAGTGGTACACCCGCCAAGATCACGGAAGATGGTACACATGGGATGATCTGGCACATGCATTCGCTTGTCACTTTTAGTATAATCTTGAGATCATTCCAGACCGACTATCTTTGACTAAACTAGAGAAGAAGCACAGTGAAATATTTAGAGAATATGGTTTCCGGTGGAGGGAGCAAGCAGCAAGGGTGGATCCCCCAATGAAGGAGAACGAGATGGTTGATTACTTTTTGCAGGCTTTGGAGCCGACCTACTTCGGTCATCTGGTGTCCGCAATTGGCAAATCTTTTAATGAGGTTGTAAAAATGGGAGGCATGGTCGAGGAAGGGCTTAAGTCCAACAAAATCATGAGTTATTCAGCGATCAAGGCCACCACCCAGGCCATTCAAAGCGGCACTGGGGGTGTGCTCGGAAAAAAAAAAAAGATGTCACGACTGTTGAGTCCGGGGCCTGGTTCGGATCTAGAGGCCCGTCACCCTACTATAGCCAATCACGACCCTACCACCAAAATTACCCCCATACTCTATATAACCCTCCACAACATTACTACCCACCGCCAGATCCCCATTTTTCCGTCCATCATGCACAAACCTATACCCAAACTCTGGCACACACGCAATGGCGTGCGCCGGCTCTACAAAATCCATACCTAGCTCCACAAAACACATATCTACCCCCAATGGCCTACAGAAATACCCCCGGGACAGGTTTTCGACCAAACCAAGCCCTCAAGAATGAGACGTCACAGAAGAAAAAGACTTTCACTCCATAGGGGGAATCTTATACCAGTCTTTTCCACAGGTTGAGGCAGTTGGGCATGTTGAATCCAATTGAGCCTAAAATGCCAAATCCTCCCCTAGAAATCTTGACCACTCGGTGAGTTGTGAGTACTGTTCAGGGGCACGTGGGCATGATACAGAGAAGTGTTGGAAACTAAAAACAGCTGTGCAAGAGCTTATCGATACTCATCGGATCGAGGTTCAAGCCCTAGAAGCACCAAATATTAATCAGAATCCACTGCCAGCTCACCATGAGACACACATGATTGAGTTGATACACAAATAGGGGGAGCCCAGGAAGCCCTCACAGATGGTAATGATGATCCGTTCCAGCGAAATCAGCTCAAAGGAAAAAGTAACCAGTGGGAAATCAGTGGTCCAGTTGAGAGGGGTAGATGATAAGCCAGCGGTGGTAGCCGAGTGAGGGTCGTCAAGCATCGTTGCAGTGAAACTAGAGAAAGTTAAAATGGTAGTGCCGGGGGTCGCAAGAAAACCTGTTGTAGTCGTGAAGGGTGCTCGCACAGAGCCTGTTATTATAAAACCGGTAACTCAGCTTCCAGTGATCAACAACAAGGTTGTTCCTTGAAATTATGAACTGGTGACGGTGATTTACAAAGGGAAAGAAGTCAAAAGAGAAGTGTGTGAAGCCCAAGGTCTAACTCGTTCGGGAAGGTGTTTTGCTCCCGCAGAGTTAAGAAGGGCCAATCTAGTAGCAACGAAGAATCCAGTTACCGAGGAAGAGGCAGAAGAATTTTTAAAGAAAATGAAGGCGCAAGATTACTCCATTATGGAGCAGTTGAGGAAGACCCCGGTACAGATCTCATTGTTATCCTTGTTGATCAATTCAGACGAGCACCGCCGGGTATTGATGAAAATCCTGAACGAAGCCCACGTTCCGTATAAGATCTCTGTGAACCATCTGGAGAAAATAGCAAACAAGATTTTCAAGGTCAACAGGGTCACTTTTTCAGACGATGAGTTACCCATGGAGGGTACAGAACATAACAGAGCCCTCTATTTGACCGTGAAGTGTGAAGACTCGGTAGTCACTCGAGTACTGATTGATAATGGGTCCAGTGCCAATATTTGTCCTTTGACCATATTGAACAAACTGAAGGTCGATGGTGACAGAATTCACAAGAACAATATCTATGTTCGAGGGTTTGATGGAGGTGGTACAGACATAATGGGTGACATCATACTTGAATTAACAATTGGTTCGGTCGAGTTCACCATGGAGTTTCAAGTGTTGGACGTGGCAGTGTCATATAGTCTTCTGTTGGGGCGACCCTGGATCCACACCGCCAAAGCAGTGCCTTCCACATTACATCAGATGGTCAAATTCGAGTGGGATAGGCAAGAGATCGTAGTACATGGGGAAGACAATGCAAGCACCGTAAGTGATGCCATCGTACCCTTCATAGAAGCTGACGATGACAAGGGGGCCTGGGTTTACCAGGTTTTCGATACGGTTTCAGTGGACAAAGTTCCCGAGGATGAAAGCATCCCACTTCCCAAAATAGCAGCTGCAACTGTCATGGTAGCCTCGGAAATGTTGAAGAACGGGTTTGTGCCAGGCAAAGGTTAGGGGCTGATCTTCAGGGTATTGTCCAACCGGTTTCTTTGCCCAAAAATCTGGATACCTTTGGGCTGGGGTTCAATCCTACAGTGGCGGATGTGAGACGGGCCCGCAAGTTGAAGAAAAGAGTCTGAGTCCTTCCCAAGCCTATCCCGCACCTGTCCAGATCTTTTGTCAGGCCGAGCATCAAAAAGCAATGGATGTCCAAGGTTACAGGGCCATTGATTGGTGTAGATGGAGACTTAAATGAAGGTTTTGAAAGATTATTCACCGAAATCAACATGGTAGAAGTTGGGGAGGGGTCCAACAAGGCGGATGTGCAGTTTGTGGGGCCAAAGGCAAAAATCAACAATTGGATGGCTACTCCTTTTCCCATTCGGAGGGAGTCTTGGTAGTTGGCTCTGATTTTCCTTCCTGTTTTTTGGATTATTTCAGGGTTGTAGTCCAGATTTCTTTTATTTTTGTTGTGTTCATCAAAGTGTGAAACCTTGTTATCTCGTAATTCAATAAAATAAAATAAAAAAAAATTCTTCTTCATTCCTTATTTTATTTTAATTTTGTTTTCTTCTTTTCTTTTTCTGTACAGTTCCTTTTATACTGGTCTTAATGACATGGCGTGCATAAGGAATCCTCAGCCCAGTCTTAAAAATCAATCTGATTCTGAAATGATAGTTCAAGAAGTAGATTGTGATTACGAATCAGAATATGATGATGAGAATGAAGCCTTCGAAGAAATTAGTAAGGAGTTAATTCACTTCGAAGAAAAATCCAAACCCAATTTGAATGACACAGAAGCCGTCAATTTAAGGGACACAGACAATGTCCGAGAAACTAAAATAAGTGTCCATCTCGAGCCAAAAAGCTGGGAGGAGTTAATCAAAGCACTCATTGAGTACAAAGATGTTTTTGCATGGTCATATGATGACATACCAAGTTTAAGCACTGATTTAGTGGTCCACAAATTGCCTACTGATCCAGCGTTCCCACCCGTCAAGCAAAAGTTGAGGAAATTCAAAACTGATATGAGTGTGAAAATTAAAGAAGAGGTTACCAAGCAGTTGGATGCAAAGGTTATTCGGGTCACTCGATATCCTGTCTGGTGGGCTAATGTCGTGCCTATACCGAAGAAGGAAGGCAAGATCAGAGTATGCGTCGATTACCGCAATCTCAACAAAGCAAGTCCGAAAGATAACTTCCCACTACCCAATATCCACATTTTGATCGATAATTGTGCCAAGCGTGAGATCGGATCTTTTGTGGATTGTTATGCCGGGTATCATCAGATTCTAATGGATGAAGAAGATGCAGAAAAGACGGCATTCATCACACCCTGGGGAACTTATTGCTACCGGGTAATGCCATTTGGTTTGAAGAATGCTAGGGCAACTTATATGAGGGCAATGACTACTGTGTTTCATGATATGATACACAAGGAGATTGAGGTATACGTAGACGATGTGATCATAAAATCAAAGCAACAGGCCGACCACGTTGAAGATCTGAGGAAATTCTTCCAGAGGCTTCGCAGGTATAACCTCAAGCTTAACCCCGCCAAGTGTGCATTTGGTGTTCCATCCGGAAAACTGTTGGGATTCATAGTCAACCGGCAAGGCATTGAGTTAGACCCATCAAAGATCAAAGCCATACAATAATTGCCCCCTCCGAGGGACAAGACTGAAGTGATGAGTCTGTTAGGAAGGCTGAACTACATCAGTAGGTTTATTGCTCAACTCACGACAACTTGTGAGCCTATTTTCAAGTTGTTGAGGAAGGACGCTGCGATCAAGTGGACTGATGAGTTTCAAGAAGCGTTTGATAGGATAAAAGGTTACTTGACAAACCCACATGTGCTGGTTCCGCCAGAACCAGGGAGACCTTTGATTCTTTACTTGACAGTCTTGGAAAATTCATTTGGTTGTGTACTGGGGCAGCATGACGTCACCAGCAGGAAAGAACAAGCCATCTATTATCTTAGCAAAAAGTTCACAGCTTATGAGGTTAAGTACACTCACCTGGAAAGGACATGTTGCGCCCTAAATTGGGTAGCACAGAAGTTGAAACATTATTTGTCATCCTACACTACTTACCTCATTTCGCGTTTGGATCCGTTGAAGTATATCTTTCAAAAGCCTATGCCGACAGGAAGACTTGCAAAATGGCAGATTTTTCTCACAGAGTTTGACATAATCTATGTGACTCGGACTGCAATGAAAGCCCAAGCATTGGCCGATCATTTGGCCGAGAACCCGGTCGATGAAGAGTATGAGCCACTGAGAACTTATATTCCAGATGAAGAGGTGATGCACATTGATGAACTAGAACAGGCCGAAAAACCAAGTTGGAAACTTTTCTTTGATGGGGCTGCTAATATGAAAGGAGTCGGAATAAGAGTCGTGCTTATTTCTGAAACAGGGCATCACTATCCTGTTACGGCTCAGCTTCAGTTTTATTGCACCAACAATATGGCCGAGTACGAAGCATGAATTTTGGGTTTAAGGTTAGCTGCGGACATGGATGTCTAGGAAGTATTGGTATTAGGAGACTCGGACCTTCTGGTACATCAAATTCAAGGAGAATGGGAAACGCAAGATCTGAAGCTCATACCATACCGACAATGCTTACATGATCTTTGCCAACGGTTTAGATTAGTGGAATTCAGGCATATTCCAAGGGTCCATAATAAGGTCGCCGATGCTTTGGCTACCCTAACATCAATACTGCACCATCCGGACAAAGCTTATGTCGATCCTTTGCATATCCAAGTCCGAGATCAGCATGCTTATTGTAACATGATTGAAGAAGAACTGGATGGCGAACCATGGTTCCACGATATCGAGGAATACATCAGAATGGGGATATACCCATAGGGGATCAAAAGAGAACAATTCGACGGTTGGCAAGTGGATTTTTCTTGAGTGGAGGAGTTCTGTATAAAAGAACACCAGACCTGGGATTGTTAAGATGCATAGATTCTAGACAGGCTATGGCTATCATGTCCGAAGTACATTCAGGAGTCTGCGGACCACATATGAGCGGATATGTGCTAGCGAAGAAAATTCTCCGAGCAGGTTATTATTGGCTCACCATGGAGCGAGATTGTATTGGTTTTGTGTGCAAATGTCATCAGTGCCAGATACACGGAGATTTGATTCATTCTCCGCCATCGGAATTACACACAATGTCAGTGCCATGGCCCTTCGTCGCTTGGGGCATGGATATCATTGGACCAATTGAGCCAGCCGTATCCAATGGGCATAGGTTCATTCTGGTAGCCATTGATTATTTCACCAAATGGGTTGAGGCCAAAACTTTCAAGTTTGTGACCAAGAAAGCGGTGGTCGATTTTGTTCACTCAAATATCATCTGTCGATTTGGAATCCCGAAGGTGATCATCACAGATAACGGTGCTAATCTTAACAGTAAATCAATGGAAGAGGTATGCCAACAATTTAAGATTATACACCGCAATTCTACCCCATATCGTCCCAAGGCGAATGGAGGAGTTGAGGCAGCCAACAAAAACATAAAGAAGATACTTTGGAAAATGGTAGAAGGTTCGAGGCAATGGCATGAAAAATTACCATTTGCCCTGTTGGGTTATCGCACCACTGTCCGTACTTCAGTAGGTGCAACCCCTTATTTGTTGGTATATGGAACTGAAGTCGTAATACCTGCGGAAGTTGAAATCTCATCCCTTCGAATTGTCGCTGAAGTTGAGATTGATGATGATGAGTGGGTCAAAACTCGTTTGGAGCAGTTGAACTTGATTGATGAAAAAAGATTGACAGTTGTGTGTCATGGCCAGTTATATCAAAAGAGAATGGCAAGAGCATACAACAAAAAGGTGCATCCCCGGAAGTTTGAAGTGGGCCAGCAAGTGCTGAAACGCATCCTTCCACATCAGGCTGAGGTAAAAGGCAAGTTCGCCCCGAATTGGCAAGGGCCATTCATTGTAACCAGAGTGTTGTCCAATGGTGCTTCATATTCAACAGATATCGAAGGAAAGTGCATCGACGTGGCTATCAATTCTGACACAGTTAAGAGATATTATGTATGATTTCTTTTAATTGTAATTGTCATTTGTTTGCATTTGGCATGATATCGGAGAATGAAATGACGGAGGCAATTTGTTCTTCCATCCAAACACTTCAACCTTTGCTTCCCCTTTTGAGCCTTATTTATTCTTTCATACCCCTCTTTTGGAATCAGTAATGAAAATGAAACAGGGAAAAAAGAAAAATAATGATGATAAAGACAAAAGAAAAGTCACAAGAAAAACAAAGGAATTGGGAACTACGTTTGACCTGATTCCTCAAAAAGGATACGTAGGCGCCTCACGGCTCGGTCATAGTGTAATAAGAATAAAAAATCCCCAAGCAAGAAAAATCGGGGCAGAAGTTGTGTTTATAATTTTGGGGAAGGAAAGTTAATTCCAAGAGTTGTAATGTTTTACCCATCAAAATTATTTTAAATTTTTCTTTAGCCATACACCAGAAACCCATATTGATGTCCAAAAAGACGTCCTGATCAGTATCCGAGAAGTGCCAAGTCGGGCAAATGGAAGTCTGGAGTAACACTCTGGTCCCCAGCAGAAAAGAAATGAAATGAGAGAATCTCTAGCAGAAAAGAAATGAAATGAGAGAATCTTGTGAGTAACACCCCAATCCCTAGCTAAAAAGAAATAAAATGAGAGAGTCTTATCGGTGAAAACCTTCACAGGCACCATAGGGCGACGGGAGTTGAGAGCAACGAGAGAGTCTTATTAGTGAAAATCCCACGAAGGGCACTATAAGGCGACAAGGAATTAAAAGGGGGCAAACGAGGTAAGGTTGACAGAAATGATCCGTCGAGGCATCAAGCAGAACAAAGATGTTGATTCGGCAAAAGAGTTGGGTTGTGGGACCTTTTGAAATGCAAAGTAAGGCCATCAGAAAGATTGAGTGATATAATAGACTGGGTTGATTAATCCGAAATGCACGACATGATCATTGAGATCGGCTATACCATTCAGATAAGTCCTTTTCCTTTTCTTCTCTTCAAACAATTCTTTAAGAAGATTTTTCTTTTTATCTTTTTGAAGTCATCATCTTTCATTTCTTTTGGTTAAAGATTTTTTATAATAGTTTGTTTTTAAGAAGGATTTTCAAAGCCAACTACCAGTCGCCAACATGGTACAAGGTAAATGGGGATAAGACAGGCCGAAGATAATGTGATGGGACAAGAAAAACGTCATTATAAGACCAAATGATATATTGCTCTAAGATGTCGTGGAAAGTATGGAGTAAAAGTGGAAAACAACGGTTGAGAAGTTGGCAACTAACAGAAGCATCAAGAAGGTTGAAAGTTATCGGCCAAGTTTCAAGATGGTCGAACAACGCAGAGCATGGGAAAAAGAAAAGGGGAAAACCATCCCCAACAGGAACTTCCCCTACATTTTAAACTAACAAATTTTCTTTGATTTGAAGCAGGGACAGGAAATGTTATTGATGACGGGAAGACATGCCACAAGAAAGATTGTCAAACTGGGCAGAAAATTTTCTCTCATTTCGAAAATTTTCTGGAAGTCTAAACACAAGTTTTGAGGGAAGCGGTATCCCCAGCAGTTTTCGGGAGAAGGCAAAACAAGTTTAAAGAAAGCAATTTCAGGAGGAAGATAACACAAGTCGTAAGGGAAGTAGTTTTAGAGGAAGGAAAACACCAACTTTAAGGGAAGTAATCTTTGAAGAAGGAGAATAACATATTCTTAAAACACCAGCGGTATCCCCAGCAGTTTTCAGAGGAATGAAACACCAGTTTTGAGGGAAGCAGTTCTGAAAGAAGATGATTCAAGTTAGAAGGAAAATGGTTCAAGAGGCAGGAAGGAACCACTGCAATAGAATGCATTTTAAGAAGTTGTTGAAATCAGGAGCCCGCCTGGAGAATGGAGGTGTTATATTTTTAAGAAATAGTTGAAATCAGGAGCCCGCCTGGAGAATGGAGGTGTTATATCTTTAAGTTGTAGTTGGAGTCAGGAGCCCGCCTGGAGAATGGAGGTATTATATCTTTAAGTCGTAGTTGAAATCAGGAGCCCGCCTGGAGAATGGAGGTGTTATATTTTAAGAAATAGTCGAAGTTAGGAGCCCGCCTGGAGAATGGAGGTGTTATATTTTTAAGAAATTGTTGAAGTCAGGAGACCGCCTGGAGAATGGAGGTTTTATATTTTCAAGTTGTAGTTGAAGTCAGGAGCCCGCCTGGAGAATGGAGGTGTTATAATTTTAAGAAGTTGTTGAAGTCAGGAGCCCGCCTGGAGAATGGAGGTGTTATATTTTAAGGTTTATTGAAGTTAGGAGCCCGCCTAGAGAATGGAGGTATTATCTTGTTAAGTCATAGCAGAAGTCAGGAGCCCGCCCAAAGAGCTGAAGGTTGCAACAAAGATCCCCAGCATAAATTAAAGTTCAGAAGTCGGAAGGTAGGCAACACTAGTCAGAAGAAGGCAGTTCAAGCTTCGAAGGAAAATAATTCGAAGCTCACAAGAAGGAAATAAGCAGTTCAAATTCGGCAAAAGAGAGAATACGAGTCAAGTCAGAAAAAAAAAATATTAGAGGAAACACAAGACAGCAAGACAGCAAGGCAACAAGGCAACAACAGTCACATGACCAAGTTTGAGAATAAATCTTTGTAATTCATAGACCACAACTTAGTATAACTTCTTTATTTTTATCAAGGTGTAACAAGGAGGTCAGTAAGTAGCGGCAGCAACAGCAACAGCAGTAACAGTAAATCCACAGCTCCAGGGTAGTCCCAGCTACCAAAACTTCCCGAACTACATTGAACAGATTCCCTTTTAGCTAGGGATATGTAGGAAACCTTCGAAGTAGAGGTTCGGTCAAATCTTTCAAAAAATGCTTCACACAGAGTAGCCTAACGGGCAAAAATCGCTCGTATCCGCTCACTTTATCTTTGCACGGAAACTCTTCGTGTTTTCGGACAAAGAGGGGCAGATGTGAGCACGTGATTTTTGCCCTACGAGAACTACCTCCAAAAATTCAAAATAAAATGGTTTTTGTGTTGTTTGTGATTTATTTGTATTTTTGTGTGTGTGCATGGTTATTTCTACTTTAATTAAGAAAAGTACAAAAATATGTGTTGCATGGGCATTTAGGATTTAATTTTACAATTTAGGATTAATTAAACAGTAATTTTGTTTTACGAAAATGAAAAAATCGAAAAATAACGTACTTCGCTTTTTTAAGGTTTAATGTCAAAATTGTGTGATTATATTTGTATTTAATTTTGTGTGATAATTATTATTAAGGGTTAATTAGTATTCTTTAAAGTTAATTTTGAGTTTTGGTAATTAGAAATCAAAAAGAAAATAAAAGAAGAAAGAAGGAACAAGAGAAGAAGAGTTAAACATCGGACTGGTCTGGTTTTTTTTAAAAAAAAGTTCCAGGCCCAATGTCACACCCCAACCCAGGCCCAAACCGACTGGTTTCAGAGACAAATCAAACGACGTCGTTTAGTAACGCTCAATCTGGGTCGTTGATATCAGCTGATCAAACGGTCCCAAAGCCTTGACCCAACCCGACCCCGACCCGTCACTCCAATACCCGGTCTAACCCGATCCACTCACAAAAACCAAACGACACCATTTTTTTTAAGTGAGTTGATCCAAGCCGTTGATCTCAATTGATCTAACGGCTAGGATCAAATCGCTTGCCCCCATATATAAGTCCAAACCATACCCCCGCCCCCCAAACCAAACCCCCTCGCCCCATTATCCCTCTCAGACCCTTCAGAGATGCCCCCCCAAACCCTAGCCGCCCTCGTTCCCTTCGCCTGAAAACCCGGCGGCGCCAGCTACGATGGCCGTGAAATTCACACCAATGAACCTCCTAACCACCCTCAACACAGATCCCTACCCCTTTAACCTCGAATTATCCCGGTTTGTCTCGAATCTTCAATCGAAGATTCGAGCAAAACCCTAAACCTACCCAACCAGTCCCAAAATCACACCCCACAACCACCTTGACCTCCTCATATACCATCCATCATTGTTTTCCCTCGAATATTACTATGTTCTTTCGAATCTCAAATATAAGTCTGAGCCTTAAAGTTTCAAAATCGGTTCTCGATGAGTTGTTGGCATACGTCGACTCAGGACTGTGTTTCCGTTACAAGAAGATTCGACTCACTGCAGGAACTGATGCTGGTCAAAGTTGAATCGGTGATCCCCTGTGGCACTTTCTTCCTGTTTTACTCGATTCACCTCTGCTTCTCCCTCTTTTCTTCTGCATGTATTTGATTGGTTCATTTTTCTGGTTAAAATTGCAATTTACTTCGAACCACATTTCTTTTCTTTAGATTAGCTTAGCCGTTCATATTTTTGTTAATTTTAGTTTTCCTGTCCAATTTAGTTGTTTCTGTTAGTTCTTATTTTCTGATTTTGGATATGTTAATCAACCCATGTATTTAATTGCAGATGTTTGCACCTGCCATATGAATCATTAGATTTCTAGTTTTTCATTTTCACGGTTTATACAAATCAGTTAACTTGTGTTTTAATCAGCATGGTCGTGTCTCGTGGTGTTCCGATTCCTCGTTTGAAATAATTATATTAATTGTTTCGGAAGTCGAATATCAAATAGGTTTGTTTATTGAATGTTTCTTGCTAATGTCATGACAAGTATGTTTTAAAGAATCGTTTGTCCTGGTTATAATAATTCAAAGCTTTATGGGGCTTTAGGGGTTTTTAATTAAGAATTGAAAAGCCAGTAGAGCTGACACCCTATCTAGCACCTTTAGAGAGTGGAAATCAGATAATAACATGGGATTTTGATTAAAAAACTGAAAAGGAAATACAACTGAACCATGCCTAGTGCCTTTAAAGGTGGAAAATCAGAATAGCATGAGGATAATGATAAAAATTGAGGGATACGTGTGCAAGAGTAGGTACAACTTGGAAAGGTGAAGGATAGATCTAAAAGGGATTAAAATATACTTCAAAAGAGGATCCGCAATAGGATAAATAGGACCTTAAGGAGAGAATTTAAGGGGAGGGAGAAGAACAACATTTGGGAGCTTTGAAAGTGATCAGTTTTTTTAAAGAGTGTTGGAGAGTTTAAGAACATAAATCAAAAGAAAGATATTGTTTCATTGCATCCGTAGATGTAATTCGAATTCTGGACAGTGATTCTCATTCCTTTTGATTGCTTAAGTGGTTCAGTGGTTTACTGGTTCAGTTTTGGGTTTAATACAAGCTTGGTTGAGTCTGTTTGTCTTGGTATTTGCTGTTGCTGTTAGTTTACAACCTTTCTGGTTTTTTGGAGTATTGATTGAGTTGTTGCTGCTGGTGTATTGCTGTTGTATTGACTGCTGCTAGCCTGCTGCTGACTATTCTTTCTCCTCTTCCTGTGTTGCATTTCTCCAGGTACACATTTGAACCTGTTTTGATGTAGTTTCTTCAGTGGAATGGAAAGGCAATTGCCGTTTGACATCCATTAAAGCTTTACTGTTTTTTTTAGTTTATTATGATATAGTTAGCTTTAAGATTTGTATGATAAATTTGTGCATTAATGCGCCTGTAAGGGACTAGTTGGATTATTAACATGCTATATATTGTTTTATAACTTGTGGACAATAGGCACCTGTATAATTAAGATTGTTGTTTAACCGATTTGAGTTGTTTTGAATTGTGATGGACTGTTAACTCTAATATGTAGCTCATTTCTGTTGAAATCAAGTCCATAGTGTCAAATAGTTTCATTGTTCGGGTTAATTGCTCGCCACACTAAAAATCAAAGGCAAATCACAGCAAACAGGTGCATATTCACGTTAGTCCAGGTCACGTATGTTTAGTTTCGAATTTGAAATTATCCATAACTCCATGTGTGATTTAAATCATTGTTGGATAAGTGATTCGTTAGAGTAAGTTATAGGTAATATCATTTCTACTCTAATAGGGATGAGCAAACAATTGTGAGTTATGTGCTAAACAAAAATGAGAATTGAGCTGTGTGTTAAAATTAGTGCTACAATAGCTTAAAATGATGTCAAGCTCGAGTGCAAAAATTAAAAATTATGAGTTTGATGCAAGTATGATTAATTTTGCAAATTAGCTCCCCCTACAACCATTGATCAAGTTGGATTGTCATGATCCCTGAGGCCTAAATAATTCCTGCCCTGGCTATGGAAGTTCCATTGATAGGATACTAGGTGTATGAGCCGTTGTGGGCTCAGGTGGCCCATTTTCTTTGAAATGAAACTTTAGTCATGTACTGGAAATGTCCCGCTCTCTTCGTTCAACTCTGGGGCTTAACTGTTTGAAATCGAGTTATGTAATTTCGGATCTTTCACGCACATTAATTAACTAGGACTGCTTTCATTTTACAGACGATATAAATAGAAAATTATAGATTGTTTTAGGTTGGACTTTTAAAATAATAAAATAAGGCGAGCCTCGCCTAAATGCATAAATTGCGGGGTCCTCGATAGATATATATATTTAAATCCTTAGATTTCAGGAACGGGTCGTTTAGTGAATTTCACGTCCTTCCCCAAAATAATAACGCGTTAGTCTCTTTAGGCGTATATTTTAATAACGTTACCTCCCTAAACTCGGGTGCACATTTATGTGACCCAAATCCAAATCTCAACAAAGTCAGAATGTGTCAAAAACGACGGGTGCATTTATGTGGCGCAGTTCGAGACGCATTTTCATGACGTTGCAATTCTCTTTTAAAATAAAAATGAATAAAAGCGGTTAAAGTTAAAATTTGCACGTAGATTCATAATTGTTAAAATCAGATAATTTAAGCCAAATATAACAGTTGAGCGACCGTGCTAGAGCCACGGAACTCGGGAATGCCTAACACCTTCTCCCGGGTTAACAGAATTCCTTACTCAGATTTCGGGTTCGTGGACTGTAATACAGAGTCAATCTTTTCCTCAATTCAGGATTCAACCGGTGACTTGGGACACCATAAATCTCCCAAGTGGCGACTTTGAATTAAATAAATAAATCCCGTTTCGATTTTTCTTTAATTGGAAAAACTCCCCTAGCCCCTTCGGGCGCAGGTGAAAAAGGAGGTGTGACAATTGTTTGTCTCAAATACATGAGATAACAGAATATAAAATAAGATAGATGAGACGCCGGACTTGCGGACGCCTGCAAGTCTACCTCGGTGTCTCGGTAGACTGAAGGCTGGCTCCCGAGCTACTGCTACTGACCAAAGGCTACTCCAGTATCTGCACAGAGTGCAGAGTGTTGTATCAGCATAACCGACCCCATGTGCTAGTAAGTGCCTGGCCTAACCCCGACGAGGTAGTGACGAGGCTTGGACCAGACTCTAAATAAACCTGTGCAGTTATATAATATACAACAGAAATATAAACAGGTAATAACAGTTTTAAAAGGGAGGGGAAAACATGTTTCTGGGAAACATATCAATTTTATCAGAAACTTAATAAAGTATGAAAGAACACTCGATGTCTACAATCAATACAATGACAATATTATTACGGCGCGCAACCCGATCCCTTTAACATTGTTGCGGTGTGCAACCCGTTCCACATATATAATTGTTGCGGCGTGCAACCCGATCCAATATAATATCTGTTGCGGCATGCAATCCGATCCAATATAATATTTATTGCGGCGTGCAACCCGATCCAATATAATATCTGTGGCGGCGTGCAACCCGATCCAATATAATATCTGTGGCGGCGTGCAACCCGATCCAATATAATATCTGTTGCCGCGTGCAACCCGATCCAATATAATATCTGTTGCGGCGTGCAACCCAATCCAATATAATATCTGTCAACAATAATCAGAATTAACCGTCTCGGCAAGGGATTAACAATAGACTACACTATCCCGGCAAGGAAACTCAACAGTACAAGTATATACGTCCCGGCAAGGGAGAAACAACCATAACCAAACTTGTTCCAACATCTAACTATCTCGACTATAATTCAACTAATTTCAACATCTAACTACCTCAGCTATAACTACACTTGTTACAACACCTAGCTATCCAGCTATAACCAAACTTGTTACAACACCTAACACGAAGAATCATCAACTTAAGCGTCCGTAAAATCAATTAAGAATACAATGCAAGGGAATCCCAACTCAACAACAGCCCGGCAAGGGGGCAACATAATGATCTCTTCTCTTTCTCACTTTTACTTCACAATTCACTTCACAACTCGAGCCAATGCTCTAAGGTTTCGATTATCACTTATACTTTCACAATTCGTTATACAACTGGAGCCAATGCTCCTCAATATTCATAGGTCACAATTCTTTCCACAACTTTACACAATAAATAGAAATCTTCACTAAGGCATGAACAATACAACGAGATCATGAAAATTACAAGATAAGACTCACGGTCATGCTTGACACCAACGTATAGATACTCGTCACTATGCCTATACTCGTCACATATGGCAACTTAATTTAATAAAAAATAACAGCCAGATTTTTCGGGCTATCAACTAACTGGAGAATCCCAAATGCATAGGCCTCTATTCTGTAAAATTTTCTATATTTAATATTAAAATAATACTAAATTATCGTATTTCATATTTCTAAGCCAGATTTTTCAAGATAGCAACTAAATGGGGAATCCCAAATGCATAGGCCTCTATTTTATGGATCTTTTTATGGAAATTTATTTTTCATAAATTTAATGCTTCTAAACACACGTATTTTGTTTCTTATTTATAGTAAGTAAATAAGATTATGCCAATATATATATATATATATATATATATATATATATATATATATATATATATATATATATATATATATATTTTTCCGTATAGTGAGATTGTGGCACTTCTAGACCGCGACTATGATGACCCAAAAGGTCATCACTTATTTTAAAACGAAACTTCTGTGTTCCGAGACCTTGAAACCCTCATTTAGAGTCACCTCGATTTGCGTGCGCAGTCCGGGCAGGTAGCCGAAAAGCTTAAATACGATAATCTGTGAAAAATGATAAGTTTTGATTATAAAATGAGCTAATTTGACTTCGGTCAACGTTTTGGGTAAACGAACTCGGACCCGTAATTTGACTGTCCCGGAGGGTCCGTAGAAAAATATGGGACTTGGACGTATGCCCGGAATCAAATTCCGAGGTCCCGAACCCGAGAAATGAATTTTCAAAGAAAATTTTTCCGGAAACTATTTAAATAAATTTGAAATGAAATTTGATTAGAACATGATGGTATCGGGCCCGTATTTTGGTTCCGGCACCCGGTACAGGTCTTATATATGGGTTAAGTCATTTCTGTAGAGTTTGGTTGAAAACGGACGTCGTTTGACGTGATTCGGATCTAAATTGCTAAATTTGATACTTGATGAAGTTTGAGAATAAAAAAAAAGTTCTTGATTTTGAGGTTTGATTCATTGTTATTGAGGTTATTTTGGCGATTTGATCACACGGATAAGTTTGTATGATGTTGTTGAGTTAATACGTGTGTTTGGTTAGGAGCCCCGAGGGCTCGAGTGTGTTTCGGCAAGTTTTGGACTTATGAAAAACTTGCAGATTCAGAGAAGTTGCAGGTCTCTGAACCCAGGTCTCACGGTCCGCGATGGAAACTTCGCGGCCGCGGTGGGATGTGTGCGGTACGCGGCGAGAAAGGCCATGCCTCCGCGGCCGCGCTCGATTTCTTGCGGTCCGCGGTGGAGCTCTGCAGTCGCAGTCCTTTTTATGCGGTCCGCGGTGGAACTCCACGGCCGCAGTCTTTTTATGCGATTTCCGGAGAGGGTGTGAGAGGGAAATAAATAGACGGGATTTTCAGCCATTTTTTATTTTTCAAAACCCCAAAAACATAATAGTCAATTTTTCAAACAACCTTTCTTCTCCAAATCAATTGTAAGTCGTTTTTAACTAGTTTTCTTCAATCACTAACATCTTTTAACATGATTTCAACTTCAAATCAATGATTTCATGGGGAAAATTGGATGTTTTGAGTAGAACCTAAGTTTTTCAAATATTGGGGATTTGGACCTCGATTTGAGGTCCGATTTCAAAACAAATTACATATTTGGGCTCGTGGGGAAATGGATAATCAAGTTTTGATTCGAACCTTGGGTTTTGACCACGTGAGCCCGGGGCGATTTTGACTTTTTGGGTAAAACTTTGGAAAACTCATTTTCATGCATTCAAATTGATTCATTTAGTGTTTATTGATCTAATTAAGTAACTTGTGGCTAGATACGAGCGAATTGGCGGAGGAATCGAGGGGTAAAGCAATAATTGAAGCTTGAGTTGTGTTCGTGGCATCGAGGTAAGTGTTTGGTCTAACCTTAGCTTGAGGGATTAGGAGTTGTGTCCTATTTGCTATTTGCTTCTTGTCGAGGCATAATCTTATTTGCTTCTTGTCCTATGTGTCTTATTTACTTGCTATAAATAAGAAACGAAATATGTGTGTTTAGAAGCATTAAATTTATGAAAAATAAATTTCCATAAAAGATCCATAAAATAGAGCCTATGCATTTGGTATTCCCCATTTAGTTGCTATCCCGAAAAACCTGGCTTAGAGATATAAAATACGATAATTTAGTATTATTTTAAGATTAAATATAGGAAATTTTACAGACCCTATGCATTTGGGATTCCCCAGTTAGTTGATAGCCCGAAAAATCTGGCTCTTACAACTTGCATTTTTATTAAACTAAGTTTTAATAAATTAAGTTGTCATGTGTATTTTTAATACGTTGCCACTTAGATTTTTAATAATTTTCCACTTGGCTAAATGAGAAGGCAATATATATATATATATATATATATATATATATATATATATATATATATATATATATATATATCCAAAAGTTATTTGTTCTAAAGCATAGGTCCAAAATATTAAATTTATACATATCCAATTGTTGGTCCATTTGTTTTAGCTGAAGTGGAATTCCAGAAAAGGTATACAATTCATTAGTAAACCTTGCAATTAAACACCAAAATAAGTTATCAAAAAAAAAAAAATTCCATTAATTGTTTCGGTGGTCGACTATGTCAGGAAAGAAGGAGACTTCAATATAAACAGTAGTTGAGAAACAAAGATGTCCCCGGAATTAGGATAAATCACATCAACTCCTCTATCAGCTACACAATGCAGTAATATAATGTGTCATTGTCCTGTGTTTTATATGGCTCTAAATTTAGATATAAGCTATTCTAGAACCATTCATTACCATCTTTAGATGGAAAAGAAGACATCTTCTCAGTTGTGTAGCAACTTCTACAAAATCGCAAAGAAAACATGGGGAGGCTTATGGCTTATGAACCACAGTTTTTCCAAACTAAAAAAAAACCACAAAAAGGTTGAATGTCCAATTTGAGAGTATTGAACCTATCAATTGCCTAAAGATTAGGCCTTCAGGGCAACTTCTTCCAAAACAAATATACAAAAAAATTCTCTATTATTTCCTGAACATCAAGTCCACCTAATTACCTGCAGAAAACTGAAATTGCAAATCATAAGCAGAAAGATAAAGTTTTACCACAAATTGAAATAGTAAATTCGCAATAGAAAGGATAAAAAAATACAATCTTGCAACCAACATCACTTATGTGGGTAACCAAAATGAAATTAAGAATCAAAAATCCTAAAATATCCCCTAATTTTTATTTATTTTCACGAAATCCATCACTTAGACCGAAAGAACGTCTTTTTTTCCCCCTATAATTTTCAGCATAAGAAAGAATAACAGAGATATCCAAAGCTATTTCTCGTGAAATGGTAATGTTTTATATCACCCAACACATACAGATGCATTCACTACTTCCAGAGCTAAAATCAGGCCGCACTTGTTTATTTTCTTCTCCTTTTTTGGATAAGTACCCAGGTTCACTTGTTATAGGAAATTCTCATGTTTTATATGATTATTATTAATTCATTTACAACTACTATACAATGAAAATATAATCAACAGTAATATTTACTCAAAAGTTAAAGCAATTATAGAAATCAGAAAAATATATTGTAAATACTTGATAATTCCATCATGTCTAGATTCATCTCAAACTAAATTATGGAAAATTTCTTTATACACCACATTTCTAGCTTCATTCATTATTTGGCCATCATCATCATAAACTAAAATCTTCAATCCTTTTCTACTCATCACGCGTGAAAGAGCAACATACAGTTGTCCATGAGTAAATACTGGCTTCTTCAAAAATAATCCCATATGAGACAATGACTGGCCTTGATTTTTATTAATTGTCATGGAAAAATATACAACAATTGGAAATTGTCTTAGCTGGAACTTAAAATGTATTCTTGCATCTGATGGCATCAACGTCATTCTCGGGGTAAACACTTTTTGTCCAGCCATATTACCATATAAAACCTTGGCTTCAATAACCTGATTTTCAAGTTTTGTGATGATCAACCTCGTGCCATTACACAATCCTGATGACTGGTCTATATTTCTCAGCAACATCATAGGAACACCAACCTTCAAAGTAATATAGTGATGTAGAATTCCAGAACATTTAATACTGTTTAGGAATTCGGGTGTATGTACGTTCTCCAAAGCTAAAAAGAAATATCAAACATACAAACTGTATCATAATTCAAATATATCTTTTTAGGACTATGATTGAGTGAAACCATATATTCATTGATCGACTCCACCATATCAAGAGTCAGAGCAAGAATTGCTCTTTGCTGGAGGCAATCAACGTCACTGGAATGGTTAAAGAAATATGGATATGTACTTTTAACAATTGTCGATATGGATCATCACAATTATTTATGAGAAAATCATCCGGGATTTGGACTTTCTCAATGCCATCAATGGAACTCCCAATCCTTCCATCACCGACTGCTAAAATCCATTCAAAATTTTTTTAACTCATCCAAATGTGCATCTAACTGATCTCTTTGTAACCTCATATTATTTATTAGATTTAACATGGGTCCACAAATACGATAAATTAAGAGTAGCGCTAACAATATCTTGCCTAGATCCTTTTGCAATGATCGGTAAAATTTATCTGAAGTCGCCACCAAGTACAACTGTTTACCTCCAAAAGGTTTATCGGCATTGAATGTATCTTTAAATCTAAAAATATCTCTAAGAGTTTGATCAAGAACTTCAAAATAGTATTTATGCATCATCGGTGCCTCATCCCAAATAATCAAGTTTGTCTTTATAATCAAATTTACTAGAGGACTACCTTGCTTTATATTGCATGTTGAATCTTCAGCTGGATTGAGAGGGATTGCAAATCTCAAATGAGTTGTTCTACCACCTGGTACAAAAGAGGTGCAATTTCACTATATACAACAGTTAACACGATGTCTCCTCCAGATCGTATGCCAGAAGACAGAGTCTTCCAAATAAAAGTTTTTCCAGTTCCTCTATAACCATACAAAAAGAAGAATCCACCGTTGGTTTTATTCACTGCCCTCATAATTTTATCATAAACCGACTTTTGTTCAACTGTCAAATTCATTAAGAACTATATATGCAATCCCATTACTAAATTAAATCCTTTATTATTCGAGGTATCTCCATCTAGATCATAAAAATTAAAATTACAGTTGATTAAATACATGTGTAACCTAATTAATTTCATAGTACAAAGCATAAGATAGAGATTGTAGTCAAATTGGTTGAAAAAATAAATGCAACTAAAAAAGAATGCACCTTTTCGTCTTGAATAATTAATTCAAGGGAGACGGTGTTGTCTAGTTTGTCGCGGTCTGGAACGTGCCACAATCTCTCTATTCGTACCTTCAAATTCCAACTCATCTTGTTACTCGATATATTGCTGATATAGTCAAATGCCGTCATATTTCTTCTTAGAGAAAATTTGATAAGAGGATTGTCTGTCAAATGCCGTATATATATTAAATATATACGGAAGACAAACCCTAAGTAGTAATTAAATACAAATATATATATATAGTGACTACAAGTAAAGTTTTACTTGGATACAACCTCTCAATACTAAACAATATATGTTGAGGATTGGCCATGAAACAATTCCTCACAAACACACAATAATCTGTAATGAATCTATTATAATAGCATTTGATCCAGAGATAAGCAAGCTTTTAAAAAATATTCAAATTGATTAGTCCCAATCATAAAATGAAAAACTTAGCAACTTTTGTAAAATAATGTTGGTTTCGGGGGTGCTGTTAGTCAAGTTAAATTATAGGTTACGTGCCTAAATTAATACTGAAACCCAAGGTGTATAGAGAAAGTATAAAAATTATTAAACATAGTAGTTAACGATTTGCAAGGCATAAAAAACAAAAGATGTCAGAAGTGGGATTTGAACCCACGCCCTCTCACGAAGACCAGAACTTGAGTCTGGCGCCTTAGACCACTCGGCCATCCTGACGTGTTTGTAAAACTTCTGTAAACAATATTACTAGATTTCATTCAACAGTAGAGAGTAATAAAGAGGTAAATTCTTTTAGCAATCATTTTCATTTGGAATGGTTATATACTTATATTCAAACGTGATTACAAGAACATATGCGCCAACAAGATGCAAAACAGTATAGGATACTTTATTCTAGCTATTCTTTTCTCATTTCCTTTCATATCGAATAACTTGCTAGATATTGATAGGTGTATTGTCTGGGAACAAAATCAGCACATGATCAGAAAAAAGAAAATTTAAATTTTACATACTAAACCAAAAAAAAACACCGGTATACATCTGAACTTCTTTTACGCATTGTTGTTACTACTTGTTGTCATTGTTCTGTTTCATCTTTTCTTTAATTGGGGGTTTACCAAAAATAACCTATTTGTTCTCCCAGCATAGGAGTAAGGTTGCGTACAACCTACTCTCCCTAGAGTCTACTTGTGAAATTAACTAAGTTATTTGGTGTTGTTGTCGTCGCGTTGACTTATTTTAGAAATGAAGAGTGTGACCCTTTGACTTAGCATTAGTCAGTTCTAGTTTTTTTATGGGAATTGCTCTATATTTATCTTTCTTTTTTCGATGTATATTCTTAGGCTTAACCTTTAGCTCAAGTCCTTAGTTACCATGGACGGCATTCGGCTGCTTTGACTTACTACGGACCAATTATTTTGTATTTTTCTTATCTAATGTTTTCTACATTTTATCTTCATTCTGAGCTATTAAATACAATATAACATCATTTCAATTTCAAGTAATAATGTGACAAAAAGATAGAAAACCTTTTAGTTGTTACCAAACATAACACCTTCCAAAAGTAGGTCATGAGTCAAGAATGTAGAGTATACGAGTTCAGGATGAATGTAATCTTATTATGTTGACTGTAAACCGAAGATAGTGTTCTCTCCAGCGATACGTACACGCTGCTACTGCAGCATATTAGCAAACGGCACATAATGAGTTAGTTACTAGTCAACATTGTAACTCGAAGGAACAAAAACAACAATAACACATCTAGTAAAATCCCACTGATGGGGTCTGGAGAGGGTAGAGTGTACACAGACCTTACCCCTACCCTGAAGGAACAGAAAGTAGGCCAATTTCATTTTCAATTTAACTTCCGTAACAACAAAATGAGTTATCATGCGAAAAACGAACTGTATACATCAAAAGATTCTATGCGACTTAGTTACTCCAACGAACATGCATGTCCTATACATAAATACCATGTCTTTAGCATGTTTTCTTGTAATGCAGAACTAATAAATGAATGCAATTGAATGACAGTACTACTTGCAACATCTATCGATAAACTAATACAAATATTACGAAGACCAGAAATTCCCAAAAGCTACTACTTCGATTCATTCTTTGAAGGTGTAGAGCTGTTAAGTTGCTGCTGTGCATGTTGTGGAGGCTGAGATGATTGTTGTTGTTGTTGTTGTTGTTGCTGCTGCTGCAACTGATGCATGTTTAGCTGAGTTGACTGCTGTTGCTGCAACTGGAACATCTGAGGATTGAGAGAAAGCTGCTGAAACTTGGCCGGGTCTGCACTTATCTCAGTGGTTGCAAGCTTCAACCGTTGTACTTCAGCAGTTAATGCTTCATTTAGCGCTGTCATAGGAAAATGCTTTTAAGGTTTCATATTTGACTTCTATAACACCAAAAAACCTCATAGGCATTAAAATATACAAAGTATTCGCCTGTTTACTCGTAACATTGACAGAAACAGAAGACAAACATTGAAGCTTAACATCACCAATTCCCTCCACCCCCCAAAACCAAATAAAAAAAAAAACAAAAAAACAAAGAAAGAAATATAGATAGATAGATGGATGGATGGAGAGAGAGAGAGAGAGATGTGGCAGAAAAGGAAAATAAACTGAAGCAGACACTGGATGCTACACCTACATTAGCAAGTAGTAACTGCTCCTACCCACAGTAACAAGACCGTTGGTTCCCAGAGATTCCTCTAATTTAAATACTTAATAGTTTCTAAGATGAGTTTTTTTATAAGTCTATTGGCATAAGATTCCTAGATTGTGTTTTAGCACCTACTGGATTTGTGACAAAATACACAAATTCAAAGATACAATTTATAAGATTGTCACATAGTCAAACGGCAAATATTATGCGCAAAGTTCACATTTAATGATCATCTCATTCTTAAAATTCCCGAGTGAGGGAACTCATTTCTACAAATAGATACATTGTTAACAACTTATTCGCAACTTGGGGATCTTTTTGGATAATCAATAATTCTCGAGGCGGTGGCACATGGTTCGAAGTTCGGTGGATAATAGGCCTGTCTCTCTACCATTCTTCCTTTAAAACTAGGACTTTTGGATGTGGCAGGGTTTGAATCCATGGGGTGAGCCTAACCCACACATCACAAGTTGCATTCTTATCACAAGATCAAGGCCTTGGCGACACAACATTGGGATTTTGGTCAACTAGGGAATAATAAATATAAACTAAAAAGAACTCTCTGGAAGTCCCTAATATAATTAAATATGTCATATACTGTTAATGCAGTCCAGAATTGCAACACGAATGCATAAGTAATGTTAGACGAAAAGCAAAAGACAGATAAAGTTAACACATGGGTACTGAAAAATTGAAACATGATCTGAGAAAATACAAGTCCTGGATCACAGAAGAAAGGTGTATACCATCACGGAGTTGAGCTTGCTGTTCCATGGCTTGCAAACGAAACTTTAGTTCGTGGTTTTGGCTCGTTAGCCCAGCAGAATCTCTCTGAATGCAATTACAGGGTATGTTTAAATAATGCCAATAGGATAAGTAGAAGTATTAACAGGAGAATATTGAAAAGGCTATCACCTGCAACAGTGTCAGTTGAGCAGACAATGTGGTTGCTTCAGTCTGCAGTGTTTGCACCTTGTGTTCTAACTCCGCAATGTATCTCATCTTGCGCTCTTTTGAACGAGCAGCAGATTGACGGTTGGCTAAAATCCTACAATAATAAACAACAAAAAAATAGGGCAGGTCAGCTGCATAGCGAAGAGGAAAGAAAAGGCAGATACATTGCATCACTTTATAGGGGAATCGACCTTTTGGCCCGCTTTGGATCTGTTAAGGCTATCTCTGCAAGTTTCTCATTTGCCATAATTTTCTTCAATTCAGCTCCACTAAATTCACCATTTCCAAATTCCAAACTGAAGCTGTTTGAATTTGCATCAAGCGAACTGGTCGGTGAGAGTTGGCCTGGGCGTGGTCCAGGAGACGGAGGCAATTTTGGTGAATCATCAACAAAGTTTAACTTCCCCATGAAACTATCCATTGAAACACTCCTGTAGTGCCTTGTGGTCGGAGCGATATCTCCCACAGCACTCCTTTTGATCCCTTCCTTCTTCTCAACAGAAGAAGATATCCCTAACCTCTGCATACTGCTGCCACTGTCATTCACACTGCTTGTAGCTTCATTATCACTGCTATCACCACCATTCGTCTTTGTACCACTCGCTCTACTATCTAAATCTTCACGGTTCTCATTACCCAGCTTGTCATCAGTCCCAGAAGAGTTTAATGCATCAATGTTGTCCAAGTTCATATACGCGGAAAACAGGTCATCCACAACTTCTCCTTCAGATTTCCTCTCACCCATCCCTTCAGCATTGCTATCATTTCCTTTATCCCACATAGCTTCCCGTTTAACCAACTGAATTGGTTTTTCCCTTGAAGGAACTGACCTTTCAAGAGAACCAGGGCTCCTTAACGGAACAAGAGGTGGTGAGGACTGCATCATTGCAGAAAAGCCAAATGGGATATCACTATTTGACCGCCTATGAGCCTTACGAGGAGGAAGACTCTCTCCTGCCCTCGACGAATTACACCTCGTGAAAGGCGAGGGGGGCAATAAAGAATGTGAATTGCCATCCTGATCACCCATTGACACATCAGCTGATATAGGGTCAGACATGGACGTCGACGAGGATTCCCTATACGGTGAAGGGCTCAAGGGTGGCAAAGAATCCAATGAGAAAAACGACGGTTGTGATAAAGATCGCGAATGCGGTGGCCCTGGACTAGTAAAATTCTGCATTCCCATTTGCTGATTCACAGGCCTTGTCACAGGGATCTGAGAGTAAGGTGAAATAGGGGGCATTTGTGGGTGAGAAGGCGGTATGCCTACTCTCTTATTAGTACTATTTTCAACACTAAAGTTGGGTGAAAATTGCCTCATTTGACCACGAAATTGGGAAGTACTAGTCAATTGAGGTATGTCCAATTGGTTCATTGATAATAAAGATTGATGTTTTTTAGGGAGTGAAGAAGATGATGTACCAAATGATGATTGAAGTCTTTGCACCATATCACTATTTCCTTCCTCATTGTCACCACCCATTTGATTTTTGCTCCAAATTTCAACTCTAATAGTCAACTACCACTAAAAAGCCTTCAACTTTACCAAAATCCTAGCTTTACAATTCTGTTACACCTGAATTTCAAAGCTAAAAAATTCGCAATACAAGCTCATCAATGGCATAAAATCACAAAACAAGAACCAAAAAAAAAAAGGACCAATCTTTAAACCAAAAAAAAAACACACAAAAATAGATAAATAATCAGAAACAAAGAAATGGGTGTGCATCTAAAAATCAAAAGAATGAATTGGGGGTGAAAAAAATTGAGTCTTGAACAGTACCTAAGTGTGAATCCACCATTTTAGACGGATAGAACAAAGCCCAAGTTAAAGCTGAAGAGGCTCCTCTATTTCTCTACCTTTTCTTCTTTTTCTCCTTTTTTTTTTTCTATATTTATTTGGTCATCTTTTCTTGTTTCTCTTTCTCTCTCTCTCTCTACACACTGTATCAACGACGATGACTTCTTACAACTACTATTATTACACGGATTTCATGACAAGACTTGCTATACTTTCTACTTCAGGCTTTAGACAGACGCGTGAATTTAATATGAATTTCAGTTTCATTTGAATTTGGGGCGCATTTGCATTTCATTCCGACTTAATTTATCGAATCTTTTCCTTTTTTTGCCCTCTATCAATGAATCTCTTCCCTATCTTGTTTTATTTATTTATTTTCCTTTTTCGGGTCTAAAAAGAAAGGATTTTTGACCTTTTTTTGTGTATAGACCAATGAAGTATTTATTACAATATCTTTTCAAGAGCGTGTGGAGTACGCTTCTTGTCTGATATTCAAAGTGTCTTCTTTGTTTGGAGATTGATTTGCAATTGCCCATTGAAAGAGTGGCTTAAACCCAAATGACCATTTTCTTTGTCCTTTAGGTGAAAATAAAACAAAATCAAGGAGAAAAAATTATATTGAAATCTTATTCCTTTTTTGGAGATTTTATTAGATTGTCAATATATAGATACTGAAATGATAAACTATTTACATTTTAAAGAGTTTCCATACTATTTACAAGTCCCAATTTTGATTGTTATTTTTTCATGTACTAAACACATTTTTTTGAAGTGTTATATTTTTTCCAATTATCTTATACGGTCACACTAGGTGTTGTTATAAAGAACATATATTATAACTTAATATAAAAATTGGTTCCGATAAAATTTAGCTTTTATAGTGAATAATTGTTATATAAAGATGTTGTTATAGAGAGGTTTGACTGTATACCGTTTTTCAGCAATATCTTGTTAGGTTAAGAAAATGAATCGCAGATTTAACTCATACCTAAATGCTTATTATTGATGATATGAGAATTAATTAAAATTATATAAGATGCCACTATCTAATCATATATAAGACGGTCTAAAAGCACAAACACGCCTAGCAAGGGATATGCATACGATATTAATTTGATCATGTTACATTTTTCATATATTTAATATATTTTAAATTTCAATCTAAACAAATTAGAAGGCGCTACGTGACAAAGGGGGGAAAACCATTAATTTGAGCTAATTTAAATTCTTCTTGCTAATTGAAATTTGGATTATATATCTCTTTTTGATTTTTTAGGATTTAAATAAATTTGAATTTGTGTCACGTAAGAGTCATTAACAAAATAATCCACCACATTTTTTTTAATTCTCAAAACTCAAATTTGGATAGGAAGATTCTACTTATCAAACCATAGCTCTTGGTGATTGGACTATATATACCCACAGGCACAAGTAGGTATATAACAAAAAACTCAATTGAACCTATAACATTTTACGCGGAATATAAATATATATGCAAATATTCATTGAAATTGAAATAAATTGTGAATATGAACTCATAATTTTCTATATATATTGAGTTCAATAATAAAATTTTAAAGGCTGAACCTATAGAGTTTAAGTCCTGGATCCGCCTCCGCCTCCGTATATCAGTTTGTTGATGTGTTCATGCAAACCCAAAAAACAACAAAGGAGTGATCATGCCTAAATTATTGGCACGCATTATCGTGACGGCAATTAGTTGACTTTGACCATTGAAATTATGGGACTGATGGGCCCACTTGTGTGGGATACACATACGTGTTTAAATCTTACTTCCATTGTATAATATAAAAATTTATCCATTTTTAACTTTATTAAACAATACAAAAAGACAAGGTTGAGATGGGCCCACATGGTTCGGCAAGATTTGACTTTCCCTTTCCTCTTATCTGGTAAAATGAGGAGCTAAAGCCATTTTTAGAATTCCGTCTAAACTAAGAGCCCGTTTGGACATAAGAAATATTTCCGCTTTTTCCAAAAAAAAAAAAAATCACTCTTTTTCAAAATCGGCGTTTGTTCATACAATTTTCAATTTTTACTTGAAGATGCATTTTAAAAATTTTCAAAAATTTGAAAAACTCCAAAAGCTGTTTTTCAAAATTTTTACTCACGTCACTTACAAAACTTCAAAAACAACCCAAAATTCATGTCCAAACACAACTCTAAATTTCAAATATCATTTTTACCTTTTTTTGGAATTTTACAATTCTTATGTCCAAACGCCCACTAAATAACTTAGGTAGCCTTTGGACATAATTTTAGTTAAAATTTAGAAAAATAATTTTTTAATTTGTATAAAAAAATATTTTTTAAGTTGAAGTTGTAATTGAACATGCATTTATTTGAAAAACTTTAAAATTTTATGAGTGGAAGAAAAAAATTGACCCAAAAATTGACCCAAACTAGTTTTTGGAACTTCAAAAAATTTCAAAAACGGATCAAATTTCAAAAAAATTCCACCCAAAAAAGTCTAAATTATTAACAGTTTGACAATATAATCCGCAAAAGTTATCTAAATATAAAAAATATATATCAAATTTCATTCTTCCAATGTTCCCATTCCACTGTTATCAGGAGAAAGAACTTTATTTTATCTCGATATTAATTGCTAAAACCCTTTCGACCAAAAGCAACATAACTTGACTAACTATTTCCGGGGCATTTGCATCTATATCCGATTTTTGGGTCATGTTTTAACTTGTGTCCGCTTTGCAAAAAAAATTATAAGCGTACCCACTTTTTCGCATAACTTCAGCATACAAGGCTGAAGTAGCAAAGGCAATCATGCCAAACTTCAGCATTCTAGTAGACGGACCCGAAATAGCAAGTGTGTTGAACCAAGTGTGCTGAAGTTTTTGTTTGTAATTGTTGAACTTAAGCATAAAAGCTGAAGTTTTGTTCTCTATTTGCTGAAGTTTTTGTTTGCATAAAAACTTCAGTACTAAATAAGCTGAAGTTTTTTTTGTCCTGGATAAGTTTTTTCAAAAACTTCAGCAGAAGATGCTGAAGTTATTTAGTTCATTTGTAAAATCTTCAGCATTATATTATAAGCTGAAGTTTTTGAAAAAACTTTCTAACATACTAGATAAATAATCAAATTGCCAACAGTATCTAACATCATAAATTTTGGAAACAATAAATGTGAAAATAACATAATTATCATGAAAAGAATCACTAAGTGTGACCTTAAACTTTCCGTACGTGGAAATATTCACAAATTATTGTCTACTAACGTACTTATTAAATCTGATAAACATACTTATGACAATCATCCCATGAACTGAAGTTTCATAGCAGCACCAACAACATAAGAAGAAGAAGAAGAATCCAATCTATGTTAAAAATTTCTGAATTCGCTTCTAATCACCAACGGCTTCATTCTTTATCAACAAGCTTGTATTAGGTGCATGATACAAAGAAACAAATGTGTGAAAAATATAAATTACAGTCAAACTTCTTTATAATAGCATCCCTATATAAAATAGTCATAAACTATAAAAGCCAAATTTTTTTCAGAATCGATTTTTTAAGTTATATCTTACACTCCCTATAACAACTTTTTACCTATAAGAGCAACAACAATATTTATAGCAGAACGCTTTTTGTAAAAATAGCCCTCTATAACAACCATATAGAATTTTTAAGATTACTACTAATAATTCTAAAAATATGCGCACGATTTTTTCCATTAAACAAAGTTTCTATCTTGCATAATATATAAGATTTGAATATTTGCACATGATATCTTTTCCATTGAACAAATTTCAAAAAATATTTAGATAGAAAATATATAGATTGTCTTCAAGGGAAAACTATTGAATTATTTTTTTAGGTAGCTTTAAAATGTCAGCCTTAGAGTTTAAATATGTATAATTTTAGTTATGAATTTATTAATAATGTATTAGCTCTCTTCAATATTTAACTAGTGAAATATATATATTTTTGAGATTTTAAATTTGAATAGTTTTCTTATCTTTTATATGCAACATTAAAAAAGAAAAAAATAATTGATTTCTCGATCATTTTTATTTATAACAACCAAAAATTATTTAAATGTCAAATATTGTTATAAGTGTATAACAGTCGTTCACTATAAAAATTAAAAAATATCAGAACAAACAAGATTATTATAAGAAAGGTTGACTGTATATGAATAGGTCTCTGTAATGTAACAAAAATTGGTGTCATGTTAACATGAGCAAATGTAGGCGTTGTCAACATGTCGGCAGTAGGATGAACAATCCTCGACAACTTAAATGGTGTTAGATTGTCGTGTCACGATCTCATGCAACTCATAATTTGATGGATAGGAAATTTTCTAGTTTGGTAACAAATTATGTTTTTTTTTAATTTAAAAGATAAGTTATATTATATTAAACACTGCGTCTAGAGGCAGGATGCATACCTTACATAGGTCTACTACTATTAATATCCATATTTACAATATTGTAATCACTAGAATTAGACCTATTATTATCAAAAACAGGTTCTGCACTGTACTCTTTTCCCTCTCAAAAAGTGACCTTGCCAAAACTGGGCTGTCATCAAAAATATGCACCATTGATTGTAAGTCAAAATTGCAGCACTCCTTTGCTAGCTTGTCCGCAACTCCATTCTGCTCTCTGTACGCATGCATTATTATAGGTTTACCCAACCTGTCCAGGAGGTACCTGCAATCAGAAATTAAATTATTAGGTATGTCTTTAGTGGAAGTGAGTAATCTTAGTAAATCCTTCGAGTCCACTTCTACTTCCAGTGGTAGTAGATTACGATCAAGAGCTAATTGGAGTCCTTGCATTAAAGCATATGTTTCTGCTGTAGTTGGTGACCCCGCTGTAATTGATGCTGCAAATCCTATTACTCATTCCGCATTTGCATTTCGTATTAAACCACCAATACCAAACTTACTATTATTATGGGCACCGTAAGTGTTTAGTTTATAGAAAGGAAATTTAGGAGGTTTTCATTTAAGATTTTGTTGTCTCTTTCTCCTAATAGTATGCTTGTTAGCAATAAGATATGTAAATTCAGCAGCTTGTTGAGTAGTTAACTTCGTAGAAGCTATTGATGTACTATGTTTATAACAATTATTATTCCGGGCTAACCAAATATTCCATAAACTCAAAGACAAGTATGTGGTTAGATTTATCTTGTATGGAACATAAAAGTTTTTGAAAGTTATAAGCTTATGAATCCAATTAGAATCATTCGAATCTTGTGACAAGTAAATGATATAATCAAGTATACCCAAAGTCTGCCAATATGTTTTAGCACTAATGCATTCTAGAAATAGATGCGTAGTGTTTTCATCTTTCTCATGGCAATATTGACATATAGCATCTTGAATGATGTTGCAATGTTTGAGATATTCCATAGTGGATAGTCTTTTTTTAAAAAGCAACCATATGAACCCTTTGATTTTGGGTTGAACAGGTAGCCTCCAAATCCAGTCGTAATTTATATAATTTGTTATAGTAATATTATGTTGTGCATCTAATATATTATACATGGACTTAGTACTGAAAATACCTGTAGGAGTTAAGCCCCAGAAAATTCTGTCAACTTTGTTACCATATTTTGAAATATAAACCGATTGAATTAGATGTCTAATGATATTGGGTAGGTCAAAAGGAATTTTATTCCAATCACATCTCTGGATGAGATAGTCATGTTTTGATACTCCAAAGGTAAAGGCCCATAGATAGTTGATCTAATAGTTGTATCAGGTGCATTCCACGGATCCTCCCATAACCTAATGTGTGTGCCTCTTCCTATATTCCATTTTATGCCTAACTGGCATAGGTAACAAATTATGTTGTCTTTTGACTGACACCCATTTTATTTTTCTTACTCATTTAAATTAAAATAAATTCAGAATTGAAGTAGTGGTTGCAAAGTAACATTGCACCTACAACTCATACGTAGTGTGATATTAGTACAAATATAATATTAAGGATTTTAAGCCTTCCACCAGGGGTTAAGCAGATGTAAAAAAAATTGCATAATATTTTTTTTTATCTTTGTTAGGATTTGAACGCCGATCTCCAAACTTTGTACCCATTGCTATACCACAACCCTTGAACTTCAAACTCATTATATATGTTGCAAAGGGGTATACATAGGTCGGGTTGGTTCGAATTTTGTAAATACCAAACCAAACCAATTATGTCGGGTTATTAAATCTAAAGACCAAACTAAACCAATAAAACTCGGATTTTTTTCGATAAAATTTTCGTAGCACAAAATGTATAATTTGTGGTTAAAATATTTCGTTAATCCTAATAAGATACAACTATATAAGGTATTTTTCAAGAAAATAATACAAACTATGAGTGTGTCATGGAATTATCCTAAAATATTCAACAATATAGACAATAAAATTATGTAATATAAATATTGCTAATTAAAAAATTACAATAAAAATAAACATAATCTAAAAGTACTAAGTCATGCTAAAATAAGTAGACTAATAAGAAAATATTAATTACATGACTAAACGCTAAAGAAAAAATAAAAATAGGTTATGTATTTTTATTTAAATTATCGCAAAACAAAAATAAATATTCAAAACATTGTCGTTCGTAGTATTGAATTGAATGTCTTTTGTTAGCATTAGTATTGATTTGATTTTGGTTTGGACTTTTGTTAGCATTATTTAAGTTACTAATATTAATGGCTATAAAACTTATTGGAACATTTAAAAATTCTAAGTCCAACCTTGAAATAATACCTTAAAAGATAAAATAATGAAAAAGTTAAGAAATTACATCACAATAAGTATATTTATATATTAAATATATCTAAAATTTCTATATATGTAATGTCGGGTTGGTTTGGTTTCGGTTTGACTTTTTTTAGTTAAAACCAAACCAAACCAAACCATTTATGGTCGGATTTTTTTTTCCAACACCAAACCAAATCAAACCAAACCATAGTCGAGTTTTTTTTTCTCGGTTTGACTCGAATTATCGGGTTGGTACGGTTTATCGGTTTCCTTTGTACATCCCTATGTTGCTTAAAGTAAAAGGAACTTCATTAAATATGCAGTTATATATTTGACGCAACATGCCCTAAAAAGAAGAAATTTTTTTTAGGCTGGTTAGTCTTTTTTAAAATGCACTGCTCTTCTAAAAAAAATTTACATTCTGAGAAATGAACTGGAGAACTTTTTGAAAAAAGTACAAACACTCGATCCCACTTCTTTTCTTTGCACAAATTCTAAATAGAGAGAGGAACATTAGTCAACATTACCGGCTAGGAATTCCAGAAATTCCTGAGATTTTTTGATAGAAAGTAGAAAATGTTTGGCCTAATTTGACCAATATCTAAGGATTTCCTGTTCATGACCAAAACGTGAAAATTGCTGAAAGATTGGTTAGTTTGGACACCTAACTTTTTTGCGCATAATTGTTGGATAATCTCTCTCATTGAAATTGACATATTCTTGGCGACAATATTGAGTGCAAGGGATAATCCATGGTGCAATCAGTTATGTTATACTCAACTTCTACGTAACTTCAACTTTAGTAGATTTATTTACAATACTAGCTTGCTTTTTACTTGGGCCCATCCAAAGATCCTTGCCAAAAAATCGCAACAAAGAAAAGCATCACATGACTGTTTCATGCGATAGGGCATCGTCGATACAGGATCGTGCCCGGAGTCCTTTGTGTGATAAAACCAAGTTCATTAATGACCCCTAGTCTCTAAAAGATTAATCGTTTCTTAGGAAGAAAAACGACAGCTTAATCTGTCTTAGTAAGCAATCTTTTTCAAGATGAAAAACAAAATCAGCAAGCTAAGGTTGCTACAAAGAGAAATTTCAGTGATACTAGATTAGAGGAGAAGACAAATAGAAGCTGCAATAAGTTAATGAACAAGTTAACTCGCTAAGCTTCGATTAAGATGATAAACATGAAACAATGTAGAAGCCTCCTTATTGGTTATGATAAAGGGAAGCTCAAAATAGTAGACCTGCAATTCCTAGAAACTCCTTTGTACAAGGTTTAAGTGCAAAACACAGTTTGCCAACAAAATACCAAACATAGTGCTGCTAGTCACTGATCCAAAAGTAAGTTGCATGGTATTTTATCACAGCACAAGGTCATCGTGAACATCTCAAAAGGGCTTTTGATCATAGTCAAAACTTTTTTTTTCCCTTCTTCCGATACCAATCAAGGATCTTTAGCGTCCAGACCTAATATGTACCCCCAAAAAAAGGCAACTCCTTGCCCAACTAAACATTTATGTATCACTTGATGGTAATGTAGCGATTCGTACCATGTTTGGCCCAATAAGTCTTGAGATCAATTGGCATAGACAGATCATGGCCAACTGCTGCAAGCCTTGTAAGCAATCTGCTAAATACGCTTCCACTCATTTTCCTACCACCAATACGAGCATGGCGCTTGTTTGGCAATTGCGGTAGTGGATACTCTGACAGATATGTAGTGCAGCAAGATGACTGCCAACCCCCACTTCCCCATTTGTAACACTGCCTTGGTATTCCGGTACACGTGCAAACAGGTATTGGCATGGAAGATTCGTCAAACTTGATCTGGTTTATTGACCCAAGATCCTGAGCATCCCATTCAGCTTTAGATCCATCTGTTGTAAGATGCCGATTCAAATCTTCACTCACTTTCTTTGTCTTCCTTGGCGATTTCGCTGACTTCCTTGACATGCCTTTGTTTCCCTTTGTTCGCTTTACTTGGAGTGCCTTGGCAACTTCAGATGAAATGGCCGATATAGGAAAAGCATCAGTTAAGGGCACATCCCTATTGATACAAACAGAATCAGTGCTATTGTCGCAATGATTTTTAGTTTGATTAGGGCGCTTTGTTCCGCGTGTCCTACAACCCAATGTTCCATTCATGGTGCTTTCCTGAAAGTGGAGGGCAGCAATTGCATTGTCCCTTTCTTTTATGGCAGTATCTCGCTCAGCAATTGCTGTATCTCGCTGCTGGATTGCCAAATCTCGCTCTGTTAATACTGTATTCTTTTCAATCACTGCTCTATCCCGTTCTTCAACAGCAGCGTCTCGTTCAGCGAAGAGCATTCTGATTTTCGTATTCATGATGAAAGCCTCTTGGTCCTTCATCTGATAAGGAGGTACCACGTTCCACTGCAGTGAAAGAAATGGTACTGGAACTACATTACTACTGATCATATGTCAAGAGATATTCGGAACAGAATAAAACAGATTAGTTCCAAGATTCTGCTTGGTACTATGATAATGCATCCTTGTTATTGGATGATTCATTTTAGTCAGTTAATTTTTGTTATTAATGAGTAAATTCCCAAGTAGCTTGTGATTCCTTTCATAATAAAACACTTCTCTTACCGGCGCATGACCTCCTTTGGAGCAATCCATTCTGTGTCTCCTACTTTCTCGTCGGCCCCCATCGTCCATCTTATATGTGTGCTTGATGAGGAGCAGATTTGTATCTCCCTCTATAGAGTATTTTCTGGATCAAATATCAATTGGCTGTCTGGCTCTCCACTCAACACTCATCCTGCAGTAAATAATAGAGGGAAGGAAATAAGAAGTGAGTCCAGACTAGCTACTGCAATGCAGGTAAGATAAAATAAATCAGCCATTAGTAAACAGATAAGACTCCAATTAATTGTCCAAATATACACAAAAAAAAAAATTGGCATAAGTGCGTGTTCTTTAAAGAGGAGTTATGGCTACGTAATAGAGAGAGAGAGAGAGAGAGAGAGAGAGAGATGTTAAGGATACGATCCAGTAGCAATAACGGCCAAATAAATAGTGCATCAAGCCTTTTGAAAACAAATTATCCCCAAACACAGAGGAACCTCAAGCGGTGCTCAAACCTCAAGGTACGACCCACCTCCAAGCAAATAGTAGGTCAAATGTCCAGTTTATCTTAATGACTTACATGCTAATGATGCTTTTATAATATCGCCAGCTGGCAAAGACGGGACAACTAATAGGATGTCAGGTATTTGGACAAATATCCCCAAAATAGCAATTAGCAGAGTAGTTCCACTTTCTTGAAGCAAAAATCTCAACCGTAATAGGGTGCCTAGGAGGTCATACAATGGTTTAGCAACTTGTGAATAAAGCTCTTACTTCCCTTTGAGACAGAAAATTTTGACAATATAGCAGGGGAAGGAGTATCTAAGAAGTAGACATGAAAAAGGGCTGTCTTCTAGTGCTTGAGTAAGAAGCATCTTTCCATACATCACACTGTCAAGCCAAAGTGACAGGCTTATCCTGCTAAGTAACTCAATTTACCAGTTTTTTCCTCCTCCAGGATAATGCAGGAGGGAAGGTGTATAGAAGAAGCAGACTTACCAGAGAAAAAGAAAAAAATTCTGTTCTCTGAAATTGCACAAATGAAGACAGATCACTTTACAGTAGCAGGAACATGTTGTCATTGTGCAGTCATTTATGATATTCATCATCTGTTCAAATAAAATCTTCATAACCTTACATCACATGGAGCACACAATGTTGGTCATGATATTGATATGTCCATGAAAACAAAATAGAGACAGCAAATCTACCCCTTCTCTCTCCCCCATCTCTCTGGAACATGTTATTGCTAACTCAAGCCCACAGGGCTATGTTAAAAAAATGCTTAGATTTGTAAATGTTGATTTGCATAAGTACTTCTGCCTGGCCAGTTGGTTCATAATTTAATTGCCAACTTAGTTGCTGCCAATATAAATGTCTAATTGCTAAACTAGAGTTGACAATATATCAAAGTTGCTTGTGCTAGAGGAGACAATGGCAGGAAAACATATGAAAGCCATGACATGTATGTATACAAGAAACTCTTGACAGAAAAGGGAGAGCATCTATCTAGCATACATAGGCCCGTCCCTCTACCCTTCTCCAGTTAAATACATGCGGGTTAGAACCCCTGATATACGCCTAACCCATACATCACAACCTATGCTCACAACTCGACTATTTCTTCTTTCTTCTTTTGCCTTCTTCAGTACCGATAGGCGGTAGGCTAAAAGAAGGACCAGGATATGAAGCAACATGAAACAGTCCTCAAATATGAAATCTTGCAATGCTATGCTTAGTTGGTTGTCAACACCCTTTGGAGACGGGAGATACCTTGTCAGTTAAGTAAAAATGGATCATGTTTCATTGTTTAACTTTTCTAGCGCTTACCCGACTTGCTTTTCCTGCTCAAATTGATACATAAATCTAAACTGTTTAATATTTAAAAAAAACATCAAAGAACTGCCTGAAGTTCCCTCTTAGTCACACGTCTCAAGTTGTCAATAGTACTAGTAGAATATTCGTCGACCTCAAATAACATTCAATTTGTTTTTTCTTTTTCAGGTCAAGTACTGCTTAGGGGAAGCACGTAAATACATACGAACAGACAATTGCCTGGTTAACGATAAGCTCAATGTCACCTCTGAAACTACGCAGCATGACAATTTAATAGGAAGAACGAACACAATGAAAACATAGAACTACATAACAAGCAAACAATAAGAAAAAGGAGAAGTAAATACAACTTTTTCTTCTCAAAAAAATACCTATCTTTTTTTCCCCTTGCCTCTAGGAAATCCATAAATTCCAGTGCACAATTTGGTAATTCACAATGAGTTAGCGAGAATTCATCTAACTAAAACCAACTAAAATACTTCTCTAGCACATCAATGTGCAGCACAAATAATGAAATAAAACCCTTCTTAAACAAAGATCACTATACCATTAATTTCCCAGCACACCAAAACACGAAAGGTAATATATTTTTCCTTTTCTTTGTTGTAGATTAAAAACCTATGAACTGACAATTGAGAGAGCATACGGAGGCAAAATATGAGCAACACAGATAAACTAGGGTTTCAACTTTCACGCACACAGAAATAAACAAACAGACGCAGTTATAGAAAAATTAAAAAAAAAAACTAGTAATATGCTGTGACGAGAGAGAGAGAGAAAGAGTTAATTAGAGTGAGAAACTGAATGCAGAAAATGAGGCGAGAAAGAGAAAAGGTGAAGATTGTAGAAAGAAACTTACAGAGGGAATCGGCGAGAGAATAATGAACAATAGCGCATCGCCGGTGAGTGAAAACCCTTTTCTCAACACCTGGAGTGGAACTAGTGTGTTTAATTCTTTTTTCTAAATATAACTTAGTTACATTTTTTTTTTTTGAAAAAAAAAATGGTTTAGTTTTTGAAAGATTGTTTTCAGATCAAATGCCATTGTCCTCTATTTTTCTATAAAAAAAAATAAAAAAATACAACTTCTCAATAGATTTGTCGTGTTACATAGAGAAACAATAGTAATTTATAGGGTTTTATTCCAAAATAAAACTTTAAAATTTTCACAAAGCACTATTGTTTAGTGGTTATTAGCTACTTGTAGTTACCATTTACTATATTACTTTCTATAGCTATGTTTTCAGGTTTTTTAGAGTGTATTTGATGTATTTAAGCTACTGTATTCATGAATACAATAGCATTTCTCAGCGTGAAACAGGGGATTACAGCTAGACAGATTATTGTATTCGACTATATTCACGGCGTGAAACACGGGATTATAGCTAGACAGATTATTATATTCGACCGTATTCACGATATGTATTTGTGAATACAGTAACGTAAATAGCGCAACTCATGGTTTATTCAGCTGTTTTTAAATGAAAAGTGAATCAATTAACATAATAGACTTCTAATATAACTCAAACTTAATTATAACACACAAAATTGTATTTTAAATAAATATCCTTTTAAAAAATTATATTTCATAGTTACCTTTTGATTTTGCCAAATATTTATTTATTGTTACGTCATACCCTTAAGCCGTACAATACTCTTTGTATTATTTTTTTCTCTCATTCTTTCAGATTTTTGCCGCTTTCTTCTCCTCTTTTTCTTCATTTTTATTTCCTTGTACGCCACCAAAAAACTATAAGCTTTCTCCTTCTTCGTGCATTTTACTTTCAGAAAATCAGAAAAAGCCCCAAATTCAAAAAATGGCATCTTTCGCAGAGGCACCACCGGGGAACGAAGCAGCAAGGGCAAAGATCTTCAAGATCAACTGTGCTCCAAATTTTGAAAGTTCCGAGTCAGAATCGTGGCCCTCTTGACGAGACGACATTAGGGTTGTTCTTGAACAAAGACGACGGAGTTTGGGGCTGAGCAACTTGAAAGAGTTGAGGGTTTTTGCTCGACGGCGGATTCGCCAAAAATTAGGGTTTGTTCTTGAACAAAGACAACGTAGTTTGGGGCTGAGCAACTTGATTTTCTGTTAATATAATTCAATGTATTTTCAACGTATCACGCTGTATTTTCATGTATTCATTGTCTTTTTCTTTTCATTGTAATTCAATGTATCTCGTTGTATTCCATGTATTTCATTCTATTCATGACTATCTTTTTTTTCATTGTATTTCAATGTATCCCGTTGTATTCTATGTATTTCATTGTATTCACTGTCTCGCTATATGCCATGAATGTATTCATATAATTTGTTTAATTAATATAATTTATGTATTCAAATGTATTATATATTTTTTTTTGAAGAATGCTATGTTTTGGGGTATTTTTCGGTTGAGAATCTTTTTTATAACTGGAAATACAAATTTTGTGTGTTATAATTGAGTTTGTTGAGTTATATTAGGAGTCTATTATGTTAATTGATTCACTTTCCATTTAAAAATAGTGTAATCTCCTGTTTCACGCCTTGAATACAGTCGAATACAATAATCTGTCCAGCTGTAATCTCATGTTTCACGCCATGAATACAGTCGAATACACTCGAATACAACAACTGATTAGCTGGACTTCCCTGATTCACGTCTATTTTTGCTATTGTATTCGTGAATACAGTAGCTTAAATACATCTAATACATCTTATAACAACAGAAAACGATTGTAATATAGCAAATGACATCTATAAATAGCTAATAACCACTAAAAGATAGTGTTTTATGAAAATTTCTTTGTAGTGTACTTAGCGTGCCTAAGTACAAGTGATACTAATAATCAACATAGGATGACTAGTAGCCTGTTTGTCCAAGCTGCTCCAAGCTAAAAGTATTTTTTTCAAAAAAAAATTGAAGTGTTTAGCCCAGCTTTTAGCGGGAAAAAAATGCTTTTGAGTAGAAGCAGAAAAAAGTAGCTTTTCTCCAAAAATAATTTTTTGAAAAATACTTTTAAGAAAAATATACTTAGAAGCAATTTTTAAAAGTTTGGTCAAACACTAATTGCTACTCAAAAGTGCTTTTCAAATAAATTAGTAAAACACAAACACTGTTTCTCACCAAAAGTATTTTTAGAAAAAACACTTTTGAGAAATACCACTTCTCAAAATAAACTAATTTTTGCATCTTGGCGAAAACTATAGGTATTATTAGGTAACCACAAAAGGTAAGAGGAGGGAAAAACAATTAAACCTAGTAGACTCCTTTACTTTTCCAGGTTTGTCATCCTGGTCTCTATATTCCACAAAGTTTCATTCAAACAATTGTACCCGATCAAAATGAATATTTTAAATCCCTCTAACCATTTACCAAGCTTATTGGCATTTATTTTGATGAGTAGTATGAACTACGTAGTATGCACGTGCAAAGAGAGCGTGAACTTATAATCTATTTTTTTAAAGCAAAAGTCAAATATAATAAATAAAAAAGAAAAAGAAAAATAGCACAAATAAAAGTAAAAGGAAAAATAAACCCTCCTCCCATCTTCAAACCTATCTAGCACCCCATAAAAGTTACGCTACCCATCACCCCCCATCTACTACCTTCTACCCTGTATCCCTCTTTCACGGCCATCTGCTGCTTTCTACCCCATACCCCTCTTCCACGGCAAAGGTGGATCCAGGATTTGAAGGTTTTCGGTGCCACACTACTTTGAACATATAAGTATTATTATTTACACGGTCGAAATAGTGGTAAATATTTAGTCAACTTGATTCATTTTAGGCTTTGGTTCGGATTATTCTTCGTTTCGATTTATATAAACAAATCGCTTGAAAAAAGAACATAACAATTATGATAACTTTGCACAAAGAATGAAACTTTCAAAATATTACTAATTAAATATAGATATCTCATTATTGTCCTCGACGAATTTTCAAAATCTGAAGACGGTCGATGATGTCATCATTACTTATATTTGCATGCACTCCATGCTTTTTGGTGAAAGATCAAAATAACCTTGAAAATTTAAAAGACTAATATAATTAACATTCATTATTTTTAAAATCTAAATCTTTTTTCTATTTATAGTTTACCATCTAAACACATTTTAATTAATATTTATGTAATTTTTAAATTTAGCACTTAGTGAGAGTAGTACTTAAGCGAGAAAAAAATCAAGAATTAATTAAACTAGGATTAATAAAGGATAGTAAAGAGGAATTCTTACAAAAAATGTATTTGCACCAAGACAAAAGAGCAAAATACATGTAAAAATATATATTTGCAGCAAGCCAAAAAGAACAAAATACACAGAAAATGTGAATTGAAAACGTGTATTTGAGGCAAGACAAAAGAGCAAAATACATGTAAGAACATTTATTTGCAGCAAGCGAAAGAAACAAAAACACAACAAATTTCACTTTGCAGGCCGGGTTCGAACTCCTGTCATTTGAGTGGAAATCTTTGCCTTGGGTCAGTGGCACCTTGCGTGAGTTTGGCATATCGGGTGCCACTTCTAGTATTTATACGCAATTTAACTGATATATAGAGATATAAACAGAGCCTCGACTGAACCTTGTCGGTGGCGTACCACCCCCTAATTACAATATAGATCCACCCTTGCCTCCACCACCTTTTTGCTCCGACGAAGATCAAGATGACGACAGTGATAACAATCAAATTGTATGAAAAATTGGGATCTCTTTGGGTGGAAAAAATTGTGATTTGAGGAAAAAGTTTGGGATCTATCTGGTACCTTATTGTTTCTACAACATTTCCTTAACCAGAAAAATTGAATCTATTAGTCTCACAAGCAGTAATTATGGTGAGAAAAAGAGAGAAGAAGTTGAAACAAATGAAATTTTTGGTGAATGTCCTGGAGATTCTGAAAATGGAGAGAATATTGTGAAAGTGCAAAATGGACATGAAGGAGAAAGATAATTTAGTTGCAAGGCTAAATACATACACAACCCCTTAAACTTGTCCCAATTTTTTTATTTAAACACTTAAACTAATGTTTGTACCTATTGAGCACTTGAATTTGAGCAAAATTATACCTATCATACATCATTTCCTGACCTGGCACATCCGTGTCTTTTACCCAAAACTAAGCGTGTTTGCTGAAAAAACTAGAAAGTCTTCACGGGTAAATTAAATTGCCGGCTATCTCCGATAAATGCTTTTTTCCGTCATCTTCTCCGACTCATTTTCCTTTTCTTATTTTGAATCCTACCAAATTCAAATCCAATAATATATTTCTTCTTGTTCTTATTTATCCTTCAAAAAGGCTTCAACACCACTCCTCACCATCATTTTATTCAAATACCATTCACGTAATTATGTTATTGATTTAGCCTATGTATAATCAAACTTTCAAAATCTAATTTTCTTAAAAACAAAGCTTTTAAAAAAACAACAACAACAACAAAACTACGAATAAAATGGTGAGTATTTGTGATTTAATGTTTCAGCAATTTGTGAATTCATTGCAATCCCCCCAAAACACCCTTTCTTTAAAGATGATTCAGTCAAGATTGAAGATGACTATAATGATCCAGTAATCATCACAAGATCAGTGTTGCCAGCGGAGTTTGATGAGAAGAAGCTGAAGATAAGCAGTAACAGAATCATTGAAGGAGAATAATGAAAATCCATATTAACGACTATGATTAGTTTTGAATTAATGAGCTACAAGGGCTAGGATCTTGCCACGTCAGCTGAGGTTGTTATAACTACCTTCAACAGAAAGAGAAAGGCAACGATTCCCAGGTCATTCCTCTCTTTATCTCTTTCATCACTGCATTTCTTCTTCTACCCTTCTCTTCTCTCTCTGACTTCTTCTTCTTCTTTCTGCAGATCTTATCCAGTTATGAAGTTCACCTATAGTAGATAGTTATTTTCAGTTTGGCTATTGTAGTTCAACTTTTTATTTATTTATATATAAACAGAAAATTATCCCAAAATTCTCTTAATTTCGCAATTTAGTTGTTTAATTTCTTTGGTTCTTATTGAGATGATTACATTTGGTACCAGAGCCTCAAGTCTGTGACTGTGAAGGTGGTGATGGTTGAAGGAACTAGGCTGAAAGTTATGGATGATAAGCTAGTAAGACACGATGAGGTTTTGAATGAAGTTCTAACCACTCAAGAGGAACTGCACAACACTCAGACTGGAATACAAGGTACCCTGGAGCTAATCTTAGAGAGGTTGACAAATTTAGAGAGAATTCCCCAGCGAGCTCAAGGAGACAGACCTCAAGGAGATGGGCTCTTACCCATACCAGGTCAGGAACTAAAACAGAACAGACCTCAAGCTATGCAGACCCCTTCCCCTAAATGAGAGTTGCCTTATTTTGAGGGCCATGAACCTAAGGTATGGATTCGAAAGTGTGAAAGATAATTCAATTTGTATAGAACCCCAGACAACCTGAAGGTCGAAGTTGTTGCACTTTATCTAAATGGATTAGCTGACACTTGGTACGACTAATTAGTACTGAGAAGAGGTGAAGTGAGCTGGGTTGAATTCAAAGAGGAGTTGCTTATTCGATTTGGGGAGGAACTAATGGGGGACATGATAACTAGAGATTCTAGTCTATTTTATACTCATTTTTGCTTGAGTTTTGGACTAAAAATGTATACAAGTAATTACGAAAGCTTACATGTTGTGCTTGTTTGCATGGTTTGGTCAAAAAAGTGACAAGTAGTCAAAACCAGCTCAAAGAGGAGTGAAACCTGCACAAGTACCAAGAACAAGTCAAGACATTACTGTAGTATAAAATCTACTGCAGCTGCAACAGACCCACCACGGCCGCAGTCCATTTAAGGCAGTCCGCGGTGGAAAAGATCAGAGAGATGCACTTTTGGAAGCTCAAGCACTGCGGTCTGCGGTAGATTTTTTGCGGCCGCAATCCATTTTATGTGGTTCGCGGAGATGGGATTCAGAGAGCTGGGAGTTTTGAAGATTGGAAGCCATTGCGGTTCGTGATCCATTTTGTGCAGACCACAGTGAAGCCACCGTAGCTGCGGTGCATTTTATGCAGTTCGCGGTGGCCAGATTCAGAGACTGAGCAATGGAGCTAAAAAGCCTCACTGCGGTCGCGGTGCATTTTTCGCGGTCCGTGGTACCTCCGTCGAGGGTATTTTTATCCAGAAAATTCGGCCTTATATAAATACTTCTTTTTCACATTTTTAGGGTATCTTTATCTTATCAGAGCACGTGAACGGCGGGTTTAAGCTATTTTGAGTAATTTTGTAGCTAGTTTAACATTGAATCTTCTAATCTTAGCTTGTAATTATATTTTATGGGTTATTCTTCATCTTAATATCTGATTTCTTCCCTTATTATGAGTAGCTAGACCCATTAGCTAAGGTTGTGGCTCAACCCTAGTGTGGGTATTTGATGGGTCTTATATTTTAAGGCTTAGATGTTTATGAGTAGTTGATATTTGGACTGATTTGTGTTTTTCATGTTGATTTAGTGGTTGCAAATACGAATTTGTACCTATTTGACTTAGGCTCTTCTTGAGAAAGAGAACTTGAGTCTAGAAAAATCAGTCCAACAAGGAATTGTGGTGTATTCAAGAGATTGATAGCCCCAATTAAAGGCTTAAACCTAGAGATAGTAATACCCGACTTGAGCCTATATTGCTTGCACAATTTTGACACCCAATTAGTCTTGAGAAAGTCAATTAGGGCAAAGTCACTCAAGCTACCGAGAGGTATAGAGTGAGTAGTTTTGTGCATTGGCTATATCACAATCCCCAACATAACAACTTTGCCTTAGGCTTTAGAGCCCGTCAAGTATTCACCTAGGAGTAAGCCACTTCCCTAGTGCCTCTTTAACTATTTAGAAAATCTTACAAGTATTCATACTTAGTTTAATTTTGCATATCATTAGCATAAAATTAGAAGTAACAAACAAACAAATATGATTGGAAGTGTAATTAAAAGCACTACGCACTGCTAGTTTAGATAGGAATCCAAATCCCAAACATTCTAGCTCCCTGTGGATTCGATCCCTACCTTCTAGGGTAAAAGCTGCATCGACCGCTCTTGCCACTCCGTAGTGGTGTAAGGTTGGACTCGATCACTTTTTGGCGCCGTTGTCGGGGAGCTAACGATTTTGGCTATCTATCTAAATAGTTTTGTGTATTGTTTTTCTTTCCTTTTGTGTTACTAATCTGCGTACAAAATGGCGGAAAACAACAACAACGCACCTCTTGGAGACCTTCCACCGGGGGAGGAGGTAGATGACAATATTGATGATGAGGTACCTATAGTGCCTCAAGCTCAAAGGAGAGGCCGCCAGGCCAATGATAATGTTCCAGACCCTCTCCCGCCACCTCCAAGAGTGGCTCATTGGGTGCTTCCAAACCAAGTATATGCTAGTGCAATTGTCCCACCCCTGATCCGGACGGGCAATTTCCAAATTACAAATGTGATGCTGACTTTGTTGGAGCAGTGATGGTATTTCACAGGTGCTCCCATCAGAATACTTACAAACATCTTAAGGGTTTCGTGGATACTTGTTGAGGGAGCAAGCAAACAAATGTGTCAGAGGATGCACTTCGGTTGAGATTATTCCCTTTTTCACATAGAGTGAAGGCTTTGGACTGGCTTGAAAGGCTTCCTAAATATTCCATCACTACTTGAGATGAGTTGGCGGATAAATTCATTGCAAAGTTTTTCTCGCCGGGCCACATGGCGACCTTGAGGGATGAAATCTTAGCTTTCAAGAAGGAGCCCAACGAACCACTGCATGAGATATGGGAGAGATACCGGACCATGGTAAAGGAATGTCCAAATAATGATATGACTGAGGCAATGATACAACAAGCATTTTACCGGGGCATTAACACAACAAATCAGTGCATAGTGAACCAACTCGCCATGGGCAATTTTATGAATACACCGTATGATGAGGCTAATGCAATATTGGATGAGATGGCTGACACGTCCTCCGCTTGGCAAAGTAGAGCTAATGTGCCACAGAATGACCCCACGATCATTCACTTGAACAAAGAGCTCCATGATAATGGTCAAGCAATAGCAAAACTGACAACAACAATGAATCAGCTAGCAAAGGCACAATTACAACAGGTTCAATCTCCATGACAAGTAAATGTTATGGAGGGTGTCAACATGTTAGTGAACAAAAGAAGACAAAGAGGTCAATAGAACCAAGGGAGTCTAGATCAATATGACCAAGATAGCTGCGGGTTCCAAGATGATGGGTATGATGAGCAGAATGAAGAAGTGAAATACATGAACAACTATCAAGGCCAAATGAGCAATTCTTCCAACCAACAACAATGGAGACCCCAAGGCAATTGGGGAAATCAACAACAACATGAGAATAGTAATTAGGGGAACAATAACCAAAATGCAAATTGGGGCAACCAGAACCATAATCAGAACAATCGGGGTAATTGGAGTGGCAACAACAACAACTGGGGAGGAAACAACAATCATGGTGGTTGGAACAATAGCAACCAAGGAAATCGGGGGCAAGGTTTTCAAAGGCCCCTAATGTATCAACAACCGAACAATCCACCCTCATTTCCATCCCAAGGTCCTAGTTCTTCTAACAATGAAATGGGGATAATCGAAATGATGTTTGAACAGATGATGAAAAAGAATGCTGACTCTGATACCCAGTTGGCATCCCAAAATACTTCAATCAGAAACTTGGAGGTTCAATTAGGCCAAATCTCATAATTCCTGAATACTCGTCCTAAGGGGGCTCTACCTAGTGATACAGTAGTCAACCCGAAGGGTGGGAACAATTTCGGGAATGTAATGGCAGTAACTACAAGAAGTGGACGAGGCGGTGATGTGAATGCCTCCAAACAAAAAAGAAATTTTGAGCGATGAAGTTGAGTTGCAAGAAGATGAGATCCCTTTGGTGGTTGAGAATGTGATTGATGAGAATGCGAATGAGGAAGTGAGGATTGATATCAAAGATGCTGATGTGGAAACTCAGAATGACGTGAACCCGTCTAGGGAACACGTAATAGACATGCCGAAAACGGTTATGCCTAAAGCCAAGGCTCTTTTGCCAAAGCCACCTCCACTTTATCCTCAAAGGCTCGCAAAGCAGAAAAATGTGAACCAGTTCAAGAAATTTATTGACATGATGAAGAGCTTATCAATTAATGTGCCTTTGGTGGAGGCTCTAGAACAAATGTCGGGGTACGCCAAGTTCATGAAAGACTTGGTGACAAAGAAAGGATCCATGGATTGTGAGACCATCAATATGACCCACCAAGTTAGTGCAATTGTGCATTCGATGGCTCCAAAGCTTGAAGATCCCAGCGCATTCACCATTCCTTGTACCATTGGGAGTGCAGACTTTGCAAAAGCTTTATGTGATTTGGGGGCGAGTATCAACTTAATGCCTTACTCCATTTTCAATACTTTGGGTATTGGGCAACCGAGGCCGACTTCCATGAGATTGCAAATGGCGAATAGAACAATGAAGATGCCGCTTGGTATTATTGATGATGTTCTTGTTCGGGTGGACAAGTTCATTTTGCCTGCTGAATTTTGTGATCTTGGACTGCGAGGTTGATTATGAGGTTCTTATCATATTGGGAAGACCTGTCCTTGCAACTGGGAAGGCCTTAGTTGATGTGGAAGCAGGGGAACTCACCTTCCGAGTGGGTGATGAAAAAGTGGTCTTTCATGTGTGCAAGTCAATGAAGCAGTCCAACAATTCTGAAGTGTGCTCTTTTGTGGATTTTCTCACAACAGTGATAGTTGATGATACTAGTACAATGATCAATGTGGAGGACCCACTAGAGGCGGTATTGTTGAATATTGATGTAAATGAGGATGAAGGCTAGGTGGAGTGTGTCAATGCTTTACGTGGAATGGGCTCTTACTCTTATGAGCCTCGGAAACTCTCTTTGGATCTTGAGAATAGGAAGACTCCACCAACAAAGCCCTCAATCAAGGAACCTCCCGTGTTGGAGTTGAAGTCGTTGCCTCCATACCTCAAGTATGAATTCTTAGGCCCTAGTTCAACTTTGCCAATTATTCTTTCCTCTTGTCTTACTAACATGCAGGTAGATGCCACTTTGGCAGTGTTCCAAAGACGGAAGAAGGCAATTGGATGGACTTTAGATGATATTCGGGGGATAAGCCCCGCCTTTTGTATGCACAAGATTATTCTTAAAGATGATGCAAAGCCCTCCGTGGAACATCAAAGGAGGTTGAACGAGGCAATGCAAGAAGTTGTGAAAAAGGAGGTGATTAAGTGGTTGGATACCGGGGTTGTATACCCCATCTATGATAGCTCTTGGACTTCGCCAGTGCAATGTGTGCCAAAGAAGGGTGGTATAACCGTGGTTACCAATGTGCAAAATGAGTTGATTCCTACCAGGACTGTCACCGGATGGAGCGTGTGCATGGATTACTGCAAGTTGAATAAAGTGACCCGCAAGGATCACTTTCCATTGACTTTTCTTGATCAAATGCTAGATAAACTTGCTGGGCGTGCCTTTTACTGTTTCTTGGATATGTATTCTGGGTACAACCAAATTTTGATTGCTCCGGAAGATCAGGATAAAACAACCTTCACTTGTCTGTATGACACCTTTACCTTTTCTAGAATGCCATTTGGTTTGTGTAATGCACCGACTATCATTCAGCGGTGTATGATGGTCATATTTACCGACATGGTGGAGGACATTTCGAAGGTGTTCATGGACGACTTCAGTGTTATGGGTGATTCACTTGATGAATGTTTGAAAAATCTTGATAGGGTGTTGGCTCGTTGTGAAGAAACCAATCTTGTGCTTAATTGGGAGAAATGCCACTTTATGGTCGAGGAGGGCATTGTCCTCGGCCATAAGATTTCAAAGCATGGTATAGAGGTAGACAAGGCTAAAATTGAAGTGATCTCACAGCTTCCTCTTTCTACTTCAGTCAAGGGGGTTAGAAGTTTTCTTGGGCATGCGAGGTTCTACCGAAGATTCATTAAAGACTTTTCTAAGGTAGTGAATCCCTTGTGCAAGTTATTAGAAAAAGATGTCACGTTCGTGTTCAATGAGGAATGCATGATAGCCTTTGAACTCCTCAAGTACAAGTTGACCACCACTCATATTATTACCGCACCCAATTGGAGCTTGCCTTTTGAGTTCATGTGTGACGCGAGCGATGTTGCGATTGGGGCGGTCTTGGGTCAAAGAGTGAATAAAATATTTCATCCGATGTATTATGCGAGCAAGACAATGAATGATACTCAAGTGAATTACACGGTTTACATCCGGTGTATTATGTGAGCAAGACAATGAATGATGCTCAAGTGAATTACACGGTGACTAAAAAAGAGTTGTTGGCTATTGTGTTCGCAATGGAGAAATTTCGGCCGTATCTTATGGGCGCCAAGGTCATAGTTCATACCGATTATGCTGCACTCTGATACTTGACGACGAATAAGGATTCCAAAGCTAGGTTGATGCGATGGGTCTTGTTACTGCAAGAGTTTGATTTGGATATTGTGGACCGGAAAGGGTGTAAAAACCAAGTGGCAGACCACTTGTCCTGCTTGGAGGAGAAGGGGAGGCCTCGTGATGGCCTAGAGATCAATGATTCATTTCCCGATGATCAACTCCTTTCTGTGTCGGTGAATAGTATGCCATGGTTTGCGGACGTTGATTATTTCCTTGTGACTGATATTATCCCGTGTGAGCTCTCTTCTAACCAAAGGAAGAAGCTTAAATGGGATAGTTTGGACTTCAATTGGGATGGGCCGTACTTGTTTAAAATTTGTACTGATGGTGTGATCCGGAGATTTGTCCCGGAGGAAGAGCAATTGAGTATCTTAGAGGCTTGTCATTCCTTCCCCTATGGTGGTCATCATGGTGAGTCAAGGACCGCTTCGAAGGTTTTTAGTTGTGGGTTTTACTGGCCAACTTTTTACAAGGATGCAGGTGATTTTGTGAAGAGATGCGACGAATGTCAAAGAGCGGGTGGAATTTCGAAGAAGGATGAGATGCCTCTCAATACTATACTCGAAGTTGATATTTTTGATATTTGGGGCATTGATTTCATGGGCCCGTTTGTTAGTTAATGTGACAACACATACATTCTAGTGGTAGTTGATTATGTTTCAAAGTGGGTTGAGGCCGTGGTTTTACCCAATAATGAGGCCCGGAGTGTTGTTGTGTTTTAAGAAGAGTATTTTTACTAGGTTTGGCACTCCTCGAGCAATCATAAGTGATGGGGGTCTCATTTTTGTAATAGAGCTTTTGACACTTTTCTTGCAAAGTATGGTGTCAATCACAAAGTTTCTACCTCTTATCATCCTCAGGCGAGTGGCCAAGTTGAAGTCTCAAACAGGGAAATCAAGAGTATATTACAAAGACGGTCAATACAAATAGGACCGATTGGTCAAAGAAATTGGATGATGCTCTATGGGCTTATAGGACTGCTTACAAGACTTCGATTGGTATGTCTCTGTACCGGTTGGTGTTTGAAAAAGCTTGTCATCTACCGGTTGAGTTAGAGCACAAGGCCATGTGGGCTTTGAGGAAGCTGAATCTTGAATGGGATATGGTAGCAAATCTTCGTGTGGAGCAGCTTAATGAACTTGATGAATTCCGATTTCATGCCTACTCCAGTTCGTCCTTATATAAGGACAAGATGAAGTACCTTCATGATAAGTATGCTCGTGGCAAGGAGTTCAAAATGGGTGATTTGGTTCTCTTGTTCAATTCTCGGTTACGTCTGTTTTCAGGAAAGCTTAAGTCGAAATGGAGTGGACCTTTTGAAGTGGTGCTTGTGACTCTGTTTGGTGCACTTGACTTGAAAAACAAAAATGGGGAGGTATTCAGAGTTAATGGGCACAGAGTTAAGAACTACCTTGGCAAGATTGATGACAGCCACGTGGTGGCACTGATCCATCTAAAGTGATTTAATGGTAACCCGAGTCGTGCCGCGACGTTAAATCAGGTGCTTCTTAGGAGGTAACCCATGTGTCTTTCTTTTTGTTTTTCTTTAATCTTCTTTTTAGTGTAGGATTTACTTTTGGACTAACTGGTTGTGAGATATGCATAGGGTTGTTTTGATGCAGTGCAAGACCAAATTGGAAAAATGATGCACTCTCTGAAGTTGAGACCGCTGCCGTATTGCATTTTTCGCGGCCGCAATGGCCTTATTGCGTGGGAATAATTTCATTGCGGTCCGTAGTATTGAATGGTAAAAAGTGGAGGTTCTATGAAGTTGTCACCGCAACCACAATGCATTTTATGCGGTCCGCGGTACCCTACCGTGGCCGCGGAGCATTTTCTGCAGTCCGCAGTGACTGCCTCCCCAGTGCTTCTTGTGTCTAAGTACCGCGGACCGTGGTGCATTTTATGCGGTCTGCGGTGGGTAGGTATCATGGGTCCCAGGTCCTTTTTCTATAAATAGGACCTCGGGCCTTCAGTTATACTTTTCGCTCCTTTGCTCTCTAAATAGAAATATTGTTCATCACGCCCTCATTGCACAAATTCAATCATTGATTGTCATTCATCTGTGTTGCATATCATTCTCGGTACTTCAAATCTTTCCCTTAATCTTTAATTTTGTTTTATTTTCTTTTAATTTGTTAGTTCTAATTGTTTTTCTTCCCTTTTTTAAAAAATTTTTTTAGCTTAGGGTTGCATAATGTTGTTTAGAACAGGGTTAATTAGTTAACAATAATGATTGACTACCTAGTGGGTTGATAATATGTGAATTAAGGCTAAAAATGAGAAAAATTTTGAAACCATAGGTTGGTGTTGCTGAGTATGGCTTATCGCGACCGTTGTGGATTTTTTGCGGTCCATGGTGGTAAAACATCAGAGAGGTAAATGTTAAGGACCACAGCGATGGTTGATTTTTTGCGGTATGCAGTACCTTACCGTGACCACACTCAATTTCCTGCGATCTGCGATGCCCTTTATCAGAGAGTGGGTATTCTAAATCCCACTTCACTGCGGTCCGTGAAGCCATTTTGTGCGGTCCGCGGTGGTTCCTTTGCGGCCGCACTGCTTTTTATGCGGTCCATAGTCGGTTGTTTTCATGCATATTATTCATTGTTTCTTCTGGTACTGTGATACTAACAAGCTTTAACTTAATTCCATTTGCACACAATGGTTAAATCAAGAGGAGGTGGTGAAAAACAGAAAGGAAAAGGAGAGTCCTCCTGGGGTAGGGGACGAGGAATGATCAAATTGACCCTCCAAGTCCGGAAAGCAATTGGAGATACAAGAAAGCAAATCAAGGCTACAAATAGAGCTGTTTCCCATTCAGAGAGAAGTGAGTGTGTACCCTTCCGGGAGGCATCTAAGTCTGATTCAGTGCCGGAGTATGTTCCTAACTGGCCGGAAATGCATAGATTGAGAGATGTGCCTACACCTTAGGGCTCTCTTATTGCTCAAGCTTCAGTTCAAATTTCTTCTGAGTTGTCTGAGGGCTCAGTAGAAAGCAGTGATAGTGCAACGTCTACTTCAACACCCGGGGAGGATCCCATTGCTGAAGATGAAGGGGGAGAACCCCAAACCGGGGGGTATTTGTGTGGAGAGAACTAGAAAGCCGAAGGCTTGCCAGGATAGATTTGTTAGTGAGATAACATACCACAAGTTCTGAGAGTGGTGGCCAGGGAGGAAATTGATACTAGAGCAGAAATTCATTAAGACGGACCTTCTGCTTCGCAACCCTAATGTGAAGAGACAATTTAGAGAGAGACCGGATTGAGAATATTTTACAAGCACAGTTGAGGAGGCAAATGAGCACTTAGTCAAGGAGTTCTACACTAATGCTACCCACATAAAAAAAGGCACTAAAGTGACGAAGGTGCGGAATTTAATAGTGAAGTTTGATGGGAAGACAATCAATGACTACCTGGGCTTTTCGGAGGAAGATGAATCCCTATACTTAGAGAAGGTAGCATTGGATGAGGCAGCCCGTCATGGTTGGAAGAATACCTGGCACTCCCGGGTAACACCCCAGTATGGGTGACATCAGGAGTCCTAATTTTGAGGAGAATTTTGAACTTCAAGGCAAAGGGGTGGGAGACTTTCGCATGCACTAGGCTGGACCCCACTACTCATGAGAACTCTCTACCTGTCTCCTGGCAATATTGGTGGCTTCTATCATGGCGGTTTACTCAATCAACATCGTGAATGTTATGTCTAGGGTGATCACAAGGGTGGTAAATGAAAGTGATAGATCCTACCCCCTCCCAAATTTTCTGACAATGTACTTTGAGGACCAGGATGTGGAGAAAAAGAAGTTTGATGTGAAGGTGAAACCAAAGATGGCCTTTTCCTGGTACAGCCTCAAGGGTGATGACAACCCCAAAGATCCTAAAGGTAAAGCCACTACCTATATTGGCCAGTCTGAAGAGCCATTAGTAGTATTTGCTTCTTCTCAACCTCCCTCAGCCACACCAGATGTTTCCCCAGGACCCTCTATTGACTCCGCTCCAGATATTCCCTCATCCACAACCTACCTTTTGACTGCCCACCGTTTGAGCTAAACCCTTGCCAGTATCAACAACTGGATGCAGACAGCTACTTTTAAGCTATTTGTGCTTTCAAGCTCGGTAGCAGCCCAGTCTGTACCCCCACAGCCACAACTTCCAGCCTTAGTGGAGGAGATTCTCAAGGAGATTCTAGACAACCAGAAGAAGCTCTTGGAGAACCAGCAGTTGATATTGGAGGCTGTAGGTACTCATGGAAAAGCATTGAAGGAGTTGACTAAGGAAACAAAGAAGTTGAGAAAGACTCGAGCATCAAAGGAGTCTGTGAAGGAGTTGAGGGTAGAAGTGGAAAAGATGAAGGCTGCTGATCATTTGCCATTGGAGATGTTGCAGGAGCAACCTCCAACAGCTCAAACTGAGCCAGAGTAGGAGCAGGAGATGGAGAGGGCACCGAAGAGAAGGAGAGTGATCCCACAGACGGCTGATGCAGTGATAGAGCTGGAGGACTCGCAGGCAGGTTCCTCTAGCCAGCCTCAGGTCTTAGAGCAACCATAGGTCCCAGTGCAGGCACAGGTTACAGAGGTCGAGTCATAGGTTTCCGAGCAGTCCCAGGACCCAGGGACCCAGGCTCATGATCCCATGCAGACCCAGGACCAATAGGAGTTTTCCTTACTCTCTATCTTTTCTTGAGCTATTTTTGGTTAGTTAGTATTGAGGAGAATGCTAGCTTTCATTTGAGGGGGTAGCCCTATTTTGATGACATTAGGCTGTAAATATGATACTATTTTCTTTTTATTATGCTTTTTTCACTTTTGGTATGTATATAATTTTACTAGTTTATTTCACTTTTCGTATTTTGCAACCTTGGTCTGTATATAAAGTTACTTTCTGATGTATATATTCATTCCCTCTTATGTATATTCGTCTAAATCCCCTATTGTATATATTTATTTTACTTTCCGCATTTTCTTTCATAGCTCCTTACTTCATTTTTGTAGCTTCTTATTTTGATTTTGAGTTTTGCGTTCAATAAACCTTTGATTTTCTTAATGCCACGGTTCTTTCCAAAAGTGAAATTTGTGTGAACCGGGTGGCTCTTCCCAATGATGGATGGCATGAAAACCTTCTTAAGGGTTTGAGTCTGTTTTCTTTTAGCTTTTGTGTAAATAATAGCTAATGAGTAATAGTGCCTCAAGCAAAGCTTCACTTTGGCCTAACATATTTGCCTTTGATCTTATGGTCAAAAACAAATTGGTTTGTATATGATGGTGATAGTTGTGACCTTGAGACTCTTGTGTTGGCCGATAATCATCAAGTGGTTTTTTGGGACCATTTGTGTTTCTCAAATCTTAGCTAAGGTTGTTGTGGGCCCCCGACTCTGTCTCTTTAGCAATCCTATAGCTTGAGTGGTGAGAATTTGAATTGCAAGTCCAAGTCCTGTGCCATTAGTCTAGAACTTACCCTGAATGTTTGTCTAGGCAAAATCCTAAGTGTAGTTTGACTTGAGAAGTGATTATAGAATCTCCTTAATCCAAATGATATCTTGAAAATATCCATAGCCTACCAATCATAATATCCCTAGTCAACCCCTTTGAGCCATAGCCCTTTTTTGTTCAAAGACCATGATACAAGCCTTTACCCGTTCTAAAAAGACCCTCTTTTAGCACTCGATCTTTCCTTAGCACAAGGTAAAAGCATAAGTTTGGGGGGAGAGACGAGGAATGCAATAAAGTAGTAAACCTTTTTCTTTCAAAGACCATGATATAAGCCATTACCCGTTCTAAAAAGACCCTCTTTTGGCACCCGATCTTTCCTTAGCACAAGGCAAAAGCATAAGTTTGGGGGGAGAGACGAGGAATGCAACAAAGTGGTAAAAGGTACAAAAATGAAAAAAAGGAAAGGCAGAAAAGAAAAAGAAAGAAAATCAAAAAGTCAAAAAAAAATGAACAATGTAAAAAAAGTAAAGGGAACCAATAAAAGTAAAAAGATGAAAGGCGTGAAAAGATTAGAAAGGAGAAAACGGTTTGAAATGAACAAGAAAGAGTGATAGTGTGTCTCTCTAACCCCTAAGAAAGAAGTAAATAACTCAAAAAATCAAGAGAATGTGTGCCAAAATGAAGCAAATGAAGTGGTTAAAGGAAGATGAAACCTACTTAGATCAAATATTTCCCATCCTGAACCAAAAGCCTTCACATATCTCCACAAAAGCCCTATATGATCTTGAGTTGAATGAAGCTTACATTAGTGGGGATTCACATAAGGGGCAACTTATGGTACTTAGAGCCGGACTTGTGACCTTTCTTTGAGAGAGATGAGTGTGTTTTTCACAATCCTCGTTCTGAGTGCTACAACCTAAAAGTGAGGTTTGCTTATGGAGAGTTGAGGAGTATGAGTTTGGGTTCCTCAATGACCAACGTAGTAGAAAGAGTTTCCTTGATGAGTTGAGTCAACTCTTGATGCTCTTGTGTCGCACTAAAACCATGGTACATAAAAGGTTGAATGTTGCTAATGATTCATTTGATTTGAAGGCAATTGTTAGTCCCAATTGATGCTAGGTGAGGTCACTTTAGGCCAGCTGAATTTTCTTGGTTTTATTTTTAAGGAGGTGAGAATTACTTTGTTTGCTTGAGGACAAGCAAAAGCTTAAGTTTAGGGGAGTTAATAACTAGGGATTCTAGTCTATTTTATACTCCTTTTTGCTTGAGTTTTGGACTAAAAATATATACAAGTAATCTCGAAAGCTTACATGTTGTGCTTGTTTGCAGCATTTGGTAAAAAAAGTAACAAGTAGTCAAAACCAGCTCAAAGAGGAGTGAAACCTGCACAAGTATCAAGAACAAGTCAAGGCACTACTGTAGCATAAAATCCACTGCACTTGTAACAGACCCACCACGGCCGCAGTCCATTTAGTGCGGTCCGCGGTGGAACAATCAGAGAGATGCACTTTTGGAAGCTCAAGCACTGCGGTCCGCGGTAGATTCTTCGCGGCCGTAGTAGCCTCTTCGCGGCCGCAATCCATTTTATGCGGTCCGCGGAGAGGGGATTCAGAAATCTAGGAGTTTTGATGATCGGAAGCCATTGTGGTCCGCGGTCCATTTTGTGCGAACCCTAGTGAAGCCACCGCGACCGCGGTGCATTTTATACGGTCCGCGGTGGCAAGATTTAGAGACTGAGCAATGGAGCTAAAAAGCCTCACCGTGGTTGTGGTACCTTCGTCGGGGGTATTTTTGTCCAGAAAATTTGGTCTTGTATAAATACTTCTTTTTCACATTTTTAGGGTATCTTTATCTTAGCAGAGCACGTGAACGGCGGGTTTAAGCTATTTTGAGTAATTTTGTAGCTAGTTTAACATTGAATCTTCTAATCTTAGCTTGTAATTATATTTTATGGGTTATTCTTCATCTTAATATCTGATTTGTTCCCTTATTATGAGTAGCTAGACCCATTAGCTAGGGTTGTGGCTCATCCCTAGTGTGGGTATTTGATGGGTCTTATATTTTAAAGCTTAGATATTTATGGGTAGTTGATATTTGGACTGATTTGTATTTTTCATGTTGAATTAGTGGTTGCAAACACTAATTTGTGCCTATTTGACTTAGGATCTTCTTGAGAAAGAGAGCTTGAGTCTAGAAAAATCAGTCCAACAAGGAATTGGGGAGTATTCAAGAGATTGATAGCCCCAATTAAAGGGTTAAACCTAGAAATAGTAATATCCGACTTGAGCGTATATTGCTTGCACAATTTTGACACCCAATTAGTCTTGAGAAAGTCAATTAGGGCAAAGTCACTCAAGCTACCGAGAGGTATAGAGTGAGTAGTTTTGTGCATTGGCTATATCACAATCCCCAACATAACAACTTTGCCTTAGGTTTTAGAACCCGTCAAGTATTCACCTAGGAGTAAACCACTTCCCTAGTGCCTCTTTAACCATTTAGAAAACCTTACAAGTATTCATACTTAGTTTAATTTCGCATATCATTAGCATAAAATTAGAAGTAACAAACAAACAAATATGATTGGAAGTGTAATTAAAATCACTACACACTGCTAGTTTAGATAGGAATCTAAATCCCAAACATTCTAGCTCCTTGTAGATTCGATACCGACCTTTTGGGGTAAAAGCTGCATCGACCGCTCTTGCCACTCCGTAGTTATATAGAATTGGACTCGATCAGGACATAGTGGAAGAATTTAACAAGATAAGCCAAATAAGGTCTGCTGATGAATTCCTAGGCAAGTTTGAGGACATGAAGGCTCAAATGTTGGTAAGGAATCCTCATTTGGATGAGTCACACTTTATATCTTGTTTCATTGGTGCGTTAAAGGAAGAGATTAGGTTTTGGGTGAAATTGTTCAAACCTTCAACTCTAAGGTTTGTTGTATAACAAGCTAGACTGTAGGAGAAGGCAATAGAAGCTGCTCAAACGAAGAAGAAGGGCATTCCAAAGCCCTCATTTGTGGCTAGAAGCTTTGTTAACATAAGGGCACCTGCTGCAGCTGCAGTAAAACCAAACTCTTTCAGGCTTAGTCCTGAAGTTTATGAATGCAGGAAAAGCAACCATTTTTGTTATAGGTGTGGTGAATGTAAGAAGAAGAAGAACATTGTAAGAAGAAGCAGTTGAATTGCATGACATGAGCAGCAAAACCACTTCCTGAGAGTGTTGAGATAGAAGAAGAACAACCATGTACATACTTGATTATTGAAGGAGAGCTGGAGCAAGAAGTCATTGTAGCTATGTGCATGAATGTTCTAACAGGTGACAATAGAGGAGTCAACACCATATTAGTTAGAAGTACCATAAGGAACAGGAAACTAACATTGCTAATTGATTCTGGCATCACTCATTGTTTCATTGATGTTATCACAGTCAAAGAGATAGGATACCAAGCTAGGCATTGCCCACACGTGAGAATGACAGTGGCTGATGGGAATTATGTCATGTGCACTTCTATTTGCATAGGATATCAGTGGAAAATGCAAGGTAGACCCTTTCAGGAAGACTTACTAATCATTCCACTTAAAGGCTGTGACATGGTGATAGGTAATGATTGGAAGAAGAAGCATAATCCCACTAATTTTGACCATGAAAAGATGTGTGTTACCATTGGCAAGAAAGGTAACAAACTAGTATTGTAGGGTATCTTTGAGGAAGGTAAACTGAATATGATTTCAAGTGGAACACTGGGGAAGATGCTGAAGAAAGGCCAAGCTCTAATAGCTCATCTGTTCATGATGAATTCCTTGGTGATAGAAGGTCAGGAACCAGTAGGAGAAGCCATTTAAGAGGTGTTACACCTATATCCTGATGTGTTTGCAGAACCTAAATCTCTGCCTTCTGTCAGGACCTTAGATCACACCATTCCTTTGAAACCTGGAGCAATTGCCAGTCAGTCTGAGGCCTTACAGGTACAACTATTATCAGAAGGATGAGTTAGAGAGACAAGTTAAAGAGATGCTCACCAATGGCATAATTCAGCATAGTCAATCACCATTCTCATCACCAACACTGCTTGTCAAAAAGAAGTATAGAACCTGGAGGTTTTATGTAGATTATAGGGGATTGAATGACATCACAGTGAAGGATAAGTATCCTATACCTATTGTGGATTACATCCTAGATGAGCTGAGTGGATCTGTGATCTTTTCCAAGGTTGATTTGAGAGCTGGTTATCACCAGATCAGAATGAAGTTAGAAGATATATACAAGACAACTTTCAAAACTCATATTAGGCTATTATGAATTCAAGGTGATGCCATTTGGATTAACAAATGCACTAGCTACCTTTCAAGCTCTGACGAACCAGGTTTTTCAACATTTCCTTACAAAGTTTGTTTTGGTCTTCTTTGATGATATCCTTATCTACAGTCTATCTGAGAAGGATCATGTGACGCACCTAATTGCTATATTTGATACCCTAAGGAAATACTCCTTATTTTCTAAATGGTCTAAATGCTCAAATTGGTCAATCTAAGGTTGAGTACTTAGGACATATCATAACTGCAGAAGGAGTATCTACTGATCCTTCTAAAATACAAGCTATGGTCGATTGGCCTAGACCAAACTCATCGAGGGAATTGAGGGGATTCTTAGGGTTGACTTGGTACTATAGAAAGTGTGTTGCTAACTATGGAGTTATTTGTAGACCTTTGACTGACTTGCTTAAGAATGATGCTTTTAAATAGAATGAAGAAACTAACTTAGCCTTTACAACCCTTAAGAGAACTACGTCTTCTACACCAGTGTTGGCCTTACCTGACTACACTAAGGAGTTCATAGTTGAGACAGATGCTAGTCAAAGTGGCATTGGGGCTGTCCTAATGCAAAAAGGTAGACCAGTAGCCTATTTTAGCAAGGTTTTGGCTCAAAAGCACACAGGTAAGTCAATCTATGAGAAGGAGTATATGGCCTTGTTGAATGCAATGGACAAATGGAGGCACTATTTACAGTACAAGCATTTTGTAGTCAAAACTGACCACCACAACTTAAAATACCTTCTGGAACAAAGAGTTACTTCTGTTATACAATAGAAGGGACTGACCAAATTGCTTCGGTTAGATTATGAAGTGCAGTACAAAAAGAGGGCTAAAAATAGGGTAGTTGATGCCCTTTCTAGGCAACCGGAAAGATTAGAATACAACACAAGCCAATTCCAAGGAACATTATAGGTAATCAGTGTCTCGATTCCTTCTTGGATGCAGGAGATAGCACACAGTTATGAAGGAGACACTAAAGCTACAGAATTGATCAGTCAGGCAGCAATGACTCTACAAGGACCTAACATCTGGCACTATACTTCCAGCATACTCAGAAGAAAAGAAAAGATCTACATTTGTACTAGTGGTGGTCTCAAAACTCAGTTGATCTCCATATTCCATGACTCTCTTGTAAGAGGACATTTAGGACAACTTGGGACTCTAAAGAGGTTATCACTAATGTTCTATTGGCCTAGGATGAAATAGATGGTAATTGACTTTGTGGCTTGCTGTGATATTTGTCTTAAGAATAAGGATGACAACACGACATATCCTGGACTATTGCCGCCTCTTCCCATTCCAAACCAATCTTGGAGCCACATTAGTATGGACTTCAGAGAAGGTTTGCCAAAGTCCAAGAACAAAGAAGTGATCCTTGTAGTGGTTGATAGAATGACCAAGTATGCACATTTCATAGCCTTTTCACATTCTTATACAACAACAACAATAGCTGATGTGTTCTGGAAGAAAATACACTGCTTACATGGCACTCCTGAGTCCATTGTAACTGACAAAGATAAGGTATTTCTAAGCAATTTTTGGCAGTCCTTATTCAAGCTCTTGGGAACTCAATTACACTACAACATTGCTTACCACCCTTAGAGTGATAGTCAAACTGAAAGGGTTAATAAGTGTTTAGAGAATTATCTCAGGTGCATGACTGCTAGTAGACCAATACAATGGAAGCAGTGGCTTACTGTTGAGTGGTGGTATAATACCAACTTCCATACCAGCCTGCAATGTACTCCTTTTGAGGCCTTGTATGGTTACTCACCCCCTCAGCTATCCCTAGGGCCCTTATTGGAGACAATGGTGCAAGCAACTGAAGATACAATGATGAGAAGACAACAAATGCAACAGTTGTTGAAAGACAACCTCACTAAAGCTCAGGAGAGAATGAAATACTATGCTGATAAAAGAAGATCAGATAGAGAGTTCCAAGTGGGAGATATGGTCTATTTGAAACTACAACCTTATAGGCAAACCTCCCTTGCATTGAGAAGAAACTTAAAGTTGCGTTCTAAATATTATGGACCCTATAAGATTCTTGCCAGAATTGATAGTTTTGCTTACAAATTAGATCTTTCCCCTGAATTTAAGGTCCACCCTATGTTTCATGTCTCTCTACTCAAGAAAAAGATAGGTGATAGAGTGGTAGTGCAGACCACTCTGCCTATCACCGGTAAAGATGGTCAGTTCTTGGTAAAGCCAGTTGCTATTCTGCAAAGGCAATTGATAAAGATGAACAATGCTGTTGTGGTTAGAGTGCTGGTACAATGGTCCAATCTACCTCTGAAAGATACCACATGGGAAGATTATCAGTTCATCAAAGCTAAATTTCCAAACTTCGGCTCTAATCCTTGAGGACAAGGATCCTTTGAAGAGGTGGGGGTATGTAATGATCCAATAATCATTACAAGATCAGTGTTGCCGTCGAGGTTCGATGAGAAGAAGCTGAAGATAAGCAGTAACAGAATCGTTGAAGGAGAATACCAGAAATTCAAATTAATGGCTAGGATTAATTTTGAATTAATGAGCTACAAGGGCTAGGATCGTGCCACGTCAGCTGAGGTTGTTATAACTACCTTCAATAGAAAGAGGAAGGTAACGATTCCCAGGTCATTCCTCTCTTTCTCTCTTTCCTCACTCGATCTCTACTTCTACTCTTCTCTCTCTGACTATTTCTTCTTCTTCTTCTTCTTCTTCTTCTTCTTCTTCTTCTTCTTCTTCTTCTTCTTCTTCTTCTTCTTCTTCTTCTTCTTTCTGCAGATCTTATCCAGCTATGGAGTTCAGCTATAGTAGATAGTTATTTTAAGTTTGGCTATTATAGTTCAACTTCTTTCTTTTATTTATCTTTCATTTATATATAAACAGAAAATTCTCTTAATTTCGCAGTTTAGTTGTTTAATTTCTTTGGTTCTTATTGAGATTATTATAATGACACCAATGGTGATTCGTTTATTTGCTGACAAGGCAACTTTTTTCGGTGAGAAGGAATTGCCGGGCAATTAACGAGGATCCAGGGTTAATCTTAGTTCCGGATGAATTTGTTTTTGCCAAAGTTGGTGAGATGGTAATTTAGTAACAAAGAAAACGTAATTTCGGCGGGTGTTGTCTCTTTTTTTAGCCGAAATTCTTCTGTTTCCGGTTACTGTTTCTTCCTTATCTCTCTCCAAAATTTGTCTTTTTTGTTTTCTGACGTGGCTTTTTAATGTTGGTCATATTTTCTGCATACCTTAAGTGGTACTCACACGTTGGACTTAGTTTAGGATTGTAAAATATGTGTTCAATTGACACAGATTAAGTATAAATAAAGTATTCAATAGGTACAAACATTAGTTTAAGTGTCTAAATGAAAAATTAGGACAAATTTAAGGTGCTATATGTATTCAGCCTAGTTGCAAAGAAGAAGATGATGATGTGGATATATGCATTTGACATGGATCTGATGTGTTATCCATGTCAGGGGAAGTGAGACACACACATAAGGAGGGGTTTAAACTATTTATTTTGATATAGTACAAGAGTTCCAATGAAGTTCTGTAAAATTGAGGGATCAAGATGACAAACCAGAACAAGGATAGGAGGTTACTAGGCTATTCTGCCAAAATAGAACAGTGAATTCAATTCACTACAGTTCGCAGCGCGCACTCGATTTCGACACCGAGAAGCAAAAAAGCAATGGAACCTTCACTTCATCTTCAAGTTTTCTTCAATTTCGAGACAGACGCATAGCATATCCAATTCCTCACGTCACTGAATCAACAACCCAACTATTTATACGGTCTCTCTCTCTGTTCCCATCCTTACCCCGTGAGCTCAGTAAAGTTTGCATCTTTAATACTCCTTCTATTGTGGTAAAAGTATTTTTTTTTTAAATCTGCAGAAATCAGAGAACCCCATTTGTGAATTTGAACTAAAATTGATAGTTCCCTTTTTCTTTTTTGTAGAAATGGAGTTAGGGCTGGTCACCCTGCTAAGAGCTGCATGGATTGCTGCAACTTTGCCAATTGTTATTGCTTTGATTCCTTCCTCAAAGCTTAGGTCTTTTCAACAGTTCTTGTTGGGTTTTGCTAAGCGTGGCAAGATTATGCAGTCTTCCTCAAATGTAAGTATGCCATTCGAAAACTTGTTTCTTGTGCTCGGATCCAGGATTTTAATTTGATCGGTTCAACTTTTAAATTTTCAGCACTTAAACCATGACACACTTGAAATAATAGGCTCAAAATGTAATCTTATTTTCCGCATATATGTCTAGACTCTGTGTCGAAAATGGAGAGACCCGTTGTTTACATGCTCCATCCGCCATTGTTCTTGCGTGTTCGTGTTCTTACTATGAGCCAACGTCATTCGACATTACCAAAATATTTTAGCACTCATAGTTCAATTGATCAATAATTTATTTCTAAACTGATCAATGTGCATTGTTGGGTCGTCGTGCAGTTTTGAGGTGAGAAATCAAATAAATCAAGCTAAGAAAACATTAGTAGTGCTGATAAGATATTGAGACTTCAGAATTTGATAGTTTTTCTGTGTTGTATGATCCGAGGTCAGCTGACTTTATTGACCTGTCACTCCCTTTGGCTTGTTTGTTCAATTGCAGAAACTCTCTGTTCCACAGAAACTCTTCATTCACTTCTATGTTTTAGCTTTTGTTTGGACAACACTTCTGTTAGCTGCAACGTGGCTTTATGCGTATAGTACAACGCCAAAGATCTCAGAACCATTGCTTTTTTCTAGTATTACTAGCCACTTGACTGGAGGATCACGTATCTTCTCTTTACAAGGATCCCATACATCAAAGGAACATAGAAGCAAGATTGGTTTATCAGTCTTTCTGCTTTTATTAATGGAAGCTCAAATACTTCGACGCCTCTTTGAGTCAATATACGTGTTTAAATATAGTCCTTATGCCAGGATGCACATTTTCGGCTATCTCACAGGTTTATTGTAAGTTGGCATCTTACTATGTTTCTTTTTCTAGTAACATATTTCCATATTTCTTGTTGTGTTTTATTAGCTGGGTAAGTAAACATAGTTTACCATAATCAATGTAGACTGTCTAAGGTTAGAGCGGACTCCTGTTGTTCTGTGTATTTGTTGTTCTCTTTTTTGTGTGTTATTCTTTTTTCTTTGACAGGAACTTCAATATTCGCCACCCTTTCTATTATTATGTCGATCAGAACTTCATTGGCCTGATACACATTAAGAAATAGTAAAATGGTCTTATCATTTAGATACTACCTTTTTACACTTGCTTAAACTGAAACAACGATCGGATCATGAGTTATTCAGGGGAGAAATAAGCTGATTCTTTTATCAAGGTGCCCCTTCCTGTTTACATTAATGTTAAGTCTCATAATTGAAGTGACATAGCAAGATCATGGTGCCATCATTCACTAGTGCTAGTGAATTAGGTATCCATCCTTTTTCGGATCTTAACTTCGTCATCTCTATTTAGACTTTAGAGTTTCCAACTAGGCTTTACTTTTGCTAAAAGGCATCTTATTTGTAATTTTGTATAGTAAATTATCTGAAATGATTCACATTTTGTAGAAATCTTAGTCCCTATTTCCTGTTTGGTGACAACATTAGTAAATTCTCTTTTAGTACCTGACTTTTTGTAGTTTCGATAACACATACAATCCAAGATATCCAATGGACAAAAACGCTTTCTGAATTTTGCTTTTTTATTTTTATTTTGTATTCAAGCTTCTATACAGCAGCTCCCCTCTCTCTTTGCTGCAACTATGCTAGAGAGGTGTACAAGTTCGGGTTGAGTTTGATTCAAGAGTTTATTGTTAAAGGAAAAGATAGGATGCTAGCAACTGAGGTTGATTGGTGGAGATTTTTGAATCCTCTCGTGCAACTAAGATGGTACACATGGATTGGTGCAGCGATTTTCTGTTGGGGTTGGATTCATCAATGCCGGTGTCATGCAATTCTTGTAAGTGCCATGTACTATTGATTAAAGATTCAGATTTGTGTTTGAAGTTGGGACTCTTTTAGCCACTTGGTTAATTTGTCACGTGCTTATCCTTGTGGTTAATCTCTCCTATATGGGAAATTCTTAGTTGCCTTATTATCTTGTGGAAGAAAAAACACCTTTGAGCTTTTTCATGAAAAACCTAACAAAGGTTCTAGTCTAAAGGAAATCGCTAAAAGCACTGATCACATTTTTGGTGACAAAATTGCTTTCAGTCTCTGAGCCCTCCGTTCATGTTGACTTGAGTTCTCCCTCCCTCATCAATTTCGAGTACAGTCCATTCCACGTCACAATCACACTTTATTCCTGCTATGTGAATTATACGAAGATAGAGCTATAACAGCTGAAAAATACTATTTTGTTCCTAGAATTGAACTTAAAACATGTAGTAATAAGTGTGGCATATTGGGGGTAGCTATGTCCCGATTGAGTTGAAGCAAAAGCACTTCTGATTTTTATGTTAAATGTTAACAACAACAACAACTACCCAGTAAAATCCCACAAAGTGGGGTCTGGGGAGGGTAATGTGTACGCAGACCTTACCCCTACCCTGATAGGGCAGAGAGGCTGTTTCCGATAGACCCTCGGTGCAGAAAAAAGAAAAAGAGAAGGAGAAGGAGACAATTCATTAGTAACTCCAGTAGAAACCATAATAGTATCAAAAGCATAACAACCAAAAGAAGCATAACATTTATGTTAAATGTTAACTGGCTTTTATTTGTTTCCATGTGATTTTTTTGGGGGGCTACACACCAATAAAAAAATGATAAACGAAAATCTCTATCTATTTATCATAGGTTCTACGTGCAATAATAGACAAAACTAGGCACGCCAATAGTGTCATGCTTGTAAAGATTGTAGCAAGGTCGGAATATGGATTGACATTTAGCGATTTCGTAGGTTTTAAATGTGAATATGTGCGCATGGGAAATGGATCTCACCGCCACTAAGATAGACCGTTAGTTAGATTTTTTTTTTCATATGGTAGATTAGCAGATAAGGGGTTCCGAATTCTGACAACTGTAGCTGCTCTAGATATTATTACTGGGGTGTGGTTTGACCTTGTAGTTGATTCTCATTAAGATATTGTAAATACAAGGATAAACAGATGTTGAGGCTGATTGGCAGCATAAGATTATAGTACAATGGTTGAATCAATAGCCTGTGAAGGTGAATAACCAAGCTTATACACTTTTGTTAATGTATGTAAATAAATCTGATACACTGGACTGTAGATGCAGTTCCATTAATGAACTGAAGCAAATTGAAGTGAGAGGTTGAAACTGATCTTACTTAAACTTACGGTGGTGCAAAGTATTCATTACAACAAAAGTACAGGTGCTAATGTTGTTTGGCTAACTTCTTTATCTGTTGCTTCATTCTGTTGTTTTTTACTCATATTCTGTTGGTTCTTAAAATTTTCTCATATGATTTACCCTGTTAAAATAAAGGTATTTCTCTTTCAACTTGACAGCTGATTCTTTTACGTTATGTTTGTGTCGGTTATTGAGGTGTAGTTTTTGTTGTATGCTTGTGTCAGTTATTCCATTAATGTTGACCGTAGAATTCTTTGGGTGTAGCTTCATCTTTGTGGTATAACACCTTTACTTTGCCAATCAGGGGTCATTGAGGGAGAACAGAGAACACAGTGATGATTATGTAGTCCCTGATGGTGATTGGTTTCAATATGTTTCATCTCCTCACTATTTGGCTGAGATTGTAACTTCTCTTTCTCTTACTAATGTTTTGTATATTTCACGTTACCGACCTTTGTCAAGATCTAAATTACACGTTTCTTTTTGCTTTTTACTCGTACTGAAGGTTATATATGCTGGCTTCGTGGTTGCTAGTGGATGTTCAGACCTTACGATATGCCTACTCTGGGGATTTGTGGTACGACTCTGTTCATAGTCTTGAGAAGCACCCTCCACTTTCCCACCCTATTTGCTTCCTTGCCCATGTTCACTTTTTCATGTGATGTTTACTTGTTTTCTGCAACGTGATGTGTCGTGTTGCAATTCCAGGTGGCAAATCTTGTTTTAGCAGCAGCTGAAACACATAGATGGTATCTGCATAAGTTTGACAACTATCCTAGGAATCGTTTTGCTATTTTCCCATTTGTTTATTAATATGCTTTATGTCCAAGTTCTGCTATATTGTTTCTTTGAGCGTAACTGTGACTGTATATAGATGTGAATTGTTCTTGGGTTAGCTGGTAGAAGCTGCATTCTGGCCATTGACAGATCTATGGATCAAAAACTTAGCCAACCTTTTTAGTGAGTCAATCGGAGCAAATGTGGTTTTCCCTTTTGGGTTTTTCCTACAGCTTCCCTATCATGCAACATAAATAATTGAAGATTGTGGATGTTGCAGCAGAAGTTACATGAATAAGATCAGATTGTCATCAAGGTTACTCGGATCATCAAAAACATCGTACTTGTGTTGGATTCTTAGAAAATGCAAGTCATATCTCAGTCAATATTAAACATAACTTAGTTTTCAACAAGCAAACCCTCCTAATCTTAAAATTTATGCAATGGCGAATCCAATCTCTGCACCTATGTTGGATACTTGCACCTGTATCCGAGCAACAGACAGTCAATTATGATCACTTGATCTGAAAATTGCTTATTATTGGACTTGTGTTACTAACGTATCTCATTCAAATGATAAACTCCACGTAAATTTCATTAGACAACATTAATGCTATTATGTAAGCGGAGGAATTTTGAGTCTGTTTAACTCAACAGAGAGTTTTAATCGCCTTTAGATTGGAGATGCGTTTCACCGAGAAAGAGGGCATCTGCTCTCCCAGAAATTCGACCACCAGGACTATCCCATCATCCTTGATACAAGTTTGAAATAAAGAAACATAAGATACACTACCTTTCCAGACCCCACCCCACTTGTTACACTGGTTTGTTGTTGTTCTAAGATACAATCCAACTAATACCTAACATCATCTCACTTTGCCAAGTTCAAATCGGATGCTGGTCTAAGAAGCTCGGTCCCTTTTCCTGGTCCCCAACGAGACATCAAACACGAAGCTGTTTAGGCATACAGATCTATGCCCCAGAACTTTGCAGGTTGATTGGTCCTATACTTGCGGTCCAAACTTTTGAGGAGGTCCATGTCTTCTTTGGTGAGCTCGAAGTCAAGAACGTTGAAATTCTCCTGCAGTCTCTCCAGTTTTGATGATTTAGGAATCACAACTGTGTTTCGCTGGATGCCCCAGCGCAGAACAACCTGGGCCACAGTCTTCTTATATTTCTCAGCTAGACCCTGATGCAATAAATAGCAAACATAACTTGAGTTACAACAAACCAGTAATATGAATCAAATTTTTGCAAAACTTTCACAGGAACAGTTCACAAATTATAGAAAATATAAGAGCACGAGGTTTTACTTTTAGAGCTGGATCCTCCAGGCATGATACTGAACCAAACCATTCAGTATTAGCGGCAGCACCACCAAGAGGTGTGTGGGCTGTAACACAGATGCCATGCTTTTGGCAGAATTTGACAAGAGATTCACGCTGGAAATAAGGATGAGTCTCGATTTGATTCACAGCAGGCTTCACTTTGGAATATGCTAAGCAATCCCGGGTAAGGAAAATGTCATAGTTGCTGCACATCAATTTCCGTTATAAGATTAAGAATAAAGCCTAGTCAATTAAAAAAGCAGTTAAACTTGATTTATCAAGTAGCATACTCTTCTATGCAAGGATGCACCACATTTGAAAGTAAGCCTGTAAAGTAGTAGGTCGAAGAGCTGATTTCACAACAAGTGCATACTGAATTCAAAATTCAAAGAAATGATGCTCATTTCAAGCACTACGGAGTACGGACCAATTAAGTATGTGTTTTGCAGTCTGAATACACATTGCACATGGAACCATCAGAACAATGCCTATATACATATTATTTACAGAAACATGTTATATCATAATGCATTTATAAAATAAGTTAGAGAATTAATAGGAACTACGCAAAATACGAGGAATAAACTTCCAGTTAAACACTCGAGCCTCTCTTTAATGCCTTACTTCAGCTACTAATTATCAGTAGCATGAAAGCTTGAATAAAGGGGAGCATAGATTTTTAAGCTGTAGTATACCTGATCCCTATGCTGCGAACCAAGCCGAGGGAGACTAAATTTTCCATTGCATGCCAAGTAGTCTCCAATGATATGGTAGTGTCGATATCCAGAACACCATCCTCACCCAGTGCACTAGCTGTTGTACCAACTCCTACATGCATGTAAAGCAACAGAACTTAGCCATTTCAAAAGTACACAAAGTTCTTGCTTTCAAGCAAACTCGAGCAACTATTTTACAGCACATTGATCACTAACTATTTCATGCGATGTGATTGTACTAAATATCAAAGAAAGTATGATCTTGCTGACTAGTTAATTCAGGTTTTCAGTGGCATCAATATTTGGACATCGGAAAAGTTTATGCATAGGTATTCAGCCAAAAGATCATTATGCGAAGTATGATCTTGCTGACTAGTTAATTCAGGTTTTCAGTGGCATCAATATTTGGACATCGGAAAAGTTTATGCATAGGTATTCAGCCAAAAGATCATTATGCGTCAGTTGATATCAGCAGGCTAGTTGTCCGAAACAGGTGTTTTTGTGATACCATTGTTATGTTCAACAGTCTTCAGTATAAATGTGCACTTGAAACAATAGTCAGGATATAAAGAATAAAGATGAAATTGGTAAAATGTCCTATCAGCTATGAGTTCTGGCCTCTCTCACTCTTAATCACAACCCCAAACAAACAGAAACATGGAATAAATACACTAAAGTCTGAAGAAAGTTGAAGGAAAAAAAGGCTAGCAGTGTCACCTGTATGTCTTGTGGCTACTGGGAAGAGAAAAAGGGGCCAAGCCCTGCACCATACCATGCTTCCCCATAAAGATGGCCGCTGAAAACATCTCGGCCATGCAATTGGAGAAGGTAGTCAACAGACATGAACCTCAGGGTCAGGCTACCCTTCGCAGCAACAATCAGCCATCATGTCATCGGCCTCAAAAGACTGGTGACGCTCATCATCGTGTGAAGACTTGTCAGCCATGCCACAAGGACAAGTCGGATCACTCATCAAAGCCGGGACCCTCGCAGCCATTACATGTCCCTCAGAGACCATGGGAAAGTGTTTCCCTCAGATTCATCACGGGATTGCCCCAAGTCGGCAATCTTGCATCCATCATGGTTGTCATAGATCAATTTTCAGACTATGCAACTTTCATAGCAGCCCCGCAAAACATCTCAGCAGAAGATACAGCTCGACTCTTCTTCTCGCACATTGTCAAACATTGGGGCCTGCCCAAAAACATTGTTAGTAGGCGCGACTCACGCTTCACTAGCAACTTTTGGACCCATCTCTTCAGGTGCTTTGGGTCAACATTGAGTCACAACACAGACATCCATCCACCATCGGATGGCCAGACAGACCGGTTCGATGACATGCTGGAGGAATATCTCCGCAACTTCGCAACCGGATCACAGAAGCATTGGGTGAAGCTCCTGGATGCTGCTCAACTGTGTTTCAATTCTCAAAAGAGCCATCATACAAACAAAAGCCCTTTTGAAATTGTTACCGGACAACAACCGCTTCTCCCGCAAACGGTGAATGCATCAACCATGCCGAAATCTCCTCGAGCTGCCAACTTCTCGAGCGAATGGGAGCGCAACATGGAGATAGTGCGGAGCTATCTCATCAGGGCCCAAGAGCGGGCAAAGATGCTGCCATCGGACTTAGTTTTACCTTGTAATAATCTAAGTCCTTTTCATTGTAATCATAGGCTAGTTTTCATCATTTTCATTTCAGTGTGCTTCTACAGCTTTATTAGGCTAGTCTTGTAATGTTGGTTTATTTTTTTTAAGCATTATTAAGGGGGACCAAACAATCAAACATTTCAAGCAATCATTTTCTGGTGTCTCTCCCCCTCGACACCGCATCATTGTAATCAGCATTTTCATTCATCAATAAAATCATCATCATCATTCAAAACCCAATTCTCTCTCAGCTTCCGTAATTTGCTCACGACATTGGTTTTCCCGCACGACATTGGTTTTCCCGCACGGCACTGACAATCTAGTCTAGCATGCGGCGAGGACCTCATTGGCGGACAGCAACCGCACTGACATCGGTTGCTTAGCCTTACGTTGCCCTTCCAAAGAACATCAGGAAATTCATTCATAGTGCTTCCCTTAGCAGCTGATACACTTATTTTCGATTATATTTGTTGTTTAGTGCTGCTTGATTCAATAGAGAACTCGTGGGCAATGAGACGCAAGCCTTAGTGCCTTGCCTTACACTGAACCGCAACTTAAGCAACGCGAAGCTCTCTTAGAAATTCTGAATTTGCAACGCCAAACATATATCTTTTAACTACAATTTTTTAACTATATATATAATTCAATACCAGCTGCTCAAAGGGTGCGTGCCTTCTAATAGGAAACAAAAGCTTCTATATCAAAATCATTCAGGGAGGGGAAGTAGAATTGTTTTAAAGGATAAATAACACTAGAAAGTACATATCCAGAACTAACCGTGTGTAAAAATCTGGAAATCACATTCAGCTAGTAATCCAAATGAGGGGCGGGGCTTTTTTGTATCTATCAACAGCGAAAAGAGAAAGAGAAGAGAGTGTGTTACCAGCACAATCAAAGTGACGGTAGCCAATTTTGATGGCGTTAATGATAAGATCTTTTATATCTTTGCCTTCCATTCGCCAAACACCGAGTCCGACTATCGGCATCTTGAAACCGCTGTTGAGTGTAATCGCCATTTCTGCAGATTTTTCAATTTCTTTGGGACTTGATTGCTTGGAACTTGTGTGAATCTGTAATAATTGAGGTTTTGCTTCGACTTATATTGATGGGCCGAACATGTGGGCTGGGCTCCCAAATGTTTATAAACTTAGCATGCTGTCCCAACCAGTCCAATCGCGGGGAAGTGCACCATTAACCACTAATTAGAAATGTCTTTACTCTTTAGGCACTGTTTAAAATATAATTACTCTTTAATTAGTGCTTAATAAATTTTTATCCGTCCGGACAAAAATACCTCTGTGCTAGATATGGGTACTGTGTAAATATTAAGGACATGGTGTCCTAAATCTTTTGTTGTTAAAATATAATAACTTTTGTTGTTAAACTTTAGGACCTCATGTCCTTAACTTCATATGTGCGGTGTAAATGTTAAGGACATGGTGTTCTTAACTTCATATGTAAAGTGTAAATGTTAAAGACATAGTGTCCTTAACTTTATGAGTATGTGCAAGTATTAAAGACATGGTGTCCTTAACTTCATGAATGCTGTGTAAATATTAAGGACAAAATATCCTGTATTTGCACCTTCCGTTGTTAAACTTTAGGACATCATGTCCTTAACTTCATATGTGTTGTGTGAATGTTAAGGACATGGCGTCCTTAACTTCATGTTTGCAGTGTAAATGTTAAAGACATCATGTCCTTAATATTTATACAACACTCGTGAAGAAAGGATGAAAACGTCTTTTGTATTAATTTTAATAGAGTAGTGACTATTTTTGCTCATAAAAACGTCTTTTGTATTATTTTTATCCATTAAAAATACTGGATAAAAACTGAATACCATGTTAAAAGTGGCTATCCCGCGCCATTTCTACTCCAATCGTCTGTTTTGAACAGTTAACCTAAATACCTATCCATCCAACCGCTTAAACTTAAAATAGTCGATGGATATACAATATATAATTAATTCAGGTATAATATGTGTATAATTGCATGATATTATTGTATAATTATATGCACATACTAAAAAAAGTAAACAATGAATCTACCTATTTATGTAAAGATCGCGTCGTGTCCCAGTTCATGCTTTTCTGTAAAAAGTTTACATTATAAGTGTAATTTAATCTGCTATAAAATTGAGAAAATAATCTGCTGCTAAATTGATGGGAAAAAAATTCTGCTATAAAATTTTATTTGTTTTATTATTTTTTAGATTACTAATTCATTTGTTATGAATCATTACACGTAATTATCTTTCAAGTAGTAACTAATAGCTTACAAATTTTATATAATTCGTACAGTAGAAGTTAAAGTTTGAGAATGAGGCGTGATAGTTATTGTTGTTGTGTGAAAGTTAAAGCCTTTCCACCATGGCCTACCAACCAAAAAAACACAGCTCTTTTTCTGTTGCAAAGGCCACAATGTTCATATCATATTCTAAACAATTGCACCATCGCCCATCTAATGCCTAAGATCTCTTCGCCTTAACTCAGACATTTCGGATTCAATTCCTAAAAATGGAAATATCATGATAAAAAGACATATTCAGATTAATCGAATAAGTGATTTTCGAATGCCGAATACATGAGGAAAAAAAAGAAATTCTAAACATGGCGCTCACCTAACCCCTACAATCCAAAGAGCCACATCTTCTGCCATCACTAGTAAGGTACAAAGAGTTTTTGTAGCTAGGGGTGGATCCAGAGTGCTGATTATGGGTTCGGCTGAACTTAGTAATTTTAGTTCAGATTCTATATTTATCTTAAAAAATTCATTGAATATATGTAAATTATTAATATAGAAAATAACACGTCTCGAGCCCATAAGCTTAAAATTCATGCTCTGCCTCTGTTTGCAGCAATAGCTTAGGTGCTTCTTCCACCACCCAAATCAACAAAGAAATATAGTACACTTTTTGTGTGAAAAATACAATCACACATGTTTCATGTTATTCTATGCAAACTAAGTTAACCAAACATTGAATACCTATCCATAAGGAGTATATCTTGAAAGATGTGGTGAACCATAAACCCCAAATGAAATTGAGGATATTGGTCTGTCATCGTTCTTGATAACAGCCTTAAAAGAGTTCAGAGCTACCAAATCTAAGTCCAAAAAAATATCCTTACAAGAAAGCAATTGCAAATATGAGAAGTAGAAGAAAACAAGAAAGAATATAAAACACAATAAGGATTCTTCAACTATAGAAAAAATCTTCCCTTTTCTTTCTCTTTTTGCTGATAAAATATCACGACCCGGATTTTCCACCTTCGGGAGTCGTGATGGCACCTACTACTGAAAACTAGGCAAGCCACCAACTAAACTATTTACCGTATTTCCATTGTTAATCCGATAACAGTTTAGAACCAACACTTAGATAACAACAGAATTGAATAAGCGGAAGACTGCATTGTAAAGTTTTAATAATACTGCTAATATCAATCCCCAACAAATCTTCCCAAGACTGGTGTCACAACTTCACAGGTTGTCTAGGAGTACTACAAATAAAAGTCTACAAGCAATAAATACAACACTGTCTCTGGAAATACAAATAGTAGATAGAAGGAGGGCCAAGGCCTGCGAACGCCTGCAGGACTACCTCGGGTCGCCTGATGAACAAGAAGCAGTAATCTCACTGCGGTCCGAAGTCTATAGCACTGGGATCTACACAAAAGAGTGCAGAGTGTAGTATCAACACAACTGACTCCATGTGCTGGTAAGTGCCTAGCCTAACATTGGCGAGGTAGTGACGAGGCTAGGACCAGACCACCAAATAAACCTGTGCAGTTAAATCACATACAGCGGAAAAGAAGAACAGTAATGTGCAATTAAGTATGGGAGGGGGTAACATGCTGCGGGGACATCGAATAATAATAGAAGACAACAAATAAATATGAGGATCACCACAGTTCAATTGAAAATAGGAAAGGGAGATCATGCTGCGGGGTACAACAGGTATCAACACGAAACCAACAATTAAATGTAGAGAAATCGTAACTCAGTTATCGATAAAAATCAGGAAAACAAAGACAAGTGCACGACATCACCCTTCGTGCTTTACACTCTTCCTCACCCAAGCAACAAACACAAGGTAAATAGGGTAAGGGAATCTATAACATTGAAATAAAATCAAGTAACAACAGAAAATCAGTAAATAAATGTAAAGGACAACATAACTCAATTATTAGCAAGAATCAGGAAAAAAATCAAGGACAAGTGCACGGCATCACCCTTCGTTCTTTTACTCTTGTCCTCACCATAAGAATCAATATAAACTGCATGACATCACCCTTCGTACTTTTACTCTCATCCTCACCATAAAATCAATATAATCGGCACGAAATTGTACATTGTGCGGCACGACATCACCCTTCATGATTTACACTCTTCCTCACAAAATCATACACGGCATTATCTTTCGTGCTTTAACACTCTTCCTCACCCAAACAACAATCACAAGAAATAAGGGCAAGGAAATAAATGAAATCACAATAACATTCCGGCAAGGGAAACAATATCAAAACAATAACATCCCGGCAAGGGAGACAATATCATGATTATCTCTCTTCTTTCTTCTTTCACATTTACTTCACAACTCGATTCACAACTTGAGTCAATGCTCTATAATGTTCAACAATTCTATTCTTAACTTAAGCCAATGCTCTAAAATGTTCAACAATTCAATTCTCAACTTGAGCCCACGCTCGACCATGTTCAATTAACAATAATACTTCCACAAGTTATATTCCTCAATAGAAATTATCATATAGAGCATGAACAATACGAAACGGAGTCACATTAATCATAGTATAAGACTCACGAGTATACTTGATACCAACGTATAGATACTCGTTACCATGGCTATACGTCGTACTCAACAAATAACACATAGCAAATAGGACACAACTCCTAATACCTCAAACTAAGGTTAGACCAAACACTTACCTCGTTTTGCAACCAATTCAAAATTTCAACAAGCCTTTGCCTCGCGAATTTGTGCCCGAAATTCTCAAATATAGTCATAAACAATTCAAAATACTCAACATGAATCGTAGGAACTAATTCTATATGAATTTACAAATTTTCGGGATTAAAATTCGAAATTTAGCTCAAAAATTGCCCGTAGGGCCCACGTCTCGGAATCTGATGAAATTCATAAAATCCGATAACCATCTATTCCGATACGAGTTCAACCATACCAAAATTATCAAATTCCGACAACAACTCGACCTCCAAATCTTAATTTTTTATTTTTGAAAAGTTTTGCAAAAATTCCAATTTCTTCCATTTAAATCCGAATTAAACGATGAATATTGATGTAGATTCATGAAATGTAATCACTTCCGGATATAGAACATTTACCCAAGTCGAAATCGTGAAAAAAAACCTTTAGAATCGCCCAAATTCGTGCTTGAGTGACTAAAAATGGGAAATATTTCAGACTTTTCGGTTTATGAACTGTTCAGTGCGATTTTACTAGCGCGGTCGCGCTCAGGCCGCGCTCACAAGGCAGAAACTTTCGAATATGCGCGGCCGCCACGCACCTGGGAGCGTATCTGATATAGGTCTAGTGAAATGGTCATAACTTTCAGTATGCACCTCCAAATTACAAACAGTTTGATGCTTTGGAAACTAGACTCAAAGAGCTTTAATTGGATAGGTTGTGCATCACATAACTCCTTATATTTAAGTAGATATGCTCGTCCAAAGTGAGGTCTTGTGCGTACTCATTTGCAACTTTAGTCTATTATGAAATTTTCCAACTTGGCTTAGACTTAGAATTTTCCTTAGACCCTATATATCTTCTAATATGCCTCGTACACCTATTATCATATCCAATTGGTATCCATCATATTAATAGTCCTCGAATGAGAAGTAGAGTCGACCCCCAAACTCTTAGCATAACTTATCTCTTTTCTCACACATCTCTACCTCCCAAATTTTTACTAACTCCCAAATTTTCCAAAAATTTTGTCAACCTTTGTAACTAGGCCTATCCACCTGTCAGAGAATCCCAAAAACCAATCCTAACAATACATACACAATCCAATCAACGTAACACCACACGAAAATAATTCTAATAGTGACCTCATAAGCAATATATTGCTAGAAAAGAAACGTCATTCACATCAACTATTTAGGTGATACTTAACTCATAGCAGGTAAGTTCTCGACATTTTCATAAAATAAGAAATAAATATTTAAATTAAAGATGATATTTTTTGGGTCATCACATAAAAAGATTCAACCTTTTCAATAGAACCTCATTCACTTCACCCAAAAATACTAGGACTATACAAAAACAACACTAAAAATTTGTTATCGTCATTCCAAAGCAATCGTTGTGGACATACGGGGCAATACGTAACAAATCAAAAGCCACTACAAAACTGTGTTTTGAAAGACTTTATAGACAAAATCACATGATCCGTGCGTGGCCTACCAGACCGAAAAGCTCATCTCTTTTTCTGTTTCAAAGCCACAATATTCGTATCAAATCTAAATCATGACAGCATCAGAGTGTTATGGAATAACGAGATTCTTTCACTTTTAGTCCTGAGAGTTGGATTTTAACCAAATCTCATGGTTCGAGTCCTAAGAATGGATAAACTCGAGAGCTATTTTCTGCGAATCCAAGGTTGCTCGAACCATAAAATTTTGGAAAACAGAAAAAAAATTCTAAACTAGGGAGCTAGGTGTTTAACCAAAAATTGTGTACTTCGGTCCAAGCTTATTTTTAGAAGTACTCGGGATACTAATAATCAAGAAATTCTATATTTTCTCAGTGATAAGAAAAGAAATTAGAATATGAAATAACAAAATAATCAATAGAAAGCAAAAGAAAGTAATTGTATTCCAATAATAATCAGAACGTGTCTTTACAAGTGAAATCTTCTTCCCTTATATAGGAATCTATAAGTTGATACGTTATAATTGACAATCGTAACTGTTCATGAAGATTCTATAACGTCTGATCATTCATGCACATTAATTTACGATTCACAAATCTTCCTTCTTTGCTGCCTTGATTCATTCTATCGGTGTCTCTTCATATAGCAATTCAGACTCGAGCGATCATACCTCTTTTATCTCGCGGGTGATTTGCTCGTACCTATTACGACTTGTGCCTCTTTTAATGCATCTCTCCCGCTGTCGCTTTCTTAGTGATCCACGTGTCTTGCCACGTCAGTCACATATATGAATCCACCTGTAATATTTATTTTCACCAATACACTAGCTACTTCAATATTATGCAACCTCACCTACCCCTAATGCTAGCCCCTTGAACTCTAGCATCAGTGTATCCCATTAGACTTGACTTTCTACAAAAAGTGCCCCCAAAGTCTCCCAAATCATTTTGGCACTACTATTACATTAACGAATCTGAGCAACAAACTAGTCTTAATTCTCAGAATCACCACCTAACCATAAGCTGCCATCCTAGGAGGTGTTTCAATTTTCATTTCAATTTGGGTATTTTTCTTTTAAAGAGAGAATAACAAACACTCATACTAAAACAAACTGCATTAAAAAGGGCAGGAGATTACATAGGAAGAGGCCGAATCATACATCAAATTGATTCGGTCATGTCCACACTCTTCCCCTTTAAACTACAATAACAGAAAGCTGCAACAGACCACAGGGAAAAATCCCTGCTTTCTATTCCATCTTTTAATTCACCAACGAAACAAGAAACTAAACAAAGAAAAACATCACCAACTAAGGGTATTATTCAAAAACAGACAACCTCGACGACAAACTAAGACTGGAGATGCTACGAGAACACTTCAAGCAGTGCAATAGGACCAAATCTCATCCTCCCCTGTAGCAGAATCTGCTGCATTCTCATCACTGTAATAGTAATTATAGCCACCATTGTTATCAGTAGCAGCAGTGAAGCGGCAAGATGAAGGCGCCACAAGGTAAGGCATGTTATGGAAGGACTGAGCTACGCTGCTGGCCAAAGATTCAACAGCCAGCCCTTTGTCATCTTCTTGTTCCAAGAATTCCTCCGCACGGTGCTTGAGAGTCTCGAACATGAGCTCGGGCTCGTGCTGCATCGCTCGGAGCACATCAGCGCAAGACGGGCCAGGGACGGAGCGAGTCATGGCAAAGCTGTGAGCGCTATCGCTCTGCACCACGCGCACGACACTTGGTCCACCAAACAGGTTGTGGAGTCCTCCGAGCGCCTCCTCATAAGCCCCACCCAAAAACATCCCCAGATAATAACCACCACCATCGCCATTACTTCCCAATTCATGTAGCGGCAAGCTTGATTCGCCACCAATGAACTTATCAACCTTCCCATCACTGTCACAAGTTAAGTCCGATAATATTCCCCTCACTGCAGGCTTTTCATCTAAGCGGTGAATTGGAACAATCGGAAACAATTGACCAAAGGCCCAAAAATCAGGAATTGAAGTGAAAATTGACAGATTCACATGGTAAGTGCGGACAGGATCAGCAGCCCCCATAGCCTTTGATACAAAGTCACAGATGCTATCAACAGCAGCAAGATGTTCAATACCCAAGGACCCTTCTTTAAACTGCTCCACACATCTCTGTTTCAACTGATCAGAGTAAAGTACACATGTCTCATACTCTCCACGAACTGCAGCAGCAGATAAATTGCGGTAATCAGCAAGGGCATCTTCGTTGAGCGTCTCCGCCATGGATTGGAGGCCACCAGAAGACAGATGTGAAGAAGAAACATGAGTACTAGAAGCAGACACGGCTTCGAAAATCAGAATTGAGTGATGAGAAACAATTGCCCTGCCACTTTCGCTGCAGATCACTGGGTGTTTCACACCCTTACGGTCGCATACATATTGAACCGCCTGAACAACTGCGGAGGCATATTCTTGAATGCCATAGCCAACAGAGACATCAGAATCGCATGATTTAGTACCATCATAATCAATTCCAAGCCCACCTCCAATATCAATGAACTTCATACCCGCTCCAAGACGGACTAATTCACAATAAATCTGAGCGGCCTCACCAACTCCATCAGCTAGCAACCCCGTAGAAGGGATCTGAGATCCAATGTGAAAATGCAGCAACTGAAGGCAATCCAGCATTCCGGATTCTTCTAGCTTCTTCACCACACGAACAATTTGGGTCGTTGTAAGCCCAAACTTACCTTTTTCTCCAGAAGTGGATCCAAAATGGCCTGAATGCTTGGTCCTGAGCTTAGCCCGAAGTCCAATTACAGGCCGAACAGCCATCTTATGGCTTATATCAATCACAAGGTCAAGCTCCTCCTCTTGTTCAAGCACAATTACAGTGTTTAACATGAGCTTTCTTGCAACCAAAGCAAGCGAAATGTACTCAGCGTCCTTGAAACCATTGCAAACGAGAAGGCCCTCAGCACTGCCCTTGCAGAGACAGCTCATGGCTAACAGGAGCTCGGGTTTAGACCCGGCTTCCAACCCGAACCGGAATGGCGACCCGAATTTCACGATATCTTCCACCACGAACCTGTCTTGATTGCATTTCACGGGATAAACACCTTGGTAGTGGGCCCCATAGCCCTGGGAATGAACCGCGAGATCAAAAGCCGATTGCAGAGATTCCAACCGGTTTTTCAACACATCAGGGAAGCGAACAACAAGAGGCAGCTGAAGCCCAAGCCCACCAGAATTTTTCGGGTCGGAGGCCTTTTTCACGACCTTGAGAAGGTCAATTTCCTGGTGAGGGAGAGTGTCCGTACCGTGTGGTCGGACGGAGATATCTCCATTAGAGTTAACAGAGAAATAAGGAGCTCCCCACCCATCGACCCCGTATAAAGCAGACGACAAATCCGGAGACCAATGGGAAGCAGCGGCAGAATTTGTCGGAGGTACGCCGGAGGCAAAGAACTCCGGCGCGGGAAGAGAGCTATCCCGAGAGAAGGCATAGCTGAGAGGAGGGGAAACAACAGCAGCATCTACACAACAACCTAGGGCCGGCATCTCTTCTTCTGTTTAAAAAATCAATGAATACAGAAAATTAACCTAAATTAAGGGTTTGTTTTGTACAGATTTAATGATGTTTTTGCCCAATAGTTGTAATAGATGGGGGCTATTAAAACCCGCCGAGGCCGAGGCCCCGGCTACCCCCTCAAAAGAAGCAAAAAAGGAACTGAATCAAAAGATAATCACCCTCTAACACACTCTTACACGATCCAAAAATCCCCACCCTGACTTCAGAAGAAGCTAAGTTTTTGGTTTAAACAGAGAATTTAAGGTTATAGGTATTAAAGACAAAACAAATCTAAAATTCGAACAAGAAAAACACCATACAGATATTGATTTCAGAAGAGGAAACGGAGAAGATGAGGAAAAATAGGACGGAAACCTAACGGAAGGGTTTCTGTTATGGGAATTGAGAAGAGAACGTGAAACTAACAACTGTGTAGTGAGCGAGATTTGCATGAGAGGTGACGACGCTTTATATAGGAGGGAAATGCGTGGCTGGGCCGTGGACCCCAGTTTTAGCCCAATTAAATATCTTTACTTTTCTCTTTTTTTTTTATTTAATTATTTTCATGGTAATAACCAGAAAATAAAATTCTAGAAGTTAATTTTCATCTTTGGTGGGCTAAGAGATTCTCTCGGGCCGTGGATAGACAGCGGAGGATTGCCGCGTGGCAAAATCGGTATTTTATATCACTAACTAATGTAGCGTCATTACGAGAAGATAAGGTAAGCGTGTTAGGTATGAAATAATCGCGAGAATTTGAGGATATATTGGTAGTTATTTAATAAAGTACTCTACTTTGTAGCTTATGTAATGTTGGGAAGGTTCCTTGGGTTTGGATTTTTGCAATCGAGATTGCTGTTATCCTATTGAGTCAGGGATGGCAACGGGACGGAGCGGGGGCGGAGCAAATTCAAACTCCTTCAAATTAATTTCTAGAAAATTAAAGAGGAGTAGAAACATTCAAAAGTTCTAAGTACACCCTTGAAATAATATCTTAAAAGATAAAATTATGAATATTTTTAAGAAATATTTATAAATTACATCACAACAAGTATATTTATATATTAAATATATCTAAAAATTTTATATATGTAATGTCGGGTTTGTTTGGTTTCGGTTTGACTTTCTTTAGTTAAAACCAAACCAAACCAATTATGATCGATTTTTTATCCCAACAATAAACCAAATCAAACCAAACCATAGTCGGATTTTTTTTCCTCAGTTTGACTCGAATTATCGAATTGGTGCGGTTTGTCGGTTTCCCCACCCATATGGAGAAGGTAAATCTATGCGAGGCTATATGCTCTTCAGTTAATTTGTTTCCTTTTTCTTATATGGAAGGATAAATTATAAAGATTCAGATAATTAAATTATATTTTCCATTCCCTATCTAATTTCTTATGAAAGGAATGACTCCTCGGCTTTGGATTTTTGTAATTGAGAGTGCTATTGTGCTATATATTCAGTTTGTAAGTCAGTTAATTAGCTTTCTTTCTTATACGGATGATTAAATTAAAATAATTAGTAGTGATTTTTTTTTTTTTTTGGGATTTATACAAGGATATAAAATTTATATGTGGAAAATTAAATAAGATTAGTTTCCTTTCTCTATCTCCTTTTTGTGGGGTGGAGGACAGGCGGATGAGGCTGTTTTTCATACTATTACATTAATAAAGTACATTTGATTTAATAAGTATCTTAATATCTTTTGTAAAATAGAAAAAACTTATGACTCAAATTTCTAGTACTTTTTATTATTATCCCTGTACATTATTTTTGCCGCAAATTGAAGTGACCACATCTGCTAAAGTCCGACCTAATATAAATCATACCACATTGAATTTCACCCAGAAATTTTGATCAAGTTGATTCCTCAAAATGTATAGCAATAAAAGTTTTGGGCCATTGCTATATAGAAGTTCCTTCAACTTTAATTTTGTAACTTACTTTGTAAATTTTTCTTTGGAAAATAGATAACACTCTAGTGATATGCCTTGGATTAGTTAAAATAGATATAAATTGATCCGAACATCACGATTATTACAAAAAAAAAAGGACAAAGAAACAAGTGGTGCGCCTTGGAACGGTCTCCAACCTCATCTATCTTATCTGTAGATTGGGGGTGTTCGCCGGTCGGTACAGTACGATATTTAGACATTTCGGTTCGGTATTTTCGGTATTCGGTTTCTTAAAATCTTATACTAATACCGTGCTTAATTAAATTCGGTATGGTTCGAGTTTTCTCCTTTCGGTAACTTCGATTTATTCGGTTTAATTACTAATTAGTGTATAGAGCCATAGACTCTAATATTCTTAATAAAAGTACTCAAAAATACAAAACTGAAAATATTTGTTGACAAAAGTTTTGTCCAAAACTAGCAAATATCAACCCAAATAGAGAAAAATATACAGAAAAGAATATTTGATCATTAGAAATATCTTGTTACTTGTTTAGAGTTAATTGATGAACTTAGAGAATAAAGGAAAGTCAAATTTTAGAATTTTTATATTTATGTTATAATTGACAATATGTATTTTGTGTAATATAATATATATTTCGGTACGGTATCGGTATTTCGGTAATTTATTTTAAAATACCAAATATCATATCAAATATCAAAATACCGTATACCAAATACAAAAATTTTCGATTTCGATATGGTAATTCGGTATTTATTAAATTATGCACCGCCCTACGGTAGATACCAACACATGCTCTCTTTTTCTTCACTGTCTCTCTAAACTTATATGGGGACTAAAATCACACAACCCTAAATCCTTAATTTGCTTGTGAATCATGTAAGTATTTCAATTTACATTGTATATTATCGGTACAAGAATTTTATACCATCGGGTCATCTTTACATATTTTATTAAGTGTAATATTTTAGTTACAAAATTATAAATTTTACATTTTAAGAAAACTTATTTGAATGACATATTAATGTTTGTCAAAATTTCCCCTTATGTCAAAAGAACTCCACTGGTTAAGTTTCTTATATGCAAATACAGCTCTTCTTACAGAGGTTCTTGCTGTAGATTTTTTCTTTCAACTTGGCAAACTTGAAACAAAGTGAATATCTCACACACCTACTTAATTATTGAATATTAAACCTTGCACTTAGTTTAGTACAAGAGTAATATACCATCTTTTAATGAGGAGTTAGCTTCATTGTTCTGAGTTATGTATTTTCTAAATTAACTCCATTAATCATATGATTGATGTAAGCTCAGAAATGAGATTATCTTTGAGAGTACATAAAGTAAGTTAATCATGTCAACTTGGAGGTTACAAATCTTTAAGATCATGGATAACAAGCACCAAAAAGGTTGAAAGGCTAAGAAGCTAAACAAATTGAAGAAAATAAGTTTTGTCGAATGTCGACAAGTTGGGAATGTTATAAAATGTACTTTTGGGGTGAGAATAGTGTGCTTAACATGATAATAAGGTTATGTTATGAGTTATTTTATTCGTATGATAGTCGTGTATTACGTTTTAAAGTTAAGCGAGTTGGGGAACAAAAATTGACAAAGGTCATCACAAGTTACATTCATAAATATGCTAAAAATTAGGTCAAATTTAATGGAGCTTTTCTCCCAGTATACTTGGAATTATGGGATGATCCACATATCAGATTGAAGATCTACGAATCTATTCTCTAACGCATTAAACCTTTCATCGATATGACATCGGAGTAGAGAGATATTTGCAGTTTTGCGAGACTGCATAGGTGACAAGTTGGTGTGTTACTGAAACTTTTTGAGCAATACATTTCGTGTGTTATATGAGTTTTTTTGGGACATATTATATACCAAATTGAAGGTCTTGGAATGTAGTTTCCAACGCACTTAAGCGTTCATTCATTTGACATTCGGATAAAAAGTATAAGTGTCGGAAGAAGGGCCAATGCTAGGGTGCCAAGCTAGCACCTCTTTGACTTTTCAAAAATTTATATATATAGGTATTAGGTCGTCTTTATCTTCATTTTTCCATAGGACACGACTAGAGAACACCCATAAATATATCCTTAAGCTCTCTTCTAGGGTTTCAAAGAAGATTAACATCCCGGGTACGAAATCAAGAAGCGATAACATTAGAACGATCCCTACGACGTAAATATCGCTATATCGCCTCTCTTTTTCTTTGTAGTTTGAGTTTTGGAAGGTACTTCATAGTTAAGAAAACATATACTTTCTGTATTTAAGCTTTTAAATATCAAGGAAGTTTGATAAATTTATTTACTAATAGTTAGAACTCATAGGATGATGATCGAAAACCGTGAGTTCGATTTATTTTACTTTTAGTGGATTGTTTTGTATCCCACTCGCGTTGGCCTATTGTGCTGCTGATTTATGGAGTTTGGAAGGATGAAGGCCGTGAAGAAATGCCATATGTGGTAGGGTAGTAGGTTGGTCGCTCGTCGTTGCAGTTTCAGGCTAATTGATAACTTATTGATTGGGTGTGTTATGGTATATATTGGATGTTTATTGTATTGAAGGTCCCGAATTGTAGTTGGGTTATTTTTCGAGTTGCTGATTATATTGTATTTGTATCTTGCCTATAGTAGGCTTGAGGAAGTAGTAAAATCAGGGGAAATGCTGCCCGTTTTATTTTAGAATCGAGATATGTGATATCGTTTGAGTTATCGTTTGAGATATGTGATATACTAGGCCATCTAAGTTGTACATGTATTTCTTTGTTATAGGGTTGGCACGCTAGTTGTCGTAAGCTTGTTGTTGAGTTGCATTGACGACTTGAGGTATGTTAAGACTTTCCCTTATTTTTTTGGTATGATCCATATGATACAAATGAAATGAGCAAACGCAGAACTTTCACAAAATACTCTATTCTTAGAAGTATTAAGGGTGCTTATGTTCTTGATTTCCCATATTTTCTATTATTATAATATCTGTTCATAGGTCTCAGAAAATACGCAAGTTGATAAAGTTTATTTCATGATATTAACCGAAGGAATATTGATCTTATGACATCCCGAGAGATCTTATTAACTTACTTCTTATGCATTGCATCCATAGTCACGGGTTCGAGCCGTGGAATCAGACACTGATGCTTGCATTAGGGAGACTACCTACATCATACCCCCTTGGAGTGCGGCTCTTTCTTGGACCCTGTGTGAACACTGGATGCTTTGTGTAGAGGCGGGCGTTCGGGCAGCTCGGGTTGAATATGAAAATTTTGGTTTGGATATTCGGTTTTCGGATTAAATAAATGACAATTTAAATACAGTCCAAATAAGCTCGGATTAGATCAGATTTTTTATGTTCGGTTTTGGATTAATCGGTTTGGATATTTCGGATTTTCGATTTTGAGCCTATAAATTTATATGTTTCTTCTTCTTCCAAAAATAAACACCTAAATAAAGCATTCATGTTAAATTACCTAAAAAAATTCTCCTTCTCACTGCAATCATCCGAATAAAGTATTCAAGTAATGAAATCATTATCAAAAAAATATAATAAAGACATTAATAAGGTCGATAGGAAGTAACAATAGTAAGTCCAAATAAAAAGTATTCTAACAGTAACTTAGTAATTAGTATTGACTATATGAGATAATGTCTAATGAGTAGGGGATTGTACTTATTACTATTGGTACATAGATAATGGACTAATATAAATCATAAAAATTTCGGGTTTTGGATATCCACAAATCTGAAGTCCCAAATTCAATATCCAATCCGAAATCCAAATAAAAAATCTAAAAAATTCGAATTTCGATTTGAATATCGAATTTATCCCACCCCTAACTTTGTGCATCAGATGCCCTTTTTTTAATCATAAGTTCAAAGTCTGACTTCCAATTTTGTTGTATGCTCTTACTCTTTTTTTGGTTTTTATTCTTGCTTCGGATAAGTGCGCAAACTTTCACTAGAAATGTTAATTTGGTAGTGTCTTTAATTTAGTATAAATTTTATCTTTCTTTTTTTAATGGCGAAATATTTTTAATTAGACGTTTCTAATCAATAGAACTGTGACTTTTGAATACCCTTAGTTGACCTGGCAGATGCGTGTGTTCTACCAAAGCTTTTAGCGCGTGAGTGTCTTTTTGTGGCCTAGAACACTTTTCTCTTTCCCTCCTTCCATTGCTGACGGATCCTCTCCTTATCCACCATTAATGCACCATTTCATATATGTAAACACACCCAAAAACACCACTAAACTCTATTCAATGCAACCTTAATCATTAGACCTATTTCAAAGTCAAAAATCTTTAAGGAATTAAAAACTGAAGCTGAAAATTAAAAATATTTTGACTTGCATTCTTTCTCAACAGAAAATATAGAGATTTCATTCTTTGTAAAAAATTCGCAATTTCTTTTTGTCTCATATGAGTTATGTATTTCAATAGCTAAAAAAGTAACTAAATCAAAAATAAAAAAATAAAAAGCTGAACAAAAAGAAATGGGTTATTGTTGTTTTGTTTGAATTACAAAATAAATTCTTGAATAAATAGTCATCGTAGCGACAAGCTCAAGACAAAGGTGAAGAGGGGAAAATGGGGTAGATGTATTGGAGAAGAACAACAGGGTTACGGTTGGTGGGGGAGGGCTTGGAAGAAGAACAGAAATGAGGTGGGAGTGAGAGGGGGGGGGGGGTTAGATGAAGGGGTGAGAGGTTCTCTTTTCTTTTTAAATGGTTTAATTTTAATTCTTATTGTTAGCCACGTGTCAAATATTAATTGGTTCTTAAAATAGTCTTCGAATGTGTATTACACACGATGTGGCTTGACTGAATCAGCTTGATACACTTTATTGTCACTTGAAGTGTCTAACTGAAAATGAGCTCAATTGGAATGTTTAATTGATCGTTGGGGACAATTTAAAGGAGTCGTTTATATATTTCGCCTTTTTTAATTTTTGAAAAATTAGTTGAAATATCAATTTTTAAATTAATGGGTCGGAGGATATGAATTCTCGATATTTTTGTTGCTCCAATGGAAGTCACGAGGTTTATTTCAGTTAAACGTCAAGATCATCAGTCAATGTATAGAGAAATTAATAATGTTAATTGGATAGTGAAATGTATAAATAAAAATGTGAAGGAAAAAAGAATAATGAAAACATAGAGAATCTCCGTATCTCAATGATAAAAGGGAAGGGGCCCACTGCTGTGGCCTTTTCTTGACGCGGAGAAGACACTGTTTTACTTTGTGGAATTGAAATTTCACTGACTCATCAGTCTATCTTTTAAACGAAACTTCTCATTGACTCACAAAGTGACTCTCTTTCTTCCTATTTAAGAATTATTTTACCGATTCAAATTTTAAATTTTGTATGAATTTGAAATTATGAAATTACGATAATTAATTTGATTTGCACTGAGTTCAAAATTTATTATTTATAATTATTTAGTACTAAGTTTTAGCAAATATGCACGGTTTGAACTAAAATTATTGAATTCAAATGAATCTATAGCTTACCCATTAGATTTGCAACTGTTCCATCCCTTCTGTGTTATCCCAGATAAAATTCTCGTATATTCTCATTTTGTTCCACTATTGAATGATTTTGGGAATATGCTAATTTTGTCTTAATTATGCTCCCTCGGTTTTTAGTTACTTGACTTGATATAAAATTTTAAAACAGGCTTTTAGCATAACATTAATAGATATAACATACTAAAAATGTCACAAATGTTATGAAATAAAAGCAATTTAATAAAACATGAACAAGAAATAAAAGCAATTTAGTAAAACATGAACAAGAAATAGAGATAGAGAGAAGGAAGAGATTTTCTTCTTCAATTGTGTGTTTTTTCCTATCTATTACAAGGCCTTTATATAGGCATGAAAAGTGAAGAAAATATGTCATGGAATATGTCATTGAATATGTCATTAACCATTTGAGAGAAAGATCATGGAAGAAGAGTAGACATCCACCATATTTTGATTTTTATCATAACACTCCCCCTTGGATGTCCATAAATAATGTGCCTCGTTAAAACCTTATTAGAAAAAAAACCTATGGGAAAAAAATCCTAATGAAGGAAAAAGAGTACACATATTTAGAAATACGCCGTTTGGTTGCCTCGTTAAAAACCTTGCAAGGAAAACCCAATGGGACAAAACCTTGTAAGGGAAAAAGAGTACAACGCGTATTAACTCCCCCTGATGAGATCATCAGTTCACATCGTTGAGCCTTCGTATCCCAATCTTGTACACTAGTTTCTTGAAGGTTGACGCTGGTAGATATTTGGTGAACAAATCAGCCATATTATCACTTGAACGGATCCGTTGCACATTAATATCACCATTCTTTTGAAGATCATGTGTGAACAATAATGTGCTTTGTCCTAACTCCTTTATGAATCCTCCCTTTAATTGGGCTATGCATGTTGTATTTTCTTCATACAAAACTGTGGGTAGTTTATCACACTTCAAACCACATTTGTCTCGAATAAGATGTATAGTAGACCTCAACCATACACATTCTCGACTTGCTTCATGAATAGCAATTATCTCAGCATGATTAAAAGAAGTAGCCACGATTGATTGCTTAGTCGATCGCCAAGATATGACAGTGCCACACATGTAAACACATAACATGTTTGAGATCAAGCCTTGTGTGTGTCAGATAAATACCCCACATCGACATAACCAATAAGATCTGTATTGCAATCATTGCCATAAAATAAGCCCACACCGGTAATCCCCCTTAGATAACGCAATATGTGCTTGATTTCATTCCAATTTCTCCTTGAGCGGAGCTATATCTTGCTAAGACATTAACTGAAAAAGTTATGTCATGCCTTGTAGTGTTAGCAAGATATATTAGCGCATCAATTGCATTAAGATATGGTACTTTAGGACCAAGAAGCTCTTTATTATTTTCATGAGGTCAGAGTGGATCTTTATTTATATCGAGTAATCTCACAACCATCGGGGTACTTAATGGATGTGTTTTATCCACATAAAAGCTCTTTAAAATCTTTTTAGTGTATGCTGATTGAAGGACAAAAATTCCATCTTTCATATATTCAATTTGTAGACCAAGACAAAATTTTGTCTTTCCAAGATCTTTCATTTCAAATTCTTTAAACAGTCTACTGCTTTAGGAAGCTCTTCGGGAGTTCTAATGATATTTGAATCATCAACATACATGGCGATTATAACAAATTCAAATCCATATCCTTTTATAAGGACACAAGGACAAATTGAATTATTCTTATACCCTTCTTTCAACAAGTACTCTCTCGGGCGATTATACCACATGCGCCCTGATTGTTTCAATCCGTATAAGGATTTTTGAAGCTTTATTTAATAAATTTCTTGGAAACCTTAATATGCTCCAAGACAATTTAAATCTTTCAATGATATCCACTATACGCATATCAAGTTTTTCATATATTGCCAGATTAAAACCTGAAGTGACTATATCCACTATAAGAGAACATGTCTCCATATAATCAATGTGAGGATATTTACTAATTTTCTTGTGCCACAAGTCGTCTTTATGTCTATCGACTTGAACCTTTCGCACAAGAACACATTTATACCTCAATTGACTTTATACTTTCAGGTGTTGGACTATCCGTCCAACTTCACATTTTTCAAGTGAAGTCAATTTCATTGCGTATTTTTTATTTGGCCAATCTTTTATCCGTCCAAATTTCATGACAGATTTGATCTCAAGATCCTCGTCAATATTAATCATATTGAGCGCTACATTATATTAACAATATCGTCGACAATCATTTTATGTCGGTTCCATTATTACCCAATAAAGACATAACTTATTGAGATCTCTTTATTTCATTATTTTCAGGTACCTGAGCCTCTCCCATGAGGTCTTATGAAGTGTTATGTCGTGGTGCTCTTCTAGGGCACTTGCCTCCTTATTATGACCATTTTGAATATTTGCCCCTCTCCTTCTTCAAGGAGTTTTATCTTTGGAACCGATTGGTCTGTTACACTTCATGCGTGCCATAGACTCTGTCCCTCATGGACTTTATTCTATTTGGAGCATTAGCAGCTGAAATATGACATTTAGCTTTGGGTCAGCAAATGCGTCTGGCAATAATTTGTAAATGAATTATCACTTGAACTTCAAGTTTATATTTTCTTGTACGAGGATCTATATGTATTCATAATAATTCATTTCACGTATCACTTTCTCAGCTGCCCATTTTCTCCCCCTAATGTTGGGATCACCAACACATTTCCCAACCATCTTTGGGAACTCATCTTTGTGCATTTTGGTGGCATAATTAAATCATATAGCACATCCATATTTCTATATAGAAATTATTTGGTTCCTGACCCTGAACCGATTGTGATAGGGAGAAATTTTTATAACTTGGCTAGATGCGTACAAGTGCTGCTGTATATTAAATAATAAATCTCATACCAAATTTTGTTTTTGGAAGTTTTGTTCTCATAACCAATTATTTAGCTATAATTGGAGGCATACAATTTATGCTAAACCAACTTGGATTTAAACCAGTATTATTAAGATAAATCATCATAATTTATATTCTGGAATTGTGCTCTAATAATTTGAGCAAACAATCTTGCAAAAACCAAACTGCAAGTTGATAACAAATGCACATGTGACCATAAAATAGATGCATCTATTAAAATCATATAATAGTAAACGGTCCACATGGCAGGTGACTGGGCCCATATATATATCACCTTTTATTCCTTCCAGAAATCAAAGGATTCAATCCCAACCTTTAACTGGTATATCATGAGAATAAGCAGCACAAGAGAATTCTTGAAGAATCTTCTATTCTTCAATATATGTCAATGTAATTCTAAATTAATTTTTCGCATCATAATTGAACCGAGATGGTCAACCGGTCATGCCAATTAATATTTGTTTTAGTAAACCTTTAGTTTACTTGTGGCATATGACTCTAGCATCATGCTTATATTTGTGTAGTACAAATAGAAAGAAGATCGGGTAACCTTTCATATTTACCCGGTATGATTATAGAAATATGAAGATATTCAATCTTCCTTTCATTTATAATCTCAATATGCCAACACTTTGACTTATATATTTGAAACTCAAAAAGTTTTTTTTTTTGAGACTTTACAATATCAATGTCATGAATAAGTTTATTCATCTGGGTAGTAGCAAATTAGTTTTTCGGTATTCTTAACAACTTTTGTACTACAAGATCTTTTATCATACAATTCATATGGTAAATGTCTCCTTCACGGATAAAATTATATCATAATAAATTATCATGGTCAAAATCATCATAAGCAAAATCATTTCTTGTTTTAACTTTGCCTTTAATAACTTTTATAAGGCATGACAAAATAATATTTGGCGTACCACATGTACGCGACCAATGACATATTCATGTAACCACACAATAATATTTATTCTCTTTATTTTACTCAAACCTCCCTTAGAGGTGAGTTATGTGGTATTCATATAATCATGAATTTCATGTCTTTATTCATTGCTTTTATCATATATTGCCACATTCAACTTTAGGAATGACTTTGCATTCTCAATGCTTATTACAAGTCACATTCTCTTCAAGGAATGGATCATAATTAGCGACATGCTTTATTATTTTCATACCAATTTGATGGTAAGCATTGCCTTCACATTTTGAAGGACTATTTTGATAACCCTTATTGTTCTCCTTTTATAATCATAGTGATGATTATTATTATTTTGATATTTGGAACACCCACGTTCATTGTTCAACCACTTGTCTTCATTGAAACTTATTATGCACTGCTATTACATTCACTTCAAGAATGGAGCAAATCAAGTGGGACAATTTTCATGCCTTTTCATGAAAAATATAATATTTTTCTTTAGTCATCATTATATCATAAATATGGTACATTGGGATTCAAACCCAATGTCTTACCAATATAAAGGCATGTTAGGCCATAATAAATTGGGACTCAAAACCAACTCTTATCATTATGGAGCATCAGGACTTGATCCCGATGTCTTACCCTCAATCAATGGCATAATAGGCTAAACAATATTGAGATTCATTCTCAAGCCTTAATTTCAATCACATGCCAAGAAAGTTATACACAACTAATTTGCAACTTAGCAAATCAAATTTGCTTTCTTAAATAAGTGTACAAATCTCAAATCAGCGTAAAGCTTTATTAATTATTTGTAGCATCTATATGAAATACAACCGTTTGTAGTCAGAATATTTCTTCTAAATTCTATTAGAGTTTAAAAGGATCATAAAATCATTGTCATAATATTTATTGAGTCTCTCTAAAAAATATTGTTGTTTTCGGGGTATACCCTACCTATTGGATTTGATTTAACGCCATGACTTTCCTTTACTCAATTTAACCAAGCAATTAGTGAATAAATTTATCAAAAGTACACCTAACACATATATAGTACTAATACATAAATTGAACATTTATATTACCTGAAAAGTGACATTATAGGTAACAACTTACCAGTTGTAGCTTGTGCATCATTCATATAAATACTTAAAAATGGTAAGTTAGTAGCAAGCATCAAGTAGGTCATGGATACTCAAAAATACCTCTTCTAGTAGTCATACTAATCATTGTTTGCTTTCAAATGATACGACCATAAATTATGAAGTATACTTTCAAACAGCTGGTTTGTTTTCCAAATATCAAAGAAGTACTAATTAATCAACCTAGATAAAGATGTGAAGTATTTCTTGTTTTCTTCAAGATGATTTATGCTTTTAATCAGTATGACCAATTTTATTTTATTTTTTATTCCTTTTTTTTTTGGTACTATATGCAAGTGTAAAAATCCAAAAGGAAAAAAAATTATTCATCCAAGTAAAAGAAAATGTTTAAAGCGGCAGGACAGATTGAAGATAGTTAACACATAAATATGCATAAGACAATTTATATAAAATATCCTTGGTTACCATGACATGCATCATATCAACAATTAACTGCTACTATGATTTTCACATATAGAACTTCGAAAATTTTATTCCATTCATGTGATATAAAAGATGTAATATTAATATGTGCTTATGCAATACAGGTGTAGTACGAAGTTGTGTGCATATGAGATTTTAAAGGAATGACAAGTATAAGATAATCATACCTTCTTACATTTCATTACTTACCATATGTAGTTTCTCTTTACATTTAACCATGTGATGATATGTATGGCTTCTAATTGTAATCTTTCCGGATGTAGAATTTTTTTTGTAGATATATATATATACAATTGGTTAGAGACTCGTGCTGATAACGTGTTATGAAATAAAAGCAATTTAGTAAAACATGAACAAGAAATAAAAGCAATTTAGTAAAACATGAACAAGAAATAGAGATAGAGAGAAGGAAGAGATTTTCTTCTTCAATTGTGTGTATTTTCCTATCTATTACAAGGCCTTTATATAGGCATGAAAAGTGAAGAAAATATGTCATGGAATATGTCATTGAACATAGAAAATATGTAATTGAATATGTCATTAACCATTTGAGAGAAAGATCATGGAAGAAGAGTAGACATCCACCATATTTTGATTTTTATCCTAACAACAAATACTTTGTTGTCTCATTGTCTGCATATGCGTGTCAAAGTAAAATGAAAATACCAAATTTTAATAATTTTAAATATAAAATATGTCATTCACTGATAATAAAATAAAACAGTATGTCTCCAAACTCTTATTTGGTTATCATGATTGAGTGAGTACATCAAACTCTTATTTGGTTAAAATGTGCATTTTGCGTAACTAAGGCATGTTTGGCCCTAAGAAATTTTTCACTTTTTTTGGGGAAAAATTTTACTTTCTTGGAATCTGTGATTGACCATGAAAATTTTAAATTTCACTTGAAGTTGAATTTTGAATTTTTTTAAAAATTCGAAAAATCCCAAAAAACTGTTTTCAAAATTTTCACTTCAACTCACTCACAAAAATTCAAAAACATCTCCAAATGTATTCATATCTAAACACAAATCTAATTCTCAAATACTATTTTCACTTGATTTTTTTTTTCTTTTTTCAAAATTTGACAATTCTTACGTGCAAACGCCCATTAAATCACATGGACATTCCTAAATGACAAATAGTTAATCAGACACTTAACCAATCTGTGATAAACGATAGTGATTCCGGTAATTTTACTTCTTATTTTTGCCTTCTATCCCTGAAATAGTTCTTTCATTTTTGCGTCTGTATATCCTGATTCCTGACAAATCCCGAACTAATAGTATAAGTTTAATCAAGGTATTATAGTAGTAATTTTTTATTAAATGAAATAAGTTATGCTGTAATCACGCTAACACATTGGTTGCTTTATTTTGGGATTGCGCGGCCCCACGTATAATCATTCTCAACATTAATTGTATCCTGTCCTTTTCATTGTTATGGTTTGGTTTGTGTTTCTTCTTTGAACGTGATTAACGTTTACAAATTACAAGTATTTCAGAATTTTTTTCCGTTTGGATAGCCCTTTGATGTGAAAAAAGGATAAGATGTTTTTAAATTGTTCCAACTAAACTTTCAAATTTTCTATTCCCTTAATTTAGGTGATAACAAACACTCGGAACACTTTGCTTATTTTTTTAATTAACATATGAAGAGTACAAGAAATTTAAAAGAAGCTTAGCTATGGGGAATTGTCACTGGTCTTCAAAAAGCCTGGGATAGGGGAAATTGATAATTCTAGTGTGAGGGAGCTCTGTACCTTATCAAAATAGTGATATTGTCAACCACATTCATCGTCTCTTTGCTAGGAATTGGGTGATCTCTATTGCTTATATCTACCGGGAGATTAATTCAGTAGCTGATGGTTTAGCCAATTTTACCTTTAACCAAGAGCATCGTTTTGAATGGCATGCGCTTGTGCCTTCTAGCATTTCTTCGTGTTGTGGGGAGATGTTGTTGAGGTTTCATCTCTCGCTTGATTTCTAGCTAGACTTTCTTTTGTTGCTTAGTTTCTAAAAAACGAAAAAAATGAATATATATAGAGAGAGAGCGCAAATTAAGAGAATAAACAGTTACCCTCATCCGCGTTTTACATTAAATCAAATAATTTAACTTTAATAATTAAAATTAAAAGTCACGAAAATACATATTATTTAATCACGATAAAGTGATATATATATATATATATATATATATGTGTGTGTGTGTAAATTATGTTTCTTATTATATATTAATTTATTATGAATTCCAAATACATACTATACATTTACAAAGTTGGAGGACACCGTGAGTTTGAGATCTCCTCTTCAACATCAAAGTATAAACATGTGCGATTGACTCATAGTCTCATATTATGCGCTACACGAAAACAAGATTTCCATTTTTTTTACACGTAACTTTAAAAGTCTTCTTCTTCCTTTCTTTCTTGTCTTATTTTTCGATATTCGTCATTTTTGTTTTTTTAGGATACTGAGATTCGGCAAAAGATGACCCTTCTAGGTTTTTCTTCCTATTACGTATTACGTTGGTGTTGAAGCCATCTAGGTTTTTAAAGGGAGAGTGTATATTTCACTCTCCCTTAATTTTTAGATTATTTTTTATTCTTTTTTACCATTTTTTCTTACTTTTTTTTTCTTTTCCTTTTCCTTTTTCTTTGTCTTTTTTCTTTTACTTTTTTTTCGTTTCTTCTCTAATTCTGGTGGATATTCATTCACTGACGACTTTGTCTAACCGTTTTTCTTCCATTTTTTCTTTTCACACACAAATTAAACTCTAAAAAAGATCTATTCATAAGCAAAGCAAAATACACTCAGATTTGGGGGAAAAAATTCATCATCGGAAAACCTTCCCATACCGGAAAAAAATTAAAATTTTAACTGGAAAAAGTTTTCTCAGTTTATATTCGTTTTTATTTCTTTTGCTCTTCCTCTCACTCATAAATTAAACTTTCAAGAAGAAAAAAATCTGTCGTCGGAAAAAAAATCGCCGGTAAAAATGGTGTTTGTGAAATTCTGATGACCATCATTTTATGCCGTCGGTGACCAAAACAAAACGAAAGAGAATGAAATAACAAAACAAAAAAAGAGAATAATAAGAAAGAAGAAAAAAGGATAAGAAAAAAAGAAAGAATAAAAAAAATACTAAAAATACATGTGGAGGCGCGTGTAGCTCACCACTTGCCAAGAGTTTGGTTGTCTAGTTTTATGGTGCAAATAATTTCATTTAAAATAAGTTTAGGGGGGTAATAGGACTCCCGCAATGAAAAAATGTGCAGTTGGAAATTCGGGTATAGGTTAGAGGGGTACTTATGCATTTTTCCTATATATAATATAAATATATTAAAAAATATACATTTTGTCAAATATTATTTTTTGAAAACAACTAAAAATATATATATTTCTCTTAAGTTTATTATACGCATAAATTGCATTAAAAACTCGTTCTAAATCCGTCTCCACCATTAACTGTAATCCATATATAAAAAGAAAGAGTTAAGACAGATGTATGCCGAAGCAACAAGTGTCAACACATTTTACATGTATATATTTTAACGTGAAAATAGCACGGGCTAGTCAATTTTCGCATTAGCAATTAAAAAATAGTCAGTGTTTGCAACGTTATTGAGAAATAACCACTATTTTATTGAGTTGTGAAAAGTTCCAGCATAATATGTTGTATTATGAAGCTCATGCATATAAATTTTTAGTATATTATATGTTGGAACTCTAGCACATGGAAAGTTTCAGCATACTGTAAACTTCTAGCATATTATGTTGGCACTTCAGCACATTATGAAATTCCGGCACAGTAAACTGGAAACTTATATGTAAAGAATTCGAACTTCAGTATCTTATGCTGGAATTTATCTGGATTTTTAAGGGTATTTTTGTTCAAATTTTATCTTTACATGAAAAAGTGGCTAAATTTCAATTGCTTTTGAAACTGTGACTATTTTTCAATTATTTGTCGTAAATCGGGCTATTTCTGAATCCCCCCCCCCCTATATGTGTATACCAAATTCACAAGATTATCATGAAAAGATTGTAAGTTATACTTCCCAACCCATTACCTAACCACATAGGGAAAGTTCATTATACTTATTTTTCGGTTTACTTTTTTTTTTTGGTTTTTTTATATAATCGCTAGCAGCGACACCAGTATATGGTCTTTTTCTTTTTTCATCAAAAATTCACATGCCAAAAATAAATCATACTATTGCCTATTGGATCCAAAGTTTTTCGTTGTCATGACCCCCACAGTTATACAGATGTCAGTTTGTCTTATTTATTGGTACTTGACTATGTAAATTTGTAGATAGAATAGAAAAAGTTTAATTAGCAAAGATGGTAACAAAAAATTATCAAATGGAAGGGAATTATTTAGAAAAAAAGGAAAACAAAGTGAGTATAATGTTTACTTTCGTTGTCTACTCTCTTGATTTTCCTTTCAAAAATTTCTTTAATTTTGTTTATTCTATTTATGAGATAATGATTTCATTAATGGTGAAATGATGAAATAAATAGAAATACGGGATTTTTACACAAATAGACGGCCAAATTCAATATTTACTTTTTCAGCTCGAATACATAAATTATATACTAATCATACATGATTATACATGGACCGTACATATATTATATATCCATTAGCTAGCTATCTTTCGATTGGATTGGCGGCTAATTGGGTTAATTCTTTATTTAACGTTTTAATAATTAATTAAACATCCATCTAGAAGCTGATCTAGATGGTTTTAAAAAAATTACAGATTTCTGCAGTAATAATAGAAATCTCAAATGATTAAAGCCTTAAACATAAATAATTTAACCCTAATTAGGAAACTTCCAACAAAAATGAGAGCCAGATCAGATACATATGGCTCAATCTTATTGTCCTTTCTCCCTCAAATTATTGCAACTCATTAATTTTTATGCATCTTCTCCTCGAGGAGAATATATTAACTTCAATACAATGTTCTTGAACAATATTATAATTCAAAGGATCTGATCGTATCATATTAGCAAATTTGCAAGCACATTAATTAATCGCCGTTCTTTCATTTTATTTTATTTGACGTGTTAATAACTTAATATATATAGATAACCATTAATTATGCCAAGAGCCAGTTATTAAACTGGTTCCATTAACTAACATGATTACCTATAGTCTCGTACAACGCAACTTGTTAATGATCATTGTATACGGTTAAAATGTCCGATTTTACTATTTGATCAGGACCACGGAGTTGCATCGAAGGTAGGCCTCGCAGTGGATGAAGATCAAAGCACGAGGCAAGGTACCGAGTTCGAGAATCGAAGTGCATGTCGAGATTGAGGCCGGCAACGATCGAGACCAAATAGGGCAGACTTCGAGCAAAGCGCAATAACAGAAAAACGAAATATCCGGGACTGGTCGAAGATTGATCACGCCTAACTATGCCTTATAAAAAGGACACGCGGACGTTGCAAATATAATCTGAGTATTTAACACAGAGTCGAACCCACGAGGAATTAACCTATCAATTACTTCTCGTTAGACTTACTAAATTCCACGGAATCAACTTTCTCAAACGTTGTAAATAACAATTGAAGGTATTTCTACTAACTACGAATGAATGTAAATAAGCAACTGAAAAAAATAACTATAATTGAGTTGTACACTATTAGGAGAAGGTTCTAAGGCTATGATTTCCCCTATTGATGGACTCCCTTCCGGTTATGCTTCACATAGAATCACCAAATCATCTCTATCAATTATGAGCACTCTTACTACCGTAAATCTCTCCCGAGTAATCACGATAATCTACTAGACGCACTCTCCCGAGTTACGCTAGTTGGCTTTGTTTATTACCGCTCACTTTAGAATGCACAAAAGGCTTCGTTATCCATAATCCCGCCTTTAAACCCGCAATTATTGATCCCTCATATATTTTGGGAGTTGTGTTGTTCAACAATTACCTAAATATGCACTCTCTCCCGAGTTATGCAGACTGAATAGGCACAACTAATTGAGGATCCTGTCAATTTACTACAACAAGCACGTAGCTGAACAAATAGAGATTAAAATGACAAACTATATTAACATAATCAAGAAGTTCATCCTTCAATAGGTTCCATCAAACCTTAGACTAAATATTTAGCTACTCATACTAGTGTTCATCACAACAAAAATCAAATTCATCACAAATCATAAAAACAAAAGGAGGAAAGGAAGAACTTGATGTTGAATCCTCCTCATTGCTTCTTGCCTCTCCTTTTCTTGCACTAAGCTATGAAAAGCTGCATAATTCCTCCTTGGGCGAGCTTGACCTTCTATGGTTAAGTGAATTTTCCCCTAGACAACCAAGTTTACCCCTGAAAATTAATATTCCCGAACTGGGCTAGCGCGGCCGTGCTAATGAGCACGCTAATGGCCGCGCTAATGCCCTACCATTCTACCTCGACCATCTGGGCTAACGCGGTCGCGCTAATGGCCGCGCTAGTCCAGGCCTTCATTTTAACTATTCTTTTTCTCGTCTTCTCGCGTACTCAGCTCCTAGGATTTTTTTTCTTGCTTCAATGTAGCTCCAATCACAGCTTTAAGGCCTCATACAAGCTCCTCACTCCTGCAACGTGTGAAATTCACAATTAGAGCCCATTTTTCATCATTTAACTATAATATAAAATTGAAACATAATTAAGCTGGGGCATAAACAATCGCCAAATTACATAAATCTAGCTTATTATCAACACCCCACACTTAAATCATTGCTAGTTCTCGATCAATCCACCACACTCTATAGAGGTTCCTTCACTAAGCATTCTTCCCTAATGCATCACACCAAGAACAAATCACATGAGTTACGCCTAGTAGTGAACAATCTCCGCCTCAAAAGTCGACTCTCACGTGCCGTGCAATATTCATACTTTCTCAAATTACTCTACACAGAAGTCAAGACTTGCCCTTCCTTCATGAATCACATGCCCTCACATCCACAAAAGAGAGTAGTTCCACATATAACAATGTCTAGAACAATTAGGAACTTAGATAGACAAAACTAGCTCACTCTCAAAAAGAACATTCACAGGCCACAAAGATGCACCATAGGCTTGCCCGTAGTGTACTACTCTACTAATCGAGCCCACTCAGTCTAAGATCAATAGGACTTCACTTGGTTGTAATGTAGGCTAAGGGACGGGTAGGATATAATTGGATATAGTGACTAACCTCCCTAAGAACTTTTTAATATAATTACATTAACATTCAAAGCCATACTTATGTCAACCAAACATCTCACCACTTTTTCTTTTATTTACAACAACCTCATCCATTTGATTCAATTATAACAAACCACCCCTTATCGATTACTACATTTACTTTTTTTTGGTGCTTATTCTTTTACTTCTCCAAACACTGCACCTTTTCTCTATTTCAACGGTTCCACTCAAAAAAACTAAACCACCACCCCACACTTTTGCATTTGCATAATTTCCATGTCATTCAAGTGCTTATGAGAGGTAAAAGGATTTAAACAGCAGGCTATTCAAATAACTGGGTAAGGTTCGCAATGTGGTTGCCAAAGAAACAGGCTTATAGGCTCAACGGGGTTAACTAAGATATAGTATAGTTAGGTGGGTTTACTTTATAAGTCTGGCTCAACAAAGAAATGCCTATATCACTTTTAGGACTGAATGAAACTACTATTTCGCTTTGCAAACACACATGGCAAGTTCTAGGCATTAAATGTGAATCATGGAATACAGTAAAGCTCACACACACATGGCACATGACTCATTCCAGATTGGCTTATCAAGACACTCTCTTCTAAGTATTCTAGTCAGTAACAAACATACAATTTTTAAGGCACTTTAGCAAGAATCAATTACTGAGACTAAGCGTTACACTCTAGTGTTTATTGCGTTTAGGTGTATAACGCTAGAGGCTTAACTTTACTAAAAAAACAAAATGAACAAAAACTACCCATACCCGGTTCAAGCTAAATCCTTGGAAAAGAACCGTGGCCCAAAGAAAAACCAAGGGGGGGGGGGGGTTACTACACTACCTAAAAAAAGGTCTTTTGGTGTTTTCTCAAGACTTACTTCCCTCAAGAAAATTGTCTAAAGGCTCCGTCATCAGGAAGAGTCTCCATATTTCCTTTTTTTTTCGATCGACTTAGTCCCTCAAGAACCCCGCCGAAAAAGATTCGTCATCGGGACAAGCCACTTACCTACTTTAAACTAACCTAATGAAACTATTACTCAAACACCACAAACAATCAACGCAAAACAAAGAAACATCAAACAGTCAAATTGTACAATTACATATATACATTGAAGTATCCCGCACCCCACACTTGAAATGTAGACATGTCCTCATGGCATCAAAATTTAAGGAATAGTGAGGTAAAGGAACTTCCCTAAAGGATCACTCGTGATCGGAGACGGTGTCTGGGTTCTCATTGCATGTGCGACCCAGAGCTCTTAGCCAACCTAAGAATTTCTTTTCCGACTTCACCTGTCGCTTAGCCACCGCGTCAACGCGTGCACCCAAATTAGTGATAGACACAACCCAGCCATATCCTGCTCCAAAGCGGTCATGCGGGTACTACGGCGTGGATGTGAAGATATTGCAGTGCTAGATGGTGCTTCAGCTGCTACACTGTGCTCATAGGCCTGTGGTTTGGCCCCCACATCCTCCTACTCGTCCTCCTCTTCGTTCGAGTCATCAAAGCCACTACTATCCTCCCCTTCAGCTGCCGCCGGCTCCTTACCCGTGGTTACCTTGTTAGCCCAGAACTTGCGGTCCTTTGATACTAGCCCATCCACAACTAGATTTTCGGGCACCCGAGCTTCCCTACAAAGCTGAGTAACTAAAGAAGGGAAAAAGAACCTATACCATTTCACTGGGCAGCGGATGAACATCTCTTCATGTATCATTTTAGCCACGTCGAAGTTGTGACCATTGACGAAGCACTAAATCAAAGCTGCTCGGGGCCCATTTACCTCCGTAGTGTTGGAGGACGGAAGCAGACAGTTTTTGATAAGACACAGCCAGCACTTTCCTTCAAAGGTTAGTGCCGAGGAATGAAACTTCTCACCATATTTCATCCAAACCACCTCCTTCCCTAGTACACAGATTGTTTCAAAGAATCGCTCCCACTTTTCGTGTGTTGGGTTACGGCCATACTCATAAAAGTCATCATAATCAACCACAGGAGGGGGCAACTAGTATGCCGTCCGTATCGCCTTAACAGAAGCATTCACCGCCTTTCGGCACACCATGACTACGCCATTGTCATGCTCCGACACATTGGCGTAAAATTCTCTAACAACCATTAAATTGCCCTCACCTGGCTCATTAATGAAGGTTTGCAACCCCCTCCTCAGCAGCTCAGTGTACATGTAAGGGCAGTGTCACTAGACCGATCTGATGTTAATACCCCTCTCCGGAATCGGTTTTTTAGAGGCCTTCGCCGCAAAGAAGTCCTGAGCCTTGGCCGAGACAAATCTGGTACTATCAAAGGGGTGTGCAGGGGTTGCCCCTCGTGTCCTGGACGAGCCGGCTTGGCTGCTAGAAGATGCACCCGTGGCGCGGCGTTTCTGAGATGGAGTCATACTACCTGAAAAACGGGAACACATTAGCACAGCCCAACACAAAATTGTGACGCATTGCAGTTACTCAGACTTCACACGCATAAGTGGTGACAACTACATAGTTACGTTCATTGAGGTCATTCCACAAACACCTTGTGGGCATTAGGCACTCATAACTCATTTCAAACATTTGACAACATCAAAAATCAGCATAATGTAGCCACAAGCACAACTAATCATTCTCTAACTCCACCAACCATTCCATCCATAGTTACTGCAACATATACTACAAATTTTGACTAAACAAAGGCAAGAGCAACAATAACAGAAATAAAAACGAAAATCAGAAATAAAAGAAACAAAAAAAATGGTCCCTAAAATACATACCTGTAGTGATAGAAGGAGGGGAACAGAGAAGAAAGGTGGAGGAGAATGTGGTTGGAAACTTGGGGCCAATTGAAAAAGATGAAAATTTGTGGAAGAGGGGAGTTGAAGGTGAAGGGGATTTAATGAAGAAGAGGATTTGGGGAAGGTTTTGTTTCTTTTTCTCTTTGGATTGGGATTGGGGCGTGGGGTTGGGGGATTAAAGGAGGGGGATTTTATTACAACTAACATAAAAATAAAATTAGAACAACTCAGAAAATATAACACAAAAAAATTGTCGGAACTAGCGCGATCGCGCTAGTAGCGGCCAGTAGCGCGATCGCGCTAGTAGCGGCCAGTAGCGCGTTCACAAACGTGGGCCGGGCAGAATGTTTGCCCAAATAGCGTGACCTGTAGCGCGGGCGCACTCCTGGGCGGAAATTTTTCACATTTTCCACCTGAATTCCTGGTTATCCATCCTGAATTTTGTGCCATCTTGTCAAGCAAACCCTAACTTTCTCTCCATGTTTTGCTCAAAAATGCTCCACCAGCTGAAGCATCAACAATGTTCTTCGTGCTATCTGACAATCCCATGTAAAACCACTGCCCCAACATCAGATATGGAATACCATGGTGCGGACATATAACCAGCATCCCCTTGAATCGTTCCCATGTTTCATGCAGTGTCTCCTTTAGTCTCTGTTTAAAACTCAAAATTTCATTAATTTGTTGAGCGGTTTTGTTGGGTGGGTGGAACTTGTTCACGAATTGCTTGACTAACTCCTCCCAAGTTGTTATGGAATTTATGGGGAGTGAGTTTAGCCAGGTCTTGGCAGCTCCTGTTACTGAGAATGGAAATAATAACAACTTGATTGCTTCCGAAGTTACGTTGGGCTGCCTTTGGGTTTTGCAGATTGACAGAAAATTCTTCAAGTGTTGTTGAGGATCTTCGACTTGTGACCCCGAAAATAGTCCCTTGTTTTGCAACAAGTGCAACATGTTATTTATGATTTGGAATGATTCAGCATGTCTCTGCGGGACTAAAATCGAGGTGGCCAGATTTTCAGCTGTGGGTTGTACGCAGTCATAGAGAGTTGCCTCTGGCACAAGAGGTGCCACTGGCGCTATTGGTACAGCTGGGTTCTCTTTGTGATCTCCCATTTCTGTCTCGAAGTGTTCAGTTGTTTGTTGTTGTTTGTTTTTCCGGTTGGCCCGGTTCAAGGCCTTGAAAACTTTCTCGGGATCTGATAATGCTTCAAATACTTCACCAGTTCTCAATGAGTTTCTAGGCATGCACCTGTGCAACCAAGTCAACAAACGTTAAAATTTTAATGTAAAGATAGGGTATAGAGAAAACTGACTATACTATGAATTTTTTTGTACTTCTTTCAATTGTAATTAATAACGCCGTTAAATTCCCTGGCAACGACGCCAAAATTTGATCACGCCGAAGTATGCTTTATAAAAAGGACACACGGACGTTGCAAATATAATCTGAGTATTTAGCCCAGTGTCGAACCCATGAGGAATTAACCTATCAATTACTTCTTGTTAGACTTACTAAATTCCACTAAATCAACTTTCTCAAACGTTGTAAATAACAGTTGATGGTATTTCTACTAACTACGAATGAATGTAAATAAGCAACTGAAAAATAACTATAATTGAGTTGTAAACTATTAAGAGAAGGTTCTAAGGCTATGATTTCCCCTATTGATGGACTCCCTTCCGATTATGCTTCACATAGAATCAATAAATCATCTCTATCAATTATGAGCACTCTTACTACCGTAAATCTCTCCCGAGTAATCACGATAATCTACTAGACACACTCTCCCGAGTTACGCTAGCTGGCTTTGTTTATTACCGCTCACTTTAGAATGCACCCAAGGCTTCGTTATCCCTAATCCCGCCTTTAAACCCGCAATTATTGATCCTTCATATATTTTGGGAGTGGTGTTGTTCAACAATTACCTAAATATGCACTCTCTCCCGAGTTATGCATACTGAATAGGCACAACTAATTGATGATCCTGTATATTAACTACAACAAGCAGGTAGTTGAACAAATAGAGATTAAAATGGCAAACTATATTAACATAATCAAGAAGTTCATCCTTCAATAGGTTCCATCAAACCTTAGACTAAATATTTAGCTACCCATACTAGTGTTCATCACAACAATAATCAAATTCATCACAAATAATAAAAACAAAAGGAGGAAAGGAAGAGCTTGATGTTGAATCCTCCTCCTTGCCTCTTGCCTCTCCTTTTCTTGCACTAAGCTATGAAAAGCTGCATAATTCCTCCTTGGGCGAGCTTGACCTTCTATAGGTTAAGTGAATTTTTCCTCAGACGTCCAAGTTTACCCCTGAAAATTAATATTTCGGAACTGGGCTAGCGCGGCCGCGCTAATGGCCGCGCTAATGCCCTACCATTCTGCCTCGACCATCTGGGCTAGCACGGTCGCGCTAATGACCGCGCTAGTCCAGGCCTTCATTTTAACTATTCTCTTTCTCGTCTTCTCGCGTACTCAGCTCCTAGGGTTTTTTTTCTCGCTTCAATGTAGCTTCAATCACAGCTTTAAGGCCTCATACAAGCTCCTCACTCCTGCAACGTGTGAAATTCACAATTAGAGCCCATTTTTCATCATTTAACTATAATATAACATTGAAACATAATTAAGCCGGGGCATAAACAATCGCCAAATTACATAAATCTAGCCTATTATCAAAGATCATGACAGAAATCTCGGAACAGATCAAATCAAAGGCGGTTGTTTAGGCTAATCATGGGATTTACTTCCGTAATTAGAATTTTACTATAGATAGGATTCCTTTACTATATAAAGAGGGTTCTAATCATTTTGTAGGCACCTTTCATTCACGCATATCAAAGTAATACAATACTTTCTGCTCAACTAATTATATTCTTGTTCATCAGCTTGTTATATCTTTAATTGTTCTTGCATTAATCAGTTCGAGGGTATTCGAGCTCGAGCGCTGAACTCAGTTCAAACACTGGTTTGCTTTATATTATTGTTAATTTTTATTATTGATTTTTACATCTATCAATTGATATTAGGTGAAATTACGTGTTCTTAAAATCACATTATAAGTTTAATTGTTATCCAATTTTAAAGGTAAACAACCATATAGAAACACTTAATTACCATATTAAAAGTGTGCTGGAATTTTGACTTAATTATACAAACTAATAGTTGCAATGAGGTCCCAATTGTTTATTCGCAAACTATTTATAAATTGCATGACATTCAATCTTATCTTATACCGTCTAGTATTTAATTAACTCACCTGTTCATATATAGTTGAACACATGTAAATTAATTTTATGTACGTAAAGGGGACAGAAATTTCATAAAGAAAGAAATGAAGGGAAAACGTTAACAAAATTTAATCAATTAATAGTCTATTTCGTGTAACTATATCTGTAAGAAATATTGATCGATGACCTGAAAATGATAATTAGTCTGTAAATTATTTTTCACTATCATTTTACATCATCCAAATTGTTTGTTTTCTTTTGACAATATCACAAGACTCTAATTCATATATACTAACTAAGTACAAATTTGCTGATCTTATTTACGATAAAATCTGAATACATAACGACAATATGTAGAACACATTATTTTAAATTTAAAATTTATTATAGAAAGAAATAGAATAATCGAAGAAAATCCCATCAAATCTATCTGCACATGTGTTTGAGTGTTAATGCACTGGCTAGCTACTAGTACTATATAAATAAGTTACGCTGAATTTGACAGAAAGATAATAAATTAATTAATCGCATGCATGTATAAATTAAATTCATTAATGTCTATTTCATTCACTGAATTCTTAATAAATAAACACTCTACCCTTCACCACATGGTTCATTCCAGCTCTAAATAAAAAAGTCAAGATCTAGCTAACAGCACTCCATTGATTTCAATTTATATATATTAATCGATTCCAAATATATATATATATATATATATACATACTAGTCAGGTAAGCCCTTGCTATACACAGGCCCAACACAATTAACATAGTTTTTTGAAGTCTTCTAGTAAAGATTTTTACCTTTTGAAGAACACTATATTACTGCACGATAAAAAAAATTATTTCACGTACCATCACTTAAGTTAAAATTATGCAAATTTGAGAGTTTAAAAACAAAATATATCTTCTAAAGTTGATGCAACTCTGTTTCTGTTCACTTGAAACCATAATCCGTTTGAAATTTCAAATACATGTGATGAGAACTTTTTAGGATAACTTGAACATTTTTCTCCCGATTCAGTATAACATGCAATGCATTTTAAACAAAAATTATCCAAACCTTTTTTTTACATTATACATAAGAAAACAAAACAAACTGCTATATGGTCCAAAGCCTAACAACACTGTGAAAGAAACAATATCACCACAAAAATTTCCACCTGACATTAAGAATCAGAAGTGCACATGGTCAGAGACACACACACCCAATACAGAGAACAATATTTTGGGTAAGACATCAGATAAAGTTTCTTGTTTATTCCACTTTTTTATCATCATATATGCGAAAATAATATTTATCAAATACCACTGAAGTCATGGCAAAGAACGCTGATGATAGGCTATAATTACGTATTTTAGTCGATTATTACACTCTAATTTACTGCACTTTAGTTGAGTTTGCGCTTTAATCGCTATTGTTTTGCACTAATTGTGTGTTTTATGCCTTGTAGGCGTGATTCCGAGCTATATAGATGTTATGGAATGAATTTAAGTGGTTTGGAGCTTTGAAATCTGAGTAAGAGCTCAAGGAATTAAGTCGGGATCGCGTTCGGGGATCAACGGATGATAAAACAACAAAACGAAAACTCGAAGAGACATATTGCGCATAGTCTAGTAAAATAGACATAACTTTTTTCTCAGAACTCCATTTGAGCTCCATAATATATGGTTGGAAAGATAACGCAAGGATCTACAACTTTCATGTTTTACATTTTTCCAAATTCCAAACGGAACAGGGTTAAAAACCGCGGTTACGGTAGGACCGTGGCAGAAGGCAGTCGCGGACAAATGAAGAACCTGAGAGGGTGTTTGGCCGCGGTTCCGGGGTAACCGAGGTGGAACCGCGGAAGGATGCGTAAATTTCAGGGACCAAAGTGCAAAACACGGGATTTTAAGCCTTAAACCCTATATTAAACCAAGGAAGCCGGCCAAGAAAAGGAATTGGATATATTTTTGACATAGGTTTGACCTAAGGAGGCAGAGACACAATAGGAGCAAGGCTTGGGAATTCTTTTACAAGTTTTTTTCTTTCCTCTTCCTATTTTTCATTGTTAGTTATGACTTTTAGTATTGTAGTTTTACATACTATTATGAATAGCTAATTTGTTATCTAGAGTTTTGATAGAACCTTTTGTAGGATAAATTCTTGTTATGTTTTTATATAATTGAGCCGTAGTATAATCTCTATTTGTTCAACTACGTTCTTATTGTAGTTAATTGAAGAGCTCTCAATTAGCTGTGCCTATTTAGTATGCATAACTCGGGAGAGAGTGCATATTTAGGTAATTGTTGAACAACACCACTCCCAGAGTATATGAGGGATCAATAACCGAGGGTTTAAAGGCGGGATTAGGGATAACGAAGCCTTGGGTGCGATCTGAAGTGAGCTGTATCAAAAGCCAGCTAGCGTAGCTCGGGAGAGTGCGTCTAGTAAATTGTCGTGATTACTCGGGAGAGATTTACGGTAATAAGAGTGCTCATGATCGGTAGAGAATACTTAGGCGAAATTATAGAAGACATAGCGGGAAGGATTCCGACAATTGGGGAAATCATAACTCTAGACCTCCTTAATCTTGTCTCTAACTCTTAGTATCTTTAGTTGTTAATTTATTATTTTAATTTGTTAATCAATTAGTTAAACACAAGAATCTAAATATCTATAAGTTAGGAACTGTTCAAGCTTGTCTTCTTGGTGATAGTGAACAGCTGTAGCTAAGCCTTAGTTCTCTGTGGGATTCGACTCCGGACTTGTAAACCGGATTATATTTGTAACGACCGCATTGTCCTTTTTATAAGGCATAGTTGGGCGTGATCAAATTTTGGCGCCGTTGCCGGGGAACTAACGGTGTAGCTGTAGGTGTACATATTACTAGGTTTCAAGTTTGAACTTTTATTTTTATTTTTTTGTATTTGATTTTTTTCTTTTATTTGTTGATTAAAAAAACATGGCATCATGGAATTATGAAAGTTTTGATGTTGGTAATTCTACTTTTAATCCTCCTTATGCATATTGTGATGAAAACCACCCTTGGCAAAATTATCAAAATATTTCCGAGAGCGAGTTTTGTGCATCAACTCAATTTTATGTGTGGAATGTGTGTGATATGTGTGGTGGTCAAGATGGTCACTTTCATGGTTGTGCCTATATTTCTTATCTTCCCCCAACCCCTTATTATGATGATTCTATGTTTTCTTGTGAGGATAATAGGAGCAAAGAACCCAGGTATGAGGACCTGAAAGAGATCGAGAATATGTTAAAGTGCCTTACGAAACAATATGATGAGATACAACTGCGGGTACAAAGGCAAGGGGCAACTATTCACAACTTGGAGGCTCAAGCGAATAAATTAATTGAACCTGGTAAAGCGCAACAAGTTGACATTGTGGATAGTAGCCAATATGAGCAAGAACGGGCTGTAGAAATTGCCATATTACTGGAGGATTAAAAAAAATACAAGGATGAGCTAGAGGAGGAGGCTAGAGTAGAACACCAACAATCAATCGAACTAGATTTTGAGGATGCCGATGTCGTAGAGGAGATACTAGAGTCAACCGAGGATATTGAGGATACATATTTAGTTGACTCTATTATCATTAGTGTTGAGAATTTAGACTGTCCCAATGTTCATGTAGTTGAGCGCATTGGTCCTCAATCCAAGCATTTTTCCACATTGTGTTTAAATGATGATATGAAAATAGAGTCGTCCGAGCCACTTGAGGAGTCAAGGAATGAGGAACAAAGTGCTTACATTTTGGAATTTTTCTTTACAGAAAGTCGGGATTACACACCTCATCTAAAGGCAAAGAAGTGCAGAATACTACATTATTTTATTGGGCCATTCAGATTCGTTCCACCACCCCATGACCATAATCATAAGCTTGAATCAAAACTTGGGGTTCAATTCATAAGCTCGAGGTGGAGGCAAAAAGTGATCTGCATCATGCCGCGACGTTAAATCAAGCGCTTGTTGGGAGGCAACCTAACTTTATTGATTTCTTTTATTTATTTTTTATTTTTTTAATTGTATTATTTTTGTAGTGTAAGTTTTTTATTTTCTAGGAGCATGGAAAGCAAAGGTATTGGAAGGATGCAACAGCAAACCAAATGGTTGGAACTAAGTGTGCGGTACCCGCACAAAGGACCAAGCTTGGGAGAAGTCTGAGTACCCCAGGAGTTGTTAATGCTTCGTCCTTTGGCCTACCAGAGAGTTTCTTTTACCCTCTTTTTAGTATGGTGTGCATTGGGGACAATGCACAATTTTAAGTGTGGGGTGAGTGTCACACGTCCTTTTTCGCCCGCGCCGCCCGCGTAGGGACGCGGATGGGAGTTTTTCCAATTAAACGACAATCGAAAGGGGATTTGTTTTAAAGATTCAGAGTCGCCACTTGGGAGATTTATGGTGTCCCAAGTCACCGGTTGAATCCCGAATCGAGGAAAAGAATGACTCTGTTTAACAGTCTGCGCACCAGAAATCCAGATAAGGAATTCTGTTAAACCGGGAGAAGGTGTTAGGCATTCCCGAGTTCCGTGGTTCTTGCACGGTCGCTCAACTGTCATATTCGGCTTGATTATCTGATTTTATACAAATATGAATTTATGTGTAGATTTTAACTCTTTACCGCTTTCATTATTATTATTATTATTATTTTACAGGGAATTGCAACGTTGTGAAAATGTATCTCGAACCACGTCACAATCAATGTACCCGTGGTCGTCGACACACTTTGACTCCGTTGAGATTTGGATTTGGGTCACATCAATGTACACCCACATTTAAGAAAGTAAATTATTAAAGGCGCGTCTAAAGTGACTAGCGCATTATTATTTTTGAGAAGGCCGTGAAATCTTGCTAAAACGGCCCATCCGAAGTTCAATTAATTATTAACCGTTTATTGAGGGCCCCGTAGCTTGCGTTTTATTTGGCGAGGCTCGTCTCATTTATTTTTTTTAAAAAAGGCAATCCTAAAGTGACTACATTTCTATTGAGTTTGTTTCTAAAATAAAGGGAGGAATCCTAGTTAATAATACTTCCTAACTTATGTTGCAATTAACCTTAACTAATTATCCACAATCATTCAAATATCCAATTATCAAAAAATGCAAGTCCAGAATCAATTTCCAAACTTATTTCCTTTAACAGAGTTAATCAACAAACTATTCTAGGCTAATTAGTGTTAAGCAAATCCAACAGTCAAATTACACCTCCAGTTTTGAACTAACTCACAATTACCATTACTAAGTACAAAACAGTATGACTCCGGGATTGCACTGCCAATTATTAGGACGAGTGAGGACTGTGAATCACAAGATCGCTTTATGTTTTAAATAACTTCTGATTTTTAAAACTTAACTACACTAAATGAAATTAAATTACCACATGTCTTAACAAACTATCAAATGTCCCGAACAGTCCATGATTTGACAGTCCAAACCAATCTAAATCGTTGTAAAACAATTTTAATTACATTCCAAACTACTACAATCCATTATGATAAAATACGGCAAGAACTAAAGCTTTCAATGAAGTTATATTTCCATTTTTCATTTCATTCCAAATGGACAGCTACATGGTTTGAGATTCAGGACATGTACCTGGAAATGGCAATACAAGAAGAAAAGAAGGAGGAGTCAGCAACAGTACTAACACATCAACGTAACAGCAACCCAACAGCAGCAAGTCAAAACAGATTCGAGGCCCGGGAAAGTTTGAAGGAAACCAAGCAAGCTCGATAGAACAACCCCAAAAGTTTGTAAAAGACTAAACAGCAACAACCAACATCACCATAAACAGACTCAACCATGCGTTACTAAACCCGAAACTAAACTCGTCTCTCACTTTGTTTTTGTTTTCTCTTTTTAAACTCTCCAGCACTCTCTTAAGATTTTCAGAGAAATGTTCAACCCTTCTCTAGATTTCCAGAATGTCTTCCTCTCTCCCAAAAATCCTCTCTCAAAAAACCATCCCCTAAAATTAGTCCTAAGTGACTCTATTTATAACCCAAAACAGGTATGGACAACATACTTTAATCAATCCCTTTTTAATCTTTCCATCCCATTATATTTTGTTTCCCACACTTGCATGCTTTGTTCCCCACTACTGCATGCTTTGTCTCCCACTATACTAAACAAGTACATTAATTTTCACCACCATATGTTTTGTCCCCCACTATATTAAACAATGCATTATTGCCCACTACCATATGTCATTATGCACTAATTAATTCCCACCATCATGTCTTGTCCCCTATTACGTATTATTTTAATATTATTAGTGCCTAGTGGACGGAACACTCAAATTAATCATTATTTATGACTTAAAATCCTGAAAATACCCCTGAAAATACTGCAATTTACCATTCTACCCCATCAGCCATATCCAATCCTCCTAAGTCAGTTAACCAAACTTTAGCAGCTATAACCAATTCATCTAATCAATTTCCAATTAATAATCAAACTCTGCGTAACAAACTCGACAAATAAACTCTTAATCGACAACGTTCATGAATAATCAACAGAGTTAGATTTATATCCGAACAATCTTAACTGAACAAACGAGTAGATTTCAATCACTAACTTGAGCATCAATCGAACTCGAAATAGTAGGAAAGTCGTCCAAAACGCACACACACAATTTCAACGAATATGCAGTAGGAATATCATGCGAAAATGTTCAAAAATGAAACCACATATTAAAACGAAACCAAAGAAAAAGCAACAAAAATCCGTGAACGAACTATGGCTGACCTTTATGATAACGATCCGACGTCGAAAAATGTTGAACTTCCGATGAAACACAACTTTGTTCGCAACACTGTTTCGACACTTGACTAACAGGTACAGACTCGAACGAAACCTCGATGTACTGTGTGTGTGCGTGTGACGGAGCAATGACCTCGGATGGCTGGTGTTTGGAGACGGATTGGGGGACGACTGTTTCAGGTTGTGGGGGAGCTGGGGTGGTAACGATGGTGAGGCTTGGTTTCGTCGCCGGCTTGGTGGTTCGTCGACGGACTGATGGAGTCGACGGTGGTCGTTTGCTTGATGAGAGGAGGAAGGCAGTCATATACATGAGGGCTGGAGCTGGAGGGGCTGGAGGGCAGCTCGAAGATGAAGAAATCGCAGCGGTGTGAAGGAGCAGAAGCTGGTGGTCGTTTGGGACGAGGGGTGAAGCAGCCACGTGAGAGAGGGTCATTCACGGACAGGTGAAGCATCCATGGATGCGGTCGTGGTGGGCGTGAGGCGGAGGGCATCCATGGACGTGGTCGTTTGATGAAGACGAAGAAGAAAGCAGCCTGCTTGGCTGCTGTGTTGTTGGTGGTCGTCGGCGGAGAAGGTGATGAAGAAGATGAAGCAGCAGGGGTGGGGCAGGTGTCTTTCTTTTTTAGGGTTTTTCTTTTGTTGTTGTTAGGGAATGGAAAATAGAAGTGGGGTAGTTAGCTTGGGTTATGGGGTGGACCAGGTCGGGTTGACCCGGTAGGGGTTTGGTTAAGGGGTTACTTGGTTTGGGCCTGGGGTTTAAAATTGAAGAAAAGGCCCAATCCGATTTTCTTCTTCTTTTCTTGCTTCTTTTTTCTTCTTTTATTTTTTCTTAAACTAAAAACTAAACTCTAAAAATCCTAAATTATCCTATAGAACTAAATTGATTTATAAAAGTGCTAATTAACTCTTAATAACAATTAACACACAATTGAATAGCAATTACGACAAAAAAAAACACAATTGGGACATTAAATGCTAAAAATGCAACGTACATTATTTTTATGATTTTTTGTTCTTGTAAAACAAACTTAATTGCTCCTAATTGTAGAATTAAATCCTAAATGCAAATGCGACATATTTTTGTATTTCTTATTAATTTAACAAATAAACATGCATGGGCAAATACAAATAATTATCCAAAAATGCCACGAAAATTCTCAAAATTGCACACAAAGGAAAATTATTTTATTATGAATTTTTGGGAGTAATTCTCACATAGGGAAAAAATCACGTGCTTACAGTGAGGAAATTGTCTTGGTGACTTTCTATGCTATTTTAGTTGTGTTAGTTTAATTGAATAATTTTTTTTAAATAGAAAAGATTGGACTTTTCCCGACGATGAATCTATTAGACAATTTTCTTGAGGGATTTAAGTCTAAAGAAAAAGTACAAAAAGATTTTCTTTTGTTAGGTAGTGTAATAATTACCCCTTGGGTTTTCTTTAAACCACGGTTTTTTTTCAAGGGTTTTATTTGAACCGGGTGTAGTTATTTTTTTTTGGGAGTAGGAGCTGTGGGCACGTGATTTTTGCCCTATATGAGAATTACTCCCAAAAATTCAAAATAAAAACAATTTTCCTTTGTGTGCAATGTTTGAATTTTCGTGACACTTTTGGATAATTATTTATATTTTGTCTGTGCATATTTATTTGTTTAAATTAATAAAAATATAAAAAAATATGTCACATTTGCATTTAATATGTAATTCTACAATTAGGAGTAATTAAGTTTGTTTTACAAAATGAAAAAATTACAAAAATAGGCATCTTTTGCATTTTTAGCATTTAATGTCCAAATTGTGTGATTTTATTTTATTGATGTTTAATTTTGGGTGATAATTATTATTAGAAGTTAATTAGTATTTTAAGATAATTTTGGTTTTTATAATTTAATTTCATACATTTTAGTTTTATCAATAAGTGAAAGAAAAGAGAACAAAAAATAGACGAAAATCGGATTGGGCCTCTTCTTCAATTTTAAACCACAAGCCCAAGGATACCCAACCTTCCCCTACGACCCGGTCCATTTCAAACCGGGTCGACCCAGTCCATAACCCAAAACCTCATCCCACCCTTTCTATTTTTCATTCTTAAACAAACCCTAAAACTAAACCTACACTACCCCCCCCTCTCTCTTTCTCTTCTTCTCCAAGACCACACCCATCCAAGCCCAGCAACCATGGCTGCCCCCCCTCACGCCTCCACCATCTTCAACACAACCACCACCACCCAGTCCAACGACGCCTCACCCTCAATACACATACACACACGCACGTCATTCTCCATCGTCCCTTCGACCCCAACACGAGCAGCCATGGCTGCTTTCCCCCTCATCCTCACGTCGAAACCATCCAAAACAACCAACGACATCCATGGTTGCTGCCCGTTGTTGCTTCTCCTCCTTCACTACTGCCCGTTGCTGCTTCTCCTCCTTCACGTCGCACTGCTGCTCGTTGCTTCTTCTTCTCCTTCGCGTCGCTGCTGCCATGGCTGCGTCTTCCAGCTGTGGACTGCTGTTGCGTTCTTGTTTCTTCACCGTTGATGTTGCCTTCTGCTTCGTTTTTCAAACGACACCAAATGACCATCTTCTTCGATGGTCCGTTCTTGGTCGTCTTCGGCGTCGAGTTATTTTGGTGCGATAATTGTTTCCGGGCAGATTTGTTTTCACTCGAGTTCATCGTCGTTCCGATCCGGTTAGTTGGTTTAAGTTTCGTTTCTGTCTGTAATTTGTTTGATATTTTTTGGATTTGAAATCAGATATGTTTGATATTAATTTCATGTTTATCGTTTTTTATTTTTTCAGTTTGTCTCATTTTTCTTGTTTTTTTAGGAAGAAATTGTTAGTTTAATTATAATGTTGCTAGATTTAAGTTGAAGGTCAATTAATTATTTCTTTAGTTTGTTTTATTAATTTAAAAGGATTTAGTTTTAATATAGAAGAGTGTTAGTTTAAATCGTTTGAATCCGCCATATTTGTTATTTAATATAGATTTAACTCGTGTTCATTTTTTGTTTGAAGTTCGTTTTTAATCCAGTGATTTAATGTGAGTTTATGTTTTGGTTTTTAATTTTTTGATTTAGTTTGAATCATGCATCTTTGTTGTAATTTTATTGGATTTAATTTGAAGATCAATTGATTATTTGAGTTTAGTGATTTGAATCTGTTCATTTATTTTGTTTAAGTTTAATTTGAATTTGAGCTCATGCTTTGAATATATTTGTTTGTTATTGTTGTTGAATCTGAAAATAGATTTGTTGTTTAAAAAACATTGTTCAGTCAAAATAATTCCAGTTGTTTCTTTGTTGTTCATCATTTAGTTTAAGTTTGTTCATAATATTTGATTAGGTGAATTGGTTATAGCTGACGGTGTAGATTGGTAAATTGCAGTATTTTCAGGGTTAAAATGGTAATTTCAGTAAGGTCAGAGGGGTATTTTTGGAATTAAAATTCTGAACAATTATTTATTTTGAGTACTCTGTCCATTAAGATTAAATAATATTTTAATAATATTAAAATAGTACATGGTGAGGGACAAGACATAATGGTGGGGAATAATGCACTTGTTTAATCAAAAATGGGGAACAAGACATAGTGGGATTACGGGGCTCAAGAAAAGTTGATTAAAAAAATAATAATTGTATTTTTTATGTAGTAGTGGGTTTGGTAAGAGAAAATGGTTGTTTTTATTAATTGATTAAGGGGTCTGTGATAAGATAAATAGAACAGACTTAGAAAAATAAAAGGAGGGAGCTGAATATTGAAGAGAGAGAAAAATTTCGAAAATATTAAGACTTCCAAAAATACAAAGAAAAACATTCTGGAAATTCAAAAGAAGAGTAGTATACACCTGATATACAATCTAACTATTCTGATATACGGATTCAGAAATTAAGGGCTAAACATTAACTAGTCTTTCAAAGCTGAAAAGATTCCCTTTGCTTCTGTCCGTTGATTGTTGTTGGTGTTTCTGGATTTTATGTTGATTTTAAAATCTGTCTCTGGTTTCTCGTTGCTGGTTGTTACTGGTTGCTGGGTGTTGTTGTTGTTGTATGCTACTGAATTTCTGCTGATCTCCCTTTTCTTTTGCTTCCAATATCAGGTACACAACTGACACGCTGGTTACTGTAAACTGAAACATGAAGCATGAATACGAAATGAAGAGTTGAAGTTCTGAATTTATTTAATTATATTCTGAATTGTATTTGTATATATAAATTATTTAGCTTACTCTAATCAGAATATGTAGCTGTTTAATATATACAGTAGAACATCTGACGATAGCTTAGCGGACGAACTATCTAGGTATTACCCTAATAAATAAATAAATGGTGTAGTAACTCTGTCTAGTTAATTCGTTATTGTTGGGTGATTATTATGTCTCAAAAAAGCATGTTAGCTGATTTAGACTATTCTTAAACATTCAACAGTTAGTTCATTAAACGAATAGGCCGTTTCGGAATTTGTAAGAATATTGTTTAGCTAAATACTATTGGTTAATTTCAGCATGTAAATGGTCTAGGATTAAAATTAGATTGCCAAGTTTTTTTTATTTTGACAAACTGTGAACATGCCTAGTGTAATGTAATTAGGTAGTAACATGTGAATGATATGGCCCAGGTCCAGTTTTATGTCATCCACGTTGGGCTTGGGCCCGCATTGGCAACGGACTGCCCGGATTGCATTATTTTCAGATTTTATGAATCATATTCGAAACCCAACTATAACAACTAAAGCATGTAAATAAATTAAGACATTTTCTCTTTCATTATATAGAGACAAATTTAATAGAAAAAATGTAGGCACTTTAGGATTACCCTTTTAAAATAAATGAGATGAGCCTCGCCCAATAAAACGCACAAATTGCGGGGCCCTCAATAAATGTTTAATTGAATACTTAGATTTCGAGATTGGTCGTTTAGCAAATTTCACGGCCTTCTCCAACGTAATAAAGCTTTAAATTCTTTAGGCACGATTTTAATAATACTACATCCCTAAACTCGGGTGCGCATTTATGCGACCCAAATCCAAATCTCAACGGAGTCAAAACATGTCAACAACCATGGGTGCATTGATTGCGATGTGGTTCGAAACGCATTTTCACGACGTTGCAATTCTAAAATAATAATAATAAAAGCAGTTTAATGTTGATAAAAGCACATAAATTATAATATGTATATCAGATATCTAGCCATTACAACAGTTTAAGCGACCGTGCTAGAACCACGGGATTCGGGGGTGCCTAACACCTTCCCTCGGGTCAACAGAATTCCTTACTTAGAATTTCTGGTTCGCGGACTTCATTTGGAAAGTCGAATATTTTCCTCGATTCGGGATTCAATCGGTGACTTGGGACACCATAAATCTCCCAAGTGGCGACTCTGAAATAAATAAATAAATCCTGATTCGATTGTCCTTTAATTAGAAAAAACTACCTTTCGTGCCCCTTCGCGGGCGGCGCGGGCGAAAAAGGAGGTGTGACAGGAGCCATTGTGTTGTGTTTTGAATTGAAGCAATATCTCTTGACTTTGTTATGCCTTGAGAATAGTGAGTACTTTGGTTGTGACGCTTAAGCTCAGGTTTTGACTCTTGTAGAAGTACCTTAAATTGATGATCTTAACTTTGCTTAATTGCTTTGACTAGAGTGTCTTGATGATCCAATCTTGAGTGAGTCATGTGTCATGTGTGTGTAAGAATTTGTTATATTCTGTGCATTGCATTTGATCCCTAGAACTTGTCTCGTGTGTTTGCAAAGCGAAATAGTAGTTTTATTCAGTCTTGGAAGTGATATAGGCGTTTCTTTGTTGAGCCAGATATGTATATTCTACCCACCTAATAGTTATATATCGTAGTTAATCCCTTTGAGTCTGTAATCTTGTTTCTTTGGCAAACACATTACAAGCCTTACCCATTTATTTGAATTAACCATCTATTCGAACCATTGTAATCTCTCAGGAGCACTTGAATTGTTATGAACTTTGTAAAAGTTAAAGTGTGGGGTGATTGGTTTGGCTTTTGAGTGGAACTAATGAAATAAAGAGAAAGGTGCACTGTTTTGAAAAAGTAAAAGCCACTTGAATTGAAAAAATAAATAGCTGGATTGTTGTAAAAAAAAGAAAAAGAAAAATTCCTTGATAAGTGGTGGCTCTTGATGTAAGAGTGCTTAAAGAAGTATGTGGTAATATACATTGATGTGAAGGTGGAGTTTGGTTTGACATAAGTATGTGGTTTGAGTGTTAAAAGTATATGTATTAAAGTGCTTAGCGAGGTGTAGTCACTCTTATATCTAAATGTATCCTACCCGTCCCGTAGCCTACATTACAATCAAATAAAGTCCTAATTGATCCTAGATTGAATGAGCTCCATTAGTAAAGTAGTACACTACGGGCAAGCTTATGGTGCATCTTTTGAGGCATATCAATGTTATTTCTGAGAGTGAGTGAATTCTTTCTATCTTGAGTTCCTAAGTGTTCTTAAATTTTATTGTGTGGAACTTCTCTCTTTTGTTGTGTGAGGGCACTTGATTCATGAAGGAAAGGTAATGTCAGTGACCTCTATGTTAGAGTAAGTAGGTGAATTGTGAATAATGCATGGTACTTAAGAGTCAAATCTTGAGGTGAAGATGTTACGCTTTTGTGCTTAGTCTATTTTAAATACTCTTGGTGTGATGAGTTAGGAGAATTATTTAAAAAGGTCGTGTCTATAAAAAAAATGTAGTTTGATTGCTCGAGGACGAGCAATGTTTAAGTGTGGGGTGTTGATGATAGGCTATAATTACGTATTTTAGTCGATTATTACACTCTAATTTACTGCACTTTAGTTGAGTTTGCGCTTTAATCGCTAGTGTTTTGCACTAATTGTGTGTTTTATGCCTTGTAGGTATGATTCCGAGCTATATAGATGTTATGGAATGAATTTAAGTGATTTGGAGCTCTGAAGTCTGAGTAATAGCTCAAGAAATTAAGCCGGGATCGCATTCGGGGATCAACGGATGATAAAACAACAAAACGAAAACTCGAAAAGGCATATTGCGCACTGTCTAGTAAAATAGACATAACATTTATCTCTGAACTCCATTTGAGCTCTATAATATATGGTTGGAAAGATAACGCAAAGAGCTACAACTTTCATGTTTTATGTTTTTCCAAATTCCAAATGGAACAGGGTGAGAACCCGCGGTTACGGTAGGACCGCGGCAGAAGGCAGTCGCGGACAAATGAAGAACCTGAGAGGGTGTTTGGCCGCGGTTCCGGCGTAACCGCGGTGGAACCGCGGCAGGATGCGTAAATTTCAGGGACCAAAGTGCAAAACACGGGATTTTAAGCCCTAAACCCTATATTAAACCAAGGAAGCCGGCCAAGAAAAGGAATTGGATATATTTTTGACATAAGGTTTGACCTAAGGAGGCAGAGACACAATAGGAGCAAGGCTTGGGAATTCTTCTACAAGTTTTTTTCTTTCCTCTTCCTATTTTTCATTGTTGATTATGACTTTTAGTATTGTAGTTTTACATACTATTATGAATAGCTAATTTGTTATCTAGAGTTTTAATAGAACCTGATAAATTCTTGTTATGTTTTTATATAATTGAGCCGTAGTATAATCTCTATTTGTTCAACTACATTCTTATTGTAGTTAATTGAAGAGCTCTCAATTAGCTGTGTCTATTTAGTATGCATAACTCGGGAGAGAGTTCATATTTAGGTAATTATTGAACAACACCACTCCCAGAGTATATGAGGGATCAATAATCGAGGGTTTAAAGGCGGGATTAGGGATAACGAAGCCTTGAGTGCGATCTGAAGTGAGCTGTATCAAAAGCCAGCTAGCGTAGCTCGGGAGAGTGCGTCTAGTAAATTGTCGTGATCACTCGGGAGAGATTTACAGTAATAAGAGTGCTCATGATCGGTAGAGAATACTTAGGCGAAATTATAGAAGACATAGCGGGAAGAATTCCGACAATTGGGGAAATCATAACTCTAGACCTCCTTAATCTTGTCTCTAACCCTTAGTATCTTTATTTGTTAATTTATTATTTTAATTTGTTAATCAATTAGTTAAACACAAGAATCTAAAGAGCCAATAAATTTGTTAATTTATGTAGATAGTCCATAAAAAAAAGAGCCAATAAAGAGCTATAAGACATAGTTAAAGGAAGATAGTCTCAGAGAAAACCAACTTATTAAGTTCAAAACCAGCTTCATGCTACCACATTATTGTAGGACAGAGACTCCAAAAATAAATCAGAGAATATACCAATACCTCAAGAATCAAGACAAAAGAAAATTATTGTTTATACTTGTATAAGGAAGTAAGGTTATTGCATTAACCTTTCAATATATTTTTTGCTAGCTTTTCCCTGGACGACTAAATAGACATTGCCTACACATAGATGAATACGGATGGACACATGTGTTCCCTTAGTGAATTCATGTGTTTCTATAGAAATGACCGTAATTAATAATTTAGCCCTAATTTAAAACTAAATTTCAGGTATACCTGTGTTTGTCCCATGTTCGTCCCACCAAAGTCCCATTTTTATATATTAGTAATATATATATAATTTAACGTTGAACTATCTGTTTTGAAAAGATTCTTACACTCACACAAATGTTATGACCCCACAAATGCTTTTATTCTTTAAATTTTTAAAATCACAATTTTCAAAATTACGGGTTCGAGCCGTGAAAAAATACTCTTACAGAAATGTTGGTAAGACTGCATATAATAGACTCTTGTGGTTCGGCCCTTTTGATCACTAACCCAGGACTTGAGCACGACGGGGGCACCACTGTATGCTAATCACTAGCAATAAAATTCGGCCTCCAACTCTTTAAAAACTTAATGATTATGATGATTTATCATCCACGTATAAACAAAAGGAAGTTCTAATGAAAAGAAAGCATCGAACAAAGAGAGATTTCTTCGCAAATTGGGTGCTATGGGAAGGGAAAATGTTTTATTAAGCATGTTCGCACTTTAAAATTTCTAGTTTTTCTTAATAAAAAAAAATGGGTCAGTGATCAAAAGTGTGTTCAAACTTTAAAGAAATCAAGATTAAGGGTATGTTAATAGTAAAAAAATTAAAGAAGAGTCTTAAACTATTAGTTACCATTGCCGAGTCGGAGTCAAAGTGAATGATGATGAAGGTCGTGGCATAAGGTTTTGTATTTTTCTATTTGTGGAATGATAAGTTGCAATTTGAAACTTTTAACTTTAAAGGATGAATTTTAAAAAATAAATAAATTAAGTTGACTATTATGTATTAGAAGTTAGAATTAAACTATAATTGAATTTAAAAGAATAAAGAAAAAATAAAACAATTTGTTATTAAGTATAAAGTAAGTACGTCGTATTCAATGAACTAAAAACGATGAAGATGAGATTGGATCATCCAGCAAACAGTGGCGGAGCCAGAACTTTTGCTAAAGGGGTTCAAAAAAGGAATAAGTTAAAAAATTTAAAGAGATAGTAGCTAAGGGGAATTGAACCAATGACCTTATAATAATGATTTTGAATTCCCCTTGACCACTAAGCCATGTTTTTGGGTTGTGTGAAAGGAATTCAAAACATAATATATAGAGGTTAAAATCAGATTTTGCCTTATATATATAGTATAATTTTCCGGCGATGTGGGTTCGGGTGAACACCCTTGCGCCCCTCTAAATCCGCCCCTGCCATCAAACAAGGGAATTTAAGCGCCCAACACAATTGTCTGGGGGCACAACTAAGATATTTAAGAGGTCCTATATATATGCACCGATATATATAACATATATATATACAAGATTTTTGAGGCTAACGGAGTCTCGTGACTCCTTTACATAAATTTTGTGCCGAGTCAAATTATTATACTAATTAAAACCGAGGGAGTAATATATACTTAATCATGTTAAAGTTTTAGAAATGTCTTAGGATACGTACGCTTCAATTTTCATTAGTCTGCTACTCCTTTTCCTCCATTTTTTTTGGTATACATCTACAATTCTTCAAATGTCACATATTCTTGTTTTAACCTTGTAATATTTGGTTAAGCACATATAATCTTTAACTATGATTAAATGAGCAATTTTGAGCTCTCTGCCAATGAAAATTCATAAAATTAACAAATTATTAATTAAATATTAAATCTCTTAATTATGATCATACTATGCTAAATTTATATTGTTACTTAATATTTGAAAATAAGTTCTACGAGATTCGTAATCAGACGTAAAATTTTATTAATCAGTCAAAATATCATGTCCTCTCCAAATACTCCTAATAGAAACTATAACAAAAAATATTTTTTTCTAAAAGAAAAAAATAAATATAAATTCAAAGAAATTATCTTGACAATATTTTTCTAACACTTCTACTATAAGAAACCTTAGAAGCTCTGATACCAATATGAAGGAAAATTTATTTAATATAAATCTCTGATCGATATCTATAATTTTTTGTTTCCTCCACACATAAAATAAGCTATCAATACCCCTATTTATAATAGTATGAAACATATTTCAACTAGAAACAGGAAAGTCTATTCCTATATTTTTGTTCTAACTGCAAATCCTATTTAGACATGAATTAAATAAATCAAATCCTAAATAACTAAGGTTTCCTATTACAACTTTGAATTAGTTTTCCAATAGGTAGGCTAAAGCCAGAAATGTAGACAGTAAAGCAAAATAATATATAAACTTTACTTCCTTGAATAAAATATTTTTAAAAATTAGGATACAATCTGACCTCTTTATAATTGTCAACCTATATAACATCATTTATTATAAAAATCTTGTTCTTTTTTTGAATTAATTTTTTATATTATATTTTACCCGTCTATAGTAAAATTTTACCTATAACAGCAGCAATTATCTTTATAGATCTTAGAAATAGTTTAGTTTTAAATTTGCACCTTAAATTTTAATCAATCTTTTCTGTTCCTTTTTCTATATGTCAAGTCCCCACCCCAAAGAAAATACTAAGATGATCTCACTAAACCTTTAATCTTTCACTTTTTAATTGCTTTTTTCTTTTATTGGCTAATAAGATAACGTCAGAATATCATCCTCTTGTATTCAAAATTTTAAGATAACAAAAGAGATGCACAATATCTATAAACATAAATAGCAAATTAAATAAATTGTCTCTCGAAATTTTGTAAGAGTAAGCATGTTAGGTCATTGTGTAGATGTGTGGAAGTCCTTCAACATAGCCAAAAAATAAGATAGTTTTTTTGAAACTTTTCCAAAGATGAGCTAATGAATTGATGACATTACAAAAAAGTCTATTTTAATAATGTCATATACACTATTTTAATATATCCTCTATGGTAGCATATCGTTTTCTAAGGTTATTATTATACAAGTAATTGTGAATTAAAACCTTAATTAATTACGTAGAAAGCACAAGAAAAAGGGAACAATGGTATTAAACAATTGAACCTCTTTTGCAAATGTGACAAATTGCATTTCAATCAAGACCTAATCCTCCTTTGAAAAAACATCATCATCTCTTTAAGTTTCCCATAAAGATCATAAATAGAAGAGAATTTTTTATAAAGTACCATCTTTTAGCCCTAATTAGTCATTTATAGATACCCTTTGCTATATTACTTGTTATAAATACCTTTTATGTTTTTATACAATGTATTTCATGTATTTAAGCAGTTGTATTCATTAATACAACCAAAAAAATAGGCGTAAAAACGGGAACTCCAGCTAATGAGTATCTGTATTTATCTGTATTCAAGCTGAATACAAATTAAATACAGTAACATTTTTGCGCAAATTCTGGGAAGTTAAACTTGTTAAAAACGGAAGGAAATAAATTCACATGATAGTCTCCGAATTTAACTCAAAGAAATAATACGAGTACACATTAATCTGCTCAAAGAAAGCAAAATAATCTTCTACCTTTTTTCGTGAAAAGAAGCAAAAAACAGAGCAAACACTTACAGAATTGCATATTTCATAGCAAATCAGTTTTGAATACATATCAATACAACTACAAACACTTACAAAAGACCAAATACAGTAACAAGGCTAAATACATATTAAAAACTAGATACCACACACATGACATAAAAAATAAGTAAGCTGAATACATATGAATACATTTGAAAACTTACTGAAAAATTGAACAGTTGCAGACAAAAATACAGTTGAATACATTGCATATTTCACAATGTAAAAGAGAGAGAATGTGTTTAGGAGTTATATGGTGATTATGTGAGAGAAAATACTAAAAAGGGGAGAGAAAAATATTATTTAGCATATATGGTGCCTTAAATGTAGGATGTAACTATAATTAGATATTTTGCTATAAAGGATAAAAGATATTTATAGGATGTAATATTTTAAAATGGTATTTATTTAAGATAAATAGGGTACTAAGGTTTTCTATAGGGTGTAAAATTCTCTAAATATAGAATATAAAAATATTGTTGGGCCATTCCTTAGATTTTTATATAGGATAGGAGTTTAATTTTCTTGCACTGACAGTTTAAATGTATTAAAACAGTCAAGTCACTAAGATAATTGCATATTCATTTTTTACCATAAAATATTAATTGGTATTGGTAAAAATAATAACTATTTATCTCAAGTTAGGATACACTAACAATATAAAAAATCTTTATATGCGCTCAATACATACAACATAAATCCAGATAGCACATATGCGCACAAAAACATATATTAATAATTAAAATTCTTGAAACATGCCTTAATTTACTACTCTATCTTATCTACTCAATTAAAAAAGTATTCTGCACAATTAGAAATGCAAAACAGGATAAGGTATTTGCATTTAAAAAGGGAAAACTTTTTTTTTCTGGTTGGCAATTAAACGCATGATGTAAGATCACGAAATCAAATGGTAAAGCTTGTTATTATTTTACATATGAAATAAGACATCTTAACAATAGTATGATTCTCGCATATTTTAAAATTAGAGCTCGAAAATAAGCCGAAATGTATCAATATTAAAGAGAAGAAGCGGTATTGTATATTTTATATAATAAGTGATTTTTTTAAAATCAAGAAGTTTGATATTATCCTTTGGATGAAGTTTTTGGTGTTGGTATTACAGATTGGAATAAAAGAAATCGAAGGAATCGGGTGTTTCTCAATTTTGGTGGATTTATGCTTTACACTAAGTAGATAAAAAATATTTACGACTTCAGTTTTTCTTTTTCCCTTTTTTTCTTCTCTAGTCTTGTTCAGAATAACGTTTCATAGAGGAATTCCAGAATTCCTTGGAAAATCTCTATCACAAAGATTTCAGATGCAAAAAAGGATATTAGGAGCTTAGTAGCTCGAGAATATATTATAGCTCAGGAAAGGACCCTCCAAAAATATTTGACCAAGAGAACTAAGATCAGTTGAAGAAGAAAATTGAGCCCTTATAGCAGACTACAGAATTACGCACCAGAAAATTCTTTCAAGATCTAAGTGTAAAAACAGAAGCATATGTTAATATTAAAACAAAAGGTAGAGAAGAAAGTATAGCGATTTATGAGGAGGGTTGAGAACCATGAAGTCTAAGGTCCAGATCTCTGTGAAAATATTAGATGAGTTTTTCCCGTACGTCCCAGCTTTGGTTGACAGATTACCTGAAACTTGTGTTGGTGGGAAATAGCAGGTATCCGGCGAAATTACTTATGGCGCGAACAATATTGTTATCAGGAAGAAAAAAAATATCAGGGTCGCGAGTCACATAATTGTTCACTTGTTAATACCATTCTCTTGCTATAAACACAGTGGCGGATACACCTTTGGACATATGGGTGCTGAAGCACCCATTGGCTTTGGCCAAATTATATAATATATTTATATATAATACCTAAAAACTTCACTAATTGATCATGAGCACCCACTATGACTATGCTTGGCCATCTAAAATTTAAATTAAAATCAATGAAGCACCCACGACCTATAAATTCTGGATCCGCCACTGCATAAACAGATGATTAACACCATGTCATATTTCAGAGATATCGAAAATACCTGTTACATTTAAGCAGCATAAGTTTCCCCGACATTTATTCCACTCAATATCAGACCTGCTGCATCTTGATCGAAGATTTTACCTTATGATTGCATCTTGGTTTTATAGAACCTTAACTTGTAGTGTTAGAGAAACCTAAATTTGTCTTAAATATAAATTATTGAACATTAAAATGAAATGAGCCCAAACGAAGCCAATGATATATGCAGGACGCGTACAACCGTAGTTCTGGTAGTGTATCAATTTCATAACCCCGACCACAACCCCAAACAAAACAAATTTATAAAGAAGAAGAGATCCAGTTCTAATCGCCAGAGGATCAGAGCAGATAATAGTGACTACAAGATATGAGTTAAAAAAAAAATAGTGACCATAAGATTACCTTTGTGCAGCACAAGATAGTTCTAAAACTAACTAAATAATACATGAACCATGTCTGCATCTTCAAGTAGCATCACCCAATAGAGTTTGTTATTCAGAGAAATATTTAAGCGGAATGTCATACATGTTGCACGGGGCCATAACAAATTATAGCAAAAAATCATTACATGCACAACGCCGTTCAAAAATAGAAAACTGCAAGATACAACAAATAGTGATCAAATACAAAAACTTCTTAAGTTATTATTAAATAAATACTCAATCCTACTTCTACAAACAGCACATAGCAGTGCCATCATGAATAACAAACATAGACATAGATAGCTTTTCGACTTTAGCAAGGATCAAGTTTTGCCGGCGTTTACTGAGTCTCACATACATCATAGTAAGAATAGCATTAATAAGCCAACTTCACTCTGCTCTGGACTGCCCAGCTCGTGAAGACAATATAATTCCAACAATAAGCCCATAAAGAGCCAAAGCTTCAGCAAAAATGAGAATGAGGATCATCCCAACAAAAAGCTTTGGCTGTTGTGCATTAGCCCTGTAAAAATATAAATATTGTTGAGTACATTAGCAATAAAATGCAATCAACATGACACAATGCAATAATAGCGCCAATGACGTAAACAGAAGAGAATAGTAAATACAATAATTAAGATGCAGTAGCCCTAACAATGACTCGCTGGTTGCTTAATTTCTTCCAACAAAAATGAGACGCTCTAAGAAAAGGCAACTGTGGACCTTGCACAGTTTGGCTTCGCCACTTAAAGAAGCCAGACAATTATTGAGAATGATAATTAAGCAAAATGTGTCTGACAGAACGTAAAGATATATGGCAAAGAAATCAGAGAGGAAAACAAAGGCATCATGGATGGACGACCTAAAGTATGTTGAAATATACTAACATGCTGCAGCATTATCAAGACTACAAATTACATTTTCTGGATCAGTCTTCCATCAAACGCAGATTCCACGTCAGGAAAACCCATTGCTAAAATAACAAACACTTTGAAGGACACCATAGGTACTAACTATCAGCTGACCTTCAACTGCAAGAATACTTTTTATTTTTCCCTTTACTTCCCCTCACTTTATTAGGAGAAAGACTTCTCTGCAGGACATCATGGAGCTCAATCTAGTGTCATTTATTTTTCTTTTTATAAGATAAGAAATACAATCTAGTGACATTCATGTTACAGTCTTTTCCTTTAGAGCAGGTTGGAATTGGAAAAGGCAAATGAAATGAATCAGTGGCCTTTTGGCTAACCAAAGGCAACAATTTATGTAAGAGGAGGGAAATTAACCAAAATCATGGGAGACACCCCATCGTGTCCAAGCATAATAACTGCATAACACAATGCAAAGAAGAGCATAATTGCAGAAGATTTCTAGATTGTCTTGGCTTGTTAAAAACCATATTCTGTATCGAGGCCAGAAATTAGAAACCTATATCACTAACACCAATCACATTGACATGAGAAAAAATGAGGAGCCAGTCTTATAAAAGATATAAGCTTCCCTGTTATCTTAAGGAAACAAAAAACTGGTCCCATATGTTCCAATCCTGCCCCTTTTCTTTTTAAAATCTTTGCACTGAGAAAATCTACAGAAATATCTGAGCAATCCCATAGTTTCAAAAAAGGATCTGTTGGTATTACAGAACTCAGTTTTCTTCCAAAAGTTTACATCACCAAAAGGGAGAAAAGTTATTCCTTTATCTTTTGCGCATCTTCTAGACTTCTTTTTAAGGTTTCAACTTATTCATTAGCATATAAAATATCAACTTAATCATTTACATTACATGAAATGGAAAACACATATGAAAGAATGTTCATCCAAGATGATTACAATCAAGTCAAAGATTATCAAAGATACAGAATTCTGTAACACAAAATACATGCCAAAAGGAGCAAACACACAGAGAGAAGCAAGATCAATCATCATCTGAATCTTTCAACTGCCACGTGATGTCAAGTATTCTCTAAACACAAACTGGTATTTGCTGAAGCCAAAATTGAAAAACTAAAAGAGGCAGAATATAGTGTTTAAAGGTGATGGTAAAATTATATAGTAGTCAGAGAAGAAGATGGCTTAAAAGAACAGATAAAGGCCACGCTTTGAAAAGGTAGAAGTTCTGTAAGATAGAAGCGTATCCAATCCTAAGCCCAAATAAAGGAAAAGAGTTATTGACTTATTGTAGGTTAACTGCCTGGGTAAAATCAATCTAATGATAATGAATCCTCTAAATACTGTACGTAGCATAATAGACTCAAAGTTGATTGATTGATTGAATGAAAAGTGAAACGTTTGTAAACTTTTTGAAATAGCACTATATTCGGAAGTTCTTATTTAATGAAAGTGCAGACAATTGTTGGACAACTCAGAAAGAGAATAAATCAATTTTCCTAGATCATAAACACTCAGTCTTCCCATTTTAGGTGATTGTTTTGGCGAGAGAACAGAATTTAATATGTTAACTTGACTTAACAATGATATCAATGATAGACCAAAATATAAAAATGATATGGGATGCCATTATAGTTACATATGGCTCATTTTATTATTTGGGAGTTATAAGAACACTGTCTTCAATGATAACATCTAATGTACTACTACATACATCTAACTAATGTTTGTGTGTAAGGTTGCTGGTAGTCCCAAAAGCAATGCTTACAATCTATTACAACAGAACTTCTCAATAAATACTTTGATAAGAGTGTTTGACCTGTTCTCGACAATTTGCTAACTGCAACCTAACCCATTTATTATCTGTGGTTTTGATTCTAACCTTCATTAGACATATAACTCAAGCCACTTAACCTTAGTCCTGCTGCATAATTCCCGATATAACTTTGAAAAGTAAACAAGAAAATTATTTCTAACCAAGATCAGACAAATTTAGATGATACACTAGAACTATGAAGTTTGACCTTAACAAAAGTTACCCAAGATGCCTTCCTATTCACATGGTTAACTAGCTCGAAACAAAAGTTCACATTTTTTTAATACTACCAACATCTTCCTATAAAGAAATCACAACTTAATGAGCATACATAGCAAGTATCTCGATCAAGATACAACATTGTAACCTTTGGAACCTATAAAAAGAGATAACAAGAAAGCCGAACCCTAACCATATTTTAACAAGTAATACAAGATAAATACTCAACTTCGCCTAATTCTCAACAACATAAAATCTCTCAGATTCAAGTCAACAGGCATTAGCATGGAAGTAATAATTGGACAATGAAGCAGCAAAAAAAGGATAAAACAAAATAAAGGAATGAATACCTAACACCGGCATCACCAACAATACCAATAGCCATTCCAGCAGAAAGTCCAGCAAGACCACAAGCGAGACCAGAGGAGAGATGAGCATATCCATCAAACAGGTAATACGACTTTGTTTTGGGATTAATACCAGTACTGATAATAACAGCAATAATCAAACCATAAATACCCAACACACCAGCCATAACCACCGGAACAATGGATTTCATCACCAGCTCTGGTCTCATCACTCCCATAGACGCCACTCCTACACCGCTCTTTGCTGTTCCGTACGCTGCTCCCATGCCTACGAAATATTCGACAAAATATCAATTAGATCTAAAGTATTTTACGACTTGATGCGAATCTTTTGAGAACTTACAGGAGAAGACCAGAGCCGCAGCGGCGCCGAGGAAGCCGAAGAAAGGAGCAGTTTCATCGCCGCTGAATGTCGACGACATTGTTCCGATCGGATTTTGGATCTGAGAAGTTGATTAGATTTAGATACAAGGAGAGTTTTATCGAGTATTTGTGTATGGATCTGATTTTATGCTCTACAAGTTAATAATTGAAATCTGGTTGATAAATAAAGTCAAGCTTCATACACGTGGCTTCCGTGTTCTGATGCAGTTGGGTTTGGGATTTTTTTTCCCCCGGGATTTCACACTGTTTTAACTTTTTTAATAGGGAAAAATATTATAGCCCCTTTAATAAATAATACACTTTTTATTTTACACATTTCGCGAAACTTTTATAGCCACAAAAATATCATGGTCTCACAAAACTCTTTGCCCTTATAAACTTTTAGGGCCACATGATTCAAAAGTCTTTTTTTTCTCTTAAAGTTCGTGTCAAATCAAAATATATCGTCTAAATTAAAACCGAAGGAATTGAGTGTGTGTGTATGTATGTATATATATATATATATTAAAAGCACGAAGGCCCTTAGCGAAATATCGTTCGTCTTTTTTACCTTGTGTAAGTGCATTTTAAGCTGGCTAAAACTGTAAATATCAATAAAATATTTTTGGGAAGAAAAAATAAAACTACCGTATGACCAAAAAAGGAGAAAGAAAAAGTGAATAAGTAAAAAACAACTTCTTCAATTAATATCCATCACAAAATGTTATTTTCGTAGGCTAAAAAGGGAAAATAGAACTTAAAAGGAGAATAAGTAGGAAACATTTAATATCCCTATAAAAAGAAAAGTCAAATGTTTGATGGGTTCAAAAATAAAACACTCAAGTGAATAAGTAGAAAATTTATTATTGATGATATCCCTATTAAAGGGCATTAGAAATGTGTACCAATTTTCATGACATTAGGGTTTAGTTTCTGCCTTGGTTAAAAATTTAGTTATTACTTTAAGAGTCAATCTAGTTGTCTTTTACCTTGTTGTCTTTCGTTATTGGTTGTTGTTTTAACTTGAAAAAACTCTTGCTTTGAATTCTCTTTTATGTTCTTTTTAGTTTGCCATATGAGAAGTTTGATATTTTCATTAGGGTTGTTGAAGTTTTAATCGTTGATTGTGATTCGAACTCCTTTATTGCTTATTAGTGCTTTTGCTTCTATTTATCATTTTTTTTTATGTTCTTAACTTGGTATTGTCTAACTTTTGTGCTTTCTTTCTTCCAATTTAGGTTATCGATTCTAGATCGTAGAAGCTTTTGGATCCTTTGAAACTAACACAACAAAGTATATCGAGGTAAATTATTATTTATTTTGTTCCTCATCAAATGAGATATGAATTACACCTTAGCATGTGAGTCCCTTAAACTTTTTTATTTTTTCGTTTTATAGAATATTATTGTAACCTCTAGCAATTTTTCTTAGTTTAGTTTATTGTTAATTTTGTTTTTAATCTTTTATAGGATTTTGGAAGAGTTATTTTCAGTTTAAGTCTTTTTCTTTACACCATATAATTCAATTTTTTAGGATAAAAGACTATGCTGGTTAATACTTTGGGTTAAAAAGGGGTTTATGCTTAAAAAAATATCTAAAAACTAATGTCGCATCAATATGAAATTTTGCTACTAATATTCAAGTTTTCTTTCTTAGCAATAACTCATTTCCTTAACTAGAGGTCTTGAGTTCGAGCCTTTGGTATGAAAAAATTTTGGTAGGGAGCGCTCCCCCCTCCCAAATGAGGCCATGCACGGCGCGAATTCGGATATAGTCGGGCTTCAATGGGGGTACCGGATATCGGATGGGAAACTAAAAAAAAATAACTCCTTTCAAAATCTTTAAGGCTAACGCTTTTTTATTCCCGATCCAATTCAATTATCTTTTATGAATCACACTTAATTTTTACACAAAAAAAATAAATTTTTATTATATATAATTTATGACACCGTCTTTTATACTAAACAAAAATACATCATAAAGAAATATTTATAGAATAATGAAGGTGACAAACATCTTTTAGACTAAAATTGTGGTTGATTGTTCTATAAATAAAGTCAACCTGATTATAAAAAAGATTACTAACTTCTACTTACATCTAAAGTAATTATAGTCTACTTTCTTTCTTTAATTTTTATTTTAAAACTCAAATATATTATTTAATATTATAGTTGAAAAAATTTAAAAATTATATATTCATTAAATTAAAATTCAGGCTTTATATATGCGTATGTATGTATATATATATATATATATATATATATATATATATACACACACACTAGGATTTCTAAAAGTAATCATGTAGGATTCCTAACGTGTAGTATTATGTCCTAAAACTAATAGGATTATAAGACTGATATATAAAATTCCGGTTATGTCCTTTTATTATGAGTTATTATGCTTAATATTATAAAATTATTTTTGTAAACCGACATAAATTCATACTTTTACAATAATATAGATAGATAAATTACTTTTTGTGGGCAAGTGTATTCACTTTTTGACAGGATGGTGTTGCTTCTATCTTCTTCTTTTTTTTTTTTTTTTGGAAGACCTATGCTCGTTATGGACAATTGGACATCCTAAGCACGAATTTATAATCAAATGTTAATACGAAAAAAGAAATTAATTTGTTAGTAACTAATACTCAAATAAATAAATAAAAAGAAACGGAAGAAAAAAGAAGAAGTTAAACGTGACCTGATGTGGGAAGAACTCGTTAATGAATTTAAATTCCTTTTAGATGCCCCGAAAGTAATTATACTAATAGAATTCCTAAAGATAATCACGTAGAATTCCTAACGTGTAGTATTATATCCTAATTGGATTATAAGGCTAATATCTAAAATTTCGGTTATGTCCTTTTATAATGAGTTATTATGCTTAATATTATAAGGATATGTTTGTAAACCGATATTGTATTCATGCTTTTATAATAATAATAATAATAATAATAATAATATATATATATATATATATATATATTAAATTACATTTATAAAAATTTATACAAATGGAACCAGATGTAACAATATCTTTAAGACAGAGATTGTAAACCAAAGGTCTATTCGAGGGGGGTTGATAGAGAAAATGATCTCCTATATAAAAATAATATAATTATTTTTATCTGAACGGTCAAATATGTAACTTCTCCTTTTTATTATGCTCACCGTGAGTCGTAAAAATTACATGGGGTGGGCGCCCCTTTTTAACCTGTGTCCGCTTTGTTTGTTGTTTGCACTGTACCCGTTTTTTTTGTTAAAAGCCTTTTAAAAAAACTATTTTGCCCTTTTTTATTAAAAGACTACTTTCTCTCCAAGTATACGCTAGTTCTCTATGTTAAAATTGAATTTTTCTCAAAGGAAGCTAACAGTACACCTATGTTATTTCAAGGAACAATGCAAAGTCGTTAAGCACGTTTTAGGACTTTTCAGAACCAAAAATGGGAGGAAAAGTTAATTTCATCACCAATAAATTCACTTTCAAAATTTTCTTTTCTTCTAGCACTACAAAAGTATGATCTTATAAAGCCTTTGCCATTACCTTTTTATAGTGAACATGCATGGAAGAATTCATTAGAAAGAGAATCTTCATCTTTTTCATGATTGATTGTACCTGTGATTGCACGTTCCCACGGTGTCGAAATATACTTCGAGCCGTTTTGTAACTGGCGAACTTCAGTTCTAAAGTTGAAGTTTTTGTTTTGTAATTGGTGAACTTCAGCTTTAGGAGCTGAAGTTTTTGTTTTATAACTGGCGATCTTCAGCTCTAGAGCTGAAGTTTTTATTTTAGTAACTAGTGAATTTTTGTTTTGTAACTGTCGAACTTCAGCTCTAGACCTGAAGTTTTTGTTTGTAACTGGCAAACTTCAACTCTAGAGCTGAAGTTTTTGTTTGTAACTGAGCGAATTTCAGCTCTAGAGCTGAAGTTTTTGTTTGTAACTGGCAAACTTCAACTCTAGAGCTGAAGTTTTTGTTTGTAACTGAGCGAATTTCAGCTCTAGAGATGAAGTTTTTGTTTGTAACTGGCAAACTTCAGCCTTCTTAGAGTTGAAGTTTTAACTGACTTTCTATATGATTCGAACGTTGAAAGTATTAGATGGAAATACAGGTGCTCACTAACTTATATAATCCTCTTGATCAGATTCCTCCCATTTGGTATACTTCTTAAATACCAAATTGATGAACTAAAAGGTTTCTATCTCCACAACCCATGTCAATTACTGAAACATTTTCACAATCAGCGACTTCAGAAAGGAGTGGTCTATCGGATTGAGGGCGGATATAACTTTGAGGGATAGTAGAGTGGCGGATTCCGCTGGACAGAACTTTTATTTCCATGGAATATATCTGGCTATCCAAAACATATGAAAAAAGGGATTTTTTGTTTTGGATGGGGTATAATGGTCATATTATTACGGATTTTTTATTAGTTGGCTGCGAAATCAATAGTTTTTAAAATTAGGGTACAGGTTAAAAGGTGGCATAAATATAAGGTATGGCTGCAAATCGCCTTATTCCCTAAAAGGGGATTCGCGTAAAATCGGAAGAAATTCGTTGTCCGGTCCATTGAGAAAGAGATTAAAAAGTTGATCCTGAAGATCCGCTTTTAACTCTAAAACTTTGATATCGAACAGCTCATTATTTACCGCTGATAGAAATTCAATCGGAGTTCAGGTTTCTTTTAAAAAGCTTCTCACTAACTTTTCGTATCCCCCATCGTAAGCCCTCCACCCCACCAAAAAGTAAGAACCCGTGGTGCCTGCTTGTGACACATAAGGCTTGCTTTTCGTGATTACTATGAAATAGATGGCGGACTCAATTCATTAGGAGCTGGAAGGACGACATCTCTCTCAGAAAAAAGGGAAATAAAAGACGAGAGGATCCTGCCTTTATTTTGACTACCCTAGGCTAGAGGACTTGACTGACCACCTCAGAGGTCGGAAGAAGATTCTTGGAGACCACGTCAACCCTTGCTGAAAGGGGTATGGGGTTAGTCGAACTCTGATTAAATAAAAGCCCTCAGTTTAATAGAGTACTAACGTAGATTAAATTAAAGTAAATACAAATAAAGGTGAGACGCTTTCGCTTGTCCACCAACTCGTTCCCATGGCAGAGTTCACTTGAACAATGGGAAAAAAGTTCTCGTATTTTATTTCAATATCTCATTTGTTTAATGTTCTACTTTTTACATCTCTTTGGAAGGAAAGAGTATGAAATTTGTTTTTGGTATGCTTTGTACTCTGGCTCATACTCTAGTCGTATCAATAAAAGTCTTTCACAACAAGTATAAAGATTATTTACACATTGATACAACTGCGCAGATTTGAAGATCAAAGGTAAAAGAGATGAAGATTTAAAAAAAAGTTGGAAGCTTTTAGGGAGTTCGAAGATAAAAGCTAAGATTACAAAGTGGAAGAGGTACAAAAGGTCGAAGCTTTTATAGTAGCAAAATGTAATCATTACGCGATGTTTCACATTCAGAAGTGACTAGCTGATGGTTGACACGTGTCCGAAGTCAGAACGACGCGACTAATGGAACGTTTCGGCTTCTTCGTCGTCTAGGTTGTAACATACGAAGGAAAGAGTCGGGGTTCATCTATCGTCTCTCATCATTTCGGCAAACCTACTCTCTAAGAAATGAGGGGACTATCTGCATACGAGTGAAACTGAAGGTAACATATACCCCGATTTCCCGGTAGGACAAACGAAGCGAGGACGTGATCGCATGGGATCAGATTTGGAGTTGGAGACCTCTCGTACTGGGGCCCAAAAGGAGTGCTCGAGAAGACAACACTTCCTCGAACCCGGAATGAGCTCCGAGATCTCGGAAAACATGATAACGCTTGCACATGACTAACGGAGGGCCGCGATATCTGCACCCTATCGGATATCACGGCACAGATCTCGACCCGCATTAGCAGCAAATCAGTGATTAATGAAAAAGAAGATTTTTACCTTTCTTAGAATTGTACTAGAAGTGAAACTCTCCTACTACATAAAGGAGTAGTTTTTATTCAATACCAACACTGTAACACACATATTAAGACAATATAAACTTATTTCTCTGCTTTCTAGTTATTAAAAGGTTCTTATTTTAATCACAACTCTTCATACACATTTGGCTCCGAACCGGGGGCAGAGCAACTGCTAAGCTTAGATTCGAGCATGGATTCAACGTCACAATTGGTTTGGTTATTTATTTTATCTTTAATTCGTTTATCTAACATTCTTGTTCATTTGTGTTGAGTCAATACATATCTTTAAAATCGCGTATAAATTCAACTGTTATCCATTTAAGGGTAAATAGTTTGGCGCCCACCGGGGGGTTAAGGATAATAATGATGGTTTGATACAAAATTTTCATAACACTCTCTATTTTATGCTTGTTATTTAAGATTTTAATTTCAGATCAGCTAAAAAATGTCAAACTCTTGGTCTGCTCACTTGAACGCTGATGTTGAGTCTGGCCATTATGGCGAAAACACCAATATGGTACCTAGCAATGAGGTGCCCCTTGCTGATCCCGATGGAGTCCCGGTTGCAGATTCAGTCGATGTTAACTCGCATGTGACATCGATGCCAACCTACCTACCGAACCTGAGAATAGCATTCGTCGAGGGGCGCCCCAAGGTGAAGGTTAGTCTACTGGTGATTTTCGAAATGTTACAGGCCCAACAGGTGCCGATAACGTCGTTGCAAAATCAAAGTCGCGCCCCTAGCATGGTTGAGCCCGAACCATCCCGGAAAAATTCCAGAAGAAATAAGCAGGTCACCGAAAGGGCGGGTGAAACTGATACCAGTGTCAGCTCCAAAGTAATGAAAATGCCCGAATCATTAATCAAATAAATGGAGTCGGGTGAAAAGAAAATTGAAGCAAACGACAACAAGGTAGAGACATATAATTCCCGAGTCGATCAAATCCTGGGAGCACCTTGTCCAAAAGCCTTTTCCTCCAAGCGCGCACTGAAGCCAATCCCGAAGAAGTTTCGTATGCCCCATATTCCGAAATATAACGGAACCACGAATCCAAATGAGCATGTGACCTCCAACACGTGCACCATCAAAGGTAATGACTTGGAAGACGACGAAATCGAGTTAGTGTTATTAAAAAATTTCGGGGAAACTCTGTCAAAACGAGCAGTGATATGGTACTACAACTTTCCCCCAAATTCCATACAACTCATATACAAAATATACAAAAGACATATTGTATAAAATTTGTATGAAAGTTGCATTTAAGTTGTATGATATTGTAGATATATTTTAACTAGGTAAACTAATGTATAAACGTTGTAGATGAGTTGTAAATAAGTGTATACTATATAATTAGTTGTATGAAATTTATTTTTAGTTTGTATGTTGTTATAGATATATCAATTTTTATTAAATTTGTACGAAGTTTATTTTTAAAGTTGTATGTTGTTGTACCATCAAATTGTATAATATTAATTGTAAGTACGATGTATCCATTTTAGTGCTCATTTAATTAGGTTTCGTTAATTTGTGATAGATTAGTGTATTGGGTAAATTAACCAATCTAGTGAAGGAGAATATTTTACTGGCCCCACACGATAATTATTAACCTCGTAAAATCTTTGGACAAATTTTAATATATATCAACAACTTTATGTAAAAAGATAGTATTGATAACTTAAATACAAATTTTATACGATGATTCATACATTATACATCTATTTTTCAACTTTTATACAATATCCAAATAAAAAATATATATAATTAACACAATACAATTTAAATACAATTATACTACAACTTTACGACAATTTCGTAAGTATATTGTATGTCATGTGTTCTTCTTCTTCTTCTTCGAATTTTAATCTGAAATTCAGTCAAAACCAAGTCTAATCTTCACCAAACACTCTCAAAATTGAGATATAAACTTCAAACAATATTCACAATTGTTTGCAACAACACTCAATTCAAACAAATAATGATTATTGAAAACCCAAATTCGAATTCAAAACTTTATGATAGATTAGTGTTGGAATCTTCAATTCCTACGATCTTCTTACAAGGTGCTGAATTCATCTCTAGAAAAAGACTATCAAACTGCAGGATAATCTGATTTTCAAGAGAGCACGATACAAACTGAAGTGTCACAAGTTTGAATTCAATAACATTCCCGCACTGTTAAAGTTCCATACTTAGTGGGTAACAATGTAAAAGAGAAAAAGGACAGTGACAAACTAGAGGTTACTTTAATAGGTTGATTGTCGTAAGACAACTTTTAGGCTTACCTTATTGAGAGAGAAAGACGGCGAGGGAGAGAGAGTGATGAAGAAAGAAAGAAAAACTGATGAGAAAGGCGACAGTGAGGAAAGAGGAGAGGATAGAACAAAATAAAAAGGATGTAACTAAATCCCCTAATTTAAGGCATTAATAATAGACTGTATATAATTTGTAAGTAATCTTTCTTTAGGGTGGGTAATATACAAAATTAGGACAACTTTAGTAAATAAGTTTCAAATATTGTACGGGAGAAAAAATCCAATTTCCTTTTCCGAGTAGGAGTGTAGCTATGAATTTGTGAATCAAATTTGTTTCATGGCCCAGAGATTGGCCCAAGCCCAAATTCCTTTTAGCGGGTCGGCTAAACAAACAAGACCCATATAAGCTCTTTCTCACTCTGCACGAACTCCTCACATTCTCTCTCCCTCTCTGTAAAGGAATCAAATTGTATGTTTCTCTTTTCCTCTCATAATTTTTCCTGTTCTGTTTGCTTCTTAATTTGACAACAAGCCTTAGCCTTTTTTTTTTTTTTTTTTTTTAATGATCCTTAAGTGTAAACACATAAATTTTGGTGAATTGGATTAATGCTATATTTGCTTCCTTTGATTATAGAAACGTTCTACTTTAATATCACCGTTCTCTGTAATTTTTACGAGTTAATATCTTTTCTTATTTGCTTCTCATGTGATAAAGGCTCGAACTTGTGACTGTGTTCCAAAATTTCTGAAAATAATCTGAATTACTAGTAAAGCATATCCTGAATCCTGATTCTTCTAATGATCAGCCATTGTTTTGAAAAGGATATATATTTTTATAATATCCTTTTTTTTGCCGTTCTTTTAGGTTAGCTGAGACAGTTGAGTTCAGGTGATTCGGAGATAGCAATCATGGTAAATTTTCTGTTCTCCGCCGTTAATATGCAGCAATAGTATTACTGCTTCTTTGATGTATATAACCCCATGGTTGTACTAATTTTTTTTAGATATAACTTAGTTGGCATTGTTTTAAGAATAATAAAAAGGGCTAGACCATATTGGATTTATTGTATGCAACCTTACTTTTGCACGTTTGCAAGAAGCTAGGCTGTTTTCGTAATATTCTTCTCTTGAGTAAAAGATGGAACTGGATTCTGACTGAACTTATATTACTTGGGGTTTCTTAATTTAACAAGAGCTCACTGAGTGCTAGCATTGGTAGCACTAAACTTATGAATAGAATGTCATCAGTAGGGGCACATTTCCTCCTTTTGTTAAATTCCGAGAAAGGAGGAGGAGAGTTGGCCACTGCAGTAGTTAATAGGTTGAGTACCATTAAGTGATAAAAGTTTGTACATCTGCAACAGAGCAGAATTTCTTTTAAAGAAACATAATATTGAGAGGGTAAATCTTTTAATTGGAATTGGCTAAACCGACTTTGTTTCCCATAAGCTTCTCGAAACAAAGCCAATCATTCGGTGCTTCTACCTTCAGAGGAGCACCTTCTTTGTTGATGGCAGCGGTTCTTTGTTTGATATTATTTAATTCTGTGTTGTAACCTTCACAAATCTGTGATTGACTTTATTGACGTCTACGTTGTTTGTGTTATCTTCCTTTGTCATTATTGTACTTTTTGGTTTGTGATCTGCAGTTTTTTGATGGATATGGATATCATGGAAGATCATTCGAACAGACGTACCGGTGTTATCCTGTATCATTCATTGATAAGGTTGGAAGGTTTTTTAATTCCTTTACTACTCTAATCTACTGTGGTAATTGTCTGTGAAGGTTTCACAAAATCCTTCTTGTTCCTTTGACTTCCATCAGATTGTCATTCTCACAAAAGTCTCATTACATCTTATTTCCCAAGGTTGCGTCATGTACATTTTTTGTTGTTCAAGAGAAGGGGGTAGGGTGGAGGAAGGCATGGAATTTTTTGTGATAAGGGGAAGGAGGGGGTTGGATTTAACTATCTAGCAGTTCTTTTTGCTGTAGTTGTACGTCGAAAGAGCTCTTTTTTTTTTAATACCTATATACATATATATGCTGCGGAAGATGGATCTTATATGTGTAATAAACTTGTACTTCAGATGTTTGTCTCATGTGTCACCTTTTCAAATTGTTTTCGTTGGTATTTATTTTCTGTTACTTTTGCTTCAATCCTGATTCCGTTTGTTTCACACTTTGCAGCCACAGTTAGAAAATGGAGACAAAAGTAAGTAATGCCTATACCTTTTTTTTTTTTAATAAAAAATCTGCGATAGGTGATTCTATCTCTGAGTCTTATATTGCTTTTTTTTTTTTCCAGTTATAATGCCTCCCTCTGCTCTTGATCGTCTAGGTCAGTTTGTTTTGTATGTTGGCATTATCAGTTATTTAGATTTTGCACCTTTAACAGTTGGCAGATTGTCCTTTTCTTCACCTGTATTCAACATTGAACGTAATTTTGCAGCATCACTTCACATTGATTACCCAATGTTGTTTGAGCTTCGAAACGCTGCCGCAGAGCGGGTTTCTCACTGTGGAGTTTTGGAGTTCATTGCAGAAGAGGGCATGATATATATGCCATACTGGGTACGAGTTACTTCTGTGTAATCTTATTTTCTTCAGTTCAGCTTAACTGTTGTGCGTAAAATCATTAAGGTATGGGCCTTGTAGATGATGCAAAATTTATTCCTACAAGAAGGAGATATTGTTACAGTGAAAAATGTAACACTTCCTAAGGGGAAATATGTCAAGTTGCAACCGCACACAAAGGATTTTTTGGATATTTCGAACCCAAAGGCCATGTGAGTTTACTGAACTTCTGTTACTTTTCTGCGGTTCAATTCCATTTTAGTAATAATAAAATATTAAAATGTATCAAATTATGAAACAAGCGAATAGGAGATAATGGTCTTCAAAATAGGAGAGTGGGATGTGGTAAAAATAGACCAAATCCATGTTCCTGAGTTAAGTGGAACTTAAGGACAATTTTGAGTTAAATCATTTAGGAGAGATCACGAGACTAATTCAATCGGATTGGCACTTTATTGTTGGTGTACACCGTAACTACTCACCATATGGAACATTAGAGATTGAAAGTCTATTGTTGGTGCACTAGTCATTTCTCTTAAGTCTTAACCAGTTAAAAAAGCTGAGTCAACTTTGAAGTGATATTGCTTCAGTACATGGATGTATAAGAACATAGAGCAATTTCACCTCTTTGTTGCTGGATTAACTTTTTGTGAGATTGTTTATTTGTTTATGAGGTAAATTCTTCCTTGTAGAGCTAGAAGCACCAAAGGAGTGTCGTCGGCGAAAGGGAAACATTTTGTTGTCCAGGATTGAAATAATTATGTTTGACATGTAGCTAAGTAGAGAGAAAGGGCTTAGGGAAGAAGCACAAAGATCTAAGCAAAGAGTTCTTATTGTTCAAATACTTTCCGCATTAGCTTTTTCGTTGTTCTTTTAAATTGAGATAATGATAGTGTGCTAATGGTTGACATATCTCCTTCTATGAGTAAATGTGGAATTGAAATGATATTTTATAGAGGTATAAAACATGAATAATAATTGACTTTGTGTTCCATTTATGAATATGCACAGATTTGACTTCCGCATGTCCTAATCCATAGAGTCTTGCCCTTTATTCTAATTGCTCTAGTATTTGTATGTTTCCTGCTTGAATACTAGGCATAGTTAGGTGAAATAATTGACAAGTATAATTTATTTTCATTTTTAAAATTTTTAGCCTAAGGAGAATTACATCTGCTAACTGGTATAACCAAAGCTTGTTTGTTCAGTTGTTTATTAGTTTACTCTCATTTACGAAATATCCACATACTGATGGATGCTTTGACGTTTGACTTCTTTCCTCACTGATGCAGCTTGGAGACGACACTCAGAAACTTTTCCTGCTTAACGACAGGAGATAGTATTATGGTGGCTTACAACAACAAAAAGTATTACATAGATATTGTGGAGACAAAACCTTCGAATGGAATAAGTATCATTGAGACAGACTGCGAAGTAGACTTTGCTCCCCCTCTTGATTATAAAGAACCTGAAAGAGTGGTTCCTTCTCATCCAAGCAAGGCTCCAGCAGTAGGTGCATATTCTTCAATGTTTTTTTTCTTTGATGACCGAGAAATCCGCCTAGGGTCAATAGGGCCAACCACAGCCTTTGAAACTCGGGGATATGGGCCCGCATCTTTACCCTTCTCCACTTAAATACCAGGCTTAGTTCGCATGCCGCAGGGCTTGACCTGTGACCTAAATTACAAGTCCCTCAACCTTTGACACTTGAACTAAATATTATTTGATACTTCTCCCTCCAAGACAAATTTACTGAAATTAATTTTCTCCATCCTCAAGAAGCACCACATATTATTGCTTATATTAGTTGATCATGCTGTAATACCTGTCAGCGGAGAACTCCATATTTCAGACATATTTAATTGTTCTTCTGGAAATACTGTTAATCAACTCCTGACACCTCTTCAAACTATTTTATCTTATACTATTCAAATAACAGCAGCTAGTTGAGACGGAGGCAATATCTAGTATGGTTGTAGAGACCAACAACAAATTCTTAATATGACCAGAGTTTCATGGCTATTGCGATTGCCTTTCTACAGTTTTAAGTTCATTTTATCTGTACATCTGTGTGGTTAACAAAAGGGAGCTTGGTGCCCTTGGAAGTGCGATGACTTTTTGATACTTCCATGTTGGGAAGTCTGGTGGATATTGTTTGGCCAATTGTTATTTGGCCGGTATGTTGCAGTTCTAGGAGTTAGCTTTTCAACTGTAATTGCTTATTCCTGTAGATTACCGTAAACCTTGCTATGTCTGAACTTTGTTCTGGTAGCTTAATGATTTTTCGCTCATGCAGGTCAAGAGGCTGCAGCTGAACCAGAAGAGCCAAAATTCAACCCTTTTACTGGTGAAGCGAGACGTTTGGATGGGAAACCATTAAAACAGCAACCTCCACCTTTGGCCGCTTCTGGATCCTCAGACAAGCGAACCAATGTTACTAATGGTAGTGGGAAGTCTGCTTCTGCTGCTGCTGCAAGCTCTCAAACTTCTAGTCGTCAGTCACAGGGGAAGCTTGTATTTGGCTCAAACGCAAATCGCGCTCCTGAAAAACAAAAGGTTTTATATCTCTATACATGCTAATATTCATAATCTTTATTTCTTCTCTCTTTTCCTTTTCCATGCTAATACAAATTCGACTGTTTATACCTCGGTTTCTATTGTATCTCACTCTCTTAATGCTCCTTTCCATATGCAGGAACCCGTGAAAGAGGAACCTGAAAAGAAAGAAGAACCCAAGTTTCATGCTTTCTCTGGGAAAAAGTATTCTTTGAGGGGTTAATTGTGATATAATGACGTTCTGTCTATTTACCTTCTATGTATTAACCATTTCTTTTGCCAGTCAAATATCTGAATTATGTTTAACTTATTATATAATCTATAAAAATTAGGAGTAATCTTGAAAACGGTTGGCTGTCGTAGGCTCTCTTATAAAGCATGGAGTAATTTGTTCAGACACTCTAATTGCCTTTTGATCACCGCATTAATCATAGTTATTATTTATTTTCTTATATCTAAGCTTATTATTACCGAATAATATATTTTTTCAAGTGAGATAAGATGAATTTCGTAAAATTTTTAATACTTTTGCATTAGTACTTGAAAGGAACATTCTGATATGCACTAGTAACCGTTTCCAGAAAATTTTAGCGTACAACACGTAATTTCTTTTCTTTTAAACCCTTTTTTTCTATGTATGTTGTGTGAGAAGAAAAAGAATCCGAAAAACCAATAAAACCGTGGAAAAATGGACTCTATGTAATTTGCCCTGGTTTGATTTGTATATTTTACAAACAGATGTAGTGAATTTGGTTTCAATTTAGAGCCACCCATGCTTGGTATGTCACAAGTCATTTTTCAAGAAACAATATTTTTAGAAAATAATATTTTCTAAAAGATACTTTGTTATTTAGTCGAGTGAAACGGTGTCTTTTCAAGTAGCTCTACATACAAACTTATCTCGTCGCCATATTCCAATAGTTTTAAGTTCCAATGGATATGGAAACTTAACACACTCCATAAAATCAAATACTTCTTTTGACAATGTTCCAATTATCGTATCCCTACCCAAAGTTACTTACATAAAATTGGACTCAATATTGACACCCTCTGTTCTATATGCAAAGGAGCGGAGGAAACAATAATTCATGTCTTCTTTGAATGCCCCATAGCTATCAAATTTTGGAGCGATGCACGAGTCAATTTTCTTCCCTTTCACAGCAACTCTGATCACTGGCTCACTATTCTAAAGAATTCCAACATAGCATTGGATCAGTGGGATATCTCTTGAGATATTTTCTTTCCATTTGCTATTTGGAACTTGTGGCTTAATAGAAATAATAACTCTTTTAACAATAAATGCAACCAACTACCGCTTGATGTGATAATCGGCTGCTGCAAAGAATTTAAGTATTGTACCAACTCCCCAAACTTCATACCTCCCACTACCACCATCTCTATCAAATGGCTCCCTCCCCCCCCCCCCCACAACAAATTCTTTTATAAAATTTACATCGATGAGGCTTTCAAAGGAAAATATAAAAAAAGGTGGCATTGGTGGAATTTTCAGAAATAGCCATGGGTGTTGGATTTTGGGATACTACAAATCAGCCATAGCCTACACCCCAACCTACGTGCTCAAAACTGGCCTACAACTTGCCTCTGACAAAAAAATTGTTAATGTGGAAATTGAAACTGATGCAACAGACATATTTTGTTTACTCGAAAATGATACTTGTTCAATTTGTTTTAACTTGGTGTTTGAGTGCAGGTCATTACTGAAGAAACTGCAGAATCCGTTGATCCGGCATAATTTCAGGGAGGGAAATAAAGTTGCTCATTTTTTGGCCACCCAGGGATCCAAGCAGTTAGGCAGTAGTCAACTATTTGTATTGGAACAACCTCCCAACGCTCTTTTGAAAGCAATCCATGATGATAAAATTGGATGCACAAAATCTAGAACAGTATCTACTACTATATTTTCTAAGTTGGTGGAAATTGGAATCCTTTTGTAACTTGCACTACTAATGTAGACAATATGGTGGCAGCACCAATGCCTGAGGCCGATGGATCTCCTACTCTATGTAATAATATTAGTTAATGAATGAAAAGTTCGTATTACAACCAATAAAAGAAAAAAGTCGAGTGAAATTTGTTTTTCAAATACATGCATTGAAAATTGATATTTCCTCTGTTTAAATTTACGTATCTTACCTTTTATAAAAAAAGAAGAAGTTGTTTTAAAAGGATTTTTTTTTTAATATTTAATAACTCTTCAATTCTAACATTTCACATGCCACCTTTAATAGTACAAAATTCAAATAAATAAATAAATTACTTTCTTAATGTAAATTTTTGAAGTCTAGAATGTTCATAAGAGTAAGATTGACAATTTATATTGGTAGTAGATTTTTAGGACTAACCATTGTTTTCTTTCATTGTTGATCACCTTACTATCTTATATTTTTATTTTGTTTTTATATGGCTTTTTAGTATTGTTCCTTCTTGTCTATATTTTTATTAATGTGATGCTTATGCTTTCCTGAGCCGAGGGTTTATTGGAAACAACCTCTCTATTCTCACAAGGTAGGGATAAAGTATGAGTACACACTACCCTCCCCAGACTCAACAGTGTGGGATAATACTGGGTATGTTGTTATTGTTGTTGTAATGTAATTTTTGAAGTATTAGAAATTGAATGTTTATTGTAACAGTTATATTAACAGCTTGTTTGGATGATTGTTAGTATATTATATTGTATTGTTACTTTAAATACGATATTTGTTTTAGTTGTTACTTAAATTTTATTGTATCGTATCGTTAAATCTATCGTTACATAACGACAAAATGTGTCACTTTATGTAACGACCAATTTGGTGTGGTTGCGTCATTATCTTGTCTTTTTCTCTCATCCCACCCTTCATTATTATTAAATAATTTTATTTTATCATTACCTTACCTTTTTATATAATAAATTTAAAGTATCATAATTTTCTTTATAATATTGCAAGTTTATTCTTCATATTGTTGGTGCGTGATATCATGAATCAACAACAAATGATACAATCTATCCAAATATTATATTTATCAAACGATACAATACAATACAATATAATACAATACAATACATTATAAAAGGATGTGTAACAACCATCCAAACAAGCTATAAGTTAATAGTTGAAACAATGTGAAAGAAATACTTCATACAAAAGTGAGGAAGATTATTTTTCTCATTTTTGTGGGAATAAAAATCTAGGAAAATATTTTGTGGCTATTAAACAAAGGATTAATATTTTGCTAAACAATATTATTGAAATTTTAATAGTTAACCCCAAATAAATAAAATCATACATACTCACAATTATTACCTTATCCATTACTTCAAATTCAAACAAAAACAAAAGCCTCATAAAATTTTTGTGCTCTTTGGAATAAGATAATCAAAAGATAAAACCTTTAATTAAACTTTTCTATTTTGTCTCCTTTTTTTCATTTCTTTGTATTGAGGCAATTTCAGTTGAGCTCTAGGGTTTAAGAAAACGGAGATGGCGATGACACAGTGGTGCAGCGCAGCAGCGAGGAGAATGCTGACGATGATGGCTACGGAGCAACGAATCGCATATTCATCCCTAACATCATCATCATCTCCAGCTGCCACGTCAGCGGCAATGGGAGGTCCGATTCTGTGCGGACGAGGGGATAAGAGGACGAAAAAGGGGAAGAGATTCAAAGGCTCATATGGGAATTCGAGACCCAAAAAGGAGAAGAAGATTGAACGGATCAAGGATAAAGTTGAGGTTCCCAGGTCTACCCCTTGGCCTCTTCCTTTCAAACTCATCTGATTTTATTATGCATTTATTTTCTGTACCCTGAAAAAAAATCGACTCTTTTGTCCCGTTTGCAATCCTCTGATAAGAAGATTTATGGATTTTTTTATGAATATTGAATGTATTTACTACTCAAGACAGTGTAGGCAGTTGTGTTTTAATTGTTTTGTTTAGCTACTAGGCGTATTGCAGTACAAAGGTATTATCATATGGCAATGTAAGATTAGGAGCTGTAGGAATTGGGAATAAGAGCTGAATTATTTGGTTATTTGATGTCAAAACTCAACTAAATTCAACTACGCTCGATCCCAAATTAGTTGGGTTCAGCATCAATCATACTTTGATTTCTTAATGTTGTTCGTTAATGACCGAACACAATCCTCCTCATTTATGTTGTCTTGGAACTGGTTATGTTTTGCATATTGGCAATTTTGGGTCCAGAAAACTAAAGCTCCAAAATGGGATTAGTTTTGGCTACTCATTTTGCCTTCTTATCAATAAAGATCTAATTTTTATAGACATCTAATGTATCTCCATTTCCCAAGATTTGGGACATATGCATATCTCCACTTTCCTTGGTTGATATGACTATATGAGCTGATCTAGTCTCGTGCTGTTCTTGTGTCTGAGTTAGATGGTGTCAGATTCCAATAGAAAATAAACAAATGGAGAAACAAGGATATGGATTTGCTTTTTCTTCATATTACCGATTGTAGTTGCTGGCTTCAAATACACATCTATAGTTGTAGAACTTGGCCATTTAAGACGGACATTAGAAGAGTCGTTCTCATGTATTAGGCATGTTTGGGAGGTTGAAGTGAATTGAATGGATAAAATCTGCAGCTTTCAACATTGAACTTCATGTTTCAGTGTGTGGGAAATCCAGCCTCCCATATTCTTTATAGTTGAAGCTCTGAGCTAGAGATGTGCTTTTCTGTTGGCGGTTTTGCATCTCATTAGATCAATTAAGGTACTGTTTGCTTTATTATTGCTTGACATATATGTCACTTTTGTCCTCCTATTTCGTCAGTCTAATTTTCTTGATCTTTATCTTAATACTATCGGACACCCAAATAATTAGTGAACCTTCTTAAGTGACCGTTAATTGACATGCTGGAGTATATACATAGAGGTTAGGATGAGTATCCCAATGGCTTCTCAGCTTGTCCTTCTCTACTCTCTTTTAATAGATATTTGAATTGGTATATGACAGAGAACCGAATGGAGAATAATCAATTCTGAAGTTAAATGATTCTGCCAGTTACTGCTTTCTACTGAAATTAGTCTTGTTAGGTAGAGATTGCAAATAGAGTCGGGCGGACCTTGGATTTATTCAGACACAGAGCATAGATATACATGTGAATCGAACGCCATAGTTTCAAATGTACAATTGGTTCAATCATAAGAACCTTTAAGGTTAGATCTGTCAAGTTCAAATTTTGGATTCGTCTCTGATTGTGTATGGACATTGTGTAGTGAAATGAGTTTGCATCATTCTTATGGAGCATGCAACGTAATCTTAGCACATCTTTTGAAGAGGGCAAATCATGCATCTTTTATCTCTTTCCGGGGGACAACCCTCTCTTATATAGTGTTAAATTTGACTTGAGCGTAATAAATTTGAATATCTCTAGTGAAATGTTATTTGAAGATTTCTTATTATGCGGAGCCAGTGAAAGATTTGAATTAGAAATCTAATGACAATGATCCCGTTCGATTACACATCAAAAACATCTTTTGTGTCATCTTGGCATAAAACACTTTACGGTTTAAGAAAACAGAATGCGTGAATTGCAACTTCGCTGGCGTTGTAGATTGGTAGACTTTTGCTTATGTGCAGCTAATTGGAAGCAGAGGAAGATGACGTAGTAATTCTTTTTTTCTTTTCCAAGTTAAAGGCATCAGTTGATTAAATTAGCAGATAAATTGATAAACCAGAATAAGACAAGGCATCAATTTGACTTGCACAAAATTCGAAAGTTAAGAGTCCTTAGCTCTCGAATGCGATCACTGTGTTGTAAATTATGTTCCTTTTTACTGCAGGATGTTTACTTCCTCTCCTATGTATCTTTAATTTCATTAGTTATTTTACTTTCCTTTCCATCCAAACAAAAATTCCAAGACTAAGAAAGAACAGCATATCTGCGCTATTGCCACACTCGTCACAGCAGTTGAAAAAAGGAGACAACTATTTTTCCGCCACTGTGGCATATAAGGTAAGTACACGAGATTTTAACAAGAAGCTGTTCAAACATCAATATATTAGCGATTGACTCACGATTGTCACCAGGAAAAATGGTGTAAAGACATGAATGATGATTATCAGAAACTGAGCAATGGCAATCCAAATAAATCCTCGCATTTTCCAATTTTGACTCGAAGTCTGACATTTATTTTTGAAATTCTGGGTTTGCAGCTCACAACTACTAAACGGAGAAATTTACATGAGCATCGTCCCATGCCAATCCCCATTTCTCTAAACATCAAACCAGCAAAAAATATTTAATGTCTCATTGTTCAATGTTAGTGAAGCAGATGGAATCACTAAGAAAAAAAGACGAGACTGGATCTGACTGTCCTCGCATGCCTGCAGTTTCTGAATCTGCAAATCAATATATGACAATATTCAATCAAATGGCAAAATTTACAAATATAAATCCTAGTAAAAAACATATAACAGCAAGTCATTACCAATATCAAAAACATTATTCAATTTTAATCACCGAATGTTTAAGACGAGAAAAGCACCAGACAAAAGTATCAGTGAATTGGAATTACTTGCAATTTACAACAGATGCTCTGTATTATCTTTCCAACAGTGCCACTTTGCTGAAATTACTTAAATAGCTCAAAATTTTCCAAAAGTCAGAGGTCCAAAATTATTCTTCTGTTATGTACAAAAATGACCGGACCTTTTTAATCTTTATTGTTGGTGTTGAAATTTTGAATTATGGCCAAAACTAACTTTTAAAAGAAATTGCATCAGCCACTTTTCTTCCTTTTTTCTGGTTGGGGATTCTTGTTTTTCCCATTTTTTCCTCGGGACAGGAGATAAACATAATGCAACTATTGGACACAGCAAATGTATTGCACGAGGGAAAATGATTCTACCTGTTATTCATATGCATGTGAAAGTATCAAATTAGTTCAGCCTCTTCTTTGCCATAGTCATACACTATCTCAATCTGCATCATGCAACAAGTTAGAGATTAGAAAAGGAATTCCATGAAGTCTGCTTGATGGTAAAAGGAATTAGAAAAACTGGATGGCATGTGACACCAAATTAAAATTCAGTTTGTGAAAAGGTAAAATAGCAGTTCATTGATCAGCAGCACTAAGATGGTGCTGCAAAAATTCATCATGTTACAAAAGGCAAAAAAACATAAGTATTGTCCCTTCCATTCTGCAGGGAACTACTGAAATGAATGTTAATAGGCTAGAGTCGCAAAGAAGAAGAGCAGAAGCTAGGGGAGAGCAGAAGCTAGGGGAAAGCATGACCTGCAGAGATTGGAGGGTCCTGTTGATTGTCATAGCAGACAAATTTGGATTGGTTAATATAGAAGGACAACTTAGTGCTTTTAGTTCATGTGTGGATTGATGTACATATCTATCAACAAAAAAAATGTGGGCCAATGCAACATCCCCACTCCCCAGGATACTTTTCCAATAATATATTTTTTTTGATAACCATGGTGTCCGGGCCAGCTTGCAGCTTGCTCGCACCTTCATTAATTCCACGGGATACCTACCACCTCCCACCAGCAACAGGTAACTCTATCCACCAAGGCTTGGATAGGTAGAAAGAAATCACCTAGTGTTTTTTGCCTCCGCTGGGATTTGAACCTGAGACCCTCATGGTTCTCACCCACTTCATTGACAACTACACCACACCCTTGGGTGCACTTTTCTAATAATAGTATTCGCTAATAAATAAAAATTATAACTATTATGTTAACAATCAAGCTAGCTTAAGTAAGGCTACAAACTTTTATGGAGGGAGCAAAAAGTTCAACATAATCTTTTGTCACAATATGCTTGTCTTGCTTCTCTTACTACTCTGTCCTGATTTCCATCTAAATAAAGAGCAGTAATACAACTAAGTATAACACTGTATTCTTATGATGTTGATGTGACATCTTTTTGACAAGTTCCCTCTTTTTGACAGTTCAATGTTTAACTATTTTGATTTGAACAAAGGTGCTTAAAATGAAACAACGCTGCATGAATTTTGAAAATAATTGACCAAACCGACTGTCGTAGTCATACAAAACGAGGAGAATAAAGTTAAAATTTTAGCCAGCAATTAACAATGAGAAAAAACAAATTCAACTCGAGTCAGAGCATTGGCAAGAAAAAGAAGAAATAAAATGAACTAGATATATCGTCAGTGTCTTTAGCATCCAAGCAACGTCGTAAATACAGGCAAAAGATTAACACTTGGAGATTATACCAGATGGTATTCACAGAAACTGATGAAACAGGAAAGCAAATGACTTAAGCACCTAGTGTAAACTGACACAATGAATGTGAATAATGTAAGCACCTAGCATAAGCTGATACTAGAGCGTGATGTAAATAAATGTTTAAGCAAATTACCCCTTCCGGCGGTACTGGATTTCGGTTGAACTTGGAACCACCAGGTGCCCATGGAACTGTTCATCACAGAAAGAGAAAACCTATTATTACAAGTCTAAAGAAAAAAGAGATTATTCAATCAATCATGTTTCTAAAACTTGTCACATATCCACAGCTAGGGGTGTTCAAACAGAACCGAAAACCGCACCAAACGGAAAAACCAAACCAAATCGATTAAAAAACCCGACTAGGTTTGGTTTGACTTGGTTTTAATATTGAGTAAAAAAAACCCGAACCAAACCGACATATAAATATATAAAATTTATTTATATTTTTAAGACTTTATAGTGATTTTTCTTTAGAAATGTAAAAATATTTGGGATCCTCTCATCTATTAATCTTGAAAGCGTAAATTAACGAAAAATTATTGTTAGACGACTAAGAAAATAACTATTACTGTGTTACTAAAAAAATTCTCCCATTAGAATATTTTAATAGATCATATGTTTGTCAATTTTTTCCATATTTACTAAACATATATTCACTTATCAAAGCTTTATCTACAATTTTAATAAAGTAAGATTGAAATAATATTCATGTAACAAAAAAACCCGAAAACCCGAAAAACCCGACAAAACCGAACCAATCCAAACCGATATAACTGGTTTGGTTTGGTTTTGATAAAAATCGAACCAACCCGGTCCATGTACACCCCTATCCACAGCATGCCAAAATATCAAATAGACTCTTGTCTTTGAAAATCTGATAATAAGCTGGCTTATGCATGTGCCTTCTATATCTATTCACATAAATAAGAACTTTTAAAGTTTCAGACGAGGGAATCCGCATCGATGTAATGAAAATGAAGGACCCACGACAATGAGAGAGCGTCCTGAATAATCGATTAAAACTGTTCAATATTTAACAAACATCTCATTGACCAAAGATTCACATAGTCCAACAAGGAAACATGCAGAGGCAAATAAAACAAGATTACGGAAATCAGTTATCTGTTAGTATCTTCAAACTTCAAAAAAAAAAAAAAATAGGATGAGAAATCCTCTAAATATATTTCTTTTCTTTTTTTGTTTTTGTATAAGCATCCATTAGATATTTTATGAATAGAGACAGTCTTTTTTAAGAAAGATGAATAGACGCAGTTTCTTCCTCACTATTAAGAAAACAATTCAATTAAACACCTGTTTCTCATACAATATGGTCTCCGGCATCATATCCTTGACATGTTCCATTTATAGGGTTCAATCCAGTTTACTACAAGCATGAAGTTCATAAAGCAAACACAGACATAGGAAACATACCAATGTAAGGATCAGGGTGCCGCCACTTATTATAGGATGCTTCACCATCAGCTATAAGTCTGTCAATAGTTTCAACGTCTTCCTGGATGTTAACAAAGCAAAACAGAAGAAGATGAATTTATTCATCAAATTGCAAAAAGAATCAAACATAATACAGGGAATTTATAACAACTTCAGAAATACAATTCCCCTAGTTGAAAAAAAATTGAGCTCCTCATTCATTTGGGCTTTGGCCATGAAATTAGCCCACCAGTAAGATAAGAGGTAGAGTCATTTCTCATTATCCACGATGCACTTTAATGCAGAATCATCTATTCCAAAAATTAGCAATTCTCAATATGTTATCTATTAATCGACATAGACAAAAACTTCAATCAGAAACCATTTTTTTCTCATTGTACGGAGTGCACGGCAATAAGCTTACATTGTTTCCAGTATAACTAGTGCATCAAAAACAAATAATGCTGGTGATTACTTTTTGATACAGACGTGATCAAAATAGTTCACATGCGCATTCCATAGAACAGTAAATATACAACAACAACATACTCAGTAAAATCCCACTAGTGGGGACATAGAAGAGTAAATATATAAACTTTAATCCCAATATCGAGCTAAATTTATGATTCTTAACAGAAAATGACTATTTTTTAAACAAACGAGCTAGTAAACATAAAAATCATAAATAAAGGAAAACTAGAAAATGAAAACAAACCACATTTCTGTTGGCCTCAAATCTCTCCCTTAGGGCGTCCGCCTGAAACAAACAAATAAATAAATATATAAATAAAACGAATTACCGATTATTCGAAAAATAAGATATAGAGATCGTATGAAGGAAATGTGGAAAATCGAAAGAATGGAAGAAACCCTAGGAAATGGGGGATAACATTTTACATCAGGATAGAAGAGGTGGCGATGGACGGCCCAATTGAGAGTGTCTCTGAGGGCACGCCTGTAGAGGATCCGAACTCTCTCCTTCTGCGCCGCCCTTCGAGCTATGAACGATGCTTTTGCTATTCCGCTCATCGCTGCTTCTCACTTTCTCAATCTCTCTGAGCTGAGTTCTCCCCTTTCTCGATCTTTCTTTTCTGAGCTACTATTCCCTTACGATGTCGTTCCGCAGCTTAAATCGTATACAAGTCGTATTCACGGATTGCGATTATATATCCCATTCTAGACTTCAATTTATAAGTCGCTGGAATCCGTTTCTCAAGTGCGACTTAAATGCTTATATAAGTCGATATTTTCAAAATGTGATTTATAAGTTGTATTTTTAATATCCCTTTAAGGTAACATCATCTCCCAAATCATATGTTACCTCATTCAACTAGAATTAAGTAAAATGCATTTTACATATATGTTTTATATATTTCTGAAATTCTCAAAAAAGTTACATACTACTGAAATATTTCGGTCAAAATTATACATTTTTATATTTATAAAAATATCTTATAATAAAAATTTCTTTAAAAGAAGATTGCAAGAGTCATTGGTGTGAGCTTTGAAAGACTGAATAAAAAATAAAGCATAAACACGATGTAAATTTTAATAAAAGCATATACTACCTCGCATTATTTGTGATTACCGGTCTTTAAGTTTTATCTAATCCAACTTAAGCCTAAAATCAAATTTAGACTTATTTCAGTACTCCATTCATACATTTCTCCCTTGCTACACAGTATAAAGATGAAATTGGAATTTTTTGGTTCCTTACGTCTTGTTTGGAGGGTTGTTACATATTGTATTGTATCGTATTGTTACTTTAAATACAATATTTGTTTTGATTGTTACTTTAATTTTATTGCATCGTATCCTTAAATCCATCGTTATGTAGCGTTGAAAAGTGTCACTTTATGTAACGACGGATTTGATGTGGTGGCATCGTTACCTTGTTTTTCCTCTCATCTTGCACTTCCTTACTATTAAATAATCATATTTTATCCTTTATCCTACTTTTTTATATAATAATCTATTAGGATAATCCTTTATCCTACATTTTATATAATAATCTGCTATGTATCCTATTTTTTTGTTTGTAATGTTGCAATTTTATTTTTCATATTGATGCGTGACATCATCAAACAACGTAACCATCCAAACAAGTTGTTAGTAGTCCTACGATCCTACCCAAGTTGTTCTTATCGCTATTTAACAATTTCTGTTTTTGAATTTGGCGCTAACTTGAGTATCTAAATTTATGCCAAGCTAAAACTGAAAAACAATACGGCGACGAATAACAAGATATTAAGTAAAGCTTTGCCTGAACCTTAGAAATTGTAACACCATAGAATTAAAAGGACTTGGGTCTACGTCTCTTTTTCTTTTTTTCCTTATTAGCTAGTATATTGTAGGGGTGTTCGTAAAAACCCGAAAAATCGAACCAAACCGAAAACCAAACCAAACCGATCAAAAAAATCGATACTTTTTGGTTTAGTTTGGTTTTGGTTTTGAATTTTAAAAAGCGATCAAATTTGGTTTGGTTTTGGTTTTAATCGGAAAAAAATCGAACCAAACCGACTATAGGAGTAGCTATTTCAAATTTATTATTACACCTATATATATGTATATTGTTATACAAAGTTTCAAAAAAATTATGGTAAATGTTAATAGTTTGCGCTTTTAATATAATTCTTTACCTTTACATTCTAGTTTGATTGGTAGTTTTCTTTTGTTTAGTGTAAGAATCCATTTCGTGTTAAAAATAACATATTTTTAATTGAGTCCTTAAATTATTCATCACTATTTGATTCAATTATCATCAATATATTTTGGTAAATAATAGATTTCTCAAAGGGCAATTGATTTGATAGTGTTACATTGAAAACGTGGTCGCCGGAATATGTGTAGTATGTCTTATATTTAAGAAAAACCCGACAAATAACCAAAAAACCGAAAAATCGACATAAACCGAATCAAGAAAAACCGACTTAATTGGTTTGGTTTGGTTCTAATATTTGAAAAACCAACTTACTTAATTTGGTTTCTTTTTAGGGAAAAACCGATCCAAACCGAACCATGAACACCCCTAGTATAGTGTATAACAATAGTAGGAAATTCCAAAAAGAAAAAGAATAAGGAATAGTTTGAGCCTTAAAGCTAGCTACAGGAATATCATCTGTAGTCCAGATTCTGGACTTTTGCTGTTCTTTATACCACGTATCAGCTTCACTTACAAAATACAATTTCAGTACCCCAATAGCTCAACTTGTTGTGTGGGAATGATGATTTAAGCATAAGCATTTTATATATAAATATCGCTTGCAATTTTTTTTACCGTTATCAGTATAGTTTAACCGGTTGTAGTAGGTTGTATGTAATTGGTTCTAAAACCAACATGATATGCAATTTTTTTTACTCACTAGTTGGACTGTTGCTGAGCTGCTTGACTAAATCAAAAGCTTAATGTGATGATCCACCATGTCATCATGCCACATAGGCGTCATTTGACATATATTAATGCCATGTGGAAGCTTACATAAGAAGAAGGCTAGCATTTGTAAGAAGATTTTAAAGAGGTATGGACATTTCCTTACCTAGGAATGTCCTTGGAATCTTCTAGGCTTGTAGAGAATTCTAGAAAAAGCCCTTATCTTGTAAATATCAAGGACTTGTGTAGTAATTAATATTTACACACTAGCCCCTAGGAGACTAATATATAAAGGGGGCCATTCATTTGTAATTCACCAAGAAAACAATTCAAGTTCTCTCTAATACAAAGCTTCCTTTAACAAATTTCTTGTGTTCTTTCTTCCATTCTCTTAGCGATCTTGAGTGTAGTAAGACTGACTTGACATAGCAAGAATGTGAGCAAGTTGTGCAAGATCGTGAGCGAGTTGTCAAGTGCCGCACGTGTACTTAGTTAACAACTAAGGACGTGACAACGTGGTATCAGAGCGAAGGTTTCAACTAAGGGAATGGCGAACGACGGAGAAATTAACGTTGCCAACACCCAAGCCAACGTTATCCAGGATGCTGCTGGCAAGAGCTGCCGTAGCAAAAAGAGGAATGTCACCAACAAGAGCCAGGAGGTGCCACCTGAGGTTGTGTCAAACGAAGGGCTTACATCCCAAGAACCATCCGCCACTGAGGTGAACGAGGATGAAGTGGAGGTCCTTCTAGAGGACGTCTCGCTCGGTAAAGAGTGGGTGATGAAGATGAACGCGGGGATGGATGCCGTGGAGATCTTTGGCCAACGCTTAGGGAAGGTGGAAGGCACCCTTAACGTTCTTGAGGGGCACACTCTTGAAGAGATTGAGGGTATCCGAAATGACTTGGAGGGACGTACACAGACTGAGATGGAACTAAGGCAAACCATCACTGCCTTAGAGTGCAGACTCATGGAGGCTTTGAGTACTATCGATGCTATGAAGGCAAAGATAGAGTCACTCGAGGAGCATGTCAATGCTGGCGTGACCGAGGTAGCTAGTAATGTTGTGGTGACGAGGGAGGCCAAGATCGAGGCTCCCAAACCCTCGGTGTTCAAAGGTGTTCATGATGCACAAAAAGTGGAAAACTTCCTTTGGCACTTGGAGAACTACTTCAGGCACGACAAAGTGAGGGACGACGAGGCCAAGATCAATACTGCGGTATTGTACCTCTCAGAGACTGCCATGCTATGGTGGAGAAGGAAGATGGCCGACGTGGATAAGGGTCTAGGTACTATTAGCACATGGGATCAGTTCAAAGCGGAGCTCAAGCGACAGTTCTTTCCAAACAATGTCTTGTACGAGGCAAGGCGCAAGCTTAGGGAATTGAAGCAAACAGGGAGCATACATAACTATGTCAAGGAGTTCACTACCCTTATGCTTCAAATCCCCAACCTGACCAATGATGACTTGTTGTTCCACTTCATGGACGGGTTGCAAAATTGGGCTAAGCAGGAGTTGCAATGCCGACAAGTCACTGATATAGACCAAGCCATAGTGGAGGCCGAATCATTGATAGATTTCAGGCATGACAAGTACGACATAGGCAATGGCAATGAGTCAAAGGTTAACAATGTCAAAGGTGGGGGAGACCGTGACAAAGTTAAGGAGATTCAACAACAAAACTCCAAGACTAAAGACTTCAAAAAGTCGAGTGGTCGTTAGGGCTACGCCGAGAAGAAGGCATAGGTCGAGAAAAAGGGATGCTATATATGCGGAGGGCCACATGGCTTCAGGAATTGTCCCGACCTCAAGAGCCTCAGTGCCATGGTACGTGAGCGGAAGGAGCAGCCACAACGAGAGAGTCCGGGAACCGCACAGTTGGGTATGATCGGATTATGTAGTGTTGTCACGAAGCAAGCTATACATCCTACCGAGAATGGCAATCAGTACGTGGATCTCACCATCAACAACAAGCATGTTCGTGCAATGGTGGATACTGGAACAACTCATAATTTTGTGACTGAGGCTGCCGCAAAGAGACTAGAATTGAAGCTTGCTCCAACCAACTCTCGCGTCAAGACCGTGAATGCCGAGATACAGAATGCTCGTGGGGTAGCTAATGGAGTTGGTGTCAAATTGGGAACTTGGAAAGGTATGACAAACTTTACCGTAACCGCTATGGATATCTTTGACATCATACTGGGGCAAGAGTTCTTTAGACATTGTCATACTTTAATTGACCCCTACCTCCAACGTCTCTTGGTTATGGAGCGAGAAGGAGCTTGCATGGTACCTACAATGACTATGCCACATGAACAGAGCCAAGCACAACTCTCAGCTATGTAGGTTGTCAAGGGGATCAAGAAGGAGGAGCCGACGTTCGTGGCAACCATCACAAGTATGGAAGAAAACAAGAGTTTTCAAGAGACATTGCCGCCTTGCATAAAGAAGTTGCTTGAGGAAAACAAAGATGTCATGCCCGAGGAGTTGCCTAAGCACCTGTCGCCTAGGCGAGAGGTGGATCACAAGATTGAGTTGGAGCCAGGGGCTAAGCCACCCGCATTTGCCCCATATCGTATGGCACCTCCCGAGCTAGAGGAGCTCAGGAAACAATTGAAGGAGCTACTAGATGTTGGTCACATTCGCCCATCAAAGGGACATTTTGGCGCACCAGTATTGTTCCAGAAGAAAAAGGATGGATTGTTGCGTTTGTGCATAGACTACCGAGCACTTAATAAGGTCACCGTGAAGAATAAGTACCCGATCTCGCTCATTGCTGACTTGTTCGATAGACTTGGGCAAGCCAAGTACTTTACCAAGGTGGATCTTCGAAAGGGCTACTACCAGGTTCGCATTGCGGAAGAGGATGAGCTAAAGACAGCATATGTGACGAGATATGGAGCCTTTGAGTGGTTGGTGATGCCCTTCGGCTTAACCAATGCACCAGCCACATTTTGCACCCTTATGAACAAGATCCTCCATCCCTACCTTGATCAGTTCATGGTAGTCTACCTAAACGACATAGTCATCTACAGCAACACCTTGGAGGAGCACATGGAGCACTTAAGGAAGGTTTTCCAAGTCTTGCGAGAAAACGAGCTATACATCAAGAGGGAGAAATGTGAGTTCGCACAATCAAAGGTGCACTTCTTGGGCCATGTCATTAGCAATGGAGAGCTACGCATGGACGAGGCTAAGGTACGTGCTATCCAGGAGTGGGAGACACCTATAAAGGTAACTGAGTTGAGATCCTTCCTTGGCCTTGTTAACTACTATCGTCGGTTCATCAATGAATACTCAGCAAAGGCCGCACCATTGACTGAGTTGTTAAAGAAGAACAAGCCATGTGTTCGGACGGAGCATTGTCAAAAGGCATTTGAATGCCTTAAGACAGCTGTAACAAAGGAGCCAGTCTTGGCATTACCTGACTTTGCCAAGACATTTGAGGTGCACACAGATGCCTCAGACTTCGCCATTTAGGGTGTCCTGATGCAGGATAAGCATCCCATAGCATTTGAAAGCCGCAAGTTAAATGAGACGGAGCGGCGTTACACGGTACAAGAGAAGAAAATGACGGTCATTGTGCATTGCCTTCATACATGGAGACATTATCTGCTCGGGTCGAGGTTCGTGGTCAAGACTGATAATGTGGCTACTAGCTACTTTCAGACACAGAAGAACCTCACACCAAAGCAGGCTAGGTGGCAGGATTTCTTAGCCGAGTTTGATTATGCGCTGGAGTATAAGCCGGAAAAAGGTAATGTTGTAGCCGATGCCTTGAGCCGGAAAGCCGAGCTTGCTGCAATCACTTCAGCGAGATGGGACATTCGGGAGGCTATAAAAGAAGGCATGCAACATGATCCAGCAGCCAAACAGCTTATCGAGTTAGCTAACAAAGGCAAGACGAGACGGTTTTGGATAGAAGACGGCCTACTACTTACCACAGGTCGGCGGGTCTACACTCCTAAGTTTGGAGACATTAGACGACGGATTATAAAGAAGAGTCATGACACAATGTGGGCTGATCATCCAGGTCAACGTTGCACTAGGGCCTTGGTTGAGTCAGTCTACTATTGGCCACGCATGCGTGATGACATAGAGTGCTATGTGCAGACTTGTCTTGTCTGTCAATAGGACAAGGTTGAACAACAACAACCCGGAGGACTTTTGGAGCCACTACCAGTTCCAGAGCGTCCATGGGAGAGCGTGACTATGGACTTTATCACTTGCCTACCGAAGTCTGACGGTTATGGTACTATTATGGTGGTCGTGGATAGATTTTCCAAATATGCCACCTTCATTCCCGCCTCACCAGGTTGCACAGCTAAGGAAGCCGCCAAGCTATTCTTTAAGAACGTGGTAAAATATTGGGGCTTACCAAGGCATATCATTAGTGATCGAGACCCCCGCTTCACTGGGAACTTTTGGAGAGAGTTGTTCGACATACTTGGCACGGAATTGCACTTTTCTACTAGTTTCCACCCACAGACGGATAGACAAACAGAACAGGTCAATGCCTTACTAGAATGCTACTTGAGGCATTATGTAAGCGCGCACCAGAAAGATTGGGCAAGGCTCATAAACATCGCCCAATTCTCTTATAACTTGCAGCGGAGTGAGTCCACGGGGCGGACACCATTTGAGCTAGCCACATGCCAACAACCACAAACTCCACATTCATTACCAGTCGCGTCCGAGGGAAAGAATTTGGGGGCTTATCATATGGCCAAAGGAAGGGAGGAGCAGCTCGACACTGCTAAGTCCTACTTGGATAAGGCAACTAAGAAGATGAAGAAGTTTGCTGACCGTAAGCGGCGTCCCACAGACTATAGAGTTGGGGACATGGTCATGGTGAAGTTTAACCTAAGACAGTTCAAGGCACTACGGGGCATGCATCAGAATCTGATTCGCAAGTATGAGGGGCCATTTAAGATCGTCGCCAAGGTAGGCAAGATCTCATACAAGCTTGACATGCCATCGTATCTTAAGATCTACCCTGTCTTCCATGCCAGCATGCTTAAGCCATATCACGAAGATAAGGATGATCCGAGTAGGGGCCAATCAAGTCGGACGCCAATGACTATCACCGCCTCACATGATCGGGAGATTGAGGCTATCATAGATTACCAGGTCAGGCGAAAACAAGGGCAAAAAGCCACCGTTATGTTCCTCGTCCATTGGAAAGGGCAATCACCGGAGGAGGCCACGTGGGAACGATATGAAGACTTGTGGCAATTCAAAGATAAGATCCGAGAGTTTATGCAACAGCATTGCGCTGCAGTCATCGCAATATTGGGTGGGGGAGAGTGATGACCCGCCATGTCATCATGCCACATAGGCGCCATTTGGCATATATTAATGCCATGTGGAAGCTTACATAAGAAGAAGGCTAGCATTTGTGAGAAGATTCTAGAGAGGTATGGACATTTCCTTAGGAAGAACCTAGATCCTTATGGATTTGCTAGGAAAGTCCTTGGAATCTTCTAGGCTTGTAGAGAATTCTAGAAAAAGCCCTTATCTTGTAAATATCAAGGACTTGTGTAGTAATTAATATTTACACACTAGCCTCTAAGAGACTAGTATATAAAGGGAGTCATTCATTTGTAATTCACCAAGAAAACAATTCAAGTTCTCTCTAGTACAAAGCTTCCTTTAACAATTCTCTTGTGTTCTTTCTTCCATTCTCTTAGCGATCTTGAGTGTAGTAAGACTGACTTGACATAGCAAGAACGTGAACAAGTTGTGCAAGATCGTGAGCGAGTTGTCAAGTGTCGCACGTGTACTTAGTTAACAACTAAGGACGTGACATTAATCTGTTATCAATATGAAGCAAAAAGTAATAAGTGAATCCAGAGTTGTATTACAGAATCCTAGACAAACTAAAAGGAAACCATACAATTCTAACTAGTGAACTGAAAACATATATTGAATCCAACTAATTCATAATGAGACTATGCTAGTTTCGCCTATATCTTTTTCTAGCTGAACTTTCACAAGCTCAGATAAGGGATGTCATACTATTCTTCCAGCCAAAAGATCTCCTGCTCTTCCGCGGAGGTGTAATGGTAAGCCCAAACATCTCCTTGAGAGCCGGCCCCTGATCAGAGAACCCAATTAGCTTTGCAACAACCGCAGCACTCTCTATCACACGATTCAAATCTGTGTCACTCCACAGATGATGAACCAGTTGGTGTCTCCTCCTCTTGGAATTCAAGTTTATGCCCCATTTCTGGTATATTTCGTTTCTTTCAGTTCCCGGAATTCTTTTATATATCAGCCTACTAAGCATATCTCTTTCGCGTCTAAGAGCTTTAAGGCTGTTAAAATCAACAATAATAATCGAATCATATTAGCAGATGATGCAGAGATGGTAGTTACAAGATTGACATGTTCAGTCTATATGGTTCTAAAACATTACAGTGGCATCATCTTTTTTCCAAACATATAAGTTACAAACGTGGCATTAATACAGAAGACTATTGTGTAAACTGTACACACACGCATGCACACACACACCAAAAATTGGGAGGGAGTTAGGGGTATAAGAGCAGCAAGGTACAGATTATACCTTGATGCAAGCGTGATTGTCTGACCTCCTTGCACAGCAGAATTTCCGCTCGAAAGTATTTCCTTGAGGAAGGAAAGTCTTCTTACTTCTACCTCCATGTAGATAGAATCCATCGGGTCACCTTTAAACAGCAGAAAGAAGTATGTCCTATGGATCAATGAAATATGGCAAGTTTGCCATAGTTCAATGATCATTTTCTGTAGCCTTCCAAATTCAAGAGGCCAATCTGAAGGAGCCTCTGATGAGTCCAGCATTGGGTCCACTCCTACACTTTTGACACTCCTTTTTGACTTTCCAGCCTCTTGAGCCTAACATAGATATTAATACATGTAATGAGGATAAAGTTTGGGATAAGTAACAGTTTTTCCAAGTCATGTAAGCAAGTACATTCCCTGGAGAATAAACATGAGAAAAATGCATAATATACATCAAGTACGTCAAGTTATAAATTTAATGCCTACCAAACAAAAAATTCCAAAACTGCTTAAACTAGAATTACACGAAAATCTAAGTTTTGTTTCTCTATCTATATGCATACATAATTCAATCTGAATAGTTATTTTTGCATTGGCTAGCAGTTACCCCATAATAAAAGAAAGCAAGCACAGATCAAAGAGCAGGAACTGATCATGCAAGCAATATCTATCATCAAATTGACCAAAGTAAAATGATGCACTGAAACCAAATACTGTGATATCTACCAGTAATTCCATACATATAATAAACACAAGAAAAGAGCAAGCAACTCTGAAAGAACATATGGCTGGAACCAAGATAGTTCAGACCTGATCATGAAGCTGATTATCATATTCAAGCTTTGCCATCTCCTTCAAACCTGCCACAAAATTGTCAACACTTGGGATATCCTCATCTCCAGGAGCATTACTCCCATCTATAAAAGCACTACCAATTGAAGACTGTGAATTGTTTCTGGATAATTTAGGTCTATTTGCTCCATAAATCAATAGAGGAAGTTTCCAGTGCTTCCGCTGGAAACTTTCAGGTCTTCCAGGAAAATCCTTCTCTAGCACATTAGGCGGGGTGGTCTCGCTATCTTCAACTGTCTCAAAATCGGGTGGAAGTGATCCCACCATAAAATTAGCTCTACAGCTCCTGCTTCTTGTTAATTTCTGGCTTCTTGAACCGGATATACTTGTCGAAAGGGCAGGTGAAGATGAATCATCAGGGAAAGGTCTGACAAGAGAACTGATTGTATTCTGGATATCTTGCATTTTCTGCTCCCAGGCTGCATGAAGAGAACGATCGCTGGTGCTATTTGTTTGTTCAAGTAACATTGGTGATGACTGCCGGATGTCAGAATGTCTGATACTGGAAGCAGGAGGCATTGACATTCTTTCTCCATACGCTGTGTTTGACAAGCTGATGGATTCAAAATTTCTATTTTCACTAGATTCATCCATCTCAATACATCGCACTTCCTTGCAAAGGTCATCAGAATCTTCTCCTGTCACATTTGCAGATTCTTTGCCCCTCTGATGTTGATCAGCAGCAGGCACAGCACAGGATGTAGCATCACTTTCATTGTCCCTGATGTAGGACTCCTCTATGGCTGATGAGCAAGACACAGAGCTTTCACCTTCGTACATGTTACCTTCCACCGATTTAGAAGGTAGACTCGACACGCCCTGAAAATTTGCAAAAAATAAGCAACAGATAAAGGAACATCTCTAATGGGTAGTTCAATCATGTAACTTAATACAAACCTTCTGGCTGGAGGTTTTATCACTTTTAATCGTCCTCAGCAGATCCTCAACTCGCGATTGAGCAAGATCACGTTGCTTAGTTAGTTCCCTCACTTCTTTCTCTAACTGCAGATTTTAACCAGATAAAATATGTGAACATTCTACAAAGTGTGGTCACATCTAATTGAACTCCACTTCAATAACAATTTTTCAGATTGAAAGAATTTGGCAATAAAAACACTTCAATAAACACTCGGGAACTTTTGCTGTAACAAGAAACAAAGATGCTTTGATTCCGATTACATGGAAGATAACTGAATGAAGAATAAGTGAAATCAGCCGTTAGATGAAAGCCTTGGCATGAGTGGGGACTTTTGCTGTAACATGAAAGCAAGGATGCTTCGATTCCAATCACATGCAAAATTACTGAGTGAAGAATAACTGAAATCAGCAGTTAGATGAAAGTCTTGGTATGAACAGGAAGTAGATTAACTATTGGTCTGCCAGATTCAATTCAAAGGCTAGAGGTGACCAATCCAAAATCTGCTAGCTGAAATTTTCAGAACACAACCATAAGCACAAGAGCAACAATAGGAAAGAACATTCACCTTTTCAATCTGCTGGTCTTTCTTTCTCAGCAATGACACATGATCACAAGTAGTTGTAGGAGTTTTTAATTCACTCTCTAATCTAGCCAACTCTTTCTGCAAATGCTTCACCAATGCCTTGTCAGACATGACTACATTGACTTGTGCATTAGTGGACACTTCTTTGGCACAACAGGCAAATAGAAGTGTATTCCTAGATTGTTCTACATGGCTTCGTGCAGGGCTCAAGGTGCAGATTATGGCAGTCCTTGCATTGCCTCCCAAAGCAGGTTGAAGAATACGAGTTAGCTTAGAATCTCTGTAATTTACATGCCCTTGTCTTCCCTTGCTGCAATTGAGGAAAGCCGTTACATGCACAAGTAAATGTAGTAGAGAACTCAGGGATGAATTAAATGCACAAATCTTGCATGTATAAACAGCGAAAAAGTGATGGAAAAAATGAACCAATCACTGATAATGCAGTAAAGGTCATTTCATGAACTGTTTTGAAAAAGTAAGGTTCATCTCATGTACGGTTGAACATACACATTTCAGGTAGCAAACAGTATTCAATAGCATAAAAATCTTCACTAATCTGAGAGACCAAAAAAAAAATCCCCAACTTTGAATGTGGACAGCAAAAGTGAGTCACATGTTTATTATTCATACACACATGTAGTTTAGTGCAGCAGATTCAGATTAGAAAAACCAAGCAATCAACCTTAGCTTGCGGATAACAGTTCCCAAAGTCAACAAACTACGATTAATATGACAGCCTTCTTTCAATCTCTGCCCAACTGACAACGCCTGAGATGCACGTTCACTTCCTGCCAGATCAACAAAATTCTGCATTCGAAAATCATAAGTTCGCCATCAGCAATTCATGCGTCCATGTCAAGAATGTAGAAAAAATAGTAATTTTGATGCATACCACACTAGCAGAAAGAGTTGTTTTGTTGTCCTTCCCTATAAACTCACGAGCTGAACTTTCAATTGTCTGAAGAAAGAACCAAGAAAAAGTATAAGGAGACACGTGTCCTTATTCCAGGATAAACATGGTAATACCAACTTTATCAAAAAAAGACAAGAAGGGAATACCAGTCTAAGAATTTGATGAGACCTGGAGCTATTTTCATTAAGATAAGTCTCCCCAATTTGTCTTTGAGCTGCAGAAAGGCCACAAAACTTGTAACTTCTGGTTAAAACATCTATAGGTGCTAATTGTTACTATGATAAAGTCTAAAGCATAGAGTTGGAGATTTACACTACCTTCACAGATGGACAAGAGCTCTTTCAGATGGTCCCAGTCCCTTAAAGTTTCTTCTGTCAGTTTCTCAATAATGGTCCCTTTCTGCAGAACTCGAACCATTAGAAAACTTCATCTACTCCCTGTTAAAAGTTAAAACAAAGAAACAGAAACTCACCTCAGGATCATCAAGCAGCCTTAGTGGAGTAGTATCTGAGCCGAGGAGGTCTCGAACAACTTCATTGTAGATCTCCATTGCAGAAAACTTCAAAACAAAAGCTCTTTCCTCGTGCTGGACAAGTGAAGGAAAAATCATGTTTGCAACAAATAAAGGAAAACCAAAAGAGGATCAGATAAAATTTCTCATCCACAAGTTAGAATATGATGTGATGCTATAGGGAGCAAACAGATAAACATTAAATTACCCTTTGCATATAATCATATATGTCTGTCACTGTAAACTCTGTAATTCCATTCATTGTGTATGTCTTTCCACTGCTTGTTTGCCCATACGCAAAGATAGTTGCTGCATAATATGTTTAGGTAGTCGTATTAATGAGTTCTCTTTCAAATGATAGGAATCTACAACAAAATGTGGAAGGCATATGATTGGAACACTCACAGTTGATTCCACTGACAACAGAAAGAGCAATGTCCTTCGTTCCTCCCTCATACACTTCCCTTGTTGAGCAATCACCCCTATATACCCTATCTAATCTCAGAAGAGAAGAGCAAGAAGATACGTGTAGTATCAGTAAATCATTTTTAAATGGTATTAAGCTAAAACTGAAATTTATCCCAGTAAATGTATATGGTTCTACAGAGTAGAACGGCCAACCAAGGATGTGATCTCAGAGCAGTTTGCAAGCTAAAATATCCAGATCTAAACCTCAACATACCTCTCACTAATTATTTCCAAATCTAAAAAGATCAGTTCAAAATGCAAAGGCTGAAACGGGGAACTTCTTACCAAAGGTATAAGCAGTAGGCAATCCAGACCGTTCCTGGAGACTGTTCCTGTACAAAATGGTGGTCTCATTGATACACTCCCAATCTGAAACTTCACTCCTCACAATTTCCTTTTCACTTAGAGGCCTCAACCTTACCAATACCAGGATCTTCTCTTCACCGCCCAATGCAGCCCCTTGCATTTTCTCCCACTTCTTCAACTCTTCCCCACCAATAGCTCCCATCCCAAAATTTCCCCCCTCTTCTCTTGTAGAGGCCCCGATCACATAGCCAACAATAGACCCATGATTCGAAGTTTCAGAGCGAAAGGTAAAAAGATGCCAAAACGTCTCACTGTCTCATAAACCCTGCTGCCAACAGAAAAAGGAAAGACAGTTAGAATGTTTGAGACATGGTGGTTGTGATTGCTAAAATAACACAGTAGCTATTGACCCCAGGGAACTAATTGTAAAAAGAATTTAAAACAATTAACACCACACGATTAGGTAGGTTGATTCATGGGTTAGTTGTGATTAAGCACTTTGCTTAAAACCCTTAATACCAAGTATTTTCAAGACCTAAAATTCCATGAAAAGCGCCATGACTCAATCCACATTACTTTGCTTAACAGGGACCAATATTGGGACCCAAGTATGCTTCAAGACCAAGTCTCAGTACTATTCTAAGTAATTTCCACAGTAGCTCTGAAGCTTGGAACTTTCAGCAATGGTGGACCCCAAAACCTAAATAAAATACAAATAGTATCTTTTTTTCATTAAAATAAAAGTATCTAAACAACATAATTTTGTATACAATTGTTGATATAAAAAAAAAATCACATTGAAAAGAAAAGGTTCACTATTCACCTCCTCTGCCGTATCAACTGAAAAGTAGCAACCTGAGATATTGTTAATGTTGCGATTTAACGGTCACAATGTTCTCTGCTTCAGCTTCAATTCCTCTGCTGAGATTTAAATAAATAAATAAAATATAACGTTGAACAATCCGAGATACGTATTAAATTATTATCACAATAAAAACTGTAAGATTCTAACGGTAAAAAGATCGGTTTATTCAGATTGATAACTATAACCTTGTTCTTAATAAGATTTCAAGGGTAGAAAAATATTCAAATAACAAGATCCACGTAATTCGATATTCAGCAAAGCGTGCAAATAAACTTTTTTTTTAAAGGAGCTTGAAAAATTAAAATTCCTTTTTCTTCAAGTGATTATAACAAACAGAATGTGAATTTGATGCCACCAGAATACTGAAGAATTGTTCTCAGTGTATGAAGATGAAGCTTTACGCGTCGAATAAAGTCAATATTATTGAATACAAAAGAGAAGGAAAAAAAAGATGAACCAACAAAAGCAACCATAAAACTTTCAGATAGAATAGTAATTAACGAAATCTTACCTCCATTGTTAAATTCTCCATCAAACAACAATTACACAGAAAATAACACACACACACACACTGAAACACGCTGTTACACACAATTTACACTTCTGGGAACTGCAAAAAATCAGATATGGGAGCAGTTTTATGGATCGGAGAGAGCGTCAACGTCTTTTTTTCGTGTGACGGTGAGGATTAAGTGCAATGACAAATTTACCCTTTCTTTGTTTTCTCAAAAAAGAGTTACTGGATATGAACCACGTGACCACGTGGCTCTGGAATATCGGTGCATAAATACGATGCTTAATTACAACGAGAAGAAAGTGTGATTTTCATCGTATAGTTATGTGACACGTGTCACTTTTCAGTGGCGGACCACTAAACGGCTCGAGTGAAAGAAACTGTGAGATTAAGGAAACTATAAAACATTGTTTGTTTAGTTTAGGGACCATTTTGAGATCTTATTTTTGTTCTGTTTAATTTATTATTTCCCTCATTCGGTCTTCTCCTACCAAACAGAACTTTAATTAATTGGGGACCTCTTTTTATTTAGTTTCACGTTTTATTAGTATTTTATTAGGACAAACACATTTGTCAAAATTAGCATGACTTTTGTCAAGTAGCGCACGATACTTAGAAATTAGAATCATACTCCTATTACTATTATGATTCTTATCTTCAGCGCGAAAAGAATGACGGAATTCGATAAGAATCAAATCATATACTTCTAATTTTTCGGTATATATAAAATAGCTAGATATATATAGATCACAAACACTAAAGGTGAAAAATAGATTCCAAACACTATAAGTCAAAGTTTTTTACACCTAATATTCAGATGATATTAAAATCATAATCAAATAAAAAATTGTTTAACTTTTCAAATAGATTGTAGTATCACATAAAGAAGAAATAATAACATAATAAAAGGTCACAAGCCAAAAAAAAAACAATCATTTACAACAAGTGATGGAAAGCCTCTAAGGAGATGGCTGAGTAGTTGAGACAGAGAGATAACAACATGAAGATCTCACGTTCATACTTAAATAATAGACAGCGTTCTAATGTAAAACCATATGTTACAGTTTTGGTAGATAGGTTTACCAAATATATGTTTATGATGTTGGGGTAAAAGCCTAAAACAGCTCAAATTACTCTTAATAAATATGATGTGATACTGTTCGCTTTGGACGAAATTCGTACAATTTTTTTCAAAAGGCCTCATACTATTAAAAAATCTCTACATCTTATATGTAGGCTCTCCATTTTTTTCGGTTACCAATGTGAGACTTTGTTCACACACCCAACAATCTCTCCACTCGAACTAAGTTTCACATGGCCTACTACTACGATCTATGGGTTGTTCCCTTAATCTATGCTCCACGGGTCCTTTTTCAAGATTTTATGTGTGTCACCCACATTATTAGAGTTTAGCAATCGAAGCTCGCAACTGGCTTCTTCTTGTGCGAGCGTTTTCAAACTCGTAACGGTAAGTAAACTGAGCCCCCGACTATCACTTTGCCATGATGTTGTCCGTTTTTTGTCCGGTCCACATAATTTTTCCCAAAATCCTCACATCATTAAGAGATGCTTACACATTATATGTAAGTTCATGATATTTTTAGCTACCAATGTAAAGTTTTGTTCGCGCACCAAGCATGTGGGTTCAAATAAAATAATTTTCCTTTAATTGATTAAATTATACTGATAATGCAAAAGAAAATGTAATCTATTCCAAAAGATTTACAAAAATGTAAACGTTTTCTATGTACATTATGTAAATCTATTCCAAAAGATGATAATTCAACTCTCATCAGGAGGAAAAAGGAAGGTTTTGTTGTCGAGATTTAGAACTGCACACCTGTTCTCATTTCCCAAAAGGAGATCAAATCAATTACTACTATGTTGATAACTTGCTAAGATTTAGCTGAAAGGATTTGGTTAATATAATTGTCAAACCCGGCATTCACGCATCAGTGATCGCTTCACCTGTCTAATAGAAATTCAATACAGTTACTGCAACTAATTAAAGTAATTTTTCAGTACTTGTTTTTTGCAGACTTTGTATTAAGTCCATAGTTGAAAAGTGAAAGAGATTGCAGATAAAAAGGCAAAAGTCCACATGGTTTAATTATGAAGATGCTTCCCTTCGTGACACCCACCGCAATTTTCTCTCGCCTTTATACTACAACTAAAAAAAACATCAATTACTCACTAGGATTGCACTGGAGCTATAAGTATTTCTTCGATATTAATTAGAAGTTTGAAGTTCAAGCCGTGAGTATAGAGTCACATTTGTTAGAAAATACTTTACTCCTAATGTGGAACTTGCCGATACGAATGCGAATTTAATCGAGTCCTAATCAGTAGCAAAACTAGAAAATTTACTAAAGATTATCAAAATATTTATTAAAAAAAATACACGAAGAAAATAAGGGGAGTCAACAATAGTATATGTATATAAATAAAAGTTTGACATAAGTAAATAATGTAACTTTTGGGCGAAGGGGTGTCAATAACACTTCACCTCCTGTCAAAATTGAAGGGGTGTCAATGAAGGGGTGCCTCTGCACTTCACCTCCTGCCAATGACACCCCTTAGCATAAGGTGACTCCACCACTGATCTTAATACGGGTACCAAACATCGAATGAGAAATCGTTTAGGAAAAAAAAAAGAAATTCATTCTAAAATGGTTTCTGGAGCCCAAACATTATGATACTAGGTGAAGTGAAGGGAAATAAATGAATTTAGAGGAATGAACATAAGCTGATTTGATAGATCCAATCTTCTACACACAAATTATAATTAAGGACTGTTTCAATCTAACAGTTGGTGAGCTAGGTAATCCTCCAACAGAAACCATATATCTTCGTCTTATTATTACTATTATTATTATTATTATTATTATTATTATTATTATTATTATTATTATTACTTATTATTATTATCATTATGATGTTAGGTTCATTCGAAAAGTCAGAAACCATATTATTTGTTATATTTCATTTCCGCCACCAGTTGCACCATTTGAAGCCGAACAGCAAAATATATATTCTCTATGATTGAAAATATTCTTAATTCTTCCTAAGTAGAATATGTTTAATTTAACAAAAAAAAAAAAAAGGTGCCGAGAATTTTACAATATCAAATAAGTCAAATGTGGCTCTACATATTTCTCAAAAAATATAATTAAATAACAGCATTAACTTCTACTTCATCCATTCCCTTCTACTAGTCCAATGGACAAGTAAAATGGAAAATTAACCCATTTTCGCAATAAGCGTGTCAAATCAAATTAAAAAGGTAAATTAGTGAAAATTTGTATTTCAGTAAGACCTTTTTATAACAACATCTCTATATAATAACCAAATTTTTTCTTGGAACCAATTTTATGTTATGATATAATATATGTCCTCTATCACAACACTTCACTATAACAATCAAAAAATATCTTTAAAACAGATGAGACTATTATAGAGAGGTTGTTCGTAGTATTAAAATTGTCATGTCAGACAGCGCAATTAAAATAAGTCGAAGCAACCGAGCAAGTATATATTTAATCAATGACTTCTTTGAAACCTTTTGACTTTATGTCTTTTCATTTTCAAGTGCCATATAATTAATCCCTGACCCTCGATACACTTGGGGAGTAATTGCTATAATCAAGTAACTTTTCCATAGTCAAATTAACGATGAAAAGCTTTCTTTTAAGGTAAATGTATTGACAGTATAATTTTTTATATATATTATTAATGACATTTAACCTTATGTACTATATTACTTATTACTTTTTTCAGATTATCAATTAATAGGTTAATGTCACGTCCTTAGTTATTAACTAAGTACACGTGTGACACTTGACAACTCGCTCACGATCTTGCATGACTTGCTCACGTTCTTGCTATGTCAAGTCAGCCTTACTACACTCAAGATCGCTAAGAGAATGGAAGAAAGAACACAAGAGAATTGTTAAAGGAAGCTTTGTATTAGAGAGAACTTGAATTGTTTGCTTAGTGAATTACAAATGATTGGCCTCCTTTATATACTAGTCTCCTAGGGTCTAGTGTGTAAATATTAATTATTATACAAGTCCTTGATATTTACAAGATAAGGGCTTTCTCTAGATTTCTCTACAAGTCTGGAAGATTCTAAGGACTTTCTTAGCAAATCCATAAGGATCTAGGTTCTTTCTAAGGAAATGTTCATACCTCTCTAGAATCTTCTCACAAATGCTAGTCTTCTTCTTATGTAAGCTTCCACATGGCATTAATATATGCCAAATGGCGCCTATGTGGCATGATGACATGGCGGGTCATCATACTCTCCCCCACCTAATATTGCGACGACCGCGGCGCAATGCTGCTGCATAAACTCTCGGATTTTATCTTTGAATTGCCACAAGTCTTCATATTGTTCCGATGTGGCCTCCTCCAGTGATTGCCCTTTCCAATGGGCGAGGAACATAGCGGTGGCTTTTTGCTCTTGTTTTCGCTTGGCCTGGTAATCTATGATAGCCTCAATCTCCCGATCATGCGAGGCGGTGATAGTTATTGGCGCTCGACTTGATTGGCCCCTACTCGGATCATCCTTATCTTCATGATATGGCTTAAGTATGCTGGCATGGAAGACTGGGTAGATCTTAAGATACGATGGCATGTCAAGCTTGTATGAGACCTTGCCTACCTTGGCGACGATCTTAAATGGCCCCTCATACTTGCGAATCAGATTCTGATGCATGCCCCGTAGTGCCTTGAACTGTCTTGGGTTAAACTTCACCATGACCATATCCCCAATTCTATAGTATGTGGGACGCCGCTTATGGTCCGCAAACTTCTTCATCTTCTTAAATGCCTTATCCAAGTAGGACTTAGCAGTGTCGAGTTGTTCCTCCCATCCTTTGGCCATATGATAAGCCCCCAAACTCTTTCCCTCGAACGCGGCTGGTAATGAATGTGGAGTTTGTGGTTGTTGGCCTGTGGCTAGCTCAAATGGTGTCCGCCCAGTGGACTCACTCCGCTGCAAGTTATAAGAGAATTGGGCGATGTCTAGGAGCTTTGCCCATTCTTTCTGATGCACGCTTACATAATGCATCAAGTAGCATCCTAGTAAGGCAACCCGTTCCGTTTGTCCATCCGTCTGTGGGTGAAAACTAGTAGAAAAGTGCAGTTCCGTGCCAAGTATGTCGAACAACTCTCTCCAAAAGTTTCCAGTGTGAAGCGGGGGTCTCGATCACTGATGATATGCCTTGGTAAGCCCAATACTTTACCACATTCTTAAAGAATAGTTTGGCGGCTTCCTTAGCTGTACAACCCGGTGAGGCGGGCATGAAGGTGACATATTTGGAAAATCTATCCAAGACCACCATAATAGTACCATAACCGTCAGACTTCGATAGGCAAGTGATAAAGTCCATTGTCACGCTCTCCCATGGATGCTATGCAACTGGTAGTGGCTCCAAAAGTCCTCCGGTTTGTTGTTGTTCAACCTTGTCCTGTTGACAGACAAGACAAGTCTGCACATAGCACTTTATGTCATCTCGCATGCGTGGCCAATAGTAGACTGACTCAACCAAGGCGCTAGTGTGACGTTGACCTGGATGACCAGCCCATATTGTATCATGACTCTCTCTTATGATCTGTCATCTAATATCTCCAAACTTAGGAACGTAGACCCGCCGACCTGTGGTAAGTAGTAAGCCGTATTCTATCCAAAACCGCCTCATCTTGCCTTTATTAGCTAACTCGATAAGCTGTCTGGCTGCTGGATCATGCTGTATGCCTTCTTTTATAGCCTCCCGAATGTCCCATCTCGCTAAAGTGATTGTAGCAAGCTCGGCTTTCCGGCTCAAGGCATCAGCTACAACATTACCTTTTCCCGGCTTATACTCCAGCGCATAATCAAACTCGGCTAAGAAATCCTGCAACCTAGTGTGCTTTGGTATGATCTTCTTCTGTGTCTGAAAGTAGCTAGTAGACACATTATCAGTCTTGACCACGAACCTCGATCCGAGCAGATAATGTCTCCATGTACGAAGGCAATGTACAATGGCAGTCATTTCCTTCTCATGCACCGTGTAACGCCGCTCCTTCTCATTTAACTTGTGGCTCTCAAATGTCTTGAGGCATCTGTGTGCACCTTAAATGTCTTGGTTTATATCAGTGACTTGTCGGCGTTGTAACTCCTGTTTAGCCCAATTTTGAAATCCGTCCATGAATTAGAACAACAAATCATCATTGATTAGGTTGGGGATTTGAAGCATAAGGGTAGTGAACTCCTTGACATAGTTACGTATGCTCCCTGTTTGCTTCAATTCACTATGCTTGCGCCTTGCCTCGTTCAAGACATTGTTTGGAAAGAACTGTCTCTTGAACTCCGCTTTGAACTGATCTCATATGCTAATAGTACATAGACCTTTATCCACGTCGGCCATCTTCCTTCTCCACCATAGCATGGCAGTCTCTGAGAGGTACAATACCGTAGTGTTGATCTTGGCCTCGTCGTCCCTCACTTTGCCATGCCTGAAGTAGTTCTCCAAGTGCCAAAGGAAGTTTTCCACTTCTTGTGCATCACGAATACCTTTGAACACCGGGGGTTTGGGAGCCTCGATCTTGGCATCCCTCGTCACCACAACATTGTTGGCTACCTCGGTCACGCCAGCATTGACATGCTCCTTGAGTGACTCTATCTTGCTTTCATAGCATCGATCGTACTCAAAGCCTCCATGAGTCTGCACTCTAAGGCAGTGATGGTTTGCCTTAGTTCCACCTCAGTCTGTGTACATCCCTCCAAGTCATTTCGGATACTCTCAATCTCTTCAAGAGTGTGCCCCTCAAGAACGTTAAAGGTGTCTTCCACCTTCCCTAAGCGTTGGCCAAAGATCTCCACGGCGTCCTGTGAGCACGTGATTTTTGCTTCACGAAAACTACTCCCAAAGAAAATCAAAAATAAAACAAATTTCTGTGCTGTACAATTTTAAGAATTTGCGTGGCATCTGTGGATAATTGTTTGTATTTTTGTCTGTGAATGTTTATCATGTTTTAATTAATTAAAAATACAAAAATATATGTTGCAGGCACATTTAAGATTTAATTGTGCACTTAGGAATTAATTGAACCATGCTTTGTTTTTAAGAGAAAGAAAATCACAAAATAATGTATTTTTTGCATTTTTAGCATTTCATGTCCAAGTTATGTGATTTTATTTGATTGTATGTGTTAATTGTTATTAAAAGTTAGTTAGTACTCTTATAAATTAATCTAGTCCTATAAGTTAATTTAGGATTTTTGGAATTTTTAGTTTTATTAGTTTTAGAAAAGAAAGGCAAAATAAAGGAGTGTTAAGTCATATTTGGGCCAAATCAATTTAAAGTTCATCATCCCAAATAATTTTTCTTCCCCTTTGAAATTAAAACCCGGATACCCAGCCCACACCCCATCCCCGACTCGGTCTGCCCCATAGCCCAAACAACCACTCCCCTTTCTTCACTTCATTTTTCATTTCCAAACCCCTAACAAAAAATCCTAAACCACCCGCCCACTCTCATTCATCTTCTTGTATTTCCGTTATCCAGGTACACGTTCTAAAGCTCTCAAATTTAAAGGAAAGGAAGTAAAGAGTTGTTGGAATGGATTTCTGAATTTTCCCTGTTTCTTTGTGTTTAATTTGATGTATAAGCAGTAGTTCACTTGATATTTCATAGTATGTATTGGAATGACTTTGGAATGCATAAAATGGACTGATTGAATCTATTTCTACAAACATGGAATATTAATTGTAATTAATCTTAGTTGGTGATTACTAATTATGAAATATACTGTATTTAATTCTTTTTTTTCAGTAGTCGTGAAATAGTTTCAAATAGTTTATGTCACAAAACAGGTTCAAATAGTTTATGGAAATCAGCATGTTGGTTTAATAGATCTAATTCTGAAATTGAGAGTTCACTTGAGTAATTCCAATAGTCCAAAAATGGCTTTGTATTCCACATAGTTAATTCCAATAGTCCAATTCATATAATAAAGCTAAAGTTGAACTGAATCAAATGGTAGCTGGTTTGTCAATATCTACAACGGCAGGCGGCGGATCTTAAGTTAGGTAGCGGGTTCAAACTAGAAGGTGTTTCCTTTTGTTTGGACCCGGACTTGAACTTGAAGCCCGAACTTTTAATGCTAATTGATTAGGATTTTTCTTTATTCTTAGAGACAAATAAATAGAAAATCATAGTCGCTTTAGGATATCCTTGAATAAAAATGAGATGAGCCTCGCCGAATAAAAAATACAAAATTGCAGGGCCCTCAATAAATATTTGTTTTAAAATACTTAGACTTAGAGACGGGCCGTTTAGCGAATTTCACGGCCTTCCCCAAAAGATAATACCACACAAGTCACTTCCGACACGCTTTAAATAATTTACTCTCTTAAACTCGGGTGCACATTTATGTGACCCAAATCCAAGTCTCAACGAAGTCGAAATGTGTCGCTAATCACGGGTACATTGATTGTGACGTGGTTCGAGATGCATTTCCACGATGTTGCAAATTCCTTTTAAATAATGAATGAGACGAGCCTCGACAAACAAAAATACATAAGATGCGGGTCCCTCTATAAGTGTATGTAAAAATCCTTAGACTCCGGGATGGGCCGTTTAGCAAAAGTTCATGGCCTTCCCCAAAATGATAATACGCTAGTCGCTTTAGGCGCGCCTTTAATAATTTACTTTCTTAAACTCGGGTGCACATTTATGTGACCCAAATCCAAATCTCAAAGGAGTCGAAATGTGTCGATAACCACGGGTACATTGATGTGACGTGGTTCGAGATACGTTTTCACAACGTTGCAATTCTCTGTTAAAATAATAATGATAATGATAAAAGCGGTTCAAGGTTAAAATTGGTACATAGGTTCAAAATGTATTAAAATCAGATAAACAAACCGAATATGACAGTTGAGCGACCGTGCTAGAACCACGAAACTCGGGAATGCCTAACACCTTCTCCCGGGTTAACAGAATTCCTAACTTAGATTTCTGGTTCGCGGACTGTAATACAGAGTCAATCTTTTCCTCGATTCGGGATTCAACCGGTGACTTGGGACACCATAAATCTCCTAAGTGGAAACTCTGAATTAAATTATAAATCTCGTTTTGATTGTCCCTTAGTTGGAAAAACTCCCCCTACGCCCCTGTGGGCGCAGGTGCAAAAGGAGGTGTGACAGCTCTGGCGACTCTGCTGGGGACTTTACACCCAGAACCACTGGTTCAGGGTTAAGAATTCGAGCTTAGAATAATTGTTATTATTTGGCTTTATTTATTATCTGATTATTACATGTTTTGAGCCTAATGTGCTAAATGCTGCTTTTACCGCTTTGATATTATTTGAACTGTATATAAACTGTGCCGAAACCCTTCTCTTCTTACCTCCGGGGAGAAGCTCGCTGGTCGAGACTCCCTATTCTGTTAGTGTCAATACCTGAAATAAGAAAGAGGCCGGACAAGTTACAAAGCCGGACGATCTCGCGGGTCCCCGGTACGTAGCCCCCTCCTCGACTCGAGTTGTCCGCTCGGGTACACAGTCTAGAACAAATACCCAGGTTACGAACCTAGAATAACTCAGCTTCATGCCGGATCCCTAGTAGGAACGTTTGTTTGCATCATGTGCATTTGACTTTGGAGGCTCAACACAGGGGTTGGGTCTGTCTAGGACAGGTGTACCAAAACGACAAAAGACCATCCTGATGCATCCAACTTGCTACCTGTGCATTTGTTTGTTTCGGACTTGCATGCTGACCGGCTTTTGAATACTTTGAGCAAAGAGATATAGAGGTAGTTAATCGCCTGTTTTGAAAAAAAAGAAAGAAAAAAAAATCAATGTCCAAATAGCGTCGAAACTCCGTCGAATTTTTGAGAAAAAAAAGGGTTTTGTTTATGAAAAATGGTTTTTATTTGCCATTGAAAAGAGTCTTATTTTCAAAAGAAGTTTGTTTTATCTACCCGAAATACGCCGGTTTGATTCTCACAAGGCGCGAGATACGTAGGCAACCCCCATCGGGTCCAACCTCCCCTTTACAAAAAATGTCAAAAAAAAATCGTCATAAATAAGTCGGGTGACGCCGTTTTGTCAAAATAGCCGAATGTTCCCAAAAGGGACGCCGGAAGGCTGACTTTGCATAAGCGGTCACTTTTAGTTATTTTTGGATTTTTGACCGGTTGACTCACCCAGCTTTAAAATCTTCGTTCCCGAAGTGCTGAAAAGCCGTGTGCGGAGCCGGATCTTCCTTTTAATCTGTGAAAAATTAAAAAATAGTCAATTTGTTGAGTCAAATAAATTTTATTTCTTAATCACCTTAATAAATGTGCAGGATGAGCACGATGCAAAATGAACTGTTTCCAATAATGACTAAAATCCCTTTCAAGTTGCGGCTATGGTGGGATGATTTAGGTGGCGAAGGGCCACCTTCTTTGCTTCAATAATGATTTATGTCCACCAGATCATGGAAGATTTGAAAGATCTGCAAAGGGGCCTTGCACCAAAACCCGCGGCGAGGCCGAACGACGCCCCGCGGGCGCCAAAATTCAAAACTCGGAAGCATTCATAGTTTGAGTCTGTATTTTCCTTGTCTTCAGAGTCTGTTGTCCGTCGGAGTTTGTATTTCCCTTTTTGGCATAAAGTCTGTAGTCTGTATCAAGTCTGTCAATTTCCTTTCAAAAATGTTTTGCCTTGTAATAAAACGTTTTGCTAGTAAAGGTTGAAAACTCCAAAAAGGGTGTCTTTATTTTTCGCACTTGTGGCAGAACTACGCCCGGTCTGATTCATGCGGGGACATGATACGTAGGCAATCCACATAAGATTCGACCACCACTAAAAGAAAAAAGAAAAAAAAAAGAGGCAAAGTGAATAAAAGAAAGGAAAAGAAAGAAATAAAAAGAGAAATAAAGAAATTTTCAGAAACACTTAAACGAGGCACAAACAAAGTAAGCCGGAATGACGCATGCGGTCGAAGCAAAGACATGTTAGAAATGGTTAAACTGCTTAGGAACAATGCATCCCCCAACGTGGAATTGCAATATGTGTTAAACTCTAACGCTAACAAGTTTGTTGTTTATCCAGAGATTTCGAACAAGTTAGTTTGTTAGAACGTTCTGGCAAATTACCATTACCAAACAAGATCCAAAGGGCCCGTATTAAAAAGCATGACTAGTTCAGACCAAAGTGTCGAGGATGAAAGGACGGAGAATCAAATGCTGAAGGAGGAAATGGATAAGATGAGACAGGAGATGAAAGAAATGCAGCTGGCCTTAGCTAGGGTACAAAAGGTGCCTAACCCTCCCGTTATTCCCACTCTCCCACCAGGACACACACCGGAATACCCTACCCCCGGCCCTTCGACAAGCTTCCCCAGTCACCAATACTATCAGGGAAGAAATGCCTATGATCCCCAAGCTTCACAACCCAATCAGAACTCTCCTCCACCAAATGTTCTTGTTTTCGTGGCACCCCCACCAGCCACGCTGCAAAGATCATCCAGCGAGCCGTTGTTTCAGGCTCACGATAACCAATATTACCCCCTGAACCAACCTTCAAAGCACCTGAGCCTTATACTTATAATACTCACTTCGAGATCCTGGTAGAGACTGAAAAGCTGGCTAAGAGCCCAGAGCAAGACGAAGTGCTTCGAAAGTTTAAAAGCCTGGAGCAGTCCTTCAGGAATATCCATGGGTTAGGCAACCAAGTCAGTGTGGCCTACAAAGATCTGTGCCCATTCCCCGATATTCAATTGCCGGCAGGGTTCAAGATGCCAAAGTTTGATCTATACGAGGGGCGCGGTGATCCAATGGCACATCTGCGAGGGTATTGCAGTAAGATGAGAGGGGCCGGGGGAAAAGACGAGATGCTGATAGCTTACTTTGGTCAGAGTCTGAGCGGGTCTGCACTGGAATGGTACACAAGATAAGATCCTAGCAGGTGGTACACCTGGGACGATTTAGCATAAGCATTTGCAGGTCACTTTCAGTACAACCTTGAGATCGTCCCTGACCGTCTCACATTGCTGAAACTTGAGAAAAATCCTGGGGAAAGCTTCCGAGAATTTGGGTTCCGCTGGAGAGAGCATGCGGCAAGAGTTGATCCTCCGATGAGAGAGAGGGAAATGGTGGACTACTTTCTACAGACTCTGGAGCCAACTTACTTTGGTCACTTGGTGACGTCAGTTAGCAAATCTTTCAACGGAGTAGTAAAAATGGGCGGTATGATTGAAGAGGGACTTAAGTCCAACAAAATCTTGAGCTATTTGGCGATTAAAGCAACCACTCAGGCCATCCAGAGCGGCACAGGAGGTGCGCTCGGAAAGAAGAAAAGGGAAGATGTCGCAACAGTCGAGGCAGGTACTTGGTCCAGATCCAGAGGACCCCCCCCACTACCAACCTAGACCCCATCACTCAAATTACCCACACATTCCGTACGGCCCTCCACAGCCCTACTACCCACCATAAGAGCCACATTTCTCTGTCCATCATGCCCAAACTTACACCCAGCCTCCGATTCGCCCGCAATGGCGTGCGCTGGCTCCCCAAAATACATATCCACCTACACAAAACACATATCCACCTCCACAAAACACATACTCACCTCCACAAAATATATATCCACTACCAAGGGCCTACAGGAATCCTTCGGGACCAGGTTTTCGTGGGAATCAGACCTTCAGGAATGAAAGGGTGCAGAGGCAGAGAACATTCACTCCGCTAGGAGAAACTTATACTACTCTGTTCCACAAATTGAGGCAGTTAGGCCTATTGAGTCCTGTGGAGCCCAAATTGCCGAATCCCCTTCCCAAAAATCTGGACCACTCGGTAAGCTGTGAATATTGTTCGGGGGCACCCGGGCATGATACTGAGAAGTGTTTAAAGTTGAAGTCTGTCGTACAAGATCTTATTGACACAAATAGGATCGAGGTCCAGGAGCCAGAGGCACCCAACATCAATCAGAACCAGTTGCCGGCACACTATGAAGCCCACATGATCGAACTAGTGCACGAAGGAGGGAAGCTCAAGAAGCCCTCACAAACGGTAATGATGATCCGTGCCATTCCGAAAGAAAAGTCGATCAGTGGAGAGGCGATAATACAGTCGGAAAGGAAAGAAGGCAAGCCAGTGGTGGCGATGGGGAAGAGTTCGTCTGATGTTGCCAAGAATCCAGAGCCGGCCAAAGTAACGGTGCAAGGGATATCAAGCAAGCCAGTAGCCATGAAGGGGGCATGCACAGGACCAGTTGTTATCAGGCCAGTAATGCAGTTGCCGATAATCAGCGAAAAAGCTGTGCCGTGGAGCTACAATCAAGTAATGGTAATGCATAGGGGGAAATAAGTTGTGGAAGAAATATGTGAGGCACAGAGGTTAACTCGTTCGGGAAGGTGTTTTACTCCCGCAGAGTTAAGAAGGGCCAATCCAGTAGCGACAAAGAATCCAGTTACCGAGGAAGAGGTGGAGGAATTTTTAAAGAAAATGAAGGCACAAGATTACTCCATTGTGGAGCAGTTGAGGAAGACCCCGGCACAGATCTCATTGTTATCGTTGTTGATCCATTCAGATGAGCATCGCCAGGTATTGATGAAAATTCTGAACGAAGCCCATGTTCCGGATAAGATCTCTCTGAACCATCTGGAGAAAATAGCAAACAAGATTTTCAAGGTCAACAGGGTCACTTTTTCAGACGATGAGTTGCTCGCGGAGGGAACATAACATAATAGAGCCCTTTATTTGACTGTGAAGTGTGAAGACTCAGTAGTCACTCGAGTACTGATTGATAATGGGTCCAGTGCCAATATCTGTCCTTTGGCCACATTGAACAAACTGAAGGTCGATGGTAACAGGATTCACCAGAACAGCATCTATGTGCGAGGGTTTGATGGTGGTGGTACAAACACAGTAGGTGACATCATACTCGAATTAACAATTGGTCCAGTCGAGTTCACCATGGAGTTTCAAGTGTTAGACGTAGTAGTGTCATATAATCTTCTGTTGGGGAGACCCTGGATCCACACCGCCAAAGCAATGCCTTCTACATTACATCAGATGGTCAAATTCGAGTGGGATAGACAAGAGATCATAGTACATGGGGAAGACAATGCGAGTGACGTAAGTGATTCCATCGTGCCATTCATAGAGACTGATGATGATAAAGGACCGTGGGTTTACTAGGTTTTCGATACGGTTTCAGTGGATAAAATTTCTGAAGGCGAGGACCTTCCACTTCCCAGGATCACAGCTGCGATTGTCATGGTAGCCTCGGAGATGTTGAAGAACGGGTTTGTGCCAGGCAAAGGTTTAGGGGCTGGTCTTCAGGGTATTGTTCAGTCGATTTCTTTGTCCAAAAATCTGGACACCTTTGGGTTGGGGTTCAAGCCTACAGTGGTTGATGTGAGACGGGCCCGCAAGTTGAAGAAAAGAGTCTGGGTCCTTCCTAAGCCAATCTTGCGCCTATCCGGATCATTCGTCAGAGCAGGTATCAGAAGGTTGTCGGTCCCGAAAGTTCTCGTACCACTGATTGGGCCATATGGAGATTTGAATGAGGGCTTTGAAAGGCTGTTTGCCGATGTCAACATGATAGAAGCTGGAGAAGGGTCCAGTAGGTTAGATGTACAGTTTGTGGGGCCTAGGGAAAATATCAACAATTGGATGGCTACTCCCCTTCTTACCCGGAGGGAGTCTTGGTAGTGGGCTCTGATTTTTCTTTCTTGTTTTTGGATTATTCCAGGGTTGTAATCCAGTTTTGTTTTGTATTCGGCAAAGTGTGAAACTCTGTTATCCCGTATTTTAATAAAGTGAAAGGTTTTCATTTCTTATTTTGTTTTAACTTTGTTTTTTCTTTTCTCTTTTTGAACAGTTCTCTTTATATTGGTTCTAATGACATGGCATGCACAACGAATCTTCAACCCAGTCTAAAAAATCAATATGATTCCAAACTAATTGTACAAGAGGTCGATTATGATGATGAATCGGAATACGATGAGGATGAAGCCTTTGAAGAGATAAACAGAGAATTAAGCCAGTTCGAAGAGAAATCCAAGCCCAACTTAAATGACACATAAGCCATCAACTTAGGGGATGCAGTTGATATCAGGGAAACCAAAATAAGCATCCATATTGAGCCGAACATTAGGAAGGAACTAATCAAAGCACTCATTGAATTCAAAGATGTTTTTGCATGGTCGTACGATGACATGCCGGGCTTAATCACCGATCTAGTGGTTCACAAATTGCTCACTGACCCGGCGTGCCCTCCCGTCAAGCAGAAATTGAGGAAGTTCAAGATAGATATGAGTGTGTAGATTAAAGAAGAAGTAACCAAGCAGCTGCAGGCAAAGGTTATTCGGGTCACTCGATATCCTGATTGGTTGGCTAATGTGGTGCCAGTGCCGAAGAAAGATGAGAAGATCAGAGTGTGTGTTGATTATCGCAATTTGAACAGGATAAGCCCCAAGGACAACTTTCCATTACCTAACATCCATATCTTGATCGATAATTGTGCTAGACGTGAGATCGGGTCTTTTGTAGATTGCTATGCTGGGTATCATCAGATTCTGATGGATGAAGAAGATGCGGAAAAGACGGAATTCATTACGCCGTGGGGGACTTATTGCTACCGGGTAATGCCTTTTGGCTTGAAGAACGCTGGGTCAACGTACATGAGAGCAATGACTACTGTGTTTCATGACATGATACACAAAGAGATTGACGTATACGTGGACGATGTGATCATAAAATCCAAGCATCAGGAGGACCACATAGCAGACCTAAGGAAGTTTTTCCAAAGACTTCAAATGTACGATATTAAGCTCAACCTGGCCAAATGTGCATTTGGTGTTCCATCAGGAAAGCTGTTGGGATTCATCGTCAGTCGGCGAGGCATTGAGTTGGACCCGTCAAAGATCAAATCCATCCAAGAATTGCCACCGCCGAAGAACAAAACAGAATTAATGAGTCTGTTGGGAAGGTTGAATTATATCAGCAGGTTTATTGCTCAACTCACGGCAACTTGTGAACCCATTTTTCGGCTACTGAAGAAAGATGCTGCGGTAGAATGGACGGCAGAATGTCAGGAAGCATTTGACCAAATCAAGGGATACTTATCAAATCCACCTGTGTTGGTTCCACCTGAGCCGGGAAGATCGTTAATTCTTTATCTAACGGTCCTGGAGAATTCGTTTGGCTGCGTACTGGGGCAACACAACATTACAAGAAGGAAGGAGCAAGCCATCTATTATCTCAGCAAAAAGTTTACAGGCTATGAGGTTAAGTACACTCAACTCGAGAAGACATGTTGCGCCCTAACTTGGGTGACCCAGAAATTGAAGCATTATCTGTCATCATATACTACTTATCTCATTTCACGCTTGGATCCACTGAAGTATATTTTTCAGAAGCCTATGCCCACAGGGAGATTGGCGAAATGGCAGATATTACTCAAAGAATTTGACATCGTCTATGTGACGAGGACGACCATGAAGGCCCAAGCATTGGCTGATCACTTGGCCGAGAATCCTGTTAATGAAGAATACGAGCCATTGAGGACGTATTTTCCTGATGAAGAAGTGATGCTTATAGATGAGTTGGAATTATCTGAGGAACCAGGTTGGAAGCTCTTTTTTGATGGAGCCACAAATGCGAAAAGAGTTGGAATAGGAGCGGTACTTATTTCTGAAACAGGATATCATTATCCTGTTACGGCACAACTACGTTTCTATTGTACCAATAACATGGCTGAATATGAGGCATGCATTTTGGGCTTACGTTTAGCTGCAGACATGGATGTCTAGGACGTCTTGGTCTTGGGAGACTCGGACCTCCTAGTGCATCAGATTCAGGGTGAATGGGAAACAAGGGATTTGAAGCTCATACCATATCGATAATGCTTGCTTGATCTGAGTAAACGATTTTGATCAATGGAGTTCAGACACATCCCAAGAGTTCATAATGAGGTTGCCGATGCTTTGGCCACTTTAGTATCGATGTTTCACCACCCAGACAAAATTCATGTTGACCCATTGCATATCCAGGTTCGTGATCAGCATGATTATTGCAACATGATAGAGGAAGAAATGGATGGCGAGCCGTGGTTTTATGATGTCAAGGAATATCTCAGGATGGGGATATACCCGGAGCAGGCCACCGGAGATCAAAAGAGAGCCATTCGACAATTGGCAAATGGATTTTTCCTCAGTGGAGGAGTGTTGTACAAAAGAACGCCAAATTTTGGATTGCTGAGATATATAGATGCTAGTCAAGCCACGACAGTTATAACAGAGATATATGCTGGAGTTTGTGGGCCACATATGAGCGGATATGTATTGGCGAAGAAGATTCTTCGAGCAGGGTACTATTGGCTCACTATGGAGCGTGATTGTATCAGTTTCGTGCGGAAATGCCATCAGTGTCAGATACATGGGGATCTGATTCATTCTCCGCCAACAGAATTGCATACAATGTCAGCACCATGGCCATTTGTCGCATGGGGCATGGATATCATTGGACCAATTGAGCCGGCAGCTTCCAACGGTCATAGGTTTATTCTGGTCACCATCGATTATTTCACCAAGTGGGTTGAGGCTAAAACTTTCAAGTCGGTAACCAAGAAGGCAGTGGTGGATTTTGTTCATTCCCATATCATTTGTAGATTTGGGATCCCAAAAGTGATCATCATGGACAATGGTGCTAATCTTAACAGCGGTTTGATGAAAGAAGTGTGTCAACAGTTCAAGATTACACACCGTAATTCCACACCATATCGTCCCAAGGCGAATGGAGCGGTCGAGGCAGCCAACAAGAACATAAAGAAGATACTGAGGAAGATGATAGAAGGATCCAGACAATGGCATGAGAAATTACCATTTGCATTGTTGGGTTATTGAACTACTGTTCGTACTTCAGTAGGTGCAACTCCTTATTTGTTGGTATACGGAACTGAAGCAATGATACCGGCAGAAGTTGAAATTCCATCCCTTCGGATTGTCGCTGAGGCTGAGACTGATGATGACGAGTTGGTCAAAGACCGTTTGGAGCAGTTGAACCTGATTGATGAAAAGAGATTGGCAGTAGTATGTCATGGCCAGCTGTATCAGAAGAGGATGGCAAGAGCATATAATAAGAAGGTGCGCCCCAGAAAATTTGAATTGGGGCAGCAAGTGCTGAAACACATCCTCCCATATCAGGCTGAGGCAAAGGGCAAGTTCGCCGCGAATTGGCAAGGGCCATTCATTGTAACCAGAGTGTTGTCCAATGGCGCTTTATGTTTAACAGATATCGAAGGGAAATGCGTCGACATGGCTATCAATTCGGACGCAGTTAAGAGATATTATGTATGATTTCTTTTGATTGTAATTGTTGTTTGTTTGTGCTTGGCATTTATCGGAGAATGAAATGACGGAGGCAATTCTTTCTTCTATCCAAACACTTCAACCTTTGCTTCTCCTTTTGAGCCTTATTTATTCTTTCATACCCCTCTTTTGGAATCAGTAATGAAAATGAAAGAAAAAGAGAAGAGAAAAATACAACAACAACAACAACCCAATATAAATCCCATAAGTGGGGTTTGGGGAGGGTAATATGTACGCAGACCTTACCTCTACCCCGAGGGGCAGAGAGGCTGTTTCCAGGAGACCCTCGGCTCAAAGAGGCGACAAGAGACATTATATTAGTACTATCAATAGACTAATAATAAAACAACATAAAATCCATAACATAACATAAATACCATAAAAACAAAGTAACAGCAATATAAGAGATATAGGAAATACGAGAATATGTAAGGTATTAATACAAAGAAGATAAAGCCCATCATCAGTAGTTGATCAATAACATCCTAAGACTAATTCCTAACTGGCTAGTCTCACTCTAGTGCGCTGTAAAAAACACATCACAATTTCCCTAACCTACAACCTTAATGCTCGATCTCCACAATTCCCTGTTTAGGGCCATGTCCTCAGTAACCCTAAGTTGCGCCATATCCTGCCTGATCACCTCTCCCCAATACTTCTTAGGTCTCCCTCTACCTCTCCTCGTACCCACCACCGCCAGTCGTTCACACCTTCTCACCGGTGCATCAGTGTTCCTCCTCTGAATGTGCCCGAACCATCTGAGTCTTGCTTCCCGCATCTTGTCCTCCATGGGGGCCACACCCACCTTCTCTCGAATATCTTCATTTCTAATCTTATCCTTCCTTGTATGCCCGCACATCCACCTCAACATCCTCATCTCTGCAACTTTCATCCTCTGGATGTGTGAGATCTTCACCGGCCAACACTCGGTCCCATACAACATAGCAGGCCTAACCACTGCCCTATAAAATTTACCTTTCAGTAACAGTGGCACTTTCTTGTCACACAGGACTCCCGTCGCTAACCTCCATTTCATCCACCCCACCCCTATACGGTGTGTGACATCCTCGTCGATCTCCCCGGACCCCTGAATAAACGACCCCAGGTACTTGAAACTACCCCTCTTAGGGATGACTTGAGAATCAAGCCTCACTTCCACTCCCGCTTCCGTCGGCTCTGCCCCAAATTTGCACTCAAGGTATTCCGTCTTCGTCCTGCTCAACCTGAAACCTTTGGACTCAAGGGTATGTCTCCAAACCTCTAACCTCTCGCTGACGCCGCGTCGTGTCTCGTCGATTAGGACTATGTCATCAGCAAATAGCATGCACCATGGCACCTCCCCTTGAATATGATGCGTTATAGCATCCATCACCAGGGCAAATAGGAAAGGGCTGAACGCAGACCCTTGGTGCAACCCCGTAATAACCGAAAAATAATCTGAATCGCCTCGTGCTGTCCTAACCCGAGTCTTAGCTCCATCATACATGTCCTTAATCGCCTTAATGTAGGCAACCAGGACCCCTTTAGCCTCTAAGCATCTCCATAAGACCTCCCTAGGAACCCTGTCGTACGCTTTCTCTAAATAATAAAGACAAAAGGAATTGGGAACTACGTTTGACCTGATTCCTCAAAGAGGATACGTAGGCGCCTCACGACTCGGTCATAGTGTAACAAAAAAAAAATCTCCCAAAAAAAAAAAAAAAAAAACTGGGGCAGAAGTTGTGTTTATAATTTTGGGAAAGAAAGTTGATTCCAAGAGTTGTAATGTTTTACCCGTCAAAATTATTTTGAACATTTTACCCTTTTTCTTTTAGCCGTACACAAAAACCCATATTGATGTCCAAAAAAGACCTCCCGATCAGTATCCGAGAAGTGCCAAGTCATGCAAACGACAGTCGGGAATAACACTCTGATCCCCAGCAGAGAAGAGGATCATAAGTTGGAAATGAATTGATAGCCGGAAGAATTCCCAGCAGAGAGAGTCATATCGGTAACACTCCAATCCCCGGCTGAAAAATAAAATAAAATGAGAGAGTCTTATCGGTGAAAACCTCCACAGGCACCATAAGGCGACAGAAGTTGAGAGAAATAAAATGAGAGAGTCTTATCGTGAAAACCTTCACAGGCACCATAAGGCGACGGGAGTTGAGAGAAATGAGAGAGTCTTATTAGTGAAAACCCCTCGAAGGGCACTATGAGGCGACAAGACAAGATTGGCGGAAAGGATCCGCATTTGGCAAAGAGTTGAGTGCCTGTTTATCCCCAGCAAGATGAGGCCGTCCGAAAGATTGATTGATACAAATAGACTGGGTTGATTAATCCAGAATGCACGGCATGATCGTTGGGATCGGTTATATCATTCAGATAAATTCTTTTCTTTCCTTTCCCCCAGCATTTGTTCAGAAAGATTTCTTCTTTATCTATTTTTTGAAATCGTCACTTTTTTATTTCTTGGCCTAAAGACTTTATATCCCAGCAGTTTGTTTTGGAAAAGGATTTTCAGAGCTTATTACCAGTTGCCAAGATGGTGCAAAAACATAATGTGGATGGGACGGGCCAAAGATAAGGCGACAAAGCGAAAAGAAGTTTGTCGCAAGACCAAATGATGAATGGGTCTAGATTCCGAGAGGACCAAATTTCCAGGGGAAGTTGGAGAAAAACAGAAAAAAACAACAGTTGAAAAGTTATGGACCAAATTCCAAGAGGATCCCCAGCAGATTTGTGAGATGCAGGAACAACTCCGACAGATTATCGACCAAGTTCCGCGATGGTCGAACAACACAGAGGGGGAAGGAAGAGAAAAGAAAAATCATCCCTAGCAGGAATATCATCCCGAGCAAATAATATCATCCCCAAAAAGTTTTGTAATAAAACGCAAAGCGTGGAAAGGAAAAAGGGAAAAACTATCCCCAACAAGAGTGGCACGACCACTCACCACGTTCTAAACTAACAAATTTTCTTTGATTTGAAGCAGAGGAAAGTAAATGTTATTGACAACAAAGAAGATTATCCAACTGGGGCAGAAAATTTTCTCTTATTGCGAAAATTTTCTTGAAATCAGATACCCACTTGGGGAAGATGGGAGATAACACAAGTTTTGAATGAAGTGGAATCCCCAGCAGTATACGGGAGAAGTCAATACAAGTTTTAAAGGAAACAATCTTGGAAGAAGCAAGATAACCCGAGTTTTAAGGGTAGTGGTCTTTGAATCAGTGTCATTCCCACCTTTGTTAAAAGGAGGAAAGTAACTAGTCTTAAAGAAGAAAGATAATTCCCCAGCAGTGTTATCCCCGGTAGGTTTCAGAGAAGTGAAAACACCAGTTTGAGGGAAGTAGTTCCAATGGAAAGAAATCACTAGCTTTAAAGGAAGTAGTCTTTGAAGAAGAAAAATAACACATTTGTGAATAAAACACCAGTGTTATCCCCAACAGTTTTCAGAGGAATGAAACACCAGTTTAGAGGAAAGCAGTTCTAAAAAAGATAATTTCAAGTTAGAAGGAAAATGGTTCAGAAGGCAGGAAGGAGCAACAACAATAAAACACATTTTTAAGAAATAGACGAAATCAGGAGCCCGCCTGGAGAATGGAGGTATTATATTTTTAAGAAGTAGCTGAAGTCAGGAGTCCGCCTGTAGAATGGAGGTTGTTATATTTTAAGTTGAAGAAGTCAGGAGCCCGTCTGTAGAATGAAGGTTGTTAAATTTTAAGTTGATGAAGTCAGGAGCCCGCCTGTAAAACGGAGGTTGTTACAATTTCAAGTCGAAGTCAGGAGCCCGCATGTAGAATGGAGGTTGTTAAATTTCAAGTTGCTATTGAAGTCAGGAACCCACATGGAGAATGGAGGTATGACATTTTAAGTAGTGAAGTCAGTAGCCCACCTGTAGAACGGAGGTTGTTATATTTTTAGTTGAAGAAGTCAGGAGCCCGCCTGTAGAATGGAGGCTATTAAATTTTAAGTTGATGAAGTCAGGAACCCGCCTGAAGAATGGAGGTGTTATGTCTTTAAGAAGCTGTTGAAGTCAGAAGCCCGCCTGAAGAATGGAGGTGTTATATCTCAAATTGTAGTTGAAGTCAGGAGCCCGCCTGTAGAACGGAGGTTGTTATATTTTAAGAAGTCAGGAGCCCGCCTGTAGAATGAAGGTTGTTAAATTTTAAGTTGATGAAGTCAGGAGCCCGCCTGTAAAACGGAGGTTGTTATATTTTAAGTTGAAGAAGTCAGGAGCCCGCCTGGAGAACGGAGGTGTTACATTTTAAGTCACAATTGAAGTCAGGAGCCCGCCTGAAAAATGGAGGTGTTATATTTTTGAGTTGTAGTCGAAGTCAGGAGCCCGCCTGAAAAATGGAGGTGCTATATTTCTTAAGAAGGTTGAAGTCAGGAGCCCGCCTGGAGAATGGAGGTGTTATGTTTTTAAGAAATTGTCAAAGTTAGGAGCCCGCCTCGAGAATAGAGGAGTTATATTTTAAGAAGTTGTTGAAGTCAGGAGCCCGCCTGAAAAATAGAGGAGCCCTCTTGAAGAATAGAGGTTGTTATCATTGCAAGTTGCAGACGAATTTAGGAGCCCGCCTGGAGAATGGAGGTATTATATTTTAAAGAAGTAGCTGAAGTCAGGAGCCCGCCTGTAGAACGGAGGTTGCTATATTTTAAGATAAAGGAATCAGGAGCCCGCCCATAGAACGGAGTTTGTTATATTTAAAGTTGATGAAGTCAGGAGCCCGCCTGTAGAACGGATGTTGTTATATTTTAAGTTGAAGCAGTCAGGAGCCCGCCTGTAGAACGGAGTTTGTTATATTTGAAGTTGATGAAGTCAGGGGCCCGCCTGGAGAATGGAGGCTGCATTATCTTTAAATTGTTGTTGAAGTCAGGAGTCCGCCTATAGAACAGAGGAATAAATTTCAAGATTGAGGTCAGGAGCCCGCCTATAGAACAGAGGAATAAATTTCAAGATTGAGGTCAGGAGCCCGCCTGTAGAACGGAGGTTGTTAATTCTTAAAGTTGTGCAGTCAGGAGCCCGCCCGTAGAACGGAGGTGTTACTTTTAAGTCAGGAGCCCGCCTGTAGAACAGAGGAATATGTTTCAGGATCAAATCAGAGGTCAGTAATGCGGAGGGTTACAACAAAATACCCCCAGCATGAATCTCATCGCAGAAATCAAGAAGAAGACTACAAGAGCAAATTTGACGATAGATAAGATGTCGTAATCCCTAGTTTAGTCTAGCTTCTTGTTTTTCTTTTAGCACGGTGTAATAAGGAGATTGAAAAGCAGTAGCAACAGCATGTAGCAGCAGTAACAACAAAAATGCAGTCTCATGGTAGTCCCAGCTACCGAAAGTCCCGAACTACATTAACTTGATTCCCTTTTAGCCAGGGATATGTAGGAAACCTGTGAAGCAAAGGTTCGGTTAAATCTTTTCAAAAAATGCTTCACACGGAGTATTCCAACAGGCAAAAATCGCTCGTATCCGCTCACTTTATCTTTGCACGAAAACTCTTTGTGTTTTCGGACAAAGAGGGGCAACTGTGAGCACGTGATTTTTGCTTCACGAAAACTACTCCCAAAAGAAATCAAAAATAAAACAAATTTCCGTGTTGTACAATTTTAAGAATTTGCGTGGTATCTGTGGATAATTGTTTGTATTTTTGTCTGTGAATGTTTATCTTGTTTTAATTAATTAAAAATACAAAACTATATGTTGCATGCACATTTAAGATTTAATAGTGCACTTAGGAATTAATTAAACCATGTTTTGTTTTTAAGAGAAAGAAAATCACAAAATAATGTATTTTTTGCATTTTTAGCATTTCATGTCCAAGTTATATGATTTTATTTGATTGTGTGTGTTAATTGTTATTAAAAGTTAGTTAGTACTTTTATAAATTAATCTAGTCCTATAAGTTAATTTAGGATTTTTGGAATTTTTAGTTTTATTAGTTTAAGAAAAGAAAGGCAAAATAAAAGAGTTTTAAGTCATATTTGGGCCAAATCAATTTAAAGTCCATCATCCCAAACAATTTTTCTTCCCCTTTGAAATTGAAACCCGCATACCCAACCCACACCCCATCCCCGACCCGGTCTGCCCCATAGCCCAAACAACCACCCCCTTTCTTCACTTCATTTTTCATTTCCAAACCCCTAACAAAAAAACCCTAAACCACCCGCCCCCTCTCCTTCTTGATCTTCTCTAAACGACCCCTCCAGCTCCAAACGACCTCCATGGCTGCCCTCCTTCGTCTTCCTTGAACCAACGACCCCCTCTCCCCCACTGCCATCTCCAAGCTCCCTCGACATCCATGGTTGCCCTCTTTCTTCTTCAAACCAACGACCACCCCACTGCCAAATGACCACCTCCCGTCGACAACCTACAGCCCAACGACCCTCCAGTCGCGAGCTCCAGCCTTCTCCATCGACGTCCAACGACCACTGGCGACTCCATCACTCATCGACAGCCCGCCTCACGCCCACCACGACCACCTCCCTTCACGCCAGCCTTACTACCAATGACCACTGGCCAGCCTTCTCCATCAGCTCGTTCGACCACCTGAAACAACCCGTCTCTCCTTCCCCATAGCCACCCTCCAGTCCAAAACGAGACCAACCATCCGAGGTCGTGCTCAGTCGTACGTCGAGGTTCCGTCCGAGTCCGTGTTTGTTAGTCAAACGTCGAAACAGTGTTGTGAATGAAGCTGTGTTTCATCGGAAGTTCAGCATTGTTCGACATCGGATCGTTAGCATAAAGGTCAGCCATAGCTCGTTCACGGATTTTTTGCTTATTCTTTGGAGTTTCGTTTTCACTGTGCGTAACGGAGCAAGAAAGTGCAGTAGTAAAGGTCATATCTCTTACCTCGAATCTATGCTATTCACGGATCTATTTGTGGTTTCGTTTTAATGTGGGTTCATTTTGATAAAGTTTTCGCATGAAGTATCCTACTGCATATTCGTTGAAATTATATGTGTATGCGTTTTGACGACTTTCCTACTGTTTTGAGTTCAATTGATGATTGTGTTTAGTGATTTGGATATACTTGTTTGTTCTGTTAAGTTTGTTCTGATATGAATCTGGCCTTGTTGAATTGTCCTAATGTTGTTGATTGGGAGTTAGTTTCATGTGTTTAATTAGTCAATTGTTAGGATTTCTTAATTAAGATTGGTTATAGCTGCTATAGTTTGGTTAATTGATTAGGAGGATTGGATATATCTGATGGGGTAGAATGATAATTTCAATAGTTTCAGGGGTATTTTGGGATTTAAAGCTTTAAAAATGATCAATTTGAGTGCTCTGTTCACTAAGCACTAATAATATTAAAATAAGGCATTGTTTAATACATAGTGGGGGACAAGACATTTGCTAGTGGGGAACAAGACATGCAAGTGTGGGGAACAAGGCATGCAAGTGTGGGGAACAAAACATAATGGTATGAAAAACTTAAAAAGGATTGATTAAAATATGTTGCCCATACCTGTTTTTGGGTGATAAATAGGGTCATTTCAAGACAGAAAAGGGGCTGGTTTTTGGAAGAAAAAGAGGAGTTCTCTTTCAGTCTTTTTTCAGAGAGTTTACGCTGGATTTTTAACATTTAAAAGTTCAGTAATTTGAGATTAAAAAAATAGGCTGGTTTTTAATCCTAAAAGGTTCAGTGTTGGGAGAGCTAAGAAACTGAAAAGTGAGTCATTTCTTTTACTGCTGAATATCAGAACTAGTATTGTTGCTGTTTCATTGGTGTTGTTGTTTGGTATTTCTGGGGTTTCAATTGGTTCTTCCTGAGTTTGCTATTGGTTATTGGCTATTGTTTTCATTGGGTGTTGCTGGAACTTTGCTCGTTCCTTCCTTTTTGATCTGTCACTGGGTTGTTCTGTCACTGTGTTGCTGTGTTATTACTGTTGCTGACTGCTCCTTCATCTTCTTGTATTTCCGTTATCCAGGTACACGTTCTAAAGCTCTCAAATTTAAAGGAAAGGAAGTAAAGAGTTGTTGGAATGGATTTCTGAATTTCCCTTGTTTCTTTGTGTTTAATTTGATGTATAAACAGTAGTTCACTTGATATTTCATAGTATGTATTGGAATGACTTTGGAATGCATAAAATGGACTGATTGAATCTATTTCTACAAACATGGAATATCAACTGTAATTAATCTTAGTTGGTGATTACGAATTATGAAATATATTGTATTTAATTCTTTTTTTTTAGTAGTCGTGAAATAGTTTCAAATAGTTTATGTCACAAAATAGGTTCAAATAGTTTATGGAAATCAGCATGTTGGTTTAATAGATCTAATTCTGAAATTGAGAGTTCACTTGAGTAAATAACATCATTTTAAATAGCAACGTAAATAATGTTAGTAACTAATGTTAGTTCTCAAATGTTAGTGATTAATGTTAGCTCGATGACAGTTTTTAAGCATTGATGCATTTTTCAGCAAATCGTAAAAAGAGCTAAAAAAAATGGCTTTGTATTCCACATAGTTAATTCCAATAGTCCAATTCATATAATAAAGCTAAAGTTGAACTGAATCAAATGGTAGCTGGTTTGTCAATATCTACAACGGCAGGCGGCGGATCTTAAGTTAGGTAGCGGGTTCAAACTAGAAGGTGTTTCCTTTTGTTTGGACCCGGACTTGAACTTGAAGCCCGAACTTTTAATGCTAATTGATTAGGATTTTTATTTATTCTTAGAGACAAATAAATAGAAAATCATAGTCGCTTTAGGATATCCGTGAATAAAAATGAGATGAGCCTCGCTGAATAAAAAATACAAAATTGCGGGGCCGTCAATAAATATTTGTTTTTAAAATACTTAGACTTAGAGATGGACCGTTTAGCGAATTTCACGGCCTTCCCCAAAAGATAATAACGCGCAAGTCACTTTCGGCGCGCTTTAAATAATTTACTCTCTTAAACTCGGGTGCACATTTATGTGACCCAAATCCAAGTCTCAACGAAGTCGAAATGTGTCGCTAATCACGTGTACATTGATTGTGACGTGGTTCGAGATGCATTTCCACGATGTTGCAAATTCCTTTTAAATAATAAATGAGACGAGCCTCGACAAACAAAAATACATAAGTTGCGGGGCCTTCTATAAGTGTATGTAAAAATCCTTAGACTCCGGGATGGGCCGTTTAGCAAAAGTTCACGGCCTTCTCCAAAATGATAATACGCTAGTCGCTTTAGGCGCGCCTTTAATAATTTACTTTCTTAAACTCGGGTGCACATTTATGTGACCCAAATCCAAATCTCAAAGGAGTCGAAATGTGTCGATAACCACGGGTACATTGATGTGACGTGGTTCGAGATACGTTTTCGCAACGTTGTAATTCTTTGTTAAAATAACAATGATAATGATAAAAGCGGTTCAAGGTTAAAATTGGTACATAGGTTCAAAATGTATTAAAATCAGATAAACAAGACGAATATGACAGTTGAGCGACCGTGCTAGAACCACGGAACTCGGGAATGCCTAACACCTTCTCCCGGGTTAACAGAATTCCTTACTTAGATTTCTGGTTCGCGGACTGTAATACAGAGTCAATCTTTTCCTCGATTCGGGATTCAACCGGTGACTTGGGACACCATAAATCTCCTAAGTGGCGACTCTAAATTAAATAATAAATCCCGTTTCGATTGTCCCTTAATTGGAAAAACTCCCCCTACGCCCCTGCGGGCGCAGGTGAAAAAAGAGGTGTGATACGTCCATCCCCGCGTTCATCTTCATCACCCACTCTTTACCGAGCGAGACGTCTTCTGGAAGGACCTCCACTTCATCCTCGCTCGCCTCAGTGACAGATGGTTCATGGGATGTAAGCCCTTCATTTGACACAACCTCAGGTGGCACCTCCTGGCTCTTGTTGGTGACATTCCTCTTTTTGCTACGGCCGCTCTTGCCAGCAGCATCCTAGATGACGTTGGCTTGGGTGTTAGCAGCGTTAATTTCTCCGTCGTTCATCATTCCCTTAGTTGAAACCTTAGCTCTGATACCACGTTGTCATGTCCTTAGTTGTTAACTAAGTACACGTGCGACACTTGACAACTCGCTCACGATCTTGCACAACTTGTTCACATTCTTGCTATGTTAAGTCACCCTTACTATACTCAAGATCGCTAAGAGAATGGAAGAAAGAACACAAGAGAGTTGTTAAAGGAAACTTTGTATTAGAGAGAACTTGAATTGTTTGTTTGGTGAATTACAAATGATTGACCCCCTTTATATACTAGTATCCTAGGGGCTAGTGTGTAAATATTAACTATTATACAAGTCCTTGATATTTACAAGATAAGGGTTTTCTCTAGAATTCTCTACAAGCCTAGATGATTCCAAGGACTTTCTTAGCAAATTCATAAGGATCTAGGTTCTTCCTAAAAAAATGTCTATACCTCTCTAGAATCTTCTCACAAATGCTAGTCTTCTTCTTATGTAAGCTTCCACATGGCATTAATATACGTCAAATGGCGCATCTGTGGCATAATGACATGACGGGTCATCACGTTAAAAGCTCTTTTCTTCCTTAACTAACCGGTTCTTATTTTCTATTTCAACATCGTGCTCCTTAATTATCATATTATACAACTAGGGTTATTTTACCATTTTAACATTTCAAATGAAGCTTAATAAGCTTGTTTAATGATAAACCCAAATTTAATGGTCTAGCAAGGATCAATAGTGTTAGGTTGATTAAGGCTACCACGTTAGGAACGGGTTGTTATACTAACAAAGCTATGTTTGTTGGTCGTCGCTTAAATATAGTCTGAATTTATTAATTTAGGTGGATAAGCTTTTATTATTCGTAAAGAATTAAGTATTTGGTATAGAATGGTTTTCTTCTGTAAATTAAAAGTTATGATATTTATAACATTCAAATCATATTTTAACTTTTCCTACATTCGCGCGAAGCACAAGTGAATCAAAAATTTAAACTCTACGAATTCAACTTTGAAGACTGCATCTACCTCTAGCGCAAAGTACAGACAATTACACCAATTAATAAATACGAACATTTTTTTTGCATTTAAATTGATTGAGAAAGTGAGAAACCCCATTTAGTTGATCAACTCTTCGGGTTTAAGTGGAGTGTAAACTCATTTAACGAAATATTATCACTACCTTTTTGAACGTTTTATTCGTTATATGTAAACACCGAATAAACTTTATAAATTATGTAGTTTCCCCCAAAAATAAAAAGTTTATAGCAGTTTCATAAAAATACTCCTAAAAGAAAAATGATTAAATTTCTGCTTTGTTTGATACACAAGCAGTAACACTTTCTAAGTTTATGTGAAAAAAAGAAAGGGATAAAAAAAAGGAAAGGAGAATCGAGTCGAGTCAGCCATAGACTTTCATGAACTAATTTATATAAGCCATATTAGGTGTCCGCGAAGGTAAGCTTCAGAAAAGAAGTTTTGGACCAATTGGGCCATATATCCAATGTTAACAATGGGCCTGATGTTGATTTGCTCTACAGCTGGGAAATGGTATCTGTTGTTAAAGAGAAATATGAGCTGCAATTGTAGTACTTGAGAAAGGCGACAGAGTGTAGGTAGGTGGAAAGTGTTAGCGTTAGGCATGACGTTTCTTCTTTTGTTTTGTTTTGAATAAATGGGAGAGATAAAAGGTTTCCTTTTTACCTTGTGCTTTCGATCCTCCCCGTCTAAATTTTTATGTGTATTTGAATATTTATCATTATTGGGCTTGAAGCTCTTGAGTTTAAAATTTTTATTTTGAAGATTTCTTGTTTGATTCAAAGTGGTGCTATTAAATATTGCTTATAATACCTTCTAGAAGTTCATACTGAAATTTGATAGCGTTTGGACCTGATTTGAGGTGATTGAGATCGAAATTTTCAGTTAAAAATCAAAGAAGAACACAACTACAGTATACCGCTACGGTATATAATATGTTGTAGGAGTATATAGCTAGTATACTATTATATTTTACAATATACTGCAACGGTATATTATAATCGAAGAAGAACATAGTTTCCTAACAGTATACTGCTACAGTATACAATATACAATAGGAGTATATAGTTATACTAACAGTATACTATTATAGTATACAATATATTGTTATAGTATACTGTAATAATATGCAATATACTGTAACAATATGCTGTAATAGTATACAATGTACTATATTAGTATACTTATTACCCGTAAATTCACTTGCCTTTTCCCTTTTAATTTGCTTTAAGCTTTTATCCAGCGTGAGAGGCAAATTAAAAATGCAAAAATAAAATAAAATATTATAGTATGCCATATAATGTAACGGGATACTCTTACAATTAGATCTTTTTAGAATTTTTTGAAATTTTTATTGACAACTGATATTATTTCAGTTTAATAATTGAATTAAACTTTTTTTAACTTTTTGCGTATAATTGTATACCATGTTGGTATATCTATATACTATATTGGTATCATATGTTAGTTAATATTTTTTTAGTTGTATTAGCTACATTTAATTGATACACAATTTGATTTTTCTTTAGTAATAATATAAAAAATAATAATAAAAAATAGTGAAAATAGTAAATGAAATTAGATTATGAAGAGAAAAAGAATATATAAAAAAAGTTAAATGAAATTAGAATAGGAAAAAAGAAAAAAATACGAAAAAAATGAAAAAAAAAGAAAAAGAGAAAAGAAAAAAGAAAAGAAAAGAAGCATAGAAATAAAAAAGAATTGGAGAATAAAGAAAAACTTCCCCACGAAACCTACTATGGGTAGGAAATATAATTAGTTTATGGGTAGAAAAATAAATGGGTAGACAAGGGTAATAATTTTATTTTTGTAGGTAATTGTGTCAAAACCCTTTTAAGGAACACCAACAACAACAAACCTAGTGAAATTCCACAAGTGGGGTCTGGGAGGATAATGTGTATGCAGACCTTACCCCTACCTTATGAAGGTAGAGATGCTATTTCCGAAAGACCCTCGGTTCAAGAACGGTAAATATGAAGCAATAGAGAAACAATAGCAATAACAAGGTAATAAGACAATGGGAGCAAATAATACGAGTAATACAGAGATCCAGGGAAACTACAAGAAAGTGCCAATCCCACTGAAAATAATGACACACCGTATTTAAAACAAGGGACTAGGAATAGAACAATGCCCGACTAGTACTACTACTACTGGTATGACAGGGCGAAACTCTAAACTGTTTATCAACACACCACCCTAATTCTCGACCTACACACCTTTCTATCGAGGGTTATTTCCTCGGTAAGTTGGAGCAAAGCCATGTCCTGCCTGATTACCTCATGCCAGTTCTTCTTAGGCATCTCTCTACCCCTCCTCTGACTCGCCATGAGAGTCTCTTCTCTTCACATGTCCGAACCATCTCAGCCTTAATTCCCGCACCTTATCTTTCACAAGAGCCACACTCACTTTGTCCCTAATATATTCATTTCAAATCTTGTCTTTTCTGGTATGCCCACACATCCATCTCAACATCCTCATTTCTGCTACTTTCATCTACTAGGCATGAGATTTCTTAACTAGCCAACATTCGGCTCCATACAACATGGCCGGTCCAACTATCGCTTTGTAAACTTGCCCTTAAGTCTAGGTGGCATATTTCTGTTAAACAAAATAACAGAAGCGAGCCTCCATTTCAACCACCCCACTCCTATACGATATGTGACATCCTCGTCAATTTTTCCGTTACTCTGTATTATGGACCCAGGATATTTGAAACTATCTCTCTTGGGGATGACTAGTGTATCAAGCTTCACGTCTACTTCTGTTTCATGCGTCCCAACACTGAACTTACACTTCAAGTATTCTATTTTTGTTCTGCTCAACTTGAAACTTTTAGACTCTAAGGTCTGTCGCCACACATCCAAGCTAGCATTAACCCCGCAGCGCGTCTCGTCAATCAATACTATATCATCTGTAAATAACATACACCATAGCACATCTCCTTGGATATGTCGCGTCAGGACATCCATCACCAGTGCAAATAAAAGTAGGCTAAGAGCTGATCCATGATGCAACCTCATCACCATTGGGAAATAATCCAAGTCTCCTAACCACAGTCCTCACGAGAGTCTTAGCTTCATCGTACATGTTCTTAATCATCCTATATATGCTACCGGAATGCCGCTGACCTCCAAACATCTATATAGAACCTCCTTATAGACTTTATCGTAGGTTTTTTCTAGCTCAATGAACAGTGTAGACAAGTGCAAAGGTAATGACTATCTCCATTACCACAATCCAGTGAGCCTAGCAGCAACTCCATGGGTAGGAACAGCCTGCAAAAGCCCAATATTTGAGGCCCATTAAGTTAGAAATGACACCAGGTAGCCACTTTAAGGAGCTGTTATTTAGGAATTAGCCTATGTATCCTAAATTTTAGTTTTCAGTTTAATTTTTTCAGAACAAAAAGATCCTAAATTGTCCTGAATTTGAGATTTTTGGTTCAAATTTTCATGACAAAATAAGTATTGGCTAATACCTAAGTAGCAGTCCTAAGATTAGCTATTTGTGTACTTCCCCCTTATAAATTAGCCTTGTTGCTCAAATAGTCAAAGTTAGATTTAATGTTTATTTTTTCTAGTAAGTATACATAAATTATACATCGATTATATACGGTTATACAAATATTATTTATGGATTATACATTTGTCGACTATTTTTAATTTAAGTGGTTGGATGGGCGGTTAGTTGGGTTAAATTGAACTAACCCCTAATTCTCCACATAATACATACCAATCCGCCAGTAACAAATTTGAGGAGAAGGCAAGCAACTGTAGAGCCAAGCAATTGGGCAATCCAGTAGAAGAAACCAGTCAAGATAGTTATATTGCCACCAACAACCAATCCAAAGGTGACAGCTGGATTCAAATGGCCACCTGAGATATTGGCTGCCATTGAAACTCCAACAAACAATGCAAATGCATGAGCCACCGCAACTGCTACTAAACCAGCTGGGTCTAGAGCTGCATCTGTTGTCAACTTATCTGCAAAATCCCCCAACAAATAAAAAATACTATAGTTTGATATATAATATATTTTTTTCTACTAAATAGACACTTCGTAGTGGCGAAGTCAGAAATTTCCTGGAGGTTGTTCAAACCTGTAAGAAGTAAAAAAAATTTCCCGACAAAAAGTGTTCAATATATATTGGATACATCTAAAATCTAATATTTTACTTTTATACATAGTGTAATTTTTCGTAATATTTCAACGATTGACCACCCTTAGCTAGGTGGCTTCGCCCCTGCCCATAGCATGCAAACTTTAATAAAAAAAATCTTTTGAAACATGTATGTTTTCTCATTGGGCGCCCGAGACTCATAATCTTTTCTAAGAACATTTCTATGACGATAAGCATAAAGACATAATTAGTTCCACGACATTGATCATATAAACTTATTATATTCTGTCTTTGTAACGAAATAGAGGTTAAATTTGAGTGACTTATGACATCACAATAAGGAAAGTAAACATCAATAGATGTTACAATAATATATTACTTACTCTAAGAAATTGCAGATCCAACACTGAACTTACACTTCAAGTATTCTATTTTTGTTCTGCTCAACTTGAAACTTTTAGACTCTAAGGTCTGTCGCCACACCTCCAAGTTAGCATTAATCCCGCAGCGCATCTCGTCAATCAATACTATATCATCTGTAAATAATATACACCATAGCACCTCTCCTTGGATATGTCGCGTCAGCACATTTATCACCAGTGCAAATAAAAGTAGGCTAAGAGCTGATCCATGATGCAACCTCATCACCATTGGGAAATAATCCAAGTCTCCTAACCACAGCCCTCACGAGAGTCTTAGCTTTATCGTATATGTTCTTAATCATCCTATATATGCTACCGGAATGCTGCTGACCTCCAAACATCTATATAGAACCTCCTTATAGACTTTATCGTAGGTTTTTTCTAGCTCAATGAACACCATATGCAAGTCTATATTCCTCTCCCTATACTGCTCCATCAACCTCCTCACAAGATGGATGGCTTCTGTAGTTGACCGCCCCTGCATGAATCCGAATTGATTCTCCTAAATAGACACACTCCTTCTCACCCTCCTCTCCACTAGCCTCTACCAAATTTTCATGGGGTGACTCAACAGCTTGATACCCCTATAGTTGGTGCAGTTCTGGACATCGCCCTTATTCTTGTACAACGGAACCATCAAACTCCACCTCCATTCTTCCGTCATATTCTTCATCCTAAAAATGACATTAAACAATCCAATAAGCCACTCAAAGACTGCCCGGCTTACGTCCTTCTAAAATTCCACCGGAATCTCGTATGGTCTGGTCGCCCTACCCCTACTCATCCTCCACATAGCCTTCTCAACCTTCTCAATTTTAATACGCCTACAACACCTGAAATCTCGCTGGCTTTCTGAGTTCTCCAACTCCCCGAGCACAATGCTCATGTCCCCATCCTCGTTCAGGAGTTTATGGAAGTATGTCTACCGCATGCGCCTAATACACGACTCTTCCACCAATACCTTACCTTCCTTGTCTTTGATACACCTCACTTGGTCCAGGTCACGAGCCTTCTTCTCTGTCGCCTTGGCTAACCTGAACAGTTTTTTGTCACCGCCTCTGCCCCCAAGTTCCTCATACAAGCGCTCAAAGCCTACAGATTTAGTTGTCGTGACCGATAACTTCGCCTTTTTTTTGTCTTCTTGTAGTGTTCCATATTCGTCCTCTTCTCCTCCCCGTCGGCGCTCTCCATTAGTTTCATATACGTCTCTTTCTTGGCTTCCACTCTATGGACCTCTCCATTCCATCACCAGTCCCCTTTGTGACCTCCGGAGTGACTCATAACACCTCCCTAGCAGCTTCTCTAATGCAATCCGCTGTTGCGGTCCACATACTACTCGCATCCACATTGCTCTCCAAGCCCCCATAGCCAACAACTTCTCCCCCAACTCTTGAGTTTTGTCCTTAGTCAAGGCTCCCCACTTGATCTTGAGTTGACCATTCACTGTTCTCCTTTCCTTACTTTCTCAATCTCTGAGTCCATTACCAAGAGCCTGTGTTGTGTCGAAAGCCATTCTCGTTTAAGGAAGTTTTGCAAAAATGGAATTGCACTTGGAAGATTGATAAATTATACTTGTTCAATTGTTCACAAGTTTAACCGGATGGACTAATCTTGTCTATGTTATTCAACTGTTCATAAGTTTTGCATATCAACCCTAACTTAATATTATCTCCATTCTACTCATCTTGTCAAATTATTCACAAGTTTTTTAGATGAGTAAATCTTTCACATGTATTCAATTATTAACAAGTTTTCCCGACTAACCACCTATTTTGTCGAAAAATTCACAAACTTTATCGGATGGAAAATTGTTCAACTGTCCCATTTAAATTATAAACAATTTTAGTAATGTGATTACACTTTGTTTTCCAAAAAAAAATGAAAAACATCTGTTCAAACGCAAGTACAATGAAGTTAGTAATTTCAAAACGAATCATACTTGTCTGTAAGAGTTTAATAAATCGTCTCTCTTAGAATTAGGTAGTCATAATGACCAAAGTTTTAAATATAGAATTAAATTATCAATTGATGACATGTTAAGTACGTACTATTAGACCATCAAATATAATTGAAACAAGTGTTAGAAATCTAGAAGACGGATAAAAATGAAGATGTTGGAAGCGCTGTCACGAATAAAATCATCATTAGAAATTAGAGTGGAATCGTTCATTGACATTGTCCGGAAAAAGAATAGATTTTCATAGCACGCAAATACCTGACGGATAATGGAAATAAAATAAAATACAACAAAACTATATTTATTATATAAAGAGAGAGTTATAGAACACAAAACAGTGTGATATAAGTATTAATTAATTAAGTAAATAAACATTACTCGTATAAGAGATTAGAGTTTAAATTTTAATAGAAAACAAAAAACATTAGATATTGTTCATTGTTATATGTTTAAGCATCGATAAGTAGAATTATCCAACATCTCTACTATTGAGAGGTACTCCCTCCATCCTAATTTATATGGTGTTTTTTTGCTTCTCGAGATTCAGCCTATGCAAACTTTTGATTAATATTTTAAAATATATTTTTTATTACATTAACATAAAAGAATTGCTACTTATAGTACTTTTCGTATAATATAATAATATTTAAATTTAATTTTAAAATATTTTATTAATCCAATTTAATTTTTTTAATTAATTTTAACTCTTTAAAAAATATAAATTAAAATAGAGAAAGTAGTATAGGGGACATGAGCATTTTTTAAATATAAAAAAAGAAGTAAAAATAAAGATTATACTACTTAGTAGGAAATAAAATGTGGGAGAGGGAGGGAAGGAATTAGTGGGTGAAAATGAGGGAGAGGTAGCTATCAAGACTTTAGAAGTATGTGGCTAAGAATTGTTTCATTTGATCTACTTTTGTGAATTTTGACATCTGTCTGTGGGCCCAACAACAAAATCCAGAACAAGCCACGCTCGCCACGACTTCTGGATTCTCACGTGTCCAATGGCGATGGACCACCTCTCTATTTAAAACCCACCCCCAAAAAAGAATTTTTCCCTTTTTTGCTCGTTTTAAGTCGGCAAAATAGGACATTTTGAGAATAAGTAAAGTACTCGTGGTGAAATTGAAACCTTCAATATGTTTTTAATAGGTGAATATTAAATTAAAATATAATATTTTTTATATATACTATATATGTTCCTTTGTTTATTATTTTGTCGTCTTTTGAACGATAGAACGAATTATTGGTGATGTGTAGGATAACCATCTATGTCATTGGCGATTCAATTCTACAACTCTTGAAAACATGTATATAAAACTTGTTTAGGCTTCATACCCCATGGGCCAAAAGGTTAGGGGACGGTGGGGCATGACAAAAGGAAATAGATGGTGGTGGCAATTGGGCATAGATACACACACATATATTGCTATAATTTTTTTTAAAAAGAAATAATGGCAGGGATAAAGTTCGCATACACAGTATTCTTCTTAGATTTCACTTTGTTAGGACCGAAAAAACAGATGTCATGCGGAAGCTAGCAAAGCAAACCTTCAACGACGATAAACCAAACAACAAAGGAGAAATCTACCAAAAGAGACACAAACATTTAACGTGGTTCGGTCAACTGACCTACGTCCACGACGGAGATGATCAATCGACTATAATAAAGAGAGAGTACAAAATATCGAGAGAACAACCTCACGAAGAGGCAAAACACAAGTGACACACTAACACTTGTCCTGTAAAGTTCTCCCCCCTAAACACGCCTCTCAAGCCTCCTATGACTACATTGTGTATGCTACTGAATGAGAATGAATGATACTCCATTTATAGAAGTCCAAACATTTTCCTACAAGAAAAAAGACTAGCCAAATATGGAAGAGTTATATTTTTCCCTCTAGGAAAAGAGAAAACTCAATTATGTTAAATATGTTGTCCTTTCCTTCATGAGATAGGAAAATCAAATATGGTAATAAAATAAGGACAACACCTAACACACTTGTGAAATTATATTGGATTGTTATTCTATACTTATACTAAGGTTCCTCAACATAGAAATAGCACACTGGCTTACAATCGTAACCCCACATAGTGAGTAACAAAATTAACATTTATTTTCAATGGTGATGTTCGGATCATTTTGTGCACGCCTTTACTACTTCACTACTGCATATCAAATTTAGACAGATAAAGAAGGGTAGTTCGATGCACTAAGCTTTCGCTATACGCAGGGTTCGGGGAAGAACCGGACCACAAGGGTCTATAGTATGCAGCCTTATCCTGCATTTCTGCAAACTATTTCCACAGCTCGAACTCGTAACCCCCTGATCACATAACAATAACTTTACCAGCTACGTCATATTCATACCGATGAAAAAAATAATAAAAGAAGAGCTATTAGGCCTCTACGGCAAAACCATGTAACATACTAATGGGATGCAGTGCAACCAACAACATATGTATGAAATGACCATTTGCCTGAAAAAGCAACAGCAACAGCAACAGCAACAGCAACCACACCAAACCATGTAACATTGCCGACTATTTAATATTTTTGCAACAGCACTAACGGAAAGGGCTATTTGGAAAAGAAAACGACCAATATCGTAACTGATAGAAAGGGCTATTTGGATAAGAAAATGACCAACTCCGTTTGTTATATATTTCTACAATTGAAAATAATTCAACTTTAAACTCTTCGTATTATTTATTTTACCTATAATGAGAAGCTTTTATAATCCCACAAATAACATGACCTCATAAAACTTTTACCCCTTAAGTTTTAAGACCACAAGTTTTAAAAATATTTTTTTCTTCTGTTTAAATTTCGTGCCGAATCAAACTAACTTATCTAATTTAAACCGGAGGAACCCCTTTTAATAGAAAGGGCAATTTAGACAAGAAAATGACCAACTTTAGAAGTTGGAAGACTAAAGAAAAAAAGTCACCTTTTGGTTGCGTGCAGTGGAGGAGGTAGTGTGGGGACCGGGTACGGTCGAATCCAATAACTTTGATTTAAACTTTGTATTTATCTTACAAATTTTATTAAATATATATAAATAATTAATTTAGAACTCAATAACGTTTAAAGATTAGAATCCCGAACCACTCTGAGCGACATGTGGTTGTGTTATGTGTTTTTCTGTTGATTTATATTTGTCCTCCACGACTTTATTTTTTCTCTTTTCCCTTTTTGTTCCTTCGTTTCTTCTCTCTTTCCTCCTTCCCCTATAGCATTCTTCCTCTTTTCCTAACACTGCTCAACCACCAGTTCTTTTCCGCTTCTTCTTTTCTTTGTCATAACCCCAATATTCTCATCTTCTTAAGAAAAAAATTTAACTTTGTGTGCTACACTACAACCACAGTTAGATTTTGACTTTGTTTCATACATATTTCTGGTTTTTTTGTTTGATTAATTGTATGGTTTTCTGGGTCAGTGAATATTGGAAAATGATTTGAAGAGTGAAAAAATAGATATAAACAAATATGAGAACCCTTTGTGATGTTTGTGAAAGTGCTGCTGCTATACTATTTTGTGCTGCTGATGAGGCTTGTCTTTGTCGTGCTTGTGATGAGAAGGTATACATCGAATTCCATTTTCAGTATTCATCAATTTATTTATATATCTCGATGTATTTTTCTATTTAATACTTAGATATAGCCTTTTTTTTTGGTACTATAATAATCCTGAATTGGTTGATTCATTGTTGATCCATATTGTAACTCAAGGTCCCTACTTTATGAAATAATAACACTATCTAATTTACATAGATGAAATTATCTACTTTGAGCCTCCTATTCTGTTAGTTTTCCTGATCTAGGATTTTAAGGTACTTTATATCTTCCACTGGTGTAGTAGTGGCGAAGCCAGAAATTCATACAAGGGTATTCCACTAATACTTGGAGTGTCACATGTAGGATTTCAACCTGTGATCTGAAGCAATTTTTGAATCCCTTTTGCCACTACGCTATAATAGTCCCTTATGTCAAGGGGATTCAACAATTTATGTGCAGTACAATTTTTCGGCGAAGGGGATTCAATAGAACCCTCTTGCCTCCCTTTGCCTCCATCTCTGCGTAAGTGCATAGTGCATACTGTGGCCTACGTTTCTTTCCTTGTACTTGCTACTTTTACTATGCCTGCTCTTCTGGAGTATACAATTCAATGCAATCCCCTTTTTGGTACTGCATCTTTTGGAATTCCATGTCCACCTCCTTGATCAACCTGAACGGACTAGTGGCTTTTTTCTTTATTTGACAACAGTGGTTCCTGTCTATCTTGCGAGCACCTCGCCAAGTATAAACTATTTTCCACCAGCATAGGTACGGGTACTCTGCCCCAAAGGCTTAGACAGGTGGGAAGAAATCAAACCGGAGGTTTTTGTGTCTGTTGGGATTGGAACCGTGGTCATTTCATCAATTTCATTGACCGTGAGGCCCACACAATTGGATGTTCTTCATAACACTTTTCTCTGGCCAGTGGTGTATTTTCCAATGTGTAGTGTGGAAACTTCTTCATATTTAGCACTGGCTTATTGTCTCGCCTATATCTACATGCCCTTTTACTTATTCTTGGTTGCCAAGACGCTTCTAGTGTTTGGAAACACAAAAATAAAATACAAGTTGTAGGATGTTACATGACCTTAATAAGGTTAGAAGACCCTGGCGCATTTGGTAAATATCTGTTTGTTTACATTCAAGTTTCATCTGTTTTGCACTGAAAGAAATTCACGACCCTTGTTTTTGATAAGGTCCATATGTGCAACAAGCTTGCAAGTCGACATGTACGGGTTGGGCTTGCTGACCCCAGTAAAATCCAACGTTGTGACATATGTGAAAATGCACCTGGTATGTAGATTCATTTCTTTTTCATTTCAGTATTCTGTTTTCGCTGTCCAAGATGGCAAAATTATATGAAGTATGTACTTCTTTACTTGTATGTAGCTTTCTTTTATTGTGAGATCGATGGAAGTTCCCTTTGTTTGCAATGTGATATGATTGTCCATGTTGGAGGTAAAAGAACCCATGGAAGATATCTCCTTATAAGGCAGAGAATTGAGGTTTGTAAATTCATGCTAAGACAAGTCCTTGTTCAGGTTCTTGTAGTTTTTAGGGAAAGAGTCTATATTCATTCCTTCTTTTATGTCCTTCTTTAGTTTCCAGGGGATAAATTGGGCCCTTCAAATGAACTAGGATTGCCATCTACTGAACAAGGTGATGTAAGGAGGGAGCCAGCACAGCCCTTTACGCTCCCTATGATAGAAAACCACCAATCAAACAGGGAAACTGCTAAGGCAGGGCTAGAAAATAATGTGAATAGTAGCGTGAAAATGGAGAATGAGTTGATTGACCTTAATTCCAGACCTCAAAGGATGCACGGTCAATCGTCAAATAATCAGGTAATAAACTCAAATTGAATGTACTATTTCACTCTATTTGTTCAGCTGCCTGTCGATCCCAAGTAAGTATTAAATTTAATGCAGGAACAAGGAATGGACATGCTTAGTGGCAGCAATCATGAGTCAGTCAGCGTTGTTCCTGATGGACCCTTCAAAAGAGAGCCAGAGAAGTGATCAAGGTATACACTCTATGCAATATATTTGAGTTTGGATTGAACGTCTTTCTTCTCTTGACTCTCAAAGTCTTGTAGTACTTTGAGTTTTACCTTATTACAATGTGCACATACATAAGCAATATCCCATGCTTATTTAAAGATTCTGAAGAAGTGTTTAAGGACTTTAAGGTGCGCTTCAAGGTGGTTGGGGCTAAGAAAAAAGCTTGAGAGAATTTGCACCTTTTCGATTGAGATGTATCTTCACTGCGATTTTCGAGTGCCTCACTGCTACTTGGCATTTACGTTATGAGGATCATGTAACAAGTTTAACAAAGAAAAAGGAACAAACCACTTTCAGCTTTTTCAGCAAGGAAGAAATTGTAGAATCAGTGAGATCAAAATATCTCATTTCTGGAGAAGCAGGAAGGGAAAGAGAGCAGTAATGGAAGAAGGAGAATTGCCTTTCCAATCATTTAAGTTTTTGATGGATTTCGTGGTAGTGAATTTACACTACATACATAGAGTGTACATGGGCAGTTTCAAATTAGATTGGAAAAAACTACTTATCTATTTTGGTTTTATCAACCAATAATAAAAAATTGTCGTCCATGCACAAGGGAAGCATTTGTCATTTTGTTTTCGGGACCTATAAGAATTGAGTTATGCTGAAAGAAACCATATTCTACTAAGTGCCTTATTGCATGCTCGATTCTTCTAAGTGTTCATTCTGCATAACTCAATAAGAAATAGAAGTAAAAACGTACAAAATCAGTTCCTTATTCCTGCTCTCATTCTACTAAGTACCAAATTGGTTCTTTCTTGCAAGATGGTGCACAACTGATAACGTAAGGATATTAAATAAGATATAGAAATCCTTTCAATGTTTGCATGAAAGTGTGTGGGCACCTGGAATTGCTAGGTTCTCTCTGTCATTGGCCCCATCTTCGGGATCGGCTTCAAAAATGTTTCCTATAATTTAGTATCATAAATCAAACCATCCCCAACAATTTTCTCAGAGAAAAATTTATCACGTATGAAATACTATGTATTACTATGATTTTAATTTTCTTAAAATTTTAATAATAACTTTCTTAAAATTGTAATATTCCATAAATTATTTGGATTTGTCCACGTCTGTCAGATTGTTACCCAAAAATAAAGGGTAATCTGCCTATAAATGGTCCATTCACCTTAAAAATGTTAATCTTGAACCCACAAAATAAAATTCTTTCGTGCTTCTACTACTATCCATGCCCCGGCAATTGTATACACTCTAGCTTTACCAAATAGAATGTTTGATTTGGCTTCGGTTCCTAATTTGAGTTGTTGAAGAAGTAGTTGTTCGACTCGATTGGCACCTTCCCTTGGAATGATTCACATAATGCCTCTGGTTTTGTTGGAGCTCCATGGTTCTTTCTTTTGTCATCTGTAGTATAGTAAAGGGCTTCATCTAGTCATGCTTCATTTCTCACGACTCTTATGGTTCTTTACACTTGAATGAAGCATCTTTACCTATGGTGATTTCTTAGTGGGGGGAAATAAGGGTTATTCTTACATCTTGTTGATTCGATAACCTTTTACTTCTATTAAGTGTTCTACTAGCAGAGATTGAGGATGTATTGGAAGATTTCAGTTAAAACTAGCCAATTATTGGGGATGTTTGTCATTACTTAGTTTGATGTTTTAAAGAAAAAGATCAGTTCTGACTGATTAAAAAAAAATTGTTCAGTTCTGTGACGTAGTTTCATTTACCCCTTTACAACTAGTGCAGGTATGGCAATGGGTAGGGGGTTGAAAAAGCATTACCCTGTCAGTCACTTGCCCTTACCCTCACTTGTTGCGGAGACTACCAAAAATTCAGGATCACCCTCCATTATCCACTCATATCCCTTTGACCCTTTCCCTCTGCTCTTTTTTAATCGAAATACCCTCCCTGTGTTAATAGGATTGGTGCAAATATTTTCAAGTGTAGGATGCAAATTCCCATTTCTAAAACCTATAATCATCTTATGCAAAATCTTCAACGTTTAGTATGCGCTAACAGAAAGGAACTACATGCGAACACCCTCTTCTCCTTCCTTCTCTCTCTCTTTCTCACCCAACGATAGACACTAAGTAATGCATTTTTGTTCATTCTTTTCCGAATCCTGTAACTAAGTCAATGATTTGAATTCTATTCTATATGGGGCCTTATGGTCCTCTGAGATTCTTGCATATTTCCAGCTCTTCTATTTGTGAAGCCTGGTTCATGAAAAATATTTGGCTAGTTAGGTACCAAGAATTTATGCTATTAAAGTGTAAATTTATTATGCTCTTCAAGGGGGATATTGGACTATGAGTAGGAATTCAATTCCCTTGCCTTTCATTGGATTTAACACTGTCGGTACCATCAGGTGTCCTGCATGATCCCTCCATTAACCTGCTTTTGAGTCATCTAAGCTTATTTCTTTTTTTCCATTTTCTACCCTTTATTATTTTAATGATGCAAACAAATGTTTACTTTGCTTCTGAACTCCTCTTTAGTGAAAACTGGGGCCGGAACTTGAATATAAACATTTGCTTTCCCTCAACTGGAGCTTTGAAGGTCAGGGCCTTTGCTCAAACCACTCCCATTTACAGTCTGTTTGGGTGGTTACCTTTATATTGTAATACTACTTATGCCGTTCTCCTTTGGATTCTCTCTTAACCCTTCTTTTCTTCTTCTCATGGATCCTGGTCTTTCACCTTGTAGCTGGTAATAGACCTACAACCTAGCAACGCTAAAAAGCCCTTAAAACATGAACTGGGTGCGTTCTTTTCATGTTCAGATGGATATTGAATATATACTTCAAATTGTAACATTTCAGTAAGATGTCTAGCTTCACAATCGAATTGTTGGACGTTCTTACTAAGTGTACGATCAATCTTGCTGCACTACTCTTGAGAATCTGGAAGTGTTTCCTTGCTTTGACTATGTATGTAAAATTATAGCAAGGTGGATTTTATGGTATTAAAATGTTTATGTTTGAACTTTGAACGTGTTGGGCTGTGGTGTACTAGACAAATTCTGCTCAGTTTATGGGGCTATATGCTTATTTCTGTTTTTGAAGTGCAGATGTGAGATTGCCGCTGCCCTTCCAAAATTCAAACTTGAATTATGAATTGGAGCTGCCGGCCCTAGCTGAGTTCTGTAAAATGTCAGAGCTTTAAGCAAGGCGAAGCGTTTGAACTAGTCAGGACCAAGTTGAGTTTTCTCTTGGAGTGAAGAGCACTCTGAAGTTCATTATTCAACCACTTCCATGCCTATATTTCAAGATGAGGATCAGAAAGAAGTTCTGCCATCTTTCTTTTGAGGAGAGGATAAGGCTGCAATCACCACATTTACCTCTGTATTTTCTTGTACTGAGTAATGGGAAAAACAATCTTTACAGATTCAAGATGAACTGGGACACTAATGTAGTGTTGTCATTCATTACATTGTACTAGTTTTTAGTCATGAATTTTTAGTCTCATCTGGTTTGTATTTGTCTCTATAGCAATTCTGTTATTAGACTTCAAAATCATTCAAGGTTGAAGCCGAGGGTATATCGGAAACAACCTCTCTATCCTTACACACTACCCTCCCAGACCTCACTAGTGGGATTTTACTGGGTCTTTGTTGTTGTAATCATTCAAGGTTGACACAAACTATTGGGGAGTAATTGAACCACCCAAGAATCAATATGACTGTCACCAACTCAGAAAGGAAACAATCTTTCTTGTTCTCCCTTAATATTTCTCAACATAAAAAGAATGACAATAATCAGGAAGGTTAAATGCCATTTGATTACAAAGATAAAAAGATGGACATATGCCATTGTTAATCAAATCTCTACCATATATCTATCAAGAATGAATATACAGTTAATCAATAAAACTCAAAAGCTTCGTTTTGTGCCAACATCTCAAGAACCTCGGGCATATCAATTATCACAATTCAAATCAGTTAAGTCCTTTTCATCCCATTGATAATCAAGAACTCCTAATTCAGGCACCTTGCATAATCAGTAGAATGTGGCATCCTTTTGATGGCACAAAGAACATAATCTCTACGATCTTCGTCGAATTTCTGAAGAATAACACTAGAAAGTTCGTACTCCTTCATCAACCAATGTCCATCGTTCTGATTATAATACTCTTTATTCACATAACACAAGCTCTTTTTGCATCCAATAACCACTAATGATGAATTTCCCACATTTTCGTAGTGAACTGATTTAGCCTTGTCTTGCTGTTTCCAACTCCCTTTATTACCTACCTCTCGATTATACCCCGCCTTGCTTTTCTTCTTCAGCTTTGTAATGAAATAGCGATAATTACTGCTATCCGCATTATCATCATCATTACCACAGGGTACGCCGTGATTGTAAATTTCCCATGGTTCTTCTCCGCCATAGACGTCGATGTTTGTTGTGATAAATCCAGAATCATTCATTTCTTGTTTAGCAATGTATCTCAACAACAACTTAAGTCGTTCTGAATCAGTAGGACGAAACCGATAAAAACCCTCTTGCAGCTGCTGCTCCATTCTTGGATTTTTTTTTCAATAAGAATGAAATAGAAATAGGAATATGAGGCGACGGTTCTGAGTTGTATTCCTATGAATTTATAGATATCTGTAGGTTTCCGTTTAGGATATTAATTAATTGGGCAAAAAGTAAGGGTTTCGTTAATTTCTTCCACCCAAAGAAATAGCCGCGGTAACTGCCTTTTCAACAACACATCCGGAATCTTTTTTTCTTTTTTTTTCGTATCCCAAACGGATGATGGGTCAAATATACGCTCGGTTTAATAAAATTCTATTGAATTTAATAATTTTATTTATAAATTCAATCCGAATAGAATAATATTTTTTATTTATTAATAAACATAAATAAAATATTTCTATATATTGATCAAGCCACAAATGTATACTAATTCTTATTAGAATTTGAGCTTAGTGAATTGCATTTTTCATTGGCAGAAATTTTTTGTAAAAGAAAAAAAAGTTCAAGGAAATTTGTACTTTTGCGTGGTGATGTGCTTTTAATACATAATTCTTAGTTTAATACATAATACACGAATGTATGAGATATTTGTCTTCGTCTTTTCTCTAGTAGTAGTATTTGATTTTCTAAAATTTTAAATTAAAAGAACATGAAATGAAAAGTAAGAATACTACAACTAGAAGCGGACCCAGAGTTTGAGCGCAATGGGGCACCACTGTATGATTACTAGTGATAAAATTCGATGTGCACCTAGATTCTAATTACTAGCAATAAAATTTGGTGTGCAACTCTTTAAAAAGTTACTGATTATGATCGATAACTTATCATCTAAGTATTTTTAAAAAGTTCTAAAAAAGAAAAAGCATCAAACAGAGAGAGATTTTTTGCAAAACGGGTGTTACGTGAAGGGAAGGTGTTTGATTTAAGTCTATTTCAAACATTAAAATTTCTAGTTTTTTCTCAATTAAAAAGGAGTCAATGATCAAAAAGGTGTTCAAACTTTAAAATTATCAAAAATTTACACACAAAAAATCAAGATTAAGGGTGTGTTAGTAGTCAAGGAATTGAAGAAGAGTCTCAAACTCATCGTGGAGTCAAAGTTGGTGATGTCCACTACTTTATCGAATTGATTGTTAAAGAAGGTTGTGACATAAAGTATTTATATATTTTTATTAGTGGAGCAATAAGTTACAATTTGAGGTTTTTGATTTGAAGGGTGAGATTTACAAAAAGAATAAAATTAATTATGTTCACCAATATATACTAGTACTAAACTAAAACTGATTTTAGAAAAAAGATAAAAATAAAATAAAATAAACCAGTTTACTATTAAATTATGTTGAATTGAAATAAGTAAACCAGAAAGAAGGAGTAAAAGCTAAACATGAGTTTCAAACTCACATCAACCACTAAAGGGAGGAAACTAAAGCACTCTACTCAACCATTCCTTCGGTCAAGCTTTTGTGTTTGGGGCACACATAAATTTTTTAAAGGGTCCCAACTTTATTTACAAATATATATATATAAAATATATATACATGGTTTCTGCCGAAATTAACGGGGTCCCGTGACCCCTCAAGAGTCAAGTTAGGTACGCCTCTGACTACAACAACAATCATTACTATTGAGTTACATTCCAGTCATGTAACTTTTTGCCTATTATTTTTCCTCTAGTTTTTTTCTTTTACTGTTTTATCTTTTATCTTTTTTTATTTTCAATTCCTTGATCTTTTTAGTTACTTTCGTCCCTTTTTCTACTTATTCCTACCTTACTTCCTTTATAAATTTCTTTCTTGCATTTAAGTAACATGAATCGTAAACCTAAAAAAATTTATGCTATTAGATGACCTTTATGTATTGTAACATGCAATTGCTTTAAAAAAAATAATAAAGAGGAAAAAATATTCTTACATCATTTGATCTATTTTTCGTAGTCACATTGTACACACCTCTAAATATAAATGTTGGCCAATAAAAGATGCCACACACGCTTTAATAGGGTAAAATGAGAGGAAACATAAAAAAATGACATAGTAACAGCTATTTGGTTTAAGAGTAATGTAATGTGATTTTTCTATAAATTTGATACAAGCCGTATTCTTCACACGATGACCAAGGAATCTTTTAGTAAAACTCAGCAAAATAAAAATAACTTTAGAACATATTTTCTACTTTGTAAATAAACAACAACAACAACAACAACAATAATAATAATAATAATAATAATAATAATAATAATAATAATAATAATAAATATTAGAAAAATGCTTGTATCACCACTATCACCATTGCAATACCCATGATCCATAGACAACCGCTTAAAAAAGAAAGCAAGAAACATTACTTTAAAGTAAAAGTTGTAAACAACACAAAGTAAAATATTGGATCAACTCTATCAAACAAAAGCTAAAATATTGGATCAACTCCATCAAACAAAAGCTTGCCAAACTTGCCTACCTGCTCTTGAAATTTGATAGAGATATTTATGACATTATCATCATCGCCTTAGTATACGTCTGCTTACATTAATATTTGTTGAAACTATTTGGTATTTCAACAACATATATAGTAACAAAAAAATTAATTTAGAAACTTACTGCAATGTAGTTGGGATGCAGAGGCGGAACTAGGATTTAGAGTGTGTGGGTTCTAAAATTTAAAATAGGGCTATGACCTAAAACTAATATACTAAAGAATGAGTATCGATATTTAATATATATTTAAAAAGAAACGAAAGACAAACACAATATATGGCCCCGAAAAGGAATTCCTCTTCTAGTAGAAGTTACACTCTCATCATGGCCCCGAAAAGGAATTCCTTCTTTCAAAAGATACCTTATCACATCATTGAAGCATTCAAACGAACTCGATGTTCACTTTTAATTTTCTCAGATTGCTTGTCCAAAGAAGTTAGAATGGATTGTGTTTGGTTCATTAAATTAAATCTAGCATCATCTTGAAATATCGATTATGAACACTACTCATGTCACCCACATGTGATTTAAGCCTTTCTAAACCTTTATTCCAACCTCTAAAACCATCCGTTGTGAAAGCATCACCTACTTTTTTTCCATATCCTCCAACCTCCTTTTTAAACAAGTAACAACATAAACAAAATGTTGCATCTTGTTTAATACTATATTCTAACCATTGAGAACATGAAGTTTTAAACCATTTAGGACTAAAGTAACGCATTATTCCTCCAAAATCTCTTTTTGGGAAGACAAAATCACGAGGTTGACAAGGTCCATTTTGTATATAATTTCTCCTTATGCGATCACGTAAATTAGGAGGATATTCTGAAATTGGTTTTCTTTTAGCAGGATCGGACTCATAATCCCACACTTTAGGAGGATATCATAGCGATTTTTGCTAGAAAAACCTAAAAATCAGAAAAAACAAATTCACTTGAAGTTTTATGTTTCAAATGCTATAACAAACTATTCTTTATCTCCTTTGACATAGTTCAATTTGTAAACTATAATATGATTTGTTCCCAAAATTTAAAAACTTAGTGTAACTAGTTAGTTCTCATAAATTGACAAAGAGAATAGAGGTCAAATTATGAGACAACCCTAGAATCAAATATTAAAAATTAAATTTTGCATAAATTATCAAATATAAAATATAAGATTAAAACATGAAGCAAAAAATCAGAAAATAAGAATTGAAGAAGGAAGAACTTAGAAGGGTCTAACTTCTAAGGGATAAAGAGCATACACTGATACACAGTGGAGAGTTGGAGGGCGTCCGGCAGATTGTGGTATCAGTGATTGTCAATCAATCGCACAGGCAGAGGCGCAGAGCAGCTGAGCAGGACCCTAGTTTTGTTTTTTTATTTGGGAATTGGAGGAAAACGTTTGTGTTTAAAGTTGGAAAGCTTCTGGTCTTTGTTTATTAGAAAGAAAACAAGTTGTTGTGTTTTATTTATTAAATAATATTACTGTAGTGTTTGTTGAGACGAAAGTCAGAAGAAACGTTAAAGTTGGAAAGCTTATGATTTTTGTTTATTAAGAAGAAAACAAGTTGTTATGTTTTATTTATCAAATAATGTTACTTTTAGTGTTTGTTGAGTGGAAAGTAATTATTAAATAATGTTAGTTTAGTGGAAAGTAGAAGAAACGTAGTCGCTCACATTTTGATTTGTTAAAAAACGTAAAAAAACAACAACAAAATAAAGCACTGCTTTATATGGGAATCAAACCCACATCTTTTCCAAAGAACCCACCATCATTACCATTGAACCCAGACCTCTTTTGATTACTAGGTTCATCATGATATATTTATATAGATGTGGCAAGTTTCTCAATACAAATAAAGGGTTTCGGAAAAAGTCAATGAGTTCGACCGAACTCGCACCCGCTACTGTACCTCCGTTCCTGTTGGGATGAAACCAATGCCCACTATATATATAGAGAGAAAGAGAGATTGATTGGAAATTAGCTGTACGTCAAGTAAGGGATTGAAAGGCCAAACAATAAAATAATAAATTAGATACTATTTAATACTCATAATTGTATAGTAATTACTTTTAATGGTTGGAGAAGTGAAACAACTCTGTTTTTAATTTGAAATGCTTACTATTAATTACACATAATTATATTTCTCTTCCCTTATTTAAGACTCATAATGATATATAGGGGAAGAATTCTAATAATTGAGTAATTGCATTTAAATAAGGGGAAAAAACAAAAAATCAGGGAAAAAGATAAAATAGAGATGCTGGCATTTGAGGCATGCCACATCAACTTTCCTATTCCTAGAATTATTGATATATATATAGAAGTTTAAATATATCATTTGTTATGCTTTCAGTCTATAATACCCATGCCGACATGCCATAATACTACTAGTTCAAATATATTTCTCTTCCGCTAAATTTGTCCAAAGAACACATTTTACCTGTCTTTTATTATTTTTTTCATCACTAGACTTTCCTTCCCCTCGAAGAAAATTTTACTAGTGGAAAAACAAATATAGGGGAGAGATAAAATGGGTTAAGGCGTTGAGGTGGCATGTCACGTGGCATCATGAAAACGTCCTTTTCCCAAGCATTTATATTTGAGTACTTTCTTGTGTGTTAAATTCTAAAATCTTCATTATGAGTATTTTGAATCATTAAAAATTAGATCCTACCGTTATTCCATCCGGTCCATAATAAGTGACTTTTAGCCTTTGACACATTCTTTAAGAAAATCTGAATTCCTAGAGAAAAAAGTTGTATTCACTAAATTACCCTTAATTAATTGTTACCTTGACACATTAGAAAAATAAAATTATTTCTTTTTTGTTTAGGTAAAAGGACACTTATTTTGGACCAAAATAAAAAGGCAAAAATGTACTTATTATGGATAAGAGGGAGTATAAAAGAAGAGGAGCTATTGGATAAAGTAATGCTATAAAAATCTCCAAAAGCCATATAACGACAAAAAATGTAATTCCTTTCTACTTGGTTTAACGTAGTGGCGGGAATTTGAGCCAGTCTATTTATCATGTCCAACCCGCCCAGAGATTAATGAGTTGGACTACAAATATTTTTAGCTCATGGGTTTATTTGGATTGAACCAAGTTAACCCATCATTTGTATAACCCATGAAGTAGCCCAAATACAACTCATGGAGCTCACCCAAAACAAAGGGATCTCAGCCCAACTGAAGGCTTGTCTAGAAATTTATTTAGTTGCCCCATCAATATTTTCTGTATATAAGTTTAAAAATGAGAATCAAGGTATTTAAGTTTTAATGTAAATATGAATAATTTTGTAATTGAGTTGTGGTGAAATTTGCTTATTTAGAAATAACATAAAAGATATTTTTCAACTTACAAATTTTAAATACTAATTTGTTATTTAAGAAAATATATTTTGATTCTCAAAATATTGATAGTATTTTTTATTTTTTTTTTGGAAAGGAGGGAGTACTTCTTAAATGGGGAGTAGGATTTCTTGTGTTACATTGTAAAGAACAAATAATAACTACATAAATAGATATAAATCAAAATTTGTACAAAAATGAATTATTTATGGAACAATTGCAACATCAGGAAAAAAATAATTCAACTAGCTAAACCTTTATCTTGCACAAAAAATTTCTTCAAAAGATTTTCTGAAACATTGTATTTGTTTTTTGCTTTTTCTTCTTCTTTATTATACACTCTTAAATATTTATTTAGTTTTAGAAAATTATAAACGTTCATGAATAGTTGAGTATAAGATTAATCCATATGTGTTTCTTAGCTAAAAATTTAAAGTTAGATATATATCAATTCATCGTTAGTGCATGAAATGAATAAATTATGAAGAAGCTAAGAAAGTAGGGAACATACATAGGTGTATAAAAGGCAAATAGATTTGTTTATGCAAAATGAGCATGGATCTAAAATATGATTCAAGTAAAGCGAGTTGGGCTATGACCCATTGTTTAGCCCATCTTAACCTAGCTCATCTTAACCCAAGTACACTTTGGATTTGGTTGAGTAAAAATTGTATGGGGTAGCCACTATTTAAAGTGGTATTTACTTTTTATCCAGTATTTTTAATGCTGAGCAAAAGTAGCCACTAGTTTATTAAAATTAATATGAAATGACGTTGTTATCCTTTTCTTCCCAAACGGAAATAGTGACTTGGAGAACAGGTCGCTGACCCTGATACCAATGAACTGTTGCATTACACAGAGAAACCTGAAACTTTTGTACGTCCAGATCCAACATTTACTTACTTTTGGGCTTTACTTGCGTCAACCAGGAAATGTGTAGGTTTATACCCATGGTGTCATGCCTAATACGATGAAATGCAGGTGAGTGACCGCATCAACTGTGGTGTTTACGTATTTACACCAGATATCTTCAATGCTATTCAAGGAGTATCCAGTCAAAGGAAAGCCAGAGGTTAATCTATGCATCCTAACTAGAGATTCCCTTGACTATGTGTTTTCATGTTAACAGGACTGAGATATATGGTCCATCTCTTCCTTTGATCTCATTGTTCTAGTGTCATTTTAAGGACAATGAGTCCTGAACTTATAGTCTGTTTGACCAAGCTTCTTTTTGGCCAAAATTGCTTTTTTTTTGCTAAAAATGAGGTGTTTGGCCAAGCTTTTAGAAGGAAAAAAAGTGTTTCTGAGGAGAAGCAGAAGCAGTTTTGGAGAAATAGAAAAAAGTAGCTTCTCTCCAAAAGTACTTTTTTGAGAAACACTTTTGAGAAAAATACATTTAGAAGCAGTTTTTTAAAGCTTGGTCAAACTCTAATTGCTGCTTAGAAGTGCTTTTCAAACTAATTAGCTAAACACAAACTAATTCTCACCAAAAGTACTTTTGTGAAAAACACTTTTGAAAAAAGCACTTCTTAAAATAAATTGATTTCAGCTTGTTCAAACGGGTTATTAGGCTAAGAAGCCTAAAAGTTAAGGATAATAGGTCCTGAACTTACAGTTACACGTTCAAAAGTTAAGGACAATAGGTCCTGAAGTCCTGAACTTAGAGTTACAAGTTCAAAAGTTAATAACATATAGTCCTGAAGTTAAGTTCAAAAGTTAAGGACATGAGCAGAAGGGTATTTTCGTCCGGGCAGTTAAAGTTTATTAAAGCAGTGGCTAAAGACTAAAGACATTTTAAATAGTGGCTTAAAAGTAAATACATGTGTTATTAGTGTCTAGCCATGCACTTCCCCCCTGGGTTGGACAATTGCCCATTTATTGACTCAACCCATCTTAACCCGCCCAAACTCAGCTCAACCCGTCATTTGCCACCTTTTAACATCTAATGTAGTTTTGATTACTTAGAGTTAAAATAATTTAGGGAAAATGACACTGTATAGCTGCTCTCAAAATAATAGTCGAAAAACTATATATTTTTTTATATAAATATTTTTGTATATTATATAAAAAAATATACAAATTTTATACATTTTTGTAGCTACTGAATATAAATAGTTTCAGTGACATTAAGTATTTTTTACTACTTTAAAGGTATCCACAATGAAGCAAGAAGCTATTTCAAGCTCAAATATAGCACAAAACAATTCCAGGTTTATAATTCATTAAGCAACACTAACTAATCTCAATCATCAAGAAAGTTTATTAAACTGGTTAATTAAAAAAGTACAGGTAATCAAAAACAAAAATACTCTTCTCTATGACTTTACTATTAATTGCATAATAACTCATATGAGAGAATTCATCGTTTCTCTGCTTCACTATAATCACTTAGATCATCATCCTTTTTTCTTCTCTTCTTAAAAACTTGAGTGCAGTAACTTAGTAGACATAGCCTTTTACAAACATTCCTTGTTTAGCTTCATCTGATTCACCCTCGCCGGTGTATTTTCCGAGTTGAGCAAGAGAGTTGGCTTTGGCTCTGGTAAGTAAAGCATCCTGAGCAGCCTTAACATTTTCGGGTTGTCCTCCCCATGTCTTCAAGCAAGTGTTCTGAAGAGCCCTCGCGTATGAGAACGATACGTGCCATGGGTTTGGAGCTTGGTTCATGGCATTCAAGTTCAATGTAGCCTCAACTTCTGATTGCCCACCAGACAAGAACTGCAATAATATTGAATCAATTAGCACAAATTATGTAGTAATTTCCTTCCTAGTGCCAATGTTTATGTTAGTCTTCGTTGAGTGTTTATTCACTTATTCATCTATCACTAGTAATGGACTAATGATTCATATTCTATATGTAGAGTGTTGACAAATAAAAGTATTGACTCTGTTCCATCTTATACAGTACTTTTCTTTTTAATCTGCTCTGCTCTGCTCTGAAAAGAATAACTATTTAATAACTTCTCATTTTGTCTTAAATGGCATGCTCGTATAGTCATAGAAATGTCATCGAATGTTTAAGAGCACACATTTTAAGGCTACTTGGGCCATGTGCCGACAATCTTTCTTTGTTTGTCAAATTTCGTGCTCAGTCAAACACTATAATATGAGATGAAACGTAGGGAGTGCCAGTAACTCAAGTTTCTTAAAAACTAGCTAAATTCATAGAAATAGAGGAGACTTACCATGATTCCAGGGACAGCTGGGGGGATCCTCCTTTGAAGGAGACTTAGAGTATAGTCCGCGACTTGCTGAGGAGTGGCCCTGTCTTTGCATTCAGCACCAGGGGTGACCATGCTCGGCTTCAGGAGGATACCCTCGAACATGACATTGTTCTCAGCCAAATAAAAGAAGACCTCAGCCCAAACCTTCTGTGCTACCTCAAAAGTCCTGTCAATACCATGTTCACCGTCTAACAAAATCTCTGGCTCCACAATTGGGACCAAACCACTGTCCTGAGAAATGGCAGCGTAGCGAGCCAAGCCCCATGCTGCTTCCTTCACAGCTAATGCAGATGGTCCGTTGGGAATGCTCACCACGGTACGCCTGCATAAGTTACCATAATTTTAGCACATATCATCTTAAAAATAACAAAGTCAATATTTTTGAAAATTACGAGGCATTGTTGAACATACCATTTGGCGAAACGTGCACCCTGTTGGTAGTATGCAGCAGTGCGGGAGGCAAGACCATCAAGACCTTGACACCATGACTCATCATTTGAACCAGCAAGGGGAACCAAACCCTGGTAACAGATAAAATGATTAGGGGATTTTGATAGAAATCTCATTCCAGTCCAATTCATCATTAAACTTGAAATCCTCTCCTTTAACATTCTGTACATAGGCTGATTAATTCTTGTCTGAGCTAGTTTCACCACATCAACAACTCTAAGTTGAACAAGTTAAAGTTTATTTAAGAATAAAACTTAAAGTTTGAACACCCTATAACAAGCTCTTGCTACCAGAGGCGGACCTATGTGTTATAGTGTGGGGTCACCGGATGCCGAAAGCTTCGGCAGAAATCTTGTATGTGTATATGTATATACCTTGAAAATGATAATTTAAAGCACTTAGCACCCTGAATATTAAAAGCCTTTAGTTGAGCCGAGTATTGTGCCCCCGTCGCGTAAAAATCCTGGGTCCGTCTCTCCTTGCTACCCATACATAACCTTGCCTTTCCTCTTTCTTGTTACTACAACTACAATTACACCTTAATTCCAAGCAAGTTGGGGTCGGCTATATAGATCCTCAAACGTTATGTCATTCGATTTAAGCTCATCTGAGACCAATATTATATGAATAAAAATAGGAGTTACTAAAAGTTCACTATACATTTTACTGGCATTGTTTCCTCTTTATAGTTGTCCTTTTTTTTCCTTAATCAAGTTGTGGGTTGTAGGTTAATATACCTTGTCAACTTTGATACCAGGAACAATGTTTTGTTCAACAAGAACATCAACTATTTTGCGGCCATCAACGGTTGATTGGTAGAGAGTCTCCTCGAAAAGAATAGCACCAGAGATGTACTGTCCAAGTCCTGGAGCTGTCACAAGCAGGGTACGGTAAGCTTGGCGGTTAGCCTCAGTGTTTTCCAAACCAATGGAAGCCAAACGCTTTCCACAGGTAGCATTGGATTCATCCATAGCCAAAATTCCGCGTCCTGGTGATGCAACGGTTTTCTACACACAACAAACACTTCATTGTTAAAGCCTTATTCCATTTAAGATTATAACTCAATTTCAAGGCGAATTCAACATGAAACTAAACAGGTTCAAAATTCTGAATTTTTTGTAAATATGGGTTTGAAATTGGTATTTATAGGAGTACTACTTTTCGGTATTTTCACATACATATTGCAAAAGACGGCTTAACTAAACCTATTTCTATTAATCTAGTTAAACTATCATATTGAAAACTTTATTTTGTGAGTGTACGGAACACAAACTCTCTTTAGAGTTTAAGTTTATCCAGTGAAAGTGTAAAGAATTTGTATGCACTCAAAGGCGTAAAGCAACAACAACAACCCAGTAGAATCCGACTAGTAGAGTCTGGGGAGGGTAGAGTGAACGACAACCTTACCCCTACCCTGGAGAGGTAGAGAGGTTGTTTCCGGGAGACCCTCGGCTCATTAATCGGCGTAAAGCAATTAATTGGAAACTATTTCAAGCAAATGCGCATTCCCCCTTTTCTTGACGGAATAGCTAATTGATGTACCTGAGATGCATGCATTTCCTCTAGCTCCTCGAGAAGACATTATATGAGCTGGATTAGAAGGGCCAGTCATCCCAAAATTTAATTTAGCCTTTTCATGCTTACTATAACTAGTTATTTCAGTTTTCTACCAGCAACTTTAACTATAAGCTCAACTCTATTCAGTGTTTGGGCAAGATACCACTAATTTAAACTGAACATCTAAAATGAACAACTCATAAGAAGAAATCTTTCAATTTAACCGGTTATAACAGACTATTACTCTATTTTTCAGGTCATCAAATCAGGCTAGATATATAGAGAACTACATATTGTTTTAGGTCAATTTAAGCCGATAGCGAAAAAAATCTTTACACTGGCAGTGCGTAGAACTTAAACTTGCTAAGTTAAAACTTACAGCGGTCTTAACAAGCTCATCAGCATATGGAGAAGCAGCGCGGACAGTGAGAGAAGGAGCATTGGTGGGGTGGCAGCGAACAACTGAGACAGAAGTTTGACGAAGGCTTTGCCCTTTTACAAACTCAGACTTGTCAAGAACTGTTGGGGATGATTTTAGTAGAGATGCTGAGGCCATTTTTTTCTAACTTTTTTTTCTTCTCTCTACTACAATCTCCTTATCTCAGCACACTCTCTTCTCACTGTTACTCTTTGCCACACAAATTTCTCCAACAGAGTGCCAGAATTTATAACTGTACTAATCTGTTACTAAAGATGTCTCATTTGAGGTTGTTATGCTCCAACCAATGCCAGCTTGCCATGCAATCTTGGTTTTTTTTGCCTACCTGGCATATAGTACAAGTGGTTGAAATAGATGGAATGATTCCCACCTCGTAAAAGAATTCATAAATAGTAGTTGTAAATTATGGTCTGTGGAATTTAAAAACATTGATTTCTTCTACTTGGTTTTTTTGGAGTTATTTGATGGTTTAAGCAGGCATCAGCATCAGATTACACTAGACTACAAATAAGTTGGTTTTTGCTCAGAGCAATGGAAGCCAAACGTGAGGCTCTGATAAGCAATCCTACCTCGAGTGGCTTGGTAATGTTTCCCTGTTTGTTTTGGTTATCCCGAGGTGATCAGTGGTCATGGTTCAGTTCCAGGATTGTGCTTGACAATGACTTGTAGTTATTCAGCAATTATTTTTTAATAGCAGCAGTATCCGAAGCAGTTTGCATTCACCTCGATTATTCCGTGGCTATTCCACTGAATACCTACTACCTCCTACCAATAAACTGTTGGATTATTAACCACCATTTAAATTTTGACCCCGGTATGAAAAATCTTGAGATAATAGCCTCCCGCCAAATTTTTGGAAAGCGCTCCTGGCGATCGCCGGAATTACCCCATATGAAAAGGTATGGTGATAGCAGATTTTGGGGCAAATCCTGGTAATCACCATATGAATTCTGGCGATTGGCTGGAGCACTTCCAAAATTCTGGCCAGAAGCTATATTTTCAAGAATTTTCTTACCGGGTTAAAAATTTAAACAGCGGCACCGAATGATCCTATTTGTGCAAATCACCCTAACTTTCAACAATTTTAATGTTAAAGCCCAAAAAGCTATGTACATTGAGGCATCTGCACAAATAACCTTTTTAATGCTACTATTTGAAATCTGTCTGAGTCCAGATAGCTAACTGTGTAAATGAAAAATTTATCGAACTACTTTTCAAAGACAGAATGTAACCCACTGAATTTGAAGAGTAACCTAAAAAGAGGCCCCACAGTGCAAATAATCCCAACTACTCATGTTTAGTTATGTGAAGCTAAAGAGACTGGATCATTACATCTCAGCAAGTCGCAGCAAATTTATATCTGTGACTTGCAACTACTAAGAACTATTTCCCACAGTTAAATGTTCCTGTCTCATCTTTTAGACGGCTGAAAGAATAACTCAGATGAAATTTCATGCACCAAAGCAAAAACCCAATCTGTTGAATCACCTAATAGACTCCAGTCCAAAGGAAGGAAAGCAATATCTAAGTAATCTATACCTATATACAAGGAAAGTTTAAAGACAGCTTGTTTTCTTACACTAGTTGCTACTTAATTATCAAGCTAAATAAGGGTAGTAACTAAAACACAGAACAGGGAAAAATCAGAATTAGTAAGCTGCAAACGGATGCTCTCGACCAGAATTTGGATTTGCAACATAACTTAGTCACTTATTGGACTCAACGACAGGTCATCAAGGCCAGAAATGAGATCATCAAGTAACTTATCGTCTAGCAGTACTCCAAGATTTTCGGCTTCTGAAGGGTTGGAGTCCAAGGAGCTTCCTGCGAGGGCTTTGTTGAACTGTTTAACAAGTTCATCTTCCTCATCTGGAATGTCAAGTTCCCAGACCTTGAATATGTCAGCCAAATTTTCCTCAACGAATGTTGAAAACTCTGAATCTACTTCAGAATGGGAGTCTTCAGCGGATCTCAGATCCTCGTTATAGGTGGGAGGAAATTCATTTTCTGAGTTAATTCTGGACCAAGAACTATCTGTATCTTTGTTGTTAATCCGATGACGAGTTGTGTTCCCTTCTTGTTCATTGGTTGGAGAAACCTCATCAATGGTGTCATCTACCATCCCTGAAATTCCTGTCTCTTCGACGGTGGGGAAAATACAAGATTCTTGAGGAGAGTCATCCCTCGAGACTGCAGAAAAGATTTTTTGGGAAGGAAAAGCGTCCGGTGACGCATGTTTCGAAGAATCCATGTCATGGTCCGATATAGCAAGATCTTTAATGAGGCATGAGTCAGCCCATGCTACATCCTCAGGTGAAAGCACATCTTCACTCTCGTTGCCACCTATGGAATTTAGATCAAGTGGAGAAACACTGACATCTTTCATGTCATCATCATCAGCCATGGCCATGGAGAGAAGTTCAGCCATATTCCTTAGCAACCGTACTGCAACAGAAAGTACATAGGTAAAACCTTCATGAACTATCAACGAACATTTTATAATACTAGGATCCAAGATACCATCTAACTTCATCAAAAAAATACCAATCGACTCAGATCACTTCCAAATTAACTCACTTTTTATGACAGAATACGGTATGTCTGACTAAATTAAGTAAACAAATATCATATAGAGTAGACTAGCTTTTAAGAAGTGCCTTTCTTTGTGGCGGCAATTGGGGTTCTATCTCAGGACCTCTATACACTTGCGGTTTATGACTCCAAGCCCAACCACTAGCAATTAAAAGAAAACCACAAAGAAACGATCTCAAATGTCTTGAAACTGAGGTTTCGATAACAAGATGATGACAAAAAAAGTGGGTTACTTGCATTCACAACAAGGGAAATTCTTCGGGATCAAACCTAAAAAGTTATAATACCAGCAAGATAGAGACAGATGAATATCTTCAGTTGTTGTAGCAGTACTTATTGCCTAACTAATTGATGAATTCAGTTTAAAGACTAAGAGGGTATTTGGCTAGCTTATAAGCATCTTTTGGCTTATCTACGCGTTTGGTAAAAATCCAAAGTGCTTATAAGCTCAAATCAGCCATAAGTCATAAGCTGGTCACCCCCAACTTATGACTTTTCGGCTTATAAGCACTTTTAGTTTGACTAAGACTTTTACCAGTTTATACTTTATAATATTTTGTAATTCACAAAATATTTTTCTCGAAATAAATTTTCTAACTTTCTCTTCATTCAATGTTCATTGTTAACCCTTTTCTTTACAAAAAACTTTTTAAGTTATAATCTTTTGTAAAGTTTTAAAGGGTATTTAGTCAATTTAATAAAAGAACTGTTGAAGTTTGGCAAAATGCCAAAGTCCCACATTGGTTGGGAGTTAAGTTTGGAGGGGATTTTTCCCCTATAAAAGAAGGCCTAATGTTTAGGATTGAAACACACCTCTCATTTGCCTTCTCATCTGTTTAAGGCATTTGTATCTTCTCTCTTTAGTATTATTTCACTTGTATTTTTGGAGTGAAATAAAATATTGGTTGTGTCCGAGGAGTAGGCAAAATTAGCCGAACCTCGTAAATTCTGGTGTTCCCTTTATTATTGCTTTATTGTCTTATTTATTATTTGGTGGCTGTCATAATTTTTGGTATAGTAGTTGTGACTTATTCACACTATATACATTTGGCTTCCGCAACAATTGGTATCAGAGCCAAGGTACTGTCTAAGTATGCTCTGTGGTTGCAGCATAGTCTGATCTTCCACATCAGAAAAGATTTATCTTGGTAACTGAGTCAAGGTTCTGTCTGAGTATGCTCTGTAGTTGCAGCTTAGTCTGATCTTCTACATCAGAAAGGAAATAATCTTGATTTGTGTCGTCAGCTATTAAATAATATTTGTGTCAAATATGGGAGACAATAAACAAGAAGAATCTACATCAAGTGTCAACAATACGTCATCATTGGCATCTTCGCTTATGACAAGAATTGTGTCAAATGCGAAATTTGCGGTAGAAATTTTTGACGGGTCCGGACATTTTGGGATGTGGCAAGGCGAGGTTCTAGATGTCCTTTTTCAACAAGGGCTAGATCTGGCCATTGAAGAAAAGAAACCAGATGTTATTGGAGAAGAAGATTGGAGAATTATCAACCGTGTTGCTTGCGGTACCATTCGATCCTACCTTGCTAGAGAGCAGAAATATCCATACACAAAGGAAACTTCTGCAAGTAAATTATGGAAAGCACTGGAGGATAAATTTTTGAAGAAAAACAGTCAAAATAAATTGTACATGAAGAAGAGACTGTTTCACTTCACCTATGTTCCTGGTACCACGATGAATGAACATATCACCAGTTTCAATAAGTTGGTCACAGATTTGCAAAATATGGATACAACTTATGATGATGGTGACTTGGCCTTAATGTTGTTGGCGTCACTTCCTGATGAGTACGAGCACCTTGAAACTACTCTACTCCATGGAAATGACGAAATTTCTCTCAGAGAAGTTTGTTCAGCTTTGTACAGCTATGAACAAAGAAAGCGAGAAAAACAGAAGGGCGGAGAAGGAGAAGCACTGTTTGTGAGGGGTCGTCCTCAAAATCAAACGAGGACAAAGAAGGGAAGATCCAAGTCAAGATCCAGACCCAGCAAAGATGAATGTGCCTTTTGTCGAGAAAAAGGGCACTGGAAGAAAGACTGTCCGAAGTTGAAGAATAAGGCCAAACATAACAATGGAAAGGCTATTATGGATTCAAATGTAGCTGATTGTGATGATTCAGACTTCTCATTAGTTACAACAGAGTCATCAACATCATCAGACATATGGTTGATGGACTCGGCTTGTAGCTATCATATGTGTCCCAACAGGGACTGGTTCGTGGAATTTCAAGAAGGAGAATATGGAGTCATCCACACAGCGGATAACAGCCCTCTTACCTCATATGGCATTGGTTCAATACGATTAAGGAACCATGATGGAATGATCAGAACATTGATAGATGTTCGATATGTACCGGATTTGAAGAAGAATCTCATCTCTGTGGGAGCCCTAGAATCAAAAGGGTTCAAAATCATTGCAGAAAATGGAGTGATGAGAGTATGCTCCGGTGCACTAGTGGTAATGAAGGCTAATCGGAAGAATAATAATATGTACCGCTATCGTGGCAGTACAATTATTGGGACAGCGACAGTAACATCCAGTGACGACAAAGAGGCAGAAGCAACCAAGCTATGGCACATGCGCTTGGGACATGCTGGAGGAAAATCCTTGAAAACTCTATCAGATCAAGGATTGTTAAAAGGAGTAAAGGCTTGCAACTTGGAGTTTTGTGAGCATTGTGTTAAAGGGAAACAGACAAGGGTTAAATTTGGTACAGCGATCCATAATACTAAAGGCATTTTGGATTATGTACACTCTGATGTTTGGGGTCCTTCCAAAACACCTTCATTGGGTGGGAAGCACTATTTTGTAACCTTTGTTGATGATTTTTCCCGAAGAGTATGGGTGTATACAATGAAGAGCAAAGATGAAGTGTTGGGAATTTTTCTCAAATGGAAGATGATGGTGGAGAATCAGACAGGCAGGAGAATCAAGTGTATTCGCACAGACAATGGAGGTGAATACAAAAATGATCATTTCAATAAGGTCTGTGAAAATGATGGCATCATCCGACACTTCACTGTTAGACATACACCACAACAGAATGGAGTGGCAGAACGTATGAACCGGACCTTGCTGGAGAAGGTACGGTGTATGTTGTCCAATGCTGGCTTGGGCAAAGAATTTTGGGCTGAGGCAATTACATATGCATGCCACCTCATTAATCGTCTACCATCTGCTGCTATTGATGGCAAAACACCATTTGAAAAATGGTACGGAAAACCTGCTGTAGATTATAACTCTTTGCACGTGTTTGGCTCAACTGCATATTATCATGTGACGGAGTCAAAATTGGATCCAAGGGCAAAGAAGGCTATTTTTATGGGAATTACTTCTGGAGTCAAAGGATATCGCTTATGGTGTCCTATGACAAAGAAAGTAATATTCAGCAGAGATGTTACCTTTGATGAATTTGCTATGGTAAATAAGGTAACAGAAGATACCAAACAAAATGAAGGTGCTTCTAAGCAGGTGGAGTTTGAGGGAAAATTTATTTTTCCTACACAAGAAGCAGAGGAGGAAACAAATGAAGATTACCCTCTGGAAGGAGAGCCAGTAGAGGAGATTCCAACTCAGGAATCTCAACAACAACTTGAATCAATAGCAACCAGCAGGCCAAAAAGAACAATAACGAAACCTGTTCGTCTCATAGAGACGGTTGCTTGTGCAACCTCAATTGTAGCTGATGATGTTCCTACTACTTATAAAGACGCTGTTCAAAGTTCAGAAGAAGATAAGTGGAGGATTGCCATGAATGATGAGATACAGTCCCTTCATCAGAATCATACATGGAGATTGGCCAATCTCCCGAAGGGAAAGAAAGCAATTGGGTGCAAATGGGTATTTGCAAAGAAGGAAGGATTTCCTAACCAAGTAGATGTTCGCTACAAAGCAAGATTGGTGGCCAAAGGATATGCTCAAAAGGAGGGAATTGATTACAATGAAGTGTTTTCTCCAGTTGTAAAACATTCCTCCATTAGAATTATGTTGGCTTTGGTAGCACAATTGGATTTGGAACTAGTTCAGATGGATGTAAAAACTGCGTTTTTACATGGAAACTTGGAGGAGGAAATCTACATGACTCAGCCAGAAGGATTCAAAGTTGCTGGAAAAGAAAATATGGTGTGCAAACTTGAAAAATCGTTGTACGGATTGAAACAATCTTCTAGACAATGGTACAAGCGATTTGACGAGTTTATGTTGCGGCAAGGGTACAAGAGAAGCAAATACGATCATTGTGTGTATTTGCACAAGCTTAAAGATGGTTCCTTTGTATATCTTCTCCTATATGTTGATGATATGTTGATAGCTTCCAAGAATTTGGAAGAAATTGATAAGTTGAAGATTCAACTGAAGAAGGAGTTCGAGATGAAGGATTTGGGTGAGGCAAAGAAAATTCTTGGCATGGAGATAATTAGAGATAGACGTTCAAAGAAACTCTGTTTATCTCAAAAGGAATATTTGAAGAGAGTACTTCAACGTTTTGGCATAGATGACAAGACTAAGCCAGTTAGTACTCCACTTGCTTCCCATTTTAAGCTAAGTACTACTATGTCGCCAATGGATGAAGCTGAACGAGAGTATATGTCAAAGGTACCATACGCAAATGTTGTTGGTAGCTTGATGTATGCAATGGTTTGCACAAGGCCTGACATTTCACAAGCTGTTGGAGTTATTAGCAGATATATGCACAATCCAGGGAAGGAGCATTGGCAAGCTGTGAAGTGGATTCTACGGTATATTCATAATACTGTAGATGTCGGGTTAGTTTTTGAGCAGGAAGACAATCAGTCTGTAGTTGGATATTGTGACTCAGATTTTGCGGGTGATATGGACAAACGAAGATCAACTACTGGTTATGTGTTTACTTTTGCAAAGGCACCAGTTAGTTGGAAGTCTACTTTGCAGTCAACAGTTGCTTTGTCTACAACAGAGGCAGAGTACATGGCTATTACAGATGCTGTGAAAGAGGCAATTTGGCTTCAAGGATTGCTAAAGGAGCTTGGTGTTGAACAAAAAGGTATCACAATTTTTTGTGATAGTCAAAGTGCTATTCAATTAGCGAAGAACCAAGTTTATCATGCAAGGACGAAGCACATTGATGTTCGGTATCATTTCGTACGAGAAATCATAGAAGAAGGTGGAGTCACGGTGAAGAAAATTCATACTACAGAGAATCCTGCTGATATGCTGACAAAGGTGGTGACTGCGGTCAAGTTTCAACATTGTTTGGATTTGATCAACATTGTTGAACACTGAAGATTGAAGATGAAGACACAACCAAAATTTGTTATTGAGAGAGAATTGAAAATGTGGAATTTTGCCAAGGTGGAGATTTGTTGAAGTTTGGCAAAATGCCAAAGTCCCACATTGGTTGGGAGTTAAGTTTGGAGGGGATTTTTCCCCTATAAAAGAAGGCCTAATGTTTAGGATTGAAACACACCTCTCATTTGCCTTCTCATCTGTTTAAGGCATTTGTATCTTCTCTCTTTAGTATTATTTCACTTGTATTTTTGGAGTGAAATAAAATATTGGTTGTGTCCGAGGAGTAGGCAAAATTAGCCGAACCTCGTAAATTCTGGTGTTCCCTTTATTATTGCTTTATTGTCTTATTTATTATTTGGTGGCTGTCATAATTTTTGGTATAGTAGTTGTGACTTATTCACACTATATACATTTGGCTTCCGCAACAAGAACAACTTACCAACATTTTTTACCAAACACATCAACTGCTTATTATAAGTTTCATCACTTCAATCCAAACACGTAAATACTTATTTAAAAAATCAGTTTCAGTACTTAAAAATGTTTTTCAGCACTTGAAGCTTATCAGCTAATTCAAACGGGCTCTAAGTGTCACTACTAAGAGCCAGGTAAGGATTAAAGATACAGAAGCATAGAGGGATGGAGGAATTGGATTTAATGATTTAATCCCTACCCGACCAACCAGAACGGAAAAGAAGATTTCACTCGAATAAAAGAGCCACTCATCATGTAAAGTCTCAGCGTAGTTGACAGAATCCCAAGGCAGAACCACACTGCAGGTATAGCAGACATAACCAACATAACATCGTCGGTAAATGATAGAAAGCAACCATTAAATTCACATATATTATAACAACAGTAGTAAAACATCTTATACGCCAAAACCTAAGTTTTGACTATGATATATCTTTGGATATTCCGAGACAATAAGCACAGTAACCAAAGGGTCCCTTCACATATAGAAACTAGTGATATCCGACTATTCCTCAAGGATGCAATTCTATGATGAGTAATATCTAAATGTATAACCTTTTCTCCATTCAGTTTCCACATCGACGAGAATTCAGTACTAGCTCATTCTTAAAGCTCCTAACTTGAATCCTTACCTGGCCTTCCTATCCACTTCTACCTACCCCAAGCCTATCCCACACAGCAAAAAGGTGAAAATAATTGACTTTAAGTCCAAACTTCACAATTTTCTTTCATCTTAATTCTGGAATGAACAAGTAGAGAAGGAAATGAACAATTTCTTCCATATTCCTCTTTGTCAAAGTCATCCATTATATAATGTACCATGAAACAGTCAGTAGTTTACAATCACATTTTGCCTAGTCAAAGACACTCAGCAATACTTAAATTTTGTCATTTCAATCATGTATTACTCTTCTAACAAAATTTGAGAATCTCAGTGATTGAGTTCAATAGCTCCTCATAAATTATTGGTTATAACATTAGATAATTAAATCAAGTTTCACACCACCACATCAATGTTTTCAAAGGAAGAAGATATAAACCAAAATCAAGATGAATTTTACCTAGTAAATTACCTAACTATATATAGCCGCAGCCCGCAATTTGCCAAATGGGTTGAAAGAAATTTGAAACGATATCTGGAAAATGCGACTTCAAAACTTGAGCTTTACTATCTCCTCTCAATGAAAAGAATAAGAAAATAAATGAATTATCGAAATCGTAAGCTACCATACGAAGTCATATATGTTTAATTTATAACTTCAAGAAATCACGAGGAGCAAACTAAAAAAAACCCTAAAATCCACATACGTCTACTTATGTGCCAGCTTTCTCTCAAATAACAAGCGAGCTCAAAGAAAAAAGATGTAACAAAAGAGATTCAAAAAGAATACCTATACGTCTGCTTATTTGCCTCTTCTGTTAAAGAATCTATGCTTTCACCGCAATATGAAATAGGTAGGAGATTTTGAGAAGAATGAAGCTTCACCCTCCGCTACTTCTCCGGGAAAAGACGCAAAGAACAAAGAATTTTGGGCTTTCTGAAGTTTCAGAATTAAGGGATTAGCGTATTCTGGTGTGACAATCAAAATTAAAATAAAAAAAAAAGGAAAGAACGTTTAGAAAAAATTTAATTCCGTTGCCGGGACTTGAACCCGGGTCTCTCGGGTGAGAGCCGAGTATCCTAACCACCTAGACTACAACGGATCTGTTGTTAGCAGGATGCAAAATAATATTTCATTATGTACTTTTGTACCCTTTAAATAGGCTATCTATACATTTTATATCCTTTTGTAACTAAACATAAAATTTAAGAAAGAAAAATAATATTATTGCTACTTATCAAAAGTAACCTAAAATTTTGTGATCTTCATTAATGGTAAAAATAAAAAGATCAAAGGCACATAATTTCAAGTATATAAATGAGTTAATTAGTTAGCAGCAGACACTACTAAAAAATCAGGTTTTTGCGACGGACAAATTATGTAGCTAAACAGAAAAAGTTGTTGCTAATCTCATTTAGCGACGGATTAGCGACATATTGTCAAGAAATTCTGCTAGCTACGAGTGATATAACGACAAATTAGCGAGAAGAATGCTTGCCTAATATCCATCAAAATTACAATAATACGGACAAACTCCATCTCTAATATTGAGATTGTCACTGTAAGCTCCACGGTTCCTATCTGCAAAATCAAACACCCTAGTGGATGTTCTCAAGAGTGTGTCTGAATATCCGGGATCCGGCGACCGAAAAGCAATGGATGCAGCTGCGAACGCAACTGCAGTCTCTCCGGCCACATCGGATGCCGGATTCGGAGCATCCACTGTATATACTGTCCTAGCAGTGTCCATATCATCTGGCCTTTCCCAACAGTTATGGTCTATGACTGTATCCCCCACCTATAGCATCAAAATACCAAAAGAAGTAAATAAGTCAGTTATCATAAGTTATTGCTAGTAATGTCTCATTAATTCTCAACCTTTTCTATCCAAAGGAGGATAAGTTATTTTGGAATTAATTATTCTGTTATTATTTTTTATTTACTATTTGGTATGTATTAAAAATGACATTTGCATAATTTCTAAGAAGAATGTATAAGTTATCTCGACACTAATTATTCCACCCCTTACAAGGTATAAGTTATCTCGGTATTAATTTTAATCTCGAGATAACTTATACCAGGTTTGCTAACCAAACAAAGTATTAAGGTGGTATCAAATTTTTATACCAGTACTATATCTGCTTATACCTCATACCAAACGGCCCCTAATAGTATAGAAGATATTACACTATCAAATCACTTATAAAAACTACTATTAATAATCTTTTATAAATAGTGGGAATCGCAACCTGATACTTGCGATAACAAATTAAAGTATATATATTGATAATGTCAATTTTTGTTATATTGAACTATACTATACATAAGTTAAATTCCATAAAAAATGGTATGAGATAGAGTACTTAGACACAATAAAGGACAAAGAATCTTAGCACAAAAGCGATATGCAACGTGACCTACTCTATAGGTAACAATTGTTTTTAGTTGGAAGTGTTATAAAACAAAAGACTGTAAAGTAAAGACAAGTATAGAGTGAAACTGATATATTATTCGAACTCAAACTGATGTACATAATGAACTGAAATCTCTTCTATTTATAGAAGAAAAGAAACTGCTCTGTAAGCTGCTACTACAAGCTGTTGTGTAAGCTGCTACTACAAGCTGCAGTGTAAGCTACTATAAGCTGTTGTGTAAGCTGCTACTACAAGCTGCTGTGTAAGCTGTTGTTGTACCAAATATGGATAATCTTCTATTGAGAGCAATATTTATCCATAACGGAGTACTGAATGGATAAGCTTATTATATCCGGTATGGATAATCTTCTACTGGGGGTAATGTTTATCCATAACCGGGTACTGAAAAGATAAGCTTATTATACCCGATATGGATAATCTTCTACCGGGGGTAATGTTTATCCATAACCGGGTACCGAAGTGATAAGCTTCTTCAGGAAGCTTGTTTACAACGGAGTACTAAATGAACATCCATAATATAATATATTTATAACACTCCCCCTTGGATGTTCATTAAAAGATAATGTGTCTCATTAAAACCTTACTATGAAAAATCATGTGGGAAAAAAAAATCTAGTGAAGGAAAAAGAGTACACATATTTAGTAATATGCATTGTTAGGTGCCTCATTAAAAAAACTTATAAGGAAAACCCCATGGGAAAAAACCTTAGTAAAGGAAAAAAAGTGCATCGCGTATTTTACTCCCCCTAATGAAAACCTTGTTTCAAATATTTGAGTCTCCGCATTCCAATCTTGTATACCATCTTCTCAAAAGTTGAAGTTGGCAAAGATTTAGTGAATAAATCTGCTGGATTATTACTTGAACGGATTTGTTGCACATCAATGTCACCACTTTTCTGAAGATCGTGTGTGTAGAATAATTTTGGTGAAATGTACTTCGTTCTATCTCCTTTTATAAATCCTCCCTTCAATTGGGCTATGCATGCAGCATTGTCTTCGTATAAAATTGTGGGTCTTTTCTCACATTCCAAACCACATTTTTCTCGAATAAAATGAATTATTGATCTCAACCATACGCATTCCCTACTTGCTTCATGAATAGCTATTATCTCAGCGTGATTTGAAGAAGTAGCAACAATAGATTGCTTTGTGGAGCGCCATGATATGATAGTACCTCCATATGTAAATACGTAGCCGGTTTGAGATCGAGCTTTATGGGGATCAGATAAATAACCTGCATCTGCATAACCAACAAGGTCTGCACTATCTTTGTTAGCATAAAACAAACCCATATCAAGAGTTCCCTTTAAATATCGCAATATATGCTTAATCCCGTTCCAATGTCTCCGTGTAGGAGAAGAACTATATCTTGCTAGTAAATTAACAGAAAATGCTATGTCAGGCCTTGTAGCATTAGCAAGATACATTAGTGCACCAATTGCACTGAGATAGGGTACTTCGGGACCAAGGAGTTCCTCGTCCTCTTCTGGAGGTCGAAACAAATCCTTATTCACTTCAAGTGATCGAACAACCATTGGTGTACTCAATGGGTGTGTTTTGTCCATGTAAAAGCGTTTTAAGATCCTTTCTGTATAGGGTAAATTGATGGATAAAGATCCCGTCTGCTAAATGTTTAATTTGCAGACCAAGACAAAGTTTTGTCTTTCCAAGATCTTTCATCTCAAATTCTTTCTTAAGATATTCAATTGCCTTTTGGAGCTCTTCTGGAGTTCCAACAAGATTTATGTCATCAACATAAACAGCAAGTATAACAAATTCTGATGCCATTTTCTTTATAAAAATACATGGACAAATAACATCATTTATGTAACCTTCTTTCAGCAAATATTCACTAAGGCGATTATACCACATGCGCCCAGATTGCTTTAAACCGTACAAAGATCTTTGTAATCTGATTGAATACATTTCCTGAGATTTTGCTTCAGGCATTTTAAATCCTTCAGGAATTTTCATATAAATTTCATTATCAAGTGAACCGTACAGATAAGCTGTAACTACATCCATTAGATGTATTTCAAGCTTTTCATGTAGTGCTAAACTGATGAGATATCGAAATGTTATGGCATCCATAACAGGTGAATATGTTTCATCAAAATCGACTCCAGGTCGTTGTGAGAATCCTTGTGCAACAAGGCGAGCTTTGTATCTTTCAACTTCATTTTTATCATTCCTTTTTCGCACAAAAACCCATTTATGACCAACTGGTTTTATACCAGCAGGTGTTTGGACTACTGGTCCAAAGACCTCTCTTTTAGCAAGTGACTTCAATTCCGATTGAATTGCCTCTTGCCATTTTGGCCAATCAGATCTTTGTCGACATTCTTCGACAGATCGAGGTTCAAGATCCTCACTATCTTGCATAATATTAAGTGCAACATTATATGCAAAAATATTATCCACCACTATTTCAAATCGATTTAAATTAATCCCATCACCGTTCGAACTTATTAAAAGTTCCTCACTCACATGAGCTTCAGGTTCATTGATTTCTTCAGGAATCTCAGAACTAATCAGATTTTGGGTCTCTTCAGGGGATCCCTTCATAGTATCGTTTTGATCATTTGTCGATTTTCTTTTTCGAGGATTTCGATCCTTAGAACCCAAAGGCCTACCACGCTTCAGGCGTGCTTTAGGTTCACTAGCTCTCATGCTAGTAGATGGTCCTACTGGGACATCAATTCGGATAGGCACATTCTCTGCTGGGATATGTGACTTAGTTATCCTTTTCAAATCAGTAAATGCGTCTGGCATTTGATTTGCTATATTCTGTAAATGGATGATCTTCTGGACCTCCTGATTACATATAGGGGTACGGGGATCAAAGTGAGATAATGATGAAACTTTCCACACAATTTCTCTTTTGATTTCCTTTTTCTCTCCCCCTAATTGTGGGAAATTTGTTTCATCAAACCGACAATCTGCAAATCGAGCAGTAAATAAATCTCCTGTCAATGGTTCAAGATAGCGAATAATAGAGGGTGATTCAAACCCAACATATATTCCTATCCTTCTCTGTGGTCCCATCTTACTATGTTGTGGTGGTGCTACTGGCACATATACAGCACATCCGAAAATTCGTAGATGGGCAATATTTGGTTCATGACCAAAAACTAATTGTGACGGAGAATATTTATTATAATGTATCGGTCTGAGACGGATAAGTGATGTTGCATGCAAGATAGCATGGCCCCAAACAGTAGTGGGCAATTTTGTTTTCATAAGTAGTGGTCTTGCTATCAATTGCAGGCGTTTAATAAATGACTCTGCAAGACCATTTTGACTATGAACATAAGCTACAGGATGTTCAACTTTTATCCCAACGGATAGACAATAATCATCAAAAGCTTGAGATGAGAATTCTCCAGCATTATCAAGGCGAATAGCCTTTATAAGATAATCTGGGAATTGTGCCCTTAATCGAATTATTTGGGCTAATAGCTTTGCAAACGCCAGGTTGCGAGATGATAGTAGACACACATGAGACCATCTTGAAGATGCATCTATTAGGACCATAAAATATCTAAACAACCCACTTGGTGGGTGAATAGGTCCACATATATCCCCATGTATACGCTCTAAAAAGGCAGGGGATTCAATATCAACCTTCATTGGTGATGGTCTAGTGATCATTTTTCCTTGATAACAAGCATCACAAGAAAATTCGTCATTTGTAAGAATCTTCAGGTTCTTTAATGGATGCCCACTCGAATTTTCAGTAATTCGTCTCATCATTATTGATTCGGGATTGCCCAAACGGCCATGCCAAAGCACAAAAGTATTTGAATCCGTAAACTTCTGGTTTACGATAGAGTGTGCTTCAATTGTACTAATTTTTGAATAGTATAAACCAGAAGATAAAGTTGGTAACTTTTCTACAATGCATTTCTGGCCAGAAATATTCTTTGTAATACAAAGATATTCCCTGTTCATTTCATCTATTGTCTCTACATGATACCTGTAAGCACATGATTTTTGCTTCACGAGCAATCACTCCAAAAGGAAAACAAATAGTGATAAATGACCTCGCTGTACAATTTATCGCTTTCCGAGACATGTGTTGTTAGTCATTTGTAGGCCTGCCCACTTTGCATTTAATCTCACCGATCAAAATACAAAGCATGTCTGTCAGGATAATCAAAAATCATAATTCGGTCGTTAAAAAGAACGAAAATTCGAAAAAATGTATACATGTGCATCGTTCGTTGTAGGTTGTGATTTAACTTACTTAAACATTTTAATTTGGCATGATAATTGTGTTGAGGTGTTACATTGTTGTTTGTTTTAATTTCATTTATTTTATTATTTATTTTGTTATTTTTCATTTGATTTAGTTGTATTTAGAAAACAAAGAAAAGAGGGATTAAAATTGATTTGGGCCCAGAAAGTGAAAAAAAAAGGCCCAAAACCGGCACTCAAACCCAGTCCAAATCCGGCCTGCCCAAACGTTGGTTCAAACGACGCCGTATCAGCGTCCTTATTAGAGCCGTTGATCTGACTCAAACAAACGGTCCTGATCAAGCCACTCATTCAACCCCAAACGACGTCGTCTTAGGCATTTGATCTGAGCCGTTCAACCCCTTGATCCAACGGACCCAGTTTTCCCCCCTAAACCCGTCCAGTTTTGACCCGATCCAGCCATGCCCGGCATCATCCACTACCAAAACCCAAACGACACCGTCTTCCTTAAGTGGATAGATCCTGGCCATAGATCTCATTTGATCCGACGGCCAGGATCTAAACCCCTAGACCATATATAAACTCAACCCTTCACCCCACGCCCCCTATCTGACCCCCCCCTTCAGTCGTCTCCTTCCCCGAGCCCTGAAACCCCCAAACCCTAACGCCGCCCTAGTTTCCCTTTCACCAGAACCCGGCGGCACGAATGCCGGTGATCACCTCCTGAACACCCTAAGACCCCATCACTCTCCTGAACATGGATCTGCTATCCATTTGCCTCGAATCACTTTCTTTCGTCTCGAATCTTCATTTGAAGATTTGAGTCGAACCTGGACCTATACCAAATCACCCCATCTTCATACCAGACACTCCCCTGACCCTCCTCGTGACCAAACCAAGCTTGGTTTGGTCCGAATCTACCCACAACTCCTAAAAAACCAGATCTGAAAATCCAGACCTTAGAACACATGCACCTGGGAAATCAGGCCGGTCTTGAAAGGGGTTTTGAGGTTTAATGGATCTTGACCAAGGTGTTCTCATGTGAGAACACCCTGGTTAAAATTTATTCAACCTCAAATGGTCAAAGCTAAGTCGGACTTGGGTCATTTCGGTTTAAACTTCCCCAGTAAGTGTCCTCTCTCCTTTTTAGTTTTGGTTAAGTTTGTCAGCATGATTTGTTGTTGTGAGTATTTGTTATTGTCTGTTACTTTTTCTGTTTTCTTCCATCTCTAGCAAGACCTTTTATTTGGTCGATTGATTTTCTATGTGTGTGTTCTGAATGTATCCTATGATAAGCATGTCCGATTAGGATAGTCGTCGCATGAATAGCTTATATAGGTTCCTAGTGATTGACCAAGTTGTCCGAAGCCCTTTAAGTCCCTGTATGTGTTTGTTTATTTGAACGACTGATTATTACCTGTTATAATTAGTATAGTCGACTCGATAAATGTCGTCGATTAGTTCTCTATAATTGATGGATCAAATAAGCTAATAATTTCACGTGACTAATTGAACCTTGTCACTGACTGAATGCCCCAGCATTGTCTGAAATGAGTTTGTTTGCATTGCAAAAATGACTGAAAAGGTTCAGTCCAGGGCAGTCCTGAAATTGAACTTTCAGAAGTTCAAAAATGCCCTGATGCTGCAATAGGCAGGGCAGTAATAATCAAGGGTTAACAAGGGTATTCTCGGGTGTTGAAAAGGACAGAAAAGATTAGTTTAAATGAACTGACAAGTGAGGTACTAATTAAGATTAAACTAATGCCAATGGGGAACAAGACATAAGAGCATGGGAGTTTAAAATGAATACTAAAATGAACCCATAAATCTTGATTAAAGAAAAACCAGGCGTGGGGAACAAAGGGGGGCTGGCATCGAAAGATGCTTAAGGATGGGTTTAATAGGTATGGGCAGACTGCAAGTTGCAGGATCCAGGCAGCTTGATTGCACTGGGTTATTAGCTTATAAATAAACTGTTTCAGAACATAAAAAGGGGCTGGATTTTTTAGTCTGGAGGCTGGAACTTTTAGTCTGAAGAGAGGTCTAGCGAGTTTAAAAGAAAAACTGAAAAACATAAGGTAGTTTCCAAAAAATATTGTAACCAAACACTGTCTGAAAGTTGCATAAGAATTTATAGTGGTCGAGCTGTCTTGGCCAAGTTTGGTTGTTTGCATTGACTGAGCTGTTTGTGGTTGTCGAACTGTTGGTGTTGCTGCATTGAACGCTCTGTTATTGCTGTTGTTTCCTTACTCTTTCCTGGGGTTGCTGGTTTGGTACTCGACTATCTGCTGGTTCTTTTTGTTCTGGGAAATATTGTTGGTTGTCTGTGGACTGTGGGAAAACACTTGGGTTGTTGATTTGTTGCTGTGTTGTTGTTGTGTATCTGCTGCTGCTGTGTTTGCTACATACTGCCCAGCTGACCATTCCTTTCTTCTTTTCGTTCTCTATACCGGGTACACACCTAATTGGAAATTTGAGCAAGAATACAAATGAAAAGATCTGAAGAATGTGTTTTTTTATACATAGTTTGTTATCTTAAATATCATGTAATGTAGAAAAATGCTATTCTCGTTTGGATGTTAGAAGTAGCTTGCACGCCTAGTAGATATCAATGCATGGTAATTGAATATCAGTTTGTATATGTATGCTGTTTAGATAAAAGTATTCTCAATGAATTAGGTTGCATCTCAGATTTAGTTTACTTTGCAGTATATGCTGTAATGTATGCCAAGCATGAAAACTGTACATCATGGGTTAAGTTCTTCCTTTTCTGATTAATGGTCTCATATAACTAGTAAACCACTTGTTAAGACAAAGGACACAAAACTTACAATATCAACCTCAAGAAGGTCGAGTTCAGGTCAAAACAGGCCAAGCAGGCCTGTTTCGAGCAAGCAGTGGCCCAGGTTTGGCCCATCACGCATGGGTTGGATTTGGGCCCATGATTATTTATTCGACTAACTGTGCACGCAGCCTCGTTCCTGATTTTTAAGCATTTCCGAATTCTGTTATAAATAACTTGCAAGCATGGAATTAATTAGGACTATCTAATGTTTTCAATTAATAGAAACAAACACGACAAGAAACGTAGTTGCTATAGGATATCCTTTTAAAATAAGAACGAGATGAGCCTCGACGAAAAATAAACAAAACACGCAGGCTGCGGGGCCCTCGTTAAACGTATGGTATCGAAGCATTCAGTTTCCAGGATGGGTCGTTTAGCAAATCTCACGGCCCTCCCAGAATAATAACGCGATAGTCTCTTTAAGCACGTATCTAATAATTTTACCTTCTTAAACTCGGGTGCACATTTATGTGACCCAAATCCAATTCTCAACGGAGTCGAAATGTGTTTCTAATCACGGGTACATTGATTGTGACGTGGTTCGAGATGCGTGTCCATGACGTTGCAAATTCATTTTAAAAAAAATAAGAATGAGATGAGCCTCGCCAAATAAAATACAAATTGCGGGGCCCTCAGTAAATATTTGCTTTAAAAATTGTTTAGACTTCGGGATGGACCGTTTAGTAAAATTCCACGGTCCTACCCAAAATAAATACGCTAGTCGCTTTAGGCGCGCCTTTAATAATTTAATTTCCTTAAACTCGGGTGCACATTGATGTGACCCAAATCCAAATCTCAACGGAGTCAAAGTGTGTCGACGACCACGGGTACATTGATTGTAACGCGGTTCGAGATACATTTTCACAACGTTGCAATTCTTGATAAAAACAGTAAATGATAAAAGCGGTTAAAAGTTAAATTTTGCACATAAGTTCACACTTGTATAAAATCAGATAATCAAGCCGAATATAACAGTTGAGCGACCGTGCTAGAACCACGGAACTCGGGAATGCCTAACACCTTCTCCCGGGTTAACAGAATTCCTTATCCGGATTTCTGGTACGCAGACTGTAATATAGAGTCATTCTTTTCCTCGATTCGGGATTAAAATTGGTGACTTGGGACACCCTAAATCTTCCAAGTGGCGACTCTGAAATAAATAAACCAATCCCGTTTCGATTGTCCTTTCTTTGTAATACAAAGATATTCCCTGTTCATTTCATCTATTGTCTCTACATGATACCCATTTCGGCGGATATCTATAAAACTCAACAAGTTTCTTCGGGACTTGGAGGAGAACAATGCATTGTCTATAATAAGTTTTGTTCCCTTAGACAGAAATATTATGGCTCTTCCGGAGCCTTCAATCAAACTTATATTACCAGAAATTGTTGAAACATTTGCTTTTTCCTTATGCAAATAAGAAAAGTATTTCTGATCGTTGAATATGGCATGAGTTGTTCCACTATCAATAACACAAATATCTTCATGATTTGTCTTTGATCCAAACATAATTTGAGGGTTATCCATATTCTTCAAAATAACATAAATAAAATATATTATAGTAAACATCATTATCAAAGCATAACTTTTATTTATGTACAACAATTACATAACCATACTATTTATTACAAACAACAAAAATTAAAATATTTACATTTCTACAGATTCACTACCGATTACATGACTTATTTCTCCTTCTGGGAGTGCAAAGTAATCAGCTACATCCAAATGCATGAAGTCTAAATTATCTTCAGAAATAAAATTTGCTTCAGCATTTTTCTCTGTCTTCTTCAGGGAGGCTTGATAAAGCTCAACCAGGTGCTTTGGCGTACGACAAGTACGTGACCAGTGCCCTTTTCCTCCACATCTATAGCATGCATTTTCTACATTTGGCGCTTGCACCGCTTCATGCTTTTGTTCCTTCCTTTTCCACTGCTGGTGGTGAGGAGGCTTCTTTGGTGCATTATTATTACCATGATTGGGGTTTCTTCCCCGACCACGGCCATGACCACGACTGGGGCCACGACCTCTTCCACGTTTAGCTTGGTGGAAGTTCGTCTCATTCACTTCAGGGAATGGACAAGAACCAATAGGTCGGCTTTCATGATTTTTCATTAATAGCCCATTATGTTGCTCTGCTATAAGAAGATGTGAGATAAGTTCAGAATACTTTTTAAATCCCATCTCTCGATATTGCTGCTGCAGGAGCATATTCGAGGCATGAAAAGTGGTGAAAGTTTTCTCCAACATATCATGATCAGTAATATTATCACCACATAATTTTAATTGGGAAATAATTCTGAACATAGCAGAATTATACTCACTGATAGATTTAAAATCTTGTAGCCTTAGATGAGTCCAATCATAACGTGCCTGTGGAAGAACGACCATCTTCAGGTGGTCATATCTATCTTTCAAATTATTTCACAATATGACTGAAGATAAGTTTCTTCAGGAAGCTTATTTACAACGGAGTACTAAATGAACATCCATAATATAATATATTTATAACAGGGCGGTAATACTTAAAACAAACAAACGTATGAAGTTCACGTGCTTGTCGAAACAGAATTTACCTTTACAAAGTACTACTAACACATAAGGTAAATTTGAGTTACTACTGTAATTTTTATCTCTGACGGTAAACAGAAAAAATTAACATATTCATGCGAGTTAAAACCGACTACTGGAAGAACAACCCGCAAAAAGATAGGTGATGTCAGATGTGTATCAACTCGTTAAAGTACACTGAGCGTAAAATATTGTGGATATTTTGATGTATATAATTAAGTGGGCGTTTGGACATAACAATTGTAAAATTTTAAAATAAGGTCAAAAAAAATTTCAAATGAAAATAATATTTGAAAATTAGAGTTGTGTTTGGATATGAATATAATTTTGGGTTGTTTTTAAATTTTTATGAGTGATCTAAATGAAAATTTTGAAAAACAATTTTTTGAAGTTTATTAAATTTTTGAAAAATTCTAAAATTATCTTTAAGTGAAAATTGAAAATTTTATGGTCAAACACTATTTTCGGAAAAGTTGAAAATTTTACGGAAAAAGGTGAAAAATTCTTATGTCCGAACCGACTCTAAATGTGTTAGAGACAAGAAACAACGACGTAAATTCTTTTAAGACAAGAAATAAAGACATATTTAGAAGCTACTAATTCTTTTTAGGTGGAACTAACATGGGTAACCCATAGATCTAATCAAGATCCCACCAACAATGCCCGTGCACCAATCTTTTCCGAATTTTGGAGAAAATTATGTTTTCTTGCCTATGCAAATCTCAAAAGGACAAAAGTTCGATTATTCAATAGATGATCACTTAATTTTTATTTTATTATACCTAAAACAAGGAGTATTTATTTAACTCCATTTTGATGAATCAAGAAAAAGCAAGCTGGTATAGGAAGTTGAGCTGCACGAAATCAAAGGTACTAAAATTTTGGGTTCTTTGAGAATATTTCATATATATATATATATATAGTAGGAGAGATAAGGCAAAAGGCACGTAATATTCCATTTGATAAGAATACTATTGAAAAGTAAGTTCTCTAGATAAATACAAAGAACTACTTTCAGAGAGAGATTCGATCCTTACATTCAATCTATTGTCATTTCCGACAGATCCGAGAAAGTGTATAATATTCTCTCATATTCTTGTCGTTTATCATTGTGAGAAAAAGGAATCATTCACCTTTTTCATTATTGGGTGAATCTTCTTCCTTATTTACATTTAGTGTCATTTATTGTTATTTATTACTTGCTCTCACCACATTAATAACAACAATATTTATTATGTATTGCATTAAATTCACTTCTACGAGGTCCCATGTTATCCATACACACTGATTTTAGATCTAGGGATATTATCTTTAAATAGGATTAATCTCTTATCTTTTTATTTAATTAGTTTAACAAAGAGTTTCTTGCTTTTTGGTCAAACATGTATGACCCGTAATTTAGTTCATCTTGACACAAACAAATTTGGAGCGGGGTGGAGTATTAATCATGTACTATTGGCATAACTCTCATTTGCCTCGTCCAAATGTTACCTAACCCACTCATTTGATACCCTTAGTTGTGAAGATGCCAAGCGAAAGATCAGTAGTATAATGTTTTATCGCAAGCACTTATAATCAACTATGCCATGAATTTGAAATTTTGTTAGAAATAATATATTTTAAAAATCTCTTATTGTATTGAAAATTACATCGACTAAAGTGTGCATGGGATTAAGAATTTGACCTAGACATGGGATTAAGAGCATAGTCATAATTTAAGCTAGTCATATCATTCTTGTTATACCAAACATGGAAAGCATTAGAATGAAAGAACCTAGCTAGTCCAACTTGACAATGATCAATATCAACACTTGATAAATCTCAAATGTTAGTTTTTATTGTGAAAAAGGTCAAATAACTAAAAAAACACTTGTATTGGCCATATGCATAATGAAGAAACTATATTTTAATACAGGTACTAATACTTATTATCAGGAAGTACGGTAAGATTGATTTACATTCATTAACCCTTAATAATACTAGATTCAAGTCATATGAATAAACAACTTTTGATAGGAAATGTGTTACTCTCTTGGTGAGTCTATTCAAAGTGATTCGAAATACCAAATACCAAAAGCAATAAAAGGTCAGTCCGGTACACAAAATATTATGTAAGAACTATACCCAGAGACGGAGCTAACCTATAAGGTGTGAGTTTAGCCAAACCAAGTCACTTTTGCTTAAGCACTGTATTTGTACTAGAAAATTTATTAAATATATATAAATTTTAAATTGCGAACCCAATAACTAAGATGAGTTATAGGTCCTTGTGGCAAATTCAGAACCCGTAAAATTCAAATTCTGGCTCGCACTTTGACTGTACCCTAAGAGGTATAATGTAGACAGTCAACCTTGACGCAAATATCAATGACTGATTCCATCGCTTAAATTCGTAACATATAGATCACACGGAATGGCTAAAGCAATAAAGAAAAAGAAATTGGAGCAATTTGGTTAGGGAAAAAAAAATGCAAAATTGTACTATTTTGCATTTCTAATAAAATACTATAAAGTATTTTATTTCTAATAAAATACTATAAAGTACTTAACAAAAAGCCAAGAAATTACTCAATGTCCATTTGGCCACCAAGTCATTGTAGTATTTTTCGCGGGCTATTATCAAATAGTACAAAATGAAATTACAAAAGCTCCCGCCAATTTTGAATTCCTCTTTATTTATACAACTTTCTAATAAAATTTTCGCGAGCTCGTATTTTCATTTGCAGCAGCGATTAGGGTTTCGTTCGAAGCATTGAGTAAAGCATTTTCAGCAATCTAGGGTTTCGGATTTGGGGAATTTTCTAGAAGAATGAGCGCTGTCAACATTACAAACGTTGCTGTATTGGATAATCCGGCACCGTTTCTCAGTCCTTTCCAGTTCGAGATCTCTTATGAGTGCCTCGATGCCCTTAAAGATGGTAAAATTATTCATTTTCATTGCTTAAATTTCCATTCTGATGTCAAAATTGTTGTGTTTTCGGGTAAATTTAAGCAAAAGTTTATGCATGTAGTGTAACAATGGCAATATAGTCAATATTTGCCTCTATATGTTTATATTATGTTGTTTTTGATTTAATTTAACAAGGGTGATTTAGACACACACACACACACACATATAGCTTGAAGAATTAAAATTCGAAATAATTGCTGGGTGAGCTATTGAAATTAGAGCCTATGTGCCATAGGTAGTGGTAGAGCTAGGAATTTATACCAGAGATTAAAAAATTTGAGCCTGTGACCTATAGTACCATTTGAGTTATTCATTTGGGTGCATCTCTTTCTCATCAGAGAAACTTAGAGTGAGAAAAGACCAAATGTGACATATGCCGTGGAACGTGGTTCCTGGGACACAACTGCAGTTGATGCAATATCCATTTTAAGAGTTCTTTAAAATAGTGAACCGAACAGTGGAATCACATGAGTTCCATTTTTTTGCCTTGCTAGTTGTAGAATGTACTCTGAAACCTTTGAATTTGGTCTTTCAGAGAGTAAAGATTTCCCCCTGATTACTAGCTAAGTTAGTTTTCTATACGAATATTAGGTGCCTTCTGCATGTATAAGCACTAAAGGCAAAGGAATGTACTGAAAAATGAGACTGCTTGCCTGAGAACAGTAAATATGGGGTAAAGCATTTTGACTAAGCATGACATACTATAAGCAGGGATTCGTTTTTCTTTTATACTATAAGCAGGGATACTATAAGAAGACAATTTCAGATCATGAATCAGATAATGATCTAAGAAATGCTTGTGGTGATTGATGAAACTCTAAAAGTTGTGACCTTGGGACTTTAAATAGTTTAACTAAGGTACTACTGTCTTCATCCTGTGAAATTCATTTTGTTGTTGAACTTTGTTCATTAGTATGTCGGGGAAGGAAAATGGATATTACTTGTTTGCAGCTGGAGATTTCAGTTTAACTTTAATGATTTTCTCTTTCTGGATCTTCAGATTACAATGTTGTTCGTTGCTGACAGATTTCGCTAGTCTTCTAATTGTTATAAGTAGGGATCACCTTATTTCACCAATGTTGACCATTTCAATTTCTTTTAGATTTAGAATGGAAGATAACTTATGTGGGATCTGCTGAGGATGAGACTTATGACCAACTCCTAGAAAGTGTATTTGTTGGACCTGTAAATGTTGGGAAATATCGTTTTGTGCTTCAGGTAACTATTACTCGCTTTAACCTTGCAATCTCACGTGACTGTTATGCTGGAGGAATTGAGACTTATGCTGAAACCACTTTGCAGGCTGATCCTCCTGAACCATCCAAAATTCGTGAAGAAGATATTATTGGTGTCACAGTATTGCTATTAACATGCTCTTATGCGGGGCAAGAATTTATTCGAGTAGGATATTATGTGAACAATGATTACGATGATGACCAATTAAAAGAGGAACCACCTCAGAAAGTTTTGCTTGATAGGGTCCAGAGGAATATTTTGGCTGATAAACCCCGAGTCACGAAATTCCCCATTAATTTCCATCCAGAAAACAATGACAATGGACAACCTACCTCTCCTGACCATGACAATGGAGAACAGGCTCCTGCCTCTCCTGACCACGCCGCAGAAGTCAATTTGCAAGGAGAAGAACCAAATGCTTCACCCAATAAATGTAATGTGCAGTGTCCTCAAGCCTGAGAAACAAGAAGCAAGACCGTTGCTTTGGTGTCAAAAGTTTTCCTTCAGAGTTTGATATTTTAATGATGTCTTGTACCAATTTGTTATGGTCTCAAATCCACACTGCCTGAATGGTATTTTTTAACTTATGCCTTGAAATGTACACATGAAATGTTGTATCTGCTGGAGTTGTAGCTGAGACAAATCATTCTTAAATTAAATGCTTGGTTACAGTCCAGAATTGAATTACATATGGTATTTGCACATATTTTTATCTCTGATTATTATACCAGCCACTTTTTCAGTCTCTTATCTAGTTCTCGAATTCCAGTGTTGTGCTTTTTGCCTTGCCTTAGTGGTGAGATTTGGCTGTAAATTGGCAAATATGAATATATCCATGGTTCAACTTATAATATTTTGTCAGCATTTTGCTGAGAAAATGTATGCTTTGGAGGGGAGAAACAAGGGTCATCAATTTTGACCCATAATTATTCTGTTCAACTCGTCCAAATTTAAATAGGTTGAATGAGTTTTGTAATCATTTACATTTTACAAGGTGTAATCCAAAATGACCTATCCAAAAGGCTAGGTATATGAAAGAGAAAGAAGACAAACTGAAGAAAGACAAGGAAAAGAAAAGAAAAAAGGAGACTGTATTTCTGGTAGCTAAAACGTTTGTCTGAAGATTTCTTCCAAAATAGGAACTTCAACGCCTTAAATTTCTCACATAAAGAAAGCAATGAAGGAAAGAAATTTTGTGTAGAATACGATTTAACCATGACAATGGCAACAAAGCAGAAGAAACTTTTAGTTTATATCTATACATCCTCAATTACTCCATTTCTCATCTTGTGTTATTTTCCAGAACACATGATTGATAAGATTCAGACACAAAACACAATCAAAACTCACCTTCTACAAACATCAGACAAAGAAGTTGCTTAAAGTCACGACGAAACTCAAGTCGTTTAGGTTCCATGACCACACCTCCAATGCATAAACATCTCAGAATTATAAATGTCAATTGTAAGGGAAACAAAAGCTTCCAACCTTCAAATGCCAAGGAAATTATTACTTTACTCCTGGATCTAGAGAGATAGTGATAAGTAGGAAAGAGAGGTTTCGGTAGAACTAAAACACCAAAAGAACTAATTAGGGAGGTGGATGGTTTAATTATTTATAAAGCATTAAAAAATATAAAAGCTGTGCAGAAACAAAGATAAGTACCAAAGTGGAAAGGCTTTAGAAAGTTATTTAGATTTTAAAGAATACAATGTTGAAACCATCCTTAATCTATCGCTAACTTGTCTTTCAACTTCTTCCACCTTCCACTAGTCTTCATTGATTTTCTTGAGTTAGTAGACTTGTAGACGCGCACAGGACTTGACTTCCTTGACGAAGAATCCGCTGAGTAGTAAGAGGGTTCTTTGAGATGGTCAGACCCTGAACCATCAAGTGATGAGGATATCTCTCTCTCACTTTTACTTGCAGAAATCATTTCACGAGCCGTTTCACTACCAATTGGAGACGAGTAACCCTCGGTCGAACTGCAGCTTGAGCTGACCGTGTACTCAGTTTGACTACTGTCTCTCCGACTATATAATTCATTTCCTCCATAGCTACTTGTTTCGTCTGAATAATGCATCTTGGTTCGAATCTGCCTTGGCAAGGGATGATCTCTCTCGCTACTGTAAGTGCTTGTCTGCTGCAAATCTGTCCCGCTGGAAGAATATGGCGAGCTTGAGCGTGAAACCTCTGATTCATGTCCATGTAAATGCCTCCTCCTCAGTCGTTTCATGTGATTATTATTTTTCAGATGTTTACTAGGATTTTTGTCCAAGTCTACATAAGAGCTTTGGGATGGTGCGAATTGACCTTGCTTGTGATTCAATACTGATCGCCTCATTATTGCCTGCTGTAAATAAGGTGAATCCATTCTGCTCTCATATGTCCCCGGCCAAGTTAACTTGCTCCCGTAATCAATCAATCCTGGAGTATCTATGTTGTTTCTGAAAATATCTGCTGCATTTGATTTCCTAGCCGACCTGTTTTCTCATTTGAAGGCATTTGTTTCTGGCTCGGGATGACCAACATTGCCGGCAAAGCAGTGACCCCAATTTCCATATTCTGTTGGCCTTGTTGGGAACGATAATGGTCAGCATAAGGATACTGTACTGAAGTACCATTTTGATTCTTTGACTGAACATTAATTGAGTGTTCTTTCTGTATCTGCCACTGATTCTCTTCAACTAAGTCTAGCATTTTAGAAGTATCATGTTCCTCAGAAGGGAAGGTGTTTGCTACTTTCTTGTGTTGTCTCAACTGATTTGGCTGGTAACTACTTGACTCGAGAAGCTTGGGCAATTGATCTGCTGGAAATTTTGACATTCTGGTAGGCGGAACAACATACCCTGAACACAATGAACTAGTGTCTCCTTCTATCTTCTTGATAGGAGTAGCTAACTCTGCTTGTGGCATGAAAACAGTTATCGGTTTGAATTTATGTTCAGTTGCATGTTTATCAGATAAGACCAGGTTCTCGTCATCCATTTGCAAAGCTGAAATGTGCGATTCGAGTTGTTTGATGACATCATTAGTTTCAGTCGAGAAGAGATCATGGTCCCCATCGGGTACACTTCTTACCACACTAGGTAACTCATGCATGGATTGTGAAAGATCCACTGTTTCTACACCATTTGAGATGCGATGGGGATCGAGAACTTCTTTCGCCTTCGCACTTTCAGCGTTTCCTTATTGCAATGCTTCTTGTTGAGTATCCCAAGAAAAATTAGCGAAAAGACTATTCTGCTGTTCTTGCAACGCCACAACCTTTGTAGAATGTGGAGCTTCTTTTTCAGAAGATTCGATCTTTATACAAGGAATAAACGGCTTTTCAAATTTGGGGCGCTTGCAAATTCTGCAAAATTTCCTTTTATTTCCAGATTCACTTGCACTGAAGCTAAATTGTGGAGGCTGTGCGTAAGCTGTCTGAGTAATCGGCATGATACATTCCTGCTTCTCTTTTGGAAAAGTAGAATCCATGACAACCGGCTCTTCTCCACGACTTTGAATAACAGCTGAAGTTTTTGATAGGTCTGATAAAGCAAGGGACCGTTGCTTCGCTGTGTCAACCAAGTGCAGAGGCTGAGGTAAGCTGTGCACACGCGCCTGACGTGCTATGATCTGTACGCAGAGAAATTTTCCACCACTGATATTACTCAAAAAGGCCAATTCTTTTGCACAAAAAGATGAATGGATATTGTAAGTGTAAGGAGAACAAGTCAGGAACCTCGGAATGAGCCTTAAGAACATCATTGGTTGTAGTATCGAGTAAATTCTTTAACATGACTCGTGCTTCATAATCCAACTGTTTGATGAAAGAAAAATAAATACTGTCAGAAATAGGCCTTAAGAGTCTAGACTGTCACATATAAGATGAAAAATCTATTAATATGAGAAGCAATAGGGGACTAAAGGTATGCAGCAGACTTCAACTTATAAGTTTTCCTTAGTAATCAAAATGCTTATAGCTTTTAAGCTATCAGTTGAACAAACGATATTAATCAATGTCTTTTTTACGGACATAGGCATGCCATGACCGACCTCGTGCCATTGACATAGTCATGCCGCGGCCGACCTCGTGCCATTGACATAGGCATGCCGCGGCCGACCTCGTGCCATAGTGGCCTGCCACGGCCGACCTTGTGCCATTGACATAGGCATGCCCCAGCCGACCTCGTGCCATTGACATAGGCATGCCACGGCCGACCTCGGGCAATAGTGGCAATTCCATGAAGATAATTTTGCAGACAATTACCATCATGCTGTGTGAAAGTCACTTTCATGTGCAACTTATAATATTTAAAAACTAATAACAAATAATTAAATCCAAATCCAGATCTTACAAATTAGGATCTCAAAGTTCTTTGATCAACTCAAAATGGGGCTGAGTTCCACCACATTTGAACCTTTCAACTACTCAACTTAGCAGAGTTCAAAGATGCATAACATTATAAGCCATTTTTCCTTTACATGCAATACAATATGTCCACTAAACAACAACTACTACGCCTCAGTCCCAAACAAAGTTGGGTTCGACAATATGGATCCTCACCATAAAACTCAACAAAGAGGAACTTACACCATCAGAGGTCAACTTTGAAAGACCATCTCTGTCATTTCTCAAAAGACCATACAATTGCCTCAAAGCAAGAAGGTTCGATTTTATATTATCGAGGTCCATCTCCTAGTTGACAAACAAGAAAAGTCAGTAGAAATCAGGCTGAGGGAACAAAAAACTACGCATGTATATTGTAAGGGCGGCCCGGTGCACTAAGCTCTCGCTAAGCGCGGGGTCCGGGGAAGGGTCGGACAACAAGGGTCTATTGTTCGCAGCCTTACTTGCATTTTTGCAAGAGGCTGTTTTCACGGCTTGACCTCCTGATCACATGGCATTAACTTTACCAGTATCAGTTCATTTTAACATGTTAATCTCACTTTTTTATTGATGCTTATGAGTACATTAAGGCACACATAACTTTGTGACATTCGTGGTTAAACACATTGTTAGAGATCCAAAACAACCTTGTGTTCATCTTTTTAAGTGCCTAATTACAAAATTCTTCACAACTATACTGAATTCCTATCCCACTAATTATCTTTTACCCATCGAACCCTTTCTTTAAACCGTCAACAACATCTCAGGCCAACAGTATACAACATAAAAATAGACAATTAAAAGGAATTATTGGGAAAAAAACAGGAACAAGAGAAACAAAAATACAAGAGACTTTTTGAAAAGAATACCTATACGTCTGCTTATTTCCCTCTTCTGTTAAAGAATCTATGCTTTCACCGTAATATGAAATAGGCAGGAGATTTTTAGAAGAATGAAGCTTCACCCTCCGCTACTTCTCCGGGAAAAGACGCAAAGAACAAAGAATTTTGGGCTTTCTGAAGTTTCGAATTAAGGGATTGAGCGTATTCTGGTGTGACAATCAAAATTTTAAAAAAAATGGAAAGAACGTTTAAAAAAGATTTAATTCCGTTGCCGGGACTTGAACCCGGGTCTCTCGGGTGAGAGCCGAGTATCCTAACCACCTAGACTACAACGGATCTGTTGCTAGGAGGATGCAAAATAATATTTCATTATGTACTTTTGTACCCTTTAAATAGGCTATCCATACATTTTATATCCTTGTATAACTAAACATAAAATTTAAGAAAGAAAATTAATATTATTGCTACTTATCAAAAGTAACTTAAATTTTGTGATCTTCATTAATGGTAAAAATAAAAAGATCAAAGGCAAATAACTTCAAATATATAAATGTATCATTTTTTTTTTTGGAATAGACTAAAACGACAAAAATATCATATAGAATAAAATGAATGAGGTATATATATTACCTCAATTTGTCACTTCTAAAGAATAGTAGTTAATGAGATTTATAAAGATAAAATGTGGATAATTTTTTAATACCAAAGATATAAGGAATTTTTACACAAATAGTCGGCCATCATTGTTACTTTTTCTAGCCATACATATAAATTGTATGTTGATTATATATAATTATACACACATAATGCATAAATTCTGCCAAAATTATATATCCACCGATATTTTTTAGTTTAATGGTTGGATGAGCAACTATTTGGATTCATTCTTCGAGATAATAAATGGATGCACACCTGCTTCGCGTCTCTACCAGCCCATTCCCTACCGTTTAATATATTATGTGATTCCTCTGACTTGTTTGTTTTATCTCTTCAATTTCCTTTTACCAAATTCAAAACGAAATTACAAATTGACACAAAATAGTTGTGTTTCTTGTTCTTCTTCCGAAGTGAATTTGAATGTACCAGTTTAAAAGATTTCAATGGTGTATGGACTAGAAAACAATTTTTTTTTACGAGTGTTGGAATAGAACTTCAGGAGAATTGTTTTCAAAAAACACTCTTTTTGTGTTTTCGGTTTTTATAATTGTATTATGCGACAAAATATATATTCTCAAGTGGCACAAAAACCATTAATTAAAAATAGGGGTAGCAAACAGGCGGGTCGGATCGGATATGGGACGGGTCGAAAACATGTAATAATAAAATGGATAAATTATCCGATCCGGTCCATATTTAATACGGATAAAAAACGAGTTAACCGGCGGATAATATGGGTACCATATTAGCCATGACTTCATGAATATGATCACTTTTGGGAGAATTTCTAGTCTCCCAAACTTGAGGAACCTAAATGGATAATATAGTTCTTTTCCATATTTGACCTATTTTTAAAAAAGTTTATTATCCAACCCATTTTTAGTGGATAATATAGGTGATTAACTGTTTTCTTTTAACCATTATGTCACCTTTAATTTAAAAACAAGAATGGTTAAGCGGTTAACTAGTGTTTTACATATGGAAAAATAGAAAGAAAATTTCATGTTGAGAGGATCCAACTACATTTGCAAAAGCCTAAAATTTAAATAGGAAAATGACACCGTATAGTCTCTCTCAAGATAATACCAGAAATATATATCTATATATATGTTATACATAAAAAATATATAAATTTTATACACTTTTATGGCTATCGAATATAAATAGTGTCGACCACGAGTTAAAAGTGATCTTTGCCAACTTAAAATAACAACAAAAATTACGAGTTACGAGTGGTCCTTCATCCAAAGAGAGGCACAATCATATTAAGATTTAGTACTTAATTCTTTTCTAAAATTTTAAAGCAACATGTTAAGTTTGAACCACTTAATAATGCTCACACTCTACAAATGCCACAATAAGCTATTGTGACTATATATATTCTCATATGAATTGAAACCAAAAAGCCTCTTCCTTCTTAGCATATGCAAGACGAGAGACTATATATACAAATCATCACCAGAACCATTTGGTCTGGGACTCTTAACTAATGTTAGGATTAGCAGCAAAATAAGCAAGTGCACCTACAAATGGTGCATTAATATAAGTAGTTGGCTCAGATTTACGAAAATCATCCCTACTATCATCATAAACATCATCTTCTCCAGGACCACCAACAATTGCACCAACTAAAACATTAGGATTTGGGTGTGATGAGTTAAAATAAATCGAGCCCTCTCTGCACGCGATGAACTGAGGATGATCTTTAATCGATGGTAGGGACGAGCCACGATGATGAATTTTTGAAGGATAGTAATTACTATAACCAACCATATAAGACATTCCTTTAGGATTATCTCCCAAAATGTAATCAACTTGTCTCTTACCAATTTTTCGAAGCATCGTTGGATTGACACTAATAGTGCCACAATTCAAGATTTGTGATGATTTTTCTAAGTAATTTGCGTAGATGAGGAGTAAAAATGTGATGGTTGTAGCATGTTGTAAATTGCTTCCTCCTGGTTTGTAAATTAGGCCGCCAGGAGAGTATTCTATATGTGAAGATGATGATTCTGGGATTAATGTGCACATGAAACTATCTGCTGATGCTTTGTACGATTGGAGCGAATACACGCTCCCTTCTAAGACTTCCTGCATTATTAATCTCTGCATTACAATCTCGACTTGTCTTTATTCTCAAAGTAATAGTACAATGTTACTCTGCTCGAAAACTTTACCAAATAATTAATAAAAGTAGGTAGAAGAGTATTGTACGAATGAATGAAACTGACCTTAGAAACAAGAACATTAAGGCCAGCGTGCTTATTGTCCCATCCAAATTCATTGATGTTGTCATCTGCCCCAAGTGTTTGACGATTCTCTTGTATGTAATTCATATAAGTGTCACTCTGGGTAGCCCTCCTCAGCCACGCTGCTCCCCACAATAACTCATCCTATTATACAAAGGCTCTAAATAATTATAATTACCGACAATATAAATAAATTTTTATATAGTGTATGTGATTTGACATGTTCAATATGTTACATATATACCTTATTTTTCAATTTCAACAATCAGCGCAATTTAACATGTTATAATATATACTTATTCGAAATCTACAACAACATATTAAACAACAGAAATATTAAAAGTGTCCGTACTAGATCACAGATTACTATACTGCCATGTGCGACATCATTACTATTTTGAGAATACAATAACAACGACAACCTAATGAATTCTCATAAGTGAGGCCTGGGGACTACTTTGAGAATAACAATTTGTTTTTATTAAATAATATACATTGTAAAAATATGTTTAACTATGAAAAGATTGTGATTGTATCATTTATACTCTCTAAGTATAAAGATTCTTTTCACGACCATGTTAGTTTAATCATGATATTAAGTTTGATACATCATTTTTACCAAGTTAGCAATTATGTTTATCATAAAAATTGACCTATAATTATATTAAAATCATGACCTGATTGTATAATTATTTTCAACAGACCCATATCAAAATTATGCATGGAGTAGCTATTTGTCTAATGATCTACAATAAATGAGTTAATTAGTTAGCAACAGACACTACTAAAAAATCAGGTTTTTGCAACGGACAAATTATGTAGCTAAACAGAAAAATTTGTTGATAATCTCATTTAGCGACGGATTAGCGACATATTGTCAAGAAATTCTGCTAGCTACGAGTAATATAACGACAAATTAGCGAGAACAATGCTTGCCTGATATCCATCAAAATCACAATAATACGGACAAACTCCATCTCTAATATTGAGATTGTCACTGTAAGCTCCACGGTTCCTATCTGCAAAATCAAACACCCTAGTGGATGTTCTCAAGAGTGTGTCTGAATATCCGGGATCCGACGACCGGAAAGCAATGGATGCAGCTGCGAACGCAGCTGCAGTCTCTCCGGCCACATCGGATGCCGGATTCGGAGCATCCACTGTATATACTGTCCTAGCAGTGTCCATATCTTCTGGCCTTTCCCAACAGTTATGGTCCAGGACTGGATCCCCCACCTATAGCATCAAAATACCAAAAGAAGTAAATAAGTCAGCTACCATAAGTTATTGCTAGTAATGTCCCATTTAATTCTCAACCTTTTCTATCCAAAGGAAATAAAGTGTCATGTGAGGATAAGTTATGCTGAGATTAGTTATTCTGGTTGTTTTTATCTATTGTTTGGTATGTTGTATTAAAAATGACATTTGCATAATTTCTAAAAATAAGGTATAAGTTATCTCTGCACTAATTATCTCACTCCTTACAAGGTATAAATTATCCGGGCATTAATTTTAATCCCGAGATAACTTATACCAGGTTTGCTAACCAAACAAAGTATTAAGGTGGTATTAAAACTTTTGTGTCAACACTATATCTGCTAATATCTCATACCAAACTGACTCCTAATAGTATAAAAAATATTACACTATCAAATCACTCATAAAAACTATTAACAATCTGTTATAAATAGTGAGAATCACAACCTGATACTTGCGATAACAAATTAAAGTATATATATTGATAATGTCAATTTTTGTTATATTGAACTATACTATACATAAGTTAAATTCCTTAAAAAATGGTATGAGATAGAGTACTTAGACACAATAAAGGAAAAAGAATCTTAGCACAAAAGCGATATGCAACGTGACCTACTCTATAGGTAACAATTGTTTTTAGTTCGGCGGTAATACATAAAACAAACAAACGTATGAAGTTCACGTGCTTATCGAAACAGAATTTACCTTTACAAAGTACTACTAACACATAAGGTAAATTTGAGTTACTACTGTAATTTTTATCTCTGACGGTAAAAAGAAAAAATTGACATAATCATGTTAGTTAAAAGCGAATACTGGAAGAATAACCCACAAAATTAAAAGAGAGGTGATGTGTATCAACCCGTTAAAGTGCATTGAGCGTAAAATATTGTGTATATTTTGATGTATATAATTAAGTGGGCGTTTGGACATGAGAATCGTAAAATTCTAAAAGAAGGTCAGAAGAAATTTGAAATGAAAATGATATTTGTAAATTAAAAATGTGTTTGGACATGAATATAATTTTGGGCTGTTTTTGAATATTTATGAGTGATCTGAATAAAAATTTTGAAAAATAGTCTTTTGGAGTTTTTTAAATTTTCAAAAAAATCCAAAATTCTTAAAATTGAAAATTTTATGGCCAAACACTGTTTTCGAAAAAGGTGAAAATTTTTCGGAAAAAAGTGAAAAAAATTCTTATGTCCGAACCGACTATAAATGTGTTAGAGACAAAAAACAACGACATAAATTCGTTTAAGACAAGAAATAAAGACATATTTAGAAGCTACTAATTCTTTTTAGGTGGAACTAACATGGGTAACCCATAGATCTAATCAAGATCCCACCAACCATGCCCGTGCACCAATCTTTTCCGAATTTTGGAGAAAATTATGTTTTCTTGCCTATGCAAATCCCAAAAGGACAAAAGTTCTATTATTTAATAGATGATCACTTAATTTTTATTTTATTATACCTAAAACAAGGAGTATTTATTTAACTCCATTTTGATGAATCAAGAAAAAGCAAGATGGTATAGGAAGTTGAGCTGCACGAAATCAAAGGTTCTAAAATTTTGGTGAAACCAAAAGATAGCGCCGTATGCCCCAAAAGAAAAGAGTTGAGAAAAAAGAGACAAAACATATCCACTCTAAGAATCAATTTCAACCACCCACACAGTACTACTACTGCTATTATTAACTCAATAGGTTCACATGTCTCATATCAGAGGAACCATAAAACCTGCCACTAAAGAATCCTTTATTTATCCAACCGATTCTTTAAGTAAACCAAGCATTTCCCACCAAATCATTGAAATTAAAATACTACAAAAATGAGTGAAAATCAAAGTTCTAAGAGTGTAATTTAACTGTTAATAAAATGAGTAAAAATCATAAGAGGTACTAGAGTTTAAATCCCAAAACGTATCTGCCCAAGTCTTTGACTGATGGGTAGATATCCTATCTTTGTGCCGATGAAAGGTAGCTAGCACTTATAGAATTAATAGAGATAAAGCAAGTTGGCATATACACCATTGATAGTAAAAGAGAAAATAAAAGCTATCCAACTCAATGTCATTTTCAAACTGATTCAATTTTGGTGGAACTCTTTTCTTTTTTTGATCTGTTTTAAAAAAAAATTAAAGGACAAAGTATGGTGCACCAAGCTTCCGTTATATTAGACTACGAGAGTCTATTGTACGCAGTCTTACCCTATATTTTTTTGCAAGAAGCTATTTTATGGCTCAAACCCATAACTTTCTGATCACATGGCAGCAACTTTAGCAGTTATCAAAAGGCTCCCCTTCTGTTTTAGAAATAATCATAGTTTTATATATTTAAAAATAATTTAATTTTAAATATTTTATACTATTATTTTGCTCTTAGTTACATACACTTGTAGAGAGAAATATTATGGCAGGTTTACCATCACAAATTTTAAAGCTCTTTTTACTTTCTCCGTGTTCATTAATCAAATAATGTCATATAAAATGAAGCGAGTGGATTGATATTTTTACATGCATGACACACAAGTCAAGTAAAAATTGAGCACAGAAAAAGCTTCGAATTCTGATAAAACGAATGGTGTTCGTTTCGTTTAGTCCCGTCAAAAAGCGAAAAAGGTTACTAATTAGCAAACCTGGACAAAAATGCGATTGGGTTGAGAGACAGTCTTGAGAAGATAATCAGTGGACCAACGGATAGCGACTAAAGCATTCCTTAATTCAGAGGGAGGCATATACTGCCCAAATTCAATCACACTCCAAGCCAACAATGTAGTGGTAAATGCCATCGGAAAATTAAACTTAACATTATCGCCGGCGTCGTAGTAGCCGCCGGTCAAGTCGGTGTTCACCATCCACCCGTCGCCTAAACCGGAATGTCCTCGCCAGTTCATTCTCTGGTCTTGTGGCAAATAACCAGAACGTTGGCCTTCGAAAAAGAGAATGGATTTTGTTAATGCGTCTGTGTAGTCGTGGTAGCTTCCTTGGATTATTTCAACTGAAAGTAAAAGAAGAAGAAGCATGAATTTTGAAGAAATGTTGTTCTTCATATTTTCTTAGCTTCTTCTCTTCTTACTGGTTGTGTGAAAAAAATTGATTGAGTTCGTGCATTTATAGTAGTAGAAGTAGAATGTAGTGCAATTCTTTTAATATTTTATATTAATAGTATTAGTGTATGCACATTGCCTATGTATCCCATATTATTATTAGTGAGCGTTTGGACATAAGAATTGTAAACTTCCAGGAAAAAAAATTAAGTAAAAATAGTATTTGAAAATTAGAGTTGTGTTTGGATGTGAATATAATTTTGGACTGTTTTTGAATTTTTGTGTGTGATTTGAAGTAAAAAAAATTTAAAAATATTTTTTTGGAGTTTTTAAAAGTATTCTAAAAATTTTGAAATTCATTTTCAAGTGAAAATTGAAAATTTCATGGCCAAATACTAATTTTTTTTAAAAAAAAAGTGAATTTCTTTTTCATGGTCAAACGGGCATTTGTGAAAAAAGTGAAACTTTCTAAAAACAACATAAATAATACTATTTAAAATGCATTCTAGTTATAAAATAAAATAAATAAATAATTTAAGTTCCAAAATAATAATATTGTTAATTATGTTTAAGAGTTTAGAACTACTCTAATAGTTCTTCCTCTAGTTTGTTCTAGTATTGCTTCTTTGTACAAAAATATTATTGGAGTACTATTTGATTGAAAGGTACAAAGGGCGTTCAATTTTACATAAAATTTGTGGACTAAAGTTTACCAATAACTAAAAATTCTTTACTCGCATTTAATCATTTTATGAAAATACTAAAACTTGTATCCTTCTCTTGTTCATACTTCATACCTTAGAAATCATATAGCTATCTGAACTCGACAAATATTACGATACTTATACAACAACAATAACAATATACCCAGTATTATCCCACATCGTAGGGTCTGAGGAAGATAGTGGTACGCAGACCTTATTCCTACGTTGTGAGAATAGAGAGGTTGTTTCCAATAGACCCTCGGCTCAGGATTACGATCCTTATAAAAAATTATTTTTACTTTTAACTCGATCATACCTTACTTTGCCTTTTTAAGAATCTTCATTTACACTCGACTAATTACATAAATAGGCCAGCTTCTTATTCCTGTGTAGTAAGATTTAAAGTATAGACAAAGTTTATTAAAAATAAAATAATAAAATTTTATAGATTGACTAATTAGACGAAAATTGAGTCTAAATCTCTTGAGATATGCAATTTTTCATAAGTTTAATATTTGCAAATTTGTTATGAAAATCGTGCTCCTATATAATATTTTACACTAAGAATGAATATTCAATCATATTAGCAAAAATAAGATAAAATATTCAATCATATTGTATGTATGCTTAGGCATGTACTTCGTGGTCATTTTTATAACATCAACGTTCATAATATATTGGTCACTTTAATAACATCAATATGTTCTTAATATATTCTACTAACTTCTAACAATTGTTTTTAAAATATACATATGCACTAAAAATATAAATTAATTATTCTTTGTAAGATCAAATATGCTTAATGCTTTAATATTCATGGTTCATTTATTTAAATGGTGAATGTGTGCACTTGTATGAAACCTTTTGATTTTTTTGTACTAAATTATATCTAAATTCAAAAGCTCGTATCGTACGCAAGAAAAGAAAATATACAAAAATATTGTTGCTTCTTAGGAAACTTGAACTTGGATATATGTAAACACATGGCTGCTAGCGAATTCATACTAATATTTGTTAAATATGCCATGTAAAATAATGATTCATGCTTAAATGGCCAGACAAACTCACCATGTAATTTTTCAAAATTCTGAATATTAGCAAAAGTAATATGAGGGGAAATATAATTATGTTATATAATTCAAATAAAAAATAAATTATATAAGGGAAATCTTGTTCAAATTTAAAATCCTAATTTAGGACTTGTGACGCAGTTCAAATAAGATTTTTTTTTAAATAATTATCGATTTCAAGGTCCTAAATATTAGGTTAATAATTAAATTATAATTTTGTCCAATGTGAAATATATTTTTAAAAGATTAAAAAAGCGAACAATATTTCACTAAAGATAGTCGTGCTTTTAATATAGTATAGGTAATATGAAGGAGTGTACTTCGGGAGAAAGACTTTTGACGCATAGCAAAAGTATCATTGAAACTTATGAATTTAAACATGATATAATATTTTTATAGCTATAAGAATATAATGTAAGCTTAAAATGAGAAGATTAAAGTGGTATAATTTTTAAATATAAAAAATATATTTCTTTTCGGAACAGAATAAAAGAGATAGAGTGTCATATAAAATGCAACAACGAAAATATTCTTTCTGAAATAGTAATTAAATTCTGGTCTTAATTACTTTATATTTTATCATTAATAAAATAATTTTATAATTATAAAAAGATCATGTCACGATAATTTCTTAAAAAATATTTTTTATTGAGTCAAATACCGGGAGAATTAATAATGGTAGCAAAAATAGTGTAAATGGAGGGATCACGGGGGAGGGAAAATGGAGTGCAGAGATTGGAAAGGAGTGAAGCAAATAGGCGCCGACACAAAAAACAAGTAGAGTAGTGTCAGTTAAAATTCACATGCAACGAGAAATGTGACTCCTTTTATGTCCCCATTACATATTGCTTTCTACTTACTCCCAACTATTCCTAACCACTTGTATTTCTATGATTCATTATCCTCGAAAAAATATAGGTCGCTTTTCATTATTTTAAGTAGGGGCGTTCATAAAAATCCGAAAAATCGAACCAAATCGAAAATCAAATTAAACCGACCAAAACAATCGATATTTTTTGGTTTGGTTTTGAATTTAAAAAACCGATCAAATTTGGTTTGGTTTTGGTTTCAATCAGAAAAAATCGAACCAAACCGACTATAGGCGTAGCTATTTCAAATTTATTATTACACCTATATATATATGTATATTTTTATACAAAGTTTCAAAAATTTAATGATAAATGTTAATAGTTTGCACTTTTAGTATAGTTCTTTACCTTTACATTCTAGTTTGATTGGTAATTTTCTTTTGTTAAGTTTAAGAATCCATTTCGTATTAAAAATAATATATTTTTAATTGAGTCCTTAAATTATTCATCACTATTTGATTCAATTATCATCAATATATCTTGGTAAATAATAGATTTCTTAAAGGGCAATTGATTAGATAGTGTTACGTTGAAAATATGGTCGCCGGAATATGTGTTTGGTAGTGTATGTCTTATATTTAAGAAAAAACCGACAAATAACCGAAAAAACCGAAAAACCGACATAAACCGAATCGAGAAAAAACCGACTTAATTAGTTTGGTTTAGTTCTAATATTTGAAAAACGACTTACTTTATTTGATTTCTTTTAAGGGAAAAACCGATCCAAATCGAACCATGGACACCCCTAATCCTAAGGAAAAGAAAAGGATGACTTCGCCGTATCTATAATTTAGGATTTTCAGTTATACGACTTATTATAGTTGTATATTTTCTGTATAATTTTATATTATATAGTACTCTGTCCATTTCATTTTATGTAATGCATTTTAACTACGTATGGAGTTTTAAAAAAAAATCAAAGACTTTTTAAATAAAGAAATATATCATTATTTTTTGGATCGGCTAAAAGAAGTGAATCACATAAATTGAGGCGGGGAAAATTTATAATTGTCTATATTCTTTAAACGAATATGTAATTATCTACATGAGTTTCGCAAGTATAGCAGATCCAAATTCGAATAAAGAATTAGAGCTGGGTAGATTAACAATTAGTATAAAAATAATTAATTTACGCATAACTTTTGAGTATTGAGTAAAACGAAGTAAATAGACATGTTTTTTTATAATTAATTTCAACTCTTTTGTGACTGAGTACGACATGAGTACTGTTTTGTCTGTGTAAATGTGCACAACAGTAGGAAGTTAAGGGCCCGTTTGGCCATAAAAAAAGATTCCTCTTTTTTTTTTTGAAATTTTTTTCACTTTTTTTCCGAAATTAGTGTTTGACCGCGAAATTTTCAATTTTCACTTAAACATGAATTTCTAAAATTTTCGAAAATTTAAAAAACTCCAAAAAATATTTTCAAAATTTTCACTTCAGATCACTCACAAAAATTAAAAAACAACCCAAATACAGCTCTAATTCTCAAATACTATTTTTTTTTTCACTTGAATTCTTTTTTCCACTTTTTAACGAAATTTTACTATTCTTATGTCCAAACGCCCACTAAAAGTGCTATAGTTTTAGTTTCTGTTATATTGAGGAACGTGGTCTGGGACACTCCAACTAGAGAATGGACAGTTAAAGGAGAAGAGAAAGCCAAAACTTCATATATACTTCACCATCTTTAGAGAAGCGTCATCCTAAAGAAATTAGGGCTGTTCATTCGGATCGGATATCCGAAATCCGAATCGATCCATTCAATTTTGAATTTCGGATTTCGGATTGGATTGAATTTCGGATTATGTTTATTAAAATTTCGGATTTCGGATCGGATTTCGGATTGTATTTTAATCCAATCCAATCCGAAATCCGAAATTATTAGGACATGTATAAATACTACACTTTAATTTACATCAACCTCCAAGTTATTACATTTACAATTGCTAGATTTAGCTATATTGGCACCATAGCACTCTCATAATTGCATAAACATGAATTTTTTTTAATGTATTGCCTCTTTTACAAAGAAAATATACATATTAGTTTAACTTTGAGGCATAATAATACGATCCGATATCCGATCCGATCCAAACTTTAAAATCCGATCCGATCCGATATAATTCGGATCGGATTCGGATTGCATTTTCTAGAATCCGAAATCCGAAATTCGAATCCGAAATATGCTAAATCCGATCCGATCTGATCCGTGCACAGCCCTAAAAGAAATATACAGATGCAATATGCTTGAAAAAGAGATAAAGTAGTTACTATATCTCCTTTTTTCTTTCTTTCTATTTCTTGATGGTTTATGCCAAGTGTGCATATATAAGTCATTGGCGGATCCACAGCCAAAGGCGGAGCTAGAACCCCCGATACGTGTTGGGTCGAATATAGTAATTTTTGCTCATATTATATTTTGTCAAAAAAATTATTATGTATAAATATAAATTTAAAACTCATTTATTAGTACTAGAAGTCATCACTCTAATTAAATTCCTGAACCCGTAAGTTGGAATCTTGATTTCCCCTCTATTCATAACATAACATGTAACTTCACGGGAATCCTATACTTTTTATTTTACAACGTGGAATAGTAATTACTAACAACTTGTTTGGATGGTTGTTAGTTGTTACTTGTTGTATTGTATCATATTATTACTTCAAATATAATGTTTGTTTTGACTGTTACTTAAATTTTATTGTATTGTACCGTATCATTTAACTCCATCGTTAAGTAACAACAAAAAGTGTCACTTTATGGAACGATTGATTTGGTGTGGCCGCGTGGTTTTCTTGTGTTTTTCCTCTCATCTTGTCATTTTTTATTATCAAATAATCCTATTTTATCCTTTACCCTACATTTTTATATAATATTATTACCTCATACCTTACTTTTTCTTTATAATATTGCAAGTTAATTCTTTATATTGTTGGTGCATAACATCATGAAACGACGACAAACAATACAATCTATTCAAAATTTGTATTTATCAAAACAATATAATATAATACTATACGATTATAACAACCATCCAAACAAGTTGTAAATGTTCGTTTCTTTTTTTTCTTCAAATATATCGAGTTCGAATTTTGAGAATGAATTATTTTTTGTAGGAAGTACTAAAACTCACATATTGATCAGCTTTCTATGACGTGAATCTGGACTATTAGATTAGAACATTCTGGGCATTGAATAACACAAAGAAGTAGTAACCACACAAATTCTAAACCTACTTTACAAGAGACAAACAGTAAGTTGCATAGTTTTTTTGTTTTTTCTTTCGTTTAGGACTTCTTTTTTTTTTTTTTTTGCCGTGGTTTCCGGGCGATCGCTTTGCGAACCCGACTATCTGTACCCACCGGGTCCCGCTGTTTCAAGGCAGGTCCACCACGGTTAGTTCCACGGGGCCCTGGAGACGCGGCCGGTTTGTAATGCCTCTAGTGGCCCTGCTGGGGCTCGAACCGGCGACTTGAAGGACTTTGTCCTCAAGCCTTTACCAGCCGAGCTACCCCTCAGGGTTTCGTTTAGGACTTCTGTTTGCGTTTGGGGCGAAAAGAATTGGGAAAATGTCATTATATATATATATATATATATATATATATATATATATATATATACAAATTTTATATACTTTTTCGGCTAACAACTATAAATAGTTTCTAGCGCAGGCTAATTCTGAAGAGTTAGAGGAAACAGAGTACTAAATAGTGATGGAAATAGGAAATTGTGAATGATATAAATCTAGATACACGAGTAGATATCAAATGGAAGGCTTAGCACCTCTTATTCGTTATGCCATTTATAACAAATGAAAGTAGAAATTAAAGAAGCTGTTCTTAGATAAGTCGACATACCAACCAATGAAAACGATATCTACAAAAAGGACTAACCCATTAATCAAAATTTTTATTGCTATAATTGGCCCATAAATTAATTTGCACCATAAAATATTTTGTCGGAGGACCTTTGGTTTCAATTTTTCTCCTAGGTGGGCTCTTTCGGCAGCACCTACCTTATGCTTGTGGCTATATTATATTATATGCTTTTAAGTCCAAATTAAAATTATAAATCAATTTTTTGTTTTCTTCTGCCATTGGACTTTCATAATATAAGGATTGGCCTGAGGTTAGCTAATGAAGCTCGTAGCCAGCATGTGCTAAATTTGGGCACTAAACAAATAAAGAATCAAATACTACTCTCAAAACCTAACATTGAGCTACTCAACCAAGACATTTACGTTAAATGTTTACACATTAATGAGTTTATACTAAAATCTATTACTGAATTAACCCTTTTCATCTGTATGCAGATCTATATTTAATATATGATTCATGCATTTGTCCGAAATACAAGCAAGAGGGCCATTCACATATTTATACCCAAAAAAATAACTTGCTTGTAAGTTGTAAATGGAGGACGAAAAGTTAAGTGTTGTATTTTGCCGCTGGCTTGGGGATAAAGTTGTAAATTTTCATGTCACTCATTTTTGTCCCACCCATTAAATTTATACTAACTATTTAAAAAATAATAATTGATGCCCAATTTTTGAATAACTTCAAATACATATATTTTTCTCTTTTTGACAATTAGAAGATTGAGATTTATTCTTTATAATATTTGAAAGTTATGTTTCAAATTTGAGCTCATTTAGAGTAGATTTGGGTATTGAATCGTGTATTGGATTGTTGAAATTCGAAAAATAAGTTTATGTTTCAAAACCTAAGATTCAAAATCTGAAGTTGAATTCAATGGATTGAATTATTTAAGATTCGAATTTCTGAAGTTGCATTTGACAGATAGAAGAACTTCAGATTTAATTTCTGAAGTTGCATTGAAGAGATTGCACAACTTCAAATTAGAGCGGGTACACTTTGCAAAATTTAGTGCAATACAAATATAACTTCAATGATGGCCCAAAAGTAAGTATATATAAAAAAAATTCATATAATGATTCAGTCAAATTTCACTTATTATTATGGACCGTTATTTATAGTGTAATTTTTTTTATATTACTAATAATTTGAAGATTTAACCTAAATAGCAGCCTATCCAATTACTTAAACTAAAAATAGCCAGCGAATGTATAACATACGTATAATCATGTATAATGATAAATTTCATTCGACTACTAGAGCAGGCCGCAGGGCCCAATATGTGAAGTTATCGGGACAAATTCAAAAATAGACAGATTTACAAATGATCATTCAAAAATAATCACAGTTTCAAAAGTAATCGAAATTTAGCCACTTCTTATGTAAAGATAAATCTGAACGAAAACACTATTCAAAATCTGGAAAAATACTCCAGCATAATATACTGGAGTTCCAGCATAATATACTGGAGTTTAGAACACCGGTGCTCCAGTATATTATACTGGAGCCAACAAAGTATACCGGTCCAGCATAATATGCTGGAAGTTCATACACGGGTGCACCGAACTCCAGTATATTATGCTGGACCGGTTTCTGTTGCAACAAAATAGTGGCTATTTTTTAATGACTTGACAAACGCTGGCTATTTTTGAATGACCAGTCCGAAAACTGGCTAGACCTTGCTATTTTAACGAAGTTATCTGAAGCTAGTCTTCAACACTCTCGACAAGTGGATGAACTTATAACAATCAGCAGCAGCTAGTAGCAAGACCTAGGCTACCAGACCAGCAATACACTCAAGAATCAATATGTGATCCTGATCCAATATTGAAAGTCTGAAACACCAAAATCCAACTTTACTCCATCATATATACCAAGAAAACCTTTAAAACAAATCCCCATCTCTTCATCAACCAGCAGATTCACCAATTAAAATGCCCATTCTCTAACTGAAAATCACCATTCTAAACAACAGTAGCTCTAAATACAAACAAAATATTTTAAGCAAAAGTAATCAAAATTACAATTCCAAGATCCAAAATATAATGCAAATGTCAACCTCACTTCATAAACAAGCAGATTAAGACATAATCATTAACCACCCACACACCTTCAGTCTGTCGCATTTCCTCTGTTAGCATCTCATGGGGATACCGGCTAGAAAAAAGAGGCGAAGCAAAGATTCAAAATTATGGGTTCTGAAGTGCCACGGAACTCATAACTTGTCTTAGTTATTGAATTCGCAATTAAATATTTGTATATATTTACAACTTGTTTGGATGGTTGTTACTCATTATATCGTATCGTATTGTTACTTAAATTTTATTGTATATATCGTTAAATCCGTCGTTACATAACGACGAAATGTGTCACTTTATGTAACGACCGATTTGGTGTGGTCGCGTCGTTACCTTGTCTTTTTCTCTCAATCTCACCATTTATTATTATTAAATTATTTTATTTTATCATTTACTCTATCTTTTTATATAGTAATTTTACCTTGTATCATAATTTTTCTTTATAATATTGCAAGTTTATTCTTCATATTGCTGGTGTGTGATATCATGAAACGATGACAAACGACACAATCTATCCAAACATTGTATTTATCAAATGATACAGTACAATACAATATAGTACGATACGATACATTATGAAACGATGCGTAACAACCATCCAAACAAGCTGTTAATGAACTTTCTAATGCAAATACAATGGTTAAGTAAAAGTGACTGGGTTCAACTGAACCCACAGCTAATAAGCTAGCTCTGTCTCTCTTGTAAACCTTCCAAAGGCGCACTCATCTGCTGCAAGCATGATTGCCCCATACATTGTCTCCTTCACCTTCAATGGCTTTAGCGACGCTAGGAATTTCGGTAAATATGTAACCTAAAACATGGAGTAGCTAGAATATTGATGCTTTCCTTCAGAAGAGCTGCCTATAGGAGGCAACCGCCTACAAAATCAGTCAAGTAAACATTATCATATACTCAAAACACAAATTAATTATAAGGTTATTATGCTCTAAGTCTTTGGTATCGTTCTTTTCCACATTATCTATATTTTTTCTGAATACATAATAACAAAGCGATTCATCCAAAATAGAGCGAAGTTAGAAATAAATCAACATACGAAGGGGAAAAGTTAACGTTTCACACATGCTGGACTGTCAGAAAAGTTAAACTTACCCTACACCACGAATGATTTGTAATAGTTATGAGAGGCAGTTAGATTAGCTGTTAATTAGCTGTCAAGAAAGTAGTTACATGGTTAGTTAAAGACACGTGAGGTGCACGTGTGAGGTGAGCTAACAGAACTGGATGCTATATGAACATGTATCTGCACTCATTTGCTTTCTAAGCTAATATAGAATTCTCCGTCAATTTCCTCTCCCTTCTCTCTTCTCTCTATAATTATATATGAATTTTCAATTGCAATTGGTCAATTTGACATGGTATGAGAGCAGATGCCTGGAGGCATCCTCTTTCCGGCGAGATTCCAGTAGTTGCCGAAGAACACGAAACTTCAATTGGAGACAGATATGATCCAAAATGACCAAAATGACGAAACTCCAAGCCAGCTTCCACACCACTTGAGGCTAATACCAAAATGACCACTGTTAAATTTGACAAATTAATTGGAGACAGAGATAATGCAACAACCAAAGAGGTCTCACTGAAAAGATTCACTGAGGGTAGTCAAGTACATCAAAGGTTGCCCTGGTTTAGGGGTATTTCTAAGCCAGACCTCAGCTACTCACTTGACAACTTACTGTGATTCTGATTGGGTTGCGTGTCCTAACACCAGGCATTCCGTGACAAGATATGTCTTCAAACTGGGTGACTCCTTGATTTCATGGAAGTCAAAGAAGCAACACACAGTCAGCAGAAGCTGAGTATCGCAGCATGACAGCCTGTGTAGCAGAGGTTGTGTGGTTAGTTGGGTTATTGCAAGACTTAGGTGTGCTTATCTCCTGACCAATTCAGCTTTATTGTGATAGTAAAGCAGTCATCCAAATTGCAGCAAATCCTACATTCATGAGCGGACCGAGCATATAGATATTGATTTTCGTTTTGTCCGCGAAAAGGTAAAACCATGCCTCATTCAAACCACTTATACTGCCACTCAGTCTCATATAGCAGACCTCTTAACTAAAGGTTTAGGTGTCAGTCAACATCATTTTCTTCTTTCCAAGCTAGGAGTGCTCCATGTCTTTCAACCTCCAGTTTGAGGGGAGTAATGGAAGATGTAGAGTAGCAGTTAGCTGGTCGTTATGAGAGGTTGTTAGATTAGCTGTCAAGAAGTTAGTTACACGGTTAGTTAAAGGACACGTGAGCTGCACGTGTGAGGTGTGAGCTAATAGAACTAACAGCTATATAAATACTAGTAGGGATAGCCCGGACTTCGCCTAGGCCCAACATAAACAATCTATATTGTTTCATTACACTATGTTACTATTGATTCTCACTGTAACATTTTGACTTTCTCTTATGAGAGGTTTTACTAATTTTTCAAATTCTTTGTCATGATTTTTTGTAAGTACTAAAGAGAAATATAAAAAATACTACTACTGTAAATAAATGTACAGTGACAATATCTGCAAGGACCCAAAAGCAAAGCGCATAAAGTTCTTTATCCTTTGACTTTTAAATTTTAGTTTTTAATATCATATAAGTTCGTCAAAAAGTAGATCGAGTTGAGCGCGTTGTGAACTAAATCATCAGAAAGGACAAACCCTGTATCCAAAATGTGCGAGCCTAGTTGATCTGCACAGAGTTAAAAGGAGTATCCATGAAAATGTTTATGATCATTATTATTTCGAAAATGAGTTGATAACAGTATTGCTGAAGTAGAATCAAGTGAAACTTTATTAAAATATTAGTAAATGAATAGCATAACGTATGTAAATACAAGTATTGATAATGAGCGAAGGAGCATACCAATTTACATTTGATAACTTTAATGAAATTGGTAAAACAATATCTCAAGAAGGCTAGTACATGCCACCTCTATTAATATTTCCAGATGTAAGCCATTTCTTCTCAGGAAAAGCATGTAATTGTATCTCGCAAAGAACTCGTCGTATAGAGAACACATACTAACAGGAAAACTCTATCAATATGAGAAGACTATCCATAAGTACGTCAATCAACATATTCAAAGACCTTTTTGCCTAAATCAAGTTAAAATCAGAGGATTCTTAGTTAGGTCTCTTAGTTTACTGGAAAATTATACTTTTAACTCCTTTGTTTCGCCTTTCGCCATTCCTTCTTATTTGTACAAGACCTTTTAGTTGGCGAGTTTGTATCTTTGTGTCAAATGAATAAGCTTTACTAACTGGACCTTTTCAATGCAGTCAAATTCGTCCATAACTTGCACTAATCAAGTGATTTATCAAAAACTCTTCTTATGTATCTAAACAACAACAACAACTAGTTTGAGTGTGAACTCCTTGACGGTTTTATATGAGTATGAACTTCAGCTAACAAATGGAGCAACTAAAAAGTATCCTACATAACTGATATGTCTTCTTAAGCAAAAAATTTATTGCCAAATAAAAACATCAAGGCCATTTAACAATTGTCATCTAATGTTTTTTTACAATACAAATGGAAAGAATGCCGGTAAGAAATAACATCTTCTGTATCTTATGCCATAGTTTAATGTCTAGCAAGCCGAAATAGTATCTGAAAATAAAAATACCAACTTACTTTAGTTATGGCCACTAAGAACCACTAAGCTTGGAAAGTAAGTAAGGAACCCAAATTGGATGTTTCAAAATTTTGCCCTACAATAATAGCTGCACAATACTTTTTGCAGTCATGCAAAAAACCTAATTATACAAAATAATTTACACAAGCTAGTTACCTAAGATACTACGAGAAGGAAATTCAAAACACTGTTAAGAAATGGAGAGTATGTTGTCCAGATAAGGCCACATGTGCTCAAGAAATTTATTGAGTCAGTCCAGCTTCGGCAACATATAAAGATAATAATTATGTATAATAACTAAGCAACTCTAAAGATGCAGGTTAAACATGTAACTGAATACATACACGGTTATTATCCAGACAATAAACTCAACCAGTAATTTCAGGAAGTAATTACTGCAAGCTTTGAGAATCTTGCTCGACTAATAGATGAATAGCAGGTCTTGATAGAGTAAATGATTTCAAAGGTGTTGATTGTGTAAAATAGAAAATATTATCTCTTCCAATGATAAAAGTACAGAAGTAAGACATATGGAATATATCAATGAGCAAGAAGGAGACATAAGTTAAATATGAGCAAAGTTCTAACGTTCTAACAACATGGCTACTAACTGACATATATTAAAGTACTCAACATTTCATACCTTTAAGATAGTAATCAGAAATAGTAGTTTGGTCCTGAGTATTTATTTTAATTTGAGCAATTCATACACTCTTATTTATACCCAACCAGAAAGGCTAACTAAATAACTCAGACTATCCAAATCTTTACTTTGAGACAAAGAACGAAAAAATCAAAGCTCTATAATTTACAGGTTATACATTAAAGATTACAGTCTGATTATCAGTTTATTGAAGCTCAGTGATGTCAAACTTATAAACCTTCAAACAATAGAGCCGTAATAAAAGACCCAACACGATAGATCAACAAACTAGCTTTTTTAACTATGCGTTTACCTTGAAAGAGCAAAACGGAGTAGTGAAGAACGTCACCGAAGTCGTGAAGATGAACAAATTGTTTTGATCTTTATGCTCTGTGTTTCATAGAAACCCAGCTATAGAATCACAACAAAATACCTAAAAAGAACTTCTAAAACCAATGAGCTTGAGTTTTATACCATGCAAAGGATTATATGTTATTGGTACCTACTAAACCCAAACCAATAACAAGAAGAATAAGTTTTAGTCAAGATAAAAATGAACCATCAAATAGAGTGCTTAATTCATGACGAATTGGTTCTGGAATATATGGAAAAAAAAACAATAAATTTAGCTAAATAAGAACGGCAAGATTTATTCATATTAGGTTCCTATGACTATAAGTATGTATAGCTGCAATTAAACAAACTACAAGATGACATAGAAGTGGGTAAGCAGGCATGTCCAATGGTCCACTCTACTCTCAGTTACTATGGTTCTTCAAGTAAGAAAAATTTAAGTTTATGTCCTTGTCTCCATTATATAGGATGTGGAAAGGTATTCAAGAAGGAAAACTGCAGAGGGCAAGCTACCAAGATACAAAGTTCTATACTACAGGGATCAATACATCCTTAAACACATGATAACCAGCTTTAACCCAACTTCATTCATATTCCAAGGCAAAACTTTGTCAAGTTCTCAGTTTCGAGTAGTAACAATTTCAAAGGGTATTGGCTTGTGCAAATTAATATTGTGTGTAAATTTAAGTATCTCCGAAGCTAACACAATGAACATTACCTTTTTCAACTAAGAACACTTTTTGAATGATCTAGGACATGCCTTTGAAACTTTTAAATAATGTTGCTTTATTACAATTTTTTATTGGCATCTCTAAAGCGTTGAAAAAAGTACAGAGTCATACTTAATCGCAATCTGAATGCCAAAATAATGAAAGTATAATTTTAGAAAATATTATTCTTGCATAATATTCTCTCGGGCAGCTTATTTTTTTCGATTGTGCTGTAATATTTTACCATTTTGTAAGCCCGAACCAATATCAAAGTACCAGATACAACATAGCTGGGGAAAAACTTTTTAATCCCATGCAATTACCCTGACAGAGCATGCAGCTGGCGGATGACGATGTTACCAGTGTTGCAAGGATATGACCAAATCACTCTGTTATTCAAGGAAATCCAGTAACAGATGTAACCTTCGATTAATCTTTTTTGAGAATCTCAGTAGAAGTCAAAATTTTAATTTTGGAAAAACAATATGCGAAAATCAAAGAGAAGAAAGTAGCAAAACCCAAAGAAAAATAGAGAGGAAACAAAGCAAATCGAAAGGATTTACTTTGGTAGAAGAAGCTTGAGCGGCGAAAAACTATGCGTCAAATATTGAGGAGAGAGAAAATTATTCTTCAAACTCTGTAGCGGTGATTGCCACAACATAGGTAAAAAATAACCTACTATTTCTGATCCGAATAGTTAACAACAAATAAGGATATAATAGACAATTTAAAACAAATAGCACATCAAATGACCAAACTGCCCTCATCATAAGCAGGCATGTTGACGGAGAGTTCTCTGCTATTCACTCTTCCTTCTAGGAAGTAGGAATAGGAATATGTATCTGCACTCATTTGCTTTCTAAGCTAATATTGATTTCTCCGTCAATTCCCTCTCCCTTCTCTCTTCTCTCCAGAATTAGATCTGAATTCTCAATTGCAATTGGTCAATTTGACAAGTTGGAAGATAAAAACAGGGAATGCATTTAGCAATTTATGTCAATATAATTCCCAATTCTATTAAAACTTTACGTCTCGTCCACCAGCTACTTTCACACGGAGAATGTATCAGCTTTACAAAGTTTATATATGGGATACTTTCTATGTTAATTTGCTCTTCTATGAACATAGGAAATTAACTTGAAAACTTACTTTATACTCCCTCCGTTCACTTTTACTTGCCATATTTTAACTTTTCACGGCCATTAAGAAATAATAAATGAAATGTATAATTTACCATAATATTCATATTAATTGATGCATATTTTATTGGATTTGAGAAAATAATTTAAAATGAGAAATAAATATTGTGGGTATAACAGAAAAAAAAATTATCTTCTCTTAATATACGTAAAGTAACGAATAAAAATGAAAATCTATTTTAAATATATATGCTCAAGTAAAAGTGAACTGGGGATTATATGTTATTTTATCTAAACTAAATCATGGTAAAAATGCACAACTTAATTTATTAGTATTATTAATATATTCTGTAATTATGTTCAATGTTTTCACCGACCTTATCTTCCAGTAACATTGCGATTCCCTATGACTGAAATAAAGTAGTATAATAAATAAAATAAAATAAAATAATAAGAAGACGAAAAACAGCAAACCAAGATTGTCATTTGCCATTTTGCCATCCGAACCCAAAGCATTGAATAATGACGAATATAGTCTCTTTTCTTTAGGATTGATTTAAAATAGTCCTTTAAATTTACATTCTAGTAATGTTTATTAAAACTAATGCCTCTGCTTTATTGGGACGGACATCTCTAGATTATAATCTTATATTCAACCCAATTGAACGCATCAAACACTTTTTTTTACCTTCTATTATTTGAAATATCAAATGAATCAATGGTTATGTCTAAATCAAATTTCTTAAGGTATATATTCGGGCAAATGAATAGAAAAAGTCCATTCAACCTTTTTTTTTCATATACAGATCAGCTACTAGCTACTTCTCGCAAGTCAATTCCATCAAATTACTGTAGTGTTTTCTCGAAGTAAGTTTTACGTCCTGCGACAAAGGTATACACTCTATTTATTATAAATCAAAATTATTTTAAGATACTATTTTCTATAGCTATCTTTTATATTTTATAGCAATAAGTATTTACGGTATATATTACCATCGAGACATGAAATACGCTATTTATGTTTTTTCTCTATGTTAGACAACTAGACATACCTATTTTTAAGGTGACTGCCGTTACTGTATTCATGAATACATGGCACGTACAACTGGACTGCCCTGATTTTAGGCGCTTTTTGCTGCTGTATTCATGAATACATGGCGCGAATACATGTGAATACATGCGCGTACAGCTGGACCGCCCCGATTTTAGGCACTTTTTACTGCTGTATTTATGAATACAGCAATGTGAATACATGCGCGTACAGTTGAAATGCCAGGATTTTTGCTGCTATATTCATGAATACATGTGCGTACAGCTAGACTACCCTGATTTTTAGGCGCTTTTTGTTGTTGTATTCGTGAATACAGCAACGCGAATACAGCAAATACACAACCACAACAACAACAACAACAACAACCCAGTATAATCCCACTTAGTGCGGTCTGGGGAGGGTAGTGTGTACGCAGAACTTACCCCTACCCTAGGGTAGAGAGACTGTTTCCAAATAGACCCCCGGCATCATTCCCTCCAAGAACTTCCCACCTTGCTCTTGGGGAGACTCGAACTCACAACCTCTCGGTTGGAAGTGAGGGTTGCTTACCATCAGAGCAACCCCTCTTGTCTCTCTACCCTAGGGTAGGGGTAAGGTCTGCGTACACACTACCCTTCATACAGCAAATACACAACCATAACAACAAAATAGTAGCTACAGGAAGTAAATGCACAAATGTGATAAATTGAAGGACTATTTTTTAAATCAACTCCCAAAAACTAGGGTCTATTTTATGCTTTTCTACAAAAGCATACACGTTACTATTAATAATAAAATAAAGCAAAGTACGCAAAACGAAGCTGTTTGGGGAAGCAACCGTAGAATGTAAAAAAGAAGTTAAATTAATTTCTTCCGCCATAAACAATCAACAAAAACAACGAATTTCTTAACCAACAAAGGCAACCATTCTTAGCTTGAATCTCGCTTTTCTCTCATTTTTCCTCAATCAGTCCACAGCCACCATTTTTAAAACTCCTCTTAATTAATTCATCCCTCTCTTTTTCTTTGCTCTAGAGAAGATTAAGATATAAATACTTTTTTTTTTGCTCTGAAAAAGCAGCGATTAATTAATGCGAGCAAAATTTTGAAGAAATTAATTGATGGCTGCTGCTGTTAAGCGAGTGATTCCATTAGGTGTTAATTATGGAATTAGTTTATCCAAATTACGAGGAAATTATAATGTGTCCAATGTTCCTGCAGCTTCCTTACTTGTAAATAGATCCCAATATTGCGCCGAGGGTTATAACGTCAAATGTTACGGTTCGCTATCGTCGAAATCTTCTGCTCATAGCAAGTTTGATTGTAGGCAGATGTCGCAGCTGGTTAAAGCTAATGGCAAGCGTGCATTTCTCGTTGATACCTTAGCTTTGGTAATTTTCGCATTTTGTTTCTCCATTATCTATTTTTCTTTTTAATTTATTGCCATCTTCATTTTTTACATTGCATTTTTACCTTTGGAAAGGAAATTCATATAGAATTGTTCGGTTATAGTGCATTCTACAATATGTATTACTTCTATTTTTATTTTTATTTTTATTTTGCATAGTATGAATATTATTGGTTTGAGATGTTCTTAAATAGAACGACATTGTCAGCCAGACTAGAGGCGGAGCTAGTATTTGAAGTTTATTGGTTCTGAAATTGTCATTGAACCCGTAGCTTGTTTAGTTAATGAGTTCGCAATTAACTACTTATGCATATTTAGTGAACTCCTTAAAACAAATACAGTCGTCTAAGCAAAAGTAACTAGGTTCGTCCAAGCATGTATCTACTTCTCTAGCTCCGCCTCCGGCGAGGATTCATATAGCTGACCGCAATTCTTGTTTGGATTGAGCCATAGTAGTAGTAGTTGTTGCTATATTTAGGAAGTTGGTTTGTTTGACAGGTTAAGAGTTTAGAAGCACAAGGTGTACCTTCAAAGCAGGCAGAGGCAATAACATCTGCTATCACCGAGGTTTTAAACGACAGCTTGGAAAATATTGCTTGTTCTTTTGTTTCACTAGCTGAAATGCAGAAAGTAAGAGATATGCCACAGATACTATCTTTTTGTTTTGTATAACAATGTGCCATTATTGTAACAATATGAAAATGTTGCTTTGTGTGTTTGTCTATGTAGTCTGACTTGGTTCAAGAAGCCAATATTTCCAAGTTCAAATCCCAAATACAAAGTTCTCAGGTAAATATATTCTATTGAATTTTCAGAAGGTTTCATCCCTTGATGTTTAGAGAACTTTTTTGCTGTTTGTATAGTAAGATAGCTGCTCATTAAACAAAGGATCCAAAAAAAAAAAAGTTTAGCTCCTAAGCACAGGTTCTGCAAAGTGCTATGGCCGGTTCATTTCTTAGTCCAGATAATGATTCATAAAGATTCTTCACTTTTATTGTAGAAATGTTTAAGCTGAGTGAGCTATCTAAACTTACAGTGCAGAATTTTGCAATGTTCTTTCAGTTGGAGCTGAAGAGGGAGTCTTCCAATTCTAGAATTTATCATTTGACATAACTGCAAATATCCATTCAAAATGCAATTAACTTGGACCACTCATCACCTTAGTCCTTTACTTTGTGTTAGTTTAAGGGGTGGCCGTATTGATCAAAATCCTGTTAGAAAGAGCTTCTGCTAGAAGTTGCACTGAACTCATTTTTAGAGGGCTAAATAAGGGCAGCGCGGTGCACTAAGCTCCCGCTATGCGCGGGGTCGGGAAACGGTCGGACCACAAGGGCATATTGTACGTAGTCTTACCGTGTATTACTGCAAGAGACTGTTTCCTAGAGGGCTAAATACAGTCAATGCAAATATTTTCTCAAAATTCTTGTAAAGGGCTCCTAATAGTTCCTTATATTTTCCCATAAATAATACACCAGCAGTCGAAGATTGTAGTTTGGTATCCATTCTTCATGTCTTTTCTGACATTTTCTGGATGAATTTAGATTTTAAACTGTGATTTCGAAAAACTGTCACTGTAGTTTCAGATACCCTTTCCTTAATTTGCTTGGAAAAGCTTATCCCTATTATTCAAGCGTTCAATTAATACCAACATGAATTCATACATGAACTTTAATGATTCTAAAGTACAGAAGTATCTGAGCACTGAATATAGGAAAACAGCACGCAATTATCATTCATTTGGTAATTCCTTAGATAGGTTCTAATAATATATCCAAGTTCAGAACTGTTATGAGTGGATCAAAGGAAGAACCAAAAAGATCTAGTTAAACTTGCCAATAGGAAGAATTATGGACTATGTGAATGTGACATTCTGATCTAAGGATTAATTAGAACATCAATGCAGCCAAATATTTTTCTCTGCGAGCAATCCATATATGTAATTCAGGCTGTTTATTAATCTTCTACTACAGAGCGATTCTAACGTAATGTTATCTTACTGATGGTATATATGGAAGTGTTACGGCTTGAAATGATGTTTGGCCTTGTCCATATGACTGAATTGTTCGGTAGATTTCCATAGCTAGTCAGTGATGTGTTAGCTTCTGATCATTTGCATAAAAGTGATAAAAGCAATTTTGGAACTTTATATGTTGGACTGATGATTACTGCATTACTTTCATGTGCTTTAGTGTTTGTAAACTTGCAAGACTGATTGAGTTTGATACCTGAAGTTCTCTCATTGCAGGAAAATCATTTTTCTCTACTGCAACATGAAACTGAAAAGCTTTGGAATGACATTGAAAAAGTGCGTAGCGAATTGAGGTACATCTGAATCGTGGGAAATTTGATTTTACCTTCATTTGCCAGCTTTGTCAACCACTTATTTGTTGATACAGGTATGAGATTGATAAGCTTACTGCTGGTCAACGTTTGGATTTAAATCTCGAAAGAGGGTAAGACTTTGAGAGTTCCTATCTAATGATGAGGCTCATTAACATTTTTCAACTTCATAATAAATCAATGAATAATTGTCGCTCACTCTAAGTTGCAACTGGTTGCAGAAGCATCCGCGATGAGCTTGCCAAGCAGAATGCAGAAACCACCAACCTTACTAACAAGCTAGATCGAGTAAGTGTTTGTTCTTGCTTACAGTAATAAAATGTAGTACTTTATCTGAAAAACAAATTTGAGTACAAATATGCGCGGACAGTGTAAAAGAGGTAACTATAGGTAAATGTATATAATAAGTAAACTAATTACCTGGAAACTATGACAGATGACTTGTTTCAACAGGTTAAATTGCACTGGAAGTGTGAAAAACTTTTAGACTATCGGTCTGTATATAAGTTAAATTCAACAAAATTTAGTGTAATAACGGGTAACTTTATCAAACTCTCTATATTTTGTGAATACCTTCTTCTATGTGATCCATGAATAGGAAATCCATGCCCTGAGGGCGCAACTTGAAGCTGGAAAATATGAAGTCATCAAATATTGTATAGGTACACTTGTGTCCATCTCAGCTGTTGGCCTTGCTGTGCTTCGTTTATATGCTTAAACAGAGGTTCCAGAAGACATCTATTGCCTCAAAAAAGGAAGAAATACAGCTCTCGTTATTTTTTGGGAGCTTCAGTAGATGTCATCCCAATTGTTGAATCAATTGTAATACTAGTAGAAAGGTCAACAACTTTGTACAAATGAATATTCTTATTGAATTTGTTGTATCTTAATAGGAATAGGTTTTTTTTTCTTTTAAAGAGACATTGTATTGGGGAAAAAAAGAAAGATTTCTCCGTGACAGAGAACTAACTCCAACCTTGTTACTGGACAATACATAATCTCGACAACCCTGTCTCTCAAGATGGATCTAGGATTTGAAGTATGGTAATACAAATAAATGTATGAACTTTAGACTTATCTATAAGTAAGTATACTACTATGATGCAGTTAAACTGTACAGTTAAAACGTCTTCTTTTGTTATTTAATAGGTAAGGTCTTATAAATTTATTAGTATACATATGTGTTGAAAACACAATTAAATACTAAAAGTGTCTCTCTAACAACTTAAGTTTTTAAATAATATGGACACACTTCAAATATGGTATTAGAGCAACCAAAGGTTCTGCTTTCGAGTCCCAGCGCCATCCATAATTTTAAAAAAAATCCACGTGGTCACACACTCGAATAATATTGTTTAATGAAGTTTACGAATAAAAAAACATTAGAAACTCATTCAAATGGACCATTTTCCTTGTCACGGGATGAAAGCAACGCTCCATTACTTTATCGATGCATTTTTGCATGTTGTGGTTGAAAAATCCCACTAATTATGAGTAGTAATAGCGTAAAAGTCAAGGTCTTTCGATTCTTCTCTGGCATGCTTACTGAGCTCATTATCCCCTTCTTGACTTTCCCTGAAACCAAGATTTCATCTTAATGAGTTCTAAATAGCTATTTCAAGCTTGGGTTCTAAATTTAATATTTGTATATATTAATAAATTTTTTAATACAAATGCACTATTTGAATAAAAGTTATTAGGTTAAGCCGAAATCACATATGGACTTCTAGCTCCGCCCCTCCCTGATTACACTGATTTTCTTATGGTAAAACACAAATTCTATGCTGTGTAGGTTCAGCTTCTCAGATGAAGTTTTTAACTCCAGCTTCTTGTTCCTTGTCATGGTTAATACTCCTATAAGTTAATCGGTGTTATTATTTGCTTTCCATGTGCTAATAGTAGTTCAAATTGTGCCAAATATGTACTAGATTTGTGAGTCTGGAATCAAAATATTGTAAATTTCGACTGAATAGACAAAAATAGATGAAGAAAAATGTTGAGAACCATAGTATGCGCATGTAATATATGCGCTATACTCAGTATTTACCACCATAATAATTGGTGGCATAGCGCATTAATTATATGGCATAAGACAGTATTTGACTCAATCTTTGAGAACCAAATTCTTTGCGTACGAAAACCAATCAATAACAATAAAAACCGAATAACCTCAGCCTATTAAGGCTCCCATATTAGTCAAAAATGAGATAGGAATTTTTTCCTAACTATACCATATATGAAATTTTATTACTAAATATGTGCATACTATGTAAATTACCCGCCCAGTCCACAGTTTTCCTACAATTTCTGTACCATTTGTTTAATACACGATTAATTGGGCAAAATCTTCCATAATTAACGCGCTAAAAATCAGGAAAAAATCTTGCGATTGATTGAGTCTACATTAAATTCAAGTTTTGAACGGAAAGGAGATTTTTGTTCTTCATCTTCATCTTCATTTGTTCTTCCATATATTTTCCACTATTGATAGCCATTAAAAAGGCTTGGAAGCTTTGAATTCAAATTTGAGTTTTCAAAAATCATTATTTGTTTGGATTTGGTGTTGTTGAAAATAATCGGGAATATGGTTTGGAGTTTATATCTCAATTTTGAGGGGTTTTGGTGAAGATTAGACTTGATTTTGACTGAATTTCAGATTGAAACTCGAAGAAGAAGAAGAAGAAGAAGAAGAAGAAGAAGAAGAAGAAGAAGAAGAAGAAGAAGAAGAAGAAGACATATTGCAGAAATTGTAGATAAATTGTAGTTAAATTGTAGATTATTTGTATTCTGATTGTAGATGCTTTATTTTCTGTTTTCATAAATAAAAAACTGCTAAAATTTCTACAAATCTTCTGAAAAAACGCAATTATGTCAAAAATCACAATTATGCTACAATTGGATGTGAATTGGGATATAAAAATTTAATGCACCCAGTTTGTAGATATTTTGTAGATAAATTGTAGATTATTTGTATTCTAATTGTACGTGCTTTGTTTTCTGTTTTCACACATCAAAAACGACTAAAACTTCTACAAATCTTCTGAAAAAACGCAATTATGTCAAAAATTCCAATTATGCTACAATTGAATGGGAATTGAGATATTAAAATTCAATGTACCCAGTTTGTAGATAATTTGTAGATTTTCAACATAGATTGTAGTTTAATTGTAGTATAAATGTAGTAATTATGTAGATACCCTTACAAATAATACTGCTTTATACATGCTTAAAATTGATTTGTAGTATATTTGTAGATGAAGAGAAAAATTTTGTAGTCAATATGTGCGAAGATGTATTTAGTTCAAATTCTGATCAATCCAACTGTAACTACAATTTATCTACAATTTCTGCAATATGTCTTCTTCTTCTTCTTTTTCTTCTTCGAGTTTCAATCTACAATTCAGCCAAAACCAAGTCTAAATCTTCACCAAAACCCCTCAAAATTGAGATATAAACTCCAAAACATATTCCCAATTATTTACAACAACACCCAATCAAAACAAATAATGATTTTTGAAAACCCAAATTTGAATTCAAAGATTCAAAGCTTTTTAATGGTTGTCAATGGTGGAATTGTTGCTCTTTTATCTCTTTGAAGGTTTGTTCTTCTTCATTGAGAAAATTTAAAGTTGAAGGTAAATGTGTGTATGAACTTTGAAGATTTATCTTCAATATTTGGTGAAGGCAGTAGCTCTATGTCGTAAAACCATAAGAATATGATTTTGAATCCGAAAAGAAATAGGAAAGCGTGGGCCCTACTATTTCGTACGTAACAAAATTGCAATTTCCATCTCTGTATTTTTTGAGAAGAAGAAGGAATGGAGAAGAGAAAGAAATGGGAGGGGCGAAATGACGCTGGTCAGATCTTAGGAATTAAGGGGAGAGAGAAACGTGAGATATATGGATACCTTTAATTAAGGAGTAAAAACTGCCTATTAATTAGACCCTTAATTAAGTATGGTATAGGATTGGTAATTTAATATACGGGTCGATGAGATATCACAGCTAGCAATCCACTGTATATTAATTTCTTTCTTAACCCCAAAAATAATTAATGATTGGATAAAAATACTTAGGAAAACGACAGTTATGGGCAGAAGAAGCCCATATTCTTTCATTACAGTTAGCACGTCCTTAATGATTCCTAACCACTCCACCACTTCACATGTCCACATGACATGCCACCTATGCTTCTTTGAGCACTATTTTCTTCGCCCCATATCAAATCAAATAATTTAATTTTCAGATAAAAATAACTGTAAAAATATATACTTATAAATTAACTATGATTAACTGCTATAATTTATATGGATGACACATATTTTGCATTAATTGATTTGATGTGAGCATCGGCTGCATGTAATATTTTATCTTTTTTTTTTGGTAGAGACCGAGCAAACGCAGGACCTGCTACCACAAATTATGACGTAGACTCAACCACTTGAGTCGCCCTTAGGCGAGCACCCCTCACAAAGTGCAAATAGAGGTCACCAACCTAGGCCATGGACCTTATTGATCACCCATTGGCACTTGTTTCTTTCTTTTTTTTCTCCACATGTATATGGCTAAATACGGTAAAAATTTATTCTTTGCAATGTTTAAATCAATGCAATAAATATACAATACATGTTTTCACACACATAGTTATCACTTACCAGGGGCGGATTTAGGGGGGCGCAAGGGGTTCACCCGAACCCCCTTTGCCGAAAAAATACACTGTATATATAAGGCAAAATCTATTTTTTACCTCTATATATTAAGTTTTGAACCTCCTTAACACAATCCAAAAGTGTAGTTTAGTGGTCAAGGGGGTTCAAAATCTACATAAGGTCATGAGTTCAATTTCCACTAGATACAAAAATAAATTTTGAACCCCCTTCGTGGAGATCCTGCCTCCGCCACTGTCACTAACCATGGTTAAATAATATATATTGTCTTGCATTTTTTTTGTTGGATATAAACCTGGAATACCCGTAAGTTTTTGTTCTTACACAAATAGCCAGCGATATTCATTGTTTATTTTTTCTAGTCATATATATAAAATTATACATTAATTATATATAAGTATACACATATAATCATACATTATACCTCAATCAGCTATTTTTAGTTTAATTGGTTGAGTGGGTGACTATATGAATTAATTCTTCTAAGTTTTTACCCCATAAGTCCAGCATGATGGATGGACCATCTGTTTTATCTTTCTGACCCAGCCCAATTAGCCCATCATCCAAAACCCATGATAAGGCCCAAGAAAATGAAGTCCAAAAAAAAGGCAAGTTGCATATGGCCAGTGGAAAAAATAATTACATCTGCTAGTTAAATATTCAAAAAATATGTATATATTATATATTAATAAGTCAAAAATAATATATTTTATCGGTTATTATTTGTGGGAGCGAATATATGGTATAGTTTTAATTTGAGTCGTTTTAATTGGAGAGAAAAGAATAGTGGTGAGTCAGCAACCATTAAAAGTGGTCACAAGTCATTACTGATGAGTGTTAATAATTATAGAGATATTTCAAAACACACCAAAAGTGGTATATATACCACGCACCACACCCCCGTTAGTGGGCTCCAACCCACCTAATGACGTAAATACAAAATGGGCCCCCACTTACCCACGTCCTACACTTTGCCTTAACGTTACGAATTTGGCAGAGGATAAGTAACCACACACTGACCAAAAGCATTGAATTTTCCTCTCTGTTTTTCCTTCTTTTTCGTACTTCTCAATTTATAAATAAATATAATGTTTGATCACTAAATTAACAGATCAACAAGAGATGTTGACGGTTCTAAATCAGTGTTCTAAAATAGGGGTGGGCATATATCAGGTAAAACTGATAACCGAACCGTTAATTATTTATTGAGTTATCGGTATTGGGTTATTAGGATAACGGTTCGATAACAGGTTAAATTTTATTTTTATTGGGTTATTAGTTCGGGCTCGGTTTGGCAATTCTGTTATTGGGTAAAACCGATAACCCAATAAGGATTAACTAATTTACTAGTTTACCCTTAAATATATACATACTAGGGTTTCATAATTCATAGATCATTCTTTTATTTCCCTAGTCTTTCTAAGTTTCTCCGCCTCACGCCCTCACCAGTCAGTCCGTCAAGACTTAGGCCGGCGTAAGTGTGCTTTAATTGTTGAGCTGTTACAAAGTTATCTTGTATCAGTTATTATAAAATTTGTATTTCATAACTAATACACTTTTTAATCTATATACATAATTCTTTACTAGAGTAAAAAAGTAGATATCAATGCACAAAGATTTACTGCTAGTCGTTTCAACAAAGAAGATCTTAAGAACACTGATTTTATCGAAACTGTTTTATACATTGCAAATCCTATAAAACAGTTTTATACTGAAATGGTTTTATACATTGCGAAACTATTTTAGTTGTTTTATCTTATCAGGTAAACTGATAACCGAACCGATAATGATCGATAATCGATTAACCGATAACGATAAGCAATATCTTATCGGTTTGGTTATCGGGTTATGATATTTGTAAATCGATAACCGATAAGCAAAACCGATAATATTTATAACCAAACCGAAATGCCCACCTTTATTCTAAAAGACAAAAACTAAATGAAGCCTTTACACACAATTTTAACTTTTGAGTTTCAAACTTGAAATAATAATGTTATCTTTGTGTGATGTATATATAAATTAAAAATTCGAGTTATATAATCAGTTATTGATACTTGCATTATGGTAGGTCACGGGTTTGACCAGTGGCGAAGTCAAAAATTTCATTTAGGGCATTCAAACTTGAAATAAGTTAAAAAAATTCAAGATAAATGGTGTTGAATATATGTTATATACCATTAAAATCTAATATTTTACTTATATATACAGTGTAATTTTTCAACGAAGAGTGGCCGCCACTGGGTTCGACCTATGGAATCAATCATTGATGCTTGCATGAGGATATATTACCTACATCACATCTCCTTGGATTACAGTTCTTCTTCTAACCTTGCATAAACGCAGAATACTCCGTATACCGAATTGTTTTATTTTTTGTTTGAGTTTTACGTTCAATATTTTCAATAATTTTACACTAAAAAGTTATTGTTCCAAATAAACCCACGTTTATAATAGCACATGCTAAGCTTCCATTTGGCAAAAGAATTTGGCTTAATTTTTTATTTAAAAAAGTTAAAAACATTATTTGTTCATAAAATATGATCATGTTTTGAAAAAAAAAATTCAAAATTTCCAAGTTGGCAAAAGCAGATTTGGGTTAAAACTTTTCTTTCATTCACAAAACTTTAACTTTTCTTCCAATAAGATACATGTCCAAACACAACTTCATCTTGCACGGGGTGCCCTATTTGGTCGCCCCCATTTAACCTATACCCATTTTTTTAAAAAGTTTTAACTTGTACCCACTTTTTAAACAATTTCAGCCCCCCTTCCTCCTCCTCGTTCTCCTCCTTCGTTTTCTTCTTCTTCTTCTTTTTCTTCTTCTTTCTTCTAATGATGCAAGTGTTGCTATTAAACTTCAGTTCATGGGATAATTGTCATAAATATGTTTATCAGATTATTTAAAAATAAATTATAAATAATTACATAAGTTAGTAGACAATAATTTGTGAATATTTTCACGTACGTAAGTTAGTTGACAATGATAATTCTGTTCTTTTCACGTTTATTGTTTCCAAAATTTATGATTTAGATACTGTTGACAATCTGATTATTTATCTAGTATGTTAGAAAGTTTTTTCAAAAAACTTCAGTTTATATAGTGCTGAAGTTTTTACAAATGAACTAAATAACTTCAGCATCTTCTGCTGAAGTTTTTGAAAAAACTTAATGACAAAACTAATGATCTAGGACAAAAAAACTTCAGCTTTTTAGTGCTAAAGTTTAATGACAAAACTAATGAATCCAGGACTAAAACATTTCTGCTTATTTAGCACAATTACAAACAAAAACTTCAGCAAATAGAGAACAAAACTTCAGCTACTATACTTAAGTTCAGCAATTACAAACAAAACTTCAGCATATTTCAGGCCCGTCTACTAGAATGCTGAAGTTTTGCGTGATTGCCTTTGCTACTTCAGCCCAGTATGCTGAAGTTACGCGAAGAAGTGGGTACGCTTGCAATTTTTTTTGCAAAGCGAACACAAGTTAAAACGTGACCCAAAAAACGGGTATAGATTCTCCTTTAAAAATTATTTTTCAACATAACTTAAAAACTACTTTTTTTAAGTTTCAATCAAATTTATATCCAAAAACTAACTAAGATTATTGTTGTACTTTGTGCCGCAATAATTATTCCTTACTTTGGCGTAGGGAGAATTATTCTTTTGTGATGTACATTGATATTCATTTTAAATTCTTAATTTAAGGCTAGGTAAAATATGAGCAAGTTGATTTTCACCCGTTGTCAGAAACCGCTCAACCGTTTTGAATTGTTCCAACCTAATCAAGACAAATTTAAAAACAAATGAATAGTTCCTATAAGATTGACCACTAAACTGCAAATGAATTAGATTTTATACTACAAAAGAGAATAGAAAAAAAAAACTAAAAGTAAGAATTACAATAACCTCCCTAAAATACGTTACATTTCTATGTCTACCCTCCTACAACCCACAATTTACCAAAATTTTCCCATTCGGACCGCAGCCGCACTAGACCATTTTAGACCGCTTCGGAATGAACCGGGTTCTCTTCCATTCGTAAACTCAACAAGTTGAAATCATAGTAGCTAGACCGGAGTCAACAACCTCACCGCTCTCCTTCTTCCGCCGCATTTCTAAAACTTTCCGGTGACTATTCGAGTGAACTTCCTGAGAAAAAGTCGGACTACAAGCCGGTCTATATTCCGGAAAAAGCCGACCGGATTTGTACCTAACACCACAAGCGTTGCACAATGTTTTTGGACCCAACGGACCGGCTCGCCACTGGGGTGTTTTTTGGACCTGGCAATGAGTACACCGACGCCCCGAACCGGTCTCTGCTGTGGAAAACTTTTTCGGCTTTTTCAACGGCGGTTTTTCTACGCTACAAAACAAGTCGCCGTCTAGAACCGGGTTCGAGAATAAAACCGAAGGAAACGGTGATGAACCGTATGATGAAGAGGTAGGTGAACACGAGTCTGCTGAAACTGTTGGTGACGAAAAGGACCATTTTCTTCCAGCCGGTCTGGACCGCTTGGTTCTCGGTTTCTGAACAACCGGTAAAGGAAAACATGGAACTTTCAGTTTCTGAACAACCGGTCTAACAACCGGTTCAGACCGGGAAACTTGAAAACCACCGGTTTTGTCCTTGAAACTGCCGGCAGGACACAACAAGGAAAATTCCGACGTGGAATCATCCACAAACTGTGATAACCACTCAAGATTCTCCAATTCATCAACCTGTTGAAATAGGTTTCACATAAAAATCCAAAATTTACAAAAATAAACCAAAAAAATTGCAAATTTGGCCATAAATTGTTACCGGAACAGGAAGTTCGCCAGAAAAACTATCCATGCATGAAAAGTTTGAAACTTGAGAATTTCTGTGTTGTGAAGAGCCAGAAAAAGAGTCTTTTTCATCATCTTCATGCAATTCTTGTAAAGATTGGCCATCTTTGAAATCTTTGTCAGAAAAGTCCAAAAGGTCATCAACTGAAAAATCATCACTTGGTACGTTATTAATACCGGCTACACACCATATATCATCAAGAAAAACTTGTTGGCTAGTTTTCATGGCCATGTCTGAAAGAAAACTGGATTTTAATGCTCTTGCTTCAATCAATTCCATTAAAAAAATAAGTACAAAAACAAGAAGGGCAAAAAAAGGTTTGTGTCTTTTAAGGTACAGAGAATTTTACGTTGGTTTTATGGTAAGGAAAATTTGTAAGGTAGAAGATGAAGAAGAAGTTGGAGAATTGCTGGTAAAGGAAAAAATAAAGTTGTGAATAAGAGTTTTTGGGTTAAAGCACTGAAAAAGGGGCGAAACTAGTGGTTTTTTTTTTTTTTTTTCTTCCTCTTTTTATTTCTTTTTTATCTACTTTCTCTCTCCTTTTTATGAAAAAACTGTAGAATGAATTTAATTTTTTTTTTGTGTTGTTATAATAATTGAGGATGACTAGTAGTAGTGTATTATTACGGTGGGCCGTTACGCATGAAATTGTTACTTACAAATGTTGAAAAACTATTGGTTGAGTGACTAATCTTTTCTTTTGTAATTGGTCCAGAAATCCAAGTAGATTTTTTGTTATATTCTGTTTTTTATTTGTATGTTTTGAATAATAATTAGGATATTTATTAGACTTATGGTTTACGTTTCAAAGGCGGGGGAAAAATGAAAGGTTTGATTAAATTCCAAATTTTCTTAGAAAAAAAAAAAAGGAAAATGGTCAAAGGGGGAGAGCTGTTCTAGAATGACAGCCAAAAATTAAGTTATTACCACGTTGAATATCAATTATCTTTAAGTCTTAGCTGCGATTCACTAGGCATATATACGCGGAAAGATAGAACGTTAAGCTATAGGAGATGATAATTCAAATTTAACATAAGCAAAAAAAAATACTTAGATAACTTTTTTCTAATTAAATGATATAGATGTGTACAAACTGGTCAAAATTGCAGAGATCTCACTTTTTAACTAGTGAATAAGTTTTGGGAGAAAAAATGAAATTCCGGCTTCGTCGCTGAAAGTAATGAAGTTCAAATACAAAATTCAAAAAATATTATTCCATTTTCCCCAGCTTTTATGGTTAATAGAGTTTGAAATTTTTCACGCGAGTGTTAAACTATATTAGTATTGGTTTAATAAAATTTTATACGAAAGTATATTTCATAAAGATATCATATTAGTATATCTTTTATTTGTTCCAAAACCAAACAACCGAATGAGACTATTCTATATCTAGTGACAAGTGGTCCTATTTGCAAGCAAATACTAGTAATAGATAATAGTATTAACACGCATTGAACAGAATGAGAGAGATGTTGTCAACAAAATTATATATTGAGAGGGAGTGATTACTGGTTTGGTGGGGTAATATAGGTCAATAATCAAACCTTAGTTGGGCAACACAATGATTATTGCTTTCATTGTGGTTTATCAAAAAGCATTTGCCTTTTTTCGTAATTTGTGAGGCAACAAATTTATCAATGCTAATATAAAGTTGTTTATTTTTTCAAATAATAGAAAAAATGTGTCTATAATATATTCCTGTGAGGTTGAATGAGTTGAAGCTGTATTTTTTGGATGTACCTTTGCCGCTTCTGCATTTTGTAATTCATTTATTCCATTCAATTTTTCCCTCCCAATAAAAAGCTAGTTTATTTAGTAAACAATATTAAGGAGTGTGACGGAATAATTGAGATTCTTTTATTGCTAATTAGAAATCTTAAATTCGAGTTTTGATAATTGAAAACCTTTTAATATGAAGCACATTACTCTATTGTTGAGTCTACCGCTGTAATTATGATTCAGCCAAATCAATAAATTTCGAATATCAAATTACTAAAGAAAGTTGTAAAATTGTTCCTTGATATTAGGGGTGTATATGGGTCGGGTTGATTCGGATTTTACAATTATCAAATCAAACCAATTGTGTCGGGTTATTAAATATAAAGACCAAACCAAACCAATGAAACTCGGGTTTTTCAATATCGGGTTTTCTCGGGTTTTCGAATTATTCGGGTTTTTTCTAGTAAAATCTTCGTAGAACAAAACATATAATGTATACTCAAAATATTTCTTTAATCCTAATAAGATACAACTATATAAAGTATTTTTCAAGAAAATAATACAAAATATGAGATGTGTCATGACATTATCCTAAAATATTAAACAATAAAGACAATAAAATTATGTAATATAAATATTGCTAATTAAAAAGTCATAATAAAATAAACATAATCTAAAAGTACTAAGTCATGCTAAAATAAATAGATTAATAAGGGAGTATTAATTACATGACTAAACATTAAAGAAAAATAAAAACAGGTTATGCATTTTTATCTAAATTATTGCAAAACAAAAATAGATATTCAATATATTCTCGTTCGTAATATTGAATTGAATGTCTTTTGTTAGCATTAGTATTGATTGTTAGCATTATTTAATTTACTAATATTAATGGCTATAAAACTTACTGGAGCATTCAAAAGTTCTAAGACCAACCTTAAAATAATACCTTAAAAGATAAAATATTATGAAATTTTTTAAGAAATATTTATAAATTACATCATAATAAGTATATTATATATTAAATATATGTAAATTTTTATATATGTAATGTCGGGTTGGTTTGACTTTCTTTAGTTAAAACCAAACCAAACTAATTATGGTTGGGTTTTTTTTCCCAAAGCCAAATCAAATCAAACCAAACCATAGTCGAATTTTTTTTTCTCGGTTTGATTCGGATTATTGGGTTAGTACGGTTTGTCAGTTTCCTTTTTACACCACTACTTGATATACTAACTTTTGCATGAAGAGATTTCAAATTTGAAGCCGATGTCACCGTTGTCATTATATTTCTTGCTGGCAAAATGTTCAACCTAGAATCAAACAACAAGAAAACAATTGCAATTATCAACAATTCACAAAATGAGAATGAGGAACTACGTCATTTTCACTGGAATTAATTTTTTTAATCAGAAGCCACACACTGTTAAAATGTAGTATAATATTTTCATTAATATGGATGCATTCAAAATTTTGAGCAGTTTCATGGTTTGAATTTCAAAATTTTTAAAAATGGAGGGATGTGATATATCGTTTGAGGATATTGATGGTCAAATGCATTTCCAATGCAGCAAAATAAATACTCCTATAAAAAAAAGACACGGAGAAATGTGAGTGAACAGTTGGAAAAATATGGCGCTTCGAAAAATTCAAAAATCAAAATCAAACAAACACCTTCTTTTGATTTTTCTTGACACATCCCTCGGTTTTTGACAAACAAGAGAAAGTAGCCAAAATTGGACGCGTTGATTGCGCCGCTGTTATTCGCTTCTTTGGAACTTTCGCTTATTTTGCATCAAAAATCATCCTCCCGCCTTCGCCTTGAATGTTATTCATGCGCCAACAATTTGAATGCACATCACAAATGAGGGAGCACGGTTAGGGGTGGGCATAGTTGTAAAAATAGCGGGACTAGCCAGTTTTCGGACTGATAATTAAAAAAAAACTAGTGTCTGCAAAGTCATTGAAAAATAGTCATTATTTTGCTGCAACACGGAAAGTTCCAGCATAATATATTGGAGATCGGTGCATCTGTGTATGATCTTCCAACATATTAATATGTTGTAACTCCAACATGCGGAAAGTTCGAGCATAATATACTGGAGATTGGAACACCTGTGTATAAACTTCCAACATATTATGCTGGACCGATATATTATACTGGAGTATTTTCCGAATTTTGAACCGCATTTTCGTTCAGATTTATCTTTACATTAAAAGTGGCTAAATTTTGATTACTTTTGAAACTGTGGCTAGTTTTGAATGACCACTTGCAAATCTGACTAATTTTGAATTTCTCGCGACATAGTTTGGGCAAACCCGAAATTAGATTTTTTTGATTTTTTATTTGGATTTTCGGATTACGGATTGGATTTTGGATTTAAATTTTAACATTTTTAGATTTCGGATTGAATATTGGATTTTGTACTTAGAATTTTTGGATATCCGAAAATCCGAAATTCTTATACTTTATATTTTGTTTGTTATCCATATATCAATAATAATAAGTTTAATACCCTACCAACTAGATATTATCTCATATATTCAATATTAATTACTAAGTTTCCGTGAGAATACTTTCTATTTGGACATGATTTTACTATTTCTATTTCTTATCGGCCTTATTAATGTCACTATTGTATTTTTCTTATAATAATTTCATTCCTTGAATACTTCATTTGGATGATTACGGTGAGAATGAAGAATTTTCCAGACAATTTAATATGAATACATTGTTTGGATATTCATTTTTGTAAAAAGAAGAAACATTTCAACTTATAAGCTCAAAACCAAAAATTCAAAATATCCAAACCGAGTAATCTGAAACTGAACTTAAAAAATTCGATCTAATCCGAACTTATTTGGATTAGATTTAGATTGTCATTTCTTCAATTCGAAAATCGAAAATCCAAACCGAAATTTTCACATGCAATCCGAACGCTCACCCCTATCGACGGTACATATTTATTTGTACTTGATATTTGTAGCGACGGTACATATTTATTCGTGCTTGATATTTGTATCACATTATAATAAATTAAATTATTTAATTTAATGTGAATGTTGTGTGTGAGTAAGTATCAAAATATTTATCCAAAAGATAACTCCTAGTGGTGTCTATTTTATCTTTGAATTTACCAAAACAATATATCTCTAAATACGAATAGTTCAAAGCTATTGTTCACTTGTGAGAGCCGTGTCTATCGTGCAAGGCCGGCAACTAAGAAACTTTTCCAAAAGAGTGAAAAGCCACCGGACCACCCCACCACTTCCTCAAATTTTGAGCAAAAAAAAAAAAACATTTGTTTTTTCATAACATTTGTTTTTTCATTTGAAGAACGAAAGTGACTGGAGAATGAGTCAGAGTGTATTTTATATACAAGTTGTAAAAAAGTCAAAAGCTGAGGCTACAGCACAGAAACTCTACATATGAGGCCTCTCTCTCTATTTTCATTATTTTTGTTTCTTACCCTATGTTCAGTTATTAATTTGACTTCGCGCCTCGAAAAACGTTTAAGTATAAAAAATTAAAAAAAGAATTTAGGGCTTAAATCCGAAACAACTTTTGGTGATTCTTCGTCAATTTTCATTATTTTTCTTTTTGATTCTTTGTTTTTGTTTTTTTGTTTTTTCTTCTTTAATTTGTTGGCCTGTTTCTTACGTCAACTTGATTAGCAAAAATGCTTCCCTACGAAGATGGCTCGTTAGTCAACATGTTGGACAACTTTAACTGTTAATATTATGAGTTTGACTCTTCATGATTATGTTTCTCTTCTTATTAACTGTATCGAAATAAAATTAACAGTATTTTTATCTTCAATTAGTTGGAATCGTCTGTATAAGTCTTTTTTAACTGTGTCATTTTATTCAAGTCCACTTGATTCATTACTAGATACTCCGTAGTTTATCTTTTAAAGCAAATTTTGAGTTTGTAAAACTGAAATTTTTTAAAACCTCGCAAGCGTTTGATCAGAAAAACTCCTGTTACACTTCCTAATAATTGTAAGTGTGTAACTAAAGCAACTAAGCATTAATCTCAATTAGTAGTTCGGCATATGAATCATTAGCTTCATCCCTAGCAGAGACTACATTTGGGTATTATCAATTTTAGCCCGTGCCAAAAATTATTTACACTGCTAGCTGAAAAAGTATATAAATTTTTTATAATTTTTGTATATAACATACATAATGTATATATATAAAAAAAATATATATACATATTTTATACATTTTTCGGCTATTTTTTTACCACGGCTATACAGTGTCATTTTTTCTATTTATTTTGGAATATTGTAAATTGTCTATTGAAACACCTTGTAGCTATACGTATTATCGTATTATATTCAGGATTTATATTTCATGGGTTCAACTTTTAAGGTTTTTAGCATTAAATCCATTGTATTTTGAAAGTTTTGAGTTCATATATACTATTTTTGAAATTTTAATAAATTTTTACATATAAATTATTACTCTTTGTCGAAAGTTAGGGGTTTAATTGAGGCCATTACTAACCTATATGAAAATGCTACAAAATATACAATCAAGCCATAATAGTTTCTCATTCTCTTTCTTATATATTGTTACTACATTAAGAAAAGCATGCTAAATATTGCTAGTCAAACGATAGTAAACAACAAGGACCACATTAGGCTACCAATTTGTGAGGAGAATATCCACGCTCGTTTCTTCTCGTTTTAAATGAGCATATTTTTGAAATTTCAACGTAGTGGTTTTCAAATAGACTTTCGGTATTCTTCCCTCAAAACACTTCTCACCTTACGGAGATTCGAACTCACGACCTCTTGATTGGAAGTGAAAGTTGCTTACCATCAAAGCAACCCTTCTTGTCTAAATTAAATGAGTCTCCAGTTCAATTATCATCGCCCCTTTTCTTTTTTCTTTTTTTCCGGTTTGCATTTATTAAAATTGAAATTCAATATTTTTTAATATTATATGGAGTAATTATAATTGCTAGTCAAAAGTCTACCTCAAACTAGCACGATTGGAAACGACAAAGTTGGGCCTGCATGTTACGTCCTTTCCCCGCCAATTAAATGCCAGCCATGTAATATTTGTTATCTTTTCCTTCTTTTTCTTGTTAAAATACTTTTCACCTATCGAATTTTGCAAAATACTTTTAAAATTTGAACTTTTATTAATTGCTTGTTTTTGGCATAATCCTATACTCCAACACTTTATGAAAATTACTTGTTCAGGTTGCAGCATTTTTACCATCAATTAAATAGAGTTACTTTAACACTTTGCAAAATCGAACGAACTTCAGTTTATAGAAATTATTTTAATTTATTATCCTTCAAGACCAAGATAAAATCTGAAATCAATCGGAGGCGGAGCTAGGATTTCAAGTTTTTGAGTTCAGAATTCTGATCATAAAAGTTACTGGGTTCTAAATTAATAATTTATACATATTTAATGAATTTTATAAGATAAATACAGAGTTCGAATTAAGGTTACTGGGTTCGACCGAACCCGCTGCCAGCATTCTACCTCCGCCCCTGAAATCAACCTATTTTTTTATTTTCTATTTTGCAGTAAATTTTAGGAAAAATGACATTGTATAGTCGCAGTATGTTATATACAAAAATTATACAAATTTTATATACTTTTTTGGTTACCGGATGTAAATAAATTCTAGCGCGGGCTAAAAGTGATTATACCCCTATATTTTAACGCACGTGGTAAAATTAAACACATTTTATTTTTAATTTAGAAATTAATTGTTAAAATATATTAAAAAAATAAAAACTACAAATGAACATCGCATTAGTCAGAGTATATGATTGATCACGGAAACTTATCGAGCCATAAATCACGTGAGCTGATAGTGTTCTTTTACGTACTGATTAAAAAAAAAAATATTTTCTGCATAAAGAGTGATAGTATCTATTTATATTTTCTGATTATTTTCTTATCATAGCACCATCCTGCTGTAGACCAACTATGTTGACGTTGTTCATCGTAAATCTACTATTTTTTGACGTAAATTGTTCCAAATTATCACCAAACATAGTTTGACTAGTCACTTCTCCACAATTAGATGAATAACAGCTGGCCAAGTTTCTGCAATATACTATTCTCAGTAGATACGCATATAAAAAAAAAATATTTGAGTGTTGGGCTGGGGATCTATGTCTATCTGTAACAGAAAAATTAATAATATATAATTACTCGCTATAGAAGATCCTACACTTAATCGAGCATATAAATTATAAGCAGTGGACGGACCTAGTTTTTCCATTAAAATAATTTTTAAATATAAAGAAATAATTAAACACACAAAGAGCTCTTGGGTTGTATTAAAAAAAAAGAGAATATATATATATATATATATATATATATATATAATGTAGGGGTATTAATTTGAGCTCACGTCCTTTTGACCCGCCCACTTGTTAAACTCAATCTATCTTCACTCGACCCATTTTAGGCTTTCAGCCCATTTAAAGTTGGGCTGATTTTTAGGCCGAATGGATCTAAAAATAATTTTCCTAAAATAACTTTAAAATAATATTTTTTTTGTTTGATATGATATATATATATATATATATATATATGACCATGACAAAAGAAAAAAGTCTTATTTGTTAATTAAACAATTCATAACAAAACAATACAAATTAATTAAAGCTTGTTAAGAGTTAGACGGGTTGGGCTATGTCCCAAATTAGGTTAAATATTCCAAAAGCGAGTATAGATGCAAATGTTCCGGTCATTGGCCCGCTAATTTATTGACTCATCCTTTTTTGACTCGCCCAAAATCAATTCAATCTGTCCATTTGAGACAAGTGGATACTCCCATCACCTTAGGTTAACAAAATTTTGATTTGACTGCCGTCTCATTGGTTCTGGTAATTTGCAACTTTAATGAATTTGTTTTTTGGGAAATTTTTAAAAAGTCAGGTACTTGTGTGCAAAATTCGAAACAATGAAATTCCAAATGATATTTGAACTTCGAAATATTCGGTATTGGGAGAAAAGAAAATGATTTTAGGTTGATATACATCGTACTCATCTAAGTTAGGGATAATCGTTCTTGAAATAGTACTAGAAGGTCTAGCTAGTGTAATATGGCTGCATATATATATGAGGAAAATTTTGACTTCAACTAGCACAAAAGAGTCTCGAAAGAAAAAGAAAAGGGATTTTTTTTTATAAAAATAATCGAATTCATAATTTATTTTTCCTAATTATTATATATAAATTATATACTCCACTAAAACACATGTTTTACATAAATTATACATATACTCTATATGTGCAAGTTATTTTTAGTTTAAGCGGTTGAGTAAGTAACTATTTAGGTTAATTCAAACACTAAAGAGTCTCAAAAAGCAATCAGTCGCAAGTCAACTAATATAATAAAATAAAACTCAAAAGAGCGATGGTGGAACTGTAGCGAAGCCATTTGATGAGAATATTCAAGATTTAGCAAGCGTTTGGACATAAATTTGATTGAAATTTGAAAAAAATAATTTTTGAAGTTGTGTTTGAAAATTGTTTTTAGAAGTTTTATGAGTGAAATAAAAAAAAAAAAAACTTTCCGAAACCACTATGTTTTAGTGGTTATTAATTAGTTGTAGCTACCATTTACTATATTACTTTCTATAGCTATGTTTTCAAATTTTTTAGAGTGTATTTGATATATTTAAGCTACTGTATTCATGAATACAATAGCATTTCTAGGCGTGAAACAAAGGATTACAGCTAGACAGATTTTTGTATTCGAGTGTATTCACGGTGTAAAATAGGGGATTACACTGTTTTTAAACGGAAAGTGAATCAATTAAAATATACTCCTAATATAACTCAATTATACCGCGCAAATTTTGTATTTACATTTATAAAAAAGATTCTCAACCAAAAAATACCCCAAAAATATAACAATCTTCAGATAAATTATATAATACATCTGAATACATAAATTATATTAATTAAAAAAATATATGAATACATTCATGGAATATAGCGAGATAGTGAATACAATAAAATACATAAAATACAGTGGGATACATTGAAATACAATGGGGAAAAAAGACAATGAATATAATGAAATACATAGAATAAAGCGAGATACATTGAAATACAATGAAAAAAAGGTAACAGACTCTTCAAGTTGCTCAGCCTCAAACTCTGTCGTCTTTGTTCAAGAATAATCATAATGTCGTCTCGTTTAGAGCGTCCAAAGAGCACAATCACAGAATCACACATGATCTATATTGTCGGCGATGAGCTTGATGAGGGAGAACAGATAGATGGAGATACCGGGGCTTCCAGGTAGAGCTATTTGCAGATAAGTTTGAAAACAACTCAGAGTTGGTCTCAGAACCAACATTATTTGATAAAACATGTCTTCAGAAACTTCTCGAAAACTTTCCTTTTGAAACTATTATCAAACTTAATTCCATTCAAATGGGTTTTTGGAGAAATTCTTGAAATTGTGCTTAGGTTAGCTTTCTGGGAAGAAGAATGAAGGAAGAAATATGAGATTGACTTATTTTCTCCTTACAGCAATAAGCAGATCAGAGTAAAGCGCAAAATATTAGGTAGTTTCGAAGGAGGCGGTGAAGATGTGTAACTGAAAGAGGAAAGAGAAAGGAGGAGAGAGGGAAGCGAGAGGAGGAGAAAAAAATAATACATAGCGTATTTAATAGCTTAAAGGTAGAAAGTGGCCATAAATAGATATTTTGCTATAAAATTTAAAAGATAGCTATAAGAGATAATTTTTTAAAAGGGTATTTATTTAAAATAAATAAGGTGTTAACCTTTGCTATAGGAGGTAAAAATTCCTAAAAAGAATTCACCAAAAACGAGCTCAAAATAATTTTTGATACTTGAAAAAAAAAATCAGTTTTTATTTTTATTTTTATTTTAAATTGACCAAATTCCATAAACAAATAATATATATATATATATATATATATATATATATATATATTGTAACGAGTAATTTGTATAAGCCCATAAGCCCATCTGTCCTCTCAATGAAAATGTGAAAGAGATCTTTATACGAATAGTCGGTCATATTTATTATTTATTTTTCCTAGCCATCTATACACATTATACATAGACTATACATATTTATACTTATATGATGAACGAATAATGCATATATTATATCTTGCATGCTATTTTTAGTTTAAGCAATTGGGTGAACGGTTTAATTCTTCAATGTGTGGAAGCGGGAGATGGCTGCTTGTGTAATTATAACGCGGCCCATTTTATAACATGTCAAATCTGCCCAAGTTTTGGGGTTAGTTGGGTAGGGAATAAATTCCTTTCAAGAATCTGGCAAATTAATGCTACATAGCTTCCTTTTATTGATCCATAAAAAACTTTATGTACTACCATTGATCCGTGTTTGACCACTTTCTCTCTTTGTGAAGAAAAGAAAAGTTTGTTTTGAATTTGATTTTGTAATTAAACAAGTTATAAGAAAGAAAGACACAAAAGAATGAAAAACGAGTAATTTTCAGAAATGACTATTGTTTAGTGGCTATTAACTTCTTATAGCTACCATATACATAATTACTTTCCGTAGCTACCTTTCAGTTGCTATAGTAATGTATTCGATGTATTCAAGCTACTGTATTCATGAATACAGTAGCAAAAATCGGCTAAAAAATCGGCAATCCAGCTGTCAGCCACTATATTCACATGTATTCATACCATGTCTTCATGAATACAATGTAATAATAGGTCTCTCAAGTTGTTTAATAAAGAAAATCTGCTAATTTAACGAGATACACTCCTAATATAACTCACCTAAATCAATTATAACACACAACATTATCAATCTAATTAATGAGAAGATTTATCAGATGCTAAACACCAAAAAAACATAACATTCTTTAGAGTTTCAGTCCCTTTTTTTTTTTTGTGATACAGTTCGTTTTTTTTTTTTTTTTGACATTGTTCGAAGTTCTCCTCGGAATTGATAAAACTATCCATGGAAATATTTTGAATTCGATTTTCTGTATATGAATACATCATGTATTTATGCTGGATACAACCTATAATAGTAACCTACTGCCTACATATTTCATAATAAACCTAGTGCTTGTATTTTGTTGTATCTAACAATTGTGTTCAATGTATTCAAGTTTATATTTGTATTCACAATATTTTATTTATTCCTAATACATGGTATTACTGCTTTATTGAATATATTTCGTTGGTTGTATTCATTGATTTTCTATTTGTATCGAGAGTATTTTACTGTATTTCACTGTATTGTTATTTTACATACATATGGATACAATTAGGTTTAAAATACAGATGAATACAATTAAATTGAATGCATAACTAATTAATGAATAACATCAAAATGATAGAGCTAACAATGTATTTAAAAATGTTATTGTAAAAACTCTCAAGTACATATAAATACATCTAAATACAACATCCAAAAACCAATGTATAAAATAAAAATCAGTGTATGCCTTATCGAATATATAAAAATACATCTAAATACAAGAAGAAAAAACCACTGTAGAAACTAAAAATCAATGTATGCGAATTCGAATACATATTAATACATCTACAATTATTGTCATTATGTATTTTATTCTCCTTTCGGCTTCAATGGTTGCTGCTGAACCAAAGAAATCATGAATAGAAGGGAAAAA